>NC_059135.1:37707928-40207928 GCF_020740605.2 Lemur catta | reverse complement strand
CACTGCTGATGGGACTGCAAACTAGTACAACTTCTGTGGAAAGTGATATGGAGATACCTCAAAGAGCTACAAGTAGAACTACCATTTGATTCAGCAATCCCATTACTGGGCATCTACCCAAAGGAAAAAAAGACATTCTATTTTTTTAGACATCTACACTAGCATGTTTATAGCAGCACAATTCACAATGGCAAAGATGTGAAAACAACCCAAGTGCCCATCAACACGAGTGGATTAATAAAATGTGGTATATGTATACCATGGAGTTCTATTCAGCCACAAAAAACAATGGTGATCTAGCACCTCTTGTATTATCCTGGATAGAGCTAGAGCCCATTCTCCTAAGTGAAGTATCACAAGAATGGAAAAACAAGCACCATATGTACTCACCATCAAATTGGTATTAACTGATCAACACTTACACACACATATAGAAGTAACATTCATCAGGTGTCAGGTGGAAGGGGATAGGTATATTTACGCCCAATGGATGCAGTGTGCACCATATGGGGGATGGACACGTTTGAAGCTCTGATTCAGGTGGGGCAAAGGCAATATATGTAGCCTAAACATTTGTACCCCCAAAATATGCTGAAATAAAAAAATATATATATAAACATAATAAAATACTAAATTGAAACTTGTTCTAAACATCATTCTCTTCGTTTTGTTTAAGATATTCCAGCAACCATGAAATTTGTAACTAAAAATAAATACATACTTTCAATTCTATCTGGTAGTCCAGAGTGTTTATTTTTAACATCAAAAATATTTATTTAGGGTCTATGATAGAGCAAAATATATTTGAAAAAGATATAGCTCACATTTTGATACATTTTTTCATCATCAACATCACTTATTTAGTAGTTATGACATGTAGGCACTATACTAAGTGAAGGTATTCCAAGTCAAATATTTTGTTTACTATCATACACTAAGCCTCTAGCACAGTTTTTGAAACATAACAGAAACTCAAGTAACATACTTACTGAAGAATTATTTTAGTTTCTTACTGCTGTGTAACAATATACCCCAGAATTTAGGGCTAAAAACAACAAAGAGTTATTATTACTAATGATTCTACAGAGGTTGACTAGGCTCAGTGGGGCTGTTCTTCTGTTCCATGTGGTGTATATGAGATGATTCATAGAGCTACATTCACTGGAAGCTCAACTAGGGCCGAAATGTCCATGATAGCCTCTCATCCTCAAGGGTCTCACTCCACATTGCCCCTAATCATGTGCTTTAAAGCACAACAACTAGGCTCCAAAAGGTAAGGACAAGGAAGCAGCATATTCCTTTAAGATTTGGAGTAGGACATCCCAGAAGGTCACTCCTGCCACTTTCTATCAAATTAAACAAGTTAAAATGCAGCCCATACTCAAGGGAAGAGGAAATAGGTTCTATCTCTTCATGTAAAAAGCAGCAAGTACAGGGAGTACAAGGAAGAAGTGTGATATTGACAGTTTCCATCTTTGGAGACTACCACGAAAATCCATTGAGGGAGAAAAGTAAAACAGTGAGGACAGTCAAGTATTCAGATTGCGGTGTGAATAAAAGACAGAAGTATGAATGAGAGAAGTATGAACAACAGAAAGGAGCATCAAACAACAATGTTTCTCAAAGAAACATTTGAATGAAGATAGTTGTTTCATTCAAAAAATTTAAACTGAGACATTTGAAATACATTATTTAAAAAATTAGATATTAGGGCAGAGTTAGGCATCAGTTATGTGAAGAAAGTGAACAATAGGTGAAGCATTTTAAATAGGAGGAAGATTGTGGAATACAGAGTGTGGAGCACAATGAGAATCAGAAGCTGCAAGTACCTTGGTATGAGCACAGCAAGACATATATGGATGGAGCGGTTTTCCAGTAGGCAGCTGTATATAAAGATCCAGAGCTCATGGAGGTGGCCCAGGCTGGAGATATTGATTTGGGAGCCTTTGAACATACATAATGGCAGAAATCCAAAAGACGGTCTAACACAGGGTCATGTGAGAGAGAAAATACAGTGAGAAGGGCATAAGACCAGGACAGAACTTTGAAGATCACTGATACTTGAGATCCTACGTAAGAAATGTGAGAAATAGCAGTAAGAGGAAAAGGAGGATAACTTATTACAAAATTATCTCGGGAAAAAAAGGGTGTACTTTTGGGAAGGCAGGATTGGTCAACAGCGTCAATTGCCACAGAAAGTGGGTCAAGTCAGAAGCAGAAAAGTATTTATTGAGTTTGGCAATGCGGAGGTTGTTTGTGAACTCAAGGGTTGTTTCAATAGAGAGAGGGCAGGAACCAGATTGTAGGAGGTTGAATAAAAAAGAGTTGAGAAAATAAGATAAATAAGTTAGTGTAGCCCAAGTTATGCAAGCACTACCCTGAACGGAAGGAGAGACTGTTGATAGATCTAAAACAGTCAAAATGACACTAATACATTGAGTCATGTTATTACATCACTATATATTAATAAGTGTTAGTTGACAGAATGTTAATGAATGAATTAATATTAAGTACAACAAAGTAATTGACTTTAATAGAAAGGCAAAAAGTTTTCCAATACTCTCTTCCAAATTAAGATTCTCAGCATAGTATATTAACATAATGATGATGAGTTCAAAGAAACCCTGGACTAGTTACCTTATTTATGCTCATTTCTTGTCAAATGCTAACAAATGTTTGCACTGGATACACATAAAATCATGAGAAACTAAAGGCAGCTTGAGGCAAAAGAAAGAAAACTTGATGGAGTTCTGCTCCAGGTTTCCAACCACTCATTTGTATGACGTTGATCAATCCCTTCATTTCTCCAGGTCTTGGTTTGCTCTCTGTATAATGGAGTATGGACTAGATCAGGGACAGAAAATAGGAAGCAAGTTGTTTTAGTGAGTATAAAACCTAACTGGAACCTCACTGGCAAGGATTAGGTATTTTTACAAAGAAAAATTACTATCAATGTTAACAATGATTTTTGCTTTGGTTATATTTGGAAGCATGTATACATTTCACAAAATATATTCCATACTGAGTAGTCAAAATCATGTCATACGTTCATATATTATGTGCTCAAGACCCAAATCAGAAAAACATTTTTAAAAAGGAAATCAGAAACATGTTACAGTGAGTATGCTACTTGCTTTTTTACTATTTTTAACATTAAATATAATGTAAAATATATATGATTGTGTGCATATGTATCAGACAAGTCAGGAAAACAGAAACCACGTGGTTTACAACAGAGGAGGTTTAATGGAGGAAGTTGGTTTCACAGGTGTGGGCTGAATAAGTAAAAAGGGAAGACTGAGGTAACTCAGGAAGCAACTATAACACCTGAGGTTAAGTGAACAAAGGAAGAAAGTGGGGATAACCAGAAGGAGGAGCCCCCAGATCTGGTGCTCTAAGGAAGGGACTTGGGCTCTGGCTGTTGCTGGTTATCTCTGAGGGAACATGATGAGGTGGTTCTGGAATTGCCAATAGGAACTGGAGGCTGAAGTCACTTCCACAGGACGACAACCTGATGCTGCGGGGAACTGCCATTGGCTTTGGGATGAAGCCAACAAGAATAAAATAAACTTAAAAACAGGAAGAAAGTTTGTCTGCTCTCCCACTCCCCACTCCTTAATACCTTCACACCCTACTCTAAAGCCTTCAAAAAGCTGCCAACGAAATCCAAGGTATGAAGTTTGCAAAGTCACAGCTTTAGCATCACAGAGTAGAATCAAAAAGGAGGACAGGGAACTGAGAGACTATAGATAAACGACTTGCACAACTTATGTACTAAGAAAAGTGAAGATTAATTACATTGCAGTTAATGGCACAAAAATTAATGCTGAAGAATATGTCTTAGAAAATGTGAGAATTATGGGGATTTATATATGAACAAATGAGCACATTTAACCAGAAATAAGCTTAAGGTATAATATGCAGGAAGAAGGAAAAAAGAAAGAAAATTTGGACTTCATGGAAAAAAATTTCTATAAAAAAGGAAAATGACACTAATGTGAAACTAACAATAATAATATTAAAAGTTCTATGTAATTAAATTAGGTTTCGGGAAGAAATTGACCCTTCTATTGGTTCCACAGGCCGTGATGAAATGTCCCACAAGAACTTACTGCCTAAAATCTAGGATTACTGGGCTCATATGCTCATGAGCAAACACTAGTCAAGACGTGCCCCAAAGTTAAGATAGACCAACAGTGACATCTGCTGCTATGGACTTATTTTTAAAAGGGCCAGTCTCAACATTTTCAAGTTAAGGTTCCTGCCAAACCACTGGGCCTCTGCTGTGATGAGTCAGCACTTGTGGAATTCCTGTTTGTCATCTGTGCTATTAGAAGATTTGCTAAGGCGAACACAGAACATGGGAAAATGAGAGAATGTTTGAAAATGTAACTAAAACAAACAAAAACAGTGGGGGTAAAGATGTAAGTGATGGGAAAAAGAAACTTCACATTGTCTTTTCTCATCCTGTTTTTCCTTTGGCTAACTGAGTAAGTCGTAATTAATTTTGTTGCTGTTAGCAAGCATAAGCATGTCTTCAGTGAAAAGAAGGATTAATTTAACTGTTGCCAGCTTCATTAGATTCCAACCCAAAATTTACAGCAGAATATCCAGACCAGAAAAAAAAAAATAAAAGTCCAGCAATCAAAGGAGAGTATATGGAAAATTTTTAGAGTAACCCTTGCTTAGGAAACCACTTCCTAGTTATCTAAGTGTTTACCTTGATTATACCTCCTTCAACATCTGCTGACCCTCTGGCTTTTCCTTTTTCTTTTCTGAAAGCCAACAGAACATAAGGTTTGAATCAAATACTGTGATTTTTAAAAAACATATATTATCACCAGTGTAAAGCAGTCATTTATATAAACCAATACATATTATTACCTCAAGAAAATCATGGGTTAATTTATTTGCTCAAGAAAAAATGACAAATGATATGAATCAGTTATTACAAAAGAAGATGAACAATAAAGACAGATGTTGCAGTTGAAGGGGAACTGAATTAAGAATTCTGGCTTCTAGAACAAGGTTCTGACCATGCCTAAATGTGTCACCTTGAGAAAATTACATAACTTCTCTTGGCCTCATTTTTCTTTTCTGTAAAATGGAAGAAATGTGCTATCTGAGGGGTGAAAAATGGGTTGCAACTCATTTCCCTTCTTGGGCTACCTGGCAATGGTTAGTTGCTTATGAGTTAATCCTAAAGCTGCATCCAGAATCGATGGGAAAGAACGCTGACTAATTAGCAAGCTCTGCTGTGGACAATATAAGTGTAGAGTAGCTTTATACATGCAACATGTATACCAATTCACAGACAAAACAATTTCTCATCTTTCTTGCAGCTGGATATTCTCTTATTAACTGTCATTTTTAGTGTCTACTATATTTTAGCTGTGCAAGATGCTGAACAAACATAATTTCCAATTTCATAATATTCTAAAGACAAGGAAACCAAGCTTTACAAAAATTAAATAATTTTCCCAAAGCTACACAACCTAGCTGGATTCAATTACTAACATAATACCCCAACATTCTCTATTATAGATGAAATCTTAACTTCTCAGATTTTGGATCACATTCCCTAGCCTTCTCAAAACACAAAAGCTATATTATAACATCATTGTGTCTTGTCAGATGATACCTTAATACACCCATATACCTATACAAAGAAAGGATGACAGTTTTGATGTGAAATTTGGCTAGCCCATATAAACATGAAAGGCAGGGGAGGAGTCTCAGGGAGAAAATGTTTTTTTCCCAGCAAACAGACTATGAAAGATTGTATGTTGAAAATTAAGTGACAAAGAAAGAAACAATAACTTTAAAAAGCCAATTTTAACTTTAAAGCAAACAGAATTCTAAAGAAATAAAATCAGAGGGATACTGAATCCAGAGCTGGAAAGAGACCATAAAAGGAGGATATTGTGTAATTGATACAACTGTATCAATTTGGAAAACTTAGCAGACTTAATGGGTAGAGTACTCTGGGATGTACTAGATATATGTGAATGTTTAATAAACACAATTCAATTGTAATGGTTTGTAAATTATTCAGACAATGAATTTCTGGTGAAAGATATTTTTTGATGTCTCTTTAATTTGGTGCAACACCTTGGACTTTTTTTAGGTTATAATGTCCACGTACAGTAGAAAGCAAAAGCACTCTAACTTCTCATTAGAAGAAACTCTTCCCATCAGATAGCAGAATTCCAGAAGTCTCTGAAAGTGGCATCACAAAATCGGTCTACACTGACTAATTATAGAATTACATATCGATGCTTTCAAAGTACATACTCAGAAATTTACAATTGCGGTTGGAAAAGTACTCAGCAATATAGATTAGTAAAAAAGCTTTTAAAAAATCAGATGCAAGAATATAGCCATAGTAGAAAAATGATTATTAGTGGTCAGACTGGACTTCATATCAAGGTACCTTACCATCCAATGATTAGCTGACTGATTTATTCATGTTATAAACATTTATTCTTAACTTATCGTATACTAGGTACTCTGATAGTTACCAGGAATACATTGAAAAATAAAACAGTAGTAGTCTTAATTTTGAGTAGACATCTAATTAGAGACAGGCATATAAATAAATAAAATACAAAGTGACAGGTAAATCACCTGGACTATTTTTGAAGTATATATGTAAAAGTGAAGTAATAAATATTCTCTCATTCCCTGAGTGACACATAGAGGAAAAAAATAAAAAAATAAATAAATAAAATATTCTCTCAAAGGATCAGAAAGACACAGAAGTACAGGAACAAACTGAAGGTCAATATGTTTCTTAAGACACTAGTAGCTTACATGTTGTTTACATAATATTAAAATAGTAAGAAATGATAAAACTGAAGTCATAGACTTTTAGATAGGCCCCACTCATATATAAGATAGCTCTAAAAAGAGAACAGTCAATAACCACATGAAAAATATACTTATATAATTATGTAAAGCAAAGTATTGCATTATTTTTCATCCCTACTATTCCAAGCCAATATCATTCCAAGGTGTAAAGGCCCATCATATCATGCACTAAGAAAGTCAACACAAGAAAGTCCCACAAAGAGTGTTATTCCACATGTGCTCTGTGACTAACTCTGTTTGTGGAATGAACTGAGCCGTGGTCATGGGTCACATTCAGCCAGCCAAGAGAATGTTTCCAGAGTGTAATTGTTCTGGGCATCAAGGCACTTTACAGCATGTTCCCATTGCCTTTTGATACTTTGTGGCCAGGAGACTGCTGAGAAAATATTATTCACCAGAATTAGACTGGACTAGTCAACCTCCTGGTTATTACATCTCCATGTCAACACAAGCTGTGTCTGCAACCGAACTTACCAGATGTTTCTAATTTCTCTACCTTCTGAACTACAAGCTGGATTTTTTTCTGGCTTTGAAATATTTTAAACAAAGGACTTTCTGTGATGGCCCAGGAAACTTACAAAATTAAAACCCTGGTTAATATTAGAATAAGAGCCCTGGCTCTCCTGTGCAGCCACACTGACAGGATTTCTGCCTTGCTTTTCACTACCTCTGACATTCTTTCAAAGGGTTTTTAGCTATCGGAACTTTATTCACTCTCTAGAGATTCCCATATGGCTAACACAGAAAAACATTACTAAATTCTGGAGCTAACTACACATACTCTGTTGTTGTTTTACCTAAAATAAATGATACTTCAAATTAAGGCGTTAATGTCTATAAAAATCATCAATTCACATACCTTTCAAACCAGCGATTGCATTTCTACAACACTATCCAAAGACTTTACACATATTCACAAGGAAGTTTATACAATGTTATTCATGGCAGCTTTGTTTGTTAAGACCTGGAAATTAAGTCTTTATTAGTAGGGAACTAGTAGAATAGTTTATGCTATGTCCACACAAGGAATAATATGTAGCCTTAAAATAATTAGTTCTATATATATGACAAAATAAAAAATTCCTTACAACAATTGTTAGGTGAAAAAAAGAAGGTGAAGAACTAGGTCAATATGTGTGGTTGTATCTAAATACGCACACATACATCACACATATATACTGTATAACTTTGTGTAGTTTTGAATTTTAATTTGTTGCCATGTGCAAGTATTTTTTATTCCAAAATAAATAAGTTGAGAAAAATAAAGTAACATAAAAATAAACAAAAGGTGAAACCTAGAGGAAACTATGCACAATAAATTAATGAAAACGGGACAGGTGGATGAGAGCGAGAAAAGAAGGAAATGAAAATTGTGAGAATTCTAGCTTCCAAAACTATAGATGAATCTGTCTCTCTTTCTCACTAGTAAAATTTCCACCTGTCACAAGTTGGCCCATCCCAGTTCTGATTCTTTTGGTACCTAGCTTATTTCACTTAACATAATGTCATCCATGTTGATCCACATCACAAATGAAAGCATTTCTTTCTTTTTAAGGCTGAATAATATTCCATTATGTATATATGCCACATTCTCTTTATCATCCATATATTAACGGGTTGCTTCCATATCTTGGCTATTGTGAATAGTGCTGCAATAAACATGGGAGTGCAGATATCTCTTTCATATACTGATTTCCTTTCTTTTGTATATATATCCAACAATGGGACTGCAGGATCATATAGTAGATCTATTTTTAGTTTTGGGGGGAAACTCCGTAAATTTCCCATAGTTGCTGTACTAATTTACATTCCCACCAACCGTGCACTAGCATTCCCCTTTCTCTGCACTCTCACCAGCATTTGATTTTTTATTTGTTTGTTTGTTTTTGGTTTTTTTTTGGTAAAAGCTATTTTAACTGGGGTGAGATGATATCTCACTGGGGTTTTGATTTGCATTTCCCTTATGATTAGTGGTGTGGAGCATTTTTTCATACACCTATTGTCCATTTGTGTATCTTCTTTTGTGAAATGTCTATTCAGATCCTTTCCCCATTTTTAAATTGGATTATTTGGGGGGTCTGCTATTGAATTGAGTTCCTTATTTATTCTGGTTATTAATTCCTTGTCAGATGAAGAGTTCGTAAATACTTTCTCCCATTCTTCAGTTTGCTCTTCATTCTGCTGATTGTTTCCTTTGCTGGGCAGATTTTTAGCTTGTTGTAATCCCATTTCTCTATTTTTGCTTTTGTTGCCTATGCTTTTGAGGTTTTACACAAAAATCCTTTGCCCAGACCAACACCCTGAAGCACTTCCCAAATGTTTTCTTCTAATAGTTTTATAGTTTCAGGCTTTATATCTTCCCAAATGTTTTCTTCTAATCACTTTATAGTTCAGGTTCTAAATACATGGCTTGAATTCATTTTGATTTCATTTTTGCGGGTGGTGAGAGATAGGGGTCTGGTTTCATTGTTACGCATATGGATATCCAGTTTTCCCAGCACCATTTATTAAAAAGAATGACCTTTCCCCAATGTATGTTCTTGGCTCCTTTGTCAAAAACAAATTGGCTGTACATGCATGGATTTATTTCTAGGTTCTCTATTCCACTGGTCTGTGTCTGTTTTTATACCGGTACCATGATGTTTTGATTACTATAGCTTTATAGTATAATATATTTTGAAATCAGTTGATGTGATGCCTCCAGCTTTGTTCTTTTTTTTGCTTAAAATTGCCTTGGCTATTTGGGATCTTCTGTGATTCTATACAAATTTGGGATTACTTTTTCTATTTTTGTGAAATAGTAGTTTGATAAGGATTGCACCTAATCTGTAGATTGCTTTGGGTAATATGGATATTTTAACATTAATTCTTTCAATCTATCAGCATGGGATAGCTTTCCATTTTGTGTGTATGTTCTCTTCAATTTCTTTCATCAGTGTTTTATAATTTTCATTGTAGAGATCTTTCACTGCTTTGATTAAGTTTATTCCTAGGTATTTTATTTCTTTTGTAGCAATTATAAATAGAATCGCTTTCTTGATTTCTTTTTTAGATTGTTTGCTATTGGTGTATAGAAATGCTACTAATGTTTTTATGTTGATTTTGTATCCTGAAACTTGACAGAATTTGTTTATCATTTCTAGCAGTATTTTTGGTGGCGTCTTTAGGGTTTTCATATATAAGATTATGTAGTCTGTAAACAGGGACTATTTAACTTCTCCCTTTCCAATTTGAATACCTTTTATTTCTTTCTCTTGACTAATTGCTCTGGCTAGGACATCTAGTGCAAAGTTGATTAGAAGTGATGAGAGTGGGCATCATTGTTTTGTTCCTGATCTTGGAGAAAAAACTTTCAACTTTTCACCATTGAGTATGATGTTAGCTGCAGGCTTGTCATATACAGGCTTTATTGTGTTGAGGTTCATTTCTTGTACACATAATTTGTTGACAGTTATTGTGAACGGATGTTGAATTTTGTCAAGTGCTTTTTCTGTATCTACTGTGATGATTATTTGGCTTTTGTCCTTCATTCTGTTAATGTGGCATATCACATTTATTAATTTGCATATTTTGAACCATCCCTGCATCCTAGGGATAAATACCATTTGATCATACGAAATGATCCTTTTAACATGCTGTTGAATTCAATTTGCTAATATTTTGTTGAGGATTTTTGCATCTATGTTCATCAGGGATATTGGCCTGTAGTTTTGTTGTCGTTTCCTTGTCTTATTTGGGTATCAGAATAATGCTGGCTTCGTAGAGTTTGCAGTATTCCCTCCTCTTCAATTTTTTGGAATAGTTACATTAGAATTTATATTAGCTCTTCTTTAAATGTTTGGTAGACTTCAGCAGTGAAGCCATAAGCTCCTGGGCTTTTCTTTGATGGGAGACTTTTTATTACTGCTTCAAATTTGTTACTCATTACTGATCTATTCAGCTTTTCTATTTTCTCATGGTTCAATATTGGTAGGTTGTATGTGTCCAGGAATTTGTCCTTTTCCTCTAGGTTTTCCAATTTGTTGGCATATGGTTGTTTATGATAGTCTCTAATGATCCTTTGTATTTCTGTGATATCAGTTATAATACCTTCTTTGTTGTCGCTGATTTTGTCTTCTCTTTTTTTCTTAGTCTAGGTAAAGTTTCGTAGATTTTGTTTATCTTTTCAAAACACCAATTTTTCATTTCATTGATCTTTTGTATTTTTTGTCTCAATTACACTTATTTCTGCCATGATCACTATTATTTCTTTCCTTCTACTAATTTTGGGTTTGATTTGTTCTTGCTTTTCTAGTTCCTTAAGGTGCACAGTTATGTTGTTTGCTTGGTCTTTCTCGGTTTTGGAGTAGGTGTTTATTACTCAAAACTTCCCTCTTAGAAGTTTTTGCTGTATCCCACAGCTTTCAGTATGTTGTGTTTCCATTTTCATTTGTCTCAAAGAATTTTTTAATTTCCTTTTTAATTTCTTCATTGACTCATTTATTGTTAGGAGCATATTGTTTAATTTTCATGAATTTGTACAGTCTCCAACATTTCTTCTATTATTGATTTTTAGTTTTATTTCATTATGGTCAGAAAAGATACTTTATATGATTTGGTTTTTTCTTAATTTGTTATGACTTGTTTTGTAATCTACCATATGGTCTATCCTGGAGAATGTTCCATGTGCTGTTGAGAAAATTGTGTATTCTGCAGCTGTTGGATGGAATGTTCTGTAAATGTCTGTTGTTGGGTCCATTTGTTCTAGAGTGCAATTTAACTCATATTTCTTCATTGATTTTCTATCAGGATGATTTTTCCATTGCTGAAAGTGGGGTGCTGAAGACCTCTACTATTACTGTGCTGCAATCAACCTCTCCCTTTAGATCTATTAAAATTTGTTTTACATATTTGGGCACTCTAGTGTTGGATTCATTTATATTTACAATTATTATATTCTCTTGTTGTATTGACCCCTTTATTATTATATAATGGCCTTCTTTGATTTTTTTTTTACCATTCTTGACTTAAAGTCTGTTTTATCTGATATAAGTATAGTTCCTGCTCTTTTTTGGTTTCCATTTGCATGGAATATCTTTTTCCATATTTTCACTTTCAGTCTGTGTGTGTCTTTACAAGTGAAGGGATCTTATAGACAGCATATGGTCAAACCTTGTTTTTTTATCCATTCCACTACTCTATGTGTTTTAATTGGAGGATTTAAGACACTTATACTCAAGGTCATTATTGATAAGTAAGAGTTTACTCTACCATTTTGTTACTTGTTTTTTGGCTGTTTTGAAGATCCTTTCTTTCTTTCTTTTTTCTTTTACTGTCTTCCTTTGTGGTTAAGTGATTTCCTCTAGTAGCACATTTTGGTTTAATGCTACTTATTTTTAGTGTATGTATTATAGATTTTGCTTTGCTTATCATGAGGCTTACAAAAAACATTTTATAGTTATAACAGGCTATTTTAAACTGACAATGACTTAACTTTGATGGCAAAAAAAAGTGACAAAAACTAACTCTACATTTTAACACTATCCCCCTCCCACATTCTGATTTATTGATGTTTTAATTTATATTTTTATATTGCCTATCTCTTAACCAACTGTTGTAGTTATTTATTTTAATAGTTTTGCCTTTTAGTCTTCATATTTAGATATAAGTGCTTACTTAGCCAATTACAGTATTATGGTATTCTGAATTTGTCTGTTTCCTTTATTTTATAAGGTATTTCTTTTCGTACACAGGCTAGGATGCATAGAATATGGGAAAATGTGAAGACAACAATTTTAAGACTACAAAAAAATTTACCATCTCAAATCTTTTTACAAAGCTATAATTGTATATATGCAATTATACGTCAATTATGGCAATTGTCACAATTCACAAAGCTTGAATAGCAAAAATTTTACCTATGTAATCTTTAGGTAATCATATAATGGTTTTGTAAGGCCATCAGGCTATTGAAGGAGAATATAAAGTATTGTAAATGTTTCAAACTAGTGAAATGTATTCAACTTATGTTTATGCCTTAAACAAATAAATCATTTTCCTTTTACTCACAATTCTCTCCTAATTTTACCAGCAGCATTCTGTCGACCAAGTACACTAAAACCACAATGATGGGAAAATATTAGTCATCTGTTTCCTTTCTACATTCTATGAGTTATTAACCAAGAGCACAGCTGGATGATTAACTGCATGTCTTAGTGCAAAATGTTCCAGTTGCATCCTGATTGCCAGAATTTTTTTTTATTTATAACTTTCCTGGCAATTATATTATTAACTTTACATCTCTGTAGTTGACTGCCAAATATGAACAATAAGTTATTCAACTTATCATCTTTCCTATTCTTCTAAGCAAGCCTAGGAAATAGTCAATGGAAAGTGCTAAGTGTTAGTTGGACATTAAGAATTCAAAGTCATATCCAGGTCAATGATTAAATGTTATGAGTCTCGTTGAGGTGCATTTTCACTTCAAGTGTTTTTTAGAATACTGAATTATAATATAAGGCAGAATATTTTAGATCACATTTCTAAGTATCAATTTTTAAGTAATTAAAAAGGAAAAATAATAATTAAGTTCTTATATGTAATCTTTGAATAGGTCTTTCTCAAGAGGATAGTCTTTGAAACAGATGAAAATAGATTATTTCATCTCTTTTAAGATTAATTTCTAAATGGTACCCTAAAGACTATGCAGAAGCCTCTACCGAGGAAAATGAGCTGGAAATGGTGTCCTCCTCACATCTGCTTCCCATCTCCTCTCTTTGCCACTAGACCAATATCTAGGGCCAAGTGTTACCACGGCCTTACTCAGGAATTGCTAGTGAGAAGGGGGATTTGTTACCAAAGTTGCTGCAAGGCCTGGCTAACATGAACTGGAAGAAACCAGGACAGTGTGCCCAGAAATAACTCTTAAAGTTCCTGAACCAAGAGAGGACCTGAACTTGAAGCCGGATTATGGAGAGTTTGTTGATATGGGGGCACTCTCTGTGACTCAGGATTTAGTGCCCTGGCAAAGGCTCAAGTTCTGATATGCTGCTGGATATGCTCTTGCAAGCTTGGAAAAAATGATGGCCTTTCTATCAAATAAATCAGAAATGCTAGAATTGCACTGTCAGAGTACTGAGAAAAGGAAACAAATGTTCCAGAGAAGTGAACATGCTAGAATGAGTCTATTACATAAGACTTGAGAACCGACCAGCTGACTTTCCTTGGGAGGGGCTGGAGAATGTTTCATTAATTATGGTGATAAGGAATGCCCTGGATAGAGATACACCACCATTCCTGAGAAGCTCTGAAGTGGCTGCCCTCTGCAGGCTGATGCTGATGGCAGAAGATACTCTTCTATAACTTGGCTCCCTAGTGACAATGGGGACAACAGGATTACTGAGTAGCAGAGGGAGATGGCAGCACTTAATTGTCAGAGGCAAGGTATGTGCAATAACTATAATTGGCAACAAGGTTGAAATAGCATCCAGGGCATTCTGACCCACAGAGAAGGATAGTGATGGCTAACAGGCCCTGGTTTCTGAGAGCAAGACAGTCAACAGGGACTGGTGTGTGTGTGTGTGTGTCTGTGTGTATCCTATGTCTCTCCTTCTTTCCATACATATGTGTAGAGAGAGATTAATTCATTGCCACATTGGCTTATACAATTACAGAGGCCAAGAAGTTCCACGATCTGCTGTCTGCAAGCTGGAGAACCAGTAAAGCTGGTGGCATAATTCAGTCTGAGTCCAAAGGCCCGAAAACCAGGAGTACCAATGTCTGAGGGCAAGAGAAGATGAATGCCCTGCTCAAAAAGAGAGAGCAAATTCACTCTTCTACCTTTTTGTTCCATTTGGGCCCTGTGTGGGTTGGACGATGCCCACCCACATTGGTGGGGGTGATCTTTACTCACTCTACTGATTCAAATGCTAATCTCTTCCAAAAACACTCTCACAGACATACCCAGAAATAATGTTTTACCACCTACCTAGGCATTCCTTAGCCCAGTCAAGTTAACACATAAAATTAACTATCACAAGTGCATTTATCCTCTGGATTCTGTATACCTTGTTTGTTTTGTGAATAGGTTTAACTGATTCAGAAGACTGCCCTTTGGCTACTGAAGTTTCAACTACACACTCAAGGTAGAAGTGCCTGGGAACTGACACCCCACTGGAGCAGCCCACGGTCAATGTAACTAGTGTGAAATATGCAAGCACAGCTTCCTTCTCAAGGTGGGACAATTTCTGAAGTGTGACTGGTGCTCCAACTCTCCCCACAGGATCAGGCTGAGGCTAGAACATTGCCTGAAATCTCACCTTTGCATGACTTCTTTTTTCTGTTATGTTTTCTACTCTTTCCTAGGTGTTTTGATGTGAATACTTTCTTAACAAATCCCTTACACATGAATTCTCTTCTCAGGGTCTGTTTTTGGGAATCCAAACTTAAGACACAGAGCCATAGAGGGTTTATCATACAAAGGCCACACTGAAAATGCTTTGGGGGAAAGTAATCAAATAAAAATGAGAAAATAATCGGGAAATTTTTCGAGTGATAAAGAAAATAAATGTAACAAAATATCCTGATAAAATATATAATTGTCACAAAAATCCCCACACAAAAGCAAAATATAATGTATACATATAATAATCCAAAAGTAAAATTTTGGTTACGTGATTAGTTGTGGAAGGAAGCTAAGGGGCAAGAGAGTATGGTACAGGTCTTGTCTTATTAGGAAGAATACATAGATGCTAATAAATGTCATTAATCAACAAGAGTAAATAAGCATGAGTAGGAACTTTAAGGGCAATCATCATAAAAAGTAGGATGTATTACTTTTACCAAGCAGAAAAAAATCTTTCTCTCCAATAGCAAGGAGGAGGAAAGAGTTAAAAAAATAAAGAAAAAGAAAGTACAATATATGAAAACAGTGAAATAAAATGGGAGAACTAGTTCCCAATATAACAGCAATTTTAATGAATTTAAGTAATTTAAATTCACCCATAAAAGAAAAAAATCTCTGAGGTTGTATTACAATACAAGACTCCACTACATGTCAACTATAAGAGACACTCTTAAAACAAAATGACACAGAAGGTTGAAAATAAAATAGAATCCAAAAAAGCTGTGGCAGCAAGCTTAAAATTGGATACAAAAGAATTTAAGGCTACAAAGATCATAAAGAATAAAGAAGAACATTATGTTCTTATAAAAGAAGCAAAATAAAGACTATACATCCATCAAAGAGATGAGATATAAATTTTACAAATAGACCTTCAAATTACACCAAGCAACAACAGGCACAACCGAAGGAAGAAGCAGATAAATCAATGGTTACAAAAATTGAATTTCTCGGAAAGTGGTAGATCCAGCAAATAAAAAACGAGCAGAAATATCGAAAACCTAAACAATATGACTATACATAAAGTATATAAAACTCTACACATAAAAAATGGAGAGTGCATTTTCTTTTCAAACATCTATAATTAGATGAAAACCGACTAGCTGCTGGCTGCAAAGGAAGCCTCAATAAATTCCAAAGGATCAATATCATACAGATTCTGTTACTATAAGACAAGAAAATGAACTATTGGGAAACAATATAGCAAGAAAATAAATTCAGCTCAAGAAAATTGGAAAGAGAGTAACAGAAAAATCAAATCAAGAAAAATCCGAAAGCCTGTAACAAATAGAAGGGTAAAATAGCAGCCACCAAAAAACAGAGTCGATGGTTCTTTTAAAAATATTTTAAGATATAAAAATAGATGTCTAAGACTAATAAGAATAAAAATGGGTATGACACAAATAAAATAAAGGTAAAGTGAAATGTAAAAACGTAAGTGACTAGAGATGTTAGATTTTTTTTTAATTATAAGAGTTTTTTTTGGATCAGCTATATGCTAACAAATTTTATTAATAAGACAGGTTATGCATAAGTTTCTAAAGAGTATAAAATTACAAGCTGACACAAACAGAATAGAGAACTTGAAGAGAAGAATACATATGAAAAAATTTAAATGGTAGTCAAAATAAATAGTCTAAGCCTATAAAATGACAGCTTTTTTTCTTCTTCCCTTCCAAAACTAACAACTTTCATTGACTTAAAAAAATATTTTTTCTTTCAGCATTGTCTAGGTCCTTTAATACTCCTTTAAATATTGTCAGTTATGGTGAAACCCTTGTCTTCTTGTCTATCTTAAAAGGCAATGCATCTAAAGTTTCTCTATTAAGTAAATATTTACCAATGGTTTTTAATATATAAACTTCATCAAGTCCAAGAGGTTTATTTCTTATAGGTTGCTAACAGTTTTTAATAATAAATGTGCTCTGAACTTTATCAAATCCTTTTTCCCATATATAATTGAAATTATGATATATTTTTTCTGTTTAATTAATGTGGTAAAATACTCTTACTGCTTTTTCTCATGTTGAAGCATTTTCACATTCCTGGGATAAACTCTATTTAATTATGTATTTTTATTCATATTATCTATGAATTTATTATCAATTTATAAAGTATTATTTGCTGAAATGAAAAATTCAATCATGTGATCACTCACCTAGAAAAGTGTATAGTATTAACAGCCTGTTAGGACTAACAAGAGATTTCACAAAGATTATGAAATACAAGTTCAACATCCTCCCCATTACCATTTCTCCCAAGTCATGGGTGGCTTGGGATCTGGTAAAGGGAAGTGGACTTGATGATTCATTAGGTTTGAGTTTGCTAGAGTATATTTGTAGTTCATAGTCACTCCCACATAGAGTAAAGTGATTGCTAGCCTTCTCACGATAAGAATGACTTCCAGGAAATCTACTGTAACCCACTGAGTTGACCTACCTGTCACTGTGACACAAAGGCATAGGCAGACTATCCTACAGCTCCCAGCATAAAATATGTGCATTAAAAAAAAGGGAAACCGTTTTTCAATGTTTAGAGCCAGAAATTAGTCTGAGAAAAATTCTTCCAATACATATAAAATTGCAAGTAATGGATCCAGCCTCATCAATGCCTAGTCAAAACAGAAGTACGCTCCTGTCAGGAACATATGTGAAAATGCAATTAATACTGTTATTAAGGCATCATACATCTTTCCCTTTTTTGAATTTTGTGAAATAGTATCAATCAGAATTTCTGGGTTTGTAAGACAAAAATCTGTAGCTGCACTATGAGTACATCTGTGTGTAATGTTACATTTCAATTATGTTCTATATTTCAATTATCAATAACAATTATTTTGATTAACCATGCAAGAGAAACACTGAATTACCTTTCTACTCTCCTTACAGATAGAGTATATTACAAAATTTTCTACACTTGAAGAGGTGATTTCAAAGTACATGTCAACTTCCAATTTTAGTTCTGACATGTAAACAGTGTGAAAATTCCAATAGAGGGGCATCCTCCAAAATACTTGACCAGTATGCCTCAAAACTGTCAAGGTCATCAAAAACATGAGAGCCTGACAAGAGAAAAAGATTTTAGGTAAAAACTAAGGAAATCTGAATAAACATGAACTTCAGTTAACAGCATCATATCAATATTGGTTCATTAACAATAAACTAGATGACAAATGTACCATATTGATGTAAGATGTTAATAATAGGAGAAACTGAGTGAGCAGGTATATGGGAACTCTCAGTGTTATCTTCACAACTTTTCTGGAAATCTAAAACTATTTTGAAAAGTGAAGTCTATTTTTTTAAGTATACAGCCAAAAAATATAGGAATAAAATATATAGAGATATGTCCAGTAGTTAATTTAAAATACTTTTTTTCTGAATTGTGTGATGTTTTGGGAATTTTTCAGCTTTTTAAATCTGTAATTTGCTGTAATTTTCTTTCTCATTTTAAGTAAATATCCACTTTTGTACTTAATGCTACATAAGTAGTTTCTACTCTTTGTTTAAAAGGGCTGCCAAAGTTGTATGAGCTTCAGGAAACACTCTAGCTTTAAGTTATGGTTAGTTCTTTGCAGTTGCTTTCTACCCATTGAACACTCTCCACTCTTCTATATTTTTGCCTGTTGCAATTTTCTCTAACTTTCAAGGTAAGCCCATCTTGAATTATAGACACAACTTATCCGAGGAACTCAGTATTGTGAAACCTGGATTTTCCTCCTAGATTAAGCCTTATCCAGTAATAGACCAACTTCAAGAAGTCATTTAACTGCTTATGAAAAATCCCAGTTCTGCCACATGTCAGCTGTATGGCCTTGGCTAGTTATTTAATATCTTAAAGCCTTAATTTCTTTATCTCTAAAATGGGGACCATAACACTGTGCAAGTATAGGGTTATCTTACAACTGGACTGGGTCAGTCCTGTGCTTATCTCTAGGGACGCCTGGAAGTCTGCTATTGATCCTTGGTCAAGATGAGAATGAAATGTAGTAGCTAGTGCCTTACAATGTGCTGTTTAAAGTTCAAAACTCCATAGAGGCACACTATATTAATTTGTCTACATGGTTTAGGATGTATGGATTGATGGTTTGCATCTGGTTTACCCTGTTACACAGCTTGGCTGTAGCTAAGTGATCAGTAAGGTACAAAAGACTCTTCAGTAAACTTGTATTTAGGCTCCACTGAATTTACATACCCCACACACATCTGCAAAGTTCACAATCCAAAGGTGAAATGCATCTTGCACAACTGAGAAGAGATCCTGGAGTGGGGCTGCACTGGGAGTTTTCGGACTTTCTATAATTGCCTGAACTTTTTTCTCCTGGTATGCCATACCCTTTGCAATTATAAAAGCCTTATATAAGTGTACACTGTAGAGTCTTGAGAGTTTTTTCATGTTTTGACTGTATGTAGCACCAACCTCATAAGGCCCTTGTAAAGATTGAGATAATAAGTGTAAAGCATTTAGCCTTACAAATAATAAGTGTTTGGTAAATGACAGCCATGATTATTAATATTTTCCCTCCCTCCCGCAAGGTCCAACTTCCCTCAATTAATGATGGCATTAATTGAGATAGAATTAATTGCTTCTATAGGCTATTACTATCTGTAGCACTGGTTCTCAACAAAGAGCTATTTTGCTTCTCAGAGGACATTTGGCAATATCTGATGATATTTTTGGTTATCACAACTGGAAAAGAGGTGCTAATGGCATCTGGTAATTGGAAACCAAGGATGCTACTAAACATCAACCCAGGACAGCCCCTCACAACAAAGAATTATATAGCCCCAAAAAGTGAATAGTGGAAAGGTTGAGAACCCTGGTCTGTTGCTCTCATTACTTATCTTAATTACCATCACATTCCCCAAGCACCAAACACAGATCCTTACATGTGTGTGCTAGTGTGCTTGTATTCAGTAAATGTTGAACCTGTAAGATAGGCTGGAAATTTCTCTTGCCTAACCAAAGAGCCACTTCTCTTTACAGTTTCTCTTTATGGTAAGCTGACTGAAGCAGGGCCTCTTGCTTTTGCTGTTGCTCCACACTGCAAGTGTTAACTACATGCAAGGAATCAAGAAATGGGAAACTTGTGCTGCTATACCAGCTCCTCTGGAGGTTTGCCCGCCTTCCCAATTATGTCATTGCCACAGACTTTCTCAAAGCAGGAGAGTCGGGCTTTTCCTCTCCCTGGTCCTTCTCCCATCCCTGGAATGAGACTGTGCATCCTTCCACCAGAAACTCTCCGAAGGGCTGTAAGTGTTGACAGATGGTCCCGTTTTAGTTCTATTCAATGCTTGCAAAGTGAATATAGTGCATGGAAAAAATACTGTGACAACCACATACTCAGATAGCAATTCTCCCTTGCTCTTACTCTTCACAGGAAATGAGATAAAACTATATTCCAATGACATTCCAGAGGTCATTATTATTTGTCCTCAGAGTATGTTCTTAACACCTTGCACAATTCGAAGCCCAGGACTATAGCTGATACTTTCCTCTTATGGTGTCCTAGTTTTCCCAGGACTGTCCAAGATTGAGCACTGAAAAGGAATCCCTCCATCCCAAACAAACCAAGACAGTTGGTCACTGAACTCTTACTCAAGTGCTTTTCAGCATATAAAACAGCTGATAGGTAGAATCGACATTGTTAAAATGTCCATACTATCCAAAGTGATTCACAGATTTGATGCAATCCCCATCAAAATACCAATGTCATATTTCAAAGAATTAGAACAAATAATTCTATGCTTTGTTTAGAACCAGAAGAGACCAAATAGCCAAAGAAATCTTAAGAAAATAAAACAAAATTGGAGACATCATATTACCAGACTTGAAACTATACTACAAGGCTATCGTAACCAAAACAGTATGGTATTGGCACAAAAACAGAGACATAGACCAGTGTAACAGAATAGAAAAAACACATACAGAACTATCTACATACAGCCAACTGATCTTTGACAAAGCATACAACAATATACACTGGGGGAAAAAAGCCCTATTCAATAAATGGTGCTGGGAGAATTGGATAGCCACATTCAGAAGAATGAAACAGGATCCATATCTCTCACCACTCCATTAACTCAAGAAGGATAAAAAATGTAAGGCATGAAACCATAAGAATTCTAGAAGAAATCTAGAAAAACTCTTCTAGATATTGGCCTAGGCAAAGAATTTATGAAGAAGACCCCAATGGCAATGACAGCAACAACAAAAATAAATAAGTGGGACTTGATTAAAAAAGCTTCTGCACAGCTAAGGAAATAATCAGCAGAGCAAATAGACAACCTACAGAATGGGAGAAAATATACACAAGCTATATATCCAACAAAGGGCTAATAACCAGAGTCTACAAAGAATTCAAGCAAATCACCAAGAAAAAAACAACCCCATTAAAAAGTGGGCCAAAGACATGAACAGAAATTTTCAAAAGAAGATAGACTAATGGCCAATAACCATATGAAAAAATGCTCAACATCACTAATCATCATGAAAATGCAAATTAAAACCACAATGAGATATCACCTTACCCCAGTTAGAATGGCTTTTATTAAAAAGTCCAAAAACAATAGACACTGGCATGGATGCAGAGAGAAAGGAATGCTTATACACTGTTGGTAGGACTGGCAAATAGTACAACCTCTCTGGAAAAAGTATGGAGATTCCTCAAAGAACTAAAAGTAGACCTATCTTTTGATCTAGCAATCCCACTACTGGGTATTTACCCAAAGGAAAGGAAGTCATTTTATAAAAAAAAAAAAAAAAAAAAAACCACCCATACTCAAATGTTTATTGCAGCACAATTCACAATTGCAAAGATGTGGGATCAACCCAAGTACCCATCAATTCATGAGTGAATTAACAAAATGTGGTATATGTATACCATGAAATACTACTCAGCCATGAAGAAGAATGAATTAAGGCCTTTTGAGACAATTTGGATGGAACTGGAGACCATTCTCCAAAGCGAAGTATCACAATAATGGAAAAACAAACACCATATGTACTCACTATTACATTGGAACTAACAGATGAGCACTCACATGCACAGAGGGAAGTAAAACTGTAAAATCAATTGTGGGGAGAGGGAAAGAGGGTGAAAACCTACCTAACAGAAACAATGAACACTATCTGGGTGACAGGCACACTTATAACCCTGACTCAAGCATAACAAAGTGATCTGTGTAACCAAAACATTTGCACTCCTGTAATACTTTGAAATTTAAAAAATACAAAACAAAAAAGATAAGTTTTGCTTTTACTATATTTTCCAGAAATATTTGGTTGCCCTGTGTTACTTTTCCACTGTTTTCTGCTTGCATGATGGGTACTAGCATCTCAGTACACAGCTGAATTGTAGTATGCACTCAATTCTCCCTCATGCATTGATTAGAGGCCATAAACCTCATGTGTCAATATGCTGTATTACCTTCATCTATAAAGTTATCAGACCAGTAATAATAATAAAATTTTCTCTAATAAACAGAGAAAATTGCAAAAAAATGTTAATGAGTATAGCACATACAATATGTCAGGCACTATTCTTTGTGCTTTACAAATTTTGGCTCAGTAATACTCCCAGCAAGTCAGTTATGCTGTCCTAATGGACACCAAATGATTTCCTATTACCTTTAATTTTCTCCACCATCTCAGAAGTTATTATATAATTCTCCATGTTCTACCTCTAATTGCACTTTTGCTTTTCTCGTTCTATCCATTGCTTTTTTTCTAGCTTTAGGAATAGGCAGTGTGATGAAGCTGAAAGAGCATGAGGTATGAGATCAAGGAAATGCATTTTGAATCCCACTTCTTGCACCACCTGATGGCTTGGCAACCTTGAACAAGTTTCTATTCTGTTTCTTCATCTGCAGAATGCAAATAAAATATCTACTTCATAGAGTCATTGTGAGAATTAGATGACATAATGTATGTTTAATGTGTATTAGTCCTGTCCTCATCATCACATTTATAGTTTGAAATCAACAGAATTATATAAACCTGTTTTAGCAACAACAATACAAACTTTCAATCTATAATTTCAAGAGGGCATTTTCAGAGATGTCTTCTCTGGCTGTCACCTCATCTAAAATAAAACACACATACAATATACACACACAATCACACTCAGCACACACAACATATGTAACATACAAAATATACATACCACATACACAAAATTACACTCAACATACAACACACACAATATAACACATATATAATAAACAACCTACTTATACAAACACATATATGCACACACATAATTCTATACACCCAAACCATACTTTATTTCCTTCATGGCATTTATTTAGTATCCAAAATTATACAATTGATTGGCTTAATTATTAATTACCTGTGTTCACTAGAATGTAAATACTAATGGAAAGGAAAAGTGACCAAACTATAGGTGCTAGAAAAAGGCTGTCTGACAAGGTAACACATGGTTCATTTATTCATTCATTCATTTAAAAAATATGTGAACATTTACTTTGTACCCAAATAGAGACAGAAAGGTAGTGGGGAAAATGTTCTATCTTCTTGATGCTTATATTCTAACAGACTGTATTACTTATATTTTTAAAAAATTAAGTTATATATTAACTCTTAAGCTTCAACACTGAATAAATGTCATTGTACTATTAAGACTGAATACTGGCTTTGTTATTTGTTAGGGTCAAGTCATGGGACTTAGTTACTTAACCTCTGAGCATCAGTTTTTTGACTTGTAAAATGAAGAATCCTAATACTACTCCACAAAGATGGTACAAGAATTAAATTAATGGGTAGAAAACATGGAAAAACATCTAGAATAGAGCCGAATACTCAATATATATTCATAGAGACTCATTTTAATTTTCAATTCCCTGAGACCAGTAGTACAGCACGGTCAGTATAGTACTCACAGAGTACTTACTTTCAATTCAGTAAAACATTTAGAATTGACTTGAAGATTAACTAAAATCTGTATTATTATAAATAGTTAAAATTACTTTATGGATATATTTTAAGCTAATTTATGGTCAGCTTTTTTAACTGTTTAATTGTCTATAACTGAATACTTTATATATTTATAAAATATTGAAAATGAATTAAAAGTCCACCTTTCACTATGTATGTTCATATTCATGAAAAAGTTCTGAAATTACATATGAAAAACTACAAATAGTAATATTTCTGCAAATGGACTAACATGAGGATTTTTCCATTTTAATTGTAAGCACTTTTATATTATTTAAGGGCTTTACAAAGAGCATGTATTACTCACATAATCCAGATAGTAAACATAGATTTTTTTCCAAAAATAGTCATTATAAAGAGGAATGTATCACTTTTTTCTGATTAAGCATTTTTGAATATGTAGTTATATTTAAAAATTACATGTCAAAGGACAAGACTTGTGGAGTTCAGTCATTACATCATATTTTGTTTGTAGACTTTTATTACATTGATATAAACAAGGTTTATTTCTTGAATACTTTCATGAACTCACAACTCCCTCATTTGAAGTTAGGACTGTTCCAAAAGGTGAATTTAGTAAGCCAATCAATTAGTAGCAAATGCAATGACTTCATATTTTGGGAAAGTTGACGTATTTTTAAAAACAGTTTTTCATATGCTACATTTGGCACTAACTTCAGAATGCCCTGGATTGTTCTGGATCATTTCATGGCAATATTAATTTCTGTATTACCTCACTTTCTCTCCCAAATGATGCCTTTTTTCTGTTCAAGTAGACATTAATATCTCAGCAAGGAAAATATGACTCTTTAAATTTTTATAATATCCTTTTCAGTCCCAAACATTACAGTGCTATTACAGTTACTACTCAATAACTATTTAATACAAAAGGCTCCTTTCAGTTTAGTTCAGTTCAACAAATATTTATTGATCATCTTATCTACCATAAATTGTGTTAAGCTAAAGAGTTAACAAAGTTAGCTAAGTGTTCTCTGTTGTCCCAATAGTCACCAACCAAAAAGGGAAAGAGGTATCTAAAAAGAATTTCAACATGAGTCCTGAGGGCTAAGGACCCACAAAGGAGGGGAACTTCTCTGGTTTCTGCTTTTCAAAATAAGCACACATTCTTCCATTCAAATTAATATTTCTGTCTTATAAGTTCCTACTAGGTAAAATCCCTTTATACTTTTCTTGGTGCTGGGCTTTCTATAAAGCTATAAACAATCAGACTCTGAATAATATTCTTTACAAATGACAATGATGAGTAGTGTCAGGGGATAAATATGGCGGAGACATACTTTGGGTCTCAGAATCATGTGAATCTAAATTCAGTATGAGAAACTTAAATCCTAAGCAAGCATATTAAAGAATGAGGCTGACAGAAAGAAGAGAGAGAGAAGGAGAAAGAATTTCTCATTCTTTTTTTTTATTTCAAAATATTATGGGGGTACAAATGTTTTGGTTACAGGGATCTCTTGTTATGCTTGAGTCAGGGTTATAAGTGTGCCCATCACCCAGATAGTGTTCATTGTACCCGTTAGGTAGGTTTTCTCCCATCCTCTCCTCCCCCCGTTTTCCCTGCTTGCTTTCCATTGAGTTTTACTTAGACACCTGCACTCAAATGTTTACTGCAGAATTTCTCATTCTTTAATATGAGAAAAATAAATTAAAGAAAATTAATCAGTTTTATAATTTATAATTCTTCTCTCCTATAAGCAAACACACCTGCAATCCAGGAAATGCCTTTAATCCTCCATGTAACTAAGGTCATGGCATTGTTTCCAGATACTTATTTTGAACTCTTTTTTTTTTTTTTAAGCAATAGAACAATGCTCTATTGACTGTTGCCATGAAAATACAAAAATGAAGAGAACCTATCCTTGGAATTGATTTCATTTTTGTTGAAGAAAATACTCTATAGAGGAACAGGAAGCAGCCTGAATAAACCTTACCTGGGAAAGTAGCCAAAAAAAGAAGGTATCAGGTAAAAGGACAATTGGGACTTAGAAAAGAATACGTAACCATAAAGTAATTATAATATGATAGACCAATGGAACATAATGGAGAATCCAGAAATAAATCCACACATCTATAGTGAACTTACCTTTGAGAAAGGTGCCAAGAGCATACAGTAGGGAAAGGACAGTCCCTTCTATAAATGGTGCTGGGAAAACTGGATAGTCACATGCAGAAGAATCATCTATTGCCATATACAAAAATCTAATCAAAATGGGCTACAGACTTAAATCTAAGACCTGAAACTATGAAACTACTAAAAGACAACATTGGGAAAACACTTCAGGACATTGGTCTGGGCAAGGACTTCTTGAGTAATACCCCCAAAGCACAGACAACCAAAGCAAAATTGGACAAATGGGATCACATCAAGCTAAAAAGCCTCTGCACAGCAAAGGAAAAAATCAACTAAGAGAAAACCCACAGAATGAGAGAAAATATTTACAAACTACACATCTGGTGAGAGATTAATAACTAGAATATATAAGAACCTCCAACAACTCAATAGGAAAAAATCCAATAATTCAATTAAAAAATAGGCAAAGGATCTGAATAGACATTTCTCAAAAGAAAACATATAAATGGCCAACAGGTATAGGGAAAATTCTCAACACTGCTAGTCATCAGAGAAATGCAAATCAAAACTACAATGTGATATCATCTCACCCTATTTAAAATGGCTTTTCTCAAAAAGACAGGCAATAACAAATGCTAGCGAGGATGTGGAGAAAGAGGAACCCTAATACACTGTTGGTGGGAAGGTAAATTAGTGCAACCACTATGGAGAACAATATGAAGGTTCCTCAAAAAACTAAAAATAAAACTACCACATGATCCAGCAATCCCCCTGCTGGGTATATGTCCAAAGGATGGAAAATCAGTATATCAAAAAGAAAGCTGCATTCCCATATTTACTGCAGTACTACTCACAATTTCCAAGATTTGGAATCAACCTAAGTGTCCATCAACAGATGAATGGATAAAGAAATTGTGGTACATATACACAATGGAATATTATACAGCCACAAAAAAGAATGAAATCCTGTCATTTGCAACATAGATGGAACTGGAGAACATTAAGTGAAATAAGCCAAGCACAGAAAGACAAATCTCACATGTTCTCTCACGCATACGTGGGAGCTAAATATTAAAAACAATTGATCTCATGGAGACAGAGAGTAGAATGATGGTTACCAAAGGGTGGAAAGGGTAGGAGGGAGGGGGGATAAAAAGGGGATGGTTAATGGATACAAATATATAGTTAGATAGTTAACTAGAATGAATAATATTCTAGCACAATGAAGTGACTGTAATCAACAAGAAGTTAGGGTGTACTTTAAAAGTGTGGAACTGGAATGTTCCTAACACAAAGAAACTATAAATGCCTGAGGTGATGGATACCCCAATTACCTTGATTTGATTAATTCACATTGTATGCCTGTATCAAAGCATCACAGGCACCCTATAAAGATAGATAACTATTGTATACCCATAATAATTAAAAGTTTAAAAAATCCTTTAAAAAAGAAATTATAGTATGAAAAATTAAATGAAACATAGTACATGAGTGACAAGGCATGGAATAGGGCACAGATTTCTCTAAATATTGGATTAATTAAATTACTTGTTTTTGCATATCTTTTTCCTTTTTAAGAGTGATCTCAAAGGTTTGATCTCTTTTTTGTGAGGGAAATATTCAAATTCCTATGGTTGCTGAAGTCACTGTGGTCTGATTTTACCCTTTTGTCAGTGTTGAGGTCACTATTAAAAACAAATTGACCATGACCTCAAAATAATCTTTAATTAGTTTTACTTATCATATTTAAAGAAATAACCACTAGAGAACCAATTTCATTGAACAACTGGAAAGCCACATTTACAGAACATACGTTGCACGGATGCATTCCTTTAAAAAAATTATCAAAGATCTACTTTTTCCTCAGTATTATACAGAGGACACAAAATGAAAGCACAGCTGGAATCCTCAAAGAATTTCTATAAAGAATTGTTTGTGTTGTGACTTAAAAGTTAGGGCCTCTCTATTTAAAAATCTTCTAGGATGAACATACAGTTGCATCTTAATGTAATATGTATTCTCCAAATTGAATGTATGTATTCAGGTTAAGAGAAAAGTGAGCTAAAGAAGTTATGAATGAATATATAAATATAAACAGATAGACATCATCAGTGTATAATAGTTTACAAATTTTCCTTTCACACTATGGATCTTTTTTAAAATACTTTATAAACAAAGAAGAATGAAACACTTTTATATTCAACAAAGTTAATAGGAAATATGACCACTTAGGAGATTTAATTGTCAAATATGCTCTCATAATGTAAATCTGAACAAAATGTAAGTAAAATATTATATACCACAATCTAAGTGTATCCAAATATATTTATAAATATATACCTTTATAGTCACATGAAGTATATGATTTGGAGGAAATTCAAACCTCAAACCAATGAAAGCTGGAAAAAGGCATTCAAAAAGCCTTTATTTATTTAAGAACACTCTACAGAAGTACTTTAAAATGTAAAGTGTAATTACCGAGATAATTTAAATGAACATTAAAGCAAGTTATTGAATAAACTGGTTTTTTATTTCTATACCAGTATCATTTAGCAAATAGCATTACTTCATAATGAGATTCTGCTGGATAGCTTGGAGGTCCTATCTTTGATTTATTGAATAATGTGTACAGATTACAAACAGTATACTGATTTTATGATTTTGTTTTCTCATCTTCAAAATGGAGACAATGGCTTAACTAATGCATTAACTGTTAACTAATATGTTGCCTACATTATTTCATAAGTTGTACACTGCTTATCAATGTTTAAATTCTTAACAGAGAGAATGTTATTTCTCAAATTAGTCTAGCTTTTAGGATAAAGGAGTTTGCCAAGTACAGTATTATCTATTCCTATAGTACATGTATAGATCTGGAAGGGATCTCCTGGCTAATTGGTCCAAGATCTTGCCTCAGGATAGGTCCAAAGTGGTTAATAAGCAGTACAGCTTAATAAAAACAGTGATATTTGAAAATAATTACTTAGACATCTGGAATTCAGAAAAAAGTGAGTAAAAAGGGAAAAAATTAGTTTTATTCTGCATAACTCTTTCTATTAGCATGTTAACTAAGTTCCAAGATTAGCAGAGGTCAGAACAGTGGAAAGAAATCTCCAACCCTTCCTGGGGAAGCTTTTGACTCAGCCCAAACTTCGACTTGGCTCTCACTCTTCTTGTCCTCCACAGGGACAATGAGATCTTTTTGCCCTTTTCCATTTTTCTGGCACACGCGGTGACTTCATGAATCTAGCTTTTCCATAATATGTGTAAGCAAATGCTATCTTCGTGGCCTCAGTAAAATATTACACCTTGTTTATTCTTTGACTCTCCTTTATTATTTTTGCATTAAATTAAAATATTCCTATTTTAAAATAATGCTTTTGCACTGTTTGTTGGTATTGGTATTTTATCACCTTCTAAGATCTTACATTTTAAATTCCGCTTCTCCTTATCTACTTGTCCTTTATCATCTCAATAATGAAGAACTGATATAATTATTCCATCACCAAGTACATTGTATCTTCCATAGTTAGACCTGCATGGAATTTAAGAAGATGGGACATCCAGGCTATGTCAGTTGACTAACATTCCACCATATTTTTGATATGTTTTTTAAAAGCAAGATAGAATATATTTGTGGCATAAATAGTGAACCTTATCTCTCAAAGTACATAACCAAAGATAGCAAACAGTGGCTGCAACTCCTCTTTTCTGGCATATAGATACTCCTAATCAATTGTACCATTCTTTCCCTCTGCACCCAGATACAGCCTCAGAATCTCTTTTTGTTTGCTTGTTTGTTTTGCTTTTTCAACAAGGTCTTCTTCTGTCACCTAGAACTCTGGGCTCAAGCAATCCTCCTAACTCAGCCTCCCAAGTAGCTGGGACTACAAACACACACCACCATGCCTGGATAATTTTTTAAATTTTTTGCAGAAATGGAGTCTCACTATGTTGCCCATGCTGTCCTCAAACTCCTAGCCTCAAGCCGTCCTCTCACCTCAGCCTCTCAAAGTGCTGGGATTACAGGCAGGAGCCACCATGCCTGGCCAGAATCTCTTTCAAACAATGCTCCAGGCAACAACTACTGCTCCATAAATGTTGGCACAGAAATATAATTCTATTTGTATTCCCTGGCACAGAAAGGTTCATACGATTTTGAGTTTATATTATCTATGCAGTTGTGAAAATCCTATAGTTAGCATATATGACTCTAAATGAACTAAATATTGGGATTAATATTCTCCTTTATCCTTAATAATCACTAACACAGGCAAAGCACTATATCCACCTGAATTATTTAGAAGTAATAAGCAATTTTCCATAAGGCAAGACAAGGGCATTATGTTCCACTTTTCAAACCGTGCAAGGTTCCAATCCCAGGAACTAGAGAATAAGCATGAAAAAATGCTGTTTTAAAAATAATAGCAGTTATTATTTTGTGTTAGAATTATAGAATATATTTAATACACACTTCATCAATTAAGTGCATGAGTGAACTGTTACTAAGGTGCATCTTATTTTACAGGACAAAGTCCAAAGACCTTAAAATAATCAAGGCCCTTTGTATTCTGTTCCCAAATTTTCAGCTGCATCTTCCACTACTTTTCTACCTTGCTTCCACCAAAATATAAATTGTAGCCTTGCTTACTATAACCAAGTATGATATGGCTTTTCACATCCCCAAACATTTGAAAGTCATTCCCTTGGCCTTCAATGCCCTTCCTTTCTCTGCTTTACAATTCCTACTTATTCGTCAAGACCCAGGTTGAAATCAGTTCCGCTGAAGTCTTCTCTGAACTTGGGCAATGTCAATCATTTTCACCCCTGTATGTTTAAAGCACTTTGTATGACCTATGTTGCTCTCACTGGGTAATGATATGATTATTAATCTCTCATAAACTACATACATGATCCCCAAAGACAGGAAACAATGGTGGTTTCATGTCTCTGTCCCCAGGTTCTTGAACAGTACTTACACAAAGTAGAAACTCAATGAATACACAAAATGAATTCTTGAATAAATAATGCACTAACCTAAAATGAATTTGGGTTATAACCCAAATCTTTTCTTAGGTCCACACTAATCTCTCTACTTCACTATCACATTCTTAACCATTCTGCAAGTCCAGCCCAAAAGTGACAGCCTTGCAGCTTCTGTATTCACCCATCCTAATTCCTCCACTCTCCTTTGCCTAGAGGAGATAGTGAATACAGAAGTGAGGGGTTTCACTTAAAAGAAAAAGAATCAGGCATCATCACAGAATACACACGTTAGATGCATAATTTCTTTCCTTTTGTAAATCAATTATGCAATAATTTGTATTGAATAAATGAGCTGATTGTTCTGAGAGACCTGAAGTGCACTTATGAGTCACAGCTGACCCACTTATTAAAGCAACACGTGACACCCAACAGCTGAGAAAATCCCTTAAAGAGTTACCTGACCTAAACTTGGAGGGCAATGATCTGTTTATAATTTATCATAAAATAAGTTCTCATCCTTTGTTGCGATTCTCTTTCTTCCCTGAAGAATATATTTGCCTTGATCACGGTAATGAGGGAACTATTTCCCTCTTTACTCTTACATTGTCAATTCCAAAAGTACTTTCTTTTTTAATGCATATCTGTCATACCCTACTGTCTACACAAAGGATAGGAGGCAGTTTACAACAAAAACACATATCATAAAATATAATTAAAAATAGAAAATAGTTGCCATGGAATAAATGAGAAATAATGTAATTTCTAAGAGTAACTTAGATGCTATCATTTAGCTTAAATTCGAATTTTCAGTTGTCTGAAAAATAAGGTAAAAATGAAAGATGCAATGAGTAAGCTAATCCTCATTGAAAAAGAAAAAAAAAGCTGGGACTGCAGATACTAAGAGGAAGCTAAGATTTTTCTGCCACTGGATTCTAAAAGAAAATTGTCACTGAAACTTTTATATATGAATTATGAGACACTGAGTAATTAGTGAGCTTTACTCATGTAAACACTCAACAATTATGTTTATGGTATTTGCTGGAAAAAAATCTATGACCATTATTTAATTATATTATATAGGATTATTATTGAAACAAAATTCAGTGAAGATGAATATACATCAGGTTAAATTAATACAGTCCAAAGAAATAATCTCCTCTTGGTCTAATTTCTTCCAAAGACAATTGTCAGAGTAGATAGGAAAGTGACTTTGAATTCTAATTTGAGCTGTGAACCCTTTGAAGAATCTTTTGAGTACAATAGACCTCTTAGCACAAAAATGCACGGCCACGCCAGCTTTGTATACAATTTCAGGGAGTTCATTGACCCCTTCAGGCCCATCCATAGGTCCCAAGGACCAGAGCATAGACTGATTACACAGTCTTCAAATAACCTTCCCTACTTACCAATTTTCAGAATTAACACTTTTGATAAAAGATGAAGAGTAAATGTTCCAGGCTACAGTTTTACTGAAATTCCTAAAATATTTCATTTGAAATGACTCTGAAAACCCACAGGGCAAAATTCCTTCCTCTGATAACTTCTCTCATGCTAACAGCACATTTAACTGCTGAGGCAATGTCACTTTTGCCTTCTGCAGGCATTTTTTCTGGTTGGATGAAAGGATATCCTTAGGCACTGGTTGCTAAACTGTCAGGTCATAAAATTGACATCTCATTATCAAAGCCACTGAGAGGCAGAGTACAGAGGTACCTAAGGCAAAACAAAATTTTCTTCAAAGAGATATTTGGGATTCACTCAGCTCAAGAAATGTTCGCTGATACTGATTGCTTTCTGTGTTCTTGACACTTTACATACATTATTTCATTTAATTCTTACAAAACACTAGGTATTATCATATTATAAATATGAAGAAACCAAGACTCACAGGTGTTAAATAACTTTCCAGCTTTCACAGTAAATGACAAAGCTAAATTTCAATCTGAGATGTATAAATCTAAGTTCCTGGTCTTTCTAGTACATCAGTTTGATAATCCTCCTTACTCCTTGCTCTGCTCACTAATATTGGAAGGGGTTGAGAAACCCAACATTCTAAGAGACCCCATAACTCTGCTCAGAAAGAAGGTAAATAAGATCAAGATGTTTTGTTAAAATTAAATCATTGGCATTATGCTAAGAGTCTCCCTTAATAGACTCTCCTATCTACTTCCCCAGTAGTTACGTGGTCATTTGTTTAACCAGACTTGTTCAATATACACTGGTTGTTTATGGATTTTAGAGTGTGTAATTCCTCTCAGATGAAGCGAAATGGTGAAAACAACACTCTCATCAGTTAAAAATGCTGTTCGCATAAGTAATTATTATTACTGGAGGGAATTTTGCCTGTGGGCTTTCAGGATCACATACATGAAATATTTGAGGAATGTCAGAGATGAATGGAATGGAATAATAGGCTCCATCTAGGGAAGGTAGATGAGCTGTTCTAGAACCTACCAGGATGAAATAAAGCATCCCATCTCCCTTATTTGGGGTGTAGGCTGCACTTAAGTTCAAAATTGTCACATACAACTTTTATTCCTTACCTTAAATTATCTAAGAGAATAAAAACAAATTTCCTCCCAACCTTTCTTACCTTTAGTCCAAACAGTCTGATTATAATGATCTTATGGCATGGCATAACTTTCTGTGAGATTGTTTTCAGAGTTTCCATTTTATATTTATTTGTAACATTGTCTAATTGGTTGCTTTCTCCACTGATATAAGTTTCATAATTAAAGTGGTCAAATGCATTTGTTTAACCATTCTGTAATTCAATATCATTTCACCATTGTCCAACACAGTACTAGAATCCAATATGTTTTTGAATTAATAAATAAGTGTATTACTTTAGAAATTAAAATCAAGATGAGATATTTGAGATTGCCTGGAAATAAAAAAAAAATGAGCAAAAAAAAAATAGAATAAAACCAATAAAATATTTTAAGCTGAGTAAAAACAACAGTAAAATTTGTAAAAATCTAAAGCTAATATCAGAATTAAAACATAACAGAGTAAAATGATCAAAAGCACTACGAAAAAATAAATATAAAAAAGAACAAAAGAGATTTGCCTCTTTGGCCCTAATTTTTAATGAGTATAATGATGTCTTTCATTTTAAAATCAAGAGTTAAGTTTTAAAATAGTAGAGACACAAATAAATATAGATCTTGTTATAATTTATACATGTGCTTATGCTATTTAATAATTTTTCTGTAATAAATATAGGAATTTTTAAGAAAGAATTATAGACCAAAGAATCCACTCATCCTGGGAGAAAATAAAATGAGTCATCTACAAGGGAAAAGAAATGAAGTTAGCCTTGACATTTCACCAACAACCTTTAGAACCAGAAAATAATAGAAAAATATCCACAAAGTTCTTGGTGGAAAAATATCACCCAAGTATTTTATAACATTTCATAATTTGTAGATATGCAAACTCAGAGGAGTATGTCAGTACTTCTTGACAATGAACTTCAGCCATCAAATATGAGAATGAAAATAGGAACTGAGGAATGAAGAAGCTGTAGTAAAAAGACTGGTAAAAAAAATTAAATCCACTTAAATGTGAAGCCAAAACTAAATTCTGAGAATGATGGCTATAGTACTAAATAGTAGTGTCATAAAACTTGAAAAGTAAACATTATAATACACTGAATAAAAAACAGAAGCAAGGAAATGGGAGGATGAAGGAGGAATGCTCATTTCCTCATCTTTCACAGCTGAAAGCAGTCAATAAGATATAAAACTAAACAACTTTAAGAAAACTTCATTTCTCAACATTCTTTTTAAACTCAGAAGGCTCTTTTAGGAAGGAATATCACTGATGCAGAAATATCTATCAGAAGCTTAACATTTTTTTTCAGCTTCATGTCACTTTCTTTTTCTTCTGTTAAATTCAAGTAAACTTAAATTTATTACTTTTAATTTAAAACATTATATATACTTAGATTCTAATTTTTATGCACTGCTTTTAACCATCTATAACTATATTCCTATCTTTATATATGCATAGAGCAATGTCTGGAAAGACATTGTAACTATTATATTGATGTTTATTTCTGGGTGGTGGGACGTGGTATTTTGTTTTCTTGTACATTTCTTGATTATTTAAATGTTTATATAGAGTATCATCATTTATGTGAAAAATAATAAATCTATGACATTCTACTTAAAATCATGGAAGTATCACAAAAGAGAGTAGTAGATAGATAATCTTGAAAATGATAAAGGCTTGAGGTATCTTGTACATTCTTCTATTAATATATGGAAAAGATTATACAGTAATTTCAGAGATTAAGAAAACGTGAAATAAAATTATATTCTATCAATCACTTGAATAAGTAAGATGGCATCTCAAATTTATCTTTCTTATATCAAACTTTAAATATAATTCAAAAATGAGGCTAAAGATAGAAAAGGATACTATAATATAAATTTTATTTTTAGTAAAACTTATTTGAAAAATAGGCTCTTATAAGTATGTTATTAGACTATACTGTAATATAAATTATTTATTTTTATATCGTCTCTTAGAAAGCATGTTTGTTGAAATTTAATAAAATAAAAAAGATATTATATAATAATTTCTTGCAGATATTCAATATTTTTCTACATTTATTAAACTTATAACTTGAATATATAACTCAACAATTAATATTTCCAATAATTTAAACTTTTCATTTTAAGAAGCTAAATAACTTACATGCTAATTTTTGTCAGGGTAGCAATAAATACAAACTGATATACACCTGAGTGTTTTTGTATTGAAGCCAAAGAATTCTCCTTTAAGATAATTAAGAATAAATTAAATGATAGGAAGTATTTACCCAAGTAGTTAAAGATTAAGATATTGAAATCTCATCGTTGCTATATAGTTAATTCTACTTATGGATTTTTTTCTGATTTCTATTTATAGATGATTATAAATAATATAGAAAAAATTTTCTGGTTCATGTATAATTGTCTTCTATCCAGTCATCTAACCAAATTTTCTTATTACAATTTGTAGATTTTTACTAGCATGAGCATGTCAAGGGTTTCTGTATTATAACAATTTGCTAAGGCTGCCATAATGAAATTCCACAGACTGGGTGGCATAAACAACAGAAATCTATTTTCTCACATGTCTGAAGACTATAAGTCCAAGATGAAGGTGCCAGCTAGGCTGGTTTCTCCTGAGGCCTCTCTCGTGGGCTTGCAGACGGCCACCTGCTCACTGTGTACTCACAAGGACTTTCCTTTGTGCTTACTTATTGCTGGTGTCTTTTCCCCATGTTATTAGGGCACCAGTCATACTAGATTAGGATCCCACCCTTAACGTTCTCATTTAACCTTAATTACCTCTTTAAAGGCCTTATCTCTAAATACAGTTACTGGGGATGTTATGGCCTTAACATATGAATTTGGGAAAGACATATTCAGTCCATAATAGGTTCCAAGGACACTCAGATATCATAGACAAGAAAAAAAAGAGAAATCATTTTATATTTTCTTTTCTATCATTGTAGGTGTTATTTCATTTTTTTCCTACTGCTAACAAACTTCCAAAATAATGTTGAATAACATTGAAGGACTGATCATCTCTGTCCTCTTTATAATTGTTACCGAAATGTCTTAGTTATTTACCATTTAGAATAATTTTTGCTATTTATTTCTGATAGTCTTTATTTAAGCAGTATTCTGATATTCTTATTTTACTTAGACTTTTTATAAATAACTGCTATCTTTTACTCAAGGCTTTTCCATGTCTGTTGATATAATTATGTGGCTTTCTCCTTTAATTGGCAAATGTAATGAATTAAGTCCATAGATTTCTAGTATTGAAATAGCCTTGCACTCCTGAATAAGCTCTAGTTAGTCGTGGTGCATTATTCTTTGGAGGCATTATTGTATTCTGTTTGCTAATATTTTACTTAGAATTTTTGCATCCAATAATATTAAAATTTTATATAAACTTTGATTCAACAAAACCACTTATGGGAGTCTAGCCTATAGACAAAGTTGCAACATATTAGGATGCTTACGCTCAAAGATGTTAATGTAGCACAGTTCATAGTAGCAAAAAATGATTATTCTATAAAGAGTCAATTTTTAAAATGTCACCTGTTGACTAGAGGGACAGTGTTCTCAAGGTATGATTAACATAATACTAGCAATCTTACAGAAGGATGGAGTTATAGCACAGAGAAGGGAAAGAAGAGGAAAAGAGTCTTTAAAAATGCTTACAGACTAAGCATTGAGAAAATCACAAGTAAACAACTAAGAATTTAGATGTTAGGCTTTGAAGCATCCAAATCCAAACTGGGTGAAACAAGCCCATGTGGAAGACACAGAACACAATCTAGGACTAAGTTGTCCCACAGGATTTTCTGCAATGATGTAAATGTCCAACAAAATAACCACTATTTTACTGACTATTGAGCACTTGAATTCTCTAGTACACCTGAGAACCTTAATTTTTAACTTACATTTTTACTTCAGTCTAGTTAACTTCAATTTCAATAGCTGCATGTGGTTGATAGATGCAATACTGGACATCACAGATAGGAGACTAGATCCTCAGACACAGCAAGTAAGGCTTATTACCAATTCCATCAGGAAGAGAAACTGGAGCCAAATAGTAAAACCCACTATGTATATTATTTAAATTTACATATTAAAATATAGCCTATGCTATACATATGAATATATGTAAGAATATAGCATATGCTAGAAAGCCTTCACTTTTTTAAATTTAAAATTATGTTAAAAATATTGCAATTGGTGAAGTAGATGGGCTCATAAAATGGCAGAACATAATATGGTGATTACATATGCATATTCAGAGCACTAAGGGAGCTCAGACAAGGGGGCAATCTTCAAAGTACATCCTTACTCTTTCTGTTAGAGCATTTAAACATGTGATCAAAAATTCAGTATTTACACATTCAACTGTGCCAATTTCTGTTCTAGACACTGAGAATGCAGCAGTAAAGATGGCTCTCCTGGAAGATAATATGATAAAGTAATCACTGCCATGTAAAAATAAGGAGTGACCAGACAGGGTGTGCGGGAGGGTGCATTGAGAACTAGGGTGGGGTGGTCAGGAAGGCCTCTTTGAGGGGGTGAACTTTCAACAGAGAACTAAATGATGGGATGGAGCCAGGAATGTGAAGATCTGCCTTCCAGGCAGGGGGAACAGTCACTGCAATAGTCCTGGGGTGGAAACTAGCTAGGAAGAGAAAGAGGGCCAGTGTGACTGGCATGCAGTATGAGAGGAAAAGGGCAGAGGAATGAGATAAGGTAAGTGGGCAAGGAGCTGACAGCATGTGGTTGTAGGCCATTACAAATGGTCGGATTTTGTGCTAACTGCAGGGAACCGGCATTAGGAGATTTTAAAGCAAAAGTGTGACATTATATGATTTGCTTTTAAAAGATCATTGTTGTGTAAAAAATAGATTGCAGGCACATAGGGTTTAAGTGGGAGAGAAATAAAATTAAGAAGTAGGGGCCTAGTAATAGTAATGCTGATCAAAGAGTAGCACTTTAGTCTACCTGGTGTATTTCATTTCTTCTATTCATTTATTCTCTCATTCATTCATTCTGCAAAGATTTTCTAAGAACATTTTATATTCTAGGGATTGATACTAATCAAGAGTACAAGATTATTCCCAGGATTTTAGGCAGTTCCTCTGATCCCAGGAAATGCTAATGGAAGAACCACTGAAAGGTCCCCAACATCCTGTGTCAAGCAAGCCATATTGAACAGTTGTGATCAAATACTACAAATCAGATGTTTTCTTGGTCTAATATTCTATGATTCTATGATAGTTCTATGTTAATTTTTAGGAGTTTTTTTTTTCAATAGCCAATTTTATTTTTGGAGTCAAAAATATTAACAAGTCATCCATCAAGGGAAGATGAAAGTCATTATCTTTAACACTCTACATAAAGTAAGCCCTTCACCATAGCTACTATTATACTCTCTTACAGAAAAGTTTACATCTTGTGATAGCAGGCAATAAGGCTCTATTAGGGCTGGGCGCGGTGGCTCACCCCTCTAATCCTAGCACTCTGGGAGGCCAAGGCAGGCGGATCATTTGAGCTCAGGAGTTCAAGACCAGCCTGAGCAAGAGTGAGACCCTGTCTTCTACCAAAAAAATACAAAGAAATTAGCTAGACAACTAAAATTATATATAGAAAAAATTAGCTGGGCATGGTGGCGCATGCCTGTAGTCCCAGCTACTTGGGAGGCTGAGGCAGGAGGATCACTTGAGCCCAGGAGTTTGAGGTTGCTGTGAGGTAGGCTGATGCCACGGCACTCTAGCCCTGGCAACAGAGTGAGACTCTGTCTCAAAAAAAAAAAAAAGGCTCTATTAGGCAGCACTTTAGCAATATCCAGCATATGACTGGTGGTCATAATACTGCAAATTCCTATGATGCTCTCAGCAGCAAAGGTGGAATTACATTATTACCTTTGGGAAGTAACGTTCAGAGAGAAACAGAGAGACACAAATACAGGGACACATTTTACTCATCATACAAAAACACTCTGTAATGAAATTATCACGGACAAATAGCCAAGATTCCAGGAATTTTTTCTACAATCATGCTTACCTTTTTCCTCAGAGCAGAATTTATCTGCTCTAGTGTCTTTAGACTGCCTGAATCCATACTGTCAGTCCAATCTATAGTATAGAATCACTCTATAAATTTTAAAGTGGAAAAAAGCAGTTTGGCTTTACAACCAAATTTATATAATATGTTTGAAATCTGTGAAGGGGCTGTGACATTATTGTTTATTGCATTCTCAGTAAAAGAAAAACAACCAACTAGAACTCTTAATCCCAACACCTCATCACGCAACGTATTTCCATCATTAATTGGATCATTAATGAAAACAAATGCTATTCCAATGTAAATTGAAGATCACTGTAATGGGAAATGTTAACTTTTTTTGACCTGCCAGCATTAATAAGTTTGTAGTAAATCTAAACATTTCCAAACACTGGAAGGAAGGTATTATTGCATCAGGAAGCTAAACTCAATCAACACATTTGTCTCTCACTAAATTTCACAAAATCTAGAAACACTGTCAAACAAACACGAATTGTGAACACACATTAGTCAGTGGAGGCACATGGGTCTATTATTCTAATGAACAAGATGACTGAGCCCCGGAACAGAGACAAGTTCTTGTGGGCCTCCTGGATTTCCAGGGCTTGCCCAAAATCTAGCAAGTCCAGTCTGAAACATGACCAAACTAGAGCAGAAATGGGTCCCCAGAAGATAACTGTGTGTGGAAGGATAGATTTGCCACCTCATCAACCCAAGACCCCAGGATCTCACCAGCACAAACCATAACAGTATAGGCCCAGACGATTTGGGTCTCCAAGCCAAGATATGTATCATCACAGCAGAATATACCTATATGGTCTGACTGAAAAGTCATCAAAAAAGTTTATAAGGACAAAAAGAGCTCTAATAAATCTGCCAAGATGATTGAAACTATCAAACTTTGCCAAACTATCTTCATGACCAAAGAGTAATAGTAAACTTGATTAACATACTTCCTAATGGAAAGAGAGGCCCCAAAAGAATGGCACAGAAGACAAGTTAATGTGGATCCCATGGAAATATGGCGGCTGCTGTCTAACATGGTAAAGTCACTGGGGATGAGAGGGAAGAAGGAGGAAAACTAGGTTAGGAGGTAAGGGCTACAGGTAGAGAAAAGCCAGGCATAAAAAGTGTGGTTCAAGAAGCTATCCAAACACAGCAGCTGCCCTACCATCAAAAATCACGGGAACATGCAGTGTGAACTATGTTCACCTATGTCCCAAGGTCATTTAATGATATTAGGAATCAGTTCCCAACTGCAGTCTTCCTTTTACAGTCTCAATGAATACAAGAAAATAGAAGATCAAAGGTAAGGTTAGGTAGCCAGTACTTAAAAGTCATTTCCCCAAGGTATTTAGGAAATTGAACAGTTCATAACCACTTAATAAGGCATCCATAATTTATTTTTGGAATTCATTGAAATTGAACTATTTTCATGCTCTGACACTGTCACTTTGGAGTGAAATGTTAACTATAATAACAGAAGCTAATTTCTTAAAATAATAAAGTTTTCCTTTGGTCATCAGGTTGTTTAGTTTAAGTGTGAGTTTATTCAAGTTGGCTTAGAAGGTAAGTCATTAGTCAGGGAAACTGGTGATTTATAATTTTCAAAGATTTTTAAAAACTACTTACTTTTGAAATGTATCCAAAGCAATAACACTACTACTTTGAACGTAATAAGTGCTCTCAGACCCAAATTTGGCTGGATCTTTTAAGATGGCATTTGAGGTCTAGATCTGAAACAAAGGTAAGATGGTAGCATGCCTCCTACCCCTGTATTCCATGCACAATATCTGACAGATATGCTATCTGGGGAGTTCAGTTTAATGTTTGAGGTGCACAGGTTGTCAGGCTGTACCATAGTGAGAACTATGGAGAACAGCTCTGACTTGTGGGTAAGGTTCCACTGATGCTGACAAACTTAAAATGAGAACTTATTTCTCCCATTAAATGAAAGGTTGTTTGGGATTACAAAGAGCAGAACTAAGGTGAATAAGATAATACATGAACAAAATGGCAATCTAGTGTCTCAGAAAAGGTATAATTTACTCTCTCTTAGGAACAGAAACTAATTATGTGATATATTCAATATACTGTTCTCAAAGGGCTTCCACTAGATTTCTTCCACTAGTGTAAGGAACAGTCTCATTCATCCTGAAAAGATGGATTTATCAAGCCTTTTTAAGGTACACTCATAAACTTTCTCTTAATTCTGAAATATAAACAGAAGAACATTAAAACTTCCTTTAAAAAAAGACTTAGATCATAGTTAGCTCACTCTACACACTAAAATTGCTTGATTTTTTTTTTTGTGGTTGATGTAGTTACTAGTTGGCCACTAGTTTTTTCCATTGAAATGAATTTTCCTTACATTAATTGTACATCTCAATATTACTAAGTTTGACATCATATTGAAATTGTATTTCTATTAGGTAACTAGTCTGTGTAAGTCATTAATGTTCAGCTGAAATACTAGTTTATCCTTTATTAAAACATTTTGCTATGTTAATGTGTGGTAATATTCCTTTATTCTCACATTTTTAAACATAAAATAACGTGAGAAACTTTAATATTGGAATATAAATATTTTCACTTTCATGTATCAAGTTATAAAATATCTTAAAAGGTTAGACATTAGGCTTAACTCAGCCACTCAAAATGTCACATAAACCTGGCAAGTAAAATTTAGCGATATGAAAAACTGCCAATGCAGTGGTGAGAATGGGTATCTTCACAATTTTGTTAATAGATCTTAGATTTAAACAGATCTGGAAATATATACAATTTCAGGAAATACTTCCCAAAAAACGTTGTACTGACTTTGACCCTATCCTTTCCAGTGGTAGTTGTGTCCTCCCCTGCTCCTGACAGTCCAGTCTTCACACTCATATGAAATGATTATCTGTCCTTTTTCCTTAACTCTTAAAACAAAATCAGAGTTTACGTATCCTAACCTCTTGCAGTAAAGAATGTCCTTTCCTTATTGCTCTGACTTTATAGGACAAATATGCTTCCACATCCCCCCATCTAAAGAAGCAAATCACCCTGCTTTGTCACCAGGAGAAGTGCTTCCTTCCATCCCATTACTCGCAGGCTATAAACAGTGTGGACCCAGCCTTGCAACAGGGTGGAGGCAGGAAAGAAGGGAAAATAGAGACAGCATAAGAATTCACTGCAGTGGTAACAGAAGTGATAGGCACAGTAAATTACACTCATCACACGGCCTGAGGTGCAGGTAATCGTATGAAGGACCATCTATTTTCTAACCCTAGCTGGAAGCCCTGTTAAGGATTTAGTGTAGTGATAAATTATCCAATCAACTGGGCATTTATTGTCACCAGGTAAGGGGAATTAATTTTAATAAATGCCACATTTATCTGTAAGAGAAAAAGGCTGCAGTATTAGTTACATCTAGGTTGCCCTTACAGTCATGTCTTACTACTCCTGTTTACTGCACAGAACCCTACCCAGAAATGAAAAATTTTACAGTAGGAATAAGTAGATTAAAATAATTTCTTTGCTAATGGGCACCTTATTTGCAATGCCATTTTAGCATCCTATGTGTGCCCTGGAACTCATAGTCTCTCACTTTTTCAATACTTTTTTGAAATCTTCAAATCCTTTTTACAGAAAAACACAAAGATAAGAAGTTGTGACTTCATTCCATATGTCTAATTTTCCACTCTTGGGTCTGGAGCATCTATGTTTATTTTTAAAAATTAAGTGTAAAATGAAAGAAAGCCAATAACTAAATGGGATGAGATTATGTCTCATTTTGTAGTAGCTAAAAAACTACATATTTTAAAGGTTTTTACACATTCTCATTCATTCCTTTTTAAATATTTTTATCAGCTTAAATACTGACTAGAACTACAGAGACTCGTCTTTCTACAATCTAACATCTTTACTTAAATTTTATGAAGCTTCCATTTCTACCCAGAAAGAGAATGTGAGTCATTGCCAAAGTAGTATCTGTATAATGTCTGATGGTTAATGAGAGGGGTTTGTGGTTTCAAGAATGCTGTTTATAACTGGGAGATTTAAAGTTGGATTCCCCTGGACAACAGTGATGCAAACAAATTCTTTCCCAATCTACAAAGAAATATGAGTCATAGGTGATAACTGCATCTTTTAACAACTAGTTCTTATTCCTCCTTTCTTGTAGCTTCTCTTTGGTCTGCTATTCTTACATTGCCAAAAGAAATGAACTTGCAAGTGCCTTTACGCCACATTCTCTCAGTATTTCCCAGTTTCAGTGGCAAGACATCTGGCTTTTAGTGGCATGCAAGACCTTCACCACAACACCAGCTCCAGCTGCCTGCCTACCCTTACTGCCTTAAAAGACATTCTGTCCACTTAATTTTCATTTCTTCTCAGCCACATTTTTTATATTCCTCTCCTGTTATAGGCCATTTTCCTCCATTCAACTTTATTAATCAAAAACTAAATAAGGCCTCACCTTGGACACACCTCTTAATCACAAGTTTCCATGGCAACCAATCCTGTACAATTGCTTGGGTGCTTACTAGTCATTATTGTGCTTTATTTTTGAGGGCCTACCCCTCTAACAGAAAAGGTATTTCTGGATAATGTTGATTTTAACCTCGTTAGAGTAGGTAATGCAATATGAGAGATAACAACATGATATGAATTGAGGAATATCAGGAAGATTTTGAAAAAAGTATGACTTCAGGTTGTTCATACAAAGGGTCCCTTTTAAAATATGAATACTCTTGGAAGGGTTTCCAGGGACTGAAAATTTGTGTTCCCCCAAAATTCACATATATGTAAAACCCTAATCCCTAATGTGATGGGATTTGGGGATGGGGCCTTAGGAGGTGATTAGGTCATGAGGGTGGAGACTTTATGATGGGATTTGTGCCCCCTACGAGAAGAGACACTAGAGGGCTTGCTTCCTCTCTCTACTCTCCACCATGCAAATGCAGGTCTGCTCTCTGCAAACCAGAAACAGGGCCTTCACCAAGTATCTGACCATGCTGGCACCCTGATCTCAGACTTCCAGCCTCCAGAACTGTAAGAAATAAATGTTTCTTGTTTAGCTATCCAGTCTATGGCATTCTGTCATAGCAGCCCAAAGTGACAAAGACAGGCTACTTCAGCAACTAATTACACAATAAAGACAAAGACATGAAACCTTTATCTCCTTGACAGGCTCATAAAGACACAAAGTATGAAAAGCAAGATGAAGTAGGAAAAAGAAGTGTAATAAAACTCACTGATGGCTAATTATACCTACATGAAAATTGTTCCTGTCCCAGAGAATCACTTTTTCCTCATGGACGATAAATATTCAAACAATAACTAGTCCTGAATCACACACTTTATTTTAATCATTTATTTTACATTTGTCTTTCCATAAGATGGTTTACAGCAGCTCCAGAATTTGTGTTAGTTCCTTCAAGTACAATGCTTATTATTGAAGCCTCCACAAAGCTCTTTAGATTTTAAAAAAAAAAAATCAGAGAAATGTCTGTGTCATTATAAGCACAATTATCTAAAAAAAAATTTTTTTATATTTAAATTCCTGGTTTAATATTGGGTTTTTTGCATTAATAACGTGACCCAGTCCAAGGCACTTTTCCTTTTGGAATGGCATTTTAGGATTAATGGGTCATAATTTAACATTTAATGTTAAAATTGTTGTAAGTAGTTATAAAGCTCAAAACATTTTTATTTTTTTTATTTCAGCTTATTTTTTTAATCAATAAAATTACTTCCAGATAGTGCTACAAAAATAATTTAATTTAAATAAAGGATGAAAGACTGTCAAAAAGTATCTAAGATTTCAACAAGTTCTGTGTCACACATTATTGTACCCTTTTTAATATCATTTAAGATTTTTCACACTTTTCCTGATCCTTTGAACAAAGATCTAATTTACATTATGAACTAGAATGAAACAAATGTGTAAGGAAATACACAGTGTAGATGGAAGATGGAAGAACTTTCATCAGTTAGTAGTTTACCAATGTCACATCACAATTCATAGGCCAGATTTTGGTCTCTGTTCTATTTTTAAAAACCACTTCTAGGCATATACTTGGAATCCATAACAAAAAATATAAGCTTTAATAAGCTCCTTAAGCCCTCCTTTTGGCTTTTATCTTAGAGATACTAGATAAAACTTGGACTTGTTTTTATCACTGCTAGATTTATATTAGTTAACAGTCTTAAAAATATATAGCTGGTAGTTCACATTTCTAAATAAAATTTGGAGCAAAGATATTATTAAAAGCCATTCTTAAGAAGTTATTGGTTAATTTCACAATTTTGCAGAAAAGTGGTAGCTTTATTTTTTGTTTTTTGTCTTTTGGTAATTAGACAATACTATTTCATATATATATATATGTATATACATATATATACACACATACATATATATATATATATATGGCATCTGCTAGATGGAAATCAGGATATTTGAGTAAGAACAGAAACCAAGTCCCTTTTCTTTAGAATATAGAAAATTTTATTAGCATTGGTCCCAATTTCTCCCTGGTATTAGCTTTACTAAACTTTATAAGGTTTTAGAATTATATAGATATTTTTCTTAATGGTAAATGTAATATATGAAAAAGCCGAAGTATGTGACTTCAGACAAATTACTTAACTTCTCTCATTCTCAGTTTTCTCCTTTCTAAAATTTTCTTTCCTTGATTAAGTACCCCCTAGGGTGCATGCAATTTTGGAAACCACTGGTATATAGTGGAAAGAAATGGGCTTTGAAGATAATTCACATTCATATTCAAATCCTGGCTCCACCACTTCTGAGCACAAACAAGTTAACTAGCTGATTTGAGATGTAGTCTACTCATGAGACTAAAAATTCCTCGTTCATAAAAGTATCAGTAAGAATAAATGAGATAATTATGTAAATGTTCCTAGCATAGATCCTTGTATGTAGAAGGCACTCACTCAGTAGATGGTAGTAGTTCTCTTTCTTTTTAATTCAATTATTCAACAAACCTTTATTGACTAGTTATAAATACTAGTGTTGGATGCAGGGGATACAATATGCCATGCTATATACGAGGAGTTCACGGTTTAATAGGAAAGATAGATGTATAAACAAATATAAGCAATTTTAGTAAGAATATTTCAATATGAGAGATTTATTTACTTGTCCAACTAGTATTAGTTGAGCACTGCTATGAACCAGACATTGTACTTTTAAAGGTAAGACTTAACCCCAGTCAGGAAGGTTTTCAGTTACCAATTCTACTTCTTTAATAAATCTAGAAGGATTCATACTTCTCTTTCATTCATGTCAGTTTTGTTGAGTTTTTAAGAAAATTGCTCAATATTTTCAAATTTATGATATTCTCTTATTTTAATATCTGTATGATCTATAATGATACGTTTTTCATTCAAATATTGGACATTTGTGCCTTCTCTTTTCCTTAATCAAAATAAAAAGTACTCAAATTTATTAGCATTTTCTAAAAATCAAATTCTGGCTTTTTAATTTTTTTATATTTGTTTTCTATTTTGTTAATTTCATTTTTATCACTATTTTCTTTATTCTACTTTCTTTTAATTTGCTGTTCTTTTCCTATCTTCTTAAGATGGATCATTAATAAAGATTTCTAGCCTTCTTCTACGATAAATTTTATTCAAAACTATGAGTTTACCTCTAAACAAGGCTTTTGCGTTCCACAAATTTTAGTATATTTTCATTAGCATTCAGTTTAAAATGTTTTCTAATCTCTATGGCAATGCTTCTTTAAACCCATGAGTTATTCATAATGGTATTGCTTAATTTCCAATCACTTGGAAATTTTCTAATTGACATTTTTTTAAGTTTTTTCAGCATATTACAGGAGTACAAATGTTTAGATTATGTATATTGCCTTTGCCCCACCCGAGTCAGAGCTTCAAGCATGTCCATCCCCCAGACAGTGTGCACTGCACCCATTAGGTATGTATATACCCATCCCCTCTGCACCCTTCCCACTTGTCTGAAACCCAATGAATGTTACTACTATATGTGCACTTAAGTATTGATCAGTTAGTACAATTTGATGGTGAGTACATGTAGTGCTTGTTTTTCCATTCTTGGGATACTTCATTTAGTAGAATGGGTTCCAGCTCTATCCAGGATAATACAAGAGGTGCTATATCACCATTGCTTTTTGTGGCTGAGTAGAACTCCATGCTATACATATACCACATTTTATTAATCCAGTCATGTATTGATGGGCACTTGGGTTGTTTCCACATCTTTGCAATTGTGAATTGTGCTGCTATAAACATTCGAGTGCAGATGTCTTTTTTATACAATGTCTTTTGTTCTTTCGGGTAGATGCCCAGTAATGGGATTGCTGGATCAAATGGTAGTTCTACTTGTATCTCTTTGAGGTATCTCCATATTGCTTTCCACAGAGGTTGCACTAGTTTGCAGTCCCACCAGCAGTGTATGAGTGTTCCTATCTCTCCACATCCATGCCAACATTTACTATTTTGGGACTTTTTGATAAAGCCATTCTCGCTGGAGATAAGTGATATCTCATTGTGGTTTTGATTTACATTTCCCTGATGATTAGAGATGTTGAGCATTTTTTCATGTTTCTTGGCCATTAGTTTATCTTCTTTTGAAAAGTTTCTGTTCATGTCCTTTGCCCGCTTTTTGATAGGGTTGTTTGATTTTTTCTTGCTGATTTTCCTGAATTCTGTATAGATTCTAGTTGTCAGCCCTTTATCGGATGTGTAAAACATGAATATTTTCTTGCATTTTGTAGGTTGTCTGTTTGCTGTCATGATAGATTCCTTGGCTGTGCAGAAGCTTTTTAATTTGATCAGGTCCCATTTATTTACTTTTGTTGTTGCTGTGATTGCCTTTGGGGTCTTCTTCATAAATTCTTTGCCTAGGCCAAGGTCTATAAGAGCTTTTCCAACATTTTCTTCTAGAATTCTTATAGTTTCATGCCTTAGGTTTAAGTCTGTTATCCACCGTGAGTTGATTTTTGTGAGAGGTGAAGGTGGGGATCCTGTTTTAGTCTTCTAACATGTGACTATCCAATTTTTCCAGCACCATTTATTGAATAAGGATTCTTTTTCCCAGGTATGTTTTTGTCTGCTTTGTCAAAGATTAGATGGCTATATGAGGATGGTTTTATATCTGGGTTCTCAGTTCTGTTCCATCTGTCTGTGTGTCTATTCTTGTGCCAGTACCATGCTGTTGAATTATAATTACAAAAGTGTCCTTCAGGAAGATATAATAATTTCGATATTATGTCTATCTAATGAAATACAAATGTAAACATTTTGTCATTGTTTCTAGTATAATTCAACTGTGCTCAATAAACATATTCTGATGCTCAATCTGATGAAATGTGCTGAGCCAGCCAAGCTTATAGCAAATATTTTATATAATTTTTATATAAGTATTCTGCATTTGTTGAGTATAGTTTTACATGTATATATACATATTTATATATTAGATAATGTTTTTTATTATCCAAATATTCCATATTCTTCTATGCCTGCTCAATCTATCAGTTACCGAGAGGGTATATGAAAGTTTTCCACTCTAATTGGTTTTGTCCATGTTTACATTTAGTACTGTCGATGTTTGCTTTATATATTTTGAAGCTATTATATTTCATTAGATAGACATAATATTGAGATTAGTATATCTTAATGAAAGACACTTTTAACATAATTCATCTCTCCTTATTACCTATGATGCTTTTTGCCTTGTAGTCTAGTTTGTCTGACATTAATTTCATTATACCAGCTTTCTTCTGGTTGCTGTTTGCATAATATATAGTCTTCAACACTTTTTCATTCAACCTTTTGGTGTGCTTATATTTAACCTGTGAGTAGCAGAGCAAAATATAGTTGGGATTTGTTTTTGTGTTTGTTTAGCCTAACATCTGTAGGACTCTCCATGTATTAATTTTCTATTGCTGTGTAACTTACCACAAATTTAGCAGCTTATAACAACATAAATTTATTATTTCATAGTTGTGTAGGTCAGAAGTCCAGGCAACACATGGCTGGATTCTCTGTGTAGAATTTCCCTGGCTGAAATGAAAGGCATCAGCACAGAGGCTACTAGTTCTCATGTAGGGCTCAAGATCTTCTTCTAAGCTCATTAGTTGCTGTCAGAATTTATTTTTTTGTGGTTGTCAGCCTGAGGTCCCAATTTTTCCTCTAGCTGTTGGCTGGAGACTCTTCTCAGCTCCTAGAGGTTATCTGCAGTTTCTTGCCACATGACCCCCATAGGCAGTTTATGATATAGATGCTTCTAGGTCAATCAGAACTTGTCTCTCTGACTTCCTCTCCTGTAACAGCTGGAGAAAATTCTCCTCTCTTATAGGACTCACTTTATTAAGTCAGACCTCCCCACGATAATCTCTCTTTTGTCATTTAATAATCATTTGAGTGATGTGATGGTTAATTTTATGTGTCCACTTGACTGAGCTAAGGGATACCCAGAGAGCTGGTAAAACATTATTTCTGGATGTGCCTTCGAAGGTTTCCTGAAGAGATTAACACTTGATTCAGAGTCTGAGTAAAGAAGATCTCCCCTCCCCAATGTGGGAAACCATCATTTAATCCATTCCAGGTCTGAATAAGACAAAAAGACAAAGGAAAAGGGCAAATTCCTTCTCTTCTTCCTGACCTGGGACATCCATATTCCCCTGTCCTCAGACATTGGAGCTCCTGTTTTTGGTGGCCTTTGGACTCCAGGGCTTATACTACCAGCTGCCTACCCCACCCCACTCTCATGCCCCTGGATCTCAGGCCTCTGGCCCTGGGCTAGAAGTTACACCAATGGCTCCCTTGGTCCTCAGATTGAGACTAGATTACACCATTGACTTTCCTTGTTCTCCAGCTTGCAGATGGCATATTGTGGGACTTCTCAGCCCTCATAATTGCATGAGTCAATTCCCATAATAAATCTCCTCATATATCTGTATCTATCCTGTCAGTTCTGCTTCTCTGGAGAACACTGACTAATATAAGGTACGTCTCATCTGTATTCACAGATTCCACCCACACTCAAGGGAATTATACAGGACTCAGAAATCAGGAGGTAAAAATCTTGGACGCCATCTAGTATCCTACATGCCACAACCCATGTTGTTGCATGTATGAGTAGTTCATCTTTTTTATTGCTGAGTAGTATTTCATTATATAAATATAGTACAATATATCCAGTTTCCTGTTGAGGTACATTTGGAGACAGAATACAAATATTGGTTCTGCCAGTTGGTTCTGCTATATGATATTGGCTGAATTATTTAATATCTGTGTGCCTCAGTTTCCTCCTCTACAAATGACAGTTATCTACCTACTTACAGGGTAGATATGAGAAATTGATTATCCAGTAAAGTAGTTCCCTGGCACACAGGAAGTTGTTGTAGGCATTAGCCATTATTATGAATAGTATTATTACTAACTGGAAAATATTACAATTAATTGAATAAAAATAAATAAAAAGAAACACTCAAAAAAAACAATGGCATGGGATATCTATTTTTAATTAACTTACCTTATAACAAAGTTTATTGTTGCAGAATTTAAGATTATTGTATTCTGGCCAGGCACAGTGGCTCATGCCTATAATCCCTGTGCTTTGGGAGGCCAAGGAGGAAGGATCTCTTGAGCCTAGGAGTTGGAGACCAGCATGGGCAACACAGCAAGAAACCATCTTTATAAAAAATTAGCCAGGCTTGGTGGCAGGCACCTGTGGTCCCACCTACGTGGGAGGCTGAGGCAGCAGAATCACCTGAGTCCAGGAGTTCGAGGCTGCAACCAGCTATGATCACCCCACTGCACTGAGCCTGTGAAACAGACAGAGACCCTGTCTCTAAAAACAAAAGAGAAAAAAGAAGCAAGATTATTGCATTCTACAGAACAGCCTATGTGCTGGCCACTAGGGAAGCATGTAGGAAATACAGACCAAAGAAAACTAGGTTAGGCCGGGCGCAGTGGCTCACGCCTGTAATCCTAGCACTCTGGGAGGCCGAAGCGGGAGGATTGCTTGAGCTCAGGAGTTCAAGACCAGCCTGAGCAAGAGCGAGACCCCGTCTCAATTAAAAAAAAAAAAAAAAAAGAAAACTAGGTTAAAAATAAAAAGGAGAGGTATATAACACAATACTGTGCTAAATCAGAAAAATAAACTCTTGCACACAAATTTATTTCATGCTCACAGTGGAAAATGCATGTAAGATCAGATGGGTATCTATAACCATGAACCCAATACGGAATTACAGCCAATTTCAATAAAAAATCTCTATTGTCTCAGGGCTCTTCTGACAATTTTTAAAACCCACGTCAAAATTTATTCAATATTTGTTATCCTTTGGGAACTTTGTTTTATGCTAATAAATTAATATGTTGTGTCATTTGAAATCCTTAATTTATATTCAAAGCAATGAATATGAGTAGCTTAGTTCCTTCTAGAGTCTTTGCAACCACTTCATAGAGTGATTAAAAGAAAATATATAGATAACATGTATCAGATCAAAGCATATTCACAAACAGTAATTCATTTTCACATTTCCAAGTGCTAATATTAAATTTTAATTACATGAATGACTAATAAGATTTAACAAGAGAAATAAAATAAATTCAAAGTAACGAAGAAAATCATTATCAAAAATGCATTAGAAGTTATGACTTTTAAAAATGTATTTCTTCTAATATATTTTATTTTTTGGTAACAATGTATTTCATAAATAAAATGAAGAAGTGGTAGATTCCATCTTTGGGATAATACCATCTCTGGGACAAGACACCACTAAAAGTTGACTTGTGTTGGAAATGTCTAAGACCATCAAAAAAGCATATATTGCTAAAATGTTTTAAATTAGCTTTAGTGTATTTTTCATGCCACAAATTATATTCTTACCATTGCACACCTCCTTAGTCCAAAACTAAGTTCTTCTCCCTGCTAAACTCCACCAGAAAATGTACTCCTTAAGCTCTTACAAGAAAATATCTATGTGGAAAAAGTTCTATAAACATGATCGACCCAGCTCTGACTTCTAGCTATGTAACTAGGAAAATCATTTGAAAATTGGATTAAACTGGTTTACTTATACATTAAAAGCCATTTGAGCATGATATTATTCATGTATAAAATGTCAAGAAGCAACTATTAATTTGTTAATACAGCTTCTAAAGTGTGAGAAATTCACCAATGATGATGCAAGATGATCTCATTGTTGAGACACAGAGCCCACAGACAAATCATCACAAAAGCATCAAGAAAGATGGAGATGTAATTTATAAGTAGAGAAGAAACTGGAAGGATCACTTCTTATATACTAAAAGGGAAAAGAAATGTAATTGGCTTGACTATTTCAACTCAGACATCAATTGAATATGTATTAATTTGTACTGTCCATGCTGTCCAAGTTTATCCTAAGCAATAAATGCCTTTGAAGATTTGTTAATGGCTATACTATAAGAAGGTATTTTAAGTTTATACCAAATTTTCAAGAAAGTAATTAATGTTTTCAACTATTTTCAGGCTATTTGTTTAAGTAAGTGTTCAAAGCATTCCTGTAAGTTTTCTTATAAAGTGCTATTTCGTTAAGAAGGTAAATGGTTGTAGTAAATGCATGATAAGAAGAAATTGCAACATTTTTAAATCCCTTGCCATGAGCCTGGAAAGTGTAAGAATATGGGGGAGGTGGAAGGGATGTTTATATCCCTCAAAACATAGCTACAGCTGTTTTGCATCAAAGGAAAGGTTTTAAAAATGTGCTAAAAGCTGAGTTCAGAATACCTAAAAAGAGGTTCCCTATGCATTGAAAGGGACGTCCACCTTTTTCAAAACATAGTTTTCTAAGCTATTATGTTACTTGGCATTGTTTTAATGTGACTGTGATTTAATGTTTTAATCGCAAAAGATAAGACTCTTTCTGCCTTTGAAAAATCCAAAATCCTGCATCTACTCAGCAGCTGTGTATGATCAAGAATGTAAATAGGCTCAAGAGACTGATTCCATCTCCAGGTCCTCTGCTCATGAATCACCTACCCGGAGACACAATTTTCATGGAAACAGAATTTCTTTCTACAGCAACAAATAAATTAACTAACAGCAATACTACAGCACAGACAACAAGTCTTTACTAGCTCTGTTGTACTGAACAACTGCAGCCTCCATTTTCTTTGCTTTAAGACATTTGTAACAATTGATATGTAGTCAGGAAATGAGAGTTTCTCTGTTTTTCATTTTTCTAGGAAAGGAAAAATATTAAAGTTGTCTTTCCAGTAATAGCAACTTAAACTCCAGATCTTGTTACGGCAGATGAAAGATCTTTCACTGAGGATATAATGTATGATGGTAAAAGCGGAGCACATTATTTAAGGCTGTTCAAACCAACACTGGTTTGACTAGCTCTGTTTACCCTAGACCAAGATTCATGTGCTTGATGTACGGATCAGGATGAAATCCCTTCTAATCTGGGGTTGTAAAGAAATTACGCTGTATTATTTGGCCAATTATTTAGCACAAGGGACCCATTTCAAGTCAGAAAGTCATTATTCTTTCTAAGTGAAGGACAATGATATTAATAAGTGAACATAAACCTGAGTAAAAATAGTAAGTTATCTGAAATCAGAGGCTCTAGCTGAAGCTGAAGCTAAAGGTAAATTAATTCAAGCTCACAGACATTACTATACTGCCCATTGTATATAAACTATAGTGCCAGGCCATATGCCCAGTTTTGGTTTTTACCTCTTAGAGGGTGTGATGTGGAAAGAAAGTACATAGACAGCATTAATATGTAAATTGAGTTGGCATACTACATTCAAATCAGACTCTTAAAACAATCTGTCACTATTAATTCTTGATACTGGTCTGAAGACCACAGGATATGAATCATAAAAAGGAAAGCAACCCAGAAAAATAAAACTCAGTCATTATGGTGGCCTTTAATAGTCATATATTAAATTGGAATATAATAAATATTAAAATAACATGATCCATATATACTAATTTATCTTTTTACCATCAGTCTTACTTTACACCATCTTTCTAAACACTGGACAGAAGCCATACAGGACACAATCACCACCTCTACTATTCCTTTGACCTCATGTAGAACAGAAGCACAGTGGCACATAATATAAATATTATGAAAGGCACTTAATATAAGTATTAACACAATCAAGTAACCACATTATCCTGAGTTACCCAGGTATATCTGTGAGTCTGTCAAGTATTTTGATATAATGAACTGGATTATTTAACTGGTCCTCTTGACTTTGGTTGCAGAAACCCAGCCTGGAAACAATCAAAGTAGAGTGGAATAACTGGGAGTGTGCAGAATCTGAATACTTTACAAGTTTAACTTTTATGACTGTAGTCATTTACCTGAAAATCAGTACCACTTGATGCCCTTATTGAAATTATTTACAAAATTTTCATTTCATGGCATTTATTCTTGTTCAAAGATATACTTTCTTCTCTTTTTTCTTAAAGTCCCTGGTATGTTTTTGCTTCAGCAGAAAATGACACAGGATGATTCTCCTCGAAGAATTATAGAAATACCCTTACATTTTATTGATTTTTATAAATCCACTTTTAAGGCTAGAACATGCTCTAGTCAATCAGAAATGCAAGTATAATTGTTCAATTAGCATTGTTCTACAATATTCTATAAGGGATTTATGAAACAAGAAAATTACTGCTAGTTTCTCATTAGTACTTTCTCCGAGAAGTCTTAGAAGTGAGATTTAGATTTCTATTTCTAATTGGGAGGCAAGATGGGAAATCTTCAATAATTGTAAAAATTCAGATCAAAAATACCACTTAATTCCTTACAAACTACTCAATTATAAAAACAGAATTATTTTAATGGAAGAAAATTAAAATATAAGCTTTACAACACCCATTTATTATAAGATTGAATTTCTCTGTGACAAATTAACCAATTATTTTTTCAAGTGGCTTTCATAAATGAAATTACTGAAAATTTACTGTTTATTTATGGAATCACTCAAGCAGACTAGAAAACCTAAAGAATGTCATAATAGTTTTCTATCCACTCCCAAACCACAGTTTTATGGAAACTTTAAAATGGAAAGTACAGCACTTAGAATCTGTTTGTTTTATAATTCAAGCTGAAAAAATAAAAATGGAGTTCAATGTCAGGCATTAAATGGAAGAGAGCAATATGAAAACTTCTCTTTCAATTTAGAAGAATGTTGTATTTTCTACATAAAATACTTTAAGCCATACTTTCAACAACATTTTTAAAGAATCCACATATGTCCCAATAAATAATCATTTTTTACATATAACCAAGACTTTAATGTCAAACTCAAAAGAGATATGATTTGAAAATAAAACAAATACCAAAATCAGAAGTATGGAAATTTAACTCATCTTTACAAAATAGAAAAATATGATTATGTATCTAAAAAACAGAGAGCTATTGAAACATTTTCATCAATGATTCTAAAAGCTAGACAAAATAACACAGAATTCATTTTTTTGTGTTTTTTTGGAGGGGGGTTGTTGTTGTTGTTGAGACAGGGTCTTGCTCTGTTGCCCAGGCTAGAGTACAGTGGCATGATCATAGTTCACTGCAACCTCAAACACCTGGGATTAAGCAATCTTCCTGCTCCAGCCTCCCAAGTAGGTGAAACTATAGGCACACACCACCACGCCTAGCTAATTTTTATAATTTTTGTAGAAACAAGGTCTCACTGTGTTGCTCAGGCTGATCTAGAATTCATGCCCTCAAGCGATCCTCCCACTTGGGCCTCTCGAAGTGCTAGGATTACAGGCATGAACCACCACGCTGGGCTCATTTTATGAACATAAGTTTTTCCATATACATTTTGAACTTGGGTTTACTTTGTGAGGAAAATATTGCCTAGATAGTTATTTCTATTATATTTAATATATACTAGAACTATTATTTAGCCATCAAATTGGCCATTAAAAAAGGCCAAATTATCAATTAACTACTAATGCATCATTATAATCATACATCTGCAATATTTTTCACTAAAGCTTTACTTCTTAACCTAGAAGCTAAATATCTATGGACTTGAAAGGTTAAATATAAAAACAAACTTGGCTATTTAAGAATGCATATGCAGGTGCAACATATATACATATATATAGTTCCCTTGCATGCATATATATATATAATGGTGATATATATATATATATATATATATATAGTTGCACATGCCTATGTCTGTCTATAGTGCATACGTAGGAGTGAAATTGCTGGATTATAAATTTTGCATACTCTCAGATTTACTAGATAATGCCACACTGCCTTTCAATATGGTTGTACCAATTTATACTCTCACTAGCAATGAGACTTCTTATTGTCCACACCCTCAGCAACACATAGTGTTGTCAGACTTTAAAATTTTTACTCAGTATGTTTGTAGTTATGTCTTACTTGTTTTAATTTACATTTCCCTCATATAATGTTTACTGGCTATTTGTATTCCCTCTTTGTAAAGTGTTTGCTAAAGTATTTTGTCCATTTGTCATCTAGATAGTCTTGTTTTTTTCTTAATAGTTGTAGGAGTTTTTTTTTTTGTTAGTGGTGGTAGTGTTTTTGTTTTTATGGATCCTGTTTATTTATATTTTTAAAAATATCTTCTCTAATGTTGTCATTTGTATTTTCACTGTCTTCATGGTGTTTTTGATGTACAGATGATCTCAATTTTTATATAGCAGAATTTATCAATCATTTACTTTGTTATTAGTGTTTGGTGGGCTTTAAAAATTAGTGCTTACTCTGGGAAATAAAAATACTCTCTTTGGATTTTCTCAAAGTATTATGGGTATGTATTTCACATATAGGTGGACCTAGGCCTGAAATTTATACACATGCAAGTCCTATTTATCTTATTTTCGATCTCAATGGATTTCAACTTGGCCCCAAATCATTTTCTGAAAAGCCTGTTTTTTCTCCACTAGTCTACAGTGCTAAATATCTCATTTATCAAGTGTCCATAAATTAGTCTATTTGTAAAAAAAAAAAAAAAAAAACTCAAGGAGGCATTTTATGTTTATATAAGAATGCAAAAGAGAATATGCATGGAATTGCATAAATTTTTAGTGAATTGATGTATTTTATGGATGCAATTAGAAGGTAACTCAGTAATACTAAGAATATCCATCTAAATTTTTACTATACAAAAAAATGGTCATAATTATCACCTTGAAGTAATATAAGCCAAAGTACTTTAAAATGAAAATTATTAACTTTTAATTAAGGAAAATTTACATTCATGTTTTCAAACATTTAAGCATGACTAAAACTGGCCTCACCCTTTCTTTCTATTCTCATCGCCTAATAACTCCCTCCACCATGTATCTGTAAGAAAACCATACCAGAGTTCTTTATGTTCCACAAATCCATCATATTAGTGCTCATTCCATTCTGCTACCTGGAAAATATGCTTCCCCTTTGCTGCCTAGAGAAATTCTCCTGTATCTTTCAATGACCAAGCCCAACATCAGCTTCTCTGTAAAGTCTTCTTTAGCTCTTCAGTATTATGGATTGGCTCCTCTGTGCTGTTAAAGATTTTTTCTTTGCCAATATAATAATAAATTATGGTTTAATGTCTATGTGTATCATGCCTAAGTTACACTGAATGTTCCTTTAGACTAGGATCTGTTTTTATCATCTTTTCAACCCTACCTGAGGTAGGAACTCAACAAATATACTTGAAAAAAGAAAGGGAAGGGGGGAAAGAGGAAGAAAGGAAAGAAAAAAAAAAGAAAACAAAGTAGTTAGATGTTAGTTCTAGTAACTCCACCTCTTCTTTTTTAGAAAATTATTGGAAGCACAAATCATCATATGATTAGAAATATAGTTATTAACTATCGCCAGCATAATTCTTATATTGAAAGACTTTCAAAATATTTCACATATCAATATAGTACTTTAATATCTGGAACATAACAGTAACAAGTTATATAGGTTTTGCACAAACATCTATTGCTGCTAATCTTCAGGAAAATAGTAGTTTAGAGTTATTACTCAAATGATAATAAGATCTAGTTTGGCTTTTAAAAACTTGTATTATTAGGGTGAACAGCTTCCTAATTAAAGAATAGTTAAACAAAGCTGGATGTTTCTAGGGAAGGAAAAAAATCATATTGTTATTAAGGAGGGAGTTTCAAGTAAAATCTAACATTTATTTCAGGCAACTATCTCCCAGCAATGAATTGCTACACACAAATGGGGTCAAAGATAATAGACAGCTCTCCAGGGGCCCTTTTCTATTCAAAGGGGCTTTCAAAATAATGTGGAGTGGAAGAGGAGGCTAGGGAACTGTTCCTTCGTGCACCAAATGCATTCTCAGAGTACTAACATCTGTTTCAGTTTACATACTTTAAGTATGACTTTACAAATGGAAATTAAACTTAGGCATCGTGCCTAAGAAGAAGTCTGTCTGCAGAAGAACTACGTGTACTATCAACAGCTGGAATTTGTATAGGTTCACATTCTACACAGCACAATATCCTGTCAGCCCAATGACCCCAGTCCCCAAACCAAATGTCACAAAACATCATCCTAATGTTCATGAAACTTTTATAGCAGAGAGGGAAAAGAGTGAAGAAGAGGAATCTGATTGCAAAACAATATGGAGGAGTTCTAGAATTTAAGATGTAAGAGATACTTTGGTACAAAAAGAAAATTAAAAATCTAAAGATCTTTTGGAACTTATTTAAGTTAAGTAATGCTCATTCTTTAATATTCCGTTAAGCTTTCTTATTTATCACTTAGACATTTACAATATTTTCCAATTCACTAATAGGATAATTGTAATTCCTAGTAGACTAAAGCATATTAACATAAACCTGCAAAAATAATGATGTACCTTTGCTGCCACCATGTGGCACATCCGTATTTTTGTAGTTAAAACAGTTTGAGTTTTAGGTTTCTTTTTTTCTTTCTTTTCTTTTTTAGAGACAGGATCTGGCTCTGCTGCCCAGGCTGGAGTGCAGTGGTGCAATTATAGCTCACTGCAACCTCAAAATCCTGGGCTCAAGCAATCCTGCTTCCTTGGCCTCCCAAAATGCTGGGATTACAGGTATGAGCCACCAAACCTGGCTCGAGTTTTTAAATAATAATTTCATACTTAGTTCTGAAGCCATCATCATCAGCTCAGACCTCTGGTATAAAAATACTATTAAAAACTTGAAGCCACAGCACAATTCACACTTGCACATTGGTAGTATACACCACGGAATACTACTTAGCCATAAAAAAGAATGAAATAATGTCTTTTGCAGCAAAATAGATGGAACGGGAGGCCATTTTCCTAAGTTAAATATCTCAGGAACAGAAAAACAAATACCCATATACTCATTTAAAAGTGGGAGATAAACTATGGGTATAAATGATTATATAAATGGCATGATGGATTTTGGAGACTCAGAAAGAGGGGTAGGTGGTTAGGGATCAAAAATTACCAATCAGGTACAACGTACGCTATTCAGGTGACAATGAAAGCCCTGACTTCACCACTATACAGTTCATCCATGTAACAAAAAAACACATGTACCCCCTAAATCTATTGAAATAAAATGAAAAACAAAAAATAAAACAAAAATTTGAAGAATATGTGCTCCCAGGTCATTTACATACCAATGAATTACCAATCAATTAATAGTAAATAGGAACCAAGAATGCAGGAAGTATTATGACATCTAAAGGAATGATATATTGTCTTGTGCTCAAAGACCATAACATCTGTTAACATCAAAACACAGGCAAATCAAGTATTAATGTGCAAGAGTTATTTTTCAATTGGATGGCAATGAGTGGTAGAGAAAATTTTTAGTGCTCTGAGAGGACAGAAGGAAGGTACATGAGAATCTTCATAGAAGAGAATTAAGAAGTTTTATGGCTGTTGGAAAGGAGTTAGATATACAGAATGAAAGCAAGAGAGCATTTCAGGCAGAAGTAACATTAAGGAGGGGTGGGGAAACTGCGGCCTTGAGACCACATTTGGCCTTCTGGAATCTTAAGTGCGGCCTTTTGACTGAACCAAATTTTACAGAACAAATCCCTTTGTTAAAAGGATTTGTTCTGTGAAGTTTAGATTCAGCTGAGGTACCACTTTGGGGATCTGGAGGGCCACATGTGGCCTTGAGGCCACAAATGAAACAGGACAATATATGACAAGCATTTATTGTCAAGCCAAGAAGCCTGAATTTTAGCCTATAGGTCAGGGGAAGCCATTGATTCAACATACACATTTTTTTCCCATTGTAGATATAATTCCCCTGCCACATGAACATCTGTGAATTCATATAAAAATAATTTATTTCCCAAACTAAGAATAATCTGGCAGCTCACATTCTCTAATCCCTCACCCGAATTCGTAATTTAAGCCTTGAAATCAAAGCCAACCAGTTAAATCACTGCCAAATCTCCAGGAGAAAAAATTTAAATAAATAAATATGTAAAAGGGTGATGACTGGGCCCAAAAAGACATGAGAACTTCTTCCTAATATTTCACTGAGAGCTTCTGTTCTGAGAAAACAAGATGTGCACTGTAGGGAAGAAGAAGAATTTTAACAAAGAAGAAAGGAAGAGAAATTTAGGCTCATGGGACCCTTTCTCAGCAGAGTATGATGTAATTTGTGTTGGGGAGGGGCAGGGTTAGGTAAAGGAATGAAAGGCTGGGACAGATGCAAGGTGAGTGAGACTCAGCTGTCCATGCAAAGGTAAAAATACCAGCATTGGGCCAATTCACTCAGAATGATTCATGAAAAATTCAAAAGAAAGAGAGCTTATTGTGGGTCATGTTTTATTGGATGCTATCTTGATTTGTTTTTTAGAACAAATGGAGTAACAGCACCATGAGGAATAAATCTTCAGAGTGAGATTCAAATAACAGCCCTTCCATCTTCACACATCCCAAATCATGGGGGATATTTACACACAGTCCTCTTGAGGAAAAACAGTAATTCTCAGAGAAACAGAGTAAAAATTCATACTGTAAATGCAAACATTTTCCTAACTGAAACATAATATACACAGATGTTCCTGCTCACTACAAAACAGCTCCCTACATTAATATTCAAAATAGCAATGCTTTTCCTTTATTCTCATACAGCTTTCAAATTGCTTCCTGGGACTTTAAAGATGCCTAGGAATGTTTCTGTTCCAGAATTTTCTGCTCCTTAATGACCACTCTGTAGGCAAAGGACACAGTAACATTAGATATTAAAGTCTTTTCTTTAATTCTTCTATTTTGAGCATAAGTAAAATTCATAGGCAAGGCTTTCTCTACATGATAGAAAAGCAAATATTAGGATTAAATATTAGGGGCCAACAAAAACAAAGGAATGATATTCCAAATTTCCATTAATAAGCACTAGTGAACTAAACAGAAAGAACTCTGGACTGGGTTTATATTATTACTCTCTTCCTAGCAACTTACATTAAAAACTTAATTAATTTTCAGTCTTCATTGTGTTCTAATAAATGCCATTTAAAGATACAAATTTTCCTCTGAATATGAGCTTTCTCTACAGAAAGCAATATTGGTAAGTTAGTGCTCCCATCATTTATTTCTAATAGTGCTGTGTTAGATTATGATTACACTTTAACTTATTTAGGGAAATTTTTTAAATTTTAAAATAGATAATTTTATTTTGTTTTCTTCATTATTCTTTAGGCAATTACTTATTTTTCATTTCTAATTTTGTTGAACTTCAGTATATGGCAGGCATGATGTATGCTTTGGGCCCTTATGGTCTGCAATGGTCAATTTTTTTTGAAAACTGCATGTGTCTTTGGGGGAAAGAAAGAATGCTGTCTGTTGAATAGATAAGTAAATTAGAGCAATCTGGTTAATGGTGATATTGAAGCATTCTACATCCTGGGCTTGAGCCCAGGCATTCAAGGTGGCAATGAGCTATGAACAGACCACTGCACTCCAGCCTAGGTGACAGCGTGAAACTCTGTCTCAAAAATAATAATAATAATGTCCAGAACACAAATATAAATTACTCCACACACACACATACACACACAAAACGCAAACCAGAAAAACCCTAACAACTCTCAAGAGAAAGGCAATCAACAGATGCCAATCCCAAGAGGACCCAAATGTTGGAATTATCAGAAAAATACTTCAAATAAGTTATTAAAACAGTACTCCAGAAAGTAAGAGTAAACACTTTTAAAAGAAAGGGAAAGACAGAAGCTGTCATTAAAGAAATACAGGCTGTAAAAAAAAAAGAACCAAATGGAAATTAATACAGAATAGATCATAGACCTAAATATTAAGTGTAAAACATAAAGCTATAAAACTCTTCAAATAAAACATAGAAGAAAATCTTCATAAACTTGAAGTAGGTAGAGTTCTTAGATACAACAAAAGCACAATTCATAAAATTAAAAAATTGACAAACTATAATTAATAAAAATTTAAAACTTTAGTTCCATGAAAGATACCATTAACAAAACAAAAAGACAAGTCATAGTCTGGGAGAAAATATGTGCAATTTTCATATCCAACAAAGGAATTATATCCAAATATATTAAAAATTCTCAAAACTCAACAATAAGCAAACAAATAACCAATAAAGCAATGGGTAAAATATTTGAAGACACTTCACCAAAGAAAATTTACAGGTGAACAGTAAACACATGAAAAGATGCTCATTATTAGTCATTAGGGAAGTAAAAATTAAAACCACAATGAAAACTACAAATTTATTATAATGGCTAAAATTAAAAGTACTGACAACACTGTGTTGACAAGGATGTGAAGTAACTAAAACTTTTTATACATTCCTGGTGGGAATGCAAAAATGGTACAGAAACTCTGGAAAAACAGTTTGGCAGTTTCTTAAAAACGTAAACATACACTTACAATCTGACCCAGCAATGCCATTTGTTGGTATCTATCCTAGAGAAATAAAAGCTTATGCTCACACAAAAACCTAAATATGAATATTTAGAGCAATATTATTCATAATTTCCAAAATCTGGTAGGGGAAAAAACAAACATCCTTCAACAAATGAATGAATAAATTAACTGCGGAATAGCTATATGATGGAATGCCACTCAGCAATAAAAAAGAAAGCATTAATGCACAATGCAAAATGCACTGATGCAAAATGCATTATGCTAAGTGAAAGAAGCTAGACTCAAAAGGTTACATATTGCATGACACCATTTATGTGACTTTCTGGAAAAGGCAAAACTATAGGATGGAGAACAGATTAGTGGCTGCCAGCAGATGGGGCTTTGGGGAGGAACTGACTGCAGAGTAAGGGGAGCACCAGGGAATTCTTTGGGATGTGGAATTTTTCTGTGTCCTCTTTATGATGGTGAGTACAAAAACTTATGCATCATAGATAAGAACACCAAAAAAATAGATTTTATTGCATATAAATTTAAAAAATAGATTATCATTTCACTTCTTGGCAAAAACCCTCCACTTGCTTCCCATGCATAGTAAATGCCAGAGCTGTTACGATCTACCAAGCCCTACAAACTGGCCTTCTATTACTTCTCTGACTCCATCTTCTACTACTCCCCCTTGATTATTCTTCTCCAGGCACACTGGCCTTTAACTTATCTTGAATATGAAAAGGAATGCTCTTTCCTCTGGCTTTCCCCAAACATCTCCAGGCTTATTTACACCCTCAACTTCTACAGGTCTTTATTTCAAATGCTACCTTCTCAGTGAAGCTTTCCCCGAAAACCCATTCTAAATGCTATCCCATCCTTATGCTCTCTCTTTCCTGCTTTGAGTTTCCCCTTAACACTTAAAACTATCTAAAATAGAGCATTTTTTGCTTCTTTCTGGGTTCCTCCCATGGTAAGGTAAGCTCCTTTAAGACAATAATTTTTTACTATTTTGTCCACTCCAATATTCCCAAGCCTGAAAGAATGTCTGGCATATGCTAGGCATTTAGTAAATATTTCCTAATGAAAGATGCAAAATAAACATTTGTGGAAAACCGTTTACTTTCCTTATATGGGCTATGCTCCTTCTTGCTTCTCCTTTCTAACTAAAAGGAATGCAAACTGTCAGCACAAGAACAAAAACCAACATGGTAAGGATGAGAAAATGGAAAGAACAAAGTAGAAAAAGCATAGGTCCCTGGTGGCATCAATGAACCTCTTCAGTAGCCCTATTCTGCCTACCTCAACCCTTCTATAATATGATAAATATGTCCACTACTAATTAAGCAGCTCTAGGAGGCTTTGGTTCCTAAATGATCACATAAAAAGAAACAAAAATAGAAACGATTTACTTTTCTGGACACTTCAGTAAATTAAAACTCTGTGTAAAAATAATCCTCCCCTAAGTTTATCAGTCCACCTAATTTTTGTCCACATCAGGATTTGATTCCTTTTTAAACAATCTAAACAAAAATTACTATATAGTAAGTGAAACAATTGGAGTTGAAATTGATTTGAGTAAAAGTTTGTTTATTTTGTTCCTTGGCTCCAGTCCTAACAAGAATACATCAAATTTCAAAGTAACCAAGAAAATCTTTATAAGATTTATTGTGTAGACATCAAGAGACTGAGCAAAAAGAAGTTAAGTCTGCAGAATCAAAACAGATACATGACCAGGCCTGGTGGCTCACACTGTAATTTAGCACTCTGGGAGGCCCAAGCTGGAGGATCCCTTGAGGCCTGGAGTTCAAGATCAGCCTGAACAACACAGCGAGACCTCTCTCTTCAAAAAATAGAAAAATTAGCTGGGCATGGCAGTGGGTACCTGTAGTTCCAACTACTTGGGACGCTGGGCCAGGAGGATTGCTTGAGCCCAGGAGTTTGAGGTTGCAGAGAGCTATGATGATGCCACTGCACTCTAGTCTGGGAAACAGAGCTAGACAGACCCTGTTTCAAAATAAATAATAAAAAGCTGACACTTTGCACTCCTTCCACTGTGACAAAGCATATTGCAATCATGAAAAAGAAAGCTCTTTGTAGCTTGAGATAAACCAAAATAATCAATGTCTCCCTATCTAGTTCTGGCTCCCAAAATAATAAAGCTTTGAGCATTTCTCATAAGCTGGACTCTTCAGTAAAAAGTTAATTTATCCCTGATTTTTACAACAGTGATGTCTGAAGATACGTCTTGACCTTTGTGAATACTGTAATATTTCTCCACAGTGAATAAATTTATGTACGTAGCCACGTTGCTTAACAGTGGGGATACGTTCTGAGAATTGCATAGTTAGGCAATTTCATCATTTGAGTTGTATGTATATGCTGTCCATCACTGACTTAAAGTCATCATGTGGCACATGAACTTGGTAATTTTGCAATGAATTTCAACAAGGAGTGAAACCAAGGCAGATCTGTTCCTGTTAAAGTTAACACTGGCTCTTTATCCCTAAGGGTAGCTCAGTGCCAGCACAGAGGTAAATATTAGCTGAAAGAACTACTGAATCAACGTAGGCACCCGTGATATACCAGGACCAAAAAAAAAAAAAAAAAAAAGGCATAACTCTATAAAAAAGGAACTGGAGACAGAATAAACTAGCATAAAGTAAACATCCTCGGCGTTCAGGGCTTTCTAACCCACAGCCCTGTCGACTGACGGGAAAAGCGAAAACCAAAGCAAACCGCACAAAACCACCCTCAGCAAAGCAGAGACAGCGTCCCGGCACTTGCCGGGAGGCGGAACGTCAGCTCCGCCAAAGCTGGGAAGACGGACGCACTAGAACCCCGTAATGGAAGCAAGATTTCCGAAGGAGAAAGCAAGGCCCCCCGAGCTGTGGAGATTCCGTAGGAACGTATGTGACCTTCAAAGAAACAGGACAAAGTGGCAGCTAATAAGAAAAGCAAAAAGCTGTGCTAGAAGAAGAACGCTCCCAATAACGCAACCACGATACCCAGAAACGCTTGGCGCGAAACGCTTCCGTCATCTCGCAGCGCCGGAGTAACGGAAAGATGCCCGGGGGGGGGGGCGGCGCGCGACTGGAGGTCACGTGACACAATGGGAGCCACCTTTCCCTTCCACCAGAAAAAGCTATACAGTCAGATTGACAAGGCCGGAGAGAAATGTCTCTGTATTAAATAATGGTTTAGAGGTATATATTATAAATTCATTGTCTCTATGTCTTTTGCTTTTACCTTTTTTACAAATGTCTTAGTGTGACGTTGCCCAAAGGATGGCGGCAGAGGCTCCGGTTCGCACAGTCGAGTCTCAGGCCTAGAGAGCCCCCGTGCGGCGTCTGTGGCCTGGGAAACGCCGAGTACCCGGCTCGGTACGGGAGGTTCGGGGCGGGGCCAGCGAGCGGGCGCTTCTGCGTCTGCGCGAAGATGGTGGAGGAAGAGAGTCTCCGCGTGGTTCGTTGCGGAGGCAGCGAGTTGAACTTTAGGAGAGCTGTGTTCTCTGCGGATTCTAAGTATGGGGGTGCCGCGCATTGTCAGCGGGCTGAGGGGCGTGACTCCGCGGAGGGCGGTGGGGGGACAGAACCGTCTGGCGTATTCGGACTTGCCGGCTGGCACATCTGGGCTTTGTGGCGCGGACAGGCGTGCGGGGATCCCCGGGCGCGAGAGGCCCTGTAGCTCCGCAGGCGGGGGTGCGCCTTGGCCTCCCTGCGCGGTTTACCTGCTGGTGGATTGGGGGATCCAGGCCACGTCCACGTGTGTAGAATCTGTTAGGGCTGAGGCGGCTGGAAAATGGTCTAGGCGTGGATGTGTACGCCACTGCCATTGCAATACCACGAGGACTTCCTTACTCCTTCGTACAGAATCATGGTTTGAAATGACTAAACTTAAAAAATATTCCACTTTATCCACCCCTCCAACAACCAAAAAAGGCATATTGGCAACCTTTTTGGAGCTTTGCATGATGTTAGAGACAGAAACTTGCTAAGACCTGGTCTCTTTCCTCAAGAATTCGGTGTGGCTGGAACCAGACTGCCTCTGGGTTCCAAACCCGGTTCTTACATTACGGGTCTTTGTAAATTTCTTAATCTCTGCGTCAGTTCTCTCATCTGTAAAATGGGGATAATATTTACTAATCCATCTCATTTGGTCATTGGGAGGATTAAATGCCTCAGTATATAAAAAGCACATACGATGCCTGGTATTTAGTGGCTCAATATATATCAACTGACATCATTGCTATATTGGTGGCATCTCTAGGAAGTGACACATTATAGTAAGTAAAGGTTTTCAAGTCACTTATGGATAGAGTGACACTTGATAACCCCTTCTGTCTTGGAAGAGTAGAGATAGCATCTTATGAAAGTTTGTGTCCCCTCCACGGTATCCTGCATAAATGAGTGTATGGCAGGTAGCTGTTGAATGCATATGTGGCTGCAGGAGTTTTTATAAATTACCTTAGAGGCAACAACAACAAAAAAATTGAATCCTTAGTCTTTACAAGTAAAGAAGGTTTTGTTGACATTTATCTTGTGGATTGGGGGAAGAAGCAGGCTTCAAGAGGTTGTAAAGTTCTGCCACTTTAGACTGATACCCATGTATCCAATTTCATCCTCCACTATACTGTTTCTACACCTTATTCATTATAATGAGGTCTGTTGTGTGTTTCATTTGCTAAGCCTGGCGATTCTTTTTAAGTATTTGTCATCTGTATTATATACAACAAGCTGAAATGACAAAAACTAAGATAATTCAAATATTGATCCTACCTTCAAGGAGTTTACAGTCTGTAAGTAGAAGGGAATACTTAGTAACAGATATTTCATACTGTGACACAGTAGGAGTTCATAAGAAGGAGAAATTGCTCCAAACTGAGAAGGATGGAGAATATTGCTGAGGAAATGACATCCTGAACAGTTCTTGGTTGTTTGGTCCAAAGAGAGTGTTTATTTTTTTAAGTCTCTAAATAAGGGGGCAGAAGTTTTAACATGATTGTGTTTCTTCAAGATTGTTAATCTGAAAACTGTGTAAAACTCTAATATGTGTTAAAAAAAAATGGAGAAATCAGACGTGGGTAGGTTGGTATACTCAGTGTAATGATAGCATAGAAGAGAAAGTTACATAATCAAAGTTTCCTTTCAGTAGTGGGTCTTGGCAACACTGGCAAGAGTTTGCCTCACCAGTGATATTGGGGGAAGGCATGCCAGGCAAATGGAGCAGCTTGAAATTAGGGGGCCTTGAAAATTGGGGGATTGGGCCTTGTATGTAAAGTCAGTATAATCACCGCATAGGGTATAGGAAATGGTGGGAGAAGAGTTTGGAAGAGTAGAGACCAGGGAGTAGAAGATTAGTGCTGGCATCCAAACAAGAAATCACTTTGGCCTAAACTAAGATAATACTGAAGATGGAGGAAAGAGATAGGACTTTGGAGTGATTTCACAATTAGTATTAATTGGAGAAGATTTTGAGTTCAGTTTGGGGCCTATTGAGGTACCTGTAAAACAACCAGGTGAGCATAGGTAGTAGTAGGTAGAAATTCAAGACTGAAGTTTGGGGAACTTGGTCAAGATTTAGAGACTGGTGGGGGTGGGGAGGGTCATCTGTATAAAAGCTAATAAAGCCATTTTTCTAGCAAATGTACAGGATTATAATGAACTCAAAGATTTTAATGTTATCTAAAAGGTACCACAAGGAGTTGGCTACCTTATACAAAGAGGAATAAGGTAATTTTGTATTTTATCTCAAGGTGTTTATGAAAAAGCTGAAATAAAAAATAAAACAACAGAATTGTGAAATTTGGGCAGCTTACTTTTGGCCACTAGATCTTGGATCTAGAACTGGTGATCTGGTATGAGAAGATGAGGGAAGGCTTCCAGAGAAAGACTCCAAGCTGAATCTGGAAGTAGTTAGAGTCATGAAAAATAGGAAAGACTGAAAAACTGTCACAGATGGGAGGATTCTAAGGAGATGCGACATTTAATGGGTATGCTGCATTGGATTCTGGAACATAGAAAAAATGCAAATAAAGTTTGTGGTTAATAGTCATGTACCAATGTTAATAGTTTTGACAGATTTGCTCATGTAAAGTGCTAACCTTAACAGAAGCAAGGTGAAGCATATATAGGAACTCTGTAACTTCTGTAAATCTAAAAATTATTTGAAAAGAAAAGTTAAATAAAAAGCTTATTCCTAGAAAATAAAAAGTAGTCAGAAAGAGAACATGTTCTGTGTAGATAGCAGGAAGTGCAAAACCATGGAGAGAGTTGCCTTTCGGGACTTGTGTTCAAGTAATTTAAAGCCATTGTTCTCTGCTAAGTAACAAGGAGGAAATTCCTTTCCTCTGAGGAAGCAAATTGGAATCAATTAGGGTGTGTTTTCTTGGCCAGCAGTACCTCTTACCCACCACAATTTCAAGGAAACACTGCCTAAAAGACCTCTTGGTACTGATAGGGTGTGTCGGGGTGGGGGAGGGGGGGTGGAGGGTTGTTGGATTGTGAACCACTTCACTAGAGCACACTGTTCAACAGAAAATGTAGTTGCAGTCAGACTGGGTCAAACCACCAAAAACCTTAAGAGTTTAGATTATATCCTGAAGACAGTAAACATTGAAGGATTTTAATTTAATTTTATCTTTATCTGAGGAAGTGATATGGTCAAATTTGTAAAATTAGTCTCATGGGTCTAAGTATAAAGCTGAACTAAAGCACACTTGAAGAATGTAGAAAGCCCAAGAATGGTCCAGGCTGCAATGTTAAGGCTATGAACTAAGTAAGGTACTCAACAGAGTTGAAGAGGAGGCTTCGGCCAAAGGGGAGGTCGTATATCTCAAATGCCTTGTTGCTCATACTTTCTTGATCGTAGTAGACAGTTTCACATAATCATGCCTCCTGGCTAACAGCACTTACAAGATTCCATTGATTATAAGATGCATCCTAATTTCAAAGAGGTGAACCTGTGAAAAGTCAAGTATCTTAAAATTGATAAAATAGTGTAATAGTGGCCCCAGGCAGTACCAGATTTACTCTTAGGATTTTGTGGTATAGTAGTCCTCCCTTGTCCGCGGGGGACACGTTCCAAGACCACAAGACCCCCAGTGAATGCCTGAAACCTCATGGTACTGAACCCTACATGCACTACGTTTTTTCCTATACATGTATACCTTTGATAAGTTATAAATTAGGCACAGTAAAAGATTAACATCAATAGCTAAAAATAAAATAGAACAATTACAACATGTCAGCATTACTACTTTTGCACTGTGGAACCTTTATTAAGTAAAATAAGGTTTACTTGAACACAAGCACAGTTATCAGACAATCAGAGATGGCTTCTAAGTGACCATCAGGTGGCTTTTATAGTGGATATGCTCTGCAAAGGGATGATTCATGTCCCAGGTGGAACACTGAGAGATTTCATCACACTACTCAGAACCACACACAGTTTAATTTATCAATTGTTTATTTCTGGAATTTTCCATTTAATATTTTCAGACTGCAATTAACCATGGGTAACTGAGACCAAGGAAAGTGAAACTGTAGATGGGGAGGGGGGCGTCTGTTGTAGGTATAATAGGCACAGAGCAAACGTTTTTTATTTAGAGGATACTAGAAGATTTATATTTCTGAGCTTTGTTCTGTGATAATATCTATTATGAAACTAGTCAAATACTACCCTAACTTTACCACTTTCAGTAATTTAGTATCCTCTACTATATGGAAGAAATCCAGAAAGACAGTAGCAAAACCAGCATTTCAGCAACAAGGAAAAAAAACCAGCATAAAGTCTTTGTACTTTTCTATACAAGGGAGGCCCATACCTCACCAATGGACCAGAGCTTTTGACTTAGCATTTGTAAGCTGGTGTCCCCAGTAAACCATGAAGAGTTTACGGACATGGGAAGACACCACTGTTAGCAGAACCATCATCGAAGAGTAACTCATCCATTTAGTGATCAGGCAACTTGGTTAAGTTGGCAGTTTTTGCGGGATGATTTCGTTATAGCCTCTGCCCATAAATAGGCAAGAGATATGACATTTGGGCTCATTAATCTCTTCTAAGTTAACGAACCAGTCAGTCTTAGATGTCCCCATAGGCTTAAAACAGCACAAAAATTTGAATATACAGTTCTTAAACTTCTTTGAAAGAGATCTCTGTTGTGTGATGTTATTTTTATCATGAACAATAAAAAGATTGTACTACCTAAGGAGTACATGAAACTTACTTTTGTTTCTTTTTTTTTCCAGGTATATCTTTTGTGTCTCTGGAGATTTTGTTAAAGTTTATAGCACAGCCACAGAAGAATGTGTGCACATATTGCATGGGCACAGAAATCTGGTGACTGGAATCCAGCTCAACCCCAACAATCATCTACAGGTGTCAAGCAGTTTATAATTGAATGTTTTTAACATTGTCTTTGTTCTTGACAGAACAATTGGAGTTGAATTTGGCTGGGAAATTTTCCAGATTGTGATGCAGTGAAATATTTGTTGATTTTCTGATTCAGGGTATCTTTCACTTGTTTCTCGTTATTAAAATAAGATCACGGCCTAGAACTACATTGACCATAGTGTATTCTGTGAACCATTTGTTCCACAGGATGCGAATAGGTGTTACTTGAGAAGAATGTTTCTGAAATTCAGGGTTAGGCAAAGTTAAGTGGATTTATTGATTGTAGGTCTTCTCGTTCCCCTTATGTGCATTGTGAATATCCAAAAGGGATATGTAGTATTTGGTGTTTCTCAAACTTATCTGACCTCTGAACCCTTTGGTTTCTGGAACACATTTTGGAAAATGTTGGCCAAAAGGCATTGATTTGGTAGAGCTATTCCTTTAAAGGTTGAGTCTCTTGAGGGTTAATGCAGATGTTACCTAATCTTAAAATGAGCGTCTAGATGAGAAGGGCTTCTTTAGTTAGTGGATCAACCAGTTAATTTCAAGACAAATTTGGGGATTTAATGTAGTTCAGACCTCCCCACTTCCCCCACAAAACAGGCCTTGCTTCTCGGAATTCAAGAATAATGAAATGGTCATTTAAATTCTGTTCTCAAGTTTCAGCAAACTTACTAAAAATTTATCTCAACAATATTTTGCTCTTGCTCTAGTTTTTAATCCTGAATTAGTCACAGCCAACTTGGAAGTTATTGGTGGATTTAACAATGGATTTGCATTGCATTATCACAAAGGAAGTAGGGCATAAAGTAACATTGATCTTTTCTTTCCAAAATTAAATAAGCTACTCCTAAAAGTCAAAGTTAAGTAACTTTTCTGTAGAGTCCAAGCACAGATTTTTATCTTTACTGTCCTCTGAGGGTTTGACAAAAGTTTATTGCTATGTGTAGCATTTGAATGTTTTTAATCACAAAAATATTCTTTTGTTAAAATTGTAATTTGTGAAGTCTATATTACTAAGTTTTATAGCAAAACAAAAAGCCCTATATACACAGTGCATGAAAGATCTGTTTCAGGTGACGTGAGTTAATAAGATTAGAGGGCAGTGATTCTGTGGGTATAGGATTCACAGTGTTTGTGTATTAACCATTATTTTGACAGTGATTATATGTTTGACTTGTTATGTTTTACTAATCCATGTTTAGGATTCTTATATGTGTTGACTGTGATGTATATTTCTTACTTAATATTATTCTTTGAATTGGATAAATAATATGATCTTTTCTGAATCCATGTCCCTATTTGCAGAAATCTTAAAATTGCCACTTTCTTTAAAAAAAACTTAAAATTCTTTATAAACATTATAAGCAAAGTATTTTAACATAACAACAACAAAAAGAATCTAGTGTAAACTTAGTAAAATTAAGTCCGCTGGGACAAAAATAAACCTATGTGTTACTAAGGCCTTGTGCTACCAAAGTGTGGTCCACGGACCAGTGCCCTAAACTGTTGGTTACAGTCTACAGTGAGATGAGCACAGAAATTGTCCCGAAGCTTTATAGCACTTTGACATTTCCACAGCATCCAAGTGCATAATAATTTCTATTGTATTTTATGAAAGTGTTGGTCCTTGATGGATTGGAAATATTTTTTTTTAAATAAGACATTGTCTAATGATTTGAGAAGCTCTCCTTTAATACCCGTGTAAAATGAAAGCAGTTCAGTTAATAAAAAGGGGCTGAGCTGTAGGAGAAATAGCAACAAGTTCATGAGTGCTTTTCATAACTAAATACCTTACAATCTCCCTCTTCAAAATAGAAGGTTGACATTTTTCCTCTCAGCTTAGTTAAAACTTGAAATCAGTGAATCTACCACTGCCACAGGCTGTGATAAGAGTATCTATTTTGCAGAAGCAATGTAACCAAATGACTCCACCTCTTTAAGGTTAACAGTGAATTGATGAACAGAAAATGCCTTCTTGGCTGGGCGCGGTGGCTCACGCCTGTAATCCTAACACTCTGGGAGGCCGAGGCGGGCAGATCATTTGAGCTCAGGAGTTCAAGACCAGCCTGAGCAAGAGCGAGACACGGTCTCTACTAAAAAAATAGAAAGAAATTAGCTAGACAACTAAAATTATATATAGAAAAAATTAGCCAGGCATGGTGGTGCATGCCTGTAGTCCCAGCTACTTGGGAGGCTGAGGCAGGAGGATTGCTTGAGCCCAGGAGTTTGAGGTTGCTGTGAGCTAGGCTGATGCCATGGCACTCTAGCCCGGGCAACAGAGCAAGACTCTGTCTCAAAAAAAAAAAAAAAAGGAAAGAAAAGAAAAGAAAATGCCTTCTTATCAGCACTTAGTTATTCATTTGATATCTTAATGTATTTCTGCTTTTTAATCAATTTTGTACTATTTTTACCTTTTTAGCTATATTCTTGTTCCTTTGATGGCACAATTAAACTGTGGGACTACATAGATGGCATTTTGATAAAGGTATGTGGATTTTTCTTCAGTTTTCCTCATGTGAAAGGAAATGGCAAAATAATTTAATGGTAAATATATCGTTTCCTTCTATAAGGCCTCATCGTTAGACTTCCTAAACAAGTGAAATTTATATGCCATTAATAAAAAGATAAATTTGACTGTAAAAATTTTATACTTCTAATATAAAAAGACAAGTTAAACTAGGAGAAAATATTTACAAAAGATATTATCCCTAATATACAAAAATATTCCCAAAAACCAGTAAGGAAAAACTAATAGCCTAGTAGAAATATATAAATTCACAGAAAAAGAAACACAATAGCCAATAAATATGAAGAGAGGCTTAACCTCATTAATATTAAAGAAATATAAACTAAAGCAAATGAGACAGCATTTTTCCCTATCAGTTTAGCCAGATTGCAGATTGAAAAAAATCAAGTGATAGGTAAAGTGTAGAGAAACAGGCACTTTTATATACAATCAATGAGAATAAACCTGAAAATAAATAAAAACATTTTGCTCCAGCAATCTCACCTGTAACAATCTGTCACTGAAATAATGGAGTGTTTATGTAGTCTTTACAGTGTTGTGTACAGTAGGGAAATAAGTAAATATAGGCTTGATGTCAGTTGAAATTGTGATACGTTCATTCAGTACAGTATTATACAACCACTAAAAAGAATCAGGGCTATATGTACCAAACTTGAAAGGCTGTTCAACAAATATCTATTGGTTGTCTTCTATAGGCTAGGTGTTCTCCTTATGTTGGCAATACAGCAGTGAACAAAATAGATAAAAATCCCTGCTCTCATAGATCTTATGTTCTGCCGGGGGAAACAGACAGTAGACAATATGGTGCTTTTTATCTTTCAGACTTTCACAGTTGGATGTAAACTTCATGCGCTCTTTGCTGTTAGCCGCCCTGAGGATTCTGTCTTTGTTATAATAAATAAAGAAAAACCAGGTATCATATAATTGACTTATTTTGTTTTTATATGGTATAGAGTGCCTCTTTTCATTTTATAGTTTCTCAGAATTTAACATTTGGTTTTAATCTGAGGCTAACAGCTTTTGGAGTTGGCATTTAAATTGCTTTTATTGTTACTATGTTCATTTGCAGAGGCTTTGTATCAGTTCTGAAATATGCAATAATATAAAATGAATTATTTTATATATGGTTATAATAATAAACCATAGAGCTCAAATCTTAAAGCTGTTTTACAAAGGTGTGCTGGAACTTGTCTTCCTACTGAACTTTCATTCTTAAGCATCATTATCACTTTACCCATCATCGAACATTTCTCTTTATTGGTCTTGAGTCATTGTAGGAAATGGTATAGAAAATAGGTTGACATTAAGAATCAGTAGTGTGACTAAATTATTATCAATTACATTTTCACTATCTTTGGAACATTATTCCATCAAAACTGCCATGTGTCAGCTTTTTAGGAATTCCTGGAATATTGTAAGTTATAAATAATTGTCCTTCATTATAGAATTTGATAAAACAGAACACTAACATGAAGGATATATCCAAAGAAATTTTCTAATCCCCAGAATTCAAGAATGCCACTGTGCTTTGTGGTGTCCTCCATAAAATATAGTTGTATTCAGAGCTAAAAATGCAAAGCAGCTTTACAATGGTTAGTGGGCAGTAAGCTAAACTGTTCATGGTTTATTAGTTAAGTGAATCCTTTCCACCATGTTTGTTTGTTTTGTTTTGTTTTTCCTGAGACAAATTTGTAAATTATTACATATCATAGACTTAAGTATAGTAACTTGAATAGTCAAAACCAAAAGCTAAATCTGTTTTTTAGCTAAAGTCATTTAGTGCCAAGTCTTATAATGAGTGATATTGTATCAAGAATGTGACATGAAGTTTAGTTTTCTTATGTGGCTCATAAGCCACTTCTAAAGGACATTTCAAAAATGCTCTGGAAATAGCAACATTCTTAATTAAGTTGTCTTCCCAGGTGACTACTTCAAAGATAGCACTCTTTCTGATATTTAAGGTCTATTTTGTACATAAATATGTGGATCCTTGATTATCAGTCCACACGCCTACTAAAAATTCAGATTCCTAATCTCCCCAACTGGCAATTGATTCACTAGGTCTAGAATGTAGTCTAGGAATCTACATTTTTAATATCTTCCCAGGTGATTCTGCTCATCACCAGTGTTTGGTAATTACCTGCTTTACTCACCCCATGATTCCTCAGTTGGAAGGGCAGTCACCAATAGCTGTAGCTAAACTTTTTATTCATGCTTGTAAGCCTAGTGATTCTAAACAGTGGCTGCACATAAGAATCACCCAAGGAATTTAAATAATAAGATTCTCTGTGGTGGGGCCTAATTGTTTACTTAAAATTCCCCAGTTGAGTCTAATGGGCAAGGCAGGGTAGAAAACTACTGATCTAAAGTACAGATCTTGGTCATTAGCCTTTTGGAGTTAACTGTGGAAACTTCAAATACTATAATCTAAATTCCATTCATAATGGGATCTGGTGTTACTCTTTAGTGCTTGGCACATCCTGGGTACCCAGCATATGAAAATATGGGTATCTGTTACATTACAGTGTCAGTGGGGCTTGAAAAGATCCCTTCTGCTGAGCTGGCTTGCTGACTACCCCACTGGCCTCTCATACTCAAATATAAATATACACACACACTGTCTTTCTTCATCTGTGTCATCTGTGTTCCACAGCCCAAAACCAGAATCTCTGATAGAAAATTTTATAAATCATGTTGAAATTACTTCTCTGGTTTAAAAACAAATTAATCTTTTATTTACACATTATTTTTGGTGGTATCATTTCTCAACTATATGTCATAATTATTCAGCGCTTATTGAGCACCTACCATGGCTAGATATTATTCTGGATGCACAGAACAAACAGACAATAAGTCCCAACAGTAAGCTGACTAGGTCAGTTACATGATGCTGTGAGATGAAAGATGTTCTAGAGAAAAATAAAGTAGGGGAGGGACGTAGGCAGCATTGGAGGAATACGTATTAAATAAGTGGTCAGGGAAGAAGAATTAGCTGTGCAGCTATTGGAGAAGCATTCTCAATCACTCCTGACGTGTTCAGACAGTAGCAGAGAGGCTGGTTGGAATGAACCAAGGGAGAATAGATTATATATAGCCTTGTAGGCTGTTGGAAGGACTTATGTTTTTACTCTAAGTAAAAAAGCCTTAGGGGCCAGGTATGGTGGCTCATGCCTGTAATCCTAGCACTCTGGGAGGCAATGTAGGAGGATCACTTGAGGTAGGAGTTCCAGACCAGCCTGAGCTACAGCAAGACCCCTGTCTCTACAAAAAAACAGAAAATATTAGCCGGGCATGGTGATGCTTGCCTGTAGTCCCAGCTACTTGGGAGGCTGAGGCAGGAGGATTGCTTGAGCCCACGAGTTAGAGGTTGCAGTGAGCTATGATGCATACTCTACTCCACTGCACTCAAGCCCAGGCAACAGAGTGAGACTCTGTCTCCAAAAAAAAAAAGTCTTAGGGAGAAATTTTTTAAATGGATGTAAAGAGAAGAACATGTCAATATTACAGAAAAGTAGATTTATCCTATGAATGTTGTGGCACGTCCATAGCAATTCTGAAAGCTTTCTCAGATGGTTTGTTGCTTTTGGCTGCATAGTTCACCAGTATTCATATTCTGTCTCCATATTAAAGTTCAGCTTAGTACTTTATAATATACAGGCACCAATAAGATACATGGATTTCACATGTATGTATATGAGTTGTAGAATTAGACTTCCATTTAAAACTTTGTGTATTCAAAGTGTTCAATTTTAAGGTACCTTTTGTTCAAGATAGGCTAGAATTATCTTGGCATCAAATTAATTCTAGAGTACCGATTAACAGTTTATATGAATAAGTGTACATGTTCACTTTCTCTAGAGAAGCTTTATATTAACATAGCTTCCTTTGGCTAGATATATTTCAGCTGGTTTCAGTGAAATTGCCAAAATCGTCAAGCCAAGAAATAGAAGCTAAGGAGCTATCCATTGTTTTGGATTATGTAAACCAATCACCCAAGTGCATTGCCTTTGGAAATGAGGTAAATTTTGTTTCATTGGTTTTCTGTTTTGAACATAAAGTCTCTTTCCTGTCATCTTTCCTTTGAGCATTGTAGTGATTTGATATTGCCTTGAATTATTATATTTTTGTTAGTAACTAAGAAGTCTGTTTCATTGCTTTAGCATGTATTTATGGTATATATAGTTTTAGAGCCATCCTTATTTTGTGTATTCTGCACTATTGCTTTTGTAAACTCTCTAATTTTCCCTAAAATATCGATGTTTTGGTATTGTACTGTACTTCTTAGGCTGTCCCACATAAAAGCCACTCAAATTATTTTATTTATTTAAGATATTTAAAATAACTTTTTCCAAACAATTAGGATCAGAAGGCATTTTATCCTTTTTTCCTTACTTAACAGTGCAACATGAGTACATAGTAAAATGTTTTTATAAATAATAACTGTGATGTTTATACCTAATAATTACTTCATTATTTTAAAATCAAATACCATCCAAAGCCCCTGGACTTCACTATAGTGGCATGTGTCTTTAGCCTTAATTTTTGTGGCGTTATTTTAGTGTTGTTCTGAAAAGGGTTAATATCTCAGAGTAAACTTTTTTATTATTATTAAATCAGCATTCTTTGGCATCATTAGTTATCAGTTAAATACAAATTAAAACCACAGTGAGATAGCACTTCACATCCACTAGAACAGCTAATGTTGGCAAGATATAGAGCAAAGTTAAATAAATAACTTCACCCAGCAATTCTAATCCTACATAGAGAAATGAAAACATGACCACAAAATAGGTACGACAATAATTATTCATAATGACTCCAGAATGTAAGTAATTCAAATGTTCATCAGCAATAGAATAAACAAATTGTGATATGTGTTCATTCAGTGGAGTGTTCCTCAGCATTAAAAAGGAACTAATGGTACACATAAGAGCATGGATGAACCAAAAGGATAATGCTGAGCCAAAGAGGCCAAACATGAAAGAGTGTCTATTGCAGCATTCCATGGACATGAAATTCTACAGCAGGCAGAGAAATAAGCGTGGTGATAGAAATGGATAGTTGTTGGTAGGCGTGGGGACATTGAAGAATGATTGTGAAGAGGAAGGAGAGAACGTTTCTGAGGTGAAGGAAATGTGGATGTGTTAAGTGTACACATATGTCAAACATTGCATTTATTGTATGTAAATTATTCCATAATGGGAAAAAAATTTAAATCATTATACTTAAAGCTAGAGAATCTGGTTTTGGAATTTAGAACCTAAGCTCATCTTTTCATTTTCTATCATCATTTTAAAAGTAGGATTATTCTTTCCACAGCCAAAGTAGAGTATATCCTTTTATATTAATGCACTCTTAATTTGCCAAGCAAAATTATTGTTACTGTTAATTTTTGTGATCTTCAAGAGTGTTGATTATTGTGAATGCCACCCTCTCTTTGAAATATCAGGGAGAATATGTCGCTGCAGTGCGGGACTTTTACTTGTCTGTTTATTTTTTCAAAAAGAAAACAACATCAAGGTAAGAATTCTTTCCTGTTAGCTTTATTTCCTCAAGAGTTTGTTATAATTTTATTTGATCCTGTGATCCAAAGCTGTTTCTAGTTTCATTTACAAAAGGTTGTAAGACCACAAGGTATAAAGGTATAGTTTTTAACCATCAATGGGTAGAGTTGCAGGAATGTTAGTCACAGAAACCTAGGGAGCTTTTTCCAGCTGAAAGCCCCTGTACACCTAAATTTTGGTCTGCATACTTGGAGTCAGAGTTGGATGTAATTTGAAAAGCCTTCACCAAGTTCGTTCTCATTGCCATTTTATGGCTATAGGAATGAATGTAGGCTTTGGGATACCAGGGTTTAAAATGAGTCAAATTTAGTCTATTTGAACCCAATGCACCTCTATTTAACATGTATTTAAAATGAAGATAAATTTACCTAATAGAGTTTTGTTTGTTTTTTGTTTTCTGGGTTTTTTTGAAACAGGATCTCACTCTGTTTCCCAGACTGGAGTACAGTGGTGCCATCATAGCTCACTGCAACCTCACACTCCTGGTGCACAAGCGATTCTCCTGCCTCAGCCTCCCAGGTTGCTGGGACTATGGGTGCACAACACCACACCTGGCTAATTTTTTATTTTTTGTAGAAATGAGGTCTTGCTATTGGTTTTGAACTCCTGGCCTCAAGTGATCTTCCCAAATTTTTGGCCTCCCAAAGTGCTGGGATTGCAGGCGTGAGCTACTACTCGCCACCAATTTATCCCTTTGGATTTGTTCCTTTAGATGCCTTGGGCAATTGTCTCAGATATAATTTCTTAGGCTTGTTTATCCTTCATGCTAAAACTTAGATTCAATGAGAAATTTGAACAAGCTTTGTCCAGGCCAAAAAAATCACTAAAAGGATGTCTTTACTTAAATGTCAGTGGCTTCCATAGACAAATTATTTTGACAGAATATTAGTCACATGAACTTTATATTATATATTAATATATGTTTACAAAACAGTGCTTGATTCTTGATCAAAATTTTCTTTTAAAAAATATCCTACATTTATATTCATTGAATTCTGAAATCTCTCCAATTTTGGTTGAAAAGGCTGAGAACTCCCTTTTACTTTATATCACCACTTAAAAGGAAATTTAAAGGAAATTTTTTTCTCCTAGGTTTACTTTGTCATCATCAAGAAATAAGAAACATTCTAAGAACAATTTTACATGTGTAGCATGTCACCCAAAGGAAGACTGCATTGCATCTGGTCACATGGATGGCAAAATTCGTCTTTGGTCAGTTAACTCATTAAGAGCATGGTGATCGTTTCTGTACTATTTTATATTAGTCTCACAGACGAGGACTATCTCTGAATCCAAGAAAACATCCTCCCTTTCTTTTCATTTCATACTTACTGTTTTAGGATTTCTAACCTTAAACTAGTAGGGGGGAGTGAAAAATTTCATGTTGCCTATAATCATTTTATTAAAGAGAACTTTTTTTGTCAGCCTTTATCCAAAAAGGAAAGGGTGACAATAGTGATTATCTATTCATAAGTGGTGGGTACCATAAGTGGTGTGTTATTTGTAGAAGTGACTGATTAGAAGTAGAAAATGTAATTTTTGTACATTAAGACCAGTTAGCTTGATATTATGATTTGTTGTGTTTGGCATATGTTTATTACATTTGACATGCCATTATTTTCCTAACTTACGCCTACTCAAAGTAATTTAAGAGTTTTATTTTTCTCCAATAGGAGAAATTTTAATGATGACAAGAAATACACATACACGTGTTTACATTGGCACCATGATATGGTTATGGATTTGGCTTTTTCAGTGACAGGTAAGTGCAGGTTTAATAATTAAAATGAACTTTTGAATTATATGAATCAAGTATGTTAATTCTCTGTATTTATAGTTTGAAAGATTTAAAATTGCAAGGTCTAAATGAGCTGTAAACACTTGTTTATCATCCCTGTGTTTTAAGCTTTGCTCAGCACAATACTATATACTTTAGGTTTCAAAGCCCTTCACAGTTCTAAAGTGTACATTTGTAATAAGGTCTATGTTATTAACATAAAGAACATATTTACTTAATATTACTTTTTCAAATGTATGTCTGCATAGCTAAGTATGTAACTATAGTTTATCAGGTACAAATAATTATGCAAGGGCATTATATCCATTATCTGATTTAATCCTTGACCCTATGAGATAGGTATCGTTATTATCATCTGACAGGCGAAGGAAGTAGAGTTTGGAGTTGATAACGGACGTCGTCATATGGCTAGTAAGTGGGATATGGACCTAAGTCTGATTTAAAGCCATTGTTTTTAACTGTTAGATTGCCTCATTCAACATTAACTATTTTAAATTAATTCAGATCTTTGTTTCATTTAAGCTATGTGAGAGTGTAGCTGTAGTGAGTAAAAATACCTCCTTGAAAAATAAGCTGGTCTTCGACAGAAGTGTGAAATATGTTTTGTCTTTGGTTACTTTTAGCACCCTCCCACTCATGTGGTGAAAGTTATTTATGTCAGCATATTGTGACTGGTCCTGGAAGAAGGTTGCTAGGTGCTAGAGAAGATTATGTGCCTGAAAAATGAAAAGTCAGGAAAGGAGATTTTTCTTCCCATAGGTCTTCCTGGAGACTGACAGGCCGAGTCTTAGATGGTACCATGTGCTGTGGGTCCTTAGAAGGTTACTTGGGTTTAACTCTCTGAAGCCACGGGAAATAGGAACATCTTAAGCTTATTTATGCTTTGAGTTTAGGGAACGACGATAATAGTTTAGTTGTGACATATGGGAATTGAGACTATAAAAGGGTAATGAAGAGAAATTAACCTGACCCTACAGATTTAAAATACAGGCTACTCGTTTATCTTCTCCACCCTCTTTCCCACCCCACCCCCCAGAAATACTAATGAGTGGTGTGCATTTGTACACATGAATTGAATGTATGTGTTCCAGGCAATGTCTTTATTTTCTCCTAACCTAAGGTCATTTCTTTGCCCTTCCTCCTCAATTTCTCTTTCTCTGCTATGGCCCCTTTCCAACTCAGAGCAAACACGGACTGGTATTTATTATCATTGTGACTCTCTGTTTTGTTTCTCTTACCTATCTTGTCTACCTTCTCCCACAGTGGTTTGCAGTCACAGCTTTCTGTAGTGGCCTTACATACCCGTAGCCCTGGGTCATTCGGGTTTGGCCCTTTCAGGTAGGGATTGAGGAAGAAGGAATAGACCGGTGGGCTCTCAAAGAAAGGAAAAAGAAGAATACAGAGCACTTCTACCTGAGCCAGGGCTTTAGCATAGGAGGTAGTGCAGGTAATCTTGCCTGCTATAGAGTTGAATTCTTGATTTTATATTTCAAGTAATGTGAATATTTGTAAATGAGAAGTAATGGTTAAATACAGCATGTAGTCGTCAGTGAAATGTTGGTATTGATGCTGTATAGGTGTAAGAGTTAATAAAAGAAAAAACGTAGTTGGCTAAGTAAAGGAAATACCGATTTTAGTTGTTTTTGAAAACTATTTTATAACTTGCAGATACGAACAATATACACAGTATTTTATATATGTGTGTGTATCAGATTAAATTTGTTTTATTTGTACACATCACAATTTTACATACCTTTAGTCTTTTGTTTAGCAAGATTTTATCAGTTTGCAACTTCATAAAATTTGGAGGAAACACCACTACAAACCGGTGATCTTTAAACTACAGTCTTTTTAGATTTATAAAAGAATTAAAAATGATCATTTGATGGACTGCTTTTGGCAAAACAGTCTAAAACAGTGTCCTAAGAAATCTTTGTCTAATTGGTCATGAAGATACTCTCTTATGGGTTGGTTTGTTTTTTGTTAAATTTAAATGGCCACATGTGGCTGGTGGCTACCATATTGGCCAGTGCAGCTATAGATCAATTTGAGAATTGATATTTTTATAGCATAAAATATTTTAATCTGTAATTATAATAAATATCTCTCCATTTTGGGGGTCTTTTTTAATTTATCTCTGATATATCTCTGGTCTTATGATTCTGTTGTTAACAGTATTTTTTATTTTTTATTCTAACTAACTTAGTAGTATTTAAAAATAAAATTGATTTATATATATATACATATATATATCTTATATTCAGCAGCCTAGCAAATCTCACTTATTCTAAGAGTTTATCTCTAAACTCTTTTGACTATGCCTTGATGTAGTCATGCTGTCTGTGAACACTGAAATAATTCTTTCCTTCTTTCAGATCCCTAAGCCTTTCTTACCTCATTTTGGTGCACTAGGACATCTAGTTAATGTTGAATAAATATGCCAATGTCATTCTTAATCACAGGGAAAGTTTTTTATATTTTGCTTTGTAGTATGATGTTTGCTTGTAAGTTTTCTCTGAATAGCCCAGATGAGATTTAAAAGGTCCCATTGATTCCTGGGTTTCTGAGAGTTATTATCATGAAAGGGTATAGAGTTGTATCATTTACTTTTTCTGCATCTGTTCAGATAATCATGATTTTTCTTTTTATTCTGTAAATGAAGTTAATTACATTGGTTTATTTTTCAACTGTTAAAATAATCTCTCATTCCTGCAATAAACTCTGCAATGACATGTTATCCTTTTACTATATTGTTGGATTCAATTTGCTAATATTTTGCTTGGGAATTTTCATCTGTCATGAAGTTGGCTTGTAATTTTTTTCTTACAGTGTACTAGTTTTGGTAGAGTAGCGTGATGATCTTGTGAAACAAGTTGGGAAGTGTTCTTTTTTGGTTACGTGGAAGAGTGTAAAATTGGTTTCTTTCTTTCTTAAGTGTCTGGAAAATTTTATCAATGAAGCCATCTGGGCCTAGAGGATGTTTCTTTCATCCAGCTTTTCTAGTTGTTGACAAAAGTGTTGGTCAGCAGCAAACTTGTCAGGTATTACTGGGAAGGAAAATTACTAAATCAATGATCATTTTTCTTGAGAATTTTTTAAAAGATATGAAAAGACTGGTTTGTATGTTTTTAAAAAGAGTTTATTTCTCTAATATGGTAGGAAAAATTAAAATGTTAATTATATTTTTCTATTTTTTCCCCAAAACACTGTCCTTTCAAATTCTTTGGGTGGATGTGAAGGCACCAGCCTACTGAGTGGCGGTCGTGAATCTGTACTTGTAGAGTGGCGCGATACAGCAGAGAAGAATAAGGAATTTCTCCCCCGCTTAGGAGCTACTATCGAACATATCTCAGTCTCACCTGCAGGCGATTTATTCTGTACATCTCACTCTGATAATAGTAAGTCTAAATTTTTTATTGTGAGGAAACATAATTTGTATAATACCATATATCACTTAGCGTCTGTAGGGAATGAGAAACAAAGAGACCTAAAACTAGTTGAGTAGTATAGGACTTGACAAGCATTTTTTTCTTCCATTTCTCCTCTTTTTTTCACCCCGCTTTACTTCCAGATGCCACCAGAATCCAACATTTTCAAACTTGTTTTTATGAAAATGAAGGTGTAAGTGTATTTGGTTACTGTTGTGTCACTGACATTTTCAAAACCTTTTAGGATGGGATGATGTGGGGAAGTAAAGGGAGGCTTTGGAAGTGGGCATTCATGCTTTCACAAATATAGTGGCATTTTCAAAAGCATACTGTGATACCCTCTTTTGATACAGCATTATCTTAGTGTGGGAGTCCTGTGGATTCTGATAGAAATAGAGACAGTCTGTTCCTGCCAAACTTTGCTCATCCTGTTACTATTCAGCCTGGACCAGAGTCTCTGTAAATCTGCTTCCATTTCCTTCAAAAAAGAACATAACTATGAGTAATACATTGGTGTGGCATGACTTATTTCAAAGTTAAACTATCTTTTTTTAGACATTGTCTCTCTCATATATCATATATGTAGTTTCTGAATTAACATTTAGAATCTATGTGTAAGCACAACTGATCAAACTTAAAGACTCCAACAGAAAAGCCCTCATCCCCAATGCCTAGTTTTTCTGCTAACCTACAAAATATAGTCTTGATTTTCTAGTAACACTCCAAGTTTATTAAACTTACTAGGTAGTTTTGTATTCTGGCATATTTCAAAATGATCTAAATTCAGGTGACTTCTTTACCTTGAAGTTCTGACCTATTTATATTTAAATATTTATTTTTTTACCCACAGAGATAATAGTGATTCACCGAAACCTTGAGGCATCTGCAGTCATCCAAGGCCTAGTGAAAGGTATTGCAGAACACACTGGATTTAGGGTCACATACATTTTAAGAGTGAATATTTCTCTGATTTCAGCTATTGTTTATCACTTCTTTGGCAGATAGGAGTATCTTCACTGGTTTGATGATTGATCCAAGAACTAAAGCTTTGGTTTTAAATGGAAAACCTGGTCACCTGCAGTTTTATTCTCTCCAGAGTGATAAGCAGTTATACAATGTAAGACTTTATCCATTAACTCCATTAACTACCCTTAAAAGCAGTGAAGTTTTTTACCACTGGGTCGAGTAATTTATTTGGTAGCTTCTAAAACAGGATCTTGTGCCTGTGTTTTCTTGACCACAGTCAGCATTATCTATGGTTACTTAGTTGTTTAGAGCATAATTCTAATGAGGCCACAGTTACAGATTACAGATAAACTAGTTGGGGCACAAATACTTGCTCTCTTTCTGTTTCATTTTGTTTCAGAATGCATTCCAATTAGCTGTGCCACGCCTCTGTGCCATTTGTGGCATAGGGATAAGGAAACAAGAATATGTGGATTGACAGTACAAATCTCTATCTGTGTTGTGGTAGAACAGTATCATTCATATATTGAAGATAAAACCTTCAGTGTAGATTAAAGAGGAATGCTTCTTATAATCCTGATAAATACAATCCAGTCCAGATGTCCCACTTTTTTCTTGTGCCTCTAGATTCCTATCATAACAAATATAGCACCTTATCTTTCTTTCCATGGCCTGTTAAACCCTTCAAAGAAAGGAAGCTTATTAATCTTTAAACACTCAGATCTTGTGTAATTCCTGGAAATTGTAGGCATTTAGTACCCTTAGTATTAGGCACTGTATTTACTTAGTAAATAGGGAAAGAAAAAGGATTTTAAAAAAACAACCATAAAATGCTGGCTTATTTATGTTTCTTATCTTTGTTCACTTTATGAAGATTGTAAGTTTATCTATGCTTTCCTTGTTTCTAGCGATATGGAATCTAGCCTTGAGATTTTATGTAAAGTTATTTGTTCTTAGAAATAAGAAAAAGCACTACTTAAATTAACAGTTCTGTTGTATCGTGATGGTTGTTAGTCATCACTAATATTCAAGGTCATTGAAAAATAATTACCACCAAATTAGTACTATATAATGTGTTCTCATTTTTAATGGCAATTTTGGGGTCCACAGTAACAATTAGGTAATTTTTACCTTTGTCTAAAGATCCATCAATACTAGAAGTTGTCTTGGATGTAGTTAAGTATCATGCCTTGAATGCTTTGACATTGTATTCACATTAATAAACATTTTGGATTTTTTTAACCCCTCAGTTAGATATTATACAGCAAGAATATATCAATGATTATGGTCTGATCCAAATTGAACTAACGAAGGCTGCATTTGGCCGCTTTGGTAACTGGCTCGCAACGGTGGAACAACGGCAAGAAAAGAAAACTGAGCTTGAATTACAAATGAAACTGTGGCTATTTAGTAAGAAAACACAAGGGTAATACTACCTGTATAGTCACTTCTTAATTTCAAAGTATACAATATTTGACTTCCTATTTTATGGTTTCAGTTGTCAGTCTTTAAGATGTTTCATTTGATAAGTTTTAGATTCAGGGGTGGGGGAGGTGTTACTCTTCTAATAAAACTTTTATTTAAGTAAGCTTTCTGTTCTGGGAAGGCATTGTTGTGCTCTAGGTCAGCAGTCCCCAATCTTTTTGGCACCAGGGACTGGTTTCATGGAAGACAGTTTTTCCACGGACTGGGAGAGGGGGTTGGTTTTGGGATGATCCAAGCGCATTACATTTATTGTACAGTCCAGCCTCTCTGCTAATGATAATCTGTGTTTGCAGCTGCTCCCCAGTGCTAGCATCACCGCCTCAGCTCCACCTCAGATCATCAGGCATTAGATTCTCAAAAGAAGCTGGGAATCTAGATCCCTTGCCTGTGAAGTTTATAGTGGGGTTCCCACTCCTATGAGTATCGAATGCCTCACTGATCTGACAGGAGGCAGAGCTCAGGCAGTGATGCCAGCAATGGGGAGTGGCTGTAAATACATGAAGTTTCACTTGCTCACCTCCCGCTCACCTCCTGCTGTGTGGTCTAGTTCATAACAGGCCACAGACCCCATACCAGTCTGTGGCCTGGGGGTTGAAGACTACAGCTCTAGGTCATAATGTCATCTCATTGCATAAATGAAGAAACATGGAATCTAGGATGAGAATCCAAACATTCACTTGCTCTTCTGTTAATGTCATAGTAGCTTTGGAAAAGTCAGAGCGTAGGTGGAGGTATACTGTAGTATAGCAAGGGTGTTATGATTAAATAGGGAGCCCACTGGTTTCTTCTACCATGGCTGTGATAACCATTTATCAAGTCTCTGCTGTGTGCCAAAAACTAGGCTTAGTGCTTTCATACCCATTGTCTTACTAATCGTCAAAAGAACCCTGTACGATAAGCCTGTTATCCACATTTTACAGGTGAGGAAATAGGCCAAGAGAGATTAAGTGATTGTCCGTAGTCACTCCTCTTATAACCCATGCTTTTTTAAAACCAGGACACTATGCTGTCCTGGTGTTCTTTTAACAGCATAATGCTAACAGAAGTTATCTTTCATTCACAGCACTGCCCTTTTAAGCTGGAAACAAGCTTTGAGAAGTAGTTTTGGTGACTGAGAATAGTAAATAATGACCCGGGCAGTTTGATAAGTAGTCTTCTTTCTGTATTTTCTTGCCACAAGTGAGGCTTTTCACAGCCATTCCGTTTTTTGTTTATTTTCCAAACTCATCTGAGTTCTGTAGTCACACAAGAACACAGGTAATGTATTAGAACTCTTTGCATCCTGTGACCATTAGAGTTAGAGCACTCATTTGTCATTCTAGATGATAATCTATTTGTTTTCCATTCTTCAAGATGATATTATAAAATGTATAGTATGTTAGAAATTCTTAAACTCATGTGACCGTATTTGTCCTGATGTAAGAATAATTTCTGGTTTCCTTCCTCCTAGGTTTATTCTTAACACAAAGATTAACATGCCACATGAAGACCACATCACAGCTCTCTGTTTCTGTAATGCAGAGAAATCTGAACAGCCCACCTTGGTTACAGCTAGTAAAGATGGCCACTTCAAAGTGTGGATATTAACAGATGATTCTGATATATACAGTAAGTTGATTAGATATAGTATGTTTAAAATACATAATTTTAAAAATTGGTAATATTTATCTCATGATTTGCATCCATTCTAGTAAGATGTTTTCTACCTTGTTTAATTCTACAGGATATTGCTTAATTTTAATAGATTTAAAAGATTACATTTTCATGTCCTTTTTCCCAGATCCGTACTTTTTAAATGGTATTCTTGGTTAATCATGTGCTGATAATTCTAGTTTTTGAGTATACAGTAAAAAGGGTTTTTGGCAATAGTCTTTTCACTGCTCCACTAGAGGGAGGTCAAGGTCTCTAGGAAGGGGCATAAATTTCCAACCAGTCAATATTTTGTAGCAGTTCTAACTTAAAGAAGTTCTGGGGAGCAGGTTTTGTTTTTTGTCTTTGTTTCTTAATCCTTACTGCTTATACTGGCATGTACAGCAGTGTCCCCTTCTCTGCAGAGGATACATTCCAGAACCCCAAATGGATGCCTGAAACCACTCATAGTAATAAGCCCTGGGTATACTATGATTTTTCCTATACACACATACCTGTGATAAAGTTTAATTTATAAATTAGGCATGGTAAGAGATTAACAATAATAACTAATAATAAAATAGAATAATTACAACAGTCTACTGTAATTAAACTTATGTGAATGTGGGGGTGATGTGTGTGTGTGTGTCTCTCTCTCTCAGAATATCTTACTGTACTCACCTATTTCCAGACCACGTTTGATCCCTGGTAACTGAAACTTCAAAAAGCAAAACCCCGTGGGTAAGGGGGGACTACTATAATCTTATCCCACATTGATACCATTTCTAAAAGCTAATGGTTTGTATTTCCACAGAAAAAGCTGTTGGCTGGACCTGTGACTTTGTGGGTAGTTATCACAAATATCAAGCCACTAACTGTTGTTTCTCTGAAGATGGCTCTTTACTAGCAGTTAGTTTTGAGGAAATAGTCACAATCTGGGATTCTGAGACATGGGAACTTAGATGTACGTTTTGCCAACGAGCTGGGAAAATAAGGTAGGTAAATCATTTGGGAAGTAGTACTTTTTTTTTTTTTTTAATTTATTTAAACAAATCTTCAAACATTAGTAATCATTTTTGCTTTCTCCAAAGGTAGCTTTGTAGGTCAGTGGGACAAGCAGCTAATCAAAATGCTAGGCAGCTAAAAATTCTGACTACACAAACTTAGGTGCTAACATTTCTGAAATCAAGATTAACATTTAATTCTTGGCCTACAGATTTTTTTCTTTGTAACAAATATTTTCATAGGTGTGCTACATAATAATAGAAGCCATACATAAGCCTCAGTGGATCCAAACCATTCTTATTTTCTGTGCATTCCATAAAATCTGTGTCATGTGCAGATCTCATTGTTTCTGAGAAAGGCAGGGGAAAATAACAGTAGCACCTTCAAGCATTGCCTCAGGTGACTGGGTGTGAGGACAGAATGGCAGGTGGCTAATGAAATTGTTTCTAATTCTCCAAATAATCCGATTGTGAATTTACTTTGTAAAGCTTTCTTTACAATTCAGATTGCAAGTTTTTCTCTTCTAGGTAAAGAGCATAAAATAGGGTCTTTTGTTAAATGATTTTGTAAATTATATATACATTTTCTCTGTTTTGTGTTAATTGGTAGACTACACAACAGAATTGGTCATCGGACCTGTTTTCTGAAAGAAATAAAATAGCTAAATAAACCTTTCCTTTTGTATGTCTTAGTCTCTTTTTTCTTCAGGATAATTATGAACAAATGTGTCTGTTTAAAAATCTGCATTGCATAAAACTAATACAGTGCCTGGAAGCCTGCAGTCCTGTGTAGCTAGAAGTGACTGTTGCTAACTTCCTTATGGTTTTAATCCAGGCACCTTTGCTTTGGGAGATTGACATGTTCGAAGTATCTACTTGGTGCTACTGAAAATGGCATTCTTTGCTGTTGGAATCTGCTCAGTTGTGCATGTAAGATATTTTTTTGCTCTAAAGTGATTGGCGAAACACACAGGGAGTTGACATCATTAAACTTTAGCATTATAGGACTTGGGGGTCATATCTTCAGTTTTGTGCCCAGAGAATATATAATTTTTTCACATGACATAGCACTATATTTGGAGTGCTAGGCATGTAATAGACATTAGTTATAAACTGCTTAATTGTTGGTAAGTGGGCATCCGTTATCCTAGCCTTTTGCACTGCTTTCCGTGTGTCTGACTTTCTGCTGCCCTCAGTAGTCTCCATCCTCATAACAATTTGAGGAACGTTTCGCTAATTTGCAATGCATATTAACCTTTGTACCCCTGACAGCTTAAAATTTGAATGTAGTCTTCTATAGTCCTTCTAACAAGTGTGAACTTGGTGGCATTTTACTCATTTGAGTGTGTGTTTGGAAGGCATGGTAGTTGCTTGGTAATGAACGTATGTGATGACTTGTTTTTATATTCTCTACAGTGACTCTACAGTTTGCCCACATTTAGCAGCAGAAGAAAAGCACCAGACATAAATTTCAGTGAAATAAAAAGCTTTTCATAATGTGTAGAAGGAGTATTTAAGTTCTGCTTTGTTTTTCTGCTACGTGCCCCTCACTTAAGTGCAGCCTCCACAGATAATTTCAGTGTGTGTCCATGTGTTAGAAGCATAAAATCCCTCTTTCTAAGAATAATTGACTGTCACAGTAAAGATTAGCAATACCCACTTTAAATAACAAGTTTGAAAAAGCTTTTGGTAAATCTCTTCCTAGAAGTGAATCACCTTTTTCTCCCCCCTGCAGTGGAATGGAGTGCAAAGTTAAATGTTAGAGTTATGGAACCTGATCCCAATTCAGAGAACATTGCTGCCGTCTCTCAGTCCTCAGTGGGTTCAGACTGTAAGTACAAACCATACTTTGATAATAAGGGAAGATCTGTTACCTAAATTTTCTTTTTAACATCTTTAACATAATGCGAGTCAAGCTTGCCTTCAAGCCCCATGTCCATTTGAAGCTGTTTTGCCTGAGGCTCTGCCCTTTCTTTCTTGCCCAAGGCCTTGTTATTGTGTAAATTCATGCTTAGTTCTGAGAGCTCCAAGACATTCTTTATTTTCCTACAGGTCAATTCATACTAAGTCTTCAAAATCCAGTAGAGATTGCACCTCTTGGAAGCATTCCCAACTCTCCTGAGAAGCTTTAATTGGTCATCCTCTATGCCCTTAAAGCAGTTTCTACATATTTCTTTTCTAGTACTTAAGACAAAATACTACTGTAATAATATTTTGGTGTCTATCACCTGCAGTAGGCCCTGGTCCCTGGAGCAGGGATTCTTCTTTCTTTTTTTCATCTTCATAGCCCTCTTTCCTGACCTGCTTGGCACATAGTAGGCACCCCGTAGATCCTTGTTGAATCAACACTTAAAACAATCACAACCTGGGCCATTTACTCAATGGGATGAGTCCCAGGATTAGTGTGGTTGACCAGTCTGAGGCTAGAAGTAACCTTTGCAGGCAAAACATTATTGTCTCCTTGTTTTTTCCCTCTAGTGTTTATATTTAAACCTAGTGAGCCAAGGCCATTGTATATTCAAAAGAATATCTCTAGAGAGGAAGTCCAGTGGGGAGTGTTTGTTCCACGAGATGTCCCTGAATCATTCACCTCAGAAGCTTACCAGTGGCTGAACAGATCCCAGTTTTACTTCCTAACAAAATCACAGGTAACTGCCCCCCCCCTCAAGAAAGGCAGTCACTTTATACATGTAATTTTAGAGAGTAATAGCCCATGACTATTGGTGTGAGTTTGTTTCTGGGTGAAATAGTTTCATGAAAGGATTATTTCCCAAAAGAAATTGTCTAATAGGCTCAATAGAGCAGTATTACTGGTGTGGCTATATTATCACCACTTTAGTTACCTCACGCCTTTGAGGTTCTTTAAGTATTGGTTGCATTAAGGCTGTGACAGCAAAAATGAAAACAGTTATTTTAAATTGTATTTATTAGCATGGTTCATTTATTTTAAATTTTAGTGTTTGATGTGAATTAAAATAAAATTTTGACTTAAGTTTGATATGTCAGTTGTATTTTATTTCATTACCAGTTCTTAAATATCTTTCAGAATATAATGTTGTAACTCTCATAGTGGTTATTAAGTTTTAAATCATTTATTCCTTTTCTGTGGTCAGATACATATAACAAAATGAAAAATTGACCTTCCTATTATTTAACACCTTATTTAGACCTGTCTCTACAATTTATCTTTTGCATCATTAATTGATTTCTCTTTTCAGAGTTTATTGACATTCAGTACAAAGTCTCCAGAAGAAAAACTCACACCAACAAGCAAACAGGTAAGTTTCAGCCATTCATGGTACAGGCTGCATTGCCTCCCTAAAAAGATATGGTTATGTTTTAGAATTCACCTATGAGAAAAGTGTTTCACTTGGCCCTAAAATAGAATTTAAAACCATACACTTATAAACTGATATGCCTCTTTTGAAGTTATTAATATAATGCTCTTTTTAAATTGTTTTAATTTGTAATATCAGTAAATATATGCTTGTGATTCAAAAAGTCAAATAGTTCTACAAGGCTCTCCAAGAAAAGCTTCTACACCACCACTACTACCATGAAGACAGTCACTCTCAACTCTTAGCTGAAGCTTTTAATTTAACTCTGTATCTCTAAGAAACATGTTTACATTTCTAATTCTGGGTTTTTCAGATTTAGGTGTTATCTGTTAACTCTGAGCTATTGAAACTGAGATTTTAGCTTTTCTTTTACACTACCACTCTCTGCGTGTACACAACACATACTTCCTCTATTTGTCCCCCCAATTTTCTCCGTATAGATAAATCTTAAATTGGTTAGATCAGTATTCATTGTCATAGCCATATAGTAATACACAGATTGTTTTTCTTTTCTGTGGCCAACTTTTTGTTTTCTCTGAAGTTAATGATTGCCTTCTTTTTCCATTTGCTTAGTTTTCTGTTTACTTCTTACCTAATACAACCCCAGACTCTACCCAAGTTGTGTAAGTATTCTCAGTATTTTCAGACACACTAGGTATCCTTTCAAGTTATGAAGAAAGATTTCCAAGAGCCTTGTGACTTGCTTCGATCTGGACTGGTCACTCTGTAAGGATGCATAGTAGTCATCTTAGGATCTACACTCACCATCATTCTGGAGATTTGTTTCACCTTGACTATGTTAGATCCCGTAGTTTTCCTCTTTTCTTTGGTCACTCCCTTGCTTTGGTGAAGCATACTCCGTTAGTGCATCAGAAGTAAATTTAAGACCTTGCATGTTTGGAAATGTTTTTATTTTCTCCCACTTGATTGTGTATTATAGAGGTGTAAGTTGAAAATCTCTTTCTCTTAGAACTTTAAAGTTTCTCTTTATAACTTCTGGTATTACTAGAAGTCCACTACCACTCTTATTCTTGATTCTTTGTCTGTAATTTGACTTATTTTCCTCTGAAAACTCATTGAGTTCATTCAGCAGTTTTTTTATTGATCATTTGCTACATGCCAGAGACTGTTTAGACAGTTGGGATACATCAGTGAGCAAAATAGTCAAGTCTTTAAACTTGTGGTGCCTGCAGTCTACATGAAGACATAAACAGTAAACAACAAACATTAAGAAAAATATGGAGTATTTTAGAAGGTGATAATTATGGTGGGGTGGGGGATAGAGGAAAAGAGGGTATGGGGTACAGCTTGCAATTTTAAATGGGGAAATCTAGGTGGGCCTCATAGAAAAGACTTTGACTTTCCCTCTGAGTGAAGTGTGGGGCCCTTTGGAGGGTTTTGAGTAGAGGACTAAGGAGGAATTAATTCCTTTTCCCCCCGTATTTTCTCTGCTCTTTTTCTGCAACTCCTCTTATTTGGAGCTTGACCTTCTAGAATGATGCTCTAATTTTTGTTTTTTGTTTTGTTTTGGTTTTTGCCTGTTTTCTTTCTCTTTTGAGGGAGATTTCCTCATCTTTATCATCTTTTTTTTCTCTTACATGATCTGTTTCTATCACATTTTTGTTCTCAATCTGTTTTGGTCACTGCATTTCATTTTAGAGGTTTTCATCAGAGTCTGATGATTCTTGGCTGTCTGTTCTGATTTAAAAGTAGGCAAAGAAGCCTTTTGGAAGTTCTCTGCCTGTGTGAAACTTGCCCTCTGGCCTTCACTATCTGTCTGGGCTATTTTATGGAGAAAATCTCCAGTGTCATGACAGTTGACCCTTGAAAAACGTAGGGGTTAGGGGTACTGACCGCCACCACACACACACACAATTGAAATCTGCTTGTAACTTTTGACTCCCCGAAACCTTAACTACTAATAGCCTACTGTTGACCCAAAGTGGTTCCTCCTTTTTACTAAAATTCCCTTTATCTTAAATCCTTACAGCTGCTAGCAGAAGAAAGTCTTCCGACAACCCCATTTTATTTCATATTGGGAAAGCACAGGCAGCAGCAGGATGAAAAATTAAATGAAACTTCAGAGAATGAACTGGTACAACTGCCCTTAACAGAAAACATACCTGCAATTAATGAGGTAAGCAATTATTAAACTATGTGAAACAGATTAAATGCATTTAAAGCACCTTAGGTTGGAGTTTTTATACCTAACATTGATATTTATATCTAACATAGATATTTTATACAATATCTAACAAGTAATCATTTGTATGATATAAAACTTTTCATGCTCAAACTAAATAGCATAATTTATAATTTGGGATTATTTTGGCCTGGACCTGGGGTCCCCAGGGAGGGATGGTTGTTGGCAGAAATGTAGGAAGGTGAAAATATGTTTTTCTTTGGTTTGGTTTTTCTGTGGGGAAAGCGTTTTCATGTTTGACTCTTGACATTTACAGTAAAAGGTACTCAGTAAGGACACTGAAGGAGCAGACTGCCGAAAATAATCTTTTTATCCTTGCAATCCTATTTTTCTGTTTCTACTCTAGCTTCTTCACACTCCAGCCCACGTACTGCCGCCTGCTTCTTTCCTGTGCTCCATGTTTGTAAATTCATTGCTGCTGTCCAGAGAGACTAAGAGGTAAAGCAGCTCTTTAAATACGTTTATTAGAGCATTCTACTGTATTTCTCTTTATTGCATAAGCTGTAAAATGGAGTTAAAGGATATAGGATTATTAAATCAAGTAAAATACATTGAAAATGAATCTCAGAAAAGAGATCTTTTGTGTGTGTTTTAAAAATTTGGTATATAATTTAAAATTACACTTTTATATTCACCTGCATCTTGTAATAACCCATAATTTTTTAAGTGTGCTCAATAATAAGAGTCGTCATTTACTCTGTTGATTTGATTATATTTCTACATAGGTGTCTTAGAAATTTACTGTTTAGAAATATTTTTTAATAATATTTATATTTTATTCTGTTACTAAAGTGCTGAAGAAATCCCTGAAGATATAGATATGGAAGAGGAAAAAGAAAGTGATGACTCAGATGAAGAAAATGATTTTAGTGAAAAGGTTCAGGATACAAATGACCCAGATTTAGGAGAAGACATTATACATCAGTTGTCAAAAGCTGAAGAAAAGGAACTGAGAAAATTCAGGAAAGTGGACTACAGCTGGATAGCTGCTCTTTAGGCCTTGGAGATAGGGGAGGGTTCTTGCACCTTATGTTTTTATTATATGTTGATACTCCAGAAACATCTATTTTAATGTTATTTCTGTTCTTAAAATAAAAAGTATTGGCAGGCTTTACTTTTTTAAAAAACTGCTAGTATGAAGCTATATCTGCAACGTGCTTTACAGTTACTAGGTACATTCGTATATCACATGATCTCATTTTTTATTTTGAATCACACATCAGCCTTACAAAGTAGGTAAGTATTTTCTTCACAGGTGATACAGCAGAACTGGGACTTGAATTTATACACCTGATGTCCCCTTGGCTGCAGTTTGGAAATAGACGTTTTGAAAATTGAAAGGCTTGGTTGATGTTGTTAATTGTTTTGACACCAAAATTCATTTGGTGGCCAAATATGACCTGAACTGATGGGAAATCCTGATACATTCCTCTTAGTGTATTTATTTCTCTTAGAGAAATTTAGAGTTGATTTGATTGTGTGGTATTCCACAGACCCCACCGAGGACAATAATATCAGGTGCCTAAAATCTGAAAAATTCTAAACTCATAGAATCATCTGGCTCAAAGTCCCATTGCTAGAAGAAAACAATCCAAGTCCCCTGGGTTTTATGTTAAAGCAGTGAAGTTGCTACATCTTAACCACTTAACATTTTTAGCTTTCCCGTTCCCTGATAATACTTCTATAAATTTTATATTAAAATGTTAACACCTAAAATAGGAAAGTGTACAAATCGTAAGAGCACACACATCTCAATGAATGTTCACAAAATTGCCACAAATGGCTTTTAGTATATGCTGTAGACTGAATGTTTGTGTCCCCCCAAAACTCATATGTTGAAACCTAAACCCCAATGTGGTGGTATTTAGTGGTGGGGCCTTTGGGAGGTGCTTAGGCCACGAGGGTGAAGCCCTTGTCAATGGGATTATTACCCTTATGAGAGAAGCCAGAGAGCTCTCACCCTTTCTACCATGTGGGGACGCAGCAAGAAGACAGGAAGCAGGCCCTTACCAAATATCAAATCTGCTCACACCTGTTAGTTAGATTTCCCAGCCTCCAGAACTGTGAGACATAAATTTCTGTTTATAAGCCACCTAGTCTGTATTTTGTTACAGCAGCCTAAGCAGACTAAGTGTGGTTTAATCAGTATTCAAGTAAGGTCTGTATATTTTTTTAAATAACAGCTACATTGAGATATAACTCACAAAGCATACAATTAATACTTTAAAGTGGACAATTCAGTGGTGTTTAGTATAGTCAGAGTTGTATACCATCACCACAATTTTAGAACATTTAGATAGCCACAAAAATGTCTATTTCTTTCAACCTCCCCTACTCTACCCTCAGGCAACAACTAGTCATCCTATCTGTAAATTTGCCTATTCTGGACATTTCATATAAACGGAATCACAATACGCGGTCTTTTGTGGCTGGCTTTTTTCATGTAGCATGCATGTTGTAGCATGTATCAGTGCTTCATTCCTTTTTATTGGTTTCACTTCTGGATATACACCTACGAGTGGGGTTACTGTGGTAACTATGTTTAGCTTTTTGTAGAACCACCAGACTCACAAATCAGCTGTACTGTTTTATATTAATTACATTATTACACAAAGGCTACAGTTTTGAGCAGCACAAATCTAGAGACTTGATTGGACTAACTTGGAAATTTTAGCTAAGACAAGAAAGACTGTTAGCCTTCATTTTGGTCTTGTCAACCTCTCTCTCTCTTTCCCCAGGGATTGGAACATAGTAACATATTGACATAGTTACAAATAAATTGTATTATTATTTTGCCCTTTTTAGACATGGTATTTCCAAGTTCAAGAAATACTTATATATTTTACAGTTATGCATGAAAGATTTTACACTTTCAAATCATTAAATTTGGGACGTGTTTTTTAAATAGTGATTACTATATAACATGAAAAATTACTTGGTGGTTTTTTTTGTTTGTTTTTTTGAGACAGAGTCTTGCTCTGTCACCTGGGCTAGAGTGCAGTGGCATCCTCATAGCTCACTGCAACCTCAAACTCCTGGGCTCCAGTGATCCTCCCTGCTTGGCCTCCCAGACTGTTAGGATTACAGGCATGAGCCACCACCCTTGACCTGAAAAATGAATCTTTTAAGTGTGGATTTAATTACTTTTTCTAAAGAGTTGATCACTCTTACATTAAACTGGTAGGAGGGATTATTCCAATTTCTCCTTCAATACTAAAAATTCCAATTTTTCCAAAGAAAACTATACAGATCATAAGGAAATGGCCACTCAATTCTCTAAAACCTGGACTTGTGTCCAGCAGATTTGTAGTCTGTCCCTCTGTTCCTCAGTTCTTTTCTCACAGGAAACTGGTCCCATCATAGTAAGTGAACCCATAAAGACTACTCACATTCTATTCTTCCTCATTGTTCATCGAGTGTATCTAGCAAGGCATGAACCTGTTACACCAGGTGCTCTCACTGTTGTGTCCGTGATGAAAGGCACAGCCTGTGACTCAGGAAGTCTATAATCTCAACCCCACTGCGGGGTGGGCCCCCTGTCAACCGCATAGTACACGCCATGCATTTTGCACACATCACACTCTGTCTGCAGTTCCGTATGTCAAGTGTTACCCCAACTTGACAAATGAGGAAACTGGCTCCAGAGAGATTAAGGAAATCCTACAAGGCTACCAGAGGTGGGCCTAAAACAGGAGGACCCCTGCCTATCAAATCCCAAATCCTGTACCCTTCTAGAATAACACATTGTCTCCCAAACACTTAAAACAGCCAGTTAGCATTACAAAGGCATCTATAATTGGGGAGGAACTGTAATAAGAAGCAAACAAAATAACAGATTTAGAGCTAATCCCAGCTGCAAACAAGAGCTAGCCAGCTCTGCAAACTGGCTAAATCCTTTAAACTGTCTGAGTTTAAACCTTTAAACTGCCTCTATAAAATGCAGTGCTCCTGGCCAGGCAGATGGTTTTGCCTGCCTGACTAGTGTAATTATGTTGAAAATATAGGAAAAGTGTATAAAATTTGAATATTGTGCACGATTATGCACTTGCGAATATGCAAATTTTTGATGAAAAGTCTGGGCAATCAAATGACTGCATATTAATTAGAATACACTCCTTGTTAATGTGCTAGAACAATGTTCCTCTTTGTTTGTTTGTTTCTTGTCATAGACTAGCACCCAGCATAGAAATTATAGACTATGGGCCGGGCACGGTGTCTCACGCCTGTAATCCTAGCCCTCTGGGAGGCTGAGGCGGGTGGATCGCTCGAGGTCAGGAGTTCGAGACCAGCCTGAGCGAGACCCCGTCTTTACTAAAAATAGAAATAAACTATCTGGACAACTAAAAATATATATAGAAAAAATTAGCCGGGCATGGTGGCGCATGCCTGTAGTCCCAGCTACTCGGGAGGCTGAGGCAGTAGGATCGGTTAAGCCCAGGAGTTTGAGGTTGCTGTGAGCGAGGCTGACGCCACGGCACTCACTCTAGCCTGGGCAACAAAGTGACACTCTGTCTCAAAAAAAAAAAAAAAGAAATTATAGACTATGTTGCAATGTTGTGGGTAATGTATTTTAAATAATTTCAGGTCTTTGTACTATGACCATAATGGATCCCTTAACAGATGCCTATTAAGTTAAATCTAACCATCTGGTTAAAATGAACTAAATCTTGTAAATGACACTGGTTTTTCTGTGAGGCTGCTTCACCTGACCTACTACTTCTAGAAATTGTGCTTCCTCTGTTAGCCATGTTTCTCGATTGCCATGAAAATAATAAAATTACCTTAAGACACCAAAGTCAAGACCACATCACAACACAATCTTCCCTGAAGACCCAGGCAGTATTTAGGACCCCAGGGAGATTATTTATCACTGATGAATACCTCTGAGATTAAAATGAAATGGAAATGGAAGTAACGGGGATTTGAGAGTAGTATACTATGAGGGGAAGACGGTGAGTAGAATAGAATCAAGAAACACTCAACCACAGAGATGCAATCAATGATTACATTGCTCAAATTACTCTTGTTTTTCAAAAACCACAAGCAAACCACTTAGTCTCTGAGTCACAGTTTCTTCTAAATTGCAGAATTACACAAAATGATCCCTTCCAGCACTGAAACTCTGTGACCACAGAACTAAATTATGTTTTGTAATGTAGTATAGGCTTCATTCCCATCCCATGCCTCAAAATGCCAAGACACTGGCCTACCAAGTACTAAACTTCTGATACGTATACATAAAGATGTGAATATGTGGCTATCTTAGTCCCCCATCTTCAGACATGACATACCTCTGGTCTAGAAACTCCTTGGGAGATCAGAGCACTTGGTTCACAAAATGAAATAATCAGACATGAAAGTGCACCAGTTCCTCCCATTGTTTGGTTGCGTTTTGATAATCCTTGTTATCCTAACGGAAGGATGAATATAAGTGCTCTGAAAACAAGCACTTTAAATGCAAATATTGATATTATGCCCTAGTCACATAGGAAGGTAAATTTAGACCTCTTGTTCCTTCAGAAACCTGTTTGTAGTTGAGAAATCGAGTCCACCAGCCCCCCTCTCTTAGGTGAGCACTATCTCTTCTAGAAGGAGGATTGGTCTAGGAGTCAGAAGACTACCAGGTCCTGTTCTGCATCTGCCTAAGTTTGTGCTTGTATTAAATTATTTAAAGTCTTATTTTTTTATCTCTAAAATAAAGGGCTTCATAAGATAGATCTCTGAACTCCTTCCTTGAGTCTCAAATCGTGATTCACCAAAGTGCCCAGAACTCTCTCAGCCTTAGCCAAAATATATGTGTGACTCTGCTACGTAACTGCAGCCTCCTTTGGTGCTGGACAGAAGAGGAAACAAGCAGCTTCCAAGACCACATTCCTGAACAAGAGAGAAGATTCTGCACTTAGGCTCAAGATGCCCTCGGACTGAATCTCTGCAGAACAGGTTTGGAGCCAGAACTCCTCATTATCAACATCCCCAGAAACCATGAGCAAAGCAAAACATGGGATGAGGGGGGTGGCTGTATGACACACAAGAGGCACTCATACTTGTTGAATGAAGGTGACCACAGAGTGAAGAAGATAAGAACAGGTAGGGTGGCTTTCCTTACACTTAACAGTCAAGGTAAAAATGAAGGGCCAAAGCTTGCCCTGTATAAGCAAATCTTTTTCCCAGGCTCTACGTACTCCTGTAAACCACTGAGGAGTGACATTCTGCAACAGGGGCAGTGAAAGGAGCCTGATACGTCTGGCTCCTCTCCCCTCCATCCCTCTGGTGTAGCCCACCTGCAGCACACTCTTCTCTCGTCCCCCCAATTCACAACCTTGGCAGAAAATATCCTATTGATTATATAAAACAACCTAAAGGAAACATTGAACACTACAAAATAATCGCATATGTCCAGATCTCTTATATAAAGGGGCAGAGAGAGGTGTAACTGGCTACTGAAAACTGAACAACCCAGAGAACACACCTTTATTGGTATGTCCTATAATCAGGAATATCTTGAACCAAGGACAGGAAATTGCTATTTTATATTTACCATTGCCTTGTTCCTGACTCATCCAACTTCCTCTTTTCGTGAGAAATTAGACAACTCTGAATATTTGTGCTTCTCTTTGGAGCATCTCTACAGCAGGAGCAATCTGCATACCAGTCACATTTACTATTCGGGATGTTATAGAATCTACCCCTGGGGAGCTCTTGGAGTGCAAAGAAAGTGAGCTCACCCTGCAGCTCAGTCACAGGGGCTCTGCTGAGTTACTGAGAATACCACTTAAATTTCCCTGGGCATCCGTTTCCTCCTCAGTAAAAGTGAGAGGAGGCTGAGTCATCTCAGCAAGCTTCCAGCTCTGAATGTCCTTGATTGCAAGTGTACTGTATTATACCTTTTATAATTAAGATGGTAATTAACACTTTGATAGCAATAATTTATTGTTGAATAGGATAGTGCAGAATTGTTAATACAATTTAAGAAAGAGGCATCTTCTCCTGGCTTACACACTGTAGTGACTCCCAGCCAGGGTCCTGCCTTAGCACTGCTCAAGTCTGGTGGGGGACGGTGTGTGTCGCTGTGGAGACCAGTGCAGTTCAGGAAGGTGGGGGGCACGTCAGACATAAACAACTCATTGCAAAGATAATTGCAAGTTTCCTGATGGCCCCAGAGATATAGTAATAATATAGCAATAATGAGACTAATACCCAATGTTTTTGTAGGGCTCCTATGTGCCATTTAACCCATACTTTAGGATACAGTTACATGTTAAAATGCAGTTTTGCTATCTCTATTTTGCAGGGTAGGACACTGAGGCCCAGGAAGTTTGGGTGAATTGCTCAAGGTCACAGTGCTGGTAAATGGAGGACCCTAGACTCAATCTCTGTTTGGCTCTAGGACCTGTTCCTTGGCCACTGTGGTCCCCAAATCAGCAAGCTTTCCTCACCACCACTCTCAGGCCTCTTGCAAGTACAGCGCCTCCAGTCTGGAGCCTCCCCTCCAACACGGCTGGGTCAGGCTGGGGTCTCTTCCCCTCCTCACCCACCGTGCAGTGGTCGATGACGCCTGCCTCTGCCCCGATCCCACCTCTGGAGGCCCTTCGGTCTCCTTCGCACCTCCTCTCGACTTCGCCATAGCCTCGGCTGCTCTGCAAATCCTGGGCATCTTCCTGAAGCTGCTCAGCTGGATGAATGAACACCTGGCCCCTGGCCCATGGAAGGTGACCGCCTGCCTTGACAACAGCACCGTTGCCATCCCAGCTGGTCTGAGAAGGGCTATGGCTGCCCCACGTGGTACACAGCACAGCTCAGACACTCTGCAGGCCTGGCTGCTGGCATGGGCCCAGGAGCTGCATTCTCACCCTTCTTGTAGCCCTGCTGGACCAGCTGGTCTGCCTCTCCAAGGCCAGGAGTAATACCTATATGGAGGACAAGACATCCATGGCCCATGGTGCTCACTTCCGGAATTAGCTTCCTCATCCTGGAACTGGCCCTGATCCCCATCTGCTGGACAGCCCACATCATCATCTGGGACTTGAACAAGCTCCTGGCAGCAGGGGCCGCCCTCTACTTGGGCTGGGCTGCCTCTGCCTCCCACCTTTCACTGGATGGTGGGGTGGGTGCGGTGCAGGTCTGGAAAGCTGCGAGTGCCTGTCTGGAGTTGTGGGGCTCCAGCCATTACATGGCTGTCTTAGCCCCTTGGGGATGCTGTAACAGAATATTTTCAACTGACTGGTTTATAAACAACAGAGCTTCTGGAGGCTGGGAGGTCCAGGATCAAGGCACCAGCAGATTTTGTGTCTGGTGAGAGCCCTCTTCCTCACAGGAAGCCATGGTTGGCTCCTCCAAAGATGAACAGGTAAGGGAGCTCTCTATCCTGGAGTCTCTTTTATGAGGGCACTAATCCCATTCACTACAGCTCCACCCTCATGACCTAGTCACCTCCCAAAAGCTCCAGCTCCTAACACCATCATATTGAGGTTAGGATTTCAACATATAAATTTGGAGGTGGACACAAGCATAGCAATGGCCCTTTACTCTGCCTCTGTCCTGCCCTGCTACCTCTTTGGGGACCTCTGAGTATTGCACTAAGAATTACGAGAGGAGGATGGGGGAATGGCGGCTCCCTTAGCAATGGAGACTTCCCCTCTTGAATGGAGTCATCAAAGAGATGGTCACACTTGACAGCTTTGGGGTTGCTTTTACCTTTTGTTTTTGCTTTTTGCTGTTTTTATTTTTTCCAGAGTTTTTTTACTTTCTTTCTTTTTTTTTTTTTTTTTTTTTTTTTTTTGAGACAGAGTCTCGCTCTGTTGCCCAGGCTAGAGTGAGTGCCGTGGCGTCAGCCCAGCTCACAGCAACCTCAAACTCCTGGGCTCAAGCAATCCTTCTGCCTCAGACTCCTGAATAGCTGGGACTACAGACATGCGCCACCATGCCCGGCTAATTTTTTCTATATATTTTTAGTTATCCAGCTAGTTTCTTTCTATTTTTAGTAGAAATGGGGTCTCGCTCTTGCTCAGGCTGGTCTCGAACTCCTGAGGTCAAACGATTCACTCACCTCGGCCCTCCCAGAGTGCTAGGATTACAGGCGTGAGCCACTGCGCCCGGCCTCCGGAGTTTTGTTAATTCACTGAATGACAGAGCCAAGAAAACGACTCCGACTCCCACCCTGGATTCTACTGCCAGTGTTCTCACTGTTGGATGATGGAGCAAAAGAGACGATGCTTTGAAGCTTCTGCATCTTCCTCCACACCTTTTCCAAGACTTGGAAATTGGAGCTCTTGGACACATCCTCATCTCAGAGGTAAACCTGGAGCTGGGGACCCAGTGGGATGGGCTGCTTTCTGCCCCGGTTCTTCCTGACAATATCGTCTGTCTCTGGGAGGAGCTCCTGCTGCAAGGGGAGGAGCCTCCCTGGACCTGTAGGGACCACACTCTCCTTTCCCCTCAGTCCTCCCCCTCCCAGGGGTGTAGTTCCTAGAACAGCAGTAGATAAGTTACCGAAGAATAAGCCGTCTGACCCCTGACTCTTCTGTTCTGTTGAATCTGCCATCGTGTTCCCTGTGGGAGTGGGGACTGCTGGCCTTTCCTGGGCCCCAGCTGGGCTGTAGTCACCAGACTCACCAGACTCACTTTGCAGCCACTGCTTGCTTCTGCCTATGCCCTTGCCCATACTCATAAATTGTTGGGAAAAAAGAAGAAAAAAAAAAAGAGGTGTATGGGGAGGCATCCACGGCTCAGGCTCTATCTTGCCCATCAATCCCCTTGGCTAGAAACTCAGGAGATAACTTTACAATTGGTCAAAGACCACTGAGTTTTTAATATTCATCTTTATTAACCTTATCCTGAATATGTACACAGAGTATTCTGGATCAGAGACAGATTTCTTGTTAATTACTTTACAGTAAATAATAGGCATGCTGGCACCCCAGGGTGTCACAATGAGAGCCAGGTCAAATGTCTCACCCAGTAACTGGGGACTCTGTAGTGAGTGATAAGGAAAAGTGATTTTTTCTTAGAAAAATAATGAGTCTGATTGCTTGCTCCGTATGTAAACAAAATATATCCAGGGGTCAGATAACCTCCTGTGTCTCAGCTTTTATGACCCGAAAATGACGCCAAGGTCTGGGCTTCATACCGAGGAAGATAGGACTACCATCTTCCTGGCACTTCAGGGCTTAACCTAGGGACCTTGTCTATGTTTTAACCATTGGCTCTCTCAAGGATAGAAGAGAAAACTTATCCTCATTTCAGAGCAGAATGATTAGACAAGTGGGCATGGATCTAGTTCTCGTAATATGTGAAGAGTGTCAAGAGGCGAGGGCTTCTTACAGGAGCACTAAGAAAACCAGGAAAGCTTTATTTCCCTCCACGTAACCTCAATGTTCTGATAATACCAAGGAGTGCCTGGATATTTCTCATGTCCAAAAGTTCAACTTTATTCTACCAGTTTTTGAGTTTATATTTTGCACAAAGGTGAGCGAGACCTAGTCCTTGTCCCTAAGTTGCAATGACACATATGGTCAATTTGTTATAGGCTGGTGGGCCCTGAAACTGTGTCTTACCCAGTTTCAGAGCAGGCCCATCATCATCACATAGAGGGAGGCTTAGTGTTAAATAGCGATAGAAGATTCTAACCAGATGTCCTGCCTTCCAACAACCCCATGAAAATTGCTGGCTCCGTCACTGTGCATAGCTGTCCTGGGGGCATGTACTATTGATAGGAAGTTATCTATCCCAACCCCTCTGCAGTTTACAAAATGCAATGCCCACTGAGTATCTCATCAATCTCAGTAACTATAAAGTAGGCAAAAGAGTGATATAGCCCAGATGTTAAGTGACTTGCCCAAAGTCAAATGATGAATAAGTGACAGAACTCAAATACAGACCTTTTGACAACAAAGCCAGAATCCTTTCCACTACCTTTGTTTCATGTAATTCTATGTGAACCCCTCAATAATATTAAAAGTATAATGTTAATTATTATAATAGTTGTTATTCTCACTCTACTTCTTATGACAGTAAGATGTTATCCAGCTGGTGCAAAAATAATTGCACTGACTGTGAATTTTAAATCATTATATAATAACTAGGCTCAAACACACCTTTATTAATCAAAATAGGAACCATTACAATCAACACATTTTTGCCAATGAGAAATAAGTTTGTTTATTCCTGTAGCATAAAAATCCATGCTTCAGGACTTGAGGAACTTTTGGGAAGCATTTTCTGCATCCTGCTAGTTGTGGAAGTGTTTTTCCTGCAAAAGTTGTTGAGGCCCTTGAAGAAGTGGTAGTCTAGTGGCGAGAGGTCAGGTGAATATGGCGGATGAGGCAAAAGTTCTTAGCCCAATTCGTTCAACTTTTGAAGCATTGATTGTGGGACACGCGGTCGGGCGTTGTCTGGAGAATTGGGCCCTTTCTGTTGACCAATGCCAGCTGCAGGCATTGCAGTTTTCCGTGTGTCTCATTGATTTGCTGAGCAGACTTCTCAGATGTAATGGTTTCACCAGGATTCAGAAATCTGGAGTGGATCAGACTGGCAGCCGACCACCAAACAGTGACCATGGCCTTTTTTTTTGGTGCAAGTTTGGCTTTGGGAAGTGCTTTGGAGCTTCTTCTTAGTCCACTCACTGAGCTGGTCATCACTGGTTGTCGTATAAAATCCACTTTTCCTCACACATCACAATCCAGTAGAGAGATGGTTCATTGTTGTTGCGTACAAGAAAAGAAGACAACACTTCAAAACAGTGATTTTTTTTATTTTCAGTCAGCTCATGAGGCACCTACTTACCTAGCTTTTTCACCTTTCCAATTTGCTTCAAATGCCGAACAACCATAGAATGGTCAACAGTTGAGGTCTTCGGCAACTTCTTGTGTAGGTGTGAGAGGATTAGCTTCGATGATTGCTCTCAATTGGTCGTTGTCAACTTCTGATGGCCGTCCCTCCACTGTGCTCCTCATCTTCAAAGCTCTTGTCTCCTTTGTAAAACTTCTTGAACCACCACTGCACTGTACATTCATTAGCTGCTCCTGGGCCAAGTGCATTGTCAATGTGTGAGTTGTCTCTGCTGCTTTACAACCCATTTTGAACTCAAATAAGAAAATCGCTCAAATTTGCTTTTTGTCTAACATCATTTCCATAGTCTAAAATAAATATAAAATAAGCAGCAAGTAAAAAGTCATTAGCAAAAAAAATAAAGTGAGAAATGAGCATTAAAAGATGTATGACATAACCATATTTAAGAATGTATTCCAATATCAAAGGGCAAATTTCAACAATGCTAAAGTCACAATTACTTTTGCACCAACCTAATACAACTTTTAAAACCAGTCCAGCTTAAGAAATTGTATAAGAATAAATTGAATAGCATTAGATTTTGTCTGAAAAAGAAAAAGAATGAATTAAATACCACTTGTCATTTGGCTTAACACTAGGAAATGGGGTTAGGAAGTGGATGAACTGGGTGTGTGACAATCTAAGATGATATTGCTCTTTTTTTCAACAAGAGTATTTTATAAATATTTTATAATATAAATGCTTTAATGCAAAATGCTTAACACTTAACATTAGCAAAGTTTCATTTAAATTAAAACTCCATTTAACTAAAGATGGCTAACCTTAAGAATTGTACAGTAGTCGAATTCTGCTATATAATGCCACTCCTATGCCATACGATGAGAACAGCTCCATAGCTGCTTATTTTCTCCATTGCTCTTCTGAACCCCAAGGGGTAGGGGAGCTGTACTCAGACAAACACAATGCAACCCAACTGCACAAAATGATTCCTAATAGTTATAAATACATTTTGACTTAGCCGTCCAACCAAATAGCTTGGGGTTAACTACAGGTATTATCCTAGAGTTCATAAAAGGTTTTGTGTTAAGTCTTAGTAAAAGTTCTGCACTAGATGAAAAATCACAGTTTAAAGATGCATGTTCTTTGCCGGGCACAGTGGCTCACACCTGTAATCCCAGCACTCTGGAAGGCCGAGATGGGAGGATTGTTTGGGCTCAGGAGTTCAAGACCAGCCTGAGCAAGAGCAAGACCCCATCTCTACTAAAAATAGAAAAATTAGCCATCCGTGGCATGCACCTGTAGTCCCAGCTACTGGGGAGGCTGAGGCAGGAGGATCACTTGAGCCCAGGAGTTTGACGTTGCTGTGAGCTAGGCTGACGCTGTGACACTGTAGCACGGGCAACAGAGTGAGACCTGTCTCAAAAAAAAAAAAAGGATGCACATAGTTACTATGCATACACATTTAATATCTATAATGTAAACACCAGAAATATACATTAGACAGAGTACCCTCACTAGTCAGGCACAGTTAAAAAAAAAAAAAAAAGATGAGATAACATGATTCTCACAGTTCAAAGGAATCCTGCCTGAAGAGTTTGAACAGCTGCCAATAAATCGCTTCCATTGTTCAGGGGTTAAGGCATTTCTGAGACCCTTAGGGTTTAACAAAACTGGATTCCCTGGTTTTTAGTGTAGCGTCAGCATCTTTTACTGCATGGTAGATAACATATTCGCTATGAGTCTGTGACAGGTAATGGAATTCCTCAGTAAGCCAGAAGAATTTAGCATGTTCTAGAGCAACATAATCTTTAGCCATTTTGATATAGCTACGTAAGTTATGAGCCTGATGTGGAGCGCCTGCTGGGATAAATACATCTGTGAGCACCTGTACAATAGCTCAGCCTTTAACTCCAAACTCTTGCTGAAGATGTTTTCGTAGTGATCTGACCAAACAAAGTAGTTTGGCAGTCCAGAGACCAAATTCAGTTGCCATCTCACCTTGTGTACTCAGCGTACTCAGGCAATGGAATGTTGACCATCAGATTATGAAACCTGTAAGGCATCATATCTCTAAAATCTTTTCCTGGTGGCTATTCTTTAAGTTTCAAAATCACTAATTCTTTTTCATTTTCAAGTAATTTGGAACAACTTCAAATCCACTCCAGAAGTCTCCTACTGTGGCTTCTGTGATTATTTCATTGGTTCTTGAATTAACTAGGTTGACTTCTGTATCCCCAAACTCATTGGTAAAGGAGTCAGGTTTCCAAAGTTCAGAGTTCAATTTATGATGCACTTCAGATACCCTCACCAGCTGCCCTTGTTTCCAGCACTCCCCAGTTACATTCCAGTTGCTCCTGTTGTCGGGATCTTACAAGCACAGCAAGCGATGATCACATAGCCAGTTGTGAGGACTGTCAGAATACTGGGCTTGTCATCAGTTCTTGAGGCTTCTTAGATAAATCGGAAGATATCTTACTTTCCACCAAAGAAGCAAAGATATCATCAAGAATGTAAGGGGCCAGTCTTGAGTCCATTTTCTGCCTTTGTTTTCCTTGTTGACATTCCTGCCGGTTAGGTGGGCCAGCTGGTTTGAAGCAGATGTGCTGGCTGGACAGGCAGGCTTTGTGCTGCTGGCTGCTTGGAGGGTGGGTGGACTCCCACCTGCAGCTGCTGGCTCCAACACTGATGGATTCTGTGGATTCAGGTCCAAGCATAGGTTTTTCTCCAACTAATGAAGTCTGTTTTATGTCTTCTTTCGAGGCTGGCTTTGAAAATAACTTGAATTGCCTATTTGAATAGAGACAATTTACCTTTATGCTACATTTTGCTCTTTCAAAATGAACAGCCTCCAGCAGCATAGAAAGTTTTTCCAGGAATGCTCTGTGTAGGCATCAAATTCTCTTGTTCATGTACCCAATTCTTCATACATCTCAGCCAGACGCATCTTAGGCAGCGCCCTGTTGGCAATTCTTCCCTTTCATCTGGTAGCAATCCATATACACTTCAAATTCACACTGAGGATAGAGCTGTGCAACAGAAAGATGATGGTGTTGCAAGTATCACATGGTTCTTGAACACCTTTGACAACTCTATTCCTAGCGACTCCCTACGAGATACTCTTACTGTGTGGCTCAATAGTTGGCATAGCTTCCTTTTCAGAAATCACCATTTGATTTCTATAGGTTATACCATATACAGGCATACCTCAGACATATTATAGGTTTGGTTCCAGACCACTGCAATAAAGTGAATTTTTGCAATAAAGTGAGATACGTGAATTTTTTGGTTTCTCAGTGCATATAAAATTATGTTTATATTCTATTATCATCTATAAGTGTGCAATAGCATTAGGCCTAAAAAATGTACACACCTCAATTTAAAATACTTTATTGCTAAAACATGCTAATGCTCATTTGAGCCTTTAGCACGTCATAATCTTTTTGCTGGTGGGAGGTCTTGCCTTGATGTTGATGGCTGCTAACTGATCAGGGTGGTGGTTGCTGAAGGTTGGGGTGACTGTGCCATTTTCTTAAAATTGTTAAATTTTAACAATTTAACTTAAAATTGGCTGTGCCAATTTCTTAAAATAAAACAACAGTGAAGTTTGTTGTCTCAAATGATTCTTCCTTTCATGAAAGATTCCTCTGTAGCAGATGATATTGTTTGATAGAATTTTACCCACAGTAGAACTTTCAAAATTGGAGTCAATTATCTCAAACTCTGATGTTTCTTTATCAACTATGTTTATGAAATATTCTAAATCCTTTGTTGTCATTAAGCAGTAGTCACCACATCTTCACCAGGAGTATTAATAGATTCCAACTCAAGAAATCACTGTCTTTGCTCATCCATAAGAAACAACTCCTCATTCATTCAAGTTTTATTATGAGATTGCAGCAATTCAATCACATCATAAGACTCCACTTCTAATTCTGGTTCTCTTGCTATTGCCACTGCTCTGCAGTTACTTCCTCTACTAAAGTCTTGAACCCTGCAAAGTCATCCATGGGAGTTGGAATCAACTTCCATGCTCCTATTATTTTTGATATTTTGACTTCCTCCCATGAATCATGAATGTTCTTAATGGCATCTAGAATGATGAATCCTTTCCAGGGATTTTTAATTTACTTTGCTCAGATCCATCAGAGGAATCACTATGGCAGGTATAGATTTATGAAATGTATTCCTTAAATAATAATACTTGAAATTCAAAATGACTCCTTGATCCATGGGCTGCAGAACAAATTTGTTAGCAGGCATGAAAACAACATTAATCTCCTTGTACACCTCCATCAGAGCTCTTGAGTAATCATGTGCATTGTCAATGAGCAGTAATATTTTGAAAGGAGTCTTTTTTCTGAGCAGCAGGACACAACAGTGGGCTTAAAATATTCACTAACAATGGTATAAACAGATGTGCTGTCATCCAGGCTTTGTTGTCCCTAGAGCACAGGCAGAATAGATTTATCATAAGTCTTGATGACTCTGGGATTTTCAGAACGGTAAATGAGCAGTGGTTTCAATTTAAAGTCACCAGCTTCGTTAGCCCCTAACAAGGGAACCAGCCTGTCCTTGGAAGATTTGAAGAGAGGCATCTATGAAAATTTTAGATGGCACCTTCTTATAATACAAAGTTGTTTTGGCTACATTGAAAATCTCTTGTTTAGTGAAGCCACCTTCCTCAGTGATCTCAGCTAGATCTTCTGGGTAACTTGCTGCAGCTTCTCTATTAGCACTTCCACCTTGCACTTTTATGTTATGGAGACGGCTTCTTTCCTTAACCCTCATGAACCAACCTCTGCTAGCTTCAAATTTTTCTTCTGCAGCTTCCTCACCTCTCTCAGCCTTTATAGAATTTAGGGCTTTGCTCTGGATTAAGCGCTGCCTTAAGGGAATGTTGTGGCTTGTTTGATCTTCTATCCAGACCACTCAAACTTTCTCCATATCAGCAATTAGGCTCTTTTGCTTTCTTATCATTTGTGTGCTCACTGGAGCAGTACTTTTAATTTCTTTCAAGAATGTTTCCTTTGCATTCACAACTTGGCTATTTGGCACAAGAACCGAGCTTTCAGCCTATCTTGGCTTTTGACCTGCCTTCCTCACTAAGCTTAATCATTTCTAGCTTTTGATTTAAAATGAGAAGCCTGCGACTCTTCCTTTTACTTCAACACTTAGAGGCCATTGCAGGGTTATTAACTGACCTAATTTCAATATTATTGTGCCTCAGGGAATAGGGAGGCCTGAGGAGAGGGAGAAAGATGGGGGAACGCCCAGTATTGGAGCAGTCAGAACACACACAGCATTTATCAATTAAATTCACTGTCTTATATGAGTACAGTTCATTAAGTTTGATGGCTTAAATGGGCATGGTTCGTGTGGTGCCCCAAAACAATTACAATAGTAACATCAAAGATCACTGATAACAGATGTAATAATAATAATAAAGTTTGAAATGTGAGAATTACCAAAATGTGATGCAGAGACATGAGGTGAGCACGTGCTATTGGAGAAATGGTGCTGATAGACTTGCTCAATGCAAGGTTGCCACAAACCTTCCATTTGTAAAAAATACAGTATCTGCAAAGTGCAATAAAGCAAAGCACAATAAAATGAGGTATCCCTTGTAGCAAGGTGTGTAGTGGGCTATATCATGTAGGTTTGTGTAAGTACACTCTATGATATTCTCACAGTGATGAAATCGTCTAACAACACATTTCTCAGAATGTACCCCTGTCATTAAGTGACACATGGCTGTATTAGGTTAGGAATGCCTTGGGAAGCAAGAAACAGAAAACTTGATTAAGTAAGAAATCTAGAGATAGTTGACTGTTGATGTTGGTCAACCACTAAGCCATACACCACCATGAGTTCAGACTTGCTATCTGTTTACTCCGTCATCCTTGGCTGTTGGATTTTCATCTGTGTGTCTTCCAACTTATGATCTCAAGATGGACAGTGAATTTTTAATCAAGGAAGAAGAGGGAAACACCACTTCCAGCCCCTACAATGCCTTTCATAGGGAAGCAAAAGCATCTCCAGAAGTCCTCAGCAGACTTCTTTGGATGTTTCATTGGCTAAGACTGGGTCATTTGGCCACCCCTAGCTCCAAGAGAATCTGGAAATCAAGTGTCTTAGACAAGAACAATAGGATTAGTTTAGACTAATTATGATTCATCCTCTGGAGCTGGGCAGATTGCCACCTGTATTGCTGTGCTCCCCAACAAGCAACCCCCCAAATCTTAGTGGTTTATAAGAACAAGCATTTGTTCCTCACTTCTGGAGATGTAGACCATCTGTGACTCTGCCAGGTTTGACCAGGATTGACCGGGCTTGGACCCGGGCTGTGTATGTTTTCATGTCTGCCCCACACCTATCTTTATCCTGGCAGTACTGGCCACCCATGGCATGTTCTTCTCACGGCAAATGGGAGATCCACAAGAAGCCAGATAAAATCACATAAATACAATTAGTCTCTGTTCATGTAACATTCCTTTGCCAAACAAATCACCTGGCTAAGTCCAATACAAACAGAATGGGAATGCGTACTCTGCTTACTCCAGTGGAAAGTGCTGCAAAGTCTCATGCCAAAAGGTGTGGATATATAATTCAATTGCAGAGAGGGAATGAAGGATTGCGAACAAAAATCCAATTTATTACCTCACTCCAAACAAAACTGGTGCCCTGAAATTTAGAAATGGCTCTTTAGTAGCCATCCAATTGTATCTTCCACATGAGAGTAGTTGAAAAAAGTCCTTAGAAACCTATTGTTCTGGTTTAGTTGGCTTGAGAAAGAGGAGAAAGTGAGGAAATTAGTAGAGTCACCAACTGCTTTCCTGAGCAGGAGTTTCCAGCTATAGCTAGTGTTGATACTGATTGCAGAAGCACAGAACTGGATATATTTACCCCAGAAGGTGAGAGTTCTGAGAGCATAGGGCCTTCAACAGTTTGCCTGCAACCTTGTGAGAGACCCCAAGAGAAAACCACCAAACCAAGTCACTCTGGATTACTGACACACAGAAACTGCAGGAGATAATATATGTTTGTTTTAAGCTACTAAACATTGGCATAACTTATCCCACAGCCATAGATAACTAATACCTCAGGAAAATATGGACTCAGTAGGCCCCCACTGGAAATGTTAACTCAACAACACATAGCCTTAGTTGTGACTCAGGGATTGGGCAGCTGCCACTGTCCTATCTCCCTCTCAACATTAATAAAACTAGTGTCTGAATGTCAAAAGGCTCATGTAGCACAAAGCCAATATCTAGTCAACAACCATGTTGGCAAGCAGCAACAGTTGAAGCAACAGGATGATGACCTCTGCCTCCCTCGCTTTAGCTTCCAAATCTTACATCTTACACAACTATTTGGCAAAATCTAATTTTCATCTAGAACAGTAGCTACAAGAAATCCTGGGAAGTACAGATTCTAGGTTTCCAGCCTGTGTTATATGGAAAGGCACAGTGGGAGGAAGCTGAGTGGATGTTGAACACTAGTTCACCATATCCACCATGCTGAGCTACTAGGAACAAATTTGTACAAACATTTTAAAAATCTTAGATTAAAAAAAAAGAAATAAATTTAAAGCCAAAATCAAAACACTAATTACCAAAATTGGCTCAGGAAGAAGTATAAAATATTATAGCCATAACTATTTAAAGAATCCAAAGTAATCCAAATTCTTCCTCAAAAATTTAATAGGATGACAATTTTATAACCAAGTTTTTTCAGACTTACAAAAAAGTTAATCTCTATCCAAAAATATACTTTCTAAAAGAAAGCAAATAAAAACAGATACAAAGCTACTCAACTCATTGCGCAAAGCTAAGATAATCTTGATATCAAAACCTGGAAAAGGATTGTATAAGAAAATAAAGTTATAGGTAATCTCACTGATAAATACAGATGTAAAACTCCTAAATAAAGCATTACCAAATTGCAATCATTAATGTACAAAAATAACACTATATCATAATCAACTGTGGATCTAGGAATTCAAGGATTTTCCACCATTGGAAAATCTATTTATGAAGGTCATTGGCATATAAGTAATATTAAAATTGTTGGTAATAAAGGAGATTCCCAACAATGTGATCTCCAGTATTTAAAAATTCTTCAAAAGAGACCCCAAAGGAGCAGCCAGTGAAATGCAAGTGGGGCTGGGAAGGAGGGATGTGGTGTCAAGTCACCAGGAGAAGGAAATGCTCCAAGTGGCTGAGTGCTCACAGGTCAAGTGAGATGACGACTGAGAATTATTGTTATTTCTGCACAATGGTGGTCACTGGTTCTATAATAAGCATAGTCTCAGTGCAGTGATGGGACAGAAGCCTGATTGGAATGGGTTAAGAGAAAATGTGAAGTGGGGAAATGGAATGGAGACTATAGAAAATTAATTTTAGAAGTGAAGCTCTGAAGGGGAACAGACAAATGGGTTGGTAGCTTGATTCTTTTACGAGAAGTAGGGTAAAAGAAAGATTTTGTTTGTATTTGGTTTTGTATTTGTTATTGTTGTCTAAGGATGATAAGTACTGGAACATATTTTATACTAAAGAAAATAATCAGTAAGTGAAAGTTTGATGGTGCAGGAGAGGGCAGAGATAATTATGGGGGCAATGCTTCTCCGTCAGCCTTAAACACCTGGCCAAACTCGAACTCAGGTGAAACTCAACTGTCTGCCCTGCTCCTGAGCTCAAGCAGCTGAACATAGAGAAAGAAAAATACATAGCTGATCTTGCTTAATATCCATGACCACAACCTCAAATGAGCTTTGAACACCAACCAACAATCTTATTTCTTTAGCATGATGGCTTCTCCTCTCTCCAAAAATTTACTCATATCCTACACTTTCAGTGGCTCACCTGGCCTCATACATCACAGGGAAAATAGAAACTATTAGACACATTCTCGCATCTTCCCACCAGCAAAGCTACATGCTTTCTGGATCTGCTGTCTTTCTTCTCTCTCTCCATGTGATCTGGACTCCACTTCATTATTATATAATTCATTATAATAGGAAACTGACTGAAGGATAACTGCACACGTTAACCCAGAACAATGTAGGCTTGAAGAAATAATGAACACAAAATAAAACTGAAAATTGCTAAAACAATACACAATATAAATAAGTAAAATTAATGGGAGAATTCAATCTCCTTGAAAAGATTAGATCTGCAAAATTTGACACGGGAAAATTAGATTTGGTAGTAATAATGTACCCAAATAAATGTCAAATACAAGGTGCCACCATCAATAAAAATCTTCGTTGTAAAATTAACACCACAAAGCTGTCTCTCAAAGAAAATATTTTCAGTAAAATAAAAATGAAAATGGAAAGTTAGTAACATTTTAACCATGAATATCCATCAAGGCTATAAATAATCACCCAAGTGCTAATATTTATAAACAAAGTCAAAACAATCTAGTATAAAAATTTTGAGGACAAAATCGTCCCACAGAGAGGTCAAAATATGCTATACTAATTTGATATATTTCCTCCCAGATGTTCTTCTATGTAGTCAGACAGAACAGTGGAGTCCACTCCCCGTTGCTCCAGCGTAGGATCCGGAGGCATTTGTAGTTTGTCAGCCCCATCACTCCCATACCACCACCACATCAATAGGTTCCCTCCAGCAAATAGGTACCCTAAGGACACTGCGAGATGTCTAGAGTGGGCAGCCATGAGGTGACAGAAAGCAAATATTTGTGGCATGCCTCGGCATTGTCACAATAGGCAATCAGCTGGGGAGTCTGTGGCGCAGAGCAAAGCTCCCCAGAGCACAGATTGAATGACCAGCAGGCGCTGTGGCCGGGCCTTGTGAAATTCTCTGCCATAGCAAGTGTGTCTGGGCAAATCTCTGATCCAGTGGGCTCTGGGCACCTCACAGCAGGCCTTCCATAGACCCACTGGTCTTATGCCTTCTGGAGAGTGGCCCTCTCCTGGTTGACTTTTTCTATTTGGGGACTCCTGGTATCCAAACTGTTTGTATATTTTGCCTTCCTTTCCTATCGTATGGCTTCCTTAGTCTGCTCTTCCTTGCCCTAAACACTTCTTTAATTTCTCTAGTGATATCCTTTAATGCTCATTAGGAAAAATCTCAATGTCTCATTAAAAAATGAATTCAAATCATTTGCAAAGATCACTCTTCCTCCAAATGAGTCTTTCCATTGCAAAAAAGAAAAGAAAAATTTTTAAAAAGCAAAGTAAGCTGAGAATTCATGTTTAAAAATTTATTCATGATATTTTATTACAGAAATTGGTATTATAAACTTTCTTCTCTTAATATAAACATATTTCCATGTCAATAAAAATAGACTACATCATAATTTTTAACACCTACATAGCATTCCAATAGATGAATGCATCATATTTTATTTACACAATCTCCCATCTATGTTTAAATTTCTCCCTATTTTAAAATAATGATACAATAAAAACTCTTGCACACAGATATTTCTGTACTTGAATGATATATTTCCTTGGGTTATATTACAGAAAATCATTTGCCAAAATTTTGAAAATAATAAATTACCAAGTTTAATAAAAAAAAAACTCTGGCAGAGAAGAGAAGAGAATGAGGGAAAATGTGGAAAGAGAAAAAAAATATCTCAGTTTAGGGAACTATATGACCATGTGTTTCTCTTTTTTTCTTCTCTTAAAATGTTTTACATTAGTTTTTTGAATAGGTAATATATGCATGTGGTAAAAAGGTCCTTGGATTTTATAAAGAACATATGGAGAAAAATGTCTGCCTCATATGCCTTCCAGTTCCTCACTTTGCCTCTCCCCTAGCTTTTTATTTATCCTTTTAGATCTTAGGGTGAACCATACAAACAAAACCCCATTTTTGTAGATCAAACATGGTTTCAGGCTGCGGTCTGCGACCGGTCCAGGCCCCAGGCCACCCGGCAGGAGGCCAGCGGCCGCTGAGCCAGCAGAGCCCCACCTGCACCCACAGCCGCTGCCCACGGCTCGCATCACCACCCAAGACCCCGCCCCCGTCAGACTGGGGGGGGCATGAGACCCTCACAGGAGCTCAAACCCCACTGCAGACTGCACACGCGAGGGATCCAGGTTGCGAGCTCCCAAGGAGAATCCAAAGCCTGATGATCTGAGGTGGAGCCCAGGCGGCGACCCCCTGCCCGCTTCCCGCCTCCTCGAGCCCCCTCTGTGGAAAAACTGTCTTCCACGAAACCGGTCCCTCGTGTCAAAAAGGTTGGAGACTGCTGATTTAAAGAAATATAATATGGTGTCCCCAGATATTATATGCATCTCTATTTACTTTTCCAAACATATGATCAAAATACAGCAAGTGATTCTGCCATATATATCAGGGCACTTTGCTATAAACCTCTTTTCTTAGTGGGGATAAAATATGGGAAAGTCAGTTTTTAAAAATTAAAACTGCCAAGGAATTTTAGATAAGTGGAGCAGGGGAGGTCTTGGGTGTGGTGCTAGTCATTTCCCTAAAATGAATAACAGTTTCTTTTAACTTGAAGAGGGAGCAACACTTTTGAAGTCTATAAATTACATAAACAAATGGTAAGAAAACATAGTGTATGAAGAAAATCTCCAACTAACAAAGCCCAACGCTTTCTTACAGAATCCGAGGGCCCAGCCTCTGTCTATGCGCGCACGCATGCTAGAGGGCGCTGTGGTGTTGGCTCCTGCAGCCAGGATTTAAGAATAAAATTGCCTAGCATAGTTTTTGCACCAATAAAAGGACTGTGGGTAAATTGTTTGTTTATTGCAACCCCACCACCCGGAGCGCCTTTTCTGCTAGAAAAGCAAGAGGAACTTACTAAATCTTCAAAGCTATCTAAGTAAAATAATATCTTTTAAAAGAAAATTCAGATGATGGCTGTGGAAGAGATCTTAGAGATCATCTGGGTCCATGGTTCTCCATATCGTGGAATCATATCGACATTGCCTGTGGCATTTTGGCTAATTGTCCAAACCACTGATTAATAGAAACCAATCAGATGACAGATGAGAAAAAGGAGTCCATGGGGAGGAAAATGATTTCTTTTTTCCAAGTTTGAACCCACGTCTAGGACACTGCAGTATTGGAAACTGACCCTTCCTTCACTGGTCTCCCAGCCTTGCCCACGTACTGCTTGCTCACCTTCTCTCAAGAGTACTCAAGTTCATTGTGGTCAACTCTGCAAACCCATAAACACATTTCCTCAACCCAAGCCTTCAAATAAATTTACCCTGTACAAAATGTAAATTCTGTGTATTCATGTATTGGGTTTTTTTTTTTAATCTCCCCTTGCCTCTCTGTTGTTCACATGTTTTCCTCTTATTTTCTGACTTCAAAGTATTAGGTTGAGTGTTAAGCTGATTGTTTCAATGGGAAAAATATGTCAGATTAGAAAACAGTGGTTGACGGCCAGATGCAGTGGCTCACGCCTATAATCCTAGCACTTTCAGAGGCCGAGGCCAAGGCAGGAGGATTGCTTGAGGTCAGCAGTTCGAGACCAGCCTGAGCAAGAGTTAGATCCCATTTCTAGCAAAAACAGAAAAAATTAGCAGGATGTGGTATCAGGTATCTGTAGGCCCAGCTACTTGGGAGGCTGAGGCAGGAGGATTGCCTGAGCCCAGGAGTTTGAGGTTGCTGTGAGCTAGGCTGACGCCACGGTATGTTAGCCCAGGCAACAAGGCAACAGAGCAAGACTCTGTCTCAAAAAAAAAAAGAAAGAAAGAAAGAAAGAGAGAGAGAGAGAAAGGAAAGAAAGGAAGGAAGGAAGGAAGGAAGGAAGGAAGGAAGGAAGGAAGGAAGGAAGGAAGGAAGGAAGGAAAGAAAGAAAGAAAGAAAGAAAGAAAGAAAGAAAGAAAGAAAGAAAGAAAGAAAGAAAGAAAGAAAGAAAGAAAGAAAGAAAGAAAGAAAGAGAAAGAAAATCATGGGTGAGCTTGCAACCAAACCTAAAACAACTTAATCTAGAAGAAACTTTAAAGACTTCCCTAAGTCTTGCCACAGTATTCTCAAGGTAGTTGTAAAACAGCGTGAAGAGTAATTTAAGATGGCGAAGATAACAAAAGTTATCTGGGTGCCCTTGGTGGGAAGTGTGGTCAATTCCTGCTGCCCACTCAGGTGTGGTTGGTTCTGGTTCATTTGTAAATAATTATATAAGGCTTTCCTAAAAGCAATAATTATGTATCTGCTGTTTTACTAGTTTACATCACCTCATAAACAGGAATATACCTTGACAAGATTAAAGACTGCAAGTGTAACTTACATTCCTAACCCTCTACCAATTGTCTCTCAGATTGCTTGTAAGGTCACCAGCAACGACGCAAACAAGCGTGGCTGCATCTGTGAAAATCCACCAGCATGAATAGGAAAACAAATCCCAGCCTCTGGTCGAGTGTAATGGGTCAATCACATCCTATCTATGAGGAAAAGGCAATAGAATTTATTGCGTGGACAATGGTTCATTAACCTTTACCAAGGCATTACTGTGTCTGCTATTAGGTGGGCATATTCATGCAAAAAGACCAATGTTCTCACACTGAGGAGAAGTTAAATACTGCTGGCAGGGTTTTCACTCTGAGAGGACCTTTGCCACGTGAGTGGAATATGGAGAGTAATGGGAAAATAAGGAAGACAGATTATGGAATAAGTAGCAAATGTTTCCTGGTGGCGGGTTTACATAAGATTAAACACCACTGCCTGTTCATCTGACGCACTAAAAAGTTTCTCGGTCCAAGAGGCAATGTCTACCTGGTAATGTCAAATACCTGGTATTTAAGGGAAGCCAAAGGGTCTTTCTGATTACTTACTCTCCAGAATGTCCACAATTCCCATAAAGCATTAGCACAGATCATGCAAGTGGATTAATCTATCATCAAATGTGGTCATCTAAGAGAGAAAATGTCCCTTGAAAATGTCAACCCTGTTGAGACTGAGGTGTGATAATGGAAGGTGAGTGCTATAGGAAGGAAAAGAGTATTAACATTATACAATTAAAGGATATTTTCTTAGTTGAATTCAGGACATACTGTATCATGAAATACAGCTAACAAATATGCATTTATAGAAGTAACAAGTTTGAGTTCTTTGCTAGAAAAACAAAATGTGCAAAAGAAGCTAAGATCTTTGAAAGTAGTTTTTCCTCATGGAAGCATTTAAGAATCCCCAATCTTAGATCTCACAGGCTGATTCTGAGAAAAAAGGTTTTATACACTTCTTAAATATTGCTGCACACTTCTGTATATCTCTCTGCCAGGGAAGACGTCAGATTACCATCAAAGAGAATCAATTACATTCTTCCTGCCCAGTATCCTATATAAAGCCACACACTATCCCCATCTCCACGGAGATGTAACAGGAAACTTCCAATCCAACCATGTGATTTTACTCATAGTAAGAATCTATTTCTGGGGATCTAAAAATGGAACCAACAATGACAAGCTGTATCAATTGTAGAGTAAATAAGGAAAACAAATGGCTCAACTATGCTTGACCCAGTTTAAGATATTTGTCTAATGTTTGACTATTTTGCAATCAGTAGGAAAATTACAAAAGCAATGAAACATTTATTTGAAAAAGTCTGACTTTTTAGCAACTCAACAGTAATCAAAAAAGATCTAACTTGACATTTTCACCAGCTGGTACACTCCAAGTGTATTGGGACTTTTTAAAATAATGATTTATCACAATGTAAATTCTCTTTACAGTATCTCCCATCCAAACAATGAAATATATTTTTAAAAGTCCCATTAAAGGGCGTGATTTCTCAAAACCACTGGCTGCAGGGTAAGATGATTTTAGGCAAGAGGTAATTTAAAAGGAACTTACAGAAAACAGAAACGAATAATTTTTCTAGGATAATTCTGAATTAAAATCATCACATTTATTTTGTTATAATTTCTCCTTACTGCAGCTATTCACAAAAACTTTCTAAAATTTAGACTATTGACTTATAAAAATTTTAGTAATACAACACTTGATCCCACATTGAGAATAGAGATGAACTTTCATCTCAATAGTTTCAAAGAATTTAAACTTTTACATGAGGCTATGCCAGTCATACATTAGATTCTCCACCAACATTTCAGTCCCCAGCATGGGTTTAACAGTTTAGGTTTTTAACAATGCACTCCACTATAGTCAGATTATAAAACAGATGATTTTTTTTTCAGTGTAGCAAATCAAACCCATATAAATTGTTAAAGTAAATTTTCCTCTGATTGTAAATGTTATAGATTTCATAGATGCCATTTCAGCACAAATGAATTAATCTATATTTTACATCTTATTACTCTATTTTCAAGCTATCTGAGATCACATTGTTTAATATGGATGTTTAAAAAGTGTATTATTGTTTTAAAAAAATCATATGCAAAAATACAAAGGTTTTTGCTTGATTCTTCTTTCATATTTAAGAAAGAATCTAAAATGTTTGAAGATTTTTTTTTAAAGAAATATCTAGTTGCCAGTAATTACCCATTATTTAAAAGTTTTATCTTTTAAAATCTGTTTAGCTGCATACTATCATGGGGTGTTTGGCAAGGAGTTTTGAAGCTCACAGGCCTGAAGTTCCCTGAACTAAGATATCTGGTAAACAAAATCTCTTTGATGTGTCTTCCTCCAATGATTCCGTCTGACTAATGTAAACTAGAAAATAATTGGCAATACAGAATTAGCTGCTGAGCTTCCTCTATCCTAAAACGTACTTTTCCCCTTAACTTTCTGAAATCCAAATGTCTTTATATCCATGTGTTGTATTTATTTATTTATTTTTGAGACAGAGTCTCGCTCTGTTGCCCGGGCTAGAGTGAGTGCCGTGGCGTCAGCCTAGCTCACAGCAACCTCACACTCCTGGGCTCAAGCAATCCTTCTGCCTCAGCCTCCCAAGTAGCTGGGACTACAGGCATGCGCCACCATACCCAGCTAATTTTTTTCTATATATATTTTTAGTTGTCCAGCTAGTTTCTTTCTATTTTTAGTAGAGATGGGGTCTCGCTCTTGCTCAGGCTGGTCTCAAACTCCTGAGCTCAAACGATCCACCGCCTCTGCCTCCCAGAGTGCTAGAATTACAGGCGTGAGCCACTGCACCCGGCCAATGTGCCATGGTCTTTTCCAATGAGCTGGAGGGAGCATGTCTTTGTTTATTGTTCATTTGTTTTTATAAATCCCCTCCTCCTTCAGGAAGACTCTGGTAGGCCTGGCATTGCTAGAGTCCTCAGGCCTACTGCTTCCTTACAGCTTCCTAAATGAGTGCTATGACATAAAAAAGGAAAGAAGCTGTTTTCAAATTCATGGTGAATCTTACAATCAATGATGTCTGCACAATTGTCTACACTTACCAACTATATCGAACAAACTCCTTTCACCCTCTGTCTTTCTTTACTGAGACCTCGCTAATAATGTGTTGATTACATTAACATTACTGGCCCTAAGACCATGACCTAAGTTTACAGGTGACCTTCAAATAAATATGTACCCAAGAATTAGACTTTTACTGCCATCATAAAGCCTGCCTTAAGGGGAAGATACTCTTGATAAAATCTAAATAGGCTCAAATCAAAGAGACTCATTTTCCACACTGCAATTATTTCTCTTAGTTTCTCTGCAGCAACTAATTTTCTATTCAGGACTGATTAACCTTGAATTCTGAAATGGACAACCAAACAAAATGTTTTTTATGCAACTAAATGACCAGTGAAAAAAGACCAAGCTGTAAGTGCAAACCTGAATTATTAATATATATTCTTCTTTTCTTTATACTTTATACTGAAAAATGTAAAGTATTACACATTTTACGATGCCTAACCAGCTAAAGCTTATCGATCCAATAATTGGTTTGTATTTTAGACTATTACCTGAGGTAATATAAATATGGCTTATGATATAATGAAAAAATAATGATCGACATAACAGATATTAATCATCTTTCCATAGATTTGAGGGTGTGCCCTATTGCTTTTTAAATCTGGTCAACAATTCCCTGAATTTTATCAATTAAAAGAAAGAAAGAAAGATATATGGTCATTTACAAAGATAACTATATAAATCAAACGTCTCTCTACTGTAAGAAAGACTGACACAGATGGAGGCATTCCCAAAATTCAGAGACGTATATATGTGTGTGTATATATATATATATATATATATTGCTGTGACACATGCTAAATAGGTAGCTTTGATAAAAAGCTGTATCATTCTTGAGGTATTGTTAACCATAAAAGTTCAAATTCAGATTTGACTGAGTGAAGAGAAGGCATCAGCAATTATCTGGCCAAAGAAAGACAGAACTTGGTGCTGGAAACCTGAGATGAGGTTGGTCCCTCATTAGCTAAGAGACCTTGGGCTAGTCACTTCATCCCTCTAAACCTCATTTTCCACATCTGTGTAAGAAAAACAGATTACTTCAGAGGGTGTTTGGGGATTCAAATGACATAATGGAAATGTATACACTTTGTAAATTATAACATACTCTATGAATGTTACTTAACAACATTTAAATAATCAAATCTGCAACACCTTCCTGGCTGAGCAGGGCTTTCAGGAATTATTTAAATAATCAGACAGAAAGAGCACCAGAAACTGAATCTGGCACAATTAAGTATGACGCTATCGCAGTCCATCTTCGCTGCCAAGGCTGGGGCACCTACTCCAGGTTCCCTGTGCCCTCTGACTGGGGAAGACTCACTCACTCTATGGAGACCTGTGGGCTGAGGAGAAAATATTCAGGCTCTTGAATGATTATGACCGATTGGTTCCTTCACTCATTCTCTGTACTGGGTTCTGGAGATACAGCGAGGACACATAGCCACGGCACCTCCTCTTCTGGAGCACAGCTTCTAGTGCAAGAGACACACCTATCAAACAAGCACTCAGATACATTAAAAACTGTGAAAAAATTTTAAAGGCAGAGTTCAGGGTGCTCTGAAGCACGTGAGAGTTGGACTTAATCCATATTTGGTGTTGTCAGGAAGCAATCCTGAGGAAGTAATATCTGGACTAAAACGTGAAGAATGATTAGGCAACAACTAGACAGAGCGGAGAGGAATATTCCAGGCAGAGGGAACTGCCTTAGCAAAGGCCTTGAGACAAAAAGACCTGAAAGGTGGATGCGCTGATGGAGCCCGAGGCTGACAGCAGTGGGAGAGGGAAGCAGGAGCCAGTCTTTATCTGTAAGCAATGGGTCTTCCTTATAGGATTGAAGAAAGACAGGATTATTTTAAGTAACACTGTGTAGGATGAACTGGGAGGTGGGGAGCAAGAGTGAATAACAGGAAGTTTGATTAGTCTGGTAAGTTTGATTCCATGGAGAATTTGATAGTTTCAAAAGAGATACGGGTGGCAGCCCATATCTATGGACACAGATGACAAGGAAATGTTCAGGAATAAATCTTGGGGGGCTCCACACTTAAGATCTCAGTAGAGGAAGATAAATCTGAAAGAAAGAGATGAGACAGTAAGAGGAAACTTAAGAGGGCTTGGAGTCACAGAAAAAAATGCTACTGAATAGTCAAATAAGATGAAAACTGAAAAACAAATGCTCATCATATTTAGTGGCATGGAGGTCATTAGCAAGAACTATGTCAGAGGAGAGATGAGGACAAAAGCCACATAAAGACTGACGGGGAATAAGGAAATGGGACCGACTTGTTTAAAAACTCTGTGAAAATTAGGAGTGAAAGATCACAGTACCTGAGGAAGAAGATTTGTAGGGAAATATTTGAGACATTTTATATACCCCTCAAATCATAAGTCCCTTAGTGACCCAGAGGTCCCCAACCTTTTTGGCACCAGGGACCAGTTTCATGGAAGACAGGTTTTCCACAGGGGTAAATACACTGGCTCGCTCTCACCCACCACTCACCTCCTGCTGTGCACCCCCCACCTCCGTTTCCTAAGTTTCATGGAACACAATTGTTCCACGGGGTGGGGGCGGAGCAGAGGAGCTCTGTAGCCCAGTCCCTAACAGGCCACAGACCAGTACCAGTCTGCAGCCCAGGGATTGGAGACCAAAACATTGCTCTAGAATTTCTTTCTCCTTTTAATTGGGGTAGTATCTGTCCTATCCAGACCGTAGCCTGAGAGAGTATTCGAGGAGGAGATGGAAATTGTACTAATATATAGAGCGACCTCAAAATGAAAAGAGAATGTGTTATTCATTCACTTACTACCCACTACCAACAAGTCCCATTCCAGGGTTTATGGTTACTAAAAGCTGCTCTCAATGGTATGGTTGTGGAAGAAAAAAAAAAGACACAATTATTTTTCCTCGTAGGTCTGGGGCTTCCCTCTCATTCAAAGACTTCTTCCTTAAATGACGATACAGAGCCATGTCCTGTTCCCTCCTAACACCTCTTGTGGGTACATCTCACCCATCTCTGTCTTCACTGGCTTGGAAATTTCCTCCTCCATTTGGGTCCTAGTCGGGTAAGGGCCCAAGGGGCAGCTCTGCTTTCTCTCTCACAGTCACCAGGACTCAATCCTCCTTCTCTCACAGAGGGAAAATTCCACCAGCCTCCCGCCATTGGTGTTGTGCTGGTCTGTGCTGTGGTTGACCGAGACGAGATTCCAGCAGTCTTGCCACTCTGCCAGTTCTCCACTGCCAGGCACTGATAAGAAACCACATGTCAGGGGCTGGCAACTGGTGCTTGCTTTGTCTTGCGGGTCCTGCTGAGCCCAGCTTCCCAGCAGAGGTTCAGCATTCTCTTATGGACCCTCTGCCTCTTCTTGGAAGTTTTCTTCTAGCTGAACCTACTTGATAGGGAGTGTAGTGTATCCTACAACCCAGATATATTAAAACATGTAAATTTATTTTCCATTACTGACCTAATTTATTGGCTAGTTAATGAAAACAATTAGAATTCCTAAGAATCTCAAATGCTTTATGAATTTTTTTAAAAAAGTTAAAGAGTGTTCTGGAAGCCATTTCCCTGATCCTTGACTGCTGAGCTCTGAAGTGAATCTAGAGTACAAATATAAGGGTTTTATCTGTGGGAAAAGTGCTGGCTTCTGTCTACAAAGTGAAACATGACAAAAACTTGTACATGCTACCAATGTATTTTCCAATTTGAAAAAAAATCCACAACTGAAGTTAGAAAGTTGTGCATTTTAAAATACAAAGGACAAAAGACATGAACAAACATTTTACTGAAGAGGATATATGGATGGCAAATAAGCACACGAAAAGATATGGAACATGATTAGCCATCAGAAAAATGCAAATTAAAACCATAATGAAATAACACTATGTACCTATCAGAATGGCTAAAATAGAAATAGTGACGATATCAAATGTTAATGTTGGATTTTCAAAAACTAGATCACTTATACTTTGCTGGTGGGAAGTAAAAAGGTTATTTTTTTTTTTACTAGAAAATGGCTTGTCAACTTCCTATACAACTTAACATGCAAGTACTATTCAACTCAGCAATTGCACTCTTGGCCATTTATCCCAAGATAATAAAACTTATGTTCACACCACAATTTGTACATGAATGGTCATAGCAGCTTTATTTGTAACAGCCAAAAACTTGAAACATCCCAGGTGTCTTTCAGCACATGAATGTTATGTAAACTGTAGTGCATCTATACCGGGGAAAACTGCTCAGCCATAAAAAGAAACAAACTATTGCTATGACTTGGATGGATCATCAGAAAATTATGCTGAATGAAAAAATCCAATTACAAAGATAATTCCATTAGCATAATATTTTTGAAATGACAAAATTTTAGAAATCCAGGGCAGATTAGAAATAAAAGACCCTAATCCCAGGGATAAGGATGAGGATGAGAGGTATATGTGGAGAGAGAAGTGCATATGGTTATAAAAAGGCAACAGGAGGGATCCTTGTGGTGATGGAATTGTTCAGTATCTTGACTATGGTAGGAGATACAGGATACCTATATGCGATTAAATCGCATAGAACTACACACGCACAAACACACACACAAATGAGTACAAGAAAAACTGGGAACATCTGGATACGATTATCTCTTAAATTGCATGTGAATCTGTAACTATCTCAATAAAAAGTTTCAAGCAAAATGAAGAAAACATAGCACATTTTCTTACCATAGTCTTTACCATTTTTTGCTTAGGTACTCCCTGAGACAAAATAGTGATGAGGAATCCTCACTAGTAAGCAAATATTTTACCACACAGGTTAAGGCAGCTGTGTCAATAGGCTATCCCACCCCATGAGCTGGAAAATGACAGTTTCAACAGTTTTTTATTCAGATAGTCAGTGAATACTTTGTATTTCTTTTAAAATAATATGCCAGTAGCCAATTTACTAGATGAAAACCACAATCATTAATTTTTCCCAAATCTGGTATTTTTTGGCAATCCACTTCCATGAAAATGTAAGTAGGAAATTCCATATGGGCAGGAGTTTGAAAAAAAGCCTCTTTAACTTATATAACAAAACTCGACTTTGCTTTCTATACAAATAGTAGCTATATGAGGAAGTCCTACCAGTTTACAACACAGAATCCTGCGATTTCAGGAGCAGGTTTGAGTATGAATTCTCCTCCCTGCTCCTCTTCTGACAAACTTATTTGAGACATCTGAATCATGCGAGGGGTGCTAATTCCCCCGGTTTCTCAACAGTCTACCAACATGGTAGTCAGATTACATGAAACACATCCCATAATTTATTCTAACACAGACACACTTTTACCAATGTGACTTAACATTTTACCTTTTATTTTAGGAAGCGTTGTTATAGGAAACAGCCATGTGAAAACTTTCTGAATTTCCTTAAACTATAAATGAAATGTATCCACCATATTATTAAATGTCTCATATGTAATGATTTTTATGATAAATTTCTCTTTTTTCTCTTAGGATGTTTAGGGGGAAAATAGTCCTTTGAATACAAAGTTATAATTCCTTTTATATCATCCAACATGATTTATTTTTGCCCTAACTACCAAGAAATTCATATCTATTTTGTTCTTATTTACTACTTTTAGTCTAGCTACTTTCTCCTCCACCCATCCTATTTAGATCATTAAAATTTGCCTTAAAGGTTGAATTTTTTAAAAAAATTTATTTATGATTTTAGCCAACTTAACTTCATTTTAATTCTAACACTTAAAGTTTTTTTCATAATATGGCTTTAAGTATTTTAATTATTTTTTACAAAAAGATAAACAACATACTCAAAGGAAGTAGACCTATTAAAAGGACACGTGCAGGATTGCTTAATGTGTTTGTGTTTCAGTTCACTTTAAAACTTAAGACTCAGGGATGCTTACTTCCCTATTTTAAAATTTTCATGTATTTCTCTTGAGACAAATTGATTGCTTGGATCTGAATTTAAATCACCAAGCATAATTCATGTAGCAAACCTATAAAAATATGAGGGAAAAAACTGCCTCGTCAGTGATTCCCCCAAATAGTTTCTGGTCCTAAAAAACAGAAGTGGACTCCTGCATAAATATACTTTCTGCTTGGGTGTAAGCAAAATCACATAGGAGGAAAACCTATGACCACTAAAAAGAAATGTATTAATAAAAAAATGACTAGGATGCAAAAGTCCATCAGGTCACCACTGAAAGACTCTCATTTATGATCTGCCAGTTTGCAAGCCAAAAAACAATGATAAAGGACATCATACATTTCTTGGCTTTATGCAACCATTTTTTTCTCTGACCCTCCCCTAGGAGTCCAAGGATAGGTTGTAATTCTGTAATAGCTGGTCTAAGCCCTGGCAGACAATCTGTTTTCCAATTCCTCTCCATCTCTATTCCTTTGTCTTATATCAACAGTGACTTTTATTGGAATTTCAGAGAAAGTTGGATACAGACCACTGAGCTATGTGGTCTTCCAAAATGATCCTTTGTCTACCCTTCTGGAGACCATTTTCACTGTTAGGCTCTCAGCTGTGATTTTTATTTGTTTCTCTTGATGGTAGTTCCCAGTGTCAACAGTTCCAGGTGTTGGATTTTGGTAACTTCTCTGTTTTATCATGGCTATTCTTAATGAGGGCTCTTGTAGGTGGTAGTTCTAATCAATAGTGACCACCCTTTCAACAGTGTCCCTCACTTTTGTACATGTCTACTATGACCCTATGTCTCAGATGAGGCTGACCTGTTCACGCAGGTACAGCCCAATAAAGAAGAACCCAAGCTTCTTTGCTCATTGCAAAAATTCCAGACCTGGACCCTTTCGCTCACAAGCTTTTTGCTCCTCTTCATCTTATTCCTGGATTTCTGCTTGACTTTTGGACCCATAACTGATTAGTTATTTCTGATTTTGACTGCCAGCACTCTTTCCTCTGATTCCTAGAGTTAAATAGTAACTACCTTGTGTAGCACCCCATAGGCCTGTCCCACTCTCCCTTCAACCCCATTAAGGGGCCCTACAGCTCTTTGAAGGATCATAGTCAAAGCCGCTAATCAATGCTAATTTCCAGGCCTTTAGGGAGGCCACCCCTGGGCAGGTCAGGGAGGGAGATCTTCAGAGCTGCCTCTTTCTCCTGCTTTCTCCTGCTCATTCCTGAGCCAGGTCTAAGCCTACTCTTGTCTCAAATGAACCCTCAGAACATGTGAGAATGTCCGCCCAGGGCATGCTGTGTGGAGTCCATCATTCCCCACATCCAGTTCAGATATGAAGGCAACTTGACCAAACACTCACTTCTTGCTCACACAAGGTGCTCATCCAAATTGGAGCACAGAAACACCTTTAGCTATTTCATAGTTCCCCAAGCTGGATCAATTAACTGAACTCTGATGGTCAAATAGGACACCGCTTATAATGATGATTTTCAATATTTCACTTAGATGGTTCCCACCACAGTGGCCTCCTTTCAATTCCTCATGTTCACCAAATACATGGTAACAGGCTTATGAGCATTACATAACCTGGCTTCTGCTCACTTCTCCATCCTCATCTTTTGCTACTTCTCTTCTCACTCCAGAGACGCTAAACTGCTTTTACTTCCTCAAATCCTCTCATTGGCATCCAGGAGTTCACAGCTGTTTTGCTTTTGACTAACATCATTACTTATCCCTGACTCTGATTCATCCTCAGGTCTTAGCTCCCTTAACAACACCTCCTCAGCCACGTTTGCATGGTCTGGTCCATCTGTGTGTATAAATGGCAGGGAGCCACAGGGCATCATGATTTAATGGGAATTAAAATAACATCTGTTTAGCATTTTCAAAATGTTATCCTGGTTACACCTGGCACTTGATCTCTGCCATTAGACTGCAAGCTTTGTGAGGTCAGAGGCTGCATCAGCACAGCAAATGGTCAATACGTATTTGTTAAATGAATGAATAATCAAACTATAATTTTCCAATAAATCCCTCTAATGAATTGTCTTACTTCTACTTAGTTTGGTGACACTACAGGTCTCTTTATGTTCTCTGGTGAGCATGAAAAGCTTGCCCTGTTGGCCTTGCCTGACCTCATGGGCCTCCATCAGTTGTACAGTGGGGCTCTACCTGTTTGGACAGTGAGAAGTAAGACAGGGCTGCCCTGATTTTGAAGTAAAATAATCTCCTGAAATAAGAAAACAGCTCAGACAGCAAATATACCACCATATTCACAGACTAAGCCTGCCGGCTTCAACTGAAAGGTACTTCAAAAGCCATTTCATTCTTTATGTTTCATGTATAAAAACGTTGATTTTGACAGTTTGTAGTCCAAAACACAGAAACCTCAAAGTTGACAGAGAATGTTATCTAGAAGGCAATGTCTGACCGACTACTGAATTATTATCTCATTCTCAGGAAATATCCTCCCTATCAGGCACATTAGTTAGGACTCTACCACAAGTTTGAAATTGAGAGCATTTTCATAAACAGTCTAATTTTTCTTCTTAAGGCAGCTTTAAAAGCAATGTTTTTGAAAGTCCGTGGAAATGGCAATTATTAGAAGATTTGAAGTGTTCTTCTCTGGCCAAAGCCATCCCCATTTTTGCTGAATCACCAACCATCCTATGCTCTGCTTTTTTTTTCCCCATTGAAATGTGTTTATGCATCTTACCAAAATAGAAACTGTCCCTGTAATCAGTTCCTTCGGAAATGAAGGAAACATTGGCTCTTCCTTCAGAAGAGGATGTTGGTTCATGGGAACGAGTACCAGCAGTAAGTCCTGACCGAAATTCAGGGAGCAATGATTTTTTTTTAATCAAATTTTTCTATCAGAACAGGTTTCAACTACTACAGAAGATTCAACACCTGTTGAGAAGTAAAACACTCAAGTCTTACCTTGAGTTCATCACATCTAAAATAGATTCAGTTAATCAAACTTTTGAAGATGTACCACTTCATCCCTAAATCTTTTAACAATGAAAGAAATAATAATTTTAACCTCTAACTCCAAAAATTCAGAATACCTTTCAAATAGTTTTATTGTTAATGCAAGCAACTGCCCGAGCAAATATGTTCATCTTATTCAACATCTTGAAATCTTCCAAGATTATCCTAAGTTCATAACATTCAAACCACAGATCCTAAAATTTTCAGATCAGTTCTAAGATGCTGGAATACATCTAACTCAAAAGCCAGTATAGTGAAACGAGGGGGTTGAGGGAGGATGGTTTGGTGAATAGCAAGACCAGCCCAATGGGAACAAAATGTACACAGAAGTTTTAACGGTGAGAAGGAAGAAAATACAGCAAATTCTAGTCTTGAGTTGAGCCTTAGACTATCCTAGGACACTGACCCAAGGAGAGATGTCTGGGACAGGTACCTCATTAACATTCCTGAGTTATTAAAGCAACTTGCCCCAAGGACAGCAAGCCCCAGGTGTGGAATGTTCTGCTTATTGCTCACAGCAAAATGATCTTCTTTCTTACCTATTGTACATGTCTATCATATGTATTATGTAGTTATATAGCCGTCTATTTAAGCCTCTTGAGGCAAGCATCTGTGACTTATAATAATCCATATCACCATGTAGCAGTGTCTGGCACAGAACAAAATGCAAAAAAAGATTTATTAAATGAATGAAAATGAATTTTTATAATACTTGAGTTATACTTGAGGTTCAGTAGAACAAATAACAGAGAAAAGTATATCTTTGACATAGTTCAACCTGTATTATTTAGATCATAGACAATATACACTTTGTTACTTGATTAACGTTTTTAAATTCACAAATTTAAGGAAAACACTTAATCACCAACAGAAAACGCAAGACAATGTCTTCTTATCTGGAGTGCACTTGTGTTTAAGTGGAACAAGATTCAGCATTTTAAACCACTCAGTTTGGAGCCAGTTCTGCTTTCTCATCTTTGCTAATCTTCGTGTTTGTCACTGGCACAGTCACGCTGGGCACTTCTTCCGCAGCACAGTTACCTTTAAGCAAAATGTGGTGCTTCCCCTCTGTGGCACTCTTGTAGTCCAGCTTCCTCCACAACCAGCTGCCTTTCACCTTCACTGTTCAACAAAACCTTTATTAGCAATAAAAACCAATATTCATTGGCCTTTATTATCCTTGGAACATGACAAGAAATGTTAGATTATTTAACCTTACAGCAACATTTGACAGATTTTAAAAAAGTTAAAAGTTTAGAAAATTTAATAAATTGCTCATGGTCACATGGCTGTCAAAGCTGCTGTCACTAATATACAAATGGACCTTAAAAGAAGGGTCGGTGTGGGAGAAATAGATTCGGTATTGGTAGTTGATGGCACATTGGTAATTGTTGACACTATGGCAATGCCCGAAATAACTAACTTGGGGAGAGAGTGTTAAGTAGGAGTAATGGATGTCAAGTAAATCTTGGGTGGACAAAAACCTTTAAAGGTCAGGATGAAGAATCAGAAAGAGTGAGAGAAACCAAAAAGGAGCAGTAAAAAAGGTGGGAGAGAATTTAAAAAAGGTGATGCTGTAGAAACTAGAAAAAGAAAAATTGATCAATAGTGTTGATGTTACAAAGAGGTCAAGAAAGGTGAGGTCTGAAAAGGAGGTTCTGGATTTGTGAACTATAAAGTTGCTAGTAATCCTAACAAGGGCAGGCATTTTCTAACGAGTGGTGGAGATTGCCATCAATTTGCAAAAATAATCAGGAAATTAAGAGAGCAAATATAGACAAATCTTATACAAAATTTTGGTGGCAAAAGGAAGAAGAGAGATAAAGCAGTGATTTGAGGTAAAGGCAGGATGGAAGGGAAAGTCTTTTAGTCTTTTGGGGAGGGGGCTTGTTTTTAAGAGGGAGGAGACAAAATGTAGAATATAAAGCCACAGATAAGTGATTGAACCAAGTCCTAAAGAGGGAGGGGAAGGGTTCCCTCAGGCACACAGTGTGGGAAGAGGCAGTGGTGGGGTGACATTGTAAATGCTGGAAGGATAGGAAAGGGAAACAAATGGGCTTATTTTATCCATGACTTAAGAGAAAAAGTCCTACACTTAGAATATGAAAATGGATGGGATAAAGAATTACAGGAAAATTGAAAACATGTGGGCCCATCCTAGTGGGGGTGGGAGGGGGGTGAAGAAAGGCAACTAAAAACAAATAAAGGACTGACTGAAAGAACTACGTGCCAGAGAGAGAATGGCACCACAAAGTTCTCAATTTTCCTGACAAAACTCAGGGTCAGCAAGGTCCCTGCCCACCATGGCTGTCTCTAGCAGGAGAATGTTGAAGATGGGAAGCCATATTGGCCAGGTTGGGAGGTTCCACTCTACCAAATGAGCTGTATTCAAGACACAGTAAGAGTTTAATAGCCAGATGCAGCGCTTACAGTTGGGAGACAAAGTAAACCCTTAATCTTCGCTCTCTCCACCCTCTACCCACTAGTCCTTCTTCCCAGAGGGTGGACATCCTGTACTTTCCTTTTCTTTCTCCTCCCCTATTTTTCTCGAACCCTACCCAAGTTGTGCCTTTTATAAAAATTGCAGCTGAAAAATGTGTATGTGTCGTTTTCGACTCCATCAGATGATTAGAGAATACTTTATTTTTCTTTCATGTTGTCTTAGGTCAATGTGCCAGGTTATTAAGCCAGTCACAAGTCTGAGTAATCATTGCTAAGACCCGCCAAGCAAGGAAGCCTGTTGCAGAAATGCTGACAATGTGGAAATACTTTGTGTTTTGACTGGGTTGCTAATCAGAATTTGCAACTTAGAAATTTTTCCTTTGGAATCGTAATTCCACATGTAGCACTCTCATGTCTACGATATGGATTAAAAATCATTTTAAATTAACTTGCATTTATGAAATGGAAAACTGTATTTTCAAATATCCCCACACACACACTTATTCAACTTTTAAAAATACCAATTTCTCATTAATTCAATCTTTTCTCTAGTTAAAAATTTGGGGTAATTCAGATATGGGCTAATTTTAAATTTATCTTTAATATTTTGTTAATTCAGGTAGTTCACTAATTCTAACCAACCTTGGTCATAATTACTATCTTCATGTTTTATTATAATTTTATGTTTACTTTTATCTTTTAAAGCATAAATTAATTTTATTCCTATGAATTTCCTGAAAATAAAAACTTATTTCACCAGGGTCCGTCTATAATGCTTTCTCTTGCTTCAGATCAAAGGGCATGTTTCAAAAGGAATAATTTTCAAAAGCCACTAAATTTCCTGCCACATAGCTGAGTTAAAGAAAAACCTCCACCAAGATATTCTGTCTACTTAAAAGTAAGAAACCACATCTGCTATGAAAAGACAACAAAAATTTTACTCTTTACATTTTGTATTCATTCTGACTGGTATCTTCAATTATTTATTCTTATCAATATTTGTATTAATATTTATTAAATTATCTATTTTTGACACATATAATTGTTTAATGGAATTTTATTTTAAGATAAATAATCTTAACTTTCCATTTTCTCTATTTCAGAGTACTTGCCTAACAATGAGCTCTCTAAATTTGCAATTTCTGGAATCTGCACAAATTCTGTTAATCTTTTATACAATGCCTTGATGCTTATAATTCTCTCAATCATGCTACAGACTTATTCATGCTACAAACTTATATTTGAGGACTCACTCATTATATCCAGCCAGGCACCGTGCGAGATGCGCTAATCTCGCTGCCTTTGCATGAAAATCCTCTCTCCCCCTTCACAGACTTCAACTCCACATGTGAGCGATTATCAAAGTCATTTCCTTCAGGGCTCAGCTCAAGCATCACCTCTCCATAAAGCAGCCCTGTGCACTGTCCCCACCAAGCTGTGAGAGGTGTTCCCCTCACCAGCATGTACTTTGTATTCTTCTAAAGTCATCTTGCTTCAAGCAGAATCTATTTTCCCCACTGGATCCTTTCCCCAAATGTAAGCTCCACCACGACAGGGTGCATTCTTGGACCACGACTGGGGACCCATTAGAGAGTCAACATAGCTGGATTTTCAGGTGCAAAGGAGAAGGGGAAGGGTTCATTCTCCCTGACTTATAGTTATCTGAAGATTGGATTTTAATCCTAAAGTACAGATTGCTTCCACATTGAGAAAATTTTATATCTAAGAGTTCAACTGAAGTCACAGCACCTTTGTTTTTGAATACAAGATGGGAAATTTTCTCTTAATAGTTATTTAACTCTGGGAAAGGAAATGTTCAAAGGACAAAATTTTAAACAGTGGGAGCCCTTTTGAGGAGGAAAGTCATAAACAGCAGAAGCAGCAGAGAGTCAGTAATACTTGTGGACTGAGCGGGGAGCAGGGGGCTTCAGGACCACAGGTTAGTTCTTGTCGTGCTCCAGGCTGCAGTGATTTGGAGAAGGGCCCCCAAGATGTGTCCTAGTGATGAAGGGAAAGTCTGAGGAGGCGCTATCTCCTTTCTGATTATTTTACTTTTAATCCAACATAAAAAATAGAAGGCAGATTTCCCAGACACCTCAGGAGAATGACATCTTGAACTGCCTGAAGAAAATCTCACATCTGCAAATCAGCATGGACTAGCCCTCCAATACTTTGCATGAATAATAAATTAAAAGAGCAGCCGAAGCAGGGCATGGCAGGTGAGAAAAAACAAAAACCCAAAAGCCTGACCAGAAGATACGTACCTGATAAAATCATTCTTTTCAGAGAATGCCAGGAACCCAGATTTGAAGGTTGACCTTGTCAACTTAAGTCTCTGCTTCCTCTTAAGAAAAAAATGTGATAAATAGATAAGAGTAATATATAATTGGCATTTCAGTAGTTGTTTATAAAGTATTTCAAGGTGCTTAAAAGCAGTTCTTTTAAGCTTCTTAAGTGTTTGAGTATGCTATTAATTTATGTTATAAGGAAGATGACTTACTTAGCAAATGCATACATCATTCCAGCCAATTATGACAAACTTCAAAATAGTGGAGTCCACACCAACAGACTTTATTGATGTATGTTTGCCCACACTTACTAATTTAGCATTTGAAGCTAAATTTAAAAGCAAAAGCCTATTACCCTTAATATGAGGCTTCATCAGTCATTCATTAAGGATGTATGTGTTCTTACACATTAAATACCTATATACAATGCATTTTAAGACAAAAAGAAAACTTTAAATAGGCCATACAGCATGAGGAATGTCCCTAGCCAATTAGCAAGGCACTGTCTGTTCAAAATCAAAAACACTCAAGCAGAGGAGTCAGTCACCTGTTAGGAGGTAGCCAAGGCTCTAATTGCTTGGGAAGCAGAACGCCTTTCTAGATCTGGGAATCCCAACTCTGGCTAGAGGCCAAATCAGGGATTACTGTGAAGCCCTTGAAATCTATAGATACAAAATATACCTCCAAGACATTCTAATTAAAATTCCAGGCAGAGTTCTAGAGACAGCAAATTCAAAACATGGGTGAGGCTCTAACTAAGCCTGATGAGGGAGCAGATAATGTACTTTGCTGATGATTTCAAAACCTAAGCTAAAGCACTGCACGCAAATTAAAAATTGATAAAAGCCTACACTTAGAAAAATTATTGTTGAACTCTGCTTTCTAAGTAAGTACTTTGACTCTTTGAGTTGTTAAAAGCAGTATTAAGTGGGATAGTATCTTTGTCTAAATGTGAATGTGTTCACCCTTTACAAGTGAAAAGCACAAAGCCAGAGAGGTAAGGAATTTTCTAGAATGTAGTTACTACTATCATTCTCGTTTTACATATGAGGAAATGAAGCATGGAGTGGCTGTGTTGCCTCTCCAAGGTCACAGACAGCTAATTAATACGGAGGCAGGGATGAAATTCAATCAGCCTATCTCCACAGTCCATGGTCTTAACCACTGTACTATCAACTTTTATTTTTCTACCAACTTCCCTATTGTAGCAGTTTGTGGGTATTTTGTCTATCAGATACCATAAAGAACCTAGTTGTAGAATAAGTCCCCCTCTAGATGCAAAGGCAAAACGAAACCACTAGGGTGACGTTTTGTTCTAACAATCTGTAACCAGCATCTGCCCAGAGGAGACATCTCCCATGATTCCTGTCATCACGTATGGCCTCTTGGTTCAGGGCCTCAGTGCTCTGAGACTTCCTAACTCCACCAGCATTCACATTAATTGTACTCAGGCATTCTCTCCGTGTACTCAGCCGCTTGTTTTATAGAAATGTAAAAATGCATTTCAACCACTCATCTGTTGCTTCAATCCCTTCTACGATAGTCTTGCCAAATGGTCTGGAAATTTGAAACTTTCAGTGGTAGCTTATTCCATCTTTGGGCAGGTTTAAGTGTGAGAAATTTCTTCCTCATATTGAGATTAAAATCTGTCTGTAGCTTCTTTTTATTTTCCCTAGTTATAACTTTTAGGTCTATTCTGTTTGTTTTTTATTTTGAACATTTAATTAAAATGACAGGCCCTATCTCCAGAAAAAATGTAGAAATGCACAAAAACGTTTGTAAGAAAAATTCTAGGAAATTGCAGACTCCCTAAGGCCTATAAATGGTCTATGGACCTTAGGCTTAGAAACTCTCTTCCTATAACAGCCCTTCAAATGCTGTAAGACAAGTGCTTTTCCCCTCTATACTGCTGTACTGTGTTTAAGTACATGGGCTTGTGTTCTCCCCACTGAATTGTATCTGCTTAGATGTGGACACTCATTTCAGCCCATGGAGACCTTTCTGAATCCCAATTCTTCTATTCACTTTCCCTCCTTCAAGTTGCTGTAAGTTTTCATCGGGTATGCTCTAGTGTTTCTAGTCACCGGTAAAGATATAGGCCAGGAAATAACTGGAAATAAAACACTGCAGTTAGCAGCTAGCAACCTGCCTCCCAAATGATAGCATTCAGGGTAGGGGGGAATGTGCCCACTACATTTTTTTGCAAAGATCACACACTGGGACTAAAGTCCATAAATGCATACGGAAGTGTGCATATTTAACAAACAATATAATCATATGCAGTTAACTTTATCCCGCAAAGAGAATTGCTTTTGTTTGGATTTCTTCTATGTTGGGTTAGTTCAGGAATTAAACTAACCAACTCAGGGAATATGAAAACACATGAGAGCCACATGATTGAGGGTCTAAGTACTGATTGCAAAATCTTCTTTTACAGTTTAGCATGTGACCTTAGGAAACCCACATATTTACTGAGGTCTAAAGACCCCAAAAATTCTAGCCTTCCTACGTAAATAGAGTGGCTACTCAATGGCTCTATGTGGCTTGAAGGATTCTCATGGCCACTAATTTAAATGCCATGTTTGGCATAAGAGTTTTTTTTAATGGTTTAATTTTACTTGTTTTAAGATAAATATGTTCATGCTTTGAGGGCAGCTATTACTTCTAGTGTTCTAGAGTTTTGTGAATAAGTTCACATTGACCCTGCCTGTGTACTTTGTGGATTTTATAAGTTAAATCACTTCTCTTTTAGTGTTTGTCATCTCAGAACTAAGAGTTTTAATGAAGCCAGCACTGTGGAATAGAAAGAAAACTGAAAAGATCTATCAGAGAACCTTCCCTGTTAACTACCCATTTGACATGAACAATTAAATTATCTTTTCTGGGCCTGTTATTTATCATATGTAAAAAAAAAAGGAGGAGCTGAATTACTTCTCTAAGGTCTCCTACAGTTTTCAAAATTCTGTCATTCTAATTTTGTTAAATTTGAAAAGTGTACTTAACTATCACAACTAAGACAAGCAGCAGTACTGCATTCCTTTCTGTGCTTTAAACTTCAAGATTTAAAGTATTATTTTAATACACAAGGGCATTCACACAACATAATTTCACTGTATTAGTGGTGGATAGTAGATCACAGGATACAATGTCTCTAACCCTGCGATCCCCAACCCCTGGTCCATGGCCTGTTAGGAACCAGGCTGCACAGCAGGAGGGGAGCAGCAGGTGAGTGAGTGAAGCTTCATCTGTATTTACAGCTGCTCCCCATCACCCACATCACTGCCTGAGCTCTGCCTACGCACCCCCTAACCCATCCCTGGTGCCAGAAAGGTTGGGGACTGCTCCTCTAACCCAGTGGTTCCTAAAGTTGGTTGCATGTTGAAAGCAGCAACAGAATTTTAAAACTGCTTTTGCCTAGGTCTTGCCCCCAAATCTTCTGATTCAATTGGTAAAGGGTAAGGTCAGATGGACCAGCAGGAGTATAAAAACTTCTCCAGGTGTGAACAACTAGTGAAAGTCTTAGTTCTCAACTGTGACTGCATACAAGAATCACCTGGTGATTCTTCAAGCTTGCCAATGCCTAGGCCCACCTGCAGATCCTTATTTAATTGGTCTGTGGGCCCAGGGCATTAATATGTTTTAAAACTTTCCACATGACTGCGTTGTGCAGTCAGGGCTGAGAACCACTCCTCTAATCCCTACCTTCCAAGTTCTATCTAGTCGGTCATCCTGGCCTCCTACTCCATCCTACAGTGGTCACTCATCAAATGAAAAAACCTTGGACCTTACTATAAGGTACAGCCAACTTTCAGCTTTTTCTCTAGGACCATAACCCTCTTATCTTGTCAATTAACCAATGCTCCCTGACCATTACTTGCCTTTTCCTCTCTCAGATGCTCTTTTCAGATTGCAGCCTCCCTCCTTCCTATCTTCTGTCTGCTTCATTCATCCACTGTCCCCAGTAACTTGAATGCCTTTGCCTGCTATTCCAAACTTCCTTTGCAGCATGAATCATCCTAACCAAATTTGTCCTATGATTCCAACCAACTACCATTAAAGAAAATCTGAGATATCAAACTGAAAAAAAATCTGCTCATTATTGTTCTACAATAACCAAATGCTAGTCATCTATATCAAGAGAATTAAAAACACACACACAAATGCTAGAATGATTTATAAAACTATGACACTTTCTTCCATGCCACTTTGGCCATAATTTAGGCCATGTATCTTAAGAAACACAAGGGCCAATGCAGAAAAAGCACAAAGATGAGAACTGTATATTACCAAGGGAATTAAGGAGTTACCAAAAGAAAATGAAAGAAAAGGTTAGAACTTTACTATAGAAAAATGAAGGCTGAAGGTGAGTCATTTTTAAATGGTGACTAAAATTATATTGTCTCAAAAAAAATGATATTGTCTCAAATATGGAATACAGAAAGTGAAAGAAAAATGTTCTAGGAAAAATAAAAGGTAATATTACATAGTAATTATTTTAAAAAATCCTAAGGAGCTTATGCAAGGTAAAAATAAATAAGTTCCTTGAAGGCTGAGATAAATTTGATTATTGATTGCCATATAATGGGTTTTGCAGAATGTAAGAAAAATACATTTGGAGAGAACTTTATGAGTTCTTAAAGCATTTTCATATGCATGTTCTTATTCAAGTTTAATGTTCTTATTCAAGTTCTTATTCACATTCAGAAATTAGTGGTGTTCTGAGTACACTGGGAATGTTTTGAGGCTGGCATTGTGACGGCATCCATCATCATCTCCCACAAAAGTTCCTTTGAGATGCATCTGAAATGCAGTACTGTGCCCGCCAGACCTTTACTCTAGTGGCATTTACATCCTCATGACTACTGGGAGATTTACCACAAAGCAGATGAAGCTTTAAACTTTAATCTCCTTTCCTGCAAGAGATTCTTCCAAAGCCCTAAAAGGAGCCCTGGCAATGGGTTCCCACAGTCACAAGTTTTTGTCAAATAGCAAAAGTAAATGATTGTAATTTGTTGTAATTTTTTTTCTCATTCTAAATATTTACTTTTGTACATGTTCTGTGTCAGCAATTTTGTATTATTTTTCTTAAAGATGGAATATGGCTACATTCCTGCTTATGACCCATTACCACTAAGTCATAGGGTCCTGTCGACCGCTCAAGACCACCCTTATCTCTCCTCCTGTCTTTAACCCGCCTCCTCCCTCAACACTCAGCCAGGGAGTTTTAGCTGTTCCTTGCTCTCTCCTCAGCCATCTTCCTCCTTTCTGATGGATGGCCGTTTCCTCCCAGAGAATGTCTTTCTAGGGAAGACACAGAGAGAGCATCAGGCAAAGCTTTCCAATTATTTCCTTACTTTCTAGATGGTCTTTCCCTGTACCATTTCTCCTCCTTTTCCTCGAACGCGGAGTTGTTGAACAACTCAACTTCTGCACTGGGACCAGCTGAGCCCTCTCAGCCCTCACCCCCCTCCTGCTCCCGGGGGGCTTTCCTGCTTGCGGCCTTGAGCACACTCAGCACTTCAGCTCTTATGGTCTCATTTAGCGGTTTTCTCTCTTCTAAATTTCCATGTCTTTAACCAAAAGGAAAAATGCAGCGAATACTGAAAATGCCTTGTATCCGAGCTGTTTTGGCACAAGTGCCCCAGAAGGAAGGGAGGGAAGGAGATTGGTGGCAGTCGTCCCGGGGCCAAACTTGGGAGTGTCCAATGCCTTCCCCTACTACGTAGGAGAGACTGCCAAAATAGACACCAGGAAATGTCAAAAAGGAGAAGGGGAAAAAAAAAAAAAACAGTATGATAGTTTATTTTACCTTCCATAAAGTGTAGTTTCGGCACACCTAGTTCTAAAGTCAGTCTGAGCTGGGTAGAAAGGGCAGTCTGGGGACGTGCGTCCTCCCAGGAGGGCTCCAGGTACACGATGGAACCCCGGGCAGAAACGCTGCTCAGTGCTGATTGCAAAAGTTCACTCCACACCACCTCCCCAGTATAGGGAAGGCGAAAGTTTTATTTTACGAAGATTTCAATAGCACAGGCATAAGCACAAAGTACTGTAGCACTTAGAAGTTTATCTAGACACTATCTGATCACCGAATATTTTAGTTATCATGATTTTTCTAGATTAATTAATGCTACCTGGTGATTCTGGAAATGTTTAAAATATGTTATAATGTTATGGTCTCTTAATTTTCCTCCCAGAAGAAAGCTTCTAACAGGTTAAATCAGATTTAAATAAAGATTTTTAATCAAGAAGCATTTAAATGAGAGTCCTGGGCAGGATCAGCTTTGGGGTTCAGTAGAAACACACAGTCTGCCAAAAAAAATTTAAAAAAAGATGAAGGGATTTGAACTTTGCCTTAGATTTCAGTCTAGGAATTTGCAGTACTTTAATGCAACATATTTTGTTCAGCCTACAAAAACCCACAATGTTTATGGAAGTTCAAGAGCGTCAACTTTTTCTTGGTAAGTATTCTTAGCACAATAAAACATTAATGCTGTGCTAAAGTTACGTGTTTTCACTTCTTCAGGAACCAACTGTGCTGATTTCCTGGATGCAAGACATTTAGTAATTATAATAAATGAAATTATTTTTCATTTATTATAATGACTAGGTATTTTTTCACTGTGTCACTTGCTAGTTCCTCGGTACTAATTTGAGTACTACTGTGCTGGGAATTAAAAAACAACAGCATACAAATATTATAATAGCCAAAACCTATGAATTCCTGACACTTTCAACATTTTTTACCATAGAAGCATTTTTTTGTTAAATATAAGTATCTTGATTTCCTTCCACCCTGGTCACTTATTAATACTTTTGATATTAGAAGGTACATACTCACTAAAAATGCTGAGTCACAATGATAAGAAATGTTTATGCATTCTCTTGCTTAGGATTACCTAATGAAGGAAGCTCAATGGTTAGCTAAATAATGAACAATATGGAATTTAGTTCATCACTAATACTGCCTATCTTCTACTCTCTTCGTTAGCTGAGTTCTACAATGCTCAGGAAGTTTAAGTGTAATAACTCTCTCAAAGTGACAGAGCTGACAAGTGGTTGATCTTGTATTTGAACACAGTATTTTTTGTTTGTTTTTATGTTTTTCTTTTTTCTTTTAGAGACAGAGTCTCGCTCTTTTGCCCTGGCTAGAGTGCCATGGTGTCAGCCTAGCTCACAGCAACCTCAAACTCCTGGGCTCAAGCAATACTTCTGCCTCAGCCTCCCAAGTAGCTGGGACTAAAGGCATGCACCACCATGCCCAGCTAATTTTTTCTATATATTTTTAGTTGTCCAGATAATTTCTTTCTATTTTTTTAGTAGAGATGGGGTCTCGCTCTTGCTCAGGCTGGTCTCGAACTCCTGACCTCGAGCAATCCTCCCGCCTCAGCCTCCCAGAGTGCTAGGATTACAGGCATGAACCACCGCGCCCCGCCTGAACACAGATAGTTACATGAGTAAAATATCAAATCCTCCTAACAGGGCACACAGATTTTCCATGAGCTTGGCCTTTCTACCTCTCCAGACTTAACTCTAATACTCCAACTATACATTCTAGTAATCAATGTGTTTGTCAATTCCCTGAGCAAATGGGCAGGGTGTACACAGGATTTTAATTGTGTTTCATGTGTCTGGGTGTTTGCTATGTCCACAAGTTCCCTCTGTGGTGTGTCTTTACTTCCTTTCACCACCTGGATAATTCCTGTTTGTTCTTTCATAACTTAGTTCATGTGTCTTTTCCTCCAAAAGATTTTTCAAACTCCCTGGTTGGGGTAAATGCCCTCTTCCTTGCTCCCATAGCACATCATGTAGAATTTACCAAATTTTCTTAAATTTATATGTTTTATTCTGTTTCCCTCATTAAATCATAAGCTCTTAGCAAGAATGCACCTTGTCCTAGCTGTCTTTTTGTCATAGGATCTAGCATGTGCACAATAAATCTTATTTGAACTTAACTGAATGAAATGATGCCAAGAACAGGGCTTTACTCTTGTATTTCTCTATTTATTTTGTATGTGTGGTTATATTCACATCCTCATTTCACAAATGGAGAAATGCAGGCCACATAACCCAGGATAGAACCTCAAGATCCTGCCTGTGATCAGGCTTCTAGAAGGAGTTATCAGTGCACATTTTCCCTTTCATAGCTAACCCCTCTTCAATCCACCATGCCACACAAATTGTTGTGGCTCAGATCTCCATGGTGGCCACATTGCAAAGTCCAATATATGTCCTCCGTTGACCCTTTACTTGATTTCCCTGAGTGATTATTCTCTGCATTTGATATTCTTTCTTTCCTTGGCTTCTATAACACACAACTTATTATACTATAATGCACAATCCAATGTTCTTGCTACCTCACCTGGCCAATCCTTCTCATTCCACTTTGGGAGTCTTACCTGTTCTGCTTAGCAATTGGAGTTCTTCAAAGATAAGTCTTGGACCCTTTTTTATTTCTCATCCTACATTCTTTCTTTATTTTTTAATTTTTTTTAGAGACAGTATCATGCTGTTACCTAGACTAGAGTATGGTGGTGTGATCATAGCTCACTGTAACCTCAAACTGGGTCCCAAGGAGACTGATAATTTATCCAAGTTCATGCCTTGAAGAAGCAGTAGCATCTAGAGAAAATCTAAGTTCTATTAATATTATCTGATGTTATAACACTATTGGAAAATTCCTTTCTTCCTGTCTTCCAAGAGTTAAAGGAAAGGCTGAAGCAAACAAAAAGTGAAAAGCAGGCAGAGACCATGTTATCTAATGTCAAAGGACCAGTAGAAATGGCATTGTCTGTTGATGAACCACAAACTGAAGGTTGAGAATTTAAGGTAGGGACAAGAGGTAAGACATGGTGGTGATATCTTCAGATACCACTCTTCTCCTGGTACAAATCACCATGAGCTCACAGTTTGGTATATATATTGCAAAAAGTATGATTTTGACAGAAACCAGGCCAGGTTTATATCCCTGTCTTGCCATTTACTAGTTGTGTGACTTGAGTCTATTTTCTGTAACAGTAAAATCTGAAAATAATGCTTACTGACTTCTAAAGAATCTCAAATAAGTTAGCATATAGGAACATATGAACATGCTTATTAACGTATTACCCAACACACAGGAGGCACCTCAATTTCTTTTTAATCCTTTCTAGAATACAGAGCAGACCACCACAAACACAAGTTGAGTATACTTAATGACATATACCCAGACAATTTATTCTCAAGACACCTCAGAGAAGGAAGTGAACAGTAGACTATTTTACAGGCCGGTCTCTATCTTCTGGATTCCAGACTGATATGTTAAGTCCTGGATGACTGATGTCAGACTAGTCAATAGCTCAGAGACCAAAGATCAGAGTCTGAATTGGACTTGGTGGTGCCTTTAGCTAACAAGAAAGGGACATGTGATGGGTTTATGAGGCAGGGGTGGCATTTGTCATAGAAATAAATGCAACTAAAGGTAAGAAAATTAAAATTTGGCGAAGTAGGGAAAGAAGCTGTCCACCAACACATCATCATTTCAAACACTAAAATGCTGTGGCTAGGCAGACATAAAATGCTTTCTCTGTAATTATTGACAGCTGTCACCTGAAAAGTATTTTGAGTTTATTCCGATATGAGAAGACAGAAAGAGTAAGCACTTTTCTTTAACTGCATGACCTTTAAGGAAGAAAGCATAAAGATATTCTTGAAGCAGCTGTGGAACTAGTTCTATAATCTTCACATGACTTGGTATACTCCAACTCCCTCATGCAGAGAGCAGGGGTCTTGACAGAACAAACCATAAGCAGAGTGTACATGAGGATTTTGAACTATGTTTTATTGCTGCTTCTTTCCTTCCCCGAAATCTGCTAACTTCTCTGTCACGGGCATTTGCTAACATGCATACTTTCTGTTGAAACAGTAAAGCAGAAATAGGCAGACTAAGCTCCTCTCTCTTCACCTTTCCCACTCCACAATCATCTAAACCCTCATATCACAGGCTATATGAGAGCCAAAATGGAATCTCTCTTTAACTCCCTCTCCTTTTTTCTGTTTAAGAGAATCATCTAAGAAGAAATTAGAAAATAACAGGTGAGTCTCACTCACTTTCCAACCATTTCTTGAACACCTACAATGGGTCAGGTGCTTCGCTAGGTACATGAGACACAAAGATAATAAGAGATAGATTTTGCCCTCAAGGTTCTCTGAGGCTAGCAGGGAGACAGACATGAAGACTAGTCATTTCACTGCAATGTGACAAGTGCGATAAAACAGGTAAGCATAGGTTAAAAGGGGCTCAATCTCCCTAGAGGCAGACCAAGGAATCCTTTATGAATGACAGCTGTTTTGAGTTGAGTCAATATAGAGAAACAGGATTTTGCCAGGTAACCACAGAGAAAAGGGCATAAAGGCAGATGTAACAACAGGGCAAACACAGGGACATAGGAAAGGAGGTGGCAAATTTGGTATCTGCTAATCACTTTCTATTGATGGAATGAAGATGCAATAGAATGGAGAAAGATTGGGGAGATGAGGCCAGAGAAGAGGTCAGAGGCTAAATTATGTGGTGTTTTATATGCCATGATAAAGGATTTTAACTTTATCCTGAAGATAATAGATATCCACTGAAAGGTATTAATCCATAAAGTAATAACTAGACTTATACTTTTTAAAGGTCATCCTCCAATTGCTAAGATGTGAAATCAGGCCAGGCATAGTGGCTCACGCCTGTAATCCTAGCACTCTGGGAGGCCGAGGCAGGAGGATCGCTTGAGGTCAGGATTTCAAGACCAGCCTGAGCAAGAGCAAGACCCCGTCTCTACTAAAAATAGAAAAAATTAGCCAGGCGTGGTGGCATGCACCTGTAATACCAGCTACTCAGGAGGCCTAGGCAGGAGAATCACTTGAGCCCAGGACTTTGAGGTTGCTGTAAACTAAGCTGATGCCACGGCACTCTAGCCCAGGTGACAGAATGAGATTGTCTCAAAAAAAAAAAAAAAAGGTGTGGAATCAACCCAAGTGCCCATCCATTCATGAGTGGACTAACAAAATGTGATATATGTATACTATGGAATACTACTCAGCCATGAAGAAGAATGAATTAAGGCCTTTTGCAACAATATGAATGGAACTGGAGACCATTATCCTAAGTGAAGTATCTAAAGAATGGAAAAACAAACACCACATGTACTCACTATTAAACTGGAGCTAACTGATGAGCACACATGTGCAAAGAGGGAAAAACTTAGCAGAAATCAAGCAGGCAGGAGTGGGGAGGAGGGGGTGGGTGAAAACCTTCCTAATGGGCACAATGAACACTACTGGGTGATGGGCACACTTATAACCCTGACTCAAGCATAAGAAAAGTGATCTATGTAACCAAAAACATTTGTATCACCGTAATATTTTGAAATAATAAATAAATAAATAGTCATCCTCAACAGTGTGGAGGGGGGATGGGAGGGGTGGACAGTCAAGGCAGGGATTCTAGTGAGGAGGTCACTGCATTAGTTCACGTGAGTGAAGGTGGCAACAGGCATCAGGGAGAGGAGGCATATTTGAGAAATATCTAAGATTGGACAACTAATTAAGTATTTAGAGTGAGGGCAAGGAAGAAGTAGTGGAAGACAAGTACCAACTTGGGGCTTTAGCTCCTGGGTAGGTGGCGGTGAAATTAGCTGAAGTAGAAACATGGAAGCATGTAAGGGGAAGATTAGTTTTACTTCCTACAGGACACAAGTTGGTGCTGTCCAAAAAGTACTTCGACATACATATGGGCCTTGGGCTGAAGGAGAGAAATAACTGAGCAAGATCAATAAAAACCCCAATGCTAAGAAGGCAACCAAAAAATTGTGCATAGCATTCTCTGACTCTGGAAGTCAGATTTGCTTAGGGCCTCAAGTAGGAACTGTAGTGGTTAAGAAAGCATATTTCCATCTTACCAAAAGAGGAACAGAAGAAGAACTGGGAACAAAATTGAAGAAGACAGGCTGATTAACCTGAAGAATGAGAGAGATTTCCTAAGACAAAAGATTGAGATCTTAGTGGACAGCTGGGAAGATTAAAATGTGACCTTAAAGGCCAGCAGATACTGATACGAAAGGTAAAAAACAGCCCCATGTCTGCCTGCTCTTTCTGGTGGTTTCAGAAAAGAGGAAGATTGATCAGTTGCTACCAAACAAGAAATTGTGACCTCTTGTAACAGAGAAGAGACATGATCTGGGAGGGCAGAAAATCATTGAGAAGCATTTTTTAAAAAGCCACAAATAGAGCTCAAACCAATTGGGTAATTTTAAATATTGAGAGAGGTATACAAAGTATTTGCAGAATTTCTGGACGCATATGATAAGGGAAGATGAGGAAGATCAGCCTGAAGTGTTCAGAGCATATTGGGTAACTAAGCAGAAACAATGACTAAGCAGAAACTCTTGGCAAGCATGACATACAAAAAAGATATTTAGGGTAAAGGGTAACCTAGTTGATAGGTGGAGAGAAGATCAGCACAAGCAAAGACAGAAAGGAGCTGAGTCACCATTAAGATAGAGAATTGAGACTCAACCTTCTGACACTGAGAGAGCTGTGAAATAACCCGGTTCCCAAAGTATGTTTCATGGCCTGTGAGGCCCACATACAGGGTTATTCCTGTGTTTCCATGAAATGTGTGTTGCCTTATTTCTACAAGTGTCTTTGCAACAAATCCCTCAGTACTTGAGGGAGTCTGATGCAAACTCTTGTCTGGACTTTTTCTGGCAGCCAAAATTGCCTAACACACGAAGTGAACTGTATCCTTCGTACAGTTTAGTGGCCAGAAATGGATGAAATCCTATAGGCATATGCTGCCTGATGAGGAGCAGAAAGAGATTATCCCCCTCTCCTCCGTGGACATTTCCCCCTTTTATTGGCAGCCTTATCACACTGCTGCTTATGTTGACCATTGTGTCAGCTAAAGTTCAATGTCTTTTATTCATTCAATATCTATTTGTTGGGTTCCTCGTATGTTCCAGGCACTGTTCAAGGCACTGGAGATGCAAAAGTGAGCAGAAGCAGACACAGTTCCTGCCCTCATGGAACTTAGTGTCTAGCAGGGGTGACAGTCATTGAGCAAATAATCACACTCATGGAAGTTCGATTCATCACACGTGAGTGAGAAGATGGCCCCAGAACCACCCATGCTTTTCATGAGACAGCTTCCATCTTCCTCCACCCCTCCACTGGCAGGAGAAAAGAGGGGGCTCCAAGCTCCCTCCCAAGAGAGACTCACAGTCTCTCTTCCACTGTCTACACCTTATCCCTGATTACTTCAGTCAGCAAAAATCTCAGGCCTCTCAGGAGATCCCACACACCCAAATCCCAATCTCCATAAGTCTATGACTTCAGCTCCTATTCCATCTCCAACTCTTCCAACCCTTCTGCTGTTCCCCGAAGAGTACTTAGTGCATCATCACTAAAATATCCAACGTCCTCAAAATGTCCATGAATGTTGCTATCACCTTGGGGCTCCAGCTGGAAGCTGCCTCTTCCCTGAGGACTGTGTTCCCTTCAGGCCTCTCAGGGCTTGGGCATTCTAGCTCTCTGGTCCTAGAGGTGGGAAATGTGTCCTCCTTGCTCCTTTTCTAAGTCTTTTTCCCTCTTTCCTCCTAACCCCTACACACATACACCAGCTTTGAATCTCATGTCATCAGACTACACTATCCATTACCATCCTTACAGGAGTCATCTGCCTCCTTAAGCTCTCCCAACACCTTCCCCCTACCCCTCACCTACCACCCCTGGGTAATGACAGTTACTCTTTTCCGTGAGAAAATGGGAGCAATTAGAAGAGAACTGAAACAAGCTTTTCACATACACTTGCCCAATTACATCTGAGCCACGTACTCTGTATTTTTGTCACTATTGATGAACTATCTGTGCTCTTCCCTATAGCTACTTAAGTGTCTGCTCAGGTGCTTTGCTTTAGCAATTCTTTCATTTCTATCCTACAGAATTTATTCTGGGGCTATTTCCCAACAACTTATAAAGGTTATATTTTTTTGCTGTCTTAAAACCCTCTTGACCCTACTTCCCCCTCTAGATACTTCCCTATTTCTCCACCCTCCTGTATGCTATACATACTCTGCTCCAATTGTTCCCTTTTTTGAACCTATTCTGATCAAGGTTTTTTACCCACCATTTCCTGGTAACAGTCCTTTTCAGGATTTAGCAATGATCTTCACGTTGCTAAATTCAATGGTCAGTTTAGTTCTCATCCCATTTTACCTATCACCAATGTTTGGCACGGTTGATCGCTACCTCCTACTTGAAACATTTCATTCATTTCATTTCCAAGATGTCACACTGTCCTAGTTTTCCTCTTACTTCACCGGACTCTCTTACTCTCTTCCACTGATTCTTTCCTAGCTTCCTCACCTCTAAGCTTCAGTCATCTTGAACCAATTTTCTAATTTCTCTAATTCACTCAATCTGCATGATCTCATCTGATATTTTGGCTTTAAATGGTATTTATGCACCAAAGACTCACAAATTCATATCTAGAGCCCAGACCTACAATCACAAACTCATCCCAGTTTGCCTGGGACTTCCTTGGTTTTAGCATGTCCTAGGAACCTCTTCTGTCTCAGGCAAATCAGGATGGTTGATCACCATACCCCAACTTCTCCTCTAAACTCCAGATAAATAAATCCAACTGTCTACTCTTTAACTCCACTTGGTATATAACCCCTAGACCGACCCCTCATGTTTCTTCCCAAATATGCTTCTCTCATGCACTTGCCCATTTTAGTAAATGGAGATTCCATTCCTCTAATTACTCACATCATGAAGCTTGATGTAACTCTTGATTTTTTTCTTTCTCTTGTAACACATACCCCATCTGTCAGTATATTTTGTTGGCATTCCTTCAAAAACATCCAGAATCTGACCACTTCTTCCCACTTGTGCAGTTACCACACTGATCCAGCACCTTCAGGTCAAGTTCCTAATTGATATTCCTGCTTCCAGCCTCCCACATTCACACACAGAGTTTATTCCCCACACAGCAGCTGGTATAATTCTTTGAAAACCTTAAGTCAGATCACATCCTTTGCTTAAATTACACGATTATTTCCCACTCTCTTGGACTAAAAGCCAAAGCTCTTACATTGCTCTTCCAGACCTTGCCTGGCCTCGGCCCTCTTTCTGTCTTCATCTCCCACTATTTTCCTATGCATTTACTCTGCTCCAACCATATGGCCTTCTAGCTGCTCTTTAAACATGGGACGCATACTTCCACCTCAGGGGTCTTGCCCTTTTGCTTCCCTGGAGCAGTCTTCCCTCAGGAATTTGCAACATTCACCTTCTCATCTAGTTCAAATGTTACCTTATCAGTTCCTCCTGGTCTATTTAAAATAGCATATGCTTGTGCACACACACAGGCACTTCCTAACCTCTTTTCCTGGTGTATGTCTCTCTGTAGCACTTATCACCAACAGACACACTATATATTTTATTTTTTTATTTGATTATTGTCTATCTCCTCCATTACTGATCCTTAGAAGGGAAATTTTATTGTTTTATTCACCACTATATCCCTCGCACTTAGAAGAGAGACTTGGCACATAATCAATATTCAGCAAATATTTGTTACATAAACCAATGAATGACTTATAAATTGAGATAGCTCCAAAAGGAAGGAACAGGTTTCTATTACATAAGAACATGTAACTCAGTCTGGAGAGTTAGGAAAGGCTTTTCTCTGGAAATGATATTTTAATAAGAGCTGAAGGATGAGTAGGCATTAACCAGATGGAGAGGTGGAAAGAACATTTCAGACACAAGGAATAAGATATACAAAGGCTTTGTGGTGAGAGGCTGCACAGTGTGTTCAAGAAACTGAAGGAAAGCCCACATGACTGGAGTGTAGAGACTAAGGAGGAGATTGCTAAGAGACAAGGCTGGGGAGGGACACAGAGGGATGATTTTGGTCTCTATGTGAGAGGGATAGAAAGACATTAGAAGGAATGTAATCTGGGCCTGGATGTGTGTATAAACTAACCATATTTGTGTTTTGAAAATATCACTCATTCTGGTGTGTTAGTTGGGTTAGAGAGGGCCAGAGTAGAAATATTGCAACCAGTTAGACCACAGCAACAGTACAGGTGAGAAATGATGGTTCCATGGGCTGCTAAGGTAGTGGTGGAGATTAAGAGTGGCTAATTCTGAGATTCTAGGAGTTCAATTGGGGTCTGGAGAGGAATTAAAGATGGTGGTAAGGGAGAAAAAGTTATCAACGATGATGGTAGTAATATCTAACACAACCGATGGTAGTAATATTCCCTGACTGGGGGAAATTGGAGGAGGACCAGGCTTGGAAGGGACAGTTTAAGAGTTCAATTTTGGACATGCTGAATCTGAGGAGCCTTGCAGACATCCACTTCCAAGAAGAGGAGTTGGTTGAGCTGTTGGTCGTTTGGATTGAGGCCATGACTAGAGGCCTGGACTGCAGACATGCATGTGGGAGCTACGATTGGAAAGATGGTATGAAACCTTGAGACTGATGAGGTGGCCATATTTTTGCATGAGTTCCTGCTAAGCCACATCTTTACAATTCTGCACTCTCACCGATAACTTTTCAGACAAAAACACATGATTATAACTTTATCGTTAATTAATTTCATCTTGTTAGAGAGTCAGATGATTACTGTCATCTGTTAGGATTTAAGATGTTCATTATCATTTCTTTTCCTTCTCCTCTTTCTGGCTTTGTATCTTCTGGGGGAAAAAATGACCAACATGGCATCAACATCTCTACATAAACCATTAAGAACAACATGGAAACAAACAAGATGGAGAATGGTACATTTAGCACCTCACTTGGGACCTCTCTCCAGGCTGGCACTGATAGAGGCAAGCCCACTTCAGACCAGTTATAGCAACAGTTAAAAGCATGTCCAATTTTACTATTCAACAGTCCATATTGTCTCCTAAGAACAGCGTAGGAGAACTTGTAAAATTTTTTATGCCATGCAACTTCAGAGACATGGCAAGCATACTCTTAAACCTAGTGTCCAAATCCCAGTTCTCTCACTTCCTAGTTTTGTAACCTTGGGCAAGTTGCTTAAATTCTCTGGGTTATAGTTTCCATTTGCAAAATATTGATCATAATATCTGCCTCATATATTTATAGAAAGGATTAAATGAAATGATACATGAAAAGCATCCAGAACATAATACCTCTGCAAAATAAGAACTAATTTATTTTTGTTTTTCCAAAGTCTGTGTGCAGCTAACTTGTTACTGTATGTCTCTTTTGAAAAGAGGGCTGTTGCCTCATTCCAGCAGATAACAGCAACATAAGCAATAGTATGTATACTAAAATGGATCATAAGATGAACCAAAAGAGTTGCTCAGGGATAAACTTTGAGGAATATTTTGAAGTACAGCATAAGGTGATGAGAACAGTATTATTGGTTGAGAGTGAAAATAATATTATAAAACTTTATAAGGTTTTTTGTTGTTCAAGTAGGAGGAAACTAATAAATATGTATCTTTATTATCAATTTGATGCTGAAATATTTACCATGCTAGCTAAATATCTTAGGTCCCTTGAAAAACAGGGTACTTGTGGACATTTATATCATAGAAAGTATTGACAAGAAACTTCTAATGGAATTTTACTAAAATTTGGTCTTTTTCTAAGAATGTATGCATTAGGAAAACCAAAGGAAGGGGAAGAAAGTCACAGCTTTTGGAATCAGATAGACCTAGGTTGGAAATCTAGCTTTTTCCTTAAAAATTAGGTTGCCTTTAGCAGCTTTAACATGTGTCTAATTTTCAGTTTCCTCATCTCTTCAATGTGAAAATTAATGCCAATTTCATAAGGTTGTTAGGCAGGTTAAGTAACTTACCATATGCAAAGTACTTTATAAAAAATAAGCATTCAATAAATATTAGCTTCACTTTCCCAAACACTGCTGGCTAAGCACAGGTAAACAAGGGAAAATAAAAGCATTATTTTGCTCAAGTAAACTGCATCAAGATGTTCTGATAACACACTCTACAAACTCCTTGCTATCTTTCATTTTCAGCACTTGCCTTCACAAACTTATTATTTTGACTCCACCATTCACTACAGCCAAGAGAAGACACTGAAATGGTATCTATTTTTAAACACTTAGTAAAAGATTCAGAAAGGAAAATCCATTTCTAATGATTTTGTGCCTAATCTATGACACTTGGTAGATGAAAAATGGGTCTCATTCTTTCATTGTAACTGTTCTTAGAAGTCACTTAATTTAAAAATATATATCAATCAATATAATACATGCACATGGTAACAAAGCAAATAGCACTTATGATGAAAAGCAAAAATAGCACTCCTGTCCTTGTCTTCTTACCCTCAATCCCACATCCCAGAGGCAAACTCTTAATTGTTTCTGTTTTTAGTTTTGGGAGTTACCTCCCTAATTCTAGATATTATGATTTTATCTCTGTTTTGATTTACCCACTTTAGATAGTATCATTTGAAGACTTAACATTGGAGATTTTGGCTATTTGCCAGTAACCTCAAAAGTATAAGACTTGTAATTTTTCTAAAGCATTTATTTGAAGCTGATACCAGTTTGGAAGCTGAAGCTGTTAAGCGAGTCATGAATCAGTGAGTAAAATAGAATTATTCTGAGCATCTCTATTTCAACTTGAGTTTATTGTTCTCGCCTCTCTGTTGTAGCTCTCCAGAAATGCTCCAGTAGTATTCTTACGTTTAAGGACTTTCATGTCTTAAGACTATCCCTTAAGTATTTCAAGGTTTACTATAATTCAGAGATAAAGTGACAATGTTCGCTAAGGAAAAAATGGCAAACTGGGACCATTTTTCTGGTCTCCAAAATTCATGCTCTTTCTTTGTTTATCTACTGAACTTCCCCTAGTGCTGGGGACAGAACTGCAGCAATAACCGTTGTCCCCAACAAATCTGAGGCCCCATAAAGAAGAGTGTACTTCTCCTAGCAGCAGACTATGCTTCAGGACATTGGAGGATTCCTCCAAGGTCCGCCTGGTAACAGTGAGCTAACTTCCTCCTGACAGCCAACAGGAGGAGATGCGTAAACACAAATCACTCAACTGAATCAGCCAAATATTCAATTTATAAACAGGTAGAGATGTGTGGCCTGAAGAGAATATGAATTAATTATGAAAAATTGACAAAGAAACCAAAATTGAGTTAAAAAACAATGGTCTCAGTTCTCTCAAACTCAGATCGACTCCACGACTCAAGCAGCCCATGGTTTACCAGCTTCGTAATAAGCTGGAGATGCTTTATACAACTCTATTGCTCTAGTTCATAATAAAGTGAAACTTGAAGAGTTCCAGTTGTTTTCAGCAACCAGTAAATCAGTGCCTTTGTGTACGGGCAATATTTAGTCAATGACTGAATCTGCTTCTCCTTCCAAAATATCTCATCAACATGTTTCCTTCAAACCAATTAACTCTGTTTTAGTAAGAGGTTTGTTCATAATTTCTTTAATGAGATTAATAAGATCAATCCTTCCATAAAATCACCAATGTATAAAAAAATACCCAAATTCCCACCCTTTGACTGAGACTCCAACAGATATTTATGAGTTTTTCCTACTGTGTGTCACAAATATATTTGATATGGATGTGGACTCAGTTTTGTACTTTTTTCCAAAAAAAAAGTTCAAAACAAATTTTTTAAAACTGCATCTGGGCCCTGTGCAGCTTAGTTAGCTGAGATGCCCCCAGATAAGAATTATAATCATTTAGAAGGCACATAGGCCAGGTATTCAATGAGATTATTAGTGTTTTCTCCTAAAGAAAATGGTACACAGAAAAGGTAAAATCTAATTCAAATTTAAAATAATAGCATGACATTTATATGACACACAAGAGTTACAGAGACCTTCACATCCGTTACTTCATTTCTTCCTTGTAAGATTTTTGCGAGATAGATATTATTTTCTTATTTAACAGGTTGAGTATCTCATCTAGGTGACACAGCTGCTACAAGACTGAAGCCAATTCCATTTATGTTATGTTATGTCCTTCATTGAGGACAAACTTGGTACACATACTAAATGAGGTTCTGGGATTACAACAGTGAATAAAACAGTGTCTTTCTTCACATTGCATTTGCAGTGTGTGTACACACAGTCTCAGTAAAATGTCTAACATTTGTTGAAATGAGCTAGAAAGCAGTTTTTTTTTGCCAGCAGACAAGAAAACTCCAGCCAGGCATGATTCCAGTTCTGCCAACTGACCTGCTTTGGCTTTGACCTGGGCAGATCATAAATCATGGTGAAAAGATTGCTCAGTCATTGTGCCAATTCCCTTTTTGCCAGACTGGTACAAGTTGCCAACAAACTGACTTATCAGATTGTTGTTATGAGGACAGCTAATGTCACATTCATTGTGCCAAGTTGCATCCATACCCAAGCTCCTCCCTGGGAAAAAACACAGGCAGTTTTCGAAGTTGCAGTAACTAAGAGATCTGAGAGAGGTCACCTATGATCACAGATAAGTTACATGTAAAAGAAAAATGATTCTGCTGACATATGAAATGGAGCATAATGACATGAACTAGTATTTACTCTGATGCCCCCTAAATTCCACTGAAATATTGTCAGAAAACCACTCTGTAAATCTTTCAAACTGTTGGCCAAAGGCAAATGTCAGTGGTCTGATCAGTGGTGAGTTATCATGGCAGGCGTGTAAACTGCTACAAATGACTTCAACCTGTGTCAGCTTCGTCCCTCCACCTTCTTCACCTGTACACATCCCTCTGATACATGTGGAAACAGGCTTTGTCCCCATATCATCTATCCTAAACTCTATACCCAAAGAATTACTCCTCCCAACCCTTTGAATTCAGCATTGGCAGGGCTCACTTTGCAGCTGGGAATCATCTAGAACTTGCAGTTGAGTTCTTTTTGATGGACTCGGCCCCTCTTTCACATGGGGCCAACTGACAGGACAAGCTGTTCTTTTTTCTGCTCAACCCATCTGTTTCCCACAGTGTCACCACACAAAGTGGTTATGAACGTATCAGTCTTTGCCAAATTGCTGAGGTAACTAAAGGAACTGGGCAGAGAAGGGAGTAGATTAGTTCAAGAGAAATAGTCCAGGAGCAAAGCACTCACCAAGTCGAAGCCCTTGTCGCAGCTCCTACATGGACCCTCCCCAACTCCTAACCCTGTTGCCCTGTCTGCACCCTTTCAGATGTGATCTCTGCGCTTTATGTAATCTCCGATATGCAAAGCTCCACCTTTGGGAACCTTCACCCTTAACCACGGTGGTTGCCCTTTCCTCGCTGTTTACCATCCCCAAGTCATTCCACCTGGAATAAATCCCTGAGGTCCTCCAGGTGCACGGTGCAGAGTGATTTGTAGAATTCTCCATCATGCAAGGCCAACAAACCAGCTAAACATAGACATATCATGTCCATGTCCTCTCTACAATTTTCTATCAGTGTGAGCTACAAACATTCTTTCTTCAGAGATCCAGTGAGTAACTGTTGCCTCAGATACATGCATCTCTAAAACATAAACAATCACTCTCAGAGATGGTATAGCCAGAGTTTAACCAGAAATCACAAAATGGTGGCCACAGACATGTTGTATTTGGGCCTGTACTTTAAAAAAAAAAAAAAGGAATCAGTTTCTGGGGTAAACACAATAATGGCTTCTCAAGATGTTCATGTTCTAATCCCCAGAACCTGTGAATATGTTAATTTCCAAAGCAACAGGGGCTTTGCAGACGTGATTAAGTTAAAGATCTCGAGAGGGGAGAGTAGCCTGTATTACTCAGGTGGGCCCCGTGGTGTCACAAGGGAAAGAAGGTGACAGGAGAGTTGGAGGCGGAGAAGATGTGACCAAAGAAGCAGCAGATCAGAGTTAGGGAGATTTGAAGATGCCATGCTGCTGGCTTTGAAGGTGGCCAAGGAATGTAGGCAGCATCTAAAAACTAGGAACGATGAGGAAATAGATTCTCCTCCAGAGCTCCTGAAGGGGTGCAGCGCAGCAGAAGTCCATTAACATCTGACCTCCAGAACTGTGAGATCATAAATTTGTATTGTTTGAGCCACTGTCTGGGGGAATTTGTTACAGCAGCAATAGGAAGCTCGCACAGCTTCCAACATTTAAAAGTCAAAAGGTTGGACTTTTTAAGAAAAATCTATCTTTCAGACCTCTCTTGGAAAATTGGGACATCTGTCCATACCTGGCCCACGTTCCGGGACAGAAATTGGCTGAGTAACAGCTGCGTCTTTTAGAAAGAGAATGGGGTTTACGTCTTTTAGAAAGAGAATGGGGTTTACGGTTCTCCTCTATCCTTGCCTTCCTTGTATTCCCAGACGCTGAGGGCTAAGAGCCAGGTGTGAATTATTATCAACTTGGCTTTTGCGATTGTGGCTGGCCTGCTTCACGCTATAGTTTGTTACTACAAGTGAACACACCATTCTTCTTCTACCGTCTACTTAGACAAACTGTCGTCTAAATGACCGGCCATTTGAAGTGTAAAAACCTGCCAATGGAAGGCTTCTACTTTTATCTTCAGCTCTGAAAAGCATTGGACAGAAAATTGGGATGAACCACGGAGAAGAGGTAAGTGTGTCCACAGGCAAAGGAAAACAGACGCATGTAGGTAAGTATCGCCAATGAGGCTCCACATGCTCTCGGGTTCAGTTGCTTTTGACAGCATTATTTCATAGACTATTTGTAGTAATCACCTACACAAGTGAGGATTCTGCAGGTTATGATTACTTGAAATCCTGGCTTTTTTTTTTTTTTTAATTTGAAGGAAGAGGAGCCTAAACTAGATTTTAGAAGTATTTGGTCAGTGATGAATTTATATTATATCTTATAAAATCGTATTTTAAATCAAGTGGATGTTAGGCAGAATCTGGGTTGTTTTGTCTGGAGGAAAAAAAAAGCTTTGGCCACAGAACAACCTTCTAAAGGTCTTGAAAATAGAAATGCATAATGCTGAATGTACTTGAAGGATGCCCAAAACGAGGTATTTCTGCCATGGAAGCCAGCCACTCAGCAATTTGACCACTAAAAAAAATGTTTCCACTGTATAGACAGAATTTTTTGCCAAGCCAGGAACACCAATGGTGAGCTATAAACATCTGCAGTTATAGAAAAGGCCACTTTATAAAATGGCCGTTGGTATTTTTCCCCCAATAACTCTGAATATCAAAAGACAGCACCAATAGCACATTTCCCAGAATCATAATCACTTCCTCAGTTAAAAACACCTACTCAGAGCTTCACTTGTCAACAGGCAACTTCACCTGGCTTTATTTTTACAACACCTCTGATGGTTCAACTCTGTGACTGGCCAATCATCGTGGGCAGGCCAGTTCTGTTATTAGACTGGTTTAGAAGAGTAAGCAGTCCAGAATAGTGGCAGAGATTGATGCTCCAAAATTGGCTGTTCCCTCTCAATGTAAGCTCTAGTTAAAGAACAGCTCTCTCTGGGAAATGAAGCGGATTTGGAAAATGGGGTAGTTCTGAACTTCTTATGTGAATATGTTTTTTTCAAAGAGTGAACTCAGTCACTCTGTACTCTCTGTGGCACATGAGATTTCAACGTGAACCATCTGGGGAAACACATCGTTGACCTACTTGGTGTGGGACCTGTATTAGTTTGATAGGGCTGTCATGACAAAGTCCCACAGACTGCATAGCTTACAAAACAAATCTATTGTCTCTCAATTCTGGAGGCCAGAGGTCCAAGATCAAGGGGTGGGCAGGTTGGTCCCTTCCGAGGGCTCTGAAAGTGAATTAGTTCCATGCCTCTCTCCTAGGTCCCAGTGGTTTGCTGGTAACCTTGGGCATTCTCTGGCTTTGGCTGCATCACCCCAATCTTCTCTTTCCAGCCACTACATGTCCACTGTCCTCTATATCATACTCTAATCCTGTCCTCTTTTCCTGCTCTATCCCTTATGGCTGAATTTATTCCTTGGCTGCAATGATCACCTTTAGGCAGCTGATTCTAAGTTGCTATTCCTAGCCTTGACTTCTCTACCTAGCTACAAATTCATGTTGCTAGTTGTTGGTACCTGAAACTGCAATACAACTAAAACTGAAAGCCAGTCATCCTCCCTGAGTCATCTTCTCTTCTCTATTACATTGTTTCTGTTAACTTATTCTTATATTCAACCAGGCTTGGAATCTGGTGGCCCTAGCACATGTCCTTTCCTTTGTTCTCTTTTAGCCGGTCTCCACGGAAATCCTGTTGTCTCTACTTCTAATGTGTAAATTGTCTTTTTCTGACTTTTCCTAATCCGAAGCCCTCATTACTTTTCACCTGGGTGTCTTAAAGTGCTCCCTGTTATCTCAGCCTCATCTGCCCCTTTCTAAACCATACCCTTCTTCATCTAGTTTAACCTTCCAGAAGTCCAGCTGAAAAACATAATTGGTGCCCCATTTTCTATCATGTGGGAGATCATGAATCTCTTTACAATTCGGACATCTGAAGGAGAACTCTGGATTAAAAAGTGCTTTGAGGTAAATTCTGTGAGGGTAAAGGAGTATATTGATGTTTATTTCATCCCTGGCTAAGCACAGATTGACTAAGACCAGCTATTCATGACTCAACATTTGAGGGAAAAGGTTCTGCTTAATGTTAGCTTGGGCAGGACACAGAATTTAAAATTAAACCCTAGAATGGTATTCTAAGGCCATGTTTCTGAAGTTGAGGTGTGATGAAGTGAAAATGAAATCAAGTGGAAAATGAAGGAAAACTTCACAAATTTGCCTAGGTCCAACTTTGTCCAAAACACCCACAAACACATATCCATCTATTAATATATTCAAATGCCTTGGTTCATACATACAGATCAAAAACATATTGGACTTTGGCTTTTTCTAAGTGAGTCAATAGGCTCATGACAAGCTAACCATGCGTATTATTAACAGTCACCACAAGTTTCTTTGGACTAGTTCAGGCAGCAGCTGCATAAATATTTCTTACATTGGCTGCCTGCCCCACTCTACTTCTTTGCAGAAAATACCACATTTTTTTTTCCAGCTTAGTTCACTGCTCATATCTCATGTGGCTTGACTGAAGAACGTTATTTCTAAAACTAGATCTGCTCCAAGCATAACTATGACTTCTGGCAGGTAGAGACATGATTTTTCTCCTCTGTCTGGCTTATTCCTGTTCATCCCTCAAGACTTAGCTCAGAATATTCAGCTTCGAGAAAAGGGGACCCATGAATAAAACCATAAACTTTTTTTGTTCCTTTTGAGACAGGGTCTTTTTCTGTTGCCCAGATTGGAGTGCAGTGGCATGATCATAGCTCACTGGCCTCAAGCAATCCTCCTGGGTCAGCCTCCCGAGTAGCTGGAACTACAGGCACATGCAACCATGGCCAGCTAATTTTTTGTAGAGTCGGAGTCTTGTTATGTTGCCCAGACTGTCTCAACTCCTGGCCTCCAGCAATCCTCCTGCCTTGGCCTCCCAAAGTGCTGAGATTATAGGCGTGAGCCACCACCCCCAGCCAAAACCATAAACCTTTAAGTAACACAAGCATTTAATAAATAGAAAACATACTATTTAATGAAGGCCGGGCGTGGTGGCTCACACCTGTAATCCTAGCACTCTGGGAGGCCGAGGCAGGTGGATTGTTTGAACTCAGGAGTTTGAAACCAGCCTGAGCAAGAGTGAGACCCTGTCTCTACTAAAAATAGAAAGAAATTTATCTGACCAACTAAAATATATATATATAGAAAAAATTAGCCGGGCATGGTGGCACATGCCTGTAGTCCCAGCTACTGGGGAGGCTGAGGCAGTAGGATCGTTTAAGCCCAGGAGTTTGAGGTTGCTGTGAGCTAGGCTGACGCCATGGCACTCACTCTAGCCCGAGCAACAAACCGAGACTCTGTCTCAAAAAAAAAAATAAATAAAATAAATAGAAGACATACTATTTAATGGAAAGGAAAATCAAAAAGTATGAAGTCAATTTTTCCTAATAGGATCTATCATCTGTAATGCTGATCAAAATTTCAATGAGCTTGTTGGGAATTGAAATAATGACTCTAATGTTCATCTAGAAAAATAAATGCTAGAAGAATGAGGAAAATTCTGAAAAAGTGAGAACTTGTTCATACATTTTATGAAACTAGAATGGTATTGACCCATGAATTTCTAGACTCCAGTGAGAACAACAATTAGAAATAGTCTCACATACACTTATGAATTTGGTATCTGAAAGCAACTACCATTTAGTGAACTTTTACGTGCTACATGTATTATTCTAAGCCCTTTATATGCAATAACATGGCAGTCCCCAACCTTTTTGGCACCAGGGATGGGTTTCATGGAAGACAATTTTTCCACTGTGGGGGCATGCAGAGCTCAGGTGGTGATGCCAGTGATGAATAGGGGAGTGGTTGTAAATACAGATGAAGCTTCCCTCGCTTGCCGCTCACCTCCTACTGTGTGCACCCTCCATTCCCCTTCCTAGTTTCATGGAAGACAATTTTCCCACTGATGAGGGTGGAGAGTACAGCCTGGCAGCAGAGCTCTGCGGCTCACTCCCTACCAGGCCATGTACTGGTATGGTCCACAGCCCAGGGGGTTTGGGGACCAGAGCCCTAACATATAAGTCCTGAAAACTCCTGGAGTTAGGTACTGTTATTATCCCGGTTTTATATATCAGAAAATAGTTTTACCCAGTTAGTAAGCAATGGAGCCAGAATTTGGATATAGATAGCCTAATTCCAAGAACTATTAATCACTATACAGTATTTTTAAAAATCAGCCAGGAAAAAGATCATTTAACATGAGTGACTAATGGAAACCCTACCTCACTTTTTTATATCACAGCTAATTCTAGACGGCTTAAATAATAAGTAGTCCCAGTTACTCAGGAGGTTGAGGCAGGAGGATTGCTTAAACCCAGGAGTTTGAGGCTGCAGTGAGCTATGATCATGCCACTGCACTCCAGCCTGGGTAACAGAGCAAGGCCTTGTCTCAAAAGGGAAAAAAAAAAGTTTATGGTTTTACTCATAGGTCTTCATTTCTGGATACTGAATATTCTAAGTCTTGAAGGATGAACAGGAATAAGCCAGATAGAGGAGAAAAATTGTGTCTCTAGCTGTCAGAAGTCATAGTTATGCTTGGAACACACCTATAAAAGATATACTTTTAAAAGTAAAAGTACTTTTACTGTGATATAAAAGTATCAGAGAAAAACATAAACTTAAAAAAAATTCTCTACGTGGAGAGGCCTCTTTAAAGTCCACCCAAAAGTCAAAATCAAAATAGAATAGACTGATAGACCTAACTCATAACCATTTTAAAACCATAATTAAATAAGCAAAGAGGTGAAATAATAATTATAGTGCACATGACAGGCAGACATTAACATCCCCAGCATACGAAGATCTTTTATAAATCAATCAGATGATGATAAACATGCCAATGAAAAACATGTACAAGTAATTTATAAAAATAAGAAAAATAGGCAAAAAAGTGTGAAAAGATGTTTGAACTTAACTGTTGATTAAAGAAATGCACATTCAAATAAAAATTATTAATTTCTCAGATTGGCAAAGATAATGAAGTGACAAAATCTGATGTTGACAAAGGTGTAGGAAAACATGGGGATTTGAATTGGCACAACTTTTCTGGAGAGCAGTTTGGCATTTATGAATCCAAATTTCAAATGTTTATAACTTATGATCTACCAATTCTTCCAGGGACTTACCTGTGCATATCATTGCCCAAGTACCCAAAGCTACATACACAATGATGGTAATTACAACATTATTTAAAACAGCAAAAAGAAAAAAAAAACAAACCCTAATTTCCTCTGAAAAAGGACTAGTTAAATAAAGGCACGAGATATAAAATACTATGTGGCCATGACAAAATTGTGACATAATTTTAAAGTCATTGATCTGGAATGATGTCCAGGTTATATTGTTGAATGAAAAATAATCAAGATGTTGGATAGCATGTGGAGTGTGGCCACATTTTAATAAAATTAAGTGTATGCAAATACACACATATACATGCATGCCTGGGAATGGTATTCACCAAAATGTCAACTGCAATTATCTCTGAAGAGATTTTGGGCGAGCTTGACTCTCTTGTTTATGTTTTCATGTATTACCTGGAATATTTTAATGAGCAAATACTACTAAACAAACAGGACAGACACAGATGAAGCATTGTTTTATTCAGGAAGCCTTCCCTAACTCCAGGATGGTAAGTAATTCCCGCTGACCCCTATGCACCCTATGCACATCTCAGGCATAGACATCCCCACATTGCAATCTAAGGACATTTATTAGTATCTTTTGCCCTACCTTGCTATCGGTGAATATCTCTGTATCCTATTTGTTTTGTTTTTCCCATGACAAGCTCAGTGACTGACACAGAGCAGACACCCAATGACTCATACTATTTGGAAACTCAAACTAATGTCCTCTAAAATGATATATTGTAGGAGCAAGTAGGCATGAGATTCCTTTTTATAAGAGTAAGATCCTTCCTAGCACTCTGGGAGGCCAAGGTGGGCAGATCATTTGAGCTCAGGAGTTCGAGACCAGCCTGAGCAAGAGTGAGACCCATCTCTACTAAAAAAAAAAAAAAAAAAATAGAAAGAAATTATCTGGACAACTAAAAAATATATAGAAAAAATTAGCCGGGTAAGGTGGCACATGCCTGTAGTCCCAGCTACTTGGGAGGCTGAGGCAGAAGGATTGCTTGAGCCCAGGAGTTTGAGGTTGCTGTGAGCTAGGCTGATGCCACGGCACTCTAGCCCGGGCAACAGAGTGAGCCTCTGTCTAGAGAAAAAAAAAAAAAAAGAGTAAGATCTTTATAAGATTACTGTGTGGGGTTTTTTTCCCCAGTGATTTTTATAAGATAAATTGTGGAGAAATGCAAAGCAATAGACCTCTTTTTATGGCTCTGTTTACGTTCAAGCAAGTTGCAAGGTCTCCATAAATTTAACATCCCTCAGAATCCTTCCTGGGAGTACTGCTGTTTACGTCTGGTCTTGACAATGACACTGATTTGTTATTGGGAATATGTCTACTTTTCTGGACTCTCACTTCCTGCATCTGCAAACTGAAAATGAGAACAATTCATCCAGCAACAGCACGACCTCCCGTGACTGCGGTAAGGAGGAATACCTAAGAGTGTTTGCTCAAAGGCTCTACTTTAGATATGCTTCATTTCAGCTCCAAATTTTCCAGTGAACTATGTATTTTGACATTGAGAAACAATGTTTTGGCACTGAACTATATGCAGAACATTTCACAATAAGCTCTTCTTATCAGTTCACCATGTGATGTTTTCCTTTTAGCTAGATCACGAATTATTCTGGGGTTAGTGCTTTTAAACTATAGTAACAGATATGAATTGTGGATAGACATGGTCTCTTAACTAGTTAGTAGTACTAACAGTGTGAAGGAGTAAACATTTCCATATGTTCATAAACATATTTTAGGGGATGGTGTTGGTTTTGTGGTGTTGATGGTTCTATTGCTGCTTAAAAAAAAAAAACAACAACTCAAACAGGACAGAATGGTATTAAATGAAAAGTTACAGCTTTAACCCTTATTATACTAACTGAAGATAATCACTTGGCATTATTTCCATTCTTAGATCTTCAGGTAGTTACCTCATCATTAGTTTGTTTCCCTGTGTTTAGGTGGGTGTGATTTTCACACACTTCTCCAGCCAATAAAAACACCAGCTTTTAATGAGCTGTATCTCTTGCTTGACAAGGACACTAACAGATCAGTTTGTGTCTGAGTGTTCAGTTAATTTTTTGGAGATTAAGCTTAGAATTTTTCCAATGTGTTACATTAAATATATGTCACCATTTTGAACTTAACATGTTGCATAAAACTGGTTATAAGACCTGTGTGCATTGCTATGCATTTATTTGCTTAAAATCAAAGGTCTAAAAGTTTTAAGAAATGTAAAAAGTTGAAGAATATAAAAATACCACAGAAAAGAGAAAAAGAATGACTAGAATTAAAGAGTGAAAAAGAAATATTAGATGCAAATAACCTATAAGCTATAGTCAACATATTTGCACATGACAATAATTTATAACACATTGTGACATATTTGTATTATACTTCAATTAACTTAGATATAGTTCTAAGACCACACAGTCTTTTCCTTCTTCTCTACACAAATACAGTTTTCACTTTCAAAACAAGGAAATTTGTTACATATTTAGTCAATGACCATTAACACATCACAATATTAGACTTTTGAAAAAGTCTGTTCATACCTTCCTAAACCTGTATTTCCAAATGAACAGCATAAGTTGTTCTCTCAATAATTCAATCTTTGGGCACATTAAAAATTATATTTGAGAAGACTAAGCTTGTTAATAAATGTATAGATAAAAGACTTAGGTAAGGATTAGGATCTGCTAGAATGGCTACATCTAATTCTCAATACCACTAATATATTTCTTTTTCTTGATTTAGCAACCTAAAATAATCTCTCTCAATGACCCACTATGACAGATAAGTAATTCATCTCACATTATGTCTGCTTTCTCTTTAGCCCTTCTCCCAGGTTTTGCTGGTTATTGTTTTTTATTAGTCATCTTTCGTAATTTAAAAAAAATGCTTAAATTCTTTTTTTTCCATTTACTTTAGACAGTATCTCAATTCCCGCTCTTTTTTTATAAAATGGGGAAATAAGAACCTTACACTATCCTTTACTTCTCTGTCCCTAACTCCCAGGTTTTGCCAGCTATACCATTATTTTTAAATTATCAGTATTTATAACATTTACAGTATATTCTATATAAAAACCCAATAATTCATAAAATAAGGATAAAGTCTTGTGTTATATAAAGCCTTTTAAAATAAAGCCTTGTTTTTATTTTTTTAATTTTTTCCCTTTTTAAAATTTATTTGAGACGGGGTACAAACACTTTGGTTACACAGATTGCCATTGCACCACCGGGTCAGAGCTGCAAGCGTGCCCATCCCTCAGCCTTGCTTTTAAATAAAGCCATTTTAATAGTCTTTTTTTGTGAAGTCTCGTTTTTTTTTTAATAGTTTTGTTTTATTAAGTCTTCTAAGCTTTGTTTAGAGGTTAATTCTAAAAATTGGAAACAAACAGCATATACAGTATTATGTCGATATTATTCATTGCAAATTTAAGTATTATGACTTGTGCTTAGGAGGAAGAAATGTAATCCTACGTAAGCAAAACTTTGCCACTCAAAGGAAATGATTTAAGAATCAAAGTAAACTTAATTCTCTTTTCTTTTACTCCAATAATTCCTCAGCATCATGCCCCAGTTTATTTGGTTTCCTATATGGAACGTGACTTTCTTGTGTAACTTTTCCTTTTTTTCCTGAGGTTTCTTCTTGCCTCTTTTTCCTCATTAGACAAAAAGCACATGAACCCTTCACCATATCATTAATGGAGTCCAGCTTCTCTTCCTATGCCCCCCACCCCTAGTTCAGGTCCTCTGTTATTCTGCTACCTCTTATTAATACTTGATTTTTCAATAGAAAGATATTTGACATCCTAGATTAATCTCTAAAGTCTCCTTTTTCTCTCTTAGTTTCCTTTGTCTTTTTGCTCTACTTTTAAGTCTAGCCTTTTATTGAATTTGGAAAGGAGGGGCAGTCATATTTTTAATTTCCAATAATCTCCTCCTTGTCTGTTTTTACAGAAAATCTTGTACTTTATAGAAACCATTCCTTTATCCATCTCTGAAGATACTAACTAGAATTTTAAAATTTGATTGTTTTCCCTAAGTCACCTGTTTTCTTTGGTCCATTATTTTCTTTATTCATCTTAGTCCTACTATCTGGTGCTGTTGGTTTTCCCCAGATATCTGACCATCACTGGTTCTCTGGTCATGGTTATATAAGAAAGACTAGGTTGATGAATTCAAGTAGCTCATATGGATTTCCTCTGCTGTTAAGTAGGTTGTTTTTAGCAAATATCACTGTAACTGGGAGAATTTCTGTGTAAGTGGGCAAGTCATGTCAATGGGTAGTCTTCTTAAGACACATGGGCAGAGAGCACAAAAATAATCAGGTTTCCACTCCCAATATCAGAACAAGAGGGCTTTGCTTTGCTGGGGGTGCATACTTTCCCTGGGAGTATGAGCCCCTCCAGACTAAACTGTTCGCTTTGTTTAGCCATCCATTTGCAAATGCCACCATGTCAGTTTCACTGCACACAAGCTCTGTGTGGGTGGACAGGAACAGCTTTTTTATATTTATTTATTTATTTATTTTCTGAGATCATCTGGCTCAGTTGCCCCAGGAGGACTGCAGTGACATCATCATAGCTCACTGCAGCCCAAAACTCCTGGGCTCAAGCTATCCTCCTGCCTCAGGCTCGCAAGTAGCTGGGACTACAGGCTCACAACACCACACCTGGATAATTTTTCTATTTTTTTGTACCAAAAAAACAGGAGGCTGGTCTCGAACTCCTGAGCTTAAGTGATCCTCCCACCTTGGCCTCCCAGAGTAGTAGGATTACAGGTGTGAGCCACTGCACCTGGCCTTGGAACAGCCGTTTTATGTATAGTCCTTCTACCCACTTCCCTCACTGGTTCTCTGTACCTGTCAATCCAAGCTACTCCAGGAAAGGAGGCTTGCATCTGTGCTGCAGCCTTTTGTGCTACGGCTTATGAGAGCAGATGCTTTCATCTGCTTTTTTCATCCCAGAGATTTGTCTGTGATCTGCTGATGACTCCACTTTAGGAATCTTCATTTGCCATAAATAAATACATGCCTTAGGATGTTAAGGATTTTCTGGCACTTCTCCTTAGAAGAAGCTCCTGCTAGGGTTGTGTGGTACGAAGGAAGGAAGGCAGCCTTTGGAGAAAGACAGAAACAGTTGTAATTCTGTTCTGCCACTTACTAGCTGTGTAATTACACGGCATTTATTCAAAGGCTATTTCTTCATCTATAAAGCACAGATAATGTCTTTTTCGTGGAATTATGGTGAGAATTAAATGAATAACATGCTGACAAATAATGTATGTTCAAATGTTAGTTCCTTTCCATTGTAATGTCTTTTAGCTAAATATCTTAGATTTAATAGGTAAGAAGATATCTATTAATATCTATTTGGTCAATATATAGTTCTAAATAAAAAATTAAATCTATCATTGGACAATTCTTTCCTGATTATATAAACATTAAACTCAAATATTATCTTAGGTATGAGTTAATAATATGTGACCATGTCTTGCTTATTAGAGATCATTTATTGTAAAGTCTTCAAAAACTAGTTCTTCAAAACATAGGTTTCTCTTGAAGTGTTTTAGTTACTATAAAATGTATCTATTTGCTTACCTTTTGTATTACCACTACAGCTATATACAGTAGTTAAGGACAAGAACCATCTAAAACAATTTTGAACATATTTCAAAATTGTTCACTTCAGGAACTTTGCAGTGCACTTTTCTCCCAGTAAAAATGCAATAAGGAAAACATTCAAATAAATACATACTAAGTCACATATAGGCCAGGGTGAAGAACGTGGAAAAAAAGCACTTACTTGTACTTTGATCTCCCATTTGTCCATTCTTTAGATAAAATACTTGCTCCCTTTTGCACTTGGAAAATGTAAACAAGTCTCCATATAAGGAAAAATGTTGTTTAACTTTTAAAGTATGACTAAACGTATCCAGTTCAGACTTGAGCTAACTGTGATGTGTTGTCACAAGGTTCTTCTAATGTTTCAACTCTATTTTTGAATTGCTGTCTTGTAAAACAAAAATGTTCTGATAGCAAAGATTATTCTGAAAGGTAGATCAAGAGGAAGAAAGAAGACATTAAAAAGGAGCAATGTTTAACTGAAGTTATAGAGTCTGAAGTAAGTATCATTTGGAGAATTAAGGTAAAACTCAGTGATCTTTTGTCTTGGCTGAAAGGAATCTTGGACTAAATTTATCACAATAAATATACTAGACTAGATAATTTGTACACATACTTTGTTCTGCTCTATATCTTTAAAGTTTTTAATTACTCTTATGAGTCTTAATGGAAACATGACTTTTATTTTAACCTTCCTTAGAATTTTGGAAAAAAATACATATAGTTAACTGATAGATAATCTTGGTGAATAAACCAAATGATATAAAAAGTTTTTTTAACTTCATTAAAAAGAAATTATAAGAATAAACCCTAAACTGTACTTTGAGGATTGAAGGACAGTAGGATGGGAAGAGGGGACATTTACTCTTTACAATTCTGTGCTTTTTCTTTTTTTGAAACAGGAGTGCACTGTCTTTAAATTCAGGTAAACTTTAAAAGGTTTTTCTTTTTTAATTATCATTATCCTATAACCCAACAGTGCAAACAACACATGGAATAAAGGAACTATGTGGCAGAATTCTAATTCACATCAATATGGTGGTAATAAATGCATAGATTATTTGACCTTAAGTGATCTCCAGTAAAGGATGCCTAATAGCATAATATTAACAATTTTTGCCACAAATATTTGCCCAGCTCTTTCTTCTTCTCCTTACATCGCAGTTCTTGTACGTATGTTTCCTCTCTTCCTACACTTACTAGCTCTATTTAAATACCATTCTCTTGCTCACGAACCATCCCCTTAGAGAAAAGCTTAAAATATGGCAGCCCATGGATGACTCATAGGTAGCCCACGGATGTATTTTGTTTGGCTAGCAAAATATTTTTAGCATTTTCAAATTAGTTGCCAGTATTCAAGAATTTGGAGATTTCACACAAAATTCCAGATGCCCAGCTTCTCTTGAAAGGTCAGAAGATCTGACAACACGGGGCCCACGGTCTGCATGGCAACTGGGATTGCTCACAGCTGAACGTGCTCTCCAGCTCTCGGGAGTCCTGATCACACCCCATTTCCTCCCCAGTATGATTTCTAGTGCCACGCGCCATTTAGCATGCCTCTTGCTCTGTTTTTTGTCTTACAGGAAACAGGAGTAACTTGTCTGGTTATACTCTAATTTTATATTCTTATTTTTTTTTTAAGGGGTGGGGGACAATGAAAAAAATATCAAGCAAGCCAGGTGTTTTGGAAAAAAAGGGGCAGTAGGCATATTTCTTTGTGGAAACGAAGATGACTTTGTGTTTACTATGCAAAGGTGTTGATGCTGAGAGAATCAACTTAATAACCTCAATAAGAGCCTGTATGCAATAGAGAAAAGCATGAAAAAGTGTAATGAATGTGTTTTCAAGATGGACCAAAATAAGCGGAACTTTCATAAAATGCAATTACATATTAAATGAAAGAATATTTTCCTTTTTCTAATCCACTTCACTCATTTGTATAACCCAAGTGACCCTGTCGGTATTTGAGTTTGACCCCCGTTTAGAAACACACCCAGACACTGCCACACACATCACATCTACCCCTGTCCTACTTCTATGCCCTGGGACAGTAAACAGCAAAGGCTGTCCAGACCAGCAATGATTCTCCTCCACTTCCTGCTCTGAGCAGTCGTACACAAAGATAAGGACAGCAGCTGTAAAAATTCCTATTAACTCTTCAACTCCATGCTCCTTCCTCCTTACAGGGCCTCTCTCTCTAGGGCCCTATGCTGGCAAAATGCCCATATTAAGACCAGAGGCCTTCCTTTGCTAATATGGTTCTATTCATCTTACAAGGTCACAGGCCTTCAGGGCAAACACTCAGGGCAGATCTCCAACCCCAGCTGAACGCCCATGGGAGGGAGCAGAGAGCCTGTTCACGACAGCAGCCAAACCTCTAGCACAAATGTCACGAGCAGATCAGTAGCTACAGGGTGATGCCAAAAGGTCTCAGGCTCCCAATTTTAGGGAAAAGGAGAGGAGACTGATCAACTGTGTCTCAATCAACTCTGCATCCCCAGGACTGATCACAGTCTTGGGGCATAGACCAAGTCTTTGATAAATGTTTGCTTAATATACAATGTGGCTCTACTCTCTCTGGAGTCTCGGCAGGAATCTATCCTTGACTCCCCCTCATTACTTAGGTCCACCCTCCAATAGTAATACTACCTCATCTTAGAGTCCACAAAGTGCTTCCACGTGGCTTCTCTTATTTGATTTAATCAGGAAAGTTGCAAGGGAGGTAGGATTGGTTTAGTAGTATTTTCAATTTACAGAAGGGAAAATAGAACTTGAGAGTATACTGTGACATGTTCAAGGTCAAAGAATGAGTGCTGGGCCTCATGTTTGCCATGCTTTTATCCAGGCCACAATAAACCAGAAATATGAATAGGGAGATAACACTAAAAAATATGAATTATGAAACTGTAGTCCTTTATAGAGAAAAACACATTATCCAAAACAGATGTTCTGTAACAAAAGCAACATTACATAATTAGGAAACACAATTCAGAAAAAAGGATTTTAAAAATACTTTTATATAGAAATATTTTACAAAGATTTTACAACATAGCAAATCATTGTCATACTGTAGAAAGATGCAGAACAAGATTAAACCTCAAGAATAAAGAAAGTGCTCATAGCAACGTATTGCAGTCTCCAGGAAAGTGCATCAACGGTTAAGGCAAAGTACCATGTTGGTACTGACATGCTGCCAACTGACTTGCACAACAGTTTTTAAAAATATATACCAACTGTTTTTCCCTCTACTCAAAGACATTTGAAAACGATACTTTTATGAACGTTCTTGCTCTAGAACAATGTAGAAATAACTCCTGGGTATAAAATAGTAAAAGTCAAAATGTTCTACCTGAGTGTGTTAAAAGTAAATCAAATGATTTCTAAAACAAAACCTTTACAAGTGTGGGCTTCCTTTCTACATGTAACTTGTCCAGCTGAAGGCTTACTCCCTCATAGTCTACCACAGAGCTCATTAATCACAGTAGCCTGAGTTAAATTAGGCCTTCATCCTTCCATGTGGCTTTTTTGGCTTCTAGTCTCTATGGCCAAACTACTGACCTAGTCGAAGTCCTTATGCATTCACTGTGTTATAAATCTACTTTACAGCTTTGCTTCTACCTGTAGCTTACATGATAGCCATTTTATGAAGTGCTACATATGCTGAATACAATATGTTGCCCTATCTGATAATAAAAATACAAAGGTGCTCCTTAAAGTTAAACCATGAACCTTATTAGAGAATTCTAGTTACGTATTTTGTTTTTCCACAAACTAAGTCCCTTAAGATCAAAAGGATCAATAAGGATAATACTGGTTATCAAACTTTAATCTTCACACTTGGAGAAGAATTTGTTTTTATAATATAACTGACAATAAGATACAAAAAAAAGTAAATTAGCCAGACTTGAACAGACATGAGTTTTAAGGAAAACTGACATATTTGAATTCTAGTACAGATAGTAAGTATCTGCCAAAGAACAACTTAATGTACATGACTAACCACTCTTTTATGCAAATTTTATCTACCCATGAAAAATAGGGGGTGTTCAGCGTTAACAAAATCTTCATAACTGAGTTTTTATTTTTCTATTTTTTTCCATGTCTAAACATAAGGGAAATTAACCATCTCACTTCTGCTGACTTAGGTTTCCTAAATAGCTTTTAGTCCTCAAGGCACAGCTGTGGTAAAAACAGAGAGAAAAACCCAGCCATTTATTGGAATTCTGCAGTATAAAATAAGCACATGTGCTCTCTCTATATAATCTAGTAACAGGGATAGCAACAGTTAAAACTGTCTTAAACATCAGATGTATTAGCTTGATTTTCATGCCTAACTTCTTTTGTATTAGGACAACAAACAAAGAGTTGGTTCCCCAGAGTTTTTTGGGCGAATCGGAAATACATAGCGTGGCCCATTGCCACAAAGGAGACTGAAATCAATACGAGCAAGCCAAAAGCTTCAGGATTCGGAGCCAGGATGACCATGATGAAGTGCAGAAGATCAAGAAGATAGTTCATGGAATTCTGTACACCATTTATAATGCCTCTTTCAGATTCAATTACATTTTCTTGCAGCAACTGTGTCACAGTTAAATCAAAGGACCAAAGACCTATAAATAAAAGATTTTTTAAAAGATCAGATTTTAGTTTATAGCCATGTATTTCAGATTTATAGATAAAAGTTTGTTGACATATGCAAAATACACATTTAGCCCCACTATCTTTAAGTCACCTAATATATATTTATCATAGCCTTGCCTTAGAGAATTATTTTACATTAGTAAGTATTGGGTTATTAGCAGATTCAAGAACTTTTATAAGTCCAATCTACAAACTTATTAGGTCTGTTTTTCTGTGATTATTCATACTACAAAAGCAAAACTTTCAAATCAGAGACATCATAAATCCTATTACAGTAGAAGCACTAGTATTTTTAAAGTTTATGACCCAATATATGGTTATGGCTAAAGTATAAGGAAACTTTAAACCATTGTTACATTTACTACTTGAGTTCTAAAGCCCCTACAATAAAGCTGTCTTGCTTGAATATTAATGTCTTCAATAAATTAATAAGCTGCTTTGTAGCACAAGATAAGTATGATTTCATTTCAAGAATGAATTTGGTCAGAGATAATTCATTGATACTCTATTAATGATTACTTAAATTTTGCTTTGTAAGAAGTCTTTACATTATGTTTCCTTACAGAGCTGTATAATCTATTTGTGTGGCAAAGTATGTAGTAAATACATATCAGCTAGCGAGGACTTTTGAAGGATTTTTTTTCAAACTGCCATGTCTTTAAAAAAAAAAAAAAACTACTGTTTTTTTATGTTGGCCCATGGAAATATTCTCTAAATTATAGTTCTTTTGGTTAGAGTTATTATAAAGATTCTAAATGCCTTGATGGCAGTATAATTACTGTAACTAATATCTTTTAAAAATTAAATTACATTAAAAGAGTAACACTTAAAATACTTCAAAAAAATTTTCAAGTCTAAAATATGTTTCAAGTATATGTACATACACATACACATATACAAATGTATTTTTAAGCTATAAAATAAAAATTTCATAATTAAAGATCAGATTATATATATAAAAGTCATGAATTTTGCTTAAGTTAACATTCAGGTAATATTTCAGACCATTTATTGATGGATTCTTTGTACCCACATTCCAAAAAGATACTTTAGTTCATTAATATACAAAAAGAGATTTCTTACCAACTCGAGCAGCAATGACGCCTGCAAACAGCAGACTGACGGAGATTATGGGCACAGGCTTAGGACCGGTCTCTGGAATGATATTAGCAGGATCAGACCCGTTTGACATGTACATTTCTGTTATAATGGCGGTTTCAGGTATTTTGGTAGGTGTAATCGACTCTCCTTGAATGAACCTTGAACGGATATCTTCAAAAGGAGAAACAGACAAGTCCAAGGGGCTTCCAGGCATGAACACGGAGATCACACACAAGGTCAAACAGGAAAGCTGTGCCAATCCTGAGATCACACCAGTCCGAACCAGACCACATTTTCGATGTAGCCAGGTAAAAGCCACAGTTCCCATTATTCCAGTTACAGCTGATGCTCCCATCAAAATGCTGAGAACGGAACCACTCAGCCCCTGAGTGTAGGCGTACCCTGTAGTGATGCAGTCGAAGCCAAGGACAGTCATATAAAGGAAAGCAAGACCCATGCCAGCCAGGAACACTGGCTGGTTGTAGTAGGAGACCCATCCATCTCGGAAGGTGCGGAAGGGCTCAGCCATCTGGGAGGCACAGGTGGGCTCTTGCTCATGTTCAAGCTCATGGACATTAGAGTCTTTCTCACCCATTAGATGAGTTCCCTCAAGAGGATTTGGCTCAGTATCTGTTAATAAAAGATACCATTATTTGGCAGGGAGGACATGGGGGATAAAAGCTGATTAGCTTAGTACTTTTTCTTTTCCTATTTCCCTTCCCCATGGTTACTACTTTACTCCTTGGTTACTACTTTATAGTATGTATTTTCTTTCAGTAATAATCTAAGAATTCCAGCCAAGGAACAATCTCCAAGTATCATTTTTATTAAATAAAGTACACTTATAACTTTGACTAAAGAAGTACAAAACCAATCCATGTAATCAAAACATTTGTATCCCCATAATATTCTGAAATTTAAAAAAATACTATTTATCTCTCTTTTTTTTTTTTCTTTCTCTTAGAAATTATACCCTCACCAAAATAAATAGCAGGAAAACTCATCCGATAAAATATAAAAACTGTCTGGGAAAACGCAGCATCTTATTTCTGGGGCCCTGTTAAGATTCCATTTACCCAGAAGCCCAACTTCTTCTGCTCCTGAGACATGCCCATCTTCACTTCCTCGCTCCCCTCCACTGTCCTACAAATGTCCACGCAACTCGCTCTTTATCTATCTACTCCAAGGGATTCTCTTGTTCTCTTTTTTCCCACTGTTCTTCCCACTCCTGTGACTCAGCTTTGCCCAGCCATTTCTCAACCAATTGTCCCTCTGTGCCTACTGTTCACATCAAGGACAAGGGCCAGGGGTCCTGCTCCAACCCCATTAGGTGCAACCCAGAGTTGTTCCTGGACCCTCAAAAGCCTGGTTTTGCCTCATCTACCAAAGTGATATATTTAATCTCATCCAGGCCTTCACTGGTAATAAAACCTGATATTAATTCAAAATAGTTTTATCTTCAACAACATTTAAGGTCTAAACATCAGAATAAAAGGAATTATCATTATGTTCAGTTTACCTTTGTGTAAATTCAGCTGTTTCAATTCTGTTTCCTCTACTTTAAGAGCAGCTTTCACAGCTAGAGCAGGAGTTTTCTGGTAAACCTTCCAGAGCAGAAAGTACTCCACACACATGGATACCAGATTCCATCCCGAAATGAAACCACAGCCAATAACTGGGGAGCCAAACGTCATAATCTGTCCCACAGCCATGGGGGCCAAGATGTTGGTTAACTGGTCAATCCTTCGAATTGTAGCATTCATGTCTACAGAGATGGGTGGAAAAGGCAGATAAGTGTGCAAACCTATCAAAGAGAGACCACCCATTTACATAATACAAAGTCATAAACCAAGAGTGTAGATTCCTAAAATATGAATTTCTAAAAGCACTATGTGAACAAACTACTTTGTTCGAAAAACAACTGTTTGGATTAAGTCACACTAAATTTGCCTCAAAAATCATAATTCCTGTGGGATTATATAAATTCATCTAACATCAGCTTTTAAAATGAGTATAAGAGTGATTCTACATTCATTCTTTAATAAATATTTGTTAAATGCCTATTATAAGCTAGGCACCATTCTTAACAGTTTAAAGAAGACAAGTAACATCCTTCCCTGTCTTCATGGATTTACATTCTCACAGGAAAGAAAGAGACAATAAATCAACAAGTGTGTGTGCATGGCATATGTCAGATGTTCATTAAATACTATGGTGAAAAATAATGCAGAAAAAGAGCATTGAGAATGTTCAGGGGAACGTTCTAAATTAGATGAAGTCAGGGAGGGACTCACTGAGAAAAAAGAGAGCATCACAGCAAAGACCTACAGTGGCATACTCTGACATATTTTTAAAGGTTCTTTTTGGCTGCCATGTTGAGAAAAGACTACAGAGTGAGTGAGGGTAAGGGGGTTCACAGACAAAAGCAGAGGCAAGGAGACAACTGAGAGATGATGGTGGGCAGTAACCAATAGTGACAGGGAGAAATAGAATCAGGAGGACTTGCTAACAGATTAGATATGGGGTGCAAGAAAAAGGGAGGAATCACATACGGCTCTAAAGTGTGTTTGTTTTTTGCTGAGCAACTGATGGAAGATAGAGTTACCATTTACTGAAAAACAGACGACTTCAGAAAATCAGGTTTAGCACAAAAGAACAAGTGTTTGGTTTCGAAGATGTTGATTTTGATAGGCCTACTGAAATTTAAAAGAGGCCACATCAGGCAGGCAGTTAAATATATTAGGCTGGAGTTTGGGAAAGAAATACGAGCCAGATTTGGGAGTTATCAGCTGGTTGGTTTTTAAAGCAATGATACTAGATAAGATCACACTGCAATGTGTGTAGATTGAGAAGAGAGAGACAAGGTCTGAGAACTGAGCACTAGGAACACGAATGTTTAGAGGTCAGAAAGGTGAGAAGAAACTAGAAAAGAGGACAAAAGCCAGGGGAGTGTGGTGTCCTTGAAGCCAAGAGGTGACAATGTTTCAAAGAGGTGAGAGTAATCAACTATGTAGAGTGCTGCCCATAGGTCAAGAAAGACGAGCACTGGGAAGAAACCCCAGATTAGTCACATGAAAGGTGCTGGGGACCTTGAAAAGAGAAGAGCAGTAATGGCAGTGCCTGATTAAAGTTGGTTTAAGAGACTTCAAGGGACACCATTTATATTATATTTGGAGTCATTCCACCTAGAGCACAATGTGAATGTTGTCCTGTGGCCTTATGGAAGCAAGGTCCTGACCAAAGAAAGGAATTGGAAATAGACAACTCTTGTTGATACATTTTGCTGAACGGAAGAACAAAGAAATGGGGTGGTAGAGGGGGAAGTGCAGTAAACACAGCGATTTATAAGAAGAGCAAAATTAGGGCATGTTTATATGCTGCCTGGAATGATACAGTAGATGAAGTAGGTGGAATGTGAATCTACTGCACACATGGAAGAATTGCTCTTAAACAGGAGCAAACGATGCATCAGTAGTAACAAGTGGAGGCCACACATATGGCTTCAGGTACAGGTAGCAACAGAGATACGATGGTGGGATCACATGGCAACTCTTTTTTCATTTCTTCCACTTTCTCAGTAAAATACAAAGCAAGGTCATTGGTGAAAGTCAGGATCAGGGAGGAGGACATGAATGTGTGAGGTGAGAGGGAAAAAAGGAAGGAATCAGGAAAAACAGCATGATCATTTGACGATATGAAAGGCCAAACTTGAACCCAGTGGTCCTGGACCTTAAGCAACAACACTGACCAAGGTCATGTGTTTTTCTCCAGCCATGGTCTACTGAGGAGAGTTGGATTTAACCACGGTTTTACCAAACAAAATGACAAAAGGAGAGGGGGCCAAGTGAGCTGAGGGTATATGCTAGGAAGTGATCATGTAATCATGACTGACTTTGGAATTTAAGCTGAGTGAACAAGAGACGAGAGCGGTCAGGGACAGTGGAATTAATGACTTGTAGGTGCCAACAAGGTTGGAGGATTGTTGAGGCTGCGGTAGTGAAGGAGTGGCTGGAACGACAAAAGGTGGTTGTTCAAGAAATGGACGCCTAGGATTGAGATTATGGAAGGGGAGAGTTTAGTGATGATGACAAGGTCTAGAGTCTGACATGTAAATATACCTGAGTCAGAGTGGAGGACAAGATGGACAAAGAAGAGGAAGTTAAGAAAATGCCCAATACAAAGAAATGATAGATGTCTGAAATGATGGTATGCTAATTACCCTGATCTGCTATACACTGTATATATTGCAACATCACTGTGTACCCCATAAATATGTATAATTATTATGTATCAATAAAAAAAACCAAAAACTTAAAAAAAAAAGAAAATGACCTATTTTCTCATTCCCCATCTCACACAGCACAGTGAAAATTAATGCGACAAGTCTTTAACAATTATTTGGGTCACCTCAAGGGAAAAGCAATACGTGACTAATAAGTAAATTAACAGAAAATTGCCTTTATTCCTTCTCTAATTCTTCCTGGTCCTCAATTACTTTCCAATTAGTCCTATGGGTGTATAATGCTTATATGATAACAGGAGAACTTTGATACATGTCACCTTTCACTTGAGAGGCAAAGGCAGCTTTCATCAAGCTTGTATTCGACTGTCTTTGCAGAGGCTTCACTAACTTCCATCTGTCCCTCACTAGTAAGTTTCCAACTAATATGCCAACAGAGAAGTGTGGAACCCATCCAAATAACTCAATAATTTGAATCCAAAAACAAAGTAACTGAAGAAAATATATACTTGGATCTGAAAGCCCCAGAAAAACAACAAAAAAATTATTTTAGTTAAAATTATTACTCTTTCAGTTTTCAAGTGCTCATGGAGTTTTCCAATGTCATCAATTTCTATCTTTTATATTATACTTAGGAAGTTAATAATATTTAGGTGTCAGTACAAATGCAGTGTCAGAAAACAGCTTTCATTTTTCTGAAGCAGAATGAATTAAATAATTTTTTAAAGACCTAATCATTTTACTGGTAACAGGCTAGAAAAGAAGTCTTCTGAATATGCAAACATATGCTCTTTACAAATTTATATTTATTCTTATACAAACTTACGTGTGTTTGATTCCAATTTAACTTTCAGCTATGGCTGAGGCACAGAACATGACATTAAATAACTACTTCTATTATAAAGGGTATATTACATCTCATAGAAGTACAATTTTAAAAAAAGATTTGCTGAGCAAATAGCAGCTAGGTTTGTGTACCTTAAATATGAAATCAATTTTTAATCAGTAGAGCTTAAACATGAAAATTTATCTGCCATACTTGATCAAGCTGACCAGTACCGATTTTTTCTTCCTTCAGAATGATGGGAAAGAAAAAATCTCAGCAGATATTAATAAAGAATGATCCTCAAAGGAAATAGGGAAGGAAATAAAGCAATAGATAGAGTAAAAGGTCTGGAAAATGGAATTGAGTTTCAAACAGGTTAAATAGGCTAAGGATCATGGCACAAGGGAATGTTTTAGTAAAATACTATACTCAGTCAATTACCTGGAAAGTACCTAAATTAGTTAACAAATTAGTTAGTAGTATTTGTGTGAAAAACAATATCTTTTCTGGAGCTTTCTGAACTGGATATGGTTAACAGCTATATTTCGACCTGTTACCACTGATTTCTAAAACTTTTTGACCTTGCTAAGGAAAATTTCTGCTGTTCTTTACCCTCAGTGACAGAGCTTCTAATTTTAAAACTATCTCTAAAAATAGAGATACTGGGATGAGGAAATGGGTGCAATGAACATCCAGCTCCCAGCCTTCACTTTTCACATGCACACCCCTCCCCTGCACCTTTTATACACATACACGCAGTGCACACACAATGCTCACAAATGAAGCCTTCCCAGCCCAGTCCCCTACCTGGGTTTCTAACAGTCTTTGCCAGCAATCTCAAAAATCAGCCTGCATAAACATAAATTATTCCTGCCTAGAGTAGGAGTGTCTGTGTGTATCTCCGTACACACAGGAACCCAATGCAGCAGCTGGAGGCCCCTCTGGATGTACTTTTCCCCTCTCTTTTCTATTTTTCTTTTATCTTCTTCCTTTTTCTCCATTCTCCTTTAACTCTGCTATAGCAGAAATGGCACCAAAGATCCATGATTAGACACTTGCTGACCTTCAGAACTAGAGAAGTTTATGTGTCCTGTTTTGAAACACGTAGTAGGTTCTCCTTCACTAGTCTACTGACTCACATTGCTGGCTGGATGTGAAAAGAGCGCCACTTTCTAAAAGCTAACCTAGAATAGATGAGAATTTAATAAATAGCTTACTTCCTTTCTTAAACTTGAGAAACTCCAGAAGGTTAAAAAGCAGACTGAGTAGCCTACATTCTTCCACTCTGCAATAATTCATAATACAATCAGGGACAGCTGAGAAATGGCCAGTCCTATTTTTGTTGTTGTTCTTGGACATTACTTCACAGTTGGAAAGATCCTATATGAATCAGCATTTTTCTTGGGGAAAACAATTAAAAAAAAAGATCCCACAAAGTTATTTGAGATCTTTGTATTTATTATATTTATACATACGTATATATGGACAAGTTAGATTCTGAATAACTTTCTCTTTTATATTTTACAGACTTTACAGAGTCAAAATGAGTTCAGTTAAGAAAATAAGTAAAAGAAAATAATTTTACAAGCCAACTTTCTCTCTCAAATATATTCTAACAAATATATATGTGATCTGTTTTCAAAATATATCCTTTCGTACTCTTTGGATTTTAAAATATGGACATTTTACATGCTTAACATAATATGTTAAAAAGAGAACATAAACAACAAAGGACAAAAAGCCTTATCTCCCAGTTCAATGTGACAAAAAGAGATATGGAATTACTCTTTATTATAGGTGATCACAAGAAGAAAACTCAATGAGAACCACTACTTTAGCTCCACAGAGAATTTCCTGCAGTACAGATTCACATGTGCTAAATTCATCCTACACATACACAATCCTCTAAAATCACTGTAGTATATCTATCTCAATTAAAATACTGCTACCACAAAGTGATGATTCAGGCAAATTCTTCTTCTTCTAGACCTTCCACAGACTTTGCTCTCTTTCAATTACCACCTCCTTTCTAACTTTTTTTTTTTTAATCACATGGTCCAGTAACACAAAACTGCTTGCTAACCCCAGCATGTAATCTCGCCCTCTGTGTCCTCGGATAAGCCATTTAAATCAAGAATGGCTTTCTTGCCTGTCAGGATGGTTGAGCAATGTGTTCGTGATACCCATTATGTCAGTAACTAGCAGAGTTGATTCAGCTGATCTGACAGGTAGGTAGGTGTACCTTTCCTCCTTTACTCTCAGTAATTATCAATCCAATTTGTGTCTGTGTGTCACACGGGGGGAAGTTAGGGAATACTGAGTGACAGGGTTATTCTGAGCCTAAGCAATATTGATGGTACAGGACATGTAGCTTTGTATGCATTCCTTACATTTTCTTTGTCCACTTGTTTGTATTTCCGGTGAACAACTAAGACAGTAAGCTTCTTAAAAACTATATTCTATCCTCTATTTCTATTTATTCAGTATTTGTAACAGAAATTATATTTCATTATATAGAATGCAATAAAAGTTATAGATTGTAACTTTAAAGTAGAAGGAATTAATTTCTAGAATCTTTCCTACAATTGAGTTGTTTCCATTTGCTTTGGAGAAAAATAATATCCATAATATGATTGTTAAATACCAGTAATAACATCCATAGGTATAGCTGTATGACCAGTAAAAATCTCATGTCAGGTTTCCACTATTCTAAATATTAAGTAAACCTTTAGAAACAGTTAACAGAATTTTCTTAAAAAAGAAAACAAAAAGTCTGAAACAGATGTTCTTCCATTTGCCAAGTCTGCACAGAATAAAAGAGAAGTTAACTATCCTATAAAATAACTTCATAACAGTGAGATAAATCTTAGCACTAAAACTGACAATAAGGCAAGAAAAAAAAAAAGCTATGCTTTCAATTTATTGTTCTTAAAAATACTCCAGACAAAAAAAAGACTTATAGTCTCATTTATTACCACTGATTTAAAGTGAATCCTAACATACCCATTTAATTGAAATAGAAAACCAAATTACCTGCTAGTTTGCTTCTGTCATCTCCTGCAACAACAACAATCCAATCCCTTTGGATTGTGATTGTAGTAGCAGTACTGGCCAAATTTGCAATATTTGCAATAGTGATGATCAGGATATAGCAGGAAGTCTAAAGAATTACAACAAAAAATTGAGTTAAAATGTGTTTACACCACTGTACCTACCACACCTCACTATAGAAGGTAGTTTAAAATGGTCTTTAGTGGCATAATAATACAATTTTGGTTTTAGTTTCATTTATAAGAAATTATTTTATTATATGTATGCAAAATAATAAATACCAGTGGTCAAGTTAAGGGGCATAATGTTGTCCAAATCTATATCATCTGTAGTACACATAATATAAAAATTATAATAATCATGTGAACATAGTTACCATAAAATGTTAACATAGTATTGGTTTTTAACATTTCTCCCATAAGTATCTCCATTGAAAAGAATGCTGAAGGAGAACTCAGAAGACCTAAGACCTATATTTAAGTAAGAGTTCTGATACTTTCTAGGAAATGACAACGGGCAATCAACTAACCTCACTTTGTCTTAATTTTTTCATCAACAAAATGAAGGAAATAGACTCAAAGACTGCTACTATCCTACTTGGCTTTGAAGCTCTATATCAATCCAAATATACATAAGAAGGTTCAATACAGATAACATTTCTTATATAGGGTGAACAAATTATAGGTTACTAAAACACTGAAAACTAACAACTGAATTATATAAAAAAACTCTTAGAGATGCCATTAAAAACCAATAGGACAAAATTTAAATTCACACAATACTTAATGAGTGCCTGTTATGGGAAAACAGCAACAGCAACAAAACAAACCATAGGGGCTATTTTAGTAGACAGATCAATAGTAAAAGGTCATGTTTGCAAAAATGACACTCCCTAGCTTCAAAGCATTTTCATCTTTTACCACTACCAGATATTCAATTTTCTGCAATCAAGAATCTTGTTGAGAACTTACAAGAACCCATCCATGGTACATGGTCAGAAGCTCATTTTTATGTAAGAAAACCATCATCAGGATGATTCCACACAGGATGACCGAAACATTCTGTACCACCAGCGATGTCTGGGCCACTGTACAGAGGAACAAACAAAGTGTTCACTACACCAAAATGTCTCAGTGGGGCTGTTTTTATACACACATCAGTGTCCTACTACACTAATGCGTATGCATAATTACTATGAGATAAAAGAAAACCTTCCTGAAGTAAATCTTGCCTCACCTATTTGCAGTACAACCCAGTGGGTCACACCAGACCAGAAAAATTTGCAAACAAAATGATGAAAGACTCACAATTTTTTTTCTGTTAGTTGAAGTCTTTCATAATGACCATATTTCCATTTATTCTCTTGAAAGTTTGCTGTCATAGACAGAACTACAGCATTACATAGATATGACCTATCTTTCAGCTCTTTGTTGCTTAAGCTAAAACAAGGAGGTTATAAAGGAGGTTAAGGAGGAAGTTATGGAATCCATAACCTCCCATATGGCAGGATGAATCTGATAAGATCGTATGGATAAATAGGAAAGACACGCAAAAATTTGCCAAGAATAAAGAAGCAGTGTGTTTCTTTTGGCATACTAATGTTATTTGCCTTTCCTACAAAATTCTAAGCTACACTTTCCATCACAGAAAACAGAAACTCTCTTGGAGTGAGGCAGCTATGTAGATAAAGCACTGGGGTGAGGACAGGTAAGGATACCTGGTAGTTTTTTCTCTGCCACTCAATAGGTAGACGATCCAGGGCAGGATGCCTAATGTCTCTTACACTTGTGTCTGTAAGGTGAGGGTGGTAATATTTGTCTTCCTTATTTTATGGGGTCATAATGATGCTTAAATAAAACACTTATGAAAGCACTTTGAAAAATATAGAGAGTTGTATACGTTAGGGATAATTAGAGCTCTTGTCTTCAAGCATAGCAAAGCTCATCCTGGCTTAGAAGGTCATATCAAAGACTCAAGACAAAACAAATTGCTTTCTGAAAGTAGTCTGAAATAAAGTCCCAATATATAACTCATTCACTCATTCATTCATGCATGCATGCATTCGTTCACTGCACAAGGATTAAATATTAAACCGAATGAGGTTCTTAGTTTTCAGGACCTCACAGACCTGAAGGAGAAATGATATGTGAACAGATAATTATATCAGTATAAGTACAATAGCAGAAGTACTAACAAAGCCTCATGAGAGCTCAGAGGAAGAAATGGTAAATCCAGCCTAGAAACATCATAAAATATTTTTTCTGGAGATAGTCTTGTTCTGTCACCCAGGCGGGAGTGCAGCGGCACAATCATAGCTCACTGCAGCCTTGAATCCCTGGGCTCAAATGATCCTCCTGCCTCAGCCCCCCGAGAACCTGAGACTACAGGCGCAGGATGCAACCAAACCTGGCTAATATTTTTTTCTTAATTTTTTGTAGAGATAGGATCTTGCTATGTTGCCTACACTGGTCTCAAACTCCTGGGCTCAAGCAATACTCCCACCTCAGCCTATCAAAGTGCTGGCATTACAGGCATGAGCCACACCTGGCCATGGAAGATTTTTCATATATTTTCATAAACATATGAATTGATTATATAGGATAAGATTGCTATCCTAACATACATTCCTTCATCCAACTCATCGTTCTTTCCTAACCGATGATTGCAGTGCTCAACAATCATAAGGTTAAATGTTTCTGTGCATAATATTCCTATGTTCCTATACATAATGATGTAAATAACTAGAATTTTTTTCCTAGGTTACAGAACTTTTTTCTGTATGTGTCTGGTCTACCAGTAGTTTACTAGTAGTTTCAAGTCCTAGAAGTTGATAATCCTGTTGCTCCGTATCCAGGAACAACTGAGAGAAACTAATGCTATCTCAATCTTTCCTCAATATCTAAGATTACATGGTCAGGTCTTGACATTATCAACTGAGCAATTCAAGAAAATTTTACCCTGATTATCCACATTGCCTTTATATTCTGAATAACTGAATTGCTCAATCACTTTCTCTCTTTCCTGTATAAAATGATTTCAGTATTAATGTTTAGAATAAATGTCAATATATTATTATTTCTTCTTTTTCCCTAAAAAATTTATAATTCAGCTTGCTGTGATCCAAGGGAAGTTATTCTCCCTTGAATGTGTATTTAGTTTTCAATTCCTTACACATACCCTTGTATGAAACACCATAACCAGACGACAAATGTAAAAATTGTCCTAGGAACATTATTCTAAAGGAACTACAGTGCAAGTCATGGTTAGAAAGGAAGCCAGAGTTAAGCAAACTTTTCTTTTTTTCTTTGTTTACTTATTTATTTATTTTTGGAGACAAGGTCTTACTCTGTCATCGAAGCTAGACTGCAGTGGCACGATCATAGCTCACTGCAGCCTCAAACTCTTGGGCTCACACCATCCTCCCACCTCAGCCTCCTGAGTAGCTAGGACTACAGGTGTACCCCGCCATGTCTGGCTAATTTTTTTTTTTTTAGAGATGGGGTCCCACTATGTTGTCCAAGCTAGTCTTGAACTCCTGACCTCAAGCAATCCTCCTGCCTTGGCCTCCTAAAGTGCTGGAATTACAGGTGTGAGCTACTGTGCTGGCCCAGACTTAAGCAAACTTTTAATGTTTAACATGGTTCTTAGCAAAGTGCTACAGAGTTAATCATTAACATCTAAAATTTACAAATAGCCAAAGACACAGAAAAAGAATCTATTAGGTCAATGTTCTGGAATCCCAATCTTGTGCAGGAGCCCCAAGACCTTCAGTGCAGAGGTGCTGCCACCAGTGCCCTCACCCCTCAGGTGTGGCATGCAGACACTCACTGCGTCAGCATAGTGGCTTCACTGTTAGTTTGTTGTCCCCTCTGTTACCGAGGTAGCTCAGGAACCAGTCTCGTGAATACAATGGCTCAATTATATAACAACACTCACCTTTAAGCCTGGCATTTTTATCCACCCAATCACCAATGATGGCTCCCAGGAGCAGAACAGACCCTGCCACCACCAGCCCGTAGACTGCAGTCAAGAGGAGGTTGTTTCCATAGAGCTCTACCAGAAACACAGACACTGCAAAGTGCCACATCCGATCTCCCTTGAATAAGAAAAGATGAGAAAATGTTTTGATAAAATATTTTTAGTTACTATTTAATTGTACTCAGGAAGTTGCTTCCTTATCAAAAGGGCAATTTCTGGTTACATCATGAGACTTTCAAAGTCAATAATTACTCTATGGATTGAATACTGGTCAGATGTTAAAACTGTTCATCCCAGCACAATGGAAAATATTCTTGCTCAATTATTAAGAGAACTTGAAAAAGCATGATATTAATGAAACACACATACTCCTTATCATTTTAGAAAAAAATGCAGTTTCCAGACCCAAGATGGCTTTTTGAGACAAAACCTGTTCTCTTGTTTGCCTGTTTTCTCCTCAGGCCTGGAATTTGCCTATGCAGACTGGAGAGGAATAAAGCAGTTTGCTACTGAACCAGAGCTAAATTACAGTCTAACACAATCACAAATATTCGTATACCTTGAGCATCAAGGAAAAGCCAGGTTCCCAGTTTGTAAAATGATAGGAATGGACAGTTCATTCTATGATCTCTAAAGTCTCTTTTACCACTAACATTCGAAAATAAATGCTCTATTTCATAAAGCAAATAAATTTCAGTCCTAAAACAGCAGAGTAATCAGAAAGATGAAATCAATAAGGGCAAATTCTGGCACCACATAAATGAAGATGTCAGAAATAAACGCCTAAATAAATAGTTATTTTAACATTCTTAGTACAGATGGATTTTGAAAAGGGAATGAAAACTACTTTTCTTCACACAGATTCTAGAGTATATAGGGAATTTTAGAATTAATTACTGTGAAATGTGGTATAAGTTTAACAGAAACTTTTCAGAGAGTCAGGTAATTTAATGTGTAAAAAAATCTATAATGGACCTTATTATGAGATTTTAGACTCCATCCTTGAATTCTGAGGTTAACAGTAAGGACAACAATATTCTGTCATAACTGATAGGAAACCAAGTTCCCAGGCTGGGTTCCTCATGGATTTGACTCTGTGGAAATACTTACACTCCTGGTTCTTCCCAGAGTCTGTTAACATCCTCATAATAAATTTCATGTGTTGGAAGTAAAGTACTATCCTGGTATGTCAAATGATTTAAAAAATTTAATAGAGCCAAGACAACAATTTTATGTATTCAAAACTTAAATTGATGCATGCTAGCAATCATTTACAAGAAACTTTGTGTAGAACAGTAGTTCTCAACTGGGGATGATTTTATCCCCCCCACCCCCACCCCCAATCATTTGGCAATCTCTTGGAGTTTTTTGAGTTGTCACAACTGCAGGGGGGCTGCAGACTGAGCTGTTTCTCAATCTTTAACAGGAAAAGCAAATTTAGATTTGCTTAGAATAAAATGGGATGGGGAGAGAAAAGGTACCTTATCCTAATCTCTATTCCTCTGAATAGGGAAGACAAAAACACATAAATGTTCAATGATAGGTTCCCTCTGCGGGTGAATCTTCTCTTTCTTAACATACAGGATAAGAAATATTATTCTAATACTGTCGCTTCTTTTTTTCTTACTCCTGTCTTTTTCTCCCCAAAAAATTGTTCTAGAGCCCTCTAAAGCACACCATCAAAACATGTGCTATTAAATGAAAGTTTTTTCTCTTGCTTATGCCTGTAAGGCATGCCACCTCCTTGATGGAGAGGAATAAAATTGCTCTAGTTACTTCAATTTTCAATGAGTTTAGGCTTCAAAAAGCAACAATTCTATGCCCACACAAAGCCCGTAAATTGGGTAAAGTCTATGTAAACATGGACCAAGTGCCCACCCATTCCTTCCTTCCTTCCATTTCCTGCCCTCCCACCTACTCTCACCATGATGACTTGTTTACGTGTCTGTCTACCCTCGCTGGACTAGAAGCTGAAGGCCAACTGAACATCTGTGAATAAAGGATCACAGTCATTAATCTACTTAATAAATACTTATTGGGCTTGAGGCGCTACTATGTACCCAACACTATTACAGGCACTAGAGCTTCAGCAGTGCACAAAAATCACAGTCCATGCTCTCATGTAGCTCACGTTCCAGTGAGCAGAGACCAAACACAACTGTAGCACAGGCCAGGTGGTGGTAAGTGTACTATGAGGAAAAATAAAGTAGGATGGGGCTGGAAGATGGCCTTTTGTACGAAGTGGTAACAAAAACCTCTACAAGCAGAGTGAGGCCTGCGGGAAGTGAGGGATAGAAAAACACAGACACACCGAGGTATAAATGGAGATAGTCCATAGGATAAAGATTTAAGGCATAAGCAACTCATCTTTTTCACTGCCTTACACTATTAGTTATCTTTTTGTGATTAGATACATTTTTTAAAACCCATAGTAAATTACAAGCTCCTTGACAACAGGATCCACTCCTGATACTACTTTGTATTCTGATAGTACAGAGTAAAAGGTATTGGTCCATTGGCAGACAGAAATGAAGTCTCAAATAAAAAGCATTCAACTCCACACAAAGCTAACTTGAGATAACCTACCCTAATGCCCCTCTATGTTCAATGTGGAGGGAATAATGATTTGGCAGGGCTGGCAGGAAAATGAATAGATAGATATACATACATATATACACAGGTATATACATATATACAAAAACATACATGTTTTGCTGTAATAAAATCAAAGTGCCACATAAAACACAAGAAGTAGAATTACCTAGTGTTAGTATCCCTCTTTTGTACTCCTTTGCAGTGAGAAGTAAAAAATCCACTAAACCTTAAATGGTTGTAATGTCATTGTCTTTTTAATCCAACTTCTTCACAAGAACCTTCTTTGCTCCATTTACTGTAAAGTTGGATATGCAGCTGTCACCTTTCTTATGGGACTTTAATTAACATGACAAAAAGTCCTCCTGAAACAACCACTGTTCCATTCCTGGAACAACCACAGTTCTACTTTTGTTGTTGCTTTTTTTTTTTTTTTTTTTGGCAAATATGACCTCCCAACCTATTAACCAAAGGTCACATAAACTTTAATCAGTATTTGGAAGTGAGGTACCTTCTTCCTCAAAGAGCTAGGTCTAGACCATTTTCCAAGCTGAGAATTTCAGATACTATTTCCATCACCTGTTATTAACACTTAATATATACTGAATTAAATTGGAAGAACAAACTATTGTTTTAGGTTTATTAAAGTCTGTTCCACTAGGTTTCTAGTTAGAATCATTGGCTATTGGAATTAAAACAAACTCATACCAATTCCACTTTGTTTACATATGCATTTGCAGAGTCATCCCTGTGTAAGCCTCTGGGACGATAGGCGCTCACTTTTCTAAAAAGTCATCTATGAACTGCTATTTCTTAGAGATTCAATAACATAGCTTAATAATTTCCTAAGGGCATAAAGTATAGATTTCCTCATACAGTGATTTCCATTCATGTTTTGAGGATGATCCAATAGATGCTTCCAACTTAAAAAGAAAATAACATTCAAACATTTTACTCTCAAAATTCTTTCTCTTAATTTATGGTTCTTTTTAATTAAATATCACTTATGTGACATGAACAGAATGTAGACAGATTTATTGGAAATAAACAATAAAAATTGTTTAATTTTAAAGATTCTAATCATGTTTAATTAAACACACATCCAGCACCCTTGTGGGATTATTCTTTTATGGGGGAGATAATGAAGGAAGGCAGACCCACAGAAACACAAGGACTGCTCTGAGATTCTGAGACCACATAGAAAGTCAGAGGAAAATTGTGGATTAGTTGTTGATTTCCATTGGATGATGAATTTGAAGACAGCCTGTGATGCCCCACAATCATCAAATTACAGACAACATCATTAAAGACCAGAATTTTTGTCACTCAGATATTTATTCTTGGGGTCATTTATACTTAAATTAACCTTAGAATGCTATTATTAGCCTAAGTCAGTCACTCCACCATTCTACTGTATTTTCATAGTGCTACATGCTGGAACCAAATTTTAACAAAAGAATAAAGTAGAGAAATATTCTAAAATGCAAAAGAATAGAAGATATATGAGACATCCATCTATTCTTAGTAGCACATATGACCATTTACTAAGCCTAGTAATGCATTATACAATTTATAAACAAAGCAAATATTCCTTGCTTGCTAATCCTGTTTTTGGATAGTTGTCAATCTATATAACATACTATAACCTGATAATTAAATAGCGCTAACTAACACTCACGGGAAAATATCTTTTGTGAGAAATAAATTTTTTGGTAAAGCATGTGTATTTGGATGATTTATTTCTTTTAAGGGCATGACAATTTGGCTTAATACGATTGGCACGAATGAAAGGAAACAAAATATTATGTAACTATGTTGTAAGAATACACATTCTCACTTACCCAGGTAGAGAGAGAATGACCAAGGTAAAGAAGGAATTTTGCAGAAGTCAGGTATTTTGCTAAGGATCCTGCAAAGACACGGGGTGGGGGGAAGTGGGGAGCGAGAAGGGGGATAAAAAGTGAATGTAGTCACTTGAATGAGCTGAGATTAGAATGTTTATCCATTTGTTTTCATTAAAGAACGATTAAAAACTTTGTGTGACAAACCATGTATATTTATCAAGTCACCTAATGAATTGATGCATTTGGTTTACTTAATACCCTTCACTTAAATTCTGCATGACCTATTGGTCAATAACCGCCTAACTTCCCATTAGGTGAAGAAATGCTTGTTTCAACATTTTTGTTTTCTTTCTTTCTTTCTTTTTCTTTCTTTTTTTTTTTTGTACACAAGGCAATCTAAACTGCCCAGCCTACTCCATCGGTGCCTGTGTGCAAGCCCCTTTTCCCACACCTTGAATTTCCTTTCTTCCTTAACCTCCACCAAATATGAGTGAAAGGATCTTTTACAAAGCACTACGGTTAACAGAGGAACCACATTTCTCCAAAACCTGCACAGAGTTGCTTGTCTCCAAAGCCCAACCTCTGTTGCCACATGCATTCGGTCAACACAACTCACCACAGCATCCTCCCTGGCGGTTTTGATCTCTTGCCCTGGTCATGACACCAGGCGACCCCGCTTGCTCTTCTGCTGCTACTGTTGCTGCTGCTGCTCTTTCCGAGGTGCTTGTTAACAGGTGTGCAAAGAACTGGAGATAGCACCGCTAAAAACACAACAGCCTTGGGCAAAAAGACTACAACGACTACTATGGCAAAGAACAAAAGAAAAACGGCCCGGGGGTCTTCCTTTTGTCTTCTTTCCAAACTTAGCTAACACTGTAGCTGAAGTTGGAAAGGAAAGCCTTATGGAAGCGGGTTGGGAGGCTCAACAGGCCGTCCGAGCCGAACCGGACGCCCCAGCTCTCGCTGTCGCCGCCGCCGCCGCCGCCGCCGCGGTGGGCCGGGCCCCGCACTTATACCGAGCCGGGGGCGGAGCTCCCTCCCCTTCTGGGCCGCCCGGGCGTCCCCGCGGCGCGCGCCGGGGCTCCTGCCGGGCCTTCGCGCCGGCCGCCGGCCGCCGGCCCCGCCCTTCCCTGGAGGAGTCGCCGCCCGGGGCGCAAGCGCGCAGCTGGCCGCGAACGACCCGCGCGGCCTGCGGGGACGTTCGCCCCGACTGATTCCCCTCGCCGGGTTTCCCGCCCTCTGGGAAGCAGCTAGCGGGGCCCGGGCCGGCCGGCGCCGGCGAAGGGGAGGCAGGTGCTCGGAGTCGGCGGGGCCGGCGTGGAGAGGTTTTGCGCAAAATGAAGCGGCAGGTGCTGGAGGGGAGCGCTTGGCACCGGCCGCCAAGCGCAGCCGCCGAACTGTCACTGTGAAAAGCTCTAGCCAGAGCTTGGAGGGTAGGGATTTTTTTTTTTTTAACGAAAATGATTTTTAATATGGACATCTAAATAAATATAATCCATGTCACAGAGGCTGCTTTTCTGGCTTTCCCATTGCGGCCCTTCTGCGTCAGAGAATGTTTTTCCTTCCCAGGACTGCCTAGCAGGGCTTCCCTCAAAGAACTAGAATCAAAGGGCAGGAAGGGGGCGCAAAGATCAGAGGCCAGCCTGTGCGGAGGAGTAAACGGAGGCTTGGTAAGGTGAAGTCCCGCCGCGACTTAGAGACCCACCCCCAGCCCAAAACTGGGGTCTCCAAATCCGTCCTGGAGCTACAAGGAGAACGCGACAACCCCAGCAAACCCTTCACCGTCACTCCTTCTCTCTCCGTACCCTCAGCCCGCCCCCAAGCCCCCCCCCCCCATCCTCCAAATGCCCAGCGTGTGACAGGCAGTTTCCAGGAATACCGGTTATCCCAGTTGTGTCCCCGGGTCTGTCCCTGTACAGATAAAGCCATTCATGGCTCTTGGAGGGGGCGGTGAATGGCCATAAAGAACACCAGACTTGGGTGACTTCGCCACTTTTCTCCCGCTGTGCCGAACCCCCTGGGGCATAGCAGCCCCTTTTGCCAGCCGGTCACCTTACCCTTCTCAATCTCGCCAAAACCCTGAGAGTGGATCCTACACATTGAAACTCCAACCAGATTCCACAACTTGAGCACAGGCCGGACTGACACCCAGTCGTGAAGGGAGCCACGCATGAATATATGCCCTGTATCTGGACTCGCAATCAGGAGCCCCTAAGGTTTACGGGTGGGTGCAGCCGGATCGGTTGGGATGTGGTCTGGAGGGTAGAGATAGGGGATTTACAGTTTAACTACTGCTCTTAACTGCGTTTTCTTTTTCAAGCCCTCTTTTTTCCTTTCTTTCACACAACACTTCCAAGTTCTTTCTCCTCATTCAGGGAGGTTTTGTGTTTGCTAAAGTTGGAGAATAGGCTCATGTGTCCTTGAGAAGTAAACCAAAGTGCACTAAGATGAGGGACCTGGGAAGGAGGAAACTGGTAAACTAAGCCCCTCCACAATATAGAGATGGCTTATTACAGAAGAATTTTGTTGATAGGTTCTCAAGCGTGTCTCAGCTACAAAGATCACCGAGTGCTTTTCATTAATTATGCCATAGGATTGTGTTATGCTGTCCCCAACTTCCAGGTGGCTTAAAAAAAGGTTCAGTTGGTTAAAAACAATTTACTTCCCATAGACACTGCCTGAGACATATTTGTGGAAATAGTGGCTAAGTCAATGTATACCTCAAAATGTGATATGGACTCTCTGTTCTCCATTGTCACCAAGGAGTCCCCAGAAGCCAAAACTGAGAGAATGTTATAAAGAACAGATGGGACACTACAATGAATCAAGTAGGAAAGCAAGATCCATAACATCAAAACCAGTGAGTATTTGAGCTTTGGCAGGGGAATCCTAAATTCTAATTAATGGGAATAGTCAAGATATATTAGTTGGGGCTCATGAAATGGAAAGGAATTGAAAATGAAAATAGAATAAAAATCCTTAAAATATGTACAAAATGCAAAATAACAGAATTCTTCTGGCCTTGACATTCTAGATTACAAAGCACTACTTAAGTCACAAGACTCTACTGGTTCTTCCTCCTTCCAAGAAAACATTTGACCAGTTGAAAATTAAGATTTCTTCCAAAAGTCATATGTATTTTTTCCAGAACACAGAATATACAACTTTCCTGTCAGTGTAATCATAACTAAGAAAGGCATGCAAGTTTTAAATCAGTTTACAAAAAAAAAATAGATGCCCTAATGACCATTTTCCAATTCACTTTTAACATTTTTAAAAGTTTGACTGCTTAACCAACTTTTTAACAATTTCAGTCAAAATAAAATGTACATTGTAATTTAAAATTGATAAAAAATGTTTATGGTTAGGAAATAAAAAGAGTTTGATTATTTTATTTTTAGGTTACTTTTTCACTTACCCCCCAGGCATCCTTAGTTTCCTCTGCGGTATCTGATGTGCTCACCAGGACAAAGGCAGAATAAAGAATGGTCACTATTCCACTGCTCCGAAGAAAAAAGTAATAGGGTTATCACCAACTATTACAGGAAAAGCTCATATCCAGGACAGAGCTTCTGTTGGGTGTGAAACTTTTTACCCTAACTTAGGAGCTATAAAGCCACACTTCCATTCAAAAGCCTTTCTCAATGTTACGGGCAAATTTCAAAAACTGCTTGACATTTCTATAACCTCTGACAGACTGAACCCCTGAGAAATTTAATTTTAAACACCAGCTTTAAGTTATAGACACCTTATTGAAAGATGGGTCCTCCCAGGTCTTCATTTTGTTTGAATCTTTCAAATAGATTTGACCTTGCAAAGTTCCTCATGAATGTGACTCTCATTGTGAGTACTCTCTCACTTGCTTTCTCTATCACACACACACAAACACACATATGCAGTAGTCTACAGTTTCTAGCTGAAAAATTAAATCCAGAGTTCAGAACATTCCAAAAGAAATATACTCCTAAGGCAAATCCATAGAGACAGAAAGCATATTAGTTGTTTTCAGGGGTGGGTGGAGGGGAGAATAGGTAATGACTGCTTAATGGGTATGGGGTTTCCTTTTGGGGTGATGAAAATGTTCTGAAACTACATAGTGGCAGTGGTTGTACAACAATGTGAATGGACTGAAAGTCACTGAATTGTATACTTAAAAATGACTCAAATGGTGAATTTTTATGTTATGTGAATTTTACCTCAATTAAAAAAATAAATATATTCTTAAAAGGAAAGGTTGCCATTTTTCAGTAATAGTGTTGATTCCAATAAATGCAGGCCAAACATGGTCTCAGGAGATCTTAATCATAAAAAGAGCATGTGTAAAGAAGAAAAGAGAAATCTTGGCCATCACATTGACTGGAAACTAAAACATGAACCAAGTTAACTGGCCACAAAATACATACAAATTCCATCTAATAAATGTTTCAGCCTTTCAACTTTTGCCATAGGTCATTTCTTTTGCTATCTAACCTAACTCTCTCATGTTATAATACAACATAGGTCCATTCTTGTGTGTTCTGAATTCAGTAAACCACAAGACAGGCGCTTGGTATCACCACAACAATATCCCCTTACATTCTCAATTGCTCAGCTTTGCCTTCCTCAGTCTATATGAACAGGGATAGATTTCTCAAATGTTCAGGCGTTTTAATTGGTCTTCTTGGCACCCTTTTCAACTGTTGTTTGCTTGCAAACCTCTCAGAGAAAAGAGCACAGAGGACCTCATTCATCTAAACAGAGGTCCTGTTTTATGTTCTCATATCCTCAAACTTCTGTCTCAGACACTCCACACTGCATACTTGTTTCTTTTTTGTTTTCTTTTCCTTCCTTTTCTTTTCTTTTTGTAAGATGAGGTCTTGCTGTTTGCCCAGGCTAGTCTCAAACTCCTGGCCTCAAGCAATATTCCTGCCTCAGCCCCCTGAGTAGCTGGGATTACAGGTGCAAGCCACTGCTCCCAGCTTGCCTACCTGTTTCTAAGCAGCACCTTGAAGCTGAATCCTACTGAGTTCCTTAATGTTTCATTTAGGACATAATCCATGTGTCCAGTGCAAGAGTTCCTGTTTTCCAGCTCCTTCCCAACCCCAGCCTCTTAATGGTATGATCATTATGCCTGCTCTTTTGTTTGTTTGTTTTTATTTCAGTAAATACTACTTCTATACTGCTGATTTTTTCCCTTACCTAGTCTCATAAAATGCCCAATTATCATAACCTGTCAATTATGAATGCAGCATCGTAAAAGATAATGGTGTCTCAAAGCCATAAAATCCTTAGACGATATCCCTCATCTTGGGTCCTTGAATTTGTGCTCACACAAACCAATAGTATAAAAAAGAAAACCCTGGTAATATAAAGAAGACCTTTATCATGTGACCTGGACAAAGACCTCCAATGCAATTAGGAAATACTAACTAGATTAATTATTTCAACATTAAAGATAAGTTACAAATACAGTAAAAAGGCCCCTCCCAAGGATGTCTGTCAGAAATGTTTCCCTGCAGTGTTATCTGCATTGAGCCATGTATGTAACAAAAAACATCATATATTTGGAGGACTATACAAGTGCAAGATGTGAAACAAGGTGCTTATCAGATATTATCTCATTTCATCTTCACAATACCCCTATTAGGCAATACTTTTATTATCCTGATTGTACTCACAAAGAAACTGAGACTCAGAAAGGTTAAATAACTCACTCAAGGTCACTCAGAGAGGGGCAGAGCTAGGGTTCAAGCCTAAACTTGTCTGATTGCAAGGCCTTTGGTCTTTTTGCTTTGTTATCCTGCCTCTCACCAATCTAATAAGCTTGGGACAACATAGGCGAAGCCAATAAGCATAAATATGGCTTTTTCTCCCTGTTGGCTCCCTTAAAGATGAGAGGGACTCAGGCACCAGTAGGGTCTTGGAAGTAACTTACAGTTGATCATAGAGGCTGGCATAAAACTGGGAGGTGCAGTGACACCACTACCCCTCTGGTGGGGTGGGAATCAGTATCAGGAGCTGTTGAAGAATTTCAGCTTGCTGCCCAAGTCCAGGGAATAGTCCAGCCCTCTTTCAGAGTACCACGTGTCTATGAAATGGATAAAATAATACAAAATAGGTTTGTGAAAAGCTCAATTTTATATGTTCAGATATGAAAAGGAGAGACCAAGTCAAAATGAAATGTTTTGGAGGTTTTCCATTTCTATTTTTAGACTGCTTACTACTGGATTTTGTAATCAGTATTAAAAATGTGGGAGTTGGGGCTTTATAAAAATGTTTTGTTATCTCAAAAATAGTCAAAAGGAATTTCTTGGCACTGTAGAGGGAAATAAGTGAAAGAATTTTTAAAGGGGACATGATCAGTGTAGACTTTACAATATTAAAGAGGTTATTTTTTGAGACAGAGTCTTGCTCTGTTGCCCAGGCTGGAGTACAGTAGTGTCATCATAGCTCACTGCAACCTCAAACTCCTGGGCTAAAGCAATTCTCTTGCCTCAGCTTCCCAAATAGCTGGGACTACAGGCATGCACCACCATGGCTGGCTAATTTTTCTATTTTTTGTAGAGAGACAGTCTCACTGTAGCTCAGGCTGGTCTCGAACTCCTGGCTTCCCAGAGTGCTAGGATTACAGGCATGAGCCACCGCACTTGGCCCAAGAGGTTATTTTTTAAGCTATTTATAAAGCAGCATTAGATACAGATTTATTATTAGATATAGGAGACAGGTTTTTCTATGGTACCAGAAGAAATGTATTTTTGAGAAAATTTTCATATTTAGAAAATGTTCTACTGAGAAGACTAATATTTGCACAGGTCTTTCCAGTTTTCAATGTGCTTTCCTGTTTTCTCACTTAATCCTCTAGTAACGGCACAAGGTCTTTGATCATAGACATTGTACATCAAATCAACTCGAGGTTCATTGCCTGTGAGTACACAAACACCCACAAACACACACACATGGGCTGTGCATGTTTGTCTCTCTGAAGATAGGAAAGATTTTTAGTGACTGAGGTTAGTAATGAGGGGTATTATGGTTTTGGAAAGACAACTGATAAGGAAAACTTAAGAGGCTAAAGATAAACGCAAACAAAAGAGCAGGATTTGGAACGAGAATGGGCAGCACCATGCATCAGAAACAAGCTTCAAATTAGAAATCAGGAGACAGAGTTCCATCTTTGCTAATAAACAGCTTTGTGTCTTTGGGCAATTTATTTTACCTCTATCTAAGGTCTGTATCATCATTTGTAAATGAAGGCATTAGTTGATTTCTGAGACCAGATTCATTTAAATTGTGATTCAATAACAATAATTATAGTTATTATTTTCCTGTTAATGCTTTTCTATATAATAAGCATATATTATTTTTATGATGAGTATTTATTACTTATATATACAGAAACGAAAAGATTAATGTAAACTTTCTGAGGCTGTAATTCTTCAAATGCAAAAAGGCTTTCTTATATCAGTTTATGCGACTTCAACCTTTGAACAGAGCTAACTGCAAATTTTCTTCAAGGACACAAATACCAGTTAAATTAAGCCTTTAAAAATCTGAATTGCAATAATCATTTTGAAAGCAATCTCAGTATATCTTCCTACCACGTATTGGTATTATTTCATTTAAGAGGAAAATGAATGATGGTTTTCTATTCTTGAGTTTGCACTTGAATTGATTTCATTATTATACCTCTGGGGAATTTTAAAGTTACTCATTAAGGAAACAATATAATCCTTATTTATTTTCAGAGTACTTTATCTGTCTACTGGATCCAAATATTCATAACCTGAGAATAATATCACCAAGTAAGGGACGTTGGTTTGGTAACTATTTTGGTGCTTCTGCACTTTAACTAATTACTTTTTGAATTGTTTGGTCCATCTGTTAGCTGAAATGTAACAAAGGATATTTGAAGTTTTGCTTCCTGAACAACACCGCATTTACGCATTTACGTATGAAGATTGATTTTCAATATATACCTAGAGAGTTGACAAAAATATACAACACAGGCTGCTAGAATTGATAGGCAAAAATATTTTTGAGGTTATCAATCCTCAAGAATGTATCCTTCAACTTTTAGGTTTCATTTGATTTTGGAAGTCCACCTGAGGCTGGCTTCAACTTCTTTAAGGATTGTTTTCTTGGGTTTACCTGATCCTCCATCAGCACTGACGGTGAGTTTCCCCTTTTCCATCCCCACCCTTTCCTCCTGATATGCAGCAATGGCCAATTATTCTGCTGTGGCAAGCTCAGCCTCCCATTTCTTGTGGTCACAAGGTGTGTGCTTTCTGTATAATCTACTCTGTATTCTCCTTAGCATTAACATGGGTCTATCCTTTGTGGAAAAAAAAAACAATAATGAAGTCACATTAGAAAACATAAATATTTTGACTAATTTAAAACTGCAAATGAAAAACACCTAGACTATAATTTTCAGTGTATGAGGATGTAGGGTATCATTAAATGAGTTTAGTGTCTTCTTAGTACCAATTACTTTAGACATTTCTAATTTGTTTTTCCTTTTTATGTGCAATCTAATGCCCTTAGTGTAAATGTGGACTGATGAATGATGATTGTGGGTCAGCCCTTCATAGGGTGGACCATCTAAACTAAAGTTGAACACTAAGGGTAAACTAATTAAGGAAAAGTTTGTATTTGTGTCACAGGAGCTCCTTCTGTAATGCTTTAAAAAAAAAAGTCCCATTTTAAAAGCAGTTGACCAGCTCAAACAAGATCACAGCAAATCAAATGTATTCATCTACCTATGGTGAGCTTATAATGAGCTGGTGATTAGATATTTAGAAAATAATCTCTCACTAAAATCTCACAAACTCCATTAAATTCGTATCTATCTTCATTTGATTGTGCTATCTGGCCCCAGGGAAAATGTGGCATATTTTCTCTTTTCAAATTTTTCATGTTTTTTAAATACGAGTATATGACAACTCTTCTGATGTCTCTTGTTCACATATTTCAGAGACTGCTTTGCAAACCACAACAGTATAGAAAAGCGCCATGGTACAGATGTCCCAGAAGTGCTTTGACTGTGCCTTTTGGCCAAATTAACTAATTATTGTCTTCATATAGAAGATCAGAGTAAGTAAAATTTCCATTTCTCTGCCAAACATATCTGTGCAAAGATAGTTTGGCTACACAACTAAACTTAAGAGTCCAGCCATAGATATAAACTGACAGTTCAATACACAGAGGAAAACCATTTCTGAGGTAAGTTTATAAAGATTACTGGTCAAAATATCTCTCTGATAAATTTCCCCACATATGTATGTCCAGGTTACCCTGAGTGTTATATTGTACCTGCAAAACTCTGTCACCCCCTCAAGGGAAAGGAAACTTCTCCACTGGAGTCCATTGGTTTTGAAATTTAAAGGAAGAAGAAGAGCCTTCTGGTATTTAATCTAGACTTTTTTATTGATATGTAATGATTGTGCATATTTCTGGGGTACCTGTATTATTTTGATACATGCATACAACATGTAAATATCAAATCAGGGTGATTGGGATATCTATCACCTCAAACATTTATCATTTCTTTATGTAGGGAACATTGCAAATTTCTCTTCTAGCTATTTCAAAATATATAATAAATTAACTATAGTCCCTCTCTTGTGCTACAGAACACCAGAACTTATTCCTTCTATTTAACTGTAACCCATTAACCAACTTCTCCTCATCCCCGCCCCCTACCTTTCCCAGCCTTTGGTAACCACTATTCTACTCTCTACCTCCATAAGATCAACTTTTTTCAGCTCCCACATATGAGTGAGAACATGTGATATTTGTCTTTCTGTGCCTGGCTTATTTCATTCAATAAAACGTCCTCCAGTTCCATCTGTGTTGCTGCAAATGACAGGATTTTATTCTTTTTATGGCTGAATAATATCTCATTGTGGATGTATACCACATTTTCTTTATTTTTTTACATTTTTTAAATTAATAGACTTAATTTTTTAGAGTGATTTTAGGTTTACAGAAAAACTGAGCAGAAAGTAGAAATCTATTTGTTGAGCAGAAATTCTTGAGAGCTCAAGAAATTCCAGGGCCTGTTGTAACAGTTGGATTCCTGTTCTGACAAGCTTGTGTATACACCAATAGTGCATAAAAAATGTAAATTAGTACCCATCAAATCCATCATATTTTGCTTTAAATCACATGGCCCTAAATTACAAGATGCAGAACCCACGGATATGGAGGGCCTACTGTTCCTACCTCTTTGACTCTGACATTTCCATACCATAGTTGCCATTATCCCCAATAATGTATCCCCCAAAATGTCCATATTACTTTTGGAATTTTAAAAACACAATCTAGGAACTTCCCAGCACAGAGCTCACCACCATTTCTTCTAAATACAGTGGGTCCTGTGAATCAACATTACACAACAGGTGCCATTCAAAATCACCCGAATTGACAATCCTTAAGATTTCGTTGATAAGTAACTCATTGTCTTGACAATCATACCCAAGGCCTGACTAGAGGATTTTATCCTTTACGAATTCACATGCAGAATTTCTTTTACTAGTAAGTTTCCCTAAAATTGTTTGTGAGAAATTTTCAGTTTGTTGCTTTCAGGAAGGTTTCTAATGTAGACTTCAGCATATGGGGTACCCTCAGTCTTTCCTGTGCTATTTCTTTTTTTTTTTTTTTTTCAGAAGACTGGTCTTGGGTGAGTGTGTGGCTCTTGGAGGTACGCTGATCCAATTGACTGACTTTGTGGACCAGGAGGCTAATTTTATAATCAACTTGGGTCTGAAAGAAAAAATATCTCACTGTTGTTTCCAGGCCTGTGTTCTTGTGAAGGTGTCCCTAAGAATGGAGACCTTAAACTCACAGATTCTACAGCTAAGATTCTTAACATGGGGTCCAAACACCCTCTTGTTCATGGTTGAATTTTAGTGGGACTATGAATACCCTGAAATTGCATACAAATTTCCTGCAAATGTGATTTTTTTTCCTGGAGAAAGAATTCTTAACTTTCATCAGATTCTTCAGAAATTGACCACCACAAAAAGGTTAGGAAACACTGGTCTGTCCTATCTATTACCTTAATCCAATTTCTTTCTTTTTTTTTTTTTTTTGAGACAGAGTCTCGCTCTGTTGCCCGGGCTAGAGTGAGTGCCGTGGCGTCAGCCTACCTCACAGCAACCTCAAACTCCTGGGCTTAAGCGATCCTACTGCCTCAGCCTCCCGAGTAGCTGGGACTACAGGCATGTGCCACCATACCCGGCTAATTTTTTTTCTATATATATTTTTAGTTGGCCATATAATTTCTTTCTATTTTTAGTAGAGACGGGGGTCTTGCTCTTGCTCAGGTTGGTCTCGAACTCCTGACCTCGAGTGATCCACCCACCTCGGCCTCTCAAAGTGCTAGGATTACAGGCGTGAGCCACTGTGCCTGGCCTTGTTTTTATTTCTAAATGGTAGAGTGTGAATTGGTTTTATCAAATCCTTAAGAGTATCATTCTTTCTCTCTCACACTCTTGCTCTTTTTAAAAAAACTATTATTTCAATAGGTTTAGAGGGTACAAGTACAGTTTTGTTACAAGGACATATTGTATAGTGGTGAGGTCTGGGCTTTTAGTATACCTATCACCTGAATAGTGTACATTGTACCCATTAGGTAATTTTTCATCCCTCACCTCTCTTCCATCTTTCCACCTTTGGAGTCTCTAGTGTCTATTATTCCACTGTGTACAAACATACATACCCATAGCTTAGCTCCTGTGGCATTTGGTTTTCCATTTCTGAGTTACTTCACTTAACATAATGGCCTCCAATTTCATACAAGTTGCTGCAATAGGCATTATTTCATTCTTTTTATGGCTGAGTAGTACTCCATGTTTTTTATATATATACACACACTACATTTTCTTTATCCACTCATCAGTTGATAAACACTTAAGTTGATTTCATATCTTTGCTATTTTGAATTGTACTGCAATAAACATACAAATGTAGATATCTTTTTGATATGATCACTTCTTTTCCTTTGAGCAGATACCCAGTAATGGAACTGTGGGATTGAATGGTAGATCTATTAATACTTTTAGTTATTTGGGAAACCTCCATACTGTGTTCCATAGACGTTATACTAATTTATATTCCCCCCAACAGTGTATAGGTGTTCCCTTTTCACTTCATTGCATGCCAACATCTATTCTTTTTTGTCTTTTTAGTAATGGCCATTCTGACTGGAGTAAGGTGGTGTTTTATTGTGGTTTTAATTTGCATGTCTCTGATGGTTAGTGATATGAGTACTTTTTCACATGTTTTTTGGCCATTTGTATATCTTCTTTTCAAAAATGTTTGTTCATGTTGTTTGCCTACATTTTTAAGTTTTTTTTTTTTTCTTGCTGAGTTGTTTTGAGTTCCTTGTAGATTCTTTGTCAAATGCATAGTTTGTGAATATTTTCTCCCAATCTGTTGGTTGTCTATTTACTCTGTTGGTTATTTCTTTTGCTGTGAAAATACTTTTTATTAATAATTTAATTAAACCTCATTTGTTTATTTTTGGTTTTGTTTTAATTTGCTTTTGGGGTCTTAGTCATTCTTTGCTTAGCCCAATGTAAAGAATAGTTTTTCCTAAGTTTTCTTCTAGGATTTTTATGGTTTCAGGTCTTACATTTAAGTCTTTAATCCATCTTAGTTAATTTTTATATACAGTGAGAGAGGGATCCATTTTCATTCTACTGCATATGGTTATCCAATTTTCCCAGCACCATTAATTGAATAGGCTGTCCTTTCCCGAGTGTATGTTTTTGTCTACTTAGTCAAAGATTAGTTGGTTGTAGGCGCATGGCTTTATTTCTGGATTCTCCATTCTGTTCCATTGATCTAGGTATCTGTTTTTATACCAATACCATGCTGCTTGGTTACTATAGCTTTGTAGTATAATTTGAAGCCAGGTAATGTGGTACCTCTAGTTTTGTTCTTTATGCTTAGGATTGCTTTCGCTATTTCAGCTCCTTTTTGGTTTCATATGAATTTTAGGATTTTTCTTCTAATTCTGTGAAAAATGATAGTAGTATTTTGATATGAATTGCATTGAATCTGTAGATTGCTTTGGGCACTATGGTCATTTTAACAATATTGATTCTTCCAATCCATGAGCATGGGATGTTTTTTCACTTGCTTGTGTCATCTATGATTTATTTCATCAGTGTTTTGTAGTTCTCCTTGTAGAGATCTTTCACCTCCTAAGTTATTTTTTTTCAGATACTGTAAATAATATTGAGTTCTTGATTTGGTTCTCCGCTTGGTTGTTATTGGTGTATAGAAATGCTAATGATTTGTGTACATTGATTTTATAACTTGAGACTTTACTGAATTCATTCACCAAAACTAGGGCTTTTAAAGGACGCTTTAGGGTTTTCTAGGTATAGGATCATATCATCAGCAAACAGAGATAGTTTGACTTTCTCTTTTCCAATTTGGATGTCCTTTATTTCTTTCTCTTACCTGATTGCTCTGGCTAGAAGCTCCAGCGCTATGTTGAATAGAAGTGGTGAAAGTGGGCATCCTTGTCTTGTTCCAGTTCTTAGGGTGGATGCTTTCAACTTTTCTCCATTCAATATGATGTTGCCTGTGGGTTTGTCATATATGGCTTTTATTAATTTGAGGTATGTTCCGTCTATGCCTAATTTGTTGAGAATTTTTTTAATCATGAAGGGATGCAGAATTTTATCAAATGCTTTTCCTGCATCTATTGAAATGATCATATGGTTTTTGTTTTTAATTCTGTTTATGTGGTGAATCACATTTATTGACTTGTGAATGATGAACCATTCTTGCATCCCTGGATTTAACCCATTTGATTATGGTGTATGGTGTATTATCTTTTTTTTTTTTTTAAACAGAGTCTTGCTCTGTTACCCCGGGTAAAGTGCAGTGGCGTCATCAAAGCTCACTGCAACCTCAAACTCCTGGGCTCAAGCAATCCTCCTGCCTCAGCCTCCTGATTAGCTGAGACTACAGGCATGTGCCATCATGCATGGCTAATTTTTTCTATTTTTAGTATAGATGGGATCTCACCCTTGTTCAGACTGGTCTTAAGCTCCTGAGCAACCTGCTGCCTCAGCCTCCCAAAGTGCTAGGATTACAGGCATGAGCCACCATGCTTGGCCTGTATTATCTTTTTAATGTGCTATGGATTCAGTTTGCTAGTATTTTTTGAGCATTTTTGTACATCAAGGATATTGGTATATAGTTTTCTTTTTTTGTTGCATCCTTTCCTGGCTTTGGTATCATGGTGATACTGGTTTTGTAGAACAAATTAGAGAGGATTACCTCCTTGGTCTTTTGGAAAAGTTTCAGTAGGATTGATACCAGTTTTTTGTATTTCTGACAGAATTCAGCTGTGCATCCAGGGATTTTTGTTGTTGTTGTTTTGGGGAGATTTTTTATTACTGATTCAATGTCACTACTACTTATTGGTCAGTTCAGGATTTCTATTTCTTTCTGATTCACACTTGAGAGGTTGTATGTTTCCAGGAATTTATCCATTTCCTCTAGGTTTTCTCATTTGTGGGCACAGAGATATTCATAGTAGTCTCAGATGATCTTTTGTATTTCTGTGATATCAGTTGTAATGTCTCTTTTTTCATTTCTTATTGAGCTTATTTGAATCTCTGTCTTCTTTTCTTGGTTAATCTAGCTAGGAGTCCATCAATTCTGTTTATCTTTTCAAAGAACCAACTTTTCATTTTGTTGATCCTTTGTATTTTTTATTTTTGGTCTCAATTTCATTTAGTTTTACTCTGATTTTTGTTATTTCTTTTCTATTGCTAGCTTTGCATTTGGTTTGTTCTTGTTTGTCCAGTTCCTTGAGGTGTGACAATAGATTATTAATTTGTGATCTTTCAATATTTTTGATGTAAGCATTTAATGCTATAAACTTCTCAGCACTGCCTTTCCTGTATCCAAGAGGTTTTGATATGTGTCACTTTTTCATTTGTTTGAATACATTTTTTAAATTTCCATTTTGATTTGGTCGTTGACCCAAAGATCATTCAGGAGCATGCTGTTTAATTTCCATGTATTTGTTTAGTTTTGAGAGTTCCTCTTGGAATTGGTTTTAGTTTTATTACACTGCGGTCTGAGAAGATACTTATATGATTTTGATTTTTTAAAATTTATTGAGATTTGTTTCGTGGCCTAACATATGGTTATCTTAGAAAACGTTCCATGTGCTGATGAGAAGAATGTATATTGCAGTTGTTGGGTAGGATGTTCTATAAATGTCTGTTAGGTCCATTTGTTCTAGAGTCCAGTTTAAGTCCAGTGTTTGTTGATTTTCTGCCTCAATGATCTGTCTAGTGCTGTCAGTGGGAATTGAAGTCCCCCACTATTATTGTATTCTTACGTCTAGCAGTATTTGTTTTATGAATCTGGGTGCTCCAGTGTTAGGTGCATATATATTAAGGATTGTTATATCTTCTTATTGAATTGATCCTTTTAATCATTATATAATGAACTTCTTTATCTTTTTTTTTACTGTTATTGATTTAAAGTCTGTTTTTTTCTGATATAAGTATAGCTATTCCCACTCATTTGTGTGGAACATCTTTTCCTACCTCTTGACCTTGAGTCTATAAAATTTTTTATCAATTAAGTGAGTCTCTTATAAGCACATTTTCTTTATCCATTCATTGGTTGATGGACACTTAGGTTGATTCCATATCTTGGCTATTGTGAATAATTCTGCAATATACATAGAAGTGCAGATATCTCTTCGATATATTGATTTCTTTCTTTCGGATATGTACCCAGAAGTGGGAGTGGTGGATCACATGGTAGTTCCATTTTTAATTTTTTGAGGAACCTCTGTGCTGTTTTCCATAACGGCTATACTAATTTACATTCCCACCTAAAGTGTGTAAGAGTTCCCTTTTCTCCATGTCCTCACCAGTGTTTGTTATTTCTCATCTTTTTGGTCAAAAAGATAGTAGCCATTCAAGCTGGGGTGAGATGACATCTCATTGTGGTTTTGATCTGCATTTCCCTTATGATTAGTGATGCTCAGCATTTTTTCATATACCTGTTGGCCATTTGTATGTCTTCTTTTGAAAATATCTATTCAGATCATTTGTCCATTTTAAAATTTGGATTATTTGTGGGGCTTTTGCGGTTGTTTGATTTCTTTGTATATTTTGGTTACTAATCCTTTGTCAGATGGATAGTTTGCAAATATTTTCTCTCATTCTATAAGTTGTTTCTTCAATCTGTTGGTTGTTTTCTTTGTATGCAGAAGCTTTTTAAGCTTGATGTAATTCCACTTGTTTATTTTTGCTTTTGTTGCCTGTGATTTTTGAGGTCTTATCCCAAAAAAATTTTTACACAGACCAATATTCTAAGGCATGTCCCAATGTTTTCTTTTGGTAGTTTCATAGTTTCAGGTCTTACATTTAAGTCTTTAATCTATCTTGAGTTGACTTTTATATGGTAAGACATAGAGATCTAGTTTAATTCTTCTGTATATGGATATCCTGTTTTCCCAGAACCATTTATTGAAGAGACTGTCCTTTCCCCAATGTATAATCTTAGCACCTTTGTTGAAAATGAGTTGGCTGTAAATATGTGGGTTTATTTCTATTCCGTTCCATTGGTCTGTGTGTCTGTGTTTATGCCAGTATGACGCTGTTTGGTTTACTAGAGCCTTGTAGTGTATTTTGAAGTCAGGTAGTGTGATGCTTCCAGCTTTGTTCTTTTTGCTCAGAATTGCTTTGGCTATTCGGAGTCTTGTGGGGCTCCACATGAATTTTGAGATTGTTTTTTATATGTCTGTGAAGAATGTCCATTGCTACTTGCATTGAATCTGTAGATCACATTGGATAATATGAACATTTTAATAATATTAATTCTTCCAGTCCATGAGCATGGGCTATCTCTCCACTTTGTATGTGTCCTCTTCAATTTCTTTTATCAGCATTTTATAGTTTTCCTTGTATAGATTTTTCATGTCTTTGGTTAAATTTATTCCTAGGTATGTTATTTTTTTTGGTAGTTACTGTAAATGGAATTACTTTCTTGATTTCTTTTTCAGTTTGCTCAGTGTTAGAGTACAGAAATACTGCTGATTTTTGTATGTTGATTTTGTATCCTGAAACTTTACTAAATTCATTTATCAGTTCTAACAATTTTTTTTCGTGGAGTCCTTAGGTTTTTCTAAATGTAAGATTATATAGTCTGTGAACAAGGATAATTTGACTTTTTCCTTTCCAATTTGGATGCCTTTTACTTCTTCCTCTTTGAATGTAATTTTATTTGCTGATTCTGCTGTTAAGAAATTAAACACTGTTTTATAAACTATTCCCACAAACAAATTCCATACAGAGTTAACTTAGCAGTCCATTGACCCAAAATTCAGACTCTGACTTTGGGACAAAAGGATAATTTGTAGAAGATCAGAGTGTTTTTCCTCCTGTTTCCAAGAAGGTGGCATGGCATAGTAGAAGGACATGCTGTTTGATACTAAAGACTCCCCTTCTTATTAATTATGCGATAAGGTTACATAATTCTCTGAACTTTAGCTTCCTTTTCTGTAAAATGCAGATAGTAACATTTCTTTGCATAGTTAATGTAGGCCCAAGTGAGAAGCTACAAAGTTAGTGCCTGGTAATTGGTAAGTTTTCAAATGTTAATTTATTTCTCATCAGAACTTATGGACAAACAGAAAACTGTTAAAGAGCTATCTTTTCACCGATCTCTACATTTCCTGAATCTGTGTTTTGCTTTTGACATTCTGGAGCCATTTTCATACCCCATCTGAAAAAATATTCCATTTGTTTACATTCAGTATTTTATTTGCCTTAAAAATTCATTTTTGAAACTTTCAGAAAACAGCCCTCTTTAGAGTGCCCAGAAGTTATGTTCATGCTCACTCAATTTCCATCCTTTATAATTTCACTGACTTCAATCATTCCTCCTTCATGTTTACTAGTTAGGGATCAGCAACATTTGAAAAATTAAGGGCCAGTCTTCCTGATCTATTAGGTAGGTAGTAGTGACAGGCCAAATCTCCTGGATAATTTCACAAACAAGAAGCAGGTGGCAAATGCATGCAGACCACCTGCCCTAAGGTGAGAAGGGGAAGAGGGAATATAAAGTAGCCACTAAATAATTGAATAACTGGGACCAGTTCAATCAAACTGTAGGAAAATGTGTCTGTCTTGCTTAACATTATGTTTCTGGTGCGTAGCACAGTGCCTGTTACATAGTAGTTGCTTAAGAAATGTTTAATGACTGACTAAATGAATGACTGAGTAAATGGATTCCATTGAAATGCAACCCCTGTATAATCCTTGATAAAGTGCTGTAAGTTACAGATGCCTTGTTATACCTGTTAGAAACACTTTGTTTTATGTCAGAATACTCACCCAGTAGTTGCTTAAACAAATGAGGTTTTCTCCCCCCTACAGTTTGGAAGAAGGCAGTTGCAGGTGTTTTGACTGAGTGGCTTTATGACTTCTCAGAGTTGCGAAATTGTTGCAGGACTCCCATGCATCATGTCCTTCTATAGCATGTTCAAAGACAGAAGTAGCTGGTTGAAGGGCAGAGATCTTCCTTTATAACCTCCTTCTTTTATGATGGAGGAAAATATTCCCCAGGAGACCCCTAGGGGATTTCCCCTTCACTTCATTGAACAGAACTAGGCTACATGCTTGCTCCTAGGCCAGAAACTAGGACCACTTTCCTTGAGAGCGTAGGAGCTCCAACCAATACCTAAATAGGGATTCTGTTAGCAAGGAGGAATTAGTGAAGATGGCTTTTGCCATTCCCAAACTTATTGTGAAATCAGAATCTCTTGGAGGTCTTGTTAAAACTCAATGTTCTTTTGATATTCCTTGGCTACAACTAGACATAGAATTGGTACTTTTAGTGACCACTGCTAGAGTTGAATGCAGAACTAAAGAAATGTTATTTAACTAAAATACCATGTATAATTCAAGGAAAAAGACTAATAATGCTTCTGAATTTTGATCAGTACCTGTGATTTTGCCAGCATTTGTTATATTTGCTTATATTTAAATGGATTTTTGCCCTCCGTAAAGAAAATAAAAATCTATTCCAACAAATAAAAATAAATTAACATCTGGACTCATTTTGGAGATTTGTTTCTCTTATTGCAAGCATAAGAATATCTTGAGTTTGTGTTTGCTCTATTAATCTATGTCCACAAGAACAAAATAATAAATCAAAAAGTGAAAAATTCAAATAGCTTTCTAATATCGTAGCATCAGAGAAGCCCTAGATACTACATGTAGTGTCTAGTATCATATAAGTCCTCAAAATAAGTGTAATCCAACCTTACAACTTAATTTAGTTAAACTGCTTGTGTATGAAAACACAAACTTGGTCTCAAGTTACTGTTTTCAGTTTAAACAAAGTACACAGTTTTAGAAAATAGTAGTCCATATAGTAATTGTGACTTAATGTGTTTTGCTGCTTTGCAAGATTCTCCAAACTGTTATTATTAGTAAGAACAGTGTTGTATAGCTTTCAGATATGTTGTTTTGGGTGATAGGCTTCGAACATCAAAAATACTAAAAATTGCCTGCGTCATATAAGGGGTCTCACATGAAGATTCCTCCAAAAGAAAGCATCTGTTTCCAGTAATTTCTGTATGAATGTCTAAGATTATAATTTGGATAAAAAGGTTTTAAAGACACAATTTTCAATTCCCCATTGTAACGGTACTTCCAAATATATCTATATTTACATTTTATTAAAGACATCTATTAGAGTAAATATAACTATCAAATTAAAACATTCATCTCATTTCTCCTTTAAAAATGGCCAATACATTAAAATGAAATGTTATTTACTTTTAAATGTTATATGTTATACTATAAAAGACAATCACTAAAAATATCTTAAGTTATTCATAAGTGAATCTTCCACAAGTTTGTGCCCAGTAATGTAACAAGTCGTCATCATCAAGTAACTTGTTTGACCATTGTAGTAAATATTAAGCATTTATTCAGATATGAAAGTGAAGTTTACAGGATGTAAGATTTTCCTGGTAATATTGGAACAATTCCACAGAATGCAGGATGGGTGTCGCCCTTACAGTTTCCTAGTTAGTAGGTTATATAAAATCTGAATATTTTCAGATGTGGGTTTTTTTCCTTTTTTACCTGTTCTCTCTCTCTTTTTTAGAACTTATTTTCCACACCACAATTGATTGGGTGTTACATACTTGGAATCTATGCAAGAGAGTATCATTTCTGAATCTGTGCTTATTAAATGAAGCCTGTCTGCATCAACTTGTCAATTGAGTGTTAGAATCCCTGGCTGGAAATGATTTTTTTAATTGATTAATGGGTTCATTTGTTTGTTTTTGTTTTTATTTTTATTTTTTTTGCCATCACTATTAGTGATTTTTAAAAATATTTTTTAAAGTAAAACACAAACTCAAGGGACAGTTTCCATTGCTCATTGAGCATTTAAATTGGGATCTGCAGATCATAATTGTTATGGGTTGAATACTATTCCCCACTCCCCCGGCCCCAACACACACACCAAAACAATTCATGTTAAAGTTCTAACCCCCAGTACCTCAGAATGTGACCTTATTTGGAAATAGGATCAATACAGATATAATTAGTTAGGAATAGGTCATACTGGAATAAGGTGGGCCCCCAATCCAATGTGATGGGTATCTTTACAAAAAGAGAAAATTCGGACACAGACACACACAGGAAGAATACTTAATAACCTAAATAGTATCACAGATCACATGATGCTGGATGGAGGAAGTATTAGAAAGCCTTCTTTTCCCTGGAAAGCAGTATACCTCTCTGCAAAGTAAAGCAGCAGTATAAATCAGTATCCCTTGAGTTTAGCAAATATGATCTAGTCATAATAACAAAAATAATAGATAACACAGAACACTTGCTATGTGCCTGCCACTTCTCTAAGTATTTTACATACACTAATTCATTTATTCTCACAGTAAACCCCATAAAGTAAGCATAACTATTATGCCCCTTTTATGGGCAAGAAAATTGCAATTTAGAACATTGGGGAAGTTTTTAAACCTGAGGTCTAAGAAACTAAACCTTTGACCAGTAATAATCCCCTAATGTGCTCTACCTTCTTACACCTGGCTTGAAATAGCCTCACCAATCATATTACCACACAAGGTAGTACCTGCACCATCTCAGCAACTCTGTAGATAGCTCAGGTCTCTCTCGAGAATTAGGATAGCAATAAAGAATTGCAAACAAAATTATTATTATTATGAAAAAAATTATAACTTCTCGGAGCAACTATGGGTGAGTAGTTCTCCAAGTTGTCATCTACCCAGCATCCACAAAGAGTAGAGATAGCGTGAAATAGCAAGAATATTTAGGGTGTACAGATCATGTGCAATTTCGAGTTCACACTATTACATTAGTGTTTTAGAAGTTGTATTCCTAAGATGTCAGTTTCGTCAGTGTGAAGTTGTTTCACAAGTAAGCATTAGACATTCAGATTGCAAGTATAGTCACGCGCCGCTTAACAACAGGGACACACTCTGAGAAATGCATGGTTAGGCGATTTCATTGTTGTATGAACATCATAGAGTGTACTTGCACAAACCTAGATGGTATGGCCTACTTCACATGGTATAGCCTATTGCTCCTAGGCTACAAACCTGTACAGCATATTACTATACTGAATACTATGGGCAATTTTAACACAATGGTAAGTATTTGTGTATCTAAACATAGAAAAGATAATATGTTGTGCTACAACAATACAATGGCTACTACAACATCACTAGGTGATAGGAATTTTTTAGCTCCATTATAATCTTACAGGACCACCATCATACATGTGCTCTGACATTGACCAAAAAGTCATTGTGTGGCAACATGACTGCAATTAAACTTTATCCACAGTATAAGAAAGAGCCTTCATATATTCTTTGGAACCACTGTAACATTTCAAAATGTATGATTAAAAGTTAAATTCGAGGTGCCTACCTTTCATCTATAATTATCCATATCTTTAATAGGTGAGCTGAAAATAAATGCCAACAAAGTGTAAGCACAGAACAGTTCCTTATATGTAATTTTTATCTTTGACCAGCATGACCTTTTTAAATTTTGTTACTCTGGTCAGAATAAGATTTTTTAAAGATCTAAGACTATACAGTTGGGCCTCAAGTATTCTGTTGTGTTATCAATGTTAAACAAATAAAGGTCAATAAACCAAAATAGCAATGCAATGCGGTAAAGTGAATGACAATCATAGAAATACTTAGAATCTTCAAATGGAACAGTTTTGCCACATAGAAGACATTCAATAAATATTTTTAGAATGATTAATAATTTTTAAAGCTGTCAAAAATCAACTTTATTATTTACTACTTATTGTATAACATGAATTTATCTGACACTATATAAAAGTGTTTCCCTTATTTTCCCTCTTAAATAGAGGAATAGTGCCTGGATAAAGAAAATGCTTAAAGAATTTAAGGTAGGATGCAAGGCTATATTAGGTATGCACTCCAGTTTTCTACATCCATGAGAATTCTTTATAAACAAACAAAAAACATGAAGTCACAAGAGGCCCTTTACCTAAGTATCATATTATCACAGCATAGATTTCAGGGGTGGCTGGAGAACTCAAGAGATAAGCAAACATTGTTCTCCTTTCTATGCTCAAAACATGGACACTGTGAAGAGCAAAGTAAAGAGGAAGAACTTAGTTTGCTTTGTGAAAACAAAAGAAATTGTGCACTGAATTTACCTTCTAATAGGATAAGTGAGCCATGTCTAGAGAGGTAGAGTGTAGAGAAAGCATTATTGATTGGCTAGATAATTTCATTGGAAGAATTTAATATTGAGGAAGCGAAATGTAGTTGCATAATTCTCAAATTGTCACTCACAAAGAATATCCAAGTAAAGTATAAATTTCTGATTAAAGAATATGCAATATGAATTACATAAATGTTAACTGTTTCTATTATTGATAGCAGTGTATTTCTTTCTTTCCACATCTTTATGATAGTATCTTCCTACTTAATTGCCTCCTCAATAGTCTACCTACAGCCTAGCAAAAACTGAAGGAAACTTTTTAATCTATGTGCAGTAAGCATTTTAATTACTTTCCCAACAAACATGGAAGGAGAAAACTAACAGCAAGTCAACTAGGTGGGGGTGAAGAAAATCGTTGCTGCTTAGGCTGATGCTTCTTTAGATAAGGTGAAGATTCTGGTCATTCCCAACATGAGGTAGAGAACAAGGAGGAGATAAGCAAAAGCCCATGACCTGGCAAATGGGAAGCCTCTGTATTTTATGAGCCTAAGCTTCATAGTAAAGCTTCATTATTCCATCTGAATTAGTACTTTAAATTCCCAACATGATACATCCACATTCAAATATAAGTCCAAAATACATTCCAGAGACATGTGTAACTATATAATCACCTCTTAATTATCCCCGCTAATAGACAATAGTGGTAAAGACAACCCAAAATTACTTTTAAAAAATCATTTTAATTGGGCTATGGATATAGTATCAACATATGATATGAAAAATTGATGAGTAACAAGAAGTACCACCTCACTATTGCTGTGATAGCTATCACACTCATTCTTTTGAGAATTTTATGTCCAGTGTTGATGGAAACAGAAGAGATATAATGCATCCCTAAGAATAAGTTAAGGTCTAAGCAAATATGAAAAGTTGACAAGTATCCATTTCAAAGTCTCTTGCAATCTAAAATTTAGTAATCTGTGTCTGGAAGACAAGGAAGTTAATGAGAGATTACTAGATTACCTATCTCAGAGAAAATGGAAAAAGAGTTTCATAAGAACTTTTGATCTTCAAATTCAGAAATAAACATAAGAGCTTCTTTTCCCCCAATGTATATTGTTGTCTGCTTTGTCAAAGATCAGTTGGCTATACATGGATGGTTTTATATCTAGCTTCTCTGTTCTGTTCCATTGGTCTGTGTCTCTATTTTTGTGTCAATACTATATTGTTTTGGTTACTATTACCTTGTAGCATAAAGTCTGGTAAAGAGATGTCTCCAGATTTGTTCTTTTTGCTCAGGGTTGCTTTGGCTATTCAGGCTCTTTTCTGGTTCCAAATGAAGTGTAGAATTATTTTTCTAGATCTGTGGAATATGCTGTTGGTATTTTGATGGGGATTGCATTGAATCTCTAAATCACTTTGGGCAAAAGACATGAACAAAAGCTTTTCAAATTAAAAAAATAATTCATCATGACCAAGTAGGCTTCATCCCAGAGATGCAGGGGTGGTTTAACATACGAAAATCTATAAATGTAATTAACCACGTAAATAGAAGCAAAAATAAAGACCATATGATCCTCTCAATAGATGCAGAAAAAGCATTTGACAAAATTCAACACCCTTTTATGATAAAAACACTTAACAACATAGGCATAAATGGGACCTACCTAAAAATAATACAAGCCGTATATGACAAACCCACAGCCAACATCATACTGAATGGGGAAAAACTGAAAGCATTCCCACTCAGAACTGGAACCAGACAAGGCTGCCCACTGTCCCCATTACTTTTCAACATAGTATTGGAAGTCCTTGCGAGAGCTATCAGACAAGAGAGCAGAATCAAAGGTGTCCAAATAGGGACAGAAGAGATCAAACTCTCACTCTTCGCTGATGACATGATATTGTATCTGGAAAACCCCAAGGACTCAACCAAGAGACTCCTGGAATTAATTAACGAATTCAGTAATGTCTCAGGTTACAAAGTCAATACACACAAATCAGAGGCATTCATATATGCCAATACCATTCAATCGGAGAACCAAATTAAGGACTCAATACCTTTCAAAATAGCAACAAAGAAAATAAAATATCTAGGAATATATTTAACTAAAGAGGTAAAGGACCTCTATAAAGAGAACTATGAAACGCTAAGGAAGGAAATTGCAGAACACGTAAATAAGTGGAAATCCATACCATGCTCATGGATTGGAAGAATTAACATCGTTAAAATGTCTATACTACCCAAAGTAATCTATAGATTCAATGCAATTCCTATTAAAATACCAACATCATTTTTCACAGATTTAGAAAAAATAATTATACACTTTGTATGGAATCAGAGAAGACCCCGTATAGCAAAAGCAATCTTAAGCAATAAAAACAAAATGGGAGGTATTGATTTGCCAGACTTCAAACTATACTACAAAGCTGTGGTTCTTAAAACTGCTTGGTATTGGCACAAGGGCAGGGACACAGACCAGTGGAACAGAACAGAAAACCCAAATATAAAACCATCCTCATATAACCATCTAATCTTTGACAAAATAGACAAAAACATACTCTGGGGACAAGAGTCCCTATTCAATAAATGGTGCTGGGAAAACTGGATAGCCACATGTAGAAGACTGAAACAGGACCCACAGATTTCACCTCTCACAAAAATCAAATCACGGTGGATAACAGATTTAAACCTTAAATGGGAAACAATTAGAATTCTAGAAGAAAATGTAGGAAAGACTCTTACAGACATTGGTCTAGGCAAAGAATTTATGAAGAAAACCCCTAAGGCAATCGCAGCAACAACAAAAATAAACGAATGGGACCTGATTAAATTAAAAAGCTTCTGCACAGCCAAAGAAACAGTCACGAAAATAAACAGACAGCCTACAGAATGGGAAAAAATTTTCGCATACTACACATCAGATAAAAGACTGATAACAAGAATCTATTTAGAACTCAGGAAAATCAGCAAGAAAAAATCAAACAATCCTATCAAAAAATGGGCAAAGGACATGAATAGAAATTTTTCAAAAGAAGACATAAGAATGGCCAAAAAACGTATCAAAAAATGCTCAACATCCCTAATCATCAGGGAAATGCAAATCAAAACCACAATGAGATACCACTTAACTCCAGTGAGAATGGCCTTTATCAAAAAATCCCAAAACAACACATGTTGGCGTGGATGCGGAGAGACAGGAACACTCATACACTGCTGGTGGGAATGCAAACTAGTGCAACCCCTATGGAAAGCAATACGGAGATACCTTCAACAGATTCAAGTAGACCTACCATTTGATCCAGCAATCCCATTATTGGGCATATACCCAGAAGAACGAAAGTCATTCTTTAACAAAGACACCTGTACCCGAATGTTTATAGCAGCACAATTTACAATCGCCAAGATGTGGAAACAACCCAAGTGCCCATCGATCCATGAATGGATTAGTAAACTGTGGTATATGTATACCATGGAGTACTACTCAGCTATAAGAAATAACGATGATACGACATCTCTTTGGTTCTCCTGGAGAGAGCTGGAACCCATTATACTAAGTGAAGTATCCAAAGAATGGAAAAACAAGCATCACATGTACTCACCAGAAAACTGGTTTCCCTAATCATCACCTAAATGTACATCAGGGAAGGATACCAATTGGATATCAGACTGGGATGGGGGGTGGGGGGAGGGGGTGAGTGTATGCCTACATGACGAGTGCGTTGCACACCCTCTGGGGAATGGTCATGCTTGAAGGTGCAGACCCGGGGAGGTGGGGGGGGGGGGAGGGGATGGAGGTATGACTACATGATGAGTGCCAGGCGCACTGTCTGGAGAATGAGAACGGACGCGCTTGGGACTCTGACTCGGGGGGATGGGTGGGACATGGAAAATGTATATAACCTAAACTTATGTACCCCCATGATGAGCTGAAATAAAAAAAAAAAAAAAAAACAAAAGCTTTTCAAAAGAAGATAGACAAATGGCCAATGAACATGAAAAAAATGCTCAACATCACTAATCATCAGGGAAATGCAAATTAAAACCACAATGAGATATCACCTTACCCCTGTTAAAATTGCTTTTATTAAAAATTCCAAAAACAATAGATGCTACTATGGAGCAGAGAGAAAAGAATGCTTATACACTGTTGGTGGGACTGCAAATTAGTATGACCTCTATGTAAAACAGTATGGAGATTTCTCAAAGAACTAAAAGTAGACCTACCATTTGCTCCAGCAATCCCACCACTGGGTATCTACCCAAAGGAAAAGAAGTCATTTTATCAAAAAGACACTGCACTCAAATGTTTATTGTAGCACAATTCACAATTGCAAATATGTGGAATCAACCCAAGTGCCCATCAGTTCATGAGTGGATTAACAAAATGTGATATATGTATACTATGGATTACTTCTCAGCCATAAAAAAGGATGAATTAATACCTTTTGCAACAATTTGGATGGAACTGGAGAATGTGAAGTATCTAAAAGAATGGAAAAACAAACACCACATGTACTCACTATTAAAGTGGAACTAACCAATGAGCACACATGTACACAGAGGGAGGTAAAACTCAGTGGAAATCAAACAGGGGAGGGGAAGGAGGGGATGGGTGAAAACCTACCTAATGGGTAGAATGACCACTATTTGGGTGATGGGCACACTTACAGCCATGATTCAAGCATTACAAAAGTGACCCATGCAACCAAAACATTTGTATCCCCTTAATATTTTGAAATAAAAAAATAATAAAAAGAAATAAACATAAAATAAATTTAGGAGTGGAATCTAACCCAGGGAGCATATCAGGTGACAAGAACCAACTGGCTTAGAACCAACTGGCTCAAGAGTAGAGGAACATTTATTATTTAAATTAAAAGAAGAAAAGTTATTTCAAAAGAAAGATGATAGCACAATTTATTTGTTAAGAATTTAATATGTGAAAATTTTCAAAAGAGCATTTCTACTCATTCATATCAAAATAACCATAATCCCACCCAAATATCTACATATTTATATTCTTTTTTTTTCCTTGTCTCTTCTCTAAAATTGTACACACTTGTATTCTTAGTGTGTGCTACACAAGTAGCCTAAGCAAGTCTAGGTCTAAAACATATTTATCAGGTATTTTTCATGACAAATTCCCAAGATGGAGCCAGGGTAAAACCCAAGAGGCTGCCCCTTCCAGAATTAACCATGTGGGCAGCTGCAGGATGATTAAGTGGATGTGGAATGGCTATGAGTTTTTTGAAGGAAAAACTAGGTTTTATTCATCTTATTGAGTAGTGACATATTACAGTACTTGGTACATACTAACTACTCAGTAAGTGTTGATTAATTAATAAAGATGTATAACCATAGATAGCCACCTGGGCTGAGAATAAGTCACAGATCAAATTCAAATTATGTTGGCAACTTGCTCTGTGAACTTTTATGAGTCAGTTCCTGTCTATTTGATGATTTGGAAAGAGGCTGCCTGTTGGGATGTTTAATGTATCTAATGTATTGAAGTTCTCATATAAAAGTGCCAAATTACTATTATTAACTGAAGAACTGGTACTATATATTTACCAAGGTGTCTTTCATCCACACACTTGAAAGCACTTCCAATTATGGCAGATTACTGCTAACACTTTTCTAAAACCTTAACACATTTTAGGGATTAAAACTGTATTTCTAGCTCTCATTTGTAAATATTATTTTTCCTAGTCCCAGATGGCTTCACTGTAATTTCAACTTTTTAAGCCTTTCCCTGGCCTCTGACCTTTTTTTAGTATTAATGAAATATTTGTATTGAAAGGGTTATTAGGTAAAAAGAGACAATAGTGCAGGCCTTTAGACTCACTATTAAATTCAAGGACAATATGAATTTAACTCTGTTCATTGTACCTAGAGTCAGATAAATCTGAAGAAATCTTTTGCCATTATCCAAGACTTGCTATGTCTGGACCATCACTAGCCTTGGGAACATTGGTCAGATCTAGGGCTTAGGTAGCCCAGAACCACCAGGGAACATCAATACTCAATGAAATAAACCTGTATCCTCAGGACTCCTTGAAACTCTTTTGGCTCTTTCAGCAACTGAGAAGCCAGGGGGACTACCAACAGGACACACTCAAGGGCTACCTCTAACTTCTGCCACTTAAATTCAGGCCAGCCTTAGTACTCCAGGTGTTTCCAGGCATCCCTCTGAGGGTCACTTTTTTCTGTAGCATATGAAGGTCCAGTTCACAATTGGTGCAAATCTACCTGTCTTCACTGCTGAAAAGAAGAAAAATGCTAAGGAAAACCAAAGAAGGCAAGATCCAGTAATAGAGTCAAAAAATGGTTATATCTGACAAGGCCCTTTACATTGAGGTATATTAGTAAAGCTTTCCCAGGTCTGTATTTAACATAAAATAATGATCATTTTGAAATTGAAACGCATTTAAGCATTTAACATGAGGACTTTGGTTGGAAACGAAAAAGTTGAAAGAGACTATTTTGGAAATTTGGAAAGAATTAAATATATATCATTTTATAATAGTTGCTAAAAAATAGAAAACTGCATGATTGATGAAAATAAAAATCAATCTCCCCCTACCTTTCTGTTGCTGTTTCTGTTTCCCCAAAAGTATAGATAATTCTAACAGACCATTCGTAAATTTTTATTTTGAAATTAGTCTCCCAAATACATGTTTCATTATGTTTAAAGTCTTTTTTTTAATAAACATAGTTCTTATACAACTGTAATTTACTTCAATAAATAATAGTTGCGTGACTTCTTAAGTGGGAGATATATCAGCACTACAGTATTACAGAGGGGACTAAAACACAGATTATAATCCATGATAGTTATTCTTGGTTCCCAATCCCCTTCTCCTTTAAAATAGAGGCAGGAAAAGCTAAAAATACACTTTCCCAAAGTCCCTTACAGCTAGAGGTGGCCATGTGACACAATTTTGGCCAGTGAGATGTAAGGAGTCTGATGGAGGTGTTTGAAACTTTTTTTCTTTTGTGATACAAGGAACAGATATGGCTAGTGCCCACCCCTTCCCCTTTGTCCTGCCTGAATGCTGATGTACGTGCAGCCTGGAGCTGCAGCAGCCTTCTTGCAATCAAATGGGGAAAAACAAGAGCTTGGCAGCAACGCTGGTCCTGACAACACTGAGCTGCTGATGTAATGTCATCAGCAACCTCCTCTCAACTTTTGCATCATGTAAGAAAAATAAAACTCCATCTTTTTAAGCCACCATCTGAGTCTCTGTTGCTTAAAACTGAAAAGCATTTGTAGCTGATAAAGAATTAATAAAGTACGTTTAAGTATACAAATAACCAATGGAGGTTCAAAGAAAATTACATGAAGTAGGAGGAATTTAGGAAAGGCCTGAGAAAGAGCTGGGGTTTGTGATGGGTATGGAAGGCTAGGTTCCAGAAGCAAGGTAAATCTCACATAAAGATTATTCTATGAGCAAAACCTCTGGGTACAATTTTAAATTATTAGTATTTTTATTATGCCATCTGTCACAAAGTCATTTTTTTCCAGTTTTATTTAAGGTTAAGATTTGATTAATACATTTAATGCTACCAAATATTAATACATTCCCTATAATTTCTATAATATCACAAAAATAACTGATTTAATTTGCTATTTTGAGACAAAACATCTCCCAAAAGTATAAATAATGAAGTATTTTGCAATTTTCAACTCCACATGAAATTATATTTTAAATGCTGCTTGAGTAACTTATAAAGTTTATTTTTAAAATTTTTCTTTACTGTATTTTTAACCATAAAAACAAAAACATCCTAAGCCCATTTAGCCATGATAAATTATTGTTTATTAAAAAATAAAACTATCAGGAGCCCATGATTCATTGTGCCCTTCACAAACCTGATTATTATATGCATATATTCTAAAAATAAATATAATAATGAGCTCCTTGCTTCTGTATAGATATGACATCAAAATTATAGGATCGTGCAGGCTTAAGGTCAAGGCAGTAAGTCAGAGCTGTGATCCTAGCCATCCCAGGACGAAGCTGTTGATAAAAAACAAAACTAAATACCAACAAAAATCCTATCCCAGTGCAGGGGAATGCACCGTGACTAACTGTTCATTAAGTTCAAATATATTTGCTCAGCGTTAACAAGTCCATTAAAAGATGCTAATGAAAAGCCAGATTATCTTTTAAAAATGAGATTTCTCCAAATTTAATCCAAAGGTGAGAAAGATCAACTTAATTACTTACTTAGAGTACAAGAACCCACAAACTGAAAAACCGGTGTTAGAAGGAAGGATAGATTTCCATTCTCTGAAACAATCTCTAAGTAGAAAAGTTATAGAATTTCCCAAATTTGTACATTGTCAGATTTCTGAAAGCATGCTTAATTCTTCAATAGTAATAATTATGGATACTTTGTGCCAAGGTATCAAGACTAAAAACTGTTGTTTCAGTTTTCTTAAGCAAATTAGTCTTAAGTTATTTTAGCATAAATACTAAGATAGGTTATATAAGAAAAATAAGTGGGTGCATTATAGACTTTATATTTTTAATATCCTGAATAGTCCAAAACAGAGATGACAGATTAAACCTATTAATGTAAATTCTGTATTGACTATAGCTATAAAATATGTGAAATTATTTTTAATAAATAAAATTATGTTTCTAAAAAGGTATTTGCTGAAGAGATGTCAAATTTTACTATAATAGCTAATGGTAATCTAAAATATAAGAAAATTGCTATGTATTTGATTTTATTTAATTAGTATTTACTTTATTTTATTTTATTTTTTTTTTTTTTTGAGACAGAGTCTCGCTTTGTTGCCTGGGCTAGAGTGAGTGCCGTGGCGTCAGCCTGGCTCACAGCAACCTCAAACTCCTGGGCTTAAGCGATCCTACTACTGCCTCAGCCTTCCGAGTAGCTGGGACTACAGGCATGTGCCACCATGCCCGGCTAATTTTTTTTCTATATATATTTTAGTTGGCCATATAATTTCTTTCTATTTTTAGTAGAGACAGGGTCTCGCTCTTGCTCAGGCTGGTCTCGAACTCCTGACCTCGGGCGATCCACCTGCCTTGGCCTCCCAGAGTGCTAGGATTACAGGCGTGAGCCACCACGCCCGGCCTAGTATTTACTTTAAATATTTAACCAATAGAATTTATGTAGGTATGTACGCGTGCATATGTATTGTTTCTATTGTCCCTTCACAGTTTGAGGAAGCTGATCTATTTACGGCTAAAACACATTAATCTTGGGATATGCGAGTATTCATGACACTGAAGTATCTTATGGTCAAAAACTAATTTTTACTTTTAAAACATCTTTAGGCTTCTGAAGATTATCTGTATTTGCCTGTGTCTCTTACATATTGGATCCAATTCAGCAAATATTACACAACCTGAGGGCAAGGGACTGTCCCTTACATGCACATCATTCTTAGTCTCCTCCACTTCCAAACTAATTACCACCATACACACACTACAAAACCAAGGAATCATAGCTTGTTTCTTTCAAAATTTCTTTGCAAACAAAAACAAATGGCTCATGTTTTGGAGTGAAGATGGCAAATCTCTCAACAAGGTAGCTAGTGGCAAAAAGAATCTTCTGCTCCCATGACAGTAATAGTTGGTCTTCTGTCCACCCCTAGCTGACAGGTATGAACCAAGCCAGGCAGAGCCCATCAAGGGTAGGATCCCAAATGTGTGTGCATATCTGTGTGGGTGCATACACCTTTCTCTCTTTCACTTTTCCATGTGGCCATCTGGCTTTAGTAATTTCGTCCATGAAATAAAACTGATTTCAGTATAAATGAGGGAGAACCTATTATTAATGAATTCAACATTTATACCCCAAGAGTTTAGCCAAACCTTTCTGAGTTTTTCCTAGTCAACTGCAATCATTACTTTTCTGTTTAATTTCAACTCAATCAGCAGCTGATCTTTCATACACTGTCACTTTTTAACCCCCATAATAATGTAAGTTATTTTTTTATTACAGAAAGAACATTTTATAAATATATTTTAAAACTATTCTTAAAGTCAAGTTCTTTCAACTCTTGGTATGCTCACAAGAGCTCACGCTGGTGTTGCCAATAATCTGTTTTCTAACACCTCAACTTTTTTGACTGAATTAACTTGCAGGCTCAGGATTTGGTTGGGAGGTTGTTTTGGTTCTGGTTAATTTTGATTATACTTGGTTTTAAGCAACTCAATAAAAGTAACCAAATTGAAATAATATATTACCAAATTAACCATTTGTTTAATTGAACTAACTGACCATTCAATCATGAGTGTAATCAAGTACAGTATAAAGTGCCCAGATTGAAATTTAAATTTGCTTAGAAATATGGAAATTCAGCATATGTAACTACATTTATTCATTGTTTACAGATAGCAAAATATGCATATCATTGGTAATATACCCTCATTAGACAAGCAGGTAGTACCATAGGACATGTTTAAGTAACCTGAAAATACAGTGTGCTTTTAAAAGTTTTGAATACATGGAAATACATGGAACTGTACAGAATAATATTTATGCTACTAAACAATGTGTAACCAGGTGTGGCTCTTGAATGCCACATCATAATTGTTATTTAGGTTTTTGAGCTTGCTCTCAACATTGCTTGATCTACCATCGCTTAAAAGTATTGGGAGAGAAGCCAGGCTGAGACTGTGGCAGGCTGCTGCCTGGAAGGGCAGATTGTCAAGGAGACTGAGTTTATCTTCAGAGCTCCCCTTCCCTTCGCTGGGCCTTCCTTAGATGTATCCCCCACAAATGTTCTCCAGTATGCACCCATACACTTCCTCTACCACTAAACCAGTCTTCTACCCCTCAGGAAAACCTGGATGCAGGAAATGATGGGATAGACTCACTTTCATGTATAAATAGCTAACAAAGCTTCATTTGTTATCATTTCTGAGTTATTTAAATTTTAGTTAAGCAATGAATAAGCAAAGGATAAAATATTTAATTTTTTAATTTCAGGATCCTGGCAAATGAAGAAAGTATTTTTGCAGGATGGTAGGGGGAGGGGGCACTATTTCCAGCAAAATGGGTAGGGGAAGCTCAGTAACCTCAAATTATTTTCAGAATTGCCATAGATATTCATATAAACTTAGGTCAGGTGAAACATTTCCATGTAAAATATGAATGCTAGTATTATATCAAGTAGCTGAATACAAGTCTAACATATAGCTTGATAATTTAAACCATAGTTACTTATAACACTCATTTTATCCTGAGTCACCTCCAAATTACTATAATCTATAGAAAACTGTTGTCCACTGCACATGGATATTGATCTGTCATCTTTCACTCTGTCCTTTTGGCCTATTTTACTCATGGCGGCCCTGACACAGGTTATGCCTTGGCTCATATACAAAAGAGAGAAATTCCAACTTTCTCATTTTAGTAGTAAGCGAATGAAAATAGTAACTTTGTAATAGGCTAAGCAAGGAACATGACGTGAAACAAAGGGCAGGAAAATATGGAGAATTGGGACGATGATTGCCACGAGCTATGTTGAGACTGTTTGTTAAATCTTTCTAATACTTCATGAACTGCATAAAGGACGAGTAACTTTTGTCTCTGACAACAGACCTAGAAAGCAGTGTGAGATGCAGCAGCTTGTGCAGCTAAGGGGAGATGTTCATAACCCAGGCTGCTCAAGCTCCATGGCTTTAATCATGCACACAGAGGGCCACTGGCATTTTAGATTCCACTGTTGTAATATGGCTTTGCTGCTCTCTTTCTTTTCCTTGTTTTTTTCTCCTTCTTTCCTTATTTCTCTCTTTCTTTCCTTTTCGATTTTAAAAAATACTTGTATTTTGTTGGCTTTCTATCTTCTCAATCCAGTGGCCCTTCAGTGATCCCTACTGTGCTGTGTTTCCCAGGAGATGCCACAAAAACAGGCAGGGGTTTCCACAGGCTTTCCCAGGATTTAAAGGGAGAGGGTGAGTTGCCCTGATGGGGCAGGCAGTTTTTAAGTGAGCTATGTTTGGGGGACTCTGAAGAGTTCTTCCTAACCTCATGCCAGTCCATTTTCACAATGGAGGGTACCACAGGGCACAGGTTAGGAATTCAGATGACTTACATCTTTAAGCGAGCAATTGACATTCAAGGGAAGAGCCATGATATACTGAAGAGAACACTGGTCTAAGAACCAAGAGACCTGAATTCTAGACCTGCTCCTGCTGCAAATAAAGTAATTTAAAGCATTTTTATTTGCCCTGGGCCTCATTATTCTCATTTATAAAAGCTAGATGACCTCAAAGATTCTCTCCAGTATTAAAATTTTTTAACATCCATATATTCTACCAATCTATAAGGTTCTATAAAAGCGTAGCTTGTGAGTTAAATTATTGAGTAGAAGAATGTCCAATTAACCGTGGCACGTTCAGAAAGGAAGGAAAATGACCAATGACAACAGTAACAGCAAAGATGATTCACCCCATTCCTCTGAAATTATTCACATTGTCTTTCCATTAACAGGTCAGACTATTGTAGTGCTAACACCTGTCTTCCAGGCTAACTGTATGTTATCACCTGAACAATAAGCATCTGAGCCAAAGGAACAGGAAGTGGTTTCAGTTATCTATATCAAATTCATATAACTTCTGATACTACAGGAGTTCCCAGTTTGGAACTCTGGCAGTATAGAGGAAACCCTTTTATATAACCCACATAAATAATTTTTTAAGACTTAAAACAGGTTTACCAATTTGGAGGACAATGAACCTGTTGGTTGATGTAGAGATGGCTTTCTAAAAAGCTTTAAGAATCTTCTCATTTTCTGGCAATAATATGTTGTCTGTACACATAGCACTTTAATATGATTCCCCATGCCATGTTATTTTTATCTTTCTTTTCATAAAATTGTACTATGTAAGATCATTTGTAGTCTATATTAAAGCATTGTAGAATATTCTATTTAACAGGAAGAAAATTCATCATTTTCTGATTATTTTTATTGGTTTTCAGCATCTATGTAAATTAAAGAAATGTTCTCTTAAAGAAATTAAGTTTAAATTTACTTACACTAATTCACTTTAAGTAGAATAGTAGTAAATAATAGAGGGTAGGTTCCTCAAAGAAAAACTATCAATGGCTATCAATGGCCTTCTACTTGAAGATGACATTGCAGTTTAACATAAATAATAAACATTATAGAAATATGCAGGAGAAACTGACATAAAAAGACTGACAATATCTGGTAAGCAATACAAAAACAATGCTTATTGGAAAAACAGAGAAAACTTGATTTAAATAAAGCTGGAAAACAATTCTAAAATAACAAATAAAAAGCCCACAATTTTACTTTACCATCTTTGAATATTTCATGATTATGCCATTGGAGTTTCTGATTCATTTCCATGACTATCTTCCTTTGTCTTTGCCCTTATTTTGTGAGGCTCAAAATGTGTATAGACCACCCTGTCAGGAGATTGGAAGACCGCATTTCCCCTGCAAGTTGCTTCAGCCTGGTTATTCACCTATAAAACAAGAAAATTAAACAAAGATTTCTGCTTTTTGTTTTGTCTGTTTTTTTACTTTTTAGAAGTTGACTCTTTTCTTTAAGAAAAATCTTACATACAAAACCCAATAGGGTAAACAGATACAAGAGTAACTGTGTGTATGTGTCTGTGTGTGTCAGGGTGTAGGGATGTGGGTGGGATAAAAGAGAGCAAAGCCCCATCCACTGGGCCCCTTCTCCTGTCCTTGATGACCACTGAGCCATCACAGAGCTTGAGGATAACTGTGATCTCTCAGCTGTTTCTCCATGCAAGCTCTAATATTTGATGCATATTTGCACTCTCTTTGGTATTACAATTATTATGTTGCAACAAAGCCAACTATAGCAACATTTTCCTAGCCCTGGGATCCTATAGAAGTGCCTCTGGACTTTTGGGGGTGAGGACATTCAAAAAAGAAGCCCAGACATTTGGTTTCTGTAACTTTCCCATCCTTATCCCCCACCATTCCAACCAGAGCGTTTACGTTTTCACCTATTTTTTTTTTTACCTATTTTATATATTTTAGGGTCATGTAAAATTTATTTTGAGAAAAAGACTATGTGACGTAAAAAGTTCAAAATCTGCTGCTCTGGAGCAATGTTCTTAAGCATTCTTTCACCTTGAAGCACAACAAAAATGGCATTGACACGCATCTCACAGTTTCCTGGACATACCCAGTGATGTAGGCAGTGTCTCTACCCCTTTTCCTCCCACTTAAGGGTGCAAAAAGGCTTCCAAGAGGGTTACCTTGATGTTATTATAAACTTGTTTTGAATATATGTATTTGTTTCTCCATTGGTGACTAAGATGATTGCTGTTCCCACCACTGTAAGCAAGAAATGAATAGGATACATTAATATTACTTAACCAGATACTACTTTATTTACAGAATTATTCTATGCAGATGCAGAAAATTTAGGAACCATAAAAAACTAAGTTTGATAGTTAAAAGTAACTAAAATATACCACTAGGTACCTTCTTAGCTACTTAATAATTTATAATTCATCTTCAAGGCTGCATTGGCAAATCAGCAGGCCTAAGGGGCCTGACTGTAGGTAGGTTTTCTTTCAATTCCTTCTAAATGATGGAGTTTAAAAGAGACGAGGATCACCAGTACTTGGAGGTGAAGAGACAATATGGAGGGTTTAAAGAGATGATTTGATATGTCTTTGTTTTTAAAGCCTGGTATGTTTAATATGTGTGTATAAATATAAATACAAAACATTAACTGATATTAATTATTACCTACAAAAAGTAATAATTGAGTTTTTCAAATGAAGTTGTTTGTATAACTATAATATCCATAAACAACAAACATACATATGAATCAGAGCAAAATGGACCATTACTAAGTTTGAGGCAATGCAGCCTTCCCTTCTCCCCAGTCTGCCTCCATACACTGCACTCCACACGGTACCCTACCACCCCAAACCCGGAGTGTGAATGGTGGCTCTGAGAAGCTACACAGCTTGTAAGTAGAGGGAAACATTTGTGGTTTGATACTTTCCTGGCCTATCTGAAATGTGAGGTAAGACCTAGGAGCCCCCTGAATTCTCCTTAATAAATTAAACAAGAAAAGGTCCATCGAGTGTGTCAGTAGGGTGACTCAGAGTTACAATCCAGGTCTTTTATTTCATATTCTTTCTTAAACTTCAAACCTTCACATATTATCAATTCCAAGAAAATTATTAACCATATGCCCAAACAAATACAAAAGACAACCTAGCCTGAATTTTTTTTTTGACGGAGAGATCTCACAGAAATCTAATTTAAAATCAGCTCATCACAAATACATTAGAAATCAAGTCAGTTATCTTTACATCAGCTATGGTTCTCTGCTACTGAAATATATATACTTATCATAACATCTATACTCTTTTCCTTCTCCCCCCCTAAAAAAAATTTTTTTCAGAAGACTTAGAAATTCACAGACAGAAAAATGTCTTCTACAGTTGGGAATTCAATAAAATTAATTTTGCTATGTGCCAAACTTTCCATGTAAAATTAGAAATCAAATTATACGAGCCATATTTAAATTTTAGTAATTCATTATTAAATTTATATAACTACATAAAGACAATTTAATTGTAATGTGTGTAGTTTTTTAATACTAAAAAGATGTTTTCAGAATAAAACAGATTAAATTTAAAGGAACTGTAGAGGTCATTTTTATTTCTGAATATATATATCTGCATCTCCTACAACTCCCATCTCCACCCTTGCCAATCAAGCCCAAATCCGGTGAAATTATGGCATATAAATAGTGAATAAAATCTATCTGTTAATGGCATTAACAGAATTAGGACCCACATTTTTATAATTGGTATTTAATTTGGGGATGTTTCCACTTTAAAGCTGCAAGGAAGAACATTGAGACAGTCTTTATTTAGATCTTACTATCTGATTTGAGTGCTGTGAGCATTTTGGGTAGAGTAATGGAGGATTGAGGCCTAGAGATTTGGGGAAAACAAGGCCAGGAAAAATGTATCAAATCCACAGGGCAGCTGAACCCTGCAGCAGACTGGCAGTTGGGACCCAAGGAGAGAGTGAGCCAACTGGAAACACCTCCTGCTAGAGTACGAGGAGGGAACTTAGGGCAGTCTAGTATCTACCTGTCTTAACACTGCTTTAGCACATGAAAGAGGGCCTCTGGCTTCACGTGGGAGCTGTGAAAAAGAAGAAGGATTGACATGAAGTATGGTGATCAGATGGCCAGTAACAACCAAGAACTGAGAAGGTCATTTAATGAGCAAGCAAATGAGGGTTTGCACAATTTTTATTTGGACGTTAATAAAAAGGACAACCCTAGAAAGCTGGAAAATATAAAGTACTCCAGTTATAATGGTATTACCTAAAACATTCTATTAATACTTGGAATTATGAAATTTCTTCTCAATGAAGCTAAAGTTACATCATAACTAAGTATAGCTTTATAGAAGCCTCACATATGGCAACAATTTGTTAAAACCACTCTGCTTCCTTTACTTGAGGAAGGAAAGCTAACTACTCTCTGTAATTGGAATCCTTATATCTGTTTTGTGATTCTATATATCCCCAGAGAATGAGAGAAAGGAGCTCAGAGAGGGAGGAGAATTATCATTTATTGAGCATCTAAGTCCCAAGATGTTTTATATAATATTAATAGGTATTGTCTTCATTTTATCCATAGAAACTTTCTGAGAGAGTTATTACAAATCCCATTTTATGGTATGGAACAAGAAAGTAGGGCTCAAGGTTAACTCACTTGCCCAAGGTTACAGTGTTTCTCATGCTTGAGTAAAAAATAGACTCCTTGTGTAAGTATCACCAAGAATATGTCAAGTCCCTGGTTTAAAACACATTGAGTTAAGATATAATTTATGAAAACATCTTTAATTGTGAATTATCACCGTAAAAGAAAACTTTCATTCATGTAAAGGTAAACTATAATTTTAAACATCATTGAACTGAAAACACACACACACATGCAGACACACAAACAAAACAAAATTCAAAGTATAAGGATCTGAGAATAATGTCTTTGGACCCTTAGGTGTCAACAGACTCTTGAGAAACATTATGCTTTTACCACACTCCCATCATTTCAGGCATCAATAAGACGACTGAACTGTGCTATAAAATAGTAAATAGAATGTAACATTGTTGAAACATTTTTTAAGCTTATAATCTGCAACCAGTCATGAAAATCCATATTCCTAATTTCTAATTAGCATACAAACTTCCACATTGTATATCTGAGTTGTTGCAAAGCTTTGCCAAAATGGGTCAGTCTCAGAAGATCAAAGCTATGACACCCTTAAACTGTGTAAGGCCATTATTTTTGGACCTGGTTTCATCCAGGGTGCTTCCTGCTTCCATAAGCACGTTCAACTGGTCTGAACAGTCTTAGTCCCTTGCAGGCAGGTTGATCTTGCCCTTCTGCTCCTCCAACCCACAGGTCTGCCTTGCACTAGGCTCAGTTTAAACAAACTGGTTACCACTGGCTCTATATACATCCTACCCTTCAAGTGCAAATTCATATGCAGTTGTCTCTCCCTATCTTGGGGGGGATTGGTTCCAGGACCCTCCTGTGTACTCCCACATACCAAAATCCACAGATGCCCAAGTCCCTTATATAAAATGGTGTATCATCTGCACATAGCATACACGCATCCTTCTGTATACTTTAAACAAGCTCTAGATTACTTATAATACCTAATACCCAATGCTATGTAAATAGTTGTTATACTTTATTTTTACAAGTTTTTTTTACTGTTGTATTGTTATTTTTTTTATCTTTTTAATTGGCAGTTAGTTGAATCCACAGAACCCCTGGATACAAGGGCTACCCACACAAATTCCAGGGTTCAACTCACATGATACAAACTTACATCTAAGAACAAATGGGCCCCTTTAAACAGAAATGTCCTTTGTCCCGGAGACTGCATGGACTACTTTACCAAAGATGTGATTTGGCAGTCTTCCAGGACTCCATATGATTCCTCTTTGCACTGCTGGATACAGAATGAATATATATGATAAACATGCACGCGATAACCAAAAAACGGAGGTAGAGGAAAGCCTAAAATGCATTTTTCCAATAGGAAGGAGCTAGTTATGAAACTGCAGAGACATGAGTTTTTTGTTTTTTTGTTTTTTTTTTAACAGCAAAATGGGGACTGTGGTTCACAATTCCCCAAAAGTATGTTTTCAATTGCTTTCTCTGCATTACTGAAGGACTGACTTTCTGACTTAAGGGGCGTTTGCCATTTAAAATGTCTGAATATACCAATTTAAATACATAGTATCAACAAAGTATGAAAACCAAACTGTTTATTTTTTTCCTCTCACTAGTAAGAGCTGAGCCAGCTGTTCTCACCTACCCACTTTGGCAGGAAAACTGGAAGCAAGTATGTGGGAGGGAAGGAGAGATATCAAGGCACATACATGCCTGCAGATGCCATAGTTGGCTTTCAAGCTGCATGATTCACACTTACAAACTGATTTCAACTGGAAAAAGCACTTGACTGTTTGGTTTCTACATAGGGAACAGAATGCATATTAAATCAGATCATATATGAGATTTCATCCCTGGTAAACTCTAGAAGAGCAATTTGCCAAAAAAAAAAAAAAAGAAAGAAAGTATAGCTAATAGGTTTGTTTCTTCTTCCCCCTTCCTGCCTTCCTTCCTTCAGTCTTTCCTTTTTTCCTTGCTTTCCTCCTTCCTTTCTTCCTAACAAATAGAGACCTGAACAATAACGTTTATTTTCCAAATATCCATGTACTAACTATTAAGTTAGTTTAGAAAGATTAAACTAACAAAACACTCTTTCCTTTAATACTAAATTCCAGCCAGGGACTGAGTTGTTTTCAGCTCAGGACATGTTTGTTTTTGACCAGTATGAGTCTGTAGTCCTTAAAGAGACTGAAGCTGATATCTGAGACATGTCACCGGGTGCGTCAGATAGGGAGAGCTCCGAGCTTGTGGAAGGCTGAAGCATGCAAGGCCATATCTTCTCTTTGCCTTTTACCAGCCTGAGCTCCACTTCCTGCAATTCTTTTCTAATGTGCTTCTTTGCTATTTTCCAAGTGTCGACCAAAAATATCAAGATTGTTTGCTGTCTCAAATCCCAAAATATCTGTGACCTTGAACAGAACATACATGATTTCTGAAAGGGAAGCAGTGGAACTAATGGCAAACTTTTTTATACAGTCTTTTGTTCCCAGGGATAGATATCTTGAATAAAATAAGTCAATAAAAAATTGCTATGCTTTATTGGGGAGTCAGATAATTCTAATTTGAATAAGACTCAGTTAAATCAACCAACTGACAAATATCAAATTCACACTTCTAGGTTAACTTAGAAACCAGATTCCCACCCTCACTGCCCCTCTCTCCTGCCTTTCCTCAAATATGAGCTAATTATAAAATAAGAAAATTACAAATGCTTGTTTCTAATCCAATAATCCAGGGAAAGAGGGAGGTCTCTTCCAAAAGCTCTCAATGAATAGAGAGGAACTTCTCAGAAATCCTAGTAAATGTCTTCTCACATTTTCTTGGTTCTGACTGGGTTACAGGCCATCCCTGAATGCATCACTGCGGCCAGAGTAATGGAATATGATTACCGCAAGCCAACTGAGGCCACCCCTGGAGCTGGACATAGGATCCATCCCACCTAAACCACATGCTTAAATGTGGGGGAGGGGTGGAACTCCAGAGGAAAATTGGATCACTATTTTACCAAAAGAAGGGTGGATAGATGTTGGCTGCAAAACAGCAGACGCCTTTATTAGGCCATGACATTTAAGCTGAAATTGAAGAAGCCAGCCTGTGATGAGCCAGTGAAGCAGGGTTTCATGTGCCAAGAATAGCAAATGAAAAGGTCCAAGGCAGGAAAGAGCTTGGCATGTTCAAAGGACAGGAAATTATAGGTATTTACAAAATAGATCATTACTAATCTTTGATAATTTAACCAAGAACTCTCTTTTTTAGTGATACTTAATATCTGTACATATTTATGAGCTATATATGCTATTTTGCTACATGCATGAATATATAATAATCATTACATACTACTATTATACAGTGGGTATTTAGAGTATCCATCACTTTGAGTATTTATTATTTCTATGTGTTGGGAACATTTTAAGTCCTCTCTTCTAGCTATTTTGAAATATACGATACTTGTTGTTAACTATAGTCACCCTACTCTGCTATTGAACATTAGAACTACTCCTTCTAACTGTATATTTCTACCCATTAACCAACCTCTCTTCATTCGCCCCTTCCACACATACATACACACCCTTCCCAGCCTCTGGTATCTATCATTCTACTCTCTACCTCCACGAGATCAACTTTTTTAGCTCCCACATGTGAGTGGAACATGCAATATTTGTCTTTCTGTGCCTGGTTTATTTCACTTAATATAATGACCCCCAGTTCCATCCATGTTGCTGCAAATGACATGATTTCATTTTTTATGGCCATATAGTGGCCAATTTTATCCACACACACACACACACACACACACAACAAAACACACACACCACATTGTCTGTATCCATTGGGTGAATACTTAGGTTAGTTTTGTGTAAGTTTGAAATTTTTTATAATAAAAATTAAAATAATAAAAGATAACACATGCCTCTTGATAAGTCATTGTTTGAATTTGGGAATAATATTGAAACTAAAGAACAGCTGCATTAATATATACTCATTACACAGATTTGTGCTCTCTTAACCATTTGTCCCTTGGACTCTCTTGCTCATTTACACTCTTTCTCTCTATATATAGATAGATAGAGAAATAGATACTTTTTTCAAATATTTAAGGGTAGGTTGCATATGGCCCTTTACCCCCAAACCCTGAATACCACAGTTTTGGTATTATTATAAAAAAGATATTCTCTTACATACACACAGTACACACAAACTACAATAAATTTAACATTGATACAAAATTTTATCTATTGTCTCTATTAGAATCTTGCAATTTACATAGTAAAGTCCATGAAGGTTTGCTATTTTGTTGTTTTTGTGTTTTGTTTTGGTTTTTAGTTTCAGTCTTTTTTTTCTTTTGCCATTCAGAACATGATCCAGTAGGATACAATAATTATATTTTGTTTACATGTCTCTGGATATCAGTACAAAATTCTTAGATTCAAGAATCAGACACTGTGTCCAGGTCATCTCCATTCTAGGAACCCCAGGGAGCCTGTATCCCAATCAGGCCCTGCCAGCATGGACTAAAGAGGTCAGTTTCCTCAGGCCATCCTTGCCACTGTCCCAGACCTTGTCTTTAGAGTTAGTCAGCAAGAAAGTCTTCCATCTCCTCTGGGGAGGGAAGTTTCCATCAAAAAAATGTTTCTGCACAATTAGACAAAATTAATTCGACACATGCTACCACATCCTCTGAAGAAGATGGCCTCTGTTCTCTGTTCTTGTAAGCAAGGGTATTTATTCTTTCCAAATATATTTACTTATTCTTCTAATAATCCAGTGCTATCTTCCATCTCTACTGTATTTGGAGTATTTGTTTAGGGAGTTGTGAAGTTTGAACTTAGAGGAAGGAAGGAGTCATCTGCAGCTCTTCCTGAGTGTCTACTTTGGCTTCTCAGAGGTGACCAGAGGTTGAGAGGGAGGCTGACAGTGGCTTTGCACACCCTGCTAACTCAGTGGTATGTAGCCAAGGGAGTAGGCAGCATGGGGGCTGCTGAGTCTTGTTCATGCACTCGGATCAAAAGAAAAGTGCCTCTTTCCCAGTATCCCTATTAGCAGGTTATAGACCTTCCCTTCCTCTCTCACCCACAGAATGTAAAAAGAATTTGGTGTGAGAGGTACTGGGTAGAACAAAAGTGGTAAAGAAATATGTTTCCTTTTCCTCTCTATGTCAGAAGGAAGCCAAAGAGAAAGGAGAACAAGACCAGGAGAGAAAAGAAGACAAAGACAAGCAATCTTTACATACTTTCATGTATTACTCACGTCACTTTCCACTACTGGAATATGACCTGGATTTTAAGCTCGAAACATAAAATTGACTCCTTACCTGGTTGGCTCTCCCCACCTCCTCTCCATGCTCCCACCCTCACTCCAAGAAAGCCTCACTCTATAGTGGGTCAGGGACAGAAAAATTTTCCTGCAAACAGTGGGAAGGGACAAGAAAACTCAAAGTAGTCAAAGATACCGAGTGGGTCCTTATCTTTGCCCACTTCTGACCATCTGTTTGTCCCCTGGACTCCTTTGCTCCATGTCACCTGGCCTAAAGCCACAGACTTCCAGGGGGAGTATGTGCCGGCAAAAAAGATATCAAAAGGATGTGGCTGTAAAGAAGGAGGCAAAGGTGATTTGGCCCAATGAAAGGTAAAGTGAAAGGAGCCCCTTGAGCCAGCTGATGAACCACTACTAAACTTCAGGCCTGGCATGGGAAGTTCAGGCCATGTGGTTCATTCTCTCTCCACTCCAGTCTCATCACTCTACCGAAGCTCCCAATTCATGGGTCCAGAATAGCAACCTTTATCTTTTACAGAGAAGGCAAGTCTTACAAAGCCTACAGACTGGCAAGATTAATTTTAACTCTTAATAATAGAAAATAATACGGTACATCCCATTTTATTTGAGCCTCACAACTTAAAGTTCAGAGAGTCTGAGTTACCTAACAAGTGAAAAATCCAGTACTAGATAACTCAAGAAATGTGCCTGCCCATCTGGAGATCTTTGCCATGAATAGACCAAGGACACCTAACCAAGGACTGAATGACCGCTCTAGGGACATATTCAAAATCATCCCTGTGAACTGGTTACCACTAGGAAAGAAAAAGAAAAAGAAAAAAAAATCATCCCAGGCCCCCATATTTTTGCTTCTCTCTCAAGATACATAGGAGATGAAGCAATCAGACAGGATTCTAAAACACAGGGGGCTAGTAAAGGCGGGATACCCCCAGTCTTACTGAGATTCTACCACTGTTTCTCCTTCCCAGAATCCATCCCACATAAGAAAACAGGAGGACAAAACTCATTTGCTGAATATTGACTTTTAAAATAAAATTTTGAAATAAATTGTGTGTCCATACCTAGGGCTCACAGCGTTGCTCAATTCCAGGGATAACTGTTCACTTTGTGTAGGTGACATTGATATAGAATACAACAGGAATGGGGCTCCCTGGAGTTATGGGATACTAAGCCCTATACCCTACACCTTACAGAAGGCCAGTGAAAATGCATGAATGGTCTGGCAGCTTGGGGGTGGAGTGGCTCTGGCCAATACATTCTGGGGGGTTGGTGTTTTAATGTTATACCTTTTACACTGTTTTACTTATAATGAAAGAAAATGGAAGCATCTAGATGAGGCTTCAAATAGAACAACTATATTTTAACATTTTATCTGCCATCCTCAGAATAATCTTCTAAGGAAATCCTCTTTAAAAGTTCTCCTTTAAAAAATGTCCCCGTAAAAACTTGTACCTGAATCTTCATAGTAGCATTATTCATAATAGCCAAATAGTAGAAACAATCAAATGTTCATAAACTTATAAATAGCTAAATAAAATACAGTATACCCATACAATAGCATATTATTTGTAAATAAGAAATGGAGCACTGATACATGCTATAACATGGATGAATCATGAAAACATTATGCTAAGTGAGTGAAGTCAGTCACAAAAGGCCACTTATTGTGTGATTCCATTTACGTAAAATTCCATTTATATGAAATTTGTCCAGAGTGGGCAAATCTATACAGATATGAAGTAGATGAGGGGCTCCCTAAGGCTGGGGGACTTGAGTGGAAACAGGCAATGACTGCTAATGGGTATGGTGTTTTGTGTTGGGGTAATGGAAATGTTCTAAAATAAAATTTGGTGATTGCTGTACAACTCTTTGAATATAATAAAAGCAATCAAATTGTACACTTTAAAGGTTGAATTTTATGGTATGTGAATTGTATTTTAAGAAAGCTATTATAAAAATGTTTCCACTTTAGACACAAAATTCAGAAGTGCAAGTAAATAGTATTTCAATAAGCAAAAAATAAATTTAAAAACCCTGCCTATATCTAAAGATGGAAAAGAAAAATAACCAAAATTGATTGTCTTTGAGTGATGGAACTCTCAGTCAATTTTTTCTTTCTACTATTCTGTATTTTCCATATTTTTAGAGATAGGTATATATAAATTTTTAATGAAAAAATAAACACAAAAACTAATGCATATAGAAAATAAAAAACTACAAATAAGTACACCAAGAAGTTAATAGACTAATTTGGGGGAGTGGGTTGGTGAATTATTTTTAATTTCTTCTTGTTGTTTGTCTTTATCAACCTTTTTAATACAGTATGCAGGTATCACTTATTTAAATAAAGGGGGGAAATGTCTACATCATGGACATGAATGAGCTCATTTTCATGTGCTCCCAGAGCTCTGGCCAAGGTGCAACAGGCCTTCATTGGAAGAGTGTGCACTGTCACACTAGGCTTGCGGATTCCTGGAAAAGCACATTGAGGCTCTAAAAGGAACCTCTAATGACTGAATGGTAGAAGATGTGACTTGCCCAGGTAAGAACTGGCCATCCCTTACACGACCATGTTTGTGAAAAAGTACTTGTTGTTCACCCAACTTTTGATGCTTTGGGTAGTAGGTAGTCCAACATGAAGGTAGGTCATCAGTAAATATCACCAGAAACTCAGAAATTGCATTGATTTCCATTTATGGCAATTGTGAGTAAATACCTTTATCTTCCTTCTCTTTTATACCCACTCTTTCACCCTTTGCCTAACTAATTTGCATCTCTTCCAGTCTCATCTTTAGACTTCCCATAAGCCTTCCCTGACCTCTCCCTGTTCACCCCACACCCTATCTGGTTTGATGCTCCTCATGTGTACTCCCATAGCAAACTGAACTCTCCGTGTCACAGAATTTATCACTTCAGAAGGTAATTTCCTGTTCACTCCTCTGCCTCTCTAACTACATCATGTGCTACTTGAGGCAAAGACAGCTGTATGTCTTGTTCACTATTATAGTCCCAGCAGCTAGTGTAACACAAAAGTAGAAGTTAACCAACATTTACTTGTGAGATGAATGAATAATATTTATAAGAATCTATAGGAAGCACTGCATCTGTCTCATATTTTTATTCTGCCAAGGAATTTAGAAGGCATGCTAGGTTAAAAGTAGTCTTCCCCACTGAGCCAAGACCTGCCTTCTGGATGGGCAGTGACACAGACTACGTCTCCAACAGAAATATGGAGAACTGGAAAAAATCAAAAACCTGTGGTCATTTGAATCTATCTGCCTGTTAGCTGGGGAGAGCTCAATTTTTATTCCAGAGAATCATCCATGTTACTCCTATTGTTTGTTTTGTTTTGTTTTTTAATTGGAACTTGAAAAGGAATCAAAATGCTAACATGAAACACAAGCTGCTAAACAGCATCAAGGGGCAGGGGCAGGGAGGAAGAGATGGAAGTAGAAAAAAAGACAGGGAAAATAAACAGAATAAAACAGGATTCCAAAACACATTCTTACTCTGAGACAACAGGGAGCTGACTCTACTTCTCATGATGTAAAACATTTGACAAGTTTGCTGATCTTCAAGAGAAAAAAATAAAAGCAACTTCTTGCTTTGAATCTAGACTTTTTCTTAGATATCAAGTAGAAAACAAAATATTATCTTTCCTTCTCCTCAATAGGGATCTTATCCAAAAAAGAAAAAAGGAAAAAATTCTGCAATTTAGTTTTCATGACTAGGATTACACTACATAAGCTAAACACAAATACTAGGAAACAGTGAAAAGATTGGATGAACAGAATATCAGCTTCAGAATGAAAAGTAAAAACCTTTAGCTGTTCATCTTGATGACTTTTAAAAAATGTTTTTAATGCTTTTAGAAGGAAAACATGGTCTTCCACTATTCAAGCTCAGTAGTTACTACGGTAGACCCTGCAGAGGTATCTGTATAGCTGACCCCTTCCCACTCTGCACCCACCTGCCCCTCCCATGAACACACACTTACTACCATAGGCCCTGTAGGAAAAATGAATCCCAGGGACCATGCGATGCCCTCTCCCTGACCACCACTGACAGAATCAGCACCAACACCTTCCCCCACTATACCAAATATATTTTCTCAATTTAAAGCAACATACAAGGCCAAGCGCTGTGGCTCACGCCTGTAATCCTAGCACTCTGGGAGGCCAAGGCAGGTGGATTGCTAGAGGTCAGGAGTTCGAGACCAGCCTTAGCAAGAGTGAGACCCCATCTCTACTAAAAAAATAGAAAGAAATTATCTGGACAACTAAAAATATATAGAAAAAATTAGCTGGGCATGGTGGCGCATGCCTGTAGTCCCAGCTACTCGAGAGGCTGAGGCAGTAGGATCGCTTAAGCCCAGGAGTTTGAGGTTGTTGTGAGCTAGGCTGACGCCACGGCACTCACTCTAGCCTGGGCAACAGAGCGAGACTCTGTCTCAAAAAAAAAAAAAAAAAAAAAAAGCAACATACAGATAATGGAGTCAATTTAGCTTTAATTTCTCCCCCTTTATAGCAAAAATAAATTTCTTTTGCTTGAATTACTAACTATTCCATTAAAATATAGTTAAGGAAGGAAGACAGAAAAAAAGGGAAAAATGGAAGAAAAGAAAAGAAACATACCAAGTATTTCCACAGAGGTGAAATAAATGCACATTAACTCTCAACGTGTTCTTAAAGTGATTCAATACATTCTGACCTATTGAAAGTACTCTCTTGTTACTGGGATTGAATATTTATAAACACTGAAAATATGTAGTTCAAAGCAATTCAATGGTCTTGAAATTTCTAAAATGAGTTTCACTGCTTCAATTTAAAAAATTGTACTATATTAGTCAGTCATAAAATTGTCTATGAACTTTGAATTTTTAAGTATGAATCCAGGGAGAAAAAAATGAAATAACTCACCTCCTTTGAGAAATATGGAATAAAACTGAAGAAAACAAAGCCATTTCTAAGAGTATTTAACTATTCCATAAAAACAAAAAATCCATTGATAGATGATGATATGGTGAACTTAACTAAATTCTAGGTAAATCCAAAATAAGTAATTTTAAAATCATATTCATTTATTCAACAAACATCTATTGAAATCCACTATATGCCAGGCCTTCTGATAGGCACTAGGGATATATTAATAATAATAGACAAAATAGATATAAATTCCTGCCACATGGAGCTTACATTTTATAGGTAGGAGATAATAAACAAAATTAATAAAAGATAAAAAACAAAATTTAATAAAATACTATATATAGCATTGATTATATGGTGATAAAAAGTAACATGAAGAAAATGAAACAAGGAAAATCCTCAATGAAAAACTCACATTTGAGTGAAGATCTGAATAAACCTTTAGATTTATCCATGTATGGCACAGATGCGGAGAGCTAGGAACACTCATACCCTGCTGGTGGGACTGCCAACTAGTACAACCTCAGTGGAAAGTAATATGGAGATACCTCAAAGAGCTACAAGTAGAACTACCATTTGATCCAGCAATCCCATTACTGGGCATCTACCCAAAAGAAAAAAAGACATGCTAGTAAAAAGACTTTTGCACTTGAATGTTTATATCATCCTAATTCACAATTGCAAAAATGTGGAAACAACCCATGTACCCATCACTACATGAGTGGATTAATAAAATGTGCTATATGTATACCATGGAGTTCTACTCAGCCACAAAAAGCAATGGTGATCTAGCACCTCTTGTATTATCCTGGATAGAGCTGGAGCCCATTTTACCAAGTGAAGTATCACAAGAATGGAAAAACAGGCACCACATGTACTCACCATCAAATTGGTACTAACTGACCAACACTTATGTGGACATATAGTAGTAACATCCATCCGGTGTCGGGCAGGTGGAAGGGGGGAGGAGGAGATGGGTATATTCATACCTAATGGGTGTGGTATGCACCATCTGGGGGATAGACACGCTTGAAGCTCTGACTCAGGTGGGGCAAAGGCAATATATGTAACCTCAACATTTGTACCCCCGTAATATGCTGAAAAAAATAAAAAAATACCATAAATGTATCCATGTAGTCTAAACATTCATCTTGAAGTTATACTTATTTTGTAAAAACAGAAAGGGTAACTCTTCTTGGGAAGAGTAAATTTTCTGTCCCTAGAGAGAGTATACCATGAAGGTGGCATCATCCAGCTTTTGTCCCACGGACAAATGGGACAAATGCCATCAAAGTCTTGTGAAGCTTCCCAGACTCCCTTACTCTCTCAGATAGAATTAACCATCCCTTCCTCTGTCTGATGCCTCCTCACTGTGTACAGACTTCTATGACATACCAGGATTCCTTTTCTAGTTAATGTCAGGCTCCTTGAGAGTTTTATGCGGCTCTATTTGCCCCACACAAGGAGCACACAGACTTTAACATTATAGGTACTCATTTTTCTTTTCAACTGAATAGATACACATACCCAAATAGTTAACAGAAAACACAACTATAAAACAAACATCTCAATATCCAAAGTCAGTTCCAGGTACCCATTAAATAAAGCTGCAATTGGGTACACTATCCCTGAACCAGAGAATAGGGTACTCTCACCTACAAATCCTTCAAGGGTTCTCATGGCCCCATAGGAAAAACTGTTCAGAGATCTTAGCCAGGCATTCAAGACCTGCAGCAACTGGGCCTTGCTCACTTTCCCAGCCTTCTCTTCAACCACCACCCCACACCTCCCTTATTCCTAAATCATGCCTAGAGCTATGTCTCTGAGTTTCTGCAGAGGCTGTTCCCTTTGCCTGGAGTCCTTGTTCTCTTTCTGTGCCTAGTAAATTCCTGCTCCTCTTAAGAATCTATTTCAACTTTGTGTGCTTGGAAAAGCCTTCCCTGATTTCCTCAGATAAAGTTACTCTTTCCTGTGAGCTCCCATATTTCCATTCCTTGTCTACAATATTTATTATTAATACATTGTAGTGTAACTATTTCATTGTCTGGCTTCTCCACTTGACTGAGAGTTCTTTGATGATAGAGACCATTTTATTTATCTTTGTACCCTCAGTGGGTAGCAATAGTACCAGGCACATAATAGTTACTTAATAAGTCTTGGTTGAATGAAGGTTGAATAGATTTTAAATACTTGTGTAAGAACATTCAGTGACATATTGTCAGAGAAAAGACAAGAAAATAAGTCTCCAGAGTACTTTTTCCTATATACTATTCTGCATTTTGGGTAATATGGCTCACATTGTAAAAGTACACAAATCTAAACCAGTCACATCACTTTTTAAAAAGCAAGGATCTCTGAAATCCTTGGCGGTAGAACATGTATGTGGTATGGTCTATTTCATATGACATTAAAGATTTATATTCACATTTCAAAATTAGACATGTGAATAACTAAGTGGAAGAACTGAAGAAAGTGGTTTTAAATTGGGATAATTTTGCCCCCTAGGAGACATTTAGCAATGTCTGGGGCCATTTTTGGTTGTTATAACTTGAAGGATGGGGCTGCTACTGGCATCTAGAGGGTGGAGGCCAGGGATCCTGCTAAGCACCCTATAAAGCACAGGACAGCCCCCACAACAAATAATTATCTGGCCCTAAATGTCCATAGTGCCAAAGTTGAAAAACTTTAACCTAACCCTTTTACCTCGAAAAATTATATATTTTTTTACAAGTTACTATAATAACATTGAAAGTTATGATGGGCTCTTAGGTAGATATGATTGCTTCACTAGTCAATCACTAAGAATGTACAACTTCTAAAAAGAATTGTAAAATACTGTACTCTGAACTAAGGGAAATATCAATCCTAAGAAAAGGGAAGGGCTGGGCTTTCATGTTCCACATTTGCTCAGTTAGTAATTTGAACTCTGCTAAAACAATTAGGTGATAATAAACATCATACTCAATCTCAGAAACATTTGGATGAATTATTAACAAGCATTAAAGTATTATTGCTGATAAAATGGGTGATGACTTTGGAAAGAATCACCCAGCTACTTAGCAAGAAATAACCAACCTTTGTAACATTTTAGCAATGCATGCAAGGCTAGGGTAATTTAAAAATCAAGAAATACATCAAAGCAGAATCAGAAAATGTAAACATATTCTAAATGATAACACCTAAGCTTAACTTGTCACCCAGACTCCATAATATATGTTAAGAATATGGTGAGAGTAGCAATACTTCAAATTTATCTACTTCATTCCAGTGACACAAAAGAAATGTGGTGCAAAAGCAAATCTTTACTTCTGTCTCTAGCTTCTTACTAATCATATTTTTATGGTCTGTATGTTACCTTCCCTGAGATTTAACATTGACATGCAAATACAGGTTAAGTATCCCTAAAAAATCTGAAAGCTGAAATACTCCAAAATCCAAAACATTTTGAGTGCCAATATGATATCACAAATGGAAAATTCTATACCCAACACCTTTGCTTTCTGATGGTTCAATGTAGACAAACTTTGTTTTATGCACAAAATTATTTAAAATATTAGATAAAATTATCTCCAGGCTATGTGTATAAGGTATATATGAAACGCAAATGAATTTCAAGTTTAGACTTGAGTCCCATCCCCAAGATATCTCATTATGTATATGCAAATGTTCTAAAATCCAAAAAACTCTGAAATCCAAAACACTTGTGGTCCCCAATATTTATTATTTTATTTTATTTTATTTTTTTAGCAAAATGCTGTTTGTTTGAGTATCTGGGTGCAGATGGTTGGAGGCTGACAAGAGCGTCCACACCAGGAAGGGGAGAGCCTTGGGTTTTATAGAGGATTTTTTTGGGGGAGTAGAGCAACTGGGCCAGAACAGCCGCTGTAATAAATTCTTTTCAAACAACTAGTCCCTGGGACCCCAAACTAGCAGGCAACCTGCTGCAACTCTGTTTACACAAACACCTGAGAAAAGCTCAGAAAGGAAATGTAAATCTTTCTCTTTACCTTTCCCCAGCTCACAACTTTTAGAATTTGTTTTACTGCCTCAAAGTGTCCCTGAGAAGCTCCCAACCTTTTAAATAAGGGATATTCAACCTGTATAACACTTCTAAAGATGAGCTTGTCATTTTCCCATTGTTAGAGCAGGAGACTAGGAGGCAGGGCTGAGACTGGATATAGAGGCTTGAAGATTGGATGCAGATGTTAAAGAAAACCTTCAAACAGAAACTAAGTAGAGGGGCTAATAACCTGCTTGTCAGCTATCTCTGTCACCCTACATGAATTTGGCTAATTACAATGTCATTTACATTGTGGTTTTAAAATTTCTCCGCCTTTAAAATCACTATAATAGTTCCAAGACAACCACATAAAGTATGGAAATGGGATGGAACACAATTCTAGAAATTACTACCCAAATTCTTAGTGAAAGTCAACCCCTCAGCCTTGAATATTCCTCCCGTCAATTAGTAAGAATTCAAAAGACCAAAAATCACTTCCTCCGGGTGCAGCTGCTCTTTTTTGAGCTTGCCTACTCTCTCTGAAAGTGTACTTTTGCTTTCAATTAAAAAAAACTGTTGCTTGCTTGGCTTATGTGACATGTCCTGAAATTCTTTTCCCAACAATCATTAAGAACTTGGAAAACCCTCCATTTGGAGGCCACTAACAGCATTATGAAATGGGAACACTTACATTATTTCCATTGGCATCAACCAACTTATGAGTATCTCGGCTAAGAACCCTGTTATCTTTCATTTCACTCTCTACACTTCAGCCTCAATATTCAATTATCTTCTGTATTTGTATCACGCAATATCTTTTGGATTTGATCCCTTGCCCTGTTTATTCACTTTAATTCCTCTTCTTAAAGCCACTACCTTAATGAAGATTCTCATCATTTGTTCCTAGGTTTCTGTAACAACCTCAGATGGTCTCTTATCTTTAGTGTCTCCCTGATCACTCAGGTTATTACATGATAACAACCACAACAGTAATACTAATGACAATTCTAGGCTGCTGTAGCTTGGGGGTTTAGAGCCCAAGTATTGGAGTCAGACTGCCTGAATTTTAAGCACTTAATAACAACCCTGTGAAGTAGCTACTATGATTTATCCTCATTTTACAAATAAGAAGACAAAAGCGTAGAGGATGGAAGTCACTTGCCCTAGGTCATACCTCTAGTAAGCACTGAGCCAGGATTTGGTCCAGTCAGTCTGGCTCCACAGTCTAAGCCCCTAACCACTGTACTCCAGTGACCATCCTCCAGCCTATTATCACCCAGGACTTGGTAGGTCCTACATCCACCCCATGGGGCCACTCTCCATACAGCGGGACCCTTTGCACCCCACACATTTTCTCTTTCACTATCCTGTTGCATGTAAGGGGCTAGTTGTCTTTATTTTATTTGGTATAGGGTAGTGAATTGTTTCACAATTGTTCTCAAGTAGCTCTGTTTGTTTATATTTTGTCTGTTTACCTAGGTCTAAGTTTTTTAAGAATTCTGTTATTCTTCTACATTCTCCCAAAGTATAATAGTACCTAGAATAACAACGAGTATTAAGTGTTTTGAGACTACTCTAATTACTTACATGAAAACCTTTTATAAATAAAAAAAATAAATTGAGGTGAAATATTATTAGGAGTATAAAAATCACATTGGAGATTCCCAATAACATTCCCTAACAAATAATCACAGCTAGATTTGGATATCCTGAAAATAGTAAAACCTTTAGGCTTCATTTGTTAATGCCAAATACAAGTGCTGAAAAACCAAAGACTTTATTTTCCCAATTAGTATAACTAGTACAGTTGTTCCAGAATACCACCCAGCTTGACAGGATAAAAGCTCTCAATGCTTTCAACTGAAATTGCAACCTGGATTGGAAGTCAGCAGTGGTAGTACAGTAATAGCATTTGAGCAAGAATCTCAGGAAGAACAGAAACTAACATTTTGCTCCATCCAGTACCACTGTTTCCACTACAGCTACCACTCAGAAATCTTTAATTGGAATGATAGCTGCAAGAATTCTTTAGTTTGGCTTGTCCATATTCAGAAAAGGGGAAGAGACAAGAAGCTTAATTTATCAATTAACATAAGCTCAGTCTTGTTCATTGCAGTTAACTACTGGTCTATCTTATGTACCTAGAACAGACTTGACTCATAGGCACTCAATTTGTTGAATTAGTGAATGGGTCCAGAAATTTACATTCCCTTTACACAAGAGTAATCATAACAATAATATCTACCAACCAGCAATATAGCCTGGTGGTTAGAAAACAGCTCTCTAGCATCAGACTGCCTGAATATATGTACCAGATCTTTATCCTTGGCAGAGTTACTTAACTTTTCAGATCCCCAGTTTCTTCACCTAAAAAGTAGGCCCAAGAAAAGTAACCATCTTCCACCACACTTCTGAAAGTATTAAAGCAGAAAATAAATGCCACACACTTAGTATTACACATATTAAGTGCTCTAAAAAATTATAGCTATTTCTGTGTTAGGCACTACACCAGGGTTTCTCAACCTTATCACAATTCACATTTTGGGCCAGATAATTCTTTGTTGTGGGGGCTCTGTACCGTGCATTGCAAAAGATTTAGCACACCCCTAATCTCTAACCACCAGATGTCAGTAGCACATCCTCAATTATGAAAACCAGACTGGGGAGAAAAACCATTCCCGGTTGAGAGCCACTGTACTAACCTGAGCTCACCCTTTACAAATATTGTACTGATTCCTCAAAACCATCTGACAAATTTGTCAATGGTATTGTCTCTATTTTAAAGGTAAGAAAATGGCAACTCAGAGATGTTACCAGCTTGTCCAAGGTGCCCCAATCTTCCTAGGCTTAGCTGAGTCCATGGTCTTGACTGGGCATTACCACCTCTGTAATGTAGGTGATGTTTATCTTCATGCCTCTCCTTGGCTTCTCACAAAGGCACTACCTGTAGGCAGAGGTCACAGGAGGACCTTTGGAAGATAACAGTAAAGATAAACTTCTTCTCTACAGAGTTGTGAGATGATCTCAAGAATCCTCACCTTACGCCCATAACTCTTGAGCCACAGTATTTCCAAGCTGAACAACAGAGTTTTGGTAAATTCCATGTAGAGTGGGTAAACGAAAAAAATGGCATTATTCTAAAAATACACTCAGGAATGTGAACTTAAACTGTATATGGTTCTCCTTTAATTCTTCCCTCTTCCTTGGCAGTTTCCCTGCCAAGTCCCTCACCAAGCAATATGGATGGCTCTTCCACTCAGCTTCTCTTCTTTGTTCCCATGAACTCCACTTATCCCTGGCCCTCACAAGAGCCCATGCCCAGAATGTTTCAATGGCCCTCTCAGTATGACACTCTAGTTTATTCAGCATCCTCTGTCAGACCAATCTTCTATGGTAGTTAAGTTCACCAAGTTACTGCCCTACTGGAAAAGTACTAAGACATCTTCATTTACTGAAGCATCACATTTAAATTTTACTAATTGACATTCAAAGCCCTTCAAGTACTATCTCTCTCTGCCCCTTGTCATGCTGTCTCTCCTCCTCCCGGCCAAACTTCTCACTGTCCTACAGATTTGCTGAGACGAACACTGCTTCTCTAAGGCCCTCGACCTATGGCTTCATTGCTTGTCAATGCCTTCTCTTTTCTATGCCTCTCTGTCAAAATCCTGGCCACTCTTTTAGGCCTAGCTCAGTTGAAGCCCCTCCACAAAGTATTGTCTGACTACTGCAGCCTCATAGTGCTTTCTATTTAAAGGTATTCACAGCCCTGACAGTCTGTCTCTATCCCATACCACCTAGCATCTCAATTTTAACTCTCTAGTATCTGCTGGAGTTTCATGTTTGCTCAACTGGATTATAATTCAGCATGCTGGTATCATATCTCACACTTAAGGGCCATACTCAGAGAAGGTCCTCAGTCAGTCCTTACAAATGGACTGCATAAAATTCCCCTGCTGCAGTAGGAATAGAGGGAATGCTTCAAGGAAATGAGCACCCCTGATCTTATCTTTATGTCTGGGGTTCCACCCAGTATGAGGTCACCTCATGTTCACTGCTACTTGGAAATACTATCACCAGCATACCTTCTTTTTGCCAACTCATTTCAATCCTGGGTCCTTTTACTGGCCCTTAGCTTTCAAGACTCCTAGTCTCCTTTTCTTATCAGCACACCTTGACTTACTTCTGCATCATAGTCTTTGATGCTGACATTATTCCTTTCAGTAAATCCAAATCATCATGCTGAGGTTGTTCTTTATTGCCTCTTTGCTGGCATCTCTGGAAATGGAAATTATGACATCATCTAAACTGATCATTCCCAAACATAGCTGAGGATAAGATCACTTGTGTGCTTATTAAATATTTTAATTCTTGGGCCTTGTTCCCCACTACTGCATCAGAATACACAAGATAAAAGCCTAGGAACTGGAAAGATTAACAAACATCCCAAGTGATTCTTATGATTAGATCAGTTGAGGAAACACTGATCTAAGCTACTGAGTAATATTTTACCAACTGATGATGAGATATTCAGGTCCAATTGCCAATCAGAAATCAGGGATCCTGGGAAAAGAAATCATTGAATTCAGGAGCTTGGCAGCATTCCTCCTTATCAATTTCCATTTTTCTAGCTATTAATATAAGGAAATATGTTCTACTAATGAACCACTAAGACAGAAACTAGCTGCATTCCTTGAACAAGTCACCTTAGAACTCTGAACTTCAATTTTCTCATTTATAGAAAAAGGGAGGGTTAGACCAGATCAGTAGTTCTCTTTTACAGATACCCACTAAAATCACTCCATTAGCTTTTAGAACATACCACCCCTAGGGATTCTAATTTAAATGATCCAAGTGATTCTGCTGTGCAACTGAGGTTAAAATAAAGTGAACTAGTGATTTTCAAGATGCCTTCCAGCTCTGAAATAATGCTTTGATTTAATAAATCTACTATTTTTCAAGTGTTTGTATCAACTTGACATTTATTTCATGCCATATGTGGAATATATACATAGTCTTTTTATTCCATTTTTTCAATATCATCTTTCTTAGGTATTTGATGTTTATGTAGAAAAGAGGCTGAATAATTCTAAATTATTTTTATGGGTTATTAATACCATGCAAAAATATTCAGGAATATAATAAAGTCTTTTAAAGTCTATAGGCCTAAAGACATATGAATAGCAACAACCTAGTGGCTAATTAAATCAAAAATAGGGGTATATTTATCCATTCCTTCAGTATTTTAACTAATATTTACTGTTGAATGTCTCATATCTATTAGCCCCTGTGATAGTTACTAAGGATATAGCAATACACGAGAAACACAATCCAAGCCCACATGGAGAGATAAACATGCTGTCAATATTACAAATGTGATAAGGATCACAAAGAAATACAGAAAGCATAAGAATACATAAAGGGAGACTTCACCTACTCTATTCAGGAAAGGCTTGTAGGAGGAAGTGACATGTAGGGTGAAACCTGATAAATGAATTGGAGTTAAGTGTGTGTGCTGGGGCAGAGTGAACAGCACATTGGAGAAGGAGCAAGGTCAGTGGAAAGATGACAAGTTCACTCTGGGACACACTGAGTGTGAAACACCTGTGAGTCAACCAAATGGAGAACTTGAGTAAAATGATTCTGGAACTCAGAAGAGAGACCTGAATTCAACTTACAAATTGAGAATTGTCAGCATGTAGATGACAATAGAAGTCATTAGAGGTGGATGAAATCGCCTACTATGGAAGGTTCTGGGGTTATACCTGTACACCTGTGTACCTATTCACTGTGCTCAAGTGGCTCACAGTCCAACAAACGCAACCACATACCAGCAAGACCAGAATTTCAGTTCAGCTAACATGAAAACTACACTGAAAATCCCTATTATTAATCACAGCAGGTATATTCCTCTGTTCTATCCTGCGGGGGTTTATCTCCTAATTCAACCCCAAACTAGAAATTCATCTAAAAGTAAACTAGCCACCATTTTGTTCTATAAAGTAGGCTTCAACAGAGAGTATCTCTTGAGCTACTAAGAGATTCCACTTAAATCTTAGAAACAAAATTTACAAGTTGAAATATATTTACCCTGACATCACACTTTTTAAAATCACTGAACAAGAAAATCCAGGGAGCAAATTGCAGATTTTATGTTTGGTCATTCTCATGGTGATGTGAACTTTACAGCTTACAGAGCTGTGTTCACAAAACTCAAAGTCTGCTAGACTTGTGCCACACATAAGTCAGTCCACAGTCTAAGGGGTTCTTGGGACATGGCCTGTTTTTAAAATGTACTTTGTACCTTAAAAGAGCACTGCATCCAACAGCTATGACTTCTGTTGGAAAGTTCACTTGATACGACAAATAATTACCAATTATCCTAAAGAAGATTGACATTTTTGAGATTTGACCCTTCTCCAATTATCCTTTTTCTTCCCTTTCTCTCTTCCCTCAGTTATTCCCTCTACTCTTCCTTCCCTCTTTTTATTCCTTTTATCTTCCCTCCCTCCTTTCCTTTTTGCTCTTCCATTTTTCCTTCTTTATACACTTTCTGCCTCAAAGCCTTTATGGAATGGGATGGGCATACGTGTAAAATCTACATACCTCATACTACATTGAGTGACTCTTCTTGCACAAAGCACTTTGACAGAACTCAGCATCAGTATTAGAAGTGGAAGAACCCTCATAAATCATTTTATCCAATTTGCTCATTTTACAAATCAAGAAAGGGAAACTTCTATTCCACTGATGTGCTTGAGAATCTTCCCAAGGTTTATTTAGCTATAGTATTAGATTTCACACAGTAATGGCAGACACTCTCTTGTATTATTTTGTTAAGTCAGCAGGCCTAGAACTGTATTGACCAATACAGTTAGCCACTGACACATGTGGTGATTGAGCCCTTGAAATATAGCAAGTCTGAAGTGAGATGTGCTCTAAGTGTAAAATACACAACAGATTTTGAAAACAGTATGAAAAAAACATAAAATATCTCAATTTTTATATTGATTACATGGTGAAATGATAATGTTTTAGATATACTGAGTTAAGTAAAATATATTATTGAAACTTGTCTTACTTGTCTCCATTACTTTTTTAATGTGGCCACTAGAAAGTTTTATATTAAATATATGGCTCACATTTTTGACTCATAATACTTCTGTTCCAGAATAACAGGACCTATCTCACAAAAGGTTTTCATTGGTTAGTTAATATTTCAGCCTTTATAATACATTCCTAAGCTCATCTAATACTGATAGGTAAAGAAATTCATTCATCTACCGAAAAAAAGTGAATCACATGGCCTAGAAGAAATTTGTTCACCTACTTAAAAAAAAAAGTGAATCACATGTCCTAGCTGAGAGTGTCATAGATCAATAATGCCAAAAGATGTAATGATTTGCCCAAGGTCACATAGCTTATTAGTAAAGAAGATGATAATCGGGCCCAGGACTATTTATTTGCTCATTGACATTTTATCTTGGAGAGTTCAATGAACAAAATTGTGAAATGGTTTTCAATGGCTGCAAATCTGATTTTAGTTGAATTCAACAAATATCTGAATGCCTAATAGGTGCCAGACATTTTTCTAGGCAGTAGTATGAAGTAAGCCTAAGTTTTATCATTTTTAACATCTGGGGAATTTTCCATGGGTTTTAAATGAAAAACAAAATTACTTTCATCACACTTTTATCATATTCATAATTTAAATATGATTATATCCATGTGGGCATGTTTCTTAATTTAATTTAATTTTTTAAGGGACAGAGTCTCACTCTGTCACCCAGGCTGGAATGCAGTGTTGCGATTATAGCTCACTGTAACCTCAAACTGCTGGGCTCAAGCGATCCTCCTACCTCAGCCTCCCAAGCAGCTGAGACTACAGGAGCATGCCACTACACCTGGCTAATTTTTTTACTTTTTTGTAGAGACAGGATCTCACTGTGTTGCCCAGGCTGGGCTTGAACTGCTGGCCTCCAATAATCCTCCCATCTCAACCTCCCAAAGTGCTAGGATTACAGACAGGCATGACCCACCATGCCTGGCATTGTTCCTTAATTTTAAAGTTCTAAACTGAATATTTGACCAATGTAAAAAAGCTGTTTAAAATTTCATAAAATGCTACTACGTGTTAATTTAAAAACATAAATTTTAACTTTAAAAAATATACCTTAAAGCAATTATCTGTGGCTCAGTCTGTCTCCTTTCAAATGGCTTCCAGTATTTTTTCCCTACTCCATCATAGTTAACAAAACCATCCAATCGTTGTGACAACCCAAAGTCCCTCCATATACTTTTGAAAGCATCAGCTAGGGAAACCCCTAGCCCTGTGGAGAATCAATGGAAGAGAAGACATGTCTTCAGTAAGAAACATGTCAAACATTTCAGAGCCTGGTTCTTTACACTCCATTGGTTCATAAACCTTGTTTGTGTCAAAATGATCTGGGAGAACTTCTGATTTATCTATTTAACACACACTTATATAGAGCTTGCCATGTGCCTGAAGCTGTTAATGAACACTTTACAAATATTAACTCATTCATCCTCATAAAAAATCTTTGTAGCAGGCAACCCTTACTCCTATTTTACAGATTAAGAAACTGGGGCTTGGCCGGGTGCAGTTGCTCATGCCTGTAATCCTAGCACTCTGGGAGGCTGAGGCGGGTGGATGGTTTGAGCTCAGGAGTTCAAGACCAGCCTGAGCAAGAGCAAGACCCCATTTCTACTAAAAATAGAAAGAAACTAGCTGGACAACTAAACATATATAGAAACATTAGCCGGGCATGGTAGCGCATGCCTGTAGTCCCATCTACTCGGGAGGCTGAGGCAGAAGGATTGCTTGAGCCCAGGAGTTTGAGGTTGCTGTGAACTAGGCTGACACCACGGCACTCTAGCCGGGGTAACAGAGTGAGACTCTGTCTCCAAAAAAAACAAAAAGAAAGAAACTGGGGCTTGAGAGGTTAATAACTGATGCAAAGTCACACACCTAATAAATGTAGAAGTCAAGATTCAAACCCAGTTTTCTTATAGGGTAAATGGGAAACACTATACTATGCAGCAAACAACCATATACCATTCCCAAAGATATGTCTCAGTAAATCTTGGAAAAGGACTGAGGAATCTGTAATGTATCTGAACAAGACTTTCAAGTGATTTTATATAATGAGAAGGGCATCTACCTACTGACTGGTATTTGGGAACCACAGCACTATACCATACCTCATTTGAGAGAGGCAGGAAGGAGACTTATGCAGCTAGAAACAAATCTGTGTTAGGGGATGCTAAGAAAGTAGGGAAGAACAGTAGTTGCGGACTATACACTCAGAATTTTGGAAGCCAGGCTGATAACACATATCATTTTTATAAAGTGTTCAGTAAACTATGCATTATCAAACAGAATGAAATACAGTAAGGATGTAGCATCAAAGGAAGACTATAAATAGCATCAATAAACATGAAATTATCCTATTAAGTAGGATACACAACAGCAATAGATTATGAACAAAGGAAGAACAACCTAGCTAGTTGTATAGTGGGCTGCAGATAGGCAGTCCTGAGCCAGTCAGCCATAACAAATAATACCAGCTAACCCTAAAACATGACTTCAGGCAATGCAGGAGATACAGTAGCTAAGGGGGGGGGGATAGCAGTAAGTGAATAAACATGAAAAAAAAATAAGATAAAGTGCAAAAGCACTTTGAAAACAGTTGATCACCATACTAAAGTGATTATCTCCACTTTGTTTAGTATTGTGTCATCTTGGGTGGCCCCTGTGAATAAACAAAAACATCAGAACCAGGCAGAGCTATAAGCAACAGCCCACCTCCAAAAGGGGTGAACAGCTATAGGCCAATCAGCAGTATTTCTGCCTACTTAATATGGACATGATTGTTAGTCAATTCAGACATCAACCAGAGCTACCACTCTACCAGACACTGCACTAGAAGGTGGGGTAGAAAGAAGATTAATACACTGGGATACTCAGTCTCTTCAGCTTTACAGGTAAGCCTCACCACCATCTCTAAACACTAGTTAAAATGGCGTTCAATTTGTCAGGGATGTATTAATAGGTTTTGGGAAATGGATCCAAGAAGTTGCTTAAAAGAGAAAATGCCTAATTTTAGTTTTTCATTAACATAATATTTGGTGGTAAAGATCTTTTAAAAATAGCTATCGTAGCAGCACAATTCACAATTGCAAAGATGTGTAAACAACCCAAGTGCCCATCAATACATGAGTGTATTAAAAAATGTGGTATATGTATACCATGGAGTATTACTCAGCTATAAGAAACAGTGAAAATAAAGTCAAACCTGTAGCAGCACTGAAAGAACACTCAGTAGTATCTTTTGCCTATTTCCAAGTTTTAGTTATTCTTTTTCCACAGGAATGAAATATTGCAAATATTGCGTGGGACAAATATTAATATGTACTAAAAAATTATTCGTTCATCTGAAATTTACATTAAAATTCATATAAAACTGTATTTTATTTGGCAACCTTAACCACAAGTTAACAAAAACTTACCAAGTCTATACGGTTCTGTTGCCAACATTGTGTCTCTTAAATCTATGCCTCAGCTTCATATCTTTGCCTAGATAAATATGAAGTGCTTTTCCTACTGAGCTACTATTCTTTACATTTACCACTAGAGGGAGGACGCACATAACTTGTAGCATACTAGATGCGAGGGCGTGAAAAAATCACCAGGGCGTTTCTACGTCCGATCCGCTAGAGGACAGTTCAGGAACCTCTCAGATTTTGCAATCAGGCTGCCTCATTTGCGGTGTCGCGCCCCTAAGTAGCCGTGCGCAGGCGCAGCACTGCCCCCAGACCAGACCCAGACTGCGCAGGCGTTCAAGTGAGCTCGCAGACGCTATTGGTAGGAATCATGGAAGGGGAACGGAAGGAGCCCCTGGTAGTGCGCACGCGCTGTCGCCGGAGTGGGGTGCGGGGGAGGCTGCTGGGGTTTCGGCGGAGCTGCGAAGGCCGCGCGTCTTGCGCTTGGTGGAGATGCCCAGCCGGGGAACGCACCCAGAGGACGTCGCTGTGCTGGCTTCCACCGACGAGTCGACCACGTACAAAGAGGATCTAAGCAACAAGGCGAGTGTGGGACGCGACGAGAGGCCCTCGGGCTCGAGACCGGGCGCCATTCGATCCTGCAGGTGGCGTGGCTGGGGCCGCGTGGCCGGCCTGACCGGGCTGGGCTTTGACCTGCTCCTTTGCTCTTTTTACTGATAGCACTTGACAGCTACAGTTAATCCTTCCGTTTCCTAAAAATTATTGTGATAAGGGAAACTCTGAAATTGGCCCCGAGAGTAGACACCGGTGGCAGTGGAGCGGAGTTTTGGTTGGGTTTTTCCTCCCTACTCTTTTTAGACTTTTAGAAATATTGCCAACCCCAAATCTGTTCTGCCGCGGAAATTCTCCATCCAGTTATCCATGCCAGCAACCCGGGAGCCATCCTTGACGTCCATCACGAAGGCTTGTCATTAGTACCTTTGAAGCTCATTTCACACATGCCCCTTTAAAGCTGTGTACACTCTTAACCACCCCAAGCAAGCCCCCGTCAGATGCCATCGGAGCCCCTGCCCCCCTTCCCCGCAAGGGCTTCCTAACCGATCTCTCATCTACCTGTTACCTTCTTCTAATCATTTCTTCACTGTAACCAGAGCAGTGGTCCTAAAACACACATCTGATTGTCACCCTCTACCAAAAGGGGGAAGACAGGGAGTCAATATAATATTAGTCTTAACTGTCATAAACAAACAAAATCTTTAAAAATATATGGGGGCGGGGAACGCAGAGGAGAATGGTTATAGCCTTTCAGGTATTACATATCCTAGATTCTACTTTGGTTCTATCCTAAACTCACAGTGACATCTTGGGCAAGTCTCTTTAATCTTCCTATATCAGTTTCCTTCTTTGATGTAAAGTGAAATGTGTATCTGTGCTTCTTAAAATGAATGGGAAAGTACTGTAAAGTCTCAAGGAGATTTTACACATCCAGCCTTGGAATTCAACATTATCTAGTCCATTATCACAACTCTGCCAACTGAGTAGACAGAAAGGTGCATACTCATGGGGATGGAGGGTGGGGCTAAATTTTCACAATACACACAGCCCACTCTGATTACAACCACAGCAAGCCACTTATACATACTGATAGCGGATCCCTGAGGTGTGTGAAATAGCACAGAGATTATAAAGCCTGCATTTAGAGACACTAGTGATACTATGTAATCATTCATGTTCATGAAATAACTACAGTGACTGAAAAGAGTTAAACAGAAACTTGGTTTTCACTTAGTTGACCCTCACCTACAAATAAAATATGAAGCCTGGTTCAACAGTGCTAGGAGATACAAAGAGGAGAAATGCAAAGATGGACAGTGGTAGGTCTTACTGCCCCAGATATGGCTTTAATACTACTTCCTTGATCCAAATGTCTGGCTGCACCCTTTAATACATAAATCGTGAAAAGCACTGGTAATTGGGGTCGGGGGGAATAGCCCACCCCTCATTCCGTTTCCCTTTTTAAGCTAAAGCACACTTTAAAAGAATTAATTGAAAGACTGCTATTACTTCTGGTGCACAGTGTCTATCTTTAATAAAAGGTATAAACTTTATTTAGTAACTGTGGTCCTTGGTATGAATGCTGGGTATAAACACCAAACCCCTAGTCTGGGCTCAATGGGTTGCCTAACACTTGGCAAATCCAATCACTGTTTTCTTTTCCAACTTTTCCCCACTTGCACCCCCACATAGACTGCTGTTGAAAAGAATCTGTATATTCACAGTCTGCCCATTTGGACAATAAGTACATAATAGTCCCTCTCTAATTTTAAAACAAGCACTTAAAGGAGTTTTTCTTTATTTTAATAGATAAAAGAACAAAAAATTGTTGTGGATGAGCTGTCTAACCTGAAGAAGAATAGGGTGAGTTATTAGAGGAGTTCTGAATAGTATGTGGGAGGTTTGGTTATTTATATTAACTATATATTAAAGTTTTAAGAATTATACTAATTGTACTTTGTTATCGTAGAGCTGTAATCACTAATGATATTTATTTTATACTTGAATTTGGTGGTTTTTTTTTGAAATAAGTGAACTTTTGAATATATTGAGAAGAGAAGAAACTATTTCTTTAAATGAATGTAGATAACTGAAAAAGGATAAATTATTTCTCTTCCCCCCAAAATTTTTACATAAATATTCTAAATGCTTAACATGGTTATTTAATGCTATTTCCATTAATGTATTCATAAACAGAGAAGCCACTGCTTCATGTGTAGTTATACTATCAAAAATTACATTTTAAAATTCAGGAAGAAATTATTTTGAACTCTTTAATTTTAAAGATTACTTGGTGGCCAGGTGAGGTAGCTCATGCCTATAATTCTAGCATTCTCGGAGGCCGAGGCAAGAGAATTGCTTGTTGCTTGAGCTCAGGAGTTTGAGACCAGCCTGAGCAAGAGTGAGACCTTGTCTCTACTAAAAATAGAAAAATAGCCAGTCGTAGTGGTGCACACCTGTAGTCCCAGCTATTCTGGAGGCTGAGACAGGAGGATTGTTGACCCCAAGAGTTTGAGGTTGCAGTGAGCTAGGATGATGCCACTGTACTCTAGCCAGGGCAACAGAGTGAGACTCTTGTCTCAAAAAAAAAAAAAAAGTTACTTAATAACTAACATGTTAGACATTTCTGATATTGTCACTTATAGAATATTAGAAGTTAAGACACAAAACAAACTTTCTGGAGGGCAAATTGGCAGAATGTATCAGTGCCTTAAAACTGTATAGCACTTTGACCTAGTAGTTCCATTTATAGTAATTGATGCTTAGTAAAGAATCATGGGAGTGCACAAAAATTTAGTTACAAAGATATTCATCACAACATTGATTATTAAGAGTTGGTAACACCTGAAATGCCTAAAACTCGAAGACTGACCAAATAAACTCTAATGTGTTATACCTATACAGCAGTGTTGTAAAAAAAAAAAAGCACTTATTGATAATAAAAAGTGTTCTCAATATATTGTTTATTAATAGAAGCAAATCATAAATCTGTAGACATAATAGGAGCCTTTTTTAAATATAAAAATGGTATTATGGTACATGCAGAGAAAATAGAGTTTCACCTCAGTGTTAATGGTTGCAATTTCTGAGTGGTAGGATAATGGATGATTTTTGTTTGTCTTTTTGTTTATCTGTATTTGCTAGAAGTATTGTACTGAATACATATTGCTGAAGTTCAAGAATAAGTGATAATAGAGTTAAGGGTTTTGACGTCTGCTACTTTTTAGATCAAGTCTTGAATTATCCTACATTATGTTTTGCAGAAAGTATACAAGCAGCAACAGAACAGCAACATATTCTTTCTTGCAGACCGAACAGAAATGCTTTCTCAAAGCAAAAGTAAGTGGGGTTTTTGTTTTCAGGGCAGTAGGGGGATGGGGGGGTGCGGAGGTGAAGGGCAGGGTTTGGGTGTCTTATATGGAAAGGCACAGAAAGTCTCTTGATGGCTTTCTGTGAAACTTCATAGTGGTACTCAAATTATACTTTTTGTATCTAAATGTTAAAAAAATATGTATCTAAGGTTTCATGCAGTGGTTTGGTTTTCTTAAAGTTAGCCTTCTAAAGAAGAGTCTACAGTTTAAATATATATATATATATATCTCACAAGATGTGTTATAAAGCAATTTTTATTGTATTAATCTGTGCTTTAGAGTTTCAGACAGATCTAAGTATGAAAAACCATTACCACTTTTTACCTTTGTGACTTTGGGTGAAATACATTGAGCCTCCAGGGTCTTTTAGGATTTAAATAAGATAATACTTGCTTAGCCAAGTACCTGAGCCAAAATAAGCACTCAGCAAACAGAAACTATTTTTGTAAAAGATTCCTTATTATTATTACTAATAAAACATTCTTTATTAGTAACCTATTGTAAATTGTTATTGGCACTAACACAGTGTGTACTCATAGTTTGATCTTGGTAAATGGCCTATATTGCCCTATGAATTACTAGTTAAAAGTCCAAAAATTTTTATTTAACCTTTTTTCTCCCTCCCTGCCACAGACACATTAGATGAACTGAAAAAAGAATTCCAAGAAATAGAAAACTCAGAGAAGACCAAAATCAAGAAGTAATCAACCTGATACCACGTAACAATGTGTGGCATTTGTTGTTCTGTAAGCTTTTCCATTGATAATTTCAGTAAAGATTTAAAAGAGGATTTGCTGTACAATCTTAAGCGACGGGGACCCAGTAGTAGTAAACAGCTGTTCAAGTCTGATGTTAACTACCAGTGTTTATTTTCTGGCCACGTCCTTCACTTGAGAGGTGTTTTGACTGCCCAGCCCCTGGAAGACGAAAGAGGCAATGTGTTCCTATGGAATGGAGAAGTGTTTAGTGGAATAAAGGTTGAAGCTGAAGAGAATGATACTCAAGTTATGTTTAATTATCTTTCTTCTTGTAAGAATGAATCTGACATTTTGTCACTCTTTTCAAAAGTCCAAGGTCCTTGGTCTTTTATATATTATCAAGCATCCACTCATTATTTATGGTTTGGTAGGGATTTTTTTGGTCGCCGCAGCTTGCTTTGGCATTTTAGTAATTTGGGCAAGAGTTTCTGCCTCTCTTCAGTTGGTGCCCAAACATCAGGAATGGCAAATCAGTGGCAAGAAGTTCCAGCATCTGGAGTTTTCAGAATTGATCTTAAATCTCCTACCATTTCCAGATACGTGGTCTTAAAATTGTATCCTTGGAAATATATTTCCAGGGAGAATATTGTTGAAGAATATGTTAATAGCCTGACTCAGATATCTACAGACTTACCAGCATTTGTATCAGTGGTAACAAATGAAGCCAAACTATATCTTGAAAAGCCTATTATCCCTTTAAATATGTTGTTGCCACAAGCTTCATTGGAGACTCATTGCAGTAATATTTCCAGCATCTCAACTACAAGAGAGACACTTCAGGTCTTTCTTGCTGATAGACACATGAAGGAAGTAGTTCAGCAGTTTATTGATGTCCTGAGTGTTGCAGTCAAGAAACGTGTCTTGTGTTTACCTAGGGATGAAAACCTGGCACCAAATGAAGTTTTGCAAACTTGTGAAAGGAAAGCAAATGTTGCAATCCTGTTTTCTGGGGGTATCGATTCCATGGTTATTGCAACCCTTGCTGACCGTCATATTCCCTTAGACGAACCAATTGATCTTCTTAATGTAGCTTTCATGACTGGAGAAAAGACCATACCAACTAGCTTTAACAAAAAAAGGAGTAAACAGAAAAATTGTGAAATACCTTCTGAAGAATTCTCTAAAAATGTTGCTGCCATTGATGGTGCCAGTCCTGATAAACAATTCTATGTACCAGATCGAATTACAGGAAGAGCAGGACTAAAAGAACTACAAGTTATTAACCCTTCCCGAATTTGGAATTTTGTTGAAATCAATGTTTCCCTGGAAGAACTGCAGAAATTAAGAAGAACTCAAATATGTCACTTAATTCAGCCCTTGAATACAGTTTTGGATGATAGCATTGGCTGTGCGGTCTGGTTTGCTTCTAGAGGAAATGGTTGGTTAGTGACCCAGGATGAAGTGAAATCATATCAGAGCAGTGCAAAGGTATGGCACAGTATTTCTGCTCATAAGAGTTTCTGAGACCCAATTTTGACCCTTAAAGCTTTAGCATTTAGTTTACTAGAATACAGTATATTTTAGTTATATTTAAACTACAACTTAAGGCATTTGACTTCTTAAGAATTGGGCATATTTTACTATTTTGTGACTTTATCTGGTGGTTTTTCTCCAAAAGGGTTATCTTTAGGGTTACAATTGTTTAAGCTTTTCTTTTATCTTAGTTATTTTCTTTGTTGTATAGTCAGTAACACTTTTATATGGATCTTTTAACTTTATAGGTAGTTCTCACTGGAATTGGTGCAGATGAGCAACTGGCAGGTTATTCTCGTCATCGCGTCCGCTTTCAGACACATGGGCTGGAAGGATTGAATAAGGAAATCGTGATGGAACTGGGTCGAATTTCTTCTAGAAATCTTGGTCGTGATGACAGAGTTATTGGTGATCATGGAAAAGAAGCAAGGTAATTGCAACTACTTGAGTGTTGTTAGGGTATTTTTGTAAAACCAGCAGATTGTAAATGGAGATTTTTAAGTTCCTTTTTTCTTTGGAGACTGTTCAGATAAGTAACAGGAGCAGCTGTAATAGCTTTATATTAAACTCAGACAGTTAGAAGCAAAGCTGGCAGGAGGCAGGGAGCAATTATTTTCTAGAATTCATTCTCTGAGAAATATCTTTTCAATAATTATCAAAAGTGACACAATGACATGATTTGTTTTTAAGAATACAGTGAAAAAGACTATAAAAGTAAAACTGAGATAGTGAAATACTAAGGGAAGGTAGTTAAAGGGTTTTGTTTTGTTTAAAATGTTTGCTTTCCTCCCAATAAGGGTATCAGCTCCACATGTAAGCTTGTCTCCTCCACCGTTGTAGAACCTAGCTTTGTCTCTATAGATACTTCTGTATGTGTAGATCCATACTGATTTGAGTGGTGGTCCTAGTACTGGATTTCCCTCTACTATATGGTTTTAGAACACAGTTTAGTCATATGTTGTAGATTGTGTAAAACCTTCACCAGAGATTGAGGAACTTTCATGTATGGATTATTTTTAGTCTCAGGGATTTATTTTTACCTACATCATATTTCTGATGGCAGTAAACAAGTGCAATACTTAAATAAAACTTTCTAAAGCATTAAGGGTAAAGGAAGATATAACATTTAGTTATAAAGAGCAAAAAAAAAATCTGTTCAAGTAGGCAAATTTATTAAGTGGTAGTTTATTACAAAGGTATAAGCATGCAAGAATAGGGAATCTAAGTGAGCTTCATGGGAACTGAAACATCATACCGTACCTACTCTCTCTCTCTGAAACTTCGTTGTTTCTTGTCTCTACTTCAGTCTTTTCCTCATTCCATGACTCATGGTCGCCTTTAGACAGTTGTCATTCTTATGTTTCCAGTCCTGATGCTTGTAAAATTTTGACTGCTATGTCATTATTCTGTCATAATTTTCAAGATTTCATTATAAAGAGATAACTAATACCACAATACAAAGTCTGAAAACTGTTTGCCCTTTGAAGGATGTAAGAGAGAAAGAGAGGGAGATGGAGTGGGAAATAATGAAATTGAAAGAAATTCAGTCTATCATTTCAGCTAGGTCAGAGAGAAGGGAATTTATTTTATCTACTAAAAGCACTTCTAAAGGCCCCATATGACAGTATTAAGTATCTTGACATACATATTAACAGTAATCTATTGATTAGATTCTCTATTTAAAATTGCTTTTACAATTAATTCTTTACCCTCTCCATTCTCTCTAGTCAAGCTAGAATAAAATGTAATGAAATGGAAAAATTGGTATAACTGTATTGCGGTATAACTGTATTTTGAGGAATTGATGTGAGGGATGGGTGTTAAAGTATTTTAAACAAAAAGAACAGAATTTTGTAGAAATTGGGAAGCCAAAAGGGCAGAAATATTTTGTTCTGTTAAATGAATATGTCAGCATTTAATCAGCTTAAATGTAATTAAATAATTTTGATACTATGAAGTTTTAACATAAGTGTTTCATGAGTTCAGGGTTGTGGAGCCCTTCTATATTGGTTTCATAGCCCTAAAGTGTCATTTCTTTAGACATGATAAAGATAAGACACAGACTGAATAGTTAAGATCATTCTTGTTTTCAAAGTCTCCCCAAAGATTCCTTGTGAAACAATTAGAAATTATTTCTTGACATCATTGGCCTAATTTATTTATTGAGACTTAGACTTCTTTAGCATATATATTAAAATTAGTCATGTGCTATGAAACACTTTTTAAAATGATTAAATTTTAGCTATAAAGTTGTGTAAAAATTGTAACATTGATTTTATTTTTACATAGTGGTTATATTATCTATTTATTTTAGATTTCCTTTCCTGGATGAAAATGTTGTCTCCTTTCTAAATTCCCTACCAGTTTGGGAAAAGGCAAACTTGACTTTACCCCGTGGAATTGGTGAAAAACTAATTTTACGCCTTGCAGCTGTGGAACTTGGTCTTACTGCCTCTGCTCTTCTGCCAAAACGGGCCATGCAGTTTGGATCAAGAATTGCAAAGATAGAAAAGAATAATGAAAAGGCATCTGATAAATGTGAAAGGCTCCAAGTCATTTCCTGAGAAAACCTGTCTATTGAAAAGTAGATTAAATCATAATATGATTTCACAATGTAACAATACTGAATGACAGTTACATAAAAATAAAATACTCTGCTGTTTATTAATGTAGTGGTTTTAAAGTTCATATAGGTGAATTTTTACTTTTCCTGTCACAGAGCTGCTAAAACCATGGCAATTTCCTGAATGATTGGAGTGTCTTTTGTTATTTGTAATGAACCCCTTTGATCACACCTGAGTTTATTATGCTAATGAAGTGACTTAGATTGAGATCTTTAGAGAGCCTCAAGATGGAGCTGGTCACCAATAAGTAAAGTGTCTGAGTTGTGTGAGCGATTATAGCAAATTATTGAACCTGAGTAGGAGGTTGTGGGAACCTCCAATTTATAGCTGGTCTGTCAGAAGCACAAGAAGCCCAGACTTGGAAGTGGCATCTGAAATGGGGGCAGTCTTGTGGGACTGAGCCCTTAACTTGCAGGATCTGACACTAACTTCGGGAAGATAGAGTCAGAATTGAATTAAATTGTAGGACACCCAGCTGGTGTTCAGAGAGTTGAAGAATTGCTTGGTGTGGAAAAAAAGCACACATCTAGTGTCAGAAGTACTATGTGTGAGTGAAGAGAAACAGTTTTTCCCCCCAGACTTACTTTATGGTAGCCACATCTGGAAATAACTCAGTTTGCTCTTGTTGTCATCAGGAACCATGGTTCAGATAGGGCTGTTTAACAGATGAAAAAACTAAGATTCAAAACTAAAGAATTTGCTTGAGACTCACATTCCTGGGCAATACTTAGTACTTCTATTATATCTCTTTAGGCAGCTTGTTTTCCCTGCTCCAGGAACTTTTAAAGACTACAGTTGACCCTTGAACAATACAGGTTTGAACTGCATAGGTCCACTAACATGGCTTTTCTTCCACCTTTGCCACCCCAAAGACAGCAAGACCAACCCTTCTCCTCAGCCTATTCAATGTGTAGATGATGAGAATGAAGACCTTTATGATGATCCACTTCCACTTAATGAACAGTAAATATATTTTCTCATCCTTATAATTTTTCTCTAGCTTATGTTAAACAACAAATTTATTTCTCATGGTCTGGAGGCTAGAAGTCCCAGATCAAAATGTCAGCTGGGTTGTTTTCTTTTGAGACCTCTCTGTTAGGCTTGCAGGTGGCCACCTTCTCTCTGTGTCCTTACATGGTCTTTTCTTGTGCTCCCCTGGTGTCTCCTAACACCAGAACTTCTAACTCACCTGTAGGTGCACCCATCCTTTTTTTCTTTCTTGCTCTTATTAATAGAAAGGGGAAAGTGACCATCTACCTGTCAAAAAGCTGTGCCTCTGCCAGTTCTCTGTATCAAACCCTTCTTGCCTTTCAGGAAATATACTCTTCTCTTTCCAGTGTCTTCAGCCTCTTCCTCTCTGATGGATCCTTCTTGTCATTTTTTAAAGCTTCTAGTCTATGCTAATTTTAAATGAACATGCTTGGTCCTACATCTTCCTCTACTTAGCATCTCTTGCCTCCCATTCACACTCATTCTCTCCACATTTTTATCTATTCATGCAGTTCCACTCCAACCTGACATTGGCCCGCATTACTCAACTGTTAACAAGCATCACTGGGATCTATCCCCAATTAGGGCTGACACCCTTTCTGGATCTGGCCACACTTTCTTTGATTCTTTTAATCGTAGTAGAAAAGAAATTTTAGGATACTGACAAACAGGTCAGAAGCCAGTCAAAGGCTTTCACATGCCCTAGATTTATTCCCTCTAAAATGTAACGTTCAAGTCAGATTTAGATACTATCTGTGTAGCTTTCATCTATCTGAAGGCAGACAACTTCAAGTGTTTATGTGGTCTTGAGCGTTAAATTGACATTGCTTATATTAGATGAACTTACGAGGTTTGCCATACAGCCTAGAATTGAATATAATGATTATTATAACAACAATATAGTTCAATACTAAAAATTATGACTTATGTACTCTCGTTGCCAGGCACTACTCTTTGAGGTTTACATATGTTAGTTTAATCAACTGAACTTGTGTAAGGAATTTCCAGGTCATTTGCTCCACCAGGATGGTGTGCGTGTGCACACGTGCACACGCAAGCACGTGAAACCCCAGAGAAGCTAGGCATTTACAACCTTGCTAATTAATCCCATTAGCTCTAGGATGAAGTTCTGTGTTAATCCTTAAACAAAGGGACAATTCTTTCCCAAGATTTGAGACACAGAACAAATCATTTGGTTCCCTGGGGGTGATGGGGGGGGTCCCGGGACTTTGTAAGAATTTATATATGGCTCATACTTCATAAGTACAAACATGCAAATTTCTTAAAAAACGATAGTGATGTTTTAACATTGCTTTGCTCTGGAGTAACTATCATAAGCTTATTAATATTCACTACTTCCATAGTAGCTGAAATAATGACATGGTTGGTGGAAGAGAAATTCTGCCCCAGTCACCAAGAATTTCCATATTGCTAAATTCAGTGCAAGAGTTTTAGTTCTCATCTCACCTGACCTACCAGCAGCATCCAACAAAGCTGGCCATTCTTTACTTTTGACACACTTCTCTTGACTTCTGTGGTATGACCAATTTTGGTTTTCCTCTTGCCTTCCTAGCTGTTCTTGCATTGTCTTCTGTGCTGACTCCACTGTCTCTACCTCTACCTGACCTTTAAATGTTAAATTTTTTTGGTTTCCAATCCTTGGTTCTCTTCTCAATTCTTCTCATTCTGTATGCTCTCCCTTGGTAATTTCAGCCACTTCCCGGGCTTCCATTACCATGAGCCTGCCAAAAATTATACATCTGATCCCAGCTGCCATACTTAGCCCAGAACTATTTATCTAAGGCATATCTGACATCTCCATTTCTCTCACAGGTACTTCAGTTATGTCCACAGGTGAACTCGTAATCTTGCCCTGACATCCATCCTGTTGTTCGTGACAGAAGTTTCGATGTCACTTCGACACCACCTTTTTCAACACCTCTCCATTTGATCCATTACCGATAGCTACCTCATTATTTCTCAAATCCGTCCACAGCCCCCATCTACACTTCCACCACCCTAGCCTAATCTTTCCAAAATCATTATCTAAGCAGCCTGCATGCTCTATCCCTCACCTACTTCTACAGCCTCTTACATGTCTCTCTTGTTCTTTGTGTAAGGTTTTCTTTGGTTTCTCAAAAATTTCCTTTTCACTTCGATTCTTCCTCCTGCTCTTCCATGTCCCTGAAAAGCTACTTCTCCAATTCTTTACTTAGATTTTTCATCTTCCAGGCTCCGCTTAAAAGGCCACTTCCTCAGAGCAGCCTTTCCTCACCCCGGTCTAGCTTAACTTTCATTCATGTGCTGTCGTTGCATCTTATATTCGTCACATTCTTAGAAATACCTGTGAGCTCCCTGGGATTTTGTGTCTGCCCTGCTTTCTAGAGTCCCCAGACCCTTAGCACAGTACCTGGCTCATAATAGGTATTCCATAAACGTTTGTTGAATGAAAGAATGATGATGGAGGTGGGATTCCAACTTGGGACTACCTCAAAGCCTGGCGCTTTCGCCTCTGCTACACTATTTATTGTTTGGTTTTAACAGAGGCAAATAGAGCAGCACAGAGCCCAGGGCGTGAGGCCGGACCGCGTCCAGAGCGGGCTCCGGGAGGAACTTGGGCCGTGGCGGAGGCGTTGCCGCCGGAAGGAAGCCCCGGGGTTCCCGGCGTCCGTCCGCCCGCGCGCTCCCTCTCGCGAGCCCCGGCGCCACCGCACCGCGGTCCTGGGGACCAACGGGGACCAACGGCTTCCACCGGCGCGTGCGTGGCGGCGGGAGTCAGCAAGCGAGGCCGAGGCCGCGTTTTCCCGGGAGGGCCCAGCGGCTACGGTGAGGCGAAAAGGCCTGAGAGCCCCTCTCAGATCCTGCCCGAGCGTCTCCCCGCCCTCGCCCACGCGGGGCCCTGACGCCGGGTTCAAGGCCCAGCGAGAAGCCAGCCAAGGCGGTGACAACCGTCCCCGGCCCCTGGGAATACGACTGGAACAGCGTGGACGCAGTTTCCCTCTCCTGGACTAGAAAACAGTCGTTTTAAAGTAGGTTCCTTCTTTTTCCTTGTTCTTTCCCCTTTCCCGTGCCGCGGTGGACGCGAGCTGCTAGTGAACATAGGTCGTGAGCTCGAGTATGGACAGACCTGGGTTCCGGTTCTGAAAGGTGTGAAGCCTCAGGCATGTCCTGTAACCTCCCGACTTTCCATTTCTGCGACTGTAAAGTGGGCATAACAATGCCTACCTAGCTCATCTGGGTTCTCAAGTGGGGTGCCCAAACCAGCAGCATGAGCAACACCTGTAACTTTACAAAAAAGGCAAATTCTCTGGCCTGACTGAATCAGAAACTCCGGGATGGGATTCAGCAATTTGTGTTTTAACAAGCCCCAGGTTTTGATGCAGGTTAAATTTTGAGAACTACTGTATAATGAAACCTGTTAAATTAAATCAGTAAAACTCTTATGTATAACAGCCCAGCTGGCCTGGTTTGGTGGCTCACACCTGTAATCCCAGCACTTTGGGAGGCGGAGGTGGGAGGATTGCTTGAGGTCAGGAGTTTGAGGCTGCAGTGAGCTACGATGATGCCACTGCACTCTAGCCCAGGCAACAAAGCAAGACTCTGTCTTCAAAAAATATATACATAAATAAATAACATTTCTTTTTCACAGACTTCTTAGTATCTTTTGACTTTTTTAGAAAAGCAGAACAATGATTAATGTTAAAGGTTTTACAATTTTAATTCAAAATTCAGCTTTCTTATGTTGCAACTAGTTTGAGATTGAAAATGTAGTGGTTGACTATGAGAAAATTAACCTTATAAAGATGAAAGGTACATATTTATTTCTAGAAAAATCCAGTTTCATTGCCATGGCAAAATTTATTGATCATTTTCCCTTTTTATTCATTGCAGAAAGTTCAAAAAGGACATAGTAGATTTAATTAGGAATGTTAAGATTGCCCAAAAAAGGATTAACTAAATTTGATCAAATTCAATATGAAGAGACCTACCTGGAAAATTTATCAGTTCAGAGAAATGCTTCTGCTTTTTTTGAAAAATTTGATCGCAGTGAAGTACAAGAGTTACTAACTACTGCACTGGTTAGCTGGTTGTCTACCAAAGAGGATGTTCACTCTCAACTGGACATCCCGTGTGGAATTATGAGTCAAATGAATAATGTAGGCTTCTCCACTGCAATCCTACTGACGCCTGTGGACCCTACTGCCCTCTTAGACTGTAGAGATGTCCATCAGATCATAAGGGAGTTGGCTATTGGAATTTACTGCTTAAATCAAATCCCTTCAATCAGTTTGGAAGCTAATTATGATCAGAGTTCTTCTTGTCAATTACCTCCAGCTTATTGTGATACCAGAATTGGACAAATTCTGATCAATGTTGACTATATGCTCAAAGCACTATGGCATGGCATATACATGCCCAGAGAAAAACGAGCTAGATTCTCAGAATTGTGGCGTACCATCATGGACATTGACCCAGATGGGAAACCTCAAACAAATAAAGATATTTTTGCAGAGTTTAGTTCAGCAGGTAAGAGATTTAACACTTCTTAATTATTTTTATTAGAAGCCATTTTTTAAATTTAAAGGTAATTTATCTGTGATCAAGATGATCCCAGGAGCTTTGTGAAGATCCATGGAGAAGCTCCATGGAGATTAAGGATCAGCAGGAGTGGGTAGTGTTTCCTACGGTGTTAGAGCCTTGACAATCCTGAAAAAAATTGCATTTGCTTTTCCTTCCTTTTTACAAATTTACCTGGGGCTCTCGCTGGAGAGGAGATGGGACTGATGAGCCATCATTCCAAACAGACATGTGCCAAACTGGTAAGGAAACTGAGCCCTTTTTAGATCCAAATATCTAGATGGAAACTTCCATTATAAAAGAAAGTGGCAATGAGACTCAGCAGATAGGGAATAACATGCCGGTGATGGATGCTGTGGGCAGACACTATAGAGATGGCTCAGCAGCTCCTCCTCCTCCGGCAAGGAAGTCAGCAGGCACCCCATTGTCAACAGGACCCAGGAGCACACTCTTCAGAGCCTTGGAAGTTTCACAAAAATGATAATGGACCCTCCTTTATAGTGGAGGTAACCCAACAAATAAGCAAAGCCCTACACCTAGAATAGAAATTACATACAACTTGCAATTGATACAAGAAACCCATCTAAAGTGAGATTAGGGTGTTGCTGCTTGCCCTTCTCTGGATAAGGGTAGCTAGCCCTTTACAAGCAGGCTTAAGTTAAGCTCCTAAAAAAAAACAGTTTATAAGAGACCCTTCCTAGCACTCCGAGTTAAGTATGGTAATATAACCATAAGTAGAAGAGAATAGAATAAAACAATATGTCAAATGAGTGGGTCAGGTGCTAACCACTGTACATGAGTTTGCCTGTTTCAGGTCCCTGCCCCATTTGGAAGCAGAGAAATGGAAGCGACCCTATGAAGTGCCTCTGTCAACTCACACCTCAATGAAATTGTCAGAGGTGAAACCTTGGGTCCATCATACCAAAGTAAAGAGGTATAGCTCCCAGTGGAGGGACCAGCCTTTGGGCAATCTAAAGTATCTGAGAAAAAGAAAAAAATGAAAATGATATTAGTGCTTAAAAAAATAAATAAGCTACCCAGTCTATGCTATTTTGTTATAGGAGCCCAAATGGATTAAGACAGGATGGAAGAGAGGTGAGCGTATCCACTGGCTCCTGTCCCTCCTTGGTCAGAGGTTACAAGGGGGTTTCACTCCCTCACACTTTCAGATTTGTTCAGACATCAGAATAGCTGGAGAAGTTCCATCACAAGTCCAACACAGTGGTGGCAGAGAAGCTGCGGGGCAAAAATAAGAGTCATGTGATGCATCTAAGGCAAGGTTCAGTCAGGTTAAATCAGTATGGAGCTAGTTGACAGAACAACTGAAGTCTAAAAATGTAGTCTGAGAGGCTGAAAGGTAGGGAACAAAAGGTGTCTGCTACACAGTGTGGCTCACAGGAACTTGACCACAGCCCTTTCCTCCAAGCTTAGTGTTTGAGGTTAGGGCGCAGACCACCTCTCCACTGGTGTGATCAGAGAGCTGGTGTTCGAGCCTTGTAGTTGCAGCTGTATGATGGCAAGCTATCGGCATAAATTGCTACATTGTCATTCACATTTGGGAAAATAGCAGCTCCTCTCTTGGTATAACTAACTGGGAAACTGGGTTTAAACCTTGCAACTGAGCATGTGATTGTCTTAAACAATGTGCTGCAGTGGATTTCCAAGGAACTGTACAGGAAGCCAGCCCCTCTTCTGGGAGGACAAACTGCTGGGAATCAATGTTGGCCAAGTTAACGTTTACTTCTCAGCTTTTGCACTGTACAAGACCACCAGCAGCACCATTCTGAAAAAACAGTAGTAGAGAATAGAGCACACCAAAAATCTGGCCATATTATCCAGTTTTCTGAAAAGGGATTTTAATTAGGGTGGATCCCTTGATCTGACTAATTTATGGATTCTTGGGCTCTTTACAGGAGGTTTGGGGGACAGAAGGAAAGAAGAAAAAGACTCATGATAGCAAAACAAGTGTGGGAAACTTTTAATTGAAATACTAAAAAAAAAATATGGGACCTTATTTATTAATATTAATAATATCACAAGCTAGTAACATGAAACGGTTATTTTTTTTAGGCCTCTGTTCATTCCCTGTCTTCTATCTGAAATGCCTTTTCCCTGCCCACCTCACCATAGTCTTCCACATTTTTCCCCAGGTTATTGCTACTCATTTTTTGACACTTGATTCAGACACTGCCTCCTCTATTAGGACTGTACAGTGCACACTATACTTCGCACAGAAAATACTTTGTATTTTGTATTGAAATTATTGGCTGCATCTCTGTCTTCCTTATTAGACCTTAAGGTCCTTTTTGAGAGCACAGAAAATTGTCTTTTTTTGTTTTTAAAAAAATTCTCAGCACCTTATACAGTGCTTATCACATAATAAACTTTTAATGCATGTCAAAATTAAATGGTTAAGAACAGAGAGAATGTAAGAGAAAGGGAACTGAAGGAGACTCTCAGGTCTCTAGTTGGAGACACTGATAGATAAATAGCGCCATTAACTGAGGGAATAAAAGAAGAGCAGATTTGGTGAAAGAGAAAAGATGAATTTAGGTTTGGAGTGCTGCCATAACATTCCAGGAAAGGTATTTATTAGGCATTTAGAAATAAACTGGAGTTCAGGAGCAAAAGCAGGGCAGGAGATGACATTAAAAGAAATTAGCATAGAGGGCAAAACAATGGAACGTTCTGTTTCCCTTCCCTCATCCTCCAAATTTAATTTTATCCAATTTGTGATTGAATCCTTTTTCATTATTTACTTTGTCATGACTTTGTACATATTCTTCCCAACTGATTTATGAAATGTACTGTGATTACAGTGCCTTTCTTTATTAACTTTTTATTTTTCACAGCATGAACAATTGTGTCATTAAAAAAAAAAAAGTAGACGGGTTTTCCATGTACTTACTAATATTATAATTCAGTCCCAGACTTTTGAACAGAAATATCTAACTCCTCTTTATAAAAATGGAATATTGAATGGTTGGAACTGATTGTTCTCTCAGCCTCCTGTAGAGCCTCCCACCTCCATCCCGGTTGTTCCGGTGTCTGTCTTCCACCTGAGGCTCTGTTCACCTTTCTGGCATCCTTGCGCTTGCTCTCATTTAGGAGTGAGGCAAGAGCAGGGCTTACTGACTGGAAGACCACACTATAGGGTGATGGAGGAAACCCTGGGTTTCCCTGGGTTATACCTGTAAGGATATTGCCCTGCTCGGAGGGAGGGCAATGAGTCTGGGGCCAATGGAAGGGAAAGGTCAGTGGAGTCTCCCTGTTCGGCACTCAGACCCTTATTTAACCCTTACTATCAGCACAACTTCTCCTGGCCCTCAGCTGTGCTTTGTAGCCCCTTTAGTGAGGAATAGGGGAGGAGCTGTGCTATCTGGGGAAGAAGATCTAGAGATCTAAAGGCACCTTTATCAGACTTTGAACCAGTCTTCCTTCCTCCCCCGCCCCCATTCTTACACCACAACCTGGCCTTCACAGCCTCTACCTCATGCTTCCAATGTCTAAGCCTTCCTGTGGTTCTGTGGTGAGAACTGATTGGCTCCCACCCACCCCAAGCCACAAAGTTTTAGTGGTATCAACAATCCTCTGGCTTTATATTTAGACTGTTTTAAACTGTCAAAATCCCTCTAATTTCTTCATAATCCTCTTTATGATTTATCTTACCTTTTTTTGCAAAAGGGAGATGAATTATAGTGGCCATTTAAAAAGCCCAAGATTTCAAACTCAGAGCTTAAAAAAAAATAAGATGAAACAAAAAAAATAAAAAGTCCAAGAGTATTTTGACTTTTTTATAGATTTGAGGAAGAAAAAAGGAAAAAGAAAGGCAGGGGCACATTGATGTATCATTTATACTTTAAAGCAACTATATTACAAGCTCCACATTTTCTACAGTCAAGTTTCATGACCCCAAGCAGTTTTCTCAAGTCTAGATGAAGTATGACATTGTAGATGTAACTATCTTAAGACAATTTGACAACAAGAAAGTCCTTAATTTCATCATTAATGGCAAGGAAATGTAGCATAGGAAATTTGTCATTTTGTATACAGTAAAATCAAGTTCTAATTCTTATTTGTAAAATCATTACTTAGCAGGCAGGTTTTTTGTTTATTGTGTATGTCTACCTTCTAGCTTCTCTTATCAGCAAAAAGAAGAGATTTATAACATTGGGCCTGAAAAAGCAAGTTATACTTTTGGCCCAAGTAAGAAGCTGATTCCCTGCTTAAAGAGAGATCACATTTTCTTTTCTTTTCTTTTTTTTTTTTGAGACAGAGTCTCGCTTTGTTGCCCAGGCTAGAATGAGTGCTGTGGTGTCAGCCTAGCTCACAGCAACCTCAGACTCCTCGGCTTAAGCGATCCTACTGCCTCAGCCTCCCAAGTAGCTGGGACTACAGGCATGCGCCACTATGCCCGGCTAATTTTTTCTATATAGATTTTTAGTTGGCCATATAATTTCTTTCTGTTTTTAGTAGAGACGAGGTCTCGCTCTTGCTCAGGCTGGTCTCGAACTCCTGACCTCGAGCAATCCACCCACCTCGGCCTCCCAGAGTGCTAGGATTACAGGCGTGAGCCACCGCGCCCAGCCGAGAGATCACATTTTCTATTTTTTCTTTTTTCTTTTTTTTCTTTATCAGAGACAGGGATCTTGCTCTGTTGCCCAGGCTGGGTGCAGTGCGATCATAGCTCACTGCAGCCTCAAACTCCTGGGCTCAAGCAATCCTCCCACCTCAGCCTCCTGAGTAACTGAGACTATAGGCACATGCCACCATGTCTGGCTAATTTTTCTATTTTTTTGTAGAGGTGGAATTTCGCTCATGCTTAGGCTGGTCTCAAACTCTTGGCCTCAAGTGTGTTCTTGCCATGGCCTCCCAAAGTAATTTTTTTAAATTTATTTTTTGTAGAAAAGAGATCTTGATGTATTGCCCAGGCTGGTCTCAAACTCCTGGCATCAAGCTATCCTCCCGTCTCAGCCTCCCAAAGTGGTAGGACTATGGACGTGAGCCACCATGCCCAACCGAGATCACATTTTCTTATAGTTCTTCCATATTTTTGTTGATCAAAGATGGGACTTATGATGTGTATCCATGGTATTATGTTTCTTTCCTCCAAAGAGAATAGAAATCTATTCTTTTAAATTCCACAAGCTCCCATCTTTCTTCACTCTGCTTAATAATCCACTCACCTGCCTGCTCTTTAGCTTACACAATTTTATTGGCATCCCATTATTCCTCTGCTGTCATGTTAGTAGGATTTCAAGATGAAACCCTGTGTTCAGTCTTCTATATTTATCCAGAAGCCAAGTATGAAATTTTCACTATCTAAAATCTTTATTTTTTACTGTGAAGGTTTGATTGATATTACAAAGGATCCAGACTTTAATGGAATTTACGATGAAGATATGAATGAAGATCCAACATATGATCCCAATAGCCCTGAAGAAAAAGAAGTATTTATGAAATATGCTGCAAATATTATGTTAAAGTTGACATTCAGTACCACACAAATTCAACAGTATGAAAATGTGTTTATATTTGAAACAGCCTATTGGCTTACTAATGCTATAAAATGTAATCAGGATTATCTTGACATTTGTACCTACCAGAGACTACAGCAAAGATTATATCTTCAAAAAAAGATTATCCAAAAACATTTTGAGAAGAAAAATGAAATAAGAAGAGGAATAGGATACCTAAAATTAATATGTTTTCTGATCCCATTTCTACTGAGTTTAAAAAAGAAAATGAAAGTTCCATATTTAAGTAGTCTGCTTCCACCTTTTTCAGGTAAGAGTATCACCAAAAATCAATATAAAACATAGGTATATATTCAATCTATATTTAAATTCAATATTGTTTCTAGTATGTGGGTCCAGGCAGTAACCTAACTGTGTAAACTGTTAGAAAGAAAAAACAAAATTCAGTGTCTCCAGTGTAATTAAGAAGACTTGGTATATGTACATAGTACTTTGTATATATTTATACCATTTATAAGGGCTCTGAAAGGCTTAAAATAAGTTCTTAGTAGGAAAATATGCCATACTCGTGATGGGACAACACTGTGAATATATTATATCTCATCCAAATTACTCTCTAAATTCAGTGCACTTTTGTTCAAAATCCCTGTTGTGTTTTTCATTGAAGTTTACATAACACATTGATTCTAAAATTAATATGGAATAGCAAAGGATAGTGAATGGGCTTACATTTCTGAAAAAGAGATTGAAACATTAAAACTACAGTAAGTAAGTGAGGGTTGTATTGGCAATGTAATAGAGCAAGAAAAGAGAATAGAGAGCTGAAATAGGGCCATGCTTATATGGAATTTGACAGGACTTCAGTGCAAATTCTTAATCCTACCAGATTAGCACACAATTTATACACTTTCATTGCTGTGTAAGTATGTAGGCTTATTATAATGGGGCTTTCCATTCAGGTGGCAAATTTTCAGTAGAAATTTTGTGAATTATTTAGTGAAAATTTGTACCATAAGAATTCAGACAGTGAAGATAATCCATATCTGTGAACTGTTAAAAATGAAACCATGACAGTGCTTGTCCCTTGGGTGGGAGGGACCATGTATGGAACTGGGAGGACCTTGCTTAAAGAGAACATTAGCTATATCTGTAATGTATCATTACTTAAATTATTGGAAGCAAATATGATTCAATGTTAATAGTTAATTCTAGGTGGTGAGATCAGGGTATATATTATCTTTGTACTTTTTTCTACCTTTTACATTTCTTAAAATATATTATATACCTTATATTGATGAAACCATATTCTACCAACTAGTCAAAATACTGGATAATTTTAAACCTTGCTGGGATTTGAGATAATTTTTTTTAAATAAGTTACATGTGCTTTCATTACTTTCCTGAAATATAGGCTGGTTATTTTTGTTATGTGACAAATGCTTATTTATTTTTTTAGAGTGTCTCTTTTTACCTAAACTAGGTAAGTCTTTTTTATTTCACCAAAGTTTCTCCAAGACACAGAGTTTCAAATCTTTTCTGATAATTGACAGTAAGGTATTAGTCTTGAGCTTACTCATAAAAATCAGTTAGTCGAATAATGTTTTGGGCCAGGCGCAGTGGTTCACACCTGTAATTTTAGCACTCTGGGAGGCCAAGGTGAGAGGATCGCTTGAGCTGGGGAGTTAGAAACCAGCCAGAACAAAAGCGAGACTCCCATCTCTACTAAAAATAGAAAAAATTAGCCTGGCATGGTGGCATGCGCGTGTAGTCCCAGCTACTTGGGAGGCTGAGGCAGGAGGGTTGCTTGAGCCCAGGAGTTTGAGGTTGCTGTGAGCTAGGCAGATGCCACTGTACCCCAGCCAGAGCGATATAGCAAGACTCTATCTCAAAAAAAAAAAAAAAAAAGTAGAATAATGTTTTAACTATACTTTTTGAAAATGTCTGTACAATGAAACTACAGAAAATGCCCAAACTGTATGTTATAAATATATTTTAGTGTTCAAAATATTTGTATACATTAACAGCATAAATAATTTTATGGACTATAATTATCCAGATTTTAATTTCATGTGGAATTTTCTAACTTTGTTTACACGAATGAGAATTTAGATCCCCAAAATATGATTGTACATGTGCTGTTTACCTTTTAACTAAAAGTTTGTTTTCATTTTTGGAGATGACAAGGTCAAGACAGAGCGAGAATTGCCTCCATTTATTTATGGACGAGATTTTAAATGCCAGCATTTTCACTACAGAGAGAATAAATATTTTCATGTTCATGGAGGAATTGAATTTGATATCAGCACCTCTCCAATTGAGAATGCTTTGGAAGATTTTAAGGTTTAAATTATTATCATTTCTGAGATGGTTTGTCATTTCACAACTCTTTTATCCTATTCTCCAACCAGAATGAGCCTCTGTTGGTACAGGCACTAGGCAGATCTCCAAATTATTATTCTCACAATTCACTAGTTTTTTCATATATTATTTTAAGATACATGAATTAAGTGCAACTATATATAAGGTACTGTGTTGGATGTCAGAAATAAAATGATAAATAAGCTACCATCCTCACAGAATTTATAGATTTTTTAATGGATGATATTTGCCCTAGAATAGTTAACCAAAGAGTATAGTAGAAATCCCTGGACACTCACTACATACTCTTTCATTTTCCTTAAAGATTGGTATTAGAACAGAGACCCTCTAAAGTTTGGGAACAGTAATTCTGCACCTGGAATTTACTGTAAACATTCTACATTTCAATTGTCATTGCTTTTCTACCTTTTGTGTATCATATATTTTTCCTTTTGTGTTTTTTTCTCTCATTCTCAAAATAGCGGTTGGATACATACAGTTACTATCAGGGTCTTCTGGGATATTGTATTTAAATTTGTCATGTACATGGGTAAAATTTCATATAAAAGAAGTCTTATAATTGTTTAGATTTGTTTAAAGATAAGATTTTAGTAATATAACTCATATTTTAGAACAACTTAGAAAAAATACAAGATTGTGCTGCCAATACATTGGTAGAAGATTCGGGATACAAGGAATATTACTCAATACCAGTCATGGAGATTAATGGAAAAAGGTAAGAAACTTACCTTTCAGTAATTAATCACGCTAGCCACAACTTGTTGGAAGTTAGTAGAGAACAAAGCAAGTGTCAAAATGCAAACGCCAACTTAAAACTTGATGAATGGAGAGCCCAGAACAATAATAACCCCCATGAATGACACACTGACTCAACAGAATATTAAACATTATAGTTATTACTTCATGTACAGTCTGTGTAATAATCCTTAGAGTTTATAATTAGTTCTGACAATTAACACAGTGTAACCACTGTGGTGGTTAGGGGATGAGGATTAAATCCTATGAGTCAAACTGAAAGCAGGGACTCAGCAGACACCACTTCATTTCCATAAGAAATAGTATTTAAAATCCTTTTCTGCCAGGTCTTGTTATGCCTGTCATTTTTTTGGAGGATATGTTTCTCCCAGTATTGTCTGTCTTTTATATGTTGTGTTCTTGGATTTTACATCTTGGACACCGAAGTTTGGAAATATGAGAAATGGATCTCAGAGGAAACATTTGGATTAGAGGTAGAGATTTTAAAGTAAATAGGAAGGTTTTGCTTGTTTGTTTGTTTGTTTTCAAGGCTTGGAAGTAGTTGAGAGGACAGGACCAAGTCTGAAACTCTGGAGAATAGTAACTTTTAAAGGAGGTTGGGCAAGGCAGAGGAGAGAGAGCAAAGGAGACAGAGAGGGATGATACAGGTAGAGGAGGACCAAGAGAGCATGATAGCATAGAAGCCAAAAGGGGAGAATTTAAGAATATGGAAATAGTTAAAAGCATGAAATGCAACAGAGAAAAAGGCCAAAGCAATTTAAGATTGAAGAGACTCTTCTAAATTTGGCTGTGACTTGGTAAGAGAATTCAGTGGAGTTTTGGTTAAAAGAGGCTATTTGCAGTGAGTTGAAGGGTAAAGTGAGGGAGAGTTAATGAGTCGTAAAGAAGTAAAGACGAGATTATAAATTTCTTTCAAGATGCATGGCAGTGAGGAGAGTAAGAGAAATAAGGCAGAGAGAGTAGCAGGATGAAGGATGAAAGGTGGATCTTTCTATGGAATACTCCCTGGTTGCACATATAGTACTAAAGCTAAAGTCAAAGACCATGTGGATAATGGCCTCTATGATTTTGAAAGGAACCAAGTAGCAGATCTCACACTTCTGGAATGGACAGGTGGTGTGCATCTCCCTAAAGGAGGAATCTCTCACCCAGAGACCTAGTGCCTGTTCACATACTCCATGCACAATCCTTACCAAGCTAAATAGTGCCCTGGAGACACCTCTGAGTAAACCTTCATTCTCCAGGTTCTGTCAGGCTTCTGGGGCACCAGTGATCCCAGGAATATAGGGAAGCAGCTGGGATAAAAGCTGTACTTGATGAGGGGTTGTTGTGGATGAAGGAGTATGGTTGGTGTAAACACACTGCCATTGCACTGTAAGAGATCCAATCATGTTGTTGCAAATAGGATATAATAGTGGAATTGTTTCTTTAGTTTTGAACTAATACACAGCATTTGGCCATCAGTGTTGGTGAATGGGAGGTAGATAGATATGAATCTGCAGGTTTTCAAAACCAGCATAAGCTGTTTCTCACACCTCGACAGACAGCAAGGAGTAAAAGTAAAAACCACAAGTAGAGTAATAATGAGAATTTTCCTGGCTCCTCTACCAATTACTAGAGAACCTTCAGTCCCCTATAAAATCTAATCCACACACAATTACTCTTGGAATTTCATATGCTAATGGATCAGCACACTCAGCTACCATGAGATACCTTCAGTTTCCTCCTTTCCTGCCTGGGCATCCAGAGCCCAATAAGCCCCATGAAGGCAACTCAACACTAATGCCACTGTTGTCTCTGACAATGCTGCTTCTGGTTGTGGGGCTGGTGTCACCTCTGGGCTGGCTCCTGATGCCTGGAAGAGGCATGCATCAACAGTGATAAATGCTGAAGGCAATCGAGTCAAGTAAGGAGAATTCATTTCCCAATTTTATTAGTTACAAAGTAGTGCTGCCTTGAAACCTTAATAATTTGGTGCAAAAACAGCTTTTCAGCCATTTTACTTGTAGTTCTTTTCTGTGATGTAAGGATCATCCTATGTTGGTGCTGGACTAGAGAATAATCTGAATGATTAGAAACATGCCATCTCAAAATCTCCCCTTTCCTTGGGTTTTAGGGGCATCACTATTGGACCAAGCTCATGTTCTGATGCTCTTTCCTCAGCATGGTTTATTTCCTAAGAGACTGTTGGTCCCTTATGAAAATAAAACCTGCTTCACTGACCCTCCAGTCATGTCCAGAAACATCTAAATCCTAGACTCATTTTAGGCTCAGGTTAGGTTCTCCTACTGTATCAGAATTAAAAAAAAAAATACAGGCCACGGCCATATACCCAGTGATTTCGCAGTCCATAAAAGCAGAAGAACTCATGAATTATTAAAATGACAATTACTGGAGCAAATAGATGAATTGATACTGGTTCTAAAATGGGGGAACATACCAGAATCATGACACTGTTGTGGATGTTGGGAAGCAGGTCAGAAATTAACTAAATATGACAGGTTAATGTGACAGGTATGTCAGGAAAGTGTGGTATTAAGAAGCACCTCACCACAGCCCCCTGTGGTGATTCTCAGGCAGAAGAATACGGAGGGAGTTATTTTAAACATAAGGCTTCCCTGAAGTTCCTGCTGATGACCATACTCAAGGTTTTGAATCAGAACAGTAATTGTCACTCTGCAGTACTTAGACAAGGGCTCCCTGAATGGAATATGCAGCTACTAACCTCAGAGTGCTGACAGTGCTTCCAGTAATCATGTCTGTGTGAGCCAGTGCTGGCCTTCTGTGCAAAGTTGTGCATCCTTCCCTGGGAGTTACAAAATTCTCTGGTCAGAGACTTTCTCAGTGTACAGTGACTTTCACCATCTCTTGCCTCTCCGGTTTCTAGGATAGGATAGCCCCCTGCAGGTTCTAGATGCTTAATTCTCCTTGAATGACTAAACTGAATTTCTAGAAGAAAACAATCCACCTTCCCTTGGTATTTGTTGAGTGTATAAGTCTGTTTCATTGCTTGAGCAGTGGTCTAAGAGTACATCGCTGAGTACCAGGGCTCCAAGGGTATCAGCAGCTCCTGTTCCCATAGCAATCACAGCCAGAATCAGTGCCCTGGAGAGTGCATGCAAAGACAGAGGTTGCTGGTGCTGAGATTCTCCTAGAGCAAGATGATGTAGAGCTGGGCCAGCCAAAGACCAACCAAAGGACATCCTATCCTCAGTATAATTTTTCATGCCTAGGTCAATGAAGGACATCTTTGGGGACTTGGGGTATCCACTTTGGGGTTTGTGGTGTCCACTCTTATCAGTGTGTGCAATACCAAGAAAAGGTGAGCTGTTATCTTCTAAAAATTAAGTTTAGTCATCCAGTAGAAATCAGGCATCCAGGTCTGATCCATCCAGCTCATTAAGGTCTTTGAGCCTATCACCATTGTGATTTGAAGATCACCTAAAGTCTTCAAATCCAAGTAGGCTCCAGAATACCTGCTCCTTGATTTTGGAGGCTGGAGTCTAGTCATCTAGGCAAGTCCTCATTGATGAAGGTGGCACCTCCACAAATTGGGACCTGTAGACAAGTGACAAGCCCCACCACCTGGTCTGGCACTATGCCTGTAAGTTTTGGGCCAAGGAAGCCTTCATATTCGTAGTTTATATCCTTGTGGTCTAGTTTCCTTTAGAGGGAAGAGGGTAGTAGATAGGAAAAATGACATCCACAAATAAATGTGAGCAGGTCCTCAAACATACCTCTCTCCACACACCAAGGTCTATTATATTCAGGAAATTGGGGTTGAGGTAAAGGTCAAAGAAAAGAGAGTATTAGCCTCTGGCTAATTCATAAGAGTATTTCCCTAAGACCTTCCTGTAACTGCCCCATGGGGCCCAGAGATTCTCCTTTAGCTTATGGACACGGTCTCCTTAGCATAGAGTCACCAACTTTCCCAGAAATTAGTATAATGGGACAAATTTATCTACACTCTTAGGAAAACTGATAATCCCTGAGCTTCAGTGAAGAGCCATAGTAGGGGGGACCATTGTCAGAAATACAGTATTTACAGCAATTAATAGTTACATTTAGAAGAGAAACCCAGTTAACATTAAGAGGCTTCCTATTGTCAGAGGTAGGGTCAGAAGCTGAGGTACTCACTGTTGAAATCTGGGCCTGGGGAAAGGCACCTCGTGGTGGGGAGTACCATTTTCCTTTACCTGTGTTTTCCTTTACCTGTGACGCTAAGCAACCCCAGGGAACAGAGTAACTCAAAATTTTGCCACTTTTCCATTCCAGAGTGATAGGAGTCAGAGCCCTTGCAAGCCCCACCTATGTCCCAGGGACCTGGTAGGTTGGGGGTTTCTCTAGTCCACTGCTGCCGTGAGTGAAAATCAAGAAGCCATTACACAAATCATCATTCCAGGTCAGACTCAAGGTAAACCCTCGAGAAAGCAAGTGTAGACGTCATTAGCGTAAACGAGTAATAGGTGAGTAAGCAGACAGACGACCTAGAACTCCTTCAGCCAGAGTTGGAGTTTCCAGTGACTTTTAGGCAGCACCCCAGATCACTGGCATGGAAAGGACAGTCAGTCAAAGGGCCAATACAGAGAAGATATTCCTTATATAAAGACTTGATCAATAACAGTTGATAACCATATTATTAATATATTTACAATTGGGTACAATTTAAACTATTTTGTATTTAATTGTCATAGAAAAATCATGTTTTGCCAGCATAGGGAAAAAAAGTAGTAAATCACTTTAAAGTTAGAAAACATCTTTTTTTTCTTTATTGTTTATAGCTACTATGTGATCAATTTTGAACTTGAAATTTTCTATCAGCAACTATATAAGACACAGTGGTGGGGAGCCATAAATGAAATAATGAACAACCTGAGAATAAAAAGACTTCCACTAACAGATGCTCAATTACATGAACAATTTAAGAAAAAATTTGGTTTCAAAAAATCTATGAAATGCAAGGTATTTCAATAACTACCACATAATTTAGCATAAGAAGTCATGTATTATTAATAAGGATATGTCTCAAACAGATTTTTATTGTACGGATAAATAATAGATTAAAGTCTTCAATATGAAATAAAATTTGTACATTTTAGTAGCTGAAAGGCTATACAATTCTGGATTATAAATTTCCAGCAGAGTACAAAACAACCTATTAATGAACTGGATTGTGCTTAATCTTAATAAGCGCTCATATTTATTGATTGTTTATTGTGTGTGTGTTTGTTTTTTGAGACAGGGTCTCACTCCGTTACCTAGGCTAGAGTGCAAGTGGAATGATCACTACAACCTCAAACTCCTGGGCTCAAGTGATCCTTCTGCCTCAGCCTCCCAAGGCTGGGACTACAGGCATGAGCCACCATCCCTAGCTAATTTTTAAATTGTTTTGCAGAGATGGGGTCTTGCTATTGCCTAAGGCTGCTCTCAAACTCCTCACCTTAAGTGATCCTCCTGCCTTGGCTTCCCACAGCGCTAGAATTACAGGCATGAGCCACCTCGCCCTACATTTGATTGCTTATTTTGTATGTCAGGCAATATTATAAATCAAAAAACTATTTTAAGGTACCAGATCTATTATTATCATTCCTGTTACACAAATGAGAAGTTTGAGGTGTAGAGAGTTAAGGATCTTTCTCACATCATATAGTAAATGGCAGAGTGAGGCTTCAGTCCTGGAAATTAAAACTAACACCCTGAATCAAATGTTTACAACTGTTTCATCAAGCCTTGATTTACAGTTTCTGGAACTGATCAATTAAGCTCATTAACATCAAAGGTTAAACTGGTATTTAGTTTCCATTTATTTGTTTTAATGTCTACAAATTTAAAACTTTAATAATTTTGTTAGTTTAATTTTTAAATATTAAGTAGTCAGAATGTCTAAAAGAAGATTGTGACATTTTTACCTTTCCATGTTGAAGACAAACTGTATTTCTTTAGCTATATATTTCAAGTTTCTAGTCTTCTAAGTTAGGTTGTTCTTAAAATCAGAGAACAGGCCGGGCGCAGTGGCTCACGCTTGTAATCCTAGCACTCTGGGAGGCCGAGGCGGGTGGATCGTTTGAGCTCAGGAGTTCGAGACCAGCCTGAGCAAGAGCGAGACCCCATCTCTACTAAAAAATAGAAACAAATTATTTGGCCAACTGAAAATACATATAGAAAAAATTAGCCGGGCATGGTGGCGCATGCCTGTAGTCCCAGATACTCGGGAGGCTGAGGCAGAAGGATTGCTTGAGCCCAGGAGTTTGAGGTTGCTGTGAGCTAGGCTGACGCCACGGCACTCACTGTAGCCCGGACAACAGAGCGAGACTCTGTCTCAAAAAAAAAAAAAAAAAAAAAAAAAAATCAGAGAACAGAAAAAGCCCAATGCTTTTATTTTAGGAAAAAAGATAACAAGAAGAAAAGTTCCCAAAATTATTTTTTAAAGTTCTCAGTGTTTATTTATGTAATGGCTCTAACAAGTTTAATCATTACCCAGTGAAAAACTTTCCACCTAGATCTTATGAAAATTCTACTAAAATTGATCAGCAATCATGTGATTCTGTTAATATATTTCATGTCCTTTTTTCCCTTAAACCAAACTTTAAGTGTATTTTGAAAAACTAATTCTGGTCTTCTTAATCATTTTAGAGTATCCCATTTGGTATGAAGTCTGCAGTTGAAAGAGGGTTAACTGCTGTTTTCCATACATTTAGTCGTAAAACCTCAAGCTCGACAATCAATGTTTCGGATGAAGCAGGTTATACTATTTTCCATCATGCTGCTCTTCACAACAGAGTTTCTATCATATGTCAACTGTGCAAAGCTAACTTCAATGTCAACCAAAGACGCTTTGTTATGTTCAATCAAGGTACCGTATGTAAAGTTTTTAAACCTAAAATGTTTTCTTTTTACTTATACCTTATTCAGCGTTAAGAATGCATGTTTATTTTAGAGCAAGGTTAAAATTTGGTATTTTTAACCAGAGCAAAGTTGAAGTTTTTGTTTCATTTATCTAAGAAAGGCTCCTTTCAATTTTCTAAGTATGACTTATTGCTAGCTTATGTAGTATTATATTTGCTTCTTGTGTCTCCCTCACTTGAATGTAAGCTCTAAAAGAGGGCTAAGATTTGGTCTGCTTTATTTGCCATAATATCTTAGTGTCCAGAAGGAAGCCTGGCTTGGTAAGTGCTCGGAAAATATTTGTTGAGTGAGTGCATGGATAGGTAAATGCAAGATATCATTTCATAAGCACTGGCATAATTAAAATATACTGATATACTATAGAAATTCAAAGAAGAGAGATAAATACGATTGTCATGTTCCATGAGAACAGCCATTCCTTATGCCAGGGTTTCCAAACAGGGAATAGTTTCTTCATATTATATATATTTAAATTATATTTAATAATAACACAATTTCTTTATAATAACACTTTTTAGGATTAATAGCCCCTTCAAAGCTAACCTAGTTTAAACTTTAAAAAGACATTTTGCTAATTATTAAATATGCATACACATTTTTATATTTATCGAAATAAGCTTAACTAACATAAAAAATAAAAAAGTTGAAAGTGAAAGTGGTGGTCCTCCATAACTGAAAAGGGAAATAGAGATAAATTGTCAGAAATAGCCAATACAACAAGATTGGCAATAAGAAATGGCAATTTTGTATTTCAGTGAGGTCAGCTATCTTAATAAGCTGTGTTCAATTTTTGTAGATACCAAAACAAAATGTCGCGCTTTAATCCTGAGTCCCAATAAACTCTGTATCAGTATGATTGAAATGTTTTAATATTGAGATTCTTTTATAACTCAATTAAAACATTCAATATCGAATGAGCCTATAAAATAATAATACAAAATAGGGCGCAATTCAGTCACATTTAAATGCAATGGGTAGCCTATTATTTAAAGGTACATCATCTTTAAGCAGTCTTTAGTGTGAAAAACTCTTCAGTAAATTAAAGTCTTTCATTCATCTTCTGACTGCTTGGATTTCATATTTGTTGACATTGGATATATTTTGAAGTATGGAAAATGTATTACTCTACTGGCAATGTTGATTGCTTAACCAACAAAAAATTGTCCCACCTGTGAGTTTTGACCAACCACTTGAGGGGCAGAGTTTCCAGGTCTGCTCTTACGCATTGTGAGGTGCACGAGACATGCCCAGATGGCTTGACTATATTAACTATGGCTTAATACTGTTTGATGTAATCTTGCCATCTATAGCTAAATATAGTCATTTTGATCTTATTCATATGAGTTTTTGACTAATTTAGAAAACTGCTATATATTAATAATAATGCTTCTATGTGTTTTTCCTTTTAAAATAGAGTCAGACAAAGTGGATCTGAAAAAAGAAAGAAATGGTAAGACATAAGTAAAATACTTGGTGCATTTTAAAAGATTATTACATATATTAAAACTTTTCTTATAGTATATAATCTCCAAAATGTTGTCACATGAGAATGTTGCATAATGATGTTTTGTGTTCGTTTTGAAGTATAAGTTTTTTCTACCCATGATTAATTTATTGATATTCTTTTTAACTCTGGGGATCCCCCACTTTTTGTTAACTGCAATATATTCTGTCATAAAGTCAGGCCCGAAAGTGGTTTTTATACCTTAAAAAAAAAAAAGCAGTTATTAATAATATAATTTAGATATGCTGCCATCTAGTGGCAGTAACAATCTATGAGGTCTGAGGAAAGTCATTTTTGACTGAGGTAATAGACTTGACCTAAATATCGGATATGGAGAAAAACAGAAAAATTTTAAGAGATTACACTTTCTATATGGAAGAGGCTATACCTTCATATTCTACAGAAGATAATTCAGAGAGGGTTTATTTTTAAAGAAATTACTTACAAAATTCTGAATTGGCAAGGGTGGGGATAGTTATTCAACCTGGCCGCCTTTATTGGTAGAGGAATGCAAACCTGAGATGACGTCAGAGAGGGGCCCTGACCTCACTCTTCCCCCTCTTCCAATCTCCTGTCAAGACTCTCCTGTGGCAGATACTGACAAGAGGCCAGAGGACAGGGGTTTCTAAATCTTTAGGGGTAAGAAGCAGTGTGGTAAAAGGATGTGAGTGGACCCGGAGGGGAAAAAGGAAGCTTACCTGGCCCACCTACCCTGTAGAAATTTCCAGTTGAGTAACAGGAGTGTGCCTCTTGCATTGCACTCTCTCGCTCTCTCTCTTTTTCTAAGTATCACTTATGGCTACCTTATATTATTTATTTATTTATTGTGTGTCTCTCACTTGAATATAAGTTCCATAAAGGACAAGGATTTGGTCTATTTTGTTAGCCACAGTTCCCTACCCCCAGAATAATGCTTGGCCTTCGTAGGTGCTCAGGAAATATTTGCTGAATGATTGTGTGGCTGTTGAATGCAGGGTAACATTTGGTAACCATTGGCATTAATTAATATGCATTGATGTACCATGGAAATTCAGAGAAAGAGGAGATAAATATGGCTTTCAGGTCCCAGTAGAGCATCTTCTTAGACTAGGATTCTGAATCAGAGAATAGTTTCTTCAGACTATATAAAACCCTCCAGAACTTTCCTGATTCTAGCATACCTTAGGGCAGCATTTCTTATCCTCACCACTATTGACATTGTTGGCTGGATAATTCTTTGTTGTACATAGGAATCACCCCAGATTTACATTTTGAAAAAAATGGATTGAGTAAGGGCAAGACAAGGTGGAGCTATCAATTGGAAAGCAATTATGGCTTGGATTAAGGTGATGGTGGCCGTAGAGATAGATTCCAGAGATATTTAGACTTGGCAATGGATGGGTTATGGAGATGGAAATGAGAGGGGGGTGCCAAGGAGTCTTCCAGGTTTCTGGTTTGTAGAACTGGCTGGATCATATCTTTGACTGATTTAGAGAGCAATGAAGGAGGACTAGGCTTGGAGGGGAAGATAAGAGTTCAATTTTGAAATACACTAAGTCTGAAGTGTAGATCTAGAGATCAGAGAATAAATCAGATCTAGAGGCATAATCCTGGGAGTCATCAATTTATAGATGGTAAGTGAAGCCACTGAGAAGAGAAAAAGGCCCAAGATAGAGCCGTAAGGCTCATTTGGTATCAGGACAATGAGAAGGTCTCAAAGGAATGGCCAGTAAGGTAGGTTAAAAATTGGGAGTGTGACATCACAAAAGGCAAGAGAAGAATCTATTTTAAATAGGAAGAAGTGGCCAACAGTGTAAAATACTGTTGAGTGGCAAGTAAAATGAAAACTGAGAAACGCTCGCTGGGTTTAGTGGCATGGGGGCCTTTTGTGAACATTTTTTTTTCAATTTCAAAGGATCTTATCTCCTACTACAAAACATTTTAATAAAATGGAAAATAATTTAAGCAAGAAATAGTTTATCACAAGACTATTTTACACATTGACTTAAATGTTCAGATATTTAATATTTTCAATATTTTTTATTCTTCTTTGCTTATAAAGTCATGCGGATTTTTAGTGGTCAGATATCCCAGGTTAAATAAAGAAATATAAGATTGCCTAAATTAATTCGGTTTAGTGATGTTTTGGGGATTTTATATCATACAATACCAAACTCTGTGGTTGGGGACCAAAAAGGCATATTTTTTAGGAATGTTAGTTCTTTGACAACTAAAATAACTGTCCATCCATTCTAGGTCCAACACCTCTACACTTGGCCGCACAGGCTTGCTCATTAGAAACAACTATCTGTCTACTCTGTTTCAAAGCTGACTACACGCTTTCTGAAAAAAGAGGCTGGATGCCAATTCACTTTGCAGCTTTCTATGACAACATCTGTATCATTATTGCTCTCTATAGGAAGGATCCCAGTTTGCTAGAAGCTGAGGCAACTTTTGAGTAAGTCATTAAACATTTATAAGAATATAAATTTCTGCTTTTCATGGCTTGCCCCACACACTGACACTTTAGGCATGGTTGGTATCGGTGATTTGAAAGGTGTCTAAAGCTTACTCTACTTTCCTTTCCGGTGACTGCCTTCTCCTACCTCTTATCTTTAGAATTTATAAAGATGAGAGCTTCTATCAACCTATTCCTATTTTCTGGAAGAATAAGGAGTAATCCCTAGGGAGTTTTTCCTAACCTTGTCCCAATATGGTTCCACAGATTAGTTTATCAGCTTAACTGCTTTAATTACTTAATGCCCTGGAAGAAGCCTGAGGGTTAGGGAGGAGAAAATTGCTCTAAATTGGACTCTACACAACCAGGAGGCAGCCCTAGGGCTCCAGACCAAAGTGGATAGACTTTGGATAACAGGAGTAATATCTACGTGGTATTTGGAAGAGAAATACATTAAAAGGAAAAAAATAACTTCGCAATTTAAAAGATCACAGACAATCTTTTGTTTCACAATTTAGCTGAGGACCAGCCTTTAGGGTGGTGTCGTAATCACTCTCGGCTAGAAATCTAAAGACCAGGTTACTATTTTGAATCTCTCAACCTGATTTAGGCATAGTTTCATTCAGTTTTTTCTAAGTCTTCAAATAACCTGTCCATTATTATTCAGTGGTCTAGGGCTGACATAATAGCTAGACAGTTTGAGGGACACCAGCTTCTTCTTGTTGTTCCTTAACGTGTGGCTTCCATGTTATGGTACAAAATGGCAACTCTTGCTTTTATTTTATTTTATCATTCCTGCATTCTAGCCATGAGAAGAAAGAGAGAAAAGAAGTATTGGCACATTCCTTTCTCTTTAGGCAGTTTCCCATGTAACTTCCGCTAACATCCCATTGGTCAAACTTGGTTGTGTGGCCACAACCAAGGGGAAGCTGGGAACTGTAATCTTGAGCTGGATAGCCATGTGCCCACCCAAAAGATCTTCACTATTTAAAAAGCAGATAGTAAGTTTTTGAGAAAAACTATTAGTTTCTGTCACAATCAGGAAGCTGGGATTTGAAAACTGGATGTGAAATGTGAAAATACGGGTTTGATTACTACCTGAGCCTCAGTTTCATCATTTGTAAAATGGGCTTATAATACTTGCCTTACTTTTTCCTTTACTCATATCGTCATTGTAAGAATAAGATAGGGTAGTGTATTCTAAGAACTTTGTGCATTATCAGCCTCCAAAAAATTATAAGGCATGATAATTAAGCTGGGAAGTAGGGCAGGGACTAATACTAGAGACAGCAAGGCAAGGAAGTAAACCTATTTACAGGTAGAATATAGAAGATGAGAATGCATAAAAGAAGGTGGTAGTGTAAACAAGACTTCCTTCAATAGCAGTTTGAATAGTTTTATAAAAAGTAAATTTGACACTATATGTGTGCTCAATTGTTATAATATGTTCCTCGATTTTTAGCAATCAGTGTACTCCGCTGTTACTCGCTGCCACTTCAGGAGCATTGGACACTATTCAGTACCTGTTTTCTCTTGGTGCTAACTGGAGAAAAACAGATAATAAAGGAAATAATATAATCCATTTATCAGTGTTAACCTTTCACACAGAAGTTCTCAAGCTTATAATAGAGTTAAATATTCCTGAACTCCCAGTTTGGAAAACTTTGGTAGGTAAGTACAGAACATATACTCTCTTTGTAAATAAATGTTCTGATTATTATCTGGTTTAATTATTGATACTTACTCTGAAATAGAGCAAATAAAATAATACATGCATCATATTTTAAACATTTAAAGAATAATGAAATAAACATTTTGTGAATTAAAACCAGAAATAGAAATACAAATAATAAAGAGCCGTATTTTCATGTGTGCAAAGGTAGTTTTATTTCTAAGTTAAAATCAAACTTCTGTTTCCCAAACAGGCTATATTTTACACAATTATATTTATTTTTATTTTCTAATTTTCTCCAAAAGTTCAACTATCTTCTCCTTCATCAAAAAACAAAAATAAAAAAAAGAAAGGGGGGGAGGAAATTTTAAAGATTCCCTCCAATTTATTCCTTGCCTCTTAATTTTAGCGATAAATTTGGCAAAATCTTTTCTTATATTTTGATAAATGTTTTGTAAAAAATCCTGTTGAGATTTTTTTTCAAATTCGTATTCAGTCTAGCTAGAAATATTATAAGGGGAAGGGTTACTAGGCCAATTGAATGTACACATCTAATTTTACCTCCCTCCCAAGCCCTTACTAAAATTACATGGAGATTAAATAATAATAATACCACCAGCAGCAGATGAGTATTCAAAGGAAAACAGGAAAAGATACAACAGCAATAAAATATTAGAAGATGGAAACAGATAGGCAAGTCTTAGGACTTAGCCGACCAGAGAAAACCGTTCCAAACCAACAGTGGGAAAACTCAGAACCCCTTGGACTCACACCATAAGATCCTCAAAAGGCTTGAGAACTGGCAGTGCCAGTCAGGAGTGCTCTCCTCAGAGTCCAACCAGGAAAGACCGAAAGATGCCAAGGCTGGACTTCTTCCTAGCAAACAGAAAGGCGAGGGACCTAGGAAACTGGGAGTCTGACCCAAGAGAAAAGCAAAGGGAGTTTCACCGAGGATAGCAAGGGGAAGTTCCAGAATGGAACTGTGTACTCAGCCTACAGGAAAAAGGAGGGAGGAATTATCAATAAGTATGCAAACTAAGCCGATGAAATACCATAGTCCTTCCTTATCCACGGTTTTGTTTTTCATGTTTTCAGTTACCTACAATACAGTACAATAAGGTACCTTGAAGGAGGGAGGGAGAAAGGAAGAAAGAGAGGGAGAGAGGAAGAGAGAGAGCACATTCACATAACTTTTATTATAGTATATTGTTATAATTGTTCTATTTTATTATTATTGTTGTTAATCTCTTACTGTTTCTGATTTATAAATTAAACTTTATTATAGGTATGGATGTTCAGATGGCAGATGGTCTGGTTTGACTTACAGTTTTTCTTTACAATAGTGTGAAAGCGATACGCATTCAGTAGAAACTATACTTCGAGTTCCCATTTATGCCTTCTGCTTTTCACTGTCAATAACAGTATTCAGTTAATTACATGAGATGTTCACTCTACTATAAAATAGGCTTTGTGTTGGATGATTTTGCCCAACTGAAGGCAAAGTGTTCTGAGCACTTTTAAGGTAGCTAGGCTAAGCTATGCTGTTTGGCAGATTAGGTGTATTAAATGCATTTTCAATCAACAATATTTTCAACTTACGATGGGTTTCTTAGGATATAACCCCATCATAAGTCAAGGAGCATCTATATAGATAAAAACATAGTATTAGCACATATAGAGTTCAGTACTATCTGCAGTTTCAGGCATCCACTGGGGGAATATATCCCCTGTGGACAAGGGAGGACTACTGTAAAATAAGGAACTTATTACCTCCAGGAAAAAAAAATAAGAAATGAGACACAACTATAGTACACTACAGTGCTCAGCTGTGAATAATATTTGTATATTTATTGTTCATTTTACTTTCTTTCTTTTTTTTTTTTTTTTTTTTGCTTTACCTGGATTTTGGTAAGGTATCCAACAATTCATTTTGGGATGGGATAAGATACACATAAGATTTTCAACTCTATTCTACTGATCCAAGAATTCTGAATATTTGGTTTCAAACTGGCTCAATACCTGATCTTAGAATTTATTGGGTACTGGGAATATATTCCTAGTACTGTATGTCATCCACAAAAGTTATTGAAAAGTGTTTTCAATGTTTATTTATGTGCATATATATCATTATATCTTTGTCTTGTTAGGATGAACCAAGAGGAACATCCTGTTACTTTTAATAGACTAAACCACTGTATTAATAAATCATACCTTAATAGTAGGAAGCTCTGGTCCCTAACAGAAATAGCCTAATGGCACAAAAAAACTCCTTATAGCCACTGCTTCCTGTAGCCGTTGTGGGGAAGTCCTGGTAATGATGCAAACAGAACAATAAATAGTAAGCATCTGGTCACTGCTGCTTTGCCTTGTCCCCGGGAATAGCTCTCTCTCCTCACACTGACCATTTCTACTATAGGTAAAAGAAGAATTAGTTGGTTTATTAGAAACCTCAGGATTAGCTCTTGGAGTGGAAGCTGAATTTTAAGAGAGCTCCATGGAGTGATCTAGTCAAGATAGAATCAGGACAGATTTGGTAATGGAGTGCCTAAATAAAAGATGAGGAAAAGATATAGCTATGTGTTTGTTCTCGCATCATAGACATTGTTTAGAAGCATGTATATTTGTATTATTTTCTTTCTGGAGTACAAGTTCATTCAAGATTTTTAAAAAATATCTTCTTCCTATTTAGGAAAGGTATAAAGCCTCATATCTAATTTAATGGATATTGAATATTTACTGATGGTTTGTAGTTTACTTTGCCATTCTTAAAAACCCATACTCAATTTTTATTTAACAGCTGATTTTAGGCAAGAGAGAGATGTACTATTTTCCAAGTGAATTTAAACTATGTGACCAGCCAATCTAAGCCATTCAGACTAAAGATGAAGAGTTTCAGGATTTTTTTCCCACTAATTATATATACTATAAACCTCAAAGATCATGGGCATATATAGTCTGTTCAGCACCTCACAAAGGGCCATGTACAGAATGGAATTTAATGCCTTCAGTTCATAGTGATGGTGGTAACCTCAACCCTTGGTTTCACTTGACCCATATAAAAACAGAATCAATTATCCCACTGCCTTTTGTGTAAATTACAGCTTGTGTTTTTCTGTTGAATACTTACCAGAAATGTTGCAGTGTGAAAGCTATAAACGAAGGATGATGGCTGTCATGTCCTTGGAAGTAATTTGCTTAGCAAAGGATCAATACTGGAAATACATTTTGGATGCAGGTAATGTAAAATCTGTCTTCTTTTTACGCTATTTTATGTAGAGCTATATTATATTTAAGGTAATCATTTAAAATATATTTTTAGTTGTAGAGGAAACTTTTTAGTTGATTTTAAGTTTCTTTTTGTAAGGTCACTTCCTTTACCTATCAACCATATATTTTGTTTTCCACATGGAAGATGCACAGGATCAAAAAGCTATATAAATTCCATTTCTCTAAAAGTTTGCAAACTTAAAAACTGATTTTAAATTACTTTACCATACTACTCTTATATTTACTTTCATTTAGAAATTGGTCCTATTTTGTATTTGCACCATTTATTTTTGAAATTAAAATTTCAAAGCAGATTTATTATCAGACCTGGTTTATTACTAATACTAGCTTTGCATTTAGAACTCAGGCTAATTACTTAGTCTCTCTAGCCTGGTTTCCTCATTAATAAAATGATTCTACCTCATATGGTTGTTTTGAGAATAGCACTGTCGAATATAACTTTCTGAAATGATGAAAATCTTCTATCACTGCAGTCCACAATCCCTGGGCCACAGCCTGGTACTGGTCCATGGCTTGTTAGGAAAACAGGGCCACACATCACTGCCTGAGCTCTGTCTCTCCCCACGGGCCCCACCCCGCTGGGCCCCTCACCTACCATCTGTGGAAAAATTGTCTTCCATGAAACCGGTCCCTGGTGCCAGAAAGGTTGGGGACCACTATATCTGAAAATGTCCAGTATCATAGCCAGTCTCCTAATGTGGATATTGAGCACACATGAGATGTTCCATAAATATTAAATAAATTAAAATGTATTTGATTGTAGATAGTCCCCTAATGTGTTCCTAAAAATATGTATGAAAAGCTCTATGTCCAAAAAGTGAAGTACAGACTTAAACAAGTCATGAAAGATGTTTCATTTCAGGTAGTTAAATAAATAAGACCCTAATTATACCCATTATATTTTCTAGCATTTTGTATATGTTCTATAATGTGCTCTCTTTTTATTTCACACTGAATTGATACAAGTATAACAAGCATCCAACTGAAGCCAGATTTTCTGTTGTCATGATGCCCAGTGATTTCCGTGTTTGAACCCATTGTAATTAATGAGGCTAATGTTGCATTTTACTAGATCCAGCACTTTTTTCACTTGCTGATATAGAATTAGGTTAAAATATAATAAAATGCTCAAATAATTGCACAAGCACTGCATCCAAAGTTGATGCAATAACAAAAACTGAACTCTACCATGTGGTAGCTTAAAGAATTTATTTAGCAATGATTTTAAGCCAAAATGCAGTGTTTCAAAGATGGCTTAGGGTTATTAATATAAAATGTATGCTTGTGTGCTTTGTGAAAACCAAATATATGAACAATGAGAGCTGCCTATACTTTAGACTAGTCAGAAAGTTTATTGATATAGTTTCAAATGATAATTTTATAAACATAGGATTATTTGCTATCTGCAGCATGTCAAGCAGGGAAAAAGAAAAAATTTTTAAGTAAGAATTATTTGCTAATTATTTATATTGTAATGCCCATAAACATTATTTAAATATTGTCATGATAAATTTACTACAAATGGTTATAAATAATTCATGCTGTTTTTTGTCTTTTCATTACAGGCACCATTCCTGCTTTAATCAATCTATTAAAAAGTTCCAAAATAAAATTACAGTGTAAAACAGTTGGGCTATTGAGTAACATCTCAACCCACACAAGTGTAGTGCATGCTTTGGTAGAGGCCGGAGGCATTCCAGCTCTGATTAACCTGCTGGCTCATGATGAACCTGAACTACACTCTCGCTGTGCTGTTATTTTATATGATATTGCTCAATGTGAAAACAAGGATGTTATTGCCAAATATGTAAGTCCTTTTCACAGAACATCATTTTTGACTAAGTAATTCCCTCCTATGGAAGCTAGATAAATGCCCATGTTACTATACAGTGGCAAAACTCTCAGGGAAGAATAAAGCAGGGAAAGGGGAGAGAGAGGGGGCCTGACGAAAAATACTTCACTAAGTTGGCATTTGAGTGCAGTCCTGAAGTAGATGAGGGAGTATTTTTCATATGTTAGTATATGTTGATTGTTTCTTGCTGCTTACAAGAAAATACTAAAAGAAATACTACCATTCTGGCTATTTCTATTCTGGCTGAGAAATGTCTAATTGTATACCAGAAAGTATTAGAAGAAAATTTTTTTCATGAACACTGAGTAATCTTTGCCATGCTGTATTTTCTCAAAAATCCTCCTTATTATATCTACTAATGTTTTATTTAAGATCTTTTAATAGATATTTATAAGTGAGGTGCTTCTATTTTGTTTGTTTGTTCTTTTTTTGTGATGGGATCTTACTATGTTGCTCGGGCTGATCTCAAACTTCTGGGCTCAAATGATCCCACCTTAGCCTCCCAAGTAGCTGGGATTACAGGTACATGCCACAGCACCTGGATAATGAAGATTTTTTTTATAGTTTTCTTTAGGTAATGCTTCTTCATTATGGATTAAGTCCTTTAACATTGTAAAATGTACATTTTTGGTGAAGTTTAATACTTTTACCTTGAATTTCACCTTGTCAAAAATTATTAATATGTTTGTGAACTCTGTTTTCTTTGTGTTCTAATATTTAATTTGCCTTTGTTCATCCTTTTTAACTTTTCTGAATCATTTCAGTTGTCTTTGTTATCAATCATTTGGGAAATATATTAGAAATATAGACACACCCAGGCCTACCTCCAGAGTTAGTCAGTCTTATTCATTTAGACCTAATAAGGTTTAGTGATTCTGATAATTAGCCAGAGTTAGGATAAGTATATTACTTGTATGCAGTATATTTAGTTTTTACTTTGTCATTCACTTTTTCACTGAGTTAGCTAATTTACAGATATTGATGTGCATGTTTAATTTCAGTTCTCTCATAATATTATATTATTGTTTTTGCTTTTTATTGTTCTTTAAATCTTCTACTGTATGATCAGTATTTTCTATTTTTTTCTTTATCTTTGATGTCCAGGACTTACACATCAAGTTAATTACCCATTTTTCCTGGGACTTGGTGTACCTTTTCAACATATACATTCATATTCTTTTGGTTTGGGAATGCTTTCTTGAATCCACATCTTTAAATATTTTTTTCTGTAGTATTACTTTGGTCCATTCCTACAACAAATATTTGTTGAGAGTTTATTATATGGCAGATACTATTCTAGATGCTGGGGTTATAGCAGTGGACAAAACAGACACAATTCCAGCCTCTATGGAACTTTTATTCAAGTTGGGGGTAACAAGACACTAAACAAAACAAATAAGCCAAAGATGAGAATAGCTGTTTAGAAAAAAACAAAGGAGGGAGGCCGGGCGCGGTGGCTCACGCCTGTAATCCTAGCACTCCAGGAGGCTGAGGCAGGTGGATTGCTCGAGGTCAGGAGTTCGAGACCAGCCTGAGCAAGAGGGAGACCCCGTCTCTACTAAAAATAGAAAGAAATTATCTGGCCAACTAAAATATATATAGAAAAAATTAGCCGGGCATGGTGGCGCATGCCTATAGTCCCAGCTACTTGGGAGGCTGAGGCAGTAGGATCACTTGAGCCCAGGAGTTTGAGGTTGCTGTGAGCTAGGCTGACGCCACAGCACTCACTCTAGCCCGGGCAACAAAGCGAGGCTGTGTCTCAAAAAAAAAAAAAAGCAGGGAAAGGGGAGAGAGGAAGCCTAGTGAAAAATACTACAAAGTAGGCATTTGAGTACAGTTCTGAAGTAGATGAGAGTGTTTTTCATATGTCTTTCTGTTGGGAAGGGCATTCTAGGCAGAGGAAATGAGTGCACAGTAAATGAAGTGGGAGTATGTCTGGCAGATTCAAGGAATAGCAAGAGAGAAGCAGGAGACACTCAGCTGTGTAATGGCGGGCCACATCACGTAGGAGGATGTAGACAATTGTTAGACACCTTGTCTTTTAGTCTGAGTATGCTCTGGGAAGTTTCATGAAGAAATTTACAGTATTTTACATTGTATGTTGAAATAGGTAGGCAAGGGTGAATGCAGAAAGACTAATTAAGAAGCTATTGTAGTAATTCAGGTGAAAGATAATGGTGTCTTGAACTGGAGTGGCAATAGTGGAAATGGTGAGAAGTAGTCATGTTCTGTATGATGTTTTAAAATATATGGTTGAGCCATCAGGATTTGTGGTAAAGGTGAATTATCTAGAAGAACTAATAAAGAAGACTAAGAAGGAATGGTCAATGAGGTAGAAGGAACCTTGGATCTATTGTCCTATCAGCCAATGAAGAAAGTGTTTCAAGGAGAATACAATGATCAATAGTGTCAAATGCTGTTGCAAGATTAAATATGGACCATTGAATTAATGAATTCATTGATCACTTCTCCACCCTTGTCTCAAAAAATCTTCCCTGAGCTCTAATGTATCTCCTATGTACTCTTGTTTTAAGAGGTGATTGGTTCATTTACTTTTTTCATTGATAGTAATACCACATTTTGTTAAAAAACAATTTTTTTTTTTTTTTGAGACAGGATGTCACTGTCTTGTCCAGGCTGGAATGCAGTGGCATGATCACCACTTACTGTAACCTCAAACTCCTCAGGTCAGGCAATCCTCCTGCCTCAGTTTTCCGAGTAGCTAGGACCACCAGCGTACACCACCATATTCAGCTAATTATTTTATTTTATTTTATTTTATTTTATTTTATTTTATTTTATTTTATTTTATTTTATTTTATTTTATTGTAGAGACAGGGTCTTGCTGTGTTGCTCAAGCTGGTCTCAAACTCCTGGTCTCCAAGTGATCCTCTTGCCTCAGGCTCTCCAAATGCTGGGATTATAGATGTGAGCCACCACGCCTGGCCTGGTTACAATTCTCATCTACTTTGTGGCAACATTTTTCTAATGAGCATCTGTTTTAGTCTGTTCCTGCTGCTATAACAAAATACCACAGACTGGGTAATTTATAAACAGCAGACATTTATTTCTCACAGTTCTGGAGGCTGGGAAGTCCAAGATAAAGGTACTGCATGTTTGGTATCTGATTAGGGCTGCTCTCTGTTTCTAAGATTGTGCTTTTTTGCTGTGTCCTCACATGGCTCATACCAGAAAGGCAAAAGGGCCTAGCCACTTCCCTCCAGCCCTTTTATAAGGGTCACTCATCCCATTCATGAGAGTTCCACCCTCATGACTTAATCACCTCCTAAAGGTACCACCTCTTAATACTACCACATTGGGGTTCAGTTCCAACATATACATTTTGGAGGACACATATATTCAAACCATAGTATTACTCTTCATCTGTCATAAGTTTTTTTCTATTTTTTTTCTTATATTCAAATAGATTCTGTGCTGATTCCTTTTTGATCATTACTCGTCTTTCTATTAGGTGAGTTCTTTCTGGTCCAGCTGTTTTCAGAAAGTATATGTGGGCCCAAACCTATGTTCTAGGTTGGCAAGAATATGTCACAGGGTTGTATGCATGTGTTCTTTTATCTTTATTTTTACTTAGCCAACAGTGACTGGTCATGCATAGTGCCTCATAATGCAGATTCTATCTCCACCACAATGTGGAGTAAGTCTCTTCCCTTTTACCTCACCAATAGACAACTACTTTCAAACCCATATTGTCAGTTTGATTCCTTGATCATCCTTGCTTTCTCTGATTTTTTGAAAGTTTATACCAAACTGGTCCAGGAAAGAGCCTGCTGCCATTCTGCATATCTATTCCTATTGTTCCAGACAGGGAATGTGTGTTTGTTTTTCTGCTCCTAAAGGTAGAACCACTTAATTTGGAAAACTGCTCTGCCAGCATTTCCTGTGGTCAGTGGCCATGAGAGAACTCTCTCATTCTCTGTTGGTAACTCGTACACACTTATTATGTTCCAATAGTACAGATATCTCCCAGCTTTATTGACAATGGGTTTGCATTTTTGTTTCTTATTTTCCTTGATATTCTTACAGTATTTCTGTTGGTAAGGAGAAATGCTATTTTTACTCTATTTAAAATTAGGAATTTATATTCACATCTCAAAATAATATTTGGAGCCAGGTACAGTGGTGCATGCCTATAATCCCAGGAGGATCATTTAAGCCCAGAAGTTTGTGTCTGGCATGGGCAACATAGTGAGACCTGTCTCTTAAAAAAAATGTAATAAAGCCCAGCACTTTGGGAGCCCAAGGTGGGAGGATTACTTGAGCCCAGGCATTTGAGACCAGCCTGGGCAACTTAGTGAGACCCCATCTCTGCAAAAAAATTTTTAAATAATTAGCTGGGCATGGTGGTGCACACCTGTAGTTGCAGCTACTTGGGAGGCTGAGGCAGGTGGATCTCTTAAGCCCAAGAGTTCAAGGCTGCAGTGAGCTATAATTGTGCCACTGCACTCTAGCCTGGGTGATAGGAAAAGACCATTTCTCAAATAATAAAAATATTTAGTGTTGTGCACAAATACAATTACCAATTACCAGTGCAGTGTCCACAATGGCAAATATTTCTAAATGGGGCAATATGTTCAATTAATCTTACTCAGTTGCTTCACTTCATAGGGATTTGTTAAATGCTATAATAAGCTTGCAGCCTTAAATTATTTTGGTGTAAAGCAGGCTATTTTAAGATATATTTATTGGACCAATGCAGTGGTTCCTGCCTGTATCCTAGCATTCTGGGAGGCCGAGGTGGGAGGATTGCTTGAGCTCTGGTGTTCAAAACCAGCCTGAGCAAGAGTGAGACCCTGTCTCTACTAAAAATAGAAAAATTAGCCAGTTATTGTGGCAGCTACCTGTAGTCCTAGCCACTCAGGAGGCTGAGGCAGGAGGATTGCTTGAGCCCAGGACTTTGAGGTTGCAGTGAGCTATGATCATGCCACTGCATTCTAGCAGGGGCGACTGAGTGAGACTCTCTCCAAAAAAAAAAAAAAACAAACATGTATATATATATATTTTCATTGAATGCTTACTTTAATGTTAAAGAATAAGATTTGCTCAAAGTTGTATTAACTGTTACTTAATGTGTCATATCAGTAGACACATTTGATTATAGGCAATTGTTCTAAATAAGCAGATATTTACAGCAAGAAAGATTATAGATATGTTTCTAAACAAAGATTGCATTTATCTTAAATAAATTCAAATGTAATTACTTTTTTGATTTATTCTTAGAATGGAATCCCAGCTCTGATAAATCTCTTGCAGTTAGATATAGAAAGGGTGCTAGTAAATGTAATGAACTGTATACGGATATTATGTATAAGAAATGAAAACAATCAAAGAGCAGTGAGAAACCATAAAGGCATCCAACATCTTGTCAGATTTCTGAATTCCGATTCAGGTGAGCCTCTATCTCTATATTATTTTATAATGGCCAGATATATTAAGTGAAGCAAACATGGGTTTGGACTTGTCGTATATAAATAGATGTCCTGAATTTGTCTTCACATAGATCTAGATATGTGTAATATAACCTAAATGTCTTAAATATCTTAAATTTAAACTGCTGGGCTTATAAAAGGAATTGACTCTCAAAAGCAGATTTTAAAAAAATGTTTAATTAGACATGTTTATCAATAGAAATATTGGCATGGATAATGAAAATAATGCAGATTATATGCCCAGGGGAGTAGATATCTTCTTGTGTGAATAATACACATATTGATCATTGGTAGCGGTTTTGCAAGTTACAACAAGGACTTCAGATTTGCTGTTAGATATTTGATATAAAAATTCAAAGTCATCAGGAAGCATTAGGCCAATTATCAGTTTATAAAGTGCATCTCAGTACCAAGAACATCAGAAGCTATGGGGCAGTTTCTTCAGCTCTTGCAAATGGTTTCTTAGGTTCTGTATGCATAACCTCATTCCAGATAGCATACAAAACAGTATAAGCTTCAAATCTATGATTTTCCCCAAATTTGGGGAAAGAAAAAATTGTGAAAAACTTGTCCATTTTTTTTTCTGCTCACTTTATCATCTGTCTTTCTGTTCCAGTTCACTAGGAATAAATACAGAATTAGATACATTGATTAAAGTGTAAGTCAAAGTTATGGATAAGTGGAATGTTACAGAGGACTCTCTTTTAGTTTAAAATTTCAAAGTTAAGCAAGTGTCACCTTCTGAGAACCCTATCATGCAGTGAAATCATTTGAAAGCCCTCCCCGTTTATAACAAATTCCTTAAGGTCTCTCTGTTCAAATTTTCCTCCATCATTAACTATGCTCTACTTTATCATTTAAAAATATCGTCAGAGAGGGTTAGCTTTTATGTATATTTAGCCATATAATTTTTACTTGTTTATAATTATTTTTAATCATTTTTTGTTTGTGTTTTATGTCAGTTAAAGTTTAAAGATAGAGACTAGGTCTTCCCTTTCTATTTTGGTTCTCTCAACCCTAGATGCTGGAACAAAGCACAAATTGTACTAGCAACTTGAATAAACAGATGATAAATGAGTTCATGAAAGAAAGCTATAGAAATAAATTATTGGAATAATTTCTTTGGGGGCTCTTGCCTTATCTGAAACCTAAATATTAATTAAAGTAATTTTTCCTACACTGTAATCTGTATTATCCTTATTCTCCAACAATGATAAATAATTTTCAAATAAATTTGTGTTTCCGAGACAGGGTCTCACTCTGTAGCCCAGGCTGGAGTGCAGTGGCATGATCATAGATCACTGTAATCTTGAATTCCTGGACTCAAGCGATCCTCCTGTCTCAGCTTCTTGCATAGCACACCATACTCAGCTAATTTTTTTTTTCCATTTTATGTAGAGACGGAGTCTGTGTTGCCCAGGCTGGTCTTGAACTCCTGGCCTCAAGTAATCCTGCCTTGGTCTCCCAAAGTTCTGAGATTACAGGCATGAGTCACCATGCCTGGCCTATGTATTTATTTTTAATGATAATACCTGTACTCAAGAAAACAAACAAACAAACAAACAAACATAGTAACATTGATATTCTTAAACTCTGATTAGAGAAAACTAAGGTGCTATCATCATTTTTGAAATGCAGTTTCCTAAGATATACTGAGTTGTTCCAGTAATTCCTGGAATTCTATGCTAAGGGAAAAAAAATAGGAAAGAAATACCTTATATGCCAAAAAGATTTCTCCTGGAATTGTTTAAAAATACAGTGAAAAGTTAGAAACAACATCTATTTTCAAAATGTGAATGGCTAAGGAAATGTGATATACCCACTCACTAATGGAATATTTAGAAGACAGTGATGTTCATAAAGAATGGGAAAATGTTTTAATTGTAAATAAAATGATATTGTTTAAAGTAAAACAATATTAAATATGTCTATAAGTGCCTAAATCTATCTGTCTTCATAAGAAATAGAAGATGATTGGGTTTAGGTAGTGAATCTGGATGGTTTTATTTATTTATTTATATTTTTTGAGACAGAGTCTCACTGTGTTGCCTGGGCTAGAGTGAGTGCCGTGGCGTCAGCCTAGCTCACAGCAACCTCAAACTCCTGGGCTTAAGCGATCCTACTGCCTCAGCCTCCCCGGTAGCTGGGACTACAGGCATTGCGCCACCATGCCCGGCTAATTTTTTCTATATATATATATTTTAGTTGACCAGAAAATTTCTTTCTATTTTTAGTAGAGACGGGGTCTCGCTCTTGCTGAGGCTGGTCTTGAACTCCTGACCTCGAGCAATCCACCAGCCTCGGCCTCCCAGAGTGCTAGGATTACAGGTGTGAGCCACCGTGCCCGGCCTGGACAGTTTTATTTCTTTCTTCTATTTTTCATATTCTAAATTTTCTCTAAATTTTCTCTAGATTCGATTTTATAATATGAGAAACTAATGATATGCTGCATTTTGATATTTTTACTTTTTAAAAGATTTCTTTAATTTGTTCTTGAATTCATTTGAAGATGTGTTGAAAGCTGTATCTTCTGCTACAATTGCTGAGGTTGGGCGTGACAATAAGGAAATTCAAAATGCTATAGCAATGGAAGGAGGGATTCCTCCTCTGGTGGCTCTTTTTAAAGGGAAACAACTTAATGTCCAAATTAAAGGTGCGATGGCTGTAGAATCACTGGCAAGTGGCAACCCTCTTATACAGAAAGCATTTCTGGAAAAATCAGTAACCAAGTATCTTTTAAAACTCCTAAAGGTAAGAATTTTATGATTACTGGTCATTTTTCTTAGATGACATATTCCATTTTGAATTTTAAATGAATAGAAAATAAATTCTGGAGTAAACATTTTATAAAATATACATTCCTAAAGTGTTTGATAAATGCTCACTGAACAAATGAAATATTTTTTTAAATAGGCATTTCAAATAGAAGTTAAAGAACAAGGAGCTGTAGCACTTTGGGCCCTGGCAGGGCAAACGCTGAAACAACAAAAGTACATGGCAGAACAGATTGGATACAACTTTATAATAAATATGCTTTTGTCACCATCAGCTAAAATGCAGTATGTTGGTAAGTTGTTTTCTATACTTAAATCTGAACAATATAGAACAGGGCACTGGAGTATCATAAATGGTTTTTGCTTCTTTTTACCAGGAGGTGAAGCTGTCATAGCTCTAAGTAAGGACAGCAGGATGCATCAAAATCAAATATGTGAAGGGAATGGAATTGCACCATTGGTTCGCTTACTAAGAATTAGTAAGATAGCTGACGGCACACTTCTCAGTGTTATCAGAGCAGTGGGATCCATTTGTATTGGTTTGTACACTTATTCTCCATTTCTTAAATATTTGTAAGAAAAAAGAACAGACTTAGGTAGAGAAGTAGAAATTAATCTCTTCCTCTCCATCCCCACTGTTGGAGCCCTGAATGGTAATTTAATCTATAAAATGCTATGATTAATTTTTAAAAATTTCTCCAAGACTTTGGTGAATAAAAGTGGTATAGTTAAAAATTTTATATTGGTCTTGCTCTTGAACTATGACTGTAAAGGAAAATAAGGACAGTAAGCCTTGGCTATTTTGACTGAAAGAAATCTCATTTTTCAAGTTTAAGAGAAATACAGTTTCTCTTTTGAATCACAAGGACTATGTTTTTAAAGATATAGAAGGGTTTCTAATGCTGGGGCACATTTTTTTCAATTCCATTTTTTTTTTGTTTGTTTTGAGACAGAGTCTTACTCTGTCACCCCACCTAGAATACAGTGGCATGATTGTAGCCCACCACAACCTTGAACTCCTGGTCTCAAACGATCTTCCTGCCTCAATGCCTCAGTCTCTGGAGTAGTTGGGACTACAGGTGTGCGTCACCACACCCAGCTAATTTTTTTTTTCTATTTTTAGTAGAGATGGGGTCTAGCTTTTGCTCAGGCTGGTCTTAAACTCCTGACCTCAAGTGATCCTCCCACCTTGGCCTCCTGGAGTGCTAGGATTACACGTGTGCACCACCACACCCGGCCCAATTACAGTCTCTTTCCATAATGATTCTTTGTTTATGAAAGTGGCCTTTCATTGCAAAGGAATTGACATTTTGGGATACTTGGAAGATGTGGAATTGTCAGTGATTGACCTACCAAAAAATTAAAATTTGGATTCTTTGCTGACTTTCATGAATGCAGGGTGCTGATTGTAGACTGCTTCTTGCAAACGAGGGAAAAAGAGATCTTTATTTCTAGATCATTGTATTTCCTCAAAAATAGTTTGGCTTTAATGAAGTATATAGAAATTGGTTCCAAATTTTTTCTCTCCTTGCTTGCAAAAAGCTACTTGTAGAAATTCATTAACTACTCCAAGACAATCAGCCAGAGAGGATGTTTCTTTTTTTAGCCAGAGACTATGATATAAATTATACAAGTATTTCTAAAATTCTAGTAAATAATAATATATATGGAAGGTTCACACACACACACACACACAACACACACACAATCAATTTCTTCTCTTCTCATTAGTTCAAGTCTGTCCACATCAGTGGGAGGGGGAGGAAAAAAAAATGTTCTTTTTCCTTCTACTTTCCCCGGTTCCTTAAAATTTACTTATACAACATGTAGGTGACTTATCTTCATTGTTCACAGAGAGGCCCAATCTTGTATTTATATTTAAGTATATAAACCTACTGCATATGTAATTGTGACACTTATTGGCAAAAGGACAGAATTAAAATTGTGCATGTTCACTAGAAAGAGATGACTTGAGTTTCTCTGTTCAGATTAGGCCTATCATTTAAAGTAGCATGTTATAAAGGCAGATAGTAAGATTATCTTTTTAGCATGTGAAATTTAAAAAAATCTAGAAATTTTAACTTGGTAATTTAGTCATCTTTGTAGAAATAAACTTTTTATGGAAAACAAAAGTAACTATAAACTTAAGTACCTAGCACATAGTTCTTCAATAACTATTATTCCTTAATAGTATAGCATTTCTAATTTCTTCACTTTGTAACTATTATAAAACCATTCACAATTCTAATAATAGATTCTCCATGTTTATTCACTTTTGCCTTTTAAAGAATTAATTCAGGACTATTAATATAGTGTCAATATAGCATTTCCTTATGTAATTTACTAACCGTATTACCTTAGGACACTTTATCAACGCAAAATACCAAGCTATGTTTGACATTAGCATTTATAAGATGGAAAAAAATATCACCTCATTGACATGCGGACTCTTAACAGGTGTTGCTCATACAAACAATCCTGTTAGTCAACAATTCATTGTAGAGGAAAATGCCCTTCCAGTACTTATCCAACTACTAAGAAATCACCCTTCTCCTAACATTAAGGTACATATAAAGGTTTACAGTTTTTTCCTAATATAGTAAAAATTAACAGAAATATCATTTTAAAGAATAATTTCATTCATTTTAAAGAATATGTCATTTGATAATGCACAAATGAAAAATAAATTGATTTCTGAAAACCACATATTTAGGTTGAAGTGGCATTTTCCTTGGCATGCATTGTCCTACGGAATGATTTGTTTCAGAAAGACTTACACGAAAATGAAGGATTTGAGTATGCTGATGTTCTTTATCTTCTTCACTCAACAAATAAGGTAATACTTTTACAAAATATTCAAGCTCATTTAGAAGAAAATGGTTTTTAGACTACATTGTCAAATTATCATCAAGTCTTCTTCATGGCAATATTCAAATGTAGTCTTTAAGAAATGTAAAAGATCTCTTTATACGTCATTAGTTCATAATGATGTGATAATACAACTTCGTATTTTTCAGAGTTGTCACATTTTCATCTTTGAAGTGCAGCAATTTTAATGCTTGGTGATGAGCCAAAAAAACAAATCTCTTCTGTCCTGGATTAAACTGAGGTTTCTTTTAAATGTTTATTCTCAATTTCTGTTGTCCCATTGTCAATGATTTTGTGGACTGTCACTGGTCCACAGGCCACACTTTCAATAGCACTACCCTAGAAAAACAGGATCGAAGGTCTACAGTGCATTTAGCCATCAGGGAAAAAAACTGCCATCAGTGAGTGTCTCGAGATTTTAGAAGGACAAACGAGAGTTGGTGTGGAAGTGAGAATGAAGTTGTTATTTTTTTCTTAAATATCACATTTTACTCTACTGTGGTACACAAAAAGAAAGAGAAGTACTGCTATAAAATTATGGGAAATATTAATAATAGGGTGAGGAAACTAAATTAATGTCTGACTCTCTAAGCCACCTTACCCTCTACTCTGTTCTCCCACATTTCACTTCCATTACCCTATTCCTCACGTACTCTTCTTCTCCCTTTTCTTCTACTACACATTCCACTCTCAAGCATTCTCCCTTCCCTCCCAGTCTGTTACCACCTGTTTGGCCCTCTGGACCCTACATGTGGCTCATAATAAATACATCCTTGTGCATCAGTTCTACAGATATAGTGGATCTTAGAGAACTAGGTGTAAGGATAAACCAAAGGACTGATCTAGTCTTGGCCAAATTTTTTTTTAATTTCAGCATATTATGGGGGTACAAAAATTTAGGTTATGTATATTGCCCTTGCTCCCCCCCCACCCCCCCAGGCCAAAATTTTTAATTCTAAGAATCATCACAACGTGGAGTTAAAAGTTTTCTAGGGTTTCTTATACTATATTAAGTTTATCTCAAAACTACTTGCCATAGTACTCTGAGGGCAAGAAGTACTGAACTAATGTGGTCTTTAATTAAACCTATAGTGGGAGACGTCAGATTACACAGACCTGTAGTAGAAATTAGTGGGGAGGGAGAGATATTCAGTAACTAAATAGGTCACTGGATAAATAGCTACCTTATTGATAATGACAGGAGTGCAATAAAGATTAAGTCACAGGCTGGGCGCGGTGGCTCACGCCTGTAATCCTAGCACTCCGGGAGGCAGAGGTGAGTGGATCGTTTGAGCTCAGGAGTTCGAGACCAGCCTGAGCAAGAGCGAGACCCCATCTCTACTGAAAATAGAAAGAAATTATATGGACAGCTAAAAATATATATATATATATAGAAAAATTAGCCGGGCATGGTGGCACATGCCTGTAGTCCCAGCTACTTGGGAGGATGAGGCAGAAGGATTGCTTGAGCCCAGGAGTCTAAGGTTGCTGTGAGCTAGGCTGATGCCATGGCACTCTAGCCCAGGCAACAGAGACTCTGTCTCAAAAAAATAAATAAAAAAAAAGATTAAGTCACTTAACCCAGATTCTTAAAACTCCTAGCCACATTGATCTTGTTTGTTTACATGGAGATCGAATAATTATGTATAATTTTAAAATTATAATTTAGTTATTCTCATGCTATAAAACTAGAATATGTGAAATAGACTGATGAGAATGATTTTCAAAACCACATAAAATTAGTATTTTAGTTACTGTTAGTCTGCTCTTTTTAATTAATTACAATATATGACCTAATTAATTATAAATGTACTTTTGAATAGATCTTAGTGAGCATAAATAACAGGCACTCTTCTCCCATTTGTAAAGTGAAAATAGGCAACCAATGGGTATAACTACCTCAGTAGGTAGGTAAATGAAAAGATATATGAAGTAAAGAGTGTAAGACAGTTGATATTCAGGAAAAAAAGTATGGAAAAATATCTGTCCTCACAGATTAAGTTTTAGTCCTCTGGACTGGGAATAGCCAACTTGGTATTATCCTGCATCTGATACTGGCATGGTGTAGTAGTCAAGCTGTGGGATTCATTTTGAAACATAACCAGGCACTTTAAATTATTTATTGTAGACTTGCACAGTGATAATGTAGGAGCAAAACCTACATGGAAAAGAAGTGGAAATGGTTCAAGTCCTAGCTTCCTTCTCTCACTTCCCTCTGTTGGACCTTGATAGCCAACACATGCCTCTTTGGCTTATTTCCTATTGCCCTTCTTCCCTACTTGACTCAAGGTTCTATTCTGCTGTCTGTTATTATATTAATCTACCCTTTGTCCATGACTGAGACCTAGTTCCTTATTCCTTTGACTATACCTAATACCTTCTTGCCCATAGCTGGGTGACTACTTTGTGTGTGTGTGTGTGTGTGTGTGTGTGTGTGTGTAATTTTATTATGGAAAATTTCAAATATATATAGAATAAGAGAGTAGCATAATGAACTTAAATATCCCCATGACCCAGCTTCAGCAATTATTAACTCATACCCAATCTTATTTCATCCATATATCCACCTACTCACTCTCCCATATTACTTTTGAAGCAAATCTCAAGCATCATATCATTTTATCTATATTTCAGTATGTACATATAACATTTTAACATAATGATTAATGTGGCAGAGGAAAATTTACTAAGTCTAATGAGTTCTCTCTGTATGTGTACTACACTGTTCAAATAGCATAGTAATAATATTAATATTATTTTTAATATTAAAAGTAAAATTTAGTAGATTTTATCTTTTGGATCTTTCTGGAAGATCTACCCTACTTAGACAGCTTTGGCAAGCAGACTAAGGGAGAAATTGGCTTTTGCTGTTTGTCCAGCCTCAGAATGTTAAAATATGATTTTTTCAGGCTCAGCAAGTAAAAAAATATGATTGTCAAAAAGTAAATTACTTTCTCCTATTCCTCCTTAGAATACAGTACAATAGAATTTTATAAGTGAACTTATTTCTAGAGATGACAATAGACAATCCCACAATGCATGAATGCAATATATAGCATGCTATACAAAGGAAGTTTTGATTTATCAACTCTACTTTGAAATGTTGAAAGAAAAAGTTGATGGTTAATAAAATTATTGCATCTTTCTTACCATTTAAGTATTCATATGTATAATCGATAATCTAACATTCTCCTTGAAAATTAAAATGTTTTCTCTTTTCTTCTGTCTGCCCTTATAACCTAGTCTCTATTGTATCTATTCAATAACAGCCTGGGGTAACACTCTGTTAGCTGTTTTCCCCAATAATGACATATTTTACTCCCCCAGTGATAGGAATGCAATATATATATAAATCAGTGCCCTATTAATGGGCACTGATTTAAAGTCTATTACGTTGAGTAACATGATAAATGAAGTAAGTTAAAGATAATGCATGTTTCTATTTCTAGGATATTTGCTTAAAAGCAGGCTATGCATTAACCCTTTTTGCCTTCAATAATCGCTTTCAACAATATTTAATATTGGAAAGGGGAACAATGACCATATCTATTTTTGAACCTTTCCTTCAATCGACAATTGAAACTGAGAAGGCAATGGCAGCATTTCAGGTATAAAATCAGAGGTTAACAATTAGAACAAATATGTCATTTTAGTGATAACTTGAAAGTTTAAAAAATTGGAGGGGGGTCCAGAAAAATGTTTACTGATTTTTAAAAATTTAGTACTTTGCACAGTAGGCCCTCCTACCTCATAAAAACCCCATTATCGATGAGGATTTGTTCATTAATATAGAATTTTGCAAGTTACAAGGCACTTTTGTCTTTACACCTCATCTGATGCTTTTAACAGTCCTGTGAGGTTGATAGGGAGGTAGTGGTATTTTTATCATGCCCATATTATAAAGAAATAGATAGAGAAACACATTAGCATCCAAGACAGGTTTTCTAACTGCAGATCTGTAGCTAATCACACTGATTCTTCATCCCTGTAAAAATATATGTATCTGGTTCTTCTTATCTTATTCTCCCTTCATTTTCTATCCTGTGCCCTTTAGAAGAAGAAGTTTCTATGAACCCACATTTCTAGGATGCAGAAGTTGCAAACATTATAGGAAGAATAATATGGCCTACTATGGTCACTGCTATGACCAGATAGGAAAAAGTACTCTAATTCCTCCCACCACCACTTGCTGCTTCTGTTGAATCCCACCAGATACTCCCTTTATCCTCCTAAGAAATTAAAAAAAAAATCATAAAAGCTTAATTAAAAAAGATGAGTAGAAAATGTTCAATGATTCTATGCTTTTTTTTTGTTTTTAGATTATTGTATTAGCTAAAGTCATTATAGATGTGGACCATATTACTTTGTTTGCAAGAGGTGTTACTATTTTAGTTGATAGTCTGTATTCAGTTCAGACCTCTACGATTATCTTGACAGGTAAGAAATGACTAGAAGCTAATTGTACCCACATAAAACTATTTTCAAAAAGTTTTTTTGTAATCTAAGCAACAATAAAATAATACACCTGATACCCTGTCACAGAGTTTGAAGAATGAACTCATATTTATCTATATGGAACTCCATGGTAAGTCTCCATGGAACAATGGGCCTCTACTCTGTACCGGAATAGAAGCAGAGTAACTGAACACAGACCTATTTTTGCTTTCCTAAGTACTTTTTCAAACTCCTAATTACTTTTTCCAGGATATAAAATGAGAATTCAGCTATGAACTACCAACAACAAAACTTACACCCTGATTTATAATAGTAGTGGCAGATTTACATTGATATACTTCTGTCTGGTTTCCTTTTGTCCAAGTGTGTACATTTTGCTGATATATTAGGAGTTCTCTATATCGCTATGCAACATACCAAAGCAAAATGGCCCAAGAGTTTTTGACACATTTAATACTATTTGTGTAACTGCATCTACTCCAGACCTAACCCACCAGGTTACACATAATAGGTAATCAATAATATTTAGGCCAGGTGCAGTGGCTCACATTTATAATCCTAGCACTTTGGGAGCCGAGGCAGGAGGATTGCTTGAGCACAGGAGTTCCGAGACCAGCTTTAGCAGCATAGTGTGACTCCGTCTCTACAAAAAATAAAAAAAATTTGGTAGATGTGGTGGTGTGTACCTGTAATCTCAGCTACTCAGGAGGCTGAGGCGGGAGGATTGCTTGAGCCCAGGAGTTTGAGGTTGCAGTGAATTATGATGACACTACCTGTACTCTAGCTTGGGCAACAGAGCAAGACCTTGTCCCCCCTCCTCAAAATAACAATACTTAATTGACATGACATGGCACTCTCAAAGTTACATAAAATAGTGTCAGAATGACAGTCATATGCAGTAACTACTGACTAAATAAATAATAAATAAGGTATTTGGGTTTTTTTTTTTTCTTAACTAAAATGGATCACTGAAGGAAACTTCACTTGCTGCCATAGAATTATATTTTTCTGGAGTATAATTTGCATGCTAAGGAAGAAAAAATGAAGCAAATAAAACTTTCTGATGGAAACTAGGTAGAAAAAAATGTTTAAGTTATTAAATATATTTTCATGGAAATAACATTCAGTGTCATAGTAATTCTGTGTCTCCGAAAAACAATTGTAGGGGGTTTAAATTTTACTCCACAAGCTATTGTGTCAAAGAAATGTCACATTATACTAGCTTTCAAATATTAAATTAATTTCTACAGGTTAGGGAGAATTGAATCTTAAAAATGACTAGACTTTCTCTGCACTTCATCACCAGTCTTATGCATGTCTGGGGTATCTCAGGTAAAGCCCGACATTCAGGCCTCAGGTATACGTGCTCAGTATCCAAGTCAACATGGTTCCGAGAAGAGGCTCCAAAGGCACAGAAGCTTTGCAAGACTGGGATTTCTGTTGCTAAGTGGTTCAGTTTTCCACTTAGGTATTCTCCAAAGTTCCTACTTCTACTCCTTTGAGAACTATAAACCTTAGTTTTCTTCTTAGTTTTAGATTTTCTGCTTCTTCCATTTGTTTCCCATTTTTAACTTCCCATCTTCAAAGGCATCTTTTTAACTTTAAATAGAGCTTACCTTTACACAATTTTTGCTTTAGACAGTATAATCCAGTCCTCCCCATTCTGAGGCAATAAACACAAAGAATTTCTTGGCTTATAATGGAGGCCAGAAAAAAAATACAAGGAGAACAAAAACTCAGTTCATATTTCAATGAAGTATCCACACACAAATATAAAAACATTTATATCTTTAAACATGAATATGAATGAAATAGCATTAAGTTGGCATCTGCACATTTGTTTTAATTACTGGTATGTTTTATTATTTTTAATCCCAAAACATGTCTTTTTATGATAAGAAATTCAATGATTTTAAACTTCAATAAGTAATACATTGCTTAATTTTAAAATGCCATTAAGCCATTTGAACTGCAAAAAGAACACATTAAATTTTCTTATGGTAATTCAATCATTATTGGTCACAGTCTTTTTTTAAAAAAAACTCTGAAAACCTTAAAATATATTCTGAAGCCATGGGAGGAATAAAATCTCTAATTTTCAAATTCTCCCACTCTTACATAAACCTATATAACTTTTACTGTTTTTGACAGAAAACCAAACCATAATTTTGAGGAAAGTTTACATATACATGCCTTTTCTCAGCGCTGCTTCATTAACAGAGATGTCTTATGGTACAAACTTTTTCTAATGCTATATACAAACAAATCAGTGTATATCAATTAAATAACACAAGCATTTTTCTTGTTTAATTTATAGCGAATTTAATAGCTACCTTGGTTCAATCTAGAAGTGGTATTCCAGCAGCATTTACCACATTAGGAACAATCCAACGTCTCTGCTACCATTTGTACTCAGGAACAGAAGAGGTAAAAACAAAGAAAACTAATTCTAAAATTGAATACATTAAAAATATAATCTGCCTCTCCCTCACTCTGGGCTAATTTCTCCACTGATTGGCTATGTTATATAGCTTATGTTACTAACTTAAAATTTGATGATTTTTCTAGTACTAATTAGTCATATCTGCTATCCAAAATTCTGATTCCCATAAAAAGTGTACCTTTGTTTGAACTCTAAGACAAAATTAGGATTTTAATTACAAAAACAGTATAAACCAATAGTAATTAAATATTTAAAAAGAAATATCTGTTCAAATTAGTCTCTGAATTAAAAAATAAAAACCCTATGGAATAACAGCCATCTTAATGCTGGAATTAAGATTCAATCTACAAATTTGTACATTGGCAATATGGAAATTTATAACTAAAATGTTTATACTTTATCTAATTAACACTGGTGACTTTGTGATCTTACCAAGTTATTTCTATAATTTGGAATTAATGAAAGTAGAATCCACACGATAGTTTTCCTTATCTGCCAAGCAGGGTTAGAAGTAAGGGTGTGTGAAAGAGGCCATGCTGGCCACAGCAGTGGTTTGCCTCTGAGTGTTCCCCCACTTTTTCCCCCTAAGTTGTAAAGCAGTGTTAATCCAACTGTAGGGTGTATCAGAGTCACCTGGGGGGCTTATTAGATTGCTTAGCGCCTCCTACCCCCCCCCCCACCCCCCGGTTCCCAGAGTTTCTGATCCAACACATCTCAGCTGGGCCCTGGAATTTGCATTTTTAACAAGTTTCCAACAGCTGAACTCAGGTCCAGGGTTTTCAAGGGTATAATGAAAAGCCAGATGCCAATGTAAAGACCAGTATGTTAACTTTCTGGTACCCTGCATGGTCCTGCCTGGTTTATGTTTGTTCTATGAAAATTTTTATATTACCAACTATCAGATTCCCTAACAACTACCCAGCAGTATATTTTAATTAATCATATGAACAACCTCTAATTACTTGAGGGTCACAGGCAAAGACTACTTCCTTCAAGGAAAGCTCTACTTTAGAGTCCTGTGGCCTGACTGCTGTTTCTTTTTTTGTTTTGACCAAGTGGAAAACTGAGTTGCTTTCCTAAGTGGCTATTTTTAGCCTACTTGTTATCCTAAAGTCTCTTTCCTGGTTTCCTATTACAATCTCCTGAGCGGTTTTGGAAAATTCTTGATGCCAGGCTACACCCCAAAATAATTAAAGAATAGTTTCTAGGGGTAGAACCCAGGCATAATTGTTAAAGTTATCCAGGTGATTACAATGCACAACCAAGGTTGCGTTCCACTGCCTTACTTCAAACTCAAAGGTTCTTACTCTGGCTGCACATTAGAATCAGCTGTCACACTTAAAAAAAAATACAAATGCCCCGATTTTCTACCAAGAGATTATGAATTGGTGGTTTTTTTTTTTTTTAACACTCCCAATGATTCTAAAATGCAATTAAGATTGAGAACAACCACTAGAAATCAATGGCAGTTGACAGCCATCCAAAAATATGACCATGCTTCTATCCATAGATTCCCATCAGTTTACATACATATCTACGGAGACTTTCATGTGAAGTAGCTAATTAGAGCACTGGGTTAGACATTTTAAGAACAAAGCATATTAGTTAAGAATTGTTTTTTTCTTCATTTAGGTTCGAGCAGCTTGCTCCTGTGCTCTTGGCTACTTAACTTACAATGCAAATGCTTTCCGCATCCTATTAAAGGAATGCAGGAATAAACCTAATCAGTTCCTTCGTTTAACAAATAATATCAGCAGAGATGCAAGTATTAACCCAGCATTTTTAAAGGAATTTCAAATGCAACAAATGGTGGGACTTCCTTCTTTAAGGTATTGTGCCTATATTTAAAGTTGCAGTAGTGAAATTATTGATAGAAGAAATTTCAAGGAAGTTTCAGAAAGATCAAACAATGAGAACTATCTTTGATATGAATTTATCTCTTGTATATTGCAGGATAAACTTCATTCTAAATGTCCATTGCCAAAGCCTGTTTTAACTTCACCTCAGCACTAGTCTTGTAGGTGCAGACAAGAACACAACTATCTGGCCAAAATTATTCATTCACACTTTAGAAAAGTTTGTGGGAGATTTGTTGCCTCCACATCTGATCCAGGAAGCCATTTTTTAGTAGACTAGGGGTACATTTGAGAGTTTTGAGACAAAAGAAACACCAACATGACTTTAGCATCAAATGGGTCTTCTGGATATGATCCAAAGCAAGACTAAACTCCTAGGGTGGAAAATCAGACCTGGTGGTTGGAGTTACAGTGAAGTTTGCCAGGCATTTACTCAGAGGATTTTGCCTCAATGTTGCAGTTTCATCATGAACTTAAGTCTCTGAAAAAAGGGAAGAGAAGAGACTCTCTTTGCTATGGACATATTTTCTCTTTTTCTGTAGACGTAGGTGAATTACAAGTCGTCTTTGGAAGTAGGGATATTCATATATAGGAAATAGAACTATTCAAGATATATTATTAACTGGATGATAATGGAATAGGATCCTGTAGTGTATCATGGTTACATAAAACAATTTTAAGTATAGAGAATGATAAGTACATCTTTAGAGTCACTTTAATAATTCTTTGAAAAACTGAAAATCCAAAACTGATTTACCTAATTTTATATAAGCCAGGGAACCTGAATTATAATTGTTATAATTGGCAATGTTAAATTTTTTTTTCATTGGCTAAAAAAAGTAATTAATTTAGGATAAATAATGTAAGTAGCATCTTACATAGTCACTAACCCATATGGCAACTTTGTGGGAATTAGAAAAATATGTCCCTTTTTCAGAACTATTTTCTTCAAAACCCAGCTGAAGTATCTTTTCTTCCATAAAGCTTCCCCTGTTCATTTCAAGCAGATTTAATCATCCAAATGTTTGAAGTGAATGAGTGACTAAATATAAAATACCTACAGGTAGCATGCATAGTTAATACAGGTAACATAGATGAATTAGGCCATCAGGCATTGAACATGGTACCTGGAATAAGTCTTCATATATTTCGTCACATATTTTTTCCTGGGTGAACTATATCTCCGTTTATTTTATTATCTCACAAAAATGTTTTCCTTTTAGTCTGGAGAAGAATGGAGGACCATCCATAATTCCTGTCTTTAAAAAAGGTAATTTATTTTTCTTTTATTTCTGCGGTAACTTCTAGCACTGACACTTTATAATTCTTTGTTCCTTCTCTAAAAATCCAAAATGTAGAGGCTACCAAAAAGAAGGTTTAACTGTAAATGTTTCTTTAATAATTCCGTATACCTAAATATCTTCCTATTTACAAGCCCATGTTAATCATTTCTTTTAAGGTCTTCCCTACTAATATCACTTGACAGAGATCTCTCTTTGCTTTTTCTCGAGCTATGAGCATAGAAATGTCATTAAACAAAACATAAGTATGACTTAAATTATGGTCTTGCTATTGTTTCTTGTACAGTTTGTCTACCTATAACTTCTTAGGGCAAAGACTACATTTTTTCCATTGATACTCTGTACAGTTTTATATATACTTGGTAGATGACATTTGAGTGGACTGGGTCTGCAGAGATCAAGGTCCAGATCTTATAATATTACTTATCCCTTCCTATTAGACATATAATGGGGAATAAAACAACTTATTAATTTCATGCATATGCTTACTGCTTGTTCATACATGCTTAGGGTAGGATCCAAATCAGTCTTACTTGGTATGTTATCAAAATCAAGGCTAGAACCACTCAGAAATCAAGATCAGTTTGCTGGGGTCACAAACAGAAAGGGAGAGAATATAGAGTCAGTAAAAGGAGAGGAAAGAACTTCATTTATTCAGGGAACACCTGAGGGAAGTTAGTTATATGTGGAGGCTATATTTCTGAATATCATGGATAGAAGAATATCCATTTTTTGTATAGCTTCTTTCATGCAAGTAATTTATATCAAAGAATAAACTCAGTCTCACTCTTCTTCACTTAAATACTGGTTTTGAAACAACAATCTGTGTACCAGTAACGTCTGATAAGGTTTTTGCAGATTTGTGGTAACATAAGGAAAAATAAGGACAATGTAGTAAGTTTGTGATAAAAGTAATTTCATTAAATGTGAGGTCCATCATTTTGAGATAATGCCCTTTACACTTGGTGTTAAAATATCCTTTATTTTAGCTGGTAATCCTAACACTCTGGGAGTCTGAGGTGGGAGGATCGCTTAGAGGTCAGGAGTTTTAGACCATCCTGAGCAAGACCAAGACCCCCGTCTCTACTAAAAATAGAAAAATTAGCTGGGCACAGTGGCATGTGCCTGTAGTCCCAGCTACTTAGGAGGCTGAGGCAGGAGGATTGCTTGAACCCAGGAATTTTGAGGCTGTAAGGCTGTAGTGCGCTATGAGGAGGCCACTGCACTCTAGCCAGGGCAACAGAGTGAAACTCTACCTCAAAAAAAAAAAAAAAAAAAGAAAGAAAATAGAACTATACAGAACTGGAAGTAATGAGACTATACCTAGGGCTCTTAGGCTTAAGAGATATTTAATTGCAGCTCTTCAATTTTTAGGGAAAGAACACCGAAGAAAATCAAAATCTAAAATTCAACCAAGAGATTCTTTCACTTTAATACCTCCTGTAACTAACTTCATGGGACTCTTCAAAACAACAAAAAAGACCAAGGTTTCCCAAAATATTTTTTCTTTTTCATCTTCATTTACATCGGATATCATAAATGTATCAAGACCAAGAGTAGTGTGTTTGAACCAACTTGGGAACCATGCACAGAAAGCCAACCCAGAACCTGCTGAAGGCTAATAAAAGCGTTTTAGTCCTGAGCAATCTTTTAAAATTTTATTTTAATTATAGTAAAATATACATAACTGAGCAATCTTTTTGAATGGAAGTTCTTGATATTGATACTAAATAGATTTTCCTTTGTATATCTACTAGAATTTAATATCAGGTCAGAGTTATGGTTTCAAAAAAAAAGTAGGATTTCTGTAACACAGTGTCTGCACTTAAACCTACTAAAATTTATCAACTGGCATGTGTGGTATAACTAGTGTGTGTTTGTGTGTGTGTGTGTGTGTGTGTGTGTGTGTGTATCTCAAGAGTTAGAAACATTTCTGAGTTGGTATGCTGAGCTAAAGTAGTCTGATTCAAAGTGGCCCACATGTTAACACTCATTGTAATACTTCAAGATATTTAATAATAAATATTACAAATGCATGAGGCTTCCAAAACTTCAACTGTGCATCCTTAAAATATTTTATTTAAAAATAAAATCTGAAATCATTGCCCATCAAAGTACCTAAGTATGGCTAAAAGATTTGGCCACCACTATTCATCCCTGTCTCTTCCCTTTTCCTTTTCCTCATCTGTTTCCCCTTCCCCCTCCTTCCTTCTTCTCTTTCTTTCTCTTTCTATTTATCTATTAATTATTTTAGAGATAGGTTCTTCTATGTTGCCCAGGGTGATCTCAAACTCCTGGTCTCAAGTGATCCCATGCCTCAGCCTCCCAAGTAACTGGGGTTACCAGGCCTGAGCCACTACACCAAGCCTTCCATATTTATAGAGAATGTCTTTGGTTCGCAGCTGGATGGATAATATTCTTTGTGGCTTAGAATCATATGATTGATGTCTTTGCTCAAAGAACACTGTTTCCAATATGTGCCAAGTTTTTTTGTATGTCTGCTTCTCCTAGTTTACAGCTGCAGAGAGATGTTAAACAAAAGTAAGCTAAGTTTCTCTGTGTTCTTTAAAGCCCTGCTTTTTCTTCATCCACTTTGCTCAATTGCCTCCATACAGTCTGAGGGTCTTGCTATAATCCATTCTTTACCTGGACTGCAGTAAGCATTGAACATACATATTAATTAGCAGTTATCTTCCCCAGCATACCTTAACACAACAGTAATGATGGTGGTGATGATAACTACATGTTCTTAGGACTTTCTGTCAGTCCACAGCCTGTGTTCTTAACTACTGCAAAGTAAGAGTTCTCTTTAATTTTCAAATATAATTCTAAATTATCTTAATTCCTTTGAGTCACAACTTTCTGGTGGATGGACTACAATATAGGAAATACAAAGGAAAAATGGCATATTTTATACTAGGAAGGGATAAATAATTCCAATGATGAGAAATGATGAGAAATTATTCAGTACCATTGAGGATAAGAATTCATATTAATAGAAATATTATTATTAAGCTTTTGAAAATGTAAAAACCCTCAAGATACAGAGGATTTCAACAATTTACCTGCCTCCTACTGTACTTTAAGATACGCACATATGTTGGCACGTGTGTTCACCAATATAGAGTTCAGTGTTCCCCCTTACTTTTCTTTTCCTTCTTTCTCTCTCTCTCTCCCCTTTCTTCTTTCCTTTTCCCTACCTTACAGTTAAATACTGAAAGGCCTAGGTATGGAAGCCTTCTAGAACTAGCCCATTTTCTTTATCTATAGTTTCCCTTATTTATATCATGAACTCAATTTTGACATGTGTGATTATAAAGCCTGGAATGACTTTTACACTTTGAAATTTTAAAAACTTAGGTCATAGCTATCCCTATTTTGTAATATTTGTGATAGTGGGGGAAATTTTGATAAATTTTCTTCCATAGTTTATATGTACTCTGATTATAATTACACCACTTCTCTGTGAATTCAGATTCACAGATACAGAGTGCAAATCCAAATGTAAAATGTGAATTCACAATCTAATATTAATAGTTTCTTTTAAATGATACGTACTCACCAATTCTATCAAACCTATATAGCATTTTAACATTAAAAATGCAAAGCTGGCCAGGCATGGTGGCTCATGCCTGTAATCCTAGCATTCTGGGAAGTCAAGGTAAGAGGATCACTTGAGCTCAGGAGTTTGAGACCAGCCTGAGCAAGAGACCGACCCTGTCTCTACTAAAAATAGAAAAAACTGCCAGGCATTGTGGCACGCACCTGTAGTCCCAGCTACTCAGGAGGCTGAGGCAGGAGGATCGCTTGAGCCCTAGAGTTGGAGGTTGCAGTGAACTATGATGATGCCACTGCACTCTACCCAGGGCGATAGAGCAAGACTCTGTCTCAAATAAAAGGCAAAGTTTTATAAATATTGACTATTTCCATATGTTCCCTCATATACAATTCCATTTTCTATTTCTAGGATAAAATGGATGATCATAAAGTAATACGCTATGACCACAATCCTAAAAAAGAATTACCTATGAAACTTCCCAAAAGGGAAATCACCTTAAGGTAGAATTAAAATAAGAAATGTTTCCCATTCTATATTTTTATCCTTAACCCCAAGTTTCTCAATAATGCAAGTCACTGATTAGAAAGTTAACACCCTGGTCCAGTACAGATGATGTAATATAAACCTTTACTGGTAAAATCTCTCAACGGACATTAAACAGTCAGTAGCATCATCCTTATATTGAAAGGACAGTACATTCAGTTATTTTAATCTAGGCAGAAATAAAGTGATAAACTTATGATATCTGCAGTATAAACTTTCAGATTAAAAAAAATTATCCAAAAAACCCACTTTTTCATCTCATTTATGTTCATCTGATTAAATACAACTTATAAAGTAATATATGTGAATATATGGGGTAAACTAAAGAGTACAATACATACTTGAGGGATTATTCATGTCAAATTTTTAAAATCTCAAATTAGATGGATTTTAAAAAATATAGAGATATCCCATTTATTCCAGACAGGATACCTAATAACACAAATTTAAAAATTAATAACATATATTTTGTTATAGAAAGTCAGCTTTTGTTTCAATTTGGAATTCTCTGGTTTGATACAACATTGATCTGGCTACCTTTCTAAAATTGCTCTGTCATTACAGAAGTCAGGCTCCTGTTTCACTAGGAGTCAAAAAATAGCTTCTCCTATCCTGATTTGAGAAAGGGGAGAAAGATCTAGGCCTGTAAGATATGGGGCAAGGATTCAGCAGAATCACTGTACTTCTTCCAAAGTTTTTCTTTCTAGCCGCCAGCTAGAAAGTCTACCTTTCCCCACAAAATGTTTTACTTTGGTTTTTGATGATAAAAAAACTATGCTCCCTTGTAAGACTAACATATTATAGTGTCTCAGAATGCAGGTGGCAGGTTAAACATCAAACATAAGCAGAGGAATAACAAAAGACAGTCTTGATGAATAATACTATATATTTTCCACAGTTTGATACACAAAAAATCAAAACTTAATTTTAACATTAATACTACCTTTAGGGATTTTTTTGAAAAGCAAAAATCATATCTTCATTTTTAATTGTGGTACTTTTATGGCAGCTTCTCCAACTTCTTTTGATATGTCTACTCCAAGAGGACATCTGCATCACAATTGGACAAATCATATTATTTCAGATATTTGCTTCATTATCCGTCACTAGTTCTACAGACTATTTGCTTAGAATTCTGACAAACAGTGTAAGTATCTAATCTATAATTTATCATATGTGGTGACAATTCTTAAATGTATACAAATATAGTGGGACCTCAGGCCAGGATAATGAAAGCTAGTTTCATTAATAAGAAATCTAAATTTTTAGATGTTTTTGAAAGAAATAGTTCTACTGCTCTCAAATACTGTAAATAAGTTAAAAACTTAAAATGAAATAAAAAATAACAAAAAATGTCTTATAATTTTCTATAAAGCCTAAAAAAGGTAAAAACATTCTTACTATGCAGCTAAAGTCAAACCTGTGTGTCCATTCACATTTAGAAATTGCCCAGGCTTCTATAGGTCTTCTTGAGGTTTCAAAAGCTGACTTGCCCCTTTCCTACTTTCCTTCGCCATTACTGACCAGATAGGTCATAGCTCCTACCTTCTTTTTCTGTTCCTCCTCAGTAAATAATTTCTGCTTCAGATTTCTGCTTTTCTACCTTATTGCCCAAGATAGGCTTCGAGTGAACTCCAACCTGGGAAAAGCTATCATTCAGCCTCAACACTGCCACAAGTGGGCACAACTGGATCAGATGATATATACTCTATTTGAAGGTAGTCTATCAAAGGGATTCCTTCTGACATTATTGACTCAACTCTGTTCATTCATGATCAGCATTAATAGTCTGTAGTTCATGTAGCAAAAGTGTATAGTTATGAACTATAATGCTGACAAGTTTTAAAACATCAAATGAAACAATGTTCAAAATAGAATTATGTTAGATTACGAAACACAATTGTCCTTTACTATTCCAGAATCAATTTAGGCCAGAACTTGATAGTAAATTGAAAAACTATGCTATTTCTTGAAACTTTGATTTGGGAGAGGAAATAAGGCTTGCAGGAAACAGCTATCTTTTGGCCAATTCTCAGCTGCTCATGTAGGAGCATAATCACAACCAAGTCTCACACCACAATGCTTTCTGCATGTTTTCCTTAAATTTCCCAGCATACCAGCTGGTCCTGGGATCTTCCTGACATTGCAAAAGTCCAGGCTGTGGACATGGTTTCTATTCTGGTCCCAGAAGATGGAATTCATCACCCCCTACCCATGGCCTCTTTCTAACTCACTCATGATTTGTCAAAATTAATTTGATACTGTAGCAAAAATATTTCTTACAAGGTATCAACCTCAACTAGGTTCATGAAAGAAATTAATGTAGCTTTCCTTCAAATATCACCACAATGTCAATGAAAACCTCATATATAAAAGCAAAATCCAGGTTTTGACTTTTATAACGTAACTTGCATAAAGATCATGAATGGTACCACATACTTTGGTTCATAGCGGATGCCTTCTACGTTGTGTAAAATGCCCAAACCAGCACGTAATCTTTCAATACCGTTCCTAAACAAGAATCATTAAAATAAAATCAATGGCTTCAAGATTTAAAGATTCAGTATGATGAAATGGCAATTAATGTCTACATAATTATGAGTGAAGCACATAAATCCTGTGGCTTACCATGCAATCATGATGCCATTATCAGTGCACAGTCTGGGAGGAGGACACAACAAAGTGCATTGTGTCGCGTTAGTTACAATTTCCAGAGCTTTCCGGATATATAGGTTACTTGCAACACCTCCAGATACAACCTGAAGGAATTGATAAGATCAAAATCAACAACCATCACGTGTGGATATAAACCAAGTTATTCACTGAATCTGGGGGAGAACATCAGCATTATACAATAATAAACTATCACATTTTGAGGTCAGTAATAGGCAAGTAATACATCTAATAAAAATTTAGAGAAGAAAAAAATCACTAACAATTTTAATATCAACATACAATTACTACTAGCATTTTTGTATATTTTCTTCCAATCTTTTTCCTAAATATTTAATATAATTACAATCATAGTACCACCAGTATTTTAGAAACTTTTTTTTTTTTTTTTGTAGAGATGAGGTCTCTTGAACTCGTGGCCTCAAGCAATCCTCCCATCTCAGTCTCCCAAAGTGCTGGGATTACAGGAGTGAGGTACCACACCCAGCCTAGAACCTGCAGTTTTTACTTACAAATATTTGTTCATTTTACTACATAACTCTTAAAAAACTATTGTCTTTAATATTCATATAAAATTCTATTTTATGAATTGTCATCATTTAAACATTTTCCCACTTAAAATTTTCAAAAGAATAAAGCTTAAGATACAGTTAAACAGGAAGTTTATCAAGGCTTTTAAGCACAACGAAAAGGATTTCATCAAAGGATGAAGGAAATCCACCTAATTTTCTAAAAATAGTGATAGTTATTACATTTGGTTTCTTTATTGTAAACCCTCTATTAAATTCAACGAGAAGATGTGGTCTTGGACTTTTTTGCCACATAAGCTGCACAGATGTCCTATAAAGCTGCCACATCTGTAGAAGAAATGGCTGTTAGTCTTTTCTGTTATGCATGATTTCACATTGTCATGGCTAGCATATGGCATAAAGACCTGTTCATCCTAAACACAAGGTCAGTTAATGTTTTGGGGAAAAAGTAACATACTACAAAGTGTTACTATTACTGTAAAATGAGATGATAAAACTTACCAGTACTGCATTACTTTGAGATAACAAATTTCTCTGCTTGCAAAACAGAATAGCTCGATGCGTTCTTTTTGCAAGGTGGCATGCTGTTGTGTGCTGTACTGCAGCAGCAATGTCTGCAGCTGAAGACAGGATTTGCCCTTTCTCAATACCTGCAGAAATGAGCAGGCACTTTTAGGCACAATTCAGGAATATTTATCTGTCCAACTTTACTAATTAGAAATATACCTTCCTCTTTTTCCTTTTGCATTATTGTTTTATCAATAACATGTTGAAGTCCAGAAAAAGAAAAATCACAATTTTTAGCACGTTGCATGGGAGGTTTGATATCAAAATGAAATCTATTTCCTTCCTTGGCCAAATGTTCTATAGCTTTCCCACCACTCATGGTAGAGCATTCTGGATGTCTTATTAAAGAAAGTCTTCTTGCTACCTATCAAAAACAAAAATATGTTTTAGAACAAGTTATAAAACTGCACACTTTGAAACCAAAAGATGCAAAGGAAATAAACTGAAGTATTACTAAAAAAACCACCCTGAATGAATAAAACATGCTATACTTTGACAAATATGGACTATAGCTGGTATCACTTAAGCAGACAACCCTGCTCCTTATGATGACCTGATCAATAGTAGCCAATTGCTGCCCCCATGTCTACTGTTGCTCTTCTATTGGGATTGGAAAATAGGTTTGAAGTTGATGATGACTGACTAATGATAAACTTTAAAAATAAGAATCTGCTCCATTCTTTCTTCCTATCATTTCACTATTGGAAGCTGTATTTTTTTGTTTTTGTATATGGCAGTAGGCTCTGTAGTATTCAAAAAGGAATCTACTTGCCTGTGCTGTCAGCAATTGTGAGATTTAATCACAGAACATTGTGCATCATTAACGTCCTTATGTTAATCTTTATACGTCCTCTTAGTTTACATTTTTGTAGTACATTACAGTTTACAAAGCATTTTCTTTCACATATTTGACTAAATACATACTGCATCTGCCAACTATTTGAGCCTTTATATATTGATGTACACCTCTTACCATTTATTATGAAAGGGTAAGAAAGAATTATAAAATTATATACTATTCTTTTCATTTTTTCTAACCATAAGTTTGTTCAGTCTAATAAGATATCATTCAGAAATATTAAGATGAATGGTAGTAGCACATCTATTGCTATTTAACTGAAACAGACACCATAATAAAAAAATGGAGAAATTAATTCTTAAATTACCTTGTCAAGCATGTCACCTGGTGCTATGTCCAAAGACTTTCCAAGAAGCAGAAAATCTGAAACTCCTCGAACTAATGCCAATAGACAGTGACCTCCAGAAATCAAAAGAACTAAAAAAGGAAATTCTACTTTATTGGTCAGCCTAATAGTAAGTGCATGAGCCTCCATATGATGAATGGGAATAAATGGTTTTTTTAACTGGTTTACAAGCTCTAAGCTAAATGATAAGCCTACTCCCAGGCTTAAAGCAAGTCCTGGTTTTATGGTAGTTGCAATTGCTGAGAGTTCACTTGGAGAGATTCTACTGACAGAAAGAGCTTCTTGCACTATTCGTTGAATATTTTCTCTGTGAAGCTGTTGAGCGACTGGAGGAATAATCCCACCTGTTCTGAAAGAAGTAAAAAGACATCTTTTTATAATTTTAAGATTGTAAAAACAAAGGAAGAAAAATAACATGTTACAGCTGAAGGCATGTTTTCAAATTAATCATTATATAGCCGAAAATATTAAGTAAAGCATTTTCAAATTGTGTGCCTTATAATGTAGCACACTATAACTCAACATGCAGTGATTAAGTGTATAATGTTTCTGACTTTTCCAATTCATGCAGAACAAACTCCCATGGATTTGTTTGCTGATGAATTAAATCACCAAAATAATCTTACAAAGTACTTTAAAGAAGTCTTGAAGAAGGGAAGGACAGGATAAAACTGTATTTTAGGAAAATTAATCTCCCTACAGACAAGGAGATTTTTAAAAAGATTATTGCAAAGGTATTTGTTTAAAGTGATTAGAGCTTTAAGTGATTGTGGGAATGGAAAGAAGGGAGAGAGGAGCCTTGAAAACTGTTGTAACTAATTAACTGGATATAAGGGGACAGGGTAACTAAAACATCAAAGATGATCCAGATATTCAGCTGGAATAACTGGGAGAAAAGAAAATACTAACAGAGAGAAACATGAAGACAGTTTTATAAAGAAGAGTTTATTTTTAAACACTGCACTTAAGGTCACAGCAGGACAGTACATAGCTTGCAATCCTGAAATAAAGTTTGGTAATCTGGTGCTCAGAGTTGGTAATTTGGATTTTTGGTCCATGTAGGACAGTAGATGGACACTCCAAATGTAAAGAGTAAAGAATTAGAAGACAAATTTGCTAGCAACAAATTGGCTAGCATGTGACTAATAAAGGATCTGAAAAGCAGAGCAATAAAATATAGGGTCTGCAAAACACACTGCTAGTCTCAAAAAGTCATCTTTAAATATCTGATGCTGCAAGACCTGCTAATTCTACACATAGAAATAAAAATCCTCAGTAGGTGCATTTGATGAATATTTGCTTAATAGTTAAAATACATTTTGTTTCAGGCAATGAAACGGTTATAAAAGAAACGATCTTATTTCAACACATCCATATTGTAATACAATTTTCCTTAATTCTTCAAGGCTACCTTTTCTCTTATATTCCTCTCTGTTAGTGGCATCAGATCTCTGTTAGTGGCATCAAATAACCTCATAATCACTTGGGTTTCAAAGTTCATTTCTACATCCTTTCTTTTTCTCACTCTCTACATTTATCACCACTCCCATTGCCACTGTCAAGTTTAAAAAGCCCTCATTATCTCAGTCTATTCAACAATCTTCTAATTGTACTTCTTCTAATTGTACATCCTTTGATCCTTGGAGTCCATCCTATGTTGTGCTGTTGCCAGAGCCATGGACCAGTCCGTGGCCTGTTAGGAACCAGGCTGCACAGCAGGAGGTGAGCGGTGGGCAGGCCAGTGAAGCTTCATCTGTATTTATAGCCACCCCTCCATTGCTCACATAACCGCATAAACTCTGACTCCTGTAAGATCAGTGGCAGCATTAGATTCTCATAGGAGCAGTGAACCCTACTGTAAACTGTGCATCCAAGGGATCTAGGTTGTGTGCTCCTTATGAGAATGTGATGCCTGATGATCTGAGGTGGAGCTGAGGCGGTGATGCTAGCCCTGGGGAATGGCTGTAAATGTAGATTACCAGTAGCAGAGAGGTTTGACTGCACAGAGACTACAATAAATCAATTGCTTGCAGACTCATATCAAAACCCTATCAATGGCAGGGCGTGGTAGCTCAGGCCTGTAATCCTAGCACTGTGGGAGGCCGAGGCGGGAGGATCACTCGAGGTCAGGAGTTCGAGACCAGCCCAAGCAAGAGCGAGACCCCTTCTCAACTAAAAAATAGAAAGAGATTAACCGGACAACTAAAAATATATAGAAAAAATTAGCCGGGCATGGTGGTGCATGCCTATAGTCCCTGCTACTCAGGAGGCTAAGGCAGGAGGATTGCTTGAGCCCAGGAGTTTGAGGTTGCTGTGAGCTAGGCTAACGCCACAGCACTCTAGCCTGGGGAACAGAGTGAGACTCTGTCTCAAAAAACAAAAACAAAAAAACAAACAAAAAAAAACCCTATCAATGAGTGGCAAGTGACAATTAACCTACAACAGGTGGCAGGCTTTAAAGTGGCAAGTGAGCACCTTCAGTTGTAAAGCTGCATCTGGTGGCAGGCTTCATAGTGGCAAGTAAGTTGATGTACTTAATTGTGCAGCTGCATCTGGTAGCAGGCTTTAATTAAATTAAATCTGTATTTTTTTATCCGTTTATTTGTGTAAACTGCCTGGTGGTCCTCTGCAAACATCTGAGTTTATAATCCTTAGACCAGTCTATGCCTTAATACAACAGTGTATTATTCTTTACTTAAGTATCAACACAAGTTATATGTATAAATATGAATAGGATTTTTTCTCAGTGATTAACACAGTTTTCCTAAGACTTCAGTTGAGACCATTAAACATACAAGTGGAGAAAAGAAGAAAAAGCATTACTGAAGGAAAATCATCAAGCAATATTGAAGCTGGGAATAACCTTAGTTTCTTTTTGGCAACAGGATTAGCTAAGGTTGGGACATTATCGTGAAGAGCCTTAAAAGCCAGGATGAGGTGTTTGAGATTTTCCGTATTAGTGATTAGAAGCTTTTGCACAAAGGAATAAGAAATTAGCTCCTAAAAATTAATTTTTATATATGCTAAATACAGAAGAATTATTTCATTTTACTTTTTCCAAAAAAAGTAAAAACAACTAAGATGATGTCTACTTACTTTAAATGAACTTCAGTTTGGGAATGTATTGCTTCTCCCAATACATTTCCAGTTTCATCCACCACAGCAGCTGCTGTATCATCACAGCTGGTTTCAATTCCCAATACTAGTTTATGAAGAAATAGTGTTCCAGGATAAATATTAAAACTTCTTAAAAAGTCATAAACTTTCCTTTTGGATGGTTTAGAAAAAACTCTTGCTGTCTTATTCAATACTAGCATACTTACTCTATAGACAATTTCTGGAAAAGAATTACAGAAACAAACATATTATTTGGAACTGACATTAGCCACTAACCCATTCAGTTGAGCAAAATTCTGAAAGTTTGGTTTATACTTCAATACACAGTTTTATAGAATTATAGGAAAGTTTGTAAAAGTTATCAAAATTTTGTAAAGGCTGTAGCAACATGGGGATATAAATAATAGCATAAATGAATATAATGCTCTTCAAGGGGGAAAACAGGCATCAGACATACAATTTTTTAGTATTATTACTTTCATGCCATTCTTATCAAACTATTATTATTTATAAAACAGCTAATATTACAGTACAATAGTTGCATGGACAGTCCTCTGAAAAGTGCTATTTATTTTTTGATAGCTAAAATTAAGACAAAATGTGGTTTTTTTTTAAATCAAAGGCAAATAGAACAGATAAAAACAATTAATGAATTCCATTTCCTAAAAACATCTTTCAATATAAAATTTAATCATTTGGTTCAAAACCAAGAGTTCACATAGACACAGACACCAAATTTAGTCTTCTGGTTCAGAAACATTGTTCTCATAAAACTCATTTTAAAAGAAACGTATCTCAACTAAAACAACAGCAACCTAACACCTGTATTATCCTTAATTACACTTTCCACTTTTTGCCGCAGGTTTTATAACAAAGTTCTCCCCAAATCCTTTTTTCTCCAAAATAATGGCAGTCCATTACTAAGGCCCCCTAGTATTTTCACACTAAGTACCTAATTTCATGCCCTCAAATCCTGTGGTCCCCAACCCACGGACCATGGACTGGTGCTGGTCTGCAGCCTGCTAGGGATCCGGCCGCAGAGCTCTGCCGCCCCCTCCCTCCGTGGAAAAATAGTCTTCCCTGAAACCGGAGGACCAGCGAAGTTCCATCTGCATGTACGGCCGCTCCCCACCCCACGCATCACTGCCTCAGTTCCGCCTCCCAGCACCCACCACCCCCTCCTCCGTGGAAAATTGTCCGCAGAGAAACCAGTCCCTGGTGCCAAAAAGGCTGGGAACCGCTGCTCAAATCTATCCGTTATAAAACTTCCTGGATGTTAACGTAGGTCCTTTCCCTACCACACTAATGGACGTCAGGGGTTCAAAACAAGAGCGAAAACACTGGAACTGGGCCACAGGGAATCCAGGGTAGAGATGAGCGACCTATTCACAGAGGACATCTGCGGAGCACACAGCTGCAGGGCAGCCCAGGCACGCACACCCTAGAGAAAATACATTTGCATTAACTGAAACTGAGCAAGGCAGACTGTGCTAAGCACGTCCCTTTCGGCCCAAGAAGGGGAAAGAGGTGAGCAATTTCACCCACCTTACTCGCGAATAGTAGTTAACTAGTACTCGTCTCCGTTCCCTAGCTAAGACAGACGACTGCCCTTCCACCCGCACCGGAAAGCCTGAATCGGGCGCCCCGGAAGTGACGTCATCAACACAGTCAGTGCCCCTACTGCGGGGTCAGCTGCAATTACCCCAGAGGGCTGTATTTTCAGTAAAAAAAAGCTTAAAGGTGTCTTTGCTCGAGACTCAGTGTGTGCGCTCATGCATTTCTCCCAGATTTGTAGGTAACAAAACTTCTACAAGGTCACGCAGCTAGTGACTGATCCCGCGGAGTCCGAATGCAGGTTTGCCTGACTACACAGATTAAGTTCCAAACACTACGCTACATTTAAAAAAAAGTTTTTTGCCTTTGGCTAGAATTTGGTTGCCACTGTGAGAAAAGGATGGAGTAGATTATGCGTCATTCCATTTCATGGGAACTATCACCAAATCTAAAGGTGTGGGCTGAGATACCTAACACTTTCATCAGAGAAATACGGTAGAAACTAGCAACGCCCCTAACAACCTGTACCAGGGTTCCCAGAGGACGGAAGTGCTTCCCGTCGGACAGTCTAAACAGTTACTCTCGCTTCACTACGGGTAAACTGGGGCTGGCTTCTTTTTGTAATACAAAAAAAAAAAAAAAGCAGCAGCAGCCGCGGTAAATATTCACTTACCTTAAAAAAAAAAATCCTACCTGTACGCAACCTTCAGCATAGTATGTACTCTTATTCCTGCCCCTCCTTCAGTCTTTTTTTCCCCCTTTATTGGTTAACTATCATTGTTTGAATAGATTTATCCACGAATCTTTATTCTCCCCTGCTAAGCTTTAAGGTTTTGGTAAGCAAGGTTGGACAGGACTGGGATATATATAGCTGTGCTTTGCATGGTGTGGAGCTCTGGATATAAAAGATGAGTAAATCACATGTTGGGAAGTACCGTAATTACCAGAATATTGAGAAGTTTTTTTAGTTGGAACTTAGTGTTTTTCAAAAACTGCATTTATGTGTAACCATAATTTTAATTTCCATTTGTAACCTTCAGAAAAAATATGTAGAAGAATCTTATTTTCAATATTCATTTCCTAATTATGTCCTATTATATTTCATTTTCATTTATCACAATTTATTGGGTTCTTTCCTTTGTGCTAAGAACTTGATTGTTATGGATAAAGAGATTAAGATCCATTCTCTGTCCTCAAGGATTTTAGAGTCTAGTGGCAGAAGACAATAGGCAGTACAGACTTATGGAAATATGAATGGAAAATGTACACTGAGAGAGGGGAGCTGCTTGGGGAAGGCTGCATGACTTGTCACAGATGTATCTATAGCCTGGCAGGCCCATGGTGTGATTACTTGTTTCAACATCTGATTCTTTTATAGGCTTGAAATTTGTTTATCAGGTCTAGAATTGACTTAACTTCTGGGGTACTGAGTCACACACCACAAATTGCTAAAATGATGTGTAAAAACTATTAATACTAATGTATTTACAAGAAATGCAACAGTGGGGGGGCTAGGATAGTTGAGTTTACTGATCATTATCTTCTTTGTGTTGGTCAAATTATAATGAAGTCCAAATACAAATTATAATCAGAAGATTGCTTGGTAAATATGGAATAGAAGCAATAGAAATGAGTTTGGTGCTTTTACTTAATGGCTAATGTCTCAAGACCGATGCTTCCCTTTCCACTTGAATCACACAGTTTTACATTTTTCCTGGGTTGGAGTGTGTTAAAAATACACTGCCACTTTTCCTTTCTCCTTTTAAATTTTCTTTGTTATGTCTTTTGATGTGGAACATTCTTTTATTAGTGTTAATACTGTCAATCAGGCCTTACCTTTGGAAGATGTTTTGCTTTTCATTTGCTGAACCATTATGCTTAACTTTTAGATGATGTTTTCTTATTGTGGTAGAACATACATTAAAAAACATGCCATTTTAACCATTTTAAAGTTCGAAAGCACTAGGTACATTCACATTGCTGTGCAACTACCACTGCCATTTAGTTCCAGAACTTTTTCATCTTCCCAAACTGAAATTCTGTACCCATTAACAATAAACCCTCTTGCCTCCTCTGCTCCAGCCCCTGGCAACCACCATTCCACTGTTTTTATGAATTGATTACTCTCGTTACTTCATGTAAGTGAGATCATGTATTTGCCATTTTGTGACTGGCTTAATTCACATATCATAATGTCTTCAAGATTCATCCATGTTGTAACATGTACCTTAATATTCTTTAAGGGCTGAATAATAGTCCATTGTATGTGTATACCACATCTTGTTTATCCATTCATTCCTCAGTGTATACTTGGGTTGCTTCCATCTTCTGGCTAATGTGAATAATATTGCTGTGATCATAGGTGTATAAATATTAATGTCTGCCCAAGATCCTGCTTTCACTTCTTTTGGGTATATACCCAGAAGTGGAATTGCTGGATCATACAATAAGTTTAATTTTTGAGGAATGCCCATATTCAGGGTCTTATTTCCTTATTTTTCAAGTGTGTGGGATTTATCTGTAGGTTTAGCAGGGAAGGGAGGAGAATCTGTTGTTCCCAGATACTTCCTATGACTGTTAAGTGCCATGATAGAAGCATATGGTTTGATGAGAATTCATAGGAGGGAAAAATGTTTCAAAAGATCACCGTATTTTCCTGGGCAATAGCCAATAAATCATCTGACTTCTCTGTTCCCATTTTAAAAATTATAAAATGAATAAAATAGTATGCGTTTTTCTTCTTGATAATATGGTCAACATAAATATAGAATATGTGAAAATCTGGAAGTTTTTCAAGACAGGATTGTGAAAAATTTATAACTGCATTATTGGAAAATCATTATTTATATACTATAGAATTCCTTTCAGATTTTGTATTTTGAAAAGAATTCATTCTACAGTGTTGATGTGGTTTACTTCTTTACTATAATCTTCGTATTTGAATTTATTTTTATCAACATATACTTATATAATTAGACTGAAGAGACACAGTGATAAGCTTGGGTTATCTGCTAAACCTGAAATAATATAGAACTTTAGAGATATAGGTAAGTCACTTCTGTAACCATTTTTTATCAGGAGTTTGAATGAAATGAAATAAATTACACTACTATGCCAAAGATAAAATCCAAATATATTTTTACTATTTCTCTAATTATGACATATTTCAGATTTAAAAGTATCAAGAATATAAACTTCTGTGAGCCCAACATCTGACTTAAGAGCGAAAACATCACCCAATACAGTTGAAGTCCCCCGTGTCCCGTATTCTTAAGATATGCAGCATTCTGAATTTAATGTTTGTAATTCCTCTCCATTTGTAGCTAATGAAAACTTTTAAGCCACATATAACAAACTGCTGAATTATTTTTAACTGGAACTGAAATTATGGAGTAAAATAAAAATGAAACATCTCATTGTTTCTTTTTGACACCAGACAAAATGAAGGAGAGTTTCTCTCTGCCATTCTCCTACTTCTCTTCTCTTGCTAACACTGTTCCAAATTTCCATTTAGGGTATTTTGCCTACACCTGTCTTCCCAGTACTGAACCTATTCACATTTCCCACATCAACATACTATCCATGTTATTGTTTTGGGAATTACTCTTTTCTATCTATGCTGTTAGACTATTGAATTGCAAGGGTCTATACTAGGTTGCTGCATTTGTCATCTTCATGACTAGCATGAGGGTATTTTTGGGTCACAATTACTGGCAATATATATTAATATAAGAGACACATATAGGAGAAACATTGCATGACAATAAGGATTCAACTTTAGCAAGACAAGATGAATCAATAGGCTAAAACCTAACAAGAAGAAGTTCTATAGGACAAATAAGAAGTCTTAGACTTTGGTTTAATAAATCCATTTAATAAGTACATGAGCTGGTCATCGCATGAACCTGTAGTCCCAGCTACTTGGGAGGCTGAAGTGGGAGGATTGCTTGAGCCCAGGAGTTCGAGGCTGCAGCGAGTTATGATCCAGCCACTGCACTCCAGCCTGGGTAACAGAGCAAGACCCTACTTCTCAAAATAAGTAAGAAAAAAAAAAAAACTTAATATATGAAGGGGAAGCCATCATTTAACAGCACTATATGTTGAAGACTTAAGGTTTTAGTGACCATAAAGTGAATCAGTGATACGTGGCTGCTGAAATAGCTAAAGTGATATTAGGCTACATTAAAAAAAAAAAAAAAGATCTTAAAACAGGGGAAATGGTACTGTTCTAGTCACAGCGTATCTTACACCTCTTATATTTGGCTCTAGTGCTATAATAAATAAAAAACTGAAATTTAGAGCAGAATTACCAGGATAGTGGGAGAAATTTGAGACCACGTCATATGGAAGGGTGAGAAGGCTCTAGTAATGTTTATTCAATGCTGTTGATACCTTTAAATAGTTGAGATACATAGAATAAGAACTACATTTTGACTCAATATAAAACAAATTATAAATGCCATTACAAAAATGGAATATGCTGTTTTATAAATTATAAGTCCTCTGCTATTAGTATTAAAACAGAATTGAATGGAAGGGTGGTGGTTAATATAAAGATTCAAGCTCTAGTAGGGAGTTGAATTTACATGGTCCCTAAGGGCTTTTCTAATTCTTAACATCATATAGCTCTATAAAGCTAACTCACACAGATATTTAAGGAAATGCTGTTAGCTCCTTAGGATCTTTATAGTTTAATAATACCATAAAAGTAAAAAAAAAAAAGGCAGGGGGATGGGGGCAGATCAAAAGGACACAGGAGCCAACATGGAAGAGTTCCTAATGGTCAAAGCTGAAGGACAATTTGAGCAACAAATAATGATAAAGGATAACCCAAAGAATAAAATACCCATGAGTCCATAAGTGATTGAATAAATAAATAAATAGGAGGGAAAGGACAAATCTTCCTTACAGAAGATTCCAATAAATAAATGTAGAAGAATGAAGGAAATCATCATTAGAACCACAAAGCAGTAATTGCTGCAGGAAAGAGTCACTAATAATTGCTAAAATTAGTGGCATTTCTGAGCTCATGACTACTTAGAAATTGTAATTATGTCTCTTGACTTGAAGTCAGCAACTATCATGGCATGACAATTGATTTTGTTCTAAATAAGTCAGATTTTGTTCTTTAAAAAACTCCACAGCATGTTTTTTTAAACTGTACAAACCTGTGAAAATGACTACAGTTTCTACATTTAGCACAACCATTCACCTAGTTCCTAAGGCCAAAAAACTAGGAGTCATTTGCAAAGCACACCCCAAATCTGACCACTTTTTACGGTCAGATTTATCTATAACTTTATCTGCAACTTCCCTAGTTTTGCTTCTTGCCTACAGTAGCTTCCCAATTTTCTTCCTGCTTTTTATTCCTTTACAGTTTATTCTCAACATTAGTCAGTGACCTTTAAAAAAAAAAGTTAGGTCCTTTTAATTTCCTACATAAAACTCTCCAATGGCTTTGTCACACTTAGAATAAAATCTGCTTGCTACCTTGATCTATAAATCTCTTTATGATCTGGCCTCTATCTACTTCTCAGACCTCATTTGATACCATTCTCTTCCTCCTTGCTAGCCTCAGTGGCTGTGTTTTTTTTCCTCAAACATGCCTCATTCCTGCCCCAGAGCCTTAATATCTGTCATTACCTCTACTGGAAATGCTCTTTCCTCAGATCTTGGTATTGCTTGCTCGTTCACGTCAGCAAGGTCTGTGTTTTAAATGTCACCTCAGATAGGATCTTCAGGGAAGACCTGAGGCAGGTTCCCCTGCTCAATTTTTTTCCATTGCATTTATCACTACATAACAAGTATTTGTTTATTCGTTTATTATTTGTCCTCGAACTAGAATGTAAGCACCTAAGGGGAGGGAGTTGGTTTGTCTTGTTTGGATATACCTAAAATAATACCTACAACAGCGCTGGCCCTCAAATGCCTATTGAGTAATATTTTTAAAACACTGAAAGGAGAAAGAAGGGAAAATGAGGAAGAAAGCCTATATCAGAGGAAGACTTCTATCTCTGAGATACGTACTTAGAATGTAAGCCTTTTGAGATGATTAAACTTTAAAATGAAGAAAAACAAAGGAATATTTTTTGTTACCTTAATTTTGTTACCAAATTCAGTTGCTTAAGAATAAACTTGAAAAATGTCAATGTAATTTTGATGACTGCATTTGGGGAGCCTTTGAAATAATCTTACACCAAGGAAAAATTTTATTAAAGTATAGATTACTGGTTATTTAAAAATACATGAGAAAAGACAAACATACAAAGGCTGTCTCATACAACTGATTTCTAAACTCAATACTTTTGAAATACAAAACAATGATCATTATCCCCAAAAGTCAGTTTATTGACACAAACTGATCTTTAAGTTGGTCTATAACTCTTTTCACTCAATTCTGTTTATGTTACTCAATTTTTCAATTTCATTCCATATCAGAACTTTGTTTTTTCGACATGTTTACTTCTCAAAGTAGTATATAGTTATTTCTTACAATTAATGTTAGCAACTATAGGAAACTTTCCTAAGTCCCAAAAATTCAGTATGCTTGGTGTTCTGGAAATAGTTACCATTTTGGGTTATCTACACTAAGACTCATGTATTTAAAGGCAAAGTATTAATGGGCAAAATATGGGGGTTGAGGGCAGGCAGACTAAGAAAAGAGAATGTTATCTTTTACTGCAGACCTGCTAAAAAAGACTCCATTACTTACTTTGGTACTACTGCTAGAGAAACAGTTTCTGCCAGACCACAGGCTGGCTATATATAGTTGTCCGTTTTATATTTCCTTTTCTAAAAAATGACAAACTTTACCAATTAAATTGCTCAACCAAATAAGCAGACAGTTTAAATCACCATACACTTTAACTGCTTGAAATAAATTATTTTCTTAATTGGTATAGCAGCCTTGTGTCTGGAAAAGCAGTAAAACCCACTTTGTCCCAAAATTAGAATGCTGACTCAGAGGCTGCCTGTGAGATACCTGTCTATCTTCTATTCCCCAGTCATAAAGGTGGACCTTCATGAACTCTGTAACGTAATAAATATAAAAATAACCTTATCTATCAACACAAAATATTGAGCCAGCAAAACCAAAAAAAGTACACTCCTAAGTAGGAACTAGCTTGCATAAAATGAGAGGGTATATCTCCTCTTATGTAAAACAAGAGGAGTACGTATGGTAATAAAAACAATCTTTAATAAGCTTATAAAGAGATGATTCTGGTTTACATGTAAGTCTCCTTAAACTGACTATGACTGAATGATTGGAAATTTTCTTTTCCTAACATAATGCCCATTCATTGTAAGTGAAGCTGGTCCTAGTTTCTTACAAATCTCTTATTTCCTTGGATTCATCTACTACACCCTCACTGTGTTGCCATTTACTTATAAGCTGGGCCTGCCCAGCCTGCTTATAAAGCCTCTCTTCAGAAATATACCAGATGCATTAAACAGAGGCATCTTTTAATAGAAATCTGCACCTCAAAACAGCATATGAAGAACCCAACAGGCCCTCCAATGTAAACACCTCTCATTTCATATTATCACAGAAACAGTGCAGTTTACTAACTACTCCTTCCTTATAGGAAACTCAGTAGCTGTTAGAAAATTTTGTTCAGCTTCAAAACATTTCAATACTTATTAATTCCAAAGATCCGAACACCATGTAGTTGTGGCATTTTGGGAATTAGCACACTCAGGAGAGAAGCTGTGTTTAGGATGAAGTGAGTTGTATCATACTTCGTATAGAAACTTGCGAGAAAATATCTGCAGAGATAAAAGTTAAAAATACGTAAAACATCCAAAAATAAAATTATTTAGAATTTTAAAAATTTAAAAAGTAGAAAAAAGGCCACTGAAACTTAAATACCTAAAAGTAAAACCATTTTTGAGCATTAAAATAAAAGAAACAGTTTGGCTTCAAGTTATTTGACTTGGGATTTAAAAATTTGTTTAATGGAGATACACATTTAGCATTTCTGCAATTATATAAATACATTTAATAGAATGCATTGCTACTTAGCATCTTTTAAAGTAAAAGGCATTCAAACTAGGCTTCCTATGCCCTCTGAAATTTCAGGTGTAGTTTTGCATTTCTGTGCATGTTGCTGAAGAAAAGATCTGGATCCAAAGCATCCACCCATTTTATTCTCAAAGGGTTTTGTAACCCACAAGTTAAGAACTACTACAGTAAAGCTTTGAAAAATGGACTTTTAGTGTATTAGTACAATTCATATCTTTGAAGGAAACAAATACTTGGTTGCCCTTTTAATGTTCACATTTTCATACTGTAGTTGAGCTTGTCTAAAACCAGTTTCACTGGTAACTTGAAAGAGACTGTTGTAAAATTCCAGCTGTTTTGCTATAACTAAGTACATGTGTGTATTCAGACATCTAGCATCTGAGAATTTAACAAGCCTAAACCATCTTTAAAACCATAAATCACCGAGTCCAGAATGCCTAGTTCTGGACCCAAGGGCATATCAAAGTGCAGACATATCATCTGGTTACTCAAACAATATCCTAATATAGATAAGATGTAAAGAAAAAAACATATCTTACTTGATCATAACTAAAAAATTAGTTTCCATATGTATAGGTGTTTGTCTAATAACTTTTATAGTACACAAGAAAAGTATTCTTACAGTCTTTCCTCTAACTACTGTCATTAGTTTCTCATAAGGAGATAAATATCTTGTGTAATATGGTTAGAAAAGAATAGCTACTTTCAAGTATGACTAAAAACATGATAGAGAACCATATATATCATTTTCAGAACAATCTAGATTGAGAAATTCTATAATCTTCCACCTATTTCACAAAACTATGGTCAAAAAATTCTTTCTTGAGAGTAAAACATATTCTTCAATCTTTAAATTCTTTATTCCTGCTTTCATATACTTGACTGTTTTTATACTTCCTTTACTGAACAAAATAGGATATTACTTGCACTTAGTAAGCTCATTTGATTTCCCATCATCATTACATGTTTAATCTATAAACTGATAAATTGGAAATAATAAATCTTAGAATGGGTTCTTACCGTATCATAACGTATGTCCCCTTTGTCTTTTAACAGAAACTAATTGTGTGTGTAGATTATATGAAAATTACTTGACTCTTTCAAAAACTTAGACAACCCCCCAATGGTATGCAAAACCCAAGTGGGAATCAGAGTGATAACATTTATCTTCCCGTGGATATACTGGGAAGAGATCTGTATTAGAAGATAAAAGCTTAGGGTTTAATCTTGGCTCCTGATTCCAACTAGCTGCAAGATCTTGAGCAAAATAATGTATTTGAGTCTGTTTCTTTATCTGAAAATCTGGTATAACTTTTCATGTCACACCTAACCTGACAAATGATGATTAAATAAGAAAATGTGAAAGTACTTTGAAACATATCAATGCTATACAGATGGCTTTAATGCTGTTTCTTCAGTTACATAAGGAATCTAATCAAAATATTTGAAATCACACCTGTTGGTCAAAAATATATTTTGAGAAATATAGACCTGATACACATACATCTTAGTTGACCTTTTTCTGATGGCTCTTACTGAAAATTCAGAATGTCACGCTTTTTATATGTATTATAATGCAATCCTCAACATTTTATAGATGAGAAAACAGGCTTTCAAGAAAATGGCCAAAAGTCACATAACTTAAAAGTAGTTAAGCCAAAAACCAAACTTAGGGCCATCTGAATAGCCAATATTTTTGTTATTGCATTTATTTTTGTTAGACTACAGACATTTTTCTTTGAGGTTAATTTTATATGGGACTAACCCAATTCAAAATTTCTTCAAAGTGCTATAAATACAAGGAAAAAGAAGCCTATTACTTTATGATTAGTTTATTTCTTTCACTTGAAAATGCCTTCCTTTACTTAAACATCTATCCAAAACCTACCATCCCTTAAGTTCTAGCTTAAGGAATTCCAGTATCTCCAAGAAGTCTTCTCTGCTACTAAAGGCTATTCTGATTCTATCATGGACAAAAAAATTATGTATGAGCTATGTGGTACAGAATGTTGATTAACATACATGTGAAATACATCTACTATGTGCAGGCCACTGCACTGTGTGTGGGATTCAAAACAATCCATGCACTTATAAATTCTTTGGAGAAATAAAACAAAATACATATGCAATTTTTATTTGTCAATTATACCTCAGTAAAGCTGGAAAAAAATAAAGGCAGAGGCATTTCAGGTAGGAGTTATGATTTGAACAAAGGCATAGAAGTGGGACTACAAATGAAATATTAAAGAAATGATGCTTAGAAGAGCTTGATCTGGTAGGAGTTAGGTGAGGATAAAATATTCATGTAAAGGGAAAATGACGTAGGAACCATTTTCTGGAGGATCCTGAATATCAGGTAATAGGAGGAAATCAGATACCAGTTACAAGGTTAGATGCTTTACAGATAGATATTATCTCATTCATTTCTTATAGCACCAGGACTGAAATAGGTATCATTAGCTAGAATTTTATATATGAGCAAACCAAGCTGGCTGAGTAATATATACAAGACTCAACTCAGGTCTGTTCTATAATGAAAGCCTGACCTCTCTTTTTCAAAAGCATACTCTTTCTCCCAAGGAGTTGAACATCTGAATAGGACCGGGTAGCCAATGAAATTCTTCTGATCATCTAAACCATTATTTGGGGAGATTAATCTGATAGTGCAATACAGAATATAATTATGTTTAGTTTTTTTATAAGAAAATTAAGGAAAGGAACTGGAATGTATCTGACCTGTACATCCTAGAATGTCTAGGCACACTGATGAGCATGAAATGTCACCTCCTTATGTACTGCCTGAAGTGAAAACTGGTTTATTATCAAAGTGCCTGTACTTTATCTGAGGTAGCTATTTATTGATAAAAGTTTTCAACAAAATATTGTTTCTAATTCCAATTCAATCTGATAAAAGGACATCTTCCTTTTATCCAATCCTCCTCATACCTAAAAATTTCTACCACTTACAGAATTATTGGAGAAATTGTGAAAAACTTCCGTGAAGATGTAAACTGTACTCCATAATCCAGTTGTTCCCAATGAGTTAGGAGCCTTGCTTTACCCTGGTCTGGAGTTTCAAAAGGTGTTCCTTTCACTGCATGCAAAAATACATACATGCCCTGGAAAATAAGCAAGGGGGTATATAATCAATATCAAATACAAAATTAGTTGTCATTAAGCATTAAGGTAGTTCCAGGCTGTTTGTGACAGAGTGTGTGATTTAACAGCTCAAAGTTTTAAGCTTTCACATAACAGTGAAAGGCTATAGTCAGTTTTTTATGGCAAAATAAAGCTTTCTGGGGTATATAAATATTTGGTGAAAATCAGTAAAAGGTCAACCACAAGTAACCTGTTTTCATCTCTTTTCGTTAAACTGAAAATAAACAAAAAGTATCATCAGGGTAACTTCACATCATTACATTTCATTACATTTAGATTTTCTAATACCTTTCCCATTAGGAAAAAGAATTACCTTTTTCCCCAGTGTGTAGGGAATTTTTCTCCAGAATGTCATTAGTAAATCTGATAATACTTATAAAATGATAAAGACATATAAACTGGTAACAAAATAATCAAATAAATAAAATCTGTCAGGGAAAATGGTTTTGAAATATTTAATATTAGGATTGCCTTTGCCTCAGTAGTTCTTTTCCAAAGCAACAAGGACAGTCTGATGTAATAAATATAACATTTGATTCAATTCACTTTTAAAATCACCACTGTGCCACAATAGTGTTTCTTCTGAAGTCAGTTTTTAAAAATACAAGTAAAAAACGTTACCAAAAGCCATTCCGTCAGATGATATGTTTAAGTACCTAATTTTGTGGTTAGGTTAAGAAAAAAACAATATACACTAGATGTGGTTTCCTTGTGATTATGATGCCCATTTAGATTGTGATCAGTAGTACTTCATTCAGGATCACTGTTTGAGGTACTGGTAACAGCAGAAAGCCTAAATATTACCATGAAACAGTTTTTCCTTGTAGAAGCCACCATGTAATGTCATTTTTTCTACCTCAACTTTTAATAAATATATAAAAAATAGAACGATTAGTGATTTGAAATTATATGTTATACTTAGTTAAGAGAGCCCTTCCTTTCAAAGCTTAGTCTACTTCCTAGTTATTATTAATAGGCAATTCAAAAGTTATTTAGCTGCAATAACATCTAAGCTATGAAGGAAAGGACTCATGTTCAGTTGGATTTCACTCACCAAACATTTAATAAGTGGATGATATGTACAGGACACAGGACATGTATACACATCTGAAACTGGAAAACAGGTGTACTTAGCCTTGAAAAAAATTCAATCCTCTAAGAGATGGTAAGAAGAAAAAAACATATGCTTAAACAATTAGAAGGTAGGGCAGAAACTGCTATCAAAGGTATAATCAGAGTACTCAGCAAATGCAGAGTAGAGAAAGGTTCCTTGTTGCTGGGGCAAAAGCCTTGATACCACCCTGTCAACAATCTGAATCTTGAAGGTTCAGCTCAAATTACAATTCCTTAGTGAAACCCTCCTCAGTAGTAATTAGCCTCCTATGTGGTTGCGTACAATTTTACTGAAAATACTATTATAGTGCAATATATTATGTTAGAGTTATTTGCATGTTTGTTTCTCCATTAGCCCGAATACCTCAGGAATAAAGGCTGGTACGGAGTAAGTACTAGGTATGTTGGAAGATGACATTAAACCAAAGAGTGTTTATTCTGTAAGCACCAGGAAACCATTTTCACATAGGCTTTAAAGGGAACTATGACACAGAAAGGAAATGTTTTCAAATGCTCAGGAGCATATGACCCCCACAAAAGTTAAGAACCTCTATTCTAGACCACATATGTGTTAGAATCAAAGAGAAGAAGAATCCTCTATCTCCTTCAAACCACATGCACTTAACTGGTGTTTAGAATATTCAATCAGTTTATTTTATATATCCTTTTCAGTGAAAAAGAATAAAATCTTATTTGACCATATCTTTTACTCTAATATTATTTGTTAAGTAGTCTCTATATAAAAATGTTAGCGATGTACAGATGATTATTCCCACATCAAAAGAATTAGGAAAAGAAAGTATGTAGCTCATGGGTGGTCCTTAACAAATATTTACTGAAGCAAAATGAAGAGCATTTTCACTCATTTTTAAAGCTCGGCTAAGAATCTTGTGAAGCATTAATACCTCTAAGAGTGAACTGTAGCAATCAAATAAAAAAAAAAAAATCACTGTAGGTTTCTACTTTAAGGTTCAAAAAGGCAAATATAGTACATTTGTCTAACCAGGTATAACAATTAGGTCTGTTTTCCCATACTGAAAAGCATTCGGTATGTATTTTACATTTTTAATTGGTTTAATGTAGACTATCTTCAAAGGAAACAAATTTGGAGTCATATAATTGCTACATCTATGGCTGCTTAGTTAGGCTTTTAGTGAGGTGACCTAATGAATAAATCCAATAATAATAATAAATTCAAAGTTTGCTTTCCTGCATGGTGTCAATTACCTATCAATTTGTCCATGGTCATACACTGTGCCTCAATCTTGGGTCAACCAACTTGAAACGTAGGGGGTTGCAGAGCAGGGAATGGCTTCTAAAATTCATTTAATACATGTGCCATTGGAGAAGGGAAAAGACTAATTTATGCAGCAGACTTTTTAATAGGTTTTTAGAGATATAGAAATTAAAAAATAGTAAGATAAATTGCTAATTATAAAACAATGATAAACACATGATGAAAGAATGTAGCATGGGGGTTGTATAGATTCCTAAAGGAGGTTATACCTGAGTAGAGTTTTGCTGGGCAAGTAGGAATCAGTCAGGCAGAGCAACAAAGTGGGGGGGTGGTATTAAAATAGTAGAAAAGCTTAAGCCAAAGTAAAAAGGTGAGAGCAAAATGATTTTCTTTATTGCTAGAGAACAGCCTGTGTTTAGAGATGGTTGAGATAAGATGGAGTCCCTTTATCGCCTCTGCACTGTTATCAACTGGTCTTATATGCTACACAAGAAACTTGGAATTTTACAGTGAATGCAATGGATAATCATTGAAGGACTTAGCACATGATTTCAGCAGACAAGGATTTTTAAAATATCACTCTGCCAAGCTGGAATGGAGGAGTTTAGAGTAGAGGAGAATCAAGAAGACCATTTGGTTTACTGGAATAATCCATGTGAGAAAAAAATGAGGGTATGGGAACCAAGTTGATATTAAATCAGTAGGACAGTGCTTTGACCAAATAGATATGGAATATAAAGGAAAAGGAGAAGTTATCCTAAGACTAAGGTGACGGTACATATATTCTAGTTTTCATAGGACGGTTCTGATTTACACCAATTCTCTTTGAGTAATTATTACTGGAGCTCCCTTTTACTCTAAAAACAGTCTCAGTTTGGACTATACATTACTGGTTGAGTATCCCTTATCTGAAATGCTTAGGACTGGAAATGTTTCAGATTTTGGAATATTTGCATAGACATAATGAGATATTTTGGGGATGGAACCCAAGTATAAACACAAAATTCACTGATGTTTCATATACACCTTATAAACATGGCCTTACTGTAATTTTATACAATATTTTTAGTAATCTTGCACGTGAAACAAAGTTTTGACTGTGACCTGTCACACGAGGTCAAATGTAAAATTTTCCACTTGTAGCATCATGTCCGTGCTCAAAAAATTTCAAGTTTTGGAGCATTTCTGATTTGGGGTTTTCAGACTAGGGATGCTCAACCTGTACATTAATCACTTTACCACTGACATTCAGTTGGCTGGCTTGGCCTTTAGAAAAGATTAGGAATGAAGTCAGCGGAGCACATTGTGGGTGGTGAGGAACTGATCAGGAATAAGATGACTTCCATTTATACTTGTTTGGTTTAAGGTACAAGGTAATCTTGTGCTATAAATATGAGTATCTTTATTCTACAGGTAGAAACTGCAAATATGGGTAGACGAAGTGACCTAGGCAGAATATATAGCACAAGCAGAGATGAAGAAAAGAACCTTGGGGATGGCAATATTTAAGCGAGGAAAAGAGAAGAAGACCCTGCAAGAGGAAAGACAGAGAAGGAAAGATCAGAAATGTATCCAGGAGAAAATGATCCCACAGAAGCCAAAGGAAAACCTTCAGTAAAAGGGAGATGCTTAGTGTCAAGTATTTCAGAGAAGTCGTTATTGAAAACCATACATTGTCTGCCCTTACAGAGTCTATCACATAAAATGGACTAAATGGACATTCATTTATCATTTCCACTAGCACACCATCCTTGTCCTCAAGCCAACTTCAAATACACTGCAGAAGATATAAATATTAATTTTTAAAAATCTGTTTCTCCTACATTTCTGTCTTAATGCTCTACGTTCTCTTTTCGTTATCTTTAAACAAATATAGTTACTTTGGATTCAATTAAAATTCTCAACTTTCATACAGATGTGGCAAGGGACAAAAAAAAAATTCTCAACTAATTGGATTTCTCCCTTTTCATTCTACTTTTAATACGGTATTATAGACAAGAGAAAAATCACTATCAGGATCGTTGTGTGTCTTGTTTTTGTAACAAGCAATTTCCAGGGCTGCATAATATGGTCCATAGAGTCAATGGAACCTCTGATACTTTGTAAAGCTAATATAAATACAGCTAATACACGAGAGTGACAGTCAACCAGAAGCAGCTAAGGCACTATAAGATTCTGAATCACATAAGATATGATTAAGCTCAAAATTTCTATACTGAAATAGGAAAGTATACATATACAATTTAGAAAGATTTAACAAGGATTGAAACCAAAGATTTTCATTAGACTCCAGTTAACCAAAACACAAAATTACTTCTGTAATTCTGTAACTTTCTTGTAATTTTTACTAAAACGACCTAGTATTTTATATAGTCTTACTTAGAAAAAAGGCCCAATGTTGAAATAAACTGTGATGGAAAAAATCAAATCATATTCCAGACTAGAATTAAACCACTGAACTTACATACTTTAAATGAGTGAATTTTATAGTATGTAAATTACATCTCAATAAAGCTATTAAAACAAAGTCATGTTTTTTTATATCATAAAACCTTAAGATACATATATCATAAAATTTACCATTAGCCATTTTTAAATTTACAATTTAGTAGTATTGAGTCCATTCACACTGTTGTGCAACCATCACCACTACCATCCATGTCCACCTTTTTCATCTTGCAAAACTGAAACTCTGTAACCATTAAACAATAACTTCCCATTCCTTCCTTCCCGTCACTTCTGGCAACCACTAAGTCTTAAGCTTTTAAGTGTTCAGTATAAGGTGATATTCTTACCAGATTATGTATAATATTTGTTAAGGTCCAAGCAACAGGAACACTGAAGAAGGGAATGCTGAGTAAGACAATATGAAGCAAGCCAACTCCCAATGCGTATGTCAGCCACATACCCCGGCTGTTCATTACACGGGTATTTGGATTCACCTCACTGTGGGCAACTCCAACATTCATGTTTGCTCTGTAGGGAGGTAATGAAATGAATCAACACTGATAAACTGGCAAACTAAATACCCCTAATTCTGACATGACAAAGAAAGCGTTATGAGGATTATTTTTTCCCTAGTTATTCTGAAATAGAACACATGCACCCACCAAAATATGCTACTTGCAGATGCTGATGAAGAATCCTCAACTTTTGACATTATGGTGAGATAAACAAGATTTATTTTTACGGTTCTCTTTCAAAAGATAGTTAAAAATCTTTTCCTAAAGCTTGTCTTCTAGCATGTTAGTTTTACTAAATGAAATAATGGACAGGAAAACTCAAAATTGAAAGAGAAAACCTATATTTTCTTATATCATGAGAGCAAAGTGACAAGCCCAGAGCTAAATTTACCAAAAGAATCATCTCATATTAAAAAAAAAAAAAGCAGAACTGACCCAGCCAGTCAGTTGAGTAGCCAGACTCTTTAAGGTAATGTTGTAGCCACAGAGTGGTCAGAGTTCAAATCACTTCTTTTTGAATATTGACGCTGGGAGGAACATGCCATTGACATAATCCTGTGTAAAATTTACATGGTCAAGGGATAATGTTTCTCAATTTTGTGATACAACTAGGTTAAAGTAATGAGTCTTCCGAATATTTCTCTAGTTAACTCCCCTAAAACTTCAGTTTTCTTTCTTTCTTTTAAAAAAGTTTTTCCCTTCCCCTTTTACATTCAAGATGAACACCAAAGGAAGAACTGATTATTGTTCCCACTTATTTTAACGCTGATGTTTACTTAGGTCTAAGTATCTCTTAAAATAAAACTGTGTTAAAGAATACCTATCATCCCGGGGAGGAGGGAAACGGGGATAGATTATATTTGGAACAGCTCTGATTTAAAACATATTAACTTGTTCCATTGCAGAGTTAGCACAGAGAGTAATTTCTCATAACCCCATCCGCGTGGGGTTTCCGCGTATAATGTCCTCTTCACCATCTAAAGATCTCTGGAACAGGAATAAAGCCTCACGGTGACGAAAGATGAATAAAAAATCTCAAATTTACATGTATGAATATTTCTAATACTGTAAACACCCATCGTTTATCATATATTATGTTTAACTGTTACAAGTTATACCTAGAACATGCCACCGCTTAAGATAGTTTTCCCACTTTCCACGAGATGGGAAAAAAATGTTCGAAAGAGGCCTAAAATTTACATCTCAGCTGGAAGGCAAAGCTGGCGTGGTACAGGTCCCACCCCAACCAGAAAACCCCGGCGGGTTTGCCGCGCCGCTTCTGCCAAATACTGACCCCACAGTGAAGCAGCTCTCGGCTCTGCCCGAGCCGGTGCCGGTGCCGACCGCGGCTCGCGGGGGTCCCCGTGGGGGAGCCTCCCGCAGCAGCCTGAGCTCCGGGCCGGTGGAAACTCAGCACAAACCGCTGCTGCTACCGCCGCAGCGCCTCCCCCACCCGCCCCTTCCTTCTCCCAGCAGCACAGCCCGTCAGGGCCGCGGCACCGCAACGAGGACTTGGGCTGCGAGCCTCTGAGGCCACTCGCCCCGCATAGACAGACACGGCGCCGCCGATGCAGCCCGAGCCCACTGTGTCCCCTGAGAACGACACTGGCGCGCCAGCAGCTCCCTACCGACGAAGGCAGCAGTACGAGCCCTCCGTGGTCGTGCCCTCCGCGTTTGTGCCCACTTACCCGCCGCCCCACTCCCGGCCGCCGGCACGGAGCAGGACCAGCCCGGCGGCTACGGCAGCGTATGCCCACGCCCCGAATGCCAGTGGTCCGCCCCAGCGCTGCGCAGCTTGCGGAAGCCTTCAGGGGCAAACTCGCTGGCAGGCGATTGGCTGCGAGCAGCGTCAATCCCACGTTCCTCCCGGGCAAGGCGGGACTAAGTGAGGCGCGCCAGGTGCCCGCTTGGCCGTGCGCGCGCGCGCTGGGGCGAGTGGGAGGCCCGTGAGGCCGGGCCTGGGCGCTGGGTGCTCGCCGCTAGTGGATGGTCATTGCCTGCCTCGCGCGAGCAAGAAGGTAGTGTCGTTTGGCTAACGGGCTTTTATTTTTATATTCTCGAAGGCTCGAGGACTCCCCTAAGTTCTCCCGGGTCCGAGCACGAGCGCCGCCGCGCCGGGGGCACCTCCCGGCAGGGGTAGGAAGCGAACGGGGCGGGCTGGGGGGCGCGCTCGCGTGGACGGCACTGTCGGAGCAGGTCGGGGCTTCCTAGTGGTCCCGGGTGGCCTTTGTTGCAGCCGGTGCCTTAGAACCTTCTGGGTGGAGGACTTCAAATTTGTTTTCCAGCCAGAAAATTTAACCCATGACAACTGTAACTCTTCTTGTGAGTGTGGCGTTTTATAGCATGCTGTGTTGTGCCATTATACAAAGGGTGCAAGTAAACTTTTTTAAGTTAATCACGATTGTTGCTAGTATTATTCTGGGCTTATCCATACGAGGAAGACAGGCATCTGCATTACATTCTGAGGAAATGTGGATTCCATAAATCTTATTTGAGGACGGAGAAGAATAGTCTTGATTAGATTTTTTGCAATTGTCTATGAAATTTCTTCTACCTTGGCGGTGTGCAAAGTTTATGATTTTTATTGCTGAAATAACTTTAAACATTTTGAAATAGATTTAAGGGGATGTTTCCTATACATGTGTATATGTATCTTGCATTTCTGTTCTATGAAAACAATTGGTTTCATTTATTCTTTAATTAAATAAATTATTTTTTAGTGTGTTCTCCCTAAAGTCTTCGAGTTCTCTGATTTCTACTTCTTTTTTTAGGTGCACCTGTTGTCTTTAACTGACTTTCCTGGTCATCGGCAGTCTTCAGAAGTGTTCCATTTCCCTCAGCATAAATGGAAGACTGGCTATCCTAACTTTCTCAGACATTCTATGCTGTGACTTGTAAGCGTGATATCAACCCTTCACTTTTCAAAAGAGGTCATTTGGTATGTTATGGATATGTAAGTAATATAAAACCCCTGTCCTCAAAGAGCTCTGATTGAGGAGGAAGGGACAGACAAACAAATAGAATAACCCGTGATGAGTTTTGGATTAGGAATAAGGAAAAGGTGCTATGAGAATACAGTGGAAGGGTTGCCTAATCTCTTGGGCAATGAAGGGAAGGAGGTTGGAGCAGGGAAGAAAGGTTTCCTTGAGAAGGTGATGTGGAAGGATGGTTAGAAGTCAGCCTAGAGAGAGGGGACATTGTGAGCTAAGGGAGAAGTGGGTAACACCACGTTAAGAGAGACAAGTTATATAGTATGACTGGCCTAATGCACATTTGGGGAATGATGGGATGAGATTAGAAAGGCAGGCAGAAATCCAGTTGTTAGGGAGTTAGGACAACCTGGTTAGAAGTTGGAATCCTTTACAAAAGTCTTGAGTAGGATAGCAACGTGATGAAGTTTAGATTATAGAAAGAACCCTGTTAAGTGGTTGAGGTTGAAGTTAAAATATTAATTAGGTAGTTATTGCAGTAGTTCAGGGGAGAAAGATTGAGGGGCTGAACAGAGGCAGTACAAAGAGGAGAGGACTAGCTTGGGAAATATATAGATAGTAAGATAGATAGGACTGGGTGGCAGGATGAGTGAGGAAAATTTCTAGGATGACTTCAGGGTTTCTAATTTTGCTTTGTGTGCTTGGATGGAAAGTGTTCAAGGGCATGGCCTTTGGAGTCAGACATGCCAGGGTGTGCATCTGCCACTTAATAGTTTTATGATCTTGAGCAAGTTATCATGCCTTTAAATTCCATTTGTGATAGAGCAATGATAGTATACATAGGGTTTTGTGAGGAGTAAATGGGATGTTGTATATAAAGTTCTTATGTTAGCTGTTACTTATATTATCAAACAAATATAGGAAGAAAGCTAATTATTACTTAAGCAGAATGTGCATGTACAAAAAAAGAAAGTTAATTAGAAAAAGATTCTGAAATCAGTTTGGTACATGTTAAGTTTAGGTTGGTTGTCTTCAGTCATCTAAATGATGATATTTAGAAGATAGGTGGAAATAAGGCCCTGGCATCCAGTAAAAGTTATGAGATACAGGTGAGCTAGGAGATAAAATGGAGGCCAGTTAAAATTAAGTATATAAAAGAAAGGAGTCAAGGCAATGGTGACTTGCTGGGAAGGAGGACAGTTTTTCTAAAGTTTACATTGACACAAGAAAGGTGCTGATAAAATTATTTTTAGTGGCGCTTCATTAATATTCATGAAATGCTTCTACCTTAGTTTGAGAATTCTAATAATCTAAGAAAAACACTGATCAACAAAACTTTGTGGTATTAACCTAGCCTCACCTCAGCCTTCTGGACGGTTGTTTTAATCTCATCACCTTTGTCTCATTCCTTATTCCCTACGATGCCTCTTCCAAAATCTCTTTTTTCAAATCTTTAATTTCATCCCCATATTTCTTAACCTTCTAGTTTACTGAGATCATGGCAATTTATTGCATAAACTCTGTCATACCTTGTGGACCCCAACCCACCATGTCTTCTGATTTCCTAAAATGTCGGAATCCCTACCCATACTCTTCTTCCTTCAGTGTCATACCATGTTTCTTCTCTCTTAACTAACTGCTATGGTCTGAATGTTTGTGTCTCCCCAAATTCACAACTGGATGATATCATTATTATCCCCATTTCATAGATTAGGTGATTTTTTAGAGAGTTTAATTTCTTCAGTGTTACATAGCTATTAGTGTGACAGCTAGTATAAAACCAAAGTAGTGTGATTTCAGAGCCTGCCCTTTTAACCACTACCCTATCCAGCACTGTCCAATAGAACTGTAACGTAAGCCACATATATAATTTTAAGTTTTCTAGTCATATTGAAAAAGGTAAAAAAAAAAAAAAGTTTAATTTTAATAATGCATTTTATGTTCCCTAGTATATCCCAAATATTACATATCATTTTATCCTGTAATCAATATAAAAAAATTAATAAGATTTTATATGTTTTAATGCTGAGTTTGAAATCCAGTGTGTATTAGCACATCTCAATTTGGACTACCCACATTTCAGGTGCTCATCAGCTACATGTGGCTAGTGGCTACCATATTGGACAGTGAAGATCTATACCCTTAGGCACAGGTGGGGAACCTTTTCATGTTGGAAGGCTGCATTAATGTAGCATTATCAAATAAGGCTGAATTCAAGAAACTTCAATTAGATATACTTAAAAATGTACATTATTTTGTAAAAATGTAACTACTGTGTACTTAATAATTTCAAAAATGGAAACTATTTGTTAATTTTAACCTTTTAGTGACTTTATTATGTCTACTTTTTGTTGGAAAGCGTTTGACTATTTGGTTGCAGCATGGAGGTTTGCAGTTTCAGGTGATCTTCTAGATGGGTGTCAGTCATTTGTGATCTTAAGGGTGTCTTGATTTGGGTTAGGTAGGAGAATGTAGATTGGCAGCAGTATGTGGTTGAAAAGTAAGAAAGCATTTTTCTGTATTTCAATTGTATGTTTCTTAGCACCAGACAATGACTTTAAAATGTCATCTATTGAGAGCTCAATCAATCCCATCTGTAGTTCTTTATTTAGCTGCCTTGGTGATATCAACTAGGTGAGGCTGAAATGCTGATTTGAGTGTGATGTCATGATTCTCAAAGTCAGTGAACCTTTCACCGTATTTGCCAATTAATAGGTCTGTAACAGCTGTGTATTCTTCAGATGATTCACATATATCATCCTCATCAGTGACCTTTGCTAATTGGGGAAAATGTTCATCTGAAATTTCCTTTTGAGGAAGTGTTTTGAGAAAAGTTAGGTTTTTTCCAAAATGCTTGGATTTTTTTGCCACGTACAGTATATAGACTTAGTTTTACGTTGCAAAGATATATTCAAGTCATTTTGATTTGACATATCACACAGAAATGCTGCATTCCTATAGCAGTCTTCTTTCAATAGTTCACATTGTTGTTTCTGTTCTTCATAAAATTTAACTAACTGTTCTCACAGAGATAAAATTTGGGCTAACACCTGTCCCTGCAATAGCCAAAGCACTTTTAGAATGATATGGCAAATCCATACTGAACACCTCATCATTCAACTTTAGCATGTTATGGAAGTGAGGATGCCATGTTGCATTTGCACGAATATAGTTAACAGTACTTATAACTTGTTGCAAAGTGTCACTTAAAATAGCTCTACCACAGAGATTTTGCTGATACTAGGTACAATGAAAAGAAATGAGAGCATCTGGATCTGTTAATACATTTTTTAAATCTGTGCAATAAACCCTTCATGTTTTCCTATCATGGAAGTTGCACCATCTATACACTCACTAAATTTACCAAATTCTGTCTATTTTCATGACATTTATCTTGAAAGTTGTGAAAGATACGTGTTCACAAGAGTGCCCAAAGTAACTTTTTGTAGCAAAGACAATCTTCTGTTATAACCCGAATGAAGTATAAAAACTGAGCTGAGTCAGTAGTATCAGTTGATTAATCCAAAACAATTGAATAGTATGTTTTCCTTTCAAAGTTTTGCATGACGTTGTGTTAAGTTAATGGCTAATTCATGCTGCTGATCAGTTGTGTTCTCCTTGAAAGAGGCAGTGGCTTCAGTGGCATTATTTCTAGGTCTTATTGCTGCTTTTTTGCTTTTCATCTTTTAATTTCTGCAGTATAACCTTTCATACCTCTCCCTCTAATTTAAAATATTTGTGATTCTTATGAGTGTGTAATGCTGATGAGCATTGAATTTCTGTAATGTTGATATTGTGGTATCACAAAGCAAGCAGATCATCTTATCTTTGCAGAAAGAAGAAAATATTGCAATTCCCAATCCTCATTAAATAATGTTTTCTCCCTTCAGCATTCTCGTGTTCTTCTTTGACATGATGGGCTGTTAAGCAGACAGAATTAAAAAATACTGTTGAGCTGTGCAGCTATTCATAAATTCCACTTCAAACAGAAACAGTGCACAACTGTCAAAAACTGATAACAGACTGGTGTACTTGACCCCCATAAACTCTCACCAACCAGCCTCGTGTGATAGTCGTGCCAGTCAGGTGGGGGAAGTTGCAGCTAAATCATGAGTGTAACAACTGCCAATTTAGCCCTTATGGCTTACTAATGTTCTAATTGTGCTAGTCAATCTGGGAGGATTACTTTGTTGAAACTTATTTTATTCTTTGGTATTTTAAATGCGTTCATTTTAAAAATATAAAAGATGAGCAAAAATGTATTAATAAAAATAAATGAATTTGTTTTGTAAAATTTGGATTCAGTCACAAGGCCACACTTAAGGACCTAGGAGGCCACATGTGGCCTTAAGGCTGTGGGTTCCCCAGCCTTGCCCTTAGGTCTGAGGTCATTCTGAAGCTTCAGAAGATTGTGAAAGGTACCTTTTACTTGTGACAGCACTAATTTATGTGAATGTTGTGACAGTGGAACAGCATTACCTGACTGGGAGTAGGAAAGCTTGCCAGCCCTTGAGAGGCACAAAAGCCATTGAAAGGTAGTTGTTGACAGTTACTCTACTTAAAACTGGGTACCCCCAAACTAAATCAAAGATATAGATTAATTAGAGGGTAATTGTTAGTATTAAAAAAGAATTCCCAGCATTCTTTTACATAATGCTCTCTTATCATGGTACTGTGCATTTTATAAAGTTTTAGCATTTATAGAACATTTTATATGTACTTTCTTATTTGATTCTTACAGTAAACTGGTCAGTTATTAGCTCCGTTTTTACAGATGATGAGTTGATTTCACAGAGGAATTTGAGTGATTTACTTCATCTTATGTGTAATGAAGATGAACCCCAAGACCTGTTTTATAGATTCTGATACATTGTGTTTTTTCATTGTGCCAATCATCTTTGCCTTATGTGTAGCAAAATATAGTTATGCTGTATTTATGAATTGTGACCAGTTAACACCCTCAGAATGAAATATGTTGACCTCAGAAATGCATTCCTTAAAATCCTGTGTAATTGTTACAATGCCAATACTCCATTTCCTACTCAATTACTGAATCTTATTTTACATGACTTTGTCTTATGTTGCTTTAGAAGGAATCCTAATCTGACACCTTCTGGTTTTGTTTGTTTTGGGCATTGCTATTTTCTTTGGACCTAGACTCCATAGGATTGAGTCATCATGTGAGCATATAACTAGTCATGGTAAATAAAGGAAGTACTTAGGGTCCTCCCTGCCTCCATTTCTTTGTCCAGGAAAATATTGACTCTAGGGAAGAATTGCGTGTTGTGAAGCTAGTGTTTGTTTTTCTGAAGTTAGGCATTAAGGCAGATGCAGGCCCACTCCTTGCATGTTTTACATATGGAATTTCCAGTTGAGATTTGTTTGTTTGTTTGTTTATACAAAGGTTTCCAGCCTTAAAACAATTATTCACGCTGGCAGATTTTGGATCTACAGGTGGGATCTAGCATATAAAGGACCTGGAATGCCAGTTTAGAGATTTGAACTTTATCTGTTGGCTTTGGGGAGCCACATGATCAAAATGATGTTTTAGGCAGAATAATGTAGAGGATAGTTATCCGACATGTCTGGCATCTGACTAGTTCAGATTAACAGTAATTCTAGGGTCTAGATAGCCTAACTCCAAAAGACCTCAGTGATGGAAAAAGACGTTATAACTCATCAAAACGTATGGATGACTAATGATGTTTAAGTGAGACTGTCATTATCTACATCCCAAGGTGATAGCACCACCTGGTCATTCCCTGGAAAACAGATCATATATTACACTCATTATAGCACAACTGTTCTTATCATTCTTCAGTTATTACCATAGTGTAATTTACCAACTGAATGTTTTTAAGAAATCTTTTTACAACATGCTTGTTTCAATGATTCCAATGTGCATGCTTTCAATGATCTACTATGATGAGTTTGGACGAAGACATAGTTGGCACAGACATTTAAGGAAATACAATTGAGATAAAAATCTCTAACTGATGAGAAGTACCTAGGCCCAGTTACTTCATCACTCAGTCTTTTTTAACCTTTTAAGTGATATAATAATTATAAATTACAATTTTTATACATAGTACCTACTTTTTTTTTTGTTTGTTTTTGAAACAGGGTCTTTCTCTGTTGCCCAGGGTATAGTACAGTGACATCATCATAGCTCAGTGCAGCCTCTAACTCCTGGGCTTGAGCAGTCCTCCTGCCTCAGCCTCTGGAGTAGCTGGGATTGCAGGTAAGCACCATCATGCCTAGCTAATTTTTTAATTTTTTGTAGAGATAGGGTCTTGATATTGCCCAGGCTGGTCTTAAATTCCTAGGTTCAAGTGATCCTCCTTCGGCCTCCCAAAGTGCTAGGATTATACGTGTAAGCCATGGTGCCCAGCCCATAGTACCTACTTTTTATGGGTTCAAGGTTTAAATGCAATCTCACATGTAAAGAAAGTGCTTAGCATATTGTCTAGCGTACTAGATATTTAATAAATGTTAGTTCTTTTTGTTGTAATTATCATTTTAGTTAATGGGTGGTATAGATAGGGTGACCAAGGGTCAAGAATCATGGAGGCTAATTAGGAAATTATATTGTATAATGCTGAGAGCTTGAACTGTTAATGGGGGGAGGATAAAAATGAAGAACTAAATGTGAGAGATACTGAGAAAAGAATTGATGGGATTTAGGAGTTGATAAGATTTGGGTCAGGGTGAATGGCTTATTGTGATAGTAATGTCATGGGGTTGGGGGAGCTGACTGTTAACACCTTGAGTTTAAGCTAGTGATTTCAGCAGGCAGTTGGAAATATAGGGTTGGAGTTTCAGAGAAAACTCAGAGTTGTGGTTATCAGTTAAAGCCTCACAAAAACTCTGAGAGAAATCAGGAAAAAAGTTTGTAAGCTCTGGTTCTGGTTAAAAAAAAAATGAAAAAAAAAATTAGAAAAAAAGCAAAAAAGCAATTTTCTCCTTCTTACATTGTTATGGTTTTTTTTTTTTAACTCAGTTTTGGTTATTTTTATTTGTAAGAGATAATTAGATTACACATCAACACAGGAAGTATTGAATGACTTGCCTATATTTAAGTCTCAGGTCTGCCTCTTAATAACTGGATGACCTTGGACAAGTTTCCTAACTTCTCTGTGCCTCAGTAGTCTTATAAAATGAAGGTGATAATGGCACCTATTCCAAAGGGTATTAGTAAGAAATAAATGATTAGATACTGTATTTACTGACAATAGAGTCTGGCATACAATAAAGCTTAACGAATGTGAGCTATTATTACGTCATTATTATTGCTGTTGGTTCTGTTAGTCAAGAATGTTTGTTTACCAGTTCTTATTTTTACAACTTGTATTTGTATCTTCTAGCTACTCTGCTAACAGCTAGAATGAAACAGTTGCCTGCAGCAACAGTCCGCCTCCTTTCAAGTTCTCAGATCATCACTTCAGTGGTCAGTGTTGTAAAAGAGCTCATTGAAAACTCCTTGGATGCTGGTGCCACAAGCATAGATGTCAAACTCGTGAGTGTCCTTGAGAAGCCAGATACTTTCAAAGCAAAAAAGGGTTGGACAGATGTTTTCTCCTTAAACCTTTGTTTTTTTCTGTGTACCAGCAAATTATTCTTAGGACATTGGACTATTTATTTGTCTTAAGGGTAAATTGTTAAAAATAAATTTTAATTTAAATCAGCATTATAGTAAAACTAAAAATTATGAAAGAAAACATGTTCTTTAGGACTTTGTCACCTAAAATGTCAATTTAAAGTCTGTATGTACTCCAAATAGTTGTCCTTGGTTATTCATATTTACTTGTTTTAAACATTTCCCTTTGCCATTTTATTTTTTCCACTTAATCTTATTTCTAAACCATTTCCCTGTTACTTCAGTTTCCACATTTTTAAATTTTAGTGTTTTGTACAAAATCTTTTTTTTTTTCCCCAAGACGTGTGAGTCTCACTCTATCACCCAGGCTGGAGTGCAGTGGTGTGATAATAGCTCACTCACTGTAGCCTTGAACTCCTGGGCTCAGCGATGCTCTTTCCTTAGCCTCCCAAGTAGGTGGGACTACAGGCATGTGCTGCTATGCCCAGCTACTTTTTATTTATTTTTTTTAGAGATGGGGTCTTGGTTATGTTGTTCAGGTTGGTCTTGAACTCCTGGCCTCAAACAATCCTCCTGCCTCAGGCTCCTGAGTCACTGGGATTACAGGCATAGCTACTGTGCCCAGCTAAATCATTTTAGTTAATATGACTTAACAACACTCAATCATGATTTATTGAACTTAGTTTGCATATCTGTTTGCTCTGTTGTAAATTGCTAGCTCATAGATGTAAGGTCTATAATTTATTTATTTTTGTGTCCTCCATACCTGGCCAGTACCTAGTACATACCAGAAAGATGAATAAATTTTTTTGATTTAATATAAGAATATTTTTTTTTAAGTCTCCTAATTATTAGGTATTTGTTATTTCTAGTATCATGGAATTAGAAATAATGCTGATTGGAATATCTTCGTAGGAAAGGGACCTAAACTTTTCTTATCTATCAGATAAAATTCTATGAGATCTCTATCTCTTTATATATATATGTATAAATAAAATACCAGTCACTTCTTATAAAAGCATTGTGTACTAACTACTACTTTACCTATTTTAGAAATAGTTAATGTTCTGAGACCTTGCCCAAAGTCACATAATTAGTAAGTAGTGGCACTGATATTAGAATCCAGGACTTTCAGACTGTAAAACCCATTCAAGACCTTTCCTCTGTGTCGGTGGTTCTTGTAATGTTTGGGTGCATCAGAATAACTTAGAGCATTTGTTAAAATAGGTACTGGGCCCCACTCCTAGAACTTCAGGTTCTAGGTTGGGCCTGACAATTTGCATTTCTAATAAGTTTCTAATTGATAGTGATGCTAATACCTTAGAGAACACACTTTGATAAGTGCTTTTTTATATCAAATCTGTATTTTGTTTTTAAATAATATACTCTAAGCTTTATAAACCTGAAAAAAAAGTAAATTAAACCCAAAGAAAGACAATTTATGTTTTTTAGGCATTTCTTATAGTTCAGTCTGATTAGAGTACAAATGGTAATAATTGAATAGGATTAGATAGTTATATCCAACGGATTTCACTTAAGAATCTTAGACAAGCAAATGTATCTTGTTCTTAAATGTCTCTGGAAGAAAAACATTGTTCTGTAAAATAGTGTTGCAAAGTCAACAGAAGTCCTCCTATAAGACTAAATAAAACATTTTAACCTGACTATATATTTTAGTATTGACGTTTACTAACTGGTTTGTAGAATTTTAAAATAAATACCACAAATGTTTTATTGTGGTTTTGTGCAATAATAGCTATCCTGACTAGGTATGTTGTTATAATTAATTAAACATGATAATACAATTTTAAATATTAAAACAGATCTTTATGTTCTGATTTTACTCTAATGCCTAGAGTTCTTATTTATGTCTCGATTTGCATTTCTGTATTGAATGATTTTTCTATAAAATGAAGCAAATTATTCATGGAATGTCAACTTAATTTTAGATTGAGAGATTTGAGGAACTAAATCTTAGATGTTTTCCTCCAATGCTTTGTATATCTTACTTAAAAAATGCTGACATTTGTAGTATTATACAATTTTAGGTTATTAAAAAGCTGTGGTATTTTTTTTTTTCTTTTTTTTTTTTTGGAGCAGTTTTGTTTATTTATTTTTTTGAGACAGTCTCCCTCTGTTGCCCGGGCTAGAGTGCCATGGCATCAGCCTAGCTCACAGCAACCTCAGACACCTGGGCTCAAGCCATCCTCCTGCCTCAGCCTCCTGAGTAGCTGGGACCACAGACATATGCCACCATGCCTGGCTAATTTTTTTCTATTTTTAGTAGAGACAGGGTCTCACTCTTTGCTCAGGCTGTTCTCTAACTCTTGAGCTCAAAAGATCCTCCTGCTTCGGCCTCCCAGAGTGCTAAGATTACAGGTGTGAGCCACCATGCCTAGCCAGATGTATTATTTTAAATACTATAGTCATTATAATTTTAGGAAGTATTTTTTCCCCCTTTATAACTTGCATCTATGGTCATATGTGTAAAACTTTGTGGAGTCAGTCTTATGATAGAAGTTGGCTACCAAATTTAGGATATGGTATTCCTAGAAAGTGGTCACTATAGTAATTTAGATTTTGTTTTTATTATATATGCATATTTTTAGCATTAGAATATAAAACTAAAATATGAATTTAGTTTTTAAAAAATTTTTCTTGACTGTTGAATTAAAAAGTCACTGAGGTTGCCAAATTAGGTGTTTCTCAGCAGTTTTCTGTTAAGTGATTATTTGCAGAAAGAAATTGAGAAAGTTATAATGTAGTAAATGTTTAAAGTTTTTTATGAAAGCAGCAAGGGAAAAAGTATTAAAAATCAGGTTGAATAATAATTGCTAGAGTCTTGGTGGGTAGAAAAGTTTTGTTTTATTGGTGATAGTGTTCTGTTTTGTTTCGTTTAGGAGCTTATATATATATGAAAGGAAGATATAATTTGGAAAAAATTTTTTGGTCAAATTTAAACAAATTATCATAAATGCTCATTGTAGTGAAACAGTTAAAAGGACTGACCTCCTTATTTTACTGTTGAATTTGAGCCCAAAGGAAATAAGGAACTTGTTAGGAACACAACCAGGAATTAGTAGAGCTAACGATTTTAAACTCTTATTTCCATAATGTTATGCTTCCATATGAGGTAAATAAATGGCAAAATTATTTCTTCTGTTGTTTTTTTTTGCTTCTAAATGTGATAACAGTTTAATATTTTTATATATAAAGGTGTTTTTTAACATTTTATAGGAAAACTATGGATTTGATAAAATTGAGGTACGAGATAATGGTGAGGGTATCAAGGCCATTGATGCACCTGTAATGGCAATGAAGTACTACACCTCAAAAATAAGTAGTCATGAAGATCTGGAAAACTTGACAACTTACGGTTTTCGTGGAGAAGCCTTGGGATCAATTTGTTGTGTAGCTGAGGTAAGGTAATTTATATTGGTTATAGTAGTGATTTCATAATTACAAAATATTAGAATTAAGAGAAATAGTCCAGTATTTGATGAAGTATGTTTTTACATTTTTTATTATAGTAAAACATGCATAATGTAAAATTTACCATTTTAACCATATTTATTTATTTTGGTTTTGCTTTTTGAGATGGTCTTGCTGTCACTCAGGCTGGAGTGCAGTGGCATGATCATAGCTCACTGCAGCCCTGAACTCCTGGGCTCAAGCTATCCTCCTGCCTCAGCCTCTCAAGTAGTTAGGACTACTGATGAGCACCCCCATGCCCAGCTATTTTATTTTAATTTTTTGTGGAGATGGGTCTTGCTATGTTACCCAAGCTGGTCTCAAACTCCTGGCCTCAAGCAATCCTCCTGCCATGGCCTCCCAAAGTGCTGGAATTACAGGCATGAGCCACCACACCTGGCCCATTTTAACCATATTTAAGTGTACAATTCAGTGGCAGTGGCATTAAGTACATTCACATTTTTATGCATCCATCACCATTATCAATCTCCAGAACTTTTTCAGCATCCCAAACTGCAACTATGTACCCATTAAACACTGAATTCCCATTCCTTTTGCCCCTATACCACAGTAACCACTGTTCTACTTTGTCTCCATGAGTTTGACTATTATAAGTACCTCATATAAGTGAAATCATACAATATTTGTTCTTTTGTGTCTGTCCTTAGCATACCGTCTACAAGGTGCATCCATGTTGTAGCATGTGTAAGAATTTCCTTTTTAAGGCTGAATAATATTTCATTGTATATACCACATTTTATTTATACTTTCATCCATCGATGGACACTTGGGTTGCTTGCACCTTTTGGCTGTTGTGAATAATGTTGCTGGGAACATTGGTGTACAAATACCTGTCTGAGTCCCCACTTTCAATTCTTTTGGTAATAATATACCCAGAAGTGGATTTGCTGTGTCATACGGCAATTCTGTGTTTAATTTTTTGAAGGGCAGCAAAGTGTGTTTTGCTGTTAATATTTATTAGAGGAACAGGTGGTTTAGTGGCCCATTGGCTTGGAAAAAATACAGCAAAAAAACTAAACAGATATGTAACTATAGCACTTCTTAAAGCCTTTAACTAAAGCACGTTGTAAATCTCAAGGTTGGTGATTTATAGTAGGTATATTTCCCTATACCTACTTGACTATGAAACACCTGAGAAGCATACCACTGTTTTTGTTTTTTTATTCTGTGGAACACACTTGGAAATATCACACGAGTCAATACAGGTAATGAAATTATGCTCTAGAGATGTGAATTGACTTGGTTTAAACCCTAGCTAGTTAGGGGCAGATTGGATCCAAGAACTTTACTCTTCTAAACTGCTGGTTAGGTACTTTCAATGTCTATAAACCCATGAGTTCGGTGCCTGGCACACTCACTTGCACAGAACCAATTATACTACACTGCCTCTGTTCCAGATTTTATAACTAGTTTGTGGCAAAGCCCATCTAGAATCTTGATCTCTTCATTTACATATATCCCAGTTGTGTTTGATTACATGATTCTGTGGCTGTTGGGCTCTTTTATTGTGTAATAGTATCTGTATGCCAGTGAATGATGGTAATTGTGAGGGTCTCTTTAGCTGTTGAAGTTTGTCCAGTGGTCATATGTAATCCTTCATTTGTGCTTAGGCCGGCAGACCCGATTTAGGTGAGTTATGTTCTGGTGCAGTAAAATGATAGGACTTCATGCCTGTTGTCCAGGAAAAATGGCATGGATCTGAGAGATTGTTACTGTCTCCTTTTCTGGTCTTTGGAAATCTGTTTAGTAGCCTAGTCTCCCCAGCAGTGATGTATTCTCCAGGCTCATTGTGGTCTTCCCTCAGCACTTCTGTCTTTGAAGTGCTGGCACAGTGTATGTTTTTTCTGTTTTTTTGAAGATAGGGTCTCATGTCCACATGCTCCTTGACTTACAATGGGGTTAAATCCCAATAAACCCATTGTAAGTTGAAAATGTTGTAAGTCGAAAATGCATTTAATACACTGACCTACCAAACCTCATAGCTTAGCCTAGCCTACCTTAAACATGCTTAGAACACTTCTGTTAGCCTATAGTTGGGCAAAATCATTTGGCAACACTGTACACTGTAGAGTATCAGTTGTTTACCTTCGTGATGGTGTGGCCAACTGGGAGCTGTGGCTCACTTCTACTGCCCAACATTGCAGGAGTATCCTACTGCTTCCTTTTGAAGGCATTTTGCTTCCACACTATTGTAAAGTCAAAAAATCATAAGTTGAACTACTGTAAATTGGGGACCATCTGTATTCACCTACTCTTTTACTTTGGGGCTCTGTGGGTGATGTCCTATGTAGGCCAGAAAAATTGTGGGGGTGATGAAGTTTAAGTGGGAGGTTTTTGCTTTTGGAACATAGAGGACTAGGGGCTCTTGCTTGTTAGAATCTGCATGCTCAGATACCATTGAAGGTGCACTCTTAAAACCTCTGTCCATACATAATCTAGCACACCATGTGCTCTGTCTTGTTCACTTGTTTTATTTAGAGTTCACTGAGCCTCCAAATAGATTTTGGGGAAGAGTGACCGGAGATACGACTGGGCATTGCCCATCTTTCTGCCCAGAGACTGTATATGGGAACCTATAGCCCTGAATCTCATACAGAGTGTCTGTTTTTAAAATGTAATGGAGTTTGCAGTAGGGAACCTCTGAACCTCCCAGTACTAGTACTGTTGTTAGAGTTCTCAGTGGCTATTTTGGAAGTTATATTTTTTGTTGTAGAACTTAAGTATTTGATATTTTTTTAGCTGTTAGCAAATAATCTTTAAGCTTTATTTGGTAGAATATTGTCAGAAAAGATATAATTCAGCATTTCTGTATCTTCTACAAGATGTTTATTACCTTTCAGAGCTGAAGTTGGTCATAATCAGCTTTGTATGCTAGGTGGCAGCACTGTACTTAGTCTTTATAAATATGTTATACATGAACCGCGTGATTTATCCAAATCTTCATTGCAGTTCTGATTCTAGATAGCAGTTTTGCAAGTCTTTGTCCATTGGTCACTCCGTCTTGTTTCCTTATTTGATTACTTAAACCCACTTAATAGGCAAGTTTATAATTTTGTCTTTTATTTTTGAGGCATTCAAATGGCCTGGAGTATAAATAGTTAAAATCATTTTGCTCATCAAAATTACAAAAGAATTACCAAAGTATCACAATAATGGAAAACTATAAGCTTAAAAAAATTATGTTTGCAATTTACACATTGCAATGCCAAGCATTTTTGAATCTTAGAAAATATTAATGGACTATTTTATTGAATCCCCATTCTTGTAAATCTTTGGGAATCTTTGGAAAACCATACCACACATATACACACACAGAGCACAATGAATTTGTACACACATATATACCCCAGATCAAAATACAGACCATTATCAGCACCCCAGAAAGTTCTCTCATACCCCCCGCAGTCAGTGCTCCTCAAAAGTAACTGCTATTCTGACCTCTAGCAACATAGATTAGTCCTACATGTGCTTGAACTTGATATAAATAGAATCCTGCAACATGTGTTATTTTATCATAGTTTTTGAGGATAATTTAGGATTGATTGTACCTGAAAGCTAAGGAAATATAGAACTGGAAGGGATTCTGGTGGTGGTAGTGGACCCTGGTATATCACCCAGATCCCTCCTTCAAGACTGAGCACTCATCTCCCATCTTCCAAGAGTGTTGGTGACTGGATGCTCACAGCCGAATCTCCCCCGGAGATTGCCCTTACCCAGGTCATGCGGGGCAACCTGCATCCAGTAACTGGTTGATGAGGGTTGTAAAGGCCCAGGCCCACCCAGTTCAGGGCTAGGCTTCCCTGTCCCCACAGGTGATCATTCCAGAGTACTCATCAATACATTTCTTGTTTACTAATCTTCGACTTGGAGTCTGCTTCACTGGTAAGCCAACGTACGATGCAGGTCTTCTATGGTTCAGTCTCTTCATATTACTGATGAGGAAAACTGGGGTCTGGTGAAGCCAAATGCCAGGTCTTCTTACCCCAACTTCAAAACACAGTCTCTAATAAGTAATCAACTAATACTTCATTGTCTGCTCTATTTTGGGTGCTGTGCTAGGTAGGCTATTTCAGAGGAACTGTGCACAGTGAAGTAAATGGAATATGAAGTTTGTGACCTATGCAGGAATATAGTTTGTCCAAGGCAAAGCCCAGAATTCAGTTCTAATTTCATGCCTTTCAGTACTGCGTTCTCCCCAGTAGGCTATATTGCCTTCTTACTAGCATGGTTAGAAAGCTATTTTTAAGTTTAAAAATACCTCCATATTAAAATAATAAATACACCCAGGCCTACAGTGGTAAGCTCAATAGATAAATTGTTAGCAGTAGTCGGATTAAAACTTATATGGGAGGACTGTGAATAGTATTTCAGAAAAACAAAGTAATATATGTTTGTTAAAGTCAGTTACATTTAAAAATAAATGTTCGGTAAGGCTTAATGAGTGCTTTTTGGGAAAAAAAGTTGACTTTTTAAACTTGAATATTCTTCAGCACTCAGAAGGAATTGAGGTTACATATATAGAAGTTCCTTATTTATTTTCAAGACTCTGGTTTATTTTGAAATTTTTATATAGAGATTTACAGTTACATAATAAAAATTAGTGATTTATTTTCTCTACCAAACTGATACAGGTAATTTTAAAAGTCATACTCTTGTAAACCATCCAAGGCTCAACAACTTGATAATATGTACTTGGGAATTAGTTTTCTTGCACTATCAAACAGTCATCACCCAAAACTCCAATTTTCAACATTTCTTTTCATTAGGTTACTTTAAAGATGCTAATAATTTTAGTTACGAAAAGAAAAATTAAGCTAGACTTTCAGCAAAATTGGCAGGAGGAATCTAAATTCTGTATTCTTTCTGAATCTAATTCTGTATTCTTTATTCATATACTGGAAAAGAATGGGCAATTTTCTTAACTTATCAATTATAAAATTATTTCCAACCTTAAACAGTCCAAAGGAGTAAAGCATTCTTTTTATATATAGAGAGTAAACTATTGATATTTAAAATAGAATTACTGCTTTCATAATCTACAATGAATGTAAGTATATCAGTGACAAACACAAATTAGTAATGGTTTTCTTTAAAATCATGTCAGCAAGCATCACTTCTTTTAACATTTATTGCTTGTAGAGCAATAATTCTGAGTTATTGTCATCTTCAGTGTTAAATTGCTGGTATTGTTAAATTACAGCTTTACTAAACACAGTGACTAGAATGAACTAGAGATAGTGAAAATTCTGCTTTTGACCTTTTCATAAAAATTTTTATAAAGACTACTTGTATATATTGTTACTATCACATAATAAGATGTATATAATAAAAGATCTTATTCCTTTTTAGGTTGATATTTTTTATATGTATTATATTATAAATGGTCTTTTTCATGCACAAGAAATGTTTAAGAAACTCATTTAAGCTTTTTGGACTAGATTTTAAATGGAGGCTAAATTACACCTTGGTTTTAGGAGAAATACACAACAATTTTGTCTTTTTAAACTCAAAACAAACTCTGAGCTAGGAGTCAGAAGCCTAATTCTAAATCCCAAGTGTTTGAATAGGAGACCTAGCCTAAGGTGTAAAACAGGTTAACTTTTCTGAGAATCTTTTTTTTTTTAAATCTATAGTGTGAGGATAATGATTTGAGGGTCAAGTAAAATAATACATGTTAAAGTATCTTAAATATTGTCTTATGCCATACAGATGAAAGTTATTTCTACTTTAGACTTGAATGAATGTGAAAAAGTAGTATTCAGCTGTATCACATATGTGATGAAGTTATCACAATTCCTTGTTCCCTTCTGCTGGCAGTATTTTGCATCAGCATCCAAAGTTCATTCAGACTGCTCCACATTTTTGGGAAATCCTTTGTAAAATTTAACAGCCATTCATAGGTAAATTCCTAATTCACACCAAAGGTCTTCATTCTGTATCATAAGTTCATTTTTTCCCTCAGAAGAATTAGAAGAGTTTGCCAGCCTTCCTCTTCATAGCATTCATATTTATTGATTCATTCGTTTAACATTTTTAAGTGGTCACAGTGTGCTGGGTATTCTTCTGACCTATCAAAATCACATACAGTTGATCCTTGAGCAGTGTCAGGGTAAGGGGTACAGACTCCTGGTGTAGTCAAAAATCTGCATGTAACTTCTGATTCCCTAAAACTTAAATACTAATAGCCTACTGTTGACCAGAAGCCTTACCGCTAACAAACAAACAACACATATTTTGTATGTTATATACTGTGTTATTACAATAAAAGTAAGCTAAAGAAAATGTTATTAAGAAAATCATAAGGAAGAGAAAATATATTTGCTATTCATTAAGTGGCAGTGGATCATCATAAAAGTGTTCATCCTTGTTGTCTTCACATTAAGCAGGCTGTGGAAGAGGAAGGGTTGGTCTTGCTGTCTCAGCGGTGGCACAGGCAGAAAAAAAATCCACGTATAAGTGGACCCATGCAGTTTAGCCCTCCTGTTGTTCAAGAGTCAGCTATACATAATTTTGTGATGAGATAATACAAGATCTGTAGATTTGTTTTTGTTTTACATCCCATTAAGTCTCCATGGCTTAGAGGAGCAGAATAAGAAGCTAAGTCATTCTGTTTTGAAGATGAAAGTTGGAACTCTGTTATTCGTGGGCCCACATAGCTATAAAAAAGTCAGGAGAAGCTCCTAGCATCATTCTGATGGTTCTAAGCCAAGTAAATGATTCCTGACTCCTTTTCCACAGTGTAGGATACTTCCTATATCCTTTATAGCCATGGTGGTAGAGCTTTAGTCAGAATAGGCTCAGAAATTTTTTAAGCACTTCGAATATTTGGTTCCTAAATACAGCTTCCTCATAGGTTAATAGAACTCTGTTGAAAGTAGAAAAGCCAGGGCCAAGATCTCCCTGTTGCTAGTCTTCCCATAGTAGGCATCTGGGCAGGTTCTAAAATCAGAGTACTTTAGTGTACAGCTATGCACAGGCAGGCATACACAGAAAGCAAAAGAAATTTCAGTCATCCAAGCAAAAGTGCATGTTTCACTTGAATCATAAAGACCATTTATCTTAATTTTCAGACTCATGTTTTCTGTCCCAAAATGTTCATCCAAAAGTCATCTAAATAAAACCAAAAGGCTTTATGATAATTACCTAGTATCTAAATGTTGAAGAAAAACTGTGTTTATCTAAAGTTTAAATGTTTTCATGTAATTTTAATTTTATAATAATACTATAGTTTCTTAAAACTCAGTAACTGGACTAGAGAGTCAGTTTTTAATAACTGATAGCTAACATAACCTCTAAGGCCCTCTAAGAACTTCTAAAACTTCTCCGTTTAAAATAATGGGTTTTTTTTTCTTCTCTTGACACCACTACATTCACTCATTGCTATGATTCCTCAATGTCTGTAGTAAGAACCACCACTGATAGTTTGAAATATCAGAGATGCTCCTGATGGTGGAGTTGTTGCAGGTTTAAATGCTAGCTGCTGCACAGCTAACGCCTTCTGAACCTGTGCCTGGTCCAAAAAAAGGTTTCCTGCCTAGGACACAGGGTCATATGATGAAATGAACTCTTGAAATACAATTCCTTTCCTTCCTCTGAGGAACACACTGTATTTCATGAATTTGTGAAATATGCTTATGTGCTTGTTTTATCCTTCACTGTCTTTGTGAATTACAAAACATTTCCTATCTAAATAAATTTTCCTAGTACCTTACAAATTGTAATTTAAAAACATTTTTAGTATTGAAAAATAATACTGTGTTCTATTTTTTTTACTTTACCATAAATGTTACATTATGAACACTAAGGTCCTATTTTACTTTGTAGCACTTCAGTTTATTTGTCTAGGCTGGCATATGTTTATTATTCACTAATATGTTTAAAGGATGAGCAAGTTAATGTCTTATAAAATGTTTTGAAGTGGTTAAAGCAAAATCCCATGTAACCTTATAAAGTATTAGCATCATCTTCATCTTGTCGCCCCCTTAAAGATGATAATGTAATCATTTATTCAGGACCATCTAGAAGCTACTGGCAGAGTTAGTACTGGAACTCAGAGTCCCAGGGCTGTCTTTGCTCAGTGACACCAAGTTTAGATCAGGTGGCTAGCTCTTTGGAGAATAGAAATAGAATTCAGTTGACCTTGGCATTTTGGAGAAGTAGTTGGTTAAAAGTAGAATTATTTTTAAAGGTGCAATCTTGGAGTGATTAAACACGGGAAAGAAAATCTTTAGCAGTTCTGTCCTGTAATATAAAGCTCTGAACCATGGAATGTATTTTGGGAGAAGTAGAATAATCACTAAAGAGTACACAGAAGCTCACAATTTGTCTGTTTTAGGTACTTTTTTGTGGAGGGGATAGTTATCATAGAAATAGCTTGGTAAGATACCCCTAGTAAGGGTATTGTGGACTTCATTCTCAGAATCTAGCAGATTCTACCAGTATTGTGAGGTAGAGAAGCCTTTTTTTTTTTTTTTTGTGGTGGCTCTAATATTCCCTGCATGGTACCCACTTGCTCCACAGAGCCATATGGCCTACAATAAATGTGCTTGGTTAGGACAGGGTGACAGAACCATCAAATGTAAACCCAACTGGCCCCAGAGGAGTTCCCGCTCCTGAGTAGAAGGATGGCCAAGAAAGATTACGGTCAATTTTGGGTCATCGTTGATCATGATATGTGTGAGGAGGCTATCTTCTTCCTAGTTCACCTTGTTTTCCTTGCCAGCATCCTCATTCCTCACCCTTGGGTTTTTGTCTAACAAAGGTATATTTTATTATTGTTATACTTTCTGACTAATCTCATGAGGTAGGTAAATAGAAAGCTAAGGATGAGCATTACTCAGAAGAGTGCAGACACTTTAAAATTTTATTTCTATGACTAACATCTGAAGAAGTGTTTGCATGGTGAATGAAATCCCTTCTTATGCTTACACATTTTAATGCTAAAGTTTTTTAATTAATAAAAATTTTACACTTAATGAGTTTAAAGCCTGGTTTTAAGAAAAAATTGTCCATAAATATATATATGTATAATTTAAATTTTATTTTTTGAACCATAAATTTGCAATACGGAAATGCAGTTTTTACACAGAATATAAAAAGGGGAGGGAATGATCACTTTACCAAAGGATTATTCATTTGCCATCAAATCTATGGAAACAGTCTTTTAAAAAGCAAGCTCCCCTGATGCAGTTGAATTGTTTGCTTTTACAGATATGTCATATGAGATATATATAATACATACAGCCATTTCAAGTATACTGGTTTGTGTATGAGTGTTTTATTAAAATGCTTGAAATAAAAAGCAGTAATTTGTAACAGAAAAAATACAAGCTGGCCTATTGCTTATTAGTATAACTAAGGAATATTACAAAAGAAGTAGATATAAGAATTTATCAAGTAAAACTTTTTACAATGTTAACTATATTATGTGATAATTATTTTAAATCTAATTATTTTAAATCTAATATCTAAAATGATAATTTTATTAGAAGTTTTTTTTTTTTCCCTCCAGGTTTTAATTACAACAAGGACGGCTGCTGATAATTTTAGCACCCAATATGTTTTAGATGGCAGTGGTCACATACTTTCTCAAAAACCTTCACATCTTGGTCAAGGTAAGAGAGTAGCTTTGTAGCCTTCTTTATCTTTTGTCTTATTTGTTTTAAAAAAGTGTTACTCCTCAAATTTAAATGTATTGCTTTGGGCTTGATCCTGATAAGGGCTAATTAAATTCCACGTGAACATTCAGCCTTTACTCTAGTCACCAGTCTCTTAAATATTTAGAGTTGTTCTCAAAAGGAACTATGTGAGAGACTTGTGGACCACTCAGTGGACTAGTTGCTCTTCTGTAAAAACGGTAACAGCATTCATTTTACTTGTGCTGTGTCACCGGTATCTTCATATATGAAGTATATTTTATTGAAACACCTAAAACATCATTGATTTGGTAGCAATGGTAGTAAACCATATCATGAAGATGTTAATATTATGGTTAAATAATTTAAAATATATTTATTTATGGAAAACTTCAAACATATGCACAAGTAGATAGAACAGTGTACTCTTCACTCACTTTCAGCAATTATCAACTCATTGCTGAAGTTCTTTCTCTAATACCCTTACCTCTGTCCTCCCTTTCTGTATTATTTTGAAGCAAATAAATATATTAATTATTGTTGCTGCTTATCATTTAGTTAATGGAGTTTTATATCCTTTTGTGTAATTCTATTACATTTTAATTGGTATCTTACGTTTTAAGTGTTTCTAAGAACTACTTACTTCTGTAGGGAAAAAATATCTTTTTAGGCTTGAGTTTCACATATCTCCTTTAATCTTTTTCACACTAATTTGTGATAATAGGATGATTAAGAGAGTATTAAAGGTATGGTCTCTTTAAAATGATGTTCAAAAGAATTATTACGTCTAAAAAAGGACTTTTTTGGGTTTTTTGTTTAGCCTTCTCCTCCTCCAGTTTGTATTTTAAATTCATGTTTAATTTTGTGGTCCCTCATTGTAACTTATCAAAGTGCATGCGATATATTTTCTGTGGTTTCTTCCTTCCAGGTTTAACGTTAATGGATTTTTTCCAAATGACTTCTGTCTTCATTGAAATTATTTTCTGGTATCTTAATACTGATACCAAATTCTCTCTTTTTCTTATTTTATAAATCCTTACCTTTGTTACTGATTACTGTTGCCTATTTGGGATTAATATTTTTGGATCCCCCTAGGGGAAAGAGTTAATAGAAACTCCTAAGAAAACACACTGTTTTTTCTCATTTGTTCAGTTAATGAAAATGAGTTCAAGTCTAACAGCTATTTAATTTGATGTATAATAAAAATTGTGTATGTTTTAATTAAAAATAATAGATTGTAATTCTTTTTAGTATGTATTGAAGGTTAGGACAAACCCTCTCCAGAAGTACTCTGAGCTCAGTTCTTAGGAATTCAAATTAGGAAACCATTAGGAGGTATTTGAGTAGCTCTCCAGTAGAGTACTTTAAAGTAATCTAGTCGCCTTATAAAACTTAAAAGTATTTATTTTTATCTTAGTAGTAACCAGTCTAATCTGGATGGCCAGTGGCTCTGCATCACTCATACTTCTCATGCTTTTCTTTATTCATCTCCATGGGAACTATGAAATAACAATCCTGAGATATGGAATCCATCTGATCTTTGCCCTTTTGCTGGTTGATTTTTCTTTTCCTGCTGACCTCAGCCTTCTACCTTTAGGAAGTGAGAACAGGTATGCATATTAAAGAATTTCTATAGTCAATGAATGAACCTTATTTCTTTAGCATATTCCTTTTATCTTAAGAAGCAACATACTTAGGAGATTAGTAGTTATAAAACTAGTAATTAACCTTTCATAACTCACTTGTTTCATCTAATTACTGTTGATTGGTTAGGAAAACAAAAAATTAAAGTCTTAATTTTAAATTGCTCTAGATGGACATATTATAGAAATCTATAAACACTTTCAAAAGGCTTTTACATTTATATTGCTTTAGTGTTGATAGTTTTTGAGTGATTGAATCACAGACTCACATTTCACCAGCTGTCATTCAGCTTCCATTTAAATATTTTCTGTGTAAGATAAAACTACAGTTCAACCATCCTAATTTATACCTGTACATTTAGGGTTCTTGGATTAATTTCTGCTGTGGTGTGAACATCCTTGCTTTGCAGTTCCTCTTCATATCATCTGATAGGATGTCACCTATACATAGCGTAATTGTAAGTGTAGAAACAGCTTACAACAAAATTTTATTTACGCATTGGAAAATTTGTTGCCCATTTAAAAAACATTTTAAAGTGTTTAAAAAGTTTACTGGAAATTCCAGTTATGTTTTTTCTAGGTGTAGGTTTTCTTTTGAATGGATTCATTTAGACATTTAAAATGATTTATGTGTTTAACAGTATGTTGTTTTAAATTGCCCTTACCTTCTGTTCACTTCCATTTTAAAACATTTTTTGAAACTAAAAAGAAATAAATTTATAGCTTTTAAATTCTTTTACCAAGAACACTGACTAAATTGTTTGCTTTTGTCATATCTTTTTCTGTTGTCACTTCTCTTTACCTGAGATAATAAGTATTAAGTTTTCTAAATTGATTTACCCTCCTGGACAAATACTTTTAATGCCTTCTAGTACTTCTGACTTAGAAATTTCTCAGATATCAAAAGTAGTATATTTAAATTGCTCTGATCAAGGTATTTCCTTTCCCTACTTTGTTATTAGAGTAAGGCATCACGTTCTTTGTAAATTCCTGCTATGTGTGATTGTGCATGTATTAAAAGGCCTTTTCATCTTAATTTAAGAATGGAACTTTTATTCATTGAATAGTTTAAGAAAACTTTCTGATACAGTCAAGGAACCATAGCTTTATGTTAGGCATACAAATAGCTGTCTTTATAAATGGCATAACAGAGGGTCATGTAAAAATATACCACGGAGCATATCACAAGACTACATTTTAATTCCGGTGTTTGTAGAATGTGCTAAAGTTAGAGAGCTGAGCGCTTCTCTTGTAAAATATGATAGTATAATGGGGCCTCCTACCTATTGGCTAATATTACTTGGTACTTGTATTTTTAAAGATACACATTTCATTTGGAATCAGAGAAGTCTTTTCCACCACTGTTTTATTCAAACGTAATTCTCATCTTACTAATAATTCTCAATTTACTTTGAGAGAATATTTTTAGGTGCAAAACAATAGTTTATCAATATGTGGATTAGATAGAGTATGGTCTTTGATGCATAACATATATTTGAAAGTCAACAGATACCTTTTTTTTACTTTTATATACACATTTGTATTTTTCCCTCTTGATTTTTGCCTTCTGTCTGTCCACAGCTATAGTGGATGCCATTATATTTGTCATCTAGGAACTCAGTAGTGGGAAACACAGATTGAGTAAATAAATAATGACAATAAAATGAAGCCACCAACTGCCTAGAGAGAGATTAACAAGTTTTTCAGAAAAGATGACATTTGAGTTTGAAGATGGTAGGAGTGTGAAGATGATAGGTAAGAAGGAATGAGTATAACCTTTCAGCAAGAGAAGAGTGATGGATATAGAAGATTTCAAAAGACTATTGCTCTTTGTGTAGCAATGAGGGGGAAAAAACATAGTTTTAAAAAGTTGTGTCTTTCTGTAAACTCACTGAAGAACTGTGTCACAGAGTTTAAATGAACTAAATTCAAGAGAGACTACCCCTTCCTAGAAAAGAAGTGACTGGTGGCCACTTGCATTCTTGGGAGCATTAACTGAGTCTGGAGGCATTTGTGGACAAAGGAGCAGGCATGCTATAGGTAAGAGATCTTTTATGACAGTAGAGGAAACCAGCTGAACTTCTAATAGCCACATGTGGCCTGACAGGACAGATTGGAATATGGGATCTTCAAAAAGACCTAGTCTGCCCCACACACTGAATCTCAGGACTTTGCTGCAGTGATGAAGGAAGTTGGGACTGAGCTAGAGAAAGAAAGATCTTAAAGCCTTGCTAGAGGAAGAGATCTGATTCCATCCTCAAGGCATTTTTGAAACTAGAGGTGAACTGGAACTAAAGGGGAAACTCAGCCACAACTTAGATAAGCTTTTAATTAAGTTGAAAAGATCTGTTTGTTCTTCATTCTAGCTGCTTAACAGGAAACAAAGCACTTTCTCTAGGAAAAAATACTGTCTTCTTCAGTAACTATTTTTCTTTTATACACAATGTCTGGCAAAAATTTGGAGAGACACGAAGAAAGGAAAATGGAATCTATAATCAAGATAAAAAATAGTAGAAGCAAACTCAAAGATAACCCAGATGTTTGACTTAACAGATGAAAACTTTAAAAACAATGATGTTAAAGAATTTAGAAGGAAAAGTGGTCAAAATCAATGTGAAGCTGGAGAATTACAGCAGAGAAATAGAAACTAAAGAGCCAATTGAAAATTCTAGAACAAAAAAAGTGCTATATCTGAAGCATTCGTTGGATGGGTTTAACAGCAGACTGGACATAGCAGAAGAAAAGATTTGTGAATTTGAAGGCAGGTCAATAGAAATGATGTAAACTGAAGTACAGAGAGAATATAGAATGAAAAAAAAGAGAAGAGAGCATCAGAGATTTGTGAGACAACTGTTTAATGTGACTGGAATCCCAGGAAGACAAGAAAGAGAGAGACTGGAGCAGAACAATAAATCTGAAAAGAGAATTTTTCAAAATTGTTGAAAGACATAAAACCATAGACTCAAGGAACAGAATGAACCCCAGGTGAAATAAATACAAACAGAACCACGGGTAAGCACATCATCATCAAATTACTGAAAACCAGAGAAAATACTAAAGCAGTAAGAGGAAAAAATGTATTGAATTCAGGAAAACAACAAGAATGATGGCTGACTTCTCATCAGAAACATAGAAGCCCAGAGAAAATGGAATGATAGCTTTTAAGCATTTAAAAAAAAATTGTCAACCTAGAATTTTATAACCAGCAAAGATGTCCTTTAAAAAAATTAGGACAAAATGAAGCAATGTAATACAAATAAAACTGAGAGAATTTGTTACCAACAAACATGTACTATGAGAAATACTAAAGGAAGATTTTTAAACTGAAGGGAAATGCTTCCAGATAGCAACCTGAATCTGCAAGAAGGAAAGAAAAGCATTGGAAAATGTGTGGGAAAAAATTGAAAGACTAAATTTTTAAGAAATTTATTTTACAAAAACAATATTTTGTAGTATTTATAACATGGGGAAGTAAAATGCATGATAAATATATTTTAAAAGGCAGGAGAATAAATGGAATTATGCTATTGTAAGATTGTTACATTGTAAAGTACAATTCATTTCATAGTAATCAAGGTAGATTGATAATTTAAGAGTGTATATTATAATCTGTAGAGCAACCACTAAAAGTAATACAAAGAAGTATAGCTAAAAGCCAATAAAGTAAATAAAATGGAATACTAAGAATGACACAGCAGAGTTCAGTGAGAGGATTTGAGGGTAGTTGAAGCAGGAAACTTAATTTAGAAAATGGAAGCTTGGGTGTTACATTATGAAGGCCCTTTTATATCATGCTAGGGAGTTTGTACCTTACCTCAACAATGAGACATTGAAACTTTTAGGCAGAGGATTGGTATCATGTTATTTACAAAATTAACTGGCATCGTGACTCCTACCATAAATTGTGTCTTTCTGTAAGAGTTGTTATCTTGAACTACTAAGGTTTGAGAGTAAGGAAGGAACTTAACATAGATTTGAGAGAGATTTTCAGGATAGAATAGATAGGCCTATGTGAGTTATGCAGTATTACAGTAAGAGGCAAAGGGAAAAATCAGTTAAATCTGGGGTAACTGCCTTTGGAAATTGTTGGTTTAGTATCAGACTCAAGGAGGAAGGTAATGAGTTCAAGTCTGGGTGAGGCTGATTTAAAGTGGCTTGGGAATATCCAGGTGGGGATATTGAGTGAGCATCTGTACATAAAAGAATGCTTTAGGTCTCAGATATATGTCTGTTAATCAATTTTTTTTCCCTAACCACCAGACTATCAAAAATTAATCAATTCTAAGTTGCACATCTTGTCACATTTTGATGTTCCTGAAAACAAACTGTCGCTTATAATTAATGGACTCCCAGAATCCTTTTTGGACAGACAGCAGTCATGGATGTTCTTATTGTTAAATCAGTTGAGTTTTGTGCAATATTAATAATTCATGTGTTGATTGAAGGAATAAACAATTTCATATTTTATTGCAACAAATAAGTGCTTTAGGAAACTTAAAAAGGGAAAATAGCCACAAGTAGATAAAACTGTTAAGTGCAAAAGAATTGCTGTCACATGCAAAGCATTGAAATTGAAGACTCCAGAGGGAATTGTTATATTCTTGGAGATGAATAAATTTCAAAGCAGTGAGGAGCTAGTGCAACCATTTCCTGTGTCAGTCGGGACTATTGTTAAGGCAGTGTATCATGGTTTAATTGGAAGTGTTTTTTCTTTTTTAGAGATTCATAAAAGTGTGGTGCTGCTTATAGCTTTCATTAAAACAATCATTAGTGTATGGGTAGTAGTTGAAGCTGTGAGAATGGAGGAAATACGTAGAGAGAACAAAGAGTGCAATAAGAAGGCATAAGAGGTCTCTGTGACTAGGTTGTGGTGTGAATTCTGATCTGAGTGTGTTCTCCCTTGTAGCAGTGGAGGCAGAATGCATACCTGCTCTGATTGCTAAATACATGCACTCCTTGATCTTTGTCAACATTTGCTCTAAAACTTTGGCCTTTTTACTTTCCTAAGACAAAGAACAGTAGCACCAAAGTGTGAGTAGCAAGGAATACCATGGTGTTCCAAGGAATTTAATCCTGTCTGTGGAAGTGATATGTGCAATTAGGCCAAGGAAATACCCTACATAAAAACAGAGGAAGACCAAAAACAAAAAATTGTTAGTAATGTAATATGCTAATGAAGCACTAGATCAAGAAAAACAGAAAAACATGAAATGTGAGCAGAGTAGGAATATAGCTTTTCCTTTAGTCTTTTCCACAAAAATCTTTTTTCTCCTAATCTTGTTTTTTTCTTTAGAAAATTGCCTTTCAAAAACTACAAAGGTTCCATAAATAATGAAACAATCCAAATAAATATATACTTTATGCTTATTACCTTATTTCTCTTATTCCTTCAATGCTTTCATTCATTTTACAATTTTTATTTTAAATTGTATATTTTAAATATAATGCCTACAAAGTATTTGTCATTGTTTCAGGTGCTAGGGATATAATGATAAACATGGTAGATAGTCCTTTGCCCTCAAACTTACCCTATTCTAAAAGGGGAGGCAGAGGAAAGTTTTTTCAAATAGTAACAATTTCTGTGAAGAGATAAAACATAGTTTCATTGTGGAAGTAGCTGTCTTTGATAGGGCTCGTAGGGATGGATTTTCTAAAGATACCATACTTAGGCTGAGATCTGAAGGTTGATAAAGGAGTTAGCCATGCAAAGGGTGGGGGGTGGGGAGAACATGTGCAAAGGCCCTGGGGCAGAAACAAGTCTGATATTCTAGAAGAACAAAATGAAGGATATTGGTAAGACTGGAGATAGCCATGGGCCAGGTTATGTAGGGTCCTTTAAGCTTTATACTTCTTCATTCCCATCTCTTTTCTCCAGTTAACCAGTGTAGCTAATAATAGAATTTTTTTGGTTTTTGTTTTTTAAGATACAGGGTCTCACTCTGTCTCCCAGACTGGAGCATAGTAGTGTGATCACAACTAACTGCAACATCCAACTCCTGGGCTCAAGCAATCTTCCTGGCTTAGCCTTCCAAGTAGCTAGGACTATAGGTGCATGCCGCCACACCCAGCCAGTTTTTTTTCTTTTTTGTAGAGATGGGGTTTTGCTATGTTGCCCAAGCTGGTCTTGAACTCCTGGCCTCAAGCAATCCTCCTGCCTTGACCTCCCAAAGTGCTGGGATTACAAATGTGAGCCACCAAGCCCAGCCCTCGTAGTAGTTTAAAACATTGAGTTACAAGGTATTGTTAGGCTTTCTCTGTATTATGTGTCTTTCATTTCATGAATCCATATTTAACAGTTATGTATCAAAGCCCACAACATTACCATCTTCTGTGTACTTTAAGCTTTTAAGATTCTTTGCTCACCAAATTTATTTTCTATCTTCTTTGGTCAGAAAATCTCTATTTTGATGTAATTATCATTTGCTTAGAGTTCATCTTTTCATTATTTTCATCAGATTTATTAATACTTGGGTTGTATACTGCCAAGACCTTGCAAGTCCAAAAATGTCTTCATTTTCCCCATATACCTGTCTTAACTGGGTGTAGGTTTTTTAATTTCCCCATAATAGTTTATAAATTGTTTGTCTTCTAGTGTAATAGGTTAGAAATTTGATGTTTGTCTTTTCTTGTAAGAAACTTGTTCTTTTTGTCTGACAGTTTGTAAAAATTTTTTTCTGTCTTTAAAATTTAGGATTCTAGTGGGTGTGGTTTCTTTCTTTTTTGTTTTTTAAATATTCCTCCTTATAATGAAGTAAGCTCTTGAAATAAGCATTCAAGCCTTTAACTCAAGAAAATTTTATTCTATTATTTATTTAATTCTCTATTTTTGTTTCTTTGTCTTCTCTTGGAACTCATGATTTTATGCTAGGGATTCTGAGTCCTATATTTCCCTTATGATTGCCATTTCTGTGTTTTTGCCCTTTGTTATAAGCAATAGGACAATGATTGACCTATTATAGCAAATTTTAGGCCTTTTGACTCTGATTCACAGTAATAAATACATTTCACATAGCAACCCAGTTCACACAAATCTGATCAAAACCAAAATATCATGAAACTGTAACCTAACGTTTGTGATGCACTCTATTTTCTCTTCTAGTTTAGTCTATTCTGTCTTTTTATTTTATTTAAAAAGAAAAAAGATACCAGTTGCTGTATACTCAATCAGTGGTTCTCAACCATGGGCAACTTTGTCCCCCAGGCTACATTTGGCAATATCTGGAGACATTTGATTGTCACAACTGGAGAGGGTGCTACTGGCATCTGGCGTGTAAGAGGCCAGAGATGCTACTAAACATCCTATAATGCACAGGACAGCCTCCACAACAAATGTCAGTAGTGCCAAGATTGAGGAACTCTACACTAATTTGATTTTTTATTTTTATTTTTTTACTTCTCAATACAGTGGTTCTCAACTCTGGCTGTATATTAGAATCACATAAGGAGATGTAGTAAGTCTGAGATTAGCTAGTGAGTAGTGGTTTTAGAAGTTCTTCAGTGTTTTAAAAACACAGAGCTATGTAGTCATGGCAAACATTTTGTTCTAATTTCATGTGGTGGTGATGGTTTTATTTATTTATTTATTTATTTATTTATTTTGAGACAGTCTTGCTCTGTTGCCCGGGCTAGAGTGCCGTGGCGTCAAGCTCACAGCAACCTCAAACTCCTGGGCTTAAGCAGTCCTGCCTCAGCCTCCTGAGTAGCTGGGACTACAGGCATGCGCCACCATGCCCGGCTAATTTTTTTCTATATATATTTTTACCTGTCCAGATCATTTCTTTCTATTTTTGGTAGAGACGGGGTCTCGCTCTTGCTCAGGCTGGTCTCGAACTCCTGACCTCGAGCAATCCTCCCGCCTCAGCCTCCCAGAGTGCTAGAATTACAGGTGTGAGCCATCACGCCCGGCCTATTTTTTTCTTTTTTTAAAATAAAAGCTATTTATTAACCTGATAGTAAAGCAGTATAATTTTTATACCTTTATTCAACTTTTTATTTAAATTAATTCATAAGTAAAAAAAATCCTCTTCTTAGATTATATACTGTGTTTTTGAATATTTGTTGAAGATGAGGTAAATTAAACCAGGTTACCGAATATTATTTCTGGTAAGAATTTTTAGTGTAATAATTAAGATTATCACATATGCAGTGTAGTCTTATCTATATATTGTAAAGTAAGAATAAACATGATCCCTAGGTGGTTTGAACACCAGCAGATTTCTCATGATATTGCATTCTGGTGAGTCCATGTTTCTCTGCAGTGGTAGAAATAAGGTGATGTTTGTTTAGACCATATAGAAGAGATCATACTTCACAGGTCAATCTTTTTACAAATGAAAGAGTCTAGCAAGGAATCAGAATAGTTTGCAAAGTTCAGCCTTCTTTGGGTTCCCAGAGTTGGAGGAGGACTGGCCTTCAGTGATAGAAGGGCTTAATTACTAATTGTGTATAGATTTGAAAATCTGTGAAGTTTCTTCCAAATCTGAAAATGCTTTCCTCTTATCTGCCAACAGGTACGACTGTAACTGCTTTAAGATTATTTAAGAATTTACCTGTAAGAAAGCAATTTTACTCAACTGCTAAAAAACGTAAAGATGAAATTAAAAAGGTCCAGGATCTGCTCATAAGCTATGGTGTCCTTAAACCTGACTTGAGGATTGTTTTTGTACATAACAAGGTAAGCCTTATACTTTTACAAGTTTTTTTGGTATGTGATGTAATAAAAGAACAGTATATTTTATCTAAATCAGTTAGATACGGGCCATTGGACTGAATGTATGTGTCTTGCCACAGAATTTATTTGTTGAAAACCTAATCGCCAACGTGATGGTATTAGGACATGAGGCCTTTGGAAGGTGATTAGATCGTGAGGGCTCCAGAGAGCTGCCTTCCCTCTTCCACCATGCGGGGAGGCCACCACACAGTGAAAAAGTGCCATCTATGAACCAGAAAGTGGGATCTCACCAGATGCCAAGTCTGCTGGTGCCTTGATCTTGGACTTCTCAGCCTCCAGAATTGCGAGAAATAAATTTCTGTTGTTTATAAGCTACCCAGTTCTTAGTATTTTGCTATAGTTGCCCAAAGATAATATATAAAGGGTCTTTTTTTCAAAAATTTAGTCCACATTTATTTAGTTTTATCTTTTTTTTTTTTTTTTTTTTGAGACAGAGTCTTGCTCTGTTGCCCGGGCCAGAGTGAGTGCCGTGGCGTCAGCCCAGCTCACAGCAACCTCAGACTCCTGGGCTGAAACAATCCTACTGCCTCAGCCTCCCGAGTAGCTGGGACTACAGGCATGCGCCACTATGCCCGGCTAATTTTTTCTATATATATATTTTAGTTGGCCAGATAATTTGTTTCTATTTTTAGTAGAGGCGGGGTCTCACTCTTGCTCAGGCTGGTCTCGAACTCCTGACCTCGAGCAATCCACCCACCTCGGCCTCCCAGAGTGCTAGGATTACAGGCGTGAGCCACCGCGCCCGGCCAGTTTTATCTTTATTTATGTAAAGAGTATCTTTAATTTGTTGCCCAATAAAATCTGATTGAACCTTTCATTTCTTAATCTCTAAAATCAGTAATTCCCCCAGCAGACTTTTTCATCCAAGAAATGGATTGAGTGTTTCCTTTTAGCAGGTACTATGATAAATTCTGAAAATATGAAGATGAATAAGACTTGTTCTTTTCTTTTAAAGATTTCACAATTTAGTGACAATTTTCTCTTTCTATTTTAAATTGTTTCTTTTTTGGAAGAGTTTGTCTTTTAAAGTAAACTCTAGCTTGTTTCTTTCCGTTTTTCAAAGCAGGGCTGATAAGGGAAGGAAATCATCTTGTTGCTTGGTGAATCTTAGGGGAAAGAAAGGTTTACTTATTTTCTGATTATTCTGTTTTTCATAAATTTCAGTTGGGCATCTTTGAGATATTTAATGAAAGGAAAGCAGATCCGCACAGCAGTGTGGAAGCCTGATAGGGAATAGGGAATTGACACATATTGAGGGCCTACACAATGCCAGGACCTGTGCTGGGTATATCTGTCAGTCTCCTGTAATCCTCATAGCAGCAGCCAAGTGTGGTAGACATTATATCAATTTTGCAGTTGTCATCTGAACAGGACTCAGAAAGTTTTAATACTTTACTAATTGTTGCACAACTAGTAAATTGTTGAGATGGGATTTGAAACTTAGTATGCCTGTGGAGTTTAGATTCTTTACACTCTACTGTGTTTTCTTCCCATCTTACTACTACTTTATATAGTTTTTTCCTAGGTTTCAGAACACTTACAGTAACTTTGTGACATAGACTGCATTATCTCTATTTGTATGGGGAACTTAAAGCTCAGAGTGATTAAAGGAATTGTTTTATATTTTACAATAAGTAATAGTGCTGAGGTCAGAATCCTTATTGATCCAGTTTTCTTTCTACTCTATGTCTTTTACTTACTATCAAGAAGAGTTTTTATTTTATTTTTATTTTATTTTATTTATTTATTTTTTTTAAGACAGAGTCTCCCTCTGTTGCCCGGGCTAGAGTGAGTGCTGTGATGTCAGCCTAGCTCACAGCAACCTCAAACTCCTGGGCTCAAGCGATCCTTCTGCCTCAGCCTCCCGAGTAGCTGGGACCACAGGCATGTGCCACCATGCCTGGCTAATTTTTCCTATATATATTTTTAGCTGTCCATATAATTTCTTTCTATTTTTAGTAGAGACGGGGTCTCGCTCTTGCTCAGGCTGGAAGAAGAGTTTTTATTAAACCAAGCCATGATAGACTATTTATGATCAAAATCTTTGGTCTGTTTTAAAAAAAGGAAGAAAGAAAAAGATTAAGAACAGTCAGCCACCTGTTCCTGCTGGCATAGAGCTCAACCAGATGATACCTTGAGATCCCTTCCAGCTCTATCATGCGGTGATTCCTCAGGATGTTGATGGAGAGAGGCTCATCCTACTAATAAAAATAATCCTATGGCCTCTTGATCCAGAGGACACTTAGTAACAAAAAGTTGAATTATCCCCAAGAAAAGACCACAGCCAGAAGAAACATAATTAGGAAGAAACATAATTAGGAAGGGAAAACAGATGAAAAAGGTAAAATATGAAGAAAAATAGAAATTTTATATTTCTGAAAGAAAAATAAGTACAACTAAAGGGAAAACTTTTGAGTCAAAAAGTAGAAAAGATGAAAACAAGATTATTTGTTCACATAATGAAAATGAGTATATAAGAAATATCTGAGATGATATGAGAATTCTTATTCATTTAAAGTCAAACATATATCTTCTAAATTTTTGATAAGATTATATCATTTTCCCAACCAATGTAAGATTATCAATGTAGACATTTTCTTTTGGGAGTGGAAAGCAGTGTTTTGAAACATGCCACATTTTATTGTTTTTGGAGGACACTGTGTCAGTACACATATTGAGCAAACACAGATTCCTCTGTGGCCTCCAGTAATTTCAGATGCAGTTCAAATCCTTGAGAGTATGCTGAAGTATGATACCATGAAAGTCATATAAGATTATCAAAAGTCTTTTAGTAAAATAAAGTATTAGCTATTATTACACAGGGAAATCATGGACTGAATTAGAACAAGCTATTTTCAAGCATTTTTCTCTTACTACAGATTATTTTTCTACTTTTTTATTTCTTAATATTGCTGTTATACCTCAAAAATGTTAAAATTCATTGTTTACATTGTTTTAGCCTGCCAAGATAGTGTTGACATGTTATTATAAACCTCTTTTGAACATTGAGTCCTACTCTGCTCTTAGCCTTTTTCTTTTAAACATGCCTACTTTCATCATTCTTTATGTGCTTTCATAAAGAATTTTTTTTTGCTTTGCTTATAATCTAGATATGACAACATTGGTGTCTTTATCTTGTCTTCTGCATTAGAAACAAACAATCATATTGCACATAATATGAGAAGTACTATTGCTATTTTGATAACTTGGATTAGATAGTGTTTCTTCTTTTTATGAAGGTTTAACCTGCCAGGACATTCTTTGAATACTGATAATGTTGATGTTCTTGCCAGTATGGTTATGTTAGAAAGAGGTATTTTTCTTCTTTCATCACCATGTTCCTTGAAAGCATATTGAATAATGAGACAGCCAAAGGGAAATAATTTACAAGTGGATTCAGTGAGTTTATTTAAAGTGGATAATATTTGGAGAATTACTAGAGCCATTCCTTAGAGAAACACTGCAGTTTGCAGCTTTAGTTGCAATAACGGAATCCCTGTGAGAACTTGCTGTATATATTTTCATTTATAAAGTAGTTATTTCCCAGAATTAGAAGTTTTTCTCGATGTGCTAGTATCTGAAACCAGTTTAGTATTCTTAACTATTTTATATGAACATGAATAATTTTGTAGACCACTAGTTCAGAACATAATGTTAATTAAATGTGTGATTTCAAATAAGGTCTACTCCTGTTGTACATTATAATCAATGATTTTTGTGAAAACTTGGCTTTTCCTAAAATATCATTTGTGGTTTTAAAAATTGCTTTGATTAAATTTTGTTTTGATAATTAGAGAGCCACTGGTATTGCAAAAGCTGAATTGGATGATATTGATATAAGAAAGTTTTAACTATTACAAAAGAGAGAGACTTAAAAGAGTGGCTTCCCTCCTATTCCCACCTCCATGTCACATGAGTGTTAAGGCTTGTTGGGATCAGTTATTTTCTGTGATTTTTGGTCTTCGTTATTTTTGAGGTCTGTAAGAATGATGACACAACTCTGAGGGGTTGAATATCTCTGATTTCAGTCAGTCTGGGAAGAGGCAGAGCCTTAGCCAGGAAAAGAAACCTGGAACACTGGCTGTGGAGATTTGATAGTGAGTGTGATGGCTCCCTCTCTTCACATATTTTTCTGAGTCTCTAGGAGGGTACTATTTTGTGGTGATGGCTGAAGATTTGGATTATAAACTGAAGTGATGCCTAATAATCTATATCCCTTACATTCATCATATTGTCTTTGTTCATTTTGTCTTTCTTTACCTTTTACTCAAATTGTTTTGAATGTCCCAGGTTTGTTTCAGCTTTACTATGGGGAATCAAGGAAAGTCTTCTGCCACTATTGGGCCGGTGTTAAAGGGTCACCTCCCTCTCCCCTAACCCAGCCAGGGTTGTGTAGGCAGTATAATCAAAGAGAGCTTCTAGTTCAGGACTGTGGCTCAAATGCCTCTTCGTTATAAAGAAATTATTCTTCCAGTGCCAATCTGGAAAGCTTAGTTGGGTTTTGTTTTTGTTTCTTTTTTAATTAACAAAAGTGGATATCCTTTCAGATACACTTTAAGATTAGCTTGGAGCTGAGCATGGTTTTTTTGGTTTGGGAGGTTTTTTGTTTTTTTATTTTTACTACTTACAAATTAATGATAAATTTATTAAATGTTTCTCATGTTTTCTTCTTTGTTATATTAATTTCCTTTTCATCTAAATTCTGTGAAATATAGAAAAGATAAAGGACATATGTAAGTCAAATTTTAGTATAGTTGATTTCTGATTTTTGTGTTTAACCACACTATTCATGGAGTCTCTGAAGTCTTCCATTATCCACCAGCAAGACTTAGTTGTTCTTCAACTGTTCCCATAGCATTATTCATATATTTCTATTTTATCATTTTTACTTCATTGACAGTGATTTGCATTGTCTCCCTTATTCAACAGCCTCTTACGAGAAGGAAGGCTGCATCTAACTTATCTATATTCCCCTTAATACTCACTCATTGCATAGCTTAGTGTGGAATATTAAATGAATTAGGTAGTGCTAAAGTCAAAATATGTAAATGTATGAAGCACCAGTTTTAAACACTCAGGCCTCTCTCAAACCTTTTTCATTACATTTATTGATAAAATTCATCTTTGAATTCCCCGATGACCTCTTAGATTTTTACAGGGTATATTTTCATTTGTATTCATATATACTAGTGTAGTCTATTTTTTTTCTTGGACGTGAAGTACTGAAATGGCTTCATTGGAACTAATCATGAAATATAAAAAGACTTTGCCTGGGTGGGGCAATGAGAGGGAAACACTATTGACAGGGACAGTTTCTAAGAGAGCTATCGATTTCATGTATTTTGTTTCTACTAACGTAGTCAAATACAACCACATAATTATTCCTTTACTGATCCTCTAACCAAATACATTTCATATCCTTATTATTTATCCTAACATATTTCTCTATTCCAACACTGTAGATTTCTCTTCCAATCAATAAATAGTACCTGGTAGGGAATCCTGCACAAATCTAGCTTTTTGAGATTAGGCCAGGGAATGTTGATCAAATGATCTCTAAGGCCTTTTTCAACTCTAAAACTCTTTGATTTTTCAGAATGTCTACATATATCTTAAGCACTTTCATTTCCTTCTTACAAAATTGGAATTTCACATTTCTGTCACCTAGAATTTCTGCTAAGATGATTCATATATCAAATTGTAAAATAATGGGAAGATAGAAGGTGCTACAGTAAACCTAAGTGTGTAGATGTCTTGTTGCTCCATAGATTAATATTGCTATATTAGAGACAGAAATGATCTCAGGAGTTTTGCAGGGCTTTGGCCTCAAGGAATATGTGAATGTGTTAGTTCGCATATCAAAAGCTGTGTATGAACATTTAAATAGAGGAAAAGAATAATGAAAATGTGATTGTCAAATGATATCTATAAATACTGTGGGAATTGAGAGGAAGAAAAGATTACTTCAGGCTAGAATGATCAGGGAAGACTTCACGGTGGATGTGTGTTGATCTCGGTCTTAAAGGGTAAGTGTTTAATACGTGTCTTGGCTATGGTGGAGCTGATGCTCAGGTATATATATTAGCATGTGGAGATAGGTCTTACTCTATCACAAAAGTTCTTACTTGCTCTGAACAGATAAAACATCATTTCAGCAGGTGCAGTGGCTTACACCTGTAATCCTAGCACTCAGGAGGCCGAGGCAGGAGGATTTCTTGAAGCCAGGAGTTTGAGACCAGCCCTCTCTACAAAAAATAGAAAAGTTAGCCAGGTGTAGTGGCGCATGCCTGTAGTCTCAGCTATTTGGGAGGCTGAGGCAGAGGAGGATTGCTTGAGCCCAGGAATTTGAAGTTGCAGTGAGCTATGATGATGCCACTGCACTCTAGCCTGGGCAACAGAACAAGAACCTGTCTCAAAAAAATAAAAAAAAAACCACATCATTTTAGTTGTTGTGAAATGTTTGAGAGTATTTAGTCACATCCCTGATTTGACTAATGCTTGGACTTGGGGAATAAAAAACATTCTTCACAATTGAGATTCAATTCTATACTAAATATCAGATGGTGAGGCAGGAGAGGCATATTAGAATCTTTGACAAAAATTCTTATGAGTGAGAGAAATTTTCTGATAATGAATGGACAGAAAGTACTATTTCTTCCTAGACTTCTATTTTTTTTTTTTTTTTTTTTTTTGAGACAGAGTCTTACTGTGTTGCCCAGGCTAGAGTGCCATGGTGTCACCCAAGCTCACAGCAACCTCAAATTCCTGGGCTCGAGCAATCCTCCTGCCTCAGCCTCCTGAGTAGCTGGGACTACAGGCATGTGCCACCATGCCCGGCTGATTTTTTCTATATATATTTTTTTAGCTGTCCATATAATTTCCTTCTATTTTTAGTAGAGACGGGGTCTCGCTCTTGCTCAGGCTGGTCTCGAACTCCTGAGCTCTAACAATCCGCCTGCCTCGGCCTCCCAGAGTGCTAGGATTACAGGCGTGAGCCACCATGCCCAGCCCTAGGCTTCTATTAATAGTGGTCAGATGAGAGTCTAGAGTAGTGGGGAGTAAGACCACCTCTAGGTAGATCTCCATTAATAGGGATCAGGAGGAAGCCTTTGCTCTCAGAACAAGACCACCCCTCTCTCCTCCGTGCCTCTTTCTGCAGGTGTCATATGGGATTCCCAGAACTCCATAATCCTGACAAAATCTCTCCAGCCTTCTCCTTAAAAGTCAGAATCTCATAACTTCTTTGGGGCCATCAGGACTATACATCTCACTACATCTCACTATATTTTTATCCCTGTTTATATTAGCCAACACAAGCCCTGGGTCTCTCAAATCATATCTTATCACTCTGGACTCTTATACAAATCATTGCTATTTCTAACTCTGTTTTTCACACATCCCCATCTCCTGAAACACACCCATTTCATGGCCAGATGCTCAGTCATAAGTAAAGTTTCCTTCGATCACCTTCTTGCTCTAGCAGACATCTGGCTTTCCCTGTGTGTTAGTCTGTTTTGCATTGCTATAAAGGAAATACCTGAGGCTGGGTAATTTATAAAGAAAAGAGGTTTGTTTGGCATGGTTCTCCAGACTGTACACTTCTGGTGAGGGTCTCAGGGAGTTTCCAATCAAGGCGAAAGGCAAAGGGGGAACAAGCATGTCACATGGTGAGAGGAGGAGCAAGAGATACAGGAGGTGGTGCCAGACTCCTTTAAACAACCAGCTCTCCTGTGAACTAATAAAGGGAGAACTCATTGCAGGGAGGGCACCAAGCCATTCATGAGGGACCCACCCCTATGATCCTAACATCTCTCACCAGGCCCACCTCCAACACTGGGGATCAGATTTCAGCATGAGATTTGGAGGGGCCAAACATCCAAACCATATGACCTTGTAACCCTTACAGCTTTTTCTGGTGGGGACTGATTTCTCTCATCTATACCTCCCATCACTATGTCTCATTGCTACTTCCAGACCATTTTTTCCCCCCTGTAAAGACTCCATTCCGCTTTGAATCTCAGTCTTTAGCTTCCAAGATCACTATCAGTTCAGTGATTTCAGTGTCTACATAGATAGCCCTTCCTAGCTTCTCAGATGTTTTACCTCCTCTCCTTCAGGGATCTCATTCTCCACCCTACCTAAGCCATTTATTCCTGTGGCTATGCCACAGACCTTGTGATTGCCAAGTCTGCGTATATACTCTGTAATTTTCTTGTTAAATATTCCATCTCTAACCACCACCTCATGTCTCTCTTACTCCCTCCAACAATCTTCAGACTCTTTTGGACCTGTGATCTAGTGATTCTACTGCCTTTTAACTGTGTCTTGTCTCCTGATGTCCTTAGTTTTCTTTTCTCTGCTTAAATTCTACGGTCCATCATTATCATCCTTCCCTTGGGAATTCTCTCAAGTCTGTTGCTCCTTCCTCACTTAACTGTACTTGACAACCAAATCCATCTCTTCATTTTCTCAGTACTTAACCAGTACAGCTTAAGGTAGTGGAAGAAAACACATACCCATGCTGATTAGTACCACTTAAAATTAATGATGGCTAATCTTTATGCTGCCTGGTAGCCGTACTGTTTCTCAAGTCCATTTTCTCTCTTGGTTTCCTATATTAGTGCTTTAAACAAACTTTAATGTGCATACAGATCACCAGGGGATCTTGTTGAAAATGCAGATTCTGATTCAGTAGGTCAAGGAGAGCCTGAGATTCTGCATTTCCAACAAGCCTTCAGGAGATGCAATTGCTGCTGGTCCATGGACCACACTTTGAGTTGCAAGGTCCTGAATGACTCTTTCATGTCTGTTTTCCTCATGCATCCAATACCTTTTCCCCATCTTAACTCTTACTTGAAGATCTTGCTTCCTAGTGTAGTGAGACAATTAAGAACTTCTGCAAGCTATCCACCTGTCTGCAGTTGTGCCCAGTCAGCCCTCCCTTCTGTTACAGTAGATATACTCTCCATAATCCTAGGAAAGGCCAATTCCTCCACTTAGGCAAAACTTCTTGAAATAGTTGTCTGTATTCATTGTCTCCAGTTATTCTCCTTCCATTCTCTCTTAAACCCATTTTAGTCAGGCTTTTACTCCCTACCGTTCCACCAAAAATTCTCTTATCAAGGTCACTGTTGACCTCCAAATTTCTAAATCCAGTGGTATTTCCCAGTCTGTGTCTTAGCATTTGGTACAATTGATATCCCCATCTTTGAAACACTTTTTCACTTGGCTGCTTGATCAAAACATCATCTTATTTTTCTTTCTGCCTTCCTGGGCATTTGTTATCAGTCTCCTAGTTCTACCTTATTTCCCTAACTTGTAAACATTTAGTGTCCCAGGGCTCAGTTATGGAACTTTATTTTCTGTATTTTTATTCATTTTCTTGGTGTGCTTATTCAGTCTCATGACTTTAGATACCAGTTATATATTGACAACTCCTAAACTTTATCTCCATTCCATAATTCTTCCCTGAACACCAGACTCATGGATCCAGCTACCACCCCAGTATCTCTCTTTAGATATCTATTAATAAGCTCCTTATATTTAACATGTTATAAACTGAGGTTCATGTCTTCCCTCCCAGACTCTTGTTCTTTCTGTATCCTTCTCCATCTGTATACAAAAACTTTGTTTTTCCGGTTGGCTAACCAAAAGCCTTAGGGTTATTGTTGGCTACTGATTCTCTCATGCTCTAATCCGATTCAAGAGTAAATGCTGTAGGTCTACCTTCAAAATATATCTAGAATATATCCAACTACTATATTTACAGAATATATCTGCTTTTCACCGTGTCTATGACTACCACAGAAAGATGGCAAAGCAGCAAGTATCCTTTCTCATACTCAAGATACTTTCCTTCTCTTTTGGTTGAGAGACTCCTAAAAAGTCACAAAAGAGGGAGGACTGAGTTTGGCCACTTGGCAAGTGGGTGTTATTAATTCAGTAGAGTAGGAACAATCTGTAAACATGATGTCACCTAGGAACCCCTGGTAGGTCATAGGGTGATTCTATTACAGTAGAATTTGGTAATGTGGATAAATGGATCAAAATTGTTCTAAGTAGAGAATATTATAAACATATAAGACAGGAAAGTGGAGAGCACATTAGAGGCAGTGAATAAGTTGATTTAGATAAAGTGGTATTTTATATAAGGGAATAGAGGAAGGTAAGTCCAGAAAGATAATTTGAGGCTAGATTGTAAAGGTTCTTAAATGCTAGACTGAATTTCTTTTTTAAATTGGGAGGCATTAAAACCTTTTGAATAGGCAAATGACCAGATCAAGATGCTGCCTCTGACAGTTAGTTTGGCAGTAGTCTGCAGGGAGGAGTTAGGAAGCTGTTAAAAAATTCTAGGCTCTAAGGGCCTGAATTAGGAAAAACACATTGGGCATGGAAAGCAAAAGTATCTGTGATAGTTATTATGAGGAAGAATCCATGGGACTAGTTGACTGGCTGCATGTAGAACATAAAGAGCGGAAAAGGTTTGAAGATACCTGATTTACTTAACTTACATGCCTAGGAAAATGATAATATCTACATCCTTTTTAAAATCCCTGGATATGTGCATCTGACTTTCTCCTTTAATACATAGCTACCTTCATGAATTACACTGACATGATTTTTATTTCACTCCAAAAAAAAGCTTCTAGAGAAAACTTTTAAAGTAAAATTGTTGCCATACCAATAGGGAGTTTTTAACTAGTCAATTTAGAGAGAAAAGCTAATCAACTCTAGGCTGGATATTATTTGTTAGCCTTAAAATTTGTTGCTTGTTTTAAAAAAAAAAGCTCAGAAATGGAAGAATACAGAACCAAATTGTTGGAACATTTGCCTGAACAAAATAGAAAGTATGGGAAAGGAAATACCATCAGGTAAGTAAGTACGAGGGAGCCAGCTGATGGGAGTGTGGATTTGGTCTTAACCTGAAGAACAACTGAAGAACCATGTGGAGGATGGAGTTGGAACGCAGAAGAGACTGTTGGGGTAGCTTCATTTTATGTGAGTTATAAAGAAGTAAGAGCAAGTCCAGAGAAGAAGGGTTTCATGAAAAACAAAATGTAATAGATAAGATGTTCTATTAAATGAGAATAAAGGCTGTAATCAAATACTGTATTGTTATAAACCAATAGCAGCTTGATTTGCAAATAACTGTTTCTATAAAGTTGAATTTGGTAGGAATTAGCAATTGCCTCAGCATTACAAGATTAAGTTTTCCTTTATCTGCTACAGTTAGAAAGTACTTCAAATCCTCAATATTTTTAATTTTGAAAAAATTATTACTATAGGACTTTCAGAGACCACCACAGTTTTCTTTTCGTTAGGAAGGACTTACTGAGCTACATATCAGGAAAATAGACTCTAGAGTTAGACAAGCATAGTTTCAAATTCTGACCTTACATATTCATACTAACTGTTTTACATTACCTGTTTAGGGCTCAATTCCTTCTTCATCTTTAAAATGGAATAATAGTACCGACCTTACAGAGTAAGGTTTTTAAGTGAGAGTAAACATTCTTAGCACAGTGCTTGCTACATAAGTACTCAGTAAACATTAATTGCTACTGTTAATGTGAATATTATTAACATCTGTTTAGATTCAAAACGGATTATTAGAGAAGTTGGACTTAAAGCTGGTTCTTGAGAAAGGCTAGGTGGGCAAAGGCATTCAAAGCAGGGAGAACAGTATGTGCAATGTGAACAAGTCATCAGATGTCAGAGAAAGCTGGTCTAAGAAGAGAGGAGATGAGGCTGGAAGGTTGCTTGGGGCCAGATTCTGAAGGATCTTATGTTACTTACATGGGAATGTGGACTTCTTACAAAATGGTCAAAAGAGAACCAAATGAGGAGTTTCAGTAAGAGACTAACAAAATAAGATAATTCTCATGGCAGTTGGAGGTTGGATCAAATTATGTTTAGTATTTGTATAAGACTGTGGAAGCTGATTTAGTTGTGTGGGCATTTGCACAGGGCATGGATAAGAGGGTCTAGACAAGAAAAACATTTCTGATATAGCTAAGACGGGCTTTGTTTACCGATTGGAAGTAATCTTTCTTGTTTTTAAAGACTGCAAAGAAATGTATCTCTATAGTCTCCCTTTGAAAGTAAAGCAAAAGTCCAGGGCACAGGAGCTTAGACCTGTAATCCTCGCACTTTGGGAGGCTGAGGTGGGAAGATCACTTGAGCCCAGGAGTTCCAGACTAGCCTGAGCAAGAGTGAGACCCTGTCTCTACAAAAAATAGAAAAATTAGCTGGGTGTGGCAGCACAAGCCTATAGTCCCAGCTACTCGAGAAGCTGAGGCTGGTGGATCCCTTGAGCCCAGAAGTTTGAGGTTGCAGTAAGCTGTGACGATACCACTGCACTCTAGTCTGGGTGACAGAGCAAGACCTTATCTTAAAAAAAAAAAATATATATATATATATGTATATATATATGTATATATGTATATATATGTATGTATGTATGCAAAGTTTAACTGTGTGCCTTTAAATTTTTATTATTTGATTTTTTAATGGCTCCTACCATTATATGTTTCAAAACCAACAAGTATGAAAAGTTAGAATGAAAAAGTTACTTTCATCTTTGTCTTTCATCTGCCTAGCTTCTATAAACCACCCCTTCCTTAGATAAAATGTCTGTTATCAGTTTCTGTGTAACCCTCAGGAAAAATAATTATGCAAGTTATATTGCAAAAACAGAATATAAGCATAAAATAAGAAATATTTAAGTAGAGTAATAGTAAATATAATAGATTTTAGAACTCAGAATTGTGCTGAATAAATTTTACCAAGATAAAATCATTTTTGAAAGTCTGAGACTGGTTAGCAATAATCAAATCATCTTAATGTTTATTATGTTAGTAGAATGTGGTATTGTTCTTTTAAGAATAGTATTGATATTGTGATGGAATAATCCATAATTTTATACTGAATTAGCAGTGTCTTACTGGTAACCTGCTATAGCTAATGTTATTACCATATTGCCAGTGTGGGAAAAAATTGCCCTTTTTTATACTGTGTTTGTGCCCCTGCCCTTCTCTGAACCAGATTCAGTACAAATACACACTCAGGAGTCGGTAGCAGTAGATGCAGATCTAATTGAACTAAATTTTAAGGTGTTGGAAGTAGTTAAAACTTCTGACTTTTAAGACATTGTGAGTTTAGTACATCTATGCATATAACGTTCAAGAAAAGTTTGGTTGCATTTTAGGGTAATGATATATACTCTATTTCATATTCTAGGAGTTGTCTTTGCTCAGGCAACCTTAGCATTGCGTTTTTCAATCAATTGTGCATCATCTGTGTGAACCTGCTTTTCTCTATCACAAATTGCCTTTACAGTGAGGTTTAAAAATTAAATAGTGAGTATTCTTATCTAACTTCATTTTCTTCAAATGATATGTATCAGTTAGGTAGTAATAGGGGAAAGATGTATTTGGCTTAACTGCAATCAAACCTGAGATGGTGTGCTTGTAATAATATATTTTTGATGTGTTTTTGCACTGTCATCATACTGACTAGAGTCAGATTCTTGGCACATCTAGATGCTCCAACTTTGTGTGACCTAGATAGAAAACATATGGAGGTTTGTGTGTATTTTTAGCACATGTTAAGCTTTTGGCCTAAGAGCAAGATTTGTGAAAAACTTCAAGAAGTGAAAAGAAAACCTGTTTTTGAAAATAATGTAGAATTAATGAAGTGGTGGAGAAAGCAAACTAAAAGCTATTTTCTAAAGAAAATGTAATTTAAAAATTCAGTTTCTCCTGGATTCCTGGTTTTATCACTTTTTATAGTTTAGTTCTTTGATGATGAATCTTGTTTTGAAAATGAATCTTAATTGCCTAATAGTGAAGATTTTACTTGTTGGCAGACCTCTTTATCATTTATTGTTAGCACAAGTGTAACTAGTTTAGAAAATGCTCATAAATTAGCCCCCTTGATCTGATGCAATAATTGCCTAGTGTGAAATAATGCTCCCAGACTCCTAGCAGTGTTTACTTTGAAATAAAAGCACATTGCATAGTTCTCATGTTTCACAGCTTTTCTAGAACCCATTTCCTGAAGTGATCTTTTTACACTATACTAACTATTCAGCAGGTCAGGCAGTGAAATAGCATCCTTGCATTAATCAGCAAGTAAGATTTATATCTGTAACCAAGGCATCACTCTAATATAAACTAAAATAAACAATATTGTTTACATTAGTGGTATCACAGGCTTTATAGCTATATTCAGCACAGGAATTTTAAAAGTTTTATTTTAACTGCTTTATTTTAGATATATGTCAATATCAGAGAGCTAGCATTGCTTTAAAGAGGTACAATTTATGGATAAATTTTTATTGCTCAACTATTCCTTGTTATAAGGAACTTCTGATGGGAAGTATGAAGGAGGGAACATTTCATTCCCAGATTATACGGTACCTTATCTACTTTCTGTTATTTTGAATATTGTTCCTGAAATCACTAGCTATTGGCTGGCTTAAAACAATGGCTATAATAGCAGAAGCCATCACTTCCTTGCCTTTTTACAGGCTTAAGTGCATAGGCACACAAAGACTATGGTGTGGCAGTTCCTCAAAAAAATTAAACAGAGTTACAATGTGACCCAGCAGTTGCACTCCTAGGTATATACCCAATAGAAATGAAAACTTAATGTCCACACAAAAACTGGTATGTGATTATTTATAGCAGCATCATTCATAATAGCCAAAAAGTGGAAACAAAAATGTCCATCAGCTGATGAAAGGATAACTCAAATGTATATCTATACAGAAGAATATTTTTTAGCCATTTAAAAGGAATGAGAGGTGGGCACAGTGGCTCCCGAGTTTAAGTTCAGCATTTGGGAGGGAGGCCACGGCAGGAGGATTGCTTGAGGCCAGGAGTTCCAGATTAGCCTGAGCACCACAGTGAGACCTTGTCTCTACCAAAAAAAAAAAAAAAGGCAAAATTAGCTAGGCATGGTGGTATGCACCTGTAGTCTCAGCTACTTGGGAGGCTGAGGCAGGAGGATCACTTGAGCCCAGGAGTTTAAGGTTGCAGTGAGCTATGATGACTCCACTGCACTCTAACCTGGGTAACAGAGCAAAACCCTTCCTCAAAAAAAAAAAAAAGTTTAAAAGGAATGAAGTACTGATATAATATGAATAAACCTTGAAAATATTATGCTGAGTGAAAGAAGCTAGTCACAAAAGACTGTATTGTATGATTTCGTTTAGATGAAATACCCAAAGTGGGCAAACTTTATATTAATAGATAGAGAAAGTAGAATAATGATTGCAGAGGAATGAGGAGTCACTACTAATAGATATGGGATTTCTTTTTGGAGTGATAAAATTGTTCTGAGATTAGATTGTGCTGGTGGTTGCACAGCTCTGTAAATATACCAAAAACCATTTAACTGTAAACTTAAAATGGATGAATTGTATATGAATTATACCTCAATAAAATTATTATTTTTTCCTACCCCAGCCAAGATAAAACTATTATGTTAAAAAGAAAGAAAGAAAAGCAAAGATTGCTTTGAATTTCCGAAAGTAGTGGACAAAGACTATAATTTTTAACATGTATAGTGGTATGACAACCAGCAGTCTTAATCCTTAAAAAGAAAGAGCTAGTTTTTAACTCTATGGGGATTGCTTTTCCCTAGAAAAATGTATTTGTTTGCTTATTCCTTTAACAAATAAGTGTTTAGTGGGCCCTACTGGGTGTCTGGTACTGTTCTTGGTACCAGGGACTCAACACTGAACGAGCTGAACTCATTGACTTCTTGCCACCAAACCTGCTCCTCTGAGTTTCCTATCTTGGTGAGTGATACTACACCATGAGAAACCTGGGAGACATTTGTGATTCTTCCCCTTCCTCTTTACATGCAGAAGGTCACAAAGTCATATCAAATCTTTTTCATATCCTTTAGTGTGTTCCTGGCTTCTCTTTCCCTCTTACCAGCATGCTGGTTCTGTTATGTAGCCCAGTGATTCTAAGCCATGGTGTGTTAATGTTAACAAAGTACCAAAGTTTGCAAATGGTTTATTTTACAACAAAAACAAAACTAAGCTGGACATGGTGGCCTGCCCCTATAGTCCTAGCTATTATACTTGGGAGGCTAAGGCAGGTGGATCACTTGAGCCCAGGAGTTTGAGTCCAGCCTGATTAATATAGTGAGACCCTATCTCTAAAAACTAAAAATAAAACTAGAGCAATAATCCTGTAAATGTCACTTTCACTGACTTGCATTCCACTGAACCATTGCAAGTGGAAGAGAAAGCAGTAGCATACAGCTAGTGTACCAGGAATTGCACACAGTCCTCAGGTTACCCATGGGAATATTTTGTGAATGATAGCATTCGTTTTACATGTCCTCAGTAAAAGTTAAAAACCTGTGATTTGGATGAATGCAATCATGTTTTTTAAAAATCCATATTGCTCTAGTGTTAATTCTTACTAAGTCATTTTTGCCAAAGATCTCTAGCATCCATATCTGATACTGGCATTTTCCCAATTAGATTTCTCCAGTGACTTGGCATTACATGTAAGAGAAACTATAAAACACCTTTGCATGATGTGCCAGGATATTCTTGATTTTGCACCTATCTAACTTCATTTCCTGCAAGACATACTTTTAGTATGTTCATGCTTTGGCGTGTGCTGTTTTATTTGTTAGGAATGTGCTCCCGTGATTTGTCTGAGAGGCAGACTCCTTTCAAGTCTCGTCACACATACACCTTCTCTGTGTAACAGATTTAAATTTCTTCTGTAATACTCCCACCATGTTTTGTAATAGTAGTTTTCATAATGTATTGTCATTTTAATGTCTTGTTTTCCTTTTATATTTTTAGCTCCCTAAGAACTAGGACCTTCTCCTTTTATCTTTATATTCCAGACTTTAGGATGGAATCTGGTACAAAGTAGATGTTCAATAAGTATTTATTGGACAAACTCAAAATGATTTCTCCAAAAATTTTAATTTAGCCAAAGTATTTATATATTATTACATAAAATTAAAGGATTAAGAAATACTGTGACTCTACATCCTGTGTTTCCTGGAGCAGTGCAAATTTTAAATAGTCTGTCATTGACTTTTAAGTATAAATATAGTTAATAAGACATACCATAATTTGTTTAGAAATACAGTTATACACATTGAACCTATACCTTAATTTTTACGTTGTATACAGTTTATATTTTGATTTCATGTACTTGTTAAAAGAAAAACTTCAGATAAGGCTGAGTGCTGTAACTCATGCCTACAATCCCAGCACTATGGGAGGCCAAGGCTGGAGGATCACCTGAGGCCAGGATTTTGAGCCCAGCCTGGGCAACATAGTGAGACCCCATTCTTTGCAAAAAATAGAAAACTTGGCTGGATTTGGTGGAATGTGCCCATAGTCCCAGATACTCAAAGGCTGAGGCAGGAGGATCATTTGAGCCTGGGAGTTTGAGGTTGTAATGAGCTATGATGACGCCACTGCACTCCAGCCTGGGAGACAGAGCGAGACCCTGTCTTAAAAAAAAAAGAAAAACTTTAGATAAATTAAATTTAATGGTTTAATTAAGCAAAAAATGATTCACAAATGGACAGCCCCCAGAACCAGAATAGGTTCAGAGCAACTCTGGGAATACCACATGGTTGGATAGTATTTATGGACAAGCAAAGGAAACTGACATACAAAAAACAGAAGTGAAGTACTACTAAAATAGCTGAATCAGTTACAGCTCTTTGCCTTATTTGTGTTGACTGCCTATGATTGGCCAAAACCTTGTGATTGGTATAAGAGTAGGTTACAGTTCACTATGTATGAAGAAACCTTTAAGCTGAATTTCAAATATATAAGGAGACAACTTTAGGCTAAATTTTTTTTTTCCTTTTTGAAGTGATTGGGTCTTTCTCTGTCACTTAGGCTGGAGTGCATAGCTCATTATAACCTCCAAATCCTGGGTTCGAGCTGTCCTGCCTCAGCCTCCCAGGTAACTGGGACTACAGGCACACACCACAATGCCCAGCTGGGTTTTTTATTTGTTTGTTTTAGAGATGGGGTCTTGCTATGTTGGCCAGGCTGGTCTCTAACTCTTGGTCTCAAACAGTCTTCCTGCTGTGACCACCCAAAGTGTTAGGATTACCAGCAGGAGCCACCAGTTTTTTGTTTTTTGTTTTAATTTAAATTTTTTTAGAACTGAGTCTTGCTGTGTTTCCCATGCTGGTCTTGAACTCCTGGCTTTAAACAATCCTCCTGCCTAGGCCTCCCGAAACACTGGGATTACAGGCGTGAGTCACCACACCTGGCCTCAAGCCAGTAAACTTAGTTTAATATACTCTATGTCCTGTTTGTAATACAGGTTACTTTCAAAGCAATAGAGAGCAAAAAGTTGAAATTTAGGATGGAAGAATATTTGATTATTTTTTTTTTTTTAGTTTTGCCATTTTGCTGTGTATTTTGTAACTATATGAATATTAATACAGATTATTGGGAAGTTAGAAGTCCTTAGGTATAAGGACTAAGGCATAATAAGACTAAGGTTGTTACCAAGAATTACATTCTCAAAAATATTCTTACTTTCAGATGCTAGGAGAGTAGCTCTCAATCTTTTAGGACTTTACTATTCTGGTGTAGCTTGGATTTGGGGACCCAATTTTACTCCTGGCCCTTCTTGTAAAGGCAAATTATTTTTTTGAATAGGTTAAAAAATTAGTTTTCTGAATTCTCTAATATCCTCAAGGTAATTGGAGATTACATAGCACATCACATGGCCATGGAGAATAATCATACTTGAAAAGTGCGTTTGTCAGTCATACCGTTTATTTTTTAGAGTTCCCAATTAGGGTCTGGAATTTGTTCTAAATTACTGCTGTTTTTGACTCTAGAGGAGGGAAATGTTGGCAAAGTAAAAAGAGTGAGAGGTTTAAAGCCGGAAAGACGGGGTATAAATCTTAGTTCCATGACCTATCTGTGTTTCTTTGGGCGAATCAATTTCCTTGAGCTTCAATTTCATCATTTGTAAAATAAGATAATAACACCTACCTGAAATGGTTGTGAAAATAAACAGTAGTACCTAACAAGTAGTAAGTTCTTCATAAATTAGCTCCTATCTGATTGTTACCAATTAAACTCTGGGAATAGATAAAAGGTCTTCCTGTTACACTAAATATTAAGTAGTAGTTATACTATCTCTGTTTTCCCAAACAGCTTGCTCTTTGTGATTCTAAAAACAATGTGGTTTTCAGATGACACAGATTAGCAAGCAGAGTCAATAATTATTGCTGCCTTGTCCAGGAGAACGCGTTGGTATTCCCAGTGTGCCGATTAGGGAACAACATGACTCTATTTATCTTTCATTTTATTATACATAGTATGATTAGTACTTTTTTCCAGTTAGTTCCTGATTATTGTTAAAGAATACCTCTGGCCAGAATCCTTGGGTCCAGTCTCCTTTGTCACTCTTTCTAAAAGACTTCTGCCTTTTTTAGACTTTACAGAGACAGCTACAGAATCTCCCAAGAGTATACCAACTTCATTGTTTGTCAAAGTGACCCAAAAATGCAACTTCACAGATGTGGAATGGGAAGCAGAATTTTATTACTCAGTTTTATCGGTTTGGTTCGCTGAGAACTCCCTTTTTTGATGCAAGTACTGTCTTTTCAGGCTTTTCTGAACAATACAGACAATGAAAGACCACCTCAACTGGGTGCTACCTGGCAATTCTTATATATTTTTTTTCCAATATCCAACAAGGGAAGGCTGTTTTAAATCTTCTCCACAATCTTTAAATATTTACATCACTGTCTTTTCACGTTTGACAAAAAACCTCCTTTCCATATTACTGAACAAAGAGGGACTTTCCCAGCCTTTAGCCATTGGGTCTATAAACCTTACTAGTGTCCCCCTTCCTACTTCCTGGTCAAGTATCTTGTTTTTCCCTATCTGCTTGTACTTCACAGCCAGACTTTCTGAAAGAGCTGTCTAGGTTCACTTTTTTTTATATCTTCCCCATAGTCACTATCCAGATTACTGAAATGTGGCTCCATTTACTGCTGAAAGTGCTCTCACCCTCCTGATTGCTAAATCCAGTAGCCATCTCTCTGTTCTTACCTTGTTCTCAATTGACATTGGAAACATGATTGCTTCTTTCTTTAAAAACTTTCTTGTTCTGTGTACCACACTTTCTGTGTACCTGCTGCTCTTCTTACCTTTGTGGCCATCCTTTTTAGTTCCTCTTCCTTTGCCTGTGCTTTGACTATTGTTGATATTAATGTTTTCTTCTATGCCCCTTGCACATTTTGTTCAGGTCTGAGGAGGTGCTGAGTGAATATTTGTTGAATGAATGAATTGTATTTGTACTAATGATTTCTCAAGGGATTTGACTATAATTGGACCTTGTTAACTGAAAAAATTACAGTATACTAAACCTGCTTATGTACTTCACAGCCAAATTTTGGTCCAGTCTTTCTGGACCATGATTCTCTTAATCCAGCATACTACATATATGCAGTGTAAAAAATCTAAGCTTGTTATTCAGCTTTTAAGTTTATGAGATTTAGTTATTATTTTATGAGTTCTCTGTATATAAAAGATAATTAAAAGGTAATTTTAAAGAGCATGTTTTTTCTAAAATTTTTATATATATTTGTTTACAAAAATCCTGTAGCATAGCTGTTCATCCTCAATAAAATAGTAATACCTTACTAGGAGTAACAATTTAATTTTAAACATACATAGAAGTATGTATTCTGAAGCTTAGGATTAGAGGGAAGAGAATTACTATTTAATGAAATTGCTTTATGCCAGGCACTGGCCTATGTGCTTGTCTACATTATGTAATTTCATCTTCCAGCAACTCTAAGAAAGAAATAGTCATCTTGTAAAGAGGAGAAAACTGAGGTAAAGAAACATTAAAGTACATTGTACACTGCAACCTCTATAGCTTCTAAAATTCAGGAGCATAGTTTATTCTGTCAGTCTTTATAGCCTATGAAACTCTTCTAAATGATGTTGAAAATTTAAGCTGAGAATGAATGCTAAATATAAAAATAAAATACTGTGGGTTCTTCAGTTTAGTAAATCTAAATTGTGTTAAAAGTTGTCTGTGTCATTTTGTCCCTAGGCAGTTATTTGGCAGAAAACTAGAGTATCGGATCACAAGATGGCTCTCATGTCAGTTCTGGGGACTGCCGTTATGAGCAATATGGAATCCTTTCAGTACCACTCTGAAGAATCTCAGGTATACAACAAAAATGTTCTTTAATAATTCAGATTTGCTAATGAAGCCATTAAAATATTTCTCCTTTAGGTGGGTTGGGATGGTAAGAGGTTTTTCTTTTAACATTTTTATCAAATATGTACATAAGATAAGAAAATAGCTTATGTTAAACCTCCTTCTGCAGCCCTGCTTCCCTCTTTATCTTTTCTGTATGTTGCTTACATTGATTTTTTTAAAATATATTTTTCAATTTAGAATCTTATCTATTTACTTTCTACTATGAAAGAAAGAAAAAGAGTTGAGCTTGCTTATCTTTTTCTTCTCCCGCCCCATCCTAAATATATACTCCTACTATCTTTTCTGGCTCTATCAGCTTTACGTAGTGCTTTTTGACTTCCTGTAATAATGGATGAGGTTAACACTCCCTTTTCCTCTTACTTGTTTTTTCCTCTTTCAGTCTTGTCAACAATACTTTTATCAAGCTTAATATATTTTCTTATGTAACCTTTTTAAAAGTCTTACATCTTTTGTCTGAAGATTGACTCTGAAAGTGGAAAACTTATATGGAGTGTATATTATGTTATATTACGACAATAAGTAATCTTCATTACAAAGCTCAGTATTGTGCTAGGATTTCATTTCCTAAGGATCCGGTGTGATGTCTCTATGCCATACAAATGAGACTATTCCTAGTGTCCTGATTAAATGGACTCCCCTTTCTTGTATTCCCTTCAGTGACTCAAAATTTGTCATGTTTTTCTTTGCTTTATACGTGAATTATTTTATGTAGGGTTCTGGGATTTTTTTCCTTTTTCTGGGGTTTCCAAAAGTTTTTCTTTTTCCCCCTCCTTTTTTAGGTGAAGAAGTTTTCTTCATTATAACAGTAATAAAATCCAACTTTTTTAGTCATTCTAGCTATGCTGGTAATCTATTCCATTGCTTTTTTATTTTTGGATCAGCTTTCTTAGGTTGAAAATTCCATCTTTTTGAAGTCATTATTCTTAGAACCCACTTATTTCTTATGTGGATTGATTATATATTAGACCTTTTGCACAACTCTCATGCTGGGATTTCTTTCACAGGCATACTGACTGGTTGGTTACATTATTTGTTATATTCCATGCCTTCCTCTTTCTTGGAATTCACACTCCTTTTTCTGAGGTACATCTTTAAGTAACTTTCATAGAAAGGGGACATGAGACATAAATTTTCACTTTGAGAATAACTTCATTTTTAACTTTGTCTTGTTGATAGTCTGGTAGATGTAGACTTATAGACTGAAGATAATTTTTCTTTAGAACTTTGAAGACTATTGAGTATTTTTGACCATCCATTTTTGCTGGTGGGAAGATTAATGCATTCCAGTTCTTTCTTTCTCTGATATGTTTTTTTCTGTCTGAAAGTTCTTTAGGATCTTTCCTTCATTTTTGTTCTTAAATTTTACAGGGATGTGTCTAGGTGTGTGTCTCTTATCATTCATTTGTTTATCATGCTGAGCACTTGATGTGTACCTTTTGAATCTGAAGACTTGTTTCTTTCTTAGCCTTGTTATATACTTCCATCCATTATCACTTTGATAATTTTTTTTTTTTTTGAGACAGAATCTCGCTCTGTCACCCGAGCTAGAGTGCCGTGGCGTCAGCGTAGCTCACAGCAACCTCAAACTCCTGGGCTCAAACAATCCTCCTGCCTCAGCCTCCCGAGTAGGTGGGACTACAGGCACATGCCACCATGCCTGGCTAATTTTTTCTATTTTTTAGTAGAGACAGGGGGGGTCTCGCTCTTCCTCAGGCTGGTCTTGAACTCCTGACCTCAAGCAATTCTCCCACCTTGGCCATCCAGAGTGCTAGGATTACAGGTGAGAGCCATCGTGCCTGGCCTCTTTTTTTTAAAATAAAACTCTGTGTTGTTGATTAGGACCTACTCTTATTTTTGTAATATTGTTTTTTTCTCAAGTTTTTCATCTTTTCCTTTTTCCATAAGTTTTGAGAGTTCTCACTTTGTCTTTGAATCCATCTATTGAATTTTTTTATTTTGAGGTTATGTTTAATCTCCAAGAGTATTTTTTATTTTTATTGCTTTTTCATAACTTCGTGTTGTTTTATGGGTACATAACCCTGAGTCTCTCTATACATTGCCTTTGTTTTAAATTATTTGCTCCTTAAATAATTTTTATTTCTTAACGAGGTCAGTTTTGTTCTGTTTATGAGGTCTTTTTCCTCCAAGCCTCAGTTCTCTCCATGTCTTTGCCTGTGAATAGGAAATCTAATTGGGAACATGGTGTTTGTGGCTGCACTTACTGCCTCTCAAGTTCCACTTGAGTGTTGAGTAGTCAAGATCCTAGTCCTGCTCCTGGAGTATGGGAGAATTCTAAGTGCCATATTGGGGTGGATGCTTATTCTGCACTGTGCACTTAATTGCTGCCCTAGTTTTTCTCAGGAAATTCATTTCATCTCCCTTTCCTCTATTTCTTTCTTTCTTTCTTTTTCTGTCTTTCTTTTTTTCCTTCTAGCATAAAATTAGGTTAATTGTAATTAGTTCATGATATGTTGTCCTTATTTGGTTTCTTTATACAAAAGTCTTTTTTGCGTATAGATATATAGATATCCATATCCAGTTGACTTAGCTTTTTTTTTTTTTGAGACAGAGTCTTTCTCTGATGCCCTGGCTAGAGTACAGTGGTGTCATCATAGCTCACTGCAACATCAGACTCCTGGGCTCAAGCAATCTTCCTGCCTCAGCCTCCCAAGTAGCTGGGACTACAGGGGCATACCACCATGCCCAGCTAATTTTTCTATTTTTTTGTAGACATGGGGTCTTAAATTCCTGAGCTCAAGCAATCCACCTTCCTTAACCTCCCAGAGTGTTAGGATTACAAGTGTGAGACACTGTGCCTGGCTGAAGAATTGTTTTTCAACCATCAACTTTATTTTTATAAAAGAACCTACAAGATATAAGCAAGCATATTTCAAGATACCATCATGCCATTTTAAGCTATTGTCATCATATTCCACAACTTCTAAGATGGAGCCATAATTTAATTTTAATATTTATTTCTGAGAGACATATACCTGATGCTGAAAATTGTACCTTGAAAGATTCACAGTTCTAGAAGAGTCCTTTTCTTTGTTGTTATCTGCTGACTTTAAGCTGACTTTAAGGCTCTCTGGAGTTTTGCTAGGCAGTTGGCTTCTCTGTTCTACTCTTCTCTTTTTTCATTGTTTGTTGAAATGTCTTCTGCTACTGGTTCCCCTCACATTCTCTTTACAGTATTGAGTTCTTAATTATTGATTATCAATTTCTTAGTCTTAGATGAGAGCTTGAACTCAGTTAATGATTGAGAATGATCATCTAACCAAATCTCTCTTCTGTTCTTGCACTGTGTGTCCAGACAGCTGTTGTGTTTATGTTGCCACCAGCTACTCACCACCATTCCATGCTTTCTGGGCTTGTAAGATTGGAGACTTGTCCTATGTCTGAGTTTCTTTGAGCCCCTTCTCATTCCTAGCCAGAAGCAATCTTAAGTTGTTTTCTAATTGCTAGTGGTTGTCCCCACTCACCTCACTTCCACCCTCATTACATACTTTTAAGTTGTGCAACTTGGCCACCAGGGCCCCCTTCACTGGACTGGGGTGACAGATCCATTGGCCATTAGAAACCTTGGGTGTAGAGAATGTTTATAGATGTCTTCCCATAATGTGAGGGTTCCTTTTTTTTTTTTTTTTTTATTTCAGCTCTTCATGGGGGTACAAAAGCTCAGGTTATATACATTGTCCGTGTCTCGCCCATCCCCCTGAGTCAGAGCCTCAAGCATGTCCATTCTCCAGACAGTGCGCCTGGCACTCACCATGTAGTCATACCTCCATCCCCTCCCCCCCACCTCCCCGAGTCAGCATCTTCAAGAATGACCATTCCCCAGACGGTGCGCAACGCACTCATCATGTAGGCATACACCCATCCCCTCCCCCCACGCCCCCACCCACCCCTGTCTCAGTCTGATATCCAATTGGTATCCTTCCCTGATGTGCATTTAGGTGATGATCAGGGAAACCAATTTTCTGGTGAGTACATGTGATGCTTGTTTTTCCATTCTTTGGATACTTCACTTAATATAATGGGTTCCAACTCTTTCCAGGAGAACCAAAGAGATGTCATATCACCGTTATTTCTTATAGCTGAGTAATACTCCATCCTTTTTTTTTTTTTTTAATATACAGGGACCCTACATGGGAACAGTATCCTAATATGGGTGGTGGTCTCAACTGGGCCACTGCCCTGGTGGCTTTTGTTAGGCATTTCCCAGCGTGGCTTTGTTGGCTTGATAAAGCTCCTCAAGGTATCGTTCTTGACATCTGTCTTCTCTTGGGTATTTTTATCTCTGCATTATTCCATGCTAAGTTCTGAGTGAATTCCTCAGTACTGGCTGATTTTTATTCCCAAAACTATGTATTTTGTTTCCAGGATTCAGAATTTGTTTATTTTCATACTCTTCTAAACTTGATTCAAAGCTAGCAATTTGGCCAGGCGTGGTGGCTCATGCCTGTAATCCTGGCACTCTGGGAGGCCGAGGTGGGCAGATCGCTCGAGGTCAGGAGTTCGAGACCAGCCTGAGCAAGAGCGAGACCCCCGTCTCTACCAAAAATAGAAAGAAATTATATGGACAGCTAAAAATATATAAAGAAAAACAATTAGCCGGGCATGGTGGCACATGCCTGTAGTCCCAGCTACTTGGGAGGCTGAGGCAGAAGGATTGCTTGAGCCCAGGAGTCTGAGGTTGCTGTGAGCTAGGCTGATGCCACGGCACTCTAGCCCGGGCAACAGGTCGAGACTCTGTCTCAAAAAAAATAAAATAAAGTTACCAATTTTATTTTTCTTCTATTTTTTTTAATAGATGCTATTTATTTTTTTAAAAGCATATTATACATACTAATTTCAATTTTTTCCATATTACTCTATCATTTCTATTTTCCTGAGACAAAATTCTCTCATTCTCTGTAATTTTATATGCTTTGAAATTTTAATTTGCAAAATCATCTCGAATGCAGGTTTATTGTTTTTGTTGCCTTTTTTTTTTCCCTCTCCTCACCTTCTCCTCCATTCCCGTAGTTTGGCAGATATCCGCCTCCACAAACTCAATTCAAAACCAGGTGCCTCTCATCCTGCCAAGATTTGACAGACCCCTTTTCCTAGCCAGCTTGGCTTAGCCTTGTTCTTGGTTTTGGAGTTGTCTCTGTACTTTCTTGTGACCCTGGCAGGCATCTCCAGACACTGGTCACAGTATTTTTAAATATCTTTTTTGGAGGGGAGGTGCTATATGAACCTCCTATTTTAAATGGAAAGACTGATTTCAATCCCCTACCTTGTATGGGTTGTTTTCTGTCCCTATTTCCATACCAGAATTTAATTTCCAGCTGACACATCTTGTTTCCCATCCTAGAGCACATAGGGCTTTTGACTTTAGCCTTCACTCCCTGTTATATGTTTTGCAATCACAACATCTTTGTTTGTCTTATTTTATGTGGTTAAGTCTTTTGAAATTTTTTTTAAAAATCGATTTTATCTGGCACTGCTATGTATTTCAGTTGGGATGGAGAAGAAGGGAATTTCCACATGAGCTTGTTCCATTATCCTGACCAGAAGTACTTAAATTATTACTTTAGAAATGTCACTTTGTGATGTTATGGAGGTTTACTGAAAGAAGAGAAAGATTAGTGTTAAGAGACCAGTCAGTATTACATCCGTATAATCAGGGTAGAGAAGAGGAGATGGTTTGACAGACTGCATAGATGGCAGGGCTCTTTATCATGGCAAACGAATAACAGGAGGAGCCCATTGGACAGCAGGGTAGAAGTGGGCTCCTACTTGTTTTATCAAGGTTTGAATATGGTGAGATTGAAAATATTTTTTGACAGCCAATTAAAGATAGTAAGCATTTAGGGGTGAAAGAAATGGAAGTTATTAATATATGTCCATATCTTAGCATCACTGGTATATGGGTAGTTGTTGGTAGTTGGTAGTTATTCCCATAGATAGGAATAAAATTACTCAGGGAGAGTAATTAGAAAGTTAAAAAGGGCCGGGCGCGGTGGCTCACGCCTGTAATCCTAGCACTCTGGGAGGCCGAGGCAGGTGGATCGCCCGAGGTCAGGAGTTCGAGACCAGCAAGAGCAAGACCCCGTCTCTACTAAAAATAGAAAGAAATTATCTGGCCAACTAAAATATATATAGAAAAAAAAAATTAGCCAGGCATGGTGGCGCATGCCTGTAGTCCCAGCTACTGGGGAAGCTGAGGCAGTAGGATCGCTTAAGCCCAGGAGTTTGAGGTTGCTGTGAGCTAGGCTGACGCCAGGGCACTCACTCTAGCCCAGGCAACAAAGCGAGACTCTGTCTCCAAAAAAAAAGAAAGAAAAAAGAAAGTAAAAAAGGCCTGATGGTAGTATTCAGGGGACTGTCATCATTTATAGGGGCTAAGGAGAAGGAGGGGAACCAGCAAACCAGACTAAAGAGGATAGGGGAAGCAGAAAGACCAAAAGAGAAGACTGAAACAGATTCATGCAGTGGACTGCTTCCCAAAGGAGAGAGTTGTCATTGGTGTCAGGGGCTGCAGAGAGTCAAATAAGAGGACTGAGTAGTATCCTTTGGAGTTGGCCTTTGAGGTAGAAGCCTGCTTTTAGAGAGAGTTGGAGATGAAAGGAAGAGGAGAGGAAGGCCCGTGGTTGAGAAGCAATCAGGGGAGAAGTATTTGTATTTTGCCTTTGATTTTTGTTTTGCTTTTTAGATTGAGGAATACTGGGGTACAGAGTCTTGTAAAGTCTATCTAATTTTTAATTTTGTCACACTTATTTGGTGTCTTATGTTCTTTTTCCATGAGTTAGTTTGATTTTTATAAGACTTTGCTGTTTTATTTTACTTTTCTATATAACTTAAACATAGTTTGTTAGTTTTTAAGATTATCCTAAATCATTTTCGAAGTTCAGTATCTGGAAGTAGTAGTAATTATTCAATGGCCAACCAAGATGGTGTGAAAGGAACACTAGCAGTATTATATATTTCTTCTTCATTTTATTCTTTATTCTTGTCCTATTCGGGGTAGACTTTTTTTTAATCCAGAAACCCAGTAAATCCTTTAGAGGCTAAATAGGCTCTGCCTGATGCCCAGCAGGTGCTTTAAAAAGGGTCTCATGTTACCTGGTAAATAATATAACCATTTCTAAATGCTGTGAAGTTTTGTAGTTAATTAAGTAGTATTTTGTAATGCATTATCCAGATTTATTAATTTATTTTTTCAAATTGGCACAATTTGGCACTGTGACAATAATGCACTTAGTGTTCTAAAATTGGTAGTGCATTTCCTTAAACACTTATTTCCAAGGGCGGGGATAGCCATAGACATAGGTAGCAGTCTACAGGCTATGTTGATAAGGAGCCTCATGGTTTCTGCTTAACTAAAAATAGTACCCTCACTAACTTGCTTGTTTTTCTTAAAACCTAAGCTAAAATTTTACTGTTGGTGTTTCTTGAAAGATTAATAACACATCTAGTTTCAGTTGCTTCTGATAAGAGATTTTAGGCCTATATTTTAAATAACCAAAATCATATAGCTAGTAGTGGAACTGGGGTTCAAACCTTGTCAGTCTAGCTCTGTCCTATTCTTAACAGTTTGCTGTATTGTCTTTAGCTGTGTTAATCAGTTAATGGGAAAACTAGGAGCATGTTCCCTGCCTTCTATCCCTTCAATTTCTCTCTTCTCTCTGGTCTTCCTTTCTAATGTCCTTCATTTTCTTCTCTTCATCCATTTGTAAAATAGAGAAAGATAGCATATAAATAATCAGTTTTAAAAAAAAAATGAAAATAAAGCGCGGCAGTGCAATCAGTATTTAGCCCTAAGGAAGTTAATTCAAAGAGTAAAATATATATTTTTTAAACTCAGAAATGAAAACCCAGTAAGATTGGCTTTATAGCACACTCAGAATAAAGATAGAAACAGTCTTTTACGAAAAGATGGTTAAGGAAAAAAGGACAAACAGCCAGAGAAAAGTAACAATGTGAGGAAGGAACTTTTAAAGACAAAAGAAGATATGGTTGAGCAGAGTATGTCCCATGACAGTCAAATATTTGAAAGTATAACCATTCATGAAGATTTTATAAATGCCTATTTTTCCTTAGAGTTGCAAAAAGAGAGAGGCAGAGAGCACCACTTTAACATGCTTTAATATTTTATTTCAAGTTAATGCTGAAGCTGGGCACGATGGCTCAGGCCTGTAATCCTAGCACTTTGGGAGGCTAAGGCAGGGATCGCTTGAGGCCATGAGTTCGAGACCAGTCTGAGAAACATGGCGAGACCCCGTGTCTACCAAAAAAAAAATATGTATATATATATAGAAAAATTAGTTGAGCATGGTGGCACACACCTATAGTCCCAGCTGCTCAGGAGGATCACTTGAGCCCAGAGGTTTGAGGTTGCAGTGAGCTATGATGATGCCACTGCACTCTAGGCCAGACAGCAGAGCAAGACCCTGTCTCAAAACCATAAATAAAGTTAATGCTTTCAACATAATTACCAAGAAGTATGTGGCTCTTTAGACCCTAAGGTGAAAATCTGTTTTTTAATTTTTTAATGTGTTGTATATAGCCAGATCCATGGAACCACGTTGTTACCATTCCATATTCTGTAACTATTTATTGTAATTATAGATTTATCTAAGTGGATTTCTTCCAAAGCGTGATGCAGACCACTCTTTCACAAGTCTTTCAACCCCAGAAAGGAGTTTCATCTTTATAAACAGTCGACCAGTACATCAAAAAGACATATTAAAGGTAATCTCTTGTAGAAAAAAGTATCACTTAGATCAGAAATTTAAAACTAGCTTTATTTGTCAAATTGTAAAAAGGACTATTTCCAAGAATTTGTTCTAAAATAAGAAAAAGGGATACATTATCATTTATTAAGCATTGTGCTAGGTATTTTACATATGATGTCTCATTTACTCTTCACAGCAGTTAATTCCTTGAAGCATTACTATCCCCATTTATAGTGAGGAAACAATCTTAGGCCATGTAGCCAGGAAGAGTTTTGAATTGAACCTCAGGCCTTTAATGTCACTTCAGTGACACTATGATTTTTTATCATGAAGCCAGTTGTATTGGATATTTGTACTACTTATGAATGCTTGTGCTTCATTTAGGTTCAAGACCTCCAAAATGAGCATCACTACTTAGATATTGCCTTTCCTAAAAAGCAGTTACATCTACTCAGTTTCTCAGTTGAATCTGCTTTTTGGTGGCCTTTTAAAGTTGGCAGTACTATCTTTATTTACATATATTATTTTTGTCTTTTATTTATTACATTTAATTCTAGTTAATCCGACATTATTACAATCTGAAGTGCCTAAAGGAATCTACTCGTTTGTATCCCATTTTCTTTCTGAAAATTGATGTTCCTACAGCTGATGTGGATATAAATTTAACACCAGATAAAAGTCAAGTATTATTACAGAATAAGGTAATCATTTTCAGATAATTTTTGGATTAACTTATGCTATTTATAAACATGCATTCCTGTTTTCATATAAAAAAGATTTGCTTTATATATATTTTTTATTATTATTTTAAATCGTGCCTATTATTTTCATAATTTCCTCTAACATTTGTTAATTTGTATTTTTAGGAATCTGTTTTAATTGCTCTTGAAAACCTGATGACAACTTGTTATGGACCACTACCTAGTACAGATTCTTGTGAAAATAATAAAACAGATGTTTCCTCAGCTGACATCGTTTGTAGTAAAACAGCAGAAACAGATGTGCTTTTTAATAAAATGGAATCATCTGGAAATAATTATCCAAATGTTGATACTTCAACCATTCCTTTCCAAAATGATGTGCATAATGATGAATCTGGAAAAAACACTGATGATTATTTAAATCACCAGATAAGTGTTGGTGACCATTGTGATGGTCATTTTAATAGTAAAAATTCTAGCATTGATAAGAATACTAGAAATACATCTCAAGAAATTTCAACAAGTGATTTATCATGGGAGAACACCCAAAAGGAACATAGTGAAACTTGTGCCGTAGGTTCTGTTAAGCACATTCAATCAGAAAATGGCAATAAAGACCATATAGATGAAAGCAGGGAAAATGAGGAAGGAGGAGCTGTTGAAAAGTCTTTGGAAATGTCTGCCGATGATTGGAGCAAGGGAAATTTACTTAAAAATTCAATGGGAGAGAATATTGAACCTGTGAAAATTTTAGGGCCTCAAAAAAGTTTAGCATGTAAAGTAAGTAATAATAATCATCCAAGCCCTGAACAAAAGAATCTCATTGAAGGTCCCTGTAACAAAAAATCAAATGTGATAGATAACAAATCTGGACAACTTACAGCTTATGATTTAATTAGCAATAAAATAATCAAGAAACCCATGTCGGCGAGTGCCCTTTTTGTTCAGGATTATCGTGCTAAATTTCTCACAGAAAATCCTAAGACCAGTTTAGAGGATGCAGCAGTACAAACTGAAGAACTGTGGAAGACATTGAGTGAAGAGGAAAAACTGAAGTAAGTTTCCAGAGCTTGCATGTGACCTGAATGTTCAGTTATTTCCATTCTATATGACTCATTGGTTAAAATATTTTTTTTAAACTTCTTATTTATGGAAAAGCAGAATGGAAAATGCCTTTGGCTTGGCTAGAGTACCTTTTTGGTATTGCTTTTTTTTGTTGTTGTTAATTTAGGTTTTTTGTTTTGGGGGTTTCTTGAAGGGTGGTGTTTTGTTTTTTGTTTGGTACAGGGCTTAGCTGCTTTCTGATTTGTTAAATTTGTTCTTAAAGGTTTCCATTCATCTTCTCAATTTAAAACACCATTTTCTTCTATTTCTTTTATGTTTAAGAACTTTTCTATGGTAGAACTTTTTTTAAGCTTTTGTATTAGAATAATTATAACTATGGTGTTTTTAATATCTTGACTCTTTCTAAAATTGGTCTCCAAAATATGTAACACAATACAAAAAATTGTATCGTTGTAGATTCAATTTAGTGTTGTTTAATACTGTCCCTATTCAGTATTCAAGACTTGATTCTAAAATTTGTTATTTATTTATTATAACTTATAAACTGTAGAGGGTGTTTTGGTATGTAAATAGGTGGTTTGATCCCCTCTTTTACTAAAATATTACTTGCCCTCTTTAGATCAGATGATCTGAGTAAATGTTTCAAAATAAGAGTGCTTTTATTGACTTAGAATACTTAACATAAACACAAAATTTTATGTTTTGAATGATCTAGGCTACAAAAAATGAAAGAGTGGAATTATATCTGCAATCATGTATTGTTATCTAAAGCATCTCCATCCTATGTCAAACATCTGGAAAAAATTTTAAATGTAATCCATCATCCAGAGTTTATATTTAGTGATAAAGTACATGGATACTTGACCAATTTTTTTTCATTAACTCATTTAGTCTTATAAAGACTATCAATTTAAAGTAATAAAGACCACTGTTAACACCAGTATGGAGAACCTGCATAAATTTAGCTTCACTTCAGCTTTTTTTTTAAGTGGGGTTGGTTGTTGTGTTTTGTTCTTTTGGAAACACACAAATGTAGACTAAACAGTACAATGAACCCCTTTCCCTGTTTTGCCAGTAATCATCTCATGGTCAATTCTGTTTCATCCCTACCTCCACTCACTTTTCTTCCCCTCCTTTATTATTCTGAAGCAAATCCTTGGCATAATATCAGATATTTCATAAATATTTCATATGTAATTCTAAAGGATGACACTCATTTTAAACATAACCATAATACAGTTATGATTTTTTTTAAAAAGCCCTGGATTCCTTAATACATCAGATATGCAGTATCCAAAGTTATAGTTATTGCATAAATGTCAGATTTTTTAAAGTTTATTTTGAATCATGAAAAAATAAGGTTTACAAAATTGTGATTCTGTAATTTTACCTAAATGACGTAACTATGCAATTTAAAAATGAGTGGACCTAACTTTTAAATACAATAAGCCCACAAAAGTTGAATTGCATCACTCAGGGAAGTGGTAAATTGAGAATTGTCTTAGAATAGAAAAAAAGCATAGATTTTTCTAGTTCTCATGGAAGTAAGGACAGTATAACAGCTTAAGATGGAAATTTATCCTGCTAGCTGTTCCCTTGCAGCCTCAAAACAGCAGGTATTGTTCTTATTGTCTTTGTGGAATGCCAGTGTTGTTTTTTCTTATGGGTCCCAAGATGTCAGGTTACTAAGATTATGATGAATAGTCCACATCTAAACATTCATTTATCATCAGGTAGTAGTCTGGAATCCAAATTTTTCTTTCTATTATATTGCCATAAGATAAACCAAAGAGGCATTAGTGATCAAGAGCAGGCCACTGAAGCTACACCTGGGTTCTAACACCAGTTATTCTTTCCTAGCTTTTTAAAAAATGTGTGGACAGTCTCTCTTGGATTGTTGTGAGGATTAAATAAGATATTGTGTGTTATGATAAAGATAACTGGCACATAGTAAATGATTGCCCATGGTGTTAATCTAATCAGAGTTTTTAGTTTGTGAGAGGGCATTACACTTTATATCTACTGAGTCAAGATTGAATTTAATTTGGAGGCCAGAAGAAATGGAGAAAATATATTGTAGGTATCTTGGGCTTAGAGGTCTGTTGTATGTCACAGAATGTTGTATTTGCATCTTTCAAAGCCAAGGGTCCTGGGACCATGATCAGCTGTGTCCAAAATTGTGATTAGTGAGAAGGTAGAGAAAAAATGGTATCACACCCAAGAATCACAGTCTTTAGCTTGGAATTCTTTGCATGATCCTAAGTTCTGCAAGGAGTGCTAAGGGATATGAGAGTAGACTTCTTTTCTGCAGTACTTTGGTCCATCCTTCCTTTTCTTCCCTCTTTTCCTGTTCTTTCTTCTTGTTTTCCTTTCCCTTTCTTCTTCCCCCCCTCCCTTCCTCCTTTTCCTCCTCTTCTTCAGCTAGGAAATATTTATTAAGGGCTTTCTGTGTTTAAGGCGCTATGTATTGCAGTTAGTCACTGCAGTTATAAATATTATAAAACATACTTTCTTTACTCATAAATGGTGTAGACTAGTGAGGGAGATTCAATTAAACAAGAAGTAATGATAGAATGTGATGAGTTCTAAGATAATATAAGGGAGTTATGGGAACACTCAGCAGTTAGGTTTAATCTCACCTGTGGGACAGGAAGTGCTTCCCTGAATAGAATTAACCAGGAAGGTTTTAGGGAATTGTCTAGGTAGGAGGAATAGCATGTGAGAAAGCTCAGAAGCTAGAAGGAACATGGTGTTATTGAGGAAATAAAAAATTCCCTTTATAACAGGAATAGAATGTGAAGAAACATAGTAATGAAAAATGGAGAAAGCAAGGGCCAGATCATGGAAGTTTCTGTAAGCAGTAGCAAAGAGTTTGAATAAGGACTAGGATCAGGGTTTTCCAGCTGTTAAAATTCTTCTGAGAGCTTGAAACAGACTTTAGAGCAGGGGGCATACTTTCATATTTTAGTTCTTCCTTTCTGGATTTTTTTTTTTTTTCTTTTCTCCCCTTTCCTTTAGTGGATTAGAATCCAGATTTAGGCCATGTGCCTTGCCACTGGGGTCTCAGTCAAGTGATGTTAACTTGAACTTTCATTTACAGTAGCTATGCAAAGCTACTATGCAGTGGCTGTTTCTACTTAAAATAACTAAGAATATCATTGCAGTTGGAGTATTACTGAAAATAATAAGCAAACTTTATAATTAAATGTAATGTTTAGTCACAAAAACATCATTTGAATTGAGTACTGGTCAAATCAGGATTAATATAAACCCCCTAATGAAATTAAGTATAAAGGTAGCACCTGTTTTTACTTAATATTCCTTCAGACATAACTTTTTATATTTCCCAAGGAACTAATTAAATTGACTTCTTGTGTAAATCAAAAGATTAGTACCATTTATGGAAATTTGCACATTAATAATTAATTACAAATGGTGACCTTTGTCTTGAACTCATTTTCCACTGCACAGTAAAAATCGAATTTGAATGTCTAAGAGCTAAATATATTTATTTCTAGTACCTGTTGAAAGTAAACTATTGAAAATTATGTGTTTTATATAGCTAATCCAGAACTTCAGATTCTAAGTAGAATTGGGAGAAAATCATTTTAAAAATTGTGAATACGGCATGGTAAGTAACCAAAGGAGGCATATTTTATCTAGTTTACAGTGAAACGAGGTGTTTGTTTTTTTTTTTAACATTCTTATCCAGCTAGCATTTCTATATTCAACAAACATATTGAGTACACATTACGTGCCGTGCTGTGGCCCTTTGTCTCTTGGTGTCCCTTTTAACATTTACTACAGTTCTCCCAATATCATTTTTATTTCTTAATAGATCCAAGTTTCTTCTTGAAAGTATTTTGTGCATGTAATAGAATTCAGCCAGTTTCTTAAGAGTAGGAGACTAGAAATAACCTTAATTCTCTAGTCCCAAATTTAAAATTAAAAAAAAAATTTTAGCAAGGATACTTAATTACCAATTCTTAGTCAATTGTTTGCCTCATTCATTATAAGATTTGTGTTTTGTGATAGAAAATAATGACAGCAAACATTATCACCATTTGCTATGTGCCCAGCACTATTCTAAGTACATGAAATATTTTAACTTATTTTATTCCTCACAACAAAACTATGTAGTAGATACAGATTATCCATATATTGTAGATGAGCATACTGAGGCACAGAAAAATTAAATAATTTGTATAGGTTTACAGAGCTACTAAGTGGCAGAACCAGGCTAGCTGTGCTCTTAACCACTCACTGTACTGTGCTTAACACATAGCAGTAGTTTCCAATTCTGGGTATGCACTGGCATCATCTATGGAACTCTTTAAAAACAGAGCTGCCCAACCTCCACCTAGGCCTAGACTCAGAGAATTAGAAACTCTGAGGGTGGGACCCAGGCATTTCAATATTTAGAAAAGGGTTGATATAACCACTGTGCTCGACTTTCTTTGGCCCTAGAAGTTTCATTTTACTCATTATTGACGAAAAGACCTCTTAACTTTTTACCTAGTATAATTTTTAAAATTCCATTATATTGTACCTTTGAAATTGAGTTAAATTAAATGGCTTGGGTGTGTTCGGTTTATTTGAATGTATTTTTTTCATTGATGACTCTAAAATGAGACTAGTAACTGAAAAAATTAATATTTAGTTATGAAAACATTATAAATCATATTTTTTACTTTGTGATTATTGTAGTGACTTTACAGTTTTACTAGTATCTAATTACTAAGAGTATTAATGTATGTAAATTTTCTTTTGTAGTGTTCAGGGAATTGTTTATGTGTTCCATGTTACAGCAAATATGTAAGGAACTCTTGAGATCTGAAATTAACTCTTTAATTCATTTTTATTCTCTCTTTTTCTGAGTACTTGTGCCTTAACATTTTCTTAAATGGTTTTTTAAATTGGGTAAAATTTACCTAATGTCAAAGGCAAAGATCTTACCAGTATAGTTTGGTGCATTTTCATAAATGTGTGCACCCATAGAAACACCACCCCAAAGTATAGATCATTTCCATCATCCCGGAAAGGCTTCGCATGTCACCTCTCAGCCAGTCTCCATAGGCAGCCACTGTTTTGATTTCTATTACACTAGCTTGGCTTTGCCAGTACTTGAACTTCATATCTATAAAGTCATATGATATATACTCTTTCATGTCTGGCTTCTTCCCCTCAACAAAATATTTTTGTGACTCATCCATGTGTTGAATCTGATAGTTCATTTTTTAATCAATACATAATATTCAGTTGTATAAATATACCAAAATGTGTTTATTCAGTTTCCAGTTTGGAACTGTTGTTATTAATAATGAAATTATGTTGTTTAGTTTCCAACTATTGGGCTTTTCTATATTATTTCTAATTTAATTTTGTCATGGACAGAGAAAATAGTAAGTTAGATTTCAATCTTTAGAAATGTATTAAGACACAGCATATAGTCTATCTTGACAAATGTTTCCTGTTCACTTAAAAAGAATCAGGATTTTGCAGTTGCTAGATGGTAGTGTTCTAAAATGTCAATTAAGTAGAAGTAGTTGATAGTGTTGCTAAAATCACCAATAGCTTTACTGATTTTTTTCTTTTTTGGTCTGCTTCTGTCAGTTACTGAGGGAGGGATTTTGAAATCTCTGACTTAATGATTCTGGATTTATTTCTACTTTTAGATCTGTAAGCTTTTGCTTCCTGTAATTCGAAGCTTTGTTAATATGGTACATACACATTTGTGATTATTGGGCCCATTTATCATTATGGAATGTTGCTCTTTAAATATATTTCATCTTACTGTAACCACTCTGGATTTCTTATGCTTACTAACTGCATGAGGTTTCTTCTTTCATTCTTTTACTCTTACACTATCTGTGTCTTTACATTTAAAGTATAACTCTTACACGTAAAGTTAGTTGTTACTTTTTAAGTTCATTCTGACCATCTTTGCTTTTCAATTGGAATATTTAGTCCATGTAATATAATAATTGATATGGTTGGGTTTGGGTCTGCCATTTTCCTATTTGTTTTCTATTCATCTCTATTTTGTTTCTCTCTACCTCCCTTTGAGGGGGAGAGGAGGCCTTCTTAAGGGTTAAAAGAATGTGTTTTAATGTCTCATTGTAATTCTTCTATTGGCTTTTCATTATTTTTTGCTTTAGTGATTACATTATGATGCATTCTTAATTTATCATAGTCTACTTAGAGTAATAGTGTACCATCTTGCATAAAATGTAAAAACCTTATAAATATAATTCCACTTATATTTGATGTCATTCCTTAATAGTGTAAATATACTGGCAACAAATTCTCATCTTTTATCTGAAAATGTCTATTTCATCTTCATTTTGAAGAACATTTTTGCAGAATGTAATCAGATTTTGGGTTCTTTAGCCTGAGGTGTTTTTTCAGTCTTCTTCAGTCACTTTTCTGTTGATCTGTCTTCAACTTTACTGACCCTTTCTTTTGCCATCTGATCTACTGTTAAGCCTATCCTGTGAATATTTGGAAATACTCATTGTATTTTTTTGTTCTAGAATTTCCACTTCCATTTCATTCTTTTTTATAATTTCCATTTCTCTATTGAATTCCCCTTTTCTTTCATCATAATCATCTTTTATGACCTTAAACATTTATAAAAACCTATTTTTAATTTCTTTTAGCTAATTCTAACATTTGGGCATCTTGATGTTGGCTTCTGCTGACCACTTTTTCTGTTCACCATGACTCACATTTTCCTGCTTGAGTGGTAACTGTTGATTGTATAATGGGCATTACAGATGATATATTTAAAACTCTGGATTCTGTTATCTTCTTCTGAAAAGTGTTGATTTTTGTTCTACCAGGCATTTAAATTACTAACAGATTACCTTGAGCTTGTGGAGGCTTTGTTTTATACTTTATTAGGGAAAGACCATTCCAATTTTGTCCTTAGTCTTAGGACGACTGCCTTAGTTGTCGGGCATATTTTTTTTTTACCCTAAGATGTTGCCCTCCTCCACTTTTAATTGAAAGCCCAAAGTGCTTACCAAGCCGTGAAACTTTGTAGAATTCAAACTCCATGCTCTGTTTCCTCTGCAGTGAGCAGCAGCTGAAATCTCTGTTCAGCTCATTTGGCCTTCTAATGGTTATTTTCCTCTGGGCTCCCACACATGGGATTTTCTGAGATTTTCTTTCTTTCCGGTTGTTCTGGAAGCAAGTAGCTCTGTGTTCCGATGACTCAGGCTAGTAAGACTGCAACTTGCTGATTGAGTTCTGGCCACCCTCTCCCCTTTAATGCTGGGGACTACCCTCTGGGTAAAAGTTGTATAAATGTGGATCTCTTTTTTTCAGGGGTTTGGATCCATTGCAATTTCTGGGTGCTTTTGGCTATTCTGCGATGCCTATTTTAAATAGTTGATTTTTATATTTTGTTCAGAATTTATCGTAGTCATATGCAGGAGTGTTCGTCCAATACATGTTTCTTTGTCATTTATAGACCTGGAATGCCAGCTTTTTATTTTTTATAAAATTTACTTCAGATGGTTAATATATTTCTGATTATGACCTCATTAGCTCTATTTTATCTCTGTTCTTAGATATGAAGAGAAGGCTGCTAAAGACTTGGAACGATACAATGGTCAAATGAAGAGAGCCATTGAACAAGAATCACAAATATCATTTAAAGATGGCAGAAAAAAGATAAAACCCAGCTCATGGACTTTGGCACAGAAGCACAAGTTGAAAACCTCATTATCTAATCAGCCAAAACTTGATGAGCTTTTTCAGTCCCAAATTGAAAAAAAAAGTCAAAATATTAAAATTGCACAGATCCCTTTTTCTATGAAAAACTTAAAAATAAATTTTCAGAAACAAAAGAAATTTGACCTAGAAGAGAAGGATGAACTTTGCTTGATCCACAATCTCAGGTTTCCTGATGCATGGTTAATTACATCCAAAACAGAGGTAATGTTATTAAATCCATATAGAGTAGAAGAAGCCCTGCTATTTAAAAGACTTCTTGAGAATCATAAAATTCCTGCGGAGCCACTGGAAACGCCAATTATATTAACAGAGAGGTATGATGAAGTAATACAATTTTTTAAACTCTAAAAGCATTTATTAATTCATGCTAGTTTAGAAACTGAAGGTAAAAAGTTGTAAGTATTTCGTAGTAGGGATAAGTGGTATTTATTTAAAGAAATCTTTTTAAAATTTGATTTCTAATCTTTAATGGAATTGTTTATAAATAATTTTAGAATATTCTAGGTAGTTCATTTCTGCATTTAATAAATATCAAGCTGTCTCCTGAAGATTAGTGACTTTCCTCATTTCAAAGTTAGATTGCCATGACTTTCTTCTATTGTGCACACTTTGTTTTAATATTTCAAACACAAACCAAAATAGAATTATAACAGTGAACACATGTTTGTCAACAATTATCAAGATTTTGCCACATTTGCTTTATCTATCCTTTTATACACATGTATTTTCTTAAGTAGTTTAGAACAATTCCCCCTCCTACATCTTTTGGTATCTCTTTATCTCAGAAATTGCTATTTTCATACCTAATCAGAGTGCCTTTGTTATATTATACCTTACACAATAATAATTCTGTGGAATTGTTCCTCTTTGTGTCAAAATGTCTTTTTTTTTTTCTTTTTTTACTAATTTTTAAATGTAATTTGTACCTAAACAAGATTTACAGATTACATTTGGTTATGTCTCTTAGGAGCACACTATTGACTTACTGTAGATACCGAGTCTCTTGTTCGGTGGAATGTTCCATTGTCTATTTTGTCTGTTTGCTTTCTTGTGGGGGTATTTAACTAGTTTTTCTCTCTCCCATGTTTAATTGGAAGTTAGCTCAGGAGGATTGAATAGATTTGGATTTTACTCTCTGGTAAGACTGTTTAATAGATGGGCTTGTGTACTTCATATTTCATCACATCAAAAGGCATCTATCACTAGGTCCAACTGATGACAACCTGGTCTTCCACCTTAAAGTTCCCTGTCAACCTTTCCATCTAATGGTTTCAAACATTCATTGATTATTGTTGCCTGAAATAATTTTATTATTGGTTGTAAAATGGGGTATTTCCTTTCCCTATCCTATATGAGCAAATTACTTTCTGTAAAAATAACTAATGACTAACCTATTAACATTTCCATTTTTTATACTTTTTTAGTCTGACATGGGTAGAAGAGAATCATATGACAAAGGAGATAAAAACCTGAAATTTAAAAAATCAAAAATGTATACTCTAGGACACATCATAAGATAATTCTGTTTCAGAATTTTCAAGAATAAAGCAGAAATCATTTATAAAATGTGCTAAAACTCTTGTTAAATACAGTGCCACCAGAAGGAAAAAAAATACAGCCAGACCACAAAAAAAAAAAAAAAAAATCTGTTATATCTGTCTTTATAAATAAGGCAACGGCAATCACATTAACTAAAATCCAATATCTTTTGTAGTATTCCCTTAAGATTGGCTTAGGAAATTGTCAGAGGCAGAATTAGAAAACAGTGCCTTGGACTGTATTAAAACAGTTTTAAAAGCCTGATAATACATTCTCTTTCTTCCCTCAAATATAGCTGGGGCACATCTGAATTTTTAGACTCGATTGCTTTTCTGAATTTGTAAACTTTCATTTAAATTTCAAAAATCTTTTTATGCTTGTCCAAATTATAGACTTTAAAAAATATTTTTCTATGTATTATTCAAAAACAAATACATAAAAAGGATTATTTTGGGCCCATGCTAGCCTGAAAATAAATCTTTTGAGCATAAATGAAAAAAATTTAATTCAAAATTGTTTTTCCCCCTTCTTTTGAAATGTGGCATCCCCATCACAGTTAATAAACAGTTTTGAACAGGATGTTCAAAACTGATTCATAGAATAAGTGTCCCACAATGTTGACAGAGTAATTATAGGTTGGGCTCAGTTTTCTTACCAGAATTCTACTTCTGTTTGTGTAGCTTACCTCTGAATGGAGTAATTTAGTTATCTACAAAATAAAAAGGAAGGGCTCAATGATAATAATAATAATGACAAGAACAATGGCTAATGTTTATTGAGCATTTACTGCATGATAGGAACTTTGCCAAGTCTTTTTATGATCTTCCCAGCAATCTTGAGGCAGATATCATCCACATTTTATAGCTGAAACTGAAACACAGAATGGTTAAGTAATTTATGTAGGCTTCCACAGCCAGTAAATAAGATCCAAGATTACAATCCAGACAATTTAACTGTGGAGCCTGTGCCATTAATTGCTGTATTATATCATTATCATCATTACCACCACCTGTACCACCAGCTCTCAGATTGATTTTCAGAATATTGGTTAGGCAAGACATGGCATGTTGGGTATATAGCCAAAGCTGTCTTCTCTGAATCCTGGGCTCTCACAGCCAGTGGGGTCTTCAGCCATTTAGAACTGATAAGCAGAGACATCATCTGTTCATTTACTTTTCAAGGTGTAAAGGACTGTGATAAAATAGCATAGCATCCTGTATTGAAACACAGAGCAATGGCTGTGTACGTAAGACAATATCTATTGTGTGGTAGGCACCCAAATATTCATTGAATGAATGGGAAAATGGTAACCATTCACATGTCAGTCCCAACAGACACCTTTTTACAATGACTGTTTTTTTATATGGCACCCTGACAAAGCCTAAAACCAATATGTGAGGTTGATTTGTAGGCAATCTTTGGCTTCCTCAAAATTTCGCACCACTCAGAATCATTTTATGTGCCACCTTTGACAAAGATGCCATGCCTACAACAGACTGAATAAAGCTTTCCTAAGCTGTAAATTGATTAATGTATAAGTTCTTGGGAGAAAAAGATACATATTTATCTTTTTGTTATTGGAGAAACCTTTAATGGTAGTTGAAAATTCAGCAGGATGGACCACTTGAGTAACTTGATAGTGTGTTATTGTGTATGTTTTAAAGGTATAAAATGGCATTAGTTATAGTTTTCATTTGCATTACATTTAGAGAGAGCCATTTATTTCACATTGTGTTTGTAACATTCTACAAGATAGAAATTGTTTATTTCTATTCCTCCTGTTAATATACTGTATGCAGTACGTCTCTAATAAAATATTAACAGAAATGCAAAACAGTAGTTTCTCATAGGGCTACTTAAACCTTCATATTTTGGTCAATGATTATAACACTTTAAAAAGGTCCCTTGGAAGCCGGACGCAGTGGTTCACACCTGTAATCCCAGCACTTTGGGAGGTCAAGGCAGGAGGATCACTTGAGCCCAGGAGTTTGAGGTTGTAGTGAGCTATAATGATGCCACTGCATTCTAGCCTGGGCAACAGAGTGAGACCCTGTCCCCTCCCACCCCCCCCACAAAAAAAAAAAAAAAGCCCTTGGGTTAACTTTTTTTCATAAATCCTCTCATTTCATTTTACATATTTAATAAGTTAAAGGGCCATAATTTCTTTTGCAGTCTTTTAAATGGATCTCATTATTTAGAGATTTTATATAAAATGACAGCAGATGACCAGAGATATAGTGAATCAGCCTACCTGTCTGATCCTCGTCTTACAGCAAATGGTTTCAAGATAAAATCGATACCAGGTATGATAATGTGGTTTAATATTTCCTGAATTGGAGGAATAAGTCTTGTTCCAAAGTTACAGTTGGGTTTTATAATTTACAGGTATCATGGTATATTTTTGTCTCACCACAAGTACAGTGTTGGCTGTATAAAAACAGACTTATTTCAAAAAGATCACCTCTGCCTGAAACAAGCAAATTTGTTTGGCCCAATACCTTGCATTTGCATTTTCATAACTAAACAGGTAGTTTTATAATTTTTGTCATCCTTTGACACAATAGTCAAACTGCCTGCTTTGTTTAAATTATTAAAGTCCTCCTTTAGATGATTAAACAGAAATAAATATGTGGGATACTGGAATGGCCTAACAGAAATGGACATCTTTCCTTTTTTAGAAGCATTTACTTGTTTGCCAAGTAGACATGTAGCATCAGCAGTCTTACTATTGGGAGAGTGAATAATTTGATTCCATGGCTCTGCTAAAAGACTGATAACCCTCTTTACTTAGTGTGGAAATTCATTGGGTGGATAGAATAAAAAGAAAATCCATCTGGATAGGAGACTTCAGTTTTCCTGGCTATGCCCTCTTTGTTCTTTTGTAGTTTCCTTACTAAACTGCCTTCTACCTTAGCTTCTTCTGGTGTCAGAGGGGCACAGTGGCACCATGAGGAAGGACTCCACTGTTCCACCACCTGCCTCTAAGCTTCTCATGCCCCAGTGTAGAAAAACAAGAGCTTAACCAAACAGCATTTGAAGATTTTTAAAGGAATGTTTTACTGAGACATGAAAAGAAAATAAGTAAAAACAATGTACAAAAGCATGTTTTGGTATACTAAACTTAAACTAATTTTACTTGACTTTTGAAGTTTTAAGGATACACTAAACTTTTTACCTCCCACCTCAATTCCAGATATTTAGACTTGGGCTAGAGAGAGACCAAATCCCAACACTGCCATTTAAAAATATTGTGTTTTGGGGAAAATCAGTTGGCCTGTTTCCTCATCGATAACAGCTAATAATTATTGAATATTGTGTGCAGAGCACTATTCTAAGTATTAAATGTATTAATTTAATCTCCCTAATACCCCTACAGAGTCTATGACTGTCCCATTTTACAGATGAAAAAATCAATGGCCAAAAGTTTAAGTTTGCTCAAGGGGACACAGTTTCTGGTAGAACCAAGATTTGAACCTAGGCAATCTGCCTTTAGTGCCTGGCTCTTAACTAATTTGTTACATTTGCCTTCCTATTAAAATTGGGATATTTACTTCACGAAGTAGTTGTGAGCACTAACCAAGGTAACAAATATATCAAGGAGCGTAGTGTTTGGCAATTGTACCTGCTCAAATATTCTCTTTTCTTCCCATCCTCCAGCCCCCACTTTAGCAACTGAACTGACTCGAAATCATTTCTTTTAGTCCTAGAAATCTTTCTTCCTCAGGGTCCCTGGCATCTTTTTGAATTTATTTGAAGTGTGAAGCAAAGTGTGTGTGTGCACATATGTAGAAGGTATTTTATTCTTGACTTAATCTGTTTTTCTAATTAGTTATATGGTGGTAGTGGCAGGTGCCATTTTCTTCATGAAAGATGTTATCATAGCAGTTTTTTTTTTTTTTAACAATCAGGATAACTGTCTTATCTGTTCCAAGAACATGTTTATTTTTGAGCTACCCAGTAAGTTTATGTCTGACAAATGCTTTCAGCTCTTAGCTTGTAGATAGTACTTTTTAAATCCTATTGAATGCCTGATACTTTGCATGACACCAAAGATACAAAAATGATTAAAACAATCATCTACAAACTGACTTGATTTGATTGGAATTAACTTTACTGAGATTATCATCAATATTATTTCCCTTGTCAATAGCAGATCAAGTTAAAGACATTTGTGTTTTCCTTCTTCATTTTTTTGTCTTTTCATTTTTTAATTAAGTTCTGTTCTCTCTCTTTTAGTGAGAATATTGTACTAACTTTGCCAGTTGTCACAAAACGTCTTTGGATAAGGATAAAAGCATTTGAAAAAGAGAAGGAATACATCTGGCCTTGAGAAAAAGATTCTCAGTGTGACCCTAAGAACTTTGCTTTTTAATGTGAATAGCTTTCTGTCCTGCTTCAGTAAGAATTTCATATTTTAGGAAGTGAAAACTTGTCAAACCATTTATTCATTGATGTAGCTTCTCTGAAAATTGGGAAGCATTTTACAGAACTTTATGGAAACTTTTTGAAAGTTTATTGTTACATAGTTCATAATGTCTCTAAGTTTTCCATATTTGAATTTTGCAAACAGATTAAAATATTGCTCAATTTCCTTATTTATTGCCAAGTACTTTTTGCCCATTTCCACTAGTAATGGTGTGAAATGTGTATAATTTTCCAGGGCAAATGTAGTTAGTATTAGACTTTTCAATCTAATCATATTGTAGAAGATTTAGAACTAGTAATAATGAAAAGTCTCTTAGACTGATGTTTTTGGAAATTTATTATCTATATAAATATGTAAAAGAGTTGTGAACTAGAATAGTCTGCTACTTCCTCTTTGCCTGTCTATATACACTGTTTTGAGTCCCATGTAAGCTCCCCCTGTTGCTCAAACTCATTTTGTCTCCCTTCATTGAATTCTGTATCTCATCCCTTAATGCTTGATGATATGTCATCATATATTATTCTCCAGTGTTTCCTGGGAAAAACGTTAGGATACCTGCTCTGTAATCTACCACCATTGCATCTGCCATTTAGGTAAAGGAACTAGTGTGTAACTGGCAACAGGTAAGAGATTGGATTATTGATGTCTCAGGATCTGAAACTCTTCAAGTTGCATCACATTTTTTTAATTAATCCATTGATAGCTACTACTTATCCAAAATTGGATCATCTCTTTTTCTTCGAGGTAGAACTATGTGGACTTAAGTACTAAGAACACTGTTATACAGATACAGCCAAAGAAGACAAATCTGTGCTGTTTTCCAAAATCATGTATTCTAAAGCCAAATCTTATGCTTTGAAATATATGCTGTTATGGATTATGTACCCAGTCATACATCTAATTCTGTAGCTAGTTTTTAGTTCTATTTTAATTACTAAATTATTGAAAGAAGTTTAATAAATAACGTGTCAGTTTTTTAAATATTATCCTAGTAAAATATTTTGAACAAACATTAGTATTTTATTTCCTCAAATTAGGAATATATTAATAACTTACTATGTGACTATCTTTGTAATTTGTAAATTAAAATCATCACAGAAATAATTCAGGCCTTTAAATTAGATATTAAAACAGTAAGATAGAATTTGAAGAGCAGCAGTTGTTAAAACACTTAAACCAGTTATATTTTAATAAATATCATGGGAATCCATTTTCTCTCCAAAGTAAGAAATGTTCTAAACAAATGTAAGGAGCAGAACAGCAATAACTGAGATTAAATGAAATTATATAAAGCACATGTGGTGTCAATGAGTACTTATGACTTAATATGAAATCCTATGGGAGATTACTATTTGTTCTCCACCTAAGGAACAAAACTTTGTCCTGACTGTATTAAATTCTAATGAAGGTTCACTAAATGCTTTAACAGTGATTTTGTTTTTAATGGACATGTTCTGGAATATAATTTATACTAAACTATGTTTTTATTTTTTATTTCAGGAGTTCCCATTACTGAAAACTACTTGGAAATAGAAGGAATGGCTAACTGTCTCCCATTCTATGGAGTAACGGATTTAAAAGAAATTCTTAATGCTATATTAAACAAAAATGCAAAAGAAGTTTTTGAATGTAGACCTCGAAAAGTGATAAGTTATTTAGAAGTATGCATTATTAATTTATGTAGGGTGTCTAGATTTTAAGATATTGGTTTCTTAAAAAAAATAGTGGTTTCAAAATAGTAAAACAGTTTTTATGAGTTTTATTAGTTGTTTGCAAGAAGGAGCACTATTAAAAAAAGAAAAGACCATTGAAAGTTTCACATATGGACTAGTTTTGGTAAACTGTATCTGGATTCCTACCATAACATTATTTCATATTCAGAAAGAGCTTTATGGATGAAACATTGTTGATGAAGTTTTTTTTTTAATTTCCATAAATAATCTTCTTAGGAGGGATTCAAAATTGTTCCACTTTTATGCCATCTACTTTTCTAAAAGGAATTGTAATATGATATTCTAAGCCTGATCTCTTTGAGAGCAAAACAAGAGAGGGAAAGGGAAAGACCTAAATCATTGAATAATGATTCACCACAAATGAGAAATGTAACAGTGGTTTAAAAGACTAAATTTAAAAATAATAAAAGGATTGAGGAAGATTATAAACTTTAAAATGTCCAAGTATAGGTTAGTGGCAAGAAAACAATAGTGATTGCCTCTATATTTGTCGTTCTATGTATCCCTCAAAGTTGCCTGATACTATTTTAAAAATAAATCTGAACTCTAATACTCCCTTTTTTAAAATGAGCCTTTTTTGTTTACAATACATGGTATGCCCGTTGTATTCTGAAGGTCAGACTTCTTTAATAGGAAAGTTCACTTGTTACCCCTTCTGAAGAATGTATTCAGTAGTGTTCTGTGAATCTTTTAGAAGCTTTGTTGTATGGAAATTCTCAGCCTATTGTGGGGACAACTCAATACTGATAGTTTCTAGAGACTTTAAAGAAGTTAGCATGAAGTTAAGTAAAGGTCGAGGACGTTGTAGGTAGTGTTTTTTGTACTGAAGAACCATGTGGGAAGAAATAAAATTTCAGAAATAACAAAAAAAAGTGGTTGGAACTGGTTTTAAATTTGGTTTTTTCTTTGCCAGTACTACCCCTCTCTTTATATTAAGGTAATAATAGATGTGATTGTTAAGGAAAATGGTCTAGAAAAAGGAGAGAACCTGTATCAGAATCACAGGGATGCTTGATTTAAGATCAAGCTGAATAAAATGAGTAAGAGAGAAAGGAGAGTGAAAGAAGAACCAAGAGAAGGGTCTCTTATAAAAGTCAAGAAAAGGAAAGAAATTTAAACATCAGTAGTATCACATTCTGTACAGGGTAATAGTTGCTAGAAGACTTTCAGGTGTGGCAGCTAGGTGGCAGTGGTAATCTTGAAGAGAGCCATAATGGCATAGTGCAGGTGTCCCTTGGTATACTTGGGGGATTGCTTCCAGGACCAAATGCTCAAGTCCTGCAGTTGGCCATGTGGAACCCAAACATACAAAAAGTCAGTTCTCCATATCATGTGGGTTTCACATCCCATGATACTGTATTTTCAAGCAGAATTGGTTGAAAAAAGTCTATGTATGAGTGCTGCGGTGCCCAGCCCCTGGGCCTCAGACCAGTACTGGTCCATGGCCTGTTAGGAACCAACCGTACAGCAGGAGGTGAGCAGCGGGTGAGCAAGCAAACCTTCATCTGTATTTACAGCTGCTCCCCATCGCTTGCATCACCACACAAGCATTAGATTCTCACAGGAGCGTGAACCGTACTGTAAACTGTGCATGCAAGGGATCTAGGTTGTGTGCTCCTTATGAGAATCTAATCCCTGATGATCTAAGGTGGAGCTGAGGTGGTGATGCTAGCGCTGGGGAGCAGCTGCAAATACAGATCATCATTGGCAGAGAGGTTTGAGTACACAATAAATGTAATGTGCTTAAATCATCCCCAAACCATTCCCCTTCCTCCTCCACTCCCCCCCCATCTGTGGAAACATTGTCTTCCATGAAACTGGTCCCTGGTACCAAAAAGGTTGGGGACTGCTGTATAAGTGCAGTAAAACCTGTGTTCAAGGGTTAACTGTAGTAGGAATGGAAGACATTTGCCAATGGTTAAAGAGTGGAGTAGTGGTGAAAAAGTAGGCAGCAAGTGACATGGTAGTGAAAGAAAGGAAAGAATATGTTTAGCACGTTTGTATTGATGGAAAAAGACTGACAATGAAAGATTGCAGAGTAAATGTTCCAAAAAACGCAGGAGGGAAGATGGCATAAGGATGTAAGTTTTAGAAAGGAGAAACTGTCTCTGAATCAAGAGCAGAAGAGGGGAAGAAAAGTGAAAGTAATATTTTTAGGTAAACTTGAGAGAAATCACGTCTTGATATATGTGGTGAAACAGTAGGAGAAGTAGTGCTGAGAGTGACGAGCCTGGGAAGGCATTGGGAATTTGAGTACAGTAGCAAAGATCTGAAATTAAGAGCTGTAGGTACTATAAGAGACGGTTGATTAGAGAGGATTAAGATGATTTCCAGGTGTCATTCAGGGCTCAAAAGAGCTAACATTTCTGTTGGATCCAGCTAGGATAGTTTCCTGACTCTCCGGTAGTGCTCGGTAGAATTTGTCCAAGGGTAGGGATTAGGAAACTGGATGTGGTGGAGGAACAAGAGGAAGGTGAGTGAAGGAAATTTGAACACATTATATACAAGAAACCGTGTTAGGTCCTACAGAGATGTAAAGATAAATTAGATTTTAGTAGGAATCTAAAAGGAATGCAGGTTGCTAAAGCTAGTATCCTTAATGTCACATTCACTGTTCCCACCTTAACTAGGGAAAATTGACAGAAGGGTGCTTGTGAGTCAGGAGAATAAGAAGGGATTGGAGGGAGAAAAGATGAAAGTAAAGAAAAAGAACAGGCTTAGTTGGAATAAAGGAGTAGGATGGTTGGAAAGAAAATGGGTGTGTGGTTTAAAGAGAATAATATTAGGATTCAAGATCTTTGAAGTACAACAATCTAAAAAAAAATATCTTAAGCCAGTTTTGCTAACACTACTATCTCCAAAATCTGAGTTCTCCCTATCTCAGAAAACAGCATTACCATACCAAAAATATGGATAACCAATTCAGTCATCCATCACAAAGTCGTCTTGACTCTATCATATTAGGAATAAAACTGATTGTTTTAAAATGTGAAACAAATGTCAGACTTTTGCTTAAAAACTCTCTGGTTACTTGCATTCAGATTAAAACCCCAATTGCTCACCGTATCCTAGAGAATGATCTGGCCGCTGCCTAACTCCCTTATCTTGTTTCTCTCTTCCCTTTAACAGTTGCACCCACGCTGAGCATTTGATTCTTTCTGTTCTCTCTGCCTGAAATACTTTTCTTTCCCCATGATCTTTGCATTATGGTTCCTTATTTAAAAAGAAGCTTAAAGCCATCTCAAGTAAGCTTTTTTCCAACCACACAATCACTCTATCATATTACCCAGTTTAATTTTGTGCATTATTTATTCACAAAAAAATTCTTTGTCTTTTTATCTATTTGCTGTTTCTCTGCACTAGGAAGTAAATTTTATAAAAGCCAAGGGTCTTGTTTTCTTGCTCACCACCTTATCCTTAGAACCAACAACATAGTTGGGGCTTAATAAATGTTTGTTGAGTGAATTAATAAGATAAATATAATCAATTTTCTGTCTTTTTGCCAGGATAGCATGTTTTCTGCTTCAGGGTATATCACAGTAACATGTATGACTTTGCCTTCACAGGGAGAAGCAGTGCGTCTGTCTAGACAATTACCCATGCACTTATCAAAAGAGGACATCCAAGACATTATCTACAGAATGAAGCACCAGTTTGGAAATGAAATTAAAGGGTGTGTTCATGGTCGCCCATTTTTTCATCATTTAACCCATCTTCCAGAAACTACATGATTATGTTTAAGAAGATTAGTTACTGTTGAAATTGATTTGGTCACAAAACAATGAGTCAATTTTTAAACCATCTTTGTATTATCATATGTCAAATGGTCATTTTATAAAAGAGGATTCACTGGCTTATTTGTATATTAAAATGTTTCAAAAATTGTAGAAAACTTAAATAAACTAATAGACTATTCATTTTATTCTCAAGAACCAGCCTTCACGATAATTATTAGTTGTAGACTCCAAATTGGAAGATAGGTAGTATTCTTGGGTGGTAAATTTACTAGGTCAGCCCTGTGCAGGGAGAAGTCACATGTCACACAGACTAGCATATCAGACAAATATTGTCAATCTTGTTTCAAGTAGGATGCAGAGACTGAGTGGGAGAAAGTGAGAACATGAAGTTAAGAGAAAGAAGAACATAACCTCAGAAATCCTGCCATTTACTTCATGTTGGGAGTAACAGCTTAGATGTTGCTGTCTCTTTCTTATATAGTAATTATTGGAGTTTCGAGTCAAATTTTGACAGAACATGGGGAAAACTAGACTTTTAACAGAAAACTTAGGTGAAGATTAATTGTACATGTGCCCCTTAAAAAACCAGGTCCCACAGTGTACCAAAATATTTAATTTACAAAAGTTGAAACATGATTTTTTTTTCTTTTGAAACAGGGTCTTACTATGTTGCCCAGGCTGGCTTTGAACTCCTGGGCTCTTGGGATCTTCTCCCCTCGGCCTCCCAAGTAGCTGGGATTATAGGCCCATGCCACCACACCCAGCTGAAACATGATTTTTACTGAATCTATTTGTTGTGTAAAGTAAGATATGTTACTCTGGATACAGTGTCTCTACACACGATCTCCAGTAATTATCGAAGATCCTCTTTAAATTGGTAAGATCCTTGTGTTAAGAGGTACAAATTGTGATACCTGGAATTCTAGTTCTGTAGCCTGGCCTCTTGTGCCAACGTCATTCTGTTTCCCAGGAACCAAAATGTCGCAAGCAATGGGCCTGCTGTCTGATGCACATAGAAGCCAATACTGTGGCACCAGGTTTTGGGAAAAGAAAAGGTGTGTAGAGAGTCAACTAGCAAGGAGACAGGAGGCACTCTGTCTTCTGGAAACAGAAACAAACCCAGATCGGTCTCCCTAGTCTGAAGTTTGGGGCAAGCTTTATGGGCTAGGGAGGACAGGTTATGTGGAAGAGTTGGCAGGGCAGCTTTTGATTGGAAGAACTTCAAGACGTTATGATAAGGCATGGGGAGGGGTCTTATCACCAGACATTCCTAGACAATGGACCCATCCCTTTTCTCAGTATTCTGTTGCTCGGTTCTGGCCATGTCCCATCTGTTAGTTGAGGGGGAGTGGGCAAAACTTCACTTCCAGGTGTTAATTATTTGAGGTCAGATTTTCCTGCACATGGTCTGGCTGCATAACTTGAAACTTATTAGCTCTGTGCCTGCAAAATAACTGGACATTCTGTTATCAACAGTATGGCCAGATAAGGCTGGTCTGGTGGTTACAAAAATAACTGTCCCCCCCACCCTTTATTACCTCTTTTATAAATGTGGGGCCCCTCTCTGGGAAACCTTTTTAATTGGGTAAATTAAGGAAAGAGCTTACAGAGATACAGAGGGTGATGAAATTTGCATCATATATTTACACCAGCCCTAAGCAAAATTGTGGACTCATTCATTTGCCAATATAACCCGTATCGGCCTTGTAGATAAACTCATTTGTTTTTTTCTTAACCAGTGCTGAATTCTGCCAAATCCCGTTGGTAGTAATGGCACCAGTTATTTACCACCTATTTGCTAGATAGGCTAAGCACTTAACCTTGTATGAGCTCATTTAATCATCACCAAAAATTTAGAATTGCAGATCCTATTGAGCCTGATCCCAGAGCTGGTGTTCCTAACCCACCGTTACACTGCCTGCCATGAGAAACAGCCCCTAAGGAGTTATTTGGATCAACAAAGTGTAGCTAGTGTTGGGAGGGGGGAGTATAAAACACTTCGTGACACTTTAACAAATGCTTTTTTGAGTAAACCAACTAGGCAGCAACGTTTTTCTAAGGGAATCGGCAGAGGGGGTGAGTTGGCAGCTTTTTCCAGGGGCAGGTTCGGTTGGGGACTCGCGTCGCCCCGCAGGCTGCCCGGGCGCAGGAGGCTGAGCCGAAACCGCGTGGGGCACAGGCCGCCCCCCCTGCCCCGCGCGAGCCCCTTCCGCGGTCCCAGCACCACCCCGGGACAAGCGGGCCCGAGCGGGCGGCGGCGACGGGGAAGCCTTGGATCCCAGGATGGAGGTAAGGAACGGCGGCTGTGGGCCAGCAGGCCACCTCGGGGAGGTAAGGGCGAGGCGAGGAGACCTGAAGAGAAAGGAAAGCCTCACCCCAAGTTACCCATTTTCCTCCTCTTTAGGCTGAGTTGGAAGCGTTGGCCAGGGAGGAGGTGGACTCTCAAATTGTTAATCCCTCAAAGTGCCCTTGACCCAGCGGTGTTGCTTAGATCCTAGACTGAGCTGTAGCCACAGGGATGACGCCAAAGCCATAGGGAAGTGAGGCCTGCAGAACCCTCCGATGGACGTTTTGCTGGGAAGGTAGCCATTTATGATCCAGCCGGGCCTAGGAGGTTTTAAACATTTAACATGAAAAATGTTAGGCCTGCATTCAGATGGACAGACTTTTATTACTTTCATTGGCTGTTTGATTCTCTGTGATTTTATCCAGATTTTGTGGCTCAGTTTGCAGGAATTGCGATTCATCCCACCACAGCCCACATTTCTTAAAGCATAATGTAAATTACTATTGACTCATTTTTCCCCCTAATCCAACCACGTAGCTCATCTGTTTACTTTTATTTTCATTATATTTTTGCAAGCTTCCTCCAGTTTTTTTTTTGGGGGGGGAGGTGAAAGGGAGAAGCGGAAGCAGCTGTATAAAGTGGGGTTAGGGTCTACACTGAAAACCAAAAATATATTTAACTCTTTATAGTACTTAATGTAAAGGAAATAATACATACGGAGCACACAAATGTTGATGACCGACTTAACTGAAATTGCTGGGGAAATTAAATTACCAGTAATGATACTAAAATGTTTAAATGAACTAGACTTATTCTTGGAGTTGGAGCATTTCGGGCAAGCCAGTGTTCATGGATTCATAGTGGCTAAAAAGAATCTTGGGGTGACCCAACCAATTTTACAGATGAGAAAAAGAAACCTAGAGTGATTAAATGCTTCGCCAGTGTGCACACAGCTAATTTAGTACTCTGCTAGTTTCACTCTAAATGTTCATATTATAAACAAAACAAAGGTAAGTACTGAAAAAAGAAATCAAGTTTTATTGCAAATAAAAAATGACTTGAGATTGTCATTTACTTTCTCCCTTCATAAACATGAATAATCAAGAGTTAACTGTTAACCTTATTCTAGATCTCTTGGTTACTCTCACTTAAACTTTAAAATTTTAGTCTTTAAAGCCTTCTTCATTGTTTTCAGTAATAGTAGCAACACACCACTGGACTCACCACTGCCGCCTGAGGTGGTTTTCTCTACTAACTTGATTTGATCACATTTTTTATTCCTCCTTAAAGCACTACAAGTTAATGTAAAGATCTTTTCTCCAGCTCTTAAAATCCTGTACCAGTGGTTATCAAATTTGAATATTCATCATAATCACCTGGGAGCTTATTAAAACACTGATTGCTAGGCAGTGTGCCCACAGTTTCTGATTCCATGGGTCTAGGGTAGGACCGAAAATTGTAGAGACGAGGTCTTGCTCTTGCTCAGGCTAGTCTAAAACTCCTGGCCTCCCGCCTCAGCCTCCCTAAGTGCTAGGATTTAGGGAGGTGCTAGCCACCATGCCTGGCTAATTTTTTATAGAGATGAGGTCTTACTGTTGATCATGCTGGTCTCAAACTCCTGCTCTCAAATGATCCTCCTGCCTCGACCCCCCAAAGTGCTAGGATTATAGGCATGAGCCCAGCGCAGTAATGATTCTTGATCCCAGGTGAAAATAGCATTTCTCCCTAACACGTGTAATTTTTAAATTGTCAGACATTTTATTGGAGAAATCAAGTTTTAGCCCCTTAAAAACAAAATAAAATGCGTTATACAATCCTTCTCTGCCCCCAAAATTGGAAGAAGAGTACTTCATGTTTTGTAGGTTTCATCAGATTACAAATTTGAGTATACTCTATACCAGTCTGTAAATATGGCCTAAGTCAGCACTTCTCAAACTTCAGTTTCTTTCAATCTCTCTGGGCTTGTCTGATTCAGTAGGTGTGGGGTAGGGTGTGCTAGTCTACATTTCTAAGAAGATTCCAGGTGATGCTGATGTTGCTGGTTCACTGATCACACTTGGGTTAACAAGAGTGCACATAATCCTGCGGCCAAGTGCTAGGTTCTCAAAATAGAATACACATACATTTTTAATGCAAATATACACTGAAAATAAAATAATCAGATTTGTGAATCTGTGATTTTCCATTCTCTTTGGAAAGTCAGGTTTATGGTTTTTTATAGGACATTTATTTAAGAAGTCAGATTTATATATTCTCAAAAACGTTACTGAGGTAGCTGCCTCCACCATCATTTCTTCTCTTTTTGTACACACAGACATTCTGCCTTATGGGGTGGAATCTATTCCTCCAGTCGCTTGAATCTGAACTAGTTTATGATCACTTTGCCCATTGCATTATAGAAGAAGTGATGCTATACAACTTCCATGTTTCAGTCATGGAAACCTTGCAGCTTTCCTGGCTATCTTGAAATGGTTGCCAATCACCTTGTAAGAAGTCAGTCTACCTGGGGTCTGCCATTATGTGAGAAGGCACAAGCTAGCAAGGGAAAGAGGTTATGTGGAGAAAGAGATGCTTGACCTGTTCCCAGGTATTCCAGCCATCTCAGCTCAGGTGCCAGACATTGAGTAAAGACGCCTTCAGATAACTCTCAGCTGCCATCTGATTACAACTCTATGAGATGGCCCAAGTGAAAACCACCCAGATGAATTCATCAGCCCCCAGAACCATGAAAGGGTTGTTTGACCGGTTCATTTTGGGATAGTTTGTTATGCAGATGTAGATAAATAGAACATTTACATTATACTAATTTGAGTTTTATTACTGAAATGTCTTTCTGATCTTCTAGAAAATGATCCCTATAGGGCTTGCAAATTCATCTGAAATTTTCATACAGATAATATGGTCTTGAATTTTTATAATAAAAATTTACTCATATAATATGTAGCTTTTTATTAAAATGTTCTTGTATTAATTTACATTTGAGTCATGCATTTGAGATTGGGGATAAGAGTACTTTTGAGGATTGTTTACAGATCTGTTTGTTGCTCTGCCACATAATCATGAGGATTTTCCCTTCTCACCTATTCATGCAATCAAACTGTGAGTGAGAAAGCAATTAATATTCTTCAACTTTGTTTCATGCCATGGTTTATCTAGATACTGCTCCCTACAATAGTGTCTTAAGGTACTCTCCCTTGAGCACTACTTCTTTCATAAAGAATGATTTTAGTGCCATTTAAAAACTTATTTCTTCTTATATAGCTTTACCTCTTTATCTTTATCACGTAACATAGTCACTAACCCAGAAGGCAATCTATAAATATTTGTATATTTGAATGATAACATTTTATTTAGCTCTCTCTTCCTTCAATTCCAACTCTGCAGGTATTAACAAACCAATGTTGGTCTTACTTTCTGTGCTCTCCAAGGGAGGAGAGTCATGAGAAATAAGATTAAAAGTTCACTTGGGACTAAATCTTGAGAGGACTTGAATATCGGGCTATTAAGATTTTCAACTTTGGTAAGAACAGCTAAAAGTTTTTAAATAGGAAAGTAACACAATCAGAACAACACATTAGGAATATTAGTTTAAAATCATATTTAAGATGAATTAGGATGAATAAAAATAGGGGAATAAGGTCAGATACATTATACTGCTAAAATTCCATTTATGTTATGTCTAAGTGCTTTAGTCATCTCATGTTCATTGTGTCCTTTCAACGCAGAAGAATAAGTTTCTTTAGAAGAACTTGAAGAATTTGACATTTTTGAGGTATAAAAATACATTACTTCTAAACTTAAATTCAAAGTAAAATTTTAAAGCATATATTTTTTCCCCATTTTCTAGTTCTGATATTTGCCAGCAAAATGTGTTAGTGATTTGGAGTATGATAAAGACTGCACTTAACAAAAATGTTGAGTTTATGGCATATGTAGGCAAAAAGATGCTTTAAATTTATTTAATTTTATCTTGACTTTCATAACAGCAAGTATTCTGATATTTGCCTCGGTGAAAAATGTGTATTTTGTCATCCTCTTTTGTGTCATGGCTCTCTAGGTTCCCTGTACTTAGTGCTGCTGTCTCTATACTTTCTCCTGGATTCCAGATGGGTCTAAATATTTCCAGATTATCTGTTTGTTATCTCTTTTCCAACCACCAACTATGCCTCCCTTTCCCTTAATTTGGTTGATCTTAGTTAAGTATTAAAGGAAAAGGAATTAGATAGAAATCATTTATATCAATGTAAATAATAAAAAGATCCATTCTGTCATAAAGGGGGAAAACTATAATGTGAATGATGGGAATATTTGGATTTTAAAAGGAATTAGTTACCCTGAATTAACCTCTAATGGATAGAGTTTTAGGCAATATAGGGGTATACTTTTGCTATTTGAAGAAAACTGCCTACTCTCATCTACATGTAAGATTGGTCTTAATGTTACATTTTTCTTTTCCCCAAAGGAGAAGAAACAGAAACTATAAGTGAAGATGGTAGTTCAAAAGAAGTACATGGTATGTCAATGAAATATAAGAATTTATTTTGTATTTATAACTTTTATTTAAATATAAGGCATACAGATTTATATTTCAGAATCATCTGGGTTTTTTTACATAGCAAGAAAAAGGAAGCAAAATAGAAGTTTACCTGTACTATTTTGTACTATTTTATCTCTATGGGCTTCCTGAGAGTTACATATCATTTGTAACAAATGGGCCTTTTTTGCTCATCTTATTGCTCTGAGCATATTTAAAAAGTTTATTTCATTGCCTCAAGTATGTTTTATAAGTCAGTTCTCATTCTGGGCTAACCTGACTGACACAATTTTTTAGATTGGTGATAGTATCATTGGTGTAGAGCTCAGCAGTTTACAAAGTACTTTCATATGTATCAGTTAGCGTAATAATTCTGTTTTGTATTCTCCTTATGTTATCTTCTTCCCTTCATATAAATTTCTTGGAAATTAACTCATGTGTTTCATAAACTACCAATTGCATTATTATTTCGTTGAGATAATTGGTGACTATATTGTCAGAAATGGGATAATAAGTGGTTTTTCAGCCTCTACTCTTTCTTGATCTGTGGTCTCCTTGAGGGTCTTTGATGATGGATTCAAACCTTTTTCTGTAATAATTTTGAAATCTTTTTTTCTTTCTCTTTTTTTTTGAGACAGAGTCTCTGTTGCCCGGGCTAGAGTGCCGTGGCATCAGCCTAGCTCACAGCAACCTCAAACTCTTGGGCTCAAGCAATCCTACTGCCTCAGCCTCCTGAGTAGCTGGGACTACAGGCTTGAGCCACCATGCCTGGCTAATTTTTTCTGTATATTTTTAGTTGTCCGGTTAAGTTCTATTTTTTAGTAGAAAAGGGATCTCGCTGTTACTCAGGCTGGTCTCAAACTCCTGACCTTGAGTGATCCTCCTGCCTTGGCCTCCCAGAGTACTAGGATTACAGGCGTGAGCCACTGCGCCTGGCCTGAAATCTTTTTTTCTGTGGCCCAGTGTGTATTTGTGTGTATACATGCACATGTGTGTGTTCTTTCATTTCACTGTTGCACTTTCTCATCTGTTATCTACAAGCCTGTCAGCCTTTTTTGTCTGGGAAAGTCTTTATTTCTCCTTCATGTTTGAAGGATATTTTTGCAGGATATAATGTACTAGGATTAAAGTACTTTTCCTTCATCACTTTGAATATGTCATGCCGCTCTCCTGGCCTGTAAGGTTTCCACTGAGAATTCTGCTGCCAGATGTATTGGACTTCCTTTATATGTTATTTGTTTCTTTTCTCTTTCTGCTGTTAGGATCCTTCCTTTATCTGTGACTTTTGGGAATTTGATTATTTAATGCCTTAAGGTAGTCTTATTTGAGTTAAATCTGCTTGGTGTTCTACCACCTTCTTGTACCTGAATATTGATATCTTTCTCTAGGTTTGGAAAGTTCTCTGTTGTTATTTCTATGAATAAACTTTATACTCCAATCTCTCCTTTTCTTCAAGGCCAATAATGCTTAGATTTGCTCTTTTGAGGCTATTTTCTAGATCTTGGAGGCGTGCTTCATTCTTCCTCATTCTTTTTTCTCTCCTATGTATTTTCATATAGCCTGTCTTCAAGCTCACCAATTCTTTTTTCCACTTGATCATTTCTGCTGTTGAGAGACTCTGATGCATTTTTTAGTTCGTCAATTGAATTTTCATCTCTAGAAGTTCTGCTTGATTTTAAAAAATTATTCCAATCTCTTTGTTAAATTTTTCCTATAGGATTCTGAATTCCTTTTCTATGTTGTCTTGAAGTTCATTGAGCTCCTTCAAAACAGCTATTTTGAATTCTCTCTCTGAAAGGTTGCATATCTCCATCACTCCGGGATTGGTTACTGGTGCCTTATTTAGTTCATTTGGTGAGGTGACGTCCTTGATGCTTGTGGATATTCATCAGTGTCTGGGCATTGAAGAGTTAGGTATCTATTCTCATCTTTATAGTCTGGACTTGATGGTACCCATCCTTCTTGGGAAGGTTTTCTAGGTATTCAAAGGGAATTAATTGAGTGTTGTGATCTTTAAGCTTTTGATCACTGCAGCCATATCAGCACTAGGGGGAGCCTCAAGGTCAATAACACTGCAACTTTTGCAGACTCCTGGTCATACCACCATTGTAGGCTTAGGTTAGATACAGAATTCCTTAGATTACCAAGCAAAGTCTCTTGTACTCTTCCTTCATTTTCCCCCCAAACAGAAGGAGTCTCACTCTCCATTCTGGGCTGCCTGGGGTTGGGGGAGGGGGATGCAGGTACTCCTGTGGACACTACAGCTGGGACTGTGTTGTGTCAATACCTGAAGCCGCATAGTACTAGGTCTCACCCAAAGCCTGTGGCAACTATGGCCTGGCTACCACTGATGTTTATTCAAGGTCCCAGGGATCTTTAATCACCAGATGGTGAATCTTGCCAGGACTGGGTTCTTCTCTTCAGGGTAGTAGGTTACCTTTTGGACCAGGGTAGGTCTAGAAATACCATCCAGGAGTTAAGGCCTGAAATCAGGGGCTTCAGGAATCTGCTTTATACTTTATTTTATTGTGGCTGAGCTGGTACCCAAGTTGCAAGACAAAGTTCTCTGTACTCTTCCCTTTCCTACCCCCAAGCAAAAGGAGTCTCTCATTGAGCTGTACCGGCTGGAGTTGGGGGAGGGGTGACACAGGCACTCCCTTGGCTGATGGAGCTGGTGTTTCACAGGTCACGTGTACCCCTAGTCCACTAGCTCTGAACCCAGCACAGCTCCAGGACTTGCCTAAGGCCTGGAGTCTTTGTGGCCTGCTGCCTTTCAAATTTATTCTGGGCTCCAGACTCTTTTAGTCAGCCAGTGGTGAAGATAGCTGGAACTTAGTTTCCTACCACTGGGGAAGAGGATTCCCCTCTGGCCAGAGCTGGTCTCGATACTTTCTGTGTGGGTGTGGGTAGAATTCTGCACTGTGTTGTGTTCCACTGTGGCAGGGCAGCACTGAGTTCTAATGCAAAGTCCCATAATCACTTCACAGTCCCTCCCCCAAGCACATAGATTCTCTCCATATAGCTCTGCCAGGGGATGAGGGAGGGGTGGCATAGGTAGTGCAAGACTGTCTTTCCCACCCTTTTTCCTTGATATGATGTTAAAACCAGGTACTGTGGTTGCTCACCTGATTTTTGGTTCTTATAAAGGTGCTTTCTTGTGTGGGTAGTTCTTCAATTTGGTGCTCTTGCAGGGGGAATGATCGCTGGAGTGTTCTATTTGGCCATTTTGCTCTGCCTCCTCCCTTCAGGAAACTGAGCTTTAATCATATACTGTAACAAAAAGAGGCTTGAGAATTCCTGTTTAGAATTTACACTCAGCTTTAGGAAGAGAATTTTACAGCAAAATTTGAAAATTTCTTTCAATATTAGAGAGGACTTTAGCCAAGCAGATGCCCCAAGGAAGGAAGGTATAAATTTGGTTTGCCTTTACATTAATTTTAAAATGATATATTTTTCTCTAATTTGAATTAGATTGCAGACAAGACTGAATAGGGTGAAAGAGTGAATAACATTTTTCATGTCTTTTTGAATTGAGTATTCATGGTGAGCCTTTACGTTTTACTTAAATATGAATTCTCTGTCAGATACTCGTATTTGTTTAAACAGATATTTATTAATCTTTGATATGTTAGGAAGTATGCTAAGTGCACTCTTGCATGCAATCTTCTTCAAGTCATTTTGTTAGGACAATAATATTATCCTTATTTTAGAAGTTAGGAAATTGATATTTAAGAGAAATTAGTCTAAGAAACAGCTGGTTAGTGACATGTCAGACATTTGAACCTATACCTTTCAATTCTATAGATTCCTTAATTTTTGTAAATATGACATTATTTTGTATTTATAATATTAATTCCAGTTCACTGTAGAAGATTTGAAGAATACAGAATACAAAAGGAGAAAATAAAAATACCTATAATCTTACCATGTAGACATAGTATTTGTATATATTTCCTTCTTGTCTTTTTTACATATATTTTACATAGTTGGGAACATTTGGTATGTGTAGTCTTATTTTTATATTCCATTACATAAGCCTTATCTTGTGTTTTAAAAATAATTTTGAGTGTTATTTTTAGAAGCCGCATAGTATCTAGCATATAGAAGCATACTTATTTAAATATTCCCTTATTTTTGAACATTTCAGTTATGTTCCTAACTTTTTGATTTAAAGTTTCTGTATATCGTTTAACATTTAAATAAATTTGCAAGCGTAAAAGAAACCAAGAAAAATATTTGCCTGATACATGATTACTACCTTTTCTGAGAATTTTAAATTACATGAGAAATTTTAATTTCATATGAAAAATGCAAAGTACTAAACTGTACACATTTTTAATCCCATTTATTTTAATTATGCATAAATTCAAATGCACAGGCAAAAGACTGGAGGGAATTACATGAAAGTCTTAAGGATTGCCATCATCTCTGACTTAGATCGTTAAAATAGCTTCCTAACTGACCTCTTAATTCTAATTTTGCTTACTTATAGTTCACTCTCCATAAAGCAACCAGAGCAATTCTTTAAGTATGGAAATCATTTTAATTCATTTCTCTGCACAGACCTTGTACTGGCTTTGTCAGGATAAAATCTAGAGTCTTTACCATGGCCTGCAGTCTTACGTATCTATACCTCCTATCCCGCAACTCTCATTTTCTCTCTGATTTTAATCTTCTACCTCTGATCCTGTGTTTCATTCCTCTAGCCACACTGACCCTTTGGCTGTTCCTTCAAAGTGTCAAGCATGCTCTTTTTTCAGGGTCTTTCCAGTTGCTTTTCTTTCTGGACTGCTCTTTCTCAAGATATCTGCAGTATTTATTTACTTACATGAAGTTTCTGCTTGAAAGTCATCTTATTAGAAAGGACTTCCCTACTTCCTATCACTGTATACTACACACTCAACATTTTTATTTTCACCACTGACCTAGAGTGTGCTTAATGGTTTGTTTGTCTCTACTTACTAGATTCTCCACTTCACGACAACAAGAATTTATTTTAGTCATTGCCAAATCCCTAGAAACTAAAGCAGAGCATGGCATGTAGTAGGCATTCAGTAATTTGTTGAGTGAATAGTGATTTTCTTGATTAGTACAATTGTATGTAGTTTTAATTTTCTCCCACATACTTTTCTATACTTTCTAAATTTTTTATTATATTGAGCAAATATTATTATATGCATGACATAAAAACTTTAATAAATAACAGTTATTCTCTAGGAATTAATCTTTTACTTCTAGGTTATCCAATTTGTTGGTGTATCATTGTTCATAGTCTCTTGGCATCCTTTGTATTTCTGTGCTATTAGTTATAATTTCTCCTCTTTCATTTTTGGTTTTATTTATTTGAGTTTTCATTTTTTCTTGGTTGGTCTAGCTACAGGTTTGTCAATTTTGTTTATTTTGTCAAAAAACCAACACTTAGTTTTGATCCTTCCAATTGTCTTTGTAGTCTCTATTTCATTTATTTCTGCTCTGTTCTTCATTATTTTTTTCCTTCCACTGGCTTTGGGTTTAGTTTCCTAAGGTATAAAGGTAGGTTGTTTATTTGAGATCTTTCTTTTTCCTTTATGTAGGTGGTTATTGCTATACACTTTCTTCTTAGGACTGCTTTTGCTGGATCCCCTAAATTTTGCTATGGTGTTGTATTTCCATTTCCATTTGTATCAAGACTTTTTTTTTTTGTAAAAAGGGGGTCTTACTCTGTTGCTCAGGCTGGAGCACAGTGGTGTGATCATAGCTTACTATGCCCTTGAACTCCCAGGCTTGAACGATCCTCCCACCTCAGCCTCCTGAGTAGCTGGGATTACATGCACACACTACCATGCCCAACTAATTTTTAAAATATTTTTGTAGAGACATAGTCTTGTGATGTTGTCCAGGCTGGTCTCAAACTCCTGGGCTCAAGGAATCCTCCCACCTCAGCCTCCCAAAGTGCTTGGATTACAGACATAAGCCACCATGCCTAGTCTGTCTCAAGTTACTTTTTAATTTCCCTTTTGATTTCTTCTTTAATCCTCTTATTATTTAGGAGTGTGCAGTTTAATTTCCACATATTTGTGAATTTTCCAATTTTTGTCCTGTCCTGATTTCTAGTTTCATACAATTGTGGTTGGAAAAGATACTTGATATGATTTCCAATCTTCTTAAATTTGATAAGACTTCTATTGTGGCCTAAAACATGATCTGTCCTAAAAAATGTTCCATGTGCACTTGAGAAGAATATATATTCTGCTGCTGTTGTATAGAATGTTCTATATATGTATGTTAGGACCATTTGATCTAAAGTGTAGTTCAAGTCCAATAAGCATTGGACTTGACACTTATCGATTTTCTGTCTGGATGATCTATCCATTGTTAAAAGTTGGGTATTGAGGTCCCCCACTATTATCGTATTGCTGTCTATCACTTTAGATCTATTAATATTTACCTTATATATTAAGGTGCTCTGATGTTGAGTGCATATGTATTAATAATTGTTATATTTTATTGATGAATTGCTACCTTTATCATTACATAATGATCCTCTTTGTCTCTTTTTACAATTTTTTACTTAAAGTCTTTTTGTCTGATATAATAATTGCCACCCTGCTTTCTTTTGGTAACCATTAGCATGGAACATCTTTTTTCCATCTCTTGGCTTTCAGTCTATGTGTATCCTCAAACCTAAAGTGAGTCCCTATTGTAGGCAGCTTGTAGTTAAGTCTTTTTTTTTTAATTTATACAGCCACACTGTATCTTTTGATTGAAGAATTTTATTCATTTACATTCAAGATAATTATCAATAGGTAAGGACTTACCATTTCCACCTTATTAATTGTTTTCTAGCTATTTGTAGATTCCTTATTTTTTTCCTTCCTCTTGCTGTCTTCCTTTGTGATTTGTTGATTTTCTGTGGTGGTTTGCTTTGATTCTTTTCTCTTTATCTTTTGTGCATCTACTTTAGATTCTTGCTTTGTGGTTACAATGAGTGTTGCATGAAATACCTTATAGTTATAACAGTCTATTTTCAGCTGATAACTTTCATTGTGTATAAAAACTCTATGCTTTTACTTCTCCTTCACCCTCACATTTTATGTTTTTGATGTCACAGTTTATATCTTTTTATATTACATGTCCATTAGCAAATTATTGTAGCTTTAGTTATTTTTTTCTTCCTGTCAGATCAGTTTAGCCATATCTAGTTATTTTTAAAATTTCTATCATCTAAGATTTCTGAATTATTTTTTATTCTTAGGCAACAAAGTCAACACTGATATGGTAAGCTGTAATATTTACTGTACAGGAAAATTGGATTGGTATTTTTATTAATGGTTATTTCTGTGTTTTCTGTATGCCTCAACCCCTTTGATGAATAACTGCTGGTTTCAACAGTGATAATAAGCTACATGTGTCAATGTGTTTTTTCAAGTATAAAAATGATTTCTGTAACACAGGTCATGTGTCTATAATAAAGAAATATGTTTTGCTTTAATTTTATGCTTGGATTAACTTCCTGTGTGCAACATCTTCTGTAATTGGACATATTCTGAATTTAGCTTTATGACCTAAATGTTATTCAGTAGTTTATCATTTGAAATGGATGGGGCAGACATTTACCTCTGTATTATGAAATTGCTAAATAAATTAATATGCAAATCCAAGTGAAAGGTTTATTTTAAATTACTTTAGAACAAACATTAAAAGCTCTATTTGGGGGGCATGGGCAATATATATAACCTGAACTTTTGTACCCCCATAATAAGCTGAAATAAAAAATAAATAAAATTAAAAAATTAAGAAAAAGCTCTATTTGCATAAAAGTCTATTTATAATACCTACTTTTTATAAAGGAATTCCCATGGAAAAGGAAGGGTGTTTTTAGGAACTAGTTTGACAAGAAATAATTAACAGTTGCAGCCTTATATCAGCATTGGGTACACTGTATTCATTTATTTTGGGTCTTTTGTTTTGGCTTCACAGTATCACAAAAGTCTTGATTCACAGATAGAAATATTGTTGCACTTACCTGAATACTTTCCTGAGAGTAAATATGATCAGGCCAATCTCAATATAAACTGATAGCTCCATGCAAAACTATACTTTGCTGATCTACTGTACTATCATAAGAATTTTGAATGTGTGCAGAAATGGCAAAAAAAAATTATTCCAAGATCCGTTCTCTGTTTTACTATCTCCTGTCTCTCTCATCCTCCCTCCTCACCCCCAGAGTTGAAGCACAACCAAATTTTCTTTACCAATAATCAGTAAATTAGAAATTAAATTGCTAATATGGTATCAATAAAAGTCACTTATTTCAGTTCTCCATGAACACAGTGACACAACTTTTATTTTAGGTTATAAAACAAGGTGATATGTAGCATGTGTAAATGTAACTTTTTAAAAGGTACTTTTTAAAATAGACTGTTGCCGGGCGCGGTGGCTCACGCCTGTAATCCTAGCTCTGGGAGGCCGAGGCGGGTGGATCGCTCGAGGTCAGGAGTTCGAGACCAGCCTGAGCAAGAGTGAGACCCCGTCTCTACTAAAAATAGAAAGAAATTATCTGGCCAACTAAAAATATATATACAAAAAAATTAGCCGGGCATGGTGGCTCATGCCTGTAGTCCCAGCTACTCGGGAGGCTGAGGCAGTAGGATCGCTTAAGCCCAGGAGTCTGAGGTTGCTGTGAGCTAGGCTGATGCCACGGCACTCACTCTAGCCCGGGCAACAAAGTGACACTCTGTCTCAAAAAAAAAAAAAAAAAAAAAATAGACTGTTATAACTATAAGGTATTTCATGCAACACTCATTGTAACCACAAAGCAAGAATCTAAAGTAGATGCACAAAAGATAAAGAGAAAAGAATCAAAGCTTATAGCACTATTTTATAACTTATTACTTGTATTAGAGATTGGATGTTATTTGACATAAGCTATACCTCAGTGTCTATTTCCTTTTTATTTTTTTTATTTCAGCATATTATGGGGGTACAAATGTTTAGGTTACGTATATTGCCTTTGCCCCACCCGAGTCAGAGCTTCAAGCCTATCCATCCCCCAGATGGTGCGTACTGCACCCATTAGCTGTGTATATGCCCATCCCCTCCTCCCGCCTCCTATTTGCTCGACACCCAATGAATGTTACTACTATATGTGCACCTAAGTGTTGATCAGTTAATACCAATTTGATGGTGAGTACATGTGGTGCTTTATTTCCTTTTTAAGCATTGTTCACATCTAAAGAAGAGGCAGAATTCATTCCATGGATTTAAGTTAAGCTTAATCTTCCTAAAGGAAGTTGTGTATGTATTATTACTCCTTGTAGATTTACACATTGATGCAAAAATTTATTTGAATCATTGGAAACTAGAGAATGTATATGAATAAAAATTTTCTCCATCTGAAAAAATGTTGCATGCTGGAAGGTGGAAAGAAAGGAGACTATTTAGACTTACTAATTAATATCCTTAAAATTTACCAGATGGATAACCATATTTGGTTGTAGGAATTACAAGCAATACTTTGGGATTTCTGAAGAAGCTTTATAGGACAAAAAAGCTGAGGTTTGCAATTGTTACATACCATTTTATTAAAATTCTTACATACCATTTGAATATATTGTTATAATTATGTATTTGTTACTAATTTTTGGAGGAAATATGTCAGTTTTTGAGATTGAAATAGGAGGTACATACATTAAGAGTACTGAATTTTTGAGAGGGATTTAGAGAATTTATTCATCTCTTACCTTCCTGAAATTTTTCGGGCCACAGCTGTAATTCATTATTTGATTGTTAGATGGACTGCTGTAGCTACTCAAGTGCTGTGTAATGTAAAACACTATGCTAGGATCTATCTCATGATTCTGATCATATTTATGTGTGATAGAAAAATATTCAAGAATTTAATCTAGAAATTTGACTAAATTTAGTGTATGTAATATGAATTAGAAAAATTCAGTAAAGAAAAATTTTTGGATACTAGAAACATCCACCCTATATATAATTTCTTTAAAGACTGATTTTTTAAAAGCATTAAACTGTCATTCTTACTGTCTTTAATGAATTAACAATTCATTTTATTAAATATCTTTCTTGCCATTTTGCCTTATTTTCTTTGAATTAATTGAGTTCATTGCTTTAGCAAGCATTGTTTAAAAATCTGTTTTCTAAAGGAACCTCTGTTGGTTTCTTTCTACTCCTAGTTTTTCTTCTATAATTACCTGAACTGTTTAATAATACAAATTGGTTGATTTATTCTTCCTTATAAGCATGATAAGAATACAAAATACATATATAATGACTAGAATGTATATGTATATTCAGTTACAGCAACAATTGAACAATTTAATATAATCTCATATGGAAACAGCTTAAAAATCCTTTAGAATGTGCATTGTACTTTTTGTAAGTTGGTACATCACAGCATATACATAATTACATATAATAAACCTTTTTTCTTGATAGAGAAACATTCTAATGTATACTGTTATAAGTAAAGATTAAGGTAGTTTGGATAAATGGTTAGCTATAGTAAATTAAATTTCTGAAGGCTTAGGATTTCATGATGTCTGTATAAACAAATCACGAATTTATATATTATGTGATTTGTTTTAGCACTATATATACTTTGAATAATTTATGAATCAGACTATCACATCCATAATATGTTTTAAGGTAACATGTCAGCATTTTACCACATTAGGCAGAGTTAAGCTTTATTAAATTCCACATTTAAATTATTGTTTTTCTTTATTGCTTTGATGTGAAAAATTATTTCCCATGTTTCTTTTCGAAACTTAAGCAGCAAACTAATAGAATTTTCATTTATCTTAATCGTGTTCCAGAAGGACCAGAAGAACTGTTGTAACATAATGATTTGGCTGACGAAACTATACTGTAAAGCTGTAGAGTATTTTATTTGAATTTAAAAGCATCTGTATCTGAACTAAAGAGGAAAAGGAACTATTGGGAGAAGATCAGAATGATTTGTTAATGTTAAATAAGCAGAATGTATACTTCACATGTTTTTCTTCATGTATATATCCAAAATATAGACATAGTCTCTAGGACTCTTTAAATGTACATGTTAATGAACCTCTTTTTCTAAAGCTAATTTGAAAATGTCTTTATTTTAGGAAAAGAAAAGAAAGCAACTGAATACTTTGGACTCTTGATAGTCTCTCTTAACTTCCTGTCCAAGTTTTATATATTAAAAATAAATGTAATGACCAAATTAAAATATTTCACAGTGCTCTTTCTTATCATCAATTCTTTAATGTTTCATAGACACTGATATTATAATTTATAATGTCACTGCTATAATTTATAAATTAAAAAATTAGTTATCTGAATTTATTAAATTACTAGAATGGAGTCAGTTCTTTTGCCCAGTACACTTTAAGTTGATTGTAATATATTATGTTTAGAAAAGAAAACAACCCCCCAAACTATATAGTTACATTTATGATATTTGCATATTTGGGGTTAGGTAAGTGATTATTGAGAATTTATTTTAAAAATATTGAATTTCCTGATGGTACCCTTGGATATGGTACATATGGCTAAAAAATTAGCTGGTGCACTAGTCACAATAAGTTGTTAGCTCAAACTTCATTATCATTTGTAGATTAAACAGTGAATTTGATACAGTGTTACCTCATAATTTTGATGCTTTTTGCAGTAAATTTGATATAGAACAGTTGCTAAAGAAACCCTGTTCAAATGTGTGACCATTTTTATGGAAAACATCTGGAGTAATTATAATTAGTTCAGGATGTGTACTCGTTTAAAAATAATCTTGAATTCATGGAGGAAGAAGCATATCTTTTCCTTAATGACTAGAATAATCCAAATTAATTTGGAAAAAACCCTTTAAGTTATTGGTAGCTGTGTGTAGAGTAGGTTTTAGAATATTCCAAAAGGAAATGAGGAGTAACTTTTATGTAAAATGCCAAATTGGCACTTTACACCTGTTAGTGTGTTTCGTTTAGAACAGCTGTGTCTTTTATTATCAGTAAACAGATGCAGAAAGTAATGGAATGTTTTAAAGCAATATGTTAATCCTGTCTTCCACTACTGAACTGTCTCACAATATAGTGATTAAATATTGACTGTGCAGCTGTTACTTACAATTATAGAATTTCTTAGTTAATTTCTCCTTCCCAGGCCCAAATATTTTAATATTCGGAGATCTAATTTCTAATCTTAAAGTATTTTATAATTTAATTTATTTATTATAAATTGATATCTAAAGATAAATTATTTTAATACTATGGACACAAATTCATGTTCGTAAAATTCATATTAAATGTATCTGAATGGACTAATGTTCTTGGTAGGATAAACAATTTTTAAATGTATTTATTTTTCTTGTTCATGAATATGAAGATGATCATTGAATACAACAATCTTGTTTAATTTTATACTTGAAAACCACCACCAGTGAACTAAATAGGAAATTATGTTTTTTTCATCAAATATTTATGAACCAGTGTGCATAACACTTTCTTAGAATAATGATTATGAAAGTTATTGCAATTATAATAACCCTTGAGCAGTTTAATTGTAATCCTTGTATTTCACATTGTCCGAGAAGATATTTAAAATGATGCTTTCTTAATTATCATGTTTATACTTAAGCTTGAGATGCAGTTTTATTAGCTAAGGTTATTACTAATAACTTTTATTGTGCCTCTTAATATATGAAAGATATTGTGTGAAGCACTTTATTTGTATTATAATATTCTTGCCCCATTTTGTAGATAAGAAAATTCAAGCTTCAAAACATATAGTAAATTGACCAAGATCTTACAGCTAGGAAGTAGTGGAGCCTGGATTTAAACCCAGGCATTTTCACTCTCAAGCCTCTTGTTCTCAACAACTTTGCGTTTTGCCTGCCTTTAGCATCTAATATAATTATGCCAAGGGGAAATTATGTGCAAAGTAAACTTGACATGGTCCTTTTTTAAAGCCACTTTGTGCACCCGCAATGTGATTATTATTTGGGCAACTTTCCTATAAAGAAAATTCAAACATGCATAGAAATGGAGAGAGCCCCAGTTCTTGGTATCCCCTCACACAATGTCAGTGTCCTTCAGCACCATCAGGAGTGTCCCAAAGCACAAGTATTGTGCTGCAGTCTACACTGCAAATGTTTTTCATACACTCCTTATGATCTTACTCTAATTGTGCTAGTTTGTGGAGACAACTCCAACAATCTATCTGTTCCTCTTCCCCAAAATAACCTTCTTTAACAGAGGTTTTAAAGAGCATCATGATGTAATTTTTACCTGTTACATTATTTTTTTATGCCTTAACCTAGAAATATCAGTTAACATTGAAACTTATTTTTGTCAAATGACTGTCTTCTGTCAGGTATTATTACCAACTACTTCTATATTCATAGTTTATTTTCTCATTTGTCATAGGACATATCTTCATTTTATATATCAAAAAACTGAGACCGAGAGATATTAAATAAATTGCCAAAGATCACAGCTAGCAAATGTTTGTGCATATTTTATTTTTTTCTAAAAACAAAACCCACACACAAAAAAAACCCTGGAAATCTAAAGTGTCCAACTAATCATTTTTGTAAGGGGTTTTAACATTTCAGTTTCCACCAGATGGTTACTTCAGTGTAGTTTCCCTTGACACTGATGAGAATGCTTATAAGATTAACTAGGATCAGCAATGTCATGAGGTATTGCTGGAGGAAATTTAATATAGTAGAAGTATTGTAAGGTAATTATTAAGAGGCAAAATGTTCTTGGATGTAAACAGTCTGAAATATCATAAGAATAGATGCATTTTATTTGCATGTAATAACATGAAATGTCATTTTTTTATATTATCAGATTTTAAAATGAAAAAATATATTTTCTAAATTTAATTAGCTATATACTATAGGTATGCAGCACTACTGTTTTATTTAAATTATTTTTATTAGTGTGTCCATCAAAACAAGTTACCCAGCACACTATAAGGTAAACAATGAAATTATCATTTTATAATATGTAGTACAGAGCTTCCCCAGGCACAAATATTATTTGGCTTTTGTTTTTATTTTACATGATGACTTTTTAAAAATGAAACTTTTTCTTTTGAGATAATTGTAGATTGACATGCACCTGTAAATAATATTTTTGATCATTAAATACAAAATGTCCAATTTCAAATCAGTATAGTTTATTATATCTCAAAGAAGCAGTATAATTAATGAAAGTATGTGCCTAAACTATCAACACAGTTTTGCCATTTTAACAGTAACTTGTTTATACCAGCAGCAAAGAAGACTAGAGAGTGAGTGGCCATGAAATTGTGAAAGGTGTTTTCCACAGCTTGTTGAGAATTGAATATTTTCCCTTGCAAGAAGTGGTCCAAAACCTGGAAGAAGTGGTAGTTAGTTGGTGCAAGTCTGATAATTATGGTAGATAACAGAGAGTTTCCAAGTACAGCTTCTGTAATTTGAGCAATGTTGTTTGTGCAACATGTGGTTGATTGTTGTCTTGCAAGAGGATTGGCCTGCCTCTTTTGACCAATTTTGGCTGCTTAATCACAAGCATCCTCATCATTTCATTCGATTGGTTGCAGTAGCCATCTGCTGTAATCAATTGACCAGGTTTCATGAAGCCATAGTGGATAATACCAGCTCTGGACCACCAAACAGATACCATTAGCTTTTTTTTGATGAATATTCAGTTTTGGACTGTGTTTCATCACTTCATCTTTATCCAACCATTGTGCCAAATGCTTGTGATTGTCAAAAAGAATCCATTTTTCATCACATGTAGCAATACAATGTAGAAATGGTTCACCCTTATGTCGTGACAGCAAAGAAAGACAAGCTTCGAGACTATTTCCCCATTTTTGGCTTGTTTAATTCGTGTGGTACCCATCTATCCAGCTCCTTTACCTTGCTGATTTGTTTCAAATGGTCCAATATTGTTGGAATAGTAACCTTTCTGCTAATTCATATGTAGGTTGAGATAGATTCGCTTCCACTACAGCTTTCAACTCATCATTATCCACCCTGGTCTCAGGTCACCCACGTAGTTTATTTTCAAGATTAAAATCACTAGAATGGAACTTCTCAAACCATCAATGTACTGTGTGTTTATTAGCCACATCATTGCCAAATACTTCATTGATATTTCAAGCTGTTTGCACCACATTGGTTCCACGATGGAACTCCTATGCGAAAATAACACAAATTTTGGACTTATCCATGGTTTCATAAAAATTGCTCTAAAAAAATAGAAAGATAATCATGAGCCAAAACATGCATTTGAAAGACTGATGATGTACCTTCACAATAAAAATAAAACAAGAGGTATCAAAATGAAATGTGAGAGATATCAACTGTCAAACTTAGTACTTAAGGAAATCGGACATTTCATACTTAATAATCTAACAGATGCCACATACCCTCTACCCAGTTACTCTCAATAGTGACATATTGCAAAACTACACTACAATATCACAGCCATGACATTAATATAGTCAAAATACAGGACATTTCTGTCACCACAAAAATCCCTTGTATATTATATTTCTATAATTGCCATATCATAGAACTATATTTCTACAATTTTGTCATTTCAAGCATGTTATATAAATGAAATTATATAGTGTGTAACTTTTGGGGATTAGGTTGTTTTTTTTTTAACACAGTATAATTCTCTGGAGAATCATGCAGGTTGTCACATGTATAGTTTGTTCTTTTTTATTTCTGACTAGTATTCCATGGTATGGAAGTGTCACAGTTTGCTTAACCATTCATCCATTGAAGGATATCTGGGTTGTTTCCAAAACAGTGTAAAACCTGGTTTCTTTCACAGTACTGAAGATTTAGTTTTACATCTTACACGCTTCAGTTCATGATCAATTTTGAGTTAATTTTTGTATAAGATGTGAAGCTTAGGTTCAGTTTCTCTCTCTCTTTCTTTCTTTTTTCCTTCCTTCCTTCCCTCCTTCCTTTCTTTCTTTCTTTTCTTTCTTTTTCCTTCTTGGGGCTATGGATGCCAGAATGGTGTAGCACCATTTATTGAAAATGTTGCCTTTCCTTTATTGAATTGCTTTTGTACCTTAGCAAAAAATCAGTTGAGCTTATTTGTATAGGTTGTTTCATAGTTCTCTATTGTGTCCCATTGTTCTATCTGTGGTAACTTTCTGCCAATATCATAAAATATTGATTACTGTACCTATATAATGTCTTGAAATTAGATAGACTGCTTCCTTCCATTCTATTTTATTTTTCAAAATTGTTTTTAGCTATTCTAGCTCCTTTACCCTTCATGTAAATTTTAGAATAATCTCATCTATATCTATAAAAGTTCTTGCTCAGATTTTGATAGGAATTGAATGAATCCTGTATATCAACTTGGGGAAAATTTAAATCTTTAATATGATGAGTTTGTCAATCTTTCAACACAGTATATTTCTCCATTTATTTAGAGCTTTGATTTCTTTCATCATCATTTTGTAGTTTTCAGCATGGAAGTCATTTATGTTAGATTTTTAGCTAAATGCTTCATTTTTCTTGAATGATTGTAAAGGATATTTTTAGATTTTAGTGTTCACATGTTCATTGTTAGTGTATCCAAATACAATAGATTTTGTGTATTTATCTCATATCCTGCAACCTTGTTGAACTCAGATATTCTAGGAGTTTTTTGTAGATTCCTTGGACTTTTCCACATAGATGTATCATCTGCAAATCGGGAGAGTTTTCTTTCTTTTCAGTCTCTGTGCATTTTACTTCTTTTCCCTGTCTTTTTGCACTGGCTTTAACTAACTTTTAGTACTATGTTGAATAGGAGTGGTTTAGAGAAGACATCCTTTCCTTCTGCCCTATCTTAGGGAGAAAGCATTCAGTTTCACTATTAACTGTAACGTTGGTGGTATGTTTTGGTGGATACTTTACCAAGTTAAAGAAGTTCCTTTTATTTCTATTTTTCTGAGTTTTTTTTTAAAACATGAGTGGGTGCTGAATTTTATCAGATACTTTTTATGCATAGATTGATATGATCATGTGATTTTTCTTTATCTTGTTAATAATGGAGTATGCCGATTGATTTTCAAATATTGAACCAGCCTTGCATCCCTTGAATAAGCCCCATTTGGTCATTTTCTAGATTGCTGAATTCTATTTCTTAATATTTTGTTATGGATTTTTGCATTTTTATTCAAGAGGGATATTAATCTATAGTTTTCTTTTTTTTTATGCTGTCTTTGTTTTGATGTCTGGGTATTGCTAGTTTCATATAATGAACTGCAAAGTATTCTATTCTCTTCTGTTTCCTGGAGAAAATTGTATATAATGTTAATTCTTTAAATGTATGGTAGAATTCTGTGAAACCATCTGGCCTGGAGATTTCTTTTATTGGGAATGTTTTAGATGATGAATTCATTTTTCTTAATGATAGGGCTCTTCAGGTTATCTATTTCATATTGGATAAGTTATGGTTTTTTGTGTTTTTTGAAGAATTGCTTGATTTCATCCAGTTGTCACATTTGTGTCTATAGGATTCTTTATAATATTCCTTTATTATCCCTTTGATGTCTGCAGGGCCTATAGTATTATCTCTGTTTCATTCCTGATTTTTGTGATTTGTGTCCTCTCTTTTTTCCTTTGTCACTTTTGCTAGAGATTAGTCAATTTTGGCTGGGCACGGTGACTTACACCTGTAATCTCAGCACTTTGGGAGGCTGAGGCAGGAGGATCACTTGAAGCTAGGAGTTCGAGGCCAGCCTGGGCAATATAGCAAGACCTCATCTCCACAAAAACTAATTTAAAAAAAATTAACCAGGCATGGTGGGGCATGCTTGTAGTCCCAGCTGCTTGGGAGGTTGAGGCAGGAAGATCGCTTGAGCTAGGAGTTCAAGACTGCACTGAGCTATGAACACACCACTGCACTCCAGCCTGGGTGACAGAGCAAGACCCTATCTCTAAAAAAAAAAAAATTTAAATAAAAAGATTTTTTCTTTGCTAGTTTTGAGAAATTTGACTATGATGTATCTTGGCATGGATTTCTTTGGGTTTATCCCATTTGGAATTCACTAAGCTTCTTGAATTCATAAGTTTATGTCTTTTGCCAAATTTGGGGAATTTTCAGGTTTTATTTCTTTGAGTACTTTAGCAGCCACTTCCCACATATGGAATAACCTCATTGGTCTCCTTTTTCCTCCTCCGTAGTTCTGCTTTTTGGGAGGAATTTCCTTTTCAGTTGTCATCTATGATCCCTGGTTTTGCTGGCTAGAAAGTTCTTGCCCTTGGCCACATCTGAAGTACAAACTGAAGCATATGCTGTCCTCATGGGATGCACAACTTTGGGAGCCTATTTTCTGCTGGCACATTTTTGGGTGCCGATAGTTTACTTTAGGGGTTAAATAGACACTTATAAATTAGTTATATGGCTTATTTTTTAAAAATTCTCTCAAATCTTAGGCTTCCAGTTTAGTGGATTCCAGTGCAAGAAGCCATAGCCAAAAGTCTCTAGGTTTTATACTAAAACTCTGGTCTCTTACTTCAGGCTTCTCTGCTTTTCTAAATTCCTTCCTCAGCTAACCTGAGCCATCTGAAACACTAGTCTTGCTGCTACTTTGGCTAAAGTTTAGGAAGATGCTAGGAACCATAAATGCCTACATTAAAAAAAGGAGAAAGATCCCAAATCAATAACATAATTTTATACCTTTAAAAACTAGAAAAGAAGAGCAAGTTAAACCTAATGCTAGCAGAAGGAAAGAAATAATAAAGATTAGAGCAGAGATAAATGAAATAGAGAATACAAAACAATAGAGAGAATGAACAAAACCAAAAGTTATTTCTTTGAAAACATAATAAAATTAACAAACCTTTAGCTAGAATGACCACGATAAGAAGAAAACTCAAATTACTAAAATCAGAAATGAAGAAACATTACTATCAACCTTACATTAAAAAGAATTATAAGAGAATACTAAAAATAATTGTACACCAGCGATTTCGATAACCTAGATGAAATAATAGACAAATTCCTAGAAACACTACCAAAACTTACTCAAGAAGAAATAGCAAATCTGAAAACACTTGTAACAAGAAATTGAATTTATATTAAAAAACCTCCCAACAAAGGAAAGTACAGAACCAGGGGGCTTCACAGTGGAATTCTATCAAACATTTAAAGAAGAATTAATACCAATTGTCGAACACTTCCAAATCAGAAGAGGAGGGAACATTTTCCAACTCTTTCTCTGAGGCCAGCCTTACCCTGATACCAAGGGCAGAAAAAGACATCAAAAGAAAATCTTAGGGAAAATTTCTCATCAAAGTACTAGCAGACTGAATCCAGGAGCATAGTAAGAGGACTATACATCATGACCAAGTGGGATTTATCTAAGGAATGCAAGTGTGATTCAACATATGAAAATTAGGCAATGTAATACACCACATTAATAGAATGAAGGGGGAAAAACCCACATGATAATCTCAACTGATTCAGGAGAAGTTTTTGAAAAAATCCAATACCATTTCAATTTAACAATAACAAACTAGGAATAGAAGGGAACTGCCTCAACATGATACAAGGCATTTATGAAAAACCCAGAGCTAACCTTATATTCAATGGGAAAATATTAAAAGTCTTACCCCAAAGATCAAGAACAAGACAAAGATGTCTGCTTTTGCTAGTTCTATTTAACATTGTACTGGAAGTTCTAGTCAGAGCAATTAGGCAAGAAAAAGAAATAAAAGGCATTCAAATTAGGAAAAGGAAAATTATTTCTGTTCTCCAGGTGACATGATGTTCTATATAGAAAATTCTAAATAATTCACACACAAAAAAACTTGTTAGAGCTAATAAATTCAGCAATATTGCAGGTATAAGATCACACAATAATCAGTTGTATTTCCATACACTAGCAATGACCAGTAAAAATAAAGCAATTCTATTTACAATGGCATCAAAAAGAATAAAATAATTAGAAATAAATTTAACCAAGGAAGCACAAGTTGTACACTGAAAATTACAAGACATTACTGAAAGAAAAGAAGATATAAATAAATGAAACAGTGTCCCACATTCATGGGTTGGAAGACATTATTGTTAAGATGGCAACATTACCCAAAGCAATCTACAGATTTGATGTCATCCCTACATATCCCAGTGACCATTTTGCTGAAATGGAAAAGCTGATCCTAAAGTTCATATGGAATTACAAGGGATCCTGAATATCCAAAACAGTCTTGAAAAAGAACAAAGTGGGAGGACTGAAACTTCTCAATTTCAAATCTTAACTACAGAACAACAGTAGATCACAACAGTGTGGCACTGATACATGGGCGTACATATAGTTAAATTTAATAGAATTGAAATGCCAGAATTAAACCTATACATCTATGGCCAGTTGATTTTTAAGAAGGGTAACAAAACCATTCAAGAGAGAAAGAATAATCTCTTTAAAAAATGGTGCTGGAACAATTGTATATCCACATACAAAAGAATGAAGTTGGACCCCTACCATTACCACATACAAAAGTTAACTGAAAATACATCAAAGATCTAAAGGTGAGAGCTAAGACTGTAAAATTCGTAGAAGAAAATAGGGATAAATTATAACCTTACCTTTGGCAATGGATTCTTAGAAATGACACCAAAAACAAAGGCAGTAAAAGAAAAAATAAACCATACTTTATCAAAATTAAAGACTTATGCATGAAAAGACACTTTCAAGAAAGTGAAAACACAACCTACATAATAGGACAAAATATTTGCACGTCATATATCTGATAAGGGTCTAGTATCCAGAAAATGTAAATAACTCTTACAAATCAACAAAAACACAACCCAGTTAAAAAATCAGCAAAGGACTTGAGTAGATACTTCTCCAAAACAGGTATACAAATGGGCAATAAGTATATGAAAAGATGCAGATCATCGTTAATTGTTGGGGAAATGCAAATTAAAACTACAATAAGATACCACTTCACACCCACTAGGATGAATATAATTAAAAAAATGGAAAATAAGTGTTGGTGAGGATGTGGAGCAATTGGAATCCTTATACATTGCTGATGGGAATATGAAATGGAGCTGCTCCTAAGGAAAACAGTTTTACAGTTCCTCAAAGAACTGCAGAGAACACCCCACCCCCTTATCCATGGTTTCACTTTCTGTGGTTTCAGTTACCCGCAGTCAACTGCAGCTTGAAAATATTAAATGGATTCAGAAATAAAAAAATTCTTAAGTTTTACATTGTGTGCCATTCAGAGTAGTGTGATAAAGTGTGCTTTCTCACTCTGTTCCACCTGGGGTGTGAATCATCCCTTTTCTATGCTGCCTACCCATTAGTCAGTTGGTACCTCTCTCAGATCAAAAAGACTTAGTATGTATAGGGTTTGGTACTATCTGCAGTTTCAGGTATCCACTGGGCATCTTGGAATGTATCCCCTGTGAATAAGGGGTAACTACTGTATTTGAAATTTCCAAAATAGGTCAATTCATAGACAAAGAAAACAGGCCAGAATTGCCAGGGTCTGAGGGGAAGGGCAAATGGGGAGTGACTATTTAATGGATGTAGGAGTGATAAAAATATCTTGGAACTTACTAAAAGTGATGATTGCACAACATTGAGAATGGACTAAATGTTACTGGATTGTACACTTTAAAATGGTTAATGGGCCAAGTGTAGTGGTCTGCACCTGTAATTCCAGCTACTCAGGAAGCTGAGGCTGAGGCAAGAGGATCACTTGAGCTTAGGAATTCAAGACCAGCCTGAGCAATAATACCAAGATCCTGTCCCTAAAAATATTAAAAATGAGCCAAGCTTGGTGGCACACACCTGTTGGCCTAGCTACTTGGGAGGTGGAGGTGGGAGTATTGCTTGAACCAGAAGTTCAAAGCTACAGTGAGCTATGAATGCCCCACTGCAATGTAGTTTGGGTGACAGAGTGAGACCTTTTCCGTCCCCCCCAAAAAAGTTAAAGTTTCCATAAACATAATGTACCAGTTGGATCTAAAGTATTATTCAAATTATATTTTTTTAAATATTTTATTAAGTAAAATTTTGTAATTAATTTTATATTATGTGAATTTTACCTCAATTTTTAAAAAGGCTGCTGGAGAAAGCCCCACTTTATGTTGTCTCTTTGGAGTGATCTCTAGCCTGAGTGTGTTTGTGTGCTCCAGCTCCCAACCCACCAACGTCTTCTTCCTCTCTTTTCCTTCCTTCTTTCTTTCCCTTCTTCCCTCCCTCCTTCTCAGGACTTTGGTACAAAGTGGAAAGAAGCAGCAAACACACACTAACATTCTGAGTTTTTCCAGTTTCACTATATCTACAATAATCTGTCTTCCATGTTATTGGAAGATACAGTTTTTACTAAATATATTGTTATGTCTTAATCAAGATTATTTACTTTCTAGCCTACCATTTCTGCCCTCACCATTGATGCTCAACCACATATTTTCAGTTTTGTTCTGATAACACCCCACTTTCAGTATTTTATATTATTAATAGAATATAGATTTGTTTACTATACCAAAGGCCAAAAATAGAAATGTATTTTTCTTTCATGGGACCATCAGTCTAAGACTGATATGACAGTTTGAAGTTGTCAGGTTCCTAGGCTGCTTTTCTTGCACTATCACCCTCAATATGTAACCATCTCATGGCCTAGAATGGCTGTTCTAGATCCTGTCAACACATTAGCATTCCCACCAGTGGCCAGAGGAAGAAAAGAAAATAGAGGTCATTATGTTGGTTTTCTTTTCTTTTTTTTTTTTGAGACAGAGTCTTGCTTTGTTGCCCAGGCTAGAATGAGTGCCGTGGCGTCAGCCCAGCTCACAGCAACCTCAGACTCCTTGGCTTAAGCGATCCTCCTGCCTCAGCCTCCCGAGTAGCTGGGACTACAGGCATGCTCCACTATGCCCGGCTAATTTTTTCTATATAGATTTTTAGTTGGCCAGATAATTTCTTTCTATTTTTAGTAGAGATGGGGTCTCGCTCTTTCTCAGGCTGGTCTCAAACTCCTGACCTCGAGCAATCCACCTGCCTCGGCCTCCCAGAGTGCTAGGATTACAGGCGTGAGCCACCGTGCCCGGCCGATGTCGGTTTTCTTTAAGGCACAAATGGAAGTTGTATACCATTTCTGCTCATACCTATCAGCAAGTGAGACTGAGAAGTACAGTTTTTATCTGGATGGATATGCTTGGCTAAAACTCAGGTGTTTTATTATTAAAGAAAGACAGACAAATAGATCCTAGTAGATAACTAGTAATCCTGCCCCGAGACCTGAAGGTACCAGTGTTCATTTTATAGATTTTTGCTTAATTCCTCTGTTTGAAACCCAACAGTTCATCGCCACTTTCTGCTATGTCTTGTGTCCCAATGTCTGAAACATTTATGGTTCAATTTCTCCAGACAATAAATTTCTAATAGCCTACAGTAGAAAAAATGGGATGGAAGAATAATGGCCTGGCTGAGTGGTAGAAAGGGGGAAGACTTAGGACCCCAGTATTCAGCCTGCCACCTCATCCCCTCCTTCTAGTACTTGACACCTTTAAGGGTTAAACCTTTCCAGGATTTTCATGGCATATCATCTTCATCACAGTAACATATTTTGGCCTCCTCTGTTGTGCTAAGTCAGTTGCTACAACCCATCTACTTACATTATCCAGAAATTTGAAATCTCTTATATCTCTCTTTTCTTAATCCTCATCTTTGTGGATTTATACCTTTATGATTCTTTATCATTTTGGTGGAGTTTTTCAAGGAGAAGAGAAAAAGCTCATGGTCAATTTGCCATGTTTGACTGAAGCTTTATATTTGCTATTTTCTGGGAAATGTGTTTACCAACCACACCATACCTTGTGTTGGTATTGTTAGTTTGGGGGCTCTACCTTTCAGAGGTGGTTGGGGAAAACAAGCAAAGAAGGCTGACAAAAAAGTCAACAAGGGAAGAAAAATCAGAAGAATGTAATGTCAGAAGCTGAGAAAATGAATTATTTCAGAAAGAATAGAGTGGTCAACTATGTATAGTGCTTCTGAGAGGTCAATAAGGTGATGACAAACAAGTGACCATTGGATTTGACTACATGAAGTTATTGGTGAGTTTGTCAAAAAGTAGTTTCAGTGAAGTTGTGAGGATACCCAACTGGGGCTGATTTGGAGAGAGAATAGGAGGTGATGAATTAAAAGCATAAACTATAGATATCTCTTAGAAGATTTAAAAAAAAAAAAAAAGAGCATTGGCCTTGGCAAAGAATTTATGACTAAGACCTCAAAGCAAATACAAGAAAAACAAAAATAACTAAACTAAAAGATTTCTACACAGCAAAAGAAATAGTCAACAGAGTAAATAGACAACCTACACAATGGGAGAAAATATTCACAAACTATACGTCTGACAAAGAACTAATGTCTAGAACAAGGAACTCAAATCAGCAAGAAAAAGAAAACATTGAAAAGTGGGCAAAAGACATGAACAGACATTTTTCAAAAGAAGATATACAAATGGCAAAAAAATGATGTTGGAAAAATACTCAACATCACTAATTATTAAGGAAATGCAAATTAAAACCACAATGAGATACCACCTCACCCCTGTGAAAATGGCCATTATTAAAAAGTCAGAAAACAACAGATGTTGGCATAGATGCAGTGAAAAGGGAACACTTCTACCCTGTTGGTGGGAATGTAAGTTAATACAACCTCATTGGAAAACAGTTTGGAGATTTCTCAAAGAACTAAAAGTAGATTTACCGTTAAATCCAGCAATTCCACTACTGGGGATCTACCCAAAGGAAAAGGTCATTTTATAAAAAAGACACCTGCATTCGTATGTTTATCACAGCATAATTCACAGTTGCAAAGATATGGAGCTAACCTAAGTGCCCACCAACTGAGGAATGGATAAAGAAAATGTGTGTATACACACACACACACACACACACACACACACACACTCACTCACACACACGCACACACATACCATGGAACACTACTCAGCCATTAAAAAGAATGAAATAACGTCTTTTTTAAATTTTTATTTTTAATTATTATGGGTGCATAATAGTTCTGTGCATTTATGGGTGCATGTGATATTTTGATACAGGGATGCAATGTGACATTAATCAAATAAGGGTAATTGGGGTATCCATAACTTCAGGCATTTATCTAATGTTTTTTGTGTTAGGAACAATCCATTTCCACTCTTTTAGTTATTTTAAAATATACTCAAATTTATTATTGATTATCATCACTTTGTTGTGGTATCAAATATTGTTCATTCTACTTTTGGAGCAACTTAGATGGAATTGGAAGCTATTACCCTAAGTGAGGCAGCCCAAGAACAAAAACCAAACACTGCATGTTCTCACTCATAGGTGGAAGCTAAGCAATGAGTATGCATGGTCACATAGAGTGGCTTAATTGACATTAGAGACTCAGAAGGGGGAGAGTGGGAGAGAGATAAGGGATGAAAACTTACCTATCAGGTACAATGTACTCTATTCAGGTGACAGGTAAATTAAAGCCTAAACTTCTTCACTAGGCAATTTATCCATGTAACAAAAAACCACTTATACCCCCTCAATCCGCTTAAATGAAAAATGAAAAAATAATAGATGTTGGCACAGATGTGGCCACTGTTGATGGGAATGTAAATTAGTACCTCTGTGGAAAACAGTATGGAGATTCCTCAAAGAACTAAAAGTAGACCTGCCATTCAATCCAGTATTCCCACTGCTGGTTGTCTACCCAAAGGAAAAGAGACATTACATCAAAAAGTCACTGGCACTCCTATGTTTTTTGTAGCACAGTTCACAATTGCAAAGATATGGAATCAACCTAAGTGTCCATCAACTGATGAGTGGATAAAGAAAATGTGAAATAGATATATACAGATATATAGATATATATGTATATACCATGGAGTACTACTCAGCCATAAAGAAGAATGAAATAATGTCTTTTGTAGCAACTTGGATGGAACTGGAAGCCATCATTCTAAGTGAACTGTCTCAGGAACAGAAAAATAGATTCCGCATGTACTCACTTATAAGTGGGAGCTAAACCATGGGTATACGTGGTGATACAGAGTGGTATAATGGACTTGGGAGACTCAGAAGCGGGGAGGAGGGGGAGGAATCAAAAACTACCTTTCAGGTACAGTGTACACTATTTGGGTGAGGGGCACACTAAAGCCCTGACTTCACCACTATACAATTCATCCATTTAACAGAAAATCACTTGTACCCCCAAAATCTATTGAAATAAAAAAATAATAAATAAAATCCTAATTTTTTTTAAAAAAAGAGTGGAGAAATGGACAGTAGTGAAGAAGGGTAGGAAATTATGAGGGGATTCCATCCTTCCTTCCTATTTTCAAGATGGGCAATAATAGAGCATGTGTATGTGCTAATGGGAATGTTTCAGTGCAAGGGAACACTCGATAATGAAAAACAGAGCAGGTAGGACCTAGAATTAGTTTGAGTAAAAAGAGCAAGATCATTAAAATCAGAACATGTGCAGTCAAGGAGATGAGCAGATATACTGCCTTCTCACACATTTTGGGAACTGTTGATTTGTTCACCTAACATTAAACAGGTATTCTGAACACCTAGATGTGCAAAGTACTAGGTTAGGCTCTGGGGAAAGGGTGATAGTTACCCCTGTCCTCGTGGAACTAACAATTCATTACAGTAAAGAGAGTTAAAATAAAATCACAATAAATTGGTAAGTATTAAGAGACATGGGGGAAGTATAGGATGCTGAGTGAGTACATAGCAGAAGGCTTCTAGAAGAAGTAACACTGATGTATAAATGTGAAGATTTAGAATGAGCTAGCAGGGTAAAGATGAAAGAAGAACTTGGCAGAAGAAACAGCAAATATTAAAGCCCAATAATAAGAGAAACCTTAAAGTTCTGTTTGCCTGAAGCTCAGCAGAGGAAACAGTAATAGCAAGAAATGAAGTTGGAGAGGCAAGAAAGGATCAGATCATTGTAACTTTTGTCAAGGTGTTCAGACTTTTGCTGTGGCTGGTCATTGAAACATTTTGAACAGGAATTATGTCAGATTTTAGAAGAAACAATTCTGGCCGATAGTCGCAGAATGCATCCAAAGAAAGAAAGACTTAAGGAGACCAGTTAGAAAACTATTGTATTAATCCAGAACAGATACAACAGATGTCTATACTAGACAGGGGAAAGAGAGAAGTAGGTAGATTCAGCAGATACAGTTGATGCCTGCTGGCAAATTCTGTATCTGAAATTTTGCCTTGTTGCTAAAATTTGTAACCTCAAAATTAATACTCACTGTATTTTCACAGTCATTTGTGGACATACACAGTACAGTGAAAAATTTGAGTTGCCCAATGCACATATTCCCAGCTGAGGTCAAACAAGGCCATGCCTTCTTTCAATTCTCGTGTTGTCAACAAGTATCCTTTTCACAATATATTTAGTGCCATGTTTTTCACATTTTTCTGCTTATTGTTGATGATTTCACTGTTTAATATGGCCCGTGATCATATCGTTTAAGTACTATGTCGTGTTCCAAGTGCAAGAATGCTGTGATGTGCCTATCTTGAGCAAATGGTGGTGGCAGTTATTAAAAGAGAGAAGAGAGAAAGAGCAGTTTGAGGGGAGACAGTAGCCGCAGGGATCAGAGATAATAAGCTTAGTTTTTGGCATGAGTTAGAGGTTCCTGAAAAACATCCAACTGGACACGTTCATAGATCCATTTGTGGGTATGGATCTCAGGAACAGCTTAGGATACAATGATCTTTGGATTCATTTTCATATGTGCAGTGCATGGTTTTGGGAGCCAGGAATGTGAGATGAGATTACCCAAGAACAGCATATATAATGAGAAGAGATGGTGGTCTAGGACAGAATCTTGAGAAATGTCAATAGTTAAAGAGATAGATAAAGGAAGAGGGGCATGCAAGGGATAACAGAAGCAGAGCAGAGAGAGAAAAATCAGGAAAGTATACATCATTAAAGTTGGCAGACAAGAACATTTCAAGAAGGAAGGTATTTGTGTTATCAAACATTATCAAGAGATTAAGAACTAAGAAGTTATTTATTAGATTAAATGAAAAGTACATTTATAAATCTTTCTGAGAATAGGTTCATGAAGTGATAGTGGAAACCTGATTGTACTAGATTAAGTAGTATATGGAAAAAGAGAAGTCTGATTTGAAATTACTCTAGATGCTTTTTCTTCTTTACAAGTTTTTGGTTCGTCTTTTGTATTATTCATCAGTGATATTTGATTGATCACATAGGCACAACATACAGGCATTTTTTTTCTTGATTATTTTCCCAAAGATGAACCCACTAAATCTCACTTCTTTTGTTCTGTGGGAATGACAGTATATGTTCCATCTCCTCAGACATAGACACCAAAATGTTTTTTATGCTTTCCTCAATTACCTTAACTTTCAAATAAATTTGTTGCTTTTAATATTCAGTACTCAGGCTGAAATTTGAGTTCTACCCTCTTGCCTTCTCCACAAACTATAAAAGTTTACAGTAGCTTAACACGTCATACACTTTTGGTCAGAGAGTGAATATTTTGTTAATAGAGTGATGGGGGAGATGTTTTTAATGAAAATTGAATTAGTATTTGAACACTCACATGTCAAGAACTAAGTGAAAAATACAGTGATAAATAGGAACTTGGTTAATATCTTCATATTTACAAATGTCTCAGAATGACATTGATTTTATACAACTATTCTTTTTAACTTTAAATTTGAAATAATGGTAAACTTACCAAAAAGTTACAAAAATAATACAAAGAATTCTATATGCACTTCACCCAGATTCTCCAAATATTAACATTTACCACATTTGCTTAATTATTTTCTCTTTTTTCTGGAACATCTTAAAGTTTTTAAATTATACACATGATATCCCTTCACCTCTAAAATCTTAAGTGTGTTTTTCCTAAACATAAGGACATTTTCTCATGCAGTCTCAATGCAATTATCAAAATCAGGAAATCAACGTTGATACAGTACTAAGTCCTGTGCTGTCCAGTATGATCGCCACTATCCACGTTTGGCTATTTAAATTTAAATTAATTAAAATTAAATAAATTAGAAATTGAGTCTCAGTCACACTGGTCACATTTCAAGCACTCAGCAGTCCAGTGGCTATTGCATTGGAGAGCACAGATATAGACACTTCCATCATTGCAGAAAGTTCTATTAATAATGTTCCAGACATTCAAATTTTGCCAGTTATCCCACTAATGTCCTTTATACCAAAGAAAAAATGATTTTTCCGGTTCAGGATCCATTTCATGATCACATGTTAAATTTAGTTGTCATGTATTTTTAGTTTCCTTTAATCTGGTATAGTTTTCAGAATTAATTTGTCTTTCAGGACCTTAATGTTTTTAAAAAGTTATAGGCCGGTTATTTTGTATATTATCCCTCATTTGGAGTTTGGTGTTTCCTCAAGATTATTTTCAGGTATTGGATTTTTGGGAAAAATACTCTAGAAATGTTATTGTGTGTTTTTCAGTGCATTATATTTGAAGGCCCATTATATCAATTTTTCTTGTTATTGGTAATGTTAACATTGACCTATCAGGTTTCTCCACTGTAAAGTTGTAGAAACTATTTTCTACATTGAAATGAATATCTTGTGGGGAGATACTTTAAGACTGTGTAAGTATATTGTTTCTCATACTGTCATCCACTAGTTTTAGCATCCACTGATGATGATTCTTACTTATAACAATTATTAGGTGATTTGTGGAATGATTTTTTCCTTTTTTAAATTTTGAATTAATTTAGATTTTTTTAAAGTTACAAAAATAATAAACCCTTCACCCCAAATGTTAACATCTTACATATTCATAATATAATAATTGTACTGCTATGGAAACCAGAAAATTAACATTGATACAATATTTTTGATAGATTTATAGACTTTATTTAAATTTTGCCAGTTTTCCAACTAATATCTTTCATAGCAAAAGAAAAAAAGTTGTTCCAAATTTTGCCAATTATCTCACTGTTCTTATTTTGGTCCAGAATCCCTTATTGTATTTAGTTGTCATGTCTTAGTCTCCACCAGTCTGGGATAATTTCTCAGTCTTTCTTTTTATTCCATGCCAAAGGGTGATTTTTCCCCCTAATTCTACCATTTATACCACATTTATTAGTTGGAATTCTATTTTTAAAAAAGAACTTTTTCTTCGTCCTTATTTACTTCTATTGGTAGGGACTCATGGATTCTTTCTATTCCTATCATTAGTTATTTTGATGCTATATTATCCCAGATTTGACCAGAGAGAGACCTACAGGCTGGTTTTTATTCAGATTGAACATGTCTCCTGGTAAAAAGGCAGTTATTTTGCAGTATTTGTAACATTTAATTAAAAGTCATATGGGCAGGGCGCAGTGGCTCATGCCTATAATCTTAGCACTCTGGGAGGCCGAGCCAGAAGGATTGCTTGAGCTCAGAAGTTTGAGACCAGCCTGAGCGAGACACTGTCTCAACTAGCCAGGCCTCAGGGAATGTGCCTACAGTCCCAGCTACTTGGGAGGCTGAGGCAGGAGGATTGCTTGAGCCCAGGAGTTTGAGGTTGCAGTGAACTATGATGATGCTACTGCACTCTACCTGGAGTGAAATTGTGAGACTCTGTCTCAAAAAAAAAGCCATATGGGTTATGTCATTCTTTATTAGCTGAATGTCTTAAAGTATTTAAAATACTTGAATCATTATTATGATCCTAAAAAGCAGATTATTCGTTGTATAGTTACCTATATTCCATTTTTAGATTATCCTGTATCTCCTGCCCATGATTTAGAACAATATGTTTTCACTAGCATCACTTTGTTACTGTTTAACTTGGCCATACATTCCAAATTTCTTCACTTTTCAAATTTGAGAAGAGTTTATCATATAATCAGCATTTAGTTATTTGCTTGCTTCTTAAGTGCTGTTACTAATGTCATTGCTTATGAAACAAGATTAATACTATATTAGTATTGAAATTGGCAGTTTATTCATATAACAGAAGTATCTCTCAAAAAGACTCCTAATCTTTTTGCGGGGGAGGGAATGTGAAGGTGGGAGTAGGAACAATTTCTTAGAAAATTAAAACTATGTTCCTAGTCCCTAGCATTGTGTCTGCTACAGTGCTCAGTAAATACTTGTTAAATGAATGATAGCCAAGGAAGGGCTCACCTCCCTATTTCTTTTATGTTCAATTCTTTTAGATCACTTTTAAACTTAGTCATTTTTCACATGTGGGTCATTTTTACTTTTAACATTTGGTGCCTAAATATCTCTAATTATCAAAGTATTTCTAAATTGTCTTCTGTGTAAAAATATGTGGGTTGAAATTTGCAAAAAGAGGTGGGAATTTCATGTACAAAAATCAGGTTGGTTTCTTTCCTGTGCTTTGCTCACAGAGCCTTTAATATGTCAGTTGTACACTGTGAATGTCTTAGATGTGGAAGAATATGCAGCATTTTTTGAAACTTAATGATAAAACCCATTTTTATCAATTTCTAAGGGACTGTGGGAAACGCTTATCTGATCTTTAGAGAAGCTGCTTAAGTTTCTTTAGGCTGATTTATTTGCTATTATTTTGTATCCTGTTGTCATTTTTGGTTTACTTGATACACTCAAAATGAATTTTCTTTCTCACTAACCTGAATAGCCTCTTCTCAGCTAAATATGATATGTCCATTGATTTCCCCAAAAGCTGAGCACATGAATTAGAAATAGCCTTAAGAAGACTACTCATCTAAACATTTGCCACACACTTATCAGAGAAATTTAATGCAATTTTTCTAAAGTATTTAAATTCTTTGTAAGCCATTCTATATACTTTGTTTGGTAGGAAATGTTTCATATTCTACTAGAAAAAATAGTGGAAATTTCAAACATTCAAAGAATGTTGAGTCAGTGTCTTAATGGCAAAATTATATGGAGTAAGAAACATGTCCATAGAAATAGAACCAAGAGGAGTCTATATAAATAGTAATGTGAAGAAGAGTGAATTCCTTTTTAGCTGTAACATCACATTTTTTGCATGTTGCACACATTGTTTAGCCGTTTCTAAACACATTTCCATTTACGTCATTTGTAAAAACTTCCTAGCCTCATATTCTGGAAAACTGACAAAGTTGTAATGAACAGATGCAGATTCCATAATTATAATTGGCTTTTACTCTAAACTAATTTTCTGGCTCATTCATCATTAATGATTTCTATTTTTCTCCATTTTTACCTTACAAATTTGAAAGGTTATCTTTTAGAGTGAAACATTTTTCGTTGAATTTTTAAAATCAGGGCTTATTACATTATGACTTATAGGTCCTCCAATCACCTACATTTAACCTAGAATTTTAAGAATGCCTTTTTAATATTTCTGTTGATATATGATTTTACATAATCTTCTAAATCTTCCTTTCATATTTCCCAGAGAATCACAGTTTCAAATGTAACCCCTCTTTTATTGTTTTTATATCATTAATAACTTTTTGTTTTTAAAGATCATATAGGTTATATAGAATATAAAAGAATATATAGGATATAATTTATGTTTTCACAAATTCAATTGTATCTTCAAGTCAATAATAATTATTAGTAGAACCCCAAACAGTAACAAAAAGATATATTACTTGTTTTATTCTGATAAGGTTTTCTAAAAATACCATTGAAACGACTTTTACTTTCCAAAGTAGAACTAATTCAGGTGAATCTCTGATGGACTTAAAGGAACCAAATAATTGGCTTTAAGCATTATGCATGCATTTTCGAATAAGATGAAATAAACCTGAAAAATCTTGATCTTTGCACAGCTCCATAGGCAATTTCTGACTAATGCTAAATTTTGTTATATGAATGGAGAACACAATATTAATGAAGGAATGACTGTTTTATAATTATTTTTTCAGTGTTTATAGGTGCTTTTCATTAAAGTACCAAAATACAGAGCAAGTGTTTTGGCATATTGTTGCTTGTTGTAAGGAAGATTAAATAGCTTGTTTTGGACTATTAATATGAACAGAAGTCATTTAGAGTTCAGATATATATTTAGAACTAGCATGTGTGCAAAAAGATACAAACTGAATCAAGAAATTCTGGAAAAGATTGTTTGAAAAGGAGAAGTTGCTACTTTTGAGTGCACATTGATGAAATAAATATGGAAAAGAGATTTAAATATTTTATTTATTTTAAAGATTTTAGTAAGAGCCTAAAATAGTAACTTAGAATTGACCAAATCAGTGAAAATGTGAAACTCTTTATCTAAAATAATAGTTACATAAATATAATTTAATTTCAAATGTAGTCTAGGAAGCCCAAAATGGTTACAGTAGTTAGTTATAGGAGATTATTATAAAGTGAACAGCTATCTGATTTTAGTAATAGAATGTTATTTATTATTTATAGCAATTTAAAATAATTATATAAATTGGTTTTCTCTGATTTTGAAAATGTCTTTATCATACTTTTTGCATAAAAAAGAAAAAATCTTCATGTTTCTGATACTTATTGAACAAATGTTAATAGGAATTCAAGTGAATGATTTGTTCTTTAGCTTCTAATTTGTTGATTAAAAAGTGTGTATAATATTAAAAGCACATGCCAAATAGGTTTGCTACATGAATTTTGTAGCATATAGTAAACTAAAACCCTGGTGCCCTTTTGGTCTTGTTGATCACATGCATGAAGATGATCATCTGTTAATCTCTGCTAATCACTGGTACATCCTTGTACAGAAGACAGAACAGTTTTTAGATGTGCTACATTTGCTCTTTTGGAAAATGCTTAAACAAGGAATTTTTTAAAACTCATTTTATAGTCTAAGATTATAAAATAATGAATATTTTGTATCTAAAGAAGATAATTTTAAAATAAGAATTAGAATTATCAACATGTATATGTCTTCATATTTTGTTTGTTTTATATGTTTGTCTTAGACCCAATAACAAGTTTCTGAAAGTCATATATATGAATGACTCTATTAAACTTGTCAATACACATGCTCACAGGCTCCTATACTTTCACATATGCAATATGTATTGTTTTCTTGCTAGAATTATAAAAAAAAAATACCAAAAAGAAATAGTGCTTCTCATACTTTGATATGCATATGATTTAGTTGGGATCTTGTTAAAATCCAGATTCTAAGTCAGTAGTTCTCGGGTTGGTTTTGAGAGTCTGCAAGTGTTGTAAGTTCCCCGCTTGTGACTATTCTGCTACTCCAGAGTTAGCAAACTTTTTCTGTAAAGGGTCAAGTATTAATATTTTGCATACCAAGAAGCAAAATTGAAGATTCTCTTACATAGCAAGAGAAAGAAATGTCCACAAATTTTTTTGTTGATGAAACTTACTTAATAATTGAGAACTTTTTTGTGGAATAGCTATATAATGAAACACTACTTAACAATAAAAAGGAATGATCCACTGATACATGCAACAACAGGATTAAATCTCAAAAACATTATTCTACGTAAAAGAGGCCTCACACAAAAGCTACAAACTATATAATCTCATTTATATGAAATTCTAGAGAATACACCCTAATCAACAGTAACAGAAAGCTGATCATGGTTACCTGGGGCCAGGAGTGACAGGAGAGGTTGTCTGCAAAGGAACTTGAGGAAACTTTGGATGATGGAAATGTTCTGTATCTTGGTTGTAGTAGTGGTGATGCAGGTGTATATGTTTTTCAAAACTTATCTACCTTGGGGAAGCCACCTGACATGTTGTGAGGACCCTCAAGCAGCCCTATGGAAAGATTTCCAGTTCCAAAATGGTGGCATAGAAGCAAGCCGGCTTTACTTTCCCCAACAGAAAATAAATATACAGTGCCAAGTGATAACAGCAATATCCCAGAACTCAAATATGAATGCAACAGTTCCCAGAGCCAAAGACGAATGAAAAATCGTTGAGCAGATGGTAAGAGAATCAGACTTCTATATCCATAACATCCCTTCCCCCAATCTACCTGGCACTGAGTATGTGGAAAATTTCTCCTACCCCCCACTGACTCATAGTTTCTACAATGGAAAATGTGAGATCAAGGTGGACAGCTTTGCCACTATCATGGGTTCCCTAGCATGAGACGGGTCCCTGCTTCAGTCCACAGGAAACATCAGGAGTGCCCGAAGGGAGAAGTATCCCTGTCTGGACAGCCACAGACAAAGGAAGGGAAGCAAGACTACCATCCCCAGTCCTGGAAACTCTGCTCTGTAACTTGGCCAAAAGAGATGCCAAATCAGATGGCTGTTCAGTAGCACCACGCTGTAGGAGGTTCATTCCACGGGTCCCCTGACACAAACCCCTAGCCAGCCTTCTTACACTATGATGATATGCCCTTTGGTATCTCTCCTATTCGGGATGGGTGACACTCTAATTGTTTCCTAGAACCAAGGCAAACCTGGGCTTAAGGCACCATCTGGTACCAAAAAGGAGGGAGTGACCTAGTTGGGAAAAAAAGAAAGAAAATAAGTAGGCAAATTACAAAGAGTCTCTAAGTAAACATAAAACAATCCAGACAGAAAAGGCTGGAATAAATAATCCTTCAATGCAAAGACATAGACATACATCTACAAGAAACAACAGTAAACAGGGAACCATGACCTCGTCAAATGGATAAGCAAGGAACCAGTGACTGACTCTAAAAAGATAGTGATATATGAACTCTCTGATCAAGAATTCAAAATAGCAGTTTTAAGGAAACTTGGTGATCTCCAAAATAAAATATAAAAGCAATTCAGGAACTTATCAGAGAAATTTAACAAAGAGATTGAAATAATTTTTTAAAAATAGAAATCTTGGAACTGAGAAATACATTGGTTTAACTGAAAAATTTATTAGAGGTTCTCAATAGCAGAATGGATCAAACAGAGGAAAGAATTAGCTTTAAAGACAGATTATTTGAAAACACAGTCAGAGAAAAAAAAAGAAAAAAGAATAAGAAGGAACAAAGATCACATACAAGATGTAGAAAATTACCTCAAAAGGCCAAATCTAAGAATTATTGGTACTCAAGAGGGAGTTGAGCAAGGGGTAGAAAGCTTATTCAAAGAAATGATAACAGCAAACTTTCCAAAATTTGAGAAAGAGATAAATATCCAGGTATAGGAAGGCCACAGAAGACCAAACAGATTTGACCCAAATAACACTACCCCAAGGAGTATAATAATAAAAGTCTCAAATGTCAAAGAGAAAGAGAGGATCTTAAAAGCAGTAAGAGAAAAGAAGCAATTGGCATATAAAGGACCTCCAATTTGTCTGGCAACAGACTTCTCAATGGAAACCATACAGGCCAGGGGGAATGGAATGACATTTTCAAACTGCTGGAAGAAAAAAAAAAACTGCCATCCATGAATACTGTACTCAGCAAAGTTACCCTTCAACTATGAAGGATATGTAAAATCTTTCCCAAACCAAAAAAAAAAAAAAAAATGCTGAGAGAATTCGCCACCACCAGACGTACCTTACCGGAAATGCTAAAGGAAATTCCTCCATCTGAAAGATAAAAACCACTAACATGAAAAAACAAAACATTTGAAGATATAAAACCTGCTGGTAAAATTAAATGTATGAACAAACCCAGAATACTCTAATACTGTGTTTGTGCTATGTAATCCATGCCTAATTCTAGTATGAAGCTCAAAAGAGAAATCTATCTAAAACAATAATACCTACAGCAACCTGTTAAGAGATAGGCAATATAAAACCATGTAAATTGAAACAATATGATGTCAAAATGGGGCAATGAAGTTAAAGTGTAGGGTTTTTTTTTTTTTTTGGTTTCTATATGTGATCTAAGATAAGTTATCATCTCTTCAAAATAATGTGTTATATCTATTAATGTTTTTTGTAAGCCTCATGGTAACCACAATGCAAAAACCTATAATAGATTTACTAAAAATAAAAAGCAATGAATTAAAATATGCTACCAGAGAAAAATCACTTAAGCACAAAGGAAGGCAGTAAGAAGGGAAGAGAGGAGTTACGAAACAATCAGAAAATAACCAACAAAATGGCAGTAGTAAGTCCTTACTTGTCAGTAATAGCATGGAGTATAAATGAACTCAGTTCTCCAATTAAAAGGCATAGAGTGGCTCAGTGGATAAAGAAACAAGACCTAACTATATGCTGCCTACAAGAAACACATTTCACCCATAAAGACACACATAGAGGTGGAAAAAACTATTTCCTGCAACTGGAAACCAATAAAGAGCAGGAGTAGCTATACTTACATGTGATTAAATAGACTACAAATCAAAGACTGTAAAAGAAGACAAAGAAAGTCACTATATAATGACAAAGAGGTCAATTCATCAAGAGGATATAGCAATTATAAATATTTATATACTGAACACCAGAGCTCCCAAGTATATAAAGCAAGCATTAATACATCTAAAGGGAGAGAGAGAGTTCAATACAATAGTAGTAGGTTACTTCAACACCCCACTCTCAGTAATGAACAGATCATCCAGACAGAATATCAACAAAGAAAGATCATAGTTAAACTATACACTAGACCAAATAGGCCTAACTGACATTTATAGAACATTCCACTTAGCTACTACCGAATACACATTCTTTTCATCAGCACATGGAACATTTTGCAGAATAGACCATACCTTAGGCCACAAAACAAGTCTCAACAAATTCAAAAAAACTGAGATCATATCAAATATCTGTTCTGACCACAATGTAATAAAACTATAAATCAGTAACAAGAGAAACCTTGGAAAATACATATACACATGGAAATTAAACAATGAACTCCTGAATGGTTAATGGGTCAATGAAGAAATTTAAAATTTTTTGAAATAAATGAAAATGGAAATACAACATACCAAAATTATGGGATACAGAAAAACAGTCCTAAGAGGGAAGTGTATAGCAATAAACATCTATATCGGAAAAGTAAGAAAAAAACTTCAAATAAACAACGAAAGCAAAGAACAAACCAAAGCCAAAATTAGTAGAAGGAAAGAAATAATAAAGATCAGAGCAGAAATAAATTAAATTGAGACTAAAAAAGAAAAAAATACACAGGTAGCCATATGGAGAGGTCTATGTAGCTAGAAACTAAAGGCCTATTGCCAACAACCAGCAAGGAATTGATGCCTTCTACCAAGAGCTGAGTGAAAAAGTCATCTTAGAAGAAAATCCTCCAGCCCCATTCAAACCTTCAGATGGCTCTAGACCCTGGCTGACCACTTAATTATAACTTTGTAAGAGACTCTGAGCCAGGATCACCCAACTGAGTCATCCCTGATTTCCTGTTCACAGAAACTGTTTATAAATGTTTGTTATTTTAAGCCAAAACCAAAAAATTCCTGAAACTATTCACTTTAAATGAATGTACTTTAACTTATTGTTTTAAAATTATACCTCAATAGATTTTTTAAAAAACTTGGCCGAGAGTCATGAGCTAAGATAACATGTGAAATTACATTATAAATTATAAATCAATATCCAAATATGTTCTCATTGTTTTAAGTACTTCCAAGAGTCCTTTACATTGTAGTTAGGGAAAATAGTAGTCTGCACCTCTTTCATCAGGAGACTATTTATTTTGAAGTTATACTTGACCAGTGTACATTTAGGGTAAATATTAAGTAGTCATCATTCTAAGAATATGTCTGGACTAACTTCTCCAATAGAAGTTAGGGACTTCTAAACTGTTTGCTTCGGGACCCAGGGTTTAAATGTACTATAGTTATTACTTGACACTTTCAAAAATGGAGAGAAATGAAGGTGATATGGTGGTATAATAAGTTTTGGACTTGATATCAGAGAGCTAGGGTTCAGTCTCTATTCAGGCACTAATTCACAAAACAATCATGAGAAAATTACTCAAACTTCTCTGGATTTTTTATAATTTTTTTCCGTTTTAAAAATGAAGTTATTGAAATAGGTTGTCTTAAAAATCTATCATTCTGTGAACGAGAAACCTTAAAGGATTATGGGGATACAATATGTAACATAAAATAGCACAAATAGAACATTAAAAAAGATGCTTCTGCTTCTGATTTTATATGAAACTATCTCCTAGGTACCATGCACCTTCAAAGGTAGAAGTTCAGTGTAGTGTTTTCCTAAATCTCTAGATCATAAAAGAAATATTTTAGAGAGGATTTTGATTAACAACCCCAAGGTAGGCTTTGTTGGAACATTGTTGCCTTGTGGTACAAAAAAGAAAATAAAAATATTGTGATTTATAGACACTTAAACTTCCTGTTTCTCCTTTTAGCCACTAAAAGTTTTTCAGTTCCTAAATTCTGAAACTATCTGAATTCATCTCTTATATTAGCAAATTTTTAGCTATGGTTCATGGGTACATGAACCATAGTCAGGAAGATATTTCTTTCTTAAATCTTCAAATAAAATAGAGATTTTAAAATGTTTTTTTTTTTTTTTTTTTTTTTGAGACAGAGTCTCACTTTGTTGCCTGGGCTACAGTGAGTGCCGTGGCGTCAGCCTAGCTCACAGCAACCTCAAACTCCTGGGCTTAAGCGATCCTCCTGCCTCAGCCTCCCGAGTAGCTGGGACTACAGGCATGCGCCACCATGCCCAGCTAATTTTTTCTATGTATATTTTAGTTGGCCAGATAATTTCTTTCTATTTTTAGTAGAGACGGGGTCTCGCTGTTGCTCAGGCTGGTCTCGAACTCCTGACCTCGAGCGATCCACCCGCCTCGGCCTCCCAGAGTGCTAGGATTACAGGCGTGAGCCACCGCGCCCGGCCTTTAAAATGTTTTTATACTTTTTCAAATATTTTAATTCTTAGATTTTGCATTTCATACCAGAAAGCTAGTTTGCCCTGTTATTTAGTTCCATAAGGGTAGTAATTGGTGATCAATGCACAGAAAAATTATTTTAAAGTTTAGCTCATTAATTTTCTAATAATGCAGCTTTGAAATCATTTAGACCTAGATTCAAAGTTCATCACTGCCACTTGTCAGCAGTATCTGAGTTATTCAAACTTTCTAAGCCTCGGTTTCTTGTCTTTCTTTTTTTCAAAATGGAGTGATAATACTTATCTTATGAAATTGTTTACTAATTAATGATAAGTGAGCAAACACAAAAGTGCCTAGCAGTGAGAATTTTTTCTTTTATTCCCAAAAGTTAACAAATGTAATACTGCATCAGCTATTAGGCTTAACAGTTAGATTTTTGTTTTAGCACATATGCAGAACTAGTGACAGAAAAAGATCAGTTTGAATCCATAAGTTCTATCCTATTCCTTCAACATATGATAGAATGGAAATAGCTCATTATTTTGGCTTGACATATGGCTATTTTCTGGGGGTTTTTGGTTTGTTTTTTGTTTTTTGTTTTTTTTTTTGTTTTTGTTTTTGTTTTTTGCACATCATTGACTCTGAATAGTTTTCAAACATGAATTATTAGGTAGTCAAATCTTTTTATAAGTATACAATTTTAAACTATTTTACCAGTTCTTAAATCATTTCTATTTAGTCTATCATTACTTAGTAACTAAATTTATAAAATATTTAATGAAGAGGCAATAATGGTATATTGTCACCAGAAAGATGTAGGTTTGAATCCCAATCCTATATGTGTGATCTAGGGGCTACTTGCATAATCTCTAAGCCTAAATTTCCTCAGCAGCTAAATGATGATAATAATTAAGTATTAAGCATGGTACCTGGAACATATTAATCACTCAAAAAATATTATAAATCATCATCATTGCAGATTTAACCCTATATAGGCTAAGTTAGCTCTTAGTGATTTCTGATTCTAACTAGAGTTTTCAAATTTGTGTGAAGAGTAAACCTGTTACCATTATTCAAAAGTAAATACTTTGTTCATGGTGATAGCATTATCTTTATTGGTTTTTTTTCCCACTCTTGATAATTGACAAGTATTATCTTTATTGAAGGTAGCATGTAACATGGAAATTTGAAGCAATAGGTTTATGATGCTAAGATTCTTCATTAGCAATTTTACCAAATCATCATTGCTGTTGGGTTATGCCAGCCTGACTTGATAGAAAGTTTAAATTATGAAATATTTAACATATAATAAGTACCTTTATTTACCTTCTATATTACTTATCACAGTTGGAAGCACATTGTAGACAGTGTGTAAATATTACTTTATAAATATTGACTTAATTACCATAAATTGAAAGAATTAAAAATGTATGGGATTCTTAATTTAAGAGAGGAAGAAATTAATTCACAATTATTAAAAATTATTTTTTACCAAGTCTTAATTGTTATAGATTCTGAAAATGAGATTCATATCAGAGGACTAAATCATCTTTGTTTCTCTTTCAGCTTAAAGGACACAAGGCTTTCTATACATCTCTGTTTTCTTTTGCACTTAATTTTTTACATTTAGCTTTTTTAAAAATGAGTTTTTCTTATTGGTACCTCCCCAGAATCCAAGAATACAACTACTGGCCCTCCATATCCACAGGTTTCCCATCCTGTGAATCCTGTATTTTCAATCTGTGTTTGATTGCAGACACAGAACCCACAGATAAAGAGGGCCAACTATATTTATTGAAAAAACCTGTGTGTAAGTGGCTCTGTGCAGTTCAAACCCATGTTGTTCAAGGGTCAACTGTATATGATCAAATACAGAGAACAAAATAAAAATTACCTATAGTTCTGTTCCCCAGCAATACCTACTTTGTATGTTTCAGTCTGTACTTTTATGGGCTCTATTTTTTTATGTATTCACATACATACTTACATATACATACATGCATACATGTATTCCCACCCCAATGAACTTGGTAGGGACACATCTTTCCATGTAAATATATTAAACTTATAATGTCACTTTAATTATCCATTGCCTTATGACTTTTTCTGTTAGAGTCTTTATTTTTGGCTTATTTTTAAGTGTTTTATATAAGACATACATGTCAACATGTATATAGCATACACATAGCAAAGTCTTGCAACACTTCTGATTCATGTACTTTTTCTTGTCATATAAACTTTAAATTTTTATTTAATATAATTTATATATATTTTCTCTTTTTGATATACTTTTGATATCAGGCTTAGGCCTTTTAACTCAGGTTATGTAAATATTTTCAATTTTTTTTTGATTCTTTTGTGTGCATGTGTGTGTGTGTGTGTGTGTGGTTTTGTGGGTTTTTTTGTTTTTGTTTTGTTTCTTTGCTAGTTCTTTTGTGATTTTGTTTTACACTTAGTTCTTTAATCCTTTGGTAAATGTTTTAAGTAGTTTGAAGGCCAAATCTAGGGAGTAGGGGAATACAGTGGTTCCTTGGTATACGCTGGGGGATTAGTTCCAGGACACATTCCCAACCCAGCAGATACCAAAATCCTCTCATATTCAAGTCTTGTAGCCAGCTGGCCCTACAGAACCCAAGTATACAACTGCCGGCCCTCCATATCCTCGGGTTTCACATCCCATGAATACTGTATTTTCAATCTGTGTTTTGTTGCAAATGCAAAATCCACAGATACAGAAGGCCAACTATGTTTATCGAAAAAATCTGTGTGTAAGTGGCTCTGTGTTGTTCAAACCCGTATTGTTCAAGGGTCAACTGTATATGATCAATATATTGGTAAACCCAATACCTACATTTCGTTATCCTGAAACGTTTCCCAAACACCCTTGCAAGGTTTGAAAGTCTAAAGTTAGAGATTCAATCGTGTTATTAATATCTTAGTCTGTAGTATAGAATTTGCCAAAAGTAAAAAGGGGTTTAGAGTAGAATGCCTCAATTTCTGAAAAAGATTAAGGAAGACCACCAAAGCAAAACAATTTACTTCTCAATATTGCTTTTAAAAGCCATGACAGCTCTTGTTTATGTATTTTCTACAGTCATCACACTACATAAATAAATAGTCAAAGATGTGAATATGAAACACAAGTGTGTATGTACATAAGTATGTAGGGTTCTCCCTCTTTTTTGCCTTGCCTTTCTTCCCACTAATGATCTAAGTTTCCCCAAAGAGTTTAGATATTGTCCTGACATTGAGAAAGGGGTATCTGATCCTTGTTGCCTCTTGTTGAGGTGTCTTGTCTCACTTGATCCCTGGGTATGAGCCTCTTCTGTCTATATTTTCTACTGCAAAAATGTTTATGGCCAATATAATTCTTTGTTTGTTCTCTTATTCAAAATCCAAGTCTTCCATGTATTAACTGTGGGAAAGTTACTTAACCTCTCTTTGAATCAGTTTCCTCATCTTTAAAATAAGAGACAGTAATAGTATCTATCTTATAGAGTTGTGAGGATTAAATGAACCAATCCATGTAAGTTAGTAAACAATACTTAGCCCATAATACATTTTTGCTTTATTATAATTAGCATCACTGTAGTCTTCATCATCATCATATTATCATGGGCAGGGTATAGTGATTGGAAGCTCAACTGTTTGCTCCTGTTAATTAGGCCCCTTCTTTCCTTCTCCATTTTGGGCTGCCACTTATCAACCTTTACCATTTGGCTCTATACCCCATACTATAATAAACCTCTGGCAAGTATGCTGACTTAATTCTCAATTGTCTTTCATTCCCCAGGGATGGAAGTGGATATTAGGAACTTTTCTGGATGATTTCTTCACTTTCCAGGAGATAAGGGAAAGCTGGGGTGGGTTTGGGGGTGTTATCTTGGACGTCTTCTGCCATTCTGTTATGGTGATCAAATCAGACTTCTGCAGTAGGGCATTAGGTTTTCTCCCTGTACTTCAATAGAGAAAACCTTAGGTCTTTGAATCTTCCTCTTTCAGTATCCTTGTCACACCATTTTCTCCTCTTTAATCCTTTGGTAAATGCTTTAAGTACTTTGAAAGCCAAATCTAAGGCATGGGGAAGTAGAGGCAATAAACCCAGTAGCTGTTACCTACATTTCCTTGTCATGAAGTATTTCCCCAATCACCCTTCAAAGGTCTAAAAGTCTAAAGTTAGAGAATCATTCATCTTATCTTAGTCTTTAGGATAAAATTTGCAAATGTAGATGATCAGAATATGCCACCTCAAAATATGCCACTCTGGGATAAGAATTATTTTGAGCTGAAAGCATTTGAGAAATAGCAAATACAGGAAGGACTTTCTGATCTCCCCACTGTTCTTATCTAAAAGCAGATCATACAATTTCGCATGAGAAAAGTACCCTTCCTGAAAGAGGAAGAGAAGAACATTCTTAACACTGGAGACTGGGAGTTGACACTAAAATAGATCTATACAAATAAATCTACTAAAATAACCCTTATCTTCCACTAGTTTCTCCCATATATTTCCTCGTCTCTGTCTCACAATTTACTGCCCCTAGCCCAAGACCCTTTGTCTTGTCACATCCCCATAATTTATCATTCTTTGTTTGAAAAGGTATGTAAGTTTTGGGGCCTAACAGCTTCTTCAGGTCTTCATTTTTCTTATGAAGGATCCCATGCATGTAAAAAGATTAAATAAAACCTTATGCTTTTCTCCTGTTACTCTGCCTTATGTTAGCTTAATTCTCAGGCCTAGCTATAGAACCTAAGAGGGTAGAAAGAAGTTTTTCCTCCCCTACACAACAAAGGGGCTTATTTCTTCCCCTGCCCTAAAGTGGTCAATGGTACATGACAGAGCTTGGGCTTTCAGTCTTCTAAATCAGACCCTTTTGGAACTGAAATCAAACCATATTTCTCCTTGAGTGGTACCTAGATCTTAGGAAGGAAAGCTGTACTATAAAGATCTTTTTTTGGAATTCTAAGCCAAGAATTTAGCTTTTGTTTTAGGTTTTACCTGTTCTCCTACCTGAAGGCAGTATTTATAAATGAAGAGAAATGGGTAAAAGAAAGTTAACAATAAATGGGGAGTGAAAAGAGCAACTTTCAATATCTAAAAATATCCTATTACAGTTGTTTGTATGGTTATTTTGAAGCAGGATACTTCTACTGTACTTAGGATGTGCAACTGTAAGATAATTATATGCATGTATCTTTTAAAGAAATTTTACTCTTTTTTTTTTTGGTTCCATCTATAATTTGAATATTTAGTTTGAGGAAATTTCCTTTTTACTTTTGACTAATTAATTGATTCTTATATAATTATAGTAATCATCAGTCTTCTCTATCAATAAGTTACTTTTAGTTGCACCAGTTTAAGACTTTAGAATTATAGACTGTAATGGTGTAAAGGGGGAAATACGAACTAGAATTAACATTAAAACAAACGACAAGATTATGGTAATATCAACAGAAATTAGAAATAGGTGGTCAGGTGGCTTTTGTGACCTGTGCTAGTCCTGGGGATTGAATCTTTTCTTGGTGGTTTAAGTTTAACATTTTTGGTGCCTACTGTTAAATGTGATAGGATGTCTTGCCAGACATTTTGACCAGGGTCCACTTAAGAGTCTGGGATAGGGAAATTGAGGATAGGTTGTATCCAAAAGGGTTTTACCAAATGCGTCATCTATCTAGTTCACCAATATAATCTGAATATGCAGCAGAGTGCTTGACACATATGTGCTCAAGTAATGACAATAATAATAAAAGCAACTGACATTTATGTAATTCTTAATACATGTTAACCACTGTTATAAGACTTTTACATATATTGATTCATTTCTCCCAACAATCTATGAGATAGGTATTATTAATACCTTCATTTTTGCAGATGAGAAAATTGATGCACCTAAGTTAAGGGACTTTCCCAAGGTCTAATCGCTGACAACTGGCAGAAGCAAGATAACAAACTTAAGCCATCTGGCTTCAGAGTCTAACTCTTAACTATTATGCTAAGCTGTACCCTTATTTTTTTATTATTTATGACACTGAATGAATGTAGCCCACAAGTACATCGCCAAAATGAAAACATTATCAGAGGGTTAGAGAAGAATTCAAGGTGATGGCTGAAAGAGAGGAGGATGTATGTTGAGCAAGAGAGTCAAGTAAAGATATAGTAGTAACATGAGCATCAAGGTTGGAGATCACTGTTAAGGGGAAGGGAAGAGAAAGGGAAGAAAAGAGATATAATCCAGATCAGGTATTTCTCAAAACAAAAGGAGCATTCGGCAAGTCTTTTTTCTTCCTCTTTAGGTATAAGCTATAAGTGGCACACCTACTTCATTAAATTTTATTTTCTTATACCAAGAAAATTATTTATCTATATCCTTATACAATTGGTTGTAAGTAGCATTATGATAAATTTACATATGCACCCTCACTATTTACTTAAATTTATGGTAACTATATTTCAAACATTAAAAGATCAAAACACATGATTTGACCAAATATCTCTTCTGTTTTGTTGATGTGTTTATATAAGAAACCTTACAAATACATAAACATTAAATTGCATTATGTTTTAATATCACATGAATATATGTATATTTAAAACTGTGTTACAAGTAACACATTTTTGCATCATTTTTATCATAAGTGCATAATTTTTTCCTGACATCTGTTGCCATATCTCAGAGTAATGCATTTGGAGCATTGCAGTTTTATTGACCATCAATGACTTTTCTAATATTCATTTATCAGCAAAAATGATCTCTGCATCCTTGTTCAGAAGTAGACCATGCACTTGTACACTTTTGGGTTTTTATTACTGATGTTTGAATTACCATAATCTTTACATACATTCTAATATCTTTGACCTCTAGAAAGTTTCTCTTTAACCTGGGCTAGCAAATTCTTAATGTAATTTAAGAACACAAAATTTATTATAAACACTATTGTGTGACGAAGCAAGAAGAAAAGTTCCAAAAACTTTTGCTAAATCATTCCACTCACTCTTTTAAAAATGGAATCCAATATAAATATCTTAAAAGTTAAGATGACTCAGAAAATTAACATAGAACTGACCTAATACCAGATATATATCAGATCTAAGTCACAGTGAATGTCATTGTTAGCCATTTGTTTTATTAGTTTTCTTGCTTTTACCAAAAATTATAAGTTTTGTGTTCTAAATCTGGGTATAAGAGCAGATATTCACATATGACTTCTGTTGCTGATACATTCTGCCTCTCCATTTTGGAAATAACAGGATCCACAGTCTGTTTAAAGATTATCCAAAAGTTTCTTAAGAATAATGGGGCATTTTCAACTGATAATACTCAAATCTTTGAATTTATTTTTATTAGTATATCATCAAGAGCAATTATAAGACCCCCAAATCTTACATACAAATGTGACAAAATTAGTCTGTCCTGCACTATGATAAAATCACAGGTTTCACACCATATACATATTAAAACATGTTAATATTTTTATAATAATTTTCAATTCAGCTTGAAGAATATCAGACATGTTTTTCATTATAAAGCTAACCCATGCTCATGATATAATGTTCACATATTATTGGCTGTGAAAAGTTAAAAAAAATCCCTCGTTTCCTCCACCCTTATTCCCATTACATAGAAATTTTCTACGCGTATACATATATATCCCTTTTGGTAAACAAATGACATCAGTCCCATTATTAATTTATATCTAGCAAATGTGTTCTTTGTAACCTGTCCTCACTCATATTTTATTAAAGTGATGAGTTACAGAAAAGTTTTCAGAAATCTGTGCCTTTTGTAGCACCAAAAACTATAGAAAACAGCCACGTAACTAGCCATTTGTTTCAGCCACAATTTTTCATGTGAAATTCTGTAGTTTAATAAAAAGATATTATATGATAAAAACAACTGTGATATTTTCCCAGTTTCTACGGTACAGTTTTTTTGATTCCTATAGTAAAATTTTTCATCTTTGATGATAATAGCTATGAAAAATAGTTTTGAATTAGGAAAAGATAGTTAAGTAGTGTACATTCAAATTAAGAACTGTTGCTCAAAAGACAAAAAGGGTAAAAAGATAAACCACTGTGAAAATATATTTGCAACATATATTTTGACAAAGGATTAATGTCTAGAACATATAAAAACTCTTATCAGTAAAGAAAAAAATGGGCAACTCCATAAGAAAATAGGCAAGAGACTTGAACAAGCACTTCACAAGAAGTTATTGATGTGGCCAATAAACAACCTAAAAGATACTCAACCCCATTGTAATCAGAGAAGTACAAATTAAAACCATGAGTAAACCTACCAGGTTGGCTTGAATTTAAAAGTCTGAGAATAGCAAGTGTTGACAAGAATATGGAGCCATTAGAACATTTAATACTGCTGGCGAGAGTATAAATTGGTAAAAAGCACATCAGAAAATAATTTGACATAATATAGTAACAATTACATATAATTATGACATATATACGTGTATATGTATATACATATATATGTAATGCATCTCTATATATTCAATATTGAAGATGCCAACATTCCACACCTATATATGCACTCTTGCATATGTGTACCAGAAGAGTTGTGCAAAATTGTTGTAGTAGCACTGGGTAATAGCAAAAACTGGAAACAAGCTAAATGTCCATCAATAGTAGAATGGATAAATATATTGTGATACTTTTATATCATGGAATGCTATATAGCAATAAAAATGCATGAATTACATCTGCATCATAAAATTTGGATGAATGTCAGCAATACCATGCTGAAGAAAATAAAAGTCAAAGAATATTTACTTTATATACTGTATTGTATTATTTCATTAATATAAATTGCAGGAATGCCCAAAAGTAAATAATAGGTTAAGTAGGGATGCAACCTTATGTGGTACAACCCTAAAGAAAATCCAAAAATGAAATACACAAAATTGAGCAAAGTGGTTACCTCTGAGGGACAGCAGAGAAGGAAATAAATTCAGGAAGGGGTACACAGGACTTCAATGACAATGTCATTTTTTTCTCTCAAACTGGGTGGTGATATGTAAATTTCATTTTTTGTTATTCTTTACATGTTATATATTTTATAAATATTCTTTTTCTACCTAATATTTAATAAATTTTTAAAAACTAATTATATAAAATAAAATTTCAATTTAGTTTGGAAATTTAGTTTTTTGTGTAATCTAAAAAGCTGAAAATGATTATTATATAAAATTATATATGTTTTCTCCTCCTCTGGGATACTAGCTGCATTTCCTGTAGAAATAGTGCTCTAGAGAATGAGTTAGATAACCAACTTTTATTGTATAAGGATGTAGGTATTTCCTTCATTAGAAATATTCTAAGTAGTCTTTATTTAACCGATCAACTTGTTCTTTGCCATCATTCTTAAGTGGTTTTTTTATTTACTGGGTTTTTTTGTTTTTTTTTTTCAAAATTAGAGTGGTGTTTGTAAATTTCTCATAGCAGTCCTAAGCATGCTTTAAATGATTTTAAGAAAATATTTAGAAATTGCCATTCTTAAATACTGATATTTTCAAAAGTAAATGCTGTTATTGATACATTACTAGATTTTGCTGAGTAAAGCTGTTTCTACACAAAAATATCTTGGCCACCTGCAACTGTTTGTCAGTGGACTTGGTTTGAGAACACTAGTAGTAATTGTAAACTTAGGAATGTGTGACAAGCTAACAGCCAGCTGTGCATACCCTGACTTTTTCCAGGTGTTAAAATAAATATGACCATTTGGTTCACTTGTAACTCAACAAACTATTTCATGATTCATTAGCTTAAAAATCCATTTATAATTTTTATTTGAGTAGGTAATGTTATATTCATTTGAAATGGAAAAATACATACCCAGAAATAGTTGTGATATCATTGCTTTTTTCATAAAACGGAAAGTATTTTAATGTAACATTTATGTAGATTTTTTTCATATTGTTTTCACAGGAAAACACTGTTGAGCCACTTCTGCCTATAGGCATCAAAAAGAATGAAAAAAAGTGAATGAAATATGCTTTTTGTTCAGTCAGAGTTCAACTTGCCTTAGTAGCACTGAGTTCCAAACTGATTTTACATTAATTTCTATCTTTGGTACATACCATGTTTGATCATTATCTGATAATAATTACTATTTATTGAACACCTGCTGTTTAGGTGTTAGCTCAAGAGACCCAGATGCCTAAATCTTGCCTTGGCTAAACTACCCATCCTCATAAGGTTTCTGAAAGAGAATATACATACAAGAGACAACTGCAAGTGGGAAATCCAAATCCATTTTATTATTAGATTATTATATATCTGAAACTCCAAAGACAGAGCTACAGTTCCCAGATACTAAAGTGGAATATGTGAATTAGGCAGCTCCCCTACCCTAAAATAAAGAGAGTGGAGTGAGCTGAAAGAGAGAAAAGAGCTAATAGAGTTCCCTTGCGCCTGACCCCTTCCATCTCACACTTTAATTTCTTTTTCTTTTTTTTTCTTTAGAATTAGGATGTATTTATTGTCATTTCTACGTTTTTAAAAAATTTCAGAATGTTACAGAGGTACATTTATGTCTTAGTTACATGGATTGCTTTTGTACTGCTTGGGTCAAAGTTATAAGTGTGCCCATCACCCAGATAGTGTACATTGTACCCATTAGGTATGATTTTACCCACTCCCTCCTCGTGCCTCCCACCTGCATGATTTCCTCACACTTTTATTTCAAATTTGTTAATCCAGTGATTGCTAGGACCCAAGTTTATGATAAAGCAGAAGAGTGAGTCTACCTCTTGGAAGAGAAGATTCGTTTTTGCTTTTCCCAAAGAAGAGTCTAAATTATCATAACTGGTCAAATTTCTGACACTAATTAAGCCTTGTTAACTTGTGGCAGAGACACACTTTAGAAAGGATTGCACTGATTCAGCCAACTTTTTCTTGACTGAGACCTGCCATGTGGGTGACCAGAAGGTAGTGTGATCAGCGTAGTAAGGTCCCTGACCCCACCTCTGAGTGGCTACTCCCTTGTTATTTACCACTACTCTTTATAAAAGTATACCAGGACTAAAGAAATGCTTTTCTTGAAATCAGTTGTAAGAGACTATTGATAAACTCCAGCTCCAGACTAGATAAAAAATTCATGGCTGTTTGATTTTGCATTCCAAATAATGCCCAGCTTCACGCTCTAACCTATACCAGATTTTGGACTGGGAAGAACTTGGGTTCTTCCCAGTCTTTGACCAGTATTGTCTTTAACCAATACTCAGAAATGTGTAAATTCTGCCTCATTAGGTTTCAGGGGCAATTTAACACATAAGACAAGTAGAAGAATCAAAGTAGATGCCTTCTACTCCTTTTAATCATGCCTTCATACTAATTCCAGCGTTACAGACAAGAAGGGAGGATCCCATGCCCATGGTCTTTACGTACGTACATTCCCCAGTATGGAATCAGATTAATGACTATTTTCTAGGAAGCGGGTAGAGAGGGCCAGGAGAAGGCAGAGGAAGCTAAAGTATGGTATCTACCCAAGGGACTAAATTTATTGTGCCAGGCACTACCATATATGCTGGCTTTAGAGCTTAGGAGTGCACTTATGCTGGTTTATTGGTCTCAGAAATTTACTTCAAGTAGAACTGCCTTTAGCATACTAGTCAGAAAGCAGTTTTTATTATTTTTAATACTAAAAGATATATCATTCCTGTTTCTAGGAAAAATCATATATACACCTTACATAAAGGTCGGTAAAGCTTATATATTTAATAGGTCAGAATTAAGATTTAATCTACCTCATTAGTCCCAGTTTCTTGATATTTTAAGATGCCTTGTAATCTTAACATACCAGACTGAAGTAGGGCATATTTAAAACCACTTTGAAATGCAATGAATTTTCATATAAGTTATCATTAATCTTGTCATAAAGAATTTTATCAATCTAATGGAAACTATGAAAATCATTTTAAAATACAGTAATGTGCCACATACAACTTTTCAATGACAGACTACATATATGATTATATATAAGATTATAATACCCTATTTTTACTGTACCTTTTCTATGTTTAGATATGTTTAGATACACAAATGCTTATTATCTGGTTACAGTTGCCTACAGTATTCAGCACTGTAACATGTTGTATAGGTTTTTAGCCTAGGAGCAATAGCCTATATCATATAGCCTACCTGTGTAGTAGTTATGCCATCTAGGTTTGCATAAGTACACTGTATCATGTTTGCACAAAGATGAAATCACCTAATGATACATTCCTCAGAATATCTCCCTGTCGTTAAGTGACACATGACTGTATATGAATATATTAAAGTTAGAAACACTAATGGCAGGAATTAAAGATTATCTTCATTTCCAACATTGTGATAAAAGAAGAAATGTAAGCAATTCTTACATTTGCTAGAATCTGCAATTCTAGCAGATAATGAGTCCCCCCAAATTAAAAATAATCGATTGAAAAATTTTTAGATCTGACCACATCCAAAATTAAACTGTATCCTTAAACTATTAACGGCAGTTACCTCTGAGAAGAGAAGAGGATGTTAGGGTTGGGGGGTAAAGGTTGACAATTACTTTTTAATCAGTATACTTTCATATGTACTTTGATGTTGTTTGAACTTTTACAATGAGCATGTATTTGTAATTTTAAAAACTAAACTGTATTAACTCTTTACATAAAAATCCATTTAAAAAATTTCAGCACAGCATGATGTAAGATGCTTTGCTATGTGTACTGGGTATTTTTGCATAATTTAGACCAATTATAGTACAGTGGAAGAAACCACATTTTACATTGTTTTCAAAACAATCCAGATGTCCTTCAGTGGGTGAATAGCTTAACAGACTTTCGTATATCCATATCATGGAAAAATAATCAGCAGTAAAAAGGATCAAACTATTGGTACATATTAACAACTTGGATAAATCTTCATGGAGTTATGCTGAGCTTACATACTGTATGATTCCATGTACAGGCATACCTTAGAGATATTGTGGGTTTGGTTCTAGACCACCACCATAAAGTGAATATCACAATAAAGTGACACACAAATTGTTTTATTTCCCAGTGCATATAAAAGTTATGTTTATACTATTCTGTGGTCTATTAAGTGTGCAATAGCATTACATCTAAAAATGTGTATGTTATAATTTAAAAATATTTCATTGTTAAAAAATGCTAATGATCATCTGAGCCTTCGGTGAATTGTAATCTTTTTGCTGGTGGAGGGTCTTGCCTTAATGTGGATGACTGCTGACCGATCAGGATGTTGGTAGCTGAGGGCTGGTGTGGCTGTGGCAATTTCTTAAAATGAAACAACAATGAAGTTTACATTGATTGACTCTTCTTTCATGAAAGATTTCTCTGGAGCTTTCAATGCTGTTTGATAGGATTTTACCCACGGTAGAACTTCTTTCAGGATTAGAGTCAAGCCCCTCAAACCCTGCTGCTGCCTTATCATTTAAGTTTATGAAATATTCTTGAATCTTTTGTTGTCATTTCAGTAATGTTCACAGCATGTTCACCAGGAGTAGATTCCATCTCTAGAAACCACTTTCTGTACTCATCTACAAGAAGCAAATCCTCACATGTTCCAGTTTTCTCATGACATTATGGTAATTCAGTCATATCTTCAGGTTCCACTTCTAATGCTGGTTCTCTTACTATTTCTACCACCTCTGCAGTTATTTCCTCTAGTGAAGTCTTCAGCCATCAAAGTCATCCATGAGATTGAAATCAACTTCTTCCAAATTCCTGTTAATGTTGATAGTTTTGATTTTCTCCCATGAATCATGAATGTTCTTAATGGCATCTAGAATGATGAATCCTTTCCAGAAAGTTTTTAATGTACTTTGCCCAGATCCATCAGAGGAATCACTGTCTATAGCAACTTAGGACATGTATTTCTTAATAATACTTGAAAGTCAAAATTACTCCTTAGATCCATGGGCTCAGAATGGATGTTGTATTATCAAGCATAAAAATATCACCATAAGAGCTCTTGGATAAATAAGTGAATTGTCTATTTTGAAAGGAGTCTGTTTTTCTGAGCAAATATAATGTTTTCAGCTGGGGATCTTAAGAAATAAACAAGCTACCTTGATTTTCTTTCTCCTTCCTATAAACCAAAGCAAGAATGTGCCTGTGACCTGGTGTTGACCATGGTACAGCAAAGAGACAAGATGGAAGGAACCTGGGTTTCTGGATAACAGTGTGGACCACAACCCCCATCAACCTGGAATAGGCAGCCTAGTTTGTCATTTTGAACTATTGCATTTTTAGTTTTCCTCGTCGCACATCTATTGTTTCTCTGAACTTATACACCTAGCCACATCGGAGCATAACTTCAGAAAACCAAAAAGAAAAACAAACGACTTTAAAGGAGCTACTGTCAGCAGAAACAGACTGTGGAATGTTATCTTTAATGGGCTAAAAGAAAATAACCACAAGCCTAGAATTCTATACCTCATGAAAAGATTCTTAAAAAATAAAAAATGTAATCAGGTAAAATTAAAAAAATCAGACTAAAATAGAAATTATCCTGAGCAGAACTTCACTAAAAGAAATTCTCACAGATGTACTTCATTAAGAAGCAAAGTAATCCCAGATAAAAGGTTTGAGATGTAAGAAGAAACGAACATTGTCTAAAAAAGTAATAATGAAGTTTAATGGTGAAAAAATATATAATTAAAATATTGGAGCATAATAGTATATAAGTTAGAAGGAGGATGCAAATGTTCTGTGTAGTTCAAGAAAAAAATAAAGATTTTTATTAACATAAAACTTTAATAAGTTTGCATGTTGTATGGAATAACAGGGTTACCACCAAAAGAATAAGCAACAGTGTACTAATTAAGGGAGAAAGGAATGATAAAAAAAGCACTTAGTCAATCCACAACTAGATAAGAAAGGAAAGAAAAAGAAATATAGAACAAGTGGGACAAATATCAAAAATAAGACAGTAGATACAATTTCCAAGTTATAGCAAATGTGAACAGACTAAGTGCTGTTTTTAACTAGTTAAGAAACAACAATTGGCTGGATTAAACAAAATACAGCTATTCCCTACATATAATAAGCACATCTATAACAAAAGGGTACAGAAAGTTTGAGAGTGTAAGAATGAAAAAGGAAACTTATGCAAATACAAAACTCCCCTCCAAAATCCGCCACTCCAAAATCTTTATGGTAAGAGCATTCCTAGGATTGGACGGTTTCTATTGAATTTTTAAAAATTCAGTTCACCAGGAAGGGTCAGTTTCTTTTATATATTCTAACTTTAATCTTTTAAGAAAGTTTATTATACAAATAATACATATTATAGAAAAAAATTAGAAAGTACTAATATCCAAATAGGATTGTTTTCCTGTTACCCAAACACGGAGTCAAAGAGTATGAATATACTTAAGGCTTTTGAAACATATTGCACATGTATCATATACAAATACATATGCCAATGTTTCATAAAAGCAGTACCAATTTGCATTTTTACTTTCTTGCCCACACTCTGCTATGGTCTAAATGTTTGTGTCTTCCCAAAATTCATATGTAGAAACCTAATCCCCAATATGAAAGTAGTAAGAGGTGGGGCCTTTTGGAGGTGCTTAGGTCATGATTAGGGGAGAGCCTCATGATTGGGATTAGTGCCCTTATAAAAGAGGTCCCAGGAAGCTACCTTGTCCCTTCTACCATGTGAGTTTACAGTGAGAAGACCACCGTATAAAGGAAGCAGGCCCTCATCAGACATGAATCTACTGGCACCTTGATCTTGGACTTTTCAGCCTCCAGAACTTTGAGAAATAAATTTTTGTTTATAAGCTACCCAGTTTATGGTATTTTTTTATAGCAGCCTGAACAGATTAAGATACCTCTCCACCATTATTAAAAATGACAAAATTTCATTGAATTAATGTTATAAACATTTTGACCTAAGTTTTAGATACCTATTCTATAGACTTATGTATGTAGTAAGTTATTTTTAATAGCTAAAAATTTTTATTATGAACACTTTCAGAATTATCAACAAGATAAAGGATAACTAACATAATGAATATTTATAAATCCACTCACTAAGACATAAAAACATTACTAATAGGGTTGAAACTCTATGTAATTTTCTGGATTATATTCCCTTCTTTTCCACCATTCCTCCAAAATTACCATAATATTATATTTGATATTTATCATTCCCATAGTTTTCTAAATACTTTTGTTAATTATGTATCTCTTAGCAATATGGTATGATTTTGCATATTTTTAAATTTGAAGTAAATATTACAATGTATGTATTCTACCACAACTTGCCCTTTTTTTGCTCAATATTGAGATATATTTATATTAAAATGCACAACTATTTCATTTTCATTGCTGAGTAATATTCTGTGGTATTAATATACCTCCTTAATTTAATAATCCACTTTTTTTGTGGATAGCCATTTAGGTTAGCTAGAATGTTGCTATTTAAAACAATATGGTATGAATGTTTTTCCACATATACCCTTACACAAAAATATCTTTGGGTTAGGTGTTTAAGAGTGGAAATACTGGTTGTACAATGTACATATTTTCATAGGCTATTGCCAAAGTGCTCTCATATCATTTGTGGCAATCTGTGTTCATCAACATATAAAAGTTTATTTCTATATATCCTCAACAGCACTTAGTATTGTCAGCCATTTAAAAATTTGTCATTATGGTAGGCTTAAAATTATATCTCTCTATGGCTCTCATTTGCATTTCTTGATCACTCATAAGGTTGATTGACTCATGAGTCTTTCACTTATTTGTTGATGATTTGGTTTTCACTTATTCATTGACCGTTGGTTTTCTTCCTTAATGAATTGCTTTTCATTCCACTTATAGTATTTAATCTTCAACAGTAGACTGGGAGGCTAGTACAAATTTATTCATTTAATTAGCAAATATTTATTGTGTGCTTTCTATATGTCAGTCATTGTGCTGGATGATGGGTATATAATAGGAAATATCATAGACCACTATCTTTGCCCTAATGACGTTTACAAAGTAAATGATTTTTTCCTTTTTCAGCTTATAATGTTGAAATATAATTGAATGTTGTCCTTTAGACTAACTCAATTTGATAACTGTCAACTTTCATCCAAATATCTACTTTTGGCTCCAGGCATCCAGGGGACTTTCATACAAAAAAGTCATCTCAGACTGATGTTGCAATTTCAAATATTAAATGCTGTTATTGAAAATTACGTTTATCTAAAAATGATGTCTCATATGCCTGTTAAGCACTGAAGTAGATAAGCAGTTTTCACTAAATTCTGGCTCTCAGAAGAGAAATCCAAATTATAAATTTAATTATCATAGTCATGTGTTTATAATAGTATTTAAAGCTATAAGACAAGATAAAACTATTGGAGTGAGTGTAGATAGAGAATAAAAGAGGGCTTAGAACCTTGATGCTAACATTTTGAAGTTGTGGAGATATGAAAAAAGAGCAATTGAAAAGCTAAGAGATATGGACACACATACATACAGACAGTTCCTAACTCATAATGGTTCAATTGAGTACAGTTGAAGTACAATTTTTCAACTTTATGATATTATGAAAGTGATACCTGTTCAGTAGAAATTGCACTTTGAGTCCCCATATAATCATTCTGTTTTTCACTTTTAGTACAGTAATCAGTAAATTACGTGAGATAATTAGCACTTTATTATAAAATAGGCTTGGTGTTAAATGGTTTTGCCAAACCATAGGCAAGTATATGTGTTCTGAGCACATTTAAGGTAGCTTAGGGTAAACTATGCTGTTTGGTAGGTTAGGTATGTTAAATGCATTTTCACCATAGGATATTTTCAACTTACAATAGGTTTACCAAGATGTAACCCCATCATAAGGTGAGGAGCATCTATATATCTTCTGTATATATGTATATCATCTGGTTGCAGAAGAGAAAGTGAGAGAGATATTCTCTGAATAGCTTAGAAAGCATATATCCATTGCCTTTGGGAGCCATGTGGAAAGGACCTGAGAGTGGCTTCTAAGAACTGACAATAGCCCCATATGATAGCCAGCAAGAAAAGGGGGACCTCAGCCATACAACCCTAAGGAACAGAATTCCACCAACAAAATGAATGCCCTTGAAAGCAGATTCTTCCCCAGAACCTCTTGATAAGAACTCAGTCTAGCTGACAACTTGATTTCAGATTTTAAATACTCTTGACCTACAGAACTGTGAGCTAATGAATGAATGTCGTTTTAAGCCACTAAACTTGTGGCAATTTGTTAAACAGCAACAGAAAACTAATACAATATTAAAAAGATGCATATAAATTGGCAAACATATAGGTAAATTTAATCAAACATCTATATATTAAAATATTATTAACATATATTATCTAATTTGGGGTGTATTCAAAAAAGGTAAAAGTAAAATTCCGAGCAAAAATATATAAATTGAAAGGGGGCTGCCCACAGTTAAAGTATACTAAGATCTTTATATTTTGGGGAGGCAGTAATTTGTGGGTGTGGTGTCTCCTATAATCTGAGCTCCCCTCTTTCTTGGGCAAATGGCCATTCAGTCAGAGACCACAGTTCTTTGTCTCCCATGTAACTAGTTATGGCCATATCTAGAGTTCTCATCAATGTAATGTGAGTTGGAGTCATGTGTGCACCATTCACTTTTTTCACTCCAAAGAAAATTGCTTGCCTGGACTTTTCTTCCTACTTTCTGATGTTTGGAACATGGACAATTTTGACCATACAAATGCAGCCTATAGGAGATGGTGAAGCAAAAAGAAAGAAAAAGAAAAGAAAACAATATAATAGAATCATTTGGGTCCCTGAATGACTAAGTAGTGTAGAGCCATACTGCTAACCTGACCTGACTATATATCTTGGGACTATTACATGAGTTAGAAATTTATGTTATTTAAATATTGTTTGTATTTTTAGATCTCTATTTCTTAGAGTACATTAATTTTAACTAAATCAATCCCTGGAACTGAGTGCTATAATCACAGAAACCTAAAATACAGGGCATTTGGTTTAGCAAAATTTAGGGCTTAGCAGTGAGGCAGTAGCTCTTGTGTCGTTTGGGGTACAGAAGCAGTTGGCTTTTCCAGCCTGTGAGGCTCAAATTTCTGGATTCTCTATCCCCTTACTTCTCTGCTTGCAAATTGGCATATTTTTGCCTTAGCTCATCTTTTTCTTATAATACCTTGCTAAACGCAGCAAGAGCAGCCAACCCATATTCCTTGTTACTTTTAGTAACATATTATAAAAAATAGCAGGAGATAAGACTATGGCTCAAAACCTTTCCCTAAAGCCTCCTGAAATAAAGGAAGACAATTCTTTGACAAAGATTTAATTAAGGACATTGTCTTCCAACCTAAGTCTGTTTCAGATGGCCTCAAAGTAGCCACCGTTAAAATGAGAAAGAGGGAGAGAGGGACCTAAGAAGTTGGGGAAAAGGCAGGCTTAGAAACTTTGTCCAGAAAACCCCACTAAACTTTGATGTCATTACTGGCATATAAACAAATAGGAAATAAATAAAACATAAGCCTACTGAGGTGTTTTGGGAGTTATACTGCCAAAGAATCTATAAGTAAGACCTTGTGAAAGGCTGTGATTGTTCGATCCTTAAAGTAATCCTCAGGCTCCCAAACCTACCCTAGCAAAGAAGTGGACTATTAAAAGACTACTCTCCCCCATTCCAATTTTCCCCTACCAAAGTCATATATGGCCACAGAGGATTATAAACAAGGAGGAAGCTCTAAAAGGTAACAGCAGAAGCCTAAAAGACCAGACTAGGGTGTAGGGTGTAACCAAGAAACCTTCTCTACTATCTTACCAGGTCAAGCTGCTCTTTATAATTCCTGCTCAGCATGACTTTCATCACATCTATGGATCAATGACCATTCTGTGTTTCCCATTCTTCCTTTATCCTTTTTTCCTTTATCCAAAAGGTCCTCTATCATTGTATCTTAGGGGTCAGTCTCATATAACTTGTCTAGCAGTATATTGTTCCCTCATATGAGGAGCCTCATATGGACCGAATAAAGAGAATCATGCATCCTCTAGATATCTTGGACTTTGTACTACATGGAATATTAGATTATGTCCCATAAAGAGGTAGTGAATCTTTTCTATATGTGGGACAAAGATGTGCATGGATATTTGGATGGCCACATGTCTACTTGTCTCCAAAAGATCAACTCCCCTTCTTCCTAGGTACATGATCTATTCTCCTCTTTTTCCTAGGTACTGGCAAGAGACTGTGTTTCCCAGTCTGACTCACAGCAAGGTATTTCCATGTGACTAATTCCTTGCTATTGCATAGAAGTTCTGTGTGCAAATTCTGCCTCACTGACATAGCATAAGTTGCTTGCACTGGGTTTTCTCTTTTTTCCCTTCCTGTGGAATACAGATAAGGTATCGATCCAGCTCTAACCATACAGATGAGGACAACATCCTAGTAGATGGCAGTGCAATGACATGGAAGTGGGCCAGGGCCCTGAGTGATCTTATGGAGAACCATCATATTAACCTGCGCCGCTCACTTTAGGCCTGTTATATGAAAAAGAATTAAACATTTTGTTATGCTACTGTATCTTTGTTAGAGTAGCTTAGTCTTTTCCCTAATCAATTCACAGGGTTATGACAATGTCTAAGTTTATACTTTATTAAACATACATGATCAAATCTCAAGGATGAACACCAAAACAACAGAAATACGGTACACAACTTCTAGTAGAAAAATCTTCATCTCTCCCAAAAAGGCAAGAAAGGAGTAGAAGCAAAGGAAAAGCAGGACAATCACACAAAGATAACACAAACAAGTCAAGAAATATAAGTAATCTCAATAAATATTATGAACTAAACTCATCACTTAAAACTCATAAAAACATAGATTAGAAGTAAAAGAACAAGACCATTCTCACTGGTGTTAAGTGATATCTCATTGTGGTTTTGATTTGCATTTTCCTGATGATTAGAGATGTTGAGCATTTTTTCATATGTTTGTTGGCCATTAGTCTATCTTCTTTTGAAAAGTTTCTGTTCATGTCCTTTGCCCACTTTTTGATAGGACTGTTTGATTTTTTCTTGCTGATTTTCTTGAGTTCTATATAGATTCTAGTTATCAGCCCTGGATCGGATGCATAGCATGCGAATATTTTCTCCCATTCTGTAGGTTGTCTGCTTGCTCTCATAATGGTTTCCCTGGCTGTGCAGAAGCTTTTTAATTTGATCAAGTCCCATTTATTTATTTTTGTTGTTGCTGTGATTGCTTTTCGGGAGTACTTCATAAATTCTTTGTCCCAATACAAATGTTGATGTGGATGTGGAGAAATAGGAACACTCATACACTGCTGGTGGGACTGCAAACTAGTACAAACTCTTTGAAAAGCAATATGGAGATACCTCACAGAGCTACAAGTAGAACTACCATTTGATCCAGCAATCCCATTACTGGGCATCTACCCAAAGGAAAAAAAAACATTCTATAAAAAAGACATCTGCACTCGAATGTTTATAGCAGCACAATTCACAATTACAAAGATGAGGAAACAACCCAAATGTTCATCAATATATGAATGGATTAATAAAATATGGTATATGTATACCATGAATTTCTACTCAGCCACAAAAAACAATGGTAATCTAGCACATCTTGTATTATCCTAGATAGAGCTGGAGCCCATTCTACTAAGTGAAGTATCACAAGAATGGAAAAACAAGGACCACATGTACTCACTAACAAATTGGTATTAACTGATCAACACTTATGTGCACATATAGTAATAACATTCATTGGGTGTTGGGCAGGTGGGAGTGGGGAGAAGGGGATGGGTATATTCACACCAAAGGGGTGTGGTGCACACCATCTGGGGGATGGACAAGCTTGAAGCTCTGACTTGGGTGGGGCAAAGGCAATATATGTAACCTAAACATTTGTACACCTGTAATACAGTGAAGTTAAAAAATAAAGAAAGAAGATGTAAAAGAACAGAAAAATCCAGATACCGCTTTACTCCTGTCAGAATGGCCATTATTAAAAAAATCAAAAAACAACAGAACAACAGATGTTGTCATGGATGTGGTGAAAAAGGAACACATACACTGTTGGTGGGACTGTAAATTAGTACAACCTCTATGGAAACAGTATGGAAATTCCTCAAAGAACTAACAGTAGACCTACCATTTGATCCAGCAATCCCTGTACTGGGTACCCACCCAAAGGAAAAGAAGTCATTATATAAAAAAGACACCTGCAATTGCAAATATGTGGGATCAACCTAAGTGCCCATCAATTGATGAGTGGATAAAGAAAATGTGGTATATATGCTATAGAGTACTCTTCAGCACTATTCAGTACTATTCCATAAAAAGGAATGAAATAATGTCATTTGCAGCAATTTGTATAGAACTGGAGAACATTATCCTAAGTGAAGTATCTCAGCAATGGAAAAACAAACACCACATGTTTTCACTAATAATTGGGAGCTAAATGATGGGTGCACATGGTCATAAAGTAGTGTAAAGGACATTGGAAACTAACAAAGGGGGAGCTGGGAGGGGGTGAGGGATAAAAACTTACCTATCCACTACAATGTACACTATTCTGGTGAGGGGTACACTAAAACCCTGACTTCAGCATATACAATTCATCCATGTAACAAGAACACTTGGCTGGGCGTGGTGGCCCACGCCTGTAATCCTAACACTCTGGGAGGCCTAGGCAGGAAGATCGTTTGAGCTCAGGAGTTCGAGACCAGCCTGAGCAAGAGCGAGACCCCATTTCTACTAAAAATAGAAAGAAATTAGCTGGACAACTAAAAATACATAGAAAAAATTAGCCAGGCATGGTGGCACATGCCTGTAGTCCCAGCTTCTCAGGAGGCTGAGGCAGGAGGATCACTTGAGCCCAGGAGTTTGAGGTTGCTGTGAGCTAAGCTGATGCCATGGCACTCTAGCCCCAGGCAACAGAGTGAGACTCTGTCTCAAAAAAAAAAGAACACTTGTACCTCCTAATATTTTGAAATAATTATTTTAAAAAGAATAGAAAAAATATACTAGGCAAATAACCAAAATGAGATTAAGGTAGTTATATTTCTGTCAGACAATATGAACTTTGACACACACAAAAAAAGGGAAAGAAAGGTCACTACATGAAAGGTTCAATTCTGAAGGAAGATATAACAATTGTAAACCTGTATTCCCCTAATAATAATCATGATAAATATGGGGATTATTTTAAGAGAGGTAGAACACTATCTGGAAAAGTCTCCCTGATTCAGAATCTAGAAAATCTCAAAGAATCATCAAAAAAACTTTCTAGAATCCTAAATGAATGGAGCAAGGTGGCTCAATAAATTTAATGAAAGAAGTGCAATACTTGGATAATAAAAACTTTAAAACATTACTGAAAGAAATTAAAGATCCAAATTGCTTAGAGAGACTTTTCATGTTCATGGATTGGAAGACTGAATATTGTCAAGATGGCATTCTCCCTAAATTGATTTACAAATTCAATGCAATCCCTATCAAAATCCTAGTAGCATTTTTTTTCCTTTGGTAGAAAAAGACTGATTCTAAAATTTATGTAGATATCAAAGGATCTAGAATAGCCAAAAGAATTTTGAAAAAGAAGGAAAGACAATTCAACTTTTTCCTTAACAATCTGGCTGTCTTTAACTTCTTTTTGTGTCTTGTACCAGCTTTCAGAACCTCCAGCACAATATTGATAGAAATGGTGAAAGCAGACATTTTTGCCTTGCATTGGATTTTAGGGTAAAAGCACTTAAGTTTTTCACTATTACATATGATGTTAGCTATGAGTGCTTTGTAAATTCCCTTTGTCAGATTGAGGACATTTTCTTTATTCCTGATCAATTCTTCATTCCTATTCTTTATTCCCAATCACCAATGGATGTTGGATTTTGGAGGATGTTTTTGATGCATCTATTGAGTTGATTGTGTGCTTTTTGTTTTTTATTCTATTAATATAGTATATTGCATAAATTCATCTTCAAGTATTAAGTCAACCTTAGCTATTAATGCAATAGTGTATTGCATTAATTCATCTTCAAATCTTAAGCCAATCTTGCATTCTTGAGACAAATCTGGTCATGGTGTATGATTGTTTTTATATATTATTGGATTCCATTTGATAAGATGTTTATGTTAGTATATTTAAGGGATATTTGTCATTACTCTTCTTGTGATGTCTTGATGTGGCTTGGAAATAGGATAATACTGGCCTAATACAATAAGTACAGATTACTTCCTCCTCTGTTTTCTGAAAGAGTTTATGAATAATTAATGTTATTTACTCTTTAATGTTTGATATATTTTACCAGTAAGACTGAGGTTTTCTTTATGGAAAAATATTTTAACAACTAACTCAGTCTCTATCCTTGTTATAGATCTATTCAGATTTTTCTATTTGTTTTTAGTTATTTGGTAATTTGTACACTTCTAGGAATTTTTCCATTTCATAAAAGTTGTCTAATTCTTTGGTATAAAGCTGTTTAGGATATTCCCTTATAATCCTTTTATTTCTATAGGGTAATAATTGATGTACCCTCTTTCATTTCTATTTTGGTAATTTATGTCTTCTCTTTATTTTTTGGTCAGTCTAGATGAAGGTTTGTAATTACTGATCTTTCCAAAAAAATAATTTTTATAATTTCGTTAATTTTATTTATTGCTTTTCTGATTTTTTACTGAGTTCTGTTCCAAGATTTATTGTTTCTTCTGCTTACTTTAGTTTGTTCTTATTTTTCTAGTTTTTTTAAAGTAGAAACTTAGATTATTGATTTGAGATATTTCCATTTTTTAAATAAAGCTATAAATTTCCTGTAAGCACTGTTTTAGCTGCATGCCATAAATTTTGGTATGTTTTGTTTTCATTTTCATTCAGTTCAAGATATTTTCTAATTTACCTTGTGATTTCTACTTTGACTTCTGGGTTATTTTGAAATGTGTTGTTAAATTTCCAAATATTTCAGGATTTCAGTGATTTCTTTCTTTGTTGATTTTGATTAGAATTCCTTTGTGTCATAGAATATAATGTTGTGTGAAAAATATATGTTTATATTATTACACAAAGTTATCGCTTAAGGTGTGCTTTATTTCTCTCTATGGATTTGAGTTATAGCCTGGCGTCACTTCCATACAGCCTGGAGAACTTTATTTAGTATTTTTTGTAAGGCAGGTATTCTAGCAGTGAATTCTCTCAGTATTTGTTTATCTGGAATGTTTTTATTTTTATTTTATTTTACTCTATTTCTGACTAGTTAATTTTCCTTTTTTTTTTTTTTTTTTTTTTTTACATACTAGGGTGTAGGTATATGAGATGGTGTAGGGGGCATGAGTCTAGATTTGAAATCAGTTTAACTGTCCATTTTTGGACCACAGGTTCTTACAGTCCTCTTTCCAGGACAGCAACACTCTTGGTTTATTACTATTTAGAGCATGGATTTTTTTTTTTTTTTTTTTGAGACAGAGTCTCGCTCTGTTGCCCGGGTTGGAGTGAATGCCGTGGCGTCAGTCTAGCTCACAGCAACCTCAAACTCCTGGGCTTAAGTGATTCTACTGCCTCAGCCTCCCAAGTAGCTGAGACTACAGGCATGCGCCACCATGCCCAGCTAATTTTTTCTATATATATTTTTAGTTGGCCAGATCATTTCTTTCTATTTTTAGTAGAGACAGGGTCTCACTCTTGCTCAGGCTGGTCTCGAACTCCTGACCTGGAGCGATCCACCCGCCTCGGCCTCCCAGAGTGCTAGGATTACAGGTGTGAGCCACCGTGCCCGGCCCAGGCATGGATTTTGACAAAAATTTGTTTTTGGATATCTGAAATAATGTCCAATAATAGTGAGAGTTTGGAGCAACACTCAACAGAAATTGTCGAGTTGACTAATGTAAGCAATAAACAGAGATTTATGAGTGGATACTTATTTGCTCAGAGAATCAAAGTAAGAGCTGAGCAGCTAGACTTCTAGAAGTATAGGAACCAAGGCACCTTTGGAGATATTAGAAACAGGATATCTTGAGCCATTCCTTTTGATATCCCCAAAATATCAATGGCCATACCATTGGATGACTCAGTTACAACCACCTTTTGTCCTTGTACCTCAGACCTAATTATTAAACTTGTGGAGGTGCAAGTGAACACTAAAATTACAAAGGTGGCCATTTAAACATTCCAGTATGTCCAGTGGAGGCAAACATATAACACACTGTTCTTATCACTTCTCATAAAATAAATAAGAGATTGATCTGTGAAAAGTTTATATCAGAAAACTGTAAAACTGTGGTCTCAACCCCCAGGCTATGGACAGGTACCGGTCCATGGCCTGTTAGCAACTGGGCCACACAGCAGGAGGTGAGCAGTGGACAAGTGAGCAAACCTTCATCTGTTTTTACAGCTACTCCCCATCGCTTGCATCACTGCCTGAGCTCCGCCTCCTTCAGATCAGCTGCAGCATTAGATTCTCACAGGAATGCGAACCCTACTGTAAACTGCGCATGTAAGGGATCTGGGTTGCACGCTCCTTATAAGAATCTAATGCCTGATAATCTGAGGTGGAGATGCTAGCGCTGGAGAGTGGTTGCAAATATAGATTATCATTAGCAGAGAGGTTTGACTGCACAGAGACAATAATAAATCAGTTGCTTGCAGATTCATATCAAAACCCTATCGGTGAGTGGCAAGTGACAATTAAGCTGTAACAGGTGGAAGGCTTTATAGTGGCAAGTGAGTTGATGTACTTAATTGTGCACCTGCATCTGGTGGCAGGCTTTAAGTCAGAATCTGACACTTGTTTTACTCCACACGTGGCCCACCCATTATTTTATTCACCACTTCCATCTGCTCCTCTTTCCTGCACTGTACGCTTGTCTCGGCCCCAGTTTTGGTAAGCCCTCAAGCTAACCCTAGCAAAAATGGGTAAAAAAACAAACATCGCAGGAGAGCTTCTTTGAAAAGGGGGAAAGACCGAATGCTGAGACAGCAGAAGACTCTGGGACTGCCAACAAAATGAAAGCTGCATTTAAAAGAAAATACCGAGAGTCCTACTTAAATTACAGTTTCATTGCAACAGGTGATTCACGTTCTGTAAGCCTACTTTGAATAATATGGGGCAATAAGCTATCCACTGAAGCCATGAAACCTTCAAAACTGCTTCACCACATGGAGACCAAGCACCTTGCATTAAAAGACAAGTCTTTGGAGTTTTTCAAAAGAAAAAGATGTAAACACAAAAAACAGAAGCAATTATTGAAGGCCATCACTTCATCAAATGTGTCTGCACTAAGCGCATCATTCTTAGTGGCTAACCGCGTTGCTAAAGCTAAGAAGCATTTTACTATTGGTGAAGAGTTGATCCTGCCTGCTGCTAAGGACATTTGCTGTGAACTTTTAGGAGAGGCTGCAGTTCAAAAGTTGGCACATGTTCCTCTTTCGGTTAAGACTATAACTAGACAAATTGATGAAATAGCAGAGGATATTGAGGCACAACTGTTAGGTTTAATGAGTCACCATGGTACACAGTCCAGGTTGATGAGTCTACCGATGTTGACAACAAGGCAACAATGCTTGTTTTTGTGCAATATATTTTTCAGGAGGATGTGCACGAGGATATGTTATGTGTGCTTTTGTTGCCGGCAAACCCCACAGCTGCAGAACTATTCAAATCTTTGAATGATTACATGTCAGGAAAACTGAATTGGTCATTTGGTGTCTGCATATGCACAGAAGGAGCAGCTGCCATGACTGGATGGCTTTCTGGTCTCACTACTCTGGTCAAGGATGTTGCTTCTGAATGTGAGTCTGTGCACTGTGTTATCCATAGAGAAATGCTGGCTAGATGAAAAATGTCACCTCAACTAAACAATGTTTTGCAGGATGTGATTAAAATTATCAACCACATTAAAGTACGCGCCCTTAACTCACATCTGTTCACGCAGCTCTGTGAGGAGACGGATGCAGAGCACACCGTCTTCTCTTACACACAGAAGTGAGCTGGCTTTCTAAAGGTCGATCACTGGCCAGAGTTTTTGAGTTATAAGAGCCGCTCCAGAGATTTCTTTTAGAAAAACATTCACCGCTGGCAGCACATTTCAGTGATGCAGAATGGGTCGCAAAACTTGCTTGTGTGACATGTTCAACCTGCTCAACGAACTCAATCTGTCACTTCAGGGGAGAACAACAACTGTGTTCAAGTCAGCAGATAAAGTGGCTGCATTCAAAGCCAAACTGGAATTATGGGGGTGACGAGTGAACATTGGGATTTTTGACAGGTTTCAAACATTAGCAGAGATTTTGAAAGAGACTGGGCCAGGGCCTTCTTTCTCCCAGCTGGTTCGTGATCACCTATCTCAGCTTCCAAGAGTTTGAGCGTTACTTCCCAACCACAAAAGACCCCTGAACTAGGAAGGAATGGATCCGCGGCCCATTTGTGAATAAGCCAGGTGAATCGACTTTGTGCTAGAAGAGATTCAGCTGCCTGAGATCGCAAATGACGGCGGCCTTAAAAGTATGTTTGAGACAACTTCAAATCTCCATACGTTCTGGATTAAAGTCAAGGCGGAATATCCTGAGATTGCCACAAAAGCACTGGAAAGCTTGCTTTTATTTCCAACATCCTATCTTTGTGAAGCCAGGTTTTCTGCAGTGACAGCAACCAAGACGAGCAGACTGGACATAAGCAACACACTTCTGGTGTCACTGTCTCCCTTCACCAGCCCCCATGAGACCATCTCGTTGTAGGAAAACAAGCTCAGGGCTCCCACTGATTCTGCATTATGGTGAGTTGTATAATTATTTCATTATATATTACAATGTAATAATAATAGAAATAAGGTGTATAATAAATGTAATGTGCTTGAATCACCCCAAAGTCATTATCCCCTTACCCCAGTCCATGGAAAAATTGTCTTCCACAAAACTGGTCCCTGGTGCCAAATCACTGGGGACTGCTGCTGTAGAATATTCAAGAAATGCAGTTATAAAGTTAGTACTCTTGACACCATTGCTGGAACATAAGAAATGTTTTCTAAGCTAATACTTCCCCAGCCTTACAGTCAAATATCTGACACGAAGAACTACAACTTCCTTCTCAAAGTGGATAATTCAGTGAGCAGCTCTACATAAAAGTTAGTTGGAAGCAAAATTCTAGGGAACAGCATTGGTATGATGCACTATAAAGAGATCCCTATGTAAGAATTTTAACAAGTAGATCTTCTGAACTAGACCTTACTATGAAAAATTTTAGTGATTTAGTGTAGGACATAAGATAACCATAACAGTGTACATTCTATCACAGGAAAGAAATGGAACAAAATGCACTTTATCAATAATCTTCAAAGAGGGGTAGGATACCTCCAAGAGACATAAAAACTGTCTAAGGAGTACAAAAATAGTTATCATTTCAAAGGAATCAATTTCTATATTCTCCACTTTCTACTGTTTCCAAAAATTATTTTGAATGAGAACTCACATGAGTTTATAACAGCTCTTCTCTCATTTTACAAAATAAATGCACACACATCTCAAATGGTACACACTCTGGGCTCCAAACAAAGGAGATTGACTAATCCTTCATTGATTTATACCACCAGGTGAGTTTTATCTACTGTGTCTTGAAAAATTCTGTAGCACCAACAGATATTTCAGTTACATTTTAAAAAGTCAGTACCAGTAAACCTTACTGCTTTGGCTTTTCAAAGATGCTTTGCTTTCCAACAAATGGAAGTGGGTATTTGTAAGAGGAGTAATGTAGGATATTGCAATTTTAAACAGAGTGAAAGGGATACACTGAGTTGAGAAAGTGACACTTGAGCAAAATTTGAAGAAGGTAGGGATTTCCCATGTGGTTGTCTGGGTGAGGGGGTTCCAGGCAGAGGAAACTGCAGTGCTAATATTGTAAGATGGGAGAGAGAACAGCAGTGAAAAGACTCTAAGATGCCTGTTATTTTGATACAGTGGCTAGAAGGCCACTGTGAATACAGAGAATTTATTGAGGAAGCACATCAAGAGTAGTCAGAGAAGTACGGGAGTGGGAAGAGGCCAGATCATGTAAGGCTTGTCTTTCATTTTGAGTGAAATGGACAGCCACTAGAAGACAACAGAGGAATGGCATTATCACTCTTGACTTCTGTGTATGGAATAGATTATAGGGGGCTAGAAGTATAACAGGAAGAGTTGTTAGGAGCTTTTAAGATGGTGGTGGCTCAGAATGGAGTCATATGAGAGGAAATGTTGAGAAGGTGAAGTTTGCCTCTTCATTCTATTGATTGTTTTCTTTGCTGTGTAGAAGCTTTTTAGTATGATGGCATTCCATTTGTCTATTTTTTGTTGTTGTTACCTAAGCTTTTGAGGTCAAATAAAAAAAAATCCAAAAAATTATTCCCCAGACTAATGTCATCTAGCTTTTCCCCTACATTTTCTTCTAGTAGTTTTATACTTTCAGGTCCTATAGTTACATTTTTTAATCTATTTTGAGTTGATTTTTATACGGTATGAGATAAGAATCTAATTTCATTTTTCTGTACATGGAGATCCAGTTTTTTCAAAACATTTATTGAAGAGACTATCCTTTTCCCATTGCATATTCTTGGCACCTTTTCCAAAAATCAAATGCATGGATTTGTTTCTGGGTTCTTCCAGTTCCATTAATCTATATGTCTGTTTTTATGCCAGTACCATACTGTTTGGATTACTATAGCTTTGTAAGATAGCTTGAGGTCAGCTAGTGTGATGTTTCCAGCTTTGTTCTTTTTTCACAAGATTGCCCCAGCTATTTGCAGTCTTTTTTGGTTCCATATGAATTTTAGGATTTTTTTTTCTATTTCTTTTTCCTCATTATAAAATGACATTGGACTTTTGATAGAGATTGCATTGAATCTATAGATAATTTGGGGTAGTATTGACATATTAACAATATTAATTCTCCTAATCCATGAACATATAATGTATCTTTCCATTCATTTGTGTCTTCTTCAATTTTTCTAATCAAAATTTTATAGTTTTCATTGTACAAATATTTTACTTCTTTGGTTAAATTTATTTCTAGGTATTTTATCCTTTTTGATGCATCATGTCAGACCTTCTCTGCTCAATAGAAATACATAGTTGAGGTTTGCTTCCCTTCCTGGGCAGGGCATTGATGTGGGCTTTGAGAATGAGCTGAGCCACTGTTTGGACTCCCAGGTGGGACAGGTCTAGCCCCTGAGCTTTGCCAAAATGCAGTGTGGCAGACATCTCTCTGTTTTGGTCAAAGCCTTGGTATAGGCTTTGAGGCTGATCCAAAGTGCTATTTAAACTCCCAGGTGGGGAAAGTCTAAACCCTGCCCTTTGCCTAAATGGGCTATGGAGGGCATCCTTCTCCCTAAATGGTGCATTGGGGTGAGGTTTCAGACTGCGCATGAGGCTGGTTGTTTAGTAATTCAAGCCAAGTAGAATGTCCCACCACTTCTGGGAAAGACCACCTCAGCTTTGTGAGTGGGCTATGCATTGACTGGTGCCTCTGATGAGGTGCCATTGCTGGAAGGAACAGAGACCTACAGCAAAGATCCATGTGCTGGTTTCTGTGAGCTCTGCCTTCTTGCTGTATTTCTACCTGACCCCAAGTGGTCTGCCTATGCCTTTATCACCTGAATTCTCCATGAAGTAAGACTGGAGTGGGCTTCCTGGAAAGCATCTTGGAATGCTAGGGCAATTGGGTATATGCCTCCAGTTCTCTTTCTCTACTGTAAAGACTTTGGGCCCAGGGAATCCTCTCTGTGTGGTGCTATGCCAACTTGAACTTGGGCGGGAGGGGGATGTGATGGAGTCAAAGTGAGACTATTCCTCCTACCCTTCTAATGAGGTTTTCATCATTTGATTCTGTGATCCACGTAGCTGTGTCAGACTTAGTCCCAAGTTTTGGGGTTTTCACAAAGGTGTTCTGGTTTGTGGAAGTTGCTAGTTTACATTTCTGGTGGGAGGGATAGTGAAGCCTGAGACATCTTATTCTGCCATCTGATTGATTTCACCCCCCAACACACATTTATTTTAGCTTACAACTCTATTCTATGGTTTGGCTTGGTAGTTCTGCTGAATTGATTTAGTTTAGTGGGTCTCACTCTAGATCTTCAGTCTAACGCTCTCCCAACTGAGCTATTTCGGCGGGGCAGTGGGTCTCACTCTATGTCTACTGTCAGCACTGAGTCTGCTAGGTACTTAAGTGATCTTTGGTATGCCCTCTCACATGTCTGGGGCCTTGCTTAGGACAATTTTGCTGACATGTTTCTGTTCCATATGTCTTTCTTCAGCAGGCTAGCTGGAGCATACTCTCATAGTGAAAGCAGAGCAACCAAGAAAGAGCAGACGTGCACTAGCATCAGATATTCTAACATCCCATTGGCCAATGCAAGTCATATGGCCAAGTTCAGAGTCAGAGTGAGAGAAGACTACAAAATTACAGGGAAAAGTGTGTGGACACAGGGAGGACATTAATTGGGGCCATTAATATAATGAGTCTACCACAAGTGATCAATAAAAGACTTTCAAAAATAAATATTACATTCAAATAAAATTCTGAGAAGGATATATAATGAAAATTTGAGACCAAAGATAAAAAGGAAAGATTTAGAAAAGAGTTCATTCATGTATTTTTTAAAGTGGGGGAAGATGTGTATCAAATCATTATATTATTAAGATTCCCTTGGATATGTTTAAATGAAGGAAGTTGTTTTATTTCTAAATGTCAGTATTTATAATATGCCTAAATTATATTCTTTATAACTATTTCAACTTGTCATATACAATTTCAGATATCAACTAAAATGTGTGCCGAGATGTGTAGATGTAGATTTTTAAAATTCAACTGGGGAATATGAGAGCAAAATTTTGAAGATTATTGCTCTAGATCATAGTTGTGCTGTAGGCCTAACCAAATGTGGACATGACAGAGGTGGCATGGTCTTGCTCAAACAAATACAGTTTTCAAATCTGATGGTCTTTTCTGAATGATTTGAGGACAATCCATAAGTATATAAGATCATGTTAGAGTCACTTCTTCAAGCTTTGTTGGTCATTACTATCATCTTCCATTCAGCTCTCATCACGTTCATGTTGTCTACATATTTTCACTGGCAAGCAATACAGTCTTGGTCTAGTCTGAGGTGTGTAAATGGCATCTCTCCTTGTGTTTTTAATTACATCTCCTCAACGACAAGTGCATTTGTCATTCATAGGCTGCATCTATTTAGGAGTATGGCTGAGGCTGCAATATCCAACACAGATATGGACTGAAGCAGGAATAACCATCATCCTCATCCTCCAGGGCCTCTTTCCACATGGCCTTTAATCATTCATTAGCATAACCTGAATTTTGTATAACATGACAGCTGGATTCCAAGAGGGCTGAAAGAGAGCTGCTAGTCCTCAGTACCTGGACTCATAAGTCCTAGAACATCACTTCTGTCACATTTCATTGTGACCTGTGACATTCAACATGACTTTAGAAAGCAAGTCATAAAGTTAGTACAGATTTAAGGGGAAGAAAAGTAGACTCCACTTCTTTTTTTTTTTTTTTTTTGAGACAGAGTCTCGCTTTGTTGCCCGGGCTAGAGTGAGTGCCGTGGCGTCAGCCTAGCTCACAGCAACCTCAAACCCCTGGGCTTAAGCGATCCTTCTGCCTCAGCCTCCCGAGTAGCTGGGACTACAGGCATGCGCCACCATGCCCGGCTAATTTTTTTTCTATATATATTTTAGTTGGCCAGCTAATTTCTTTCTATTTTTAGTAGAGACGGGGTCTCGCTCTTGCTGGTCTCGAACTCCTGACCTCAAGCGATCCACCCGCCTCGGCCTCCCAGAGTGCTAGGATTACAGGCGTGAGCCACCACGCCCGGCCTAGACTCCACTTCTTGATGTGAGGGAGAGATATGTGTGTGCAGAGATAGAAGAAATTTGGAGATGGCCATTTGGATTTCTTCTTCAATTAATTTTCTATTCAAATCCACTTTTCCGTTTAAATCCTGGGCTGTCTTGTTCTAGCAATTTTTAAGAACTCTAACTGTATCACAGATGTTAGCCCATTTTCTGTCAGTTGCAGATTAAAGACCTGAGTGAAAATATTAGTTGGTTGCCTAAATGTGTCATGTGTGTTGAATTTGTTTATATTTTATGCCATACATATTGTTTATTTTAACTTAATCAATTATGTTATGCCCACAATTTTTTAGATTTTCTGCTAATACTTTTTTTTTTACTATTAAGTATTTAATCAATCTGGAACTTAAGCTTTTATGTGATGTGAGATTAGGGTCCAGGTTTATTTTTTTGTAGATGATTGGCCAACTCAGCTAGTACCATGTATGAATTAAACAATCCTTTCCCACTGAATTGAGATACTACATTTGTCACATAAACATTCAGGTTGAGTTCTAGGTTATATATGCTCTTTAACTGAACTATTTTATTTTAATTGTTTCTAAGTGTATAATTCAGTGGCATTAAGTACATTCATATTGTTGTGGAATCATCACCACCATTCAACTCCAGAACTTTTTCACCTTCCCCCACTGAAACTCTGTACGCATTAAACACTAACTCTTTATTTCCCCCTCCTTGCAGTCCCTGGCAGCTGCTATTCTACTCTTTATCTCTATGAATTTGACTACTCTAGGTACTTCAAATGCATGAAATCATACAGTATTTACGTTTTTGTGACTGGCTTATTTTATTTGGTATAATGTACACAAGGTTCATCTATATTTGTAGCATGTGTCAGAATTTTCTTCTTCTATAAGGCTGAATAATAGTCCATTATCTGTATGTACTATAATATATTTTATTTACACATTTATCCATTGATTGAGTTACTTCTTGAGTTACTTCTACCTTTTGGCTCTTGTGGATAATGCTGCTATCAACACGAGTGTAAAAATATCTGTTTGAGTCTCTCCTTTCAATTCTTTTGGCTATATTCCCTATAAGTGAACTGTCTTACCTATTTGTATGCAAATACCATTCTAATTTTTAAGTATTTTGTAGATTTTATTTCCAATTACATTTCTAGATTCTTACTGTTATTACAAAAAAAGCTATTGATTTTGTATATTTTATTACATCTAATCAGCTTACTAGATTCTTGTATTATTTCCAGTAGAATTTTATTATAGTTTCTTGGGATTGCTATTGTTGTATTTCCTAATATTTTGTCTAGAATTTATACATGCACACAGTTGGTATTAGAGTTATGCTGACCTCGTTAAATAATTAAGGAGAATTCCCACTTTGAGATTCATGGAGAATCACTGTTCTGATCACTTCTGAAAAAAGAACTTGGCACAGAGCATTCATCACGTGATGAGGCGGCTGGGCATGCTAGCTCAGGTGTCTCTTCCTCTTCTTATAAAACCACCAGTCCCATTCGCATAATTCACTAACCCATTAATCTATGAATGGATTAACTCATTCATTACAGCAAAGTGCTCATGACCCAATCACCTCTTAAAAGGCCCTATCTTTTGGATTAAAGACCTAAATGTAAGACCTGAAAAAATAAAAATTCTGGAAGAAACTGTAGGAAAAATTCTTCTAGACATCAACCTAAGCAAAGAATTTATGACTAAGACCCCAAAGGCAAATACGGCAACAATAAAAATAAATAAATGTGACTTAATTAAATTAGAAAAGTTTCTGCACAGCAAAGGAAATAATCAACAGAGTAAATCGACGACCTACAGAATGGGAGAAAATATTCATAAACTACACATCTGACAAAGGACTAATATCCAGAATCTACAAATAACTGAAATAAATCAGCAAGAAAAAAACAAATAACCCCATTAAAAAGTGGGAAAAAGACATGAACAGAGTTTTTCAAAAGAAAATAAATGGCCAACAAACACATGAAAAAATATTCAACATCACTAATCATCAAGGAAATGTAAATTAAAACCCCAATGAGATACTACCTTACCCCTCTCAGAATGGCCATTATTAAAAAAATCAAAAAACAGTAGATGTCGGCATGGATGTGGTGAAAAAGGAACACTTATACACTATTGGTGGGACTGGAAAACAGTGTGGACATTCCTCAGAGAACTAAAAGTAGACCTATCATTTGATCTAGCAATCCCACTACTGGGTATCTATCCAAAGGAAAAGAAGTCATTCTATCAAAAAGACACCTGTACCTGAATGTTTGTCACAGCACAATTCACAATTATAAAGATGTGGAATCAACCTAAGGGCCTATCAATTGATGATGAGTGGATAAAGAAAACGTGATACACACACACAAACACACACACACACACACACACACACACACCATGGAATACTCTTCAGCACTATCAATACTATTGCATAAAAAGGAACGAAATAATGTCATTTGCAGCAATTTGGATGGAACTGGAGAACATTATCCTAAGTGAACTCAGCAATTGAAAAACAAGCACCACATGTTCTCACTCATAAGTGGGAGCTAAACAGTGGGTACATGTAGTCACAGAGTTGTATAAAGGACACTGGAAACTAAGAAGAGGGGACAGTGGAGGGGTGAGGGATAAAAACTTACTTATCGGGTACAATGAACACTATTCTGTCGAGGGGCACACTAAAAGCCCTGACTTCAGCATTATACAATTCTTCCATGTAACAAGAACATTTGTATCCGCTAATGTTTTGAAATAAAAAGTATTTTTTAAAAAATGTATGTAAGGTCACAACTTATATAACAAAAAACAAAATAGTCTACCCACGTTTTTTTTAAAAAAAGGCCCCATCTTTCAATACTGCCACATTGGGGACTGAATTTCAACATGAGTTTTGGAGAAGACAAATATGCGAACCATAGTAGGTGTGATCTCTCAAATTTAAAGAACTGTCCACTGTTCATGATTATGACTGGCATGCAGAAGGTCACATATGGATTGGCAGTAAAACACATTTTAAAATGGACATGGGGTATGTATAAAGGTAAATTCCTAGTAAGTACTATGAAAATCATGCTCCCTACCTAGATATTCCAGGAATAAATGAACCAGTGAACTAATTCATATTTTAATGGATTCAAATTACTCTTCCCAATTCTCTAAAGAAATGGAATAAGGTTTTTGTACATTGAATAACACACTTTCACACTTATCAACTTGTTTTAATAGCGAGGAGGCAGAACAGGTATTACATATGAAAAAAAAGGAATTCTTAAAAATTCAGATCCTGCTGTTTACTAGCTAGGTGACCTTGGGCAAGTTATTAAACTATTCTGAGGTGTGTGCCTAGGACAGGAAATATTTGTCTTGTAGATTTGTTTTTAAAATGAGAGTTTGTGTAAATAAAGTGCCAGGACAATGTCTAGCAAATAGTGAGTCTCGAATGTCTTCTATAACTATTATTGTTGTAAATGGAGCTTCTCAAGGTAACACACTAAGGGCAGAGCCATACTTATACTTGTTTTCTTATTCCTAATCTGGAACTTTTTGTTTCATTATGCTACTTCAGTGTAACTAAAAGGATAAGTGAGGTGATGGAGTAATTGGTTGAGGGGAGAGAACTGAAAGAAAGAAGAGAAGGAAGAGGTGATATCTTCACTGAGAATATTAGGCCAATACTAGGTCTGATTCCTTTCGACTAAAGGCTCAAAAAGGACAAATATTTTCCACCTGATATTTCATTTATCTTTGAACAGAAATGCTTCCAGGTTGACATTTCATTTATATTTATGTTTGTATATACTTTACATTTATATTTATTTATGTATATATAATAATTATTTATTTGTCCAAATGTGATATCTACTACTTCCTTATGCTATATTATAAACTGCAAAATAAGCAATAGTGTGTTTATAGAAGTTGATCCCATGTTTTCTTAACCAGTTCATCTCAAAGTGAAGAACATCTGAGGTCAGAGAGCAGTGATAGATTCAGAAATAATCTAGTAACATTGGATAACTTTTACACTAAAACAAATAAAGCATATTATGGATTAAAACAAAATTTGCATAATATTTTAAGATAAAATATGAGGCTTATACAAATTTTATGAATAGGTAATAATCCTTGTGGTAATGTTCACTGTCTCTAAGAGATACTTTGGTGGGAAAGCTTGAGAACTTCTCTGTTTTTATTCCAATATTCTCTTTTTATTTTAAAAAGTCAAATTTTTAAAACTTGTAGTTTTTTGTTATATAACAATCTCTTTAGTTTTAAGATGATTATCTTACCCGAAATTTAAGGAAAAACAAAATCTGCTTAGATATCTTTGGGAGCATGAACAAAGCCTCAAAAGATAATAATTACTATCCTCTGTAAGTAATACATACATGTATATTTCCTGATCTATATTTACATAGTTTGAAGTAAAGCTATATTAGTTACATTATATTTTCTAATTGAATTATAATTATTAATACATCTTTTAAATGTTTTCTGAGAGACTATCAAAACTTCATCAAAGTAAGAGGAAAAATATTGATTTTTTTCCTTATAGCAATTTTCCTGTACCTATAAAACTATACCTATTGTTGCCTTATGAAGTTCAACATATCCTCCAGGGGGCACTAGATACAATAGTGAATGTATTTGATGGTATGCAAATGCAAACGACGTCGGAGAAGTAGCCAGATGGGAGGGCAGTATCCCGACTGCCATGGTGCTCATGCTGGAGTCTTGGTCACCGGACAGCATCCTGATCAATGTGGCTTCCTAGGGATGTGAGCCTAGATCAAGCAGTTTGATTTGGTATGCTCTTGAATCTTAAAAGCTTTTTTGAATAAGAAACCAACAGGGTAAGATCTGTAGAACTAGTATACATTCATTTTTCAGGATGCCTAGTTCATTCCACTGTATACAAGGGAATAAATAAGTAAACTCATATTTATATGAGTACATACCCTGTGCAATGTAGAATGGGCACAGGTCCTATGCAATGTTAAACTGTACTGAGGATAGCTAGGTTGCATGTCCTAAGAGAAAGCATATGGAGGTATAGTCAAAATTATCTCATTGAAGACCAATGAATACGTATCATTTATTAAGGACCTAGGACACAGTTTAGGTCCTAGAAAATCCCAATGGGTACGTAAATTTACTCAGGCTGATTGTAGGGTCAATTATAAACCTCCAAAGCAGCCTGAGGAGTCCTATATGTTCTAAAATATTTTTTTCTAATCCAACATACACCTAATGATTTAGTCCTTCACTATTTTTAACCTAGACTATTGATGTGTCATATCTATGTGTCTTTTTGTCTTGTTGTAAAGGAAAATCTCTGTCTCTAAATATATTTATAATCACTTTAAATAGCTAATGTCTAATCTTGGTTGTTCTATACTCACTGTTTATTCAACATCACAAAAGTGATATTCATTATATTATATATTAGATGTGAAACCTGTTCCTGTTTTTTTTTTCTTTTTCTTTTCTTTCTTTCTTTTCTTTTTTTCTTTTTTCTTTTTCTTTTTTTTTTTTTTTTTTTTTTTGAGATAGCATCTAGCTCTTATCACCTGGGCTAGAGGGCAGTGGCAGGATCATAACTCACTGTGGCCTTCAACTCCCGAGCTCAAACAATCCTCCTGGCTCAGTCTCCTGAGTAGCTACGACTACAGGGGCACACCACCTCAGTCAGCTATTTTTTTTATTTTTTGTAGAGACAGGGTCTCACTATGTTGCTCATAGCTGGTCTCAAACTCCAGGCCTCAAGCAATCCTCCTGCCTCAGCCTCCCAAAATACTGGGATTACAGGTGTGAGCCACTGAGCCCAGCTCTTTTTATGTATTTTTAATCTCCACTCCTGGCATTATTGTCTATTGAGTTGCTCAAGGTGGAAGTATATTCTCTTTAGACACCTCTTTCCAGTTTAACTTGCACATCTTGATCACTAAAATATATCAGTTTTACCTCCCATGTATCCATTCAGGGTGACAATCCCATACTTAATGTCCCTGCTTCTAGCTCACTTCATTTTCATTAATGCTCTATGCTGCTGCCAGGGTGATTCTTTCTGAGTAGCTGGACCGCTACTAGAGCACACAAGGTGCCTCAGCATCTGGCTCTGGGTGCCTTTGGATCCTCGTCTACTCTTCCCACTCTCCATCCCCTCATATCATGTGTCCACAATGAACTGCTTGTTTTTACATAGTTCAAAACCATTTATATATAATAAAGTATACCTATTCTTTCTGGTGTATATTTTGTAAAATTTGACAAATGTATATAGTTATTTATCATAACAGTAATCAAGATATGAAAAAGTTTCGTCACCCTCAAAAATTACCTCATACTGTCCCTTTGTAGTCAACCCTTATCTCTATCCCCAACCTCTGGTGAATTCTGATCTGATTTTGGTACCTATGGCTTTGTCTTTGACAGGATGTCATGTAAATGGACTTGCACAGTATATAGCCTTTTGAGCTATTTCACTTAGCATAAAGGACTTAAGATTCATTCATATAGTAGTTCTGAACCATTTATATTTTCCCTAAGCAAGACAGTCACTCTCTCTAACCTCTCATGTTTTCATGACTTTGAGCTTTGTTTTCAGAATGCTTTCTTAGGTTGTTGAGCATCTACTAATTTAAAAATTCAACACATCTTCAATTCCTTTGTCAATACAACATGACTACTCCAGGCAGCCTTAGGCATTATCTTTTCTATATGACTACATGGCATTGTAATGATTTTTGTACTTGCCTGTTTCCTCTGATTCAGGGATGGGCAGGCTATAACCTGTGGGCTATGTCCTCAGGCCAAATCTGCTCCCTCCAGCTCCCTAGCCCCTAGCTTCACATGACAGAGACAGTATGTGGCCTACAAATCCTAAAATAGTCACCATGTACCTCTTTACAGAGAAAATTTGCCATCTCTTACTCTACCTGACTATGAAATCTTTGCATGCCCAGTATCCAGCTATATCAGTTAAGGTTCAGTTGGGAAAGCAGAAACCAAGTTAGGTATTTCAACACAAGAGGTTTTAATATAATGACATGATTATTAAAATGTTGTAAGAGTGGGAGAAACATACAGGGAAGGTAGTATTAACCAAGCCCTGGAGCTCACACTCCTATTGTCCTTGTAAGAGCTGGAAGGCTATACTTTTGCTTTAAGGCTGCAAGAGACAAGAAAGAATGGCTCCTATCTTCTTCCTGCCTTCTAATCTCATGTGAGTATCTCCAAATGATAGAATCTAACCAGTTGGCAATGGGGTCTGAGAAATGTCGTTTCCAAGTTGCTAGTCTCAGTGGTTCTAGGGAGAATATAGAATCGTGAATGTGTAGGAGCTGAGTGTCAACGGACAGTATATGGCATATTGGCATACTATTGCACATAGCAGGTGCTTAGTAAAGGCTATTGGATTAAATTAAATGATTATTCTGAGTGTGCTAGGCACTTCACAGAATGCCTAGATTAATAAAACCATTTCTTGCCTTTAGCTAGTTTACAATCTAGTGAAAGAGACTGAAGTATAAACAACTGACTATGCCCTGAGGCATAATGGAATAGCTGTTGAATCTCTATTATGTGGAAAGTGCTAAATGAGTGCTGAAGAAAGAATACATTTGGCTTGGGAATGGCTTCTTAGAGTGTACTTTAGGGATTTTGAAACCGAGAGAAGATTGGAGGAAAATTTGCTTGAAAGGAAAAAGCAGGAGCCATGGCACCAAGATATGAAAGCGAATGGCATTTTGAAGAGTTAGTACAGTGTAGCGATAACTTACTGAATTTTTTAATGTCAAAGTACTTAAGTTTTTAAAAACAGGAGAAGTTCTATGGGCCAGGCTCAAAGTTATGCCTGTAATTCCAGCATTTTGGGAGGCTGAGGCAGGAGGATTGTTTGAGTTCAGGAGTTCGAGACCAGCCTGGGAAATATAGCAAGACCCTGTCTCTACAGAAAATTTTAAAAAATTAACTGAGTGTGAAGGCATATGCCTGTAGTCCCAGCTACCTGGGAGGCTGAGGTAAGTCAGGAGTTCCAGGTTACAGTGAGCTGTGATCAGGCCACTGTACCTCCAGCCTGGGTGACAAGAGAGACCCTGTCCAAAAAAAAGAAAATCCCCCAAATAAAAAATAGGCTAAATTTTATTATTCCATAAACACATTAACTTACTTAACAAATTATTTCTTTAAATTTATATTTCATTATTTTATTTGTATAAATGTATGGGGTATAAGTGCAATTTTGTTACATGCATAGATTGTGTGGTGGTCAAGTCAGGGCTTTTAGAGTATCCATGACTCAAAAAACATACATTGTACTCATTAAATAATTTCTCATCATCCTCCCCCTCCCATTCACTCACCCTTCCAAGTCTTAAAGAGTCTTCAATGTCTATCATTCCACTCTCTAGGTCCATGTATACACATTATTTACTTTCCACTTAGGCGTGAGAGCATGCAATGTTTGTCTTTCTGTGTCTGACTTGTTTCATTTAATACAATGGCCTCCAGTTCCATCTATGTTGCTATGCCTTTTGCAGACACAATTTCATTCTTTTTTATGACTGAATAGTATTCCACTGTGTATATGTACGACATTTTCTTTATCTAGTCATCCGTTGATGGGCGCTCAGGTTGATTCCTTATCTTTGCTATTGTGATTAGTACTGCAATAACCATACAAGTGCAGTTATCTTTTTACCAGATTGATTTCATTTCCTTTGGGTAGATATCCAGTAGTGAGATTGCTGGATTGAATGAAAGTTCTATTTATAGTTCTTTGAGAAATCTTCATACTATTTTCTGTAGAGGTTCCATTAATTTACATTCCCACAAACAGTATATAAGAGTTCTCTGCATCCTCGCCAACATGTTATTTCAATTATTATATAAACTTCAACCTAATCCAGGTCCAAAATTCCATGATTAGAATTTGAAAGTAGCTTTATTATCACATGTACTAAAATATAAGCACTTAAATTGGCACTTGGAAAGATTATGTACCGTACCATCGACTTTATATCCAACACCATTTGTTAAAAGAGTAATATTTCTTGCCCTCTAACCCTTGCCCTCACCCCACATGCCACATTATGTTTCAAATCCAAGCCTGGGGCATGCATGTACAATGCTGTACTCTTAATAGAGTGAGTGGGAATCACGTGGTAGCTATGTATTAGACTTGACTGGAGGTTTCAACTAATTTCTCTATCAAATTTCACATGCTGTATATACCAAACACATTTTGCATAGATGGAGAAGTACAAGTATACATGGCCTCTTCGTAGGCTCTCAGTTTCCATTTAAGCAGGAGCAATTATTGGAATGAAGATTTTTAAATGACATCTTTATTTTTAAATTAAGTGATGTACATAAGTCTGCCACAATTAGCACCCAAAATTCAGTGTGACCTTTATGGCAGCTGGTGATACTCTAATATTTCTGAGTGGTACATAAAAGGTGAAAGGGCATATCTCCTTTCAATGTGCATATGAAGTGCAATAAGTATTAATAGGAGTACATACTTGTGGGTAATCCTGGAATGTATATCTATATTTATAATTAGGAACAGTTATGTGAATTTGATATAAATATCTGTCATCAGTGGCATTTAATTATCAATTTCCCTTGCACATTTTGCAAGAACTATTATGTATATGGTAGCTTGCTATTCTTGGGTTTTATAATGAAATAATAATGAGAGTGTTTAGAATTTTTTTAAATTCTTTCTTTCATAACAATATTTGTTCAGAATCCATAAATTTAAATGTTAGGGTGCTTCTTTATTTGTTTTACTTTGCAAAGTCAGACAAGGCATTGTAAAATTTCAAAATGTAATTTTGTATATTAAACTCACTTCTTAACTGCCTGCTTTTTTATAACCCCAAAAGAAACCTCAAGAGAAAAGTGTGGATATTGTATTATATTCTGCTGCTCTCTGCACAGATTTCCCAGATTTCCTGGCTTTCCTTATTTTTCCTTTATTTGCTTAGCTTTTTGATTATCCTCTTTCCATGCCGTATGCTTCAGGCATGAGGTATGTACAAAAACTAGTGAGGAGAAGTAAAATACACGTAAAAGGATGTTTTCTCCTTTATATTTTTCTATGTTTTCTGAGAGTCATAAGCATTAGAAAAATGAAGAAATGCTTATTTTGATCACAAAGAAAGCTATCATTAATGTTCTAGGAATTTGAAGAACTTGGTTAGCAGGATTCTTAATGTATAAACTTTAAAGATAAGCCTAGTTTTCCCATGATTAGATTAATTTTCAAATGCATTCGTTTGACTTGCTCAGAATGTTGCTCTTCCTAAATATTTATGAATCAAGTCGCTGGATTTAAGGCAGATCTTTGCATTTTATGTCAGATAGAATGAACCTCCTTTTTTCACCAGATTGTCACTAACAAGGCAGGAACCATACCTGTTTTCTTCCCAGTCACATTCCCTATGCTTTTTTATCTTCAGTAGCTTTTGTTGAATTATTTAAAATATAAAGCATACTTACAAATTAGTTTAAGAAATGCTCCAACAGAAAAAGTTGGCAAAGTACACAAAGAACATTATGTAAATATAAAATAATATAATCCAATATTTCACAAAGAAGCACAAATAGCCAATGATCTTGAAAGGCATTTTACCTCTTTAAGAATCAAACCATATAGATGGAAACAATGGATTTATCTTTTTCCCCCCAAAGACTCAAAATACTTGCTTATTCTCAGGATTGGCAAGGGAATAGGGAAAAATGAATACTTCTAGAAAATTATTTCAATTCATTCTGGAAGGCAGTTTGGAAATATGTATCAGGTGTAAAAGATATGGAGCTTCTGACACCACAATTGTATATCTAAGTATTTATCTTAAGGAGATAGTCAAGTGTGGTAAGATGTATGTGTATAGATATTTATGGCAGCATTGATTATACCACAGAAGAATTGGAACTCTAAATATCTATTGATAGGAGATTTGTAAAACTACGGGCCCTTTATATAATGGAATCCCATGCAGCCATTAAAATAAGATAGATGTATAGTTATTGATTTGTAAAAATATTAATGATATATTGTTGAGTGAAAAAACAGGTTAAAAACACAGCATGTGTAGAATGATTCTGTATATCAGAGGTTGACAAACCTTTGCTGTAAATGGTTAAGTAGTAAATATTTTAAGTTTTGTGAGTCATACAATCTCTTTCATACTACTCACCTCTCTTCTTGTAGTACAAAAGTAGCCAGGGACAATGTGTCAACAAGTAAACATGGCTATGATCCAATAAAACTTTATTTACAGAAACAGGCAGCCACCTAAGTTTGCTGACCTCTTCTATATACATAAAATATATGTGTCTATGTACATATATAGAGAATAAATATACATTTCTAGAAGAATGTTCACCCAGATGTTAACTGTAGATGGCTCTGTGTGGGAGATTCTAGATTTTTGTTACTTTATATTTTACTTAATTGTTTTTTTTATAAGCACTAGAAAAGTCACAAAAATTATTTCATAAAAAGATAGTCTGTTTATCCTTCAGAAAAACAGATTCACAGTGTAACATGCCTGAGAGTTCTAAGATCTTCCATGTTACATATGCATATATCAAATAAAGTAATATTTAAGTATAGTTCTCCATACTAAACTACAAAATCACCTCATGCCTGTGTTATTGTTTGCTTGTTTCTTTAGTAATCATCTTGCCCCTGCTTTTTTGTAGCTCTTCCACCTCCTTTTACATACATAATTGCCACATTTACCTAAGAATATTTTTTAAAATCTAGTATTCTATTATCTAGGTCTTCAAGAATCTATCAGAAGTAATCCAATTTTGTAATAAAAATAAATGTACGTATGCACATACACACTACTTGCTTGGCTGCCGGCTGTCTGGTTTCTCTTCCTATCCCCTTAATATAGGTGCCCACCAAGGTTCTTTGTTCCCTTTTTTCACTGTGTTGTCTCCCTTGGCATTCTCAAAAGTTTATATACCACCTTGTGGGAGGACTCATCTGGACATTCATGGAAGTAGGTCATAGGTAGCCAATTCTGTTTGGGGAATTTATCCAAACCCACACCTGTTTATAATAACCAGTTACTCATAACTACTTTCAGTTCCTCATGAAGGTTTTAGCTTTCTGTCAAACTCCTCCTATAGATATGCCAAATTTGGATTACCACTATATGTAACTTTGTGAACCTAGCTTTCCAATATCAACCTTGGAGAGGCAGTTTGATGCCTTCTGGATATGTGTTTGAAGACTGAGAAGAGTAAAAGCAGAGAAACAAGCTAGTCTTATCTGACATTGTCTAGGCAGTATACGATAGTAGCCCCGACTGGCTAGATTGCAGTGGACATGAAAAGAAGTAGATGCATTATAGGATTTTAAGAAAACAAATTAATGAGATTTAGTGATGAACTATAATAGATTCGGAGAGGTGAAGGAGAGGGTCCATTAAAGATAACTCACACTCTTCTGGCTTGTGCAAATAGTGTGTAATGGCTACCCTTTTCCCCATGAAATAAAAGGCTATCATCATCTCCTGAGAAACAGAAGTGAGGGGGCCAGAAATTGAGGACTTTGCCAGCCAGGGGGTGGGGGATGGGTGTTTCAGGCAGAAGGAGCAACCTTAGCAAAAGGTTGAAAGTATGAAAATAATCAGTGTTTTCTGGAAATTTTGAATACTCTAGTGGAATTAGCACACAGTAGTATGATGGAAAAGCAAGCTAAAGTCTGATTATGAAGGGTGTTGAATCCCTTGCTAATTAGTTTATAGTATCTTTATAATTCAACTGTTCTCAGACATTTAGATTCATATACTGCTAACATTTTATATCTAATTTATGGACCAATCTAGAATTGGCTGCTTTTATTTTATAAAGTATTAAAGCAATAATAAAAACCACTATTTTACTTCAAATCTCAGGGATCTCTTAAAAGACTTTACTTTTCATTTGACAATGGTGGCAAAATAAATCCTAGAATCAATATAGCAATTAGTATAATTATCATAGAACTTTATTTTTTAATTAATGAAAAATTGCTGGAAACTAATAAACACTAAACTTCTGTTTGAAAAGAGCAAGTCACAGGCTAGTTACTTAACTTCAACACCTTAGAAAAACAGCCACAAATCACCAGTCAAGTGGAGAGCTTGAGCAATGAAGTTAGTAGTCACAGCATTGCTGAGCCTTACCATATGATAACATGCTTAAAAGGGCTTGGCAAATGACTGAACTTCCACTGTCGTGGAAGGAATAATTACTTCTACTTAGTAAGTAGGACAAATGCTGGATCAGTTTATTTTTTTTTTATTTTCTGAAGCTGTGCTATGAAGGGATTGAAGTTCATATGGTAGTTTTAGAATTATAAAATGTGTAATTTTAAATGCCCATTTCAAAAGATTGATCTTCAGTGTTTACCATTGTTGAGAAGTTTTCTTAGTATCTTATTTATATGTGTTTTAAAATATCCACCAATGCTACCCTTGTGAGCGATTATATCTAAGATTGAAAATAATGGCCTGAATTATCCAAATATTCTCTTACTCTTTTCCGTCATTATTTTTCCTTTATGTTCTATTGTTTATAGTTTTCTGGTAAGGAGATTTTGAAAAATGAACACGAGGTATTTTCTCATTTACAGGAAATGTAAATTTACAGGCATTTCAGGAATTGTACTAGAATTGACATAACTCTAAATTATGAAGAAAGCCAAAGAACATATAAATCATGCCAAAAATACTTAGGATTGGGAAGACTGGATGCCTCAGGGAATTGGTAATTTGATCCAAAGCCTGTCACCTGTTAAAATTTATCCTGGGTCAGTAGTGACTGAAAATCATTACGACCTGACAGGTGTTCAGGATCGTGTGTAAACTGAAGTGGTGGACTCAGTATAGTTCCTATTGGACACGTGTGGTGCATTACTGAAACCACTGCAACATTAATTGATAACTATGCTGGCAATCTTGATGGAGGTGCCAAGGACTAACTGGCCTGAACTCTTTTCACCCCTACTAATGTGCCTTTTAAAATAGGTTCCAGTGTGCTTGTGTAGCAGAAAAGTGTGTTTGGGCTGTTCCTTTGCTAGAATACTTTACTCCTAAAATTGACCGTCTGTATTTCTCGCACTGGCATCTCTTATTATAACATCTGAGATTTTTTTCCTGGTGAAATGTTTTGTCTATCGTTTGAATCATCAAATAATATAAAGCATTAAGTTGCTGATAATTACCCACAAGGGGATAAGTAGAGCCATTCCCCTGTATTCTCTCCTTGGAATTTAATTTAGAAGTATTAATAGGTTCTTAAATGTATAAGAATTTACATCACTCATAATTAAATATTACTGAAAGAATTGTTTTTCAATAGTTAATTTTTTTTTTTTTTTTGAGACAGAGTCTCACTCTGTTGCCCAGGCTAGAGTGAGTGCCATGGTGTCAGCCTAGCTCACAGCAACCTCAAACTCCTGGGCTCAAGCGATCCTCCTGCCTCAGCCTCCCGAGCAGCTGGGACTACAGGCATGTGCTACCATGTCCGGCTAATTTTTTCTATATATATATATATATATATATATATTTTAGTTGGCCAGATAATTTCTTTCTATTTTTAGTAGAGACGGGGTCTCGCTCTTGCTCAGGCTGGTCTCGAACTCCTGACCTTGAGCGATCCACCCGCCTCGGCCTCCCAGAGTGCTAGGATTACAGGCGTGAGCCACCGCGCCTGGCCCAATAGTTAATATTTTTCATTCAAAAATTGTTGCTTTATATACTAAAGAGTCAGAAATGAACGAAGTCCACTCAACTCTCCCTAGTTGGTAGTGGATGAGGGAAAAGAGAAAGAAAAGGATTGATACTCACTGATATTGTACAGTGAGGAGAAAACTACCTTTTTTTCACTAAAGGATCATGATGGCATGCAGGTCTATGTACACAAATTTATCCCCACCTTGTCAGCAACAAGATTTTAGTGAGCTGGGAAAAAAAGCAGACTTTCAATAATAATATAATAATTTTGTTAATTGCATACACTCTAGCTTCTACTCTCTAGCAAGAACATGATTGTGCTGCTTACAGAATAACTTAGTAGTGCTCCTTGGTTACTAGCTACATTGATTTTTTAATTAGCAAATTAGTCTCCTTTTCTAGACAAATCTTTCTAGAGTGTTAAGGAAAAACTAAAAAGAGCACATTTTAAATGTGTTTGCTTGTAGGCAAAAATAATGATGACATGAAGTTTAAATTGGTTTTCCAATAGAAGCAATAAATACATGTCCACAGTTTTGCCTCATGGTTAACAACATGCCTTTGCAGAATAGCTGACCAGAGTTATGGACATAACTTTTGACCATGGGACAAAACCAGTTTATCTATTTGTAGAATAAATTCATGAATTCATTAGCAATATGCATTTATAAACTGAGCAGTTCATAGCCTCCATAGTAACAGACTGGGCCAATTATAAATGAATTATTCAGTTTTGCTTTGCTGCTTTTGTATAATTATTCTAGACATTCCCCAAACATACTTTGTACCCTGCCTTCATATCTTTGGTCATGCTGTCTTATCTTCCTGGAATCTGCTCTCTTTCTTTTTCCTTTCCTTCCTATCCTCCCATCCACACCTCTCTTCTGGCCAAGTAAATTTCTAACACATCTTTCTAGGTTTCAAGTGTCTGTAGATTCTTTTCTAGTCCTCTCACCATCTCTCCTCACCCATATCCACTCTCCACTCTAGACAGCATTAATTTTTCTTTCCATACACTCAGCAGTTGTGTTGTGGCTGGTTGTACATGTATTTGTGGAACACCAGAGAGATTACGGTGTGTTTAACATGCAGTAGACACTTAGAGATGTTTATTGAGAGAATGATTGAATAAATACAGCTCAATTCCTTTCATTTTTGTTATGTTTAAATAAACATTTTGTCACATGCTTAGATAAGCTCTAAAAGACCTAGAGAAATATCTACAGAGATCCATTTAAATATTTTGCTTCTAATGAATTCAATTTTTAAAATCCTCACCATAATTTTATCAACTATGGCTTTTAAGGTAGTTTTAATGATTGTTAATTTGTGTATATACGTTGAAAAGACAGCTAATGGGCATGTTGGGGGATCAACTGTGTGGAAGTTCCACAAGTTTTATACTGTGCTCTAGGGAAGAGTAGAGCAGGTTGGTTGAAGGGCTGTAAATGGCATAAACCTAGCAGTCTACAGTGCAAAAAAATTTTAACTGTTAACTATGGAAAAGTTTAAACATATCCAAAAGTAGAATCATTTGGTGAATCCCCGTTGGCCCATCACCCACCTTTAATCATTATCAACCCATGGCCAGTCTTTTTTCGTCTATTCCTCAAATCGTTGTCCCTGCCCCAAATAATTTTTTTAAAAGGAGGTTTATTGAGGTCTCATTTATATAAAATATAATGAGTTCCTTTTTTTTTTTTTTTTTTGAGACAGAGTCTCGCTCTGTTGCCCAGGTTGGAGTGAATGCCGTGGCGTCAGCCTAGCTCACAGCAACCTCGAACTCCTGGGCTGAAGCAATCCTTCTGCCTCAGCCTCCTGAGTAGCTGGGTCTACAGGCATGCGCCACCATGCCCAGCTAATTTTTTCTATATATATTTTTAGTTGTCCATATAATTTCTTTGTATTTTTAGTAGAGATGGGGTCTCACTCTTGCTCAGGCTGGTCTTGAACACCTGAACCCAAACAATCCTCCTGCCTCGGCCTCCCAGAGTGCTAGGATTACAGGCGTGAGCCACCGTGCCCAGCCTATGAGTTCCTTTTTAATTATAAAATATGAAGAATTGGGACAAACATATACAGTTGTACATGTGTTCAAGATATAGAATATTTCCATTACTACAAACTTTTCCCTTGTACTACCTTGAAGTCAATCTCTTTACCCACCGCCACCTCCTGACAACCACTGATTTGTTTCTGTTCCTAGAGTTTTGCCTTTTTCTCAAACGTCATACAAGTGGGTTCAAACAGTATGTAGCCTTTTCTGCCTGGCTTCTTCCACTTAAAATAGGGCTTTTGATATTCGTTCATCATGTTGCATATATCAATAACTTATTCTTTTTTGTTGTTCAGTTGTATTCCATTTTATGGGTACACCACAATTAGTTTATCTATTCACCAGGTGATGGACATTTAGATTGTTTCCTATTTGGGGTTATTATGAGTGAAACAACTCTGCACATTGATAAACAGATTTTAGTGTGGACATATGTATTTATTTCTCGTGGGTAAATACCTAAGCATGGAATTGCTAGATCACGTGATAAGTATATTTGTTTTTATAATAAATGGCCAAACTGTTTTCCAAAGTAGCATCCTATGCCAGTGAAAATATCAGTGCATTTCAGTGCAAAATTTTCCCCTGAGAAAAGGTATCCAAATTTTTTAGTTTTAAATTTGTGTAAAATTAGTTTTAAATTACTAATAAATATTTGATCTAAAGTGCTTGGTTATTTTTATTACTCAGAGCAATAAGACTCACTTAGGCAACTGTCAGGACTTCTTGCTGCTTCCTGCTGGCAAGCTCCTGGACAGCATTCTCTTGGACAGACTGCAGTACAGCCGCCAACGGCATGCTCCCCAAACCACAATGTGGCTGTGGCCACAGCACAGTGTAGCAGATTTGATCTTTGCAGCATGTTTGAATTTAGGAAAATCATGGCTTTAATCAGCCTATATCTTACAAGACTGCAGATCACAGCAGATTTATTTTTCTGGTTAAATGAAGCTGCCACTGAAGAAATGAGCCTTGTATGTAGAGTTAAAATAGATTTTTTTTAATTAAAAAAGTATCATTGCCGTTAAGCATTTTGGAAAGAAAGCATAAACAATGGCATCCTTTAACCCGGTGAAATAGTTTGATTAAGTCAAGAGTTCCAGATTTTTGGCAGTGTTTTTGTTAGTCATCAGAGTTTTGGAAGGTCCTGTATTTAAATCTATGATATATTTTCAATTTTATTAGAAAATAAAAGGTGCTTTACTTAGTTCTTGCTTTGGTGTGGTATAGAATAGATTCATATATATTATTATCATCAACATTTCACTTTCAGCTACCATTTATTGGGTGCCCTAATGAGGCCCTATACTCGATCTCTATCTAGCGTACCCCTTCAGCATAACAGGTTAAATTAAAACTGCTGAACAACCTCCTAAAAGACCAAGTACACAGCCTGCTTTAGCAAGGTGCAAGCACTATCTAATCTGTCATATGAATAGATAGGAATTACTCCATGCTAATAACCAAATTTTGGCAATTTATATAATAAGCCATTTATATATTAAAACTGTCTTTGAAATTTATAGCACAACATAATTAATAAACCAAGAAATTCTGAGGTCTCATTTTATTATCAGAGAAGGCCAAATAGCTGCTTGATAACAATGCTGTTGATGATTCCTTTAACTGGAAGAAAGTTCCAGTAAGACCTGAAATGGCTCAGCCCCTAGGGATCAGACATCCTTGAAGTCTACCCACTGGGTAATCACGCTTGGTTTCCTTTGGATTTTTAAGACTTGATCTGATTCTTTGGCATAACTACCCAGGCTAGAAAATGGACATGGTCCACACTAATATTTATTTGGACCAAATGCCATAGTCATTCAGAACCTGTCTAGCATACCCAAGAATTTAGACACAGCCTCGATCTGCATCATAGTGTTATTATAAATTTTAGATTAGAAATCCAAGTCAACCTGAGGCGAGGTCCAGGAACTTGTGAAGAAAATGCTATGCAGACCTTGGAAGGGGGGTGTCCTTTTACTTGGACTCTGAATTTTCAAAGCATTGAGACTTTTAGAGGGGGAATGCAGAGACAACTCAGGTCTTAAATACAGTGGTCGGGGACATGTTTAGAAAATAGACTCCATAGCCAACGTAGGCGTATCTGTAGCTAATACTGAGAAAGTTAAGAACTGTTTAAAAGGACTAAGGAAACCATTGTGGAGACACATGGGCTTTGCAAGAGATAAGGCTCAGCTGACATCTACGTTGTTTTTGAGCCAGGGTCAAGCTCCTGAGACAGAGATACTCTTTCTTCCTTAGGATCTATGGTGTGATCCCGCATCTACTGGGGTTCAATTATAATAATCACAAACTGATACTGAAGAGATGTAGCTTATTTATTTTCTTTAACTGCTCTCATCTTGCTTTTAAAACTCTACTCCCTCTAAAGATGGAAAATGCTTGAGCTTGCTAAGTTACCTGTATTTACAATTAAAAATTTAGAGTTTTTTTAGACAATACTATATGATTCCACTTATATGAGGTATCTAAATTAGTCAAATTCATAGAAACATAAAGTAGAATGGTATTTGCCAGGAGCTACAGGTGGAGTTGAGGGTATAGAATTGGGAGCTGTTGTTTAATGGATATACAGTTTCAGTTTGATAAGATGAAAAAGTTCTAGAGGTCTGTTCCATAACAATGTGAAATATAGTTCACATTACTGAAATGTACACTTAAAATGTTTAAGATAGTAAATTTTATATTATGTGTTTTTACTGCAATTAAAAATAAATTAGAGGTTTTAGGTTTTTTAGACTATATCTTATAGCATTTCTCACTTTAAAAAAGTTATTCCTCTACCCCCATTCTGCTTTTCTAGATACATCTGGAACAGAAAGACTCACCTAGCTTTGCAGAAGGGTTATCTGGCTCTCACAGGCTACTTATCAAGATGGTTATTTTGCTTGGTCTCAGGGCATTATCCTCTCCTCTTGATGCATCTGCTTTAATGTAGCTGGGGTCCCTGGTGATTAAGTGTCTTGTAACGGTAGCCACTGATATGTTTCGGGTTTCACTTTATTTTTGGAACCATTGTGCTGGTACCTGCTGTTGATGACCATGCTGTTGTCTCCAGTTATGAGGTCTCTGTGCTCTGTCATCCACATGTAATCCTAGTAGCCAATCCAGCAGCAACAAGAGTACCGAGCAACAAGCTGTACCCTTTTGGATACATGGTGGCTCTTAGATGCTTTCTCAGAAACCATCTGGAGAGTCAGGATCCAGTGTGGATGCCCTTAGTCTTGGCAGCTTCTCAGTCATTTCTACTCAACCACGCTGGCACCATATTAGATATAGGACCGTGTCAAAAAGGAGAATTATCTTAGAGCTTCCTGACTCTCTACACTACACAGGAATCGGGGCACCAGCCCCAATATTCTTTGATTCTTAGATTTGTTTGGATTTTTCTACTCTACCTACCTCTCTCAGCCAAGTTTGACCCCTTAAAAGAGAGCACAGACATTTGCATGTCATCTCTCACTTTCTCGCTCCTTTTCTCTCTCTTTATCCAACCCAGAAAAAAAATCATATCATATTTCAATATCCTAGACAGTGCTTTCTCTCACTTTCCAGGGGCAATAAGCCTCAGCCCTGTGTTTTACTCTCAATGACCAAAAGTCTACCAGAGGAGAGGGGGAACAATTTCCAAGAAGGAAAAAATTGGATTGCAAGTATTTTTTTTTTTTTTTTTTGAGACAGAGTCTCGCTCTGTTGCCCGGCTAGAGTGAGTGCCGTGGCGTCAGCCTAGCTCACAGCATCCTCAAACTCCTGGGCTTAAGCGATCCTACTGCCTCAGCCTCCCAAGTAGCTGGGACTACAGGCATGCACCACCATGCCCGGCTAATTTTTTCTATATATATTTTTAGTTTTCCATATAATTTCTTTCTATTTTTAGTAGAGATGGGGTCTCGCTCTTGCTCAGGCTGGTCTCAAACTCCTGAGCTCAAACAATCCACTCGCCTCGGCCTCCCAGAGTGCTAGGATTACAGGCGTGAGCCACTGCGCCCGGCCTGCAAGTATTTTTAAAATATGCTCCACTTAACCTGAGATTCTTTATAGATTCCTCCCTTTTCCTAATTCTCCATGTCCTGTTGATTCTATCTTTTACATGCTTCTAATACATTCTTTTACCATGGTTGCTACTGCCCCAATAGTGAATAAGAGTGAATTTCTGGAGTCAAACTACCTACATTTAATACTTGGTTCTGTTACTCACTAGCTATATGAACTTAGTGAAGTTACTTAGCTTTCTGTGCTTCAATTTCTTCACCTATAAATACAGATAATAATAGTCCCTCCTTTGCAAGTGAGATAATCACATAAAACACTTTGAACAATGTCTGGAATATAGCAAGTGCTCAATTAATGTTAGCTGTTAATATTCAGACCCTTATCACTTTTCCCCTAGACTAGTAATTTCTAATTGAATTCATTGTCTGCTTTCTAACCCCAAAGTGTTCACTTCTGGTCACCCTTGCTAATAACACTATATATTAACATAAACATTTAGTGCCTTTGTAGATAAAAGAATGACATATAATTTTAATTCACATTTTTATCATTAGTGAGAATTAACAATATGGTTTTTAATAGATTACATTTTTCCTGGGGCTACTTGTCAGATGAGAATCAGAAAAAAAAGTAACAAGTATTTAACTTTCAAATTCAAGAGTCTAGGCTCAGGTATTAAATATAGTCAGGCAGAACTAGTCCTATATCTTCTCACATAAAGATCTCATGAGCTGATGGGGGACAATTTGTTGGGAAGAGAGAGACTTCAGACATTGGTCTTTTTGATGCTCTAGCTTATAGGCTGAGCTGGATGTAAGGAAGTAGAGACGTATTTTGTCCCTCCTTTAAGTTCAGACCTTGGAGAATAGGAGGCATATTGTGCATGATTCTCTAAGTGAGGCCCAGGGAAATGATAAGCATTGTTAGAGTAGTTCTCAATGATGTTGTATCTATAAAGCAGAAATGGTGATACAGCACAAGAGGGCTTCAAGTAAAAGTTCCATAAAAATTGAAAAGTTAAGTTTCTTCACATCAGAATTAATGACTGTGAAAAATTGTACCACTACATTTGTATGTGCATTTTTCCCACCATGTGTGCACCTGCCTTATTCACTAATTAGTCATGAGCCTTCCTGAGCCTCAACTTCCCCATTTTAAAAACAGAGATAATAAAATCTGTATGATGTGCTTTTCTCCTGTGAGTAGATACTCAGGGGTCTTGTCCAAGATCCTGTGAGTGGTTTATTCTTTGCCAGGCTGAACAGGATATATGAAGGCCAAACACACTAACCAGGTAATATACCAGGTAAGGCTATGTCAACATATATTTGGCCAAATTCCACTTCCTGTCACCAATTCTGCCCTGAAATGACACTGATTTCTTTGTCCAGGGCCAGGAATCTTTGGTCAAACATCTGGTGGAGCTGGATAGGGCTCACTATTTATAGTCTATACATCTTAGTCAGCAAGAGAAGGAGCTCTGTTGGCACTGCAGGTGTAGAGCTATTTCTCCCATGAGGGGCTCACTTGGTGCAGTTTGTTTCAGTTATAGGGATGCACCCTGCCCTATGAGTAGATGCGAATCCCATCAGTCCTATGCAACTTCCTTGGAATTCTGTCTGACTCTGGAGCTGACAGGAACTTAAATTCACTGTAAGACACAGGTCCTGATAGATTCTAGACTTTGGGGCAATTTTACTGGCTGACAAGGCAGATCTACATGTAGGGAGGACTACCCTCATCTGTTCTTCTTTGATATCATGCATATAAATAATTTATATATGTATGATTTATATCCCATGGCACCTGGCCTGGTTCAGAGCCCACGATGACCTGGGGTTCCTCAGCAGAATTCTTTACCTAGGGTGCAGGCAGCCATATAATTCACTCCATTATTTGAGTGGCCTGAGAAGTATGCAGCTTCTCAGGAAGATATTCTTGGAACTTAAAGACAAGCTGTTGGCTCAATGACCGCCTGATTGTTTCCATTTAACAATTTAGATTTTCTCCCACAGTCACCTCAGTGTGCTCAGTAAATTGGTGTTTTATGCTTGATTTTCACTTTCGGAATTCTACCTCAACACTATCAGGATCTAATGACATCATGCAGGCAAACTTTCTTGTATTGACATGTTTTGCTTTTGGCTGGTTGAGAGGTAATGCCAAAATTCTGAGTTCCATGGGAATAGAGCCAAGAGACATTTGGCTTCTTAGTCAGAGCTGGTGTCTGTGGGAGCGGATCTGGGAAAATCTTGTGGAGGATCTATGGCCAAAACCGCATAATCAAATTTTCTTCTGAATAGTGTCCTTCATAAGACATTAGGAAAAAAAACAACATAACACTTGTAGGAAAAATTTTCTTAATAGTGTAACCTTGAATGGTTAGGAAAAAAAATTAAAGGGGTGAATTAATGGGTTAATCTTTTTTACATTTTTGATTTAAAGTTACGTTTAAGATTAATTAAATCAAATAACTATTAGGCCTTCTCAGGAGAAATTTCCAACAGATCTCCTGAGGATCAGAATCTGGGAATATGTTTTAGATTTCTATAGATTAATTCTAGTGAATAGATTTTGCCTATAGTGTATGTATATAAATATGTAATAAAAGCAAATTTTCTTAAAGTGAATTTTTAGGAAGATATATGTATGTGTTTATTTAAAACATCACCTTTATCATGAAGCAGAAATAATAACATTATACTGTTAAAAACTTTTCTTTCTTACAGTAATCCAAACTGGAATCAATGAAAACTAAGCATGTGTGTCTTTGCTTCATTGTCAAGCTATACATTTCTGTACCAGGAATATTTAGTGTAATGCTAAAATTGACATGAGATATTCAACTTTTATAAATTATCTTGTTAGAGAGTTGTCTGTCATAATACATATATTTTATGCCTGTCAGATAAATTGGGCAGCCTCATGCGTAAAATCTTACATTCAAGAACGTCCTGTGTTCTTGACAGGATGTGGTACTTATTGAAGTATTTTGATATGTAATCTAATAGAATATATTTAAATATTTCCTTGAGCTAGTGTTTTCAATGGCAACAAAGATAATCTTGCTATAAACCGTGCATGTTATCTAATGTAAATATACTCATTTTCCAAAGATGTCCTCTGCAAAATGCCATCTAGACATGAATGAACTAAATTTAGTACCATTTTTGTATTGCTTGACATCTTACTCAGGGATGGCCAAAATAGTATAGTTTGCTTTGATTTGTTTTGCAGTGTGTAAACTGGAACTGAATGACCATGCAAATGAAATTTCAACACTGTATGTCACATGCCAGGCAAATCATGACTTGCATATCATTGTCTATAGTTTAATTTCTTAGTTATATTACTGGTAGTATTCATGTGTTTTATTTCAAAAAGTGATCATGTAATGTTTTAACTAGATTTTTATCACATTACAGTTTTAATAGGTGCTATTAGAATGAATGATAAAACAAGTATAATATATTTGAATTAAAATGTATATTTCTTATATAATGAATAATATGATTAAACTTACATGTATATTATAAATTATTTAGGAATCATAACATCATAAAATTTTAATCACCTCCCCCACTAAAGTTAGTCACTGCTTTATAGCTAAGTTAATATACTGGTAGGGGTGGAGAGGAGGGATCACTTCAAAAATATTTATGTATAGTATTACACTTTAGGATTTCTAGATACTTTATAATTGTTTTGCTATTCAATTTGAAAATTGGTGCCCCCAAAGCTCAGATAAGTGTACCAGTATCATCAAGTACTAGGAAAAAACATAGCTTCCTTGTATCCCTGTGGCTCAGTAGAACTTGTAACTCTAGGACTATACACCCTTGCCAGTTGCAATGCATTTGGAAATTGAACCTATGAAAACATATAAATAGTTTTCAGGTCAAGATAAAGAGAAATGAAACAGATATAACTAGTACTTGCTTCCATATGTGTAACACGACTTGGCCAGGACCAATTTAATAAGAATTTCACTCATGAGAACTAGAGTAGCAGACCTAAAATTCCTAAACCAAACTTTTATACTAAATCATTAGACTTTTATAATAAAGTAAAAATCAGAAATCTAGAATAATCATTATAATAAAAAACTGTTGTCTTTCAAAAAATGTGAAAACACTTTAATATAATTTATTATATAATTTATTTCTACACATTAGATGTAAGAAATAATTTCATTTAGTCATAAGTACAATAAATTTGATTAACAAAATCCAAATTTACAAAATAGAAGTAAATAATTGCAGAAATATATTCATTATCAAATTATAAAATAAAAGTAACAGTTCTTGCTGAGATAGCATCAGTTTATTATTCTTCATTTCATATAATGGAGTTAATTATTTTGGTATTCTTAGTAATATTTATAAGTATTAAAATAATGGAACGTTGAGATTTGAATACAATGACAGTAAACCATTGAAATTTCACATTCACATTATACAGCCATCATAAATCCATAAGTGAATGTCAATAATGTAAAAAAATATAAAATGATTGTAATATAACCACCTAACCATTAACATATGGAGTTTTAAGACCACTATTTAATTTGCTAATTTGCTCTGAAATATAAGCATTTGCTTTTCTGTGATACATGAAATGTCTTTGTGCCTTAGTACTTAATTTGAAATGTCCTTAGTGTAAAAATATACCAAAGTAAATAAAAAAGGAGACACTTATTTACAAAACAATATTGTATACATATTATATAATATAAATGCAATTGTTTCAAAGTCTTTTTATACAATATTGATAGAATCAGTCATTTCCATTATTTTATCATAAAACTTCTATGTTTCAAAGGCAGTGTTATAATTTTGCAAACAAAATTACATACTTTTTCAAATATTTAACTTCAAGTATGTAATTTCACAATTTTAATAAAAATGTTGGCTGCCTTTTAAGGTAATGTAGTTTCTCCAAGTATGCTACAGAATTGAAACCAGACCTCTAGGAAAATGATTCTTCTTTCATTAAAGAAAATTCATTCCCCATTTAGAGGTGTACGAAAATACACCTGAAGTAAGGAGAAACTTAGTATTTTACTGAATGTTTTTTATTTGATAAACCTGATAACATCATTCATTCAGCCTATTATTGTATTAGCACCATTGGCATGGATTTTTAATATACTATACCAATTATAATAAGAATGGAAAGTTGCATATGGTGTACCATTCCTATTTTTTGGAATTTTATCTTACCAAGTATGCCATCATACAATATAAATTCAAGTGTTTAAGGATGATTCAAACAATGGTGTATAACAATCCTGCATTTTACCAATACTATATATAGATTTTTCTGTAACTATTAAATGAAACTGTAAAGAAATAGACTTTAAAGCATACTCCTTTAAGTCATCAGAACACAAGGAGAATTGCTTTCATTCCCTTGCCTATGTTGTAACATATACGAACATAAATGTAATTTGATCTCCTTCTAGTTCAAAAACTCTGGAAATCCTAAAACTTTTTATTGTATTTTGATGGTTAAATGCCAACCATTGCATATAGTCTCGCTTTTAGTTCATATACTGTAGCTTATGCTTAAGTGATCGTAGCATACTCTAGGCCCGTAGTACATGGTACATAATTTCACAGTTTCAAAATTGTTGAGGGGAACACCTTCCATGTTTTAGGAAGTTGTGAACCTAATATAAATCTCATGAGCACCCACAGCGGTCTACTACCATGGCTGGAATTTTCCCGTATATTATTTGTTCTTTGCCATTAAAATATAGCATATTAATTGGAGACATCTTTGTGGGAGTACAGCAAGGGCCTGCTGAACCTCTGGGATTTGCTTGGTGTACAAGATGAGTATGAGGATATTTTTGTAAAAATACAAATTCACACTCTCCAGAGCAATAATTGGCCTTATATCTTTTAGGTGCAATAATCCAATCCCATCCAAAAGCTTCAAAATCCACAGTTAGCGGGTAACGACAGCATCGTGATTCTGTTGAGTGTTCATCACAGTCAAGACCAAAATCTCTTCTGGATCTTTTTGGTGTGTCTGTTACCTTGACCTCTAAAAAGGGATTCTGTGTGAAAAGGAAAGAATAATCAATAATAGTAATTTAGACTTTTTTCTCTTTTTTATTTCAGCATATTGTGGGGGTACAAATGTTTAGATTATGTACATTGCCCTTGCCACCCCCCCAGTCAGAGCTTCAAGTGTGTCCATCCCCCAGAAGGTGCGCATCGCACTCATTGTGTATGTATACACCCGTCCCCTCCTCCCCTAATTTAGACTTTGAAACACTTTCCTACCTACCTTAAGAAGTCATTATCCAAGAAAGAAACTAACCATTTTGCTTATACCACATTTATTTTTCAAAGGCACAGCAATGAAGAATTTTAATTTACTAGAATTTTAAATTTAATTTGCTAGGCTTGATTTTCCCCTTATGGCTCAAAAGAATATAATAGCAATACAAATTCCCCTGAAATCAGTTCTAAGTCTTCTTAATTTTTGTTTTTCTAAGTTTGAGTATCAGACTGCCTGACACATGATAGATGTCTTGAAAATATTTATGGAAAGAAAGGTAGGGAAGGAGGAACAGAGAAAGGGAGGGAAGGAATACAAAGTGGGAAAGGGAGGAAAGAGATGAACTTCCATTCTTCATGTTTCATGATTAAATATGCTGGCTAAATATGTCTGATGACCCCTGGAGGGACAGGTATATTCATCCATCCACCATTCCCCAGGTCTTTGCTCAGGGAAACTTGGATATGAAAACCAGACCAAAATAGCTATCTCCCAGCACTATATAGATTGTAACAGGAAAAAGGAAGGTAGGCTGATGAAGGCGGTGCTGTATATATTGAGTTGGAAGGAGAACCTTTAAATAAGGGAAGGACAGATTCAGAAGAAGAGACAATGATATTTTCTTTATTCTTTCACTGAAAAATGTTTCTATTTAGATATTTAAATAATAATTTGTTAGTCCTGTCTCTGCCCCAATGTTTTAATGCATTTGAGACTTTCTTTTCTTTTATATGGAAAAATCTGAGGAATACATCATATTAACTGCCTGTTCAATAGTAATTAAACCTGTCACATTATCAACTTTAATAATTAAGATGCTGCCTATAAAAAGGAACACTTTCTTAAATAATTGATAGTAGTTTTTATCCTATATCAAAATGTAAATAGACCTGGTAGTTATTATTATTTAAGATTGTCAAAAAGAATAATTTCATTCTGGGAGTCAACATTTAATGTAGCATATTTAAAGAAGAAAAAATCATTTGTAAAATTGTATAGTCTTTTAAAGAATGTTTTTATTTAAAGTATATCTGATTTGCTATTATATAATCTTTATAAGTCAGATCCTTTAAAGATTTTTAAAATAACTTATGTTTATTGTTTGCAAGTATAATCTTCTGTGGTAAATTATGTTAATAGATGGAAATAAAAAGATATGCTCACATTAAACAAGTTTTTAAAAATAGAAGTAAACACAAGCCTAGGTAAGCCAGAAGAGTAACCCTAAATTTATGTTAGGCTTTTAAAATGGTTTTTATTAAGTTTTATTATATATAGGGTATTGTCATTTACTTGGCCTGATATTAAATTAGTTGGCATTCCCTAAGTAAACTCTTGCACAAGAATGCTAAGAAATAAGCTAGATGGCAAAGGTTAACTAGCCTGTAAATTAAATTTTTATTAGAGATATTCCACAAAGTAATCTATCTATATATATCAGTGCATCAATATCCTGCAAGTAATGAACATATTTATCATGAAGGACTTTAAATATATTTAATAACATATAAGCCTAAACATATCACATTTAGTTAATTGCTATAAATAAAAGAATTTTATTTTAATTATAATTTTTAAAGTTTGTTTTATCTGCTTTATGCTAAGCCAAAAATTTTTAACACATTTGGCACCCTTCTGGGAGAAAAAAATGTTTTGATTTGTTGGTTATATACTAGAATACACTATATGGAGTTCATATTTTTATTCATATAATCATATCAATGAAAGCACTTTCTATTTTATTCCCAATTCAAAAGAATTCCTTAAGAAGTTAATAACTATGGTGTAATTGTTTTTTTTAAATCTTCATGCAAAGTAAGAATATCAAGGGAGAGTTTCATAGGCTATGAAATTATTCATCTACTTTTATTGGGTACAGGGCTACCATTGGGGTAAGATACCTTTGGCTTAGGAGCACAGGAAATTGATAATTATTTTTCACTATTGTTCATTCATATTATGAATAAAAACATAAGGTTGTTAGAATGTTATTTTCAGTTATCACTTACCAGCCCATCTTCTCCTGGTCCTGGGTAGGTTACAGCAAGATCATGACCATTCTCATCTAAAGCTTTGATTTCAATGCCTAAGTTGGATTCAGGTTGTTTGAGCCAATTTTGCAACACTGTCTTCACATCAATGCTCTGCCAAATACCAGTGCCTGGGTTCATGTCAAGTTTCAGAGATCGGATTCCAGTATACCTTGTACCGTCTTTCATGGGTTTGATGAGTCTCAGGATTTGTACAAACACTGTTGTAGGAGTCTGGACGGGTCTCAGATATATCCACAGTTGGGCCTTTACTACTTTGTTGTATTGTACTTTAGAGCTAAATTTGAAGAAGCAACATTTGGGTTTTCCATCCACTTGCATTAGCAAATCAGCTATAAATGAATTAGAAAAAGAAAGAGTTGCTAAAACTATTTCCCATTAAGAAAATGAACAAAACCCCTCTCCATTAATAGTTGAGCATTTTTCTGTTAGGATAATGTATGCATATGCAGTCTTTTAAAATGAAATACTATGTAGAACTTCATAGCTCAGAAAAAGTATCAGAGAAAATAATTATCCTAGCTTTTCAGAATTTTTTAGATATATATTTTTTCAGCTGTTGATGAGGAATCTATTCCTCTTCCAGAGAACTTGGACAAAGGAAAATTCTAGGAAGGAATGAACAGTGAATGAAATTTTAAAATGATGATGATTAGAGAGAACAAGAGACACTGTGGAGGAACAACCACTTAGAATTCTTTGGGAATCTGAGTAGTTACACTTACTGAGCAGCTGTACCAATCAGTCTGGAAGAAGGAACCCTTCCCCCAGGCCTGAATTACCTGGGGACAAGACACACTGAGCAAGTCGCTGAGCCTCGGGAATTAGTAGAAAATATTGTACATCTGTTACGTTTTGGCACTGGGCTAGCCTTTTAAAGGAGCAAAACTAAGCAGGGAATTAGCACAAAAATTTAGATGTTCTATTCATACTATCTCAAAAGTTAGGAAGTATTGTCTTTAGGGCCAGTCTGTCAGTATAAGCACAAGCACTAACAATTTATCTTCTTTTGTTTTCCCAAAATTGTCTATAAAAAGGTAAATCTACTCCAGGACTATTTGATAGCAGTGTCTTAAATGAAAATTATTTGTTGCATTGTAACCTAATTACCTAATAAGGGAAATAATATTTTGAAATGGTTTTGAGTCCTGTTTAAAGTATATAAAGTACTATGTTAAAGCAAGATAATAGACATGGCACAGAAGCTTTCTTGTCATGCCTTCTCTGTCAAGGTGCCTGTGTCCCTTTCCTGGAGAAACTATTCTTTTGAGCTGACTGCAAAAGGAATTGTATGAAATATATTATCTTTCAAAAGCAATGTTGATACTACAGGCAATAGCCCTTCCTATTATAAAGAATAAAATATTTTAGATGGTTATTAAGGAATGTATCTGCTTGGAAATATGCAAACCAGGTACTCTTAACAATAGTACCATGGTTAAGGTACAAGGAAACTTCAAGAGCTATAACCTACCCAATTAAAATGTTTATTTCTTAGGCATTTTCTGATACTTAGCTCATGATTATCACTATGCTATGTTTACTTCATTATTGCTCTTACTAATACATTAAAACTTTTTTCATACTCTTTAGTGTAACAGCTTTCAAAATTAAGTATTTTAATTTGTGAAGGATAAAAAACACTGTGAGAGACAGTTTTGAATTACAGAAATCACTCTTACTGTAGGTATTCAGCAGTGCTCAAATAAGCTGAAACATCTAGCAAGTTTCTTCCTCTATTAGTGAAAAAACATATAAATGCATATTTTAGACAACCAAATGCAATTATAAAATTTCATGTAAGTGTTAACATTGGTTACAGTATCTCACAGTCCTTGCCTCGGTAGTATTAGGCTATGAAAGCATGAGCATGCTATATTTGCCATACTGAACTAAGTGACAGTCGTGCTGTGCAAGCATTTTATTTTTTAGTTTATTAGCTCTATAAGGAAACAATGCAGCAGATTTTAGTCTCATTAATATATTTCTCATGGTTTCTTGAAAAAAAGAAACTCTTTTCCCTTCTACTTACATGCAAGCCAACAGCTTGTTAAAAAGAGCCTGAAAATAGATCTGTTTCTCATAAACACTGGAACAACAGTCAGCAGAACTGTCGATATACACTAATAGAGCTACTTACATTCTGTAGGCATAGTAATGATTGTTTCCGTCGTAGCATGATAATCATCATCTTCCAAAGAACCATCGCTGCTGTCATCCCTCTGGACATCGTACTGATCAATCAGTTCCCGGAGTGGAGGAGCTTTGGGTAAGAGTTGTCTTATAGCATCTTTGCTGATGTTAGGAGCTGTTTCCAGGCGCAGTTTACTGAGGATTTGAATTTTTATGGCTTCTATTCTTGAAGATTTAGTGTTCTGTCTCCAGGTACATGCATTACACAGCCCCTCTTTTTCCACATTTTCTTTTTGCTCACTGTTCTCATTTAGATCCACTGGACCAGCAACAATCAGCATAAACAGATAAATATAAACATAGATTTGCAATTTTTGCATGATTTAAAAAATCAATACAATCTTTTTCCTTGTTGTTATCTCTTCTTTTGCTTTTCTTTTGCTTTTGAGTAATGCCACGCCAAATTTTAATGCATGTACAGTCTGAGAGACAACTTGCCACAGCAGTGAATCTTTTATACTGTATTCCAAGTGGCTTTTTATATTCCAACTTAGATGAGACAAGTGTCGTCAGGATCTATGATTGGCTCTTGCTCCACAATGAATCTCGCTGTCAGAGGTTAAAACCCTGTCTGTCACAAGTCACCAAACAGTATTTTGTTACAGTCAAGGGTGAGCTGATTCATTTGACTACTTCATAAAAGAAATAAATCTACAAATAATAAAAGATATTTGTGACATTTGAAAAATGAAAGTCTATGTTAAACTGTACTTAAATTTTATTAATCTTTATAAAACTTTTGCTGTAATTTAAATAAGTTTTAATTCATACTTCATACTTAAAATAGGAAATATTACTTCTTCAAAAATTAAAATGATTTTATATGGGTTAGGCAAGCATTTGACATAAAAAGATTTTTATTTGTTGTATTAAACTATTTTTAGTGTCAAGAAATTAGGAAAATAAAAATTAGGAAGGCCTAAAGTAAAACTTGTTTTCCTGACAAAATTGTTAGCATATGTCGAAAATCATTTTTATTATAATGTTATATTGTGTGTGGAATTATTTTTAAATAGTTTAATGTCTTTTATTAATATGAAAATTCTGCTCAATTTTTGACTGATTGGTATTATGCTATTTCCTATTTTAAAGATGCAGATTAGTATCACTCAGAAGATGGGTTTCTTTATTGTTTGTTACCAAGAGAACAATGTCAACTAGTAAAAAAATCTCTGAACTTAGAATGAAAGTATAATGGATTTTATGACTGGCACTGCAGTGCTTGTTATAGTTTGCCTCAGATTTTCTGTGGTAAAAGTAAAAAGTATAGTATCTATACACTATAAATTATATCAAAATATTGTGAGCACATAAAAAAGAAAGAGCACCATTATAGAGGGGTGCCCTTTTGTTATTTCCTAATACAGTAATATGTTTGCACCCCTGTGCCAGTTTCTCATTTTGCCCAGAGGGCAGACACCTGGCAGGGATTTGGGGTAAGGTCTGAGAGCAGAGAATAGAGCTTTTTGTTCTCTAAATTTAAGTGGCCTCTGTAGGGATCAAACTCTCAACCTTAGCTTTGGGAGCCACAAGATCTAATCAAATGAACAACTAAAGAGCTAAACAAATATAGCCAGCAAGAAACAGAAGATATTTCCAGACCAAAGGAAATTTCTTCCTCCTACTTCTTTTTGGGAAGCTAAGGACTCCTAAGAGATTTAATCCATTACTTTTTTTTTTCCAAGAGAATGCAGTGGCTTATATCAAATATTTATTTTTTAAGTCACTACCATTGTTGCACACTGTACACTAATTTACTGCCTCGGTGAACTAAAATGCAACTCAGTAGCCTGAAAAGTGAATGCATTTTCATCCAATTCTTAAGAGGTATCTACATCTCTTGAGAATAAATGGGCTTACATAATGCATTGGATTTGCCCATCATTAAAGATTAAGGAAAACCAGACACAAACCAGATGCCCTGAGGATTTCAGATATTCTTTGTTATGGGACAATATTAGATCAGGCTTATAAAGTTTTGGTTGTTTGGTAAATTCATTTTTCAACATATAAATCTTTGAACTGTTATAATCATTGTAACATATCTGTATGTCAAACTTTTTTTTTAATGTGCTTACAATTGCATAGCAGTTGAGAATTCAAGCTCTGGAGTCAGATAGACTCGAATTCAAATCTCAACTTTTCCACTTCTAACTATGTGATAATGGATGAAATACTTAAGTTCTCTAATCTTTAATTTCCTCATAGGGTTTTGGGGGGATATAATTTAATAATGCATGTAAATTGCTGAATATATCACCTGTCATATAGTAAGTAATTGATAACTAGCACTTGAGTGCTTGCTCGTTGTTTTATGTAGAAGGGGTTTCAGATTATGCTTAAAATTGTCCTCTACATGAACTAAAACTGCTTCAGGTTGTAGCTGCCAATTATCAATTCACAGAGGCTACCTCTCTAGGCCTCCAAGGCAAGTAAAATTTTCTAAGGCAGCCCTGTTACAAGACACATTCCAGCTCTTTATTCTTATTACCTGGAACAAAGTAAACAAAGGTTGTCATTGCCGCATATAGACAACAACAACAAAAAGCACAAAGATGTGAAAAACGTGGCCCTAAATAGACTGCAAATTAGGAACCTGTGTGTCAGAAGCCTCAAATTCACCTGACATGTGCAGAGCAGTGAAAAATTTGAGGCTTCTGACACACAGGTTCCCAGTTAAGGTCCAACAAGGCAGCCCTCTGCCTTATTCTTTCAAGTCTCATACTATAAACAAGTGCCCTTTTTGCAGTCAATTTTGCAACATGCCAGGAGTACTGATTTTTATAAATATGTTTTAGCAAGTAGACAAATCTGCAAATACAGAACTCATGAATAATGAGAATTGTCTGTATAGGAAATGAAAACCTTTGTTTACTTTATTCCAGGTAATGAGAATAAGGAGCTGGAACATGTCTTGTCAGACATGTTGTCAATGTTGCTTGTAAAAATGGCCCCCAAGCACAGTGCTGTGCTAACCATAAAAAGGTTGTGATGGAAAATAGAATGGTGGTTGCCAGGGGCTGTGTTGGGGGCAAAGGGGTAGTTACTATTTGATAGAAACAGTTTCAGTTTGGGAAGACGATTCATCTGGAAATGGATAGTGGTGATGGTTGCAGAACAATATGAATGTAATTAATGGCACTGAACTGTACACTTAAAAATGGTTTAACTGGCAAATTTTGTTATATATGTTTTACCACAATTCTTAAAAGGCTGTGATAGGCCTTAGGGAAAAAATTTTCTTATGAAAAAATATACATGCTAGATAAGCTCCATCTGTTCAGGCATGAGTTATAGTGCTGTTGGCTGTGAGTTCAATGTTAACGAATCAATAATATATATTAAATAATATGTCTTTACACAGAAACACACATAAAACAAGGTTATATATTGATTAATTGATGAAAAAGTTATGATCAGAGGCTCACCTAACCCTGTATTTCCCCTGGGAACAATGGATGATTCAGTATTTGCTAATTCAGTGTTGGCAATGACTTTATACAACATGAATAACGAGAATTGACTGTATCTAATCAACTTCTCTAGGGGACAGTATTGAATGGGTTAAGAAGTACTCAAGAAATTTCAAGAATTTAATTCCTTCTCCAGTGGCAGTGATTGCAGCCTTCCCAAGGTCCCAGAGCAGGAGGGTTCACAGCTGTAGGGACCTTCAGTGTGTTCTGACTGCTGGGGGCCCAGTTTGGGCTGCTCTCATGAAGAAGACAGCGTGTCATTAGGGTCAATGAGTAGAGAAGAATTCCTTCTATTTGACTGGGAGAGCTTGGTTTCTCACCTTGTTGGCCTTGTCTTAGGTTAGTGATCTTTAAAAACAGTTTCTCACAGGTGTCAGAATTTAGGTGGCCAATGTAGCACCTCACAAGATTTGTATTCTTCTTTGGACTTGGTGGGCTGTTGGGGGCCTTACATTTTCTGTAGCCATCAGTAGAGTGACAAGCAGACTTTTCTCGTCTCTGTTACAAATACTCATGAGTTGTCTCAAAACAACTTTGAGGGCATAAAGTATATTTTCAAAAAAAATGTTTATGGTTTTACTTTTTCTAGAGTCTAAAAACTAGTACTGAATGCACTAATGTAAAGACTTGCCAGAAGTTTAACAATACGACCAAAAAAAGGAGGAGGAGATTAGTAATTTGAATAAGAATGGATCATACAAAATTCAACTGCTTTGGGGGAAAAAGACCGAGAAACTTATATTTTGTGATCACTCTTCCATTTCCTTGTAATAACATCTCTTTGGTATGAGTTCATGCTGATTAATCTTAAAGCCAGAAAAAAACTATGTAGTGCTCAACTCACACAACGTCTTGAGAAGGTAATCATCCTACATTGATGATAACTGATCACCCAGGTTTTCAATATATTATAAGACAAAAATTAACAAAAACAAAAATATTCTTGAGCTAGGGAGCAATAATATAGGAACAGAAGACAGGAGACTTAGAATATACTTCTGTCTTTGCAGCTGACATTTTATCTAGTCTTGAATAAGTCAATTAGTAAAGCCTTTATTTATAAATGTATGTATGAATTCATTTATTAGTTTATGAAATATTTGGATGCCTATTGTGTACCTGGCACTGTACTACCTTCTGAGGATAAAACAATGAGCCAGACACAATCGCTGTCTTCATGAAACCTATGGTCTAGTTTCTTCATATAAAATATGAGGAAATTTGATTAGGTATGCCCTTTTAGTTAAGGTTTACCCCCTAAATCAGTAATTTTCAAACTTTTTGGTGTCAGTATTCCTTTACACTCTTAAAAATTATTTAGGATTCTCAAAATCATTTATTTTTGTGGATCATATCTATCAATATTTAACGTATTATAAATTAAAACTGAAAATTTTTAGTATAGAGGCATATATAAGCATACAGAACTTGCTGACAGAGTAATGATGTCTTCACACATCATGGAGTCTCTGGAAAACTCCATTGTACACATAGGAAAGAAAGAGTGAGGCAAAAAAAAAAATCTTAGTTGTTATTATGAAAATAGTTTTTAATTCACAGACTCTCTGGAAGGGTCTTGGGAACCACCCAAGGAATCCCCAGACCACATTTTGGAAACCATGGCCCCAAAGTAGTAATTTTTATATGACTTCAATTGAATATTTCCCCCTCTAATTTTCCGTCCCTTCCTCCCAATACCTGTGCCTATTTAATGGTAATTTTTAACACATTATATGTTTATTCAATAGTACCTAATTATTGCCAAGAGCAGAAGTAAAATATTATTGTATGATAATCATGAACTACAAATTTGTAGGCAGTCTAGAGGACATTTGCAGAACATTTGCAGCTCTAGGATATAGACTGAAATCTGTGGTCCTGAGGGATTTCTTGCAGATGGTCTTCATGTCAATCTTGAGGTGAGAACATTCATACTATGGCAATCCCTCATAATAATGTCCCAGTTAATGAAATTGGTGTATTCCATTGTCCTTTAGAGGTAGAAGTAACCCAGGAAAACTTTAAAATGTAATTTCTCCCCTCCCTTTTTCCCAAAATGGGAGCTCTAGTCTATTTATCATAGATTTGAAATACAGAAAATAAAAATAAAGTTATAATTTGGCCTCCTCATTTTTCCATTGAAAAAAGATACCAGACTCAAAGATAGTGTTAAATTGTATAGATTGTGCCCCACTCTTTTACTACAATTCTCATGTTTGTGTTTTAATTATTTCTTTACTTGTCCTTGTGTCTCTAACCCTCCATTCCCCAACAGACTGAGCTCTTTGAAGACAGGGAATTATTTTGTTGTTTTTTTTTTTTATCTCTTCAGCTCTTGGTCCAGTACCTGGCACATAATTAGATGGGCAAAGAGTGTTTATTGAACAATCAGACCAATAAATGAATAAATGTCTCCTTAAATACTAGAAATGCCAACTTTCTAATTTTTCAGTAGGTAAAATTTGTACGTTTATAGACTTTCCAAGTGACTCTGGTTGTGTTTTTAGTTTGATCTGACTGTGGTTCATAGCATTTCTATTGAGTTCCCTCTCGCTCAGCCTGGCAAGGGAGATCGGTGTTGCAGGTCCCTGTGTTCTTACCACCCAGTAGTTCTCTGGTAGAGCACTGAGCACTTTGAGCATCCCAGTGCAGCTTTCACATAGAACGATCTATGGCTACCTAGATCTCTGGCTACTCACACCTTGGGGCTCTTAATGGAAGCCCTGGGACCATTCTAGGAAGTTGCCATGCTGGCTATGACACAACTAATTAAGGTGAACACAAGTTCATATTTAGGTGAAACTAAGTTTAATGAGCATCAAAGGTAGCCAGGGAGTAGAAAATAAATCTCAAAAGACCAATGAGAGAGAGAGCGTGTTTAAGCAAGGCAAGGACAGAAAAATGTGCTTTGTCTTGACCTGGTGGGGAGAACTATGAACTTATTATAAGTGTTGTAGTTTTCTCCTCTTTCTCCTTCTTTTTTTTTTATACAGTATTAAGGTTCTCAGTCTTCTTTCTCTCCTTGCGTTTTCCTCATACCGGCAGGAAGAAGCCTCTCCCCAAAACTGGGGTTGACTTTATCACCTATGTTTAAACCAAGAGGGCATAATTCTTTGAGTAGCCCGTGGAGGTGGGCCAGAAGTCAATCTATTTCCTAGAATACTCTCTCTTAAGTTCCTTAGCTCCCAGGAGCGTCTGTGAGTTCCATTAAGTAATTTCATAAAATTTATATCTTTATGTATATTCTGTTTCATCTAGACAACCACCATCTGAGTACTACTTCAGTGTCTTCAGTTCTACAGTGGCTACAAATTTAATGTTTACTGGTGAGTTTTTGATTATAATCAAGTTGGCATCGAGTGCCATCTGAAGTCCTAGGGGTTGACTTTTATACAGTATTCATGGGAGTTTTCTTTTTCCCCCTCTTCTCAGGGGGTTTTCTTTTTCCTTTAAAAGGAATCTTTACATTATTCAAACCTGAGATCTTAGCTCAAAAAATTTTCTTTTTCTATCAATAGCAAATAAGCATAGCCACTTAAGTCCTTTGCCCTAAGGCCATGATCTGTGTTTGGAAAAAGCCTGATTCACTAATTTAGCCCTTTTTACTGAACTTAAGTTTTCTGTGTATGGTGAATGTATATGCAGTGAGATAGCATGTAGAAATGTCTCCGATTGCCTGATACACGTTATACCAGCCTTTACGTGGGCTCTCAAACTTGCTACAGCCACGTCATCTCTGCTGGTTTATAGAGTTCCACACCATTGCCCACCTCCTTGGATTAAGAAAGCACAAACTTCTGCCTGAAGCTGTAAATTTGCTTTCCCAAATCTATGAAGTTAAACTGTAAAATTTTGAGAAACAGCATAATAACAAATTTATTTTCTTTATTTCTGGTAACCAATTTTCTTCATGATGTTTTAATTTACTTTAGAACAACCTCATGTTTTCCAGAGCAGATGACAATATAGATTGACAAAGACATTGCTTTAGTTTTAACATTTTTGCCTTTACTATTATTAAAAGTTAAGTTTTCCAATAAGCAACCACTCCCCAAGAGAAAATCTTGCGATTTTTAGGGTTTTGTTTTTAGGGAACTTTGGAACCCACAGAGATACAATATAGAATATGTTTCTACAAATAAAAAAAATTTTTAATATTTTTAGAGTTAGATTTTAAAATTTAAAGTCTTCAAACTATTTTTTAAAATTTTAACTCTCTCTTTACTCAAATAGTGGCTTGGAAGTAGTAATAGCCTTAGAAAAATTCACATCTTTCCAAGAGTGTTCAGAAAATGTTTTCTTATTTCCTTGGAATTGCCTAAAGCATTGTTTTTCATAATTCACAGAGGATTGATTGGCTTTCAGAGAGGCATTCTATTTCCAAATTCTTTTGTAAATTCCTAGAAAGATCCCTTTAAAAATATATTCATTTGTTCATTTATTTGTTCATTAAATGCTTATTGATCACCTGGCTTATCATAGGTACTATGCCAGGAATTGGAGACAGAAAAAAGTGGTGCTTTTTTGCCTAAGGAAAAAAAAAAATTGAATTTTAGGACCATAAGGATTTTAAGATTATTATATCCAATCTACTCATAAACAGATGGAGAAACTGAGGCCCCAAAAGAGGTTAAATGCCTTAAATTAGAATTTTAAATAAAGAACACTTCATTTGCATTAAAATACTTTTGAAGCACCAAGTACTTCTTTATGTTAAGAATTTTTTTTTTAATGTTCTAAAATTAACAAATAAGGTCAGTGCTCAATTTCCTGGGTCAATGCCACAGTGGTGCCCTTTGTTCTTGGACCCAGTCCCTGGTTCTGGCTTGGCAACTGAAAGACCCAATGACCTGCTTTTGGCAATTAGCATAGGAGTTTTAGTGTCTACTGACTAAATGTACTTTGGATGCCCATTTGCTCAGACACTGGGGGCCAGTCCTTTGTTATAGAACATCACTATTTAGCTCATTTTTCAATATTTTAAATTATATATCTATGTCCTTGAAATTTAAAATTAATAAGTCAGTAGTTTCTAATAATTTAAACCATAAAGCGTTCTATCTTTGACTTTCTAATTAGTTTAAAAATAGGTATAACTTTGAATTAGAGTAAAAAACTTTTTCATTTATTTAGATTTAACATGAACATTCTGGCCCCTGCTGGGAACTCTAAGAACTACATCACTTCTGCTATCAGTTTTGCTAAGGTCATAAGGACTTCAGTTTAAACCTTGAATTCAGTTTTATGTACTTTCTTTTTTTCTTTTTTTGTAACATGCAGAATTTTACTGAACAAAATTTACAAGTAAAGCATTACTATGATTAATACTCAAAATCTGTGTTAAATATTGGATATTTTTACATGACACAATGAATTTAAATCCCTCAGTAATACAATAAAATTTTCTGCCTTAATTTTAAATGCGTAGAAATCAAATACCTTTTATCCTTATTCAAATTCAGAGGAAAAAATCTGATGGGAGGAACAAATTAATTTCAAATACTTGATAAAGTATGGTATGGCAAAGACTCCTTACTTTTAGAATATCATTTCATCAAATACTTATGAACACCCACTGTTTGATTATGATAAGCATTGAATATGCAGTCATGCACCATCTAATGACATCAATGGACCACATATATGACAGTAGTCCCATAAGATTATAACAGAGCTGAAAAATTGCTATTTCCTAGTGATGTCTTGACGATCCTGACCCTGTGGAGGCCTAGGCTAATAATGTGTATATTTATGTCTTAGTTTTTAACAAAAAAGTTTAAAAAGTAAAAAAAAGAAAATGAAAAAAATTAAAAATAGAAAAAAGTTTATAGAATAAGGATATAAAGAAAATAGTTTTGTACAGCTGTATGATGTACATTTTAAGCCAAGTGTTATTACAAAAGAGTCAAAAATTTTTAAAAATTAAAAAATTTATAAAGTAAAAATGTTATAATAAGCTAAGATTAATTTATTACTGAAGAAAGAAAAAGTTTTAAAATTAACTTACTGTACCCTGAGTGTATGGTATTTATAAAGTCTATAAGTAATATACTATAATGTTCTAGGCCTTCACACTCACTCACCACTCACTCACTGACTCACCTAGAACAACTTTCAGTCTTGTAAGCTCTATTCATGGTAAGTGCCCTATACAGGTAAAATCTTTTTTTTATCTTTTATACCACATTTTTACTGTACCTTTTCTATGTTACATGTTCAGATACAAAAATACTTATTATTGTGTGACAATTACCTACAGCATTCAGTATGGCAACATGCTAGGTGTCTAGGAGCAAATAGGCTATACCATGTAGCCTAGGTGTGTAGTAGGCTATAGCATCTGGGTTTGTGTAAGTACTATGTTGCACAACAATAAAACTGCCTAAAAACTCATTTCTCAGAACATTGTTAAGCAACACATGACTGTATTTATATCAAACATTGCCATACCCCCAACCCCCAGTGCAGAGTAGGTAGCAGTTAAAAAACAGCACTTCACCAAGTGCAAGATTATGGAGTGGAATATGGACTGTAGGACAAACCAGCTGTTTCTTGAGTGTGGTTGGAATGATTTATATGCATGGGAGACTTAGGAGCAGGGAGTGGAGGGCAGATGGGAGACTGGGAACAGGATTATAAAACCTTTCCATTCAAAAATCCATGAATAAATAAAGACTTTTGCCCTGGAAGTCTCTTACAAGCTCTCTGACTTCGGGCAAATTATTAATATTAACCTTTATTTCCTCATCTGCAAAACGGAAACATTAGTCAAGTTGTGAGAACTAAATGAGATTATGTAAAGTACCAAGAACACTACCTGGTACTAAGTGCCTCATAAATATTAAATATTAAAATACTAATAACAATGATATCACTAGTACCTAACAATATTTACATAATTAATATTAATTTGTATTATAAATCTTTGTAAAATTGAAAATTTATGAATTAAACTTGTAAAGTGAGGGATGGGTGTGTGATTTACACAAGAAAGAGACGCAAAACAAAATGACTAGAAAACTAGAAAAAAAATAGGAGAAGCTATAATAGGAAAATTCTAACAAAAAGAAAACTGGGGTCATGATATTAGTTGCAGGCAGGATTGAATTTAAGGCAGAAAGTGAAAAACAAATCAAAGAAGGAAATTTTACTGATGGTACAGGAAACAATCTACAGAGAGGATATACCTTTCATAAATCTTAAAGCACTGAATGGTATCATAATAAAAGTAAATTTTAAAAAACTGCAATATTAAAGGAGAAATGATAAACAAAATAGTAATAGCAGACTTTCATTCACTTCATGGCTCAAGCAGGCAAAAGTTAGTAAGGATATAAAGTGTTTGAACAATAAAGTTAATGAGACTGATGAAAAAGATTTGTATTAAACTCTATATCCTGATAACTGAAAATCAATCTTATTTTTAAAAGCCCATGAAACATTTACCAAATCAACTCTCTGTTGGCCAACAAAAATCTTTTAGTAAATTCCAGAAATTAGAAATAATCCAAATCACATTTTCTGCTCACAGCATAATCAAATAAAAATGAATAGCCAAAATAAAAATCAACATCTCTTCTACTACTTGGAAATATAAAAATTATTTAAAACAACCTTTGGTACAAAAAGAGGAAACAAAACTAATATTGCAGAATGTATACAAAATAACAGTTAAAACATTACATACCAAAACCTGTAGAAGACAACTACTGCTGTGTTTAGCAGATATTCATAGCTTCAAATATATATTACTAAAGAAGAAAGTATGAAAATAACATGTTTTTTAACTTAAAAAGTTAGAAAATGAACTAGGAAATATACTGTAAATTAAACCTGAAAAAGCAGAACAAAAGTTAAAAGGTAAAATTATAAATTGAGCCAGAAACAGCAAATTAATAGAATTGATAATATAAATCTATGACATGTTTCCTTATAGAAAGAAAAAGTAATAAAACACTAGGTTAGCTTAACTAATCAATGTAGAGAAAGCACAAATACTATAAATTGGAAGGAGAAAGATAAATGATTTAAAGACACTGTGAGAGAATTAAAGAATTAAAAGAGTTTACTATAAAAGCATTATGCAAATAAATTTGAAGACCTGTATGAAATTAAGATATATAGATTTTCTGGAAAAACACAACCAAAGAAGAAAGTGGAATACTCTCTGAAAAATGCTAGCCGGTAGATGATTCTTCCAAATCCCCAAAAGGACAGATAATATAGAACAGTATTTTTCCAAATAGTGTTTTAAGACCAGCATTTTTTTACTGAAAAAGAATAGAATAATAATAGCATAGAGTGCACACTCAGAGTGAAGGGCAAATATTATGTGAAATTTTTGTATTAGTGGATATACCAGGTCTCCTTTTGAAGTTGTGTTTCTTACTATGGATCACTGTCAAAATACTCTAAAAGCCACCATACTCGAATTAAAGAATAAAAATAAATATAGAAAGCTCACAAAAAATTTTAGCTACCATAATAATTATGCTTAAACCTTGCAATGAAAGCAAGAAAAGAATATTGATCTAAAACTTTAAATTAAATATTAGCAAATAAAAGCCTGCAGTACATTGAAAGAACCATATAGTAACCAAGCCTACTCGATCTAGTACAGCAAACATGGCTCAATATCTGAAATTTATTAATATCTTTCAACATATTTATTGATAGGTAAAAGGAAGGGGGAAAGCATGACCATTTTAATAGATTCCTATTACTTGACATAATTTAAATTAGTTCTTTAATTAGGACCATTCCTTATGTAACAACTTTTAGTAAAATATGAGTGGGTGCATATTTTCTGGACGTGATAAACCAGCATTGTGCTTAATGATGGAACATTATACATATTCTCATTAAAATCAGAAATATATTAAGGATACCCTCAATCATAGCTATTATTTGTTATTTTTGTGGAAGTATTAGCCAATACAAATAAAGAAAATAGTGGAATAAGAGGCATAAATATAGGAGAAGAAAAAGCAAAACTGTCATTATTTTTGCAGATGGTATAATTTAATGCCTGTAAAGAATCAACTGAAAAAAATTCAGTTTGAGTTAAATTCAGTTTGTAACATGTTATAAAATTAATACTCTGCAATTACAGATTTTCTTTATACAAAAAGTAATCAGGAAATATAATGAACACAAAGATGCCATTCAAAATAACATCCAAAACTAAACCAAATGAAGTAAAAACACCCAAGGAGAACTCAGCTAGAAGTATACAGGCCCCATGTTAGTAGTTCTTAACCCTGACTGGGGTTAAGCTCTTACTAAATACACAATGCCTGTGCTTCACACTAGACCAATTAAATCTTTGGTGATGGAGCCCTTGATATGTATTTTTTTTTTTTGAGATAAGGTCTCACTCTGTTGCCTGGGCTAGAGTACGATGGCATCATCACAGCTCACTGCAACCTCAAACTCCTGGGCTCAAGCAATCCTCTTCCTCTGCCTCCTGAGTAACTGGAACTACAGGTGCAAGCCACAACACCTGGCTAATTTTTCTATTTTTAGGGTCTCAATCTTGCTCAGGCTGGTCTCAAATTCCTGAGCTCAAGTGATCTTCCTGCCTCAGCCTCCCAGAGTGCTAGGATTATAGGCATGAGGATATCTATAATTTTTTGAACCATCCAAGTGATTGCAATATACAACCAGGGTAAAGAACCACTACTGCATATGAAGAAAATATTCAAAGTCAAATACTAAATTAAAAGACACACCCTTTTCTTGATTTAAGGCAGACTTAAATCAATATTGTATAAATGCCATTCTCTTTAGTCTATAAATGCAATGTAATTTCCAATTAAAATAACAATAGGTTTTTAAACATAACAAATATTTCAAAGTAGCCTGGTAAGTTTTGATTAAGAAAAAGAAATGAGAGGGTACTAGCACTAATGGATATGAAAATATTTAAGGTACAGTAATTTAAAATACCACAGTATTGACAGAAGAATAAAAAGATAGAGAGAAAGAGTGAAAAATAGAGCCAAGCACATAGGAAAATTATGTAAGTGATAGAAGTGTCATTTTAAGTTATGCCATTAAGTAGATGAACTATATAATAAATGGTAATGGGACAGAAAAATAGTCCCATGACCCCTGGCCTCTAAGACTGTAAGCACCATGAAGGCAGGGACAATTTTATATTTATCAAATATTTAAATATCAAAAATGAAACCAGAAAAGTATGAGAAGAAAATTTGAGCGGGTATTGTGCACTATGATGTAGATATTAGTGTCAAACATTCTAAGCATGTATATGTGCAAGAATTTGTTTGAGGTTCTTTGCCATGATGAAATTTGAAATTAGCTGTTCATGTTTATCAATCTTTCCTGTTGTAGCTTGATAAATGTGTTTAGATAAAAAATTTAAATTCCAACATGGCAAAGAAAACTTCAAAGTCATGCATAATACAAAATATTTCCTAATTTTTCTTGTGATTATTTCTTTGAACTATGGGTTATTTAGAAGTATGTTTAATTTTCAAATATTTGGGTATTTTGCAGATATATTTTTGTTACTCATTCCTCATTTAATTCTGTTGTAATCAGAGAACATACTCTGTGTTATTTCAATCATTTTATATTTATTAAAACTAGTTTTATGACCCACCATAAGGTCTATCTTGGAGAATGTTCCATGAGCACTTGAAAAGAATTTGTATTCTGTTGTTGTTGCATGTATGATTCTATAAATGTCAATTAAGTTGAATGAGTTTGTTTAAATTTTGTGTATCCTTACTTATTTTCTATCTACTTGTTCTATCAGTTACTAAGAGAGGAGTGTTGAAGTATTCAACTATAATGATGAATTTGACTATTTCTTTTTTCATTTGTCAGTTTTTGCTTCATGTATTTTGAAGCTTTATAATTAGATGCATACATATCTATGATTGTTACACTTTCATGATGAATGACATCAACTTTTTCATCATTATGAAATCTTCCTCTTTATCTCTGGTAATATTCCTTGTCCTGAAATCTACTTTGTCTGATATTAATATAGCCATTCCAGCTTTCCTAGGATTACTGTTTGTATGTTATATATTTTTCCATTCATTTACTTTCAACCTATCTGTATCTTTATTTTCAAAGTGGTTTTTGACCCCATATAGTTGTGTCTTGTTTTTTTATTCAGTCTTGCACCTTCTGCCTTTGATTGGGGTGTTTCGATTATTTGCACTTCATATGTTTATCAATATGATTTGGTTTAAGTTTAAACTTTGAGATTAACAAGGAATGTACTCCCGTGTTGACAGCCTCCATTGCTTTCTTCTAGTTCACTGATTTTTTTTCCACAGTGTCTAATTGTCCATTAATCTCATCAAGTGAATTTTTCATGTCAGATATTATATGTCATCCCTTGAAAATCCATTTTTATGTCTTCCATTTCTTTCTTTATTATGTTAATGTTTTCCTTTAAAACTTTGAGCATATTTATAATGGCTGTTTTAAAGTCCTGTCTGCAAATTCCATCATCATGTCTTATTTTTTATTTGACTATTTCTGTTGACTATTCCTCCCACCCATCCCCGTTGTGAGTCACATTTTTTGCTCATTTGTAAATCTAGTAATTTTTTATCAGGAATTGTAAATATTGTGTTGTAGAGTGTTGGAAGTTTCTGGACTTCCTTTAAAAAGTGTTGAATTTGATTTACAAGTGGCTGTTACTAGTAGATCAGCTAAATGTTCTAGAGGCTGACTTTTAAGCTTGCTAGGGTGTGCCTACAGTAGCCTTTACTCTAGGACTAATTTAGTTCGATTACTAATGCACAACCTTTCTAGGGTCTTTTAATGCCCTGGATATTCGACAAGTCTTTCTACTCTGGCTGTTCAGAACTTCATTCTGCCCATTGTGAACTCAAAGAAGTGCTCAGCTTATGGTTCCTCGGGAGTTTTTTGCCTGGCCCATGAAGTTTTACTTTATTTATTTATAACCTATTTCAGATTCAAGGGGACCCCTGTGCAGACTTCTAGAGCATTTCTTTGCATAGTTCCCTTTTCTCTGGCTCTCTGCCCCACAATATCCAGTCTCCTTAGCCTTCCCAGTTATTGATCCCTGTTTCTTTGACTTAGCAAGATTGCTGTACTGTGCTGGTTTTCTCCTCCCTGCTCTGTGATCCAAAATGTGCCTCTACGGGTGGATTCGAAGTCAGGAGTTCGAGACCAGCCTGAGCAAGAGTGAGACCCCGTCTCTACTAAAAACAGAAAGAAATTATCTGCCAACTAAAATATATATAGAAAAAAAAAAATTAGCCAGGCATGGTGGCACATGCCTATAGTCCCAGCTACTCGGGAGGCTGAGGCAGGAGGATCGCTTAAGCCCAGGAGTGTGAGGTTGCTGTGAGCTAGGCTGACGCCACGGCACTCACTCTAGCCAGGGCAACAAAGCGACACTCTGTCTCAAAAAAAAAAAAATGTGCCTCTAGGCCAAGGCTGTGCCTCACAGCACTTGTATCTCCTCTCTTAGGGATCACAGTCTTATGCTGCAAATTTCTGAAAACAGTTTTCTTATGTTTTGTCCTGTGTTCTAATTGTTCACAGTAGGAAGGCAAGTATAATAATAGATAATCAAATGTGGCCTGAAGAAGAAGTCCCATTAGAAATACAAACATAACAAAGCGGGGCAAATGAAACACCACAGAAAAAAAAAAAAGGCTAACTTTCTTCTTACCTTTTATCCAGAACCCTTAGAATAATAAGGCTAACAACCCAAGGGAAAAATGACAAAATATATATATATATTTCCAACAAACCTATAAACAGATGTTCAATCTCAGTCTTAATTAAAGAACAAAATTAAAATATCTGTGAAAAACCATTTCTCTTTCAAGTGTTAGGATAAGCATGGGAAAATAGCCCCCTCTTTCCCTATCAGTGGTAGTGCAAATTATACTTTGTATCCACTTTGCAGGACAATTTGGCACCATTTTTTAAAATTTTAAATATTCTACTGCATTTGACCCAGCAATTCTATCTTTTAGGATTTTATCCTCTGATCAACTTGCACATACTGTCAGATACTTGCAGAGTTTATAATATTGAAAGTTGGAAAAAATCTACATGTCCAACAATTAGAAATTATTAAATAAATTACAGTATCTCCAGGTAAATCTATATGTACTAACACAGAAGGATGAATATAAAATACGAATAGAAAGGCAAATTTTAGAACAGAATCAATTTGGTAACTATGAAAAAAGAAAAGTTACATTCATTACAGGCATGCTTTTGCCATAGATATTTCATCCAACCCCATGACTTTTAATATTAAATATATGCCGATGCTTGTTTCAGTCTCATGTTTGCTTCATTCTGATGTTTAACAGTCTATTTTACATCCCATTTGGATAGTTCATAGGAATTTCCAATTTAACACATCTAAGGCAGAACTCTTGATTTACTAACCCTCTGCTCCCCAATCAGTCTTCTCCGTTTCAGTAAGTGGCACCACCATCCAACCACTTGCTCATGTCAAAACACCTGGGAGTCACGGAATTTTTCTGCTAAGCTCCTACTCCACGCCATTTACTGGGAATAAAGGAGTCAGAAAGCTGGAAGGTTAATAGAGTGTGGTCTAGTGTGTGCCACCGAACCGACAACTACCACAAATATATAACTACCACTTTTTAGCTGGCGATGAATTAGTCAGTGTGTCAGGCACTTCATATGCATTATCTCATTTTACCCTCACAAAACTCTGTAGGTGTTATTTCCCCATTTTATATTTGAATTAAGGATTTCAGGTGATAATGCTTTAGTGAAAAATGAGCCGTGTGTGTGTGTGTGTGTGTTTATGTACAAATCCTCTCATGTTTCTCTTCCTTTGTTGCAGCCTGTCAGACCTGCCAGTAGATGGTTACCAGGTAAAATAGATGCCCCGAGAACACCGGTTTGGTTGCAAGCCAGGCGCCAGTGAAAGCATATTAGGCACTCCCTGTAAGGTGCTGGTTCTCACAGCTGGTCTGTGCAGATACATAGAAGTCATTCTTCTTCGGTTATATCAAAATTGTCCTTTTTTCTCAGTTATATAAAATTAGCTGGTTTTATTTATAGAAGCACGTTGTTTTTTGAATAAAGATATTGAATTTGACTTATTTAGTTAGCCAAATTTCAAAACTTTTAAAAATTAGTTTTGTCCTGTTCTCTACTAAGTACCATTGACAAAAAAAAATTTAATAAAGACATGATGCCCCTGATGACCTCATAGTCCAGCAGGGGAGACAGACTTGTAAACAGATATGTTAAATTAGAAGGTGGTAAGTGCTCTTCTGAAGACTGAGCAAAAAGCTGTCAGTGCAAAAGCACAGAGGACTCTCTGCAAAGAGGACAGAGGGAGTCAAGAAGGTTTAACAGAATAGGTGACATTTGAGCTAGATCTTGAAGGATGGGCAGAAGTTTGCCAGGTGAATGAGGTGATCTCTATATAAAGTGCCTAGTATAGGGCCAGGCACTTGGTAAGACCCAATAAATGTTAACATCTAGTTCCAGTCAAGGAAGGATTCCAGGCAGAGGACACAGGTCATTTCAATTCAAGGAACACTTATTGAGTACCTTGTATATGTCAGACACTATTCCAGGTTCTTTGGCCCTGTGTGCCAGGCACATCCTATGAAGACAGATGATTATACAAGGGTCTGGTGTGAGCCACGTCCAGATCTACTATTTATAGATTTTGTTCTCAAGATGGAGCAGCGATGTTTGTTTTAACACTGCTGACACACTCCATGTTGATTGCAAACCCCTACTACTACAGCACTGACAGCGCTGAGACGTAAGCTGCTAATGACTGTTCTAGATTCAGTTTCATGAGGGCAGTGGTGACAGTCTAGCGTGGCTTCCCCTGTGTTCTGGGCCACTTTGACCTGTGCTGGGGGCTCAGGCTCAGGCATCAACTCTTCCTCATAGCATGGATATAAATGAAACTAAAAATATTTCACCCCTAAATACGCTTTTTTGACATATTTTGAGATGGCTATTTGGAGGGCCTGCAGGTGGGAATAGCCCTGCGATGCTACCTTTTGTGCAGGAGAGCTGCATCTGTAGAGAAAATCTGCATCAGTGTAATAGGCAGCCAGCCTTTCTCTGAGGCTCCCTGCTTCTGGATCTAGGGAAGATTAACTCAGCCAGGCTACCATCTGTTCTTTCTGAGGGCAGCTCTGAGATGGCCTAAGATATTTTCATCTGCATAACAAGACAGCCTTTGCCCATGCCTTTCCTCTTCTCTCCCTCCCATGACCTGTGATGCCACTTTCCCCAGAGCTCAGAGAAACTTGGTCTGAGGCCATTGTTCTTTGGGCTCATTCATTTCCCCTGAAAATTATTTACTTCTACCCCCTATCTCCACTCTCCCCAATAAAGAGGATATTTAAGCATTAACCATCTTGCCTTTCTTTGAGTTTTTCGTATGTTGTATGACTCCCATGTGTATGCATACATGTCAATATAAATCTGTATGCCTTTTTTCCTGTTGATTTATTATCAGTTTGTTTTGTAGACTTGAATTGCCAAATCTTCAGGGGAAAAATTTAAACTTTCATACAGATGGATGAGTCCAGATGCCTGCATTTCTCTTCCAGCTGTTAAGGGGGAAAAAAAACCAACTCCGTAAAATAATTTAAAGAGGTTTATTCTGAGCTGACCATGTGTGACCACCGGCCCAGAGCACATGGCCTCAAGAGGTCCTGAGAAAATATGCTTGAGGTGGCCGGGTCATAGCTTGATTTTATACATTCATGGAGACAGGAATTACATGTAAAATCATAAATCAATATGTAGAAGTTGTACATTGATATGGCCCAAAAAATGCAGGACATCTCAGAGCAAGGGCCTTGAAGTTATATTAATAGGTGGATTCAGAGATCCTTTGATTTGTAATTGGTTAAAGAAATAAAGCTTTGGCTAAAGTTTTGGATTGTTTTAAGATAAGGAAGTCTGTTAATTGGAGAAAAGCCACCAGACATATGCCAGACTCCAGTGATCTCTTATGTAAATTGATGGCCTGTGGGTGTGCTTTAACCTTTGTCTTGCATGGTTTTAGATCCTGTTAATAATTTAGTATCTTATCGTTACAAAGAATAACTCCAAAAAGGAGGGGGCATAACGAGGCGTGTCTGACCTCCCTTCTCCTCATGGTCGGCAATTCAGTTTTAAGGTTTTTCTGGAGTCCCCGTGGCCAAGAGGGAGGCTGTTCAGTTGGCTGAGGAGCTTAGGATTTTATTTTAGTTCACACAGCTCACTGATTCAGTAGGTTTCTCTTGCCCTCTCTTCAATAACCTCCTCATCATACCTGGCCACCAAATCTTGAAGATCTATTCTATGGCACAGTAGGTGATAATATAGAATAAATAGAATCTATACTGTTATGTAAATTTATTATACTAAAGACAGAACCTATACATGTCCACATCTAAAATAGAACATTTCTAAATGTAAGGAATATTCTATGACCGTTTTCAATGGCAGTTTTACTAGCCATAGCTGGGTTACAAACAATAGCAGTAATGTACCAGATGTTTTACGAACATCATTTTATTTAATTCTCACAGCACTTCTCTCAGATAGGAATTATTCTAACCATTATACAAATTAGGAAACTAAGAGACAGAACTCTTAACTTACCTAAAGCCAAAAATGGTTGAAATGGGATTTGAAACCAGGTCTATTCAACTCCAAACCTGCTTTCTTCCCACTATAGCAGTTTTCTAGTATTAATGCTACCACTTATTGTGTTTCTACCATATGTCAGACACAATGTAAGATGTTCAAATACATTCTCCCTAATCCTCATAAATTTTCTTTAGCACTTTTCAAAATTTTTTTGACAAGTAAAAATTGTATATATTTATGGTGTACATGTTTTATCCAATATATGCATATATTGTGGAATGGCTAAATCAGTCTATTTGATATGCATATTATCTCACATACTTATTTTTTGTGTGATGAGAACACTTAAAATCTGTCTCATTGACCTAAGAGAGGAAGCTGAGCCACAAAATATAATTTTAAAGAGTTTTCTTGAGCCAAGATGAGGACAGCTGCCCAGAAGACTCCAACCCAAGTAACCTTGGATATGAGCTCTGTTCAACCTTTGTTACAAGCAAGTTTTTAAGAGCAAAAAGAGAGGCCAAGGAGTGGGATGATACAAAGTTATTTGCGAGGAATTCTCATAGGTTTACAAAAATAACATTGATTAGTGGTTGGCTATACCTTGTAGAGCTATGGGGTATGGTGCCCAGCATGTGGCATTGTTAGGTCAATTTGTAGCTATTTGTGGTGACAGTCAGTCCAGAGTCCATACAGCAAATAGCTTTAAGAGATGATTACTTAGTGCAAGCCGGGAAGTGGGGCATGACTGTTGTCTCATTCCCATACACTTCTGGGCCTGATAATTTAGAGGAGGCTTGCATTCCTCAGATAATAGTTTCTTTTCTTTCTCACTTCCCTCTTTTGATCAAAATCTTTCTTCTTATGTGGCTCCGTGACGCAATGGATAACGCATCAGACTTTAAAATCTTTCTTCCTGGAAGCATTGATGATCAAAGTCTGAGTATCAAGGTGTCCCCTGTCATTCCTGGATAGTTCTGTTCTGTGTCCCCATGTTGTGGGCTGAGGGAAAGAGAAGATGTCTTAGTGAGGAATTTTAAGAGCCTCCAAAAGCCAAATTGGGATGGCATTACAGAGTGACAAAACTGAGACCTCAGTCATGTCATTGATTTACATAGCTGCTGTTGCTTGTTGAACCATCTCTAGTCTTAGTTACCATATATTAGTCAGAATTTTAACTCTTAGCAACCTTAATTCATAATGAAAACAAGACCAGGAATAAATAATTTTTTAACTATCAGTCACATACTAACAATTTATGAATACATATTTTATACTTTTTAGAAACATAAGCTTTCTAATGGAACAAATTTTCAATGTGGAACAGGACATATTTACTAACAGATCTAAATATTTTTTGTTTCTCTGAAATAAGAAGCCAAAAGTATACATAAGCTTCAACTCATATTTAGTAATTACTGTCTCAGCATTATATCTTATGTGGAAATGATCTAGATATTCAGTGAGTAGTCATCATTTAATTTAGCTTAGCAAAACTCTAATTATAGATATCAAAAAGATTTAAGAAACCCTTGTAAGTAAACATATGATAAAACATAACTATTATTAAAAGTTCACTTATAAACTTTTATCCCATTTGTATCCATTTAATTTATTCATTATTAACAATTATGTTTGAAAAATTTCATGAGACATTAGATAAATCTAGCCATCATCTCAAGTTAAATTTTCTGCCAACCATTTTTATATTACTATATGTTAGGCAAGTATCATAAAAACAAGAACCTTAAAGTTAAATACATGTATATTTTGCTGATAACTCAGAAGTCATAGTTATTTTTAATATAGCCAATATAATATCAAACTGGTATTATTTAACAAAAGATTTGCTCAAATCACATGAACTTGAAAAATATTTGGGCTTATTTATTTAATTTATGAACACTCACTTACCTTTAAGTTAATTTGGTACCCTGCAGACAATGTACAAATATGTATGTATAGGCATATATATACATGTACATATGTCTCTATCTAAAAACCAAAGATACGAAGGAGTTTAATGCAAAGTAGAGTAGAGCTTTAGACCTAAGAGACACACACACACAACTCTTCGGGCTCCATAAGGAAAAACAGAGGGTCCCCCCAAAAAGAGGAGTCTATGACACCTTTTCTGTGTCCCTCAAGAGGTCCCAGATCTGTTAGAAGTTCTTTTTAGGTCTCCTCATGTGTCATCAAAGGTGTAAAGAGAAAGGAGGGACAGACAGAAGTAAATGGAAGAGCAGATCTTAGAGGGGCCAGTTTGAGATGATCTTCTTTTCCAAAAGGCCAATGAAGTAATTAAAAACAAATAATTCAAATTAAGTCTTAAAAATGTTTTCAGTCTTGAGATAAGGGTATCCATTGAGGACAGGAATTTTGTGGTGAGTTTAAAGAACTATCACTCTGTTTCAAATCTGATCTCATCTGGAAGGCTGCTTAGCTAATTTCTTGGATGTTAACATTTCAAAGACCTGGTAAGATTTACATCTCCAAAGGACTGAGAAAAGCCTAGGGAAAGCTGGAGTGCCTTTTGCAAATCCTGTGGCAAAGTCAAGCTAGCAGTTTGAGCTTTTAAAGGGTTTTCTCAGGGAGTTAAAGAATTATCTAAAAATAAAGCACTTTCAACCTATGTAGTGACAAAGACAAAGAAAAGAACATTTTCAGGCTTACCAAAGGTGGGAACATGTGGGAAAGTAAATCATGGGAAGAGTAAAGTCTGCTTCTAGATCCTCTGGTGCTGCTTTCTCTGAGCTGCTGAGCAATTGTAAAGGGGCCTATCTTTAGGTGGGAAGGGCAGAGAGGAAGGCAAGAAGACCTTCGTCTTTGTAAATTCCTGTCCTGCCATCAGGCAAACAGAGGGAAGGGCAGCGTGTCCCCCTGCATTTTAACCTTTAGATCAACAGTACCCAGTGTTTTAGAGAGGAATATTTTGGTTTTCTTCACAGGCATTTGCCTAACTTAAAGGTAGGGTAGATTTGAACTCAGGCTTGCTAAGTTGTCATCATTAATCCATCATCATTGTCATCATCATTAATTTTTGCTCTTAGGCTTGGTGTAGGTCTACAGATTTTCTCATCAATTTGCTTTGGTGGAAGGCAGAGTTTTGCCAGGCAAGCCTTTTATGGAAAGTATAGTTCCTAAATACAAGGAACATTGGTCCCAGGTCTCAGGTTCGGTCTTTTCCCATCGGGAAAACCCAAGGCCAAATCTCTCATTCAATTTGTCTGGTTCTAAAACAAGCTTTTCCCAACTGTGCATGCAAGAAAATTTTAGGCATTTCAAAAGACCCCCATTTTGTCCATGTGGCTTATGACCATCCTGGGTTATGTGGGCCCATTCTCCTAGATATTTATAAGAGGATGCCCCATAAATGTTGTCCATAAAACCAGCTAGCGTTTCTAACAGAGGTTGTCCCTTAAAAGAGAGCTCAGATTTTTAAGCTTGATTTCCATAATTTAGAAACTTTTCGAAAGTGATCAAGGCCAGAAATGTGTCTTGGGTTGAAGTTTGCTGCTTGTGAGAATCATTCCTCAAGGTGTCACCCACGAGTTGTGAATTATGTGTCTCAGAATCTCTAATCACCTTGAGGCAGCAGAGTGCTCAAGGTGCTGGTTGACCAAACCTTATGTGCACCTTCCAACCAAGCTAAAAGTCCCTGCAGGTGTTTTTCTTGCAGGGAGATGCTGTGAGACCACTGTAAGTCATGGGCAAACATCCTAACACTTCCATAAAGTGTCTGGTCACCTAGAGCACCCAATTGGGTTTGGAGGGAGCAAGTGTCTTTTAACTTCAGAGTGAGAGGACACACCCTTATGCACCCTCTACTTTGAAACTAACAGGAATTGGTCACAAATGAAGATTCAAGTCAAAGTTACAAGTGATAGAAAGCAGCTGTAATTTCAAACTCATACTATGTGATTTTAGGCCAAAAGAAGTGAAACCACCAGTGCTAGACTGCCAATATCATAACCCAGACCTTCCGCCGCGAGGCAGAGGCAGAGAAGGCAGTTCTCTGCAGAGTTCTTCGCCTGACCGTGACCTGAAGGCAGGTTTGGTTTTTTGTTTTTGTTTTTGTTTTTTCCTGAAACCTGAATCTCCTGGCTCATAGACAGAGATGGAAACCTCTGTTCTAGAAAGGGAGGGTTGGAAAGAATAGCTCAAGCAAAGTCTAGACCTTAACCAAACAGTAGGGAGGTCCAAATCCAGGAGGACTCACCCCTTACACTCAACAGTGCTCTTGGAGCTGGAAGAACACCAGGGGTTCTGGCTGGCCAGGCACCGAGTCCAAGAAGACTGGCGAATGATCAGGGAAGATGGCGTCACTCTGCATCCTGCTCACAGCACCAAAAATGTCAACCTAAAGGAAAAAGCTGAGCCACAAAATATAATTTTAAAGTGTGTACTTGGGCCAAGATGAGGACAGCTGCTCAGAAGACTCAGATGCAAGTACCCTTGGATATGAGCTTGGCTGGACCTGTTATGAGCAAGTTTTTAAAGGCAATAAAGATTCTCCTGGAAAGCGACTAAAATAAATAAATAAAAATAGAGGCAATAAAGAAGGATAAGGAGTGGGATGATACAGAGTTGTTTGTCAGGAATTCTTGACTTCAAGCCTAGGTCTGAGACTTCAAAGCCTATTTACTTTCTATTATACTACACCAGTGGTTCTCAACCCTGGGCATACATTAGAATAAAATGGGGAACTTTAAACAAAGCCTTATCCCTAGAAAGTCTAATTTAATTGGTCTGAGACAGAGCCCAGGTGATTTTAATATGCTGTTTGGTTTGAGACCACTGCTCTCAAAAATTAAAATGAATAGGCAGTACAGTTCTATTTATCCTGATAACTTGGTGGAAATTGCCACTTGTAGACAATTTTTAAAGTGATTATATTTTCCTAGAAAGCACTGAAGAACATAGAGGAAGGAACACAGGATTAAGATAAACCTAACTTTGAACCTCAGCTTTGACATTTTCTTACTGAATGGCTCTTGACAAGTTACTTAACATTCTGTAAAATATTGATTATGGAAGAAGTAAAAGGTGTTCTTGAAAAGGAGGAGTGAATGCTGCCTCTGGTGGCCTCCTGCTGGGGGGTCAGTGTGCACATAATGCACTGAAAAGGCCGTGAGAAAATTCTTCTAGTTCTCCAGGTCAACCTTCCTCTAAAGCCCATCTTCTGCCTCCAACTCCCTCTGTGGAACATTCCCCAGCCTACCAGCAGCCTTCCTCATTACAGCTACTCAGGGGGTTACTTTATTGCCAGGCCACATGGAATTATTGGGAAGTGGCCAGGAAAGGAGTATTTCCTTTTAGCCATAGATGCCAGGGCAGGACATGTATGCTTGGAGGGGAGGAAAAAGAGAAGGATATTTTAATGCCTTATATTAGACATGAAATATATTTTACCATAGGGAAAATGGATGGTAATTTGGTTTCTTGGTTATTCAATTAAAGCCTATTCACAATTTTGCCAGAAATTTATAATACTTTATATCCATATAGCAGTGTATTTCAGTAACCTTTTGGGTTAAATAGGCTTTGAGGAATTAGTATGAAAGCTTAATTATCATTTATAATTTTCTGTTTCTGTGAGAAATATGAGATCAATACTTGGGACTCCGAGAAATAGTTTCTCTCATCTCTAACACAGCTTAACAAATATAGAATGAGGCAACTCAAAGAATCCTGTTTACTCTCTGGAGTTTAGTAGAACTCTTAGCTACTGATTATGAGATCACAACATACTTGAGGTCACAGACCATTTCTTTCGTTCGTGTTCCCCTTCCTCCTGAGCATCCTATCACATAGTATGAGCACAGTGTGGACATTAACATATACATAGATTAGATTTAAAATCAGTTATGACCTCACTGTCAATGGAAAATAGGACACTGGTAGTCCGTACTATGCAGTGACAGAACATTCCTTAAATTAATCACCCATCATTGCTGGTAATCAGGTGCCTTTGCTTTAGAAGGTGAAGTGGCTGTTGCAGTCAAATATAGTAGAAATTATGAGTCTGAGGGCTGTGGGGGTGGTTCTGATTGCACTAGAAAACTTACAGAAAGAAAATGACAAACTCAGGGATTTATATATTTAGCTCAAGGAGATTCAGAAAGTTTCCTGACTACCTGTTTAATAAAAGAATGTCTTACTTCTTGTACCATGGGGCTGAAATATCCAAAAAACAAACCTAAGTTTGCTTCTGCAGCTGTGTGCATTACAATGCAGCCTTTCTAGGCATTCACTGGGAGAGCAGGATCCTGAGAATAGGAATATTTGGGTAGGTTCTAATGAATCAAACTACCTTGAATTATTAATAACATATCCCACTGAGCTGTAGTTGTTGTAGAAGCCATCCTCCTCCTCCTCTATCTGATAATCTCAGTCTCTCTTTGCCTGATAACCTGTGATAATTTCACTTGAGGCAGTTGATTGGTAGGAGTATGATAATCTCTTCAAGGTTAATCCCCACTACTTCTCATTGCTTCCAGACCTAGACCTATTGCATAATTAGATTCAAATCCTGGAAGACTTCAGGGAAGAAGGGGAAACAAGAAAAATTAGAAAATATGCATGATGATTACACTCCTAACTTCTGCACAGTTTATGAGGCTATAGTTGGAATTTATAGCTCCCTCTTCCACTCCTCTTCTTGTGCTCCCTTTGCCCAGCTAACACTTTAGCTAGTTGTGATTATTTATCAGTCAGAGTGACTTAAACCTTCATTCCTGAAATATCTGAACCATTAATGGTTCTTGCTTCACTTGGTTTGCTTTAATCTTCTAGTAACTTTTACCATGAATATAGAAGTAATGAATTGTCCAGAGAATTCCTTAGTTTGCAGACATAGACCTCTCTCTGCTTTGTAGTCCCAACACTTTTTCCCTCTTTATAATCAAGATTAATTGCCCTTCTAGCCAATACAGTAATCCCTTTCTTTTCTTGTTGGTTCAGAGGCATGAAGGCCACCAAAGTGGGTGATGTGGCAATCTCAGCTTCCATTCAAAGTAACCCTTCTGGTGTTTCCTAGAGGAAGTATTCCTCCCATGGAAACTGGGAGCACAACATTGTAGGGCTGCAAACAAAAGTTGTATGAGTAAGTCATTAGGAATAATAATGAAGGCGTCACCACTACTTCTACACTTTGGCTTTTGGCTCTAAGTATTCTGGCTATGGAAGACATAGCATTATATATTAGTTGCTGGCTCAGAGACTATACTATAACTTGTGGGACAGCTCCCCAGACCCACAAGCGGCAACATAAGTAAGTTGTCAATAGATTATCCCACTATTTTATCAAGCCAGCTTCTTCCTATGGGCATGAAATCATTTCTTCAATTCTGATTCTTTAAACAAGTGTCCTGAGTCAGAAGCAGTATTTCATGTAATTCGAAGATCATGAACAAAGCAGACCCTAAGTCCATGGATTGTGGTGCTAGGCAAAAAAGGCAAGTCCATATCCAGATTGTCTTTTCTTCCATGATGATGGAAGTCCAGTGTAATCCATCTGCCATGGGGTGGCTGGCAGGTCCTGGGAACAGTGCTCTTTTAGGAGCTCAGTGTTGGTTTCTGATGTTGGTGAAGATGGGCACTCATCAGTGATAGTAGCCAGATCAGCCTTGGTGAAGGGAAGCCTGTGTTCTTAAGCCCACACATAATCAACATCCCTGCTGCCAGAGCCCATTGTTCAAGCACCAGGGTGGCTGGGGAAGGCAGCTAACTGACATCCACAGGATTAGCCGTATTGTTTACTTGATTTTTGAGAGTCTCTTTTACAGTGGATGACTTAGAGTAAGCATTCATTTGGGACACAAATATCCTCACTCTGCCCCCTATGAGAGCCTTATCCAAAAACTCTTCCTCAGACCTTCCTTTACGCAATCTTCCAATTTTGTTTTTCAAGTCCCTGACTCCTCAGCCAAATAGCCACTTGCCCATGAGTCAATGTAGATCTCTACTTCTGTCTGTCTGTCTGCCAGGCAAGGTGGACAGTCAGGTTTTAATACATCATGAAGCCATCCAACCTGAGGTCTTGCCACCTTCCTCAGGGACAGCCTCAGAGTAGGCTCTATAGTGTTCCCATTGGTCATGAAGCCAATAAATCTCTGTAACCTTTCTAGTCAGAATGAGACAAACTTCTTATCTTGTTCTCTTTACTTGAAGCCCTCTTCTCCCTTTCTTCTCCAGGGCTCCTAGCATAATCTTTTCTGTAAAAGATAAGAAGACTTTTTTAACCACAGACAGCTTGTTTTCCCCATGCAAAAAAATTCAGAAACAAATAAACAAAAAGAGAATCTGTCTACCTGCTTGAATAGTTGGAGAGGAAAAAATTGCAGAGATCTTCCCCAAAACACTGTGAAGTAAGTATAGCTGATATTATTATACTTATTCTAAAGACAGAACTGAAAAGTGGAAGGAGTAAAGTGGCTTTACAAAAGCTTCCGTAAGTACCTAAGAATACAAGCAGGAATGAGGATTTTGCTTTCTAGTACAGTGACAGGAGAATAAATGCCCAAATCGCATGGTCATGATGTATGTGGGGAACTCTGATCTATGAAGTAGAGAAGGAGAAATGTTGATTGGTGGGAGTAAGATGAAGAATCAGGAGCATTTAGGAATGGATGATCCCAGAGCACTGAGAAGAGGATAAAAATCAGAGTCAGGCTTTCCAGAAAATTCCAGCATAAGAACCACTACCATTGTTTCTTTTATGTTCTTTTTCTTAGTACATTATCAATAGGTTTTAGAGGCAAATTATGAGAAAGGGCATTAAAACATATTCAAGTCCAAAGAACTATTTCAAAAAGATTAACATAGCAGAGATGGGGAACACAGGTAACCTAGTGAAGAACACAACAACTTAATATTCCAAAAATAAATTGTAGTCTGATACAAAGTTGTATAAAATCATAACAGCCAAAGAAAAAAGAAATGTCATGTTTATATCAATTAGAAATTCTTTTTTCAGCAAAATTGAGTTCTAGTTAAGCAGATCAAGTGAATATTTTAAAATCAGTGTAAGTTCCTGAAATTTTGCTTGGCCTTCAAGTTCTGTCTGTTATAGATACTTTTATTTGTTACGATAGAAAACTCCACTGGCAGAAACAGGCCCAAGAATTGAGCAGGTATCTTGGTATTCTGGCAATCCCAGCTGTGTGACCTGAAGCAAGTCATTTAACCTCTCTAAGCCAATGGCCTGTTTCATCAATTATAAAATAAAGAGGTAATGCTAAATGTTCTCTAAAGTTTCTCCCAACTCTCAAACTCAATTATTCTATGAAAAATTTTGTTGTCCTCACACAAGCCCTTATTTAGGTTTTTAGTTGAAAAATAAGATAGGCTCCAGCAGGGGTCACTATAGTCTTATCAAGCCCTAAGTCTGATTATCTTTTATGTTGTAGTTGCTCTTTTTGTCTTGGTTTTCTGTTTGAGACTACATAGACTCTCTCTGTACCCAGATGTTATCTGAATTGATCTTCAAATTTGGGCAAATTTAATTTCATTCTTTCTTTTTCCTTCTTATACAAACCTCCCTGCCCATTTCAGAGAGAGTGATATTGCCCCTCTCAGTGGCAGCACTAGTGCTGCTGCCGCCAAATCCAGTATTACTATGTTCAAGTCCTAGGCTAGGCAGGTAGTTGGGTTTCTTTCCAGTTGTTACCAAGAGAGGAGAGCCTTCGATAGTCTTCTTCCACAGTGAATCAGGAATGGCCTGGTGACAAATATGGTAAACGTGATGGCGTATGACTTCTGAGGCTAGGTCATAAATGGCATTGCGGCTTCTGCCTTGGTTTATTGGATCACCCACCGTCATGGGAAGCAGCTGCTACCCCTCAAGCAGTGCTGCAGGGAGGCCCCCTGTCGGTAGCCAGCACCACCTCCCCAGGCGTATCAGTGAGCAGCCTTAGGAGCAGCTTCTTCCCAAGTGGATTGAGTCCTCTTCCCTCTCTGGACTCATGCAGAGCAGCCTTCTTTTCTCTACTTACATATAACCTCAGGCGGGCATGCTGGTGCACCCTTAGTCCCAGCTACTTGGGGGGCTGAGGTGGGAAGATCACTTGAGCCCAGGAGTTCAAGACCAGCCTGGGAAACATAGTGAGACCCCATATCTAAAAAAAAAACAAAAAAACTTAAAAATAAATAAATATATGTGTGTGTGTGTATATATATATATGTGTGTATATATATATATATATCTTCAAACAACTACCTCAGCCCTGATTTTATATAACCATACTTATTCAGCTGCCACAGCTAACTGGTCAAGTTTGTTTGCATTCTAGCCTGGGTAAGGTGCCTACCCCTTTAGGGCTGGAGGGACACAGTATGATAAAGCTGTGATGCAGAGGTAGAAGGTAGCTCCCAGGGAATGGTTCTGCAAATAGTTTCCTCCAGTGTCCCCCCCCTACTTCCCCCCACCACTAGTACTTCTCTTATCACAGTACTGATACTTAGCACACTGTAATCTAACTGCTTGCTTATTTTTTCATATCCACTCTATTCTATAGGCTCCTGAAAGACAGACTCTGGCTTATTACAGATATATCCCTAGCGTATAGCACAATACCCGGCACATAGTAGGTAGTAAAAAAATATTTTTATATAATAAATGAATTGTCTTGTTTTGAATGTGTGACCCTTATAAAAATACTTTGGTATTTTTGCTGTACACTTGCTAACACATTAATGGAAGAACCATCCACACAATTTGAGAACTGAATTTCACTGTTTACCAGTCAACACTTTGCTTAATATTAACATTTCCAAGACAGGAAATACCTGTAAAAGTTCAATGATATATTACCTTTAAAAAGAAGTCCTTTGATGCCATGAAAATCATATAACTTGTCAGTGGTACATGTCTACATTCAGGGACCAAAACAGTAATTCATTTTAAGTTTAATTCTAAAAGACTGAAAAAATATCATTACCACAATTTCCAGTTTGAGATCTTGTATATGAATCCGTTTCAGAAAATCTGGTATCTCACAGGAATTCTAACACTGTGATATTCTGATAATTCAAAGGGATTTATTCACGCTGTACTGAAATGTTGCAAGAGTGAACTACTTATAAAAGTAAGAAATTGTTTCTTCTGTTTTTTAAAGATAATTTATTTTTATCAAGCTAGTAGTTTATCCTCTTTTATTTAAAACAAATTAAAATACAAATGACCCAAATGGAATCATTTTAATAACTAAAGAGGCCATATAATTTACTTTGGTGATTACAAAAAATTCATGTAAATTGTGTCTCTCAACTTTACAGAGGCCAAACTTTGGATCTTGAGTTTGTACTAGAATATCCCTGTGATCTCTTTCAACTATGAAATTTCATGATTTTAATTATAAACACACAAACTATATATATGCTTAAAATTCTGGGTTTCTAAAATAGTTTTTAACACTTGAAAGAATATGATTACAAAGTATTGTATATTCATCATAGAAAATTTGTAAAATATAGAAAGCACAAAGATAAAAACTAAAAATCACTCAAAATTCCTTTATTCAAGAATAATTACTGATAATATTTTGGTTTATCTACTCAGTAAAAAAAACTATAATTGACTGACTATACTATTTTCCACAATCATTAAATATTTTTTACAAATGGACACGCCTGAGGCTCTGACTCAGGGGGATGGGCGGGACACGGACAATGTATATAACCTGAGCTTTTGTACCCCCATGAAGAGCTGAAATAAAAAATATATATATATTTCTTACACATTATTGTTTAATGACCATATGGTATTATGTCATATTAATGTTTGACAAGTTATTACATTAATATTCTATTGTAGGACATTTAGATTCTTTCAATTTTTTTTTTTTTTTTTGAGACAGGGTCTCACTCTGTCACTGGGGCTAGAGTGCAGTGACGTCATCATAGCTCACTGCAATCTCAAACTCCTGGGCTCAAGTGATCCTCCTGCCTCAGTCTCCGTAGTAGTTGGCACTACTGTGCCAGCATGCCCAGCTAATTTTTCTATTTTTTACAGAGATGGGGATCTCACTCTTGCTCAGGCCTGGTCTCGAACTCCTGGCCTCAAGCAATCCTCCTGTCTTGGTCTCCCAGAGTGCTAGGATTATAGGTATGATCCACCACACCCAGCTCAAATTTTTATTATAATAACAATTCAAAACACATTCTTGATGGTAAATCTTTTTATAAATTCATGCAAATGTATTTTTTAAAACACACACATTTTAATACATTTATTTATTTAGAGATAAGATTTCACTTTGCTGCCCAAGCTGGAGTGCAGTGGCTAATTTTGTTGTTTTTTTGTAGAGACGGGGTCTCACTATGTTCCCCAGGCTGGTCTCCATTCCCAGAGACAAACTCTGGAACTGTCAGAGGGGTCTCACTATGTTCCCCAGGCTTGGCTTCCCAAAGCACTAGGAATACCGGCATGAGCTACTATGCCCAGCCTAATACATATATTTTTAGGAATCTGAGTCACTTCTCCAAATTATCCTTCAGAAAGATGTATTGATTTAGAAGTCTAACAGAAGTATTCATAGTGCCCATTCCCCGCAAATTTCTTGCCAATGCAGAGTAATAGCCTTTTAAGAAATCGTTGTCTCTCTGGTCTGTGAAAAATACCATCTCTTTGTTGTGGGAATAATTTTGTATCTGATCAAAGGAGAGGACTAGATATTAAAACCAGAGTGCTATTGTCTTATTCTAACCTCTGTGAATAGAGTTTTACTTACATCCAGCTTATTGCTAGAAGCAGAGAAAAAAGAACATACTAGAAATACTCTATTGTAAATTTTTCATTTTTAGGAATATAATAATGTCTGTATTCATGAAAATGATGCTCTTCTGAACCACACATCTAAAGAAACTGCAACCATAGGTAGAAAGTATGTAGACAGTACAGATAGGATTACCATGGCAATAGATTAATGTTTACAGTAAAAAAGTCATTAAATACTAAACTAAAACAGTAATATATGTGACTAGAATCAGAAAATAAACATTCTTGGATGCCGTACAGCAGAAGTAGGGGAAAATTGAGTTTTGTTTAAAGTTATAGAAGTAAAGATTTGTATTCCTGGCCTGATAAATTTTTAAACTATTGCCTTTAATAGTATAATGTCTTGTTTTCATATCTTCCCTTCTTCATTCATAAATTTACTTCATCTTGGGATCATTTTTATTTATGTGATCTCTTCATTTTCATTCAGTCTTTTGGAGATATGATTCCTCTAAGGTCCAGGTCAAATTTGGCCCTGTGTGTAATTGTTAAAATGTTGTTAATAGATTCCAAACACAGCTGTCAGTATATTTTCACTTTGTGAATGCCCTGGCTTATAGCTTAACTGTGGAAACCTACAGAAGAAGGTAGAAAAATGGCCGGAGGCAGTCAGAGAGAGGAAAGCAGTCTACTCACCCAGCTTGGGCCAAGAAGGACCTGTCCTCTTTTTGTCCTCACCTGTCCTGTGACCAAGTGCTTGGCACAGCTACTGAAGCAGCACCCTCTGATTAAGGACTAGGGCCTTGCTTTTTCTAAGGCCCTATTCCCTTGCCAAGAGCTTCCATCCTCCTCCCAGCGACCAAAGAGGGTGAGTTCCTAGGTTGCTTTAGTTTGACCTCAGACTCTGCAGAAAAAGGCTGGGTGAACGTGGGCCTTGAGGACAGAAAGTAAGATGAGTGGGCTTAAGCAATTGAAAGGTACATATGCATCTTGAGGGATTTTCCAGGACATCATTTTCAGAGAAATAATATTTTTTAAAGGTTTTAACAAAGAGGAAACATGCTGTTTAAGCATTCTTCTAGTGCCTTTTATGGGACAAAAATTTTACATATTATTTCTAGTTTTTTCAGTAATCCTATGAAGCTAATATTATAACTGCCATTTTGTAGATTAAAAAAAAAAAAAACCCTGAGCTTTTGAAAAGTTAAATCATTGACTCAAAGTCATAGAGCGATGGAATGTGAGGACCAGGCCCGACTCCACATCCCTTACTCTTTCCATGCAACTTAAGTTTTAAAAGGGGCAGGGCAGTAGCGTTCTAAGTTTGCAAGTGTTTGTTCTTATATTTCTATCTAGATATGCAATATTACTTGATTTTTTATTTTGAACCATGTCTTCCAGCAATCAAAGGATTTATTACAGGATGTTTTCCTGCCAGCAAATTCTATTGAGCTAAATCACAAACACTGCCTTGCCTTCTGTCACTATTCATAATTTATTCATGGATTGCTGGTTCCTCATTGTAATAGCATTATATCTGAGTTATGTATTTTGAATGATCCTTTCAAGGCTTTTGGGAAGATGTTAAGGGAGAAGTGGAGAGAGGCATTTTATTGATAACTTTTCTTAGGAAACAAATTATTACTTTATCTGAATATGAGTCATTCAGATTTTTCTGGTCCAAAAAAAATAGCATTCAAAGAAAGTAAGGGATAAGTTGAAAGAGTAAATGCCCAGGATAATAATCCATGAGAAGCACTAAATATAATTTCCACGAATCACAGAAATTGGAAAGCATTTTTGATAATATTAGTGCAATGGACTGAATGCTTATGTCCCCCCCAAATTCATATGTTGAAATCCTGTTCCCCAGTGTGACGGTATTTGGAGGTGGGACCTTTGGGAGGTGAATAGGTCATAAGAGTGACCTTGTGAATGGAATTATTGCCCTTATAGTAGAGACTCCAGAGAGCTCCCCTGTCTCTTTCCTACCGTGTGTGAACACAATGAGAAGACGGCAGTCGGCGGTCTGCAGTCTGCAAGAGGATGCTCACAAGAGCCTGATTGTGCTGTCAGATATTTTGGACTTTCAGCTTCCAAATCTGTGAGAAATAAATTTCTGTTGTTTATAAGCCACCCAGTCTATGGTACTTTGTTATAACAACCCAAACGGACTAACACAATCAGGAATAAATACGATGAAATCTCAGGATTCAATCAGAGGGGCAGAGTGTATATATACACAATTATATCATATTGTGTTATACTATATACAGCATATACAGAGGAATAATCACAAGGATTTGACGGTACATAATTGGGGGAGCTGGCCAAGCAGCCTCTGCAATGCTATTGTATTCACAGCTGAGGCTGGAGCTTGCAGTCCGCAAGGCAGGCAGTGGTGAGGGAGGATGGATGGAAAGTAGGGGGAAGTAGAACAAGCTGGAACCCGCAAGCATGAGATGGACCCCGCAGGGCACACTGAAACCCACATCAGTTCTCTGTCTCTGACCTTTGTGGTGTGGATGGCCTGCAGAAGCCGGGCCTTTCTTCATGGAGCTGAGCACCCACACTGTCTCAGGAGTCCAGCCAAGGGAGGATCTAGGGGAAGGTGACTCGGTTCCGGTAGCGGCTGCTGCCTCACACCAGGGAGGACAGCCGGTAGTGAGGGACAGCGTGGCTGAGCTGCAAAACGGCTGCAGCTTCACGTCTGCCCTCTGCAGCTTCCGCAGGAGTCTCTTTGTGGCCCAGCCTAATCAGAAACTTACAGGAAAAGAAAACCCCATAAATTTAGCTCAGGCTAGCCAGGTTGACACATTACAAAGTTACCACACTAGATGAAAAGTATATTTTGTATATAGCACTGGAATAGAGAGGCCAAAGCGCTATTGGCTAAAATAAAATGAACTCTTCATGAAGCTAATTCAGGTGCCTTGCGACTAACACAGCCCACAACCATTCTCCTTCAGCGGGTATGAAGCACGGATCATCTAACCCTATTTCAGGGAGTTTGCTGCCTACCTGTATGTTGGCTAGAAAGCAGGGTGCTGGACTTTTTTCTCTGCTGTTAACCAAAATGCATGTTATTATTGCTCCTGCTCTGATACTGCTTACCCTTTTCTCTTCCCAGATAAATCCTATTTTAGTCCATTTGCTGCTATAACAAAATACCATAGATCAAGTGATTTATAAATAACAGAAATTTATTTTCTCACAGTTCCAGAGGCTGGGAAGTCCATCATCAGATTGCTGATAGTTTCAGTATCTAGCGAGGACCTGTTTCATCAATGGCATCTTCTTGTGGCACCCTCATGTGGCAGAAGGCAGGACAAAAGGGAGCCAAACTCATTCCCTCAAGCCCTTTTTAAGGATGCTAGTCCAATCCACAAGAGTTGAGCCCTCATAGTTTAATCACCTCCTAACGGCTCCACCTCTTAACACTGTTGCACTGGGGATTAAATTTTAACATGAATTTTGGAGGGGCACTAATGTTCAAACCATGAAAATGCCCTTTTCAAATTTCCATCTCTCCAACCTTTTTCTTTGCCTTTTGAATTAGTTTTCCATTGCTGCTGTAGGATATTACCACACACTTAATGACTTAAAATAGCACAAATTTATCTTACAGTTCTGGAGTTCAGAAATCTGAAAGGGGTCCCACTGGTCTAAAATCAAGGTGTTGGTACAGCTGTGTTCCCTCTGGAGGCTCTAGGGGACAATGTATTTCCTTGCCTTTTCTAATTTCTAAAGGTGGCCGAAATTTCTTCCTTCATGGGCCCCTTCTATCTTCAAAGCCAGCAATGCCCAGTCAAGTGTTTCATGGTGAATGATATCGACTCTTCTGCCTTCCTCTTCTGCATTCAAGATACACTTGTAATTAGATTGGGCTCATCCAGATAATCCAGAATAATCTCCTTATTTTAAGGTCAGTTTATTAGCAACCTTAATTTCATCTGCAATCTTAGTCCCCCATGTCATGTGACCTAACACACTCACAGGTTGTGGGGGTTAGAACATGGACATCTTTGCAAGGGGCATTATTCTGCCCACCATGCCTTTCCATCCTTTTCATGGCTTAGGTTGCTTGTAGACTAGAAGTTAGGGGGAGTGTTTGAGGCACTTTGCTGTCTGACTTGCCACAATCCTTACCCTGAGGCAGTAAGCACAACCTAGGTATTAGAATAGGGTTCAAACACAAAGGGGAGAAGAAATACTAGGACAAAAATCAATTAATATGGAGAAATATTCCCCCCTCAACCCCCAACAATAACATCCTGTGTTTATGAGGACCAGCTGTATGGTTGTTCTTATCTCCTTACAAGAACTTATTGGAAATAGTCCTGGTTCCAAGAATGTCTGGTGTAATGGCTGGGATTCCTATCACCCCAAGTGATAAATTTCCTTATCGTTCCCAAATTCATTTGCCTAGGTACTTGCTTCTCCACCCAGGGCAAAATCCTGCTCTTAAAGACTCACCACCCGACTCTCTTCCTCCTCATTGCTGTCATCTACAGCAGCTTACAACTGGCCTCCCTCTTCACTAAAGGCTGTAGCACTTCACTCGGATTTCCTTTCTACCACAATTCTGGCAATCATCAAAGATGATGTTCTGTAATCAAAGATTATAGGACATCTTTCTTCCTTCCTTCCTTCCTTCCTTCCTTTCTTTCTTTCTTTCTTTCTTTCTTTCTTTCTTTCTTTCTTTCTTTCTTTCTTTCTTTCTTTCTTTCTTCCTTTCTTTCCTCCTTTCTTTCTTTCTTTTCTTCATTTATTTATTTATGAATGACTGGATCTCACTCTGTTACCCAGGCTACTGTACAGTGGCTTCATCATAGCTCACAGCAACCTGAAACCTCTTAGCATAGGCGATCCTCCTGCCTCAGCCTCCTGAGTAGCTGAGACTACAGGTGCATGCCACCACATGTGGCTAATTTTTCTATTTTTTGTAGAGACGGGGGTCTCATTATGTTGGTCAGGCTGATCTCAAACACCTGGCCTTAAGCGATCCTCCTGCCTTGGCCTCCCAAAGTGCTAGGATTACAGGTGTGAGCCACTGCACCCAGCCCATAATCATTTTATTTTTAATCATCTTCTTCATCCATCTCAGCCACTGTGGAGAGACATTTACTGCTTACCAAATATCCATATGCTCCTTCAAATTTCACAGCCCCATTGTAAATAGATGGGCCCCCATGACTAGTTCTGGACAAAGAATTGTGAGCTAAAGTGACATGTTTTGCTTCCAGACCAAAGCATTTAAGAGCTGGTGCCCACCCTTTGGTCTTTTCATCCTCTGTCATAGGAACTTGGATGGTACACATAGGAATGACGGCATCTCAAAATAAAACCATATGAGTGATAGATAAACCTTGGTTTTATTTGAGATTTTTGTCTGGGATAGGAGTCAATATTTTAATGCAGAATAGCTTACAGTATACTGACTAAAACAGCTGCCATTCCCAGAGACAAACTCTGGAACTCATTGCTGGAAAGTTCTCCACCTTTGAAAACACTTCCACACACCTCCCATTCTTAGTTTATGGACTGAGCATTGTGGTTTGCTCCCTTGGCTCTATCACTGCTTCACTCGTGACTCTCAGTCCACTCACCATTCTGTCTTCCTCTCACCATCTCCATCCTGTATTTAGTCTCCTCCCTTGTTCAGTTTATATTACGTAATCCATCACTTTAGCCACTTTCCTTTACCTTGTCCACTGTCCTTTTGTAGAACGTGCCTGGCAAAGCCCCAATTCTGGCAAAGTCCAAGCTAAAGAACACAAGCAGAGAAAAATCACAGGAACCAACAGATTTCTGAGCTGTCAACAATACGTGGAAAGCCCACTGTTTCTTTGTAGTCTTGAACTATAAGAGTTCAATTTTACAGTTTCCATCTCCTCAAGCTTCTGTCCTGTTACCTACCCTTTACATGGAGCACATTAACTGAGATAGGTTTTTGAAAGAGAAAATAACATGCTGTCAGAGAACTACCACAACCTTTCAAAAATCAGCTTTACAAACCTGTTTCTGTGCACATCCTTTTTTTCTTTCCTCTTGTTACAGTGTTGTCTCCTCTGTCAGAGGTCAATCCTTCTACCTTAATCCTCATCCTCGTCCAATTTCTCAGGAACTTCATACTGTCAATTGTTTTTCCTCTCTACAGGAACTTCAGCCTTTGTCTTTGGTGTCCCTCCCACCAGCAAATAAATATTCTCAAGACCCTCCTCCGTAAGGGGAAAAAGTCAGCCTTGGTGTAACACGTCCCTCCAGCTGTTGTCCTGCTGCTCTGCCCGGTTGCTCTTTACCTTCGCCCACCCATTAAATGATAGATTTCCTCAAGACGGGTCACATCTCTCCTCTTTCCACTCCACACTCGCTCTTCAGGAAATATCTGCTTCAAAAAATTCAGTTTTCTTTTATTTACAGCGAAGACTTATGCTCTGAGCCCCTAACCTCTGTAGCCTACTGCTTAGCTGATATCTCCATTTGGATGTCTCACTAGTGCCTTAAACTCAACATGCCCAAAACCAAACCTGAGATATTTCCTATCAAATTACCTCCTGCTCCCTGCGTTATCTTGCTAAACAGTGTTAACGTCCACTCAGATGCTCAAGCTAAGCACCTGGGTGTAAACTTTGATGCGTCTCTATCCCTTCCCTAATTCAACCCATAAGCAAGTATTATTAAATTAATTACCTGAATATCTCTTAAGTTCATTCACTTTTATCTATTCTCACTATCATTTCTTTGGTTCAAGCCACCATCATCAATCACTGGATTGCTGCACATTTCTCCCCACATCTAGTCTTTTTCAGATCAAATAATACTTCCCTCTGCATTTTAAAAATGCAAACTTATCTTAAAATCTTTCGATAGCTACCTATTTGATCCGAAGAAAAATCAAGGTTCTTAACATTACCTGCACAACTCTGTCTCACTCTTTAACCTTGTCTCATGCCCCTCTTCTCTCACTTTCTACTTAATTCCTACAATGCAGGCGTACCTCAGAGATATTTCAGGTTTGGTTCCAGATGACCACAATAAAGCTAATATCCCATTAAAGCAAGTTATCCAAATGTTTTGGTTTCCCAGTGCATATAAAAGTTTCATTTACACTATACTGTAGTCTGTTAATGTGCAACAGCATTATGTCTAAAACAACAAGGTACATACCTTAATTAAAAAATACTTTATTGGCTGAGTGTGGTGGCTCACACCTGTAATCCCAGCACTTTGGGAGGCCATGGTAGGAGGTTTGCTTGAGGTAAGGAGTTTAAGACAACCCTGGGCAATATAGCAAGGCCCTATCTCCACAAAAATTTAAAAAATTAGATGGGTGTGGTGGCCCATGACTGTAGTCTCAGCTACTTGGGAGGCTCAGACAAGAGGATTGCTTCAGCCCAGGAGTTTGAGGCTGCAGTGAGCTATCATTGTGCCACTGCACTCAAGCCTGGGTGACAGAGCAGGACCCTGTCTCAGGAAAAAAAAGAAAAGCACTTTATTGCTGAAAAATGCTAACGATCATCTAAGCCTTCAGGGAGTCATAATTGTTTTGCCTGTAAGGGCCTTACTTCTGTGCCGATGGCTGCTGACTGACCAGGTGGTGGTTGCCAGAGGTTGAAGTGGCTGTGGCAGTTTCCTTTTTTTTGAGACAGAGTCTCACTGTGTTGCCTGGGCTAGAGTGAGTGCCATGGTGTCAGCCTAGCTCACAGCAACCTCAAATTCCTGGGCTCAAGCGATCTTCCTGCCTCAGCCTTCCCAGTAGCTGGGACTATAGGCATGCGCCACCATGCCCGGTTAATTTTTTCTATATATATTTTTAGTTGGCCAGATAATTTCTTTCTATTTTTAGTAGAGACGGTGTCTCACTCTTGCTCAGGCTGATCTCGAACTCCTGACCTCAAGCGATCCACCCGCCTCGGCCTCCCAGAGTGCTAGGATTACAGGCGTGAGCCATTGCGCCTGGCCGAGTTTCATAATGTAAGACAACAGTGAAATTTGCTGGATTGATTGACTCTTCCCCTCACAAAAATTTTCTCTGGAGTATGCTGTTTAATAGCATTTTACCCACAGAACTTCGTTCAAAATTGGAGTTAATCCTCTTAAACCCTGTCACTGCTTTATCAAATAAGTTTATGGAATAGTCTAAATCCTTTGTTGTATTTTAACAATGTTCACTGCATTTTCACTAGGACTAGATTCCATCTCCAGAAACCACTTTCTTTGCTCATCCATAAGAATCAATTTTGCATCTGTTCACGTTTTGTCATGAGATTGCAGCAATTTAGTCACATCTCCAGGCTCTACTTCTTTTTTTTTTTTTTTTTTTTTTTTTTTGAGACAGAGTCTCGCTGTGTTGCCCAGGCTAGAGTGAGTGCCGTGGCATCAGACTAGCTCACAGCAACCTCAAACTCCTGGGCTTAAGCGATCCTACTGCCTCAGCCTCCCCAGTAGCTGGGACTACAGGCATGCGCCACCATGCCCGGCTAATTTTTTTTCTATGTATATATTTTAGTTGGCCAGATAATTTCTTTCTATTTTTAGTAGAGACGGGGTCTCACTCTTGCTGAGGCTGGTCTTGAACTCCTGACCTCGAGCAATCCACCCGCCTCAGCCTCCCAGAGTGCTAGGATTACAGGCGTGAGCCACCGCGCCCGGCCCAGGCTCTACTTCTAATTCTAGTCCTCTCACTCTTCCCACCACATCTGCAGGTACTTCCTCCACTGAAGTCTTGTATCCCTCAAAGTCATCCATGAGGGTTGCAATCAATTTCTTCCAAGCTCCTGTTAATGTTGATAGTTAGACCTCCTCCCATGAATCATGAATGTTCTTAATGGCATCTAGCATGGTGAATCTTTTCCACAAGGTTTTCAATTTTCTTTGCCCAGATCTATCAGAGGAATCACTATCTCTGGCAGCTATAGCCTTACAAACTATATTGCTTAAATACTAAGATGTGAAAGTCAAAATTACTCCTCCGATCCATGGGCTGAAGAGTGGATATTGTGTTATCAGGCATGAAAACAACATTGATCTCCTTATGTGTTTCCCTCAGAGCTTTTGGCTGACTAGGTGCATTGTCAATGAGCAATGATATTTTGAAAAGAATCTTTTTTTCTGAACAATAGTTCTCAACAGTGGGCTTAAAATATTTAGTAAACCATGCTGTAAACAGATGTGCTGTCATCCAGGCTTTGTTGTTCATTTCTAGAGCACAGGCAGAGTAGATTTAGCATAATTCTTAAGCACCTTAGGATTTTCAGAATGGTAAATGAGCATTGGCTTCAACTTACAGTCACCAGCTGCATTAGCCCCTAACCAGAGAGTCAGCCTGTCCTTTGAAGCTTTGAAGCCAGTCATTGACTTCTCTCTAGCTATGAAAGTCACAGATGGCATCTTCTTCCAATAGAAGGCTGTTCTGTCTACATTGAAAATCTGTTATTAGTGTAGCCACCTTCATCAATGATGTTATGTAGATCTTCTGGATAACTTGTTGCAGCTTCTCCATCAGCACTTGCTGCTTCACCTTGCACTTTTAGGTTATTAAGATGGATTCTTTTCTTAAACCTAACGAACCAACCTTGCTAGCTTCAAAATGTTTTCCGGAGCTTCTTCACCTCTTTCAGCTTTCATAGAATTGGAGAAAGTTAGGGCCTTGCTCTAGATTAGGCTTTGGCTTAGGGGAATGTTGTGGCTGGTTTGATCTATCCAGACCACTCAAACCTTCTCCATAGCAGCAATAAGCCCGTTTCACTTTCTCATCATTTGTGTGTTTACCGGAGCAGCACTTTTAATTTCCTTCAAGAGCTTTTCCTTTGCATTCACAGCTTGACTAACCATTTATCATAGAGGCCTAGCGTTTAGCCTTTTGGCTTTAAACATGCCTTCCTCACTAAACTTAATCATTTCTAGCTTTTGATTTAAAGTGAGAGACATTTGACTCTTCCTCTCACGTGAACACTTAGAGGATATTGTAGAGTTATTAATTGGCCTACTTTCGATATTGTTGTGTCTCAGGGAATAGGGAGGCCTGAGAAGGAGGAGAGAGACAGGGGAATGGCCAGTCAGTGGAGTAGTCAGAACACAAACGTTTATCAGCTAAGTTCACTGTGGTGCCCCCAAACAATTACAATAGTAATATCGAAGATACTAGTCCTAGATCCCCATAACAGATATAATAATATTGAAAAAGTTTGAAATATTGAAAGAATTACCTATTACCCAAAATGTGACACACAGACACAAAGTGAGCATCTGTTGTTGAAAAATGGCCCTGATTGACTTGTTTGATGCAGGGTTAACACAAACCTTCGATTTGTAAAAAAATACAGTATCTGTGAAGTGCAATAAAGTTAAACATAATAAAATGAGGTAGGCCTGTACATAGAACATTGTAGGTGCTCCATAAATATTTTTTTGATGAATGAATTTTTTTTAAACAGTTCCTCAAACGTACCATGTTATAACATGAGCTGATGGGAAAGAATCCTTCATTCTTCTGGTCTGAATACAGAATAAAATATGCCTAACCCTTCTTTAGGTATGTAGCTGAAATCAAGACAAAGAGTCCCCTAAGTATCAGAATTAGAAAGGGAACTCTAAGCCAGAGTGCTAAGCAGAGTCTTATACCCAAACAGCTCAGAGAATTGTTGCAACCAGATATGGGCCTTAAATGCTGGGATTGATTCTAATTACCTCCCTGGAAGGAGATTACAGGCTTCAGGCCCCAGGAGGAAAGCTTAAACTGAGCCATTTAGATAAATCTTGGAGTCATAAAGAATTGTGCTGACTTTGAAATGCAGTCTAAGGGAACTCTGCCCATCAGCCCAGGTAAACAACAAGAAGGTTTATTAGTATCCCAGGGTCATGAATGAAAAAATATCACCTGCAAGAAATCAAAACCCCAGGTCTGTGCTATGCACAGATGGGAAGTCTGAAATCACATTGCCTATGTGGAGGGATTGAAGCTGAGAAATCAACCTAAGAAGGGATGCAATTCTTTCACTCAAGTTGACACAAAAGAGGAGTACCCTGTGGACTACTTCCCCACAGAGGACTCTTTGGTCAAAAATCATAAAACAAACAACTGTGTGTGAGAGTCAACAGATGAAACAGGAGCCAAGGCTTGAAAGAGTAGAATAACCTGAAAGAGATGTTTTTACAAAGTATGTTTAAAATGTTCAAGGGATGAAGGAAAGATTATAAACCATACAGGAAGAACAATAAGAAAAAAACACACACAAGGGTTTGAAAAAATATATTAGGAAATTTAGAAATCAGACATCATGCTCTATCCCAACTCAGGCGATGGTAAATCTTTATTCCTCTGGATACTCATGCCACACTTCTTCAACTCAAACTCCACTCATCTTTGTAGTCTCAGCTTAAATGTCATTTCCTAAGGGGACCTTTTGCTGCCCTCTGAGATGTTGATTTCCTCTGTTATGAACTCCCATGGCATCTTCACCTCTCTTTTTAGTAACACTCATCACAGTTATGATTTCTTGTTCAATGTGCGCCTTTGCTGGGTGAGGGTAAACGCCGTAATGGCAGGCACCGTTCCTGCCTGTTTCCCACCCGTGCACAGTGCCTAGCACAGTGTTTAGCACATGGATATTGACAAGGCAGCTGGACACCTGGGATCATCCCAGCTTACACCTGCTTCCTCAAGTAATTAGTAGTCTCTTTCAGCCTTCTTCACCCAATTTGAGTAATAAATTGTATGAATACCCTAATTGTTGGCTGATTGGTTTATTGAACCACAATGCTAATTCACTGTCTCCCTCTATTCCTGCTCTTAAAATCTCATTGAGACTTGTGGATTCTTTGATTCCTCTTGTTTTCTTCCAATTTACAAACTCTCCCCAGACCTCTTTTAGTTTTCTTTCTTACCTTGCTAGTTTAGACTGAGCTCTTTCTTGAAAAGTACCCTAAATCTCACTATCCCCCCCTTTTTTTTCCTGTCCTACAACCATGCAAATCTCTAGGTCTAAAATAATCCCCTCAATTTCTTTGCTTCTTTACCTGAATTAATGTATTTTGTGATTTTTCTCTAGCAGCAGAGTGAGTTGATGTCACCGCAGGTTCATCGTCTCTAATCTCAGCTGGGCCCTCGGGGCTTCCTAGTAACGCTCCCATGTCTCTGCTGTCTCTAAAATCCTGGCGAACCCCAAACGTGGCTCTGCCCTAGCACTGATCATACTGCATTGGGTTCTGTGTTTGTGAATCTGTTTTTTGCCACTAAACACAATTCCTTGGGGACAGGGCCCTTCTCTTATTCATCTCTACTCTAGCATCTAGCAGATTTCCTAGCACACATTAAGTGCTGCAAATAAGTGCTTGATAAATGAATGAATGAGGACTGGAGTGAATACAAAGGCACTAATGCAAGAAGCATAAGTAGGAAAAAGGAAGTTCCTTGCAATATTCATATTGTGTAACAAGATTAACACCCAATTTATAAACTTTTAACCATGGCAAAAGAGCGAGTGTATATTATGTTTCTTATTTATGAGGTATATAATAAGAAACATAATCATAATTGAAATTATAGATACGTTATAATAGGATTTAACTGCATTTTTATGCTAACGTCTATCTGGCCTCGTATGCCTCTGTGGTACCTGTTCTGAGCTGCCTAAAGGGCGTTGGGACTCAAGAATATCTGAAAATTTTGTCACTGGAGGTTGCCAGTTTATATATTCCAAATATAATCTCAGCCTTATAAAATATATTCAGTTTCACTGAGTTGCTCTAGTTTCTCCCCTAGGAAAATCTCCTACCTACATTTCTAACCATCTGTGCCATTATGTACAAATATTCATCATAATTCTAATCCTGCTTGTCCAATATCTGTTGGCCCTATCCTACCTCTGCTGACTTCCCTGTTCTTGTTTTCCAGCTCCTAACCATTGGTAGTTTTAAAACTTTCTGGCTTCTCTCCTTATACTTATTATCTAGATTCCTAGATGATTCTTAATCTGGCAACCATGACGCCTTTATCTCTCTGATCTAGATCAATTCTTGTCTGTACAAATCCTAGCCATAGTCCAACTGAGGTATCTTATAGCAATCATAATCCTAAATATTCAGGAAATTCAACAGAGTCAACAAAAGCTTTTATGTAACTATATTCCCCCTTTATTTTTTTTAAGACAGGGTCTCAGTCCATTGCCCAGGCTAGAGTGCAGTGGCATCATCATAACTTACTGTAACCTCAAACTCCTGGGCTCAAGCAATCCTCCAGCTTCAGCCTCCCAAGTAGCTGGGACTACAGGCATGCGCCACCACACCTGGCTAATTTTTCTATTTTTTGTAGAGACAGGATCTCACTATGTTGCTCAGGCTGGTCTCAAACTCCTGGCCTCAAGTGATCCTCCAGCCTCAGCCTCCCAAAGTGCCAGGATTACAGGCATAAACCACCACACCTGGCCTTGACTATATTCTTTGTCTCCAAATCTAAAAAAAAGAAAAGTACTAATAGTTCACCAAAACATGTTTTCTCATTAGGATTTAGGGTAAACAATTGTCCAGCAACTTAAGAAGTGTGTTTTTCATTGTGGTAATATTATGTAGTGACCATCACTGAGGAACAGCTTAAATTCACCCAACTGAGGAGATTCTATTCCTAGATCCTGCTATTCTGCCAGCAAGAAACATAAGCTGGAGAGAGAAGGGTTGAAATTAGAGACTGCCAAGTAACCTTTGGCAACTATGTGGGCCACATCTAGGTGGAGGAGAAGGGCCATTTTTATATGGAACAATGTTCTTCTTACTCATATGTCTGTGCCATTATGCTTTTGCATTTTAATATTAAATGTGTATTACTCAGTATCTAAAATGTGAGAGGCACAGTGAAGTAATGGAAAGAACATTCAGACTAGACTGGGTTTCTAATTGATTCCGATATTTACTAGGTGTGAGACCTTTGGCAAGCTACCAAATTTCTGTATGTCTTCATCTGTAAAATGGGAATAATAATTCTTCACTGGGTTCTTAGATAGTACATTTAAAAAGATGTTCAAAGTACCTAACGGAACATCTGGCACAAAATAGGCAATTATTTAAAACAAGTTTTCATTAAAGTTGTCATTCCATTATTTGTTTTTGTCTTCTCATTCATCCATATACTTGGTCTCAGCACTTCAAGTTAGAGAAGGAAGTTAAATGGAGTTTTAATTTAGTTTGAGAAATGTCGAATCAGTCTGGTTTGCCAATAGGAATAGGCTATTTAGATGAGTCTATTTGATTTCAGGATGATGTCCAACCTCATCCTTCAGCAGCGTGAGTACTGCTTGTTCCAGAAGTGCACTGCTGAAAGACTGGAGTCATACAAAGTCAGGTGTGAGTGTCTGGAGAAATCAATGCCAGGACACAGTTTTGGAAACATGCTCATCCAGTCACATTTGTTGCTATTCTGTGCAGAGAAACTGGACTAGACAATGTGAAGTGATGCAAAAGAACAGATCAAATAATAGAACTTTACAGCATCAAAAATGTCTTATGCTTGGACTTGACTTCCAAGATTTTAAAATATTATTAAAGATCAGAGTTCAATGCCTTCATTTTATGGATGAAGAAACTGGGGCTTCTAGAAATCAAGTAACTTGCCCAAGTGAACAAAGCCAGCTCTCTTTCCTGATAATCCAGTACATGTGCCCCTAAACCCTTTTGATCACACACTTTCTACTCCATGTACAAATTTAGGGAGAAATCCAAATTTTAAGTAAGGACGACTTGAAAAGATATATAAACCAATGTAATCACTTCCAGTTACATAAAGAATGTTAAATTTATTATTATCAAAAATTTCCTAAAAAATGTTTGGAAAGACCACAAGTTATTCTCTGTGATTTGGCTGGGAATTCTCTTGGTGCCTCAATGGCAAACCCTCCCCATAGAATGTGGATGTCCCCCGGAAGGAATGCTGAAGTGATTGGAGTGACTGGACTAGGGGGCAATGAGTAAGAGAAGGTCTCAAACAAGATCTTAGTCTGGCAGCCTGGATATGAAACCCACAAGAAGTGTCTAAGAGTGGGCTATGGGGATCAGAAAGAGAATGGGAGACTAAGAAGTCAGGAGAACAGAAAGCAAGCGATGGAGCTGGTGGGAGAGGCTATGTTGCCTGTCTGTTCATTTGTTTTCTGAACTTCCTAGGATTCTTAACAAAATTTCATAAAGTCCTCATTTCAAGATATAGGAAAAGCAAACATTTTCTTCTAAAAAACCTTAAATATAAAATTTTAACTTTCAAAGAAAAGTCGAAGAGGCCTCATAGGTTGGCTGGGACTCTAACTGAAATTTGCCATACTTTCTCAAATTCTTACTGGAGAAGGGCAAAACCTAGCTATCCCTGTCAAAATTCTTATGTGGGGTTTCTACTTTCTTTTGTTTCTGATCACTTCATAAGTGCTAGTTTATAATATAGTGGGAGAAATGAAGAAAGAATCTATATTAATAGGCGTGTTTTTATAGCATCCTTGACTTAACTGTGAAATTGTGTCTTCTGCCTTTCAAATCTCATCGATTTTCCATATATTAATGTTATGCCAGGATCAAGGGAAAAGACAGTTGTATTGTAAGAAATAGGAAAACCAGGCAATCAAGAGTTAGAGTTATAGGTCAGCAAACTGAGGGTGAAGGAGTTTGTAGTAACGAAGCACTGGAGCAAGTGTAAACGGCATATCTAGGTTTCGCCAGCCTGTGGGTATAATGCAAACATGACAAGGCTTGCAGCCACCAACCTGCCGTTAGCCCCTATACTAGTTTCTCTACTTTGTTTCTAAGGATGCCCCAAGAACTATTCACAGTCTCCTTCCTTAACAGACCTGCGTGCTGCCACTTATGCTGACAGATCCCTCTGCATGAGGTAGACAGTCTCTTTCAAGAGCTTCAGAACTCCTGCAGATCCCCTGCTGGTCGTGTTGCTCCACCATATGCCAGCCTCTAGGAAGGGGGCACTCTTCCCCACTGGCTCACTCTGTCCTAAGCAGGAACAGGCCTTTCCTTCCAGTCCTAAAACCTAAATAATCACTAGGCCCAGAGAGAAGAAAATAATCCCCACTCACCTGAAAACTAAGGCCTCTTCCCAAGGCCCTATTCCCTATCCCAGGATCTGCCTCTTACAGTTCTTGAAATGGGACTGTCCATTTTCTTCTAAAGAAACCTGTAATTTTAGGGTGTGGACTTGCCCTATGAGTCCTAGGGAAATGGGGCTCATATAACAAAATGAAATAGCTCAACATCAGAAAATCTGGTTCATGTAAGCGTTACTCTTAAGTGCCACATTTCAAGGGTGTGACTGGCCTAGGGCAGTCAGGGGCTTTCAAACTTTAGCGTGTCTCAGGATCATCTGGAGTATTTATAAAATAGAAATTCCTGAATCTCAGCTCCAGAGCTTCTGATTCAGTAAGTCTGGTGTAGGGCCTGAGAATTTGTATTTTTAACAAGTTTCCAGGTGATACTGATGCTGGTGGGCCAGGAACCACATTTTGAAGATGACTGTCTCTAGTGCTGATGAGACCTGGAGAAAATCACAATGAAATGCAACAGTCCCACATCAGGATGTCTGGACCACTCAGTGATACATGCTGCTCCCGTAAGTGTCACGTAGTGAGGGTACATTTGGCCAAGGAATGTAAAACTATATTGTAATACGTTGAAAATTCCTTTTACCTTAAAAATTGACAACATTTCAGACAAAATACCACAGTGTGAGGTGGCAAATCGTCACAAAAACTAGCAAGCATCCCCATGGCATCACTGTATTCAAATTTTCACAGAGAACAAAGAGATTCAGATCCACATAAGACAGTGGTCTCTTCATCCTGTTGAAATACTGTCATTTCCCCTTGGACATCAGGGAGAGAATTAAGTATGTTCTTTAAAGGCCCTTTCCTATTACCTAATCCTAGATTTAGCCCAGACTTTGCTCAGATGTAAGTAGAAATCAGTTTCAATAAAAAGAATAAATAATAATGGTATTATTGAATAAATACAATTATTTCATTTTCTAATGAAATAGTAAGAAAAATTAGCCATTTATTTTCTTGTCTTATATAGGATGATTACATCACTTAGATAACATCACTGTTTATTATCATAGATTTGCCTAGTCTCAAAAATGATGTCATAGTAATCAGTGATACCTAGAAAGATAAAGTTGGGGAATAAAATGCTTCTGGCCATGTCTTATAGCTGTTAGTGGATGCTGGCACTTACTGACGCTGTGTTTACCATTTGAGAACATCCTCAGCCTCTGTTACACACTGCAAGTCTACCATAAGGAAGGGACCATGAATGTGAAGCGGAGAGCTTAGCCCAGGTGCTAACCTCAAAGCTCTTCGAAGCTCAAAGACAGGGTGCAAAATCAGAACAATTTCTTTATGACTCCTAATCTTTCCAAAGGGAATTGGTAGAGAATTGGAAATCAGTGATTCTAGTTTTGCTCTAGGGTGATCACTTAGGCCTCTAGGAGAGCAGAGAGCCCCTCAGAGAACAGGGAAAATTCTGGTCTGTGTGTGGACATAGCAGGGAGATTGGTAACCACAAGGAGATTACAAACTGAGAGGTGAATGGGATCTGCCAGGTGACCTGAATATCTCATCAAAATGCCTACTTTGAAAACAAAACAAAACTTCAGTTGATGTTTCTCTGTTGCTTTGTTTGTTTCCACCCCAGAAATGAAATCAGATTCCTTCTCATGGCTGAGTCCCAATACCAGTAATCAAATTACTGAGTGGTTCACCATCTCAAGTAGAAGACTGAGCCTCAGAGTGCCAGTGTCCATTAGCCATCAAGTGACATTGCATCAATAAACCCAAGTAGAGGTATGATATTACACTGTAAATGCATTTGGAGGATTTTTATTATCATTCTAACCTAGTGAATGTGCCAACATCAACTCTTTCAACCCTAGGTAAACTAAGCTAGGTATTTAGAGAGATTAAGTCTTTCAGGACCAGCTAGGTTGCCATTTAAGGTACTCATGCAGGCAGTATTAAGCCTCCCTGGGTCTTTAATGTTTGTCCTTAAAATGAGACAGATAGATAGATCAAGAAGCAGAGTTCATACCTGAATGTGCACATGTATACCCTAAAAAAACATAGTATTTTTTTGTGTGTTTGCTTATAAATTTTATACATATTATATACATTTATTTATTATTTCACTCAACATTATGTTTTTAAATTTCTTCATGTTGCCATAATTATAAAATATTTTCTTCTCACTTATGCATGAGAACATGGTATATTCCTCCATTTATTCAGGCCTTATTTGTAACCTTTAATAGAATTTTACATTTTTCCTATATATTTATTGTTGATTTATGTAGGAGGATTTATTAACGCTTTTGTTACTGCTATAAAGGATGTCTTATTTTCTAATTGTCAGAAAGAGTAACTAGTACAGATTTTTATATGTTGATTTCATATTTACTTCCTATTTCTTTTTATTTATTTATTTTGGGGCTTGTATTTTATTGACCAGGACCTAGAGTGTTCTTGTAGGTATCTACCCATTTTATAGGTAAGTATCTCTCTTCTTCCTGAATGCCGAATGTAAAGGGAATGCTTCTAAAGTTTTTCCATCATCATGAATCTTGCTGTAGGTTTTTGATAGATAACTTTATCAAAGCAGGGCAATTCCCTTCCATTTGTAGTTTGAAGAGCTTTTTATCATATATAGTTGTTGAACTTTATCAAATTCTTTTTCTACAGTTGTTAAGCTGGTCATATGACTTTCCTCCTTTACATCCGGCCTTCCTGATATTAACTCTATGTGATCATGATGTGTTATTGTTATTATTAATATTATTATTTATAGCATGTTGGATTTAGTTAACTTTTTAGGAATTTGCATCTATGTTTATATGTGAAATTGATCATAATTTTCTTTTCTTTTTTTCTCCTTATCAGGTTTAATATGAAGACTATACTAGCATTATAAAATAAATTGAGCAGCTTTCTCACTGAGTCTTAGGGTTTCTTGTGATCCTTGTCTATAAAATAGTCTAAACTCAGCCAGTATTAGAAGGTGTTTTTCTTTTTTTAAATAACTTGTTCTATAGCCTTAGTTCCTGTTAGTCTATTGGAGTTTTCTTTCATCTTGAGCAATTTTGAAATTTTATCTTTTTCTAAAACTCATTTCTGTTTCATCCAGTTTTTCAAACTTCCTAAGTTGTAGTAATTCATGGTATTCTTTCATAATTAAAAAATTTGTCATTCTTTTAGTTATTTTCACTTATTTATTCACTATATTGTTCATTCACATCTTCCTGACTTTTTCTCTTGATCAGCCTTTCATTCCATTCTAAGTATTCTGAAATTTTCCTCATGATGTTCTCCTTAATTTATTTATATCAGTTATGGAGAGAGGGACAACCTAATAGAATGAGCAAGAATCTCAGCAAAGGCACTCAACATATATATATGATATATATGTGTGTGTATGTATGTTAATATTTTTATATGCACTTTTTGAAGTTTACATAACATAGTACTGCATTTCTCTAACCTGATGAGTTGAGGCCATTTACAATGATTATAATTACAATTATTATTGCCATCTTTTGGGTCATCTTTTTACTTCAGCCATTGCTGAAGCCATCACCTACATACAGGTATAACCCAACAGCACATTGTCTCAACTGTACTTTGGACCTCTTGGTTTCTACTCCAGAGCTTCTCTGCTACCACTGCCTGGCACACCTGCAAGAACCTCTCACCATTATGACATATGGGCAAACCACGAAGTGCAGAAGACTTAACCCCCATGAGTAACCCTTGATCAGTGAAATATAGGAGCTATGGGATAAATATTTCTCTCTTCCATCCCATGGGTAGATAATTCTGAAGTACATTCTGCATGGCTCCTCAGAAGTCCCTACTAGATTGAATTCCAGTTGCCCACCATGGTAATCAACTTGACAATTCACCATTATATTGGCTTTTCTTCCCTGTTTCACTTTCCTCAGTCCCCTACTCCTTGGGATTCATTCCAAAGTAATCTGCCTGCATACAAGACCTTGATTCAGCCTCTCTTTTCTGAAGGAAACTGGGATAAGACACCAGGCTCTCTTCCTTTTCTTTTTCTCCTTTTCTACTGTCTATTGGATAATCAGTTTTCTTCTGCTGTTTTGGAAGTTACTCATTTACGTTTAGTCTTCTGGTGGTTACTCCTAAGTTACTAAACCAGAGAGAATATCTAAAGCTTATAAATACCTCAGTTTTCCCCCCAAACAAATCATTAATCTTAACTAGCTCCTATCACACTTTGATCTGTATCCTTATACTCCAATTTCCTATTTGTATTATTTAGCATTTTAATTCCAGATTCATATAGATCAAGTGTTTTATGTGTAGTAATTTTTCATTTAGACAATAATAAAGTCTACAGTTCTTTATTCATTCATACTTATCATATCTCACTGCCTGCTCCTGGAGCCATCTCTCTTTTTCCTAGAGTATGGCCTATAATAGTTATTTCAAAAAGAATGTCATGATAAATTTTCTGAAATATTCATTTCTCCTCATATTTAAATTATAGTTCAGCTGGGAAAAAAAGATTTTAAGAGTAAATGTATTTTCCTTCCAATTAGAGATCTAATTATTTTTCACTTTAAGCTCATCTTTACTCCTTAGCACAATCAACTACCTTGGTTAGTAACATTTACATTGAACAAAAGCCTAAGCCTTGGCTTATGTTTCTCATAGGGAGTGTGTGTGTGTGTGTGTGTGTGTGTGTGTGTGTGTGTGTGTGAGTGAGTGTGTGTGTGTGTGAGTGTGTGTGTGAGAGAGAGAGAGAGAAAAGAAGAGGACAAAAAGGGAGAGGGAGAGGAGAGAGGGACGGGGAAATGGTCAGGGACCTGTGGGCACTACCTCCTCTGACTTCCCACCCAGCTGGATCCAGGCTCTATCCTACTTTCACATGGCTGCCCCCAGTTGATACTCTTTCCATTTCCATGAGATCAATGTCATTGGCAATGCTCTGGATCTGGGAGGTTCATACTTGTGCAATATAAACATGTGTTTGTGCTGGCGCACACCAAATGCCCGGTTTTGAATTTCTACACAAACCTTCAAGCCCTGGTCAAACCTTCAACATTAAATAGAAGTATTTCCTCACTCTGGCCCCAGTTTGGCTGCCTATGATTACAACTCATCCATTTGTGATCATAGGATCCTAGTTTTGGGGTCCCCACAGGAAAATGAGGAGGAAGGAAAATGGACTCAGTGCTCTAAGTCCATTTGATGCTACTATAACAGCATACCTAATACTGGGTAATTTATAATGAAGAAATTTATTGGCTCATGGTTCTACAAGGCTAACAAGTTCAAGATCAAGGGGCTACCTCCTTCCTGCCTCATCCCATGGCCAAAGGCAAGAAGGCAAGAGAGTGCATGTGAGACAGCAAGAGATTGAACTCACAGCCTCAATCCCTTTAATACTTCACAAGGGTGGAGCCCTCATGACCTAAATGCCCCACCTACTGACACTGTTGCACTGGGGATTGAATTTCCAACACACGCTTTTTGGGGGACACATTCAAACCACAGCAAATTCTCTGCCTCAATCCATATCCCAGTTGTGGCCCCCTGCCCTCCCCTCCACCCTCACCACCATTTTCTCTCTACATTGAGATTTACGCTACCTTCAGATTCTTAAGGACCACTCAAAGGGTTTATTCCCATTGCTAAGTTGGGTTTCACGAATTTTCACCTCTCTCTGGTCTGCCCAGAGGTAGGTGTGAGGTGGGAGCTGGCAGCCTCAGCTTAGTTTCCCATCTGGCCCAGAACTGGTTTTGCTTCATTCTTAAACTCTTCTGTGGCTATTTAACTTTCTGTGAGTGTATTTAGGCAGATTCACATTTTTTTCCCCCCAAGACCCATTACCTAATCTACTAAATGGATTCTAAAACTAGCTTACTATGGAAATAATACCTCAAGCTGGAGAGAGGCAGAATAGCCTAGTGACTATATGAGGGTGTGGAATCAGGTGGCCAGGGCTCAAATCCCAGCCCACAAGCCTCACCAAAGCTGTGACTTCAAATGAGTTACTTAATCTCCCTAGATCTTGGTTTCCTGATCCCCAAAATGCAAGAGGCTGATGCAGATCTTTTCTCCCTGTTACTTTTCTTTGCCAGGCAGGCTGTATAATGGACCTTCCATTTCATGCAGGTGGCAGGCTAGCAAAGTGTGGTAGAGCTAAAATATAGTGGCTTTTTAGAGAAAAAAATATCAAATTGCAAGTACAAAATTAGATACAGAACCATAGAAGAGGCCTGTGCAAGTAGAACCCCCGAGACTTAAGCTTCATGAGCTTCACTGCAAATCTCCTCTGCTACAATGGGAATGATAACAGAATCTACTTTAGTGTTATTCTATGGTGTTATTATTAAGTATTTTTACTTAATATAGTCTCTGGAAGATAATAAGGGTACAACAGGGTTAGCTTTCATTATTCTTAGAGAAAAAAAGTAGGGTTCTGTGTTGAATGAAATAAGTGTGGAATTCGCTACACACAGTCTTTCACAGTCTTTCACTCTTAGAGACTGACAATGTATGTTAGCAGAATTCTAACACAATAAATGTGCAGATAACTAGTAGTTTCTTCACTTTGAAGCTGATCTGGTCTTCTTCCCTTGCTCACCCTCCACTGCTCAGAAAAACAAAAACAATGTCCAATCCAATGTAAAGTTCTATCCCATATTCTAAATAGTTCCTTTAGGTAGTGCTCAAGTTCTCTTGCATAAAATACTGGGTCTTTTATCTAGACTCTCGTTCCCCCAAGTGGGCCAGATATATGAGGAGAGAGGTGTGTGGCTTGTATGATCTGAAGGTATGGGGGAAGATGGATTCCTTGGATCCACAGCAAGTGTACTGCATTTGCTGTCTCCTCTCTATGCTGGGCAAGGTCTCCTTTTTGCTTGGTTGCTGAAGTAGCTGCTGGTACTTCCTGGACCAGGCAAGGCTTCCTGTGGTACTCACTGACTGACTCAGCCTTTTAGCTCCAGCTGGTGCCATAGAACAGGGCTTCTTGAACTTCAACATGAATAAGGATCACCTAGAGTGCTAATTAAAACAAATTCCGGGCCTCACCATCCCCCCCACCCCCCTCCCGCAAGAGTCTGATGTCTGATTAAGAAGGTTTGGGGAAAGGCCTGTGAAAATTTCTAACAAGCTCGTAGGTGTTGGTGATGCTGACGCTGCCCAGCTGGGGACCATACTTTGAGTTAGCAAGTCGCCCCTGCGAAACCTGTGACTGCCACACGGGCCTGCCTGAGAAGCCCGGCCTGTAGCCGCCTCTGGTTCTGTTTTATGGCACCTTCTCTGCCACGGCCACCTGGAGGAGACTCTCAGCCAGACCCTGGGTAAGTTCTGGGTCCGTTCTCTAGCACCCAGGATTCTAAAGGTAGCTAAGGAGAGCTAAACCTCTAGGCCTCCCTCTGCCTGAGCAGGCTACATGTTTCCTAGATGCAATGGCTCCATGTTGGTGTGAGGACAGCTGAGGGAACGTCCTTCCAGAGAAGGGACAAGGGCTGCTCCTCTGCCTTTGGTGTTTCTCTGGCTTCTTGAACACCCTTCCCTAAGCCAGGAGAGCAGAAAGTGGTTGACGTATCTGTTTCTGCCACTCTACCCTCTGCCCCTGCACCTCCCTCCCACTAATTACCAGGCCCGAGAAGGAGAAGGCTATTCTTCCATTTCTCCTACACCATAATCCTCTGCTCAAAATCTTCCAGTAGTTTCCCCCCTCACTCAGAATAAAAGCGAAAGTCCAGAGGTAGGCCCCCGCGAGCCTGCCTGGCCCGGCCCCCTGTTCCCTGCGAGCCTGCATCTCCATTTCTGCCTGGGTTCCTCCTCGGTCACACTGGCCTTAACACTCCTTGAACTGCCCTGCCCTAGGGCCTTTGCCACAACTCTTAACAGCTTCTAGGGAACACAGTTTGGAAAACACAGACTAATGAATAGTTAAATATTCCTCAAAATATGAGATACTGTCACCTTGTGAAACTGAAACGTAAAAGGTACATCTTTAAAGGGAACTCTCATCAGAGCAATTAAAACTGTTAAGACCTGAGTCTTAACAGTCTAGACTTAAGTCTAGAAATATTTAGGCTTGAATCCTAGTGCCTTACTTGCAATATAACATTGGAAAAATTACTTAACCTGTCTAGTCTTCCTTATACAAAAAATAAGTGCAGGCAGTCCTCACTTTGCACACTTCTGATATGTGCACAGGTTAGTGCCATGGTTTAATTAAATGACTATGTTCTGCAACAACACAGTTCAAATTGTGGTTACTTTGGTATATTAATTGTGAGTAATTGCATAAAATAGAAACTGTTACTAGCTCTTTAGTCCTTAAATCACTGTGTAAGTAATAATGCCCATCATGATCGGTGACCAATCACATCACTTTTTAAAAAATCCGTTGGTGATCAATCACTGTGCATCTGTCACTGAGTTCATGCTCAGACAGCAAAACATATAGTTGTGTTAATTCATTAGCTCCCAGTAGTAAACCCATGTGGCATTTTGAAAAACAAAAATGGATAATCAAAGAAAAAATTGGCCAAAAAGATGAAGTTCAGCAAAGAAATGAAAAGTGGTAATACTTGAAATGAAATTCAAATTGAACCAAATGGAGTTATAGGAGAAATAGTAGTAGACTGTGGGAATGTTGACATTGCTGCCACATGAGAGACCTAGGTAACGTAACCAGGGGAACTTAGTGGAGGAGGAACGCAAATGAGGAAAGCAGTAGTAATGAAAAGGATGAAGGTGTCTCAGAGAAAATGATGCTGGCAAAAAAGCTTCATGTAAAAGGAAGTCTTGGAGATATTTCATGACATTGAAAGCACAAAGGATAAAATATGGTAAGCTGATCCAAACTTAGAAAGGAGTATAACAGTTTGCCAAGGCATAGAAAAGACGCCTGCTCTGTAAGTTATATGACAGGAAAAAGGAGATGGAACCATTCAAACCATTTTTGATTAGTTTTTTTAGAGAAATAAAACACTTTAATTCTCTGTTTTTGATGCTTTAAGTTACAGAATACTAACTTATTTTACAAATTTTAAAATTTCTTTATACATTTAGAATCAATAATGGAGAGAATTTTTTGACAAAATTTTTTTAAAGTCATAGAACAATTGTAATTTTTGCCATTGATTATTAAGATCTCTTTACTCAGTTTTAGCCTGCACAGTTTTGAAGTCCCAGACTACCATGGAAAGTGGAAATTGCCTGTGTTATAAAAGAATTTACCTTACAGGATTGTTGGACAAATTAAATGAAATAGTACATGTCAACACCAATATGAGATCTGACATGAGGGCTCTTACTAAGTGTCGTCTATTTTATGTGACTGTTACCAGTTGCTTTATGTTTTAGGAATTTGGGAGAGTTGGTGTGATTATGTATGACATTTAAAAATTATAATTGGATAGCTTATTAATGTTAGAAATTATTTTCAAAATATATTCCAAACTAAAAATCTAAGTATTTTCTTCAGAAAAGAATTTTTTTAAATATTTCAATAGATTTAGGGGTACAAGTGGTTTTTAGTTACACGGATGAATTGTATAGTGGTGATGCCTGGGTTTTTAGTATACCCATCACCTGAATAGTGTACATTGCACTCAATAACAGAAAAAATTTTGATAGCTATCTCAAACCTTCAAAACCCACAAAACTTACGAGCCATTCATGGAAGGGAAACATTACTACATTTATGGGCACTTCCATTAGAAAAGTATTCATGTGCCTTGCAAATAAGACATTATTGTTTCATTTCCTTATTTTATTTTCATCTACTTCTGGGTTTTCCATTTAATAATAAGAAGCATTGAGTTCCTTTAAAATATGCTTTTGGGGATTAAAGAATAAATATTACATGAAGCTCATTTGGGGAACCACTAGTAGAAGTACCTATAATGATTATGGGGAGGTGGACTTTTCAAAGGAATCAACAAAACAAGGCTAATTCTTGGTCTTAGGACTCAAGAAAAGCAATGAAACAAAGAGAACAGTAGTTATGTTTGTATGACTTCAATGTTGGTCCTATATTGGAACGAGAGTTTTAAAATAACCACGGGATGATTTTTTTCACTACATGATCATGTACTTTGCTGATGAGTGAGAACTTTTTAAGGGGCAATTTGTGAGTGTTGATGGTCTTGCAAAACAATGTATCTGCTGTGGAATAAGGTAGGCTACTGAACCGATTGGTAAACTGAGTATGGCTTGGATCAGCTTTTGTCTTAAGGAAGAAGTAAAATTCGTTTAACCATTAAAATGACAAATTGCTTGTGAATGGATTTCTAAAAGAAGCAATTAAGCTAAGACTGCAACCTAGTGGTGAGTTTGTTACTGGAAAAAAAAAAAAGTAGCTGTGTTCATTCTAGGCCACTGATAAATGGAGCATTTGAATTTAAAGTGAGAATGAACATGAAGGAAAAGTGTGTTGTGCCTTTCTTGTGAAAACTGATCTTCAGATTATATTGGAGGTGGGATAAAAATAAGGAAAGGATGGCTGTAACCAGATCCTTGAAGCTGTTCATTTTATATAGTACTTTCTGCTTTCTCTGAAGCTTCTGTTCACTTCTCTGTTTCTTTGTCTCTTGAAAGATGAACACTATGGCTTATCTTCTCACACTAATTGCACTAGCTTGTTTACTTATTTAATGAGTTGTACTTTAGGAAAGACTTTTATTTGCTTTTATTTTTGTGATTGAACCAATTCAGATTATACTCTTCTTTAATTCAAGTAAATTTTTCATATGACATTATTCTAAGTGTCATTATTCTTTAACTCAATAATAGCGTTTGGCTTTTTACAGTTTGATGTAGCCTATATTCCTTACAAGTGTTTATTACTAATACTATTGATTACTACTTCACAATGCATTGTATGAATATGGAAAATATTATTGACAAGGTAATACTCAGGCTTTGTTCTTTCTAAGATGATTACTTCTCTTACACTAAATATAAAATATTCAAGAAATATCTCTGTATAAGAATTTGAATCTTTTAATTGTTGTCTATCTTAATCTAATTTTTAAAATCTACTTGTATCTGATCTCAATGTTCCTCATTTTTTAGCAATCCTTTTAAAGCATATACTTAAAAATTAGTTCAATGTTTCTTGATTTTTGATGTCAAATCATCCTTGTTCCCTAGCACTGTAATTTTTATTAGTTAGTTTATATTAACTTTCCTTCATATAGTTTTATTTTACCTGCAAAACTACCTGTGACTTTGTTTCTTTGTTTTCTACTCCCACATCTTTTTCCCTGGCAAAGCTTGTTATTGAGGTGTGAAGATTGGTTATTCTGTATGCAGTAAAATCAGTTCTGTGCTTCCATAAGGATTATCAAAAGGTAATACTGTTAGTTTTTAAACTCTTTCTCTACCTCAGGTTTTCCACATTAAATTCAATTGCATTTTCAGAGAATATCATAATTCTTTCTAATTTACCTACTTCTAAGTCTGGGAATATGTGACTCCATAGCACTGCCAAAGGCAGATAGCTCATGACTGCCAGACTCACTGCCATGAATTGACTGTAGGATGCCCATCCCTGTTGGTGAAATGATGCTCTGATGGTTAATGTTAAGAGTCAACTTGACTGTATTAAGAAATACCTAGAAATCTGGCAATGCATTATTTTTGGTTGTGTCTGTGAGGGTGTTTCCAGAGATTAGCATGTGAGTCTGCGTGGATTTAAGTGCAGAAGGTGCATCCTCAATGTGGCAGGCACCATCCAGTTAGCTGGGGACCTCAAGGGAACAACATTGGAAAAAGTCAAACCTGTACAGCATGTTACTGTACTGACTACTGTAGGCAATTATAACACAATGGTAAGTATTTGTGTATCTAAACATATCTAAATGTAGAAAAGGTATAGCAAAAATACACTATAAAATACAAAAAAAGGTACACCTGTCTAGGGAACTTCCCATGAGTGGTGCTTGCAGGACTGGAAGTTGCTCTGGGTGAGTCAGTGAGTGAATGTGAAGGCCGAGGACACTACTGTGCACTACTGCAGACTTAATAAATACTGTACACTTAGGCTACACTAAATTTATAAAAAAACTTTTCTTTCTTCAGTAATAAATTAAACTTAATGTAACTTTTTTACTTTATAAACTTTTAATTTAAAAAAATTTTTTGACTCTTTTACAGTAACACTTAACCTTATAACACAAACATATTGTGAACCTATCCAAAAATATTTTTTTCATTATGACCTTACTCTATAAGCTTTTTCCTATTTTAAAAATTTTGTATTTTTTTTACTTTTTAAACTTTTTTGTTAAAAACTAAGACACACACATTAGTGTAAGTCTACACAGACAGGGTCAGGATCATCAGTATCACTGTCTTCCACCTCCATGTCTTGTCCTACCGCCGGGTCTTCAGGGGCAATACCATGTATGGAGTTGTCATCTCGTGTAATAACAATGACTTCTTCTGGAATACCTCCTGAGGGATTTTCCTTAGGCTGTTTTACAGTTAACTTTTTTTTTTAAGTAGAAGGAGTACACTCTAACCATAAAAATTCAGCGCAGTAGGTTTGTTTACACCAGCACCACCATAAAAATGTAAATAATGCATTGTGCTACTGATGTTACAGTGGCTACAGCAGTCACTAAGCGATAGGAATTTTTCGGCTGCATTATACTCTTATGGGGCCATTGTCCTATATGCAGCCCCATCTTTGACTGAAACATCGTTATATGATGCATGACTATGTATATGTCCTATTGGTTCTCTGTCTCTGGAGAACCCCAATACATATGCACTCTGCATAATTCAGAGGATAGTCTCCAGTGTCACCCTAATGAAACTGTTTTGGATCTCTTGTGGTCTAAAACAGCTTTCTACAAAGCATAAGTTTTGTACTTGAATTTGTACTTGATCTAAATGGGTGAACCAAGAAATCAGCCACTCTGTAATCAATGCAGAAATCAATGCTGGAATAGCAAATTATCTCAAGAGCTTTCTCTTTTCCTACCACACTGTCTATGAAAAAGAGTTTGTTGGGAAATCTCTCACACAGAGATAATGGTAAATGATATGGCACTCTACAGACAGTTTCTACTAAAATAAAAGTTAATGGAGCAAAATGCCTTTCAATAAATTCATGAGTGTAATACTGAGGGAAACAAATCGTCTCCCCCACCACACACTTAATTGGATTTTGGAAGGAGGCGGCAAATTAATAAAACAGCATGGCAGGTCTCAGAACTATAGATTTGCAACAAATTATTTGTATAAACCTATAAAAAATATGTGGCATGAGATATTTTTCATGACCCTTAAAATCTTTTTAAAAATAAAAATGTCCTTAATAATTCAGATTTATTAATTACCCCAGAAACAATGTATTAAAAATGAGGCTACATTGTATACAGGAAAGTATCACTATACAGTTAAAATTTTATTGACAGAAAATTGTGTAAATATGTGTAAAATACTATAATGATCTGAAAATATCCTTTACAATGTCTTTGGAAAAAATTAAAAAAGGTTGATCCTTGAATAATGCCTTGATTCTCATATATGAGAGAAACCCACAGGGTTTATTTTTCAGGTCTCAAAGAGCTATTTTACCTGGAGTTCTAAATATATATAAAAGAAATATAAGAAACACTGTTCCATTTTATGTTCTTTAATAACAAAAAAAATCTTCAGTTGGTGGTTAATTTACTTATCATCCATAATAAGAACCCCTAGATACATAATTGTTTAAGGGAACATTAATATAAGTTATAGAATTAGGACTCTCAGCAAAGGAAGATAAACAGGTCTTGGCCCACAAAATCAGATTTGCAGAAAGCAAGAGTGATAGGAAAAAGTAAAAAAAAAAAAAAATGTAGGTGGTTTTCACTTAAATGATAGATGTAAATAAAAGACATCCAAAAAATTATGCTATCTTTCTCTCTCTTTTTTTTTTTTTAACTTCGTAAGTTTAAATAGACTATAGATGCCTGGAAAGAAAATATACACACTCATCGTCCTCAAGTTTCCGATGTATTTGGCCAAGGACATACAGTCTTAGTGGAAGCCAGCTGGCCACATGTCTTGGCATATCTCAGTGCAGCTTCCTTTGGCCTCCAAAGCCCCCAAAGACAGACATACAGCTGTTAACACAAACTGCTCAAGGTAAATCTTTCCAGGTCTGGGAAGCTTAATTTTGTTCTGTACTCTTTATACCAGGGATATAAATTACTGTTTAGAAAGAGCTTAAGCAATATGTGCCCTTATTGGGGTGGGGCGGGGGGGAAGACACTGGGACTCCCTGGTTCCCAAGCCAAACTTGGCAGCAAGCTTATTCAGAGGAAAAAGCAGAATGAATGCCCAGATCTTTGTGAGTAGTGTCCTGACTCTGGCTTTCTACGGTCTTGGAAAGTCCATTTCCACCCACATAGTCTTTCCTCCTCCAACCCCATATCCCCAAATCACTAACCAGAGCAGTAAGTCCATGGGATGTAAGAGAAGCAAATAATGACTTTGTGGATAATAAATCTTAAACAAGCTCAATACTTGTGCATATTTGAGAGGTGGTAAATCTTAGAGCTATCTAAATGTAGCTCTTATACTACTACAAAATAAAATATATGTGAAAAAACACAATAAAGTTTATTAGCCACTCAAGATCTATAAGAAGATATTATATTCAAATATTATTATTAGAACATGAGTGATGTGTAAATCTAAATCTGAGTCAAACCATACCAAGGAAGCAATGCTTACTACAATTGGATTTATTTCTTAAATTGAGTTATATTTTTTGTAAACTTAATATCATTTTTGTTTCCTATCATGTTTATTCCTCCCTTCTCTAGCTGTTCCACCTACAGACCCACATGGCCTTAAACAGTGTTTTTCAAAGCATGGCAATACACTGCTGATGGCACGTGAGATGGTTTTATGTGGCAAAAGGAGATTTTATTTTTATAGTCAATTACTTTAAGTGAATTAGAAACAGTATAATAAAACACATCAACCTGTGAATTGACAGATATAAAACTTAAAGGCATTTACGCAAAACAAAGGAAGTCAGTGTAATACAGTATTAAGGAAATAACAGTAGGGATGGTGCTCAGAGGGGCAAATAGGAAGGTGGCAGTCAATTTAATGTGGAAAATACTCATTTATATTATAAGGAAAGAATCTCTGATTCTTAGTATGAAATAAGTATTTGTGTCTTTTTCCTCAAGTGGCGCTAATGTCTCTCTCTTAAAGAAAAGTAGAACAGCAATTTGCATTGGGGTTTTAGAGAACAGGATATAGGGCTTCCACAATCCTTATCAAATCAAACTCATAAAAATCTACTGGGAGGTCAGAAAAGAAACCAATCAGAATGTACAGAGGGTATTTTTACAGAGAAAGTAGACATAGTAATAACTGAAGTGTTTGGTTGGCCAAAGATGGATTAACCAGAAATCTCTTCAGAAGGCACAGAAGGAGTCCAGCCTCTACTCAGCTGATGCACTGTCCTTGCACAAGGCAGGTGCTGCAGGAACAACAGTGGAGAGGGAGGACGAGTGCAGCGGCACCGAGTTCCAGTGCTGGTTCTGTCCAGGACTGGTCATGTGAACTAAAACAACCCATTTAAGTTAGTTTACTTTAAACACACAAATAATACATGTGCTTTATGGGCTGTCTTCAATGAATGCTTTATAAATGTATTGCTTTTCCTCCCACATGGATTTGTCATTATGTATTTTTGGATTTATGGATTTAGCGACTGTTAATATAATGAGAATGGTTACATGGCTGGACAGCCCTTGTATGTTCATCAAATTTATGTGATATATATTCTACAAAAGAAAACAAACAGCAAGTACCTTCAACATAGAAATGTATAAAGAAGAAAAGTGAAAGTCCCTAATAATATAACCACCCAAAGGAGACATACCAAGCTGTCTTTGTAGGATTTCCATATTGCACATCTCCAGGAGATGCCACTCAATCGGTTATCACAGTGGACTATGAATAGTGTCTCCTTGAATTGTGCAGAAAACGGCCTCCCAAATATGGTAGCTCTGATTCTGAACTTGGACTTTTTTTTTTCACTAATATGACATAACTATACATTAAGTTATGCATAATCTTCTACAGCTGGCATACATTTCAGTTTCTGTAGAAGTCAGTACATATATATCTCAATTGGCATATATTTGGCTCCTGTACAAATCAGTACATGTGCATCTACCTCATTTTTAACAGCTTCAGAGCATTCCATTTTATGATGGCACATAATTTAATCCCTTATTTATGGATTTCTGGATTAGATCTAAATTTTTGCTGTAATCATATGGTTGTAATAGTGAACAGCTGTATGTTGCAATGTTTCCCTCTTTTATGCTGGCAGATTTCCATTAGAAAATTGGACCCATAAATTGTGTAATTAAAATGCATTCATGGACAAAATATAAATGACTTTCTGAATATCTTTGTAAAATGTTTGATAATCACAATCACTCCCAGCCCTTAACATACTTATTTTTAAAAAAAAGTAAATACTTGCCATGTACCAAGATTATGTTAAGTTCTTTCAATAGATCAGTCCATTTTAATTGGTTATTATTTTCTTTTTTCAAAACAACCAGCCCAAAAGTGTCAACACAATACTGAAAAACAAAAGGTTGTCTTGATGAGGGAGAAAGTAATTGACGTATGCATGTGTGGATAGCATTCTAATTTTGGTTCTTCTTTGTGGGGCACAGCATATAATAGAGAAGAAAACAGAAGCAATAATATTAACAAGTAACCAAATCAGACAAATAAAGAACTGGAAACATGTAAGTCTTGCACCTATACAAAGTCTCAAAGATAGGCCTGCCTGGAAAGAGAGCTCACTCTACATAAGATTATGGAGCTGGTTAAACAGACCTCTGACTTTCCTCTTCCTCTTAGTGCATCTCCTCTATCATGAGGCATCGCTTCCCTTCCAGCCCAGGATGTTTTCTCTCTTGCTGTTACTTGGCTCTCAGGGCCCTCTGCTACTTTCCTACCCATATTTGTTCTTTTAGACAGTGTTGGGTTCTGGGCCTCAACATACAGGGTGTTACAATAGGAATAGACTTCTAGTCCAATTTTTCATATTACAGAGAACAAACTGAACCAAGTGAGGTTAAGTGACCTATTCCAGGTCACACAGAGAAAATTTTAAAACTATTTAAAATACTCTCTCATCCATTCCAGATTCTGCTGAAATCACGTCTCAATTTCTCACAGAGGAAGTGGAACAATTGATAACTAGATCTTAATGACCGATAGCTTTACAATTGCTGATTTGCAGGCTGGTAGCATAAGGCTTTGCGTCTCTCTGGGGCATTTGAATTTTAACCAGGAAAAAGGCTTTAACCTGGACATTTTCCAATAGTGGAATTGGAATTTATATGTTGGGAACAAATAAGAAGGAAGACAATTGGGGACAGAGACCATCAAATCCTGTCTTTTTCTTCATCAGGCCAGCCATTCTCAAACATACCATTTTTGTGAGACCCAAGTTTCTAATTTGTTTCTAGTATTTTAGTAGATGAATATAGCAGTTACGATGAAAAAAAAGAGAGAGAGAAATCCTGCTGATTTTCTTCTCCTGGTCCTGTTTAACATTTTGTTTGTATTCTGATCAAACCCCAGATGTATGGTGGGCCACACAGCCTTCACATGGTCCTCTGGTGACAAACTGTCAGATAATTTATTTGGCTTTGTGGCTTAATCAGAGTGTGTAAAGGGTGAATGTGAGGAAATTTTCATCCATTTTTAAATTGACTTGATCTGAGTTATTTCAGGATCTTCTTTAGAACCCTAGTGAGGGCCACAACCCTCTGAGCGAGTTGCTTCAAATCTAACTTCTCAAACCCACCTGACAGAGATAAGACCCATTACAGACATGATTTGTAATACATGATGCACACTCACCATTTCTCCTGAAGGTTTTGGTGCCTCTCAGTACAGTAGTTCTACCCACCCTCTGCCCCACTGAAACTAGTGCTTGTGCTGAAGGTTTCAACAGAAAACAGAAGACTCATATTTAATGCCACTCCGTTGCTGATTCCCTTTTCTTTCTATTTCCACCTTTTCTTTCTAAGTTCCCCGTATTTATTATTACCTTGTTTCCTTCTCTTTTCTTCCTCTAAAGCACAAAACAGGGTACTTTCAAAGACCATTGGAGATTATGGGAATGAAAGGGGGTAATGGGACAGAAACCATGTGGTGATGAGTCCAGACTTTAGTTGGTGAAAAGGAAACCAAAAATGTAGAACTGTTTTTGTGGAGACTTAAATGATTGGCAACATTTTGAAGGGAAGGCAAAGGAGAATTTATTTAAAAGTAAACAGGTTTTGCCCCTACAATATCAAGATTTTCTACTAGGGTTTTAAAAAATTATCCATATTTATATAATTAAATAATTTAAATACATAATTACTTTTAAATGTAATTAATGTGTTTAAGGAAAATTACGAAAGTTAGAAGAGAAAAATTTATACCTTAGCCTATCAACCAAGCCATGTATGTTAAGCTTTTGGGCATTACTTTGCCAGTATTTTTTCTTATGCATAAATTTTTTCTTAATGATCTGTAATATATGTTCATTTAATTGAAAATGTTATAAATAAGGAAAAATGGAAAGCTGTCTCTTAGCTTTTTATTGAAAATGTGGAATTCCATGCTGTTTTCATAGAAATACTAAAAGTTAAAAGCCAAATTGAGAATAAGAGATAAAGCAAAAGGTATATATTTACTCAGATAATAATTTTAAATTTGCATGAAAGGACCAGAAGTTCAGAACTTTACATATTGGCAAAACCCAGTTATTTCTGAATACAGACAATGTGAAATTTTGAGAAAAAAGACCTAATATATTTGACAGAAAGAATGAGCTAGATTTATCTAAACACTAACCCTCTTTAGAAGCTGTATTTAAAATTCTTGCCAGTTGCTAGATGAAAATGGCATCGTTCCGCTCCATTCTATTTTTTCTTCTATAATTTCTATTAAATGGACTTTCATTCTTCTGAATCTAGTTTCTACTCTATCAACCCTTCTTTTATACTTTTTCTCACTTTACTCTTTTCTGTTCTGAATTCGTGAGCCCAATTTTCTACTTCACTCATTTGTTCTTTTGCTATGTCCATCAAGCTCTTCAGGCCATCTATTGAGTTTTTGTCATTTTAATCAGTTAATTTCTCAGTTTTAGGATCTCTGATTCATTTTTTTAATTCTCCTTCATGTTTTTGGCATTCTCCATCATTATTCAAGAATATAATACTGTGAAGTCTTGTTCCAAGTGTTCAAAAATGTATTTTCTTCTATTTGGGGTTGTGACTTTTTTATAACATGGGAGTGACTTCTCAAATATTTGGTGATTCTTAATGGTGAGCTTATCTTGGTAATTAATAGTCCCTGCTAAATTTTCTGGTGCCCCTGTTTGTTCTGTCCATTTAGATGAGTGAGAGGAGCAAATGCTAGGTTTGCACTCAGTTCAGATCTCAGTAAGAGAGATGGTAAGATGTTCCTCTCTAATTGCACATTTGGGCTTGGCTACTCTCTGTTCATCCAGAAAACAGCCAAATGCCTATGGTTAAATCTTGACTTCTCCAGGTACTATGCCCACCTGGAGATGAACACTCCTATTGCAGGGCCAGTCATAGAGTATCCTTGGTTTTGTTGTTGCTGTCACCTTTTGATAATAGTTTCCTAAAGGCTATTGCATATGTTTTAGGTTGCCATTTTCCTCTTTGATCAAAGACTATTTTCAGTCACTAATAAATTCCTTCCAGTTTTTTGTTCATCAAGATTTCCTCTTTGGTTTTCAAGTATGACTATGTAAGTGCCTTATTGTTAAGAGTGCTCGGTCTATCAATAAACTTTGTTTTATAACTTAAAAAGTTTATAGAACATTCTCCAGGATTATATCATATGTGAGGTTCCCTAAGATATCTCAAGAAATTTAGGAAGATTAAAATCATATGAAGTATATTTTCTGACCACAGTGGTATGAAATGGTCCCAGCTATGTGGAAGGCTGAGGCGGGAGGATTGCTTGAGCCCAGGAGTTGGAGGTTGCAGCGAGCTAGGCTGACGCCACAGCACTCTACCTAGTGTGACAGAGCAAGAATCTGTCTCAACAACAAGAACAACAACAACGACAACAAATATCTTGAGACAAATGAAAGTGGAAATATAGCATACCAAAACTTAGGAGATGCAGCAAAGCAGTTTTAAGAAAGGTGTTTATAGCAATAAATGCCTACATCAAAAAAAAAAAAGAGGGAAATCTCAAATAAACAACCTAATGTTATGTCTCAAGGAACTAGAAAAGGAAGAACAAACTAAACCCATAATTAGTAGAAGGAAGGAAATAATGAAGATGAGAGCAGAAATTAATGAAATAGAGGCTAGAAAAAAACAGTAGAAAAGATCAACAAAACTAAGTGTTGTTTTTTTGAAAAGATACACAATTGACAAACCTTTAGCTAGACTAAGAAAAAAAGAGAAATGACTCAAATAAAATCAGAAATGAAAGAGGAGAACTTACAGTGGATACCACAGAAATACAAAGAATCGTAAGAGACTTTTATGAGCAATCATACACGGACAAATTGGATCACCCAGCAGAAGTAGATAAATTCCTAGATATATACAATCTCCCAAGACTGAATCATGAGGAAATACAAAATCTAAACAGATCAATAACAAGGAAGGAGGTTGAGTCAGTAATAAAAAGTCTCCCATCAAGGAAGAGCCCAGGACCTGATGGCTTCACTGCTGAATTCTACCCAACATTTCAAGAACTACTGCCAATCCTTCTCAAATGCTTCCAAAAAATTAAAGAGGAGGGAATACTTCCAAATTCTTTTTATGAGGTCAGCATTACACTGATACCAAAGCCAGATAAGGGCACCATAAGAATAAAAAAATTACAGGTCAGTATCTCTGATGAAAAAATCATCAACAAAATACCAGCAAATTAAATTTAACAGCATATTAAAAGGATCATTCACCATGGTCGAGTGCGATTTATCCCTGGGATGCAAAGATGTTTCAACATACACAGATCAATTAATGTGATACACCACATTAACAGAATAAAGGACAAAAACCATACGATCATCTCAATTGATGCAGAAAAAGCCTATGACAAAATGCAGCATCCTTTCAGATAAACAAACAAACCAAAAAACCTATCTACAAATTAGACATTGAAGGAATATACTTCAACACAATAAAGGCTTTATATGACAGGCCCACAGCTAGTGTCACATTCAGTGACGAAAAGTTAAAAGCCTTTCCTCCAAGATCAGGGAAAAGACAAGGATACCTATTCTCACCACTTCTGTTCAACATAGTTCTAGAAGTCCTAACATGAGCAATTAGGCAAGAGAAAGAAATAAAACCCATTCAGTTTGGAAAAGAAGAAATTACATTGTCTCTGTTTGCATGTGACATGATCTTTGTGAAATAATAAAGAGATATTTATATTGGTCTCTGCCCCCAGCTCCTAAAACTCTTATAATTTCCTGAATGATAGGGGAGCTAAGAGAATCTTTTGTTCTAATATTTGGTCCTTGATCCCACTTCTGATACCACATGTTGAGCTACAGTAAAAACTAAAATATTTTTCCTACTCTCTATTCTCACAAATCACTAAAAATAAACTGCTGTCACTCCCTTAAAAGAAGAGAAAATACTGCGTTTTACAACCACATTGGATAAACCTTCAGGACATTATGTTAAGTGAAATAAGCCAGCCACAGAAACACAAATACCATACGATTTCTCTTATATGTGGAATCTAGGAGAGTCAAACTCAGAGAAGCAAAATGGTAGGTACCAAGGGCCTGGGGGTGGGGGAAGGATTGGGGAAATGTTGGTCAAAGGATACAAATTTTCAGTTATGAGAAACAAGTTCAAGAGATTTATTGTACATTTTGGTATCTATATTTAGTAAATTGTATGCTTGAAAATTCTCAAGAGAGTATATTTTAAGTGTTCTCATCACAGATAAATATGTGAGGTAATGCACATGTTAATAAGCTTGATTTAGCCATTCCACAATGTATACATATTTCAACACATCATGTTGTATACCATAAATATATATAATTATTTTGTCAATTAAAAAAAGTTGTAACATTTGGAATGATTAGTGAGAGTGTAAAAAATGAAATCCATGAGCTAAAAACAGAAGACACTGTAAATAGAAGGAGTAGTCGAGCTTATATTGGGTCTCATTCTTTGAGAACAAAAGCTACTCTTTTTTTTTTTTTTTTTGAGACACAGTCTCGCTCTGTTGCCCTGGCTACAGTGCCCTGGCATCAGCCTAGCTCACAGCAACCTCAAACTCCTGGGCTCAAGCGATCCTTCTGCCTCAGCCTCCTAAGTAGCTGGGACTACAGGCATGCCAAAAACTAATCTTATTAAATATTAAAGATGAGCTCTGCTAGAGTTGCTGTTACTCCTAGCACCAGGGAAGCAATAATTGTATTAAGTGATGCTTTTTGGGATATAGCTATAAGATAAACTATACAAATTGGGAAAGAATTAACATAGAACTGGTTGGTTTAAATTTATCAATTATTGGTATCTTATCAAGTGCTCTTAAAAATGTATTTAGAACATAGGAGAACATAGGTACCTTTTAGTTTGTTACTTAATATTATAAAGTTATTATAACCATCACACTTTATGTTTTATAACTATCTACAGAGAAGCCAGTGATAAAACCTTTAACTTATATTTTTAGAAAATTCTTAAATTGATAGTGATTAAGTGGCATAGTAAAATAGGATGGATTCTAAAATAAGAAGTTTATTTCTTATTTCTAGGTCACCAATGGTTAATTAAGTCTCTTCAGGAAAGTTAACTTTAAATGAATATGTTTTAACTTCTGTTGAACTGAATAAGATCTATTAATCTACTATTTGTCCAAGGGATAATTTTGACTATTTCAATATTATTCTATATTGTTAAATATTGAAGTTGCTTATAGTTTATAAATGACTGTGAACAGTGATAAGCATCAGTGTGTATAAATACTTTATCCAGAGTATTTATTTAGGATATATTCCCAGAAGTAGAACCACTAGTAGAAAACTCTTCCAAGCTACAGGATAATTTAAATTTTTCCAGGAACTTTCAGGATTTAAAATTTCAATAGGATCTTCATGGAGGACAGCTTATTTGTCACTACTTTGATAATCAAAAATATCTTAAACGTTTTTATGTTTAATATTTGGATTACTAAAAAATGGTTTGTTATCCATTTCAGCATGAATAAATTTAGGGCGACTAAAAATGTGGTAGGTTTTTGTCCCCAGTAACTTGTCTCAGTGACATTTTTCCCTCCCACCCACCACGCTGGATGCACCGCATGCAGTCAGTCAGACCTGAGTTCCGGTCTCTGCTAAGCGTTTCTTTGTTTTTGCTACTCAAGATGTGGTACGTGGACACAGATTAGTGTCATGTGAGAGCTTGCTATAAATTTAGAATCTCAGCATTCATCCTATACCTACTAAATTAGAATTTGCATTTTAAAATATCCCCAGGTGATTTATATGCATATTAAACTTTGAGAAGCACCACTTTGCATAACTTTCAGCAGATCACAGAGTCTCTCTCCTTGGTTTCTCTTCTGTCAAATTATGGGCTTGGCCTAGATAATATGGAGGAATTTTAAAACTGGAAGGAGCCCATAATAAAGATTACTGGTTTAGAGCATGAATTCTGAAACCAGTTCATCTGGGTTTAAGTCCCAACTCTGCCACTTACTGTGTGACCTTGGGCAGATTATATAGACTCTCTGTGCCCCAATTTCCTCATTTGAAAAATAGGGATTATAATAATATCTACTTTGTGAAGTTGTTATGATAATTAGATTAAATATATGTAACATATTTAGATTTGTGCTTGGTACAGAATAAACGCTGTACAAGTATTAACTCATTATGATTTAAGATTCTTGATTGAATAGCATTCTAGAACACGAAGATGCCAATGAACTGACTTGAAAGACACTATTTGGAGCATTCTAATATTAGTGTGAGTTTGAAGAATTGAGGAAAGTCCCATGGAGAAAGTAGGTATTTAGAACAGTTTTATGCAATAACTAAATTTGGGAATGATTAGAGACAGAAGCATAAGGGCATTCCAGGTGAAATAGACTAAGAGGCAGGCATAAATAAATATATACGTGTCTACTATGTGCCAGGAATTTTGGGGAAGACAGAAAGTAATTAGAGCTCGAAGGCTTATTAGGCAGTTGAAGGGCTAAGATTGGATCCTCTTAATTCTAGACTAAAATATTTTATCTGTAACTGTGAGAAATAAGGAGTGATTTTGTTTTGTTTTGCTTTTTCTGGCAAATAGAATAAAGTAATACAGAAAAGCATTAGCAAATAGAACGACTTAGTAGAAGAGAAAGCAAAAGGAGTAAGAACCAAGATTTGGTGATTAGGTCTTGAAGAACACGTAGTGGAAGAAGCAATTATGGCTCCAGGATTTTAAATTCGAAGGACCAGAAATGTGGTAGTGCTTTTGGCACAAGTGAGAATATGGGAAAAGCTGCTTTCAGGAAAAGATGTTTGATTTTGAAAGTATTAAACATAGTACATCCAATAAATTTGTCAGATGAGGCAGAAAGTGCTGCCTTCAAATCAGGGCCAAGCATACTTTTACTTTTTTGTGTTACTGAGCAAATTACTAGTATCAAACGTATAAAATTATCATACTATGTCCTCCATAATCAATAAGCTAGGCAACCAGCTTCACTTGGTCCTAGTAATGTCAATTTAGTGCAGAAAATGGTTAAGGATCTATAAAAATTTGAGCCTCAAATTTGTGATGAGCAGTTGGGAAAATACAAAACAAAGGAAAACCTTAAAATTCTGGAATGAATCTTTGTTTCCTTTATATATTTCAAATTCTCAGAATCTGTCTCCTAAGTATTTTTTAAATGAAGTTAAATTAAATGATTTGCAATCTTGGTTTTTCGTGAACCAAAAAAAGAACTTGAAAGAGAATGAGTTCCATTATTTCATTATTCTTGTCCCTGGGTAACATTTACACTCAGCCTGAAAGAAATTAAGAACAAATTGACAACAAAGCTTTCAGACCTTTCTAAAGTAAGCCTAGATCTAGAAGACAAAGATCTTTATCTCTTTGTCCAGGAAATAGCTTAGCACAATTCATTGTCCCTGAGACTATTAGACATCATAAATAATATTTGCGAGAGTCCCTAATGCCTTTAAAGGAAACAGCAGAAAAACTGATTGAGATGTGGCACGTGTGTTATCATAATACAGATCATTGGGTGAAAAGTGCATTTGTGAGCAAATCTAGTACTGCCTAGCAACCGTTTCTAGGCAGAGAGTGGCTAGGAGCCAGCTGTTGTTGCCTTTCGGGAGCCATTAGCCTATTTCTACACTTTACATCTGTTTTGGATTATTTGGATTCCATTTGTAAGGTATGTTTTTCTTAGCAATTCTTAATACAGTACTAAATATTTTGATTTTTATTGATTGATACAATAAGCCTAATATTACTTTTTACCCATCTCTGAGTGTAACAAATATATTGATGTTTAACTACGAAGGGATATAATGCCTGAAGTCACCATTCATGTCCATTCCTTTTAGGCCCAAATCCTGCCACATTCTTAAGTAGTCTAGGACTATAACCAGATTTATACCTGCTTCGGAGAGTATAAGATGTGGTATTAAACATAATTCATAACTTTTGACTCATCTTCTGAAAAATCTATCCCTGGCTGTTTGGTTTAGTCACTACCTCTACTTCCACTACTGATCATGATTTATTTCGTTGCCCCTGGCCCTGCAGCAGGGTAGAGCTAAGCTAACAGCAGTGAAGCAGAAGTTTCTAGAGTATCTAAGGGCCATGCCAAAACTTGAAGAGGAACAGGTAGGCCATATTAGTGGAGAAGCAGTCTCTCTGGGGAGAAGAGAGCTCAGATAAATTGGAGGGATGCAGTATATACTTTATGCTATACATATATGTATACATTAGGTACTATAGCCCTACACTGGTTGAGTACTTCCTGATACTTGTGAGCAGTTCAGTCCCTCCCATTCTGTTCGAGCTTCTTGTTCCCAGAGTCCCCAGATACTTCCCCAAGTGTGCAGTTGCATTTAGCCAGCCATCTACTCATCCTTTTATCCCCACAACTGCTGGGCAGTCTCACCCCGTCTCCCTGTTCATCTTCTTACTGCTGTCCAGTCTCTTAACTCATTCCCCTGGATCCTCTGAAAGTCCCATCCTCTGCAAACCCACTTCCTCTGTACCCTCAACCTTCTTACAGAATATTCTAGCACATCATTATTTTCGGTGAAACCCCAAGGACCTTACTTCATTTTCAGTACCCTCAAACAGAGCCTACTCTTTGTCCATACCTCATAAGCCAGAGCCAGGAGGTAAGCTGTCACCCTCCTTAGTTCCCTGTGCCACTTCCAGGCCTGCTTTTATTATCATGAGAAGCCTCTCTCCACTTGGGAGACAATATAGCATGTAAGAGCATAGGATTTGGATGTGGACCCATATTTTGGGGTATTGGATAGATCCCCAAACCTTTCTGAACCTCAATTTCCACATCCGAAAAGAACGGATAGAATATCATACTGCAAGGTTGTTATGATGATTAAATTTGTTCATTTTTTTTTACAAATCTTTATTGATTACTATGTGCCAGTCATTTTTTTAAGTACTCAACAAAACAAATAATTCCTATCCTCATGAAGTTGTAGTCTTATGGGGGAATAAAGTCTTCTTTAAACAAGTAAATATGTAATCACAAAATCTGATATGAAAAAAATCTAACAAAGGTTTAATTGGACGTATAATTTAGATAGTGGACAGGTGGTTGGAAGGAAAAGTTTAGTTAGGAGGGGATAAATACAATTAGGCAAAGGAGCAAGGGATAGGAAGGGCATTGCAGACAGAGGGGCAGCTTGACACCTTCCAGAGACTGGAAGAAGGCCATTGTGAGAAGGGACCGTGTGTCACAGAGTGCAGTTAGAGATGTAGGCTGGGGGCAGAATTTGTGGGACCTGAATATGAAGGCAGCATTAAGGAGTTTTACTTTCATTTTAAATGCAATGAGAAGCAATGATTTTAAGCAAGAGTGTGACCTCCTTTATGCATTTAAAAGATTTATCTGAGGACAGTGCTTGGAACACGATACTTACTTTGTAAATGAAGTCATATTCACATGAGCCTTGCTCTCCAACATTTATTGTGTGTAATGTACCTGGGTCACAGTTTTGTTCTCTACCCCAAACCCTTGCCACTAACTATTGATTAGCTCAGCCAGCACTCCTACTTTGGAGCTCCTTGACATCTCCAGAGTGTTAAGAAATGAAGATGGAAAGATAGACAAGAGCCAACTTGTGAAGGGTTGCTTTAGGCTAAGGAGATTGAACTTTATCCTGTAGAAAAAGGACATCAACACTGAGCTTTATAATTCCCTAAATACGCTGTGGCACATGCTGTTTCCTTATGCTTAAAATGCCCCTCTTTCCAGGATCATCTTCAAGTTCCTAGTCAGCCTGTAGAGTCTCGCTGGGCTCTCCTGTCTTCTAGGAAGCCCTCCTTGGCAAGGAAATAGTTAATCACATTGCATATCGTGTATAGCCCTTGGTGTTCTCACACTGTTGAATCACATACTTATTTTTTTGTGGGCCCTATAAGTCTGAATTCCTTGGGAGCAAGAACTTGTATCCTTATTGTACCCTTAGTACCTGAGGATAGAGGATTTCGTCAATTTTTTCGAGTTCTCAAGACCCACTGAAAAATAAAGTACCCTAGGGCTGGGCACAGTGGATCACCCTTGTAATTCCAGCACTATGGGAGGCCAAGGCAGGATTGCTTGAAGCCAGGAGTTCAAGGCCACAGTGAGCTATGATCATGCCACTGAACTCCAGCCTGGGAAACAGAGTGAGACCCTGTCTCAAAAATAAATAAAAAGTTAAAAATAAAAATAAAGTACCCTAATAAAAGATTGGCAAATTGGTTGTAAATGATTGGCAATTTCCCTGTGTAATCATCTAAACCACATTACTTTGCTGGTTTATTCAGATATCTTTGCTCTAAAAATTGGCACTAAATTCTAAGATAACATTGTATTTTTATTCATGTTAATTCTTTGATTCAAATATCAAAATATGGGCCAGGCATGGTAACTCATGCCTGTAATCCTAGCACTTTGGGAGGCCGAAGAGGTGGGAGGATCATTTGAGGCCAGGAGTTCAAGACCAGCCTGAGCAACATAATGAGACTCCATCTCTACAAAAAATATAAAAATTAACCAGATGTGGTGGCATGTACATGTAGTCCCAGCTACTTGGGAGGCTGAGGCGGGAGAGTCACGTGAGCCCAAAACTTGGAGGTTGCAGTGAGCTATGATCATGTCACTGCACTCTAGGCTGGGCAACAGAGTGAGACCCTGTCTCAAAAATATACATATATGTATCAAAATATGTGAACAGAATATACAGAAGTATCATTCCTATCTGTGCTTTTCCACCTCTTTTCTCTCTAGGTGCTATAGAGTACCATTTTTGTTAGTTTATTTTTTGTCCTCCTAGTATTTCTTTATGTGGGTATAAGCAAATATTAATGTATTGTTTTCCCTCCTTTCTTACATAAAAGATAGCCTAGAATATAGTCTATCTTATTCTTTGCTTTTTTTTTGATAATATAAAAATTTATCCTAGAGATGTTTCCAAGTCAGTATTAGATAGAAATCTTCCTTATTCTTTTTTGCAGAAGCAGTTTTCTATTGTATGGATATACCATGATTTATTCAACCAGTTCTGGATACTTGTATTCTAATTTTTTGCTTTATGAACAATGATGCAAATGATAACTTTGAACAACTTTCATCTCATAATAGCCCAGATACTATCTATCTGTTTATCTAATATACAGTCATGTGCTGCATAGCAATGTTTTGGTCATTGATGGACTACGTGTATGATGGTGGTCCCATAGGATAATAATATCATATTTTTACTGTAGCTTTTCTATGTTTATATATGTTTAGATGCACAAATACTTACCATTGTGTTATAATTGCCTACGGTATTCAAAACAGTATCATGCTGCTGTACAGGTTTGTAGCCTAGGAGCAATGAGCTATACCATAAAGCTTAGGTATGTTGTAGGTTTATGTAGGTATACTCTGTGATATTCGCACAATGACTAATCAGCTAACAATGCATTTCTCAGAATGTATCCCTGTTATTAAACTATGCATGACCATATATATATATATATATATATGTACATACATATGTGTATAAAAATAAGAGATTCCTAGAAATGAATCAAGAGCAAATGTATCTGAAATTTTGGAATATATTTCCAGAAACCTTTTCTTGATGGTTATTCCATTTTCTACTCCTACCAGTAATGTTTTAAAGTGTCTGTTTCTTCATAGCGTCTCCAACAGCGTGTTATAGGACTTTTGGATTTTGCCAATCTGGTACTTGAGGAATTGTATCTCAGTGTAATATTAATTTGCATTTTTATTGGTGAAATTTAGCATCATCTCACTTTTAGTGGCTATTTGTATTTCTTTTTCTATAAACCATTCATACCCTTTGCTTACTTTTTATATAGTTGGTATTTTTCTTCTCTATTTCTAGAAGTTTTTACATGTATTGAGAATATGTATAAGCACTCAGTCTGTGCTTTGAGTTGCATATGGCTTTCCTATTTTGTCACTTCTGTTTTGATTTTGCTAGTGGCATATTTTTGACAAAAGTGTTTGGTTTGTTTGTGTTTACTTTTAACTGTTAGTCTTTCTAGATTTTGAGTCATGGTTAGAAATGTCTTCCCATAGTTATAATAAATATCACCTGTTTTGTTTTCTAATACTTCTGTGGTTTCATTTTTACATATTTAAATCTTTGATCCATTTGGGCCTATTTGCTTGTCCTGATACATAGCATGAGTATAGAACCAGTTTTCTTTTTTCCCAACTTGCTATTCAGTTTTCCAACATTATTTATTAAAAAGTCTTAACTATTTGATTAGGCATGCAATCTTTATTGCACACTAAATCTCCACGTGTATTCAAGTCTATCTCTGGACTTTCTGTTCTGTTTCATTCATCTGTCTTTTCATAAGCCAATGCTACACTTTTAATTATTGATGCATTATAGTATGTTTAAATATCTGGTAAGGGCAGTACCCTTATTGCTTTTCTTTATGAGAATTTTCCAGGCTATTCTTCTTTGTTTACTTTTTTTTTTCCCATGGGAACTTTAAAATTGATTTGTCTGGTTTCAGGGAAAAAAAAAAGCTTTATCTTTATTATGATTGTTCCTTAATAATTTATAAATGTAACACAACGCAACTGCTTTATGGTGGTAAGTCTTCCTATCAAAGAACACAGTCTTTATATTTGTCCAAGTTAACTTTTATATCCTTTGTATTAGAAAGTTTCTTTTTGGGGTTCTGCATATTTCTTATAAGTTCTGAGTGCTTTGTCTTTTGTTGCTATGGAAATGGAGTCTACTTGTCCATTATTTCTAAATCATTGTTTTCTAAGATCTGTGACAGTTTAAATAGCCTTAGAATTACCTACTCTCTAAAGATTCCTCTGTGAGACTGGATATGGTACTTTTTTGTGGTGGGGGAGGTATTTGCAACATACATAAACAACGAAGTAATTCACAACCACTTCCTTAGGATTTTCCTCAATTCTAACACAAAATTTTAGTATTATCTTACAAAGAATACTTTGATATTCTTAATTATGCTTATGTTTCTATAAGCTAAGTTATCAATTTCTATAGTAATTGAGCCCTATAGAATTTTGAAATCTGGGATGAGGTTTTTTTTTTTAATTTCAGCATATTATGAGGGTACAAAAGTTTAGGTTATGTATATTGCCCATACCCCTCCACCACCCCAAGTCAGAGCTTCAAGTGTGTCCATTACCCAGATGGTGCGCATCACACTCATTATGTAGGTATACACCCGTTCCCTCCCCCCCCACATCTGTCCAACCCCCAATTGGTGTTATTCCCAAATGTGCACTTAGGTGATGATCAGGGAAACCAATTTACTGGTGAGTACATGTGGTGTTTATTTTTCCATTCTTGGGATACTTCACTTAGTAGAATGGGTTCCAACTGTCTCTAGGAGAACATAAGAGATTCTATATCACCGTTATTTCTTATAGCTGAGTAATACTCAATGGTATACATATACCACATTTTACTAATCCACTCATGTATTGATGGGCATTTGGGTTGTTTCCACATCTTTGCAATTGTGAATTGTGCTGCTATAAACATTCGGGTGCAGATGTCTTTTTTATAGAATGTCTTTTGTTCTTTTGGGTAGATGCCCAATGATGGGATTGCTGGATCAAATGGTAGGTCTACTTGTATCTGTTTAAGGTATCTCCATATTGTTTTCCAGAGAGGTTGCACTAGTTTCCAGTCCCACCAGCAGTGTATGAATGTTCCTGTCTCTCAGTATCCATGCCAGCACTTATTGTTTTGGGACTTTTTGATAAAGGCCATTCTCACTGGAGTTAAGTGATATCTCATTGTGGTTTTGATTTGCATTTCCCTGATGATTAGAGATGTTGAGCATTTTTTCATACGTTTGTTGGCCATTCTTCTATCTTCTTTTGAAAAATTTCTATTCATGACCTTTGCCCACTTTTTGATAGGGTTGTTTGATTTTTTTTCTTGCTGATTTTCCTGAGTTCTAAATAGATTCTTGTTATCAGTCCTTTATCAGATGTGTAGCATGCAAAAATTTTTTCCCATTCTGTAGGTTGTCTCTTTGCTCTCGTGACTGTTTCTTTGGCTGTGCAGGAGCGTTTTAATTTAATCAGGTCTCATTTATTTATTTTTGTTGTTTCTGTGACTGCCTTTGGGGTCTTTTTCATAAATTCTTTGCCTAGGCCAATGTCTACGAGGGTCTTTCCCACGTTTTTTTCTAGAATTCTAATAGTTTCACACCTAAGGTTTAAGTCTGTTATGGGATGAATTTTGGTTGACTCAATTTTCCTGGGAAATTATCCATTTCATTCTCCAATTTTCAAATTTATTTGCATAGAATTGTACAAAGTAGCTTCATAATCCCCTTTGTTTCTGTGATTATTTGCATCTCTTCATTTCTTGATTTTTTTTACCATTTGGATTAAAAAATAATGTGTCCTATTTTTAATGTTTCTGTTTCTCCTTGTATATTCTACAGTTTTTACTTCATGAAAGTTATTCCTATGTTACTTGGTGCACAGATATTCGTAACTTATCTTCCTTGTGAATTCTCACACTTAGCATTAAAAACAGTCTTTTATAAATTGATTTGGTGTTTGATTTCTATATGCACTGGTATCAAGATCACTGCTCATGGTTTCTTTTACTTCATATTTGCTCATACTTCTATTTTTATCTTACTGAATTTCATTGTCTTAAGAGTGTCTCTTGTATATAGCACAGGGCTCAGTTTTGTTTTATGATGTAAGTATTATATGACTTGTGTCATGCACACAAACCCCAAAGGTCACATCTTATGTTTCACTGGCCAAAGCAAGTTACCTGACCGAGTCTAGATTCCAGCGGTAGAAATAAACTCCATTCTTAGAGAGAAGTTACAAATACTCTGGCCATTTGGGTAGGGAATGGTGTCTACTCCAGGCTATGAGGTAGACTGCCTGCATAAGAGCTACCTGGGGAGTGTAGAAGAGGATCTATGCCTGTAGGCAGCTCTCCCACCTGAGTGAAATGTGCAGTGGGCAGACATAACCACCACTTAGCCAAGGCTTACTTAAGAACTATACATGCACTGAAAGGGAAAGCCAGCATTTGAACCTGTGCTCTTCAGAGTACATTGATGGCCATTCAGCGCTAGCCACAGAAGCAAGGACAGCCAACACAGAGGACTGCAACTTTTCCTAGTCAAGGAAAGAGATATTTTCTCTCTTCCTTTCCCCCACTTTCGCCCCAGTTACAGAAAAGCTAAAGAGAAGGTGAGGAGGTATCTGGGAGCCAGACCCTTGCTCTTCCTTCTCACTCTAAGGTGATAGACCCATAGGTTTAGCCTAAATCAAAGAAGGGTAGAAGAACTAACAATCAGAATATTTCTGACGGTTGAAAATGGCTGAATGGTTATAGAATCTGGTCAAGATGTCATTAAAGGAGCCTCTCCACAAGAAGAAAGAAGAATTTAACAGAGCATGGAGTACAGACTGAAGAAAGGAAATAAGATACAGAGATGGTAGATGCAGAAGACATAATTAATAGAATATAATTAACAAACAGATCAGAATAGGGAGGGGGCAAGGTCCTGAAAGGACTGGGGCCAACAGAACCTGGGCTTGAACAGGAAGGAGCAAATTCTATCTTCTAAGATTGGAGGAAAAGGTATTAAGAATAGGTATGAACATAGGTTATTGTGTAGACAGGAGTCTGGAAAGCCGATAACCTCAATTTTTTTTTTCGTGAAGTAGGAAGTAAGGATGTCTGTCAAGAATGAGGGCAGCTTGAACAGTGAGGACGTTTAGAATGGTCATTGGAATACTAACATTGAAATTTATCTAAGGTGGATAGATAAAAATAAATTACTTTTTTCTGTACTAACAACAACCTATAAAAAAAATACAATTTAAAAGGACCATCTGAAAAAAATAATAAAACATTACATGAGGACATTAAATGATATCTATTTTAGGTATATTTGCTATCATAAAAACATGAATTCTCCCAAAATTAAGTACATGTAATACTTTTCTAACTTAAATATGAATAGGGTTTAGGGAGAATTGGAAAAAGTGATCTTAGAAGTTATATGGAATAATATGAAAAAGAAAACTAATGAGGAGTGACTTCCTTTACCAGACTGAAGCATATCATGACCTCCTTATTGGCTTTGGTTTTGGCTTAAAAAAGGCAAGTCAGAATAGAAAACTCAGAAATAGAGTACATGTGGACTTCTGTACATGTGGGCATTTGATATATAACAAAAACTGATATTTCAGTTAAAAGGGGAAAATAGGTTATTTTAAAAATGGGGCTGATCCAACACCCTATTAATCTGGAAAAAAGTATACCAAGAGAAGTTCCAGATTGATTAAAGAAAAGAAAAAAGAAATAATAGGTTTTATGTACACACAAATGTCCTGCAAGACAGGATTAACCAAGACAAGACCAAGAAGCTATAAAGTAAAAGACACACATAACTTAAAAACCTGTGTGGCAAAGGATTTAATGTAAATTAAAGGAAATGAATGTTAAGCTTCAATAAAAACTTTAAAAAAGGAAATGATAAATTAGGGGACATTATTTATTTGAAACACATAACAGAGAAGATCTGAACTATACAAAAGTTCTTGTAAATGGATGAAACATAAATAACCCAAAAGAAACAATGCACAAATGAGATTTGCAGAAAAGCAAATTGAAATGACTAAAAAACATGAAATCATACTCAATCTTGCTGGGAGTTAGAGACATGCAAATAAAATAAAAATGATGTATCATTTCATAGCAATTAAATTAGCAACAATTAAAAGTGAAAATTGCTGCAGCTGAAGAGATTTAAGGAAACGGTAACCTCATGTATGTGAAAATGTTGGTTCAGCCTTTTTAAAATGTAATCTAGAATTATCCATTGAAATTAAAAATACATTTCCCTATCCCATTCTTAGGAATCTATCCTATGGAAATAAAATCATGACTAGGTAAAGTATACACACAATTATGTTTATTGCACCAGTGTTTGTACTAATGGAAGACTGGAAACAGAGTTATTGTCTCACACTAGACAAATTGCTCAATATGCTCTATTGTAGCACACTCATGTCATTAGTATCATGCAGCCATTAAAATAAATCAATTAGGTTCTTACTAAGCACTTTCCCTGAGGTCAGCCCACTTTTGATCCTCACAACAACTTTATGAGGTAGGTGGTAACAATTTTACAGGGAAGGAAACTGAAGCATGGAGAGTTTTTAAAAACTTACCCAAGGCCACATAGGGCTACAGAATCACCATATTTTCCCTTTATGCCAGTTGAATTGGAGAGATTTGTATAATATTCTGTTCGGTATGAAAATCTTAATACAGAGAAGTATATAAGATCACATATTATAAAACAGATGACTCCCTAAACTATGTATACACACATACACATACACACACATATCACAGCATGCTATATATCTAGAATATGTTTGTATTCAATAAAATTATAGGAGGTTACACATGAGGTTTTTAACATTGGTACTTAATGGGAAAACTAAATTTATTGTTCATGGTAAAAAAAATTTATATAGGATATAATCTCATATAGCCATGTATGAAAAGAATGGTCACCTTTCATGATTACCTGAGGGAAGGGGTGGATTCTATGATTTTTATTTTTACCTTGGTTTTTAATTTTTTAATTGTATTATTTTTTAAAATGACCATACATGATTGAGGAAGAGGAAACTATATTCACTGTGGGAAAAATTTACATTAACAAAGGATATCATAATGATAATAATTCTATAAATTCACCTCAAGACTATGTCTCCTATGTCTCTAGAACTTTAAAAAAACTCATGCTAATAAGCGAAGGTATAGTGATTACATATAAGACTTAAAATGTAAGACTCTAAACATCAGGTCATGAAAGCGAGGATTTTTAGCAGAAGTAAAATTTAATATACATTTTAGTATATGCAGAACCTTCAAACAAGCAGTTTCATTTTTAAAATGGTGACATACTATTTCTGACATTAAATCTGAAGTAAATTAGACAGTATATTTCACCTATTGAACAGGAAGCAGTCAGATTTGTCTTTACGATCCTATATACATATTTATATATTTAAATGAAGTTTACTGTACACAATCTGTAATCATGTTACTTTTAATGTTATTGGTTAAATTATAAATTCCTGAGGGGATTCACCGTATTGTATTACCATTAAAGAAGTTTGCCATCTTTTTTGGTTCTGATCTCCATGGATTCCATCATCTTGGCCTTATGCAGACACGAGGGTGGAGAGGAAGAGCAGACTCAGGTCCCGAAGTTAAGAGGCAGATAGAAGAGTAATGAGGCAGAGCGAGATGATCACAAGGCAGGGCGTCTCAGGAGCAGGGGAAACGCCCACACTTGGAGAGCGGGGTGGGCAGGAGAATCCACTGTTGCTGTCCTGCAGGGAGGGCTGTCCTCATGGGAGGGCCAGGCTCCCCTTAGGGCCTGGAGGTGGAGAGACTTCCAGCACAAGATGAGGATGTAGGAGGTTGATTAGAATTGGATTAGGATTTTGCTGTCTGTATAACTGTTGAAAAGAAAAAAAAGAAAAGGAAAGGAAAAAAAATACTAGAACTGGATTAGGATTCAAAGGCTGCAGTGGAAGGGGCTGCAGTGCAGGATAACAGGGGGCTCCCCAAGGCTGAGGAAACAGAGAAGGGCATGGGGAACTGGAGGCGGCGGGGGTCTGAGCTGGAATTGAGCATTTACCTTTCTCCCCATAAATGGAAGTTATGATCAGCAGTGATTGGCCTCCACCCAATTTGGCACAAATTATACTGGTGCTGTAACTGCCTAAGGGTCTCAGGCAGTCAAAGCTGTCTCAGGTATTTGTGTACATGGGCTGGTGACAGTGGAGGGACCTAAGGGCAAGATCTCCTAGGAGTAGGAGGTTCATGGGACTTCTGGGTTGATGGGTACTCGTGTGCTGAGCTGTGGTATTCTCCCTTTCTGCGTAAATCACTATTAACAATGGCATTTTTGTGAGTATAAGATATCCACTCTCTGATTATGAGCTGTACTGTTTAGATTCAATAACTGGGGATCTTTGGTTTTCTTCACGGAATTCAGGCCATGCCCTATTTCAATTAATGAAGTAGAGAGGCTAGAGTGTCGTGGTTCTGTCATATTTGGCTGTGACTGGGACTCATTTCTTTGAGCTCTCTTTGTTTTATGAAGCTCTGTGTTCCAAGTTCTCTTGTCTCTAAGGTCCTTGGCTGATGACTGCTTTGTAACCACATTCTTCTAGCCAACATGATGTAAGTAACAGAGCTTGCCAGTAACATTCAGTATCTCAGATGGAGAGATCACTTTAGGAAAAAAGCTGAAGTCAGTGACTCACAAAACCAGACTTTTGGCATACATGGGAGAGGAAAATATCAAGAAAGTCAATGAAGAAAGTATGTGAAAAGATTGTAGTTGCAGCAATTCATTCTTAAGAGCCATTGTTGGCCCCTTCTAAATTTCTGTTCTTTGACTTTTGAAACTGCTGCCTTTGTATCTGAAAACATTAAGTTGTTATGAAGTAGAATTTGCCAATGCCAAACTAGAAGTAATTTTATGAGTTTAGAATTTCATTGCAAATAAAACGTTATCAAACACTTTCTTTCAATGTTTTAGTTTTGAGTTAAGACATTTCTTTAGATCCAGACAATTACACTGCCAGGGAAGATTCATATGTTTTAAAAAAATTTTTTGAGAGAGGGATCTGGCTATGTTACTCAGGCTAGCCTTGAACATCGGGGCTCAAGTGATCCTCCTGCTCCTGACTACAGGTGCACGGCTGCTCCTGGCTCCAGTTTTGAAGATATAATTTTGAACTTTTTAAAAGGGATAATCAAGAACCAGTTAAGCTTTACATGGATCTAGTTTTGATGTGACCTTCAATTTCAGGTTATTTTGATCTTTTTGTTTTCTGTTTCTTAAATTAAGTTGCTTTGCAAACAACTACATATTTGATGGTCTCAGAATAGGTTAATGCTATAGTCATTTTATGGACTGCTATCGGGTTAATTTAGCTTCTGGTCAATCACTTAAAGTCTTAAATAAAACATAAAGTTAATAAAATACTGATAGATGAAGAATGCTAAAATGTAACTTTATAGTTGGCCTCAGATGATTCATTAGAAAATCCTTGATTTATAGATGAGAAAATAGTCTCTAAGAGACTTAAACATTTTAAAAAATTTACCAGTTATTTACGGACAAAACCAGGGCTTCAATTCAGTTCTCTCAATTGATTTTTAGACTTTAAATTTAACTTTTTTCTCAAAAATATACATGGTGAAGAAAAGGCTTCCACTAATTTCAGTGAGGTTTTGGTGCTGGTGCTTGAAGGAAGACCTTACACTGGGAAATCGTTGCCTCTGGAAATGATCAATAACACCTACTATAGTAACATATTAACTTGTCACTTTATTTCCCTTAACAACCCTGCATGGATGGTCTGATAAGTTTGAACCCAGAAGGTAGTTTATAACAGTCCTTAAAAGGCATTTCTTTACTCTATTTAAGTAGCCTGTTTAATAGGCATCTGAAATCATACCAGATTTATTTTCCATAAACAACATATCCGGGCTTCTCAGGCTTGCATTTGAAACAAGTAGCCAGTGGGCTCTAGCTAGGCATGACCATTCCACTTTTTACTATTGTCATGTCATCTTGTAAAGAGATCTGTTAAACTCAATATAAAAGATTATTTTTATTGACCTTTCAGCAGCCTTTGACTCCCAGGGCAGGAATCAGTCATGAGATAAAATGCAGCAGCTCAGTAGAGATCTCCCTATGGCCGATGCTTATGCATAAGCAGGGACTGAGCAGTGAACTATTCTCTTGTTGGATAAGAAAATATTTGCCAGTTCATTAAAATAGGAATGTGTTCTGGACTTATTTTGAATAAACAGGTTTTTTTTTTTTTTTTCCTCTCAGCCACCAAAAAGAAAAGATCTATTTTTGGATGTTAGGGGTTTATTTTCTGGAAACAGGAGTGACCTTAGAAGACTATTGGTTCTATTCTCTAATCACTGCCAGAAAAAAGAAAATGGCTTCAGATCAATTATCCCAAAACGAAGGTCTTTATTTTTAGTAGACATCTCACCTGGTTTATAAATGACAGCCCTATTTATCAAGTTTCCCGAAACTCATTGTGACCTAAGATGGTCCTTTCTGGTGCAGATGACATAAGACTTAAATCCAGAGAATACCTCTGGATCAAGCAAACATGTTTACTTCCCCAAATCCCACCCTCACCTTCTCTATGCCTTCTATCTAGTGGAGTAGAGGGTTCATAAGCAAGATTAATTAGGATAGGTTATAGGAAATAGAGAAGTTATTATCTTTGTAAATATGAGTAGTAATATGAGTAATTTTTTATTCTAATACAATAACTTTTCAAAAATTGCTTATGCACATATTGGTTTTATAACTTTCTGTTTAAGCAGACTATTCTTCTCTCTAACCGCTCTAGGCAATAGAAGTTAGTTAGGAAAAAATGGATTGAAAATCTTTTGAAGGAAAACAAGCCCTAAATGTGGAATACATACAAAAGAGAAACTTAAAACTCTGTGAAAAGAAGCTTTGAAAAAGAAAAAAGAATTGCTCCTAGAGCCACAAAAGCGATATCTGAAAGAAACAAGTTCTCCTGTAATCTCTACTAGTACATTTATGACTATTGAGATAAGGCAATTGAGGATTTATACCTTTTGTTTTCTCATCAGTAAAACTGAAATGATAATATTTCCATGTTTACTTAACAAAATGCCAGGAAAATAACTAAGTTGCCTATTTAAGAGCCTTGTTTTAAGGTTTATCAATAATAACTATTCAAACTTAAGTTCTGATAGACATATCAGAAGATTCCTTTGGAGTTTTCTTATTTAAGACATTCGGCATATGGAAGGAATTTTTTAGGAGATATTTTAATGAGGCTATTTCTTGCCTGGAAAAAAATGAGGGTAAATTTATAACTTTGAGTAATTACATATTTGTCTAGATGTCTAAGAGTAAATCTATTCTTCATATTCCACCTGAAATAAAAGAATGGAAGTTCTTAAACAAGCGAATACTATTAAAAAGCAAGCAGAATGCATTAGTATAAATATGAGTAAAGCTGCTTCAGGGCTGACCTCACCAGATTATTGGATTATTTTGAGGTAATCACCATACAACTGATGTATTTCTTGATTCTACAGTTTTAGAAATTAGATTCTTATTAGGTCATCGAGGAGATAGCAAGTCCTATAAAACTGAGTCTTGCCCAGTGATTTACAAATCTGAGATCTTAGCCTGGAATTCACAGTTCTCCCTAATGTATTTACAGCTTCCTTTAGTTTTCATCTGCTTAACAGACATATCTTGAGTTCCCCCTGAGTAACAGGCACTCAACTCGGAGTTGGGAATGCTTAAATGAAAGACATCATTTCTGCTGTTTGAGTGAGGATCCACAAATACAAACAATTCATTACAATTAAGTATTTATTGTTCCGGACATATATATATAAAACAGAGTGGGAGAATAGGGGAAAAATCTAAATCAGTTAGATCAGGTCCTTTGCCACTAGCTGAATGATTTGTTTCCCCATTTTTGAGAAAGAATATGCATGCATTTTAACCAATAACATTATACTAAGTTCCATATTCTTGTGTGGTTGTAGTGTATATGTATAATTTTTAAAACCAGTGATTTTTAGGATTGAGATGGCATCTATTAAATCTTTTTTCAGCCATCATTTAGAAAAGGAGCATGAAAAGCTGTGAAAAGCAAGGCGCCAAGTTCTATACAGAAACCATACAGTTGGGTCCCAACTGCTGAATGAGAATGGTGGTGATAGTTTATGAATCTGGTAACTTCAGGTTGTTACTTTCATCTGTGAGACAGAATAGGTTAACTGGTGATTCATAGTGAAATAAATTTAAAAAAATGTTTTGTCTTCTTGCAAGATACCTATTTGAAAAACTTAGTTCTGCAATGCATTAGGAAAAAGAGGCTTTATGATGGTATAATAAGAGTATGCCCCTTAAAAATAAAGTTGAATCTAATTTATTTAGAATATTGGTGCTTGAAAGTAAATAATTTTTTTCAGTTATTAAACCTACCATAAATTTTTTAAAATGCTTGAGGTAAGAATTATTTTGAGTCATTTTCAATTATATTTAATCAGATCTTTCAGGGAAAATGTTATTGGTTCTCAGCGGGGCAGATTTTTGGAATCTACAAAATATTGAGAGACTTCCACAGGCTAAAAAGAATATTAATAAAACTTACATCCATTGAATGTACAATATTTGCCAGGAGTGGTTCTAATGCTCATGAGCATTTTCAGTTTGGGAGCTATTATTAAATACTGATGCTATGAATATTCTTGTCTCCTGGTGCCCACATGCATGCATTTGTGTTGGGTATATATCTAGGAATTATAATTTCCAAGTCATATCACAGATACATGTTTAGCTTTAGGTGATAATAGCAAACATTTTCCAAAGTGGTTTCCCCAAGTTTTTCTCCCATTGCAGTATAAGAGAATTCCAGTTACTCGTTACTCCTCCTTGGTGTTTTAGCCATTTTGGTGACTATATAGTGGCATCATTTCTTATGTTGGTCCTAATTTGCACTTCTGAAGTGAATAATAAGGTTGAGCACATTTTCATGTATCTATTAGCCATTTAGATATTCTCTTTTGCTAAAAAAATTGGGGGCATTTGTTCTTTTCCTGTAGGGGTTCTTTTTAATTAATACATGAGTCCCGTGCAAAATATCTTCATTGCAAATACCTTTTCCTGTGATATGGTTTGCATTTCCACTCTTTATGGTATCATTTAGTAAAAAGTTCTTAATTTTAACTTAATACTATTTATCAATATTTTCTTTATAAATATAATTTTTGTGTTCTGTTTAAGAAATATTTACCTAGCAGAGTCATTAAAAAAATACTAATGTTGGCAGGGTTTTTTTAGTCCTTCAATATTGTCATTCTTTGTCTTTTAGTTTTCATCAGTTCTGTTGGAAGGCAGCTGACCCTCCCATTGCTTCTCCACTGTGGATGAGATAGGTCCCTTTTTACTCTGCTGCTCTGAGATTTTCTATTTGTTTTCAGCAATTTGACCATGATCTGCTAAGATGTCATTTTATTTGAATTTATCCTGCTTGAGTATCATAGTGTCTTTTGAATCCGTGGCTTGACACCGTTCATTAGTTTTGGATAACTTTTGGCCGTTATCTATTCAAATATCACTTATCCCCTATTTTCCCTCTCTTTTTCTGGGACTCCACACATGATAGAAATTTTCACCTTGTGCCACATTTCTTTTACATTGTTAAATTATTTTCCATGTTTTTAAAGGTTCATGACTTAGTCTGGATATTTTCTGTCGTCCAGTCTTCCTCTTCACTATTCCTCTTATTAATTATATCTAGTCTGCATCCAACTTATCTGTTTGAGTTATCCATTTAGTTATTGCACATTTGGGTTCTCAATTTTCTATTTGACTTTTTTTTAAAAAAACAGAGTCTGTATGACTGCGTCTGTGTTTTGAACATTTAAAAACCTTATTTTAGGCCGGGCGTGGTGGCTCACGCCTGTAATCCTAGCACTCTGGGAGGCCGAGGCGGGTGGATCGCTCGAGGTCAGGAGTTTGAGACCAGCCTGAGCAAGAGTGAGACCCCATCTCTACTAAAAATAGAAACAAATTATCTGGCCAACTAAAATATATACATAGAAAAAATTAGCTGGGCATGGTGGCGCATGCCTGTAGTCCCAGCTACTCGGGAGGCTGAGGCAGGAGGATCGCTTAAGCCCAGGAGTTTGAGGTTGGTGTGAGCTAGGCTGACACCACAGCACTCACTCTAGCCTGGGCAACACAGTGAGACTCTGTCTCAAAAAAAATAAAAAATTAAAAAAGATAAAATAAAAACCTTATTTTAGAGTTTGTATCTGAAACTCCAGTATCTGGATCTCCCTCCATTTTTCTCTTAGTATTTGGTCTTTTGTCTTCAGAATGTATGTGGTAATTTTTAATTGAATGCCAGACATCATGAATCGAAAATTAGAACAATAATTTGAGACTCTGCTTTTGCAGCCTATTAGGTGGAGAAAGATTGCCATAATGAGATCGAACTAATCAGACTGGGTTTCAATCTTTGTGAGTTGATTTCTTTCTAGTTTATTTGGGTAATTTTTGGAGTGTATCTCTTCAGCAGTTCCTGCTGAAAGCCAAGGGTGTTTGTTTCAGCTCTTCTACTTTGTTGGGTTCTGAACCAATTTTTTTTTCTCCCAAACTCTGTGAGATGGCTGAAAGCCCTGTTCAGCTTCTCAGTCTTTTGGCTGTTGCTTGTAAATTGACAAAGGTCTCAAGTGAATATGCTGCACAAGATAACACACTCATTTCACAGCATTTCCACTTAGGTCGGCTCCTTCAGTCTTGGCTCCCTTGATAGGTCTTGGATACCTTCACTCTGATTTTTTTTTTTTTTTTACATTCTATCTAAATTTTATAGTTGTTCTCAGTGGGAGAGTTGGTGTAATACAAACTAGTCTGCTATAATTGGAAGTGGAAGTATCTTGTTATTCATTTTTTCAAGAAGTATTTTTAGTGCCAGCTGTATGCCAGGTACTATTATTTGAGGCACTGGTAGTATAGTGTTTAAACACTGTATAAGGTTATTCTTTTCGTGGGTCTCACATTCTAGAGAAGGAAGTCAAAATATAAACAAATAATGTAATTTCAAATTGTGATAAAGGCTATGAAAGAAATAAGCAGTGTGATGTGTAAAAGAGTAGCTGATTATGGGGAGAAGGTTACTTTAGGTAATCAGGAAAGTCTCTTGTAAGAAGGTGAAATTTGAACTGAGATATGAAAGATGTGAAGGAGATAACAATGAAAAACTAGGAAAAACAGAGGAAAGTATGAAGGCCTTGCAGTGAAGACGCAAGTGGTTAGGAATCAGCGGGATGAGACTGGAGAGGTAGTCCAGGTAACAGCTAGTGCACTATATATAATGGGTGGAATAGAAATATAAATGCAAGAAACCAAAAATGCCCCCCCCAAGTTTCTGATCTGAGCTATTAGTTATCATTTACTGAGTTGGAGAAGACCAAAGAAGGAGCACATTTGGAGAGTTGAGTATCAAGGGTCCTGTTTTTACATGTTAAGTGTGAGATGTCTGTCAGGCATCCAAGAAGGGTTAAGGCAAGAGATTTAAATTTGGGAGTTACTGGCAGAAAGATGATATTAAAGCAATACAAATGGATAAGCTCACCTGAAGAAATATTGTAGAAAAGGAAGAGAAGAAAACATATCCCAGGCCCTGGAGGATGACACTATTTAGGGATTGCACAGAAGAGTAGGAGAAGCTACAGTCATAAGAAGAAAACCAGAATACAGTGTCATATAAGCTAAAAGTAGAAAGTGTTTCAGGAAGAAGGTACTGGGTAGCTCTTATGAATACACTAAAAAGTAAAATATGAACTAAGAAATGTCCATTGAATTTGACAGTACAGAAAACATTGGTGACTTTGATGAGAACAGGCATCTTAGAGTGGTGGGGTTAGAAGCCAGACTAGAGTGTGCCAAAGAACAAATGGGGACTTCTAGTTCTAGCAGAATTGGTAGCAGAATGGTACTTCAAATTCTGGATTTATTCCCCAGTCTAGCTTGTGGATTTGCTTTTCGGAGTCCTCAAATAGCTACATGCAATCCATAACTACATGTAAAACTTTAGAGAACCAAATATAAGGAAGAATACTAAAGCATCTAGAGAGAAAAGATTACATACAAAGAAATTAAAGGAATGAAGTAATATCTTCTGAGAGGTAGTGAACCTATGGCCGGCCTCAAGGCCACATATGGCCTTCTGGATCCCCGAGTGTGGCCTTTGGACTGAATTTAAATTTTACAGAAAAAATCCTTTTATTAAAAAGGGCCACACTTGGGGATCCGGACGGCCACATGTGGTCTTGAGGCTGTAGGTTCTCCACCCTCACACGGGACCAGTTATTTAAAATATGAGAGAATAAAATGAACAACTTAATGCTGTTAGATTTTAAAACTTAGGAAGCATGGGAAATCTTGTGGAAAAATACAAATTTCCAAAACTGACTCAAGAAGTATGAAACTTGAATATGTGAAAGATTTCTTTTTAGATCTACCAGACCCCCCCCCTTTTTTTTTTGCTGAGATCTGGTAAACTTTTGTGAAACATATTGTTCCTATCTTATATAACCTGCTCCAAAGACTAAAATAAATGGAAAGCTTTCCAGTTCATTTTATAAAGCTATTATAACATTAATACCAATACAGGAGAAAATTAAAATTCTAGGCCAGCGTCATTCATGAACATAATGCAAAAATAGCAAGAAAATATATATGCAAACCAAATCTTGCAATGTATTAAAAAAATTACAGTCAAGTTTAGTTTATTCTAGAAATGAAAAAAAAGCGATTTAGCATTCAAAAATCTATTTATATAAGTTATCACATTAACAGATCAAAGTACAGAAACCATTTGATCATCTCAAAAGATGGAAAAAGCATTTTAAAAAAAATGCATCACCCATTCATGAAAAAAATCTCTTAGGAAACTGGAAATAGAATGGAGCTTCCTTAATCTGATTTTTTTTAACTGCCAAATCCTTCAGCAAACATTACAAAACACAGAAACATTCCCTTTAAAACCAGGAACTAAAAGAATGCTGCTATTGTTACAACTATTCAGTCATAGCCAACAAAAAAGACAAGAAAAATAAATGTTATAAGGATTAGAAAGAAAAAAAATTTATTCAGACTGGACATGACTGTCTACATAGAAAACCCCAAATAATTTACAGATGAACAATTAGAATTATTGAAAGTTCAGCAAGTTTGGATACCACCTAATACATGAAAAATACAGCATTCCTGCATTGTCGTCTGTCTCCTGCAGCTCAGGCTGGTGAGGTGGTTTGAACGTGCGGGACTGTCTCACTAGGAGCGTGAGGCACTCTAACAGATGCGGAAGATCAGGGCCTGACCTTCTCAGTTTCACTGAGAGCACAGTGACCAATTAACACTCTCTGTGATTTACAGGATGGAGAAGAGGTCCAAGGTCCCAACACTGGAGGTTCCCAGTAACTGTCTTTAATTGGAGGCTAGTCCTTTTAAATTGAGATGGTCATTTAGTTCAAAGCTGGAAGTACATTCTAGTTCTCAGGAGGACCTCTGGGAAGCCAGTCACAGGATTTCAAGCAACTTACCTACTTTTATTTGGAGCATAGATTATCCATAAATTGCCTCTTGCACCAATAATTCCATTCTTTATTACAAAATGCAAATAAAATAGAAAAATGGTAAAAACAGTAAACTTCTCACACTGTTTATTTTACTGATGGTCCAGGAAGGCCTGCCTGAAAATGAGGCCAAAAGAAGTGGTAAAACTGCACTGGTAGCTAATTCCCATCCAAGAAACCCTTAAAATAATCATGCTTTCTTAGAGAGATTCCAATACCTTTATATACAACTTTTTAAAATGAAAATTACTTTGTATTTTTTCTGATTACAAATATGGTCAATATTCATTGTAAACATTTTAAAAGTTCTAAAAATATGCCTTTCTCTTAAATTCTTAGTTCCCTCAGACTCAGCTAACAACCTTGCCTTACTTTACTGAGCAAACTGAGGTGATTCCATTTTTCTTCAACTTCCCTCTATAAATATATAATTGATAGATACTTCTTTTAGGGGGGGGCCAGAAAAAATTTCCTATTACTTGAAATACTTAAACTCAATGGACAGTGGTTCCATTACGTGTTAAGAACTTCAGATCTTGGTAGTTCGTGGCAAGAATAACCACAGGTAGACTAAGTTTATGGGGGAAAAATAAGTTGCTGGGAAAAACAACATCTTTGAATTCTTTTTTATTTTTTCAGGCTTTGTAATAGGACAAGTTATTATATTTTTTCATTTATATTTCTGCAGCACAATTGGTTTGTGCCAGTAATCTCTACCCATGTGCTCAGTTTCCAGATGAGTCCTAAATCTATTCAAGAACAATTTTTGTTACCTCATTTTTATAATTTAAGAACTTTCAGTGGGTATCTGTTACTTCTCTTAACAAATCACCCTAGCTTGGCACTGTGCCTTGCTAGCTTATACTCTCATAGATTCATTTTCTTTCCATTCACATGTGTTCTATGTGTTCCATGCTCATCGCCACCCCTGTTCTTTAGCATAGGCTATAGACACTCATTCCCTTCTTTCAACAATTGAAATGCTATGATTGTCTCATGGCCCTGATCAAAATTCACCCACTTCTCATTGACCTCTTATCATTTGCATTTTATAGTATATTCTGTCCTCTCCCACTATTATGCATTTATTGGTTAGTTTGCTTATAGCTGTATAATTACCTTATCTCTGAGGCTGACCCTATGCAGGGATTGCCTGTGTGATGTCCTTGCTCAGAAATATAGAAGCCATAGAAAATATCATTGTTCAGAATACTTTATCACCCTGTTCAAGCCAAATATTCTACCATCAGAGGGTCACCAGTTTTGGAAATAACTCGTCATCTTTCCAAATTTCAATACTGCCTGTGAGAATTAAGGGATTAGGATTTGGATAGGATGAGTGCTGCCTAGAACTAGGGCCAGACTTAACAAGCCATTGTGAGGACAGCTGAGAGTTTGGAAAGCAACGTGGAATAATAGAAAGATCACTGGCATTGGACTCAGACCTGGTTCAAATTCAAGCTGTACCACATATTAACAGTTACCTTATCTTTTCCATTTCCTCATATTTAAAACAAATTATACATATCTCATAGTGCTATTGTGAAGATTAAATGAGATAGCATGTCAAGGGTTATTATGGTTACCAGCACACAGTAGGTAGATGCTCAATAAATAGTACTTATTATTATCTCTAAGTTAGAGTAGCTCTCCACTGCATCAGATCAAGTTAACAGTTAAGTGAAATATCACAAGCCATAAAAATTCCTACACGGATAGACAGTGTTTTATGTTGAATTAGCCAGAATTCTCCTTTGAGTACCAACTTACTCAACATTTGGCAGTTGATTTGCTTTCTAAGGAAAAATTCTAAAAAGATTGAAAACTGCCTCCTCAGCCAAGGACCACGGCAGGACTCTGTCCTTGTAGAGGGCACACACAGTAAGACATCAAGATGATGCCCACAGTGCTGGGATGAATGTAGTCCGAAGGCAAGTGCACGTGAATTCCTACTGCAAAACAACTCCTAAGATTACAGATCCTTGCCTTTGGAAGCATTTTACTATTCTTTTTATAAAGCTTTATTATAATGCTCAGATCATCTAACTTATGGTTGAAGAGGAAGTTCACTATTTTACCAACCAGGCCATCCTGTTGTAAGTTATAACCAATAGACAGTACTCGCTTAATTAAATCCAAAACTTCCTGCCATGACTTCTTCCCACTGGTTCTAGTACTGTACTCCCCATCAGAGCAATGCAGATTAGGTATAGTCCCTCGTCTGTATGAATACCTCTCAGATATCTGTTCTAATTCCTCTTAACTTCTCTAGAATAAACATCCTAATGTCTTTAGTTATATAGCTGTATTAGTCAAATATTTAGCTTTAATTTAAAATTATGAACTCATAAAAATGTGAAAATTCGTAAATCCAGGGGGAAGCTGAACTATTTTCATCAAATTGAGACAGATTGTTTTTAACAACCAGGGCAATGAGACAATGGAAAGTGAGTCATATCGAAAGGCACATATGCCCCAAGTAAAAAACAAAACATTCAATACAATATGACATTTGAAATAGTAAATTTTGGAACAATGGTTATTGCAGTATTTATCTGATTTTTCATAATGTTTTATATTCACATTATATGCAAAAAAAAGTTGGCCCCATTTTAATGCCAAAAATGGTCATCAAAATAAATGTAGATGAAGATTTATAGAAGCTTGGACCTCATGGGCCTAAGCAGTAATGTTTTTCTCTGTTTAAACTGAGATGAAATTATATAAAGCACCAAAACAGAGAAATAATGTTCAATTGAACAAACATTTCAAGCCTTCCATATGCCAGGTACTAGAAATGAGTCATAAAATACACAAAGTACCTAGTTCCTATCCTCAAGATGCTCAGAATGTGGGGGTGAGGGAATAAATACAGGTGACCGTAACAGACAACAGAAATAACAAAAAAATAAGACACTCATTTATTTCCAGGCATTTTTACCTCTTTGAAGATTGTTAAATTTACAGTGTCTATTAATGGTGACTTAAAGACTACAAAATGTATTTTAGTGTAAAATACAGATCTTTTGACAGATCTTGCATAGAAATGATGAGGCTTATTTACTGATAAATGCACAACAGTAAATTTCAAGACCAAAACTTAACACAAAAATGCACACTGAAGAACTACAAGGAAAAAATGAAACAAATGAGAACAGACTGATGGTATAGTTGACAACTTATGTAGTTGTTAATCTAATGAACAGATTGGATTGTATAATATGTGGTCAGGGGATATTGTTCCAAAACACTCTAATGTTCTGCATTAGTTAAACTCTTATTTGGAACTTTTCCCTAGTTTGGGTCATGAGACATTTAATTACATTTGGAGAACCAGAATGGGTCTAGAGAAGCCTGATAAATGAGAGTAAAAGAAATTCTGTGAGAAAAAATTAAAGAAATGTTTTTCCTCAGGAACAAGGTTTGAGGGGTGATTTGATTCTTGTCTTCCACATAAGGAAGACACTATCAATGATTTCTCATTTCAGTGACATAATAAATAAGACTAGAATGGCCTTAAGTACAGTTTGGAAAATTTAGTTTGAGCATAAGAACTGTTAAACATAGCATGATATACTTTAAAATATTATAATGGAAAACTGGTATGGTTTGAATGTACCCTTTAAAATTCAGGTGTTGCCAATGTGATAGCATTAAGAGGTGGGGCCTTTAAGAGGTGATTAGGCCATTAGGGCTGCACCCTCACTAATGGGATTAATGCCCTTTTAAAAGAGGCTTCATGCAGCATCCAGCTAGTTGCCGTCTTCCACTCTTCTGCCATGCGAGCACACGGCCTCCCTCCCCTGCAGAGGATGCAACCCTTAGCAGACAGCTGAACCTGCTGATGCCTTGATCTTGCACTCTTCAGGCTCCAGAAAATAAACTTCTGTTCTTTATAAATTACCCAGTCTTAGATATTCTGTTATAGCAGAACAAAATGGACAAAACCAGAAACTGTCCTGGTAAATTTACATTTTCACCTGTTTGGCTGGTTAGGTAATCTGAATCTTTGGTTCTGGGAAGGTGTTAAACAAGAAGAGGCCTTCCACACAATGTGGTTAAGGTTCGCAACAAGGTTTTGAAGCTTGCTATGGCATACGAGCAACTGGGAGTGGTACAAAAGGGACGTCTCAGGAGCAAAGGATAATAAGACACCATTTTCATATCCACAGCTAGTTCTTCATCAAGAAACATTTTAGGTGTCTTGGGCTACAGGAAGTGTTAAAGAATCAATACACATACACCATTTCTGCTTCTGATTTTTAAAGTTTTGCATCCTAAAACCCTAGTGTCAGGCCTGACATGAAAATGTGTCTGTCACCTACTCAGAGAAGATATCTAGGTCTCCCAGCCAAATCCAAATAAAACCGTTGCACATACAAGATTAAGTTCACTGTTTTGGAGAGACCTTTTTAGTTTGAACATTAAAAAAAAATAGCACTCAAAACTTGGATCAGTGAGACATCTATGTAGCAAATAGCCATGTTTTCCAATAACTGATAAGTTTTCTTTTTCCTTAGACCAGTGGACTATTATATGGGAAATGAGGAGGTAAATCTCAAAACGAGGGTTCTCATAGGCCATACTTACGTGCTGCTATTCTATCAGGGTTCATAACCCACGGTGGTATTTTTTTCTGTCTCCTCAGGAAGTTTATCTTGTTAGCATTCAAATTTTCCTCTACCTGCCCAATTGGCTTTGGCTTCTTTTTCACAACCTGAGGTATTTACTGGGGCTGGGAGTGGGTGGGTAGTAAGCATCATTTTCTATTCTAAGTCTTTTCTGTCATTTTCATACCTCTCTGTAGCATACAGTACGGCGTAGCCTCCATGTGAGTGAACACACACAAATCATTCCATCTACCTATCCAGTCCTCACCACTTCATAACTGGAAAACAAATGGAGACATTTGACTCTCTGATATGCTAGTAAGAGTCCCAGTGGCAGACAAATGAGTCCCAGGGCCCAGATCCCTTCTGACAGGGTCACATCATTTCACTACTTAGAGCTCTTTCAGAGAGGAGGTTCCTTCTGCCTCGCTGGCATAACCTCCTTTGCTTCTCCCAGGGGTGCAAGCTCTGACCGGTCTGCCTGAAGCAAAATGGAAGTTAAAGGTGCTTGTTGTTTAAGTAGGGAGACCAGTGAAGGGAGCTTGCTGTCTACCTCTCTCCGATCTGTCATGAGTGGAAGCAGAAGTTTTATGGGCCTCAGGGTAGAAATGGGAATTCTTTACAAGGCAAAAGGTATGGGGGTGTCTAGATTTAATTCTATTAATTGCAAGTTTATTATTTGGCATACAATCCTCAATCCAGCTTAATACTTCTTTCCTGTCAAGAACATGGGCTATGGGGTGAGACAGTTTATGTTCAAATTCCAGTATTTTGTCATTACTATTTTTATTATTTTTACTTTCTATAACCTTCTGGCAAAAAGAAAACCCACTGAACACTTGTTATAGTTCAGGCACCCGCACCCTAACATTCACCTCGGGCCATCTCTGGGGCGCTTCCTCCTCTTGCTTTTGAAAAGCCATATTCAGCGCTCTTTCAACATCCTGCTGCAGGTCTCTGGCACCACCAGTGTGAGCAGCTCTGGGTTCCCACCTCTGCATCCACGTTCGAGCCCAGGTGAGAGGACGGCAGGAAGGCAGACATGCTGGCCCTGACTCCCAGCCGTAGGCTGGGTGGCTGTGAGGAAAGCCAGCCTTTTGGAACCCAGCAGCAGAGGGTGCCCCATTTCCTCAAGGCATCTTCCCTCCAGGCCTTACCATGGCACCATCTCAACCAGAGCACGTCCTGCAGTCCTGAGGAGAGAGACCAAGGCTCTTCTTGTGGCCCAGCCAGCGAGGACTGGCTCAGACTCTCCTGGTCCCGGGGGAGGCCCTGCAGAGAGGGGAGAGGGCCGGCCCAGAAGGGTGGCAGTCGGTCTCCACTCTTTGCAGCCTGCACCCATCATGGCAGGTGGCGGCGGCCCAGGACACCCTCCCTCAGCCACCCTGCCAGACCTGACCAGGGCCTTCCCGGCCGGCTTGGCCAGACCCAGGGTGGTGGAGGAAGGGTCCAGCCTGGGCCTGGCAGGAGCAGCTTGGCGTAGTGTGTGTGCCAAGATCCCCCACTGCCTGCTTTGTTCCAGACCAAAGGCTACCCAGAACACTGGGCGTGTTCTCGAACAGAGTGAAAGAAAGTAATGCACGTGTGTACGAGCGTTGTTATTCTGGTGGAGGCCAGAGGCTGATTTCTCACCTGCTTTTTCTTTCCTTCTGTCCTGGTAATTGGGAAGCAAACCCCCTCAAATTTCTAAGTGATTCCCCTGCCTAGAGCACATCAAGGACTGACACGGATCTCTCAGAGGTCTCCTAAGGATGGTGGAGCCTTAAAGTTGGGGAGGGGAGAGGGCAAGCCAGTGACGTAAGTGAAGAATCAGGCCTAATGGTGGAGCCTTGCCTTTGAGCATAATTATTCAGCATGGTATGCCTGAAATATGGAGAGCTTAATATTTGTTTTATCTAAGTTTAATCAATTTGTATACATTAAAAATTGATACTTGTTGGACAAATCAATGTAAGTATACTCACATTCTGTGACTGTCAGAACATACCCACTCCAATTCCATTAATCACAATAGCATGAAGAAAAATTACATTTCTGGGCTACTATGTTTGTATGTAACAATTACCTTAGCTAATTTAAGCGTAGTAAAAAATAACAATGCTTGATTCATTTAAAATCTAAAAGATTCTGAGCTAGATTTTTTATATCTTATGTTTCTCAATTCCTCTGCGATCTAGGTTTATTCCTTACTATGCTGTGCCTTCAAAGAGCGAAGTCTCATATGTTAGTGTACAGATTGTGAGCTTTTTAGGTTCCAGTCTTTTTCATGTTTATTTTTTCAGTCGGACTCTGGGCTTCAGCAGCCTCATCTGTAACGAGAAGGAGTCAAACGAAGTTATCACTAAGGTCCCTTCAAGCATGAATTTTGCATTGACTAATCCATTGTAGAACACAATGAACATAATGGTTCTTTTGTAGTTCTCTTGGGACTTTTACTATTGCTAGGAACCGTGCTGGGCAGATGCAGGCATCACATGGAACGTGTGGCGAAGTGTAACTGAATAATGGCCATGTTTTGAAGTAGTGATGTTCAGTGTTTACAGAGTGAGAAAATGGTCTTTAAAAATGTTGTTTCAAGGAGAAGAAACAAGCTTGAAAAATATTCTTGAGTGTTTTTGGATAGAAAAGTACAACATGGATGTATCCTTTAAGTGTTTAAGAACTTCAAGCATTTTTGCTGTGTATACTCGTGGTGCAAACTAGTTAGGAAGGGCAGAGTCCCTGGCCTAACTCTGCAAAGCGTGGGGTTTGCGGTCAAAGCAGGTTTGGCTGCCAAGCCTGGCCCCGAGCGAGCGCCAGAACCCGTAACTGGGCAGACGGCGGGGCGGCTGCAGGGTCACCTGCCCGCGTCCGGCACCTGCCGTCCCCAAAGCAGGCCCGCCCGTGCAGGGGCCTTGGAGAGCAGCTCCTCCTCTTACCAGGGCAGAGCTCAGGAGGGTTCGCAGCCCGGGAGGCTCAGATGAGGGGCCAGGGACCAGGACAGTGGAGTGACTTGCTCGCTTATGCTTCCATTGAACTTGCTGGGGTCTAGTTCCTGTCGCGGAGGCAGCAGCGTATTTGTAATGGGGTGAGGGCGAAGGCTCAGATCTACCCCTCTCACAGCCCAGTTCCGCCCCGCCCCTGCCTGAGTTGTGATCCTGGCACCTCTGTCCCCGCCGCGCCAAATTCGCCTGCAGCCCGCAGAGGGCGCGCCCTGGAGCCCGGCGTCCCTTGATCGCCACCTGCGGGGCGGCCGGTGCGGGGCGCGAACCGGCGAGGAGCGCGCTGCTGGCACGGCGGGGACTGCGGGAGGAGGGGCCGCGAGCCCGCAGCGCCGCCGAAGGACGCCCCGTCCTCCAGATGCTGCCCCTCGGCTAACCCGGGCGCCGGCGGGCAGGCGGGCCGCTGCCCTTGCCGCTGGACTGCGCTTCGCCCCCGCCCGGCCTCGGTCCTGCGCACCCTGACGCCGGCGGCCCCCGCGGAGCAGCGCGGACTCCGGGAGCGCCGGGACGGCCCGGGCCTGACGCCCGCGAGCGCCACACGCCTCCTCGGCCCCTCGGCTGTCGGGACGCGCGATGGGCGCACAGCTGCCCCGGCGAGGTGTTGCGTAAGTGAACACCTGGGAAGTGGGCGTCTGGGGAGGGGGGCGGTCTGTCTGTCGGTCTTTGCTTGTCAGCTGTGCCTTTTTCATTTTGCAATGGCAGAAACCTGCGAGTTACAGGACGGTTTAATTAAAGGAGACATTTCTCGGCCAGCTGCCTTAGACAGAGCCTCACAGCTGCGTGCCCCCAATTGAGAAGAGTTAGCCCCTACTCCTTCCATCTTGTTCTGAGCCCCCAAATTAAAGGTATTTCATTATGAGTTGCAGTATCATTCTGCTTTTTACCTGAAGAATGAATGAAGATTTTCAGGTAAAAGATTTGCCCGTGAACGTTTTATTTGTATGCCAAGCTGTCAGAATTGTGCTCTGAATGGCTTGTGTTGCGCAAAGTATTAGCTCTCGTGCTCGTTGGAGCTGTGGGAGAGGCTGAATCTTAAGGTGAAATAATGCAAATAAGTAATAAAGCAGAGTGGACGGGTTTGATCCTGAGCCATTAGCCAAGGGATGTGAAAAGCAAAGCAGAAAAGTTGGAGTTGTTTCTCTAACGTCTCTCGTCTGCCACCAACACCCCCCCCATCCTTTATATTAATAGAAGTAGGCTAACAAAATTATGAACTAGTAAATGTTCTCATCAAAGACTCCATCTTTTTAGAATCTAGTGTATATGGTATTTATCTTAGGAAAGTTTTAAGATAAGAATTTAGAGGAATAAGGAATCTACTTTTATTATGACGAAGTATAAATCACACCAAGATCAACAGTTGGATGTTCCTTTTTCCCTTTGGATTGGGTTGTTTTCAAGTACCTGATGTGGCTATCATAAATAGATGGGAAATAACATTGAATATTCAAAGCAGAATGGTCTGGAAAAATAACTTCAGTTTTGAACTTTGTTTTGCTCACATTATAAAAATTACTTATTTAGGCCCTCAATCTTATAGAAAACAGATGCTTTAAAATCACAGACCGACCTCCAGTGTATTTTAATATCTCCTATATAACATTCTTGAAAGACCAGCTACATTTTGATAGAATACTTCAGCGACAGGGAGCTCACATTTTGAGGTATTCCTCCTTTCTGTTAGCAAGTCCTTGTTTACACCAAACGGACAATTGCTTCCTTGTACCTTTCTCATTAGACCAATTTGCCAATAGCCCTCCAACTTGTGAAATTATAAAAAGGATTTTTCTGCAAAAAAGATCTAAAATTTTTCAGAGTCTTAAAAGGTTCCATGACCAAGAAATAGTTAAATGAAAGGTCTAAAGTGATACAAAATAAGATTTTTGTCTCCTCTTGATAGCCTTTCAGATCCTTGAGCCTTGGTTTCCTCATTGGTAAAATGGGAATAATATACTCTTACCTACCATTGGGTTACTGTGAGGATTAAATTAATAATCTTCGTAAAGTACTTAGTATAAGTGCCTAGAAGTCAGTAAATGTTATCTTCAATAAATAATAGTTTTATGTTTCCTTCCTTATCTAAGACCCTTCTCTGTGCTAAAAATCCGTAGATCAAAATTTAATTCAATAAATCAGTATAACCAGAACAGTGAGGAGTACAATGAGTTCCCATCTTCAAACAAAATCATCTATTGCTTAATTGGCTTTTGTAGTAAACACACCAAAGTTGACTAAAAACCTCACCCCCCCTCCCAACCTTCCATGGTTTGCTGTCAAGGTAGGTGTTATTGTTTTATTATGTAATTAAGCATTTCTTGAATCTGAATCTGAGCTTTTTTGTTCTGTGGGCTTGTATTACTTAAAGCCTCCCTCCCATTTCCAGTTTGTTAGATTTGTTTTAGTCTTGATTTCAACATACATCATGTTAATTCTACTTTCCGGTTTTGTGTCACCTGCACATTTGCTGAGTTTATTCACCATTCAAGTCACTGATAATATATGGGACAGGTCATTTTGCTTTCATGGTGGCACATATAGAAGCCTGTGGCACAGCAGAAATGGTCCTGGATTTTTGGAGCCTGGTTTTATAGTCTGGTCCTGACACCTGCTAGTTTTGCAACCTTGAGAAACTTCTATATCAATAAAATGAGGTTAGTAACATCTGCCTTCCAGAGTGGTGGTTAAAATTCAAGGTAATGAAAGTGCCAAGTACAATACTGGTTGGAAATATAGTTGGCCTTCTCAAATTAATGAATTAGCTGGATTCGGCCCCGTCTTTCTTATTTAGCAAATGATTCTAGTCCACAGATCAGTATTCTCCATAAGGACAAGAAAAATTTTAATCAAATGCCTTGCTAAAAATAAAGATCTTGAGTATTCCCTGATATACCACAAAAATAAATGACATTAGTTTAAAACTGAATGATTCTTAGCAAACTGTTTGTTCCTAGAAATCCCCAACCTTTTTACCCCCTAATTAGCCCCTATTTAATGATTAAGTCTTGAATTTTGCCAGAGATTGATATCAAACTTACTGGTCTGTAAAGCCTAGGGATTCAAATTCTTTCCTTTGGTTTTGAATATTAAAAATAAAAACATTAGGGGTTAAAAAATTACGTTTGAGTCTCTAGCCTCTTGAGACCTCCACCCTTCTCCATGTTTTTCTGGAGAGTGTCAGAATATTTCTCTACTGACCTCTGCAGTTTCTCTTGGTACCCTGGAATGTAATTCCCCACAATCTGAAGATGTGGATTCTCATAAAGTGACCTCTTCCTCTTGTACCTTAGTTCGTTCTTAATGAGGTTTCTATCCTTTCTAGCTTGAAGATAATTTGCCTTTAAGGAAGCCAAACAGTTGCTGAGCACTTCTGCTTTCTTTCTCTAATTAATTAATACACCATCTGCCCTTGGATTTGAGAATTTTCCAGCTGGAGCCTCTTTTCCATATAGTGAGTGTACAGTGAACAACATGCACCAAGTTGGTGGTAGAGAAATAAAACCACTCATGGTATTGTAATGTTGGAAGTTTTGGCAGTAGTAAATAACTCTAGTCAGTATCTGATAAGGGGAGAGCTTTGTATTTTAAGAATTAATTTATTCTGTATAAATTTAGAGTTGTGAAATTAAGGGTGTTTCACAAGAGGCTGAAGGTCACATAAATTACTGAAGCTGAATGGGTGCCAGACCCAAGGGAGTAACAGACCTGTGGACTAGAGTGAATGACCAGCTTAGGGATATTCTAATTCCGAGCAGTTTAAACACTGCACTAGCCAAACAAAAACACTGGCCAAACACTACTGCAAGTTTGTGGCCTTTGCATGTAAACACCCTGGAAGAGGCAGAACCATGTAAATTTCACTGTTTTATTCCCAACATCTAACACATTGCAGACACATGGATATTTGAGAAATGGCTAAACTTTAATAAGCATTCATTAAGTGCCTTGATGTAGAGAACTGTTCTGTGCAAAATAATAAAAGAAAAAAATGACTCCTGCCCTCGAGGAATATCTAATCTCATTTGGGGAGATAGCATTTATAAATTAAATAGACTAGACTAATCGGTTCAAGAAGAGAATTTTGAGTAAGAGTTGGAGGTATTCTGGGAAGTCTGCGGGAAGGAGATGGGGCTTCCCCTGTCCTTGAAGATAGTGCTGTGGTGTAAGGAAGGAAGCGGGAAAAGGGTGCCGGGTGGAGATAAGGGAAGTGCTGTGTTTCAACTTAGAGGGGGTTAGAAGGAGGAAATGAGTATCAGTGTGGCAAGGAGACTCACTTGATGGGATACTGTACCATCAACCACAGAGAATAAAAATCCTACAACAACTCCTTAGGGAAAGAAGTGTAGTATATGTATCATGAAGGAATTATTAAACTTTAAATAGCAAAACTTTCTGAATTTTTGATCCTGTGACCTAGAGTCTAAGTGGAACACTGTATTCTTCCATGTCTCCACGTCAGAGTAATGGTTCTTTTTAGTGCTCAGAATTACATCTACTGCTGCCTAGAATTTAATGTGGTGCATAGCACTTAACACTTATTATTTATGTCTCCGTCTTGTTCTAAAATATGTGAAGTGGTTTTACTACATAACATAAAGACTAAAATTGAATTTTTAGGAGAGGAAAAAAGCATTTCTCTACCCTACCCTCTTAGGTTCAGTAATTGGGGCCTGTGAATCAAACTGATAAAAGAGTAACCAGATAAATAAAACAGATTAAATTACATATGTATGTGCAGGAGTTTGCAAAAGAAATGTGATTCATGGAGATGGTTAGAATTTGGGGCTTAATACCACCTTAACAAAGGGTGATAAAGTGTGGAGAGGTTCTAGATCAGGTTTTCTTAACTAGTTGATCAGAAGCTACCTTTCATTTTCCTGTGAGGATCTATGTTACGGTGCTAGAGGAATTGCTGCAGATTGAAGTTCCATATTCATAGTCATAAATAGGAGTGGCCAGGTTAAGCCACGTAGCACCCAAAGTAAAGCCCAGAAGGGCTGAGGGAAATGCCTGCTTGTAGGTTGGTTTTTTTCTTCCCCTCCACCTGAGGTCCTGGTAAATGAGAAGTAGTATTGATACCTGACTTAAGAAAGCTATCACCCGATTCTAACTTTTCAAAATCCTAAATGACTGTTGGCATTCTTAAATTATGCTACATTCCTTAATTATAATCTTAAGATATAATAATTAAAGCACTTAAAATAATTAATAATTTGATCTTAGTAGGTTTAGGAGACAATCTGGAGAAATAAGGAAATAACACAGAACACCTTCCACATTCCAAGGCAGTTCTAGATGCTTTTCATAGAGAATCCCACTTAATTTTCATGATGAATATGAGGTAGAGCCCAGTTTACAGATAAAATTATATCACACAGCTCTACCCAGGTTTACTAGAGTCTCAAACATTGTCCTTTCACTTACCAAAGCTATTTTCTCTGCCTCTCCATTGGGAAATTTTGGCCCCAAGTGTGACCACATGAAGAGCCATCTGAGGCTGCCCTGTTGGCGAGCAGCTGCACACCGTATGTGTTCTGTGTGCCTGAGGGCGAAACCAACCACTCAGTCCCTAAGGACCCTACAGTAGTGTTCTTTGGGTGACCTTCAGACTGACCAAAGTCATATTTACAGTATTTCCTAGCTTTTACTTTTCGGTGAAAGAGAAAGAATATTAAATTTAAATTGAGTCCATTTCTGTTTGCCTGTTTAACTGGTGTCATTTGATCCTCATGAATTTAGTCCAAGTTGGTGATTCTCAATATTCCCAGTACAAAGACCTCCATTTATTGTCCAATTTTCACAAATCCCCATAAGAAAATATACTCTTAGCATCCATTATTAGAGAACAAATAATGACAAATATGCTATTAGGAACTCAGTTATACATATATTTTTATTGTTGTTCTTGTTTTTTTGAGACAGAGTCTTGTTTTGTTGCCCCAGGTAGAGTACAGTGGTGTCACCATAGCTCACAGCAACCTCAAACTACTGGGCTCCAGTGATCCTCCTGCCTCAGCCTCCCAAGGAGCTAGGACTGTAGGCACATGCCACAACACCTGGCTAATTTTTCTATATTTAGTAGAGATAGGGTCTTGCTCTTGCTCAGACTGGTCTCGAACTCCGGAGCTCAAGCAATCCTCCCACCTCAGCCTCCCAGAGTGCTAGGATTACAGGTGTGAGCCACCATGCCCGGCCAGCTATATATATTTTTAATGAACTCCGTTATGTTTTTAATGAATCGGCATTTTTATTAATTGCATCTACACCTAAATTTGAAAGATCCTATATATATGCATAAGACTTTTTTTTAAAGACTATAACATGCTTTATATAGACAGTTGCATTAATTAAGGATAGGGCCCATTTTAAGCCATAACTTGACATATAAAACATCTTAGAAACCTGTGTAAAGGCTTATAAAATGGGACAATAATAAAATAAACCACTTCTATTAATCTAGTATTTAAAATGGCCTTCCAGGGATTTAGTAGCCTGTTTGTTTACAGAGCAGATTTTAGAAGTTTTGTGGGTTTTCTTTGCTGGAGCTTTGTGTTTGGGCCTAGCCCGTAACTAAGTTAAGGCTTTTTGTGATACTTTCCCTGGCATCTTCCCAAGGAGCTTACTCCTTTTAATGACACTGCACCCAGGATGGACGACCACAGCTCCAAAAGGAACTATAAATAATGGGCTGCAGGCAATCACATTTTCTCTTTGAAGGACCCAACAGAAGGCCCAGTAGTTGCTAGACCCATTCCTGAGGGAAATCCCAGGGCTGTGGCCTGCTGCACTTTATATACTTAGTGCTTTGAGGCTTCAAACAACATTGAAACATGTAAAAGGGGCTTTCTTTTCCTCATGTATGACTGTGTGTGTGATGTGTATGTATGTGTCTGTGCATTGGGATTTGGGGGAAGAGGGAGGGGGAGTGGTGGGAGGAAAGGCACTGTTAGATTTTATTATTTTTAGCTGGCAGTGGCATGAACAATTAGCCACCTCACCTATTAGGGCAAAGATTAAGCAAATTAAAGACCTTCTCTGGACATCTACACTACTTGTAGCCTGCATAAGTTCTCATCTTGGTCTTTCTCTCTCTTTTTTATTTTATTTCATTAAGTAAATTTTGAAAGCACTTACATTCTATGGACATAGGTCCTGAACACATACATTCCCTCAACATGGACTGACTGGATGGTTAAGGGATGTTCTCACTGAAAGCTCTGTGTATCTTGAGATTATATGCTAAGGCATAAAAGATATTGATTTAAATATTTTTGAGAAATTTTATTTGTTTAAACATTTTATATTTCTATAATCAGCCAGTTAAAATGACAAGAAAGCCAAAATACTTTTCCTGGTTAACATATGGCATTTAATGTATCATGCCTTCAACTGATGGCCATAGTAACTTCCCACTGACAAGTGAACAATAGACTAAAAATTAACTCAGGTCAGCCGATCACATCTGCTGTCCAAAGGTTAATCATATATCTGCTTAATCATTAACTTGTGTTAATGGTTAACACTGTTGAAACTTTATTTCTTCTCTATGAATCAACTATGTTATTAGGGGATACTGAAATTATACAAAGCATATTTGTTCTTCAGTGGTGTACAGGCTTGGATTGTAACTGCCTTTTAAGATTCTATCAAGTATTTAAACAAACAGTTGCTACTACGAACAGTAGACGCTTCACACAAAACTTTTCTTTTCTCCTTTAGCTCTGACTTTAAGGATCATACTTTCTCATTCATTATAAATCTTAAGAGGCTTCTCTGGGATGGAAACTACAGAGCTAAAATCCAATCAAGTTCACAAAATATGTGGGGCAGTTTACTAATCCCATTCTGTTAGGGTAACTACAACTTCTCTCGACATGTAATGAGCAATTAGACAGCTAGTTAGTGGAGCAGTTGATTACCTAATGGCATGAATATATCAGTGTCATTTTACCCAAGATAGAACCCGAAGGCTAGAGCTGACAGCTAGTCCTGGGGTAGTGCCCACAGACCTGTTTGGGAGAGCTCTAGGCCTTAATGTCCCTGCTAGTGATTGAGAGACCAGGTCAAGGACAGGGGCAATGACAAGATAGTAATAAGAGACCCTGGGAAGGAGCTGCCTTGGTCTTTACTGGCAAGAATTAACTTCAAAGTTGGGGTGGAGGTTCTATTGATGTAAATTCAAGAAGAGGAGGAAGTTTAACACTTAAAAAATAATCTGTGACTGGAGAAATTATCGTTGGAGCAACTGTTATTCCAGGAAGTGTCTGGAATTAGCAGCGGGCGGTCCATGCTTACTTTCCATAAGAACTTTCTCTGGGTCAGTTTCCTCTGCAAGTGGAAACAGCCAGGCATAGCTGTCTATTTCATCTACTAGTTGGGAAGAGGTGGTAAACATAATATAAATTAGTCAGCAGAAGTGATAAATAACTCAAGAACCATCATCTTCTATCATTGATAAAAGCACTATGGCTATAAACCAGCTGAAGATTGACAGCATAAATATTTTACTATCTAAGTATCTTGAGGTCCTATAGACAATCTAGAAATATGGTCAAACTAAAGGGGGGGGGGAATGAAGTATTATTAATCTAGTTCTTTGGATAAGGTTATGTATCTCTATCCCCACTCCACCCCTCTTAGCACCATAAGGGACAAAGGACTCTCACATCCAATTTCCAATGTGGTTTCTCTTTTATTGCCATCAATGTAAATCAAAGCACTCAAGGAGGTGAGAAATGAAGAAAGCCCTTGAACTGGCAACTGGTGGTAGGAGTTAGGTGTGCTCTTCTCTAGGTTCAGAAGAATATGACCGCTGGGTTTGGGCTGGTTTTAGGCCAGCGTGCAAAGGAAACAGCAGCGAAGCACTGGAGGCATGTAGCATAGGGAGCCGGTCTGTGCTCTGCGTGCTGCCCAATCCCTTTAAGAGCTGGAATTTTAGACTGATTTTAAAATTCGGTGTGACTGATTCAAACAGGCAGTCTTTTTAAGGTACAAATACATTAGTCCCCTGGATTTAGGTGTACCAGAATGTTCTCAAAAACTGATCTGTACATTTTATCACAGTAAAAATTGTAGTGAAATACAGTACACAGATGTTAAGGGTACAATCTGACAAATTTTAACAAACATATACCTCATGTAACCAACACCCCAATCAAGGTATAGAATGTTTCCATCATGTAGAAAGTTCCAAGCAGTCCTTACCACCTCTCATCGAAAGGGAACCACTATTATGATTTCAATCCATAGGGTTAGTATTGTCCAATCTTGCAATTCATACAAATATGATCAGTCTTTTGTACCTGGCTCAACATGTTCCTGAGATTTTGGGCAAAATGTTTGAGGTTCATCCATGCTGTTGCATGTACCAATAGTTTATTCTTTTTTTATTGTCAGGTACTATTCCATTTTAAGGATATCTCCAATTTGTTTATCTAGTTACCTACTGATGGGCGTCTGAGTTGTTCCTATAAATAGTTTTGGTTATTATAAATAAAGCTGCTGCAGACATTGGTATATAAGTTTTTTTAACAGACATGTTTCCATTTGTCTTAGATAAATACCTAGAAATAAAATGGCTGGTTCACAGGTTAAGTACATGGTTAACTTTATAAGAAACAGCTAACCAGTTCTTTAAAGTGGCTGTACCATTTTACACACCTACCAGCAATATATGGATTCCACGTCCTCAACAACACTAGGCTTTTTAATTTTAGCCATCTTAGTGGGTAAAGGTATTGTGTTTTTTGGAAATATCTTTTTTATTTTTAACTTACATACAATAAAACTGACTTTATTTTGGTGAACAGTTCTGTGAGTTTTAGTACATGTATAGATTTGCCATAGCTATCACCATGATCAGAATAAAGAATAGTTCCATCACCCCAAAAAAGCTCCCTCCTGCTGCCCCTTTGTAGTCACAATCTACTCATACCTCTAACCCGTTATCTGTCCCTATAGTTTTGCCTTTTCCAGGATGTCATATAAATAGACTCATGTAGTAAGTATAACCTTTTAAGACTAGCTGCTTCAATCAGCATGCCTTTAAGAATTATCCATGTTGATCAATACTGTTATTTCCAACTTTTGGCAATTATGAATAAAGCCATGATGAACATTTGTATAAAAGTCTTTTTGTGAACACAAATTTTCCTTTCTCTAGGGTAAATAGGAGTAGGATTGCTGGGTCATATGATAAGTGGTTGTTTCAACTTCCTAAGAAACTACCAAACCGTTTTCCAGAGTGGCTATCATTTTGCATTCCCACTAGCAAAGTATGAGAGTTGCAGTTGCTCTGCATACTCACCAGTACTTGATATTACTTTTACTTTACCCATTCTAATAGGTGTATGGCGTTATCTTATGGTTTTAATTTGCATTGCCCTAATGGCTGTTAGGATGCTGCGCACTTTCATTTGCTATTTTATTTGCTGTTCATAGGTGGTATTGGGTGAAATGTCTGCCTAAATCTTTTGTCCATTTTTTAAACTGGGTTCTTTGTTTTCTTGCTATTGAATTTTGATTGTTATTTATATACTCTGGATTTAAGTCATTTATAGGATAGATGGTTGGCAAATATTTTTTACATTTATCTTTCATTTTCTCAACTATGTTTTTTTGCAGAGGAAAAGATTTCAGTTTTGATTTAGCCTACTTTTATAGTTCATGCTTTTGTTGTCACATCTAATAACTCTGTCTAACCCAAGATCATGAATATTTTCTGTCTTCAAGTCTTTTAGTTTTACATTTTACACTTAGATCTATGATCCTTTTGAGTTAATTTCTGTATATAGTATAAGGTATAGGTAGAGTTTTTTTTGTGGGGGGAGGAGGGTATATGAATATCCACTTGTCCCAATCCCATTTGTTGAAAAGATTATCCTTTTCGTATTGTTTTTACACATTTGTCAAAAATCAGTTGACCATATTTATATGGTTCTCTATCTTGATTCTATTCTGTTCCATAGATTTGTGTCTAGCCTTTTGTCAATATAGCATCGTCTGATTACTGTAGTTTGATAGTCATTCTTAAAATTAGTCATATGAGTACTCCAACTTTGTTCTTCTTTCTCAAAATTTTGGCTATTTTAGTTTCTTTGTATTCCCATATACAATCTATAATCAGCTGGTGTGTGTGTTGTGTGTGTGTGTGTGTGTGTGTGTGTATCCTGCTAGGATTTTGATTGGAATTTAGAATCAATTTGTCACTGTCTACAAAAAGGCCTGCTGGAATTATGCTAAGTGAATTTGTCACTGTCTACAAAAAGGCCTGCTGGAATTATGCTAAGTGTATACATCAGTTTGGGAAGAATTGTCTTAATATTGTCTTCCAGATCAAGAACAGTGTTTATGGGCCGGGTGCGGTGGCTCACGCCTGTAATCCTAGCACTCTGGGAGGCCGAGGCGGGAGGATCACTTGAGCTCAGGAGTTCTAGACCAGCCTGAGCAAGAGCGAGACCCCATCTCTACTAAAAAAAAAAAAAAAAGAAAGAAAGAAATTAGCCAAACAACTAAAAATAGAAAAAATTAGCTGGGCATGTTGGTGCATGCTTATAGTCCCAGCTACTGGGGAGGCTGAGGCAGGACGATCACTTGAGCCCAGGAGTTTGAGGTTGCTGTGAGCGAGGCTGACACCATGGCACTCTAGCTGGGGCAAGAGAGTGAGACTCTGTCTCAAAAAAAAAAAAAAAAAAAAAAAACTGTTTATCCCTCTATTTAGGTTCTTTACTTTTTCTTAGTAACAATTTGTATTTTTCATGTATAACATACATGAAATATACAATGTAGCTTTCTTTCATATACTTGGTTAAATTTATCCCTAAGTGTTTATATTTTTGATGCTATTGCAAACGGCAATAATCTTCTGCTAAGTACATGGAAATAAAATTGATTTTTGTATGTAACTTTTATATGTTGAGACCTTGCTAAAATTACTTATTCTAGTAATTTTTTTATATAATCCTTAGGATTTTCTACATATACAATCATGTCATCTGCAAATAAAGGCAGTTTTCTTTCTCCCTCAATCTTGATGTTTTGTATTTCTTCCCTACCTCTCCTTCCTTCCTCACACTGGGTAGGACCCTCCAGAAAAATCTTATACAAAGAAATCATGAGAAAGAACATCGCTGCCTTGTTCTTATCATAGGGAAAAGTGTTCAGTTTTTCACCATTAACATTAGTTTAAGGAAGGCCCTCCAATCAATACTTTGAAAATTTTTATCATGAAAATGGGTGTTTTATCAAATGCTTTTTCTGTTTCTATTGAGATCATCTGATTTTTCTCTTTTTTATGTTACTATAGTGAATTGCATTTACTCACTTTTTTTTTTTTTTTTTGAGACAGAGTTTTACTCTGTTGCCCGGGCTACAGTGCCATGGCATCAGCCTTGCTCACAGCAACCTCAGACTCCTGGGTTCAGGCAATCCTCCTGCCTCAGCCTCCCAAGTAGCTGGGACTACAGGCATGCGCCACCATGCCCAGCTAATTTTTTTTTTCTATATATATTTTTAGCTGTCTGTATAATTTCTTTCTATGTTTGGTAGAGATGGGGTCTCGCTCTTGCTCAGGCTGGTCTCGAACTCTTGAGCTCAAAGGATCCGCCCACCTCCGCCTCCCAGAGTGCTAGGATTACAGGCGTGAGCCACCGCACCCGACTGCATTTACTCACTTTTGAATGTTATACTGCATTCCTTTTATTTCTGGTATAAATCCCACTTGGTCATTATGTATTATCCATATTCGATATGCTGGATTCAATTTGCCATTTAAAAAATATCTGGGTCTATATTCATAAGGGTATTGGCCTGTAAAGTTGAGCTTTGTCTTTGGTCTTGGTAACAGGGTAATTCCAGCCTCATATATAATAGAATGACTTTGGAAATGTTTCTTCCTTTCTTTTCTGAGGGGTTTGGGTAAGATTGGTATTACTTCTTCTTGACATGTTTGATAGAATTCTATCATGTAGCCCTTTGGGCCTTGGAGGTTTCTTTTTGGAAAGATTTAAATTACAAATTCAATTTCTTTAATTGATATAGGGCTATCAGATTTTTTTTTCTTGTGCCAGTTTTAGTAATCTGGTATTGGCTTGAAGTTCATATTACTCCTCTGTTAGCCTTTTAAATGTATCTAGAATCTGTAGTAATGTCCATTTTTATATATCTTGAAAATATGTGACATCTCTTATTTTTCTTCATCAGTTTGTATAGAGATTTGTGTATTCGAGCTTTTTAAAGAACTGGCATTGGTCCCATCAATTTACTCTACTGTTTGCTTCATTAATTTCTACTCTTACCTATATTTCCTTCCTTCTACTTACTTTGGGTTTACTTTTCTTTTTTAGCTTCTTAAGATGAAAGCTTAGATAACTATTTAAACTTTTCTTCCTTTCTGTTACAAACATTTAAATCTATAAATTTCCTTCTAAGTTTTAACAATGCATTTCAAAACTTTGTCGTGGCTTTTAATTTCCCTTGTGATATCTTCTTTGCCCCATGGGTTATTTAGAAATGTGATGTTCAGTTTCCAAATATTTGGGGCTCTTCTGACTATTTTACTATTATTTATTTCTAATTTAATTCTGGGTGGTTGGAATATATACTCTGTAAGATCTGAAGCCTTTGAAATCTGTTGAGACCATCATATGTAGTCAGTCTTGAAGAATGTTCCATAGGCACTTGATAAGAATATGTATTACAGTTATTGGGTATAGTGTCTTATAAATGTCAGTTAACTCAAGTTGGATCATAATGTTGTTCAAAATGTATATTACTTGTTTTTTTCTTTGGATATTCTATCAGTTTACTGATGATTAAATTTCCAACTATGCTTGTAGGTTTGTTCTCTCTCCAGTTCTGTGAGTTTTTAGTTCTTCATGTATTTTGAAGCTGTTATTAGTTACATACACATTTATGTTAAATGTGTGCACCTTATAGATAGCATATAGTTGGTTTATTTTTTTTTTAAATTAGACTTTAGTGCAGTTTTAAGTTCACAGAAAAACTGAGCAGGAAATAGAAAGAGTTCACATATATCCCATGTGTTTGTGCACGCACAGACACAGCATTCCCTACCGTCAACATCCCATACCACAGCAGCATATTTGTTACAACTGGTAAACCTACATTGATACATCTGTATCACTCAAAGTCCACGTTATATTAGTCCACGTTCATTTTTGGTGTTGTACTATATAATCTATGGGTTTTGACAAATGTATAATGATATAAATTCACCAGTATAGCATCATAAAGAATAGTTTCCCTGCCCTAAAAATTGTCTGTGTTCCACCTATTCATCTAACCTTCCTCCATAAACACTGGCAACCACTGGTCTTTGTACTGTCTCCAAAGTTTGGCATTTCCAAAATGTCATATGGTTGTAATCATCATAAAGTATGTAGCCACTTCAGATTGACTTAATTTAGTAATATGCATTTAAGATTCCTCCTTTCTTTTCACGGCTTGATAACTCATTTCCTTCTAACACTGAATAATATCCCATTGTCTAGATGTACCACAGTTTATCTAACTGAAGGACATGGTGGTTGCTTTTAAGTTTTGGCAATTATGAATAAAGCTGCTATAGACATCCCTGAGTAAATTTTTGCATGGATGTAAGTTTTCAATTTATTTGGGTAAATACTAAGAGACACAATTATTGGATCGTATGGTAAGAGTATGTTTAGTTTTGTAAGAAACTACCAAACTGTCTTCCAAAGTGACTGTACCATTTTGTATTTCACCAATGAGTTCTGTTGCTCCACATTCTATTAGCATTTGGTGGTGTCAGTGTTTTAGGTTTTCGCTATTATATCACTGTTGTTTTAATTTGCAATTCCCTAATGATATCATGTTGAACATTTTTCCATATGCTTATTTGCCATCTGTATGTCTTCTTCGGTGAGGTGTCTGTTCAGCTCCTTTGCCCATTTTTTAACTAGGTTGTTCATATTGTTGACTTTTAAGAGTTTTGTATACTTTAGGTAACAATCTTTTATTGTTAAAAGCCTATCTTTTATCAAATAGGCTTTTACAATATTTTCTCCCCGTCTGAAGCTTGTCTTCTCATTTTCTTGACCATGTCTTATATAGAGCAGAAGTTTTAAATTTTAGTGAAGTCCAACTTACCAATTATTTCTTTCATGGATTGTGCCTTAGGTGTGGAATCTAAAAGTCATCGTCAACCTAGGGTCATCTAGATTTTTTCCTATGTTATCTTCTAGGAGTGGTATAGTTTTGTGTTTTATATTTATTAATAGGTCTGTAATCTATTTTGAGTTAATTTTTGTGAAGGGTGTATGATCTGTGTCTAGATTTCTTTTTGGCATGTGGGTATTCAGTTGTTCCAGAACTACTATTTATTGAAAAGACTGTCTTTCCTCCATTATATTACCTTTGCCAAAGATCAGTTGACTATATTTGTGTGGTTTGGATCTTGTTTTTTAACCAGTCTGATCACCTCTGCCTTTCAGTGGTTATTTTTAGTCCATTTCCTTTCAAATAATTTTCTTATATGGAATGCAGTCACTTTGCTATTTGTTTTCTAATTGTCCCATTTTCTTTTTTTTTCCTATGTTCCTCCTTTCCTGTCTTCTTCTGGGTTAAATGTATCTCATTACTCACTGTTTGTAAGTCATACTTGCATTACCTTTTTAATGGTTGCTCTGTTCAATTCTTAAAAATCTTTTCTCCCATTTTTCAGATTGGGTAAATCTATAGATTTATGTTCATGAATCCTTTCATTTGTAACATTCAATAACCCATACAATCAGTTTTTCATTTCAGATATTGTACATTTTAGTTCTCAGGTTTCCATTTCTCCGAGATTATTTGTTCACTATAATTGTTTTTTCCTTTATGTTCTAATATATTTAAATAGCTGCCTTAATAGAACTTTAAGAAATGCTGGGTCATTTAGAGATCTAACAATTTTTTTTCTTGATTGTGGCTCACATTTTCTTGCTGCTTTATATGGCTGATTTGTTTATTGATTTATAGACATTGTGAATAATACCTTGTAGCAAGTCTGGATCATGTTATCTTCCTTTAAATGGTATTTTATTTTTTGTTAGAGTGAGACTATTTCTATTTTAATTAGTGGAATGTGGCTCATAGGCTAGCTAGATGTTTTTGTAAATGAAGTTTTATTGGAATATAGCCACACCCATTTGTTTATATATTTTCTCTGGCCACTTCTGCACTACACCACCAGAGCGCAATAGTTGCGAAGTAGACCCTATGTGCCTTAGCCCATTCAGGCCATGTAACAAAATACCATAAACTAGGTGTTTGTAAACAACATAAAGTTATTTCTCATAGTTTTGTAGGGTAGGAAGTCCAAGATAAAGGAACTGGCATATTTGGTGAGAGCCCACTTCCTGGTTCATAGATGGCCAGCTTCTCACATGGTGGTGGGGGCAAGGGAGCTCTCTGGAATCTCATATAAGGGCACTGATACTCAAATACCACCTCCCAAAGGTCCTACCTCCAAATACCATTATATTTGGGGTTGGGGTTTCAACATATAAACAGGGGCATAAATATTCAGTGTATAGCAATATGGCTCACAAACCTAAGTCATATGCTATCTAGCCCTTTAAGAAAATCTTTGCCAACTGCTGCTCTCAGGTATGCTCCTGACTCCTAAGAAAGATGGTGTCACATTTCTTAGTACTAACTAAAAGCCTTAAGTGTTCAATGAGATTTCTCTACTCTGGCTGAAACGCCAAGTCTTAGAGCAAGTAATTTTTTGCTAGGTCTTGTAGATCCTTATCCTGGCATATGCACATCCCCAGCACTCAAACAAGTACCATGCAAATTTCTGCCTCCCTCCCCAAGGTTCTCTTGCACTGTCTTATAAATTCCAGTTGCTTCAGAACCCAAACCTCTGCTTCTTCAGCTTAGAATTGCCACTCTCCTTGGGCTCCACCTCCCCATGATAATGCCAGAAGATACCCACAAGCAGAACCCTGGGATGATCAAGTGTGGGATTTAACACCTTGTGTATCCCTTCTCAGGAACAGTCCTGCATTGGCTGTTTCAGGCTCAATAGCTGAAAATACCAACATATTTTGTCTTGTCTGTCACCACTATTCAATTCTGCCACTGTAGTCTGAAAGCAACCACAGACAATATGTAAACAAATGAGCATGGCTGTGTTCTGATAAACTTTACAAAAACAGGCAGCTGGAATTTGATTCAAGAGCTATCGTTTGCTGACCCTTGGTATAGATAAATAAATCTAAGCTAGCAAAAGTTTTTAACTGCTTGCAGTTTTATAAAAACTTCAAGATCTTTAAAAACTGGTTTCCTATTTTGTAAATTGCCATTTTTGTTGAGTGATTACCTTTTTCTATTGATAAGATAAAGCTGTTGTTACCTCACATTTCCTCTAAGTGAAAGGGACTTTTACATGCCACTGATCGTATTTTGCATTCTATAACTTCAAAATGAAACCTCCCTTTTCTTGACAGATAAACACTGCACATGAAGAGTGTTGAAAGGGAACATCGATTACTGAAGTGACCTGGAGAGGGAAAGCACTGGTCAACGTCACATGGATGAACTCTCTTGTTTTCTAAAAATGCTGCTGAAATAGTCTTTGCTACTGCTTTCCTTCATTAGTCAAAGCTCTTTATAACATGGGTTGTATGAAATCAAAGCAAACTTTCCCATTTCCTACACCATTTGAAGCTGAGAAGCAGCATGCGTGTGAAGAAAGCTTTATGCCAGAAGAGAACCTTCCACCTAGGATGCCTTCTTCAATTACTGTCAACGAAGAAGTGAAGCAACCCTCAGGGACCAATATTGTGGTCCTTGAATATGCACACCGCCTGTCCCAGGAAATCTTGCGTGAGGCCGTGAACCAATGGGCATTCAATAACATCACGTTCTATGACATCCCATTCATCGAGTGTGATGAGGGGCCTGATGCTGTAGGATGAAGACACTTTTTGACTGAATATATAGTTGGTGCTAGCTTAAATACATGAAACAAAAGCAAAAACTGGTGTGAATAAGTACAGATAACTCCATCTGAGTGTAAAACATGTCTATGATAATGTCACTAGTGTAAGAATACCTAAGATGAAATATGTTTTAAGCAGTTCTATGTTAACAGCAATTTCTCTCTGCATGGGCTTGGATTTTAGTCATTTGAAGGGCTGAAGGGAGGTCCTATGGTAGGTACCCAGTAATCAGCTGTATGTCACAGCACTTTCTTCCCGAGGCAGTAATGATATCACCAAAGAAAATGCTGAGGAATAAGTGCCCCAAGTTCCAAATGGTTAAAGACATTTCTTTAAAATAAAATTTCTGTTAATTCACACCCAAAAAACCCCCCAGATATAGTTTTCTCAAAATGCCTTAGCAAGGGAATGGCACTCAAGCCATAGCGATCAGCACTGGGTCTTAACACAAATGAACTAGCATTAGTAAGCAACCCATGTAGAACTGGTCCACCTTGAACCCTGTCTTTAATGATTTATTTATTTTTGTAGAAGAAAAGCATAACCACCACCTTGAACCTCAGGGCCCTAAATAGCTACAGCTGTTACTGGATGACTTAAGACATTGCATATAAAGCTATCTTAAAAAGATGATTTACAGAAGCCATAACATTAGTATTTATTGCATTAATAAGCCCAGTGATATAACTATACAAAGAAAACAAGTATGGGTACCTTTTATAATGGCAATCCAGTAAATATTAAAAATAAGCAGTCTACCTGCAAAGTAGAAAGCAAAACCTGGCATCAGTACTAATTATATAGTAAGTTTTACTGCCTTAGATGCAGAGGGCTGGAATATGGGCCCAGATAATGCATGAGGATTTATAGTTGTATTACAAGACAGAACACTCCTTTCAAGGAGTATTCATGTATTTATTTTTTTAGTGGTAACACATGCCTATAGGACATTTATAGCCATCTACCATACTATTTTGATGAGTCTGGCTATCTTTGGGGGAAGGGGAAGTCTTTCCTTTTTCTTTTTACTGTTGCAGCGCACACACATACACACTTTTTAAAAGGATTAAGTACTGATAGGTGATTTAAAAAATTAGGAGGGAAGATATAACTTGCAGGAAAATTGGGACTGAGATTCTAGAATAATCTTTTCATCAAGATTTGCTACACATTGAGTTTAAATGGAAATTATTTAAGCCTGTGTATGTTAGATCCTTTTATTAATACACCATTGTTATTGAAATCTAAAGGCAGAAAAAGGTTTGACCTTTTTAATGAGATACATATGTATGTGACATTATAAGCAGGTAGGAATGCTACCTTTAATTTTAGCAATACTCTGAAACTCACAATCACAATGAATTCTCCACGTTACACAAGCAAAGTTATTTGAAATGAGTGATATGCCATCTTTCAGTTGCTTCTGGACACCTCATCATTCAACTTTAATTCTACCTAGTCCCAGGATTCATACTGTCCCATTGTACTTTCAGTCTAGCAACTTATAGAAAAACATACATTCCTCTTCATATACAGATCTGAAATCATCAGGCTAAGGGCACAAAGTTTCCCATAAGTATAAAACATTTCCAGGTCATGAAGAGAAGTTTAGGTTTTTGCGTGTTTACTCAGACAAAAGCCTAGATGTGGTTTTTCATTCATTTTATATCTCATGTCAGGATATTTGCTGCAAGGTTATTTGATATTTAAAAGATATAATTAGGTGTATGGAATAGTAAGTATTATGGTGAGGACACAGAGCCACATAAAGCAGCATGTCCCATTAAATTTGTCAGTATACACAGGGATAGTGACTAATGGGTTTTGGTTATATCTAAACTTTTTAACTTCAGGTTCCTTCTCTGCCCTGGGCCCTTGTCTCCCAGGGGTGTAACAGGGATGCGTCCCAGACCCATATCTAGCAAGAAGTCTAATCCCTGTTGCTACCCTCTCTCAGCAACTATGGCAGTACAGTTTTGTCAATGAGAACCCACCCCTGTGCCCCTGAATAATATTTTAATAGAGTATATCTTGTGTATAATATCTCCAAGAGACTTATCTTTGAAATATACGCTGCATTATATGCCAGTGCATGAACAAGGAACTACAAGACTTGCATAATCAGTGAGCTAATGGATAAACCAAGTTGGGGGCAGGTGGAAGCTGAACAAACAAATTTGTACTACATATCATAGTCATCTCATCACAATATAGTCTGGCCTAATGACAACAGGGATGAGAATACCTTTGATAGGATAATTAGCCTTCTTTTATATGTTTATGTTGAAATATTGGCTTTACTTCATTTTTAAGGTCTTTCATGAGCAATAAAAAAGTAGAAGGTCTATTGAGAGGGAAGGAAACATATAGAAGACGGACAGAATTTTTAGCTAATGGAAAGGCAAACATTTGGAACATCCGGTGTAAGGGCAAGTGAGCCTCCACCAGCACAACAAAGAACCTCCAGGTGGCAACTGTGGAAACAGATTATCAGAGAAAATAAACATGCCAATTCCTTATTTAGAGACTTACCTAACCCCACAAACATGCATCACTGCTACCTTCCCCAGTTGTCTCTTACATGCTGTTACATTTCAGTTATGCTTTTGATCCTAGAATTCTCCACTTTTAGTTGCCTTATCAGTTCTTTGCAAACTGCCTGTGATTGTAACAATTAAAGCACAATTTTGAAGGGAACAAAAAACAATTATCATCTTATTCCCACAGGAATATTTTGTGTCAAATTGCCTTATTAGTATTAAAAACAGACACACTGAATGAATAAAGTAGCATAATACTCATATCCTACTTGATATCATTGGCATTTTATGAGATGAGGGAAGTACACTTTTGTATTACATAGTTTTAGAAATCAAAAGTTATAGATACTTCGTAAGTAATGTCAAGGAATAGCAATTTAAAAACAAAGTTTTAACAAACAAATACATTGTATGCTTAATCATAACTCCCTCCTTCTATATTTGAATGACCAAATAGGACATGTCTTCCTTGGCACCATGGGCTCAGAAGTACTACCCTGCATCTTAATTTATAAAACTCAAGTTTTGTTAACAGATTCTTTTCTCTGTAGAACTTAGCTATGAAGTGGTATATTTTTTCCAATTATTTTTGTGAAAACTTTTTTTGTAACTGTACAATAAAAGTCCAGTTGCAATTAACTAGCTATGAGTTCTTATTTAACTGAAGGCAAATGCTTTTCAACATTATATATTATACTTTCAAATCTTTTAACAACATAAAAAACACATTTTGTGCCTTGTTAACAAATGTAAAAGTGAATAAAAATCCATTTATACAAATAATTTCTTGGATCACTCAGGTCCAATTTAGGAGTTTTAGGAATATATATGAAAACATGTTCAATATCATGGCATCTTTACTCCAGATCTGTTCCTGAATTTTTTTAGAAGAAAAATGCTTTATGTAAAACAGATTAAGAACTGAAAAAATTTAAACAAATATCTTCTGGGCTGCAATTTTTTCCTTTATGAGAAGGGCACAGGACATAATCTTTTATGTCTCTTTCAGCTCTGTTGGCTTTTTGTTCTTACAAACCTGAAGTTCTCTTAGTTTCTAAGGGGTATGGGATGAAGGAGAAACTATAACAAGTTACAAAATAAACTGATAAACTGACCTGTAAAAATTATTCTTACCTAGAACTTTGAGTCTATAACATCTTGCAGTTTCTTGTATACCTTAAAAAAACACTTATTTTGTCAACAATTATTGATATTTTGAATAAAATTCTTTTCAATTAATTTTTTCACCCAATTTGCACCTTGTGTAAGTACAATTAACTTATCACACGTAAGTCTGATGTAAATTACAAAAAGCAGAATGTCTCTATCTTAGAGATTGGCAGTTTCCTAATTTCTCATTCTGCCAGAGTAACAAATATTGCAAATAACAAGAAATAATGCTTTCACTTTTACCCTGGGAAGTTATTCTGATTACTTTAAGAAAGGCCAAGGCTGAGTTAATAATACTAGAGACATAACTTCATAAAAACCTTTTCTCTTTGCCCAAGATATCTAATGTTTATAAAAGGAGCTCTTCTGCTACAGTAACCCAACTATTTAAAAATACACTCTTATATGGAGGAAATTCTGTGAGGCATTAACACAGTATCCCAAAAAAACCTTTCAGCATCTTTATTTTTGATAATCTATACCTAAGTTTATTTAATCAACATATAAACCACTGCTAAAAGCCAAACCTAGTTCCCATTTCAATTAGATACACTAACTCAAGAGAATCTTTAATGACCTTTGAATTTTCCCATCTTTTAAAATGGGTTGGCAAACTCTGACAAGAACCGGACAGTAAATATTTTAGGCTTTGTAGGCCATACAATCTCTGTTGTAACTACTCAATTCAAAGTAGCCATACCTAATATGTAAAACACGAGGACAGCTATGTTCCAATAAAGCTTTATCTGTGAACACTAGTATTTGAATTTCATATAATTTTCACAAATCATGAAATATTACTTTCTGATTCTTTTCCCATTTTAAAATATATAAACCATTCTTAGCTTGCAAGCTGTATAAAAACAGGCAGCAAGCTGGATTTGGCCCATACACTGTCATTTGCCAACCACTGCTCCAAAATATACCTGGAAAAGGCCAGTCACCTCAAAATTTCAAATCACTGCTTCCTAGAGACTTAAAGTAATTATTCACATCTTCATCAGTAACTTCTTTTAGACTAGCTGGTTTCCACTTTGGACTCTGGTCTTTATCAATTAAAACTGTCAAGAGAAGATACAGATGTCAGTACATTTCTTTCTGGTATTACCAGATTTTAATTACTGAATTGATAGAAACTATCTTGTACTACGCATATTTTTATATAGCACTTTTCCCCCCCAAAGTTTAAGTTTTTGCATATGTTCTACTACTTTTCTTTTAAATTAAACCCCCAAGGAATTTGTATAGATAGCAATATATTATACTTTTGATGACTGGTGTGAATATTTTCTAACTTTCTAAGCCTCACGTCTAGCTTTAATAAAGCCTACTTAACTAACTAATCCAGCAGTTGAAACATTGGAACTCTTTATTCTTCTTCAAATAAAATTGTAAATGAAACCTCCATGTTACAAAACAGCTAAAACCAGAGTCAGTGTGGTTTAAAAGGAAGGCAGAGGAGGGCAGAGGTCCCAGATGTGCCTACTAACCTCCTCCACATTGGGTTTTGGGAAGAAAATTAATCACTTAAGGTAGAGAGAAGGGGACTTTATGCATAATTAAACGTGGATATTGTTGTTCTGCTGAATCCTCCAGTTCAGATAGCTCTGAGTTTAAAAATCAACCACCCTTCAGGTTATCACAAAACCTTTTATTTCTCCTATTTCAGTGTAGTCATCATTTAGTGCAGCCACATAGTATCCCCACAGGATTGTAAGTATGAGACAATTTGTAACCTCTCTTATTAAAGGGAGGGCAATGTCTATTTCCTGGTTGTGAAACTATACTGTAATTATACAAATGGTATCATTTTGGAAACAAGGTGGGGGGTGTGCAGGATCTCTATATTATTTCTTACAACTGCCTGTGAATCTACAATTATCTCAAAACTTTTTTTTTTTTAAAGGTATGGTTGTGGCAGCAAATTTCTAACCATGCTTAAAATGTACATAATCCTTGTGAAAAATGGAAATATTTAAATATGCAAACACTATGGTGAAATGGGAAAACCTAATTTAGCATTCAAAGGCTAAACAGTTAAAAAGCAGCAGTATGGGATCCAAGGAAGGAAGACTGCCTTGGTAGGCAGAAGGAAGCTTATATGCATTTAAATGGGATACTGGAGGTTTTTAAGGTTTGGCTGCCTATACTATGAGATTCTGGTATTGGCTCAGTGGTGATATTAAACACTGATGTTCTGATCCCTACCACTTTGAAAGTTTTATATATTCCTGGGATGGTATAAACAAAGAACAATCCTAGGACATTCTTTCCACAAGAATCTCTTTCTCTTTAAGTGTTCTGGCCAATACTAACTACCTCCTTGAGATCCCACTGAAGAGCAAAAGGAAAGAGAATATTAATTAAATTGGTGTTATTTTAATTCGAGCGAACAAAATTTTTTACCTAAAACAGATATAGCTTAAGTTCTTGCCATGTAGGCAGCTCAAGTTTTTCAGAAGGTCTCCTGAGATACCCACTCAAACTCCATTTGGTAACTATCTAGGCTCTACTAAAATAGCCCATTTTCTTCTATAACCAGAAGTAGTTTGCTGTACATGTTAAGAATAAGAATTTTTAATAACTATTTCCCTAATTTGCTAGCTTATTTTATCTGATATGCTAACACATTTTTATAATTAGCAAATCATAGCAAACATTTGATTATGTAAGAACACTAAGCAGTTTTCTTTCTGAATAAACAAGCTATGCTGAAAGAAGGGACAATATATTTTATTTTCATTAAAAAGTAGCATGATAAGCACTTGCTTTATGAATCAGAACTTTGATGCTGCTTGGTTTCAATGTTTTCCTTAAAATAACTGAGAGTACTTATCTAAAAACAATACCTTTCCTTATTAAGAAGGGCTGTTATAACATATAATGAATACTTTAGCAACATAACCCAAGCAGCATACAGGTTCCCTAAAATTAGAGGTCTAGGCTATAATCTACATGCATCAAGAATTTGCAGATATTAATGGGAAAAATGCACATTTTACTTTTTCTATAACACCAAGTAAAATCCAGCCCATGACTCAACCCCATGTGTCTTCTAAAAAGGGTTTGAATTAAGTGCTTATTTCTCATATATCATGTGATTGGTGTTCATCAAAGCTTAGAGCTCAGAGAACATAACCTTTTATTCAGACAAAAAAGTATAACCAGAGTCTGTACTATATTAATATGATTAATAAAAACATAAGAAAATTAGATATGCAAAATGCATATAGAAGGAAATAACTTGTTTTATACAACATAAATAACAGCTCTATATAGGGATATGTATTATACATAAAAAGAATTGTTGCAAGTTTGCTAAGAAAACAACAACCAACCACTTCACTTGCTATCTCTAAATATTCTGATTTTGGAGATGATAAGCAAAAGTGGAAAGTATTAATAAGAACATTAGCAAATGTTGGCCGGGCGCGGTGGCTCACGCCTGTAATCCTGGCACTCTAGGAGGCCGAGGTGGGTGGATCGCTCGAGATCAGGAGTTCGAGACCAGCCTGAGCAAGAGCAAGACCCCGTCTCTACTAAAAATAGAAAGAAATTATCTGGACAACTAAAATATATACAGAAAAAATTAGCCGGGCATGGTGGCGCATGCCTGTAGTCCCAGCTACTCGGGAGGCTGAGGCAGGAGGATTGCTTGAGCCCAGGAGTTTGAGGTTGCTGTGAGCTAGGCTGACGCCACGGCACTCACTCTAGACCGGGCAACAGAGTGAGACTCTGTCTCAAAAAAAAAAAAAAAAAGAACATTAGCAAATGTTACTAATTATGTCGTATGTTTTTTTTCCCCAGCAATGTTTAACTGTTCAAGTACAGGCAAGAAGGTGGGTAATAGGGTTTGACTGCTGCTTGATTTTGCAGGGCCAGTACAAAACAGAGAGGAAGGGTCGGGGACTTGAAGGCTTTTTGCAGGGGAATAAAAGCATGTTTTAAAGGCCTCAGCAGCAGGATGAGTTCACAAGCTCACACTGCACTTATCAGAGGTAAGTCTGTGACTGTAGAATTACCTCTTAACATATAAATTAGGGAGCAGTGCCACATTATGTGAATTTTTTAAATAATATTAGTTTCAAGAACTGATCTTACCTTATATCCCAGATGGTAATAATTAAAAAACACACACACACAATTTTGCAAACTTTATAAAGGTTTAATTTCACTAAAAATAACTACAGGTTGATTATCCCTTGTCCAAAATGCTTAGGACCAGAAGTGTTTCAGATTTTGGAATATCTGCATCATACTTATGCTCCAATGGGCATGTCCTTTAAGTATCATGTCAGCACTCAAAAATTTTTGGATTTTGGAGCATTTAAGATTTCAGATTTTTGGATCTGGGATGTGCAACCTGTATCATCTTTAATTAATAGCATATGCTCACAAATCTATTTCCCTAATGTCCAGGAAGGTAACAACTATATATCACTTACCAGCTCTAACGCCTTCATGAAAGTCATGACCTTCCTGAAAGAAAATTGAGATTAAAGGGGGTAATCTCTAGGTGTTATTATTGCTGGTGATCATCTCTCTCCTCCACCCACTTCAGCCTCCCACTCTCATGGCCACAACCTGAACCATGACATTCAGAGACTGGGCCACCTCCGATAACCCACTCTCTGATCACCACCTCCTGATCTTATAATATTTGTGCAGGTATCTCCACTGCTGCAAATCCTCGCTCTTACTGAGGTCCACAGATCCTATGACTTTCTTCCATCTGTGTTGGCTTCACTTTGCTCTTCACTCAGCCCAGTTTCGTCAGTCCTTTAATATGGTCACTTTCTTTGAAAATGTCCTCATCTCCCTCAAACCTCTTTCTCCTTTATACAAACCTGGCAAAATCCCAGCACTAGCTGAACCCTAACATGTACCTCTGCCTACATTTGAGCAGCTAAATCTTGCTACAGAAAATCATACATCTGTGACTGGTTTCATTTAAAATCCATGATCACAAATCTCAGACAGGCATGCAAAACTGAACAATCCATGATCTCTTCCACACTCCCCAAGATAATGATTTATAAACTGTTTTCTTCCCTCTCAAGCTCTACCCCTAAAGCACACTCTACTCTTACTACAAGATACAGTCTTGTCTTCCTACCACTAAAACACCTGCAGCCAACTACACCTGTCTTCCCTTTCATGACTATGGAGGAAGAAACCATTCCCCTCCCTTTCAAAGGCCAGTCCTCATCTGCACTCCTATTCCCACCCCCTCTTCCATCTGCACTCCAATTCCCACCTTCCTCAAGGGGTTATCTACTTCTCCTTTTCTTGGCATCATCAATGTCAACAATATAACTGAACAGCTGAGTGCTTACAGTTCAAATGCCTGGATTCACATCCTGGTTCTAACTACATATTAACCATGTGTCCTTGGTATAGTTTTTCTAATCCGCAGTTTCCTTACATGAAATGGCAATATCAACATCATCAGATTATTTTAATCCATATCCCAGCACAGTGTCTGACACATGGCAAGTGTTCGGCAAACGTTAAGTATTATCATCAATCTCTACTGGATCATTCCCAATCATTTACAATGACGTTCTGGTACTTTCCATCTTACAAAATAAAAAAGAATCCTCACTTGATTCCACAGTCCCAGCTTCTACCCCATTTCTGTTTCAAGAGGAGTTGTATATACATATTGTCTCTACTTCTTCACATCCCATTTTCTCATTTCCTCTCCAACTTACTGCACTTGAGTATCTGCCCCCACCACTCCTCTAAAACGGCTTGCCAACGTCACCTACAACTTCAGTGTTGTCAAGTTCAAAGGACACTTCTAACCTCATCTATAGACACTTGGGCAGTATTCAACACTGTTCATCACTCTCTCCTCCCCAAAACATTTATCTCCTGCTTTGTGACACCACACTCTCCTGGTTCTCCTACCTCTCGGTCCTTTTTCCCCCTCCCACTGCTCTTTCTCTCCCCCACGGCAAGATACTGAAGTTCCTCGGGGCTCAGATCTGGTCTCTTTCATTTTCTTTCTATGGGATCTTATCCATTCATTGCTCAACACATGACCTTGGTGATCAGTTCTGATAAAGTAGAAGATTATGGCATTCCTCTGCTCAAAACCATCTAGTGGCTTCCCATTTTACTCAGAACAAAAGCCAAAGTCCTTACAGAGACCTTCACAGCCCTGTACACTCTGCACAGCCTTTCCCTACATTGCTCGCTCTGGCCTCATCTCTCACTCTCCACCCCCTCTGTGCAGCCTCCTTACCGTTCCTAGCACGGGCGGGCACACCCCTGCCTCAGAGCTTTGTACCTGTGGCCCCTCTGCCTGGGATGTTCTTCCTCCAGACACCCGCATGGCTCACTTCCTCACTTCTTTCAAGTCTTCACTCAAAGAATATCTCAGTGCAGTCTCCTCTGGTCATCCTGTCTACATCCTATATCCCATCCTCCTTGATTATTTGTCCTTAATGTTTGTAATTATATAGTATATATTTTATGTATTTATTTTTTTATAGTCTATTTCTCCACTATACAGTAAGTGTTCCATGAGGGTAGGGATCCTGTCTATTTTGTTTACCTATGTATTCTCGGTCCCTCTAACGGTGCCTAGGACATAGTAAGCACTCTCGTTTAGTAAATAAATTCCCACAGTGCTTTTTTTTAAATTGGTGCTAGTGTCTTTCAGACTTAAATCTCTAACTCATACCTCTAAGCTCCAACTCCTAAATGTATTCTCTCCCTCACATCCATCATCAAATCCTATCATTCTATCTCCATTTCTCTCAAATTCGTTTATTTCTCTCCATTGCCAGCATGCTAGTCTAGTCTAAACCACTACTATTTTACTCCTGGATCACTGTAGTAAACTCGTATCTGGTCTCTACAGACACTTTTTTTTTTTTTTCCTTCAGACAAGGTCTCACTCTGTCACCCAGGCTAGAGTGCAGTGGCATCATCATATTCATTGCAACCTCAAACTCCTGGGCTCAAGCAATCCTCCTGCCCCAGCCTCCCGAGTAGCTGGGACTACAGGTGTGTGTCACCACGGCCAGCTGAGACGTCCACTCTTGAACCCCTCCCTATCTCTACTCAGCCACAATTACCTTCTTAAATCAAATCAAATGAAAAATCAGATCACTCCCTATTAAACCCAAGAGACTTTTCAACATACTCGTTTCTCCTCCTTTAGGTCACAGATCTCAAAGATGTCTTCCCTGACCTACTTAAAGCAGGCTTCCCTTTGCCTCCCAACTCCCTCCTGTCTGCATCATTCTCTTCTATTACCAACCCTGTGTGTTTCCGTTAGAGCACTTACCACAATTTATAATTATTTTATACTTATTTTGTTTACTTGTTCTTTAGTCTCAGTAGACTAAACGCCATGAAATCAAAGGGCTGTTCTTATTCAACAACATAACCCTAACACTTAGCACAGTGCCTGGTACATAATTAACATGTCTGCTGAGAGGATGAAGGAAGGAATCAATCAATCTAGGCAATGCACTAAAAGTGCAATGGAAACCGTGGACTGACTGTGTGAGGTATGCAGGAGAGTGGCCAAGAGCACTGGCACTAAAGTAAGACTGCCTGGTTTCACGTGCCATGTCTCTGTCACTTAACAGCTGCACGACCTTAGGAAGGTTACTTCTCTATGCCACAGTATCCTCACCTGTAAAATGGAGACAGTAAACAGTACCTATCCTTCTAGAGCTGTGAGATTTAACAGAGAGAATGCATATAAAGTGCCTAGCATAGTACTTGCATATACTAAACACTCAATAGACTTCAGCTGCCATTGACATCCTATAAGAGTGAGTTTAAGACACTGCAAATAGAGCTTTCTTTCTAATTAGATGAAATGCTTTAAGTATCTTAATAACTATTTCAAGATATTAAAGTATATTAGGGGGCTGGATGTGGTGGCTCATACCTGTAATCCTAGCACTCTGGGAGGCTGGGGTGGGAGGATCACTTGAGGGCAGAAGTTCAATACCAATCTGATCAAGAGTGAGACCCCATCTCTACTAAAAATAGAAATAAGTTAGCCAGGTGTGGTGGTGCACACCTGTAGTCCCAGCTACTCAGGAGGCTGAGGGAGGAGGCTCACTTGAGCCCAGGAGTTTGAGGTTGCTGTGAGCTAGGCTGATGCCATGGCACTCTAGCCCAGGCAACAGAATGAGACTCTGTCTCAAAAAAAAAAAAAAAAGTACATTAGCAATGTCTGCCTGCTGGTTATTAAACCAAATATTCCTTTTAGTCTGTAAGTTTGTTACTAAATGATATGATGTTACTAAATGATATGTTGTTACTAATGATATGACTCTTTGAACATAAGGGATGATTCTGCCTTTAAAGAGTTTATCATCTGGAAGAAGAAATAACTATGACTTTGCATGTTTCATGAAATCAATATTCCATGTGATTACTTTACACTTTAATTATATTTACAATGGTACTCTCAACACTTATTAATTAAAACATGTAACTAATAAGTTCCATTTGTGCATTTATTTTATACATATTTGCTTATAAGTAATATCCCTCATTTTATAATACCAATGGGGGAATTCACATTTAGAGAGTTTATGCTTCTTACCCAAAGTCACAGAGATCATGCCTAAAAAATGGTTAATTTCTACTTTGAATTCCACATGAGGTTAGAGGATTTCTTACACTTACATGCAAATGTCATTGCTATTTCATAGAGGCTTAATAAAAATCTGGGTAGCAATACTTCCATACACTTAAAGCTAACTGGCCTTTTGTGTTTTTGTAAATTTACAAGTATTATAATTTTTAATTTCCATGTTTATATTGAATGTATTTTACATGTTCTTCAGTGAACATTTACTACTTTCGTAACTAAAAAATGACAATTAAAAAAAAATTCTTACCATACAAGCTTGACTTAGCCGATACTCCATGGTTAATACTTCTTGCAAGGTCTTTGAAGACCCCTCTATGAGTTGCCTTAGTGTGATCTTTAGAGAGGTTGGAGACATCTTACTAATTACCTTTTGGGAGGAAAAATACTAGTTTTAGCCCAACAGCTCATTTATTGTCTATAATAAACTGTATTTCCATATAAATCATATTAAAATATGCCCCTTAATAGTACTTTCATATGCCAAAGTCTCATAAAAGATTATACCTTAACCTAATCCTGCCAAAGCAAGATTAAAAGTTTTCTAATCTATTACAAAAACATTATTCCACAAATAAATTCTGTCCCTGTAACAAGCAATAAAATAAACCTACATTTGTAGTTTCCGTGGCATAAATTATGATCCCAACTAGCTAACCAGTAAAATCAACACCTTAAAAGCTACTCATATTCACAGAGGACATTTAATTTTACAATGTAAAGAAGGTTAAGGAGTAGAGAAACAGTAGCTCTTCCTTCCCAATTTGTGGCTATGAAGAAATGTCATAACTCCAGTCTTCACCTAAAAATCTACTTACCTTGGAAGTAAGGAGAGAAAAGAAGTTACTGTGAGGCATTCTTCTATGGTATTTAAATATTTAATAAATAAGAATTACAGATTTGCCTCCTTGGCTACAATGCTATGCCACTTCTTTTGAATGCAAAGATGTTATCACTAGTCCCAATACATGTGCATGACTGTAATGTCAACAGCTGCCACAAGAGGTCATTACATGCTGTGTACATCTGATGCCCGCCCTTTCCTTTGTAATTGCAGTGCACAGTTTTTAGCCTTCTTTTGTTCAATGGTCTCAAAGGTTTAGACTTTACTTGAATTCAAACAATTCTCCACTTCAAAATTCTATATTCTTTGTAGCATCCTTACTTCTGGCAACCAGACTGAAGGAACAGACTGAATGGACAAGACAGTCAGTATCTTACCTAGAAGTTGCCAGAGATTAGAGGACTATACAGGAAAAATTCAGAGGTTAGTATCCTACCTACAGCCACAGTGCTGCTGAAGAGTCGGAAAGAAAAATGATTAAGGGCTGTGATAAAAAATAGTTCTTCATGGGAACTCATTCTCTGTCCTAGGTGCTTTATGGACATTATCCCACTTAATGCCCTTGATAGCAATCCTGCTCCGCGTTCTCACCTTTCCTGTTGCAGGCCGTGGGGAAGCAGCGATAGTGGCGCCTCCGTAGCAGTCTGGACACTGTGCTAAGAGGCCCCTCCCTTTCTGTAGGCAAGGAGATAATGGATCCATTTTGCTGACAAAAGTCACTGGTTTGCGTTAGCAGGAGCAATACCTGTGTTATCTCAGGTGCACACCTGGCAGAACTTCATTCACAATGCTGAAAGGTACATTTAAGTGAGTGACACAGCCACCCTCCGGCTTTTCTAGTCTGCACGGTCAGTGAAGCTATAACTCCCTTCACTGCTGTGGTGTGCGAGCCCACAGTCATCCCTCAGCACTACCATTACAGTTAACTGCTTATGGCTTCTATTTCTTTATGTGCCATCTGGATTTCTCAAAACAAAAAAAAATCTGTCTCTTGTTATACTTTCTCTGTTTGCTACCAATTAATTTCGTAAGAAAGGCCTCTAAGGGGACCCCATGTATCTGGGCTTGTCTCAAACATACACAAAGAAATGTGAAAATCTCATTTAAAAGTCTGTTGGTTCAGAGATTTCTGAAATATATTTTCAAAAGCAGACATCACATAAGAAGAAACTGGTGTACTGACAACCCAAGGATCCTTACAGTTTCCAACAACCTTTAGTATGCTGGCAATTGAGCACAGAAGCTTAGGGTTGGGACTCTAGGGTCAGACAGCTCTGGGATGGAAGCCCAGCTCCACCACCTCCTAGATGACTGACTTTAGTGTCCTCATTTGTACAACAGTGATAATAATACTACCTGCCTCATAAATGGTATGGCAGTACAGGTAGTGCAATGTGTCAGAAATCAAGCAAAACAGGGAAGGGAAGGAGTATTTATGGAGCACATTTCCCTTGGCCCTCAAGGAAGTACTTTAACATGTTTAATCCCAATGTGGAAAAGGGCATGCCATGCCCACTTTACAAATGAGGAAACCAGGCTCTGATACAAATTTGTCCAAGGTCACACAGAAAGTGAAAGAGCTGGAATCCAAACCCAAGGCTGCTGACTCCAAAGCCTACCTCCTTCTACCATACAAGGCTATAAAAGCAGTCAAGAATGTCAAAGGCTGAAGAAGTCGAAAAGAAAAAGAGTGAAGAGGACACTGTACCAGATAATAAATAGAAGTGAATAAAAACTTGTTTGTATAATTTTGATAGCAAGAGGTAAGATAAAGTCTGGATGGTAGCTTGAAGAAAAACAGTGTCAAGGAAAGGCTTTTTAAATTTTTTTTGGAGGAAAGCTTTTTGGAAATAATGGCAGAAGAAAATGTGCCACTAACTCAAGAAGGTAAAATTGAGGATACTGAAAGAGGGAGATGACTGATGCAATTAATCCTAGAGGCAGAAAAGAACGGAATGAGAGCACAGATGGGGCCCCTTGGCAAGGAAATGAGAAACATGTTAGAGGAAATCAAAGGAAAGATGAAAAAGTTAAAGAGGTACATATAATATGGCTTCAGTCATTAAAAAGGAAACACATAAGACCATTCTGAAAAATTTGATAAATGATTAGGACTTGAAACTTTTTCCAGAAATGTGTATTGATACAATTCTGTACCCACATAACTTAGTCAACATATTTCTACTTCTTGTAAAACACTGGTCAGTGTTCTAACCAATTTATCTGACCCTTGAAAGAGTAGTTGTTTAAAGATTAGTGGGAAGGAAGATTAGTTGTCCCCTGCTGTCCAAGAGCCAACATCTTTTTTCCTTTATCAAAAGATTCACATTCTCATCTCAATTCAACAATATTACTGAGCATTTATTATGCAACAGACACTTCAGGAGAGACATATAATAAACAGGACATAGTCCTTGCACTTAAATAACATTATCAGCATTATGATCACTGCCCTTTGGGTAAGACTCCCAGGAACTCTTCTTTTGACAAGTTCCTGGGAACTTTGTCAAAGTCCTTGGGAATTTCTAACAAAATGAAAACTCAGGTATTGCCTCCACCCTCCCCCTTCAAGAGACTCCCAGAACACCCAATAATATATAGTGTGGCATGCACTATCAACAGAAAAACAATATTCAGCATGCCTACTGATACAATTAGAAAAATATTCAATACACCTATTGATACAATTAGAAGAATTCTACCAAGCAGGCCTCAGTGTTGACTGAAAGCCTGCAGCAAATCTTCCTTTGATTCACTATGTGATCTTAGAAAATCATCTTTTGAGGTTTTTTTTTCCTTTATGAAAAAGGATGTTATATATAACATTTTCTAAAACTCTAGGCTCTGTCAGATTTAATCCCAAAAGAAGGAACTTGTTATGGCTAATTTTATTTGTCAGCTTGGCTGGGTCATGGGATGCCCAGATACCTGATTAAACATTATTTCTGGGTGTGTCTGTGAGGGTGCTTCTGGACGAGATCAGCCTTTGAATGGGTGGAGTGAGTAAAGCAGACGGCCCTCCCCAGTGTGGGTGGGCATCATCCAATCCGTTGAGGGCTGCAACAGAACAAAAAGGTGAAGGAAGGTTGGATTAGGCCTCTCCTTCTGCCTGACTCTCGGAGTTGGGACATCAGTCTTCTCACACCTTCAAACTCAGACTGGAATCTATACAGAAATGAACTGGCTCTCCATCTCTCAGGACTTCAAACTATACCACCAGCTTTGCTGGGTCTCCAACTTGCAGACAGCAGATTGTGGGACTTCTCAGCCTCCATAATTGCTTGAGCCAATACCTTACAATAAATCTCTTTCTAGATATTTTATATATCTCCTGGTTCTCTGGAGAACCCTAATATAGAACTCTGTTTAGTAGCCATCTACTAATATATTTAAATCATTTTACTTTTTAAAAATATATTAAAAATAGCACTGATACTGACTTCCATTAAGTAGAGAGATGATGAACATGAAATGAGGGCTTAAGAAGCTAATTAAACAAATTGGTTTGTTCCCTAACTGAAAGGAATACATAAAGGTGTAGGATGAATAAATATGGGTGTAATTTTGCTCTCCTCTGAATGTAGGCTATAGCGTATTTCAAATCTACTAACATGCTGTGAGATGAACTTTCTAATCCTTCCATTAAGAAACCAAATTCACTATTTCTAAAAACTTTCTTTGAACTGATAAAAATACCATCTAGAAACAAGTGTAAGTAAGCCAGAGACGACCACTTAAGAAGTATTCAATGTAGTTTCCACGTTATAGAGGTCTGAAGATAAAGCATTTGTTCATATTACACTCCAGAAATAGTTTAATTTGAATAGCAAATATTTTTAAACACTTGCAAGGTATAAGAGAAATAAACCAGTGCAAAACAAGTCAAAACATAAATTGCCTGAAAGAGTATAGAAAGCATTTTGAGTTGAAACAGTATTTTCTACAAGTGCAAATAGTACATAGATAATAAAACTAAACTAAGAAATACTACAGTTAGAAGCATCTTATGTGGCTGGATTTTTTAAGAAAAAAATCTAAAATAGTCTTTGCAGGGAGGGAAAGAAGGAAGAAAGGAGAAAAAAGGGAAGAGAAGGGATGAAGGAAGAAGGAGGAAAGATGACATCATTATGTAAGTATAAAATTCAAAGTAATCTGCAAACCATAAATAACTCACTTAAAAAATGAGTTTAGCAAAGTCATTGGACACAAGGTCAATATACAAAATTTAATCTTGATTTTATTTCTATGTATCAATAGAAAATGAAATTTTAAAATGATACCATTTACAAATGCTTCAAAACCCATCAAATATCTAGGAATAAATCCAATGGAGTATATGCAAATGCAAGCCCTCTACAAAGAAAATTACAACATTACTGAGAGAAATTAATGAAGACTCCAATAAATGGAAGAACATACCTTATTTATGGAATAGAATAGGCAACATCTGCTTTCTTTTTGGGAGTCTGGAATTTTGGTATGTGCTAGGCAGGGAGTACCTGTGTGGCCAGTCCCCAAAGAAAACCTGTGCACCGAGAATCTAAAGTACTTCACATGTATTGTCCCAACTAGTTGCTGGAGGAATTAAGCAAGTCCTGCATGACTCCGCTGGAAGAGGACTCTTGGAAATGTACACCAGGTTTCCTTCAGACTACACTCCATGTGCCTTTCCCTTTCCTGATTCTGCTTTATATTCTTTTGCTATGAGTACAACTACATACTGAGTCCTTCTAGTGGGTCACAAAACTCAGGGGTGGTCCTGGGGACCCTTGACACAGAATGCAATCAACCATTGCCTTTTAGCTTCCAGTGTTGAGAAATCTAAAGCCTTAGCAGGTGACATGTTTTATTCCCTGAAAGCTTGCAGGAATAGTCAATGATTTCTTAAATAGGACATAAAAACAAACCATAAAGGGAAAAAAAGGTAAACTGGATTACATTAAAATTTTCTGTTCATCATATGACACCCTTAAGAGAAAGAAAGACAAGTCACGATAAGAGGAAGATATATGCAATACATCTATCAAAGGACTCATATCTACAATATATAAAGAATTCCTACAAATTAATAACAAGTGTTCAATAGGAACTTCACAAGAAAGAATACCCACATGGACAATAAATATATGAAATGTGCTCAACTTCTTTAGTCATCACAGAAACTACAAATTAAAACCACAATTAAGGCCGGGCACGGTGGCTCACACCTGTAATCCTAGCCCTCTGGGAGGCCGAGGCAGGTGGATCGCTCAAGGTCAGGAGTTTGAGACCAGCCTGAGCAAGAGCAAGACCCCGTCTCTACTAAAAATAGAAATAAAAATTATCTGGACAACTAAAAATCTATATAGAAAAAATAAGCCGGGCATGGTGGCGCATGTCTGTAGTCCCAGCTACTCGGGAGGCTGAGGCAGTAGGATCACTTAAGCCCAGGAGTTTGAGGTTGCTGTGAGCTAGGCTGATGCCACGGCACTCACTCTAGCCCGGGCAACAAAGTGAGATTCTATCTCAAAACAAAAACAAAAACAAAAAACCACAATTAAAACCACTATCTTATATACCCCAGAATGATTAAAAGGAAAAAGACAAATATTAATAATACCAAAAGCTGGTGAGACTATGGAGTAACTAGTACTTGAACGTAAACTGGTATAACCATACTAGAAAATTATTTGACAGTAACTGCTAAAAATGAATATACATATACCTGATGATTTTGCAGTACTGCTCCTAGGTATATACCCAATAGGAACGCATATCTATGCTAGCACAAGGCATATACAAAAAGGTTCACAGCAGCACTATTTGTAACCGTAAAAATCTACAAATAACCTCAAATGTCCAACAGTAGAAATGCATAAATAAAATGTAGCACATAACACAATGGAGTATCTTATAGCAATGAAATTGCACAAACTACTGTTATGTAGGTACAGTGTGGATGAATCTCATAATGCTGAGCAAGAGAAGTGAGACACAAAACTGTATAATTTCATTTACACAAAACTCAAAACGTATGGTGTGAAAAGCCAGCATAATGGTTATCCTGAGGGGAAAGGCAGTGACTGGGAGGAGACACAAGCAAGACATCTGGGGTGCCCTATAATTTATTCTGAGTATTGGTTACATTCATGTGAAAAAATTTTGAGCTATACATACATGATTTCTGTATTCTTCTGTATGTAATATTTCAAAAATATGAGTTCTTAAAATACAAATACTCAGAAAAAACTCACAAAATTCAAGCTCTAAAGTATAATAGAAGTCCCCTCACAACCAGACTCCAATCATTTTTGGCCATATTTTCTGATACATTACTCTTTGTTCCTTGCTCTGCACTCTCCAAACACTTGTCCTTTGAGTATACGGCTTGTTCTGTCTGGAATACCCTTTGCCACTTGGCAACTCAATCTCATCTTTTGGACTTTGCTCAGATATCACTTCCTCTGTGAAGCCTTTCAGACTCCCTCCATCATTTTCTGGACATACACAGTAATTCATGCAAGCCTGTATTTTGGCAGCACTTACCATAATGTATCATAATTGTTTATGTGTGTGTTCCACTAGATTATAAACTCCCTAAGAATAGGTACTGGACCATCATTTTTGTACTTCAGTGGCCAGTATAGCGCCTTAGCCATTCATTAATTTTTCATACTCATCATGAAAAATGCTCTGTGATAGGTGCTTGGAGATACAGGGATAAGCAGGCTTCTCAGGAGCTCACAGTCTATGCTAGATATCACTCAATAAAGCAAAAAGATAAGAGGTAGAGAGAAAAAGACACAACAGAATAGACACAAGCAGATAGAGTCACATAGACTTTTATAGGGTAACTCTGCCATTTTGTGGTTGCTTACAATATTGCCACTAAAGATCTGAAGCTGTGTTGTGTTTTTGTTTAAATGGGAAATATCTCTTAGCATTTGCCCTCAGGATTGAATGAAATTAAGATGAAGGAAGACTTTAAACCACAACTAATAAGTCACATCATCTGTTATTTTCAAACCAAGAAGCAAAAGCCCTGTTATATCTTGCATATTAAATAGGTCTTTGAGTTTTTTAAACTAGTTTAAATCAACCATAGTTAGGATTTATGTTTTCCTATGAATTGTAAACATTTTCCTAAATAAGTATCTTATACATTATATATTTCTAACTAAAGATCTTTTCAAGAAGTGTTTAGACAATAAACCAATACAAATACAAAATACTTAAACTAGAACAAGTCAAAGTCTACTTCACTGATTAGTACAGTTTCACAGAAACATTTTTATTTTCTAATGTATTTTCACCATTCTGAAATGTCACATTACCATATAAAGACCAAACAGCCCTTTGCTTAAAGAAATGGCACTAGTATTTCTTTTTTCTTATCTACAGTAAAAGGCTTAGAGCCAGTGCAAGAACAGTGACTTTTATAAACTGATCGTAAAACTTTCCTGGTAATTTCCTGAAAGCATTACCAATTTAAATAAAATGAAAAGACAGTATGTAAAGATGCAAGTATTGCCAATTCATGATATCCTAAATGCTCACAATAGCATTTAGGGTCATTAAGGTCCATTAGTGGACTGAAAAACTGTCTTCTCTTCCTGTCTACATAAATTCATACATTTTCCGTTTAAAGTTAATTTGTATTCTTGCCCCAAAGGCACAATGTATCCATCAACACTGCCATTAAACTGCTCTTATTAATAGCAATAAACAGTGTACGATAATGGGTACCTTCAGCAAATATAATGCATGCCACTATAAAGCAAGCTATTTTTTAACATAATTTACTATGTCAATTTTATTTCTTAAATAATTAGTTTTACTGAGATACAACGTGTATGATTAAATTTGCTCATTTTAAGTGCCTTGTTCTATAAGTCACTGTATCCCAGGCTGGAATACAGTGGTGTGATCATAGCTCACTGTAACCTCAAACTCCTGGTCTCAAGCAATCCCCCCTCGTTAGCCTCCCAAAGTACTGGGATTACAGGCATGAGCCACCACACCTGGCCAGTTCCGTAAGTTTTGATAAATGTATACAACTGTATAACTATCTCAACAATCAAGACATAGATATTTCCATCACTCCAAAGAGTTTTCCTTACCCATGGCAACTGATCTGTTTTCTGTTTCTGTAGTTTTACCTTTTCTAGAATTTCATAAAAATAAAACCATAAAGTGGTCTTTGTGTCTGCCTCCATTTGTTGACATAATGCTTCTGAGATTTACCATGTTGTTGCACGTATAAGTGGCTCATTATTTCACTGTTAGGTATCCCTAACATAAGCCACCCACTTGTTATTCAGGGTACTTAAATAGCTCATTAGCTTACATGGATTATTTGGCACCATAAACAACCTACATCATAAAAGAGGAATTAAAAAGAAGGTGTGAGGAATTCCAACCTCAAACACAAAAAAAGGAAAAAAGGTGCAGTGGGACTTTGGAAGAAAATCTAAGAAAGGACATGAGAAGCCATAAAATAAGATACTATGAAAATTCTATCAGTTGCAGAGAATTTACAATTTCCTCATTTTTTTAAAAAAAATATGCTATCCTATAGTGATTAGCAGTAAGAACCTTAAAAATCTACAAAGAGATTTTAAAAACACCGTAAGTTTCTATTTAATGATTGACAAATACACTGAACAGACTGTGTTCTTCCCCATAATCTTGGAGAGAAAGGAACCTCTAAGACATAAAGTAGATAGTTGCAACTGAGAGAACACAGACATAGACTAGATCATGGGGACCTGCAGAAGAAACAGGAATCCCCGAAGAGCCCACAGGGCTTAGGAGCAATCTCAAAGGCTTACTGGGAGAAGTATTAGAAGGTTTTTAAAAATCTTTTCAAACATTTGATCTACAAACCTTTCGACAAATCACTAACAGCTATTTTCTCCTTCAGAGTTGTTTTGTGTTTCTAGCTGACATAATTGAAAGCAGCCCTATATCTAAGCTCTGCAAGGAAGACTCAGTGGGAGTGTTTCGATCCTCACATCATGTTCCCAGCAGACACTAATATTCTGGAGCTACATTCATTTGCCAGAGCTGTAGATCAACTGAATACAAATGAAAACCTGTCCTTCCAATGAGAGTGCTTATCGTGATCCCAGCTGTGATTTGTGGTTTGTCAAGTATTCATTTCTGAATGCAGAATAACCACATGGCCAGAGGAATGGAAAGAAAATTAAAAGACCATATAGTTCCTAACCCTCTGTTTTAGGGTAGGCCATTAGTTTTAAAATAATATGGTTAGTTGCATATCTGTACTGCTTTAAAGTGACATCACATAGCCTATAAGGTTATGTGCTGCATGACTACTTTCAAATGAAGTTGCTAAGTGCATAATTAATGAGGCCCTATTGCTGGGAGAAAAAAACCAGGAACACTAGTTTTTATATTGCTCTGGAAACAAGAGAACCAACTTAAAGTCAGAATCCTTGAAAAATAAAATAATTATTTACATTTACATAATCATTCCTAAAAGTCGTAAATAGTAACAATCTACATTTGTGAGTTAGGGACATGCATGGCTGGGCTACCTACTCTAATATATGCCTATCCTTGAAAGTTAATAAAATTCTAATACTGAATAAGATCCCAAGAGTCAATTAACTTGGGATTTCCTCCATAAGAATACAGTAACAATGGGGAAATGTTTTCATCTTCACAAGAGCTTACTAAAATTTTTAAGTTTTCTGACAACTGAAATACTGTGATATCTATAAATAGAAAAATACTATAAGATAAAGACAAGCCAAAACACCTTTTAATATGAAGAAACATACTTTTTCTTTCCTTTATCTAGAAGTCTGAAATACTCCAAGTTCTATTATCATACAATATGTCGTCAATAGCTAGTATGCACACATTTATACAAAAATAGCTTTTCTTCTGCTGTTACTAGTTGAGTTATACTGTAGAAAGATCAAAGTGTACCTAATGCAGAAACACTGCTTAAGACTCAGTTATGGTGGTAGATGGAGTCTCTTGCTACTTTAAAACAGCTCAATTTTTTTTTAAACCTCCTGCTTAGAAAAACTATATGCTGATCTATTGCATGTTAAATAGAATTTATAGATCAATGTCACAACTGCAGTGTACCATAAAGTGACTCAACCCTTCTAATGTAATAAAAATGTCCCTAAAAGCTTCCCCCACAGGACAAGGACTATTTGGAAATGAAGCAAGCTTACTAAAGTCCTTCTCTGCTACATTTAAAGCACATAAAACCAGCTTGGCTTTTTCCCTCAACAATTTAGACATGGCTCTTGGGTTTTAAAAATCAAGGTCAAGGTTAGCGGAACTACTTTCTGAAGCTCACCTCAATTTGGAAAAACAAAACAAACAAACAACAAAAAAAATGCAGTGGGCTATGTCACCACCACAGATCACTGATACCCCTCAGAGAGGCTTCCCTGTCACAAGACTTCACCATGAGCAGTCAGGGCAAAAAGGATCTCAATATTACCTTCAACTGCTCTAGGGCAAAAGATGAACCATCCTGCCGTAAGTTTTCAATAATCTGTTCCATAGTATTGGCTGAAAAACAACTATAAAAAAAGGAAACATGATTTCATCAATGTGCAAATGATTTTTTATTTCTAATATACCAATGAATCTGAACACAAGCCCACCCCCACCCCCATCTCAATAATGAAGAATTTTCCAATCTATTTTACAAGATGATGAAATAAGAACATTGCTTCCCTAGGTAAGCATTTGCAGTGTACTTTCACTAATGCAATATAAAACCTAAATTTTCTCTTTTGCTTTCTTGCATCCATTGTACTTATATGTAAATAAATGTTTCAGCTATGAAAAACTGATGCTTCTAAAATGTAGACATGGCTGTCTTATTTTCCAATAGTTTTCCTCCTGTTTCCTAAAGCTACTCTGTCAATCTTTCAAAATCACTTCACAAAACCTTTTTGCTGATCACCTTGATAAGACCTTAGATAACTTCACAAAGATAAAAGTTAATTCAATTATTATTTTCTAGCCTCTCCCACTTAAATAAAAAAATGATATTTTGCACTAAGATGAATAAATTAGCATAGTAATTACTTAAATATAATGAACTTATTTTGCCTGGAAAGAATGGAAAAGAAGCTACTTTCAGAGGTAAGTGAAAATAAAAGCACTATGCTATCTAATCTCAGAATTCTGTGCATTGCCAAACACAATGCAATTACAATGTTAGCAAATTCAATGTAATGTAGTCTTTCCAAAGGGATAAATATAATTTAGATCTCTAAGTACCTGTTTATTTTGTCCATGTGTTCCTCGAGTATAAAAGACTTGTCTTTATCAATCTTGGACTGTTTGAAAAGAAAAATCTTTTAATAAATTTGAAGTAGCTCAATTTGTAAAAATTCTTATAAATTTTATATTTAATGACACACTTTGTGACAGATTATCACTTTTAATCAAATTACATCTAAGAGTCTCAAGTAACTACTGTTGCATGCTCAAAATTCACAGTAGGTAGTACTCTAGCTCTTAAAAGTGTCAAGTGTAAAGTGTTCTTGTATTTTTATTTATACATCATTACCTATGGTACATTATCATTAAAACGCATCTATGCATTTAAGGACTGTAAGAGACCTGAGAGTTCATCCTGCCCAAATTTCCATCTGAGCTAGTAATTCCCACTACATCCCTGCAGCTCTGACTTCCAGGGAGAGAAAACAGTACCTCAGAGAGAAGCTCACAGGTGCAGGAACAACTATGATAATTAGGTTTCTATTATTGTTTTAATTCTGGACCAAAAATCAGTTCTCATATTCATAGTTCTAGTTAATCTCTTTCACCTTAATAATTTCCTACATGGCAGAGTTTTGTGTCCCCTCACAATCTAGGTGACTTGTTCTTACGGACAAGTTCCAGTTTATCAAGGGCACTCTTCAAGTGTAGGACACCTTACCTCAGCTACAGGTGTGGCTGGATAATAGAAAAGTACAGAGGGTTCTACGTGCCCTCGTCTGCATGGATACAACACTTTTACTAATAGGACTAACTCTGGGTATTGCTGAGACAGGCCTATTATGTGACTGATTTACACTGAGCTCTAATCAGTAAAAACTGGTTTTTTTTGTTTTTTTTTTTAACCTGTGCCGTTGTAGGCTGTGTTTTTCTCATCCTGTAATTATGAATTTAGTACTTTGGACTGAAGTGCAAGATTTTCATTTATCTTTATTAAATTTTACATTGTTACTATTAAACATCACTCTAAACTCAAAGGATTATTTTTTTCATCCATATTCTTTTACCTATTTTTCTTAGTTTCAAATCAGCTTGTTCAAAATGCTGTCAACAGTCTCATTGAAATCACTGAGAAAAATACCGAGTCCAAGATGACTTCCCTATAGACTATTCCTACACATTTAAAAGAACTCTTTGATAAGGCCCTTCAACCCCCACACACCACAATATGTCCCATAGGTACCCAATGTGATAACATGAGACTGTTAAATGCTCTGATAAAAATGGATGAAGTCCTCATGTGCTCTGTGACCATATTCATTGCACCAAGTACTCAGTGGCCCTGTCAACCTGCACTCGTGTTCTTCAGTTCTGGGTAATTTTTTTATATTATTTCTCTAAACACTTTCTTACATCTTCTATTATGAATTCCTAATGATTAGATATTGGACCTCCAGGAATAATACCTCTAATTTTCCATTATCTCCCTTTTCCATCTCATTACTCTTCTTAGTTTTCCTCAATCATCAATTTTAATCTGTTTGTTGTAGTTTTTTTTCCATTTTTGCTATCATATTTTTAATTTACAGGCAAATTTCATTTTATTATGCTTCACTTTATTGCACTTTGCAGATACTGCATTTTCTCTTTACAAACTGAAGACTTGTGGCAACTCTGTATTGCAAGTCCATCAGCACCATTTTTCCAACAGCAGGTGCTCACTTCGTTTCTCTGTGTCACATGTTGGTGATTCTTGCAATATTTCAAATTTTTTCATAATTGTTATATCTGCTGTAGTGATCTGTGATTCGTTATCTTTGATGTTATCATTGTATAGTAACTGTTTTGGGATGTCCTGAACCATGCCCATATACAACAGTGAACTTAATCGGTAAGTGTTGTGCATGTTCTGACTGTTTCACCTACTGGCCATTCCCTGACTCTCACTCTTCTAGAGCCTCCCTGTTCCCTGAGACATCACAATATTGATATTAGGCTAATTAATAACCCTAAAATGACCTCTAAGTGTTCAAGTAAAAAGAAGAGTCACACGTCTCTCACTTTAAATCAAAAGCTACAAATGATTAAGCTTAGTGAGGAAGGCATGCCCAAAGCCAAAAGAAGCCAAAAGTTAAGCCTCCTGTGCCAAAAATGCCTGCTTAGCCAAGTTGTGATTGCAAAGAAAAGTTCTTGAAGGAAGTTAAAAGTGCTTTTCCAGTGAACACACAAATGATAAGAAAGTGAAACAGACTTATTGCTAATATGGAGAAAGTTTGAGTGGTCTGGATAAATCTAACTATCTACAGCATTCCATCAAGCCAAAGCTTAATCCAGAGCAAGGCCCTAACTCTTTTTTTTTTTTTTTTTGAGACAGAGTCTCACTCTGTTGCCCAGGCTAGAGTGAGTGCCGTGGCGTCAGCCTAGCTCACAGCAACCTCAAACTCCTGGGCTTAAGCGATCCTACTGCCTCAGCCTCCCGAGTAGCTGGGACTACAGGCATGCGCCACCATGCCCGGCTAATTTTTTTCTATATATATTTTTAGTTGGCCAGATAATTTGTTTCTGTTTTTAGTAGAGACAGAGTCTCGCTCTTGCTCAGGTTGGTCTCGAATTCCTGACCTCGAGCGATCCACCTGCCTCAGCCTCCCAGAGGGCTAGGATTACAGGCGTGAGCCACCGCACCCGGCCTCCTAACTCTTTAATTCTATGAAAGCTGAGAGAGGCAAGGAAGCTCCAGAAGAAGTTTGAAGCTAGTAGAGGCTGCTTCATGAGGTTAAAGAAAAGAATCCATCTCCATAACATAAAAGTGCAAGATGAAGCACCAAATGCTGATGAAAAAGCTGCAACAAGTTATCCAGAAGATCTAGATAACATCATTGATGAAGGTGGCTACACTAATAACAGATTTTCAGTGTAGACAGAACAGTCTTCTATTGAAAGAAGATGCCATCTAGGACTTTCATAGCTAGAGAAGAGAAGTCAATGCCTGGCTTCAAAGCTTCAAAGGACAGGCTGACTCTCTTGTACCAGGGTGATACAACTGGTGACTTTAACTTGAAGCCAACGGTTATTTACCATTCTGAAAATCCCAGGACCCTTAAGAATTATGCTAAATCTACTCTGCCTGTGCTCTAGAAATGAACAAAGCCTAGATCACAGCACATCTGTTTACAGCACGGTTTACTAAATATTTTAAGCCAATTGTTGAGAACTATTGCTCAGAAAAAGATTACTTTCAAAACATTACTGCCCACTGACAACGCACCTAGTCAGCCAAAAGCTCTGATGGAAACACATAAGGAGATCAATGCTGTTTTCATGCCTGATAACACAATATCCATTCTTCAGACCATGGATCAAAGAGTAATTTTGACTTTCACATCTTAGTATTAATATTTAAGAAATATAGTTTGTAAGGCTATAGCTGCCAGAGATAGTGATTCCTCCAATGGATCTGGGCAAAAAGAGTGAAAAGCTCCTGGAAAGGATTCACCATGCTAGATGACATTAAAAACATTTGTGATTCATAAAAGGTGGTCTAACTACCAACATTAACAGGAGTTTGGAAAAAGTTGATTCCAACCCTCCTATATGACATTGAGGGGTTCAAAACTTCAGTGGAGAACGTAAGTGCAGATGTGGTAGAAACTGCAAGGTAACTAGAATTAGAAGTAGAACCTGAAGACGTGACTGAATTGCTGCAATTTCATGATAAAGCTTGAACAGACAAGGAATTGCTTTTTATGGACAAGCAAATAAAGTGGTTTCTGGAGATGCAACCTAATCCTGCTTAAGATGCCATGAACATTGCTGAAATGACAAAGGATTTAGAATATTCTATAAACGTAGTTGATAAAGCAGCAGCACGATTTGGGAGGACTGACTCTAATTTTGAAAGAAATTCTACTTTGGGGAAGATACTATCTAACAGCATCACATGTTCCAGAGAAGTATTTTGTGAAAGGAAGAGTAAATGGATGTGGCAAATGTCACTGCAGTCTTATTTTAAGCAATCGCCACAGCCGCCCCCAACCTTCAGCAACCAACACCCTGATCAGCCAATATCCATCCACATCAAGGCAAGACACTCCCACTAGCAAAGAGATTACAACTTAATAGACTACACACACTTAATTGACTACAGCACAAACATTTTTATATGCACTGGGAAAACAAAAAATTCATGTGACTAGCTTACTGTGGTGGTCTGGAACTGAACCCACAGTATCTCTGAGGACAGCCTATTATTATCCTTTGAATTCTTCTCTTTATAACATCTGTCATTGTTTCATAGATAAAATGTTTTCCTCTTATCTGAAGATAAAAATTATAGCTTGGTGTTTTTGTGGGTTTTTTTCGCTCTTCCTTGCATTGTCTGCTTCCTTCCAATGCCTTTTTTGTTTTGGCCCAGCAAAATGTGTTACTCTGTGTGACGCACTAAAATTTAGAATCTTTATGTGTAATATAAATTGCAGTTGTAGGAGTGTCAATTATATGATGCATTATAAGATGATCAGGCAAGTTCCTGGGTGTGTTATTAAGGAGTCCATGAATGTCCACACTGACGGATTTTTTCCTTTTTCTTCCAATGTATTGCTTGGGAATGAGGTAGTATACAACAGTTCTGCAAGCCAACTAGGGAAAGGGGCTAGAGGTCTTCCCATTTATTTAGGTAATTAAATATGAAATGTCTGATTTTGAATCAAAAGTTTACTATATCTCAAACAAGAAGCAGTACAATTAATAAACTAGGTTTTGCCATCTTAAGGGTAGCTTGTCTATGCCACCAGCGAAGAAGCCTGGAGAGCAAGTGGTGATGAAATCACAAAAGGCATTTTCTATAGCTTGTTGAGAACTGAAGATTTTTCCTTGCAAGAAATGGTCCAATGCCTGGAAGAAGAGGTAGTCAGTTGGTACAAGTTCTGGTGAATATGGGGGATGATAGAGAGTTTCCAAGTCCAGCTTCTGTAGTTTGAGCAGCACTGTTTTTTGCAACACATGGTCTTCCAAGAGGATTGGCCTGCCTCTACTGACCAAACTCAGCTGCTTAATCGCAAGCATCCTCATCATTTCATCCAATTGGTTGCAGTAGACATCTGCTGTAATCGACTGACCAGGTTTCATGAAGCCGTAGTGGTTAAGATCAATGCTGGACCATCATACAGACGCCATTAGCTTTTTTGGATAAATATTTGGTTTTGGACTGTGTTTTGGCACTTTGTCTTTATCTGACCATTGTGCCAAACAATTGCAATTGTCAAAAAGAATCCATTTTTCATCACACATTATATAGTGTAGAAATGGTTTGCCTTTATGACATGACAGCAAAGAAAGGCAAACTTGAAGATGATTTCTCTTCTGAATGCTCATTTAATTCATGTGGAACCCATCTATCCAGCTTCTTTACCTTGCCAATTTGTTTCAAATGGTCCCATATTGTTGGAATAGTAATGTCAAACCTTGCTGCTAATTCACAATAGCAGCAAGGTTCAGGTGAATTTGCTTCCACTACAGTTTTCAGTTCATCATTATCTACCTTGGTCTCAAGTCACCCACATGCCTCATCTGCAAGATTAAAATCACCAGAATGGAACTTCTCCAACCGTCGACATACTGTGCATTCGTCAGCCACATCCTTCCCAAAAATTTCATTGATATTTTGAGCTGTCTGCGCTGCATTGGTTCCATGACAGAACGCATATTCGAAAATAACAAAAATTTTTGACTTATCCACGGTTTCACAAAAACTGCTTTAAGAAAAACTTCAGCAATCACAAACCAAACCATGTGTTTGAAAGAATGAGGATGTTCCTTCATGATAAAAATAAAACAAGAAGTGTCAAAGTGAAATGTCATAGATATCAACTGTCAAACTTAGTACTTAAGGATATCGGACATTTTATACTTAATAACCAAACAGTATGTTTCACCTCTTTTCAATATATCATCTCACCCATCCCTGCCCTCAGCTAGACCTGTTTCCTGTTTGATTTGCTCTAAGGAGTAAGTCTCTACTCTTCTGCCAGACTATAAGAGGACAGCTGCTCCTGGTTGTACAGAAAAACTTTTGGAGGTCTAACTGCTGCTTATAAAAACTTGCCAGAAATCTTTCTCTTTTCTACCCTATTCCACACCCCAGTCTTCCAAGGGGACTTGGTGACTAGAAAAGTCTACAACAAGAATCAGTAGGCTTCTTACTGGCTTCCCCCACTGAAGGAGATGATTTTGCCATTCTTAGGTCTAAGTCAGTTGCCCTCCCCTTTCTGATTTCAAGCTTCCAAAATACTGACATCTCAAGTCTACCAGGTCTCCTCGTCTGTTTGTCATTGCAGATTTATGCCTTTTTTAATTCCTTTATTACAATTTCAGTGGAGTTTTAGGAGGAAGTATATATTCAATCATCATGTTTAACTAGAAGTCATGCAGTGTTTTTTTAAAGATTCCTAGCTCTTACAAGAAAATTTAAGTCAGACAACATTAGGAATTAAAAGTAAATGCTACAATATACTTTATTATTAAATGGATATATATCAGAGTTCACTTTAGCAACTCTAGAAATAGTGTCAACATTGAACATCCATTACAGAAATGTCACACTGGGTTGTAAACAGCCCTGGCAAGGGCTGACCACAGGCAGTGTACTGAAGTTCACTGAATTGGGAAGACAACTGTGCAGTTGCACCGTGAAGAAGTTATCTTACTAGCAGACGGCTTTCCTAACAATTGTGAAACACTGATCCTCCCACCAAGCTGTAAAGTATAATAAATAAATCCCCGGTAGGTACATTTATTTACATCCACAAACTATAATATTCACCAACTGTTAATTTTTTAATCACTTTCCTTTCCCCATGAATTAAAACCTGAGGTTAGTACATTAACAAGATTACCTCTGCATGGTAAGTTTCTAAGACATCCATAATATTTTCTTCTGAAGGAGATTTCAAGGCTAACAAATCTTCCTCTAACATGCTAAACTAAAGGGGAAAAAAAGGAATACAGATTTGAAACCCCACAGAAACACAGAAAGCTTTTTAAAAATCTAATATTCTTTTTTAGAATCCTTGTCGTAAAATTATGACGCTCTCTCTTCAGCTGAGTCACTGAAAGAAATTTTGACTGAAGTTGATACATTTTTACTCATTAAAAAATATTCACTGAAGGTGCACAGGCATTCCCACATAGCAAATGATGCTTTGCTAGTAATGGATAAAGATGAGCACTTGAAATGTGGTATTGTGGTATTGTGACCAAAGGTCCAGGTTATAAGTTTATTTTTAATTAATTTTAATTAAAATTGCCACACATGATCAGTGGCTATCATAGTCAAGGCACAACACTATAATATAGCTCCACTTACCTCTCCATCTAATCCTTTACATGTGTATCTTATACTCAGCCAAACAGGACTTTTCACTGTTTCCGAAACATAGCTAACATTTTCCTACCCCTGTGGTTTCATTAAATGTTTCCTCTACTTGTAATGTCTTTTCCTGATAATACTCACCTTAAGGCCAGGTGAACTGCATACTATGAAAAAACTTCTAGTCCTTTTTACAGGTAAGCTCTTCCTCCTTTCAATACTTTGAATATTTTCTTTGTATTCTATTTTTACACTTATCACACTTTACTCTGCCAGATGAGACAAATGGTTACCTATATTTTGCACCCACCTCTAACCCCATCCCCAAAGTGTATTATTCATTTTTGTATCCTGTATAGGCCCTGAGTATGGCATTCTACCACGAGTAGACATATTTTACCCACCCACATGGTTCAGGGATGAGATAAGCCAGTCCAGCCAGAGTGAGCTAAATCAGCTGAAGCAGAATAAATCCTAGGTCTCTTGCTGGGAATTCTGGGGCAAAACTACCTTGAACTGGGTTTTCTGTTACATGTAACACAAGGAGTTTCAACTACTCTGGTAATACTGTTGTCCCATTTTTACAGATGGAAAAACTGTAAAATGGGGTCAGAGAGGCTAAATTCAAGCCAAGTTTGATTTAATATTCTATCTACATATTCTTTGCCACTGTGCTGTCCTGTACTAAGAAAACTGGCCACACTGTTGAAGGGAAAAAAAAAAAGACAGAGTAACGTGTGTTCCATAGTAGGTATGCTTTAGAAAAGTCATAAGATATTTTATAAATGCAATTATTTTAAATGTACTTGGGAAATGCACAACCAAGAAAACCCTTCAGAATGTCTTTATAAAAGAAGAGTCTTTTTATACATAAATTTAGATTTTTTTCTAGATTTTCTTAAAGTAGGCATTACTGAGATTCTAATTATTCATTTAAAAATATTCTCTTGAAGGTGCCAGGCACAATAGCTCTGAATCCAGATTTCGTTATCTCCATTTTGCATAAGAGGAAACTGAGAATTGGACAGGCTAAGCACCTTCCCCAAGTTCACAGAGATAGAAGCAACAGATCCAGGATTTCACATCCATGTCCACCAAAAGCCTATGATCTCAACCACTCCCAGTGCCTCCCCATGGAATATTTTGTGTTGTCATTCCAACAACACAAAACACACATCCAAACAATTACCTTTTCAGAATCTACAAAGTGTGTAGCAATTCCTGCTCTGTACACATCTCTTCCTTTTAGTCTGAATCCTGTTAATCCAAGGAAGTAACCAAGTTTTCCTTGAAGTCTTGGCAAGAAATAACCTCCACCCACATCAGGAAATAATCCTGTAATTAAATATAACAAAAAGAGATAACAGTGATTCAATTGAAAAAGACCAATACAACACAACCATTTCTCTGTGGAGCTTGAATCTATACTACAAATATTATTAAACTAAGTACTATACAATACAATCGGTACTACAATAGACTTGCTTTTGTGCTATGTAAAAATTGTGCTAACTTAACTTGGATATTTTTCAAAATCTTCCTGTCTCATTTCTATAGAATTCAGTAAAGTATGTGATGACACAATGTTTTGTATATTAGAAGTTCTCAAATGTTACCTAAATTTTCTTATCACTAATTTACTTTTTAAGATTCTGTGAAATAGGAAAAAATATTTTCTTTCCAAATAATAAGCACAGGAAAAAACATACATACATAACCTGTGGGCTATTATATTATGGAAAAATTCATTATTATCATTTAAATCATTTCCCAAATTTAGTCAATTACCTAATATTCAAGATATTTAAATACTGATGCAATAACCATTAGTCCTACTAAATGAACAAGTTTATACCTGATAAAATCACTTGCATTTACACTTTTCTTAGCCATCATTATTTTTAAAATTCTCTCTCTACTGGTAACAATTGAAAATAGCATATATACAATTGCCAGCGTACTACTTTTGGTGTTTAAAGTCTCCTTAAACAATTGTGACTCTCCAGTTTTATAATTCATATATCTATTCCAAGGTTGCTTCATTTGATAAAGCTAAGAAAAAAACATAAGCACTCAAATTCTTCCCAGTTCTATTTGAAAAAAAGTTTCTAGACTTAAAAGAATAAGCAGCATGCTACTGTAAATGGAAACATCTCCTAGCATCTCCAGCTGGACTCGCAACCTGCCCCACCATTCCCACCATCCTCCTCCAACATCACCCACCTCAAAAAAGGGTACAGTCATCCAGCCTCAATACCTTCTCCTGCACCATCAGAGACCTTGTCCCTGAATCCCTACCAGGAACCACATGTTGATTCCTCCTCCAAATGGGTCTCCACACAATAGCCAAAGTGATCTTTTTAAAAAACAAATCCCGATCAGAGTCTTACGTTAAATATAACAGAAAAACTCTTCCATGGCTGCCTATTTCTCTTGGATTAAAATGAACACATTTGTCAGTCTTCAAGGCCCCTAAACACTTTTTCAATTATATCTCTTACTGCTTACTTACCTCATTCCAGACACCCTGGCCTCCTTTCAGTTCCCTAACAGTCCACACTCCTTCCTACCTCAGAGCCTCAGCAGAATTCTGCCTAGGTGAAAACACCCTCAATCCTGAAATATGTTCTTCTCTTCCAGGCCACCACATTCTCTCTTTTGCTCCCTTGTCTCAATTGTTGCTTCTTTCCAGTCTCCCTTGCTGGCTCCACTTCCTTTGCTTGAATTCTTGCTTTCTGTGCCTAGGCTTGATATGGGGCTACCTCCTCTTCCCTATGTATATTTTCCTTAGCTCCTGTGGCTTCAAATAGCATCTATATGCTGATTACTCCCTGTTATGGACTGAATTGTGTCCCTCCAAAATTCCTACATTGAAGCTGTGAATTAAAATAAAATCCCAAGCCCCTCACTGAATGAACAAAGCCCTCTTGGCCAAGGAGACCCCAGAGAAAGCTTAAAACTGAGTTCCCAGCCATGACAGGATGTGAAGTCAGACGTGCCTCATTTTACCCCCTTCCTTGCTAATGGCCATAAGGCTTTTTTTCCTAAGGGCTAAATAGAAACCAATCTCACGATCCAGACCAGTATTCTTTCCTGGTAAGAGACCCCCAACCATGAAGTGGGTTTAACTAGTCTATGGAGCTTTGCAGAGAGGGTTTTCATGTCCTTGCTTCACCTTTTTGACGCAAGAGAGTGGCCATTTCTCAATATGGACCCCATAAAAGGGCAGAAAGCTTGACTGAGCAGGTGTATGTTTCTGTTTTCATAAATATTCATGACTCCTCCTATAGCTTGTTAAATATGCATATTTGACCATCCTGCTTAGTATAGATTCCTTGTTCCTGCTATCTCGGCCTCAAAGCACGTGTTCCTGGCTTCTGGCCAGGGCTCAGCTTTCCAGCCTCTTGGAATGGCCATTCACAGGTTGTAACCTTTTATGAGAAATAAAGCCTTCCTTTCCAAATTTATGAACCTCATCATTTTCAGTTAACAAAGCCCTACCCGCAATGTGACTATACTTGGAGACAGGGCCTCTAAAGAGGTAATTAAGGTTAAATGAGGTCATAAAAATGGGGTCTTAATCCAATAGGACCAGTGTCCTTATAAGAAGAGGAAGAGATACCAGGGAGGCATGCAGAGAAAATGCCATGTGAGGACATAGCAAGAAGGCGGCCAACTACAAGTCAATGAGAGAGGCTTCAGGAGAACCACCTGGTTGACACCTTGATCTTGGACTTTCAGCCTCCAGAACTGTGAGAAATAAATTTCTGCTGTTTAAGCCACCCAGTCTGTGGTACTCTGTCACGGCAGCCCTAGCAAACTAATACACTCTCAAACCCAGTTATGCTTTTTCTCTTGAATACCAAACTCTTAGATCTGCCTTCTAGACATAACCACATGAATTATAAGCATCTCACATGGGACATGGCAAAAACACAACTCTTGATTCACATCCCTCCAACTGCACTGCTCCTCCCCTAATCAGCCTCATCCATCTAGTAGCACAAGCTAAATACATACCTTGGCATTATTCCTGATTCATAATATCAGCAGATCAGTTAAGCCCAAAACATTTGTCAAGTCTACTCACTCTAGTCAACTCTATACCTCTACATTACTCCAAGCCAAAATCTCCTCTCTCTAGATCTGTGCTGTCCAAAAGAACTTTCTGCAAAAATGAAAATGTTCTATAATTTGTGCTGTCCAATAAGTAGCCACTAGCCATATGTGACTATTAAACATTTGAAATGTGGCTGAGAACTGAATTTGTTTTGTTTAAATTTAATTAATTTATATTTAAATTTAAAAAGCCACTCATGGCTAGTGGCTATAATATTGGACAGTGTAGCTCTGGAATAATGTAATAACCTCCTAACCAATCTCACTGCTTCTACTCTGGCACCCCTACAATCCATTATCCTCAAAGCAGCCAGAGTGATGGCATTAAAATACAAACCAGATCATGTCAATCCCTGCCTTAAACTCTTCTGCAGCTTCCCATCATATTTAGGTTTAAACATAAACTCTTCATCAGAGCCCCTACATACCTCTTCAAGAGCTTATTACATCACTTCTGCTCTTGATTCGGACACAGTTGCCTCCATTTGGTTCCCTGAACAGGCAAAGACTCTTACCTTCTGGTCTTTGAACTAACTTTTCCCAATGGCACAATATTCTGCTCTTGGATCTTAATACTGCTGGTTCCTTCTTGTCATTCAAATCTCAGCTTTAAGGACATCTCCTCTGAAAGCCTCTTAAATCATCCGATCTAAAATAACCATCCGAGAGACTTAAACTTTGGACAACACAGAGTAACAGGGAACCAGACTTACCCCTACCCCCACCCCAAAACAACTATAAAAACCAGACACGATATACAAAACAATAGTGTTTTCAACACACAGGACATCAGGCAATAAAGAAAAGTGATCTCTGAATATCAGAAAACAATTAAGGTAAATCTTACAAAAGCTCCAGCTTAATGCCTTGAGAATTTCCAGGCCCAACCCAGTCCTTCATTTGAGAAGAGGAAGCTAAGAGTCCAGGAAGACCAAGACAGAATTCCCATAACAGAGTATCAGAGAGGAGGCAGCTGCAGAGAGAAAGCTCTGGAGATCTGCAGGGGGTCTCCTTTAAGTATTAATATTTAGCTTAGGACTGGTCAATATACATGCATATGTGCGTGAGGGAACTACCTGAGGTCAAGGAAAGAACCACAGGAAAGGATTACAGAGAACAGTACTGGGAACCCATACAGGGCTGAGAACAGTGCATGTTCCCACCAGCCAGACTAGGAAAACTCATGATTCACAGGGCCCTGGGTAGGATACAAAGAAGTACCTTGCCTCAGTAGTGGGAAATATTTAGCCCTAACCAGAGTGCTGTTCTAATCCTACATGAAAAAAAAAAAAAAAAAAGAAAAATCTTAAAAAAGTTTCCAAAGAACTTAAATTCATCCCAGAACAAAGCTCAAAAATATTTATAAGAATACAAAAATATCCAGCACCCAACTAGGTAAAGTTTACATATCTAAAATACAACAAAAAATTACCAGCCATCTAAAGGAGGAGGATAATACTACCCATAAGGAGCTTATAAAAAAATTAAAATTGATTCAGAACTGACATAAATGTAAGAATTAGCAGACAAGAATATTAACAATTACCATAAATATATCCTGTATGCTCAAGAAGTTAAATAGAGACATAGAAAATATTTTTAAAAAAGACCCCAATCATGCTTCTAGAAATGAAAACCAAGATGAATGTACAAACTGAAAAATACTTGGAGGAGATTAAGGGCAGATTAGACTTTGCAGAAGAATAGATTAATGAACTGAAGACACAGGAATGGAAACTAAAACGAAAAAGAGAAAAGAAAATTTTTAAAAATTAACAAGGCATGAGTGAGTCATATTAGTATAAATGTAAATGAATCCTGAAAAGGGTTTGGGTGGAAGAAAAATATTTAAAGAAATAATGGCAAAAAAATTTTCCAAATTTGATAGAAACTATAAGCTTAAGTAGTTCAATAAACACAAGCATTAGAAATATGAAATGCACCAAGGCACATCATAATCAAATAGGCCAAAGCAAGAGAAAATCTTAATAGCAGCCAGAGAAAATAAAAAGACACTAACAAAGAAACAAAGATAAGAGCAGATTTTTCATAGGAAACAATGTAAATGAGAAGACAGTGTAGTAACATCTTTATATTACTGAAATTAAAAATCAGAATAGACTGGGTGCGGTGGCTCATGCCTGTAATCCTAGCCCTCTGGGAGGCCGAGGTGGGTGGATCACTCGAGGTCAGGAGTACAAGATCAGCCTGAGCGAGACCCCGTCTCTACTAAAAATAGAAATAAATTATCTGGACAACTAAAAAATATATATATAGAAAAAATTAGCCGGGCATAGTGGCGCATGCCTGTAGTCCCAGCTACTCGGGAGGCTGAGGCAGTAGGATCGCTTAAACCCAGGAGTTTGAGGTTGCTGTGAGCTAGGCTGACGCCACGGCACTCACACTAGCCTGGGCAACAAAGTGAGACTCCGTCTCAAAAAAAAAAAAATCAGAATAGGCAAGGCGAGGTGGCTTATTCCTCTAATCCTAGTACTCTGGGAGGCTGAGGCAGGAGGATCACTTGAGCTCAGGCGTTCAAGACTAGCTTGAGCAAGAGCGAGACCCCATCTCTACAAAAAATAGATAAATTAGCCGGGCATGGTGGCACATGCCTATAATTCCAGCTACTCTGGAGGCTCAGGTGGGAGGATTGCTTGAGCCCAGAAGTTTGAGGTTGCAGTGAGCTATGATGATGCCACTGCACTCTAGCCCAAGCAACAGAGCAAGATGCTGTCTTCACAAAAAAAAAAAAAAAAACACCCCAAAACAAAAATCACAATAGAGCTGCCAAGTGAGGGGGCAGACACCCGTAGTCCCAACTACTCTGGAGGCTGAGGTGGGAGGATTACTCGAACCCAGGAGTTTGAGTCCATTCTGGGTAACACAGCCAGACCTCATGTCAAACAAAACAAAAAATAAAACTGTTACTATTTGCAGATGATATGATTATTGTTTTAAAAAATCAGAATAGAATAGAATTCTATATCCAGGTGTAAACCAATGAACACAGCTTTCATCTGAGGAGACTAGAGAAAGAAGAGCAAAGAAAACCTAAATTAAGCAGAAGAAAGGAAGTAATAAATAGCAGAGTAAAAATTGACAAAATAAAAAATAAATGAAAACAAAAATCTGGTTTTTTGAGATCAATAAAATTAATAAACCTCTAATTAGACTGATCAGGAAAAAAGGAGGGAAGACATAAATGACCAATATCAAGAACAAGAGGCCGGGCGCAGTGGCTCACGCCTGTAATCCTAGCACTCTGGGAGGCCAAGGCGGGTGGATCGCTCGAGGTCAGGAGTTCGAGACCAGCCTGAGCAAGAGTGAGACCCTGTCTCTACCAAAAATAGAAAGAAATGATTTGGACAGCTAAAAATCTATATAGAAAAAATTAGCCGGGCATGGTGGCGCATGCCTGTAGTCCCAGCTACTGGGGAAGCTGAGGCAGTAGGATCGCTTAAGCCCAGGAGTTTGAGGTTGCTGTGAGCTAGGATGACGCCAGGGCACTCACTCTAGCCCAGGCAACAAAGCGAGACTCTGTCTCAAAAAAAAAAAAAAAAAGAACTAGAGAGACATTTATAAAGCAATTTATAAAGAAAACAAATAATATTTCTCACAGTTCTGAAGCCTGGGAAGTCCAGTATCATGGTGCCAGCATTGGGCAAGGGCCTTCTTGCTGCGCCATGCAGAGGGTGAGAGAGGAAGAAAGAGCAAGAGGGAAGGGGGCTGAACACATCCTTTTATCAGGAACCAACTCACAATAACTAACCCTCCCCGAGATAATGCCATTAGTCTATTCATGAGGGCAGAGCCCTCATGACCTAATCACCTCTTAAAGATCCCACCTCTCAACACTGTTGAATTGGGGATTAAGCTTCCAACATGTGAACTTTGGGGGACACACAGCAATTATGAACAACTTTATGCTAAGAAATTGGATCAATTCCTTGAAAGACCCAAATTACCAAAGCTTGTGCAAGAAGAAATAGATAACTTGAACAGACTTGCACAGTGTCCATTAAAACTTTCAATTTATAGTTAACAACCTTCCCACAAAGAAAACTTTCTACCTAGATGGCTTCACTGGTAACTTCTACCATTTATAAAAAAAAAAAAAAAAAAAAGATACCAATTCTACACAAACTTCCTGAAAATGAAGCCAGAAAATGAAGTATTACCCTGATACCCAAAGTAAGGACACTGCAAGAAAATTCCAGAGCAAATCTCTCATGAACAGAGCTGCAAAAATTCCAAATAAAATTTTAGTAAAGCAAACTCAGTAACATATAGAAAGGATAACACATCACATCAAAGTGCGATTTATCCTAGCAATGCATGGTTGGTTTAATGTAACACCAATCAGAGTAATTCACCATTAACAAACTAAGAAAAAAAATTATCTCAATATATACAAAAAATAACATTTCACAAATCCAAAATTCATTCCTAATAAAAAAAACCTCAGCAATCTGGGACTAGAAGGAAACTTCCTTATCTGATAAAGGACACCTATGAAAAATCTATACCTTAATATAAAACTTAATTGGTGAAAGACTGAATGCATTCTCCTAAGATCAGGAACAAGGGAAGAATGTCCACTCTCATCACTTCCATTCAACACTGTATTGAGAGTTCTACCCAGTGCAATAAGCAAGAGAAAGAAATAAAGCGTATCCACATTAGAAAGGAAAAAGTAAAACTGACATTATCTGTAAATGACATATTGTCTATTTAGGAATGCCAGTACAATTTACAAAATAGCAACTAATACTAATAAGTGAGCTTGGTAAATTTGCAGTGTACGAGGTCAATACAAAAATCAATTGTATTTCTATATACTGGTAACTAACAATCAGAGCTGAAAGGTTTTTTAAATATCATTTATAATATACCTTGCTCACAGGTCTGAAGATTAAATATTGTTAAGATGTCGATTTTCCCTAAATTGATCTACACAGATTCTAGGCAATCCAAATCAAAATCCCAGAAGGCTTTTTTGTTGACACTGACAATCTCACTCTGTAGAAATACAAAGGATCTAAATAGCCAAAAGAACCTGAAGGGAAAAAAGAACAAAGCTGGAAGATTATTACTACCTGATTTCAAGACTAACTATAAAGCAACAGTAATCAAGACAAAGTGATATTGGCACCAAGATCAACATAAAATAGACAACTGACAAAGGAGCAAAGGCAATTCAGTGGCAAAACAATAGCCTTTTCAACAAATGGTGCTGGAATAATTGTAATTTCCATATACAAAATAATAAACTTTGATCTATATCTTTGATCTGTACCTCTCACCATATACACAAATTAACTCAAAATGATCACAGATCTAAATGCAAGAATATATTACCTAAATAATCTTTTATCTAAAATTACTATAGTGTGTATCTCCAGTTAATATTCTTGGTTTTGTGTTTTCAGGTACAATTATTGAGCTAATATAAACTTTTAATTATCTTCCTGTTTAATTTCTTCTTTAAAGTTCTTTCATTGTATCTCACACAAGGTTCCATCAATTCCTTCAACAGCATAATCTAAAATGTATCAAAAGAAGATGATTCTAAAAGTAACCATTAAAAGATTCTGGTGTTGTGTTTTGTTTTGTTTTACCTATTGCTGTTTCTGGCATTGCAAAAAGAGACTTTTCTGAAGCCACTCGGAATTGCCCATGAACTGAGAGACCAACTCCCTGGAGAAATAAAGCAAAAAAAATGGTTTAAAAATAATGCTTAAAAAAAACAAATTCACACACTCACAAACACTGCAAAGTAAATAAAATGTCTTTAGATTTCACAGGAATTTGTTTCAGAAGATAGGTTGGAGGGTAGCTCTAAACCGTACCATTTCAGACAAACTTACTGGACAAAAATATATGGGAATCCCTGATATCCAAAGTAGATTTGTTTTAGCCAAGATATTTCCAAATAGTATTCTATGTTATGCTTCATGTCCTCTTCCCCAATTCCCTCTCATTTCAAAACAGATACAGCATTTTAAAATAACTCTTCACTGAACCACTGAGAGTTGCTTATTAATGTAATCAAAAAGCACAACCAAGTCAGGAGCAGTGGCATTCACCTGTAGTCTCAACTACCTGGGAGGCTCAGCTGAGGTGGGAGGATCACTTGAGCCCAGGAGTTTGAGTTCAGCCTGGGCAACATAGTGAGACCCCATCTTTTTGAAAAAAGAAAAGAAATACAACCAAGCTATCCTAGCAAATTTCAGTTGCTTTGGATAGAATATTAACACACTTTATTTATTCACATATTTCACAAAATAAAATTAGCAACATTTTTCTCAGATATAACATATAATGGGGCCAATCATATAACTCTTAAAAATCGGTTATTAAACACTCAAGTTTTAGAAAACAAAGATTTCGCTGAAAGCCTCTATCTCTGACTTGTTAAATGGCATTGAAAGCAAACATACCAATCATCTCTGAATACCAGATGTTTTTGAATAAGTTGAAATAAGAGGTACACACATAATTACAAAGTACCCAAGTTTATGTCAGTTGCTCACATTGTAACATATAAATTTCCTACGTTATTTTCTTTTCACATTATTCAGAACTTCTATTTGATTGTTTTAGTGCTCATTCTTAATCTCTTTTCACCAGTTTCTCTTTGACATCAGAGCTAAGTGACTAAAAACTTAACGTATCTGGAACAATGTTAAGCACTTAAAAGTTCTATAAATGTTAGCTAAAGAGAAAGGGCCTCATTTCTGCTTCTTTTAATTTTTCATTACAATTTCCTCAACTCCTTCAAGTGTTTTCACACTCATTTCAGCCATTTATAAGTTCTTAAAACTTTTAAGCATTTCATTAAGAAAATACTCAGAAAAACATATAATTTCTTATAAACTTTGTATACTGCATGCTAAGCTTAAAATTTAAAAGATCATGTCCATAAACATGAAAATGAATAAAATTCTTCAGTCACCCTATATCCTTTGATGTCAACATTTGTAAATTACACCCACAATGTTGAATATACTCTGTATAAGGAAATATGATTGTTATAGGTATTCTGTTAGGACATAGTCAACAGAGAATATTAAATTATATATATTTCAAGACTACATAAAATCTTATAAATTCTGGTAAAAATAAAACACTAGTTATATTAATCATTCCACATATTATTTTAAGTGTCCTTGCCTTATATTCTGTTCCCTTATATTCTGTTTATCACACTGCAACTGAAAGTTAAGGAATGTGTTGCTAAGAACTGTAATAGAAAGGGTTGGACTGGATTAGCAGTTTCAGACTATGTTCTACTGAGCCCTAGGACTCAGAAGAGCTGGATCAGTCTAGAGCTGTCGAGAGCAGTCTAGAGCTGCCCAGCAGGCAATCTCCAGGCCTCACTGGCTGACCCTGCCTCAATCATAACTCCTCTGGTTATGCCCCCACCTCTTTTACTTAACTTTGAATTCCATGAACAGCACATGACTATACTCCCCTTTATTAAACATTTACATATAAAGGTGAAGTCTGACCACAACCTGATCCTAGTCTTGTCATTCTCTCCCTAGAGATACACAGCTATTATCAATTTGGTAAGTAACCCTTCAGATTTTTGTCCCCCAATGTAACGCTAATATTTGAACAAATGTATATATCTATATGAGATATATTTTCTATGTAATAATATATAACTGTCTATATATAAACTCAAGCTGCATTCCATGGCCTGCAAAACTCTACATAATTTGGCCCAGCACCTCTCTATCTCCCACCGCCCTTCCCATGCTTATTCTACTAGCCACAGGGGCTTTGGGTCATTCCTCCAAAATTTCAAGCTTTTACAATTTGAATTAATCATAAAATTTTAAAGTGAGAAAGACATACCAGAGAAAGCCAATGCCTGTTCGATCACTACTTTTTTCCTCTAAAGGAATCTGCTCTGCCCAGCAGTAGCTGAACCAGAAATGGGAATAGGACCCAAGGGCAGCCAATTGAGACTAACCAGAATACTGAGGGCTGGGGAACACTGAGGGCTGGGCAATAACAGTGGTGGGGGAGGGTGTGAGTTAGATAAGGTTCTGACTCTTAGATATTTAAACTAAAACACAGTGGGCAGCTGTCAGTCGATGACAGGCAACGAAGCTTAAAGGTCATCTGAAATTTGAGCAACAGAAGACATGACTGCCAAGTAAAAGCTGAAATTATATGGGGTAGGGACCAAAAAACTGAGAAAGCTGTAGCCTATACAAGACAGAAAACAAACATATAAAAATGTTTTTCTATTTCTACAGAAAGAAAACTAGGCAAACAAACTATTTAAATTTGCCTTAAATCCACATTTGCAGTCCAATTTTCAGGAAGATAAATAAACTGCTGCAGTTTTGTCTTTGTATTCACATTTGATCCCTGAACTTATCTAATAACTGCCCCATTCTCTTTTGTGGATCTGTTTGAGTGAGTCTCTATTCTTTTCAACTAAAAAAAAAAAAAAAAACAAAAACGCCTCTTCACTAGATTTTTAATTAGAACCAGACCTACATTCTGTTATGCTTCAGCATCACACAACATAAGCCCCTTTAGTCCTCTGGCTCGCAGTATGCACTCATTGCAATACTGCTTTTCCTCCCAACACAACTTCCTAACACTGCTCTCCCTGACTAGCCATTCCCATTGCATCTTCTGGAACCCTCATTCCTTTACAAAACAACAATGTAACAGACCAACTTCTCCATAGAGGGCCAACTCCACATCCTGAACTCCGGAGAAAGGAATTTATAAGCCCCATATTTTTTCATGTAGAAACTACAGATCCTGTACTCACTGATTTAGTTCTTTACCTTGTATTACACAATATATTTTGTTTCAGATTTGGCTGATGATAATAGTGAATGAAATAAAAGACTTCAAGATTCTAGTAAAAAGTTATTAATGAAAAGCTTTCGGAGTAACTGGACACTGACACAAGTAGCATTAAGAGCCAATTTTAAAGCCTATCGATAAAGATGAAGGCTGGGAATATTCAAGCCACCTGACTTGGAGATACTAGGAACACAAATGCTGATCCATGCTGAATGGGATATAGAACCCTAATGGCAGATTCATAACTAATTCTTCTACCTCACATCAAAGGATCCATTACAGGTTGCTTCTAAGACGTCCCCCTTAACTTCTGAAATTTGATATTATTTTATTTAACTATTATTCTTAGTACTCATTTGCTAGACGAAAAAAACTTGAAAGTCTTCAAGTTTTATTATATTAACTAATTTTTATACAGATTCATTCTCCAAATGTTAACACTTTATTCCAATTCCTACTCTCCTCAAATACCCTCCCCCCATATTCTACTAAACCCAGTAGTCAAATCTCATTTTTTATCTAAATGAGTGTATCAGTAGCATTTGACAGAGTTAAATGCTCACTGCTACTTTATGAAACGCTTTACTTGGCTTCGAGACGTATTTTCCTGTTTTCTTTCTATTTCATTAGTTGCTCTTTCACTTGTCCCTGACGTCAAAATGTTGATCTGTCACAATGAGCAGATGCCATCCTTCTACTCCACTTCACCTACACTCTGTCCTGTGTACATTCATTCCCTGGGTGATCTCTTCCAACCCCAGGATTTTAAGCACCATCTATAACATTAATGACTTAAATTATTTCTCCTTTCCCAATTTCTCTACTCAGTTGTTACTCTAGCTGCCTATATAACATCTCCACTTGAATGTCTTAATAAATACCTCAACCTTCACACATCAAAAGTAAATATCTTGATTTCTCCTTAAGTGTGCTCCTTCCCTGTCTTCCCTGTCTCAGTAAATAGCCATTCACCAGCTGCTCAGGCCAAACACATCAATGTTATTTTCCTTCCTTCCTACCCCACAATCTAATGTATGAACTGTCTTGACAATTCTAACTTCAAAATACATGCTGAACTGGGCCACTTTTCACCATATCCCCCAATACAACCCTACTTGAAGCCACCATCATCTCTTGTCTTGGCTAGTTTCTCCCGCTCTATTTGTTCTTGCCACAATCTATCCTCTACGCAGAAGTCAAAGTAAGCTTATTAAAATGTACAACACATTATATCATTTTCCTGCCCCCAAATTCTCCAGTGACTTCCCAGCATACTAAACTATTAATGTTATCATCATGGCTGATAAAGTCCTATGTGACCTGGTCCCTTTTTTTTTTTTTTTTTGAGACAGAGTCTCGCTTTGTTGCCCAGGCTAGAGTGAGTGCCGTGGCATCAGCCTAGCTCACAGCAACCTCAGACCCCTCAGCTTAAGCGATCCTACTGCCTCAGCCTCCCGAGTAGCTGGGACTACAGGCATGCACCACTATGCCCGGCTAATTTTTTCTATATAGATTTTTAGTTGGTCATATAATTTCTTTCTATTTTTAGTAGAGACAGAGTCTCGCTCTTGCTCAGGCTGGTCTTGAACTCCTGCTGGTCCCTTTCTACTTCCATGATCATGTGGCCTACCATTGCCCACTTCCATCACTTTCATTCTAGTAAGCCACACTGGCTTTTGTTTTTCCACTCTCTTAAGTGACATAAAATATACATTTAAAAGCACATAAACAGTAACAAGTAGTAAGTATTAATAGTAAGCATACAGTTTCAGTGAATTATCTTAAAATGAACACACTCACGTAAACCCAGATAAAAATGATCAGAAATTCCTTTATGCACCCTGTCAGTCACTACACCCTCCATCTTCTACTATCCTGACCTCTAACTAAAGATTAGTGGTTTTTTTTCTGGTTTTTATCTAGATATAAATAGAATATATATTATCATCTGGCTTCTTTCAGTCAACATTATATTTGTGAGATTGATTCATGTTCTTGTGTGTAGCCATAATTTGTTCTTTTTCATTGTATACCATTTCTTTGCATGAATAAGCAACAATTTGTTAATCCATTCTACTGTAAATAGCTATTTGGGTTGTTTCCCCGCTATTAGGTTGTGTTATAGCTATCACAAATAACAATTCAATAACCGTTCTTATACATATCTTTTGGTGCATGTGTGCACATGTTTTGGTTGGGTATATATCAGGGAGTAAAACTGTAAAAGAGTATTAATTCATTCAACTTTAAAAGATATCAAAACAATTTTCCTAAGTGGTAGTACCAATTTCTACTCCACCAGCAGTATACGACTCTGCTGCTCCACATCCTCACCAATACCTGAGCTTGTCTTTCACATTTCAGCCATTTTAATGAGGATACGTTGGTATTTCATTGTGGTTTTAGTTTGCATTTTCTTGATAATATATGTAGTTGAGTGCTTTTCTGTGTTTATTGGCTTTCTGGATATGCTCTTTTTGAAGTGTCTGTTCTAATCTTTGCTCATTTTTCTACTGGATTTTTGTATTGATTGGTAGAAATTCTTTATATATTCTGTATATAATTTGTCAGATATATATATTTCAAATATCTTTTCAGTCTGTGGCTTTCCTTTTCACTCTCTTAAGGATGTTTTGGAATGAACAGAAGTTCTTATTTTTAATACATTCAATCTGTTGGTTTTGTTTAGTATGCATTTAGTGTATTCTTTAAGTAATCCCTCCCTACCCCCAAGATATTTTCCCATATTATCTTCTAAAATATTAATATTTATACTGTATTATCTTTCATATTTAGATCTATAATCCCTCTAGAACTGATTGCGTTTATAGTGTGAGGTTTGAGACAATATTCATTTTTTTCTATATGGATACACAAATGACACAACACGATTTACTGAAATGAGCCTCTTGGTTTGTTATCCAGTAAGAAGTAATCAAAAGATGATTTTATTTAATAAACCCCTTAAAGTTTATCACTGGATTTGGTTTGCTAATATTTTAAAGATTCTTCATCTATGTTCATAAGGGAGATTGGCTATAGTTTTCTTTCCTTGTAATGTCCTTTGTAGGTTTTAATATCAAGATTATGCCAGCCACATCAAATGTAGTAGCAATGTTCCCTCATATTCTATTATCTGGAAAAGTTTGGGTAAGATTTATACTATTTGTTCTTTAAATGTCTGAAAGAATTACAAAGCGTATCCACCTAGGACTGAAATTTTCTTTGTCAAAAGGTTTTTACAGATTTACTTTCATTAACAGTTATTATGGATTCAATTTCATTAATAGTTATAAAGATTTTTTGTGTCAGTTTACATACATTGTAGGAATTTGTCCATTTCATCAATATTTTGAAATATACGAGCATAAAGTTATACATAACATCATCTTATCATCTTTTTAACGGTTATAGGTTTCCAGAAGGATGGAATTTTTCATTTCAAAATTTGTAATGTATTTTGCTTTTATCAATCTCACTAAGGATTTATCAGTTTTATCAGCCTGAAAAATTTTGGGCTTTGATAATCTTTACTGTTTATTTTGAATTTCATTTATTTCTACTTTGACCAATTCTACAGTTATCTATTATTGATTGCTAACTTAATTCCACTGAGGCCAGAGAACATATTCCATAAGATTAATCCTTTGAACTATATTGAGACTAATTCTATGCCCAATTTTGGAAAATGTTCCATGCACACATGAAATGAACATGAATTCTGCAGTTACTGAGTACATGTTCATTATTTATTAAATAATGTTCATTCAAATCACACATGTGCATGTAAAATATGTATATTTGTGAGATTGATTCATGTTCTTGTGTGTAGCCATAATTTGTTCTTTTTCATTGTATACCATCTCTTTGTATGAATGAGCAACAATTTGTTGATCCATTCTACTGTAAATAGCTCAGTATGTATACATACTGAGTATGTTTTTGTTTTAAGCTGTTATTGAAAGAAACGTGTTCAAATCTTCTTCTATGATTGTGGTTTTATCTATTTCCGCTCTTAGAGCTTTCCAATTTTTTTATGAATCATTTTCAAATGTTTGAAAATATCACCAGTAGAGTTATTTCAGATAGGTAGAGGTTTGTTCCTACAGTTTCTCTGCTTTATCACTAGTGTCATATTGTATGCTATGGAACTCATTAAGTAATTCTGTTTAGCCTCATATTCAGTTATAAACTGAGAGTTTTAGACAAGTGCTTATAAAGTGTATTTCTACAGTTGATTATAGTCAATAAAATAATTTTCAGAATCTGACCCTACTGATCTTAAAAGGATGAAAAGCTAAATAGAGTTTTCAACAGATTGAGCTAAGCCCCATCTGCCAAAGGAGCAAAAGTTGGAATTTAGGGCTTGCCAAGCTGGGCCCCTAAGAGCTACACCTTAAGAGTCAGGGTGGCCTGGATTCAGAGTGGATTCAAAACCCAGCTTCAAATCCTCCCAATTCCTGACTAGATTGAGATGATCTGTTATTTTTAATGCCCTTAGCCTAAACATCTACCAGAAACAAAGATATATCTTCCCTGGAGGAAGATAATATCATCCTAGGGCTCAAATAATCTCTACATTTTTAATACTCAATTACAGATAACTCAATTAAAAATAATCATACAAGAACAGACCACAACTAAAAGCAAAGAGAAACAATATGCAACAGAAACAGATTCATAGGACATTCCAATTTAGTTGTTATATCTATTCTATAATTATGAAATATCCTGGCTCAAGTAAAAATTTTTACCATAAAATGTACCTCATTTGATATTAAAATAGCTACATCAGCTTTCTTTTAGTGTAGGATAATATCTTTTTCTTTCTTTTGTATATAAACCTCTGCCTTATATTTATGGTGTCCTAAGCACTCTGACAGTCATTGTTTTTTAACTGATTATTAAACAATCCTTTCATAGTAATATAATCTACTATAAAGAATGCTAATATGGAAAAGTATAGATAACAGTTGAAACAAAAATGGAACAAGTCTATGAACGTAGTCAAACTCATACTCTGCCATCACAAAAATGAACATACTTATTAAAATCTTGCCACCCCTAAAGGCAAGAATTGGGCAATCTACGACTTTTTTTAAAATTAAGAGACATAGCTAGGTGTGTTTTCAGATAGTTCCAATAGGAGAAAAAAGTTGACGCAGCTTTATGGCTTTTAAAGACCATCTAATTATAATTACTTAAAAAAGACAATTTAAATCATTCAAAAATACAAATATGTTAATCAGTAACTAGGAATAAGCATTCACTTCCACATTTCCAGATATTACCATTCTAAACAAAAAGCTATTAAAAAACAAACATGATAATCCTTGCCCTTACAAGCGCCCAGATGATGCTCAAAGGAAATGCTCATTGGAGCAGTCTGGATTTTTCGATCTAGAATGCTCAACTGCTAAGTGATTTAAATATTCTAAAATTTAAAAAAATCTGAAATCTGAAATACTTCTGGTCCCAAGCATTTTGGATAAGGGATACTCAATCTGTAGCATTTAGACTGTCAAGAAAGGGGAGAACTTCAGTCTTTAAGGATACATACAAGTGGCAGACCTGATGGGAGAAAAGGTAAGTTTTTTTTTTTTTTTCCAGGGGACCTCATAAAACAAAATTTTCTCAGGGGTTTCTCATCTGAACCACAGATCATGGTGATCTGACAAATGATATGACTATTTTCTCAGTTCTCCAAGGATAATACATAACTGGTACCATTCTAGAAGCACAGAACAGAAATAGGAGGTAATTCATTACGGCAATAGCTCTCAAACTTAACATGATTCAGAATTACTTGGAGGGCTTGTTCAAACAGACTGCTGGGCTCTACCCCTGGAGTTTGACTCTGGTGTGGGAACCAAGGATGTGTATTTTTAACAAGTTCCCAAGTGCTTCTAATGCTGCAGGGGTATTGCAGAGATAGTATCTTGAGAACCACTGCCTTAGGGCACTAAGACTAAATTCTCTGGTGGAATTCTGGTTAAGAAAGGCTAATATATCTTCATTTGAAAGTCATTTAAGTGCTTTAAAGTATTATAAATATGGAAAACAGAGACCAGTAAGAGGCAGCAGTATCCTCAAAACATCATCATCTTGATTTGTTTCACTGAGGTTTTTTCTTTAGAAATAAACAGAAGAGCCTTGGCTGTTACACATGTAGGAACATACAGAAATACTGTACCAACCTGTACATGCAGGGGGGCTAAAAAATATGGCCAATGTATTTAGACATGGTATGCTAGAGCAATGATTCTCAGGCTTCTATAAAAGGATGGAAGTTCTGCCTACTGTCAACACCAACGGGCAGTTCACCAGTCCTTTCATATCAACACTAGTCTTGAGTTATAATTTTGAGTAATCTCTTGGTCAACTACACCAAATATTTATTGAAATATTTTCAACCATGATATGTCAGCAATATATTTTCTAAGCCCATTCATTCCTGAGAATATTTTTCTTTTATATTTATACTAAATGACAACTTAGTTGGGTAGAAAATTCTTGGGTCTTAACTATTTCACAACTTTTCAACCCATTTACTTTTGGCACTTTGTATAACAGAGAAGTATGAAGCCAGATTTATGTTCCTTTGTATATAACCTATACCCTTCCTTCACCCTTGGTCTGAACACTTGCAGTTGTTTTTTCTTTCTTAAAGCTTGTAGTTAAAAATATTTACCTAAGCTTTTGCCTAGCTGTGGGTCTCTTTTTGGTGATATTATCTGAAATTTTGTGTTTCCTTTAATTACATATGCCTCAGGTTGGAAGTTTTGGGTTTTACTTAAAAGAAAGTCTTCTTCAATTGTATCTGACCATCATTTCTGTTCCAATTATTTGATTTATTTTCAATGGAGTAAGTATCATTCCTTTGTTAGGTTCCCAATATCTTTCTTTCATAGCCATTACCTTAAAACATTCATTCTCATCATTTTTATTATTTTTCTTTTTTGAATGTCTTATGAGAGCCTCTCAAGTTTGTCCTCCACAGATATAACTGCACTATCTGTAATATCAAATTCAACTCTTTCTAATCCATTGCCTTCAAAGTGGAATGTTAGTTTTGCTATGTTAGCACCTAGTCATCCTTCCCCATGTCACCTGTTCCCCTTTTCAGCCTGTAGCCCTTTCATCTGAGTCTGCTATCTCCTTATGAGGTTTCTTTCCTATTTGACTGGGCCACATTTATTTTTTACATGCTACTGGGTACACCCGGTGTTTTTGTTTTCATTTCTTCCTGGTTCCTTTCACACTTGTAGGGCAGCTCTTCCTTTAGTGCTTCAGATTATTTCCCTTCCCTTTATTCTGTAGTTTTTTCGCAGAACTTTTATTTTCCCATGTTAACACTTCCTTGACAGAGCACAACCAACCCACATTCAATATCTGACAACAAGCAGAGAGGTATAGATTGCCTTTGCTAGTGGAATCCTTTTCCAAAATGATGTGCAAGATCTAAGCAATAGCCAGTGCCCAACACGCCTCATTTAGGGTAGTTCTACTAGAATAAGAGGAGGACTTCTTATATTCCAAATAACTAAGTCTCTGAAACACTGAACAGGTGGAATTGTTGAAATTCTACCCTTTGGCCTCCTACTTCCTACCTACCTAGCTCCTATCTATTGTCAGGGCTCAGAACATTCTACCCAAAACATGGCCCCTTGGGGGTCATTCTCTGACTTTCCCCCACCTTTCTGTGGGAGAGCTAGCCACAAAGAAATTCTCTGGCTGACCTCTCCTGAAAATACATCATCAAACCCTCATTTGACAAGTGTCTACCCAGCACTATACACCGAGGAAGGGAAGGATACACAGAGAGACAGATTCTTGAATCTGAACACACATGCCTACTTAAGTTACCCCACTTTATTACCATCGGATCATACCCTTTTTGTCCAATCATATTTCTACATGACTGTCCATTGTTCATCAAACCTAAGCATAAAAATACAGTTTTCTCTAGGTCTTTGGGTCTTCATTTCTGAAAGTTACCATGTCACGTAAAGCTTTAAATACATTTGTTATGCTTCTCTTGTTGATCTGTCTTTTGCTATATGGGCACTGGCCATGGCCCTTGCAATGGGTGAGGAAAAGATATTACTTTCTCTCCCCTCCACTATCCTTCTAGGCTCAGTGCAATTCACAATCTTTTCCATGCAGCCCTTTTCCTGCCAAGATGACCCATTCTGACCCCTCACTTCTTTAAAGCCTTGTCTTTGGTATAGTCAGTGCCAAAATTTATCACTTGTCCTGTAACTATGTCATGTTTCCTTCAACTCCATATCAAATTGTTCAAGGCCAGTTACATTTTAGACTTCTTTGTAATAGCACAGACGCAAAATAAATATTTGTCAACTGATAGAAATGCAGTTACAGAGAACTTCATAAAGAATCCAAACACTTCCACGTAGGTGAAATTCTGTGCCAAGTAAGAAAAAAAAAACTTAACATTCCAGTTTCTCTTCTGAAGCTGTTGAAAACAATCTACTTCCAACAATACTTATTTGCAAATACAAAAAATGTTCTACATACCTAAAAAAAATGCAATCAGCTTCCATTGCTTAAAAAAACCTTGCTAATTCAAAAAGTTAAAATAGCATATAACATAATTAAGAACACAAAAGACTCTTTTGGGTTGAGATAGTCTCAAAGTACTACAAGCAAATATTATATCCCAAATATGCCAAGATCCAAAATCCACACAATTTTGTTTCAATGAATTCTATTGTATTACATTCATCACCTCACTGTTTAATAATTAACTTAATTTTAACACAACTCATTCATATTCATGATCAGAATAAAAGTCTACTTACCCCACCCATTGTAATTCCATGAATAAGGGCAACATAAGGTTTCTGGCAAGAATCTAAAAGAAACAGAGCTGTAATTTTAGTTGCAATGTTTAAAATATATTCACTTTTTCTACAAATCATGTGTTATACAAACTCTATATTTTCCCTAGGAAACTTTTGCAAGAAATATCAAAGAGGACTAAATGTATAGCTTATAAAATATATTATTTTTTAAATGTCAATCCAAACACAATCCTGATTATCTATTGCACACAGGAAAAAGCATGGACTGGAAGTCAGAAGACCCAGATTCTTGATTCTTGTCTCAGCTTTATCATTAATTGGCAATTCAACTGGGCATTAAATGAGATATATATATACATATGAAATATATACATGTTAACATCAGGTATGTGCATACCATATGTTAATATGATATCCATCTAGCAATTCTGTAAGTAGTGCCAATTAGCCAACGAGCCACCAAAGCAACTCTCAAATTTCACATTCACAAGGACTTCCATTGTCCTCACCTCAATTTTGATCTGTAGTTTCCCAGAAACTATGGAAAGGAATTTATTCATTGGGATAGAGATATATAAATACACACATCCCATTTCAGCTATAAATACACATATTTCAGATATTAAATATTAGATGCTAATTGATATAGGACATAAATTCAGAATCAAATTCCTTATTGACTATGTCATTACAATGTCTAGAAATTATACTTTGGAGACATTCTCTCTATATGTTAACATTTTACCAAATTCTCTTTTCAAAGTGCTTAGAGGCTTTTTCCCATCTCTTTTTATTTAGTATAGAACTGTATTAATATAGTAGCCACTAGCCATATGTAACCATTTAGATTAAAATTAATTACAATTAAATAAAATTGCAAATTCAGTTTCTTGAACACACCAGACAAATTTCAAGCGCTTAATAGCCATATGTGACTAGTGGCTCTCATGTTGGACAGAACAGAGACAGGATATTTTTATCACTGCAGAAAGTCCTATTGAACAGTGCTGTTATATAGAATATCTGAATGAATAAAACATTTTAAGTAAATTTGGTATAAGGAATTTTAGGATTTAAAGAAGTGATAGATGTCCATTCAATTTGGCTCACTGAGCTAAAATGGGAAAGAGTGCCCTTTCCCTACTCCTACTTCAAAGACACAGAAATTCTAGAAAAAATAAATTCTAAATGTATATCTAAGTTCAAAGCCAACCAAGGGAAATCTCTAGATACCAGAAACAAGTAAGAACCTCAAAGTCAATGGCCAAGTGGAAGCTACAGCTAAAGATTACTAAGGGGTGGCAAGGGAGGAAGGGAAAGGAGGAAAGGAGGGAGAGAGGAAAGGAGAGATACGAGTAGAGGATAAACTCTGGGCCACATAATCTTACATACTTAGCTGCCTGCATAAAGCCTCAAGTTAGGAGGAACTATTCCATTTATAAAACAGCACTAGAAAAACTCCTCTGCTGACTCATGAACTCAGTAAGTAGGTTTGCCCCTGCCTGAGAAAGGAGAGAAAAAAATCTGAGAAAGTGGATGCTCAAGCTCTAATAACCACCACCACTACCAAAACTGAACAAACAAATGAAAACACCCCTAATAAATTTGGAAGTAATGTCTTTAACTTGGGAAAACATTTCTGCAGATATCCAAGTATGACATTTTAAAAGCTTTCCCGCTGACATCAGTAACAGACTACTATACAATCATTCAACAAATTGCAGCCAAAATATCACAAGTCATAAAGATTGGAAGGAGATTGGGAAAAAACTACATGCAGATGATAGAATTGCCTATGTATTTAATACAAGAGCCAAGAAAATCTATAGAAATACCAATAGAATTAACAACAAATTTCAGTGGGTTACTGGATACAAAAAGTTTTTTTTCTTTTTCTTTTTTTGAGACAGAGTCTCACTCTGTCACCTGGGCTAGAGTGCGGTGGTGTCACAGCACTCACAGCAACCTCAAGCTCCTGGGTTCAAGTGATCCTCCTGCCTCAGCCTCCCGAGTAGCTGAGACTACAGGTGCGTGTCACCATGCTCAGCTAATTTTTTCTATTTTTAGTAGAGATGGGGTCTTGCTCTTGCTCAGGCTGGTCTTGAACTCCTGACCTCAAGCAATCCTCTCACCTCGGCCTCCCAGAGTGCTATGATTACAGGCATAAGCCACCACGCCCGGCCTTATAAAAAGATATTAAAATCAAAAGCATTTCTATATGCTAGAAATAGTCACTTAGAAAATGTAATAGGAAAATAACCATTAAATGTAATAACAAAAACCATAAGCTACCTAAGTATAAATCTTAAAGAAAATTTTAAAAAGCAAGATCTTTATGGAGAAAATTTTAAGACATTATAGAAGGACATGAAAGTCAACCTGAAGAAAATGTTCTATAACTGGCCAGATGCAGTGGTTCATGCTTATAATCCCAGCACTTTGGGAGGCCAAGGCAGAAGGATTGCTTGAGGCCAGGAGTTCGAAACCAGGTTGGGCAACATAGCAAGACCCTATATCTAAAAAAAAAAAAAAAAAAAAATTATGAAAAGTTAGGTGGGCATGGTGGCATATGCCTGTAGTCCCAGCTACTTGGGAGGCTAAGGCAGGAGGATCACTTGAGCCCAGGAGTTCAAGGCTGCAGTGAGCTATGATCACACTAGCCTGGGTGACAGAACAAGACCCTGTCTCTAAAAAAAAAAATGAAATAAAAATTAAAAGAAAAAAAAAAGTTCTAAAACTAATTTATGGTGGTGTTTGCACAACCTGGTAACTTTACTAAAAATCATTGAATTGTATACTTGAAATGGGTGAATTTTATGGTATGTAAATTATAACTCCATAAAGTGGGTTTTTAAGTCTACACGAATAAATGAAGAGATATGTCACATTCATGGATGAGAAAACTCAATATCAAACATATAAATTCCCTCCAAATTAATCCATAATTCATTGTCATTCCGATCAAAATCTCAATGGGATTTTTTGTGAAACCAGACAAAAGAATTCTAAAATTTATATGGAAGATCAGAAGTCCAAGAGTGGCAGAGACAAAAGATGTGTAAAAATAAAAATGTCTTAAATACTTCACAGAAGAATTTGGAAACAAAGTAAAGATGTATAAACACTATGATCCATCCAATTCCACATATTTCTAGAGACATTTTTGCACAGGGGCAACAAGGTACACCTTCAGGGGTACAAATATCGATATTAGTAAAAATTAGAACCAACCTAAAATACCCATTAATGTAGAATAGAGAAGTAATGTGGGATACAACCATAATATTGGATACTACAAACAGTTACATTCCATACTAAAAACAATTTATGGAATGATATATACAGTAAGATAGTATTTATATAAGTTTTCAAAACACAAAGTAAAACTTTAGTTGATAAATATGTAGTAAAAATATAAAATATGGTCTAGGATACACTACAAATCAATTACAATGGCTTTTGAGGAGAGATAATGATTGCTTCTAGGGAGAGAAAGGAATGGCACTAAGAAAGCAACAAAATGGACTGAACGAACTTTAAAACTTGCAGTACTATATTTCTTTTAAATAAATTTTAAATCACCAAGCAAAAACAAAATATTGATGCCATTAATTCTGGGCTGGAGGGTACACAGGTATTTATTATGTTATTTCCTGTAATTTAACATTTGAAACATATGCTTGATAAAAGTAAGTACTGTTTTACTTTCAATGAAACCTGGAACCTTGACTACAAAGAAATTTCATTCCCAAGAATTAGGAAATTCTATAGTTCATTTTATACAGAACACTAGGACACAGCTTTTTCTTCTCCAAGAAAGCCAGCCATAAAATCAGAAATCAATATTTTCATGTTGATTTCATGGCAAATAGCAGTTAAGTATAACTTACTAATATTAAGGTATAATTGTTTTGGAATAAGCAGTCAGAATAGTTTGATCAACTTTATTCATGCCTGGCACATAGTACATAAAAATTTAAGAATGCCCATTGATTGTATTTTCAACAAATCATACTGTCCACCTCAGTTCTCGATTCCATTTTCAAAGCTCACAGCAGAGCACACATACCAACGGCATTGTTCAGCATGTATTCTTCTCTGAAAAAATCTTGAGACATCTGTTTTGCCTTTTTAGCTTCTGAGATTGCTATGAAGGGAGAGAGAGAGGAAGGATGGACGGATGCATTACAAATAAAAAAAGTTATTTTCCAGTCAATATAGTTAAATAGATTAAAAATATTATGATAATTAAATATGGGGGGAGGGAGTAAAGTGGGTACTTTAAAATTGCTTGTTAACGTTTTGAAATGGCCATGCCACAGACATATCACAGATCCATAGTCCAATATCAAAGCATCAGGGCAAAAATTCCTATTCTTAACTTTCTATAGTTCTCACAAAATGTTATACTTAAATTAGAAATTATATTAATATATTGCTACAAGCTGCATTTTTTTTCTATTTCCTCTAGCACCTGAATAAACATTTGCTAGATATATCTTTCCCTAGGTAATGTATGTTAATATAACATACATTATATACACATGTGGGCGCAAGTGTGTATGTGTAGTACTACAGTGTATTCCATTTAGTTAAATATTTCCACCACATTCATTTTCCCCATGAAGTATTTATTGGGCATCTACTATGTACCATGCATTGTTTTAAGTGCTGCAGATAACAAGACAGCAATATAAGATGGCTGCCTCGGAGTTCAGACTAATGAAAAAGACAGACTACTAAAACACACTTTCTGCTAGGCCCACTATGTAAGGACGGGATGCTGTCAGAATAGGAGCAAGAAACATGTAATTAAAAGAAGGCTTCCCAGAAGAGGTAAGCCAAAGCTACGTTTGAAAATGTAGGTAAAAATTTCCTAGAAAATGACAGGAAGAAAACTTTCTAGCAGGGGAAGCAGTACCCTGCAAAAGCACAAAGGCAAGAAAGAAAAGAGTAAAATCAAGAATCAAGTAGTTTTAAAAACTAAAGGAGAAAGGAAAAAGGTGAGACTATAGAGGTAAACGAGATAATAACATTCTTATTAACATCAACAGAAATGTAACTTCTCAAAGACTTAGCTACAGCATATTACTGCCTGGCTTAATAAACAAATGTTCAGTAAATATGTGCTGAATAATCAACACTATCAAATGATTTCATTTCTATTGCAATCTATTGTCCACAGTTTGCATCTCCTACCATACTCTTACTCTAGTCAACCTCAATACTGCTATCAAAGTTTCCTTCCATATATTGTAAGCTCATGTCTTTCCTGTCCTTAAGTCCTGTGAGTTATCTACTAAAATACAAATTAAATGTATCAAATATACATGCTTCCTCTTTTATGGGAAAACATAACATAAAAAATTGTTGACTATAGATTTTTAGGCTAACTCTAGAATTCTGATATATCTTCCTTCAAAATGTTCCATATGTTGAATTCTTTTCCTGGTTTTTAAAAAAGATCTGACATCTACTTTTGCCATTCTGAGGCTTTCACTGATATATGTCTGGGGAAAAAAGACCCTTATCTGTTATGCTTTATTTAGTCCTTAGCACTGCCCACCAATTCTAAAAGGAAAGGAGTACGAGTTCTATTACCTTTGGAATTAAGTTCTCTTACTTCAAAAATCTCAGGTTTCCTTCTAATCTTATTCTAATTTTTATTCTATCAATTAATTCCATACAAATTAAAATTAAATGATCTTCACAGTCTTTTTTTTTTTTAATTTTCTAAATGTGCACTCATTGTCTTAGACTATAATTGTTTAAAAAAAGTCCTGGGCCGGGTACGCTGGCTCACACCTGTAATCCTAGCACTCTGGGAGGCCGAGGCAGAAGGATCGCTCGAGGTCAGAAGTTTGAGACCAGCCTGAGCAAAAGCCAGAGCCTGTCTCTACTAAAAAATAGAAAGAAATGATCTGGATAGCTAAAAAATATAGAGAGAAAAAAAAATTAGCCAGGCATGGCGGCACATGTCTGTAGTCCCAGCTACTCAGGAGGCTGAGGCAGAAGGATTGCTTAAGCCCAGGAGTTTGAGGTTGCTGTGAGCTAGGCTGACACCATGGCACTCTAGCCCAGGCAACGGAGTGAGAATCTGTCTCAAAAAAAAAAAAAAAAAAATTGAAACCCTTTGCTTTATACATGTAAACTAGAATAATTCTAGAATTTATAACTATATGCCCAAAGATCAATATAAAGTTAGGCCTATATGCAGAAATAGCTCACAGTCAGAAGAAACTAAACTAAATACATAAAGCTCTGCCCATCTGTAAACTGACAAGCTAATAGGCCTGACTATAGTGGAAAGGCTAATTTCTGGCCAAAGAAGAATGTTTTTAAAATATTTATATTGCAAGCAAAACTATAAATTCAAAAACAATTCAGTTAACATCAGTTCTAGCAATCAAAGTTTCCATTAAACTACAATTTTAAAATTTAGTTACTTTAAATTTAATAGGTGGCCAGGTGCGGTGGCTCACGCCTGTAATCCTAGCTAGCACTCTGGGAGGCCGAGGCGGGAGGATGGCTAGAGGTCAGGAGTTTGAGACCAGCCTGAGCAAGATCGAGACCCCTGTCTCTACTAAAGATAGAAAGAAATTAGCTGGACAACTAAAAATATATAGAGAAAAAATTAGCCGGGCATGGTGGCACATGCCTGTAGTCCCAGCTACTCGGGAGGCTGAGGCAGGAGGATTGCTTGAGCCCAGGAGTTTGAGGTTGCTGTGAGCTAGGCTGATGCCATGGTACTCTAGCCTGGGCAACAGAGTGGGACTCTGTCTCAAAAAAAAAAAAAAAACTTTAATAGGTATTTGAAATTATGTCTTGAATCAGCTTATTTCCTATTTCTAAAGTAATGGTTAACATAAACCATTTGGTGAACAAACCAAAGACTGTTGTCTTAATCCAAAAAACACATATAGAAAATAAAAGGGGAAAAAAAGAACCATCCCTGGACACTACCAATTCCATATGGAACGAAATACATAATGTAAAAACAGTTTTCAGTATACTATACATATAATATGGACAACTAGTGGTGATAATAAAAAGTATATGACTTTGATCCTGAGAACAAGCATTTCTTCTGTCTTTTGTCTTTAATAGTTAAATGTGGACATATTGTAAAGACCTGAACAATTAGGAAAAATAAGAATTCATGTTGCCTTCAAATCATGAATAGTAGAAAAAGTTATGAAACGTGAGAGTATGTCATATTTGAAGAACAGCAAGTCACTCAACATGGCCAGATTGTCAGGTTATGTGACAAACAGAACTACTAAACATCAGCTATTCTAAAATATGAAGTGAACCCACATATCATAACTGGATATTTTGTTTGCAATGATTCAGGGACACAAAATATATAAATTTCAAAAGTGCACATATGTAATGAAAAAAATTCACTCTTCTCATTTTCTAATATTAACTATAAAGTCTTTAAATTTTTATTTTTCTAAGTTAAGCATATGACCTTTTTATAAGAATCTATTGCCTTTATGACAAAAAATTCTAAAAAGTAAAACCAATTACAAATTATTACAAAAATTTGCCAATACTTTATCAGTTCTACTGGGGGAAAAAAGTATTTAGGTGAAGGCAGAAAAAGTTTTTACCTCTGACATCACCCCCAGCACAGAAAGCCTTTCCTCCAGCTCCCTTTATAATGATCAGGAAAGTTTCAGGATCTTGTTCCCACCTCTATCCAAGTATAAAAGATAGTACAAGAAAATTATAAATATAACTCATTAAAGATATATGCATATGCATATATACATTCACATACATATGGATGTGTGTGTATACACACACATATCATTTTATAAAGCATATCCAGAAGAACAAATCCCATTCCATTCCTCATTGAATGAACTTCATTTTCTTTTCTGAGATAAAGTAGAAGCTATTTCAACAAGGTTATTAGATGAATCTATTTTGTGATACAAATTTCAAGACAGCACCTGAAATCTTTGCCATAACTTTGAGACCAAGACGAACAAATATGGCTTCATAATGTTACATAAAATTATAAATTTGGAGAACAACCCAAAACTGCTAATAGGGCAATAACCTTTCTACCGTGGTGATATAGGGCTCTCCGTCCTACTGACAAATTTCTAAGTAACAGAGTGAAACCACTTATGACCAAATATGCAAGTGATTTTGGATTGGTGAAGACAGTGTATAAGTAAATAGGATGAAAGAATCAAGAGCCAACAGAAATTTGAAAGGCTAGAACAATGGACCAAATGACATTAGTTAACTGAAGACAGAAAAACTAACATGGGTTCTATAAATTCTAAACAGGTTGCATATCCCTTATCAGAAATGCTTGGGACCAGAATTGTTTCAGATTTCAGATATTTTTGAATTTTGGAATATCTGCATATATATAATGAGATACCTTGGGGGGTGGGACTCAAGTCTAAACATGAAATTCCTTTATGTTTTATGTATACCTTATACGCATGGCCTGAAGGTAATTTTATTTTTTCTTTGGGGATGCTAAATAAACTGTGTTTTGTGCATCTGTATTTTGACTGAGACTCATTACATGAGGTCAGGTATAGAATATTCCATTTGAAGCATCATGTTGGCATTTAAAAAGTTTTGGATTTGGGAGCATTTCAGTTTAAGGATACTCAACCTTTGCTACAGAATAAATATATGAATGCACAGGGAAGAGATATAGCTGGACAGATGTGATTGTCCAAAAGGTTCACGTGGACTACATTAATAGAAATATGTTATTCCAACATGGAAGTTTCTACTTTCTTCCACTCTGGTCCAACTCGAATCTGTAACACTTGGCTTATTTCTATGTATCACACTTTAGGACATACTGTAAGGTATCCCAAACAAAAACACAAGAATAGAAGACAGACTCATCAAATGAAGAATTAAAGAACTGGTGGCCAGGGGTAAACTAGTATTTATTCAACACCTACATGGCAGACTGCATTAGGTACTTACATTAACTAGTCACTTAATCTTCACAACCATCCTATGCAATTGTCATCATCCCCATTTCACAGCTGAGGAAATTAACTTTCCCAGCCTACAGTTAATAAAGTAGAAATCTAAACTTCAAACCAAACAGTCTCAGTTTAAGTCCTGTGTTTTTCTACTGTCCCAATACTGTTCACTTAGAAAAGTTTATGGCCTCCTTTAAGAAACAGCAGGCTAAGCAGTTTAAAAACAGCTGTTTTCAAATGAAAAGGCTGTAATGTGGAAGCAGATTACATTTGTACGGCTCATGCCCTAAGAAGCAGAGCCAATATCACTGGTTGAAAGGTCAGAGAAACAAAAACACAGGAAGAAACATGTGAACAAATCAGAGCAAATCATCTAGAAGTGGAAGGGGCTGTCTCAGCAGGCAATGAACTCCCAGCACCAGGGGTGCTCAAGGATAACCACACAGCAAAAGCAATTGAGGACTCAACAATCATCAGTGGAGCTTGGGCACAGATCCCAGAGGGTCCTAGGATGGGAGAAAATATCAGAAATGTTCTATTATGATATACTTTTAAAAGGATCCATATTATTGCTTCAAGAAAAATACAAACCTTTAGCTGTGGATAAATCTGCCGAATCATATTAAGACTCAGTGCATTTAGGAACTTTGGCCTGTTCAGTGTTATCACTCCTGCACAACCTTTTCGTTCCAACAGTACGTCTCCTGCTACATCTGTGTGCTTGGACATTCTCTGTATAAACAAACATTAACTTTATAAAATTAATTAAGTTTTTATCACAAGCCTACATCAAAACATAAGCAAAAGATGCAAATCTTTCATGTTAATAGGAACTAGAGGAACAAATAACTAGGTACACCTGACAAAAGTTTCTAAAGTTATTTAGATTCTGTAGATGGACAATTCCAAAGCAAACCACACACACCTAAATATTTACATTTTTATTTCTGCGTAAACTGAATCAAGTGGTTTAGAGTAGAGCCTAGTCCTCGAATTCCTAGGACTATGAAATACTCTTAAATCTTTTAATTTATTACTGTATACCAAGTTCTATGTTAGGTGCTGAGAAAGCAAAGATGAATGAGAGAAGGCAAATAATTCTGACTACAGTGGCTATGCACAACTTGAAAATAAAGGTGATACTTGAGCTGGGGCTTAATGTATACCAAGAAAAAGGGAGGTAGAAAAGTCTAGAAAGAAGGAACAGCACATGCTAAGCCACAAGCAATGAATCTTTAGAAATATTAAGATGTTAAACATGAGAGGAACAAAGGCTGGTTGAGGAAATGAGTGACAAAGGGTAGGCAGATAAGTAGTTTGAGGCCAGATTATAAAATGACAGACTGGCTGGGCACCATGGCTGCGTAATCCTACCACTTTGGAAGGCAGAGGCCAGAGGATCGCTTGAGCACAGGAGTTTGAGGTTGCAGTGGGCTATGATCATGCCACTGCACTTTATCTAGCCCTGGCAACAGAGCAAGACCCCTTCTCAAAAGTATATACAAATAAATAAAATAACACAACAGGCTTAAATGTCATTATAGCTGAAGAAGTTGTGTACACACTGATTTAGGGCCTCACGAAATATGACTTAATCACTGAGTCTCACTGCTCACATAATATAGGGTACTGATTAATATAACACTTGTAAAGAACATGGTTTTAACTATATACCAACTTCCCAAGACTCTGCTATACACAGCCATCAGGGCTCGTGGCACCACCATCCTTAAAACATTCCTTTATCTAAGGACAATACCTTAAACCCCATGTGGAAACAGTGTGTAATATAAAATTGAAAGTCAGTTTAAATTAGAAAATTTACCTAGAGAATGTCAATTAAAACTAAATATCACACATTAGCTAAAATATAATAAAACCCAGAAGTCCATATTTTGACTATAGTAAGCAACATGTTTACACAAAGTTTAAGTTCTTTTTTACAAACCCAAGTTGCGTATTTAACATTGAAGTTAATTTTTATTAAAATTATCAGATAAAAATAATTTATGTGCACTTAAAAGGGTTATTAAACAGGCTGTATCTTTTCAACTATAGTTCAACTTAACTATAGTAAGATTTTTTTTTAACTAAATTGATAAAGATCAAAAAGTTGGATATCCTGTGACATCCAGAGTGTGAGTAAACAGACATACTATGAAAGCAGAAACTATTACAGAACCTAGGAAAAACAGTCTGGCAACACATTTAAAGCACACACTCCGACACAGTAATGCCTGTTTCAGAAATTTACCCTATAGATTATACTTACATATGGGGCAAAATGAAATGCATACAAGGTTATTTACTACCACATTATTTGTAATGGCAAGAGACTGGAAATGACCTAAATGTTTAACAGTGGGAAACTAGTTAAATAAATTATGGTCATTCATGCAAAAGCATGCTATGGAGCCTTAAAAAGAATGATTAAGGCCAGGCGTGGTGGCTCATGCCTGTAATCCTAGCACTTTGGGAGGCTGAGGCAAGAGGATCACTTGAGGCCAGGAGCTTGAGACCAGCCTGAGCAAAAGTAAGACCCTGTCTCTACAAAGAAAAATTGAAAAATTAGCCAGGTATGGTGGTGTGCACCTGTAGTCCCAGCTACTTGGGAGGCTGAGGCAGGAGAATCACTTGAGCTCAGGAGTTAGAGGTTGCAGTGAGCTATGATAATGCCACTGCACTCTATCCTGGGTGACAGAGCGAGACGCTGTCTTCAAAAAAAAGAAAAAAAATGATTAAGCAACCTCTCCATACACTGTTATGAAACTATCTCAAGTGCAGACAGTGTAATTACTATGCCCCCACACAGTACATGGAGACATTCAAATATACGTAGGGTTATCTATCTCTAAGTGGATACTCAAGGAATTGCTAAAATGTTGTTTCCAGGAAGGGAAACTGGGCATCTAAAAGAATGGGGTAGGATAGCCTCCTTAAATTCTTTTGAGTTTTGTACCATGTGTATGTACTACCTATTCAAAACAATATTTTAAGTAATTTTTTAAAACAGTGATAGATTAGAGGTTTAAAAGGTACTAAGCTATATGACTTAGAAAACCATTTTTAGTTTTCTTACCTTACTGGTACTAAAATCTGTGGTACAAGAAAACTACACACAAAAATAAAAAAAGAAAATAGACTCCCAAATGTCTAATTTCATTTTCCATAATGTCGACAAAACACATGAGACAAGTTTACTTACCAGCTAAAGAAGAACAGAACAAAATACAAATATAATCCAGGATACAAGGAACTATAATTTATGACAACAAATACAACCATAGTGGCCAGATAATTGAAAATAAAGAAGCTTTAAAATTAAGTATGTTTACAGAGGAAAGTGTAAAATGGAAAGCAACTTGGCATATGTACAAGAAATCCTTAAAATGCTCTTCTGAATGAACAATCATATTTTAGAAACTTATCCTCAAGAAATAAGCCAAAATCTAGTGAAACATTTATAGTATATTATAATCTATGTTAAAAATATATACAAATACACAGAAAAAAACAGAATGGCCATATATACATCAAACTATAAACAGTGATTCGGGGTCACCTTTGATTTTCTATATTCTTCTGATTTTTCTACAATAAGCATAATAAATACTTGATTACTTGACTGTCTCAAAGGATTAAAGTACAATTATTTATAACATCGAAAATATAATAGATTTATGATACAACCATATAATAATGTATAGTTATTAGAAAATGTGTTCAAATATTTAATGGTGTATAATAAAAGGTTCATAATAAGATGCTCAGTGAAAAGGGTCAAAAATAGCAAATATACATGAGACAAAGATCAGAAGGAAATATACTAAACTGACTAGATTTGGGTAGGATATTGGTTATTTTAATTTTCTCCTTTTAACATTTTGATTTCTAAATTTTCAAGTGATCTATCACAGGATTTTGAAATAATTTTAATGTTTTTTGAAATTATATCCATTTCAATATATAACCTTGGTCATTTGCAACTTTTCTCAAAAATATTTTCTAAAACAAGTGTATCCGAATACAACCTTTATATGACTTAGAGATTGCAAAGATTCTCTCCTTGCCAAACTCTAGTCAGGCTCTTCTGAATTCTCTTGCCAACTAGACCTTGAATTGTGCCTTAGTGTTTATCTCTACATTGTGCAATTTTTACAAACAATCCTGCTAAGTCAGTTTAACCAGAATCTCTCACCCTTGTTATCTGATCACCCTCAATATGTGTTCAGGTTCTTCATTCTCTACCACGTTTCAGGTAATGTCTGATCACCCAGGCCTGTCTTCAACAAGAATCCTATTAGGTTGGTTGAGTCAGAATCTGCCCTTACCCCTAATGTAAACCTCTTAGTAATCTTCTGTTCTCTAACACACCCACACATTCCCCACTTCCATGCTACAAATTCCCATTTTTCCTTGCTGTATTCAGAGTTAAGCCCAATTTCTCTACCCTACTCCAAACCCCACTGCAGTGGTCCCTATAGCTATTGCAACAGTCCTGAATAAAGTCTATAAGGCCAATAAGAAATCTGTGGTATCTTCACATAAAACAATGAGAATTAATTGAGCTAATATACATCAAGTATTTAGTGATATAGTAAGTGCTATATTAGATGACTTGTTATTTTTATGTGCAAGGTACTTGTTGGGCTCTATAAGGGAAATGAAAGTGAATAAAAATTATTTCTTCCTTACAATCTGATAAACTAAGGACATTTAAACTTTTTATTAGTACAATAACAGCTAATATGTATAAAATGATTATTATATGTCATGTACTATATCTTTATGCATTATCTCATTTATCATTTAAAAGCATTCTAAGGTAGATACTATTATTATCCTCACTTTATATACACACACACACACACACACACACACACACACATATATCAAAAGGGAAGCTGCAAGAGACCAAGTAATCTGCCCCAGGATTATGTAATGAACCCATTCTTTATGCCTGGACATTCTTTTAAGATCCACGCTCTTCAGTATAACCTTATGCCATCCCCTACAAGATATGTGTGTCAAGTCTTGAAGCTGTAAAGTTCAGAACCATGCTGCACTAAGGTCCAAGGAACCTACCATCCCAGTATTTCTCTGCTTCCCTAACATTTTAAATTACACATATAATGTAATAATGCCAGCAAAACAAAGTGGAAACTTACCAAATGTTGCAGTATGATATTAGTCCTTTTGAATGCATTAAACCTGAAACAAATGTAGAATATAATGAGCATAGTAATGTGAGTAATCATGTCTCAGTTTACAAATATTATATCATCTTTTGCAATACCTCTTCTAAAGGGTATAAGAACAAAAAGTTCAAAAAAATTTTAACTCTCATTCATTGCTGGTAGGAACACAAAATGGCACAGTCACTTTGAAAGACAGTTTGGCAGTTTCTCACAAAACTAAACATACTCTTACCATGTAATCCAGCAATATGTTCCTTGGTATTTACCCAAATGAGCTGAACACTTAGGTCCACAAGAACACCTGCACATGAATTTTATGGTAGCTTTATTCTTAATTGCCAAAATGTGTAAGTAATCAAGATATTCTTCAATGGATGAAGGACAAATTAACTTTGATACAACCATACAATGGAATATTACCCAGCTATAAAAAGAAATGAGCAATCATGCCACAAAAAAACACGGAGAAAACTTAAATGCATAGTACTAAGCAAAGAAGCCAATCTGAAACAGCTACATACTATGTTATTTCCACTGTATGATATCCTGAAAAAAGCAAAAATATGAAATCAATAGAAAGATCAGTGGTTGCCATGGTTTGGGAGAGGGAGGAAGGGATGAATTAATGGAACACAGGAGATGGTTAGGGCAGTCATACTAATTAGTATGATGCTGTAATGGTAGGTAGATACATGTCATTATATGTTAATATTTCTCCAAATTTCCTGCCCAAATTTTCAGCTCAATTTTTCTGTAAACTTAAAACTAAAAAATAAAGTCCATTAATTAGCAAAAAATGGTTTGGTAAACATGTAATAAAACAGGCATCCTCAGACACTGCCAAGAGATGTACAAATTGGTACTACCTTTCTAGTAGCCAGTCTGGAAATACAGATCGGCAACTTTTAAAATGATCATATCCTTCAACCTAGTAATTCCACAAGCATTTGCACTAATGAAATCCCAGAGATATGATCAAAGTTTGATTTATAAAGATGTTGACAACTATTATTTACATGAAGGAAAAACTGAAAATGAATAGAACCTTTTAAAAATTGTGTCATCTATACATAATCATTACTTAGCCACTAAAAATACTTAAAAATTTTTTAAAATACTTATGACATGGAAAAATAGTCATGAAATTACAAAAAGAAACCAGGCTATAAAACAACAAACATAATACACTTCTAATTTTGTTGTTTTAAAAGTGTTTGTTGAACTAAGAATACAAAGCTTAAGACACAAATTGGCCAAAGTGACCAATAATAATAGACACGAAAATGGTGGAGTGTCGGGGTAGCTGGGAAGGGGCAGAAACAAGCATGGAGTCTTGGAAACTGTCTCTATCCAGATGATGGTTACAGAACATATATGTAAGTAAAAGTTTACTAAGCTAAAAACTTTGGAATAGTGCACCTAAGTATCTTATGTAAATTATAATTTAAAAATAAAGTAAGAAGCAACACAGGGGAAAGTGACTGGAAGGAGGGTGGCTTCTGGCATGCTGGTATATCTCATTTCTTAGTCCAGGTACTGGTAATTTCAGGTATGTTTGACTTGTGAAAATTCACCAAGTTGTATCTTTACGCTTTGGACCTTTTTTAAAAAAAATTCCAAAAAAAAAAAAACATAGCTCTTGCCCTTGAGAAACTCAGAATACAGTGACAGATGCGTAAAAAAATACTGTAGTAGGAATATACTGAGATGCATGCTTCTTGTTTAAGAAGTTAAATTTAAGATCTATGGAAAAAGACCAAAATTAGAATCAGTAGCAGCAGCAGCCTGACAGGAACTGGGCACGAGTGCAAATATATATGTGATGGAACTGATAAATTGCCAATTGGTTAATTTTTCAAGGATAACTTAAGATTACATGAGGAACAAGACAGCCTAGCTGAGGCTTAAAAAAAAAAAAAGTATTATGACCATTGTTACCACTTGAAATCATTGATGACTGAACTTATAAAAGTTTTTGTAATCCAACTTATTCGTCAGAATTTACTTTCCTTTTATATTACATTCAAATTTAATAATACTACAAAAAAGGGGGAAATCATTTATTTGTTTAAATCAGTTACACTTCACACTCCTGGACTAGAATAATTTGAATTTACCTTACACCAAGTAAAATATTCTTATCAAATCAGTGATTCCAAGACTGGTCTGCACAAAAGAATCACCTGGGGACTCCTATAAAAATTCCAAAGCCCACATCACACCTAAGACAAATTAAATCAAACTCTGGAAATAGGACACATGCATAGGTATTTTGTTTGAAGTGCCTCTAAATGATTCTAAAGAGAAGTTGTCAATAAAATCAATACTTCATGAAAATTAAACTGAAGTGACAGATCCTAGCTTATTTAGGGGTATTTTCTAAAAAAGGTTTTCATACATACTTTCTAAATCTGAACTACACTTGCCCTAAAGCACCATTCCTAAAATTGTTTTCAACTTGACTCAGTTTTCTTTTTTTAAATTATAAGTATCAAAAAATGTAAGAGCTGATTCCTTTAGATTCAGAATGACTTTGAATTCCTTAATGAGGCCAGTGCCTGAATGTCAGTTCAAGGTTCAAGAGGGTGCTGCCAGATCAGCAAGTCTTTTGTAACAATTTAATTAAGACCTACAGCATAGAGTCAATGGAGAAATACTGACCTAGCTTCAAGTCCCAGGTTTATTTATGAGCTAGAATCCTAAATAAATAAATATAGAAAGAACGAAAGAAAGAAACAAAAATAATCTTATTTCACTCAGAGAAAGTAAATGTAAACCTAGCAACTGCAAGTGCAAAGCTTTATACATGGCATTTATAGGTCACAAAACCCTGTGGACCAATACCACAAATACATATATAAGTACAACTAGATTCTTTGCCAGATTCTATATAATCATATTGCTTCAATTTTTTCCAAATCACATTCAACTGTTATTTAAAATTTCATATTAACTTTTCTAGCTCAAAATGTACTTGAGAATTTGGAGTTCCAAGTAATTCTCAATTTATGGTCTTATCTTTCCTTTCTATTGGCTCCAAAACTGCCAGCTGGTGGAGAAAAAGAGGGCATGCACATCTCACTACTAATTTCTTAATTCACTTGAACAGGCTTATTTCCTTCAGGTGATGTCAATTTGACTTCTGCGAACAGTTGTTCTCAAGGTGTGGTCCCTGGACCAGCACCATCAGCACTCCCTGGCAACTCGTTAGAAATACAAATTCTCTGCCCCACTCAAGACAATAAACTGTAGGGGCTGTTTACAAGCCTTCTAGGCGATTATGGTAGATATACACTAAAGTTTAGAAGGATGAGAACTTTATTATTTAGGAACTTTCTGCAATTATCCAATAAAACATACATGGATGCACAAAATTAAAAACTAAAAAAACTCTACATGAAACAGTTTAAGCAGAAAGATGATATAATAAAAGTAGTGCTTAATGAAGATTATTTACACTAGAAGTAGGCAAGGTAAGATGTGAATAGAGCAGAAAATCAAGTCCAGGAGGCCAAGTAATTCAGGCATGAGCTGATGAAGAACAGCAGCTGTAGAAACTGAAGGGAATGATTTATGGAGAATTATTATGAAGTTAACGACTCAATGGAAATGGAAAGAATTATGTCAAAAATGACTTCAAGATTTCAAGCCAAGAAGCTAGGAGAATATAACTATTGAAAAGACTGCAAAGGAAGCTAGCTGGTTTGTAGGATGAACTATGATTATTTTGTAGTTTATACTGACATAAGTACAAACATTCAACAACAAATACAAAAAGAGACTGGAGCTTGAAAAGAAAGTTAGGACCAAAGACATGTCAGGAAGTCACAGGCATATATAATACAATCAGTGAGGCATAACAATCTCTCAGCTCCCTATAAGAAATAAATGAGAAAGCTACAATTGAAAACTAATAGCCAGAAGGTTGCTGCCCGAATCTGAAAATGTGTTTTCTGGTCCGCAGTGTTTTAGAACTATAATATTTAACAAATCAAGAAATTGCACCTAAAAATGCAGTTTTCCAGCTTTTCCAGAAAAAAAAAAGAAAAAAAAATTGGTAGTTACGAAAACCCTGGGCTAAGAAGCAGCCACCTTTAGACACAGCACACTCTCCAGCTCACCAGTGGCCCTCTAGTTCTCACAGCTGCCATCAAGCCAGCATCACTCAAAGCTTCCTTCCTGGCCTCTGCATTTGGGTTTGTGACTCCTAGCACAGAAAAAAACGTAACAGAGCATCAAAGATTGAGCCTTTGATCAACTAAGAAACAAGTAGAAGTAAAAGAGATAGAAACAGCCAAACAGCAAGAACTTAAACAATGTAGTTCAGCAGAGTAGAAAGCAGATAGAAAAGGAAATGGGTACCACTGACATCTTAGAGAGCAACCTCTTTGAAGAGGCTTCGAGACCCTATCTAAATCTGCCTCTCACAACTGTACTTTTAAGAAACTTATCAAAGTTGGTAACTAAATATTGCTTTAGTTTAAGTATTTATTTCATGTCTGCTCTCCTTTCAGACTCCAAAGGCCATACATAAGGAACAGTAAGAACCCCAAGTAGTCCAGGATGGCTACAGGGTAATAGATATCCTTACAACAGTGCTTCCCAGCAGCTAGAACAGTAAGTACCGTTGCATTCATGAAGAACACTGGGGCCCAATCTGTGAAATCCAGGCTGGTGGGATTGCCATCAGTGTCAACCATGGCCTGAGGCCTTTTTTCCTCTCAGAAACATACTCTGTGGCACCCTGTTCCCTTATACATTTGTGGGTTAGGCTGTTGTAGGCTAGATGATCTTGGTCTTAGGTCTCTGCTTTCTTGGGCAATATTCACTCCAGGGCTGAACCTGGAAAAGGTATCTCTGATCAAAGCCCCCATACTGGTCCTGGCCTCACCTACACAGTCTGCATCTTGAAATGTGGGGTGGAATAAAGCCATGCTGAACCGTGTGAATGACAGATTCTTCCTAAGTCAGTTAACCTTGTTAACAAACACGTCTTTTCTATTTGTTTCTCAAATAATTTGGTATTTGCTGACATCAAAAAAGTAGCAAGCAATAATTACATGTACCGATTTTCTTAGTATTTACCAAATTTCACCATGAGCTGGTGCAGGGACAACTAATTTTAAGGTATGAAAAAAACAAGAAGAAAAACAACTCTTCAATGTATAACAAATATTTACTAGAATCAGATCTGTGGAGACAATGTTAGACAATTAGAGACTTTCCCATGAAGCAGTAGCTACTACTCTTAAGTCAAATGTTCCCATCCCTTTGCAGGAAAACCCTACGGCAAACTCTAAGATGTGAAGAACCCAGAAATCTAAGTTGTCAAGGAAATAAAGACAGTTCCCCCTTCAAGTGGGCACAGCTGCGACCCGGTATTGCACAGACACAGGCAGTACTAACTTCCTAAGATTGCTACCAGATTTCCTCGATTGAGCTCAAGCTGCAGTGAGTAACACTTTTGAAAAGTTAAACAGAACGTGGGTGGCTGCACCAACCCACGCTGAACGTCCGAAACACTAGCCTGAAAGTCGCAGTCGCCTGCGTGAACGCTGGAGCCGTTCCATAAAGCTGAACGCACAATCACGAGCACAGCTGCAACAATTAGCGAAGTGCGTGTGTTTGTTAGCTGCACAAAACATGCCACACAATTGCTGTAAGTTGAATCCCTACGGGTCCCCAAACTGTATGTACCCAACTTTAAAGAAAGGAAAGAAATAAGGGTCAAAAGGAAAGAAAGTTGTGCAAGTCTAGGCTGAATAAGAAGAGTCAGTGGCAGAAAAAGAAGTTCTTGCTGCAAAGTAGATGCTAGAAATAGAAAAGGGAAAACAAGGAGCTTGGCCGGTGGAGGATGGGGGGTTTGGGGCGGGCCTAGGCTCGGGTTTGAGGGCTGCGCCTCCAAGCGCGACTCAAAACTTTGAGGCCAAGTAGTTCCCACTCCCGACCCTTTTCTCACTTGGGCGAGCGCAGCTGAGGAGCCTGCCCTCGGCCGCTCGCCGGCTCGTTCACTTACCTCTCCATGGGTCTCCACACCTCCCGCCGCGCCACTGCCAAAACACTCCGGAGCCAAAGCAGCAGAGCCGATGCACAGGAACGGCTCCACTGCCTCACGCGGGGCACCGATGACGAGCCCTGGAGCAGCTGAGGCGACGCTCCTGAATCGCTCCCTTCCCACGTCAGAACCGCTCACGGCCGCCTCACGCCACCAGCCACCGATGACAAGTCCTCCAGCGGGCCAGAGCGACCGCCAGCGGCCTTTTCCGCCGTGCGACGCCTAGGGGCGGGGCTGGAACGCCGCTTGAGGAAGTGGATTGAGGCGGGGGAAGGGAGATGAGCTGGGAGCGGGGCCCCGGGGCGGAGCTAGGGGCGGGGCCAGGGCGAAGGCGGATAGAGAGCTGAGGCGGGGCGGGAGGAGGGAGGAGGGAGGAGAGGAGACCTGGCTGATGAGCAGGAAGAGAGATTGCCCTCTAGAGGGTACCTTGGAAAAAGCCCAACCTGACGTCTAGGCTAGACCTGCTAATTTGAGTAGCAGGAATTGATGTGAAAGACTTCTCTGGAACTTTAATGATTTTTTAATTAAAAATGCAAACTTAGTATTCTTTTCTTTGAGAATCAAACAGATGAAATACGCTTGATAACAGGATGTAGTTTATTCCTAACCCAGTATAGCAGAATTCATTTCATATTGGGATTGGGACATTTTCTGTTTTCTTGGGAAAAGCTCTAGATCCTCCATTCTTCCTCAGTGACCGACAAGAATTGTCAGATTAAGAGATAATATGTCTTTGTAAATTACTAAAAGTTACCGTTATCAGTAAAACCATGATTACATTCAGAAAGTAGCTTACTCTTAAATGAAACCAAAATTTAACTCAACCACCTAGGATCCACTGCAAAGTTGAGAAGAATGTTCCTTTACTTCCAGATCCACCAGATATCTAGTAGCAGGCATTTCATCACCACTAAAGTATTGACATATTTATCAGAAAAAGGAAATTCAGTGAAGAATTTCAGAGAGGGGGAAGTTAAAAGAGTTATTCTTAACTCCTTGATATTTAAGGAAATACATTGTCAGGCCTTTGATCAAAAATTATGTTGTTAACCTAGATCAAATATACCCAAATGTCCACTGAGCAGAGGACAGACCACAGACATCACAGAAGGAACTCTTGACCTGCAGTTCAGTTATTAACCAGCGACAGGACATCATTTGATAATCATCATCATGTCTCATTCATCGTGCTCAAAAATGAATGGGTCATCTGAGCTAGCTGGAAAAAGCATGGGCTTTTCTGCTAGACAATCCAACATTCAAATCTTCCTTGTCATCTTAGCTTCACGTGTGCACAACCTGTGTCTCACAAAGCCCCATGCTTAGAAGAGCCCTATTCTTGGTTTAATGCTCTGCTGTTAATAATTTTTGAACAAGGGACCCTATATTTTAATTTTACAGTAGGCCCGAAAATTATGTAATCAGTCCTGCCCCAGCACACTAATAGTTTAGTGACCTTGGACAAATATGCAATTTTTCAGAGCTTCAGTTTTCTCATCTGAAAATGGGTGTGTTGATGACCGAAGACTAGAGGTACTTGTAAAAATCAATTGAAATATGGGTGGAAATACATGCATAAATTACTTAGGCCCTCCCAGGCATTCAAGACCTGTCAGTTATACCACCACCTTCCACCAAGCCAGCTACCTGTTCCTAAATTCTCTATTTCTGTTAATGATGCCATCAGTTTTCTGGCCTCCAGCTCTAGAAACCTTGGAGCCCTTTAAAAAAAATTTTTTTCCTTAACATTCTATTTTGAAGATTTTCAAACATATAGCAAAGTGATAAGAATTTCAAAGTGAATACCTATATACTCACCACACCGATTCTACCTATATTAACATTTTATCTTGCTTTATCATCTATCTTTATCCTATAACTATCTTATTTTCTAAATGAACATCTAATTACAGGCATTGATGTACTTCCCGAGTATTTTACATGCATATTATTATCTAGAGTTAAATATTTGTTTAAATATTTTTAGATGAAATTTACATGCAATGAAATGCCTATATCTTAAGTGTAGATTCACTGAGTCTGAAAAATGTATAGACCTGCGTAACCAAAACTCCTCTAAGATATAAACCATTGTCATCATCCTAGAAAGTTTACTCTCACCATTTTCCAGTCATTCTTTCCCTACCAACCCTCAGAGGCAACTACTATTCTGATTTTTTTCTTCCATACATTAGTTTTACATTTTCTAGAACTTCAAGTAAAATGGAATCATACAGTATGTACTTTTTGTGTACAGTGTCTTTCACGTAGCAAAATGTCCAAATGGTTGTGTCTATCAGTAGTTTACTCCATTTATTGCTGAGTAGTATTTCATGTATGAATAACTTCAGTTTGCTGATCCATCCTCTTCTTGTTGAATACCTGGGCTGTTTCCAGTTTGGGGCTACTACGAATAAAGAGGCTATATCCCTAGTAGTCTAGTAGTTAGGACTTGGCAGGGAGTGGGGTGGAAGGAGGGAGAGAGGCTGCCACAAACATTCTTGTATAAATCTTTCATAGACATATGTTTTCTTTTCTCTTGGGTAAATACCTACAAGTAGAATTGCTTGTTTATACGGTAGGATAGGGTAGGTATATTTTTAGTTTTGTATGAAATGGCCAGATCTTTTTCAAGTGTTCACATTCTTTCAGACAAGAATTCTGGTGGCAGACAAACCACAGAATGAGAAAAAATTTTTTACAAATAATATATTTGATAAAGAGCTTGTATCTAGAATATGTAAAGAATTATTACTATTAAAATAAACCAATCATTATAATTAAAATAAACCAATTTTAAAGTAGGCAATGGATTTGAACATACAGTTCTCAAAAAAAGATACACGAATGATCAATAATCACATGAAAAGACAATATCATTAGCCATCAGGGAAGTGCAAATCAAAACCACAATGAAATATGACTTCACATATACTAGGATGGCTATAATCAAATAAGACAGATAAGCCAGATGCAGTGGCTCACGCCTGCAATCCCAGCACCTTGGGAGGCCAAGGCAGGAGGATGGCTTGAGCCCAGGAGTTTGAGACCAGCCTGGGCAATACAGCAAGACCCCATCTCTACAGAAAATTTAAAACTTAACCATGCATGGTGGCATGCATCTGTAGTCCCAGCTACTCAGGAGGCTGAGGCAGGAGGATTGCTTCAGCCCAGAGATTCAAGGCTGCAGTGAGCTATGATCAGGCCACTGCACTCTAACCTGGATGACAGAGCATGATGGTATCTCAAAAAATAAATTAAATTGACTGACTTTTGTGGCAACAGAAACAGGGTTCCACCTTTGCTATTCAACTTTATTTACCATTTAGCTGCTCTTATTCATGCCACACATATCTCTCCTGGATGTCCCTGAGCACATAATATTGATTTTTTGCCACTGTGCCTTCGCTCATGCAATTCCTTTTACCAGAAAAGCCATTCTTCTTTTACCCTCTTTTAAAATTTCTTTGTCCTGAAGGCTTATCTTCAATCTTATCTTCTTGTAGTAATCTTTTACTCTAACCTGTACTGAGCTCTACTGTCTGAATTCAAATTACAGTTCTCATCAGTACAGTAGTCCATTACTTACTTCTTGACTAATTGTTTATTTAATGCTAATTTTCTCTCTCAGACAAATTGTACATTCCTTGAGGATAGGAACTGTATCTTATATTCTGTCTGAATCTTTCAAAAGCCTAGCACTGGGGCGAAGTAAGCAGGCTTGCAAATTTGATCTACTAATTACAAAGGAGATTTTGCATATAAATAACTTTGTTTATATTTTAATCAGTGTAAACCCGGCATTGGTGTAGAAAAATAAGGTTGTAAATTTATTTGTCAAAATGCAGGTGCTCCTTGAATTAAGCACCCATAACATATGAAAGATTATCAAGAAGCCAGCACCAGGGGCAGAATGACAGAAAAGTGACTCCCTCCTACTTTCCCTTGTCAAAAAATAGTGATTGGTAATCAATGAATGGCCCTGGAGAGGCTGCCAAAAATTCACCACTGTTGGGTTGAGGCCCCTGAACATACCCTGCCCTGCCCTGTCCCCTTCCCTCCAGAGCTACACCACCAATCAAGGATGTTTGCCAATGCCGGGAACAAGGGAGTTGTTTAGTCAGACTCTCCCAATAGCCCACTTCTGGAAGAACCTCTGGGACCCTGCCTTTTCCTCACTCTAACCTGCTGTGCTACCTGGCCAGCTCTATCCTTCTTCCTCGCTCATGCGGTGAGTAGGAAGTCTCAAGACTCAACCTTCTACCCCTTTCTTTCACATCTCTCAGACGAATGCTGAAACTCATTTGTTTCCCATTTTCATTTGTGATTTTTCCAAAATTTTTCAAAGTATCCTTTTGTGTGAAGAGTCATTTTGATACTGAAGTTCTTTGCCAAGCCAGGGCAAAGTCCCGACTTACAATGATCTCCTTGGTCCCCACTCCAAGGCTATGAGCATGGTGGTCCCAGGTCACCCCTTTGGCCAAGGACAACCACAGGATACAAAGAATGAAGACCATCTGCATAAAGTCCCTGATGTCTTCCCAAACAAGGAAAACAGGGTCATACAACTGGAGGTCAAGAAGCAGGGGTTCACTCAACTATTATAGACGAGAAGTGTGGAAAACAGACCTTGATTTGGTGACTCCAGACAGTGATTTAACATCTCAATTTATCAATGTGACATCTCTTCTATGTCACAAGATGGATGGGATGGGATACTGTGGGGCCTGTGACCCAACAGCACTTCTCTTAAGGGATTTACCATTTCCTTCCTTGTACTACAGGCATGGATGAGCAGCCTCACTGATCCCAAGGTTTTGGAGGTACCTGAGGTTAAGTAATGAAATCTCCTGGATCCTTTCCCTTCCCTCTTGCTCAGTATCCACAACAAGTTAAATAAGCCCTTCTGCAAAGCTAATAGTCAGTAAATAAGCATCAGTATGTTTATGTGATTGTTAAGACATTGAAATACTGATTGATAAATAGCCACCGCCCACTGCCAAGCAGTACTGCTGAAGAAACCAACCTGGCACTTGCCAGCTTTCTGGCCACAGCTGTCTACACTAGACCCCATCCCATGTGTTCATAGTGGCCCCAGATCCCTTTGGGAGAGATGGCACCCCTGGCAGTAGTGCTTGCATGCTAGAGGGCCTATGCCTAGTATAATAATGTCCAATTATTTTTACTTAAAAATATTCATATTATGTAGGTACAGTCTTGAGGACCTTAGCTTAGCAATAAATATTTACAATGACCACTGAAACATCCCCAAATGAGTAAATGAGTAAATTGACCTGTCATACCAAATTTAATAAGTTGATTTATAAATTCTATGATGTTAGGGATTCTATACAGGGAACTGTATAATCAAGAAGATCCTCTGTAATAATTATGACCTCTAAAGTCTTCTGAGTTTCCCTAGACTTATTCGTGTGTATGAAAACATAGCAATAATAATATGTAAGTAGTATAAATTTTTTATAGTATGCATATACTTCCCTATGGTGAACATTGGATTCCTTAATATTTGATATTTCTTTTTGGGAGTGGAAAATAAAATCCAATGAGTGTCAAAATGGTGTGTTTTTCTACGCTTACAGGAAAACTTTCAGTCCTTTTTAGAGTCTCTTTTACATTGTTCTGGTATTTGGTTGGCTGAGGCTTTCTGCTGTTCTTAATACTGTATTTCCCTATGGAAGATAAAAAAAGGTAAGGAAAGAGAAAATAGTAAATATCAATATTCTGTTTTCTGATATTCAGCCACTATGCTCAGAAACCTTCTTTGAAACTAATCCTAAATTAAATAGGATTAGTTAGAATCCTATTAGACAAATCCTAAATCAAAAAAGAAAACTGACTCATCCTGCAATGCTAGTGGTAAAACTAATTTAAATATATATAATTTCTGCCTATAGTTAGGAGCAAAAAAGTCACTTAGGACAAAAAGACAGTGGAAGGCAAGACAGCAATGTTTGATATGTGTTTTTAAGATTCAAAGTGGATGAGCTAGGAAATGATTTACAGCTGATGAAAGAGTTGTGTAAATCGTAACATCAAAGATTTCTTTTTTCAAGTTTTGTTTTGACTTCAACAGTGACAACAAATTAGAAACAGCTGCTGCTGTACACTGATCTCCTCCTAGACTCTGGAGTACGGGAGGTCACAGCCTCCATATTCATCCACAGGATAAGACTATCTACGAGGATGGGGAACGGGAGAGCAGGATGGCAGTGGAGAAGTAAGTAGTGGCTGGGAATGAGCTTCCTTTTCCCCATCTTGGTGTCAAGCCACAGTCTGCAACTTTCATTTAGCTCATTGGTCATCACAGAAGCATCTAATGACTGCACTTGTTGTTATTTCCAAGACAATTTAACTCTGTATATCAAGTAATACATTTAACTTTTCTTCATGATCCTGTTGAAAGAGTATGGGTACGGTGGGGATGTGTATGAAGAAAAAAACTATGTGAAGTAAGTTCAAAAATCACAGGAGTCAAATCTATGTTCTTTCTAATTTTCCAATGTTTTCATTTATAACAGTTCATTTGTGGAAACTCTGGATTAATCACCATAAGCAAACATTTCTGTGTCAGCACATTCTATTAAAAGCCTTGTGAAATGTATTTTGGATCAAATATTCAATGTGTGTATGTGTGAAGGCATTTTGAAAACTAAAATTAGTTTTAACTTGTGAGGCATTAGGAGTAATAGTACAGTTGCGATAAACTGTATGTACCCAAATATATTTAAAATGTCCTAACACTACCTAAATAATGAGGTACCTTATATCACAGAAGAAAGTTATTTAACAAATAAAAAAGGGAGTATAACCAACATATAAGAGATCTACTTGTTGTCTTTTCTTGCCTTTCCAGTCTTGTTGGCTTTTTTTACCAGAATGATTTGGTAACGTGAGGTGTGGAGGAAATAGAATGGGTGTGGTTTAGGAAAAGAATTTGATTCTGTGTATTAGACATTTTAAAGAAGCCTCTTAAAGCCCTATTTTTAATGCTCAAGAAATTAAATGACTTTTAGTGCACTGTTACCTGTGAAATGTATTACATATTCATACTTGCCACAAAACATCAAAAGATAGATTACCAAAATTTTTACAGTTCTAAAAATAAAGCTAGGCAAACTTATTGCCAAGCCAAATACCCCAAAATGGGTAAGCAGTCAGGATGTAAAATTAAATATTCAAGACAACAAAGTATGCAATAAAATGATTTTACAAACTGAAGTGTATCAGGGAGGATTCAACTGTAAGTTGATTTTAAAGTCTTCCATGGAAAGCTAAAGTAAACAAGAAATTATCCAGAGAATTTTAAGAATTGAAGGAAATGACTCATTGATAATATGTTTGCTCTAGAGGGTAACCTTTGTACTAAACAGCAGAAACTCCACAGCTAATCAGCAGAGGCTGGGCTTGGCAGTTTACTAAAGGAATGTCCAGATGGAGCACAGGGAAAGGCAATCCAATATTTCCTCCCTGAATTTTTTACTCTCAGATTCCAGCCTTTAATTCCTTTGAGATGGGGGAACTCAAATCCTAAGGATCCATATACTTCAAAGCTTTTGAATTTACTACATTTTACACCTGAGAATTCAGTAACCAACACTTCTGTGGAAAGGTAAGTGTAAAAAAAGATAATTCCTATTTTTGAAGTTTAACAAATATACACTCTGTGTGTGTGTGTAGAGTATGACAGAATAAAGATTAAAAACTCAGGCCCAGTGACATCTTGACAGAGAGAAGCCTATATTCCCATGCATTGGTAAATGACTGTCTGCTATGACTTGTTCTAGAAATTTATCATTTGCTTTTGGTATCTCCACTACTTGTAGCCCTCAATACCATATTCTACTCCCTCTAGTTTATATAGTTTAATAACCTTGCACTGTGCGGTAGAAAAAAAAAAACTCAAAGAGTTTTAAAGATTCTATTATAAATTTTAAGGATTCCTCCTTCAAATCTTTAAAAAATCATAGATATGCTTTGCTTTCATGAGAGTTATTCAATCTTTTCTAAGGCAGGTATAAATGGTTTATATTAGTTAATGATTTAAAAGAACACAAAAATAACATTGTGCAATGTGGTGCTAGGAAGCTCTTACAACTTAGTCAATTCAAATCTGGTCCTTGTTATGGGTCACCCACATTTTGTTAACTACCTATTAATAATATCTTATGGTCAAGTCATTTTTACATGTGCCTGACGGAAGAGATATAGGTGGCAAATGCTGCAAAACATTATAATCCAGTGAACTACAGTCAAAACCAATTTCAAGTTTCCAGCAGCTGATTTCCAGTTCTGAGGTGGGGTAGCAGCAAACGCACAATGTTGATCCATGTGGCAATTGGTAACTTCATGCTAGTTTGATGTGATTGACATGACTGAATGAAGGCTATGACTGAGTCCAGAAAGGCTGAGAGGGGCCTACTGACACTGCTGCTATCGACTCTTACTCTAAAGGCCTTGGCTAACGTGTCATTAAAAATCATATTTCAAAGGAATATTTAGTAGCATGGCAAAATGTTCATATATGATGATGAAACAACAGTTTTCAAAAAAATATGTCTAGTAATGTGTGTAAAAATATTACATATATATACACACAGAAAAATCAGAAAGTTACACCCCAAAATGGTACAGTTATAGTATATGGAGTAGGTTTTGTTTTCTTCTTTACACTTTTTCACATTTTTCAGTTTCCACAAACTTTTCTTCATAATGCACTACTTTTATAACCACAAAAAAGTCACTTGAAAATAGTAAATAAATTTCATCTGAAAGCATAAATACTAAGAATATTTTGAAAATAATATTTGAATTTGAGCAGGAAATTATGCTATTATTATTAAAATGCTATGCTCTTGTCACAGTAATCCAAAGAAAGGTGAATGAAATAAAATAGAGGACCCAGGAATATGGCCAAGTCCACATAAGAACTTAATTCATGATACCTCAGTCATCACAGATTAGTGAGAAAGGAATGTTTGTTCAATAAAGGCTTAAATCTTAAAAATTAAATAGTAAAAAAATTAGAGGAAATATAAACGAATACTGATCTGATCTTTGGTTTAAAAAAGGATTTTCTAGGTATTAAAAAAAGAAAAGATCCATAGATTTGACTACATAATAAATTTTTAATTTTGTAAATAGTAAAAACTGTTACATAAAATTAGAAGGCAAACAAAGAAAAAGTATTTGCAACAAATGTGCCAAAAGGTTGTGACAAAGGGTTAATTCAATTGTTAATTTAATTAAACAAGATAAATAATAAGACTGCAATTGCTAGTCTGTGCATTCCATGAAAGCACAGGCATACATATTGTTCATGACTTATGTCCATTAGCATAATGACCAGAACATCATACAAGGAATTAATATGTATTGAATGAGTCGAGAAATGGTCAAACATGAAAAGATGACTTAAAGAAAAAGGAGAAGGTAGCCAAGCAGAAGAGGAATTATAAATGGCTAAGAGTTGTAGGGAAAAATTATTTCAGTAATAATAAAAATGTAATTTAAACTATGATGAGAAGTTAGGAGAGGTTTTTGGGGGTTGTGTATGTGATGATACATGTAATAATGAGATGTGTAACATTATTCACTGTGAGGAGTATCTTGAAGGGCAATTGGTAATATCATATTGTTGACCATGTAATTCTAGCAATTTAAAGAAATAAAACAGACACTTCATGTTTATGAAGGGTATATCTTCTAGATTCTTAGACTCTCCAAATCTGTCTTCTCAAACTGTATTCTGAGGAGCCCTGGGGTTCTGCAGAGGTGTTCCAAAGTCTGCCTCAAATATAGGAAGAAGGTTCCCCCAACACTGCCTCAACCAGAGCAATTTGACTTTTATCTAATTTATAGGCATCTAGTTTTGACTCCATATAAAAATTTTTTCCTTAAAGATTCCATTGAAAACATCACAATTTGAACACTACTATACTGTAGTACATGTAATAGATACGATAAAAATGCATGGCATGTTACGTCTCAAAAACTACTAGGGAAGTGGAGAATAGTCAGTGTAATGTCCCCAAATGCTGGCCTTACAGTAATATTAATAATTCAAATTCCTGCTTTGGAAAATGTGTAAATCACTCTATAATTACCTTGCAAATAGTCAAAATCTCAGATATAAAATTTGAGACTATCCAGGACCCACTGCAATAAGGAATAAAAGATTGTGTTCAATGGTGATCAACAGTGTTCCTTAATATATTAGTCTGTCATAACAGGAAACAACTTCCACTCAGATGTTTCAGCCAAAGAGAGTTTATTGAAGGGACTATTTACAAAGGAGGGGTTAGATTTAGGGTTAGGAGTGGATGAAAGACAACAACAAGACACATGGAGGTACCCAGGCATTGGCATGGCTAGGCCTGAAGAAATAAGGGGAGGAAATCCCCTTACAGAGCCCTGTGAAAGCTGGCACAGTGGAGGAGGTGCTGCCTTGCAGGAGCTTTAGGACAAAGCCACCGTCAGAACGCTGCCAGAAGCAGGGAAAGAGGTGGGAAGATATACCCCAAACTTTCTTCTTTTCCACCCTCCAATCTACTGCCAGTGTCACCCAATTAGTGTCACCCACTGGTTGAAGCCAGCTGGCAAGAGATCCCAGTGGGAATACCTTGTGAAAATTCCACCTTCTGAGGCCCAGGGTTTAGCAGAGGGGCAGAAGATGAATCTGACAGACAGCAAGTGGAGAACAGCCGGCATACTCACAATGGCGAAATACAGCAGTCCCCCCTTATCTGAGAGGGACATGTTCCAAGACCCCCAATGGATGTCTGAAACCATGAGAGTACTGAACCCTATATCTACTATTTTCCTGTACATACATACCCATGATAAAGTTTAAGTTAGAAATTAGGCACACTGAGAGATTAACAGCAATAACTAAAAATAGAACAATTACAACAATACACTGAAATAAAAGTTATCAAGCACTGTGGCCATAACTTTTGCAGTTTAAGGTATAACAGCAAAAGTAGCAGGAATTTCTTTTTCCTTATTCATAATTTCATGGATAGAAGAATTCTTCTTACTGTAGATTTTAGCAACTTCAGTATAAGATTTTTTTTCTTTCCTTAAGTCAAGAACTTTTACATTTCACTTAAAGCAAGCACTTTATGGTTTCTCTTTGGCATGTTTGAATTGCCAGTGTCACTATTCTTGCACTTTGGGGCCATTATTAAGTGAAATATGGGTCACTTGAACACAAGTACTGTCACAATCTCTCCAATAACCAAGACAGCTACTAAGTGACTAATGGGAGAGGAGTATCTACAGTGTGGACACCTGGACGGACAGATGATTTCCGTGTCCGACCGAGACAGAGCAGGATGGCCCGAAATTGAAAACTTATGAATTGTTTATTTCTGGAATTTTTTTGGACCTTGGTTGAACAAGGATAACTGAAACCGCAGAATGTGAAACCACGGATAAGGGGAGATTACTATACCAGAACTCAGATGCCTATTAATAAAAGAAAACTTAACTAAATGATGGTATTAACTATTCTGCAATTAAGTATTAATAAATAATGGTGCTCAGAAGATCATTATGTAATCAGCGCGTATAGAAGAGAGGGTGACCCATGTCACATGAAGGAGTGGATTCAGAGAAGATTTTCTCAAAGTGACAACTGAAGCACTTTGTTGTTCCCCAAGCAAAGTTTCTTATATTTTTTTACTTATAACAAAAACACTACACATTCATTATAGGAAACATACACACACACAACAAAAAATCACAAATATTTCCAATTCTACCCTCTCTCCTAGACCACTATAAACATCTCCATATGTTAATTTCTTTCCAGATCTTTTTCTATGCATTTATACATATATGATTATGTTGTATTTGGGATCACACCATAGATATTCTTTTGTAAACTGTATCTTCTACTTAATAAACCATAAATACTACTTCACGCAATGGATACCATTCTGCAACATTTTAAAAAATTTAAAACCTTTAAAAACTTGTTTCCTTGTACCTGGTTGTAACTAATTTCTATTCTCAGACATCTAGCTTGGTTTCTCTTTTGACCATTACCGAACATACTGTGATGAATGTTCTTTGCACTGCTCTTTGCACACATTATTGTCCTCCAATTTCAGGCCACTGTTTTTCTAGCCTCAAGATAGCCCTCAAATCTATTAAGATTTTATGTTTTTTAGGTTTTTTTTTAAATGCACACAGAAGAAAAGCAACAGAGACATATGTGGTCTTCAAAGTGCAAAGTATTTGCTATCTGATCTTTTATAGAAAATGTTTGTCAATCCCTATTATTGAGCATTTTTGTATTATAAAAATTCCCAGAAATGAAATTTTTGAGTCAAAGGGTGTGAGCATTTTTAAAGCTTTTACTACATTCTGCCAAACTGTCCTCCAGAATCGTTAAGTCAATTTATGCCCTTCTCAGTAACGTATGAGTTTAGCTGCCACACATCCTGCCCCAACGGTTACTGGCCCAAATCACTAGCTCTAAGTATTATTTTAAATTCTCAGCCAATTTGATGGTGCATTATCGTTTTAAGTTTTCACTTCTTCTTAAAATCTTTGGCCATTTACATTTTCTTTTCATGACTTAGCTAATTTACATTTTGCCCATTTTTTGGAATAGAATATTTTTTCTTTCTAAGTCCTTTTTAATAATAAGGATACTCTCTTATCTTTCATATATATTGCAAGTTTTTGATAATTTTTATTTGATTTTTAATTTTATTTTATGGGTTTAGTAGATGAAAGAAGTTAAAAGTTGCATAGTCAAATCTGTCACTTTTTCTTTGTAATTTCAACTTTTGAGGTTAAAAGCAATTCACTTGTATTTTCTCCTTGCCTTTTTAAGACTTTTTAAAAAAATTAAATCTTTTAATCCTGCTCAAATTAGTGCCTGAGAAAGGTTTTCAAAAGATGTATAGGTAATATTATGTTAGTCCTGGAGTCAGATTGCTGGGTTCAAATTTAGTCTCATCACATCCTACATATTTGAGTAAATTACTCAACCTCTCTAAGTCTCAGTTTTCTTGTTTATAAAATGGAGATAACAGTAATACTTGCCATAGGGTTGATGTAAGAATTAACACATAAAATCACATAAAGCACTTAGCATAGTGCCATGAGCTACTATTACAGCAGCAAGAGAATGCTCCCCCAGGCAAAAAGCAGTAACATGCATAAAGGTGCAAAAGTATGAAACCCCTTTGTGCATTTAGGAAACTAAATGAGTGTGGTAAAATGGGGTGTGATGTGTGAGGGGCAGGGCTGACAGATGAGGGGATGGGGGGGTGATAGGCCTTGAATGCCATGCCTAGGAGCTTGCTCTCGACATTACGAGAGATTGGGAGCCAATGAAGGCTTTTAAACAAATAAGAAACCCATTGAGATGTGTGATGTAGGATGACCTCTGTGGTAGCAAAGTGGAAAATGGACTAGATTCATGTCCCCTGCTCTAGCCTCCCCTCCCCAAATTTCTGCTCCCTAGAGGCAAATTCTTTCACCTTCTAACTATGCCTCTGGTGTTTCTCTCTTTACTTCTAAATATCATGTTTCAACTATTTTTTGAGTTTGCCATCATAGATATGATTATGAGAATAATTAATGCACCATAACCCCTAAAGATCCCTAAGAGGAGGAATCTGAGAAAGGAGCTAACAGCAATCTTACTGGCTAGCGAGTGAGTGAAAGCTGGGGAAGGCACAGAGAAGTTGTCTCAGGTTCTGAGAGGACAGGAGCAGGTTGGGAGCAGAAAGATGAGCTCCCTTTGAGGGATGCAAAGTTTTAAGCACCATTTCCTGGAGTATAAGTGGCCTATTGCCCTAGGGTCCTATCGTGCTGGTTCCTCACTGCTCTGAGGTCCAGGTGTTGACAACTCAGTGAGGCTGTCTTGGGTGGTTTGGGAAAATGTAGCTAAGAAAACCTGCCAATGCGAACTTTAAAGCAGAGCTTCCTAATGACATGCCATGGAATGAGTGGCCGGTATGCAGATACTGTATTTGTTTTCTCAGCCCTCCAGGTGGAAAGGCCCGGCCCCCTCCTACAGAAGCAGCCTCTCCTGTTTACCCTCACTTCCCACCTTGCAAAGTTATCCTTTCCTAGCTGTGCCATGAAATAAAAGTACGTGTGAAGCACTGCTTTAGAAGGCCCAAGGTACTCACACATCAGCCCCCTGGGCAGGCCACTTGGTCCCCTCTGCACAAAAACTTTACGTTGCCCTTTTTAAATTTATACACCACTCCCCTAGCTCCACCCATTTCTATTCCCGCCTACCATTCAAAACCATCCTTCAGGTACACTGAGGACCACAGTTTAGAGGGTGGAAGAGAGGTGAATTCCCCACCCACGGTACCTTCCTGGCTAGGTGGCCCTAGGACCACTCCTTATAAGGCAAGTGCCCAGAGACACTGCTGTGGTTTGATGAACACCCCGCACGCTGACATTTCTATGACAATGGCACTCCACTACCACCGGCAGGAAGTCCATCTTCACATCTGCCAACCCGTCTGTCAAACCACAATCCCCCCAAAGTACGGATGACTGGAGGAGAAAGATTTTAAAGTGCACGCGTGGGGGCTGCAAGGAAACATCACCACCGCTGGATGGGGCGGCCCGGAGCCCTCGCCTTCCCGGCCCTCCCCTCTAGCATCGCGCCCCGCTGTGACGTCGCGGTCGCGGCGCGGGCCGGCGTGGGAGGCCCCCGCCCGGCCCGGGAGCGTCGAGGCGTCGCCGCGCGTTTCCACGCCGCGGTCCCGAGGGAAGCGAGGGGGCGGCGGCCGGGCGGGTGCCGGGCTGGGCGACCGGTGCCGGGCGAGGCCGCGCGTCGCCCCGGCTTCCCCTTCCCCTCGCGTGGCCGCCGCCGTGCTGCCCGCCGCGTCCTCGGGCCGAGCCTGCGGCAGGCGCCCGGCGCCCCTCTCCCAGCCTCGCGCGCCCGGCCACTCCTTCGCCTCCTCCTCTGCATTTTCCTCCTCTTCCTCCTCCCTCTCTCCTCCCCCGCCTCTTCCGTTTCTCGAGGGAAAGGCTGCTGCCTCCTTCTCGGCTCCGCATCCCCGGCTGAGGTAATCCGTTTTCCTCCTGACGCCACCCGCTCCCGGTGCCCGCGCCGCGGCCGCCGCCTGCTCCGATCCGGGCCCCGGGCTGGGGAGCGGCGCGCGCCCCGTCGCCTTCCGCGGGGTCGGTGAGTCGGCTCGGCGGGCGCCGCGGCTCCGCGCCGGCCTGGGCGGTGCTCCGTCCCCGCTGCCCGGCCGCCCGGCCCGGCCCCTCGCGTGTCGCGCGGCCCCCCGGGCTCTGCAGGGCCACCGGAAATAAATGGGGGGTGAGAAGAAAGAGTAGCAAACAACTTAAAAGACAAAAACAAAAATAGCCCAATCGTTACCATGGTTAGTTCGACAGAGCTGATCTGACCGTGGTCGAGAGCAGTAGCCCAGGTACGGCAGGTAGGTGGCGTAGCTGTCAGGCGCCCCTTGGTCGCAGCGTTTGCTTCCAGAGATGCTTCTGGGTGTTCATAGCTGCCGGCTGCCTCTGGTGACCTACTTGATGAGTATAAAATAAACACGATGGGACTATATTTAGAAAAATATTTACCTCCTTGCTCTTAATTCTCTCTGCATTGTGAAAGGCGGTTTTGTGAGACGTACATAAATAGTCGGTGTGGCCAGCCTAAGTAGCTGGAAAAAATATTTAACCAGGTTTTGGCAGAACCTCGTAGACGGTTAGGCACAAAAAGCGTGAAAGAAAATTCTTAGATTATTTAGTACATCTATGAAAAACACTTGTAAACAACCATGGTGGTTTTTTTTTTTTTTTTTGTAGATTTCTAGTTTTAAAACTAATTTTAAAGTATTAAATAAACAGAAGTTTCCCCACTGTGTGGATGGTGTTTACTTCAAAAGAACAGTGGATTAATTTTGTGTGAACAGGCCACTTACGTACATCCCATATGTTGAATAAAAGATTTTTTGGCCTTTTTACTGTTATTCCTAGCTTTGAAACCAAAAAAAATGTTGGTAAGAATCAGCCTTGCTCTGTTTGATAATAGTATGATGAAAAAAAAAAAAACCAAAACCCTGAACTACTGTTGACTGATGAATTAGCTAAATGATCTCATTTTTACCTTTTAAAATAGGGACTATATGGGAAAAAATAAACGTAATGGAAAAGTTCATTTTTCCAATCAGATATTTGTTTCCATTGTTAGTTGGAGCCTACTTCATTTTTAAGTTTCAGTAGATTTTTGTACTACTTTTGAAGTTAGTTCTTAGTCATGAAGAGGATTACTTAAGATGCATAAAGTTACACTTTACTTTTTGCATAAAATAAGCTACTTACTTCTTTTCAAGCTTTTGGACTAAACTACCACTTGCTTGGAAATTGCAGCTTGAACTCATGCCCTTTAATGTGAAGTATCTTATTAAAGATTTAAATGATAGCCATATTTGTGGTAGTTCTGAAAAAAATGAAAAGGTAATTTCTTACTTGACATACAAGGGCTGTGAGAGAAAAGTTGTAAAAGTAACTCATTACATAGGTATTTCCCCTTTTATTTCTGTCTCTGATAACAATTAGAAATGTCTTAATCTATTTCATGTTATACAGAAATTGCTTTAAGGATAATTATGTTACATAAAGTAATTAATAAAAACAAATATTGTCTTCATTTGTGAAAGGTGAGGATGGTGTATATGAGAACTTTTTCCAAATGTGATTCCTTATAAATGTCCTTGTTAATATACTTTGAATCTTGTAATGAAGTTAATAAAACTCTCTACGTTGATGTTTTTGTTTTGCTTAGTTAGAGCTTAGAAATGAAAGCTTTGCTTCCCATCTCCCATGATTTGTGTTGACCAGTGTTTCCCAAACTTGTCTGATTTTTAAAATTAGGTAGGTAGTGGGCAGGTTGGGGTGGGTGAGGAATAGTGGTTTAAAAAGATAACCAGGTTGCCACTTGACACTTACTGAATCAGAATTTCTAATGGAACGGAGATATTTAAAATAGGCAAAAATGATAAAATTTTAAAAGGGTAAACAAAAAATATAGGCAGGTTTGGGAAATGAAGGTGGGAAATGACTGTTGCTGGAATGATTGGCTGATATAACCTATTAAGATTCCTGTACATAAAATGTTCTTAAATGGAAGCTGTGATTTTATAAATATGATGATGTCACTCATTTAGGAAATCTGAAACTTTCATATCCTTTCGTAGTCAAGTGGTTGAATTTAGCTAACCTGTTTTTTGCATGTTTAATCTCTTTTATGTGGTATGCAATGTTAATTCAAGCTTTTTTATGTTATAAGAGCATTTTATTAATGAATGTTTAATACAGATTACCGTGACTAGTAATCCATAGCAAAATACAGTTTTGTGCCTGATAATTTCTTTTTCATATTATGGATATATCTGTTACCTCTTCTATGTTCCTGATTAAATATAGAGAAAACAAACATATGAATTTGAATAACTTATTTATAGCTTTTTAAAAAACGACTCCCAATCCCATCCAAAAAGGAAAAAAAAAAAAACTTAATTTGGCCATAAAGCATGGTCCATTATATATTAGGTCATTAAATATGAAATGTCTGATTTGAATCAAAAGTTTATTATATCTCAAACAAGAAGCAGCACAATTAATCAAATTATGTACCTAAACTATTGACACAGTTTTGCCATCTTAACAGCAGCTTGTTTGTGCCAGCATCAAAAGCCTGGTGATCCAGTGGCAATGAAATCACAAAAGCATTTTCCACAGCTTGTTGAGAATTGAAGATTTTTCCTTGTAAGAAGTGGTCCAAAGCCTGGAAGAAGTGGTAGTCAGTTGGTGCAAGGTCTGGTGAATATGGCGGATGACAGAGAGTTTCCAAGTCCAGCCTCTGTAGTTTGAGTAGCATTGTTTGTGCAACATGTGGTCCAGCTGTTGTCTTGCAAGAGGATTGGGCTGTCTCTAGTAACCAGTCTTGGCTGCTTAATCACAAATATCTTCGTCATTTTGTCCAGTTGGTTGCAGTAGACATCCACTGTAATGGATTGACCAGGTTTCATGGAGCTGTAGTGGATAATACCAGCACTGGACCACCAAACAGACACCATTATCCTTTTTTAATGAATATTCGGTTTTGGAATGTGTTTCGGCACTTCATCTTTATCCAACCATCGTACCAAATGCTTGGAATTGTCAAAAAGAATACATTTTTCATCACACATAACAATACGGTGTAGAAATGGTTCATCTTTATGTCATGACAGCAAAGCAAGGCAAGCTTCAAGATGATTTCTCCTCTGATGCTCATTTAATTCCTACAGAACTCATCTATCTGGCTTTTTTATCTTGCCGATTTGGTTCAAATGATCGATTATTGTTGGAATAGTAACGTCAAACCTTGCTGATAATTCACGCATAGGTTGAGATGGATTCGCTTCTACTACAGCTTTCCTGTTATCCACCTTGGTTCAGGTTGCCCACATGCCTCATTTTCAAGATTAAAATCTCCAGAACAGAACTTCTGGAACCATCAATGTACTATGTGTTCATTAGCCACATCCTTCCCAAACACTTTGCTAATATTTCAAGCTGTCTGTGCAGCATTGGTTCTACAAAGGAACTCATATTAAAAAATAACATCAATTTTTGATTTATTTATGGTTTCATAAAAATTGCTTTAAAAAATTTGAAAGATAATCACAATCCAAAAACTATACATTTGAAAGAATGAGAATATACATTCACAATAAAAATAAAACAAGTTGATGTCAAAGTGAAAATGTCAGAGATATTAACTGTTAAAACTAGTATTCAAGGAAACTGGACGTTTCATACTTAATGGCCTAATATTAAAACAAATTAACTAAATAATGTATTAAATATCTATAGAAAATTTGTGAAGATGAATTACCACAATAGAAAGTATCAATTTTCCTTTTCTTTCCTTCTCTTTACATTCCTTTTCTTTCTTTCTCCTTTTTTGGGGGATGGGAAGTTATTTGCTCACTTGTTTTTATTTTTAATCAACAAAATATTTAAAATCTCCTGAATTAATTATCTAAGTTTAGGTTAATTTAAATATATGCTGACTTTACCAATAAATATTTAACTTTGTTCTTTTCTTTTTTTTTTTTTTTGAGACAGAGTCTCACTGTGTTGCCTGGGCTAGAGTGAGTGCCGTGGCATCAGCCTAGCTCACAGCAACCTCAAACTCCTGGGCTCAAGCGATCTTCCTGCCTCAGCCTTCCCAGTAGCTGGGACTATAGGCATGCGCCACCATGCCAGGCTAATTTTTTCTATATACGTATATTTTAGTTGGCCAGATAATTTCTTTCTATTTTTAGTAGAGACGGGGTCTCGCTCTTGCTCAGGCTGGTCTCAAACTCCTGACCTCGAGCAATCCACCCGCCTCGGCCTCCCGGAGTGCTAGGATTACAGGCGTGAGCCACCGTGCCGGCCCTGTTCTTTTCTTTATAGAGTGACAATGGTAGATTTCCCTGAATGCAAATGAGAGTGGTAATTAATATCAAACGAGTTAAAGTCAAGTGGCCAAAGAAAATTGTTCTTTTAATATTGCTTACGGAAAACATAACTGAAAGTGATGCCATATTTTTTTATTATCTGCAGCTTTTTAAATGAGGATTTGATCTTCCAAGTTCTCGAAAACATCTGTACTTAATTCCTGGGAATTTGCAAGAATCACATTTAATCCCAGTTTGATCTGGGAAAAATGCAAAGTCTGTTTTTAAAATATGGCTGATTATAAGCCTCATAAATAGCAAAGAATGGGGGAAATAAAAATAAAGAATCAGATCAAGAAGATAAATATTAACCAGCTTAGGCCTTTATCTATGGTTGCAGGATCCAGAAGAATGCAAGTGCATTTAGTATATTTATACATCCGTGTGGCTTTGATGAGCCATTTATATCTTTTTAGTACTTTGAACTTTAAGTAAAAGGCACTATAAACATTCTTGTATCAATTCATGTTCTTTTAAAGGCAAATGTTATGTTCAGTATTCTATATTGCCCTATTTAATGTTTTGTAAATATCTGTTAAAAATAAACATTTGCTTCTACAAAGTGGAAAAGTAAATATTAATAGAATGCAAAGAGATATGCTGCTAAACCCGCTCTGCCAAAATGATATATAACATGATCGATGACCTCAGCTTTCATACTATAACATCCAGGAAATGTATTTTAGATCAAGTAACTTATTTAGCATTATAAAAATAAATAATAATAACCATTTTCCAGAAAGCTCTGTAAAGAACTCTTTCGAATTGTGTTTTCTAATAGTTGTAATCCTAAAATTTACATAATGAGTAATTTCTTACAGATTAATTCTGTTGCAAGAAAATCCTTTTAAACATGTTTATCTCTAATGGAATGAAAAATCAGTCAACTTACAGGACTCTGTGTGTCATGGGGAGATGGAATGTGTATTCTGCTCTTAAGGTATTTACAGTCTTGGAGAGAGAAGCATGGTGTGCCAAGGAGTGACTTGGGTGGGGATTAGTTTTAGCCACTCCTCATAATATCCATTAACCCCTTCACCTACACCAAAACCACTGTGCAGACCGTCCTCAACTTACCATGGTTTTTTGACTTTATGATGGCAAGAAAGTGATAATTCAGGAGAAACTGTACTTCCAGTCCCCATACAACCATTCTGTTTTTCACTTTCACTATAGTTTTCAATAAGTTACATGAGATATTCAACACTTTATTATAAAATAGCTTTTGTCTTAGATGATCTTGCCCAAATGTAGGCTAACGTTAAGTGTTCTGAGCATGTTTAAAGTAGACTAGGTTAAGCTATGATGTTCGGTAGGTGAGGTGTATTAAATACATTTTTGATTTAGAATATTTTCAACTTATAATGGGTTTGTCAGGACTTAACTCCATCATAAGTTGAGGAGCATCTATGTATAAACATACAATCTAAGTACAGCCGTCCTCGATATATGCAGGAGATTGGTTCCAGGACTGCCTGTGTCTACCCAAATTGGCAGGTACTCAAGTTCCACAGTCAGCCTTGCAGAACCTATGTATAGGAAAAGTTGGCCCTCTCTACGTGCAGGTTTTGCATCATCCAAATGCAGTATTTGCCTATGCAAATGCAGTATTTTCCATCTGTGTTTGGTTGGAAAAAATCCACATATAGTGATTGGACATACGAAGTTCAAACCCATGTTGTTCAAGGGTCAACTCTATTAAAAACCAGTGTGATTGTTGTGCAAAATCATCTTTGAGACAAATAGCCTACCACCCTTCTTTAGACGTAATTTTCATACCCTTATCCCAACCTCCTTTTTTTTAAAAAAAGTATCAATTGACAAATATTTTTTATGTCCTTATTAGATAGATGATAAATATAAAAAATATTGAAATATACGTTTCTTTGAACTTGTAATTTTTCCCCTTTTTTTAACTTTAAAAAAGTTGTGGTAAAAGATGTGTAACATCGAATTTGCCATTTTAACCATTTTCAAATGTATAATACAATGGCATTAAGTACATTCACATTGTTGTGCAACCATCACCACTACCCATCATCCCAAACTAAAACTCTGTACCCATTAAACAGCAAGTCCGCATTGCTTTCTTCTTCCCAGCCCTGGAAACCACTGTTATATTTTCTGTCTCTATAATTGGCTCTTCTGGGTACCTCATATCGGTGAACTCATACAATATTTGTCTTTTTAGTCTGGCTTGTTTCACTTAGCAGAATGTCTTCAAGGTTCATCCATGTTGTAGCATGTATCACAGTTTTCTTCCTGGGGTGAATAATGTTCCCTGACCTCTTTTATATGGAAAGTAGATTTAAAAAAAAAAAAAAACAGAAGTTTTGAACTGGAATGGGCCATAGAAATCATCCCATCCGATCTCTCTGCCCTTTTTTCTTTTTCTTATTTATGTTTACCCAAATGAGGAAAACAAGCCCCTGAGAGCTTAAGTCATATAGGCAAGATTATATACCTGGTTGGCTACACAGAGCCTAAAAACCAGCTTTCCTGTGGCCTAAAACAAAGGCTCTTTCTACCACACACCCTCCAGGCCCATACAGACAAGAAAAGATAAGTATTCAATGAGTTAATGCCACCAGTAAGTGTTGCAAGAATTCAGAAGGAAAGATAAATTGACCTGAGAATCTTTAATGACTGAAAAATGTTACATTTAAAAGGAAACATTCAAAATAGATTTGAAGATTAATAAGACTCTCAATTCTGATTAACAGTTATCAAAACTATAAATAATATTCTTCTGGAAAAGATTCTTCCTGGAAGCCATATGTCTGGTCTCTCTTTTTTTTTTCTGCCTTGAATTGTACATTAAATTTGTATATAGTTAAAGTAGCCATGCTGAATCTGCTTTTTTTAAATATTCTGTCTGACTTTAGGTTTCATTTGTGACACCACGATTGTTCTAAAAATATCTAATGAACAAAGTTTTTATTTAGTAAAAATGCTCCTAACTATGCAAAAGAGTAAAATAGGATCACTATCACATTTTAAAGTGTTTCTAAAAGATGGAATACTTTTTCATAATTTTCAAGTGAGCTCTGGGAAGTCTTTGAAATGCTAATGTGGAATACTTTTTATGCAGATCAACTTGTGGTCTTTTGCTGGTATTTATTTTTTTTTACCAAAAGGCAATATAAATTGACTCATAGCCAAACAAGGTTTCTCAGTTGCAGCCCTGGGATTCCCTGTTCTGCTCCTCAGTAACCAGTGAGGGCAGAGCTTACTGTTGCACTTGGTGTTTCCTTAAATTGCTGCATAAAAATTAGTTGAGCTACATTCCCTTTTCTCTGCCCAGATCTACTGAATCAGTATCTCCAGGGGAAAAGTCCAAAAATCTATATTTTTAGTAGGTGTCCCAATTAATTCTTGATTTTACTAATTTGGAAAACACTGCTTTAGCACAAGCTCCCATTTACAAGCTACCAGAACAACATTTGAGAACAAGGGACATCTTTGCAGCCTATTGCTTTGAACAGCGTAAGTGAGCAAAAACGTAGGTTAATGTGGTCCATTAGTAGCCTCGGTAGAGCTAGGGTAGACTGACCAGTTTAGAATGCTGTGTGTGTCAACAGTATTTGAAGGTTAGGGAGGAGGGAGGGAGAAATGGTAGGGTTAAATAGATGGGTGTACATATCCCACATTTAATGTCTTTTCTCACAAAACCAAATTTAACTTACTATTTGGGGCAATTTAATCAACAAAATTAATCTTGTTAAGGATAAGTCACCTCTAGACAAGAGAGTATTCTGATTTGGTGCTCAAAAAGTGTGGTTCAGTTGCCAGTCATTCAGATACATCTTTGATTTGCTTTTGTAAATGAATACAGAATATATGGAGACTTATATAAATAAATATGGGCCCATGTGCCTAACGGCACCTGGGTAACTCTGATAAAACCCAAATAAACAGCATGACAAGGATGAATTCTATATTTACAAAGCTAAGAGGAAATTCATCAGCCAACATTTATTGAACATCTCTGAGGTATACACTAAGGTATGGAAAATGAATAGTTTTCCAAAATGGTTGTACCAGTTTCATTCATGCCAGCAGGGTATAAAAGTTTCTGATGTTCTGTATCCTCACCAAAACTTAAAATTTTCAGTCATTTTATTTTGGTTATTCCACTGGATATGTAGTGGTATCCTGTTGAGATTTTAAGTTGCATCTTCCTGATTACTAATAAAGTAGACTATCATTCCATATATTTATTGGCTATTTGGATATCCTCTTTTATGAAGTGCCTATTCAAGTGTCTTGCCCTTGAACTGATTCTGAGAGGGTAAGTGGGCACGAGGTAGAGAAAGCAGGCAGAAGGGCCTTGCAGGCAGAAGGGCCTTGCAGCCAGAGGGAGCAGCCCGTGCAAATTTATGGTCTCCGTGCAAATTTATCGCCATTCTTCGGAGGATGAGTGAAAGACTGAATTGAGGATATGAATGGGGAGGGGTGTGGAGTCCAGGTACAGTGGGCAAAATGTGGGCTCTGTAGAAGTATCGGATTTTCTGCCAGAAAAAGGGAACCTCAACAAACGCTTTGACTCGCTGACCTGTTCACTCAAGACCGGTTCTGTTTTGTTGAGGGCCCTTCTCTATGTTGTCACACTTCTGTCACTGCGGACAACCAGGCTCTTCACACACGTACAGGCACCTTGGCCCTAGAACCCTCACAAAATATCCTGACAAAATATGCCTCTCTCATACAGACAGAAAAATGGCTCTCCCAAGCCATTCACAGATGGTCTGCTACGAAGCTGGAGTAGTCTCACAGACTCTAAGAGCCAAAGTTTCCACCCAGATGCCCAGAAACTGAAGCAATCAGATCTGGCCTACATAAAGGGACTTTATTCCGGATTACTCCAAGAATTACAAGTAGTTCCCAGGCTTTGGATTTAATGGACTAGTAAGTTTTCAGAAAAGGTTGCAGTGACCCATATAAACTTGCCAACCTCTTACTTTCTCAAGTAAGGACATGTGACTGTGGTTTCTGTGAGGTGGTATTTAATAGTCATAGCTGTCATTTATTATCTACTAAGTGCAAAGCTCTGTGCTGGGTACTTTTCCAGAAATAGCTCATTGATCTTTATGACGTCACACTGCAAGATAAGTATTATCTTCCTGTCACAGCTGAGGAGAGAGGCTCAGAGAGGCTGAGTGAATTACCTAATGCCACACAGCTGGTTAGTGGCAGAGCTAGGTTGTGAGCCCAGGTCTACCGGATTCCAAAGCCTGTGTCTTTTCCACTCTATTGTTTATCACATCTGAAATAGGTGTAAGTTATATAGATATGATTTTTAAACCTCTGATTTTCTGATGAGACCATAGGATGGCTAGAAATGGGAGTTTTATCTTTGTAGAGAGCTTTGGGTTTCCAAAAAAGTTTTAAGATCCTTTTTTTCATCTGGCCTACTTCCATTTTTTCAGTATTTCTCCAACTGGACTAGAAAATCCCACAAAAGCTAAAGACACCCTAATTCTATCTGACATGGTGACATAATTTTATGTTAATGTACAGACATACATTTGTTCTGGCGTGGTGAGGAATGAAACTTCTTTAAGCCTGTTTTGCTGAAATGTGACTTGAAATGTGTCGTAAGAAAAGTAAGCTTATGGGAGGTTGTGTCAGTGCTCACTGCATCATTAATTATTTGGCTGCTGGAGTGAGTAGCTCTTAGTGGGAAAGATTGCCTCACAGATCTGCCTTACTGACCACATAAATGGGGAAGAAAACCCTATCCCATTATTTTGACTGTTTGGCCCGAGAGCAAGTGACAAAGGAATAGATTATGTTCGCATTTGCTAAGATGACCAAAGCCTCTCTTTCAGGAGAGGTGTTATGGGTTGAACTGTGTTCCCCAGATGTCCATATGTTGAAGCCCTAAACCTCAGTACCTTAGAATGTACCTGTATTTGGAGATAGGACCTTTAAAAGTTACGTGAGGTCGTATAGATGGGCCTTAATCCAATCTGTCTGGTGTTCTTATACAAAGAGGGAGAGACACCAGAAGGTCCTGCCCACAGAGGAAAGGCCAGGAGAGGGCACAGTGAGAAGAGGCCATCTGCAAGCCAAGGAGCAAAGCCTCAGGAGAAACCAAAGCTGCCGACAGCTTGGTCTTGGACTCCCAGCCTCCAGGACTGTGAGAAAATAAAATTTTATTGTTTAAGCCACTCAGTCTTAAACAACAAACTAAAACCAGAAGAATTAGATATTAGAAGATAGGCATTAGAGTACCTCCTCCCTCCCCGCCCTCTTGACTGTTCAGGTGCGGTGAGAGTGGTCATTATTGAGGAAATAAAGCTTGGGTCCACAGAGGAGGGGAGCAGCTGTGCGGGAATTTACCAGGGCTAAGCTGAAGAGCTTTCTGTGTGAAGGAAGGGAGTGGTGGTGGTTCCTGGAGCTTGCAGCCAGCCTCAGTAGCTCACCTGAGTGTTCTTAAGACGTTGTAAGGAAAGTTTCATGGTTATCCACCAGTGTCGTTGGTACAATGTTCCTTTTCAGAAAAAAATTAATTGGTTTTAACAAAGGTGAATAACAATAGACAATACTGATACTGTTTATCTTCAAAAGCTTTCAAATTGGACTCCTTGAAATCCTCTTGCTGCTTTTAAGATAAAAAGCTACTTAGATACTGTTGGTTCATTGATTCTTTCCCCTTCACTTAGAGTAACCACAGAACATTTACTAAGAACTGAGAATTAAGGTTATGGAGTTTATACTCTCGGGGCCATATATTATACTGAGATATGCATGCATCTCTGTGGTTGTATATTATACATGACTTATAATTTTTGGCATGTATATGTCATATATGCCATAAATTATTTCTAAGTCAGAGTGCCTCAGCTTTATTATTAATGCAACTGTTTTTTTTTAATATTTAGATTCAAGTCCACTAGAGTGAATCTTTCACCATTTCATTCCTGAAATACAAGGCCTTTAAGTAGGCAGGTGTTTTTGTTTAAATTGTATCTACATCTTCTCTATCACCTGAAAGCTTTTTGTGTCATTACCATAGTCCCATTTTATCTGGACATTTGCCTCACCTCGATGAGTTGAGACACTCTGATACCATCATGCTTAATTGCCCCAAGCTACTTTAAAATGTTATTTCTTATTATAAAAGCACTATATATTTACTGTAGAATATTGGAAAATTACAGAAAAACATAATGGAAGAAAAAGTCCTCAACAATTCCACTACTCAGCCATAACTACCATTAAAACTTTACCTATTAGTCTTTCTTTCAATCTGTCTCTGTTATGTGTATAAACACAAATTGGTAACATACCATCAAATTATATTAATATATGGTCATAGGTAATTTTTTCACTTAACATAATTGCATTAACATATTTCTAATTATTAAATATTCTTCAGAAACATGATTTTACTGACTGCATAGTATTCTATCTTATGTTTTACCAATATTTAAGATTTGTCTTCAACTTGTTGCTACCATACATGTTATCAATCCTCCTTGTGCAGAAATATTTTAACTCTGACTTCCTTAACACAGATTAAGGAAAGATGGGTTCCTGACCAAAAAGGCAGTAACATCTGTGGGAATCTTGGTACATTTTTGTCAGATCACTGCCTGGGACCTACCTGTTTGAATGCCCGTTAGCAGAGCATCAGCACCTGTTTCACCACGCCACCCCCGAGAATGAATGTTAACTTTAAAACATATAATAGAGAGGATGTCTTGTTGCTTTTATGCACTTTCCTTTTATTACTACTGAGCTTGGACATCTCATGGTGGTTGACCCATAATCTTAAGAAGAAAAGAACTTTTTTTTTTTAAGCAAACTCGAGACAAACCAACTATGACAGTTCCAAAGTAACTCCATTGCATTGGCATCTTTATAGTTGCACTAATTCTCAGCCTCCTAGAGTCCATTAAGGGAACAAGGAAACTTTTTATTATCATAGTAAAGAGCCCAGGCTACTGTGTATGACTGATTCCACGCCCTGCCGTTTAATCTTGTGTAACCTGAAGAAGTTACATAACCTCTTTAAGCTTCAGTTTCTTTAACTATAAAACAGGGCTGATAATCCTCACAATAATGAGATAGGAATTACTCAAGCTTTCAGTAACAGGTAGCTTCTATTAAAAATGAGAAATGTTTCTCTCCTAATTGCAACATAAGCCCAATAGATATATCGAGGTATGGTAGCATAACACTCTTAAAAGCCAGAACTTTTCAAGTCCCAACAAGTTTGCATGTTTCACTTCATGTTATTATTTAAACTTAGCAGAGGAGCAGCACAGATAATGGGACTTTTTAAAATGGGGTTCAGGGGAGTTGGCTATGAAATGGCTTGTGCTGCCAGTCCAAGAATGGTCTTAGAATCTTGCAGGACACACAGTGCTTTCTTGTGTGGTACTTACTACTTTAGAAAGTTGCCCAAAAACTATAGCACAAATCCTCTCCCACTTCTCTTTTCTTCCCACAGGGTGACAGAACGTGCAGTACTTCAGTACTGCTGCTAAGCCTATGTGACAATTCTAAGGTCATTACAAGAATTTGGCTTTCCTTTGACATTGTGGTGTATGTCCACCTGCTTGCCTGTCTAGCGATTTATGAATATAATGTAGATTCTGCTTCAAAGATTTTTATTTCAGTGATAATTCAGTTCTTTGTGTAATGTATTTTTGAGAGTGCAAGTATTTTTTAAGATTTTAAAAAATACATTTCAAACTTTAGATTATATCTGTAGTCTTCCACGCTGAAGATGTGAACGGGATGTATGCTAACTAGCTGTTCACCAGGCTGACCAAGTTGACTGCCAGATGGGTTGTTAGCAGTGCCGGAGGTACCCTGACAGCAGGCTCTGAACTGCTTTCTCTTTCACATTCTGGTACTTTTTCAGCTGACAGCCCAGAGAGTGGGTACTGATTCCGCTAGCAGCTGCAACTGAAAAGCAAGGTTCAGACATGTCCGATATCCTCCGGGAGCTGCTCCGGGTCTCTGAGAAAGCTGCCAACATTGCCCGGGCGTGCAGGCAGCAGGAAGCCCTCTTCCAGCTGCTGATTGAAGAAAAGAAAGAGGGAGAAAAGAACAAGAAGTTTGCAGTTGATTTCAAGACCTTGGCCGATGTACTGGTACAGGAAGTTATAAAACAGAATATGGAGAACAAGGTAAGAAAGGTCACAGCCAAGGTAATTGCAAAATACTTGCCTGTGTGGCTTTTTTCCCCCTCATAGAAAGCATGCCTTTTACTCCCCTCACCCCCTCAGAATACTAGCATCTTGGATTCAAATAAATGTCTTGGGGTTTTTTTCCTCCCTTGTTTTGATATGATATTAATAAAATGTTCATTGCAGAAAATCTTTAAAATACAGAGAGGTAAAGAGGGAAATAAAAATCACTCACAATTCTAACACCTAGAGATAAACATTTTGATATAGAACCTTTCATTTATTAACGAGTTTCTTAATAAATAATGTTCTCTAGAAAATAAGCAAAAATGAGAATCCTCTTAATCTCATCACTAGAGAAAAACCACAGCTATGTTTTGTTAAATATTGTTAGAACATTTTCCTTCTACTTGTATGTGTGTGCATGACGTGTACGATTTATTTCAACAGAAATGAGAGCACATTGTTTCATAACCTGATTTTTTTTAACTTGATATATTAAGTCATACCTTTTGGACTTAGTCATTTATATAATAATTGCCCTAGTTATGGGATTGTGGCTGGAGACTTAAAGTCTCACTTTATTCTAGAAGAAAAACATTCTTTATAACAAACAATGATTGTCATTCTAAGTATCTTGAGCTGACTGGGGAAATAAACTGTGTTTCTAAGTTGTAGTAATAATAATACTAGCAGGACTTATACATGCTGACCATGTGCTAGGCACTGTTCTAGGGGCTTTAAATATATTAACTTAAGTCTTATAACAATTTTATGATGTAAGAACTGTTATTCCAATGTAGTGGATGAAAAAGGGAGGCACAGAGAACTTAAGTAACTTGCCTAAGGTTCCACAGCAAGTGAATGGTAGGACCAGTTTTTCGACACAGTTTTAGTCAGAATAGCTCCAGAATCTGTTCTTTGTACTACTATATTGCCTTTTATATGATAATCTAATAGTTATTTTTTTTAGATTTGGGAAGATAGAACTTCATTATAGCATTATAAAAATATTAGAATAGTTTCTATGAAATTATCAAAATACTAGGAATCATCTAGAATCATTTCAGTGAAATCTTGACCATAAGCAGGAGAAGAGAATAAATGACATCGTGAAATCTCTACAAACTGCACTTTTTCATGCTGTTTAATACCTGGCTCCAATAAACTTAATGAAGCGAGTTTATTTTTGTTTCTTACTTATCAATATAGTTGAATGCAAAAGATAGTTAAGCAACTAGATTAGAAATGTACCAACATTAATTTTTATGGGCTAATACTTCAAAGCATTATAACAAGTTCAGGAAATTGTTCATTTATGAATTGTTTCCCATTTTGGCTATAAAAATATCTTTATCTCATGCCTCAGGAACAGGTCTTTAAGCAGGCTGGAGAGATGGAGCTTCCGTCCTCAATGAATGGGCTGGTTGGCAGCCCTTGTTGACTTGTACTGTCCTGCAAAAGAGAAAAAAAAAAAGTGGTCATGGACATTATTAAAGCTATTGGCCATCTGCAAATGACTAAGTTCAAATATTTGAAGCATTTCCTTTTGTTCCCTAAGAACATCATGCATATCATAATTCACACATTCTGAGAAAAATTATCTTTACTACAAAGATCAGAAGCAAAATGTATCAAAAGCTTCCTGATCATACAGAGATGAGAAAATTCTTACTTGATTCCATTTATTCACTCTATATTGATGCTTAAAATATTGGCAAATAAAATATTTCCCTTTTTTCTATATCACCTTCCTAGCTTGATGGCTAATGATACTTCCAACAGGTGAGGAAGCATACACCTGAAAATAAACAAAATCTAATGTTATCCTCTAATCCCTTGTATCCAGGCTCAAATAAAAATTTTAGGTACTTGATCAACAATATTAACTCATATAAGCTACTAGGGTGTTGCTTAAATTAAAACATCTCCTTTGCAGACATTCTAGTTCTATGGCCCTTGAGTAGAGGATGAAGTTTGTAGAAGTACTTCTGCAAACTGTACAGGACATAAGGAAACTAGACATTCAGTATGATTTGGACTCCCTAGAGAGGCAAAGGAGCAGGAAAATTAAGCACTGAACCAGGCTGACTTCATTTTTTTAATACTTGGATTGGTTTCTAGAACTGGAAATTTTAGAATTTCAGAACTAATTGTGCTGTTTAATTTGAAATATAAAATTAATCTGTTCAGAATTGAACATGTGGGTTTTGTTTTGTTTTTGTTTTTTTTTGTCATACTCTGAATCATTCAGTTTCCAGGCTTGGAAAAAAATATTTTTGGAGAAGAATCCAATGAGTTTACTAATGATTTGGGTAAGTATAAGAATCTTAATGTGTTTTTGTAACTTAATTATCATATGGTATTCTAATCTCCAATTTATATAATAAAAGGTTTGGAAGCCTTTTAATAGAAATATATTTGGATGTTAAGGTTCATTCAATTTCTACCTCAGAATATCATGTCATTTAACTTAGATAGAAAAATGTAGCCTCTTAGAATAACTTGGTAAGTCCATGTATCGTTTTAGATATCAGTCTGTGGATTTAGAGAATTTATGGTTTTTGGGAAAATTGTATGGCCCTTTGGAAATCTAATGTAAGTTATCAATGTCCCAAAATGTACATGACATAATTTCAGACCCAAGGTTTAAATCCATTTGTGAACTCCCTGGGGAGCCCATGGTCCTTGGCTAAGAGTGTAGAGCAGGCCCTGGCCCTGAAACACTGTGTGGTCTTGAGCAAATCACCTCATCATTTCCCTGGGTTTCAGAACCTCTGTAAAATACTTGAACTAACAAAAAGGTTCCTTTTAGTTCCAAGTTTTCGGTCTTATTTATTTAGTTTCCTGTGGGCCAGATTCTCCTGTGATGGACCTCCATATTCCTTTGTGGTATAGAGGACATCATCACAATCTCCATCTGATTCTTTTCAGAGAAACATTTTTTTAGTTTGGGTTTTTTGTTTGTTTAATGGTTAAAGACTAAAATAGTGAACTATAAATACTGATCGTATAACTAATAAATATCTAGAGGCACATTCACAAAGAAAAAATGAATTTCTAGATGAACTGAATTTTTTAGTTTCCTTCATTGACTATGTATTAAGATGCACTGGCTATGTATGCTAGTTCTGTGACATTCAGTAAGAAGAGAGATCTTGTTTAAACCTTTGAAGGTTTAAAAAAAAAAACAACTCTTGTGGGATTTCTTATGTCAATCACATTTAAAATCCTACATTTGGACCAGGTGTGGTGGCTCTCGCCTTAATCCTAGAATTCAGAGACGCCAAGGCAGGAGGATTGCTTGAGGCCAGGAGTTCGAGACCAGCCTGAGCAAGACTGAGACGCCCATCTCTATAAGAAACAGATTAGTTGGGTATGGTGACTCCAGCTACTCTGGAGGCTGAGGCAGGAGGATCACTTGAGCCCAGGAGTTTGAGGTCACAGTGAGCTGTGACGATGCCAACTGCACTCCAGCCTGGGTGACAGAGTGAGACCCTCTCTCCAAAAAAAGCTACATTTGACTACTTGTTAAACAGCTATTTTAATGTTTCATTTATCTAGAATTAAAGAGACAATCCATTTTCCTGTTTGTTGAAAGGACAGAGAATCGTGGAGAGAAGAGAGGAGGCGGCATATGATGTCAGTGCAGGCAGGAGCAGATCACAGGAAGGAGTTTGGATTTCCCTCTAAATGTGATGGGAAGCCACAAATTTTAAGCAAAGGAGTGACATGATATGATTTGCTCCTTTGAATGATCCCATGACTTTTACTGGGCCCAAAGTAGGTGTTAAGTGGAAATTCTTAGCATTATTATTCCCTAACTCTAACAGTCTAATTAAACTTGAATTTAATTGAATATTTTATGCTGATTCATTCATCATTGTAATAGATTCATACTGTGCTTCCCAAACTTTACTGATCCTATAATTACCTCAGGATCTTGTTAAAATTCAGTAGGTCTGGGGTGGGGCCTGAGGTTCTGAATTTCTAATAAGCTCTCAGGTGATGCAGACACCTGGTCCTCGGAATAGATAGAATAGGCAGGAGTATTTGTCTATATACCTAAAAGGCCCAAAGTGCCATGCTTTCTTAATTTTTAAGTGTTTTTGTTCATTGCCATCACTTTTTGTTGCTATTCATTTGTCTATTTTTACCAGCCTCTTCCCTCACTTCTATTTGGAGCTGGGAAAGAGACTAACCAAGGGTCTAAGAAGCACGTTTAAAGTGGTGGTAGGCTGGGCGCAGTGGCTCGTGCCTGTAATCCCACAGGGAGGCTGAGGTGGGAGGATCCCTTGAGCCCAGCACTTCAAGGCTACAGTGAGCTATGATCATACCACTGCACTCCAGTCTGGACAACAGAGTGGGACCCCTGTCTCCAAAAGAGAAGGGAGGGAGATGGGCTATCATCTGGACTCAGTAACTTCTGGTTTCATCTGGAGAAGCAGCTTTGCTTATGTTCTCATTCTCAGGTCTCACAGAAGAGAGCTATTTCTATGCATATCATTTAGAGTCAGAGTTTTACTACATTTAAAGATTAGTACACTTCATCTTTTATTACTTAGCATAAACAATTTTCAGTTAAAAGCAGTATCATAGTGAGTAGAAGTACTTCAGTGTGCTGATAAAACCTCTGTTCTTTTCAATAACGTATTCAGGCATGAACAGGATGACCTATATATATAATGAAAGTCAAGGTAAAAATAAGTAAATAAAAGATTAATGATCAATGATTCAGAGATTCTTAATTGGTCTATGTATCCCTTAAATTGGATACAAATTGTGCCCATGTGGACATTTTTCTGGGGAGGTCTTTTGATTCCTGGAACCCAGGTTAAGTGCATGAGTGGCCACTGGGCATCTTTGATTTTTACAAAGTCCCCCAGGTGCTTCTGGCAGTCAGTGGGCTTAGGAACCACTGGCATGGAGATATTGCCCTCACCTAATCTAAGTGCACAGCTTTCTTGGCCTTTCTCCACTGAAACCCTTGAAATACAATGGCTTTTAGTTTGTCTTTACTCTAGGGGAGAAGATTACCTTGAGACTCTGTTCAACAGAGGAAGAAACAGTAGAGCTGCTTAGCAAAGTCCTTAATGGTAACAAGTTGGCATCTGAAGCATTAGCCAAGGTTGTTCATCAGGATGTTGCCTTCACTGACCCAACTCTGGATTCAATAGAGATCGACATTCCACAGGACATTTTGGGAATTTGGGTGGATCCCATAGGTAAGTGTAGGAGAGTATGTTTGCTTTCATTTATTTCTTCTTATAGTCACAATCTTTTTTTGCTTTTAAAAATAAAAATTGGGAGTGTAGTTTAACTCTCCTAGAAGTTTTTAAAATTATAAAGTTTTAAAATGATAAGCATTGAGGTGTATGTGTTATATATATATTGCTGTGTACACATACATATATACGTATCTAACAGATATGTGTGTACATACCACATGTACATATATACAGGCACATATACAAAGATGAATTAACTCATCTTTAAAAGACTTTGAGGCTAGATTGGTAAATAAATAAGAGATGATGGCAATTGAACACACGTGCTATTTAAAGAGCAATTAGCTCCAGCAGATTGTTGCCATATGGCAGTACAGGCCAGATCTTCAGATTTTTTTAAAGAGAAACCAAAAATCCAGGTTTTTAAGTCTGATATCCCAATTTTTAACCATTGGTTGCTAATTCAATTAAACAATCAAAAACACTGTACGGCTGAGGCAAAACACAGCTGAATGTGACTCATGAACAGTCAGTTTATGAGCCCTGGCTAAACCTTACCATTATTTTTTGTCATTATTGTGGTAGAACCATCATCTATAACTCATTGTTTTAAAAATGTAGCCCTTATCCTTGATAGTGCTATTAATACAAAGGCCTGGGTATTCGTTTTAAGAATTACCCCTCCTTTTTTTTCCCACCTCCCTGACATACTCCACCCAACACAATGAGACCATTCACTATGCTGAACCCCCCCCCCAACCTTTACCATCCTACAAGCACATTACCATGTTATAGAAATGGGTTTAGTCATCAGACAATTATATAACATGCAGCCAAAGGTTATATATGGAACCTAAGAATCTTCCCTAAAATCTTTTATCTCTTAAGGGTAAATTGGCATCAGGTATGGTTTCTGAGGGATGAGGATCTCCTGTTTCTTGTTTCCACCCTGAATTGATTCCATTTCCTAGCTCTTTGGATCTTTTGCCAGGCACATCCTGAACTGTGTGTAGGTCACTAGATGCTGGCAGTCAACCGCTGGCATATACGTCTCTTAAGGGGAAACCTAACTCCTCTGCCTCTTCTTCACAGGAGCACCTTCATTTCTTCCTTTTGTGCCATCATTGTCTTTCTCCCTTCTAACTTGAGTCAAATAATAATAATAAAAGATAATTGTACCTATGATAGATTCCTGGAATGAGGCTTTTCCATCTCACATTGTACTGGTCCTTTGATTAGTAACAGTTCTAAAATAATTCCACCAGTTATCCTGAGTTATTAGCTTTTCAGTGCTTTTGACAAGTGACATATATTTGAGTGCTTATCATTTGCAAGGGGCTATGCTAGATGCCACAGGAACTATAATCATGTCCTCTCCCCTCAAGAGTTCTCAGAGTCAGGAAATGCAATTTAAGCCATTTAAAAGTAAAATACAAGTGGTCAAATAACAATTCAATACAAGTAACATCTAAAGGTAAAACCTGATTGGTCACCAAATCAGTAGAAGAGAGAAATGACATAGGACAGAGTTTATAGATGTATCCATCATTATCTTCCAAATAATCTTTACCTAAATCCAAATACACCTGCTTCATTTTTCAGATTCGACTTACCAGTATATAAAAGGTTCTGCTGACGTCAAGCCCAACCAAGGAATCTTTCCCTATGGACTTCAATGTGTCACCGTTTTAGTTGGTGTCTATGACAGACAGACAGGGGTGCCCCTGATGGGGGTCATCAACCAGCCCTTTGTGTCACAAGACCAAAACACCCTCAGGTAAAAGACAGATGTTTTGGGTACAGTATGGTTTTCAGAACTTATGACTTCAGCTTTGCTCATTGTGTCAGGATTATCAATCACTACATGATATTCCTGTGACTCAATCCACTGGGGTGTTCCCATTAAAAGTCTGCATGTTGGGATTAAGCTCCTTTCTATTTTCAATCCTGGATGTAGCATAATTTTATTTGGGGCCATGTACATGTTGGTAGAAATTCAGAGAAATACTATCTTGAAGAAATCATGGCAATCCTGTTCCCTGTTTCTAGAATCCACTCAAAACCAGATGAATAGAATGGTGGTAACACTGCCTTCCAATACATGTGGAACAAGACAGATGTTATCACCGTATAGTCAGTTGAACTTTTGTGTAATTTTAGAAGAAATTCAAAATAAAATGTGAAAATTATCGAAGGAAAAGATTGGTAGGTATGGCCAGAATTAGAACCTAATTATGGCGTAACTGCTTATAAATGTCGTCAGCATCACTTCCCTTTCTGCCTCCCCCTTCCTCACCCTTCCATGGGCTCTGGAACAGAGCATAGAGGACGGCCAGGACCCAGTGCCTCTGATCCGTGGCCCGTGCTTTGGGGTTGACTCCAGGGCATAGCAGAGTCCAGCTGAAAGAAGCAGCTTCAAGTTTTTATTGAAATAAGTCATATTTTTACATTCATATAGGACTATATATTTTTGTTGAACTTTGAGTTGCTTCAGGTAAGAATTATTTGTTCTTTAATAGTCGTAAGTTTACAACTCCAAAATTTTGATATTTTTCCTCTGCCTCTTCCAAACCAAAAATGTGTCTCTGTTACCTTTTAAAGATCATTAAGATATTAAAAAGAATTGGGGCAATATCAGACATAATTGTGGCCTAGAAATGGAAGTGGTCAACTAAGTAGTTGCACAGATTCTGGACAGAGACTGTCTGGGTTTGAAAGCAGGTTCTACCACTCACTAGCTGAGTGGGCCTCAGCAAGTCATTTGCATTCTCTAAGCCTCTGTTTCCTCATCTCTACATAGAATAAATTACCCAACATAGGTAGTAAGTTAACCATCAATAAGTGGAAGGTGCTATTATTGTTACCAACAATACTATTATGAGTCCATCTCTCTTGGTCGTAGAAACCAAAGTGAAACTAGTCAATGAGAGAATGAAAAGATGTTACCAAATGAAGAAAATCTTGTTATAGGATTGTGAAAGATTTGCAGATTGAAAAGAGCTATTTATCTGTTCATCTTTTGCCCTATTAAATTTTAAATGCCAAGAGTGACGATGCAGTTTTGCAGCGGTTCTGGAAGCTGGAAATTCCACAAATATTTTAGGGCTGCCCTACATTGATGTGATAATGAGGTAAAACTAAAAGCATTCCTAACTCTGCAACAACTCAGGCAGCTGCATGCCTGTGAGTAACTTCTAGGAATAAACTAGCTACTTGATGTCTCTTACTAGGCTTAAGGGCATTAAGACTCACTGTGTTATGATATCATTTTTATATCAAGTTTGAAAGCAACATGAATAATAGAAAACAAATGTGATAATCACCTCCAACTGAAATCTTCCTTCTACAGGTGGAAAGGACAGTGCTACTGGGGCCTTTCTTACATGGGGACCAACATCCATTCACAGCAGCACGCCACCTCTGAAAGAAGCGGCAGTGAGACTCAGCCTGGGAACATCAGCTCTGAAGCAGAATTCTCCCACCATTTTTCAGCAGTCATTAGTACAAGCGAAAAAGAGACTATCAAAGCCTCATTGTCACGTGTGTGTGGAGAGAGCGTATTTGGGGCCGCTGGGGCTGGTTACAAGAGCCTTTGTGTTGTCCAAGGCCTTGTTGACATTTACATCTTTTCAGAAGATACCACATTCAAGTGGGACTCTTGTGCTGCTCATGCCATACTGCGGGCCATGGGAGGGGGAATAGTAGACTTGAAAGAATGCTTAGAAACAAATCCCGAAACGGGGCTCGATTTGCCACAGTTGGTGTACCACGTGGAAAACGAGGGCGCTACTGGGGTGGATCGGTGGGCCAACAAGGGAGGACTGATTGCATACAGATCCAGGAAGCGGCTAGAGACGTTCCTGAGTCTCCTCATCCAAAACCTGGAACCTGCAGAGACGCAGACATAGCTGGACTCGACCTCAGTTATATATAAACCGAACTGTGAAGCTATTTCCCATTATCTGTCTTTTGAGATAGCTTTGTCCTATTGCTGGTTAACATTCACCTTCCTCTCTGAGGAGCATTTTTCCATTACGTGTTCATAATATTAACTTCAATAAATTAATATTCATGCAGCAATTAAATTGATACATGAAATTCTTACAGTAAATATTATGCCATTAGGAGTCCTTGAAACATTTCAGTAAAATATTGAAGAGAGGAAAAAAAACCTGTTCAATTAAACTACTCCAAACATCTAAATGATAGGAGAAATGTCTCTGAAATATAAGAGAATACAAGAGGGGGTTGCTTGGGTTTTGTTTCCTGTCTTGAAGAGAAATCTGCAGTTACAGCCTATTGGCAGAACATTTAGAACTGCAAATTTGCATAATTTAGCCACGTTCATGTACTTTCAACAGTATTCTGTGTTTCTTGTAGGAAGGAAAGCCTGGAGCACTGTGGGCTCCCCGCTTTGCAGAGACAGGGAGGGAGGGACAGGGGCACCCACACACGGAGGGAGAAGGACAGGGACACAGAGTGAGAGAAACACAGAGATACACACACAGAGTGAGACACAAACACAAACACTCCATTTCTGTAGGTGAGACAGAAGGTGATGCAATTATTTGCATATTTACTACATTCCACCAAAAACAAGAGGTAGGGTTTAGATATATATTAATGTGACCCTTGTGTCTACCAGCATCCCATGGTGAATGTTCTCTGAGGTGGACACCCGACCACTTTTTCTGTTCTCCGTAGCAGCCTGGTAACCAGGTTGGGCCAGCTGGAGGGCACAAACCCTCAGCTCTGACTTCTTTCCGCCCTGCGCCCTCTGGGGGCCAAAGGATGTTTCTACAGATACTTTTTCTACAATTAGAAATGAATGAAAGTAAGTCAAACTCTTTTTTTCCTAATGTCCTTAAACTTTAAACAAAATTTTAATTGACAGATCAAAATTGTATATTTATGATGTTTTGAAATATACATACAATGTGAAACGGCTAAATCAAGCTAATTAACATATGCATTACCTCACTTTTTGTGTAGTTAGAATATGTAAACTCTGTTAGCAATTTTCAGGTATATCATACATTGTTATTAAATACAGTCACTATTAACTATAGCAGAGCCTAAATCAAATCCATCATGGATGCTAATCCACCATGCTAACTTGTGATTAATCCCAGTTCCAGGAATGCCTCTAAGATTTGTATTTTATCTAGTTCGCCTTTTAGGTCAGGACAAGATGTTATCATTTGCCCTTCACATTCCCTCTGAAGCACATATACCCTTTCTCCATGGTACATAAGCCCCGTGTACGGCCCCGTGTACAGGGCAGGGATCCACAATCTCTTGGCCACCTGAGACATGGCTTCTGTTCTTAAGTCCTTATTAAAAGTTTCTTCCTGAGAAACTGGATTTGTCAGCCTCCTTCTTGGGCCTCAGCTCCCTCAGCATTTGGGGATCGGTTTGCATTCACCTGCTCACTGTGGAAGATCACCATGTTGTGCAATAGATCTTTTGAATTTATTCCTTCTGTCTAACTAAAATTTTGTGTTCTTTGACCAAAATCTGCAAAACTCCCCCAATCCCTCAGCCCCTAGGAACCACCATTCTACTGTCTGCTTCTATGAGTTCGACATTTTTGGAGTCCACATATAAAGTGAGATCATGTGGTATTTGTCTTTCTGTGCCTGGCTTATTTCATTTAATATAATGTCCTTTGGGTTTACCCATGTTTCATAAATGACAGGATTTTGGTCTTTTTTTTAATGGCTGAATAGTATCCCATTGTGTGTATATACCATAATTTCTTTATCTATTCATCCACTGGTGGATGCTTAGGTTGATTCCATATCTTGACTATTGTGAGTAATGCTGCAGTGAACATGGGAGTGCAGATATCTCTCCTGCATTCTGATTTCATTTTCTTAGTCAATGTTTTTTAATAGTATTTTGTTACATTCAGAAGATTCATTAATTTATTTAGTGATAGTTTTTTAAAAGTCTACATTGTGCTTTGTGATCATGGGTTCTCAAGCTGTATATTCTTATCACAGTCTAATTGTAAAGGTTAAGTCAAGGTGAATTCATTCTTCACAAACACATTAGAAATGAAAACCCAGGACCCTCACTCCCATATGCACCAGAATGGAGAAATAGGATATGGTTTAAGGAAAAGCATTTGCTGTCAGTATGAACATTTTTAGCATATGTAAATTATCAATAACATGCAATGTAACCAGTCACCTTCAAGGCGATCTGAACAGTTTCTCAATTGGAGGGGAAAAAAGCTGGAGAGAAAAGGGAATCAAATATATTATGTGAACATCTATACACTCAGTGTCAATCTCTACAGAAAAGCCAAGGCCCTTTCTTTAAGCATCTGTCTGTTGATAGGTCTGCATTGTTTTTCTTGCCTAACCCACAGCTGAACGGTATGATTTCTAGTTTTAATTTCTTTAAAGGAAGAACTTAAAAATATTTGCAGCCCAAGTGCCGTGGCTCTCGCCTATAATCCTAGCACTTTGGAGGCTGAGGCAGGAGGATCAATGGCTTGAGCCCAGGAGTTTGAGACCAGCCTGAGCAATATAGCCAGACCCCGTCACTACAAAAAAATAGAAAATTTAGCCCAGGTGTGGTGGCATATGCCTGTAGTCCCAGCCACTCTGAAGGTTGAGGCAGGAGAACTGCTTGAGCTCAGGAGTTTGAGATTGCTATGAGCTATGGTGACACCACTGCACTCTAGCCTGGGCAACAGAGCAAGACCCTGCCTCAAAAAAAAAAAAAAATTCCAAAGCAATCCAAGGACATAATCATTCTGGATTTTATAATTTTTCCCTCTATTATTATAGTTGTTTCTTATTCAATAATGCTTTTTGAGGACTCTTCTTTACCGACACTTACCAAAGCCTCCAATTCTTTGTTTTCAAACTCATGTTCCATTATTTAACATTATATTTCATTAATCAGTTTAGTTATTAAAAGTAAAATTGTAATGTAGAGTTTTGGAAAGAAGTCAACAACTGTTGGTACACAGACGACTCATTTGTTGGGACCAGGAGTTGCAGGTAGTAATAGAGGGATGTTCTAGAGAGGAGCCTCTTGGCCATGAAGTTCAGGTGTCTTTTGCATTAGTTTTAGAGGATGACAGACAGAGGGATTCATCTGCCAGGTCACTTAGATGGAGAGTGGTAAAAAGAGAGCTTCAACTGCACATCAATAAAAGCAGTCTCTGGGAATGCAAGTCAACGTCTATTGCTCTCTTGCTCTCCCAACCCACATTCAATCATTCAGGAAACCCTCTTGGCTCCACTTTCAAAACATATCCAGAATTCAATCATTTCTCATCACTCTCCTACCCCTCACCCTGCCCCAGGCCCTCTTCATGCCTCACCTGGATTATTGCAATAAACTCCTATCTTGCCTCCATTCTGTTCATTCTCAACACAGAAGCCAGAGTGGACCTTTTCAAACATACCTCAGATCATGTCTCTGTTCTGTTCAAAACCCTCCAAATGGTTCCTCAACTCTCTCAGGGTAGAAGTCAAGTCCTTACCTAGCCTATAAGGCCCACCAGACACCCTTCCTACTCACCCATGGAGTAGGAATTCATCTGCTCTTACTCTCTGCCCTGGTCTAAATGTTTGTGTCCCTCTCCCACCAAATTTATATGTTGAAATCCTAACCCCCAAGGTGATGGTGTTAGGAGAGCTGATCAGCTCATGAAGGTGGAGCCCTTATGAGTGGGATTAGTGCCCGTATAAAGGAGGCCTGAGAGAGACCCCGCACGCCTTTCACCATGTCAGGACACAGCAAGCAGGCCCTTACCAGACACTGAATCTACCTTGATCCTGGACTTCCCAGCCTCTAGGACTGTGAGAAATAAATTTCTGTCATTTATAAGCTACCCAGTTTATGGTGTTTTGTTATGGCAGCCCAATGAACCAAGGCAGTCTCCGTCTTGCTCACACTGTTCCAGCCACACTGCCTTTCTTGCTGCGCCCTGAACTTGCCGAGCATGCTCCCTTCTCCAATAGCACTTGCTATTCTTTCTAACTGCAAAGCTCTCTCCAGATGTGGACATGGTTCCCTCCCTCAGCTCCATCAAAACTTTGTTCAAATGTCGCTGCGTCAGTATGATCCTCACTTATCACTCTGTTGCAACCCACATTCTCTCTACCCCATCCTGCACATCCTGTCCCCTTCCCTGCTTTTCCCCATAGCACCTACTGCCTTCTAATAGAAGTTACCGTTCATTTCATCTGTCTCCCTCTCCAGAATGTTAGTTCCACAAGGGCAGAGATTTTCATATGTCACGTGCTATGGTTTGGTATGTTTTTTTGTCCCTAGCAACTTATGTTGCAATTTGATCCCCAGTGTGGTGGCATTGGGAGGTATCTGAGTCACAAGAGCAGATACCTTATGAATGGCTGGATGCCATTCTCCAGGTAGTCGTGAGTGAGTTCTCACTCTCACAAGACTGGATTGGTTCTCAGGGGATGGATTAGCTCCTGGAGAGCTAGTTGTTAATAAAAAGCCCGGCCCCTCCTCCTCTATGCTTCCTCCTCTCTCGCTAGGCTTTGCCTTCCACCACGAGTTCAAGCAGCCTGAGGCCCTCACCCGGTGCAGATGCCCAATCTCAATCTTTACAACCATCAGAGTCATGAGCCAAATAAACATTTTTTAGTGAAGACAAAGGCTGTTTCAAGAACCTTTTGTTTTAGCTAAAGTACCATGTGTTACGTGGGTAGTGAGTTACAATATAAGGACCACCTGGTCTGAGGAGGCAGGGCCACCTTCCTTGATATTTAGTAAGTATTGCCTAGAAAAAAAGTACTTAATAAATTACTCTGGTGGCTGATATACAATTGTAAGAATCCTTGTCTTCAGACTTGAGCAGACATGAGGGTACAAAGCTTTGAACTAAGAGATACAGCCTAAAACAGGTAACAAGTAACAGAAATAAGGGTGAAAGAACTGTTTCCTAGCAACAGGGCAAGGTACTCAGTCATAAGCCAACCAGCTGTTTCACTTAAACATTGTCCAGTACTGAGTTTCACTGTTAGACATCTCTATAACTCAAGTTTTGCAGTGAACCATAGTTTCAAATTTTGGAATAAAATAGCTTAACTTGAGACTTGATGAATATTATAAAGCAGTAGTTCATGAAGGAACTAAGTTCACTAATAAAAGTAATTAGCAAATATTTAATAGTTTTTTTCCTAGGTCCTATCCGTAAGTCACTCATTTGTATTTTGTTCTTTAGTTTCTTGCATTTCCCATGTTATAACTATCTATTTATTCCTTCTTCCATGCAATCACATATTACTGTACTTTCACTAACTGATTTAAAATCTGCTAAAAATATATGATTATGGGATAATTCTTGTCCACCACTTTGCTTTAATAGACCAAAGTGAACCACAGATGAAACATGATATAGATCTTGCTACCAAGAAAAGAGTAAGAATTGGTATAAAGGAAACAGCATGTGTTTTGAAGTTAAGTGGATCTGGACTCACCGCTACCTACTATGTGCTCTTGTTAGTTACTAAGCCATGTAACCTCTTTGAATTCCAGTTTCTTCATCTGGTAAAATGATTTATGCCATCTCCTGGGAATATTTGTAAGAAGCAAATGAAATAATGTATATAAAAAAACACCTCTAACATGCTCAATGACACATAGCTACTAACACTTCTACTGTTACTATTAGTATACTACTAATACTTTTAGCATTCATGTATAATTAAAAAGTCATGTATAAAATAAAAAATTATCAGGAAACAAAAATATGAAATAAGTAGAAGACAGATCTTAACTTATTTAGTCAGTAATTCAAATAATTTATTAATAGTCCTAATTATTTTATTATAGAATAACATAATATTATACTAACAGCTAACACACATTGAGCACTAAATTCCAAGTGCTGTGTTAGACATGTAACCTTGCATTATATTATTTAAAATGAGCAAAATTTGTGTATCCCCACGTGTCATGACATAACACTGTCTTTTTTACCTGACTAGATGTTTTGCTTACATTTTTGAAAATCTAAATTAATTAACAGCTAGCTTCTTAAGATCTGCTTTTTAATACATCTTCTACACATTCCTTTCATGTGTTACTGTCTACACCAGCCACCTGCTTCCACTTTCCCTGGCCTCTGATTCAACCCAACTGTACTTAAGGATTGGTTCTTACGTTGAATAAGAACCTGAAGATTGTTGCCTTTTAATGTGCTTTGTATGTTGTCAGTCTTTTGCCCTGGCTTCTGGCCCCTTTGTTATTGGCTCCCTTCATGAGGTTTTGAAGCACCAAGTAATGAGTGTTCTGCAAAGGGCTTTTTGCTGTGTTATAATGATGGGAGTATAAAAAGGAGACAATTGCACTAGATGTACAGTCTCTGAGATAGTCCTTGGGTCTGGAGGAAGTCCAGCCAGAATAATTTTACAGTAATACTCCATATCAGTAAGCATTAGATTTAACTAGGAGTGGCAGAAATACCAAAATAGCAATAGCTTAGTAAGACAGAGTGATTTCTCTCTCACACAAGTGAAGCGGAGTGGTCAGCGCGGTCCAGAGCTGACAGGCGGCTCTCCTCTAAGGTCCTTGGGAACTGGTGCTCCTTCCAGCTCACTGCTCCCCTGTCCCCAGACTGTGACAACAGCATCTACATTTCAGGCAGCCAGAGAGAGGAAAAGACAAAGAAGAAGGAAAGGGTAGGTGATTTTTCATTCCACTGGACAGAACCTAGCCACGTGACTACACCCAGCTGATAAGGGAGGCTGGAAAAGGTAGGCCCCATTCTGAGCAGCCATGTGCCCAGGCAAAAATCAGAAGTTTTATTCCCCTGGAAGATGGGAAACAGGCATGGAGGATGATCACTCAGTGCCACTGAGCTATCCCAGCTTTGGCCTCAGCCTGACCTCTGATCACACATCCCTTGGTCTTATCACCGAAGTCTCATGACATTCCTAGCCACATATTCCAGTCCTTAGCCACACTCACTTATCTACTTATGATGATTTATCCATCATCTCCCAAAGAATTAAAAGTGGCATTCATCAATATGACAAGGAAAGGGAACTTCCTGGCACAAAAGCATAATGGAAATATAAGACAAATTCAAGTACAGTTATTTCTCTCCTGAGACCTGTGAGAAATCTCTGAGATTCTTGACCCTGGCAACTATCCTTGAGGCCTGCTGGCCCCTTCTAGCAAACCACTACTTTCTCCTCTGTTGAGTGCTCAGAATGCAGACAAACTTCTGTTAAGTCTCTGCTTTGTGCACCTTGCTTAGTCATTCCACTTGAGGAGACTGCTCATCCCAGTCCCCAGAAAGTGGTCACAACTGCTTGGCCAGCATCCATGGCCCAGAGCATGTTTTTACTTAAACCAGTCTTAAACATGCTGCTATATCAAAAATGGCACCACCCATTCCATGGCAGAAAAGGTAAAGTACAGATGGGCACATTTGCTGTTTGCCCAAAAGGAGAAAAAAGCAAACAAAAGTTTCCTACAATTTCCTTCTTGTCTCTCAGTTTTGTTTTTAGTTTTTTTTAAGTGCTAAATGCAGAGAGAAAGTAGAAATAGCAAGTTGTAGCCTTTCTCATCCATAGTTGGCTAACACCTCTAATTGTATCTGACTTGGTAGTTAGTTTGAAAAACATGTTTATAAAGCAAACCTAAGTGACGCAAATGTCCCCTTAGAGTGGCAGGAAACTCAAAGCCTGGTATGCATGCAAACAGACATTTGAAACTGGTCTGGTGGAGTAGCTGTTTTGAACACAGACATCTTTCTTAAAAGGTTTTATTTGCTTATAGCTTCTATCTGATATTCAAGCTAGCCAAAATTCTGGCTCCAACAAAATGTCTTTAGTTCTAAATATGATTTTTCTTTGCTAGATTGTATTTTCAATGTTCCTAATCAATCCTAAAGGAGCCATGATCATGCAGGATTAAGAGCTTTCTTCCTTTCCCCATTAAAAAAAAAAAGCAAACCAGTCCTGGGCTGGCTTCATGGGCTTATGACCTGTGCGATTGCACAAGGCTCTCCCCTCAGAAGGGCACATACTTGTTTTAATGATCTGTTATTGCCATATTGAAATTCTTAAACATTTTACCTTCAAACTTGTGTTTTGTAAGTTAAGTCAAAGGGGCACTGAGCTTGTGCATGAACAGTAGTGTTATTACTATATAGCTTTGAGATGATTCCAAACACTATGTGAGCAACATATATTTTGCTATGATAAGAACATGGAATATAATCCCCCTCCCCATTAGAATATTATATCACACCTTATCATGCCATTTATGTGAGTTACTGGAGTCAACAACTGGACTCCAAAACAAATATAAACCCAAGATTTTGACAGACGTTGAGAGCTCAGGCTGGGGCAGTGCTAATCTCCGTCGGCCTTTGAGCAGGTCTGCAAAGCCTCGCCAGTGCACATGGCACCAGCACCGCTTCCTGGCACCCAGGGAGCTTGCGTGTCGTCGGCTTTCCTTTATATCCAGAGGCCACATCCATCCTAATTGAGCAATTAAACTCTTATAATTGAACTCTAAATGAAGTTGGGGCTCACTCACTATGTGGTTAATGTACCTCATCTATTGAGTATACTCTGTGAGATTTCTTCTCGTTATTTTTCTGCTCTTCGAGTGTTGAAAAAAAGAATCTCTTTGTATGGCAACAAACCATGTGATTCATGAAATCATACTTTGATTATCTCCTTATTATAACCATACAAAACAGGAGGAGAGATGTACAATATATGTACACCTCCTCCTCTTGCAGTTCTGTTCACACAGTGTTCACGGCACCTCTGAGCACAGGATTCTGTCTCTTAAGACTCACAGCAAGTGGGGCAGTGACAGCTCCTGAAACCAGAACTTGCTTCCAATGCAAAAAGAAGGTAAAACCATTCTGAGAAACATGAAGGACCAAGGAAACATATAATATCCTTTCTTATTTGTGTTTTTTTCCTGTATTAGTCAATCACATATGCTGGAAATTATGGTATGAAAGGCAATGGAAAGAGGGGGCCACCCATAGTTTCTTTTCTTTTTAGTCCTTCCTTGCCAGTAAGCTCAACGTAGAGAGGGCTGTGTGGGCACCAAGAAATGAAATAAAAACAGTTAAGTTAGTTTCCCGCAGTGTTTCTGCTGTTCTGGTAAGAACAAAATATATATATCCATCAACAAGCTATGAAAAATGAATTGTGTAATTTTGGTGATTCCACAGTGAGTTAATTACTCTTATACCTGTATTTAAAATTAGCATTGAACAAGATAAAAATAGATGGTAAAATTCAGGCTAATAACTAAAATGTTTTCTTTTTCTTTACTTCTAATGAGATTAAATAGCAAAAAACAAAAAACAAAACAAAAAACCATGAGAAGTTGAAATAGAGACTGTGGAAGAAAGGAAAAATCTTTTTTCTTTAATACTTTTAATGCCACTTTTCTCCCTGCTTTTGAACAAGGGAGCCTACATTTTCACTTTGCAGTAAGTCCCACAAATTATGTAGCCAGCCCTGAACCAGTCCCATTTCTATTTCTAACCTCACTGTCTTTTGTTCTATCTACATTTTTGTCATATTTGTTACCCAGGCCCAAACCCAGCCCGCTAGCAAGCTAGGTTTATCACAACTGAAGGTTCTTTCTAATTTTTTGAAAATTGAGATGATAAGGGAACCTGAACCCAGGTGTGCTTTATTTTCTCACCTGGTAAGTAAGCCGGCCCATCCAGCACATTCTAACACTTGCTGTAAACTTACCAACACTCTCCACCAGGTGTCTCTAGAAAATTTTAGCAGGCACATAAGTAACATTAAGGGCAAATTGTGGCAAGGATCTTGTCTTGGCTAACTTCTTCCAATAGGTCACTTTTTAACTGCATCATCATGTTTTAAATAAACCATCTTGCTTAAACAACTCATTTCTTTTATTGTGTTTTAATTTTTCTTTATATGTTCCTTAAAGAACTGGAAAATATGGAAAAGTAAAAAGGAGGAAAATCCAACATCCAGACACTACTGTTAACATTTTTGTCAATTTCCCTAGAGTTTTTGTTCTATGCATAAAAGAATAAAGATTCAAGCCACAAAGTGAGAGAAGATATTTGTAATACATATCTGACAAAGGACTTGTATGTACAAGAAATAAAGAACTGCAAATCAAGTAGAACAAGACATAAAGCCCAGTTTAAAAATGGCTACAAGGCCCTTTATGAAGGAGAGTATTCAAGTGGCAATAAGCATATGAAAAGGTGTTTGACAACACTAATCATCAGAAAAATGCACCAAAACTACAGGGAGATGCCACTACACCTACCAGAATAGCTAAAACTTAACAATCAATATCAAGCATTGTTGAGAGTTTGGAACAACTGAAATTCTCTTACATTGCTGGTGTGAGTGTAAATTTATACAACTATTTTAGAAAAAATGTTTGGTAGTGTTCAATAAAGCTGAACATATGCTTATTTTATGAATGTTTTCTCAGTGTATACCCAACAGAATTGCACGTAAATATGTATCAAAAGGCATGTACAAGAATTTCCAGAGCAGCACTATTCAAACTAGCCAACATCTGAAAACTAAGCAAATGCTTAACTATGGTAGAATGAATAAATATACTACAGTATACTAAAATGGAATGAAATAATATGTGTTAGTCTCACATACATAGTGTTGAATGAAAGAAGCAACATGCAAAAGAGGACATACTATATGATACCATTTACATGATGTTCAAAATCAAGCAGAACTGAGGGGATGCACCATCAAGATCCCCCTTCAGAAGGTCTTCAGGAGATGCCTTACCTGAAGAAAGCTGCAGGGTCCAAGACTGTATCCTTATTCTTCGGGCTGAGTATAAGGTCCTCACTCCAATTTAGGAAAACTTTTTTTTTTTCTGTCTGCTCCTGAAGGGCCATCCCAGCTTCAGAGCTCCCTGCAGAGTTACCGCAAGACTGTTGAAATTGCAAATCATGCTTCTTAGCCTCTGTTCCCTTCCTTTCCCTTCCCTCTTCCCCCTCTCTCCTCTTCTCTTCTACCACAAGTATTGGTCCCAGCTGCGCAGTAATATCAGCACCAGCTTCCCTAGGAACCCAATCTTCAAAGTCAGAGTAGTAGTTACCTTTAGGAAGGTAATGATTAAGAAAGGGCAGGAGAGCTGGTTTTGGGGTACCAGTAATGTTCTACACCTTGATGACAGATATATAGGAGTGTTTATTTTGTAAAGATTGATCTATAGACATAAAAGTTGTATATTTTCCTGTAAGTATATTATACTTCAGTTTAAAAGTTTACAAGAAAAAGAGAGCCAAGGAATATATTTGATGAATGTGCATGTTTGAACATTTTTCTATTTTATTAAGATAGATGTTTAAAAGTGAAATTGCTAGATCAAAAAATGAACATCTTAAATTGGAGTCCCTATTGACAAGGGGTCCTCCAGAAAAGGTGTACCAGTTGATACCTCCTCAACAGAGATGAATGCTCATGTCCTACATCCTTGCCAACACTAGATGGCATCAGTCTTTCAAATCTAATATGGGAAAAAAAGATCAGGTTCTTTTAATACTCTATTGCTCTTCTTTAGTACTAATTATACTCTGATGAAATTAGTTGGCCAATTGTAAGATCCTTAAATTGTACCATTTTATTGTGGAAAGTAGAAAAAAGTTTAAATACTTATGTTATACAATCAAAGAGAAAAATTATAGACAAGTAAGTTTGAACTCAGTATATATAAGAAGCTTTTGAAGGATTTGTGATGTTTAGCCATGGAATGAATTGCATACTAACTACTATTAATCCTACAGACATTAGACAGATTCAAGTAAAATGTATATGACCCCTTTTCTGGGATTCCAGTCATAACATCTAGTTTTCATGATGAATCATATTATATATCATATATAATTATCATATGATGATTATATTGGGGTATTTTTAATTATAAAGTTATAAATATATACTTACATAAAATTATTTTCTTTATACATTTTTTTTAACTTAAAGATATCATCTATTTCTATAGCTTCGACTATGACTATATGTTTGATCCCCAAATTCATCAACGGAAGGAATGAAGGAAGGCATGAATTGAAATAGAGGAAACCCCTAATCTCTCTTTTAAATTCCAGACTCACATTTTCAATTGCCTGCTGGGCATTTCCAACCTCATGTCATGCTGGTCCGTGAAATTCAACAGATCTCAAAGTAATCATCTTTCCTATTGTGCCATATCCACCCACTCCCTGCAGTTAGACTACTATAGCATTAATATGTAATTTTCTGGTCTTAGGTTCTCTCTTCCATATACTTCCCTGAGAAAAAACCCTGGGGTCCTGTTCTCATTCTTGGGGAGTTTCTCCTTACTCTCTCTCCATTTCCTGGCTTCCAACATCCTTTCTTCCTTTCAACTTCCAAGTCACCACTTTGGTAAGACCTCTCCCTGCCTCTGACCCATCCTCGCACACTATGGTTTAAATGTATGTGTCCCTCCGAAATTCCTATGTTAGAACCCAAAACCTGAACCCAGTGGTATTAAAAGGTAGAGTTTTTGAGAGGTGATTAAAATGGGATTAGTGATGATATAAAAGAGCTCAAGGGAATTAGTTAGGCAACTTTTGCCCTTTTGCCCTTCCACCTTTGCTGTATAAGGACGCAGCAACAAAGCGCCATCTTGGAAGAAGAGAACAGCCTTCTCCAGACACCAAATCTGCTGATACCTCGATCTCAGACTTCTCAGCCTTCAGAACTGTGAGAAATAAAGTTTTATTCTTTATAAATTACCTAATCTCAGGTATTTTGTTATAGCAGCACGGACTAAGACACACACACACACACACACACTGCCAAAGGGCTTTGAAGCATCTGCAGTATTGTAACAGAGCCTGCAGTAGGGGCCAGTGGTCTTGGCTCTGCTGTGGTAGATGATACGTGATGGTGGGTGCAGCACAACTCCCAGTGCTGCGGTCTCTTCATCGGTAAGAAAGTCACAAGAGGCCCTTCCAATGTCAACATTGTGTGACTGATTTAGTCAGGCCCTCATTCCACTGGCTCCTAGTCCTTAGCTTGGCATTCAAGGCTTTCTTCCTGCCCCTCCCCACTACAGAAAAGGAAACGAAGAAAGAAAAACAGGTGAGGCTGTCAAAATCTCTCCTTGGATTTTGAGCCTGCGTTTGCTGGGTTTCTCAGCCTTTTTTCAGCACGTACATCTTAGGAATTAGAAAAGCTTTGAAAAGAAATTGAAATGCAGAGCACCAAGCTCACTGCTTTACATTCCTCTTTTCTGAGACCTTAAGCCTTCAGCTATTATTTGCCCACTGTCCCTAAATTCCTATTTCTGTCCCCTCAGGCCAATGAGACAGCTGCAAGCAGTTCTCTTTCTCTGTCTCTAAGCCCCATAAAGTGAATTAGAAAATACCTTGGGCTAGGCAAAAAAATTTTTCAACAAAATGCTGAAAGCACTAATCATAATGGAGAAACAGGAAATAACTTCAATGATCTTCAATAGAAGAATGGTTGAGATAAATTGTAGTCTATATATAATGCTACATTATGCAACCAATAAAAAAGAAGAATTAGATCTCGATGCATTGGTATGAAAAGATAGACGTGGTATACTGTGTTGCTAAGTGAAAAAAGCAATGTATAGAAGAGTGATCCAGTTCTTAAATTTTAAAAATACTTTTTTAAAATCTAAGTATATGTACCAAACTATGCATGGTATATTGGCTGGGGGGGGGTTTAAAAAGTTCATTTTCTCTATTATGGTTGTGGTTTGTTTCCAATAAGTACTTTTATAACTAGGGAAAACAGTGACATAAAAGTTGATACATTTCACTAAGAAAAAAGTAACATTTGGGCTATAAGTTACATACATCCTCTGGAATACAAACTTGATGAGAGCAGAGACTTTGCTTTATACAGGGCTGTTTTTCCAGCACCTGGAACAGTGTGAGTCACAAAGTAAACACTTGGTAAATATTAGTTGAATGAATGAATGGATAGATGAATGAATGAATGAATATGCCCAAAATTATTTGGCATGAATGTTAAGACACTGGAGTTAGTTTCCTATATCTAGTTATCGCCAAAGGAGTATTGTATGTGGTATTATGGAAGAATATTTTAAAGGAGATCACTTGAATACAAACATGTACTTTCTGCCAAATGACATACATTCCTGAAATATGTTTAAATATGTATATACATATTTCTCTGCTGAGACTGCAAGCCCCTTAATATCATAGCCTATTCTCTCTGTGCTCTGTATCACTCCATTTCAATAAGGACTATACCAGAACTTTGAATGCCTAATAAATATTAACTGAATAATTGCTCAATTATTGATATTTCATTACTTATTTATTACCAATGATAAAAATGATAACAGTATTTAAGAATGGAAACTTTGTTTCTATTGTATTTTAGCAATATTAAACTTAGTAGAGAGTCCACTTTCAATCAAGCTGCGTAAAGATAGAATTATGGTTACTTTTATAGTCTCTAGGTGCCATATCATAATATTTTTAATAATAGGATACATAGAAGAATATTGATATTACAAATTTTCAGTAATAGCAACACAAGAACTTCTGTTTACCCTTCAGGGCTTTTTGCTTTAAAGGGAAACATATTTACTGCGTAATATTTTAAAAACAAAAAGAAGATGGAAACACTTATATACAGATTATAGAGAATCTTAAAACTTTTTACGTAACGAGAACTTACAGATACCAATTCCCCATTCATTCATTTTGTATGAGACTCTTAGACCTAGGAAGTTTCAGTAATCTGTGCAGAATGAGGGGATTCAGTGCCCCCAGGACTCAGAATCTCACAATAAGCAGTCAGAATGTTTTCAATAATAAATGCTATTTGGCTTTAAATAATCAAAACATTTTTAATTGTTACATACTTTTGAAATATATTTTAAAATACCATACTGCAAAAGAATTAAGTTGTATTTGTTCTACAAGTCAGTGAGTATGCAAATATTTACTTCTTTATTGTTTTTATCTTAAATCCACAATTATAAAGATATTGTTTTATCTACACAGCTCCTCCTGAATTAAATGATGGAAAAATATTCACTTTGAAGATGGATCATTCAAGTGTAAATTAACTCATTAGTAAATTCCCAGACAAGCGAATGGTAAAGTAGATCAAGCCATCATAGCTTGTAGCATATAGAATGTTGTTTTCAACTGATCTGCTGAATGAAGTAGAAACCAGGGCATTAATTACACTGAATCAGCAGGAAATGATGACACTTTGGATATCACAGTAATAGGTTCTCCAGAAAGAAATAATGGTCATAAATACATTTTAGTTGATTACCAAGATAACACTGAGGATAGAGAAAAACTAGAAAATGTTAAGAGGAAGTGACCAGTATAATGAGGATTTTCTTGTTATTCTGAATGGTGTCATTTTTGTCCACGCTATAGTGTTTGTTTTTTAATACTATTTGGGAAATACTGAATTCTGTATATTAATTTGGTACCTTCCCATATTATTAAAACCTATTAATTTTAATAATCTCTCAGTTTGACTGTCTTGATTTTCTAGGTATATAATCAAACAGTAAAAATAATATAATTTTGTTTCTTCCTTTCCAACATTTAAAACGTATATTTTATTTTTATATTGCATTGGCTAGAAGTGCTGGAAGAATTCTTCAGCAAGAGTGTGGAAGATGAGTAGCAATATTTTTCTGGCTCCTTAACATGCACAGAGTATCCTTAGTAATGAGAGTTTATCATAAAAAATAAACAGCATCTTTAATATAGCAAGGAAGAAAAATTTCCTAATTTGCTGTACGATATCTTGGGTCCTTTGGTAGCATGCAATATGTAGCACTCCTGCTAGACAAGTTTAAGTCAAGAATCTTTTGAGGCACTAACTTCCTTTCAGTCCAGTACTAGAGTTGTGTGTGGCTTACAAAATAAAATGTGTTCCAGTCAGTAGTGGCCAGGAGAGAAAGAACTCACTAACACAGAACGTGAGCCACAGCCCACCCACTCACCCAGCTTTATTGAATTACAATTGACATACCATAAACTTCACATAAAGTTTACAATTTGATAAGTTTTACCCCGATGCCATTACTACAATCAAGATAACGAACATGCACTTCATCCTCCAAAGTTTCCCCAAACACCTTTGTAATTCTTCTCTCTCCCCTCCTTACCCTACTCCCAATAATGTGATTTTCCTCTTGAAAATGAGCCATGCGGGGGGACCTCAGACCAAGGTAGATAGTGATGAGCTGAAAGCTATAGTGGAAGTGAATCCATCTCAACCTATGCGTGCATTAGCAGCAAGGTTTGATGTTACTATTCCAACAATTTTGGACCAAGGTAAAGAAGCTGGATAGATGGGTACTACATGAATTAAACAAGCATCAGAAGAGAAATCGTCTGGAAGCTTGCCTTTCTTTGCTGTCACAACATAAAGGTGAACCATTTCTACACCATATTGTTATGTGTGATGACAAATGAATTCTTTTTGATAATCGCAAGCGTTCGGTACAATGGTTGGATAAAGATGAAGTGCTGAAACGCAGTCCAAAACCGAATATTCACCAAAAAAAGCTAATGGTGTGTGTTTGGTGATCCAGCGCTGGTATTACCCATGACAGCTTCATGAAACCTGGTCAATCAATTACAGCAGATGTCTACCACAACCAGTTAGAAGAAATGATGAGAATGCTTGAGATTAAGCAGCTGAGATTGGTCAATAGAGACAGGCCAATCTTCCTGGAAGACCACATGTTGCAAAAAAACAACAGTGCTCAAACTACAGAAGTTGGACTTGGAAGCTCTTGTCATCCACCATATTCACCAAATCTTGCACCAACTGTCACTTCTTCCAGGCTTTGGACCACTTCTTGCAAGGAAAAATATTCAATTCTCCACAAGCTGTGGAAAACGCCTTTCACGATTTTATCACCACTTGCTCTCCAGGCTTTTTCGCTGCTGGCATAAACAAGCTACTGTTAATATGGCAAAACTGTGTCGATAGTTTAGGCACATAGTTGATTAACTGTACTGCTTCTTGTTTGAAATATAATAAATTAAACTTTTTATTCGAAATCGGACATTTCATATTTAATGACCAACCTAAATACTTGAGACTGGGTAATTTATAAATAATAGAAATTTATTTCTGACAGTTCTGGACGCTGGGAAGTCCAAGATCCAGAAACCAGCATTCAGTGTCTAGTGAGTGCTGCTTTCTGTTTCCAAGATGGCACTTTGTTCTTGCACCCTGTGGAGGGGACAAATGCTGTGTCCTCACATGGCAGAGGAATAGAAGGGCAAAATGGCATGGAAGGAGCAAATTTCCTCCCTCAAATCCCTTTATAAGGTGCTAAACCCATCCACAAGGGTGGAACCTTCGTGGCCTAAGCACCTCCTAAAGGCCTCATCTCCTGGAACAGACAAAGGACATTGGTGGAAAGACTGGGGAAATACAAATAGGGTCTATATTGGGGTTTTGTTAGGGTATTGTTAGCAGTGTCTCATGACAGTAGACTTATTGTCATTTAAGATGACCATAATTAGAACACAATAAACACCATATGATGTGGAATTAGATTGGGAATGGACAAGAGAAAAAATCTTAGAAAATACATGAAGGAAATTATATTAAAACATCTATTATTAAATTTAAATCAGTTAGCCTTCTTTCCTCCTATTTACATCTTAAGTCATCTTTTAAGTCTGGTGTAAGTCCCCTTTTCTCCCTAAGCCAATACTGAGGAAAGAAGGGGACATGGTAGGGGGAGCAGAATGGAGCCAACCTCATTACTATTGTCACCATTGGATGTATCCGTTTATTATTACCCATTTAGTCAACAAATATTTATAACTCTCCCTCCCATGCCCCTTCCATTTCCTTCCACCTGAGGTAATTGATATTAAGAGCTTGGTGTTTATGTCTTTTTCTTCCATGCCTTTTTCTATGTTTATACAAGCACATTCCAGCCGTCAGGCTTTGTGATAGTTACAATGGCAACTATCAGGGCTGCTAGTTGCACCCAGTATCTGTTCTCTTCTCCTTTCATAATAATAGAATTTTTATCCATGTACACAGCTGCTCCATTAAAACGTGGATTTCTCAACCTTCCTTGCAGTTAGATGTGGTCATATGCCCAAGTTTTGCCACTGGAATTTAAGCAAGTACTATGTGCACCTTCAGGTTATGTTCTTAAAAGGGAGGCACATGCCTTCCCCTTTTCCTTTTCCCTTTCCCATGACTGGAATGTGCACGTGATGGTTAGAGCTGGAGCAGCCACGTTGGATTTTGAGATGGAAGCTTTACATTGAAGATGAAAAAACAGTAACATCAAAAGAGCATAAATTCCCTAAGCCGCAGTGCCATCGAGCCATCTATTTACCTAAACTTTTCTATAAAGGAGAAACATACTTTTACCTTGTTTAAACCACAGTGTGGGGGCTGTTACAAGGGACTACTTACTGTTTGTCCTACCTCATACAAATGTGGAACAACAGAGTTGTTGTCTATCTTTAAAGGAGCTCACAATCTAGCACAGAAGTCAAACAAATTATTACAATAGTATGTGATAAGTGCCACGATAGAGAAGGCACGTGGTAAATGAAGCCATTGAGGGGCAACAAGACCAGTCTGTGGAGGATGTAATATTCTATATGGGATCTGAAGGAGGGAAAAGTGTAAACCACTCCCTGCTGCTTGAAGAAACTCCTCTCTAGGCTTCAGTGACAACACCCTCCTGCGTTTCCTCCTGCTATGACTGATCCTCTTGGTTTCTCCCCGTATACCAGCTGGTAACTATTGGCCCTTCGCAGGGCTCTCTCAATGTATGTTCTCCCTAAGTGATACCCCATTCATTCCCACGACTCTTAACAGCACTCAATGATTGCCAAGTCCAGCCCTTTCTTCTGAGCTTTGGACTCATATTTAATTGCCTACTTCACAGCTCCACCTGCAAGTCTCACAGGCACCTCAAACTTACTGAGTCAATCTAACCTCCTCCCTTTTTCCCTCCATCCTGCTCCTCCCACGGTCCCCTCCCTCTCAGGAGAGGTTATCACAATCTCCCCAGCTGCTCGAGCCAGAAACCTGTGCGTCATTCTTAACACCTCCTTTCCCTTGCCTCCCACATCCAACACATCACCAAGTATGTTTATGCACTTCCAGAAATTCTCTCAGATCCATCCACTTCTCTCCATCCCCAATGCCACCCCTGTGCTCCACCCACTGTTAACCACGCCCTTCCCTGCTGGTTACTTTCCAACTGAGCCTCCTGTACACTTCTGCCCTGTCCCTGCCGTTCTCCACACAGCAGCCAAGGTGATCTTTTCTCTTAAACATCCTTCAATGGATTGCATTGAATTTAAGCTAAAAATTCAAAATGTTTAATAGGACACACGGGTTTCTGCCTGACCTAACTCATGCCTACTTCTCCACCACACCTGTTGTTGACATTCCCCCTTAGCTCACCTTTCATTCTGCTCCAGTCAGAAGAGCCCAGCCCTTTTTTGCCTCAAAGCTGTTCCTTCTGTGGGTAAAGGTCTTCTCAGAACTCTGCCTGGCCATCTCCCACTTACGCTCCCGGTCTCAGTTTAATGTTACCTCCTCCTAGAGGCCTTCCTTACCCTCCAGTCTAAATTACATGCCTCCATTTTCTCCTGCATAGCACCTTGCTGAAAAGGTGCTCTCTTTTGAAGACTGCTAGTTGATTCCCCAAATCCATTCTTTCTTCCTCTTCCATAATAGAATTTAACTGGGCATATGGCCACTCAGCTAGAGGCTATGTTTCCCTCCTTTGCGACTAAGTTCCAGACAATAGGATGTGAATGGATGGGATGTGTGCAAATGCTAGGGCTTCCCTCAAATCACTGGGTTTGTACTTTCTATGCCCCATGTGCTGGGAATGGTGAGATTTGAAGCAGTGAGCCTGGACCAGAGGTGGAATCCATGAGTTGTGTGAATGCTGGGCTACACTATCAGCCTACTTGCAGACTGTTACATGAGGGAAAAAAATTATAATCCTATTTAACCACTGGACTTTTGAATCCCTTTGTTACAGTTAATGGGGCCTTGGATGGGTTTTAAGAAGAGGAGCAAGGTCTGCTGGTAGCACACCTGGAAAGCATGATACATTGCGAAGGGTGCCCTGTGGGGTTGTACAACCCTATGGGACTGCAAAGAAATCACACGGTAAGATGTTTTTAAAGATTACTTTGGTGGGACAAGGGCAATATATGTAACCTAAACATTTGTACCTTCATAATACGCTGAAAAATAAATGAATAAATAAATAAATAAAGATGACCTTGGTTGCAAAATGGAAAATTGATTGTATGAGAGAATGAGGCAGAGAGGCCAGAGAAATGGTTGTTATACCACAAAGGAGAGATAACCTCATGGATCAGGGTAGCAAAGGGATGGAGAGAGGAGGATGAACTCCAGATATATTTTAAAAGGTGGACTTGAGAGAGCTGGCGTTTGACTGGGCGTAACAGAGTCATGGCCCCCGTTAGGTGTCCATGCCTTAATCCCAGAAGCCTGTGAATATGCTGCCTTCCCTGGCAAAAGGGACTTGGCGGATGTGATTAGATTAAGGTTCTTGAAAGGAGGAGATTATCCTGGGTTATCAGGGTGAGCCCAGTGTAATGATGAGGGTCTTTATATGAGGAAGACAGGAGGTTCAGAGTCAGAAAAGGCAATGTGAGGCCTGCAGCGGAGGTGAGAAAGGTGTGACTTGAGGATGGAGAAAGGGGCTGTGAGCCGAACAATGTGAGATGTCTCCAGAAGGGGGAAAGGTCAAGGACATGGATTCCCCTCTACAGTCTACAGAAGGAATGCAGCCCTGTAGTCGCCTTGGTGTGACTTCACTAAAACCCATTCTGGACTTCTGATTTCCAGAATTGTTAGATGATGTGTGTTGTTTTAATCCACTAAGTCTGTGGTGACTTGTTAGCAATAGGAAACTAATACATGCGGGTAGAGATGAGGAAGCATTGAGTATAAGGGCCTTGTACAACTGAGTGGATGGCGGTTTGGAACCCCAGAGTTTGGAAACCCAGAGAAAGAGTGGGGAAGGGTGGAAGATAATGAAGCATTGACATAGGACTTAGGTAGGTTGGGGTGTCTGTGACACATCCCTGGACAATTGGCAATACCGATCTGGCACCCAGGAGAGAAGGTGACCCCAGGACAGGGATTTGGGGGCATCCTCAAATATTCTGTAATTGAAGCCAATGAATGAGACGGAGCATTCACAGAAAAAAGAGAGTTAGAAGAAAGGAACAAAACCCAAGGAAAACTAAAACCCAAGTGGAGCATACAAAGTAGAGTGGCCAGAGAGGAAGAGGAAAACCCAAGACTTGTGGGTCACAGAAGTCAGAGGAGGGCAGAATTTCAAGGAGGGGATGTCAACTGTGTCCCATGTTGCTGATAAGTGAAGAAGTGGCTGATACTATGTGCATAAAAATAAAACTCTCAACCTCCATATGTGAACATACATGCTTATAAGTATTTAAATGGGCAGGGAGGAAGGAATGCTTAAGTAACAGCGACCCCTTCTGAAGCCAGACAACCCAGGTTCAAATGCAGATTCTATCATTTTCTAGAGGCTTAACCTTGGTCCAGTTGCTTCACCTCTATATGCACCAGCTTCCTCATTTGTAAAGGGATAATAACAGTACCTACCTGTATGTGATTGTTTTTTTGTTTTGTTTTTTTGAGACAGAGTCTTACTCCGTTGCCCTGTGTAGAGTGCTGTGGCATCAGCCTAGCTCACAGCAAACTCAAACTCCTGGGCTTAAGCGATCCTCCTGCCTCAGCCTCCCGAGTAGCTGGGACTACAGGCGCACACCACGACACCCAGCTAATTTTTATACTTTTAGTAGAGATTCGGTCTCGTTCTTGCTCAGGCTGGTCTAGAACTCCTGACCTCAAGCAATCCTCCTGCCTTGGCCTCCCAGACGGCTAGGATTACAAGTGTGAGCCCCCATGCCCAGCCTGTATGTGACTGTTGTGAGGATTATTTATATATATGTATGTTTATAAATATAAATAAATATATTGAAAGTGCTTTGAGCTGTGTCTGGCACATGGTAAGTCTCATACAAGTGTTTGCTATTGTTGTTATTATTGTTACTACCCACTGTAATTTATTTTGTTTTCTTACTTAAGAATAATCAGTTCTGCCAAAGAAAATAAGAGAAACAAATATTGTAAGGAAGATAAAGCAGAAGTGAGTAGTTTGTGAGATAAAGTTAGTAGTGCATCTATGATCCGAACGTAGAGAGGAAGGCTTGGAAGGACCCAGAAGGCACCAAATGTTCTTTTTTTTTTTTTTTTTTTTTGAGACAGAGTCTCCCTTTGTTGCCCGGGCTAGAGTGAGTGCCGTGGCGTCAGCCTAGCTCACAGCAACCTCAAACTCCTGGGCTTAAGCGATCCTCCTGCCTCAGCCTCCCGAGTAGCTGGGACTACAGGCATGCGCCACCATGCCTGGCTAATTTTTTTCTATATATATTTTTAGTTGGCCAGATAATGTCTTTCTATTGTTAGTAGAGATGGGGTCTCGCTCAGGCTAGTCTCGAACTCCTGACCTCGAGTGATCCACCCGCCTCGGCCTCCCAGAGGGCTAGGATACAGGCGTGAGCCACCGCGCCCGGCCCACCAAATGTTCTTGATACAGTAAATATTCATGAGGCATATGAGGCATTCAATATTCAGGAAGTCCTAAAATGACCACCCACTGGTGATACCCATGCAGGCTGCATTTGTTCTCTACCTGAGAAATTCGATATAATCCACAGCTATTCATCTGGCTAATTGGTAAGCTAGAACAGTAGCCAGGCCTACTTGCTCCTGTGTCTCCTGATACAGTGAGCAAGCTGACTCTGGCTCTAGGCACCTTCTGTCTGCCAACCCCTCCACGCCCCTTCAATCTCAACTCTAGTCCTTGTAACTATACTATCAGCAGGAAAGAATGATGCAGCCCAGAGCAGGGGGTAAGGGGGTAAGGGGGTGGTGGTGGTGGTGAGGAGACCTATACATATTTTATAAAATATATAACCTGTTTGTACCCTATTCTAAGTGTTAACCTGCCCTTTTCCCTAGTTTCTTACTGTGCGTTTTAAATTGCTTCAATAAGCCATGTGATTTCAACATCTTAATTTTGTCTGTGTACTTGGAGGCTAATTTCTCACACTACGCCCACTGGTTAGCTCACAGCGGGTAGAAGGTGGGGGAGGAGTGGCCCATCACTTTCTCTTTATGTATATTTGTATCATTTCCTTATTTACATTGATTTCTCTTGTATTTTAAAAATTAAGAGAAATTCGAACACGATAATATTTAGTATGTATATGAGTTGAAACAATGACAAAAAAACCTGAACATATTTTTTTTTTTTTTTTGAGACAGAGTCTCACTCTGTTGCCCTGGCTAGAGTGAGTGCCGTGGCGTCAGCCTAGCTCACAGCAACCTCAAACTCCTGGGCTTAAGCGATCCTTCTGCCTCAGCCTCCCGAGTAGCTGGGACTACAGGCATGAGCCACCATGCCCGGCTAATTTTTTCTATATATATTTTTAGTTGGCCAGATAATTTCTTTCTATTTTTAGTAGAGACGGGGTCTCGCTCAGGCTGGTCTCGAACTCCTGACCTCGAGCGATCCACCCGCCTCGACCTCCCAGAGGGCTAGGATTACAGGCGTGAGCCACCACGCCCGGCCAAACCTGAACATATTAAAAGGGATGCGGGTGCCAGGGAAAAATTCCTGCCCTACCAAGTTCAGTTAAAACATTTTTTTCTATGCTGACCCTTGAGGCTACCCTGTTCTGTCTGAAACGGAACTGACAGCTTTCATCTCTCCGGTGGATTTGCCTTCACTTTCAACATGGAGCTGCCTTTGCAGGTCAAGAACTACCCTGTCTTTCCCTAAGTTCTTTCCGCTCTTTTCCCTCTCTTTCCACATGCAGGAGAGAACCTGAACCATGTTAGACCTGGAGTCTGTTCACTTTTTTCCTTTTTTCTTTCTTTTTAAAAAAAAGTTGCTCCTTTACTAGCTGGACAGATAAGAAGAATCATAAGTAAATAATAACAGCTAGCAACTGAGTACTTTATGAGCCATTCAGTTCAAATAATGCAGTAGGAAGCAGCCGTCTCCAAGCCACGCCAGACTAGAATCTGCTGTTCTCTGAATCCAACAAGCACCTTAATCTCTTTCATTTGAAACTCTAGCATTCGCTGCCTTTAATAGTTTTGTTTTTAAGTGTCATTATTGCTAGTGGATTTATAATGTAACTTAAGCTTCAGAGACCCTTAATAGGCTCTGGGAGGGGCCCTAAAACTTTAGTATTTGTAATTGTTTTATTTTTTCTAAAGGGAGACTCTAAATTCCGAAGCTTCAGGGCCCATAAAATTCTCAACAGTATGCTTTCATGGTTAATGGCTAAAGCCTGGAGATAAAAGAAGCCTGTTCTCCCTTCAGTAACTTTGGATAGGTTACATTAACTTTCAGCCTCGGTTTCCTCAGTTGTACAATGCGAATAACATTACCTATACCCATAGGATTATGACAAGGCTTAAATAGTACGTAAACAGTGCTTTATATATAATAAATGTTAGTCAGCATTATTACTACTCTTGTTGCCAGAACAAGACCATAAACTCCCTGAGAACAGGATCTGGCATCTCCCAGGGCCCACCACGGGCACACACAAATACTTGCTCAATGAATACTTTTTACAATCAACTCCGCTCTCCCCACCGTATCCGCGTGTTTAACGAGAAACAACTGTCATTATATTTGTAGTGCGACACACACGGTTCAGCAAGGCGCCAGTAGCACCTTCCTACGAAAGGGTGCTTTAGTCTCGGTGTAGCCCTTTCCCGGCGAGTCCCGGATCTCACCGCGTTCCTCTCTCCCGGGTCGACTGAGGACAGCCTGGCAAGGCAGAGACTGGAGACACTGAGATAACGCATCAGCAGCCTTAGCATTGTGTCTGGCACTTAGTAAGTGCTCAATAAATGATGGCCATCATTACAATCCCCGGCCCAGGCGGCCATCTACCCCGCCCGGCGCCCGGCCGGCAGGATTTGCCTGGGGTGCCAGGGCTCGGCGGGGAGCCGTGGGGTTGGGTGGGTGCGGGTGGAGAGACGGGCGGGGATGGGACCTGGCCGCGCTTCCCCCGCAGGGCTGGGTCCTGGGGTCCCTCGGGGCCGCCGGGGCGGGCGGGGGCCGGGAGCCGACGCATCCGCCGCCGCCGCAGGAGGCGGAGCGCTGCACCTGGCGGCCCGTCCCCGGCGCTCAGCCCTGAAACGGGTCCAGCCGGTAGTGACCCGCGGCAGCGACGGTGAGGCCCCGACCCGAGGAGGAAGAGGAGGAGGAGGAGGAGCGCGAGAGAAGGTCGCGCCGGCGGGTGCGCCGGGCCACCCGCTCGCCGTCGCCCCTCCCGGGCCGCATCCCGCCGCCGCGCCCCGCCCCGCCCGCCGCAGCCCCCGACGAGCGAGCGACCCGCCCGAGATGGTGCGCGCCGCCCCGACAGCCGCCGCCCGGGCGCCCCGAGCCGCCGCCCCGCGCCCCGGGGACAGGTCTGCCCGCGCCCCGCGCAGCTGAGCGCCGCCGCCGCGGCAGGTGAGTCGGGGCCGGCGCGGGGCAGAGGCCCTCTCGGCGGGGGCGGCCCGGCAGCCCCACCCAGGCCTCCCCCGCCGGGGACCGGCTCAGCCGGAGGGCGGGAGCCCCCTGCGCCGCGCACACCTGCGGCCGGGAGGGGGCTTCGGGGAGGACCCGGAGGGAGGGCGCGCGTGGGTGTCTCGGCTCCCGGCCGCGCTTGCCCGCCGCGCTCGCCCTCGCCTCGGCTTCCGTGTGGGCTGTCATCTTTGTGGGGCGCCCGGGGAGGCTGCAGCCGGCGCCCCTGGCGCGCCCGGCGCGGGCAGCACTTCCGCAAACGTAAGTGGAGTCGGGAAAACAAAGGCGCTGCCCGGGGAGCCGGAGCCGGGCGCCCGCAGCTGCTGCCCGGGGTGGGGGATGAGGGGTGGGCCCCAGTGTCCCGGCCCTTCTCGGCCCGGCCCCACTCTCGCCCTTGCGGTAAACATCCCCTGGAGAAAGCGGGAGGCGAGAACCCCCACACGGCCCCGGGGACGCGGACGAGCCCACTTGCGTGGCAAGAGGAGGAAATTGACAACGTCTGCCTTCCCAGGTGCATTGAATAAATATCCCTCCCCTGCCTACTGCCATCCTAGAGAAAAACCCCACCTCGTGCTTTTTTTTTTTTTTCCTTCAACTTAATCTAACGTGTCTCTGGAGCCCTTTGAGATAGTAATGGGGGATGCTGGTCCTTCTGGGTCCTAGTTCCTATAATTTCCCTGTAAATTTAGGTAGGACGGTGAAAGATTACAAACGCAGCTTTCTCCCTCATTTATCTCATCCCTATATGGACAGACAGGTGGATTAATTATCCTTAAGGCCAGCACACAGAGCATTTTGCGTCTCCCACACACATTCCCAACCGCAAACATTTCCTTTCATCCAAAAAATATTTAATAAGCACCTCACACAGCTACTGGAACATATAATACCTTGCCTATTAGTAGTATGAAAGAACCTTAAATTAAAAAGTTGAGATTCTAATCCCAACTGGTGTCTAAATAGTTGTGTTTCTTTGGGTGTGTCACATCTTCCTGAGCCCAAATTTTCTTACGTGAAAAAAGGAGATGGCTGGATAGTAGAGGGGCCAAGTTTTCCCTAACCATGCTAGAAGCCCATGATTTGGGGGAAATCTAACCTTTTCAATACAGGTGAATGTCAAGGGTGGGTGGACATACAGTTGACCAAAATATGTAACAAAAGGAGATGAACATTTGGGAGGCCCCTTCCCCAAGATAAGGGCACTAGCCAGCTCAAGGTGTATCCATCACTGATGTCCTTGTTAAGTAAAAGGAGAGAATAGAATCTTCTTCATGGGGAAGCTTGGTTTTTGACACTTTAAGCTGCTAGTCATTAGCAGACATGGAGGACATTTTCAGTTATTTCGTGGTAGTTAGATGGCTTCTATTTATCACAAGTTGTAAGTAAAATTTAGAATTGCTTAAGAGAAGGTTGAGACTTTGTTAATGAGCCCAGTGGAAGACACTCTGGGCAAGTAGGAGGAGAGAGGATCATATTTCAATAATGCATTAAAGCTACTGAGCATGTTTACAGCATTTTATTTCTAAGGCATGTTTTGTGTGTCTATACAAATAAGGTAAATATAAAAACAAGAAGGCAAACTAAAGCACAAACACAAAACCGCAAAGTTTGTAGGTATTTGGTGGTATGGGTATTGGATCACCGATTCCATCATAAACAGTTTCTGGATTAACATGAATAAGGCATTTTTTGAACACTTGCTGTGTTGAAAACAACATCTGATACACTTAATTTCTAAATCTCTGTAAAGTAAGTCTTTTCCTTAATTTTGTGCATGATGAAAAGGAAGTTACGAAGGGTTAAGCAACTCACACAGGCCACATAATCAGTAAGAGGTGGAGTTAGATTTGACCTCGTGTCTCTGGTTCCAAGCACAGGAAATTTCCACATGGTGTCCCTCCCTCCTCAGAACCCATTAAGCCTCACCACCTACACAGATGCTTTTCTTTGCTTCTTACCTTTGAAAATTAACTTCATTTCAACATCTATATATTACATGTTAACATTTATCCATGTAGGATTATATATTTACAAGCCCATTTGCCCTATTCATTTTTAGGTTGAAGACAATATAAAAACTAATATAACCAAAGATAAATTTAGTATTAGGCTAATACGGTTTTTGTTTTACTTCTTTTGATAGTAAATCTTGCTCTGGCAGTCTCATTGTAAGGAAAGGGAGAAATGCAATAAATGTGTATCTGCTAGCGGCTTTGTACATTGGTTGAAAAATCAAGATCCCACATATTAAGTGAAAAAAGCAAGTTGCAGAAGAGATTTATATACATATATTTAAACCTGCCTACAGGCATACATATAACTCCTTGTTCTCAAACCTTAAGGAAGTCATATGAGGTGGAGAAAAGAGGATGTTTTTACTTTTTACCTTATAAAGTTATGTTTGGGCTTAAAAAGAAATTTTGGAACAAGCATGTGTTCCTTTATTATATAAACTAAAAAGGAAAACAAAAGAAGAGAATTAATTCACTTTATAAAAGTCCAAAATAAGAAAAAATTGAATGTGCCTAAACTCTGTGATGATGTTAGGAAAATGAAATGAGACTCAGGAGATCAAAGAGAAAGGTGTTACTCTGGGAATTGCAGGTGTGGGGCAAAGGGTAAAAAGTCTTAAATGACTGAATTCTACCTTTTCTAATAGTAACTATAGCATGTTCTACAGCTCCCTAATGTTCTTCCTCAATAAGAATGCTTTGGTACATACCAGAATTTATCTGCTAGACTAGAGTGATAAGAATTTCTTTCCTTCTGGTCTTGCTAGTGGAAGCTGTCTTTGGAAGCATAATTGTTCTCTACAGAACAATCTGGTAGAAGGTAGAAATAGGAGAAATCAAGTGACCTGCTGTGTCATCTCACAAAATTATGGCCCTCTGTATGGCTTCAGGTATAATTCTTTGTAAAAATTTTTTTATATAATTTTTTTGGGTAACAATTTCAGGAGTAGCAAGTTATTGTGAAATTAATCCAGTCTGATGCACATGTATTTATTAAATACAGTCCCATAATTCTGCCAAGTTCTATGTAAAATGAACAAAAATCACTGCTTAGAATCCTTAAAATAAAGACGTTTCCCTCCTCAGTCTTAGAAATCCAGAGCCAAATACGTTCAGACTTTTCAAAATCAGTAAAACACATGCTTCTTGTGTTTCATACATGCAGGAAATCTGAAAAAATTTGGTTCATTATAAATGTAGATAATCCTGAGAAAAGAGGTAATTGTAAAATTCTTTTGCAGAAAAGATATTCTGACAATTTTATCCAGCAGTTCATTTTAGGTTCTAATTATGATTTAGGCAGAGGAAATCTCAATCCTTTGATTTATGAAGCTCTGGTGTTCAATAGGTTCTCTTTAAAGCAGAAATCAAGTGCAAAATCTTACTCTAATAGCCAGTTTGGGTAAAAGTTTCCTTCTCAAAGCAAACTAACATAGCATTTCCCAGGGCACAGCATTTTGGATTCTGGGGAAAAGCAAACATACATGTCTGATGTGAATTCTGTATGGGGCAATGAAAACACCTAAATACCTCCTCCAGGAATGTTCCGTTTGGGTTCATAATAACTCCATGGTTAATTATCCAACATTAGCTATTTGTGGCCATTCACTATACTTTACCAGCATTTTAGAGGGTGAGAAGGGCTTGTGTCAGCCGGATTTGTTTTCTTACATTCTTTATGACACATTATCCAGTACTTAGCCCCATTGTTAGATTCAGTAACATTTGCTTTGTAGCTGTTTTTGGTTCTCTATATTTGGAAGATATTTATTTACTGTTTTTGTAAAATGGCATTGTTTCCAGTTAGTTGGCTGGGCAACTTTTGAAAACTACCAGAGTCATTTGCTAAGACAAGTGATGTTTGATTTACTGGTGCAGAGGGTAAATTGGAAAACCAAAACAAATAATAAAAAACAATAACAAGTGTGAAACATCTAGGCCTTGAGCTTATATATTAATATGTGTCTGCTAAAGATATTGCAACTCTGGTTGATACTTTGTGGCTCTGGAAAGCACACAAACACATCCCTACCTCAGCACCAACAGGAGCTACGCCCCAGTGTTGTTCTGTATTTAAAGTAGCCTGTATGTCCCTTGGTCCAGTAGAATGTAGCTGAACCATGAATGTGCTGATGATTGTGTTGAAGGTATGTTAAAGTTTGGAAATGTGAGAGCTGTGTATTACCTTGTGAGCTGGTGGTCCTGCTGCATTCTAGGATGTGGAAGGTGGAATGGGTGAGAATGGGGCAAAAATGGGAAGAATTTTAGGCCCTTGGAAAAACTATATTCAAGAGGCATGAAAAAGGATCAAATTAAAGAGGGGAGAGATGCTCTTCTTTGACATTTGTTCTTGGGTATGTTTCAGAACAGGAGACAAACTCAGGAAACATTCTGCAAGTAGAAAACAGGAAAGCCCAACTTTGAATGGCTTCCAAATGAGGAAACTTTTAGAAGCATTTTGATCTGAGACCAAGAATGGGACTGGGGAGAGAGAAGGGGAGACGGGGACACCATGAACCTGCAGTGGGCAGAGGGAGCTCGGCCGTGGCTTTGCAGAGGATGAAAAGGAGAACTAAAAAGAGGAACTGGTGCTACCTGGACAAGCCTGATTTGTGGGGTAACCGTGCCAAGGGAAAGTGAGTAACGAGTCTGGACTGGTGGTTAGCTGCCTGTGTGGGGTTATGTAGAGAGACCTTCACTCCACAGTCAGGTGCCCTCTGCTTTCTCCGTGGCCAGCTCAGCCTGAGCCCTGCCACACTGTGGGTGAAGAGGGGACACATGGCCAGCAGGGTCCAGGATTCCCAGGCCAACTCTGAGTCCCGGAACAGTGGGCACCTGTGAGTCATGCTGAGAATTCTCAGAACTCTTCTAGGCACTTTTAAGGACAAGGTTAAGGTGGAACACACTTGGGCCCCCAGGTAAACAAGGTTTCAGTCCTACAGGGTAAAACCCGAAGCCCCTACACTAAACACAGAACCATACTTTTAAGAAGTGCTGTGTTCTTGATGCACATGATCTGATCCAGCAGAGAGTCAAGCTGCTTTCACTATTATGGAGTGCCTTTCTAATTCTATCTTAATTGTGTTTAACCAAAAATATGCCTCGAACTCACCTTTATAAGGAAATTTAAATAAAAGACTTTATTATCATTTAAAAAATGTAGACTGACACATATTTTAATTTTCTATATGATGAGGCTCCCTGTTACAGGGGTAATATCCTTTAAGAGTGTCTCAAAGTCCTTAGACCAGGCCCTTTCAGTTGTTTCTACTGGGAAGCACAAGGCTTTAGGTGGATAATCGGAGTTCAGTTTAGTAACTCCCTATGATCTTTTAGGAACTCCAGGATTAAGGGTATCCCAGTTGTCACTCAAATGTTTTGTATTTAAAACAATGCCTTTTTAAATTTGCATTTTAAAAGTGATAAATGCTAATTAAAGAAAACTACTCAAAGATAACCCCTAGTAATATTTTGGTGTCTTTTTTTTCAAGTCTTTTTCTAAAATACATTTTGTGGAAAGTATATAGATTTACAAATATAAACTCTTACTATACATAGAGGTTTGTGTCCTGCTTTTTTCACTTAACATAATGCATTTTCCCATGTAATTAAGTTCTATTTTCCCATCATATGGATATAAGATTCTGTTCTTCTCTAGTATGGATATACCATAATTTATTTAACTGCCCTTATTATTGATTACTTGTTTCAATTTTGATTGTTATGAAAACTGCTCTATAAACATCTTTACACTTAAATCTTTGCTTTCTAGAAAGTTTCTATTACTATTCTCAGTGAATGAGAGTCGCTATCAATTCTCATCTGTACCAGAATGGAATTATTTTTATTTAAAAAAGTATTGCTATAGTCTGGGTGCTGTGACTCATGCCTGTAATCCTAGCACTCTGGAGGATTGCTTGAGGTCAGGAGTTAGAGACCAGCTTGAGCAAGAAACCCCAACTCTACAAACAATAGAAAAATTAAACTGGGCGTGGTGGCTCATGCCTGTAGTCCCAGCTATTTGGGAGGCTGAGGCAGTAGGAGCCCAGGAATTTGAGGCTGCAGTGAGCTATGATGACGCCACTGCTCTTTAGCCTGGGCAACAGAGGGAGACTGTCTCAAAAAAAAAAAAAAAAAAAGTACTGGTATGGCCTGTATGTTAAAGTATCTTTTTTCTTTAATGGGCTAGGTAATAAACCTTTTTCTCAAAGTAATTATATCATTAGAATTGATAGTACATGGTAACTATCAATTTATCAGAACCCCAACAACAAAATAAAGCAATTTTAGATTATGTATACAGGAATGTGCTAAGGATATATAAATTATTCTTTTGGACTGTAGTGCATTTAGGGGATATAAATTAAAATCATTGATGGTTGCTACATGTCTATAGAAAAATGTATTTTAAACCTTGAGGTCTGTATTCTGGTCTAAATTGTGAACTCAAAAGATTTGTCTGAGAAAGAAGCACCTATAAATTTATGTTTAAAATGCTTTGTTATATGAATTGATTATACTTTCTTTCACCCTCTTAACTTCCTCAGTGTCTAATAGTGTTAGAATAGCCAGATGATAACACCAGTCTTTTCTTGAACAAGAACCCATTAATAGTATTAATATGATACCTATGCTAGCACTGTAACTTAATGTCATATTACTAATACCTAGAGTTGTGCTTTTATTTCACATTATAATTCTTATTTTTTCACAGTCTGAGTTTTCTGTGTTCCTAGTATTCTTAGACCTTGGACTCATAGTCCTATACCAATTGCATTTACTAGAGTCAGTTCTTTTCTGAAAAGATTTGGGGAAAAAAATTGTGTGTTTGTATATAAAAGAAGGATTCGCATAAGTAGATGTAAAAACAAACCAAAACCATTCAAATTGAATTGTAATTTGCCATTTTATTTTAACTGATATACATTCTGTATAAATTGCTTCTAAAGTATGACAAGCAATAATTTATTGAAGAAAATATTTCTGTCAAACCTTAAGCAAATAACTGCTTTCACTACCAACCTTTTAAAAATCCTTCGTTTTATGCTCTGAAAAGATAAGTTTAAGATTTTCCACATTAGTTTCCTGGCAAAGAAGCAAATTTATGTTCATTAAAATCGTAATAATTTGATACTAGAGACAGCTTTCAAATGGTCAGTGTTAACTTGCTGTGACCTGTAGTTTCGCTGTGGCCTGTGGTGGTGCTGATCAGGTTCAGTCCTTTCTCTTTCCTCTTCTAACCTGCTACCTGTCCTATCACTTGAAGGAGTTTGAAGACAGGATTTTAATGCTATGGCTTTCCCAGGTGCTCGTATGATCATAGTTGTGCTTTTAAGGGCTCCTATCTGAGAAAACGCGTGATGATAGAAAGGCTAGTAAGAATTGCATTAACATTTTTTAGAGAAATAAATGTGTGATGGTAGCATCAATGTGCATTTGAAAATGAGTAGAATGTATGTGCTTAAGTGTGACACATTTATTTAGGGCGTTGAAAGACCAGGTCGATAACTCCATGGTTCTCACAGATTGGAACCATTGCCCTGAAGGAAGCCACTGGTTGGCGATCCCAGGCCCTCTGCTGTGGCTCACGGCTAGAGGGGAGTAGGTGGGATGCTGAAGCTCTGGGTGGGGGTGCCTTGGTGGGATGTGCTGCTGGCACCCCAGATGGAAGGGTAGAAAGAATTTCCCCTTAATAATTATGCACGGTGTAACGCTTAGGTTCTTAGGACTGTTAGTTCAGTAATTTGGGTACTCCCACTATTTGCAGTATTATTTCAGTGGCAAAATAGTTTCTAAGCTTTGGCAGTTGAAATACAATGAATATTGGAAACCCTGCCTTTCCGTTAGTTTGGTTATCCTCAACAAAGAATTTCATTCCCCCACCTGGCTCTTGATCTTTGTTTATGAAGAGGTAGATATACATTACTTCTGCTTTCACAGACCTTCTGTGACCCCCTTAAATCCTTGCATTGTATTCCTTCTTTTTTTTTTTTTTTTGAGACAGAATCTTACTTTGTTGCCTGGGCTAGAGTGAGTGCCCTGGTGTTAGCCTAGCTCACAGCAGCCTCAAACTCCTGGGCTTAAGCGATCCTCCTGCCTCAGCCTCCCGAGTAGCTGGGACTACAGGCATGTGCCACCATGCCTGGCTAATTTTTTCTATATATATTTTTAGTTGTCCAGATAATTTATTTCTGTTTTTTAGTAGAGACAGGGTCTTGCTCAGGCTGGTCTCGAACTCCTGACCTCGAGCGATCCGCCCGCCTCGGCCTCCCAGAGGGCTAGGATTACAGGCGTGAGCCACCGCGCCCGGCCTGTATTCCTTCTTAACAACTAAATGTAGAGTATCAATAGCAAATTCAATTAATTTCACTTCCTATGTTGAATGTCCATTGAATTTTTTTGTTGTTGTTGAAGAAACTCCCAAGATATAAATATCTTTTCTAAAAAATTGTTTTTCATGTGTTGTAATATGAACTGTTACTTGTTCCTCCCTCTGGGCTTGTTTTAAGACAGGAAGTTTATTTGAAAGGTAGAAGGAAATGAGGTTCTGGGGCCTGCTTCAAATTTATATTGTAAATTATGCTGTATTGGCACAATATTTAATCAAAACTCTAAAACTAATAAATAGGAATCTGCCTCCATGATGGTTGATAAGGTCTGAAGAACCTAAATTATATTTTTTAATGACATTTGTTTTTTTCCGCAAAGTAGAAGTGAAAATCCACTTGGTTTTTATTACTAAAGCTACCTTTATGGTCACAAGCTATTTCCCTTAAGAGATCAAAATAATTTGTTCCTTTTACCGTGTTAGCAGGTTGAAAGGAAATGTTAGAGAGGATCTCAGCTCCTTTCTGATTCATGGTGTTACAAATATAAGTAAAATGTTTATACAGAGGACTTTATTTTAATGAATAGTTAGTAGTTTCTGGCCTGGAGATACTTAATTATCATTCCAGTCCATATTACAACAGCGCGTTCTCCAGTGAGCCTGGATCTCACACCCCCTATCAGTCTGTGGACATGGAAATAGACACACACATAAATTTATGAGCATCGATGGATAAAATGCTAGCCTAGCTCAGGGGTGGTGCCAAAGGATTCACCCTTTGCAAAAGATGGAACACTCACTTGGGAAAGATGCTTTTGGAATAATTGCAAAATAAGACCTGGTGTTTTAATGAAATATTATACACTGGAATAAAACTACAACCACCACCACCAAATGTTCGTATGTTGCGTTTGGAGAAACAAAATGCTTTTTCATACATATTTAAGTCCTAGAACCCTTCTAGGAATTAATTATGTTTGTATTTTTGTTCCCATTTTATGATGCAGAAAAGGAGGCTCAAAGAGGCACTGATTTGCCAAAGCTAGGAGAGCAATTGGAACTTCTCTCTGCTCTACTTCTTAAAATTAATTCCTGATCACATTAAACTTTGATAAAATCTTATGTGTGTATTGTCATCAGATGCTTGTCAAAAATAACCAATATTTTTTGAGAGCTTACAGGAGTAAAGGGCAATATGCTAAGTACTTGATTCCTCCTTCAAGGGGTTTATAATCTTGTTGGGCAGACAGGACATGTCTATAAAAAGCAATAAAATTATCCATAAATCCTAAAATAGCTCAGGTGTGAGAGCATCTCCAGAAGTAGAGAAAGGAGTCAGGAAAATGTTACAAACTTATTCTATTTCCAGATGTTATAAAAGGTTGTATTAGATCCAATTCATAAAATACTATTTGTTCTGAAATGATACTATAACAGGACCTTAGTACTTGCCGTTAGTGATAAGACCAATACACTAAAATAAAAGTTCAAATCCTCATTAGGATTTGTAGTAGCAAAACCCAGCTGATATTTTTCCAACATTGCAGCTAGAACTATCTTTGTAAAATACAGATGTGGCTATTCTGTCCTGCTTAATTGCCTTCAGTGGCTCCCTGTTGCTCTCAAAGTAGATAATATCTGTAAGTTCTTAGTATCTATCAGGCACTATGCTACGAGTTCAACATGCATTATGCTTTTTTATCCTCACAGCTACCCTAATGGAAGAAGCATTTTTCTACTCCTCATTTTGTAGATGAGGAGACTAAGACTTTGAGAAGTTAAAAGCTTTTCCAAGGCCGTGAATCTCATCAGTGACAGAGCTGGGATTCCCATCTCTCCCAGGCTCTTATCCACTACTCGGCAGCCCCTTGTTTTCATGTACAAAGCCCTTCAGGATCAGGACCACACCCGTTCCTCTTCTGGGACCCTCCTGAGCATCCTGTAAGACTCTTCAAGGCCCCACCACAGAGGCTGCCACATCACCTGTGCTCGCTTCCGTTAACATTTAGCACAGTGTGTTGTGATTGTGTTTACACCTGTCCTTCCTGCCACTGGGCTTGGTGGCAGGGACTGTGTTGCCTTCAACATGTGAATTGTGGGTCACCCTGCATGTGTACCGTCTAATGGTTGGTGCTAAATTTATAGTTGTAAAGTTTTTTTTTTTAAATGAATGTCTTTATTTTCGGTATAACTTTCTAACAGTGTATTCTGTGTCCTATCATCCCTTAGCCTGATACTCAGGGCCTTCTGCAACCTATTGCTGTCTGGTCTTCTCCTCTGCCCTTTAGCCGTACTGTAAATCTTTTAACGGTCCCCTGCTGCCTTTTCTTTGCCCCTCCTCTTTGGCTGAGGCAAATCCTACTCATCTTTCAGGGTTCGATTTAAGCCCCTCATTCTCTTGACAACCCCTGTCTTTAGTATGGGCAGTGTACTCGGAACTCTAGAAGTACATTTGTTGTCTGTAACATTTTGTGTTAATTAGTTATGCAGTGCTATGTGGCTTCTCTTTCATTATTCTTCAGACTTGACATTTAACTCTTCCAAATTATTTAATGTTTCCCTGTGTTTTGGGCTCATCTTCTCAAGTGTAATGCAAATCTTTGAGGCCCAAGACCGAGTTTTTGGCATCCCTGTCGAATATCTGCACAATGCGTTGAGAGGCAGTATATATGCTGAGAGCACACATTGTCTGGGTTTGAATCCCAGCTCTTCTATTCATTCGCTCCTTGTGTGACAGCGGTCTAGTTATTTGCCTTCTCTGTGCCTTAGTTTCCTCATCAGTAAAATAGGGAAAGTAATCACATCCCCCCCCAGAGAACTGTTGTGAGGATTAAATGAGTTAATACATGCTAGGCCCATAGCAAGTGTTACTTAAGTGTTGTTGTGTTGCAGTTGATAATATCAATAATAATAGTAATATAGCCCACTGAGCCCCTATTAAAGTACAAATATGTTGTTAAGATGGGGCAGCCACAGGTTAAGGATCAGTTTGTCATCTAGCAGACAAGTCCACCAAGAATGACAAGGGTGGCAGGTTCTGGTGTCTGGGAGGAGTTGCAATCCCAGTGGAATGCTGCTGGGAGCCGCTCTGGGGAGCCAGTGTGCCTGGAGGGCTCAGGCTGGAGACTGGGCGGACAGGAACAGGACCAGTTTTGACTCTTCCATGTCTTGGCTTAGCGTAAAGGAACCATGTCAAAATGCCCCAAACAAAGAGGAAAATTTCAAAACAGTCATTCACCTTTGCACACTCTAATGCCCTTGTAGCCTGTGTGACTGTTATAAAACCAACTTTAGATTTCTTTTTCATGACATTGGCTAAATGTCTAGCAGATGCTAAAGCAATCCTGATTGAAAAAAAAGATCTGTTGGAATTGATATTGCGTGCTGTGCCTCTGAAAAAAAGCTCTATTCTGAAAGATGCTGGGGGTTGGACTGAATGTTCAAGAATGCAATGTGTGAATACCAGGGCTCCGAGGCTCATTTACAGTGGTTTCTTTATGTCTGTACTGATAATAAATTACAGTAGTAGTTACGAGTTTGGCTCTGGGACTCACGTTGCTCAAAGGCAGTGAGAATGGTCAGTAACAGTTGACAAAGTAGGGCTAACTCCAAGGGTTTGAGAAGTCGATTTCCCTGTTTTGTAGCTTCAGTCTTGGTCTCTGGACAACACTGAGTTATGATGACAATGGCACAAGGAACAGTGTCCCTTCTGTGGTACCTAGGGATTGTTTATTCTCCATCACTGATAATTATGTCATTGTTACATCATAGCATATATTATCATGTTTATAAATCTGACCTTTGACAATTATTTCAAAAAATGTGTTCTGGTCTCAGTTTTTTTTTTCCTTTAAAAATTAAATCCAGTACTACACTCTTATATATTTATGGATGACTTTATGTTTGAGCAGTTTTAATTTAAATACTTCATGAAGAAAGCTATCAATTTTAACAGGAATGATTTTATTGTCTCTCATCAATAATTCAGAAATACCTGCTATTTGAATGCCTCAGTATAGGTGCTGGTAGGATTTCTTTCCAGGTTTTAAAAGGGTATGTTATATTTTCACAGTAGTGGTATTGATTAATAAATATCATTAGAGTATGCTAGGTGAGAAAACTTTTCTGCTTTTCTAAAGAATAAACGAAAGCCCTCCTTATCTAGGATTAATTTCAAACTTGCAAAAGAGAAGATTTCTCAGAGAAGTTCATAAATTTAATTCTGCATATAATTTGAAATGTCTTCTTGTCTCCCTTTTTTTCTGGTTTCTTTTTTAAAAAAAGCTTTAAGACTCCAAAGTTTAAACCAAAATATTAGCTGAATGAATTCTTGTTGGTTGACCTCTGTCTCGGTCTGCTCAGGCTGTGTAACAAAATACCATACGTAGACTGGGTGGCTGAAACAACAGCTTATTTCTCACAGTGCTGCATACTGAGAAGCCTAAGATCCAGGTGCCAGTAGACTTGGTTCCTGGTGAGGGCCCTTTTCCCAGTTTGCAGACATCTGTCTTCTTGCTGTGTGTGCAGAGAAAGAGAGAGAGAAGAAGAGAGAGAGAAAGATATCTGTGTCTTCCTGTTCTCATAAAGGCACTAATCCCATCATGAGGGTCCCGCCCCATGACCTCCCCTCAACCAAATTACCTCCAAAAGGGCCTACCTCCAAATACTATCATGGTGAGTGTTAGGGCTCCAACTTATCAATTTTGGGGTGAACACAAACATTCAGCCCATATCAACCTCTCAATGAACAAAATCTCCTCTCACTTTGTAAGCAGGTTAAGTGCCTCATCCAGCATATAAATATTTTTACTGCTTTTTACACTTGCTCTACCATTACTTATGACAAGTTAAATATAATTTAATTTGGCCAGAGATGCCCTACTTTGGGACATATTTGTTTTTGGTTTGTTTCTTTTTGTCCCTGATCCTGTGATTTCATGACTGTAGTTATGCTTTATTTCATTACTGTGTTTATAGTGTTATTTCTCCATGTTCTGGTTCCTTTTTGTCAAAATATAAATATGACCTAAAAATATTGAGTCTAAAAACTAATGTGAATTTAAGCTAAAAGTTTTTGTTTGTATTTTTAGATTTGAAATTCATGTAAAAGTTACTGAGTGTGACATTTATATAAAAGGTACTGAATGTTATATTAGGGGAACATTTCATTACTACTTTGCATTTGTTGATATTTAGAGAACTACTTAACATCTGGACTTATGTAACAAGAGAAACCTTGTGTAACCTATGATAATCAAAAATCATTTGAATAAGATAGAGAGGAAAGAATGGTTTGGGTCAGGAGAAAGCCACTCATCAAGGTTTAAATCAACATCTTAATGTAAGATATTTTACATCTTTGAATTAGCATTCGGGTATCAATTCTCCCTCATCACTTGGATAATTCAGGGAATTATGCCTGCTTAAGAGGACTTTGTGTCCTTCTCTGACCTAGGTGGTAAAAAGTTGGGAGTTGATTTATGTAGGATAATGAATTAAAGGTCACTATAGGGCACCTGATTAGAATTCATGCAGTCAGACATTCTGTACAATTCTGAAAAATTTTTAGTCAGTGATAGAGGAGTATTAGTAGCTGGTTTTAGATTGTCTTTTGTGAAGACAAAGCTCATATGATTATATATTTCTTTTTTAGTTTTGCTTTTTATTTTTTAAATGAGAGCTATGCATGTTTGAAGTTTAAAAGAATTTTTTGGGTGCAGTGGCTCATACCTGTAATCTTAGTACTTTGGGAGGCCGAAGCAGGAAGATTGCTTGAGGCCTGGAGTTCGAGACCAGCCTGGGCAACATACCGAGACCCCCTCCTCTACAAAACACTTAAAAAAATTAGCTAGACACGGTAGTCCCAGCTCCTCAGGAGGCTGAGGCAGGAGGATGGTTTGAGCCCTGGAGTTTGAGATTGCTGTGAGCCATGATCATACCATTGTACTCTAGCCTGGGCAACAGAGTGAGACCTTGTCTCAAAAACAAACAAACAAACAAAAAAACCAACTTCCCCCCAAACCTCCCATGTTTACAAGGTTTTTAACAAAACAAAACAAAAAACAGACTTCTGTGCTCTCTGTCCTCATTTCTCCTCCCAGAGGCAACTATTACTACTTTTTGTCATTATTTTGATATTCACCTGTATGCCCTTAAATAAAATGCTTGTATTCTTATTTCTTGACTTTAAAATATAGATATTATCTTTTTTTTGTTTTTTTAATCACTCACATTTTACAGATGGGATAAAATATAGATATTACCTATTGTCTTCCCACTATGAAAGATACAGAGTTAACTCTCTTTCCTGTCTGTGACTCTCCACACCTGCTTGACTTTCTCATTGCTCTTATCTTCCCAGTGCAGTCATGTGGCAGTTTTGGTTAGGTCAGTATTCACTGTTTGCGTAGTGTAATCATAGCAGTGACTTGTAGTAAACTGATTATTTTTCCTTCTATGTAACTTTTTGTTTTCTTATAGTGTTTTGTTTTCTTAATTTCTCTGTACTTATCACTTATTCATCCCTGAACTCTTCACCAATTGCCTAAATTTCCTCTTAGGACATTCCCGATGTCCTGGTACCAGTGTCATTTTGCTGACAGAGTCTCTCCTGGAGCCTTCAGACCTGTTCCCTTTGTGTCTGGTACACAGATGTCATCCTGGGATCTCCAATCCCATCATCCTTGTATTCCGTTTGCTCCTCTCCCATCTTAGGTCTCATTAGTATTTCCCGTATCCCATGTCTTACTCTCGCTTGATCGTATCACTTAGGTTTGGCAGAGCACAACCTGAGAATGGGTACATAAAATACAATTTTTGAGAAATTGCATATGTAAAATATCTTTATTTCAGCCATAAACTTGAGTAATACTTTGGGTATAGCTTGCAATGTTGTTGTTGAGATATATGAAGCCATTCTGGTTCCTGGTTGTTGTGTGAATTATTTTATTCTGTGGAAGCTTGTAGGGTCATTTGTCCCAGTGTTCTGAAATTTTGATGATGTGTTTAGCTTGTGTCTATTTTTACCAGTTGTGTTAAGTACTAGGTGGGTCATTTCACTCAGATAACTTTTATTTTTCAGTTCTGAGAAATTTTCTAGAGATTTTAAATTTTCATCCCCTTAATTTTTTTCTGTTTTCTCACAGTTATTATTTTCTAGATGTTTGACTTCCCAGATGATCCTGTATTTGTATTGTCTTTTCTAATTTTATCTTTTTCTTTATTTCTTTTTTCTTAATTTTGAGTTTTTTTTTTTTTTTTTGGTAGAATAACATAGTTCAGTGACTTTTTGCAAAGTGAATATATTGGTAAAATAAAGATCCAGGTCAAAAAATATAGTATTATCAGCATCCTTAATAGTTACCACCTCTCCTAAGGGGAACTACCACCCTAACTTTTTTTTCAGTTAAACTTTATTTTGAGATAATTGTAGATTCACACGCAGTTGTAAGAAACAATAATGTAGAAATATCCCGTGTATTTTGTACCCATTTTCTCTCAATGGTAACAGGTTGCATACCACAACTGACATTGATGCAGTCAAGATACAGAACATTTCTTTTTCTTTTCTTTTATTTTTTGAAACAGGGTCTTGCTTTGTCTCCTAGGCTGGAATGCAGTGGCATGGTCATAGCTCACTGCAGCCCTGAACTCCTGGGCTCAAGTGATCCTCCTGCCTCAGCCTCTTGAGTAGCTGGGACTACAGGCATGCACCACCACACTTGGCTAAGTTTTAAATTTTTTTTATACAGATGGGATTTGTGGGGCAGGTTGGGGAGGTCTTGCTATGTTGCCCAGGCTGGTCTGAAACTCTTGGCCTCAATTGATCCTCACACCTCGGCCTCTGAAAGTGCTGGCATTACATCTGTGAGCCACCACGCCCAGCCAAGGTACAGAACATTTTTATCTGTTAGCACCAGGATCTCTCGTGTTACCCACCTCTACTCTCCTCCTCTCCCCTCCCTACTGAATCTCTGGCAATCACTTATCTGTTCTCCATTTCAGTGATTTTTGTCATTTCAAGAATGTTATATGAATAGAATCATACAGTATGTAATCTTTTGAAATTGGATTTTTTTCACTTTTTATAAATATCCCAGTTATTGTGTGTATCAATATGTAGTTTGTTCCCTTTTTTTGCTGCATGATATCCCATAGTGTAGCTGTACTGCAGTTTCTTTAAATATTCATTTATTGAAGGACTTTGGGGTTGTTTCCATTTTTTGGCTGTTATTAATAAAGCTGCTGTAAACATTTGTGTATGGGTTTTTGTATGAAAATAAGTTTTCATTTCTGTGGGATAAATGCCCAGAAATGCAATTGCTGGATTGTGAGGTAATCACATGTTTAGTTTATGAGAAACTGCTAAACTGCTTTCTAGAGTGGCTGTACCCTTTTCCATCCCCACTCGCAATGTGTAAGTAATCGAGTAGTTCTGCATCCTTATCAGAATTTGGTATTGCCACTATTTTTATTTTAGCCATTCTTATAGGTGTGTAGTGATATGTCATCATGGTTTTAATTTACATTTCCCTAATGGTTAATGATGTTGAACATCTTTTCATGTGTTTATTTGCATCTGTATATCCTGTATATCCTCTCAGAGAAATACCTCTTCATGTCTTTTCTCCATTTTCTAATTGTTATTTTGAGTTCTGAGAATTCTTTATATACTAGCTAGTCCTTTGTTGGCTGTGTGGCCTGTAAGTATTTTCTTCCAGTCTGTAGCTTGTCTTTTCATCCTCTTACAAGGGTCTTTTAAGTGGAGCAAAAGTTTTAAATTTTGATGAAGTCTAACATCTGTTTTTCTTTTATGGATCCTGCTTTTGGTGTCAAGTTTAAGAACTCTGCCTAGCACTAGAGGCTGAAGAATTTCTGCTAGGTTCTTTTCTAAAAGTTTTATAGTTTTAAATTTTAAAGTTAAGGCAATGATCCATTTTGAATTAATATTCATATAAGATACGAGACTTATTAGGTTGAAGTTCACTTTTTGCCTATGAACGTCTAAATTGCTGGAGCAATTTAGACGTTCATAGGCAAAAAGTAACCATTTGTTGAAAGGTTACCTTTCTCCGATTGAATTGCTCTTGCATCTTTTGTCAAAATCCAGTTAGTCTTATTTGTGTGAATTTATTTTGGGTTCTCTATTCCATTGATCTCTGTGTCTATCCTTCTGATAATAGGACACAGTCCTGATACTGTGTAGCTATATAATAAATACTTTTTCAAAATTGCTTTAGCCTTTCTAGTTTCTTTCTGTTCATGTATAAATTTTAGAATACTCTTGTCTATATCTACAACAGTATCTTGCTGATATTTTGATAAGGATTGTGTTAAACCTTTATATCAATTTGAAGAGAATTGAAATCTTTACTTCATTAGAAGTTCCAATCCATAAACATAGTGTGTCTCTCCATTTATTTAGGTCTTTCATCAGCGTTTTGTAGTTTTAAACATACAGTCTTGTACAGGCTTTGTTAATTTATACCTAAGTATTTTTTAATGCAATTGTAAATGGTATGTTTATAATTTTGGTGTCCATGTATGTGTTCATTGCTTGTATATAGAAATGCAATTGATTATTGTATGTTTATCTTGTATCCTGTAAACTTGCTGAACTCACTTATTAGTTCTAAAAGATTTTTGGAGATTTCTTGGAATTTCTACATACACAATCATGTCAGCTAGAATAGGGACAGTTTATTTCTTCCTTTTTGATCTGTATGCCTTTGTTTTCTTTTCTTTCCTGTTGCACTGGCTAGAACTTCCAGTACTATGTTGCATAAGAGTGGTGAGGGCAGTCTTCCCTTGTTCCCTATCTTAGAGAAAAAGTGTTCAGTCTTCCATCATTAAGTGTAATGTTACCTGAAGGTTTCCGTAGGTGATCTTTATTAAGCTGAGGAAATTCCCTTCTATTTCTATTTTTCTGAGACTTTTTATCATGAATGAGTATTTACTTTTGTCAGATGCTTTTTCTGTATTGATTGATAGGATCAAGTAGTTTTTCTTCTTTAGCTTGTTAATATGGTAGGGATTGCATTGATTGATTTTCAAATATTGCATCAGTCTTATATCTCTGGAATAAATCACACTTGGTCATGGTAAATAATTCTTTTTATATATTACTAAACTCTCTTTTCTAATATTAAGGATTTTTGTGTCTAGATTTATGAGGGATATTGGTCAGTAGTTTTCTGGTTTTTGGATGGTCTTTTTTCTGGCTATAGAATTCTGGGTTGACAATTCTTTTCTTGCAACACTTAAAAAATGTTGTACCACTTCCTTCTGGTGTCCATGGTCCCTGAGAAATTCACTATCATTTGAATTGTTTTTCTTCTATTGGTAACTGTGATTTCTGTCTCTCTGCTTTTAAGATTTTTTTTCTTTGTCTTTTGTTTTCAGAAGTTTGAGTATATGGGTCTTGGTGTGGGCTTTTTTAGGTTTATCCTATTGGGGTTGCACAGCTTCCTGAATCTGTAGGTTTATGTCTTTTTTCCAGTTTGAGTTTTTAGTCTTTACTTCTTGGAGTACTTTTTCACCCCTGCCATTTTTCTCCTCACCTCCCAGGACTCTGATGACATCAGTGTTAGATCTTTTGTTACAATCCCACAGGTCCTTAAGGCTCTGTTAATTTTTTTTTCAATCTATTTTCTCTCTGTTCAGATTGTGTAATTTCCGTATTACAATTCACTGATTCTTCCCTCTCTCTTCTCCATTCTGCTATTGAGTTCATCCATTGAGCTTTTTAACATTTTTGTTATTGTATTTTCCGGTTCTAAAATGTCCATTTTTTCTTACATATTTCTTTGCTGAGACTTGCTATTTTTTTGTTTCAAGCATGTTTGTAATTGTTTATTTAGGCATTTTTATAATATGATGGCTGTTTTAAAATTGTTGTCAAGCTATTCTAACATTCCTGTTGTGTCAGTGTTTGCATCCATTGATTGTCTTTCTTCGTTCAGTTTGAGGTCTTCCTGGTTCTTGGTACGATGCATGATTTTTGATTGAAAGCTGGACGTTTGGGGTATTATGTTATGAGACCCTGGATCTTATTTAAACCTTCTGTTTTGGCTGACTTTTTCTTTTTTTTTTTTTTGAGACAGAGTGTCACTTTGTTGCCCGGGCTAGAGTGAGTGCCGTGGCGTCAGCCTCGCTCACAGCAACCTCAAACTCCTGGGCTTAAGCGATCCTACTGCCTCAGCCTCCCGAGTAGCTGGGACTACAGGCATGTGCCACCATGCCCGGCTAATTTTTTCTATATATATTTTTAGTTGTCCAGATAGTTTATTTCTATTTTTAGTAGAGACGGGGTCTCGCTCAGGCTGGTCTCGAACTCCTGACCTTGAGCGATCCACCCGCCTCGGCCTCCCAGAGTGCTAGGATTACAGGCGTGAGCCACCGCGCCCGGCCTTGGCTGACTTTTTCTGAAACTGCTCTGGTAAGGGCATGTGGGATGCTGCTCCATTACTGCCTGCTGGAGGGAGAAGTCCAGGTTCCCCCCTCAGCCTCTGTTGACAGCTGATGGTGGAGGCTTTTCATTACTGAGAGGTGGAGATGGGTGTTCCAGCTCCCCATTAGGGGTGCCCACGTGGCCTTCACTGACACCCAGTGGGGTGGGGGCGGTGGTGTCCTTACTGCTGGGCAGTGGTGAAAGTCGTGATTTTCCACTGTACTGCCTCTGACAAATCCCCAGTGCGGAAAGGTACCGTGTTGCTAACAGGTGGGTTGGCATTCCAGGCTCCCTATGTTGTCTCCACTGATACTGTGGCCTTACTACTGCGCAGCAGGGATGAAAGTACCAGGTCCCCACCTCACCTTTTCTGACCCCACCTCAGCTGAGGGGTTGGGGTACTCCATGATAGGCTGGCGAGGGTGGAATTCTAGGCTCCCCGGGACTCAGCCTTTGCTGGCGTGGGTAGGAATGGGAGTAGAGCCACAGTTATTCATATTTTTCTGTGGTATTTGGCTGGAGTAGAGCAGTTATTATCTAAAGTTTTCTATCTTTCTAGGTATCCCTTTCCTGGTGCTTTGACTGGAGAGAGCAGACATTTGTTGGGGCTTTTTTGTCTGTACCCATATACACCGATTGGTATTTCTGGGTTCTTCAGCTCTGCTCATCTCTGTGTTGTACCAAAGTCTCTAGTCAGTCTTGTTTTGTGTCCCTTTCAGTCTTCTATGTTTATGTTATATATATTGTCCAGGGTTTTTAATTGTACTCAGCAGAGCAGTAGGGAAAACTATGTCTATTCCATCTTCTAGAAGAGAAGTCTATCATGAGTTTTGCCTGCTTATTTTTTTTCCATAAATGGAATCATATGGTATGTGATATTTTGTTTCTTGCTTCCCTCAGTCTGTGTTATGTTTGTGAGGGTCATCCTTGTCATCGCATGCAGTTGTATTTTGTTCATTTTTACTGTTGTACGGTATTTCGTTGAATGGATCTACTACAATTCATGCATCTGCTATAGACAGGTTGCTCCCAGTTTTGAGCTATTAAAGCTGTTCTGCTGTGAACACATTTGTAGATTTATTTTGGTGAATATATTGCTATTTGATACATATATAGGAGTTGGCATAGTGTATACAGTCAAGATTAGTAGCTTTTCCCAGTTTTCAAATGTATAGTATTAGCATATCAATGTACACCCCCACCAGCAATCTATTAGAGTTCCAGTTGCTCCACATCCTCCTCAACATTGGATTGTAGGTTGAGGATATCTTTATGTGAAATGCTTGGGACCAGAAGTGTTTCAGATTTAGGATTTTTTAAAATTTTGGAATATTTGCATTATACTTACAGTTCAACATCCCAAATCCAAAAATGTGAAATCCAAAATGCTACAGTGAACATTTCCTTTGAGTATCATGCCAGTGCTCAAAAATTTTCAGGTTTTGGAGCATTTTGGTTTTTAGATTTTCAGATTAGTGATACTTAACCTGCCTGTATCTGTCTTTTTTTATTTTAGCCATCTTTGGAGTATGCTGCATTATTGCATTCTGGTTTTAATTTGCTTTCACTAGTGATTAATCAAGTTGAGCATCTTTTTTATATATTTATTGGTATTTGCATAAGGTCTTTTGTAAAGTGCCTGCTCAAGTCTTTTCCTCATTTTTCTTATTGGGTTACCTGAACTTTTCCTACTGACTTTTTTTCTGTATTGATTTTTATTGAGGAATTCTTTATATGTCTGGATACATTCTTTTGTGTGTGTGTGTGTGTGTGTGTGTGTGTGTGTGTGTGTAAAAAAAGAAAGAAAAAAAATATATATTAAAACACTCCTACCAAAATATCTTCTCCTACTCTTTGACTTGCCATTTCAATCTTTAATGTTGGCTTTTTATGAATAGTTCTCAATTTTAATGAAGTCCAATATTTTTTTCTTCCTTAATGCTTAGTACATTTTGTGTCTTATTTAATACATCTTTTTCTTTTCCTAGGTCTTTAAGATATTTTTCTATGTTTTCTTCTAAGAGCTATGTTATTTTATCTTTTACTTTTAGATCTACACATGATCTGGAATTGATTTCTGTTTATGATGTGAGGTACAGGTATCTGTTTATTGTTGTTCTTTTTCTTCATTTTCCTAAGAAGGTGCCTCAAATTTTTCTCATATCATCTCTTAATTTTTTATTTGCATTATTTTTATTTCTGAAGATATTAATAATATATTTAAAAATATTTTCTTCCTCACCTAGCTTCTGTTTTCTCCAAATTGATTTTTTTCCTGTTTGTTTTGGTTCTATCTTTCATGTAACAGACTTTCCTCAAATGTCTTACAATCCTTGGTAACTGCTCATGTTTAGTGGAAGGACTTGAGAACTCTGAACTCCTTTATAGAGTGATTTGATTGGGTTGTTTAGTTGGGGAGGCTTTAGTATTAGCATCTAGAGGCCATTCTTCTTGAGCTAATCAGATTCTTCAGAGAAGAGGCTTCAAGTTTCCTGCCTTGTAGGTGAAAGTGTTTCCAGCCTCTGAGAATCTAATGAGGAAAGTGGAATGGGGGCTGGGGAAGGTGCCAAGGGTTAGAATCCAAGATGTATATGTTCACTTGATGTCCTGTTGTCAGCATGACACTGCTACTTGCAACTCGGCCTGGTGCTCTATGGCTAAAGAACCTCTGTTTTATCCTTTTTAGAGGGAAAAACCTATAGTTGTTTGGCCAGCTATGTGGAGTGGAGAAGGGGATTAGACATTCCAAGTTGGGGTTTAGACTTTCAGTCAACTCTATTTTAGCAGCACCCTCCCCCCACAACTTGCAGATAAACCTAATATGGCCAACTCATGAGGCTTTGAGGGATTCTGAGTAGTCAATTATATTAGTTCTTGGCTTTCTTCATTATCAACCAAAGTTTTAGTTTTCTCAGGGCTGCTAAGTAATTCACCAATTGTTTAACTACTTACTACTTTTTGGCTTCTAGAATTTTATTTTATTGCTATTATATGCCCTTTGACTCTTTCTAGTTTGAATTCCGACTTTAAAAATAAGCGTGTGTGTGACTGTGAGTGTGTTTATTGTCATTTTAGTGGGGTTTAGGAAAGGATTCAAACTAGATGTGTTCAGTCTACCCTCTTCACCCAAAAAATGTCATACAATTCTATACATTTTAAACACAAATGAATATTTTTAAAATTTTGACCTTAGGAATTAAATGAATTTAGAAAATAAGTCCACAGGGGAATTATTTGTTCTTCTCAGGTGATGGAAAGTGTGAGGTGGATAGGTGAAGGCACTACTGGTGAAGGGAAAGTGTGTGTAGAATACTGAAGAAAGTCTTTCATAACTAGGCAGAAACGATTATATTTTGCTTTTCCTTCAAGTTTTCTTAGAGAAAAAAATGTTTTCCTTTCACCATTAAGAAAAACATGATTTGGGAACTGGATAGAGTGGTGGTTGTACAACATTGTGAATATACTAAATGCCACTGAATTGTTCACTTTAAAATCGTTAATTTTGTGTTATGTGAATTTTACCTCAGTTAAAAAACTTTTTAACCTAAAAAAACCAACACATGAACATTTTCAAAACTTATAGTGAAATTGACACCTGGCTTTTGGGGATAGATTGACTTATTACATACGTCGCATTAAGGTGTGTTTCTACTGGCTGCCTAGCTTTGTAGAGATAAATATATTTACAGGCATAATTCCGGGAGGTTTTCAGAATGTTATTCTTCATTTTGGGAAAATGGGTGGCAAGTGGAGTGGATATGTTTCTCTGGTGGAGAAAGTCAAAGGAATTAACAAGTTATTTAATGTATACAGTTCCTACCATCAGAATATGTTCATTGCAATGACATGATAAATCTTGGTATAAGTAAGACCTTTTGACTCTTTATTCAATTTAATCTTTAATAGAATGGAAATTCTGATGGAGTATGGCATAGTTCTTATAAATTTATCCGTTGCTATATTGCTAATTTCTTATATGAAATACCCTGTCTCTTAAAAAGGTTTAATGGCATTTTACTATCCAAAATGTGGTGTTTGTCATTTTAGTGTTGTGTATTAGAGCATGTGTCATGAAGCCATAATATCAGGGTTCAAATCCTGGTTCTGCCACTTATTAAACTTACTTTGCCTCATTTTGCTCATCTATAAAATGGACAAGATCATAGGATATTGTTATGGATATGAATCAATACACGTAAAGATCTTTAAATGTTACCTGGCACAGAGTAAGTGCGCAGTAAATGTTATCTGCTACTGTTTTCTGATATTTTCTTAAATTGTAATCTATAAAAGCACATCTGGAGAAATGTACATAGTATTAGGAATGTGAAGACTACTTCCTTACCAGGATGTCTTCATTATGGCACTATTGACCAACTCCACACTCAAAAGTATAGTCAGCTCCTTCTTTCTCATTACATTTGTGGTTGTAGTTAAAGTGTAATCTATTTTTCCTCAGAAATTGAATAGTTTTAGCTCCTTTTGTTTTCTAAAGAATTCTAGACTTTATAATGCCGTGCATTTGTTTGAACAGTAAAACCAAATAACTGTGAAAAGCATTTATTTTCAACTCCCTGTATTTGGTTTAGATATAATCCCTATCATTTTTACGTTTTCCTTGGGAATCAATGAAAAGATTGGGAATGAATCTGAGCTATAAACCTGACATTGGAAGATGTAATTAGCCAGTCAGTAGCCACAAAAAGTATTTGATTTTTTAAAAGCTATTTTTCTTTACCAGTATTATGTGGCTGCAAGTGATAAATGATGAGAATCCTCTCTCACAATTATTATTTTAGCTATAGTTTGTAACTCCTTAGTTTCCTGCAAGATGAAGTTCTATGTTTACATGTTATGACTGTCATTACTAAGCCATCTTTTAAATTTTACTTTACAGATCAACAATCAAAATTCTGAAGGTCATAAACTTTCTGATGGTGGTGGTAAGCCATGGCGGCAGATGATAAAGTTGCTATCTTAACTGATGATGAAGAGGAACAGAAGAGAAAATATGTGCTCGCTGATCCCTTTAATGGCATTTCCAGGGAACCAGAACCACCTTCAAATGAAACACCCTCCTCCACAGAAACAGCTGCTATTCCTGAGGAAGAAATAGACTGGATAGAGAAACATTGTGTTAAAATAAACAACGATCTTCTAATTTCCAAGGTCTTTTATTTTTTCTTTTACTCTGCTTATGGCTCTCTCTACCCGCTTTTGCCTGTGTACTATAAACAGCTGGGGATGTCACCCAGCCAGAGTGGACTGCTAGTAGGTATTCGATACTTCATTGAATTCTGCAGTGCCCCCTTTTGGGGTGTAGTTGCAGATCGCTTTAAAAAAGGCAAAATTGTCCTGCTCTTTTCTCTTTTATGTTGGGTATTATTCAACCTGGGCATTGGATTTGTCAAACCTGCTACCTTGAGATGTGTACCAAAGATTCCCCCGACAGCTCACCCCACCAACGCAAGTCAACAGTTAACCATCCTGCCAACGAATTCTTCCCTTACCTCTTTCCTTACCATATCACCAAAAATGCGTGAGAAACGGGAGCTGACTCCTACATTGCCATCACTGTTAGAAACAGGGCCCAACGTCTCAGATGCTGTTATTGTTTCAGCAGCTCTAAACAGGACCAGTGAACCCACTCTGCAGCCCCAGACACATGAAATTACTCACCATATTATGGACTTGACCTTGAACTCAAGCACAGCTACTCCTACCCCGCCAGGAAATGCAACCAGGGAGACAACCACCGCTATTGTCACTACCACCAAATCTTTACCTTCTGACCAAGTCACTCTTGTGTATGATCAGCAAGAAGTTGAAGCTATATTCTTGGTGATCTTGGTAGTTGTCATCATAGGAGAATTCTTCAGTGCCTCTTCTGTCACGATTGTAGATACAGTAACACTCCAGTATCTGGGAAAACACCGAGACCGCTATGGATTGCAGCGCATGTGGGGCTCCTTGGGCTGGGGCCTGGCGATGCTGTCCGTGGGCATCGGGATTGACTACACCCACGTGGATGTGCTCATCGATGGAAAGGGGTGTAAGCCCCCCGAGTACCGGAACTACCAGATCGTCTTCATCGTCTTCGGAGTTCTCATGACCATGGCCTTGATCGTGGCTACCCAGTTCCGGTTCCGCTACAACCACTTCAAAAACGAGGATGCTAAGGGGAAAGAGGTGGAGATCCCGCAGGTGGAGAGGAACGCCTCCACAGAGTCCTCGGAGGAGACCCCGACCACCACAAGCCACTCGCAGGCCTTCAGCTTTTGGGACTTAATCAAACTGCTCTGCAGCGTGCAGTACGGCTCCGTGTTGTTTGTGGCTTGGTTTATGGGTTTCGGGTACGGCTTCGTGTTCACCTTTCTCTACTGGCATTTGGAAGACCTGAATGGAACTACAACCCTCTTTGGGGTCTGTTCGGTCCTGAGTCACGTGTCTGAGCTGACAGCTTATTTCTTTAGTCACAAGCTTATTGAGTTGATTGGCCACATCAGGTAAGAAAATGTTTACTGTTCCTGTACCTGAGCAATTGAACTTTATTTTTCTATAGTTTATACCTCCTTTTAACACATTTAGAGATATTATAATTTGTGTTGGGGGTAGGGTTGGGGTGGGAATGGGGCTTTCTGTTGCTTTTCCTCCTTAAAATAGAAACAAAAGGAAGGAAGTCAAGAAACTAGTTGGATTATCCAAAACAAACAAAGAATGGCTGCCTCCTCTCTCCCACCCCTCAGAAAAGATCTGTAGGTGACTTGAACGGTGTGCTAAGAGACTCTTACAGTAAATGTTTTCAGGGATGAGAACACCAATTTAAAGAATGCATTACTCCATGGATCTTGAAGGGGCCACCCGTCTCAGGCATTTATGAAGGAGAGCTTACATGGATAAAGCAGATTATGTTTTTTTAGCCTTTGTTTATTCTCAGTCACTTGGTGACATAGATAGAGCTTGAATATATAGCAATGAAGATGTCCATTATATTTAACAAAGCTGTAATATAACCCAACATAATCCCTAATCCATGATATTACATGGAGGAGGTTCTTAATTTTTTTCTGATTGTTACGTGATTTTCTGCATTTATGAGATGCTTAAAAATCTTTCTTCCACCTAAAACCTCCCATGTCATCCTTTTAGTCAAAAGAAATCCCCAGTGTTTCTCGTATAATGTTTCTCACCATTAATATTTGCCTGAAGTTGATTGAACAGTATCTTGTTCTTTATAGATCTTTCTGTTTCATTGTTGGCTCTAAAATCTGGAGCCAGCTACACTTGATTAAGGATTCTTGCCTCATAGAAAAGTTTGTCCCTAAAATCTGAAGTGCCACAACTAAAAGAAAGCAACTGTATGTGTTTATGTGTATGTGTTAATCTTTGAATCTGCTGTTTCTATAAGAAATTAAAAAGTAGAAATAGACAATAAGATTTGAGAAACATTGATCTTTATTTTTTATTTGCTTTCTACTGGGGAAAATATTTTCTAATTTAAAGTTTCAACCTAGAATCAATTTTTTCCTTAAACAATTATGAATATTTTTTCTTGTTTGGTTTGGTTTTGCTTTGGGAAGTCGTGTCCTGTTCCTTCTCTTTCTCAATCTTTGACCCCTTTGTTGTCACTAACAAAGTCAGTCAGTGTGTGGACGGTTCGCCTGAGGCACATTAAGTGGGAGCATTCTGAAAAAGAGCCATATAATATTAAGGACTTGGGCTGTCTTTTAACCTTGTTGAGGCCATATTTGCATTATTTGAGCTGTGTGACTTGACCAAGATGAATTAGACACTTCTCAGCTTGGGTGTATGAGCGAATCCCACTGCAGTTAATAGTATCTTTAAAATTATTGTCATTTATTCCCAAAAAGGCAGTTAAGTCTTATAAATAAGTGAAGTTCCTAGACACCATTATTTAATAAGTCAACAACATTAGTCGAACACTGACTCAGTACACAGTATGTGTTCAGGTTCTATTTTCAAAGAAATTGTTAGGTCCATTTCACATGCTAAGAAAAGGTATATTACAGTATTTTCATCATAAAATCCTAGTGGATTTATTATTACTTTTGGTAATTACATGAGCTTATACTTGTGTTTATCTTTCCTGAGTAATATTAGTTACTCATTATATAAAAACCTACAGTTCACTTAATCTTAATTTTCTGGTTTTTTGTACAAAAAGCATCTATCTCCCTTTTCTTATTTAATGATGTGATAGAAGAAGATGGCTCTTGTGGTCGCATTGTTGCTCCCAAGAGCCTGCAGGAATTCCATCAATATGTGATCATTCACCTCTTCTGAATTTTAATTCTGTCCATCGAAATGTATTCATTATTTTAAGTACTTTCAAGGGAATCTGATAACAAAAATGAGATTATGTCCACATAACTCAGAATGGATATATTTCTTTTGGTGAGAATTTGGGGAGCCCAATCAGGTGGTGGTGGTTGTGATTTTGGGGTTTAAAAGTGCAGTGTTGATAGCTTACATTTCCATTAGAAGAATATCATACATTACATGGTTGGTGAAAAGAAATTATCTCTCTCTGAATTATTGGTCTTTATATATTTCTTGTTGGATCACAAAGGTAGATTTGTCTGTGGTCTTTATGTATATATGTGTATTTCTTCAGTATTTTGTGACTATTCTATTGGGAGTTTGTTTTTAGTAGCCAGCACTACCGTAAAAATTATACATATCTTAATGTAGTCGAAAGTGGATTCTCACAAATTCTTCACATAGAGTCATAATAAGAAAAATTCACACCAGAAGACAATGTTAAAAATAGCATGTCCAGTTTTGAACCACTTAATATTTTAACAGTTTCACTATTTGGGCCCAGTTTTTCAGGAAATAACCTATCAGTCCACACACACACACACACACACACACACACACACACACACACACATGCACACACGCAGTAGATGATTTCTGATTTTTGACTTTGGATTTTGTTCTTCTCTGGAAAATGGCTTTCTCAGGCAAATAGGATAATGTTTAATATTTCCACTAAATATTAGTAAATATAAAGTAAATTCCTTTTGATTTGAAATCACAAGGCTTTGCAATTTACAGCAAGTATGTTTTTAGGCTCATTTATATGAAGATGATTAATAAGATATAAATGTATCTTAAGGTATCTTCACCTTGTAGAATGTTTTAACAGCCATGAGTAGGATTGTAATTATTAATAAAACAAATTGCAATAAATATTAAAATTGGTGAATTGTTACTTTCCAGTGTTAGGCCATAACTTGTGTTATTTGATTTAAATTTATTTACATTTTAAGGAACATACAAAAAATATACTCAATCGATCTGTAACTTTGCCCTGAAATTCTTACATTCAAGGCCATGCAGATATCCAGAGGAGGTAATATATTATCTATTATTAGCCATTAATTACTACTTAATAATAGCTAAGTATCTGAATGAGCCAGTCAGTTTGGGAAAGAAGGAAAAAGTGATACCAATAGCCAGAGGAGGAACCCCAGGCTTTCCTGGTGGGGTGCTGCAGGAAGAGCCAAAGCAGATAGCAAGACACTCGGCTGAGGACGCATGATAAACGTCTTGTCATTGGAGGAACAACAGTAAGTATTATAAGAGGGAGGAAACTCTGCAGCTGGGATGATCAATTTGAGCTGGCCACTGAAGGATTTAGAGAAGATCATGTCTATGATTATTTTGCTTCTCATCCTCTCCCTTGTTTCTACCCACCTCTTTGTGCATCTTTGCCGATCCTGGACCTGCAGGCTCTCAGATCCTCTCCTTGCCCTGCATGGAGGGGCACTGATTTCTGGAGGGGGTGTTGCCCAGGATCTGCTCTCCTCCTGGGTTGAGCTAATGTATTGGTTCTCAACCATGAGACTCACCAGGAGATCTTTCAAAGCTCGTAATGCCCAGGCTGCACCCAAACCAATTAACGCAGACTCTCTAGGGGTATACCCAGGCATGCAAACTTTTTAAAGCTCCCCAGTTGATTCCAGTGTGCAGCCAAGGTGAGACCACCAAGCTAAAGAGAGGCACAGATGAGAGGAGGATTAGAGGGAGGGAGACAGGGAAAAACCAGGGCATTTCTTTCTCTCTTTCCAGTTCATGCAGCATATTCTTGTAAGCTTTGGAGACTGTTCCCTCTAATCCTTTCAGGTGGTTCTTTCTCTGGCCTCTGGTAGTTTTTTTTTACATGAATTTGCTGGTCAGAAATCAGCTGAAGACTCAGGAGAACCCTCTGCAGCTCTCTCTTTGTAGTTCTCTCTACTCCTGCACTCGGTCCTGCTCCCCAACCCTCAGCCTGTCTCATCAGCTCGGGAGACCTCCGTGCCCTGTCAACAGTGTCTCTGCGAACTGCCGCATCTCTCCCATGGCTCCACCCACTGGGGGGGACCCTGAGCTCAGACAGCAGCATCTCCTCCCCTCATCCTTCTAAGCTGGGCCAGGTAGGCTGCCTGCGGCTCTCTCATGGTGCTGCGGCTTCTCAGCTCTTCTGTCACCTACCTGACCAAATCCCTGAATTATGACAGGGTGGTGCCTGTTTCCCTGATTAGATCCTGACTCACACACCATCCTTCACTGCTTAGGAAGACTTCTGATGGCAGTTGCCACAGTGAAGACATAGAACAGAAATAGAATAACTCAATTCTTGATTAAAAAGCAAAAAGCGGTGGGCCATAAATTTTTTCCCCTTCTAATTTCTTCAGGGATGATGATTTCTTCTTTAAAAATTATTTTCACCATAATTAAAGTGTTTTAAAAGACTTAATTTTCATAGTAAGTTTGAAATTGTAGTTTATACATGCTTTACAGGAGCAAGTAGTACTCTGTATTATTTAAAAACCAAAACCCTGCATATTTGTTCAATTTAGTTGAGTAATAATTTAGGCCTAGAGAATCCCAGAGTAGTAGGATCCAGGGGCTGAGCACTAAAAAGAAGGGGGTTGGAAAAAACAGGGGAGGTTGAAGCCCAGATGGATGCAGGGGTCAGGAACCTGAGCTTTATCATCTGAAGGCAGTAAGGAGCCACAGCAAGATTCCAAGCAGGGGAGGGGCATAGAGTTTCATATGGATGTTCACTCTCATTTGCAATAGGCAGGGTAACTTTGTAGCTGGGAGCGCACTGAGAAGGTTCTTAAGACAGTCCGAGCGAGAGATGTGCAGGCCTAAACTGCGGCAGTGGCAACAGAAATTGAGGGAAGGGATAGATTTGGGCAGTACAATTGACAGAATGGTTTGGATGTTAGAAGTGAGGTAGAGACTCTCCCATTTCCAACGTGGTGTGGGAGTCCCACTAAATCTAATAGGAAATTCAGAAAGGAGAGGTAGAATTGGGAAGGGGGTGACAGGTTGGTTTAAACTTGAAATACCTAGATGGGGATGTCTAGCAGACAGCTGACTAGTATAGGCCTGAAACTGAATGGAGAGGTTAGGATTGGTGATACAGCTTTGAGACAGTTAAACCATGAACGTGGATAAAACTAACAAGGAAGTCATGTGGTCTAAGAGAAATGAGCTGAGGAAGATCAATTATAGTTGTCTCCAAGATAGTATTCCAAGTTTCTGATCTTATTGAAATGTTGTTCTGTACTTTACTGCTTAAAGTAAGCATCCTTACGCTTGAGAATATTTTGTGTTGTGGGGAATTGTGTTGTGGTATTTACTGTAACCTATTTCCATGTCTTGCTTCAGAATTGACTTTCTGAGTATCCCCCAATGCCATTGCCTGAGGCAGGCACCCTCTGTGGGTGTTTAAAAGTGGGCCTAAGACATAAGCAAGGGAGAGAAAAAATAAAGGGAGCAGGACTATAAGGAAGAGAGAGGGAAATAAAAGAGAAGGTAAATAGCTGCTTTTCCCAGAGGTAGATTTCTTCCTGTTTTTGTTTATGAAAGGCGGTATTATGTAGTGGTTACAAGCACAGGCTGAGTCAGAGGATCTGGGTCAGAGCCTGGCTCTGCCACTTGGAACCATGTGGCCCTGGACAAGTCATAGAACTTTCTGTCTCTCTGTTTTGTCATCTGTAAATAGGGATACTATTAGGACCTATCTCTTAAAGTTTTTAAATGAAGACCAAATGAGATAAAACATGGCAATTGCTTAGAACAGTCACTGGCTTATGGGAGTTCAGCTCATTTTTAAAATTATTACTTTGTCAGTCTTCTGATATATTATGTTGTTCATAAGTACAAGACCCCATTGAATCTGATAAAAATACAGGTGATAGGATAATATCAGAAGTGTACAGATTATTAAGCCTGCAAGGTCAAGATGTTTGTTGTTTTCAAAACAACTAACGTCCCCTCTCAAAAACATCTTGGTCAAATTGAGATTTTTTTTCCCCCCCTCAATTTATGATGACTATAAATTGTCAAATAAAATGGGATTATATTAAATTGGAAGTGCACTGCCTGATGAAGCCTTTATATTTTTGAACGTTTTGTTTTTATAAACCATAAGGTTGTCCTCTTAAAGATTGGTTTAGTCTAGTTAATCAGTACTAGAAAGCGAAGTATTTTTATCTTTTAAATTTTGTAGGGTATGTGTAAAAAACTGGTGATTTGACATAGTCTGGCTGGTTAATGAAATAAAATGTAACGACTTTTCTTAGCACTGGTAAAATGAGGCCCGTTTGGCCTGTGTTTTCTCTGCCAGACTGTCAGGTGTGTCCTGATGTTCCCTGGGCCTGGGTTCCCAGTGTCAGGAATGAGGATTGGTACTCAGTGGAGCCGATGATGGAGGGATCACAAATACAAAGCGATCTCACACACACAGCGTTTATTGTAAAATGAAAGTATGTCTCAGAGGAAGAGACGGGTCATTCTTAGCTAGTGGAGAAGACCCCATAGTCTTAGTGCACAACATCTTTTATATACTCACTAGTTTGTCCCGCCTCTCTCCTGAGTGGGATTGGTTGCCATTTCCCGCTTTTGGGTGATTGGCAGGTTGGGTTTTATAACAGGTCGGGGTTGTATAACAGTTTCCTTTTTATCCATGTGTCTTCCCAGAATCCTTCATGAAAACTCTATGGGGATTGGAGTGTCAAAACCATAATGCTAATTAGATGGTAATAAGCCCCAGGTCAGTTAAGGTCACTAGGAACTCCTCACTGCACACGCATGCTTCGTCTAAGGAAAAGTCTCTGGCCACAAATATGTGATACTGTGGTTTCTTTTCTGCATTCTGATTGGTTCCCACCCTCCACCTTTAGCCACTTCCTCTACCTTCCTTGCCACCTGTTTGCCCTCCACCCAGACCTAACAAGAGCAGTACACATCATCGACTATGGCTGTATGATTGTTCTTGGTCACAACATCAGTTTTTCACAGAGATAGGAAGATTCCAGTGGAAACCTGTCAACCCACCTATAGGCATTACAGAATATGGTTTAGCCACAACATCAGTTCTGCTATATCTGCTGTAACAGTGTCAGTTTTAAAAATGTGAAATAAATGAGTCTTCTGTTGCAGTGGATTAGGAGTTTACTCATAAGATCTGAGGAAGGTAGATTGCAGACTTAAAGTGACTGGGTTCTTTGCTTTTTAGTGTAAGGGAGATTTTATGGTTCTGTTGAAGTCATCATTTTATACAGCTCAGTTTCATTATTTTTTAAAATTTATAATAAAGTATGGTGAAGCAAGAAAGAAAACAAATAGAAAGCCACAATGTAACTCCTGAAATTGGGTCATCAATCAAACATTTCTACAGGGGTTAGCAATTATATCATGTGTAATTTTATTGTTACAACTTTGAAAGTGAGCATTGGGGTATTAAAATCAGCCCCTATTTCATTCAAAAGCAGTTGTTTCATAAAGACAATGTTTTTTGTCCTATTTTAAATTCTGGTCCTTTTATACAAAATTACATAGTGAAAAGAAGTGACATTTATGTTTTCTCTTTTTTATCCTATGCATTTTGATAAATTAGCATGCTAATCTGAAATAAATTTAGAGATAAAATAGCCCAGGCCCCTCATTTTAAGGCTTGCCGGAGGCTTCATGCCTGCAGTCTTCCATCCTCAGGGGTGGCCTTAGTGCTTGCTAAGTGAGGCCTTTTGAGTTGACTGGCCTGGCTTCCATCCTGCCTCTGCTCCTTACTTAATTGGGCAATCTTGGGCATGGTTCATGAGCTGAGTCTTAGTTTTATTCTTCTGTAAATCTGGATGGCAATACTTACCTCATAGGGGTATTAGAATTATATGAGAACTGATGCATGGAGTCAGGCAGATGGCAAAGGTGCAGGAAGCAGTAGGAGCTGCTGTTAGTGTTACTGTTGGTGGTGGTGCTATTCTGTGACACCCGAGTGGTAGTTAACTCATCACAGTATTTAAGAAGAGGTAGAGTCTAGCTGTTTCACATGTTAAAAAGCAGGACTCAAGTATATCTTCTTTTCCAGAATATCTTTCTTCTAAGAAAATTCAAAACACAACATACCCTGTTTGAAGGACCACAATTTTTTTTTTTTTGATTCTGCAAGCCTTTCTCAACTGGCACTCCTCAGAGCCACAGAACATAGAGAATGATTTGAGTGACTATCTCTTCAGTTCTCCCAGGGATGGTACATAACTAGCACCATTCTATATGCATAGAAGAGAAAGTAATTCATTTCATTTGATGGGCGCCTCAGGACATAAGGTCATATTCCTCTCTGGTACCTTGGTTTAGCAATTTCGTTTGCAGAGTCAGTTGGAAAAAAAATAATAAATGCTTCTCTCTCATTTGAATAATTACTTTGAAATCAAATTCATACCATGGTAATATGGAAAAAGTAATGCTTCCTGTAATTGACTGAGTAATGGGCAAAAGGAAGGTCATTTTTCCCCTTTCCCTTTAAGCTCTAAGGATTAAAGAGCTGAGATTTGAAACCAGTCTTTTTTTTATGTGGATAGGTGATTTGCCAAAAGAGATACAGCATGTATTAAACCCTGCTGCCAGAGAAAAATATGTTATCCGATCTCCTTGATCAAAGGGTATGAATTTTAATATTAAAAGAATTTCTTTGTGAATTAAGTTAAAAAAAAATCCCACCCTCACAGTAGTACTTCCCCAAAATGATGTTACTTTTGCCACCATTAAATTATCTTCAGGATTCATCCTTGTCCTGTGATGAGATTTATTTCCCTGAGAGTAAGCCGAGATTTAGCCTTGCTGAACTTTATCTGAGTTTTAATCATCACAGAATTTTTACAAACTCTGAAGGAATCTTGAGATTATAAGAGAATAGTGTTTTATCAACAAGGAGGCCAGGTTGAGGCAGGGTGTATTCAGGGCTGCGCAGCTTGGGAAGCCCCCCAGATCTCCTGACTCCCTGGCAGAGTATTCTATCCAAAAGAAAGGCACACTTTACGCTGCTAAATCCTACAGTTCCCACTGCTACAGCTCTCTAGTTTTGTGAAAAATAAACCCAATTGAAAAGTAGTTCTGACTGGGAGGGCTGTGTATCAGGAGTAAAATCTGCCTGACGACTCACTGGGATCTGAGTTGGAAAGAAGAGTATTTGACAATGTCATGAAGTTTCTAAAATTGGGGAGAGGGGAGAAAAGCTGTGAGGGCACATTCCATTTAAAAAGAAGCTAATGAAACATGGACCATGAACTAGAAATTACAAGTTGGCCAAAATAGGAAATCTCTAGTAGTAGTTAGACATTTATTGGTGTTTGTTCTGGGTCTGCCCAACCCAAAACTACATACTGGTGGGAATATAAGAGATTAAATACTTGGTTCCAGTCTCTCTGGCATTTATACTCTGGCTTTAAAGCTGAGCTTAAATGTTAACCACCTGGATGGAGAGTCATCTAAGACTGATTCTGTTTTTAAATGGGCCAAATTTTAGCAGATGAGGGATTTAAAGACTCTGAGGATCTCTCAGTGCACTGCTCTGAAAATCCGGCAGGCCTGGATGGTCATGAGCCATCAGCACAGGTGTTTATGAAGAGATTTCATGTTTAACACAATCCTAAATGTTTCAGAGAAAACTAAACAGATGTGCTCACTCACTCTCTGATTCATAGGTACAATAAAAAAATGTGCTGTCTTGACACACAAAACCTAAAAATGTTAGTGCAGTTGGGGAGTCTGAGATGGTATTATTAGTTTGACACAGTGAGGATTAGAGAATGGAGCTAATTAGAGCTTTTCTGATCAGAGAACACAAAGTTAGTGATTTCAGATTCTTTTGTTGGGTTTGGTTTTAGCCAGCAGTGTAACTGGCAGTGTTCTCTTAGACACAAGCGATTGGGTAAGACTGTGAGGATAGGTCAGTGCAAGCTCATCGCTACTGGATTTTATTTTTCATTTTATGCAAGTGGGAGAGCATTGGAATTGCTAAAATATGAGCAATTCCGGATTGCTAAGTACTCCGTTAATATATGGAGGACACGTAGATCATATCCTATACATATAGTTCATGTCATAGCACTTCTGAAAAAAATGACCTGTCTAGTGCTACAAAGAGTTTGTATACCCCTTAATGCTGTATTTTAGGGCTTGATGGCTATAAGCTACCATCTCTGTAATAACTGGCATATTAAATAATTGTAATTGCAGCTATTATTATTTGTATGTGGTGGTAGATTTCTATTTTCCTATTCCTTTCCCATTTTACCTTCAAGGATGTTGATACCCATTTTTATAGGAAAAGCCCCTTAGAGCTATTTCAAATGTAGATTCTCATTATTAAACTGTAGGCTGTAGAATTTCAAAAATAGAAGAATTTATGATCAGGAGTTGAAAGGGAGTAATTTGGTTTTTATAGTCCCTTGAAAAGAACATCTTTGCAAAGAAATATATTACCATATTATATCATAGCTACCAGGCTGACTTATTAATAATATCATTACTTATAATTGAGCTATTCATAGTTCAGAACAAAAGGCCATTGTCACAAGCTAGTATAAATGAAGCCAGGGCTTTTAGTCATTGGTGTCACTTTTGGTTTGCTTTCTTGTTCACCTCAAGTGGCTGGGTCGATTGAGGTACTCAGTGAGTTAAAGAGAGCAGCACTGACTCCGTGTGTGCAGTATCTCTTGTGGCTGCAGACTGCCCCTAGCCTGCCACCGTCTGACAGGCTGGGGTCGTGGTCGAGGTGTGCACCAGGCAAGAGTAAAGGCAGCTCCTACAAATTCGTTACCTAGACAACCACTGTGGAGACCAATTTAGCAATCTGTGCCAAGGCTCAAGTTGGACATTTCCTGTAGTCTGAAAATTACATTTCAAGGTAAACACCTGCCTAGAGAAACTCTTACATACATGCAGAAAGACATGTACAAAGATGCTTACTTGCTTACTGTGGCTTTCTTACAGTGAAAAAGAGAAATAGTCTGAATAGCCATCAAGTGAGGAATGGACACATTCAATATGGTATAGTCACAAGATGGAACATTAGGTAGGAGTTGAAAGAAATGAACTGAATCAACATGTCAACATGGTAAAGCTTTCAAAACCATGATGTTGAATGGGAAAACAGCAAATTTCTGAATGATGCACAGTTTAGTACATTTATGCAAAATTTAACAACAAATTTTAAAAGTTAACCATATTTTCATGGATATACCTATGCATATAGAAAGACATTTAAATTTGGAGAAGAACACATTCTAAATTCACATTAGCCCTGGCTTTCTGGACAGCACAAAAAGAGAAGAGGACTTGGATAGGGGACGAGGGCCTCTGTTTTATCTGTAACATTTTTTTTTCTTCATCTCTTTGGTTCTCCTGGAGAGAGTTGGAACCCATTCTATTAAGTGAAGTATCCCAAGAATGGAAAAATAAGCACCACATGTACTCACCAGCAAACTGGTTTCCCTGATCATCACCTAAGCGCACATTTGGGGATAACACCAATTGGGTATCGGACAGAGGTGGGGGCTGGGGGGAGGGGTTGGGTGCATACCTACTTGATGAGTGTGATGCGCACTGTCTGGGGAATGGACACGCTTGAAGTTCTGACTGGGGGGATGGGGGGAGGGGATGGGTGCATACCTACGTGATGAGTGCGATGAGCACTGTCTAGGGAATGGACACGCTTGAAGCTCAGACTCGGGGGGATGGGGGACATGGGCAATATATATAACCTGAACTTTTGTACCCTCATAATGAGCTGAAATAAAAAAAAAGAAATATGGCAAAATAGTCATAATTTTCCATTCTTGGTGCTAGATATTCTCTACTTTTTAAAATATTTTCTATTGGAAAATAGCCTGAAGCCCATGTCTACTTAGAGTGGATCAATATAATCATCCTCCTATAGAAGAACCAAATAGATGTGTGTATATAATTATAGCTGTATATGTTTTAAAGAGACATTTATCCCAATATAACAGGTAAACATTAAGATTTTGAGTCCCTAATATGCACATGCCTGTATATTTTCCCTAAATGGCATAAACATAAATGATTACAAATCTACTTTATATAATTACCATGGCCTCAGGTCCTATTTGCTTCGCTTTACAATGAGAGCAGGTGTAATTCATAGTATTTCATTAAGAATTAATATCAATCTGTGCCCAGCAGTTCTGATTTGAGTAGTAATTGTAGTATTTCTTTATATATAAAAAGAAATCAAGATGCCAAAAAGCCAAGTGATATCCCAAAGATCATTAAGTTTATTACTGGCAGTAGGTCCAAGTTTGGGTGTTTGTACCAGCTGTTTAATTATCTTGAGTCATAGAGTGTCAATTTACTGCCTTTTTATTGTACAAGTCAAAACTCTAAGTAATTTGGCTAATTACATTTCTACATATCCATGGAAATATTTGGTAGACTGCAATTATATAATTTTGTAGGATACTTTGGGAGAGTGGATTAGAAAAGAAAGAAGCTTACTTCGTAGCACACTTCTCCACAGCCTTTGCAACTTGAAGGAAGTAACCATTCCATTCTTATTTCTGAAATGTTAAGCAACTCTTCTTTGTCTTTTTTTCTGCTGAAAACATCTTCAAATAGTAATCTATAGACAAACGACTTGCTAACTTTTTCTTTCCTTTACAAAGTTAACATACAGATTGAAGCTCTGACATTATCAAAAAGAAGAATACGTTTTCAGTTGCATTTGTCTAGGTACTACATCTTTGGACCCTGCTCCTGTGCATTGTGTTTAACTCCTGAGTACAGTGAGGAATCCTCAGTGATGGGGTGTTGGCGGGTGGGCCTTGGCTTTAACTGTGGGCCAGGCATGTTGCTCCATTTAGGAGAATGAGAAAGAGAGAAAGCAAGTTGGTCTAGGCTTCACTCCAGTCGTTTTTCTAAGTCCTAGGAGTATTGTTGGGTAGTGTGGTAGCTGTCCTGTTTCCTTTTATTCTTCTTTTTTTTCAGTTTACCTATAAAAAGTGTGTATGTGCGCATATGTATGTGCATGCATTTGACTTAGATTCAAAACCCATACTTACTACATGTCTGACCTTGGATAAATCAATAATTTAGCTTTGTTGAGCCTCAGGTTCCGCATTAATAAAATGGGGGTAATAATTATACCTAACTTTATAGCATTATTAATAAGATAAATTGAGATAATGCACAGCACATAAGTTAAGTGCTCAACTACAAACAGTGGGCAGAATTACTACTATTGTTACCGATTCACTCCTTCAACAAGTATTTATTAAGCACACACTGGGTGACAGGCACGTTTCTCGACCCTGGGGCTGGATGGAGTGTATAATGAGACAGACAAAGACCAGCCCCCGTGGGGCTAACATTCTATTGGGGTTGACCTTGTGCAGTAAACAGATGATTTTATTTCTGATAATGATAAGTGATATAAGGGAAAACTAAAGCAGGGTGAAGGAGTCCAGAGTGATGGAGGAGAGGCGGTTGTTTTAGCTTGGATAGGCTTACGGTGGTCCCCAACCTTTTTGGCACCAGGGACTGGTTTCGTGGAAGAAAATCTTTCCACGAGGAGGTGGTAGGGGGAATGGGGGGTCGGGGGGAGATGAAGCTCAGGTGGTGATGTGTAGCCCTGTTTTCCTAACAGGACACGGACTGGTGCTGGGCCCAGCCCTGGGTATTGGGGACCGCCAGGCTGGGAATGTGAGCACAGTCTTGAATAGAACCCCCCCCTCCCCCGTGAAGATCTGGGGGACAGAGGAAACCACATGTGTGAATGGCCTGAACGTGGGGGAATAATGATGCTAGAGAGGTGGGCAGGGGTCTGTGAGGACTTGAGCATTACACTAAGAGTTAGGATGTTTCTCTAAGGGGAGTTGAGTTTGAGCAATTGACATAAACTGATTCCTGCTTTTATTTATTTATTTTACAAATAATTACTTGAGAATTTATTATCATCATTTATCTTGCCCTACTTTAGAAAGGTTCATTTTACTTCATTCTCTGAAGAAGTTTCAGAGAAATTGTAAGTTCCTTTTTCTTGAATTGTAAGCTGGTGATACGTGTGCTACCTCTGTTGATTTAATGCCTTGTACCAATCCAGATGGGAGTCTTTTTGTTGTTGTTTTTTTTTTAAGCAAGTTCAAAATTTCAGAATAGCCAAATAATTGAGAAGCCAAAAATAAAAATAAGTGCTGGGTGCAGTGGCTCATGTCTGTAGTCCCAGCAACTCGGGAGGCTGAGGCAGGAGGATCACTCGAGCCCAGGGGTTTGAGGCTGCAGTGAGCTGTGGTCACACACCACTGCACTCCTGGGCAACAGAGTGAGACCCCATTTCTTTAACAAAAAAAAGTAAAAAAATCCCTAACCTTAACAAAATATAATTATGGGATAATATTGTAAAAAGAGTAATTATTTTTATACTACCATTTGAGTGCTTTATTACATTTAAAATATTTACAAAGACACTGTGCTAAATGCTTTATATGCCCTTATTTAATTCTTTTAACAGTCTTGTGCTTAGGCATTGTTGTGTCCATTTTAGAGATGAGAACTTTAGAATGGTTAAGTTGCCCAAAAAAGAATTAGGATTTAAACCCACGCCAGTCAGACTCCAAAGCCCATGTTCTCTGCCTATAGATTCATAGGCCCAGAGTTATACTGGCGAGTATTTTGTTCCTTTATGCAAACCCATCTCACCTCTTAGTCTTCCTCTTTTCCACTTTGAGTGACCAGTGTCTGGTACAACTTTTTCAGTTGTTTCAGGTACCCTCTTGTGTCTCTTCCTGGTGAGATCTACATTCCTCTAAAGTACCCCATTGCCCCAAATGATTCCCTTTACCCCTAGGTAAAGAAATCAGAGTTACTCTTATTTCTCCTGTTAGCTCCCCTTAGTACTGTTAGGATGAAAGTAATGTGATTAATTCGTACTGAATATAAGTAGCGAAAACTAATGTTTCCACTGTATGATACATGATGACCATGTATCATATAGAAAGTTTATTCACAATTAAATATTGTGTCCATTCAATATTTCCTTCAAGAAACAGTTTCTGTTCTAGGGATGAGGGGTTGAACAAGACAGATGAGGCACCTTTTTCATGGAGCTCACATTCTGGTGGGAGGTGGGAGACAGTAAAACACAAAAGAAAATGTCAGAAAGGTGAGGTGCCTAAGGCATTGGGAGTGGAGGTAAAGTGAATAAAATTGAGAGTTCTTTTGGGTGGGACCTGGTATAGGTGGGTGAGGAAGAGCAGTTGTTTTGTTGAGTGGGCACCAGGTGGATGCCACTCGCTGAGGAGGAGAACCAGGGAGAAAAGTATGGGTTCTGGGTGGCAGAAGAGGATACTCGAGTTTGGAACTTGTGCAGTTCCTACGGGATGGGGGAGGTGCCCATTAGATAAGTTGTATTGATAAGTCCAGGTCTTGGAAGAAAGGATGAAGTTGGAGATGTCTTTTAGGAAACATTGGCACATAGAGAACAGTTGGCTCCATGCCATGATTTGAGGTTTTCTGTAACTACCTTCTTCCTCCTCTCTATTCACTTTCCTTCCCATCAGCTGGTCAGTCCATTCTGAGAAATCTTCCTCCGAGAAGGAACCATGTTACCGTCAGTGTTACTTCTGGAAGCAGTGGCCTATATAGGAGGACTGTTGGGAAGAGACAAGTTCAGTGTTTCTAAGATAGGGATGAAAATTACATCCTAATGTGAGAACATGATGGCTGGATGAATATATCTCTAATGTTCTCTTGATGGTATTCACTGGTAGGTAGAACTAGAGCCCTTCTGCGTTTCCGTGGGACCGCAAAAGCACAGGACTGGAGGGAATATGACGCCCAAAGTAGCCTAATGACTTAGGTATGATTTTCTTTGCCTAAGTCTTGTCTGGGAAGTGCAATGTAAATTGAGAAAGAAAACAAACTAAGACCAGACCAGCAAACAGATCAATTATTATCATACGTGCCTGAGAATAGCATTGTTCCTTATTACCTTGCTTCAGAAATGCAACTCATAGCTGGAATGTACTTTATTCTACAGAGAAGATTCTTGCATCTTTTATAGGGAAAAATTTTATGTTGAATTTCCCAATTAGGCTAAATCAGATAGTCTTTGTTTTAATTTCTAGATCACCCATAAAAATTATTATAGACTTTACAATTTATACTTTTCAAAAATATTTTTATTGTTACAATAGCCTTGCAAAGCAGTTTTTTTATTATAGTCGTTTTACAGTGGCTTAATGAAAGCCTGATCCCCTCCATTGGTGGAAAGATCAAGTTAACTCCTTGGGGACCTGGAGTAGAGGACCTGAGAGCCTGTAGCCAGGGTTCAGGGAGCCCCAGGGCAGCTTCCTAATGGGTTAGACAATGTGGGTCTTAGAGATAGAGATGAAAAGCATGTTACTAGGGTACAGTTGTACCCTTCCCCTTCATATATTCAAGCCCTAACCCCCAATGTGATGATGTTTGGAGATGGGGCCTTTGGGGAGCTAATTAGGTTTAGGTGAGAACATGAGAGTGGGGCCCACATGCTGGGATTAGTACCCTTATAAGATGAGATACTCTCATGCCTGTAATCCCAGCACTCTGAGAGGCCAAGGCAGGAGGATCGCTTGAAGTCAGGAGTTTGAGACTAGCCTGGGAAACATGGCAAGACCCCATCTCTACAAAAAAATTTTAAAGTAAATTAGCCGGGCATAGTGGCATGCACCTGTAGTCCTAGCTGATTGGGAGGCTAAGGTGGGAGGATTGCTTGAGCCCAGGAGTTCAAGGTTACAGTGATCATACCACCGCACTTCAGCTTGGGTGACAGAGCGAGACCCTGTCTCTGAAAAAAAGAAACAAAGAAAAAAAAAGATGGGATACCAGAGAGCTTGTTCTCTCTCTTTCTCTCTCTTTCCACTATGTGGGGACACTGCAGGAAGGTGGTCATCTACAAGCCAGGAAGAGAGCCCTTACCAGACCCAACAATGCTGGCCCCCTATTCTCTGATTTCTAGGCTCCAGACCTGTGAGGAATAAATGTCTGTTTAAGCCACCCAGTTTATGGGATATTGCTGGCAGCCTGAGCAGACTGATACACATGTCAAAATACATAGTCAGAGCAAGGGGAGCCTGAGGTGGGTATAGAGGGCTGGGATTCCCAAAGATTCTAAGAGTCAGAGGACGAGGACACTAGAATAGGGACTCTGGCTTAACATAGTGGGATGATGGTAGGAGTGAGCCCAGCAGTAGCAAACTTTTATTTTTCTGCATGTACATTGAGTGGGCAGATCTACCATGTAAGCCGAGAAAGGAACAAATTTGCTATGATTTGCCCAAAGTCTACCCATTCTGAGTGGTGCAGTTGGGGACTTCAGTCCAGGTTCTGTAGCTTATAAATCTCATGCTCTTCTATGTATATCAGACACTAATGCTCGTATCATCAAAGTAGATAAAGACTGGTATCATTACTATTTTGTTAATATTAATCAAGTTACTATTAATTACTATGAATTTTATTGCTATTATCACTATTCATTTATTTTTAGCTCTGTCAATGAAATTTTATTAGAAATCTTACATGTTTCAAATGCAGGTAGAATATTACAACAAATCTTTGTGAAACAAGATTTTAAGGTGAAGTGGTCGTTAATTTTTGTGTGTATGCAAAAGAGCACCTTTTAAATTTCCCGAAAAGGTTTATGATCCTGGGGCGGGGGAGGCTCTGCTGACTGTGGGAAAGGCGCAGGGTCTGACAGCAGAAGGCCTGGTCGAGTCTTGGTTCTGCAGTTTGTTTAGCTGCGTGACCCTGGCAACTTGGTTAACCTTTCAGGGCCTTGTGTTCCTCAGCTGTAAAATAGGATCAATAATAACCCTTGTCCTTCCTTTTTCAGAAGATTATTGGCAGGAATACATGAGATACTAAGTTGAAAAAATGCTGAAAAATTGGAGAACAGTACAGAAATGTTAGTATGGGGGGGTGAGCCTGAGGTGGGCCCTGTATCTACTGGCGGTCTCAGAGATCACCGAAACTAATGCTCTTTCTTCCTCAATGTCACAAAAAGAGGAGTAGGAGTGGTTTGAATGAAATATATTCAGTCAGAGGTTCCCATTTAAAAAAATAACAGAGCAAAACTTCTAGTCATAAAAGTTTATTAGTTGATGGGTTTGGGGTAGGAGTTTATTGTAATTGTATCTACTCCATTTGTTCCTTACTTGACAATTCCATGACTTAAATTGCACTTCAGACAGAAAGTGTTTATCATTGTGAGTGGGAATTACATTGAATTAATTCTGACAGCCAGTGAATGTTCAAGGAGGACACCAGCAGAGACAGATGGCCTCTGGGGGATTGACTCTTCACAGTGGGTTCTCTGGAGGCCACGGGGATCAGCAGTGGAAAAGATCAGGGCCCCTTTCAGCCGCCTGGTGGGATGAGCCCAGCTTGAGGAACTTCCTGGCTGCTCTGGTGACCTGCAGGGTTGATGACGTCCTATGGTTGGACCATGCTCGAGGTGGAGACTCTGGACAGCCCCTGTCCCTGCCATTCTCTCTGTGGCCTGTTCCTGTCGCTGTCCCCTCACGATCCTGTTTGCTGTGTGTGCATGAGTGTGTGGTGCCCCTCCCTAGTTTCTGTTCCTGTCTCCTAGCCGAGCAGTCAGCTTCTGATTATTTGATTTCAAAGCCTGCCTGCTTGCTGCAGCCCACCTCCAGCCACAGGTGGGAGCGGAGATCCTGGCTCACCCTTCGTCCTGCCTCAACATTGACACCTGCGGTTTCTGCAGCTACCGCAGCAGAAATGATCTTTTGGCCCATTTCATCTCATGATACGGAATTTTGCTTCTGGGTGAGCCCTTCTTCTGTGATCCAGGATATTAGGCAGTGGTTGGCATTTGCTTTATGGCTTTTCTCTTACTCCAGTCATCCTAGTGATTCCTCACAGTTTAAAATGTCAACCATCTTCTAAATCCAACACAAACACACACCCAGCTTTCCTAATCCAGATGCGCTGCTGTGTCCATAAGTATAACCACACTAACACTGCCAGTCCCTGCTGCTTCTGGTCCAATCCAAAGGTGTTTATTCAAGCCCTTGTCTAGGTTTGAGTTCATGTAGGGATCTTGGAGTAGGACAATAGCACGTAGGTCAGGGGGACAGAGACCTTGACTTTCCATTGGCCAGCCAACTTTGTGGCCCCATCCCAGCTCTCTGGACCTCTCTTTCCTCATCTCTGTGAAATGAGAGGGTTGGAGTGTCCACTGTGGCTCCTTTTAGTTCTGACTCCAGTGATCTGACTTTCCACTTTGGTTGCTGTTAGTATGGGAAAAACCACACGTCAGACCTCACCCCTCCCTGCCTGTCTCCCAGCCCCCACCAAGACTTGGGTTTTTGCTGATAAGTCAAAAGTGTGCACAAAGCCTTTTGTGCAGGCTCATCCAGGCCATGCCGTGACAACAGACCAGCTCACCAGTGATGGGGATGGGATTTGTGATAGTAGTTGCTGGGATCTATATAGAGAATTGTCTTTCCTCAAAGCCAACTGACCTGAATGGAAGTTGGGACCCAAGATCTTAGGCCCTTCTCCAGGTACTGGCTCAGGCAGAATTTGTAAAAGATGTGGCTGCTCTTGCTGAAATATTTGCATTTTATTTAACGGTAGCTTACCAATTTATGCGGTGTTTTGCAGTTTTTCTTCACATGCTTATTTGATCTTTTCAAAACCCCTCTAGTACAACCAAGACAGTTATGATCATGCCTGGGAAAAGCCCACTTTAGGTGTGCCTGTGCTGTGGGTTCCACGGCCTCAGTCAGGGCTCAGCGTGTGCCCCACCGTGCTGCCCACTGTGAAATTGCATTAATTTACACTGTTTGTAAGAGCTTTTAATTTTACATCAACCACTGGGAAAGTAAATAGCAATCCCTTAGATAAAGTAAATGAGTAAATATAGTCTGATTCGGTTGTACACAATGCTGAGAATCCTTTTCCAAGGCTATGGCCTCATGCTGACTATAGAGGCCTGGGGAAGTTGCCGCTGGTGTCACATACTCAGCTGCTGGTCTGTGGAGAACACTGGGTTTTGATATAAAGCTTTGCTTTATGCTGGAGCTGTAAGTCACTTTGGAGGGCATTTTTATGGGCTGAATTTTGTCCCCTGAAAATTCATATGTTAAGGTCCTAACCCACAGTATCTCATCTGGAGTTAGGGTCTTTAAGGAGGTCATTCGGGTGGACCCTAATCCATTGTGACTTCTGTCCTCATAAGGAGAGGAGACTAGGACACAGACAGGCATGAGGGAAGACTAGGTGAGGACTCAGGGAAAAGAGGGCTGTCTACAGGACAAGGAGAGAGGCCTCGGAAGAAATCGTCACTGCCAACACCTTGATTTTGGACCCTGGTCCCCAGAATTGTGAGAAAATAAATTTCTGTTGTTCAAGCCACCCAGTCTGTAGTATTTGTTACGGCAGCCCTAGCAAACTAATACAGCCATGTATCAATAGGCCTAGCTTCATCTCAGTTTATAGTCTCTTTCCTCCAATCCCTGACAAATGGTTACTACTTAGCCTTCGCTTGGCTGCTTCTGGAGATGTGGAACTTGCTACCTCAGAAGGCAGCTGCTAAGATTTTGTGTCACTTGGGACTCTTTCACTTGAAGTGGCAGAAAACCTTACCTAAAGTGGCTTAAACAGAACAGAAAATGTATTGTCTAATTTAAAATTCCAGCAAATGGCCTGCTTTAACCAGGTCTCAAACTATGTGGGGAACAGAACCCTGGTACCTGCTTATGCACAAGTGTTGAGGTTCCGTGGCACGGTGCTTAGCAGCCAGAACAACATCACCTGCCCACAGCTCTAACTTTGGACTTACAAGGAGTGAGCCCACCCCCTCTTCAGCAGAAAGTCCTTCACATCCTCTAATGACCCTCCTGCAACTTTGCTTCTCCGCTTCCCTGAGGGGTTTCTCCCAGATCATCTTATCCAGGGCTCCCCACGTTTTTCTTTCCTCTCCCTATTCTGGCTCCTTTCTCTCTTTCTCACCGATCTCTTAAAAGTGGTGCCCTTAATTGTACCCATGTGGTCTGGCCATAGTCAAGAACAGCAGGATTATTATCTCCTTTTGATTTGGTCATGATATTCCTTCAGCCTGAATTTTGATGAACTTGTTTAGTCTCCTCAAATTTAGCTTAGGATCAACTAAAACTCTTGAGGCTTCTTTCAAATTAATTGCTATGCCAAATGTCAGTGATTCTTCTGTGGAAATTGTAGTTTTTGTGCTGTCGGTGTACCTCAGGCCGTATCCTGGAAAAATTTTGACCAAAATCTCAGTGTGTGTGTGTTCAGTCATTCGATTTTTACCTAAGTGGAAAATATAGCAACAAAACAGCACATTGTGTCTTCCAAGTGGTGGGGTTCCATTAATCAAGGTTCTATTTGTTTTGAACATCCTTATTTTCTACGTGGAGATATATACAGCCTAAGAAAAAGTAGACAGATAAACTAAAAAAACAATGGAGAGATGTAAATGTGGCCGAGAACCAGCACAGTGAGCCCGCTGATGGTGACCCTAAGTGTACTTAGCTTAGCTTATCAGTCATTAGAGAGTAAAGATCTGAAGGCAGCAAAATAAAGAATGATTAAGACCAGCAGAGGCTCAGACTTCACTTTTACCTTTTCGTTTTCTAGCAGAAACAATAGAAGGAAGTATCAATAGCTGCACAAAACGTACACAGCTAAATGAATATTGTTGCTCCCTCGTTCACTCTTCTGACATACAACATGGTTCTTACATTCTATTCTACAAAGATGGGTCAGTGGCCAGATATACCTGCTTGATAGTTCAGGATCTTTGTTTGTGACTCCTTCATCTATGCTACGGGAATACCACTGACCCTTTGAGCTTTGTGGCTTGTGTACTGCTTTTCTGGTGAGACAGGCTTGTGGTTAGCAGAGCCCTGTTATCTGCATATGCACATGTGTTGAGGTTCCAACACATGGGCCTCAGGATGTCCCCACACATCCTGAATAAACAAACTACAGTCAGCTCTCCCTTGTACGATTGTTTATCCACACAAGGGACAATATTTATCTTCAAGTTAATTAACATTAGTCAAAAGCGTTGTCACATATGGACACCTATTTTTTTAATCTTATTTCTAGGCCTTTTCTGTAAGTCAATTCATTCTTTCACATACTCATCACTTATTCCTATCCCATAAGCAGATATCTTAAAATAAACACACATACGTATGTATACACACATATATAATTGTAATATGTGCATAGTGTATATTTATATCTTGTTCATCACTGTATCCCTAGCACTTAGCATATAGTATGTTCAGTAAGTATTTGTTAATTGATATTTAAAGCATTTATATTTTCCCACTAGTTTGTGAATATTTATTGAGTGCCTGCTATGTGTCAGCCATTGGGGATAAAACTGAGCTAACATAATGTGAAAAGTCCTTGTCCTCCGTGGAGAATAGTCAGTCTGTGCATGTGGGGTTACAGCTGAAGTAAGTGTTGTGAGCAGAGGCACGTGATGCAGTGATCACATGTAAGAAAGACGGGACCTGGCGTGAGGTGGAGCTGAGTGAGATCTGAAGGGAAAGCAGAAAAACCAATCTTTACCCAGGATATTTTGTTTTTATCCAGTGTACTTTTTTTTTTTTTTTGAGAACTTTTATTTCTCTATTAGAGGTTTTGCAAAATGCTTGTTGCCAATTACTCGTTAGGCTGAGGATGAGTTCTCTGGTGGTGCTGCTCTTTTGTCTCTTAGATCTGAGCAGTGTAGGATAATCCTTAGGTCTTTCTTTGCTGCTCACACTCTGTTGTCGTCTCTGGAATAATTTCCAGATGGGATCTGGACTGGAAAAGTTCACTTCTCTCTTCAAAAATTCTTAGACTGTGATCCTTCTTGTGTCTTTCAATCACCCTGTCTGGCCACAGATGCTTGAGAGTCTGCGGTTAACCCCTCCTTCTATGATGCTCTTCCCGCCTTCTGTGTCCAGCTGTTTCTAACCCAGGGGTCCCTGAACCCCCAGGTAGCTAAGGGTCTCTCCTTTGTGGTCTCATAACACTTTGTGGATATCTCTTAATGTATTGTATTATATTTAACTTGTTTATGTGTTTGTCTCCCCACTAGACTGTAAGTCCCTTGAAGGCAAGTAGGATTTCCTCTTCATTGCTACTGCCCTCAAGTCCAGCATAGCATATGGTACATAGTGGTATCTCAATAAGTGTTTATTGAGCAAAATTCATGTTCATTGGGGTTTTAAGTGGTTCTCAGGGGGCATTCAGTCATATAGTTGGTTAAATTTAGAAAAGTAAGGCATCATAAGTACACTGTTAGGAATTGCAGAATGACTCATAATTGTATCTATATCTTGGACACTCTTGGAAAAAATACCAGTTTTATTATAAGATAACCACCAATCAACTTAAACTGCTAATACTGGGAATTGTTGTTGTATAAGAAATTATAATAAGTATTTTTTTCTCCTACTCTTGTATTTTGCTTAAATGCAGAATAAAGATGTTTGCCAAGTGATTGGGTTTCCCACAGTGTAGTGTTTTCTGCTGAATCATTTGCTCCTTATCAGTGGTGTTCCTCTTTATAGGTAGTTCCACTTATACCAGCCACCTGTTCTAAAATTGCCTTTGTTTCTTTTCTACTTAATGACTTCCTGCTATGAAACAGGAAAGCAATGTTCTTTCTGAGCTTTATCGTTATAGATGTTCTGTAGGTATCTGTATCTTGCTGAGGGCATTCTTCAGACTATTCTTCTGTATTTCCAGACCTCGGTGCCCAGAACAATTCTAGGACCCTGAACATGTGCTCTATATTCAGCAAAAAGAAGAATTTGATTGTATGGAAGATCATAGAGTAAAATATAAATTCCTTTCTGTCAGCAAATCCTTAATTTCACGAGAGTGAATGTATTAGTTTGCTAGGGCTACCATAACAAAGTACCACAGACTGGGTGACTTAAAAAAACAGAAATTTATTTCCTCATAGTTCTGGGGGCTACAAGTCCAAGACAAGACATCAGCAGGGTTTTTTTCTCCTGAGGGCGTCTCTCCTTGGCTTAGATCTTCTTCCAGTGTCTTCGTGGGTCTTCCCCCTGTGCCTGTGTCCTAATCTCTTCTTAAAAAGACACCAGTCATATTGGATTAGGACCTACCCATATGACTTCATTTTACCTTAATTACCTCTTCTAAGGCTCTGTTTCCAAATATAGTAATATTCCGAGATACTGGGAGTTATCCTATGACTCCAGCGTATGAATCTGGGTGAATTTGTGGGGTGGGGGGGACACACAATTCAGCCCATAACAGTTAATAATATGGCAGTTTAAATATCCCATTCAGATACTAAAGAGATTCTTAGGTTGCTGAAATACTTTTTGGTGACTAGTCAATAAATATATGTCTGCTTCTTTGCCTTTTCATAGATCCAAATGCCGCTTTCCTTTCTGCTCGTAATTTTACCCTTGCTTATTTCTGGAAGCGACTATTTTCCTGGAAATGGTTGGTGAGGAGGGAATACTAGTGCTCCTCTCTCTTTTGGAATTCTGGGATAAAAGTTTAATCAGAAAACAAAAGGATAATTTTCTTTAAGATAGTAACAATAATTATAATAATAATGCTACTATTTATGGAGTGCTTATTTTGGGCCGGTCATTGTGCTGTAATTATCACAACAAATCTGCTGCATGGATGTTATTATATTATCCCAACTTGATATATGAAGAAACTAAGGCTCACAGAGATGAAGTAACCTTGCCCTGGATACTACTTCTTTTGCTTTTTCTTTCTTAGGACACCTGTTTGGTGCTAAAGAACTATCAGTTGTGAAATTAGACATGTGGGAAAGAAGTGAAGGATGTATCAGATTTACAGCCACTCAGCTTGTTGGTGGCGACCTGAGACTTAAGCGTCCCAGAAGCCATGGACCAGTAACTCCCAGTGACTGAATTCCACACAGGTAGAGGGTTGAAGGTGTAGCACAATCTACCCCTTAAACTGGGTCGATTGACTCTGGGTTATTTTAGGCCAGGAGCTTTAGACTATGGCCGGGATTGAATTACGGTTGTCATGGCAACTGTGATTCAGAGGTGGACTCAAAAGAAAGCTTCAGAATAGGCAATGTGAACGCTAGGAAGGTAGATGACCAAATTCGTTTTATTTTGGGATTGTAGGACAGTATTATTGGGGACAGCTTGGAATGAGCTACAGATAAGTGGTTCTGCACCTTGGCTCAGTATTGGAGCAACCTAGGTAGCTTTCAGAATGCCTGGGTTTCACCCATAGAGATCTTTATTGAGATGAGTGTGGGCTTGGATGTCTGTAGTTTAAACAGTTATCAGAGTAAGTCTGATGTACGGGATGTTAGGAATTAACGAGCAGGGCCAGGGGATGGCAAGCTGTGGCCAATTGACCAAATCTGGCCTGCTGACTGTTTCTGTGTAGCTCATAAACTAAGAATAGTTTGTGCATTTTTAAATGGTTTTTAAAAATCACAATAATAATAATATTCTGTGACACATGAAAATTATATAAAATTTAAATTCTAGTGTTCACAATTCCAATTTCATTGGAACACAGCCATGCTCATTCATTTACATATTGTCTATGGCTGCTTTCACGCTACAGCAACAGAGTTGAGTAGTTGTAATAAACATGTTGCCCGTGAAGCCTAAACTGTTTACTGTATGTCCCTTTACAGACAAATGTTTGCTGACCCCTGAGTTAGGCTAAGTAAAGGTCATCCACAGAGCTGGTTTGGAACTTAAAAGGAGGCATAGGTTTGTGTAACTTGTGTTTGTGTAGTATATTTTGCATTTTATTTTCCTTTTTTTCTTTGCTAGCAGTGGGAAATTGATGAATCTGCAGCAAGTTTGATCAACAAAATTGTTATCAAAGATGATGGCAAGATATACTTTTTTCCTCAAAACACAAAAGTACAAAGAACATAACATGCATGGAATGGGATGAACCAGACCTTTTTAATACTTTACTGAGGATCTTCTAAATCCCTTCTAATATCCTTTTCCTATTTCATCCTCACCTCCTCAATCCTTTTCTTTTTTTTTTGATCTTTCTCCCATCCTTCTGTTCCATGTTTGAGATTAATGGCAGCTGGTGCCTGAGAGCGTTTGCTTTCCTTGATTCAATGTTGGAAAAAAGGGAGCAGTGTTTATAGGAATGATTCTAATATAAAAATGTAGTTGAACAAGATTAGGAAAATACCACTGATGGTCACATTCGTTTATTTCTACCTTCTACTTTTCATCCACTTGGATTTAGAAAACAAGAAAGTTAGGAAAGTTAACAGTAAATGGAAAACAACTGAGAAAGACAAATCCCTATGGTTAGGCTGTGTTTTGTGTAGAGACATAGCCACTATTTGCTTCCAAACCAGCCCATCCAGTTTAGAATAAGAGAGATCGTAACCTTATGCTTGGGTGCAGCACTTTAGGCCTTTGCTTATTTTGTTTTTACTTATATTTTTGGTGGTGGTAATGGTTGAAGGTGAGACGAAGTAAGAGGTTGATATGTATTTATCAGCTTTGTAACCGTATGATACCATGGATTTAAAAAAATGATGAACGTGTATCAATTGAACTGATAGGAAAAAGTATTTGATTTCCAAATAGCTTATAGTAATCATTGGGTGATAGTTTTTGATGATCTTGAGAGTCTCCTTGTGACACTACTTGGTGTCTTGGGTATCGCAAGCAAAGCCACATTCATGTTTACATGTTCTCATTTTGATCCTGTCCTTCCCCCATCATAGTGAAGTGGCTGCAATCCCAGGCATATTTCCCCTCCAGCCACCTGGAAGGAAGCCAATAATGTCATTACAGATGGCAATGTGCCCAGACTATCTTAAAAAAGCATCATCTCTGCTACTAATTAAGTTTCAGAAAGGGTGATATTTGCTTTTATATTAACAAGCATTTTGAAAGGCTGAGGGCAGATATGTTAGAAGCAATCTTATTCCTAAATTCGTGCTTAAACTTAATTGTCCTTCAGCTTTCCCACTCTTGAGTTTGGAACACTGTCTGCTGGATCACAAATGGTTTGGGGAGGGGAAAAAGTAGGTAATATTTGCATGTTTTGAATTTCATACCAGGGCCTCAATTTATTTTCCTTTGCTTTTTTTTTTTTTTTTTTTTTTAGGGTTCTGTACATTGGCCTGGCCTGCAATACGGCTCGCTATATTTATATTTCCTACCTGGAAAATGCCTGGACTGTTCTCCCCATGGAAGTTCTTCAAGGTAAGTTAACAGATGGAATTAAAATTATTTCTCTACCCACCTAAGGTATGACTACGTAGAAGTCCAGTGGCTTTCAGCATCTGATTCAGTAAAGGAAGGGTGGACCTACTGTTGTATATAATTTTGAAGTGGTTGTTAAGGAAGAGATGACGTCAGCGGGGCTGGGTCCGCAGTTAGGCTGAGGGCTGTTCTGCAGTTGCGCCAAACAGAGCTGGATTTGACCCACACCCTTGTGATTAAACGAAGGAAGAGGAACTCTAGAATAAACTCCCAAATACAGCTGTTAGATACAGACATCCAAAGGTGGTTTTAAAACATAAAAGGATTTCTCTTTTAAAGGTCTTGTTTTTTTGTTTTTGTACGTTCACTATACTTACTGAAAAAACATTGTCATTTTTATAACATCTGTTGATTTATAACTAAAGCATTATATTCACACTGTTGTTTTCTCATAAACCTTTTAAATCTTTGCTCAAATATCCTGATATGAGGTCTTCTTTTTTCTTCAGTGTACTGTTTCCCATCAAGATATAACTCTGAAAAAATTCCAAGGAGGCTCTTGCCATGTGGCTTAATAGCACTGAAAACGTGGATTTCTATTCAAAGATTATTGCCCATGTGAGCTCCTAGAGTCTGACTATATGCTGAAGAGCCCTGTTAGCAGCTTGGCTAAACCATTTAGTAACTGGCATCATGATTAACATACAGGTTCAGGGCAAGATCACTGGAATTGAGGTCTTCAGTGACAGCCCATGCTACTAAATCATTAATTGCACTAAACAGTCTGTGATTATATACAATTTCATTAGCTTTGTAGGTTGCCATTATCATTTTCTCTTACCCTGAGGATGCGAATATAGTACAATCAACATAATTAATTAGTTGTCATGATGAAAGATTGGAGATTTCAATCTTTTCAGATGAAGAATTCACAATTATACCTCTAAACAGAATGTACAAAATGCAAGCTTATTTATCAGATTCCCTCATGGCAATGAAAAAAAGAACTTATCCTAATTGAAAGGAGATATAATTTATATTCACATTATAATTATAAAATTCAAATATATATACACTTTGAAGGTGCTTTTCTCAGGTGTGAGGCAATGGTATAATGGGTGAAAGGAGATTTTGTTTACAAATATATAGAGAATGGAAATTTGGTCTTACAAGAAATTATTGTTTGTAATAATTAGAACTCTGGAAGGGTCTTGAGAGGAAGCACACATCTCAGCACTGTGTCACTTAAGAATAACAAAGCAATAAACATAAACTGCAGGAAAGAATCATGCAATAACAACATATGCAACATAATTCTTAGGATTTCCCACCTTTACTTTCTGTTCTGTCCTTGCCTGGTCTAATTGCTTTATTTATTGGTTTGCCACAATGTGCTGACTCTATAGAGATCTGTATACCTACAGAAAAGAAAGTATACATACTATAACAATATATGCATACACCTTTTTTCTCCTTTTAATATGAATTAGGTGGTACAGGACAGTTTTCATAAGTGACTCAAGAAAAGAGAGCACCCATGAAATGGACAGAGGAACAACAGAAGAATTTTATAAGAGGGGAAAACAAATGCTGTTGTGAATTTAAAAACTCTTTTTTACTGTTAATTTATCAAAGATGACTAAGAGCCAGAAAGCATGTTGAGTTCAGGGAATGTAATAAAAAAATATATATATATACATATATATATACACACATATATATATATAAACTCATGCCCCAAGATCTCACTGTCTATTCTAGAAGCCAGATGTGTAAAACACATAATTACCACACAGTGTATTAGATGGAATCATAGGAAAATGTGCTGGGTAACAGACAAGGAGCTGTCGGGAAGAAATAATTAACTTTGTGAAGCAAGGAGTGGGAGGATGAAGACTTTATTGAAAAATTCCCAAAGGAAATCACATGAGCTGGCTTTTGAAGGGCAAGTAGGAATGCACCAGGAGGCTTAAGGAGAGCAGACATTCTGGTGTAGAGAAGAGCCATGTGCCGAGCACAGAAGTGGAAAGCAGAGTGGCATCTTCAGGGAACATAATGTGGTGTGCTGTGCCTAGGGCTTGATGGATTTATCATCTCAGGCTGCCAAGCCAGGACATATTTTTATAATACGGTATGTACCTCAGGGTGTATTATCCCAGGATTTAGGGAGCTGGCCATGTTTTGAATCTAAATAAATTCAACTTCCCATGCCAGGCTACAATTTATACTTGTGTGTTTCATTTTAGTCTACCCTGTGCCAGTAGAAACCTAGTTACTGATCTGAAGCAAGTTAAGAAAAGAGTATCTGCAAATAGTTTCCTAATCCAACAGAGGGCTCTGTGACCAGTTTGCACAAAGCTCTTTGTTTCTAAAGCTGGAGGAGATAGTTTTATTCCCTGGCAGAAGTGAGTGCTGAGTGCTGTGTGACTGCACAACAAAAACAAAATCCCCTGCCTTTGTTTGACCCATGCCCACCCCACAGAAAATAGTGGATCCTCCACGTGGAATAAATCTTGAGTCACAGGAATACACCTTTGACTGAAAAACTTTGTTTTGCTTTCCTGGATTCTTCTACCTTTTACAAGCCTTTGTCCAAAAGAATTTAAAGTCCCTGTGCTCAGAGGAGACTCTCCTTAGGATGCAATAAGGCAGGAAATTATTATAACAAAACACTGACTTATTTAATTACAGGACAAGCATACTGTTATGATATCTACCCCTTAATTCCTTGACCGGAAATGCTTCCTGATGATTACCAAAGACCTGGTCTTAGGAAGGGTTGGGGAGTGGGATGTTGTCTCTCATTACTGACGATCTTGACACTGAACAGTCAGCACTTCCATTCTTCGGTTTCCAACCAGTGTCACACAAGAGGGTCTTCTTAAACGATATAAGCAGAGTCTATGTCTCATGCTATCACCCTTGCCTCATCTCCAAAACACTGGGAGAACTAGTACTACGTAGTGGGCAGCTGAAGGGGAAGAAACAAAAGATGTGCTTTATTCTCTATCCCCCTTCCTCTTTTGAGTTGCATGTAACCAAGGGTGGAGAATTCCTTGTTATCCTTCCTTCCCTGGAGTTTCTTGATCATCCTCTCAGCATTCTGTCTCCTCAGGCTATACTGGTAATAATTAGCAGATGGGTTTGGGAAGAAGCAAATTTCCTCCTCTCTAGACCTGTAGGAAGGAGGATATGTAGGCATTTATTTGGGAATCAAGGTAAGACCACTCGATGTTGTTTGGTATTGTGAGGTCGTTTCTTTCCAATGACTGTTCTCACATTCAGTAGCCAATGTTCTCTTGCAGCCTTATCCTTTTAGCAATTCAGCTACCATTTGCAGCAGACATGTTGTTTGGTCGTCAATTGGTGGCACCACATAAAGAAGCAGAAGATGTACTTTGTGCCCATAAGGCGTCTGCAATTTATTTTAAAAAGACACAGTGGGTCTAAGGGCCTAAAAGCATTGCTGGGTGGTGGTGGGGGTGGGGGGGGGGCAGGGGATTGGTTTATTTTTATTTTTCAAGTTCTCATTTTAAAAACCCATAGGAATTTTCTCCTTTTCTTTTATACAAAAACCGTTTATACATTCATGCTTATGATCAAGAATATAAACATCTGATTGAAATCAAACCCAAATTAGTTAGGCTCCCTTTATGTGAGTATTAGTTGTGAATCCTTGCAAAACTCAAAGATGAATGTGATCAAAATTATTCTTATTATTAAAATGTATTTGAGGACAGTAAAGCCCACCTGGGGGCTGTTGTAACTAAAGAGGTCCTTGTGAGTTATTTGAGTTGATGGCTATAGCACTGAGGGGTGAAAATGCCGTCTGGGGCAGCTCCCTCTCTGCAGGATGCTCTATCAGCGTGAACCAGGGTAAGGTTTTGATTAAAAATGGCTTTTTAATATCACCAGTTAGGAAAGCTTGAGCTGACATTTATGAAGCTTTAGTCTGTTCATCTTACTTAGCATGTCTATTCTGCTGAGTAAGGAACTGTATTTTCCTTCCTCCTATGTTCTGGAAGAGCATGGAGAAATTATAAGAGGATTATTTTGCAGCCCTTATCTGACAGTGGAAATTCTACACATGATTCCAGTCTGTTATCATTCATATTGGAAATTTTGTCTGGCACAAGCCATGAAACACAAATAGTCTGCCACATGAATATGTAAAATAGACAAATGCTTTAATTTGAACATTTCAATTGATTAATTGGCATATAAAAATCCTTGGTGTTACTGTTAAAATTAATTTTTAATCAGAATAGTCTTATAAATTGTAATAGAACAACTTTATTCTTTGTCACCGCATGTTTTACAGTTACTAAGAGTTCTTCAAAACAGAAATTATTTTGTCCATTTAGGATTCATTTGAAATGTCCTCTGGCCCAGGAATCTTTTTCTGGCAATTGCAGCCCATATTAGATCTCCCTTTGCTGAACTGTTCTCAGACTTAAGTACCGTGTTACACAGTTTAGTATTTAACTGCTCCCCAATTATTTTACAAATATTCACTTTATTTCCTAACTTAAGTTTAAACCCTTGAACACAAAGACCATGCCTAATACCTTTTGAATTCTCCAAAGAGACATACATATAGGAAGATACCCTATAAATGCTTATTTTTTGATCCATTTTACAGTCCCTTGTGTCATGTGCTAGAGTTGGTATTTTCTAATTTTTAAATCTCTTGAGTAATACAGAAATGTCTATCTTAAAAACTTCTAAATTATCTGAAGAAAATTTGAAAACTAAATTTAAAAGCTAAACCTTCAATATGATAACTCTTTCTAAGATGACATCTTACTATCCATGACACATCTATAAAAACATTGGTGTATTTTAATCATTATTCATACTCCCCCCTCATTCTACAAGTTAGTTGAGGCAGCTTACCAAAATATGCAATAATCTGGAAATCGTAAAGTGCTTAGTCATGAATTAGATATCTGAGTTTGAATTCTAGCTCCCCAGCCTATAAACTCTGTGTCCTTGGGCAAGATGGTTAATCTTGCTAAGCCTCAGGCTCTAGAGCTATAGAAGAGGTTGACATGAGTATTAAATAAACTGAACTCATGTGAAGTATTTAGCACAGTACCTGACACATAGTTAGCCTCTAATAAATGTTAGATAATATACAATAACAAAAAAGTAAAATAAATTAAAAATAAATGAAAATCAGGACTGGGAAAATGTAATTTAAAAGATCCTATTCTAAGAGGTTAAACTGTAACTATGCATTAAAGCCTGGCCATAAATTAGGCTGAGGCCAGATAACTAAAGCATGAGGCAAACATGACTAATCAATGTACACTGTTCTCAAAGTTCTCATTGGGGAAGTGAAATTTCTACTGGCTTTGATATAAAAGCAGTTCTTATGTGCTGGCTTCATGTGGGCAAACACTGAGCATGTAGTATACAGTCTTGCCAAGTCTTGACATTAAATGTGCTCAGTTTGGGATGGTAGTCTCCTAGAATATGCTTTAAGGCTGTGATTCCCCAACCTCTGGGCCTCAGACTGGTACTGGCCTGTGGCCTGTTAGGGCTGGGCCTCAGAGCTCTGCCACCCGCCTCCTCTCACTCCCTCCTACCCATGAAAAAATTGTCTTCCATGAAACTTAGGAAGTGGTGGGGGGGCACATAGCAGGAGGTGAGCAGCAGGTGAGTGAGGGAAGCTTCATCTGTATTTATAGCTGGTCCCCATCACCGGCATCACCACCTGAGCTCTGCCCCGCCCCAGGGGAAAAACTGTCTTCCATGAAACTGGTCCCTGGTGTCAGAGAGGTTGGGGACTGCTGCTAAGGTATAATACCAAAGGCATAATACCAGCATGTAAAATTCATGAGGCCCCCACAAAACATTGTTGCATCAGTTACAGACTTTTTTTTATTTTAAAGCAACTCAAATTTTTTTAACTTGCAAACTAAAACTTATAGAAGAGACTGTTTTATTTCCTCTGTCCACTTTTACTCATATATGGGATTTGGAAGTTTTCTCCAACTTACCCAGGTTACCTTTTATCCTTAAATGTTTTCTTCATCATATCACAGTATGCAGCCCACTCTCTATCAGGGTTCAGTTTAATGTCCTTTTGTTTAGCTGCTGTTATGTGTCAAGCCCTGTGCTGAGTGCTGGATATGTCCGTTCTCAAGGAGTTCAGTCTGCTCCTCCTTCAGGTAAATCCTGCCCTTTTTCACCCACCAGACTGTAAGTTCCATGGTGGCCAGGGACATTTTATATATATCATCATATTCTCAAAGCCTAGCAGAGTATCTGACACATAGTATAGATGCTTAATTCATACTGTTGAAGGGATGCATGAAGAGGATTCTTGCAGTGCTGTATATTGACAGATGTAGGAATGTTGGCCTTTAACAATAATTGTTGTATATCTTATATAAATATATATAAATTATATAAATAATTGTATGTCTTTCATGCAACACACAGAAGCTTCATGCTGCTGCTGCTGCTAAGTGCATTGCTCTTTGTACGGTCCTCTATTTTTGGAAGGTCCATTGCTGTTGGTAGCCCCAACTCTGGCAGAGAGACTGGCTTGCTATTCATCTGCTCTGTTTCCTTTTCTTCATGGACATACAGCGAGACTTTTATTTCCCTGTCTCCCTTGCAGTTAGTTATGACCTTGTGATTGATTCTGGCCAGTGCAATATGAGCAGAAATGATGTGTGTCACCTTCTAAACCTGACCCATAAAATTTCCCGTGTGCTATTATCCCCTCCCTCCTCCGTCAGGGAGACATTGATGCTTAGGGTAACCATGTGTTGAAAATGGCAGAGCCTCTGCAGCTTGAGTCCCTGAATGCCTGCGTGGAGCAGAGCTGCTGTTCCTTCTTGTCTCCTGCTCATTGGACTTTATGTGAGCAAGAAAAGAAAATAAGTAATGTGTGAAACCACTAAGATTTGGAGGTTTATCTGTTACAAAAGCTACATTACCTTAACTGATACAGACTTTTTCTTTTATTGACTGCCCAGTGGAGACCTTTTCTTAGGTGCTTACTGATTTTCACCAGGTTGATCTTTCAGAAGCTTTTTTTAAAATCAAAGCATTTGAGAAGTACACTGAACTAATTGAAATGTATTCTTTGGTCTATGAATGGAAAAGGTTTGTCACAGCTGATTTTGTCTACCAGTGCTGAAGGGATACTTATGTTTTGTTCAATGAGCATAAGTCAGTGGCAGAAGCAAGAAAAAACAAAACAATGCTAGTTCCCCAATACTGTCAGTTCTCACTCCTCCCAGCCGCTATGATGTGATTTCCGAAAGCCAAACAGCATTTGACAGAGAGCAGGTGTCTACTTGAGAAGAAAGGATTTTTCCCCCTTGCTCATACGTACTATTTATTACAATAGAGGATTCTTGTTTGACAAAACTGAACAATTTTGAAGTGCATGTTGCAGAATCCGATATCAGTGTGGAGTATTATAAGGTGAAGAGGTATTTGGAGCATATATGTTGACTATATATATGATATATCAGCTCTTATGAAGGATGGGGAAGAATGTAGTAAGAATATCCAATTTTTAAATTGGTGTGCTGTTGGGCATGTTTGATGTTATCGATAAAACTTCTTAAAGTAGATGGTTACATTTACTATAGAATACTTATAATAATTGTTATAAGCATATATAGTATAGTATTTAAGCACTCAAGTTCTGACCTTAGACACTTTGGTGTCTTTAAATGCTTTAAATGCTTTAAATTAAATGTTTTCTTCATCATATCACAGCATGCAGCCCACTCTCTATCAGGGTTCAGTTTAACGTCCTTTTGTTTAGCTGCTGTTATGTGTCAAGCCCTGTGCTGAGTGCTGGATATGTCCTTCTCAAGGAGTTCAGTCTGCTCCTCCTTCAGGTAAATCCTGCCCTTTTTCATCCACCAGATGAAAAAGGGCAGGATTTTTTTTTTGTGTAGAGTTTTACTTTTACTGTCAGTCAAAAAAAAAAAATGTTTTATGCCATCTTCCTGTTGTCAGTGGATTAATCAATAATGATAGAGCAATAATACAGCATTTATCCATTATCTCACATATTTTAGCTAATCATACATAAGGAATATAGAGCTTAGACATAAGTTACAGTCTACAGAAATTACAAATACAATCTCACTTTTATTTCAGTAAAATTTTTTTAAATTCTTAGGTATACAAAATATGCCTGTGTGCCAAGTTATTACACATTCCTCAATTTTTGTTTATTTGTTTTTGTTTTGAGACAGGGTCTCCCTCTGTCACCTGAGCTAGAGTGCAGTGGCATCATCATAGCTCATTGCAACCTCAAACTCTGGGGCTCAGGCAATCCCTGTCTCAGCCTCCAGAGTAGCTGGGACTACAGGTGCACACTACCACACCCGCCCAATTTTTCTACTTTTTGTAGAGTTGGGTTCTCACTCTTGCTCAGGCTGGTCTCAAACTCCTGAGTTTGAGACCTAAATCTTGTTCCACTGCTCCATAGTCTGTGTGACCTTGGACAAGGCATTCTCATCACCCTGTGCCTTAGTTTCCTTTTTGGAAAATGAAGAAAAAATACTACTGTACCTATTATGGGGAAGAATAGATGAAATAATCTATGTAATACACCTAGCACAATTCCTTGTAGAGTAAGCTGCTATAATAATATTATTAATGAAAAAATTTAATGTTAATCATTATTATTTTTAGTGATGCTAGGTTATTCAAATGTATCCTCAAGTACTTGAGGTCTTGGCAGTGGTTAGTGTGGAGGATATGTCTTTGTTTTCATTAGGCCTCAGAGCTAATCCTGAGGGATCCCAGTAAAGGTAAGGAAGGACTGAGATGCTAAGTTTACGTGACCTGTTTGGTCTCTGAGGGTCATTCATTGCCAGTCAATCTATTTATTAAGCACCTATTATGTGAGTTGGTGTTGAATTGCCACTGAAATTGTATCAGTAGTTGTACCTTCAAGTAGCCAAGGAAATGTTAACACATATTGCAAGGAGAGTCATGTGTATGCCCTTGTTACTATTATCAGTCAGGAGTAACATCTTTTTATTTTTATTGTGTGATCTACCAACTTAGTTACCTCATACTTATAGCTTTAAAAATTTATAACTCTAGTATAAATACATTTACCTGTGCCACTAAATAAATTTGCTTATTTCATCACGTAGAGAATAATCATGTTGTTTTGGAAAATTAAAAGATCAATATTCTTTTAAGATTTGATTTGACATTAGTCTGCTTCTGACCAGAAGGGAATAACAGGGACTAGATTTATTCTCCTTTTTGAAATAACTAAAAAACTGGTCAAAATACACAAAACAATGGTTTCCAAGGCACTAGACATCAGCAGCAAGGACAGTGATCCCTGAGAGATGGGAACCAAATAAGGAGCATCAGTTTACTGCCTGGTGAGAGTTGGAAAGCTGCAGGGCATAGAGGAGAACCACTGAGTTGAGGACTCTAGCCAAGAGTCTAGGGAGACCAAAGGCCAGAGGTTAAAGGCAGAATACCAGAGAGGAGAGAGAAAACTCTAGAGATTTACAGAGAGTTCCCCTAAAGTATTCAGTAGAGCACTGATCAGTATAACATCATAGAAACTATCCAGAGCTAGGGAAGGAACTACTGAAAAGCATTAACGGAGAACAGTATTCAGAACCTATACGAGACTGGGAATAGTACTTGTTCCAGTCAGCCAAACTGGAAAACTTGTGATTCCTAGGATTGGTAGAGTACTCAAAATGGTCTTGTGTGAGTACTATGAAATAATTAGCCCTAGACTAAACACTCCTCTGGTGTCATCTAAGAAATCTTAAAAGCAAGACCCAAAAGGATCATACTATTTCCAAGTAACTTAGCTGCATCCCAGAACAAAGCTCAAGAATATTTATAGCTGTGCTACCCTGAAGGCATATTTAGGGGAGAAAAAAGAATATTTATAGGAATACAAAAATATCCAGCACCCAAAAAGGTAAAATTCACAATGTCTGGCATACAATAAAAAATTACCATGGATAATCTTAAGTAGAACCATAATGGAATAAACACTATTTTTACTGGGTGCTTTAGGTCATATGCATCATAGTTGACTGAGAAACGTCAGAATAACCTTAGGTCTTATATATGTTTCAGTTATCATTTCAACTAGGTTATTTTTTTACTCAAAAGATGGACTAGATGATTAGTGGTAGTGTAACAGAGGAAATGGCCTAAAAAAACAGCAAAAATATTTTCTGTCTCTTTAAAACTTTCCCCACCCACTCTTTTTGGGAACTGCGGCCTGGCCTGCATCCCTGGGGCAGGGAGAAGGTCTTTTGTTCTTTGTGTTACAGGAGATAGCTCAGCACCCCAGGCGGAGATCACAGGCTTTGTCTTGGCAGAACACAGTAGTCTAGACTGAGAACTCACCCTTTAAAAGCTTGTATTTCTGCTTATTATTATGATGATGGCATTTTTTGAGACAAGAGTCTACCATTTTCCTCCTTTGACAGCAAAGTAATAAACTTCTCTTTCCTTCTCCTCACACTACTTGTTCCTGTTCTTCTGATGAGGCCTCCAGGACAAGTACAGTAGCATGCATACTTAACTACTTTCCACAGAAATCAAATAAAGTGTTTGCTTTATCTGGCTAAACAATTGCAATACCCTAGATAATGCCAGCTTTCTCAGAATTGAATAGTGCCTAGATAGAGTCTTAATTATGAATGTTGACATAGTAGTACGCAATGGGAATATTTTAAAATATTTTCATTTATAATATTATAGATGATGCTAACTCCATTTCTTTTCAGATACACTTTTTCATTAACACTAGGAAAAAACTCTAAAATATTCCAAGAAATAAAATTGATTTATTCAAAATTAATTAGATTCAGTAGTAAAATTCTACATAGGTTTGGAAATCATTTCTTAAAGATGAATCACCAAAGATCTGAAACCACATCAAAATTACCTTTAATGGAGACACAAAAGCTATTGTTATGTCTGTCTGAGCAATTAATTGCAGGATTTACAAGTAGACAAAGACGGGCTTATGTATGTATGCGATCAAAACATTAAAATATTAGTATATATTTTTGTTATAATTTGAGATCAAATATAATTCTAGCAGTTATTTTCTTAAGTGTGAAGGCTTGGACATGCACAAAATCTTCCAACAATAGAATTTGTCTCCTTTTTTTTCCTTCAGAATTCTGAGCATTTTCTAAAACTCTGAGTGTTCTGGGATAATTAAAGCATTCTAGCAGGAAGACTGAAGTCAGGATGCTTTTAAACTATTCTTAGAATTTGTTGGCTGGTATTAAGTGGCAGTTGTAAAATATTGCCTACAGATTTCTAGATTTCCTTATCACTTTTTGAGACTGATTAGATAATTAAGTACTCCCTTCTTTAAAGTAACTCAGGGCATTAACTGGAGGAAAAAATAGTAAAGCACATAGTAAAAAAAAAAAAAATTCTCTGGTACTAAAAGCAGAAGAATGAAAGCCACTCTACTCTGCCTATAGGCTCCAACATTTTCCAGGGAAGATGTAGGATTAAAAATAACTTCCCTAAAATAACCTAATTCAAAATATCATGTATATGGAAGAACCAATTAAATTCATCCCACTTCTTAGAAAAGAAACTTGTAAAACTGAGCAATCTGTAGGAAGAGATTGGGTTAGTAACATCACCCGTGTCTACAAAAGACAGTTGTGGAGTTGTAGTTCTTGTTCTTAAACTTGAATATGCAGCTTTCTAGTAACCTTATTAATAATCTGAAATTCTTGCCAATATTTTTACTACAGTTGTGTTCTGGTTCTCCAGTTTTAAAATAATGAAAAAGCAACCTAGGAATCTAAAACCTCCACCATTTTCCATATTTATAAGACAAGATTAAGGAAGTCTTAAGAATTGTGCTACCTAAAACAACTTTCCTGTAAAATTTAGGGGATAAAATATATCATAAACTAGGAAAAATAAATGCTTCTGCTTCTACTTTTTTTTTTGTTTGTTTGTTTTTGAGACTGGGTCTTACTCTATCATCTGGGCTAGAATGCAGTGGCACGATCATAGCTCACTTCAACCTTAAACTCCTGGGCTCAAGCAATCCTCTTGTGTCAGCCTCCCAAGTAACTAGGACTACAGGTGCATGCTACCACGCCCAGTGAATTTTTTTTTTTTGGAGAGATGGGGTCTTGCTATTGCCCCGGCTGGTCTCAAACTCCTGGCTTCCAGCAGTCCTCCCACTTTGGGCTCCCAAAGTGCTAGGATTACAGACATGAGCCACCATGCCTGGCCTAAAGCAGTGTCTTAATGAAGATTTTAATTTAGACAAGGTGCAGTTGCTGTATATTAAAATAATGACCATTTTCCTACCTGTTATCTCCATCTTCCCAACAAATGGTGAAGATATATAATGAAACTGGTAATGAGGCATTGTAAATTATCTTTATACTCTTATTTAATTTTTGAACCACATATTAAAAAGCATAAAAATTGTTATATCTTTGAATAATAACCCTACTTATAGAATTATAGCCAGCATAAATAATCTAAGCTATGTAAAAAGCTGTATCCCCCAAAATGTTAATCATGGTGCTAATTGTAATGGAAAAAAGTGGAAATAATCATAGTGTCAAAGAAGGTGCCCAATAAGGGATGAACACCCACAATATATAAAGAACTGCTACAACTCAACAACAGAAACCCAATCCAATTCAAAAATAGGCAAAGAACTTAATAGACATTTCTCCAAAGATATGCAAATGGACATTAAACACCTAAAAGAGGCTCAACATCACTAACCATTAGGAGAATGAGATATTAGCACTCATTAGGATTGCTACTATTAAAAAAAAAAAGAAAATAAGTTCTGGAGAGGATGTGGAGACATTGGATCTCTTATGCATTTCTGGTGGGACTGTAAAATGGTGCAGCTACTGTGGAAAACAGGTGGTTTCTCAAAGTATTAAACATACAATGACTGTATGACCCAGCAATTCCATTTTTAGGTATATACCCAAAAGAACTGAAATCAGGGACTCAAACAGACACTTGCATACCAGTGTTCATAGCAACATTATTCACAATAGCTAGAAGGTAGAAACAACCCAAAGGCCCATCCACAGATGAATGGATGAACAAAATGTGGTATATACATACAATGGAATATTATTCAGCCTTAAAAAGGAATGAAATTCTGACCCAAGCTATAACATGGATGTGCCTTGAAGACATTAGGCTAAGTGAAATAAGACAGACACGATAAGACAAATACTATATGATTCCACTTCTGTGAGGTACCTAGACTAGTCACATTCATAAGGACAGAAAGTAGAGTGGTGGTTGCCAGGGGGCTGGGCAAGGGGTGAATGGAAGTTACTGTTTAATGGGTACAGAGTTTGTGTTGGGGATGAGGAAAATGTTCTGGAGGTGGATGATGGTAATGGTTGCACAACATTGTGAGTGTACTCAATGTCACTGAACTGTACACTTAAAAGTGGTTAAAATGCTAAATTTTGTTATGTATATTTTACTACAGAAAATATATTTAAAAAATAGGTGCCTAGTTCAATAAATAATCTACATTTCAAAGAAGAGTAACCTGAAAAGTGCTGACCAATCAACCCCTCTGCTCTCCCTCCTCCCAGGAGTGACACATGCCGCCATCTGGGCAGCTTGCATCTCTTACCTAAGTGCAGCTGTTCCCCCTGAGCTGAGGACGTCTGCTCAGGGCATCCTGCAGGGCCTTCACCTGGGTTTGGGGAGAGGCTGCGGTGCCATGATCGGAGGCGTGTTAGTAAATTATTTTGGTAAGAATGGCTTTCTCTTTATGCCTTTTTTCTTTGATGAAAACATGATTTTTCAGCAACACCTCAATAAGCACTCCAGTTAGTACTGAAGATTGCCAGAAGCTAAACTCCAGTATTCATACTCTCTTTCTAGATTTCACGGTAGCCATGATTGTAAAACAGTGTGCTTAGGTTGTTTAGTCTGTAACTGTGCACACTCCTCTGACAAACAGCTTAATGGGATGTTACACAGATACTTCAAAGGAGCCAAACAATGAATAAGCACGTGTACTTTTGGCTTCAAGTAAGGTATCTAAACCTGCTGATAATAATGCTAAAGGAAAGAAAATCTGTCATTGTTCCTCCATCAGGAGATTCTGAACCAGAAGAATCTAACCATATGCTGGCTTTGGTAATGTCAGTACATCTATAACGATGTCTGTCTGTCTTGTCAGATCTCCCTTATTGGAAATATAGGGGCTGGGGTAGAAATGAGATTATTCTGCTCCAGGGATCTTAACTGCTCAGTCACCTATTTAAGGTGGGCTCAGGGATGTGTGAATTATAGCACTATTTGAGCTCTGCCATTCCAATTACAGATTAATGAAGCCATTTGTTAATAGTTGGGTAAATGGTCTTTATGAAGAGGAGAGCACCATTGTAAGTGAAAGGCACTCAGAGAAAATCCTTTATAAATGCAGTTTTATAACTGATCAATAACAGATCCAATACCAGCACCTGGGTCTCCTGATACCTACCCAGTCCTGTGTTTTTTCCATTATATGGAGATAATGGCCAGCCACTTTCCTCTGGTTCAGCCCAATCTGTGCTTCCTTTGCCCTGAAAACTTTAGAAGGTGACAGTTTTGGATGAGGGCTCTCTGCATTTCCTGGAATTGCTCTATAGAGAGCTCTGTTTGTTTCCACAGGGGCTGCTGCAACCTTCCGAGGAATTGGCATGGCCTGCCTGGTGATCCTCCTGCTCTTTGCCCTGATCCAGTGGCTGGCAGTGCCAGATGAGGAAGAAGGTGACCGTTCCCATTCTTTCTTGATGGGGAAGTCTACACATGTCCCTCAGAAACCCAGAAGTGGTTATGAAGTATACAATGGGCTTGCTTGTCTAGATTTTCTGAGTGGCATATTGATGACTTCATGTGTACCTTTGTTAGAAAGAAGCCATCTACTATGCTGAAAAGAATATTGGTTGTTTTAAGTAGCTTGAGGTTTTCTTGTTTTCTTTTATGGTACAAGGTACTAGGGAAGTATTGGTTTTAAATTTCCCTGATATTTTAAATGTTATTTCAAATTTTAGTCAAATATGTACAAGGCTGTATAGTAGTTTTACCACTAGGGATAGGGAGTGATATTCATCTCTATGCCTTTACCTTCATTTGGGAAAAAAGTCTAAACCTGAAAGTTGACGTTTTCCCTGAACCAGGCATGGCCTTTATTATTTAGGTCATTAAATATGAAATGTCCCATTTCAAATCAAAAATTTATTATATCTCAAACAAGAAGCAGTACAATTAATCAAAGTATGCACCTACATGGTTTTGCCATCTTAATGATAGCCTGTTTATGCCAGCAGTGAAGAAGCCTAGAGAGCAAGTGGTGGTGAAATTGTGAAAGGCGTTTTTCCACAGCTTGTTGAGAATTGAGTATTTTCCCTTGCAAGGAGTGGTCCAAAACCTGGAAGAAGTGGTAGTCTGTGCAAAGTCTGGTGCATACGCTGGATGACAGAGTTTCCAAGTCCAGCCTCTGTAGATTGAGCAGCGTTGTTTGTGTGACATGTGGTCAAGTGTTATCTTATGAGAGCATTGGCCTGCCTCTATTGACCAATCTCAGCTGCTTAATCACAGGCATCCTCATCATTTTGTCCAATTGGTTACAGCAGCCATCTGCTGTAATTGATTGACCAAGTTTCATGAAGCTGTATTACCAGTGCTTACCACCAGACACCATTAAATTTTTTTGATGAATATTCATTTTTAGACTGTGTTTTGGCACTTCATCTTTATCTAACCATTGTGCCGAACACTTGCATTGGTCACAAAGAATCCATTTTTCGTCACATATAACAATATGGTGTAGAAATGGTTCACCTTTATGTCGTGACAGGTAGAAATGGTTCACCTTTATGTTGTGACAGCAAAGAAAGGCAAGCTTCCAGACGATTTCTCTTCTGACGCTTGCTTAATTCATGCAGAACCCATCTATCCAGCTTCTATACCTTATCGATTTATTTCAAATGGTCCAATATTATTGGAATAGTGATGTCAAACCTTGCTGCTAATTCATGCTTAGGTTGAGATGGATTCACTTCCACTATAGCTTTCAGCTCATCATTATCCGCCTTGGCCTCAGGTTGCCCATGTGGCTCATTTTCAAGATTAAAATCAGTAAAATGGAACTTCTTAAACCATTGATGTACTATGCGTTCATTAGCCACATCCTTCCCACTTTGTGGATATTTTGGGCTGTCTGTGCAGCATTGGTTTCAAGGCAGAACTCATGTTAGAAAATAACAGATTCTTATCCATGGTTTCGCAAAAATTGCTCTAAAAAAAACTTTGAAAGATAATCACAAGCCAAACCGTGGGTTTGAAAGAATGAGGATGTACCTTCACAATAAAAATAAAACAAGAAGTGTTAAAGTGAAATGTCAGAGATACCAACTGTCAAACTTAGTATTTAAGGAAATCGGACATTTCATACTTAATAACCTAATAAAATTGTTATACAAGAAGGAGTTTATAGCAAATATAATCTGTAGATGAGAACAGGTTGATTCAACTTTTTAATAAAAAGGCCAACCAGTAGAATGAAAATATTCTTACTCAGCTCTTGGTTCCCAAAATAGGGTTCATCTTCTTTGGATGCCCCCATCCTTTGAGGAGGTTTGGCCTCAGTCACCTGAAGTGCTTCCGTTAAGAGAAAACTAGCTTGTTACAGAAACCTCAGAGGCAAACCAATACTGTTTTTTCTCACTTTTGTTCTTTTATAACCCCAACTGGATCATATCCCTTACACATCCTCGGTCCCTGCCTTCTGTAAAAGGCCAGTAAAAATAGCTATCACATGGCTTTTCCTGTATTGATGCTTATCTTTAAAATTGTAATCCTGTGACTGGGCCTAAGGCAACACTCTCTGTAAACTGTGCCCCACAGATGTTACATCTAAGTTAAATGAAAAATAGAGTTCCTAAGTAAACATAAGTTAATTTCCATTAAGTTCTATAAGGCGACCCTCAAAGATCAACATCATGTTCATTTACTCAGTATTTGCACCAAGTAAAGAAGTCCTTGGTAAACAGCAATTTATTAATATTGCCAAGCACACTAGCATGGACTTATGGGATTGTTGGTTTATTTTATTTTTTTTTTACCTTTGTTTAAATATGTAGAAAACTCTGAAAAATGATTTAAATCTTATTTTCTTTCCAGACAAGACAATGTTGGCAGAAAGGATTCCTGTTCCCTCTAGTCCTGTTCCCATAGCAACTATCGACTTGGTGCAGCAGCAGACAGAGGATGTCATGCCACGCATTGAGCCCAGACTTCCACCCAAGAAAACCAAGCACCAGGAAGAACAGGAAGATGTGAACAAACCAGCCTGGGGGGTCAGCTCTTCTCCCTGGGTGACATTTGTCTACGCACTCTACCAAATCAAAGAGATGATGCAACTGACAAGAGACAACCGTGCTTCTGAGATACAGCCTTTACAGGTAAAGTTCCTCTGCTGGGTCAGCAGTACTACCTGTCCCTGAAGATACCTTAAATAGGCCCAGTTGATTTAATTACTCATCTTTCATTCAACAAGATTTATGGAAAGTCTGGTGGGGGAAATAGACATGTAAACAAATAATTTCAGTACTCTGTGAGAAATGCATTATAGAGGTGTATACAAAGTCCCATGGAGGGAAAATTCTGCCTTACAGAGTTGAGGAAGGCTTCACAGAGGACATGATTCTTTTATTTCTTGAAAGAAAGACGTAAATCCCTTCTGATCTTGTATGTTTCATTAAAATTTCAGTGTTGATAGTATTTTTTTAAAATTTCAGCGTTGATGGAATACCAGTTGCAGTGAAACTATATGGTTCTTGCCTTTGGGGACTATATTCATTCATCTCTGCAATTCCAAAATTCTAGTGGGGGCATTATAACAGGACCACGGTAAATGTTTGTTGAGTTAATTAATAATCTCAGCCACAGTATGGGTCTGGTAGAACACCTAACTCATTGGAAATATGGTTGTACAGGTGGCCTCACATGAAAAATAAAAAGTGTGATTTTTTTTTTTGTCCCTAGAGGAGTGGTCTCTCCTGAGTAGAGTCAAATCATACTGATAAAACAGCATGGATAATTATATAACTAATGCTGTATGCTGACTTTGGAAAATGAGTATGACTTCTATGAATAGTTTCGGCAAAGTAATAAATCCAGCTTCCCCTTTTTATATTAATCACTCCCTTTTACTTGGTAAGTCGTGTCAGCTCTATGTCTAGGGTGGCTTCAGAGTACACATAAGAAAAAAATAAAGGGGAAAGACTTCAAAATAAAAAGTAAGCTGGGTGCAGTGGCTCATACCTGTAATCACAGCACTTTGGGAGGCCGAGGTGGAAGGATCGCGTGAGCCCAGGAGTTCAAGATCATCCTGGGCAACATAGTAAGACCCCATCTCTACCACAAATAAAAAAATAAAAACTTAGCCAGGTGTGATGGCACACGCCTGTAGTCCCAGCTACTGGGAAGGCTGAGGAGGGAGAATTGCTTGGGCCTTGGAGTTCAAGGTTGCAGTGAGCTATGATCATGCCACTGCACTCCAGCCTGGGCAACAGAATGAGATGCTCCTCTCTTTAAAAAAAAAAAAAAGTAATTGGAGTAATTTCCCTTTTAGGAAATTTGTTGAACTACCTTAATTAAATTTATTTTGACTTTGTAAGCTAACATAAAATGTTTGTATAATTTTAACCAAGTCTGGTTCTTCACTGAGAACCATATACATGCAGGTCCATGCGTGATTCTATTTATTAATTTATCAAGATAATAAATTGACACGAATTTGATGAGAGGATGATTGCTGCTTTAGTAGCCATGTTTTCATAACTTTGTGTACTCATCCTCATTTTCACTGAAGCCTGTTAGGCTTAACAGCATTAAAAATTTTTTTTTCTGATATATTGAGACTAATAAAAACTGTCAGATAGTTATCCCTAAGAAGAAGTCATTATTCTAAGTTTTTTTTTCACATTTTAGAATCAATCACTGAAATGAAACTTTCTTTTTAGTGTTCAGCTATTGGAAGTGATGGCTACAAACTTGAAGGAAAAGTCATTTAAAAAAAAACATGTTTCCTGACTTATAAAACCAATATGGCGCTTTATAGAAATTGCTGCTGGTAATGTGCTAGAGTGAATGTGTGTATTCATGGTTATTCACAGGTGGTTATATAAGTGCTTATTTATATTCCCTTTTTTACATGGATGTTCTGACTTATTTAATTTTTAGTGCATATTTTCAAATCCCAAATGTATATTAGGACTCTTAATTACAGGACATTCATTGCCTGGCTCTGCCTCCAATGCTAGAATCCCTTATTTTCTTGCTATTAGATGAAGTGTCTTCTGGCTCTTGACCTCTGCTGTCTGAGCAATGGACCTGAGTTTCATTTATTCTGTGGTGCTTGCTCAATGACTTGCCACATGGCTGGGGGTGCTCAGTAGATATTTGCTGATGTAAATTGTTTGCGCAGTAGTCACAGGCATTTTGGCAGTAATGTTTTTTTGTCCACAAGATAAGTCTGCTTATAGTGTTTGTGTTTTTCATGCGGCTCTGGCAGTTGCACATAGGAAAGGAGATGAAAGGTAAGACATTCTATCCTTATTCCTCTATTACTTGGTCCCTGAAATGGGCACTTCAGGATGATCTCCCGATGTTTCCTGTACTTTACTTGAAAGCATATAAAAAATTTGGATTTAATTGCTATCACTGACCATGGGGCATCTCCTATTTTTTTCCCTCCAGGGGACCAGTGAGAATCGGGAAGGTTCTCCAGCTAGTAGAGCCCGGCCTGTCCCATGTGAGTCTCACTCTGACCCATCTAGAAACCAGCCATCCCCTGACGCAGCAGCATCTCAGACACAGACTAGCCCCCCTCACCCCAGTATGGACCCGTGCGTGGAGGAGAGTGAGGAACAGCAGGCTCAGCCAGCTGCGGGAGGACACTGAGGGCATCCTGCTCATCTCATACCCTGCATGGAATTGGGCTCCTCGGCCAGGACACAGGGCCAGGCCCCCAGTGAGGATACACTTCCCCTGGGAGGAGCACAGCACTGCATACGCTTCTAAATACCCAAGCTCATTAACATGGAAACACACATACACAGGAGCTACAGTACATACTGGCAGGAAAAGGTAAACTTCTATAATCCCATTGGAATTACAACAGGGAAATGGAGTTCAAGGAGGACTTCCAGTTCTTGGTTGGTTAGGCTAAGGACAACAGGCTTCTCTGCCAGTGCAGTTGGAGTTGAAACCAGCAGTTACACTAAGTGAGCAGAGGGAGCGAAAGTGTTTCAAGGTGAATGTTGATATGGTTTCCCTCTTCTGATTATTTATTCTAATTATTTGGTTCTTAATGCAAATTGGGAAGAAATAGAATACATCTGTTTCACAAAAACACAGTTTTGTTTTTCTTGGAGAGGACCATTTGAAAAGTTATAAGACATATTTAAAAAGCAACCAGATAGAAGTTAGTATCACATATGCTTTCTGTTGAAAAAATAAAAGTTTCCTCAGAAACTTTGCATATCTCTAGCAAATATATTTTTATATGTGTATGGTATACAATGAAAATAGTCAATTCTTTGAGCAACAAAAGCTGTTATTGACTACTACAAGCTAAGCTGAGCTTTAAAATGCCTTTTGTTTTAAATGGGCTTTGAGAAAGACCAGAAATGAGGGAATATCTCAAATAAACCAACCAACTCAGTATCCTATAGCTTGATAGACAAGGGTTTACTAAATATATTGATACTGTAAATAGCCGCTAGTGCTATTTACTGTTTTATAGTGATCTGGGCTCTAATTAGCTGATGGAATAAAATAAAAACATCTCTGAATTCCTAAGAGTTCTTTTAATTAAGCAGCACTATTTACAAATAACAGTATAAGATTTAAGTGCCTGGGGGAGGGATATAATTTTAAAAAATTACATATGGGTCAGTTTTGTTTTGGTTTTGGTGAGGAAAAGGTGGTTAAATAGGAAACCAGGGATGGGAAGGATGGCAATAAGAAGTAACTGTACTTTCCAACAACTAAAGAAAGAAATCTGAGTATTTTCTTTCCCATGAAGACATAGTCAGACACTGGACAATTCAGATATGGGTGTGCACCTGTAAATACTACAACTACAGTCAGAACAATGGCTGTGTGAATCACACGTAATGCTTGCTGCTGAAAATGAAAGCGAGGTTCCTAGGAAGCCTGAGGGGAGGCAACGTAGCATTAGCTGAGTGAAGGTGAGTTATACTGTGTATGATAGCAGTGGATGAGCACAGGAGGGGAAAGGAAAGAACAGAGTTAGAGAGGAGCAACTCACCTTCCCCTGTGGCCTGATCAGGCAGGATCAGTTGTAAAGTGAGGGCTTCCCCACGAGCCCATGGTTCTACCCAATACTGCATCTGGGAGAAGAAATTCTACACTTGGATGTCTAGCCTCACCGCAAAACACAGCTTAAAAATAAAAAAACTGAAAGAAATGGAATTAAGCAAAAATAGTTATTTTTTTGCACTTGAACTGAAAAGTACTGTACTGTAAATTATCATGACTCATTTTAAGTGACCTTTAAAATCAGATGTATTTATTATGCTTGTATAATTATAGAAATACAGAAATGGGTGACAGGCTGAACCTCACCTATGAATGTACAGTATGTGGAATTGTGAAACTGACTGTAGGAAGTCAAAAACTTATTCTGTATCTTGTGTTTACAGTTCTGATTTATTTCTTTGAAAAGCCTGCTGTTTTGGAAATGCATAGTTGACATGTTGAAATAAAAATAAATACCATTTTTAAATATTTCTTAAATGATAAAGATGTGACCAAACAAATAAAAGTCCTTTACTCTGTAATGAATGAGACCAAATTCAACACACCTTTGTTATGGAACATTTACTGTGACAGCAGATTCAATATTGCAGTAATTTCCAGCCTTTTAAGCTGACACATTCATGGGTTTGTGGACTCTGTGACTTTCTTCCTGTCCTCAAAGTGCCATATGCTACTTTAAAAAATATTAAAGTGCATTCAAATTAAATTTTGATTTGAGAATTTTATAACCCCTCTTGAGATCCCTGGAAATACCCAGGTGTGTCATGAAGCCCAGGCTGGTAATCACTGCCTTAAGGACTCATTTCCTACTCTTTCCCCTGTGATTATAGTAACAGAAATTACCCTAGAGCGCTGAGTTTGTATGGATCCAAAGAGATTAGTTGCTAATTATTAAACTATTCCTCAAGTCCTTAAGAAGAATTGTCCAACAGGCAGTAAACCTCATAAAAAGCCTAGGGAATTCATAGGAAGAGCAATCCTGCTTTACTGGCTAGTTAATCCTGCCACTGGCCCCATGAAGCAGATAGTTGGCTAGAAACTTCCCTGTGACTGCAGTTCCTTCCAGTACTGCTAGGGTGGGGGCTGCTGGTGGTGCTGGGGACCATTACGTAAGCAATATTTCTCCCAGACGATCTGGAGTTCTGCAGTGAATCTGGGAAAAGGGGAACCACATCCATGGATACTGGGTGCTTGCTATGTGCTAATGAGACTATGATTTTGTCATTACAAAAACTGTAGGTGGTACATGTCACTGTCCCAATTTTAACCATGAGGATTCTGAAGCTAACAGTTTAAGTTCTGGGATCAAGGTCACAAAGCCAGGATTCAAGTTCAAGTCCTGATGCCAAAGTCAGTCTGCCCAGCACCTTCCCCCACCCCAGGAGGAGGGGAGGCCGTTCCCTGCTTCTGTTGTGGGAGAGCAAGCCATAAAGAGCCCTGGCCTGAACCATTCGTAGACATGCCTGATGCGTGTGTAGTTGTATTCCCATTTAGGATTTCTAGATATTTCCAGATTCCTAGACATCTGGCACCTTCAAACTCCTGATGCTTCATTGTGAGAATAGCAGACCCTTTACACTCTGCAGGTGACTTGATGGTTTGGGTACTCTCAGAGCTATGAGAGTCAGGAAGGGCAAGCAGACACACCCACAGCTCAGTACCACAAGGCAATGGCATTGTAGAATAGCACTATCTGATAGAACTTACTGGGAAGATGGACAGTTCTCTCTTTGCACTGTCCATTGTGGTAGCCACGAGCCACATGTGGTTCTTAGGCACTTGAAATGTGGCTAGTGTGTCTGAGGCATTAGAGTTCTAATTTTAAACTGCCACTTGTGGCTCATGACTACCATACTGGACAACACAGGTATAGAAGAAGAGATCACCTTTGGGAGATTGCTGGGCCTCACTTTCCTCATCGTCAGCATGACAGGGTGGAGTCTGAAAGTGTTATTCTGTGAAGAAGATGGCAGGCTTATGACAGAGCTGACTGTAGAGAAGAAAAAGGTGATTTTCCATTCAGAAGTTCTTCAGCTCTTTAGTGCATGAGGGCAAGACAAAGGCTACTTCTGAAGCCCCAAACCATGCCTGTGCTTTTGCTTTTTTTTTTTTTTTACTGGCAGGATCAACCAGGTATCATGCCTGTGCTTTTTTATCTATCAAAGCTTTAAGAATACCCGGCTTAAGAACTCCAGACTGTCAGGCAGTTGGGAGAGAGACTGGTGCCTAGATGGGGACAGAATACAGGGGTAGGAGAAAGGGGGAATGGTTTCTCAGGTCAGAAGGTAATTTACATTATGCCAGGACAAACTGTGGCTTATGATAAAGGTATAACTGGAAACTTACTGATGTATAGCATGGGGGAAAAGTGAGCCAGCCCAGGTGAGTACCTAACTCTCACCCAGCTCCCATCTGCTTTGGACAGCTAATATAGGACCTATTGCCCCACTGTGGCTCCAAGAAGGTCCCAGTTTTTAGAGGGCAACCCAGGGACCTTATAGTGCTGGGGTTAAGGATGTGGGCTCTGGAGTCAGCATGTTTGGATTTGAGTCCCAGCTCTGCCAGTGAGAACTTACATGTACATATTAACATAACCTCTCTGGGCCTCAGGGCTCTCTGTAAAACTGAGGTGATGATGGTATCTGCTTTCCAGGTTGGTTTGATGTTTAAATGAGATACCTGACACATAGTGCACCCTCCATAAATACTGCCGTTGTGTGGCAGAAAGCCCAAGGCAGGAATAGTGCTTTCTCATTTTCCAGGGCCTAGCTCTTAGTATTTTGTTAACATTTAAACCTATAATCATATTACATTCGTCCAGTCTACTGTGCCATGCTATATACAATTACCTATATCTAGTAATCTGTACAACCAAGCATTCAGTCCAACATGCGTTGTAAACATTAACCAGTTAGAGATATGAATTAGTTAAGAGATAAAATTAAGCAAAACATAAGTTGAAGAGGATGGAAAAAAATGACAAATAATGACAATTCCATAATGTGAAAACTCTGCAGAGATGGAGAGGTTATAAAAGGTTATAAGTTCCATAAGTTTCATTTTTCTTTTTCTCCTTATAAGTGTCAACAAAACTAAACTGAAGAACTCTATAATTATTTAACAAATTATATACCATACTCCCCCAAGTAGTCAGCTGAAGATGCTTTTCTTTTAAACTGTAAACTTATATTTGACAAAGGTTGGGAATTTTTTTGTTCCCTGAAAAGATCAACGGAGTTTCAGAAAAATAACATCTAGACCAGTGCTACTCGAAGTGCAGTCGTGGGCTGGTGCTGTCCATAAACTGTTGCTGGTGTGTGACAAAATAGAAATTAAGCATTTCAAAATGTGTACAGCAATATGACATTGCCTTGACATCATGGTCACTGGGCTTATATTTTGTATGTCTTTTAAAAAATTATTTCATTTTTCTAATTTGTTTTTAATGTATGTGATAAAAGTATTACTTGTGACGAACTGGGGGGAAACTAGTCCATCACCCAGTCTAAGAAGCAATGACCTGGACCATAGTCTGCAGTGTACACAGATACAAGGCACAGGATTGGCATGTGCACAGCATCGGCAGATATAGTCATCTTGTGAATGCCTTATCCATGGGGCTGTTTCCTTAACTGACTTTTTTAAAAAGATGGCAATATAAGTAGAAAGAACACAAGCCCTGGGAGCAGACACACTGGAGCTCTCAAATTCTTGATTATACCACTTTATATGTCCTTACAGTAACCTTCTCTTTCTCTGAGTCTTTCCTCAGCTGTAAAATGGAAATAATAATAAAACATGTCACAAACTGGTTATGAGCTTCAAATGAAGAGGCACAAGAGGTGCTCAGTATAGTGCCTGATGGATCTCTAATAAATCCTGGTACTCTCTCCCTTTCTCCTTTGATCACTGCCTTTTTTTGGAAAATAGACCAAATCTAAAAAACAGATCCCTCAAATTATTTAAAGAATAAACAAAAAAGCAGCTATCTCACTGAATGTGTCTTCCAAGAGTTATCCTAGCAAATACATGCTACTCATCCCAAATCTCTGGTGACCTATTAATGTATCACATTCAGGCATCAAAACAAAAATATGCAAAGTTACCTTAAAGGACAATTTGACTCCCAGGCCAGAGAAAGATGGAAGATTTTAATATACCTGAGCAAAAACATGCCCACCAGAGGGGGTAGGATATTGATCAATAACAATAGACTGGAAAAACAGCAGTCACAGGAAAAAGTTGGCAGGGCCTGCATAAAGAAAGGGGTGTTTGCATTAGACCCTTTGGCCTCACAATATTAAACATGTGAGTTAAATAACAAACTCCTTTTGTTTCTGTTCACCAAGCAACCTTCTTATTATAATTTGACCCCTCCTAAATCTGTCTTCTGAGAGAGAATCTGCCAGTCGTATCAATTCAAGTGTTTTTATCCTTATGCCAGTTATATTTTTGGCTGTGAATCACTTTTTTGACTGGCTATATGAAACAGCTAATGGGAGACAGGTTGTCTTATGGTACAGTAACAAAAATCAGTGTTCTGAGTCAATAAGCCAAGAGTCACACCCAAATGGTTAACTCATCAATGACATGCCACCCAGTAAGGTCTCTCAGATGGCAGCTTGCTCCTGGGTCAACTAAAAATACCTGTCTTACTGCAGCCTTCTTCAAAATTCCATATCCATTTTCTTATCTATGCATAGGACTCTGCTTTCAGTTGGAAAAAAAAGCTAATTTATACAATTATACATCTCTAACTCTGGGGAATAATCACATATGGAATAATACAAGATCCTATTTCTTTTCTTGACATCGTTTCAGGGTCCTAATTCATCCACATGTTTAGATATATTGATGTAATCCATCATCTATTCCAACCCTCTTAAAAATCTCTGAAATTTCCAAATTTAAAAAAAGTCATAAATTCAAATATTGTCCTAAATGTCAGATGGACACTCCCTATAATTCAGCCCTAAGTATTATTGGCAAATTATATGACTAATTCACAAAGCATTTTTTGTGATATGTAAAATGTATTTTAAAGTCTTTTAAAAATAACACTTGAATGATACGATTGTTTAAGCATGGTGACCTACAACGCTAAATCTCACCCACACATTTGGTGTCAAACAGTCCAACTTGCTAACAACAGTAAGCTTTTGTCGGCACCTAGCATAAGCAATAACACAGCAAAGGGCTTTGTTATGCTCCACAATTGCACACCCATGGCAGTGTGAAGCACAAAGCCAATTTTCAATCACCTGTGAAGGGCAGAGCCGTTTTACTCAGTGGTCCTTTAAACTGCTTAATGGCCTTTAAAAAGAGAAAGGGAGGAGGGAGAGAAGAAGGGAGAGAAGGAGAAGAGGGAGAAAGAAAAAGGAAGGGAGGAAGGAGGGAAAAATCTCTTGTAAGAGTTATCTGCAGATTGCTTGATGAGGATTACCCTGAATCAAATGAAAACAACATGAATATACCAAAAATATCACAAGTAATGCTTTTAATTGTTCAGCTTCTCAAAGTACTCACAATAACAGAAACTGACAAATCCATGATTTCCTCTAAAAATAAACATGAAAAACAATGTCGTGGAAGTCTGATGTTCTTTTTCTCTCTTTAGTTGTTTTTATCGTGATGGTTACACTGGCTAGCTGGCCCACGAGGAGTTGCTTCCTTCCACCTGCAGCATGTCTTTACCCTGGCTCAGTAAAGCCCAATGGCTGTCCTGATTGGGATGTCCCCGGCTACTCCAGCAGACTGTTCATGTGTTACTCATACACGTGTTTTGTGCTACACAAACTGCCTCTTTGCAGATGAATTTGTTGAGCACAAGCATGGATACATCTGATATGTTTATAATATGGTACCAATAAAAATCAGATTAAACTGTAATATAAATGATGTTAGAACTTCTGTTTACACTTGTAAAATAGTTATCATAATAAATCTGAATGGAAGATATGTTCTTTGATTTTAAGTGAAAGTCTATGTAAAGGCACAGATTGAATTTAGTGAATTTTACCAAAAAAAAAAAAACCAAAGCTCCAAATATTAAAAGATGCCTGGCAAAAACAATGACATATAGCTTCCAAGAGGAAGTAGCATTTGAAATTCAATCTAGAAAGTTCCAAATGGGTAGCCAGGCTCTTATTTAACAATATAGAAAAACTTTACTAAATTTGGCTCAGGACAGCAACAGTGATATATGTCCCTCCCCCATAACCCTTCTCCTGGTAAATGTAGATTCCTCATTCTTTTTTTTTTTTTTTGAGAAAGAGTCTTGCTCTGTCACCCTGGGTAGAGTGCAGTGGCATCATCATAGCTCACTGCAACCTCCAGCTCCTGAGCTCAAGTGATCCTCCCACCCTGGCAGCTCAGAGTGCTAGGATTCCTCATTCTTTATCATCCCATCACAGCAAAAAAGCCTGAGTTTGACTGTCAAAAAGAATCAATTTAGCAACTTCTTAACCCTTCGATTATTTTGCCAGGTCCAAATCTTTCCTCAGATCTATGTTTTGGCCTCCTCTCCTCAGAGACACAGCTCAGTTAGTCCCTCATTTCACTCCAGAGTTTAACGTCATCAATCAAGAAAAAAATATTTGCTCTCTGTAAAAAAGATCACAGATCTGTTTTGTAAAAATTGTTAAAAACATGTATAGCTAAACAATTTTTAAAAATGGATTTAAAAATGGATCAACTCTCAAAATGTCAATACCTTCAATTTCAAAATACAAAAAAAGACATGTATGTATATAAAAATCTTATCAAAACTTTATAATCTTAAAAAATGTTTCTCTTTATCACAGTTATTAAATGGCTAGTTGGCCATTATTAAAAAATAAAAAATAAGTCACCAACATCATGAGACCCAAAGCTGTAGGGAGTTGGCTCCTCAGTTTGCATCTAGAGATCTCTTCTTCAACCTGAGTCAGAGGACACACTAGGGCTGGAGTTCTACCAGTGCTGCCTCTAAATATAATAGCTTGGTGATGTTGCACAAGTTATTTAACCTCTCAAACCTCAATTCCACCATCATTAGCATTTTACAAACATGTGTTCCAAGGAATATTAATGATATGGAAAAAGGGTTCTGTGGTCAAATTAAGTCAGAAACCACTGCACACAACTTCTCCCCTTTAGGAGATTCACAATGTGCATTAGCATCGGTAAAGGCACTGAGAAGTCCTGAAGTAAATTTGTTTAACTTTGTATCAATTTAGTTAATCTCAGGATCCCCTTACCGACTCATACTTAGTGGTATACTATGGATTACACTTCAGAAAACACTGGTCCAGCATATTCCAGGTGTCCTCAAGCACTTATATTGATGAAATATAGGAAGAGTAATGCAGACTCTTATGACACAGGTTCAGGGGATTAAGAGAGGATTTCGTTTCCTCGTGTTGACGAGGCACCTGTTCATGTTTACTGGCCCCTTAAAGAACAGGATTCCCTTGTTCCTAATGAAAGTCTTCATTTAAGGAAAGTGGTAATGACTCGGTCACAGAATCTTGGTGCCTACCTACAGTACAAAAGTAACAGAACTCACCAAGAATGATAAATTGTTTTCAATATAGGTTAGTTTTCCTTTCCATCATGACTTATTTTTCTCCACAGCAAATGCTTTTGCCATTGTTCACTAGAAAGGACATTTCTGCCCAACTTTAATAGGATCCCTGCACTTTACCCACTTCCTTGTCCACAATGAAGTCAACTTGCAGGTAGAGTGTCAGTCCTCAGGTTAAAGAGCTGCTCTTCCAGGAAGACACCCCCAAGGCCATATTGTTCTTCATGCAGACTGATTTCTTCAGGTGACAAGTGGCTTCCTCCAAGAACAAAATCTGCAAATCTAAGCAGTTTTGGGGGGGTTTTAAATAAAGTTAATGTTATCACAGAAAGGTTTATTTGGAAGATAACATGTTCCCTTGCTACTTATCCCCTTTAATTAAATCTGACTTTGTATCAATAGAAGATGGCATTTACACAGTGGGTGTAAAAATGAGAATGGCTTATGTGATCCTTCTAGAGACAACTATTCAAGGAGAGAGTAGAGAAGTAGGCAGACTTACAAGCACAAAGTGCAGCCAAATGTACCCACTGTTTTTTAGTTCCTTCTCTTTTCTATTTTTTTATTAGTTTAGATTTATTATTTATTCATTATTTTGGTGTCATATACTTTCTCTCTTCAATCTTTAATTTGAGGGAATTCTTATTTGGATAAAGCTATGAGGAAGAGAAAGCAGCAGGGAAAGATGTTGGGGCAGACATGTCTTTCTCGGTGAACTTTAGAAATGATTTTCCACACCAGTAGAATGAGAAGCATGTCACACATCCCATTCCACCTTTCCATTCCCAAATGGAAGTCATCTTTATGGCATGCCCTATAAAACATCAGGTCAATATTTATTCTAACATTAGCAGTTCTACCGTGCAAAGTCACAGTACCGAAGAAAAAGAACCTCTGACAACTTCCACATCACCGGTTATCCAGGGATGTAATCTATTTTTAAGCTCAAGTGCCTATACCAAACCATCATACTGTCTCCAAAATCATTCTAACCCAAGCTATGGCCTGAGCAGCTGAGCGTGGCTTACTTTCTAGGAGTCTGGAGTTTGGAGACGACCAGCCACGATGGGAAGTCGGGTCTGCGGCAGGCTTGGCGCAGTTCCTCCAGAGCGCTGGTTGTTTCAGCGTCAGCCTGTTCTCTGTATTCATCTTCCGTAAGGTAAGTAACCACCAGCTTTCGTGATGTAAACCACTGCTTCATTTTCCTAAAACATTTGGCATTTGGTTGCTACATTCCTGCTCAATTCAATCCTTAAGACTTAAAAAATACATTTCTTAGACAGTAACAGTAATACTTAACTTCCTTTATATCATACCTGTACTTTTCTATTGTTGTTATCATGACTGAAATATAGAGAACACACAGTGTGGGCCGAATAGTACATTCTCCCCCACTTCCTGGGCTATCATAAATAATGTCCTAAGGTATTTGGAATCAATCTCTGACAGAGATGTTAATTGCATTTTTCTTCCTTGGTGATTTCTAATCACACAATCAGACAATTAAAAGTCTGGCTTCTTTATGCTTGGCCTGCTGATTTTCTTGGGCACTAACAGAAGCAAGCTTTAGAGATGTCCTTTTATGGAGACCCAGTAAAACACACATGACTTACTACTGTCTAGACCAGGAAGCTGGGAGGATTTGTGGGGTATCACTTCCACCTAGTGGTGGTGATTCTGACTAATCCTAGAGAAAAAGAGCAAATATTGTATAAAAGTCTTTTATATACAGTAATTTAAAATTCTTCCTTCACTACTTACTGAGGGGCTCATGACTGTAATGTTCTTTTTCGAACCAGGAAAGTCCTAAATCTCATAAAATGTAGGAATATAAAAATTTAGGAATCTAAGAATCTCATAAAAACAATAATGATAAGGTCTTAAAAACATTTATGTTTTATTTATCAATAAGTCTTTTAAAATGTTTTAGTGGTTTTAAATTTAACCAGAAATTTCCAAATCTGAATGAGCATCAGAATTACCAGGAGGTTTTAAAAACATGCATTTTCTTGAAGATTGAGACCTAAAAAATCTATTATCTTTTGAAGATCTTATGGTTGACAAGCTAGATTAAGGAACTACTGACATTATTTCCTTTCCCTTTTCTGAATAGTTATGGTTTCTCTAGAGGGAAAATCCTGGACTCTGAGCCAGAACACCTAGATACAGTCCTGGCTTGGAGGTTTACTCATTATGTGAACTTGGGGAATTCCCTAACGGTTCTGAGCCTCACTTTGCTCATATGAAAAAAATGAAAGCAATAATTATCTACCTCATGAGGTCACTGTACAGATTAGCTGAGATATTTTGTGTAAGGTGCTTATAGCACAGTGAGTGGGCTTCAATAAGGATAAGTCTTCAATAAGGATAATCAAAAGAGTAGCTACCATATATTATTAAAATATGCATAAACAGCTCTTCACAAACTAGAAAGTACTGTACCAAATCAAAGTATTATTTCTCTGGTTTATTATCTAACCTACAAGTTCCTGTTTTATTCCCCAGTTCTTCATATAATTATTCACTAGCAAAATTTAAAGTTGAGGAAGTTATAGCACATTTTGATTATTACAGAACACAAAGCAAGTGCATAAAAGAATCACTGTGCAGAACACACTTTGCTCTTGGCAGGGCAGCTGGATGGTTAAAGGGAAGGAAGGAGGAATTCTATGCTGGGTTCCTTAGGCCACAAGCCTGCCTGGCAAAGGGCCAGGGGCCTGGAGGACGTGGAGTGGCCAGCCTCCTCCTGACAGAGAGACCTCTGGTAATCCTAGTCATTGTCTGCCTCAGGCAAGGGGCACAAAGACAGAACCAGTCAACATAAGCCCCGCCAACCCTGCCCTGCCTTTCAGCTTCTGTGCAGCCTCTGTCCTGCCCCTGGTGCATTTAAAACCCTGTGATATTGGCACACACCCAGGCACTAGATCTGAGTCTTCTTCCTCACAGACAATTTTATGTCTCAAACATTTATTCTCTCCCTCTTTCAGCCCTGGTCTCACTGTCCCACCCCAGGCCCTCATCATCTCTCACCTGGACCACTGTGATGTCTGATAACTGGTCTCCTGCCATAGGGCCTCCCTCTTATATCCACTCTCTGCCAGAAGACAGATGGGACACATCTCACCAGCCAATGAGTATTTACAGTGTCTGATTTGATTTTTGATTGTTGAATGTATTTTTATTTTTAATTAGATTAGCTGCCAACATTTAAAAATCCTAAGAATTTACATTCTAATCCTAATTTCCATTTCCAGTTTTTCTAGAAAACCAGATCTGGCAATGCAGGACCCATATTCCCACATGGCAACAATCAGCCCAAGCTGAGTGGTCACTGCCCCCTCTTCAATGACGCTGCACTGCAGAATTTCCCACAGCCCTCCCGGTCACCCCTCACCTCACTCCTGCTCGGCATCACTTACCAAGTATCTTCCTGGGCCCCAAGCATCTGGATTGGCAACTCCTGTCTAGGCAGCAGTCAGACAGCACTAGCTAAGATGCATAATGTTAACCCCCACCACGTACAGGATCAGACGAGGGTGTTCAGCATGACCTGCCATGCCTCCACTGTCTGCCCCATGCGCACCTCACTTGCTGCATCAAGTACTGCCTGCCACATGATGGTACCAAACGGGCCTTTCTCTCTGGCAGGAAGGCCCTCCACATTTATCCATCTGGTTATTTTGATTCATTCTTTAAGATTCTGCCTAGTAATATATCTTCCAGGAAAGTTTTCCCGAACTTTTTCTATATCCCCTTAGTTCCTGGGCAAGCTTCCATTTTCATTTTAACACTTAAAAGAGACAGAAATGTATGCCTATGTCTCAGCAAGTATACCTCAAGGACAAGGACCATCTCCATCTGCGCACCTGATACAAAAACAGGTGCTCAGACTCAATGACTGAAGAGAGACGTAACAAAGCTGTGATAATACAAGTTAACTGACCTTTCTTTCTGTACTTCAAAGGGCTTAAGCTTTAACTTAAAACCTAAGAGAAAAGAAGGTCCTAAATATAAATAAGACCTTTCAATCATTTATGATTCATTTCTGTTTGCTCTTACCTCATAAGCACAACTAATTCCACTAAACCAGTCTTTGGCTCTAATGAAAGGAAATGTCAACTAAAAGTAGAAATTTTAGGTAACCCACACAGAGCCCAAGTAATTTTGTCACTGATTTTAGTAAATTCTGGGTAAGCCTAGGAATGGAGATGGGATCAGATACTTAGAGCTCTCCTTTCCCCTTTCTCAGAGTGAAATCTCCAGATTAAATGTAATTATGAGATCAAATATGACATGTCCAAAAAAATCCCCCAATGCAATAAATAAACCACAGCTCAAAATGTCAAATTGACTAGGAAAAAAATGATACGCACCACCTCACATAACCGAATGCTTTCAGCGGGTAGCACAGGCTCCTGTAGGACACGAGGAGGATCACGGCCACACAGGCAAACTGAGGCACGGCCACACCAGCATAGACCAGGGCCAGGGAGAGGAGCCGCAGTGTCCACATCAGAAGACATCTGCTCTTGTCGTCCACAAGGGGCCCATGTTTGTAACAGGCAGCAAAGCTGAAAAATCCAACTATCAGAATGTAGCCTGGAAAAGCAGAAGAGGTAAAATAATGTAAATCTGAAATTGAAAAATTATGTGAAAAACCTGGCAGAGCCTTGACTTCAGGAAAGAACACATTAGAAAACCTTAATTTTTGTTTTCTTTTCCCAGTGAAGTAAGGTTGAAAAATGCATATAGGGCCAGTTATTCCTCCCATATGAGACACCAGGCTGACTTCTGTAATAATTATATTACAGAATTAATATATTATATAATAATTATTATTGTGATATATAAGCATGTCTGTTTTTTCAGTCCAGTGTCTTAGCTGGGCAAATGTTGTCACGGTTGCTTTGGTCAGGAATAAGCATAGTTGTATGTCACAGTCTGCTACAAACACTATTTTTTATTTTTACCTCCTAGTCATAAAAACAAAATGTAATTTTACGGTGGAGGGATCAGGCAGTTACCCTCTGAATCCAGTGTTCAGTCTCATCATTACTAATGGTAGGACTATAAAATATTCTGTTTCCAGTTGTGATCCAAGATGAAACACACATTGCCTCTTATGTATTCCACCAAACATGTTTAATTTGTATCTAACTAAATCTCGAGATCTAATTTCCAGTTTACAGGAAATACAGGAGAGTGAGGAACATGTTAAATTATACCATAAAGGAGTCATCAGATAAATCCAGAAAGTGGACATTCTATGGGACAACTAGCTTGGTCTCTTCAGCCTATCTCTATGATGAAAAAAGGAACTGTTGTGGATTAAGAGATTTACAGGACAAAACAAATGCAAAATGTGGTATTGGACCAGATCCTAGTTTATACATGCCATTGAGGGTGATTAAGAAATTTTAACATGGCCTGGGTAATAGATGATGTTATGTAATTATTATATTACAGAATTAATATATTATATAATAATTATTATTGTGATATATAAGCATGTCTGTTTTTCAGTCCAGTGTCTTAGCTGGGCAAATGTTATCATGGTTGCTTTGGTCAGGAATAAGCATAGTTGTATGTCACAGTGTGCTACAAAGGCAGATTTAATAGTTTTTTTAGATTTAATAGTTAATTGATTATATAGAAAAATGCTCTTGTTTTTCAGAGATGAATAGTGAAACATTTAGGAGAGCATACCATGATATCTGCAATTTACTTTAAAAATCCTTTAGCAAAAAAAAAAAAGATCTAAAAACAGAATTTTCAAGTAAAACAAAAAGGAATTGCTTTTGTTTCAGGGGAGGTGGATTTACATGAAAAAATATGGTGCTAAGAGGAGAAACTCAATGATCTTATTCTTCATTATTTCCTAATTAAAACAAACAATAAGAAATACTTTTTTAAAAACATAAAACAAGGAAAGTCAATAGTTTCCTAGCTTCTCTGTTTTTGAAAAGGCAAATTTTCATTAGTCATTTATAGTTAGGATTTCTCACTTTTCCTACTGAAAACATTAACAGAAAGAAATAAAGAGTCACATTTTAGAGAAACTTTTATATTACAAGTTAGTTGTGGTTAGAGCCTAACCACAATTCAGAAGCATGTGCAGTCAAAAGGGACAAATACTTCTTTTTGCTCTTTTGATCATTAGTGTAGAAAACTAAGAAGAATGTCATAGGGAAATCATACAAAATGAGATCTAAATGAACTGAAATCACCAACTATGGGAATAAAATAAAATATTACTTTCAACAGTACCTCTCCTTAGTTCAAAAAGAAAATTTAGATGTTAAAGAGAAACATCTGTCAAAAGAGGACCTCTAGTTGTATTTCTCAGTTTTATCAATAATAGAACATTTTTTTTACATTTACCTACCTAATATATATACTCTGTTTTCATACCACAGCCGCTTCAGCTCTTCCATCAACTGGCACAAAACATACACTGAAGCAAACCAACAACCAACCATTAGAGCCCAAAAGGTGCTATACTGTGTGTGGAAGAAAATAAATGACACATTTTTTTTTTTGGTTCATTCACTCTCATAAAAAATAGAAGCAAACAAACCCTTTGTATTAGAAACTTCTACATCAAAGTGAATTGAAGTCAGTTTAAGATACTCTCTAAAGTCTTCCCACTGAAGGTATGGCCCATGAAATAGCAGCATCAGCATCACGTGGGAGCTTACTGGGATGGTGAACTCTCAGGCCCTCCTGCAGACTGCTGAATCAGAACCTGCGTTTCAATAAGATTCCCAGGTGGCTTGCATGGATATTAAAGTTGGAGAAACACTGTTATAAAGAATAATTTTATCTTAAAATAGTGCTAGTGTTGCAAGCTTTAATCAGAACAACTGCAATATTACCATGATGAATTAGTATTTATTTATCCTCAACTAAGTTCAGGGTATTATTTTATTAGTTTTTCATGTCTATGAGATCACGGTTTCCATTTTTTATTCATTTGCACATAGTATACCTACCTTTGGAATATATCTTTTCACCAACAGCAGGACAAAGACTAATGTCATTAGAAGACCTAGCATGGTCCCCGAAGAGTAATAGAAAATAGGGTTTCTGTTAAGACAAGCAGATAAAAGTCATTTAAATGCCAAGAAGTACTTTCAGTATGAAAACCGTTTAACCTGTCAACAGTAGCCATAAGCAACACCAAGAAAGAAAAACTCACATGGCAGCTCTAATTACATCCTATAATTTTAAAAAATGAAATTGGTACTTGAAATTTATAGCAAATATCTTGCCACTAACTAAAAAGGAAATGTCTTGAGTTATCTTGTACATTCAGAATCTGATATGACAATAATTATTGAGCATCTATCATGTAGCAGGCACCTGTCTGAGAGTTTTACATGCATTCACACCAGCCTAGGAACAGCTATTCATGTCCAAGTTGTATAGAGGAGGAAACTAAGGCACCAAGAAGTTAAAAGACCTTCTCCAAGTCAGTATGTGCTAACCAGAGGATTCAGGATTATAGCCCAGCATCTCTGAGTCCAAGCTTTACCCTTCATGCTATGTATGCATCTTCTGCTTTGTAAAGCTCACAGATGACATTAAACACAGTTGATAAGACTATAAGGAAAAGCTCAAAAATGAACAATGTTAAGAATAGTTGACCAATGTTGGGTACTAACTAGCATCAGCAAGATATTGGAAAGAGATTCCTTTTTCATAAGAGAAACTGCAAGAAACAAAATATCAGAATAATATGCTTATCCAAGAGTCAGATATTTGTTACATTCAACCTTCTGGCTCCACAAATGTAGGAGGCAGCTCTAATGGAATAGAGAGCAAGGCATCTGGTACCAGAAAACCTGAGTATAAATCTCCACCCTGACAAGAACTAGTTGTGTGATGATAGATGTTGGTTTTCTCATCTATAAAGTCAGAACAATAATACAGAGCTCCTGTAGTTGTTATGAGGATCTAAGAAAATAAGATATTAATGCATAAAATAAAATATGCGAAAGTACTTTGTAACATATACATATCATGCTATGCAAAAAACTTAATGTTTTTTACAGGTCTTTCAAGCTCTATTTTCAGATCTATTGTTTACAAAACCTAAAGCAAGAACTACAACCACATAGTAGTGTGAAAATATTGAGCATACATTCAAAAAATGACCTACACCCTTTTTAGGTATAGAATGTAAAAGTAAAAATGAATACTTACTGACTCAGGGTCTTTGCATAAAAGAAAAGGAAAATGCCTGCCACAAACACAAGGAAGAGTTTGAAATCCACGACTGGAGTAAAAAAGACATGCAACAAACATTTTGTGTCAATGTAGTGTTAGTGAAAGAAGAAAAAAGTCAATTTATTGAAAAATTACTCCAGAAAAACTGAATCCAGAAAGTATAATAAAAAAAGACTTACTATTTCGAGTCACGCTTATTGTATAGCTAAATATCTTCTTGACAGGCTCCACAGAGAAGCACATAGTCTCCCCGTAAGGATTGATTATTATAGTTATTTCATTAGACTCCTTTGGTGTCCAGAAGTTATTCATCACACATTTGATAAAAGATAGAATGGTTTCTGGATACTGGCAATTATACCTTTCTGTTATATATATGATACTGAGCAGGCCTGGACTGGTAATTTTCACCTACAAAACAAGAACAAACAAATCCATGAATACGGAAGTAAAAACTTCTAAGTTTCTTAAAAACATGTGCAGAGAAGTAAAAAGAACCCAAGATTGGCTGAGTAAAGAATGTGCATGGTAGTGTTTTGACCCTAGGGGCTGACCTGACATCTATGTTTAGTCCAGACACACACTGGACCACAGACACTTTTGAAAGTGAAGGTTTCTTTAAGCCAGAGGACTGAGGAAAAAAAAAAAGGAAGTGAAGGCTTCTTCCACCAAGTTGTGGTTGATTTAACTCCTTCTTCTAGCAAGTTATTGTGTCCAAGAGACATATTAAAAAGGATGACATAAAAAGTACAGGCATATCTAGTTTTATTGCATGCTGCTTTATTGTGCTCTGCAGATGCTGAGTTTTTTTTACAGATTGAAGGTTCGTGGCAACCCTGTCTAACCCTTGCCAATAGACCAAGTAAGTCTATTGGTGCCATTTTTCTAACGGCATGTGCTCACTTTGTGTCTCTGGCATCAGCATTTTTTAGAAATGAAGTATTTTTAAAATTAAGGTATGCACTTTTTTAGATATAATGCTATTGCACAATTAACAGACTACAGTACAGTGTAAACATAACTTTTATATGCACTGAGAAACCCAAAAATTTGTGTGACTCACTTTATTGCAATATTCACTGTACTGCAATGGTCTTTAACCAAACCCACAAGATCTCCAAGGTATACCTGTCATGGGTAGCAAACTATTTGGTTACAAACATAATAAAAATAGGGTTTATATCTCCACCATTTTCTACTGTGACTCAGAAAAAGCACTTCCTTTTTCAGGTCAGCTAAGCATATGTAATTCAGGGTTCTCTCACCACACCTGCCTGCCGAGAGCCCAACCTCAGGTCCTATTCAAATTGCACAACAAAGCACTAGCTACAAGCAGATGGTGACAACCCAGTCCTCATTAAGTGACAATTCCCCTGCTGCCTTAGTTTGTCTCTCTATTTCTCTTCTTTGTCCAAGAGTAGGGCAAGCCTGTAAAAAGAAGTGAGAGCACCAGCTTTGAATCTCAGGCATCAAGTTTTATCACTCACTACCTACCAACTCCCTCATTTCTCTTTGACTTTGGCTCCTAGCTCACTGTTGCTCTCTCTCCAATACTATTAATACTTCCTGTCATTCTTCTTGGGGATTCAATATACACAATCAAAACTCCTTCTAGTACCTTGGCTTCTCAGTTCCTGGAACTCCTTTCCTCTTATGCTTTTTCTTCCATCTCACCTCAGCTAATCCCTCCCACGGCCACTCCATGGATCTTGTCAGTACCAGACTGCAGCCCTCCATACACAGTGCTTCATGCATCCCACTGGGTGATCGCCATGTTCTATCTTTCCAGTGTGCCCCCTCTAGCACTCCAACCTCACCAAGGATCTGAACATCCTTCCTCTGCTCCTCACCCAGTCCCTTCTTACCCAGCTAAATCCCATGATCGATTATTATACACCATTCCCTGGCATGTACCCTCGAATCCTCTGCACCCCTCTTGCTTTGTCATACTCACTTGCAAAATCCAACTCTTCACCTATTCCACTCTTGCATCTGCACCACCAAATGTGCTGGAGAAATGCACAGTGGTCTCTTCAAATCCATGACTGCAAACATGAAAAGGGATCTAAAAGCTACAGTCACTCATATGACACATTCCTATCATTGATTCTTCAATTTTTGCTGAAATCAACAAATGATTTCACAATTTCTCCTTCCTCCATATTCCAATACCTCCTCCCCATCCTCATTCCCAGCTGTTGATCCTTCCTACTTCACCGAAAATAGAAGAAATCAGAAGTGAAAGTCGACCAGCTCCTATTGCCACATCCACCTATCTGTTAGCATCTGCAGGCACATGCTCTGCTTCCTGCCTGTGCGGAGGAAATTTCTGCCACAGAAGAAATTTACATGTTCCATTAAAAGAAAAGCCCAGACTTGTCCACTGGATCCACCTTTGCCTACTCAAGGACATCTCACCAGCACTTCTTCCTTCTCTACTAGATCATTCCTATCAGCATATGACATGATGATATTTTTTGCCATTTAAAAAGAAAAAAAACAACCTTCTATGGACTCCACTGTTCCCCTTCAGCTACCCCCCATTTCTTTGCTTCTCATTGCAATAAAATTCCTTTAAAAAGTTGCCTGTCTTGCAGTCTCCAGTTCCTTTCCTCCCATTCTTTCTTTAACACACTTCAATCAGGCCTTCATCTCCATCAGGCTGCCAGTGCCCCCACAGGGTTACTGGTGCCTCCATGTTGCTAAATTGAACGGTCAATTAATCCTGAGTCACAGCATTTGGCACTTCGCTTCTCCTTGTCACAATTTCTCCCCAGGGCTTTCAGATGTCTTCTTCTTTACTGTTGTTCCTCTCTCTCTTCTGCCGGCTCCTTCCTTCTCCTTGACCTCTTAATATAAGACTGACCCAGGCTCAGTCATTGGTCCTTTTCTCTTCTCCATCTGAACTCACTCCTTAGTCTCATGGCTTTAGGTATCATCTATATAAATATGCATCGCTACTTACATTTGCAAAAAGAAACACAGGAAAGATACATCAGAAACTAATCAGACTGATTGCCTACAAGGACTGGGTAGGAATGAATAGAAGGGAATTGGCAGAGTGAGACTTCTCTGAGAGTACCTTTGTGTAGAGTTTTGACTTTTAAGCCATATTAATGTTGTATGTACTCAAAAATAATGACAATAAAATCAACTAGGATAGGGGAAACTCTTGAATGGAAACAAATAAAAACAAACTATATTTTGAATGAGTAATATATTCATACTAAAGTGGGGTGGATAGGAATGAATTAACCTAAGTAACTTTTCTTTAGATAGGGTCCCCCTATGTTGTCCAGGCTGGATGAAAACCAGTGGCATGATCATAGATCACTATAACCTTGAACTCCTCCCTGGGCTCAAGCAATCCTCCTGCTTCAGCCTTCAAAAGTGCAAGGATTACAGGCGTGAGCCACCATGCCCAGCCTAAGTAACTTTTGAGCACAGTATTTAGACTACATACCCTCACACAAAAGATAAAAAACACTATAAACAAATACTGAACTCCTGTTATTAGGTTTACTTTTTACAATGGTATGACTTAGCAATTCTGAAACTATATTCAGTATATTTTAGGATTAGGCAAATAAGTAAATATATTTGAGGACAATGGGAACAGGTTTCTCACTATCAGAAAAAGGAGTTACAAATATGGAGATTGGAAGACTAGAATGAACCCTGTGTATTAGAGATATCAGAACCCATGTTTTTTAAAAGGTAGATACAGATGTGTGAGCCAGAGTATGAGTGTGTGTGTGTGTGTACACATATGACCATGATATCCCAGTACCAATGAAGGTACCTAATGCTGAATGCTCCTTGGGAAAATGTATGATTTAAGAGCTGGGTCTAGGAAATTACAAATGAGCCTGGAACATCTTGTTTATTTGAAAGTAAAATAGTGCTCAAAAATGACAGACATGAATTAAAAGGACACAGAAGCTAGTTTGAAGGGGCTCCTACTAGCCAAATCTAGGACAATTTGAGTATCAAAAAAGAATAATGAGAGGAATGGATTGTAGTCCACTGAATGAACTAACAATTCATGAGACTATATGGGTATAAATAAATAAATAAACAAGAGGAGGAAAACTTTTCCTCATAGAATGCCAATGAATGTAAAAGGAATAATGGAGTTAGAAAATCACTATTTGATAAACATCGTCACGCTAATTGATTCAGGCAAGCATCACCAATGGATAATAAAACTAGGGGGTGACAGTCTGATGAGGAATAGGATATCTACATAGTCTTAAATTATCTCCTCAAAATACTCATTTGTTAAAGAGGGAAAATAGTAATTTTACCATGGAAGAACCTGACAGATGCCACCTTTACCTTGTGATCAAAGTGGTGTATCTTATCAGTCATGGTACCAATCAACATCATGTGCCCCCTGATACAATGTTCAAGCTATTCCCTCAGCCTGGAAAACTCTTTCCCCAGATACCCCCTTGGGGCACTCATTCACTTCACTGAAATCTTTCTCAAATGTTACCTTCTCAAGGAGAGCTACCCTGACCACTCTTTTAAATACAGCGATTGGCCCCCACTCCCTTCATCCTACTTATTTTCCTCTACATTTTTTTCATAGTACTTACTAGTTTCAGCACTTTCTTCTCTATTACATTTGTTGCTTACTATTCCCCATCCCTGAAAATGTAAACATCCACATGGATAGGTGAAGGAAAAATGCAGGTTTCCCATTACATAACAAAACACTGTGCTGTGCTAGCCTGCAGTGCTCAGCAAAGTTGTTCCAAAAGAGATGAAACAGGTACCAAGATAACTACTGAGTCCAGGAAAGGTGTCCAGCACTTTCTTGAGTGTCTCAGCACTTTCTTGTCTTGAAGTGGCCAGCTCAAACCAGCCCTGGCCTTGTTTGAGTCATTTTTGGTTTCTCGGTTCTCTCTCAGTTTGGGGGGTAGTTTTTCTACACTGTCCCAGGATTTTCACAAAACAACCAGGATCTGTTTTGTTCACCAGTGTATTCTAGGAGCCTAGAGATAATTCTTGGCACTTAATAGGTACTCAATAAATATTTGTTAAATGTTGAATGAAGGAAAAAGTACTAGGCAATTGAGAGCAACTGCTATCTTGGCCATATTTGGGATCAGAGGTTACTCCAGATTTTCTATGTAGAGAGGCTTGGGATAGCAATTTTGGAAAGAAGGAGGATGGGTGTTGTCTTGAGATGTGTCTGAACAGCAAGCACACTGTATTCATTTAGATGATATATCCATTTGGAGTGGTGTTGGGAGGAGCTGATGAAGAGTATGGAGTAATTTTTTTTTTTTTTTGAGGCAGAGTCCCGCTCTGTCACCCTGGCTAGAGTGCTGTGGTGTCAGCCTAGCTCACAGCAACCTCAAACTGAGTATGGAGTAATTAATGTCCCCTCTCACATTGCCCTTCCCTTGAACCCCAAGACAGCTTTCATACTGATTCAAAGCTCTATGTCACACAAAAAGTACTTTCTATTCTTGAAATGGTACATTTTAATTCTGTTCTTATGACATGATTTAAAAGTAGGTCCATAGGCCGGGCACGGTGGCTCACACCTGTAATCCTAGCACTCTGGGAGGCCAAGGCGGGTGGATCGCTCAAGACCAGCCTGAGCAAGAGCGATTTCTTTCTATTTTCTTTTCTATTTTCTTTCTATTTTTCTCTTCTATTTTCTTTCTATTTTCTACTAAAAATAGAAAGAAATTATATGGACAACTAAAAAATATATATAGAAAAAATTAGCCGGGCATGGTGGCGCATGCCTGTTGTCCCAGCTACTTGGGAGGCTGAGGCAGTAGGATTGCTTAAGCCCAGGAGTTTGAGGTTGCTGTGAGCTAGGCTGACGCCACGGCACTCACTCTAGCCCGGGCAACAAAGCGAGACTCTGTCTCAAAAAAAAAAAATAAAAGTAGGTCCTTACCTGCACAGTTGACCACATGTATTTCCACTTCATTTGGGAATTTTGATTGAGGCAGTAACAGTCTGACTGAGAAGTTTTAATTAAATCCATTTCCTTCAAAGCTTTACACCTTTGAACTGAAAGACAGAAAAGGAAATATATTTTCTAAATCTTTAATTGCCCAGGATCTTCCCTCCCCCCCCCCCCCCCCCCCCCCGCGCCACACACGGAGATAAAGGTAGCAGTTTTAACATTCTGTGACCCATAAATTCTTCTACATGATAATTATAGTCCTTCAGTCTTTGCAACCTAGCAGGAGACAGAAAATACTACAGCCCAGTGTTAATACTGCTATGACATATGGAGGGCACTGTAAGAGCAGAGGATAAGCACTTCTTCAATCCTGGAGTAGAGGGCAAGAATTAAGGGCAGCTTCCCAGGAAAGATGAGTGGAGGACTAAAGGGTAAATAAAACAGAAGTCAGGAGGCGGGGTATGGGGACAGGGGGTGCATAGCAAGTGTATACAGAATCATGAAGATGAGAGAAATCACGGAAGTAGTTCAGTTTAGTGATATCTGATTATTATACTGGTGAGGGAACAAGGATAGAGTATGGGAATACACCACCTGCGGCTGGAGAGGTCAACCGTGGTTACCAGTACACTAAGGAATGTGAACTTCATCCTGAAAGCAAAGCACCAAAGGCTTTTAGGTAAGTATCAGAGTCTCAGCAAGAAACTACTGAACTCAAAAGGGTTTAACTGAAAAGAGTTCAGTAAAGATGTGGACAGGGTTAAGGTGCTAACAACAAGGTACTGTGAAGTTCCCAGGCACCAACAACAGCAGGAAGCTTCTAACAGCCTAGTTCTGAAATGGCAAGGGGAGGACCCTATGCTACAGGAGCCACTGAAGCTGAAGGGACAGCTGTCTCATGGAATGCAGTCACTGCCAGAGCTTCCATGGCATGGTGGAGTGAGGGCACCGCAACCCGTCTCTCCTGCCCTCCCGTCAGTGCCTTGAATTGACCAAACCTGACAGGAAGACAAGAGGACAAAGAAGCCTGGATGGTACAGTCCATAGAGGTCAGCTTCCAGGCACTGAGCAGGGCAGAGAAGGGCTCAGCATGGATCTGCAGGAACAACCAGGGAATGACCAGCTCAATAAGGAAGTGACAGGAACACACTTGTATTTTGGAAAACACATTCTATTAGCAGTGTGGAATACCAGACGAGAAGACTGAAGCCAGAAGAACCAGTAAGGAGGCTACTGAAGCAATCTAAGCAAGAAAAGGACTAAGACAGGAGGGGTAAAAAAACAGACTAAGAGCACTTAGGAAGTGAAATCAGCAGGCTTTGGAGATTTGTTTGATGAAGGAGAACAAGAAAATGATGTGAAGTTCCTGGTGAGTGAAGAGATAGTGAGGCCCTTCACTCGGCTAAGAAATACTGGAGAAGCAGCAAGTTTGTGCAGGGAAAGAGGATGAGTTCAATTTTGGACATACTGAGTTTTCGCTGGTAGGACTACATGAAGATGGACAGGTCTGCAGCACAGGAGAAATCTGGCTGGAGACAGATGTAGATACGTGTGTGTGTAATAATAATTAAATATAGAATACAATACAACACAACACAATTGAGAGAGAAAACTGCTACATTACAGAGGTTCAATGTAAATGCCACAAGAAAATTAGGGTTCATTTTCTTCTGTGGCTATTGCTGTATTTGGATTTGAAATGAAGTGAGATGAAAGTCATAAATTCTTCTGAATCCAAGATGAGGTGTCACCATCACATCTGTCAAACAGGAAACAGGAACAAGGAACACTTATGAATATACATAGAAATGGGCCTTATACTCAATCCCTGACTCCTCTAAGAAAAGTGTGGTCAGCTGTTTTCTCCAGAAGAACCTGAAATGAAGCTAGAACAAGTGCTACTCCAAAGTTGGGGAAGAACTGGGTAACCAGTAATAACTAGTTAACAATTACATCCATTTAGGGAATAATATTGAATAAGCTCAGATGGGTCCCTGTCCTGGCTTGAAATATACTTTTAAGTTGGAGAAAAGTGCAGACAGACTTGGGAAAAGGATCCTAGTAATGTCCACCACCTCCTGAACCACAACTGGATAAAAGTCAGGGTTCTCAGGTGGCTACACCAAGCAGGAAAGTTACAAGAGGACCTAGTGTATTTCATTGTGACAGCCAAATCATTGCATCTTCACTCTTTACACTGTGATGCAATGCATATGTTTTTAAATATATCAACAAATTTGCAGAGTTTAAGAATTTGAAATCCAAACATAAGAATCCAGATTAACAGCCAGGTTTCAAAAAAGCATGAGAAGAAAGCTCTAGAGGTTTTTTGTTAAATACAAGATACTAAAAATTAAAAATGTGCTGCTGCATGGTCTGTCTATGCAAAGGAGTATGCAGAACCAGTGCTATAAACACACAAAGCGACCAATGCCGAGGCGTGTTCTTGGGTATATCTGAGACGGAAATGACTCCTGGCCAAGAGCAGCACAAGGAAAGGTTAGCTCCTGGATGTCAAAGGGCTGGCAGCTACTGTAAACAAGATGTATGTCAGGAGGGCAGTGTAGAACCTGAAAGAACCTGAGCAACTACAATGAGAAAACACTAAATGCCCCCAGATAGTGAGCAGCAGAGGTGAGATCTGGTCTCTGGACTCGCCTTCCCATATCCCATGTTCTGCCTCTGCACATCCCCCTAGGGGAGTTTCTGAGCAGGAACTAAGGCCACAGGTAAGAACTTTATACTGGAAGTCCTCACTGAGAGGGAGGAATTCCCACCTATGCTTGGAAAGGGAGTGCATTCTGGCAGGGCAGGTGAAGAGGATGATAAGGTCTCCGATGCACAGACCCAGCAGCTCCAGACTATTATAAGAATGTTCACTTCCAGACAGTTCTTTCTTCACCACACATGTGCTCAGTGTTCAGAAGATTTTTCTCATGAGTGCCTCCAGGGTCCCTCCTGCAACTCCTAGTGATCTCCGCTACATCAAGGACTAAATCAACTCCCATAGAACAGTAGTGATCTGAGAAAATATCCTCTTTGTGGGGCCTGAGATTTACAAACAAATGCTACCTTCAAATGAGGCTTTTTCCATTTGGTCCTAAGTCTGTCTCCTAAATCATTAATATCTGTTGCTCTCAAGAGCAAGATGATGCAATTTAAGTATAGTATAACACTGTAATTTGAATTTAGGAGTAATTGCTTCTGTTACCCAAGCCACATTCATGTTGCACTTGGATGACTGTAACAGCCTTCTAGCTGGTCTCCCTGCTTCCAAAATTGCCCCACAATTCCCTCCACAATCTATTCTCCAATCCTCATACAGATCTTTCTAAAAACATCCATCAGAGCACATATTTACCTGCTTGAAACCCTCCAATGACTTCTTATCACACCATAATAAAATCCCCCTCCCTTCCAAGGACCTGAGTGCCTCTGTGACCTTCCCTCCTCCACCTTCCCTCCCACTCAGCTGCTCCAGCCACACTGACCCTCCTGTCCTCAAGTTGCCGACACACAGCTATCTCAAGTTTCCTCAGCCTGCAACCTTTTTCCCCCAGATCTTGGCAGGGCCTGTGCCTTCCAACAACTGATGTGTTTGCTCAAATGTCTCCTTCTCAGGAAGCCTTTCTTTGACCCCACTGTCTAAACCAGCACACCCCAATCACTTTCACCTGCCTTCTTCTTATTCTGCTTTCTTCTTTCTTCTTATTACATATGTATTTGTTAGCTTATACTGTCTCCGCATGAAGTCAGGGACATTGCATGTTCATTGCTATAACTCCCGGCACTTAAATATTTGCCTTTTGTGTGTGGCTTGTAATTTGAGAGGATCAGTGGGTTATTTGGGCATGCATGGCCTAGCCAGTGAAAGCCCAATCTTTGTAAGAGCCTAGCCAGGGCCAGTCAGCACCATAAAAGGGAGTGCACTCCCCTTGAAACCACCTGATGAAATAGGGCACCCTCTGCAGCCTGTGCTATTGCCATACCATCTTCAGAACCCACACGACATGAGGGCCATTCTGGAAGGCACAGGCTACACCTCCCCTTACTCTACCTCATCATCAATGTACCCTTAATTAAAGGGTTGAGCACAGTAACCCTTAATATCCCCTGGACTAGAGACCATCTTCTCACTCCTCACTGACAGAGGAGGGCAGGGGGAAGCAAGAGGTAACAATAAGCTTGTTTTTGTTTGACTCACATATGACACATCAGTGTATTCTGTGTAAGGGACCTCCCAGTTAGAAGAAATGAACTTGTTCTGAATTTTCCCGCAGTCTTCAACCAGATTAAGGAAAGCGCAGATGGAGGTAGGTGGTCCTGACTGTTGGTACCTATAGACATGCTACTGAAAGCATGTTGCAAAGTGTTTCCCTTGGAATTCTCCAGAGTGACCTCTGGCTTTTGAGGTGAAGCTGCTGTGCAATTACACAATGCATGGGATGATACAGATAAGCAGTCAGCATTTTGTGGTATTCTCTGATTGCACTTTGTTCTTATCACCTCTCTCCTAAGGGGAATATATCCCAATCAACCCACACAAGAATTCCTTAAAAAAAGAATTCCTACCTAAGGGACCAGCCACAAGAAGTCACGAGCCAGAAGCCTAGCTCCAAATGAGTTCATGTGAACCTTAAGCCATGGGCTAAATGGACTAGGTATAAGAGAGTGACCTGTGACAAGAATGCTCTTGCGGCCAGCTCACTGCCTTCCTAGAGAGACCAAATCTTTTAATCTTAGATTGATTATAAAGGTTATGTCTTTCCTAGGACTCTCTTCCTCTTAGCAGTCTTCTTCTAGACATTCTACTGTTAAGTTTCCATCTCCTTATATCCAACTAAGGGTGAGAAATAGAAAACATAATCAGTTTGACTGCTTATTTAGACTCTATCCCTGATTAAGCCCTGAAGCTTACTACAATAAGCTGGTCTCTAAGCCCAGGACTGAGCATTGCCTCCCTTAACGCCCTGCAGTCCTCATCAGGCTCTCTTGATCCTTTCAATTTATCTGACTTCTGGAGAACAGTCTATTTCTGGACAGTATGCTCAAAACACTAAAACAAGTACATGAAGCATTAATTATTTACATTAAAGATTCAAGTCAAGGTTACCTTAACCAATGAAATAGATCCCTTAGTTCACTTAAATACCACCCAATTTATAAATATTCAATTAATCTAATTTTAGGATTATATATCTTATAAATAAAAAGGGAGAGCTGCATATCACCTACTTGAATTAATAAATTCAATTTAAAAGATCTCCTTTTGTAGTACTTTTTGTCACTTATTAGTTTTCCTAAATGTATAAGTATATATTTAAGTTAAAGAGTTTAGTCATACATACAGTAAATATATTCACTCAAAACTTCAGAAAAGAGCAGGTAGTACTTAAACCTACTTATGGAATATACTAAAAATAAAAAGCACAAACACCTCTCAAGTCTTAGACCCTAACCTCAACATAAAAATATTGCAAACGTTCCTCCTGAAAACTTAACCTTACATGGCCCTGATGTGGGAAAAAACTATCTTCAGATAAAACTATAACAGAATAATAATATAAGACTTATTCTCCATTTGATCTATAGCTGCTTTTCTTTTGGGACAAGGGGAGAGATAAGAGCAGGAAAAATAAGAAGCAAGATTCCAACAAACCTTAATTGGTGAGAGTTCAAATAGAGTTAGGATTTTTCTTAGTGTTTTTTGTAAATTCACATTTTCAAAGGAGTTAACAAGTGGTACCAAAGTTACAAAGGTGGTAACTATTCTCTATTAATCCCAGTATTTTTTTAATCTGAGTATCAATCTCAATTTTAATTTCTCCAAGAACACGAGAATGAAACTGGAATGAGTACATGCTAATGCACATTCAAATCTGATTTTAACTTCAAGCACATATTTTTCTTCTCCACAGATGAATTTGAAAGCTGTGGTTCCAAATGACCTATTGCTATAGTTTAGGCATGGGAAGCCATTTCCAGGGCCTGAACTTCATCTCAGGGCAAGACATGGTTTCCAGGGAACTCACCCACTGTTTGCAAATTACGGCAACTCTTGGCTTGACGTTTTTCTTCTTTCAGCCAGACAACTACCTGCCCCTCCTGTGTCAACTGCCTCTGACATTCCTCCAAATACGATGACACAAAGCTGGCCTTGGTTTGGATATTTTCCATTCCACGGAAGGGTGTGTGTACTCAAGACAAAATTTTAGACTAGAAAGGGACCTTAAGTATTAATATCACCGAATCCAATTATCATCTAATCTCACATTAAGGAAGATCCTTATATAATGAATAGAAACATCAGCTCAGGGTTGATGAAATCACAGCCTTTTGGAGCAGCAATGGTTCTTAGACCTAGTCTAATCCAGAGCTTCCAACAGTGGCACTGGCACACTACAGAATCCCAGATGCTACACAGTCTGTATTGTAAAGCCTATTTGGAATTGCAAACACCACTATAAGGCTACAGAAGTTGCCATTTTTCTTAGCTGTGAACTAGAATTTCATCATTCAATGGTATCCTGCATGTCTTCAAAAAGCATTTATGGATATCTTTAATTAACAAAATAGAGAAGTGAGCTATTACCACTAAATGTGGCCAACACAAAAACCTGAAAAACATTGGGTTCACTGAGGCAAAAAAAAAAAAAAGATGAGGAAAATATTGGAAACTGTTCAGCAATAAAACACCCTCATTTTACTGATGAGAAAACTATGGTCCATAAAGATTATGTGCCTGGACCAAGGTTATACCACAAGTTGTGTCTAATTATAATTACTGAACTAGAATCCAAGGTTCCCAGTATTGATCTAGGGCTATGTCTAGTTTTCCAGCTGCTGCCATGCCCAGAAACCCTCCTCCTTTGACAGATTTATGTTTTATTTTTTCACCAACATATACTTTTTACATTTCTTACTGCTTACACCTTTATTCCTTCATCTGTAAAATGGGTATATAAATAGTAGCTTCCCCTATAGAACTTCTATGAGTATTAAATACGATAGATAATGCAGTTAAAGCACTTGTAACACTGCCTAGCACACAGTAAACACTCAACAAATGTCTGTTCAATGAGAACTGGTATAGAACTGTTCCTCAAGATACAACTCACTGCAGCTGTGGCAGAATTTGATACCTGCCTACTCAACATTCATTCTCTTCTTCAACTTTAGACAAGGAACCCTGATTTCATTGGAGGGAGGGCCATGCCCAGCTAAAATCACACACTTGACAGCCTCCTTTGCAATCAGGGGTGGCCAATGCAATGAAGGGAAATTGATGGGGAGTGTATTCAGGAAATCTTTCAAAGGATTTTATGGTGGTGGGGTTTGGGGGGGTGGGGAGAAACGAAACAAATGTTAAGCTCAAGTTAAATTGGTATCAGTTCTGGAGTCAGAACTCAGTTTTCTGACTTCCCTGTCATTCCAAATCCTTCTCCAGGGTGCCAGGATCTTGAGAACGCTCCACAGGTAGCCCATGAGCAGCTACCATTTGTTTCCTATGAACCAGGCTTTATATCAGTCATGTTACTCACTCAGGGTCACAACAGTCAGTCAGGGGTAGGAGAATTTCGGTCCGATTCTAAATAATGCAGCTCTTAACTTCTCCACTGAGTCCAAAGGAATAGCTAGTTAGAGAAATAATAAGGTTTTCAACATAAACTGATGCCCTGGACCGAAAGTCTGGAGACTAGGGTCAGCTGTGCCAGTGAGTAACTGTGGGACCTTCGACAAATCAAAACATATCTGAGTTTCGGCTTCAGTAAAACTAGGGAATTGGGCCAGACTTTGAATTGTGCTGCTGCTTCTAGTCCTAAAATGACCAAATGTCCAGATGCCAGCAGGGGGCCAGGGAAGCCCAAGAACGCGGGAAACACGGGCGGGGCCTGCCCCGGCGCAGGCCGCGCCCGCGGGGTGACCCAAGCCCGGAAGGGGAGCGCGGCGCCGCCGCCCGGTGTCCGCATTACCTGACAGCGTCGCCGCCGCCTCCTCCCTGCACATGGCGCCCGCGGGCAGCGTGGCCAGGGGCGGCAGCCAGAGCAGCAGCCACCACCGCCCTGGGCGCGGCCGCATCCCGCCCGGGGCTCAGCTCCGTGCCACCCGAACCCAAGCCCGCAGGGGGCCGGCTCAGCCGAGAGGAACGGAAATGGCGCGCGGCCTCGGAGGAGGCGGAGGGGGCGGTGAGGCCCGAGCGCGGGAAAGGGGGCGGCCCCGCCTCCGCGGGGCGGGGGACTCCAGCCGCCGCTCCCACCTCAGCCGCCGCAGCCGCCCGGGCCCCGGAGCTCCGAGGCGCGCTCGCGGCCTCTCCCGGGCCGCCCGGGCCCGCGCCCCGTCCTGCCCCGGGGGCCGCTCGGCGGCGTTCCGCAGCTCTGGGCGCAGGGGTCCGGGCTGCGGAGAGGAGGGGTCACTCACCTGTGAGTTTTTCTTAAAACATGCCTGACCTGTGACCTGTGGGGTTTAAGGGCTAAGTTCTCTGAGCTCCTGTGAGTGACAACACATTAATGGAAAGGCCCTTCAGCAAGCCCCTATTTTATAGGTAAGATAAATAAGCGCCAGTTTATGTTACCTTTCTATGTTTTTCTTTCTTTCTTTCTTTTTCTCTTTTTTTGGTAACAAGCAATAACAAATTTGGTTACTTAAATAACATTGACTTGTATGTCTAAGCTCATAAACATACCATATTCCAGACTACAAAGGGACTGTAAATGTTACCAATGTAACAATCAGGTATCTCTCAAAATTAGCTTGTATTAAAGAAAATACATGGATAAAGACATATCTTGAATGGTCTTAATGTTGATAATTAGGATAGTTTTTTATAAAAAACATGCCCTCCTCAGGCCCTGGAAACCCATTAATTTGATTTAATAATCCATACTTAACACTTAACTAAGACAAAAAGTCTTTTTCTGTTCTCTAGTTCTCTTCTCTAATTCTTGTCTTTAGCTGAGACACCTTAGAGAACTCAATGTGACAGAAATCATCCTTTTAAAAATAGTTCAGCCTCATTTCTCCTATAAGTCTGAGTAGGGTGGACTAGGCTTTCCCTGGCCTCAAAGTGAGGTTTAACCAACTGCCCTTAAATCCTTGGCACCATGTGTACACCACATGTAGCTTTTAAAAACTTCAGAAATTTCCTTGTAAGAGACTCTTCAAGTGGATGATTTTTAAAAATAAGCCATCATTACTTGAGCTCCAAGTCACTCCTGAAGGCTGCTCTAGAGGAAGAGCAGAGGCCCTGATCCAGTTCTTCCCTATGTTCCCAGGTGAAGTGTGCACTTGCCTCATGCAAGACAGCTTTTTGTCCTAACCACGTGCATTTCAATTTGATTTAATTTTGGATGGCACTGTGGAAAGTGGCAAAAAGAAACAGGTGGATTGTTGAATGACGAATGTGTTTTCCTGCGTATGTATCTGATAGAGAAATAAAAGAGCAAGCAGCAATGTACTAAATACTTAAAATACTTAATGTAGTAGATCCTTAGTAAATATCTGTAAAGAAGCTATATCGAAACACACGTTCCTTTCTATAGGCCGGGTGCAGTGGCTCACCCCTGTAATCCTAGCACTCTGGGAGGCCGAGGTGGGAGGATTGCTTGGGGTCAGGAGTTCAAGACCAGCCTGAGCAAGAATGAGAACCCCGTCTCTACTAAAAATAGAATTATCCAGGCATGAAAAAAATTAGCCTGATGTGGTGGTGCACTCCTGTAGTACCAGCGACTCAGGAGGCTGAGGCAGGAGGCTCACTTGAGCCCAGGAATTTGAGGTTTCTGTAAGCTAGGCTGACACCAGGGCACTCTAGCCCCAGCAGCAGAGTTAGACTCTGTCTCAAAAAAAAAAAAAAAAAAAAATCCTTTCTATAAAATAGAAACAAATGTTTTCCAGAGATAAGAATATTAGGAGATAATAGTTCTGTCACTGGGGAACAATTATGAAACTCCGCCCCACTTCCCCAAATCTTTCTCTCATATGAAAACCAACCTTGGCTACTAGGAGAAGGGCAGGAAACATTGCCACCAATAGAGTTCTGGCGAGATCCCCTGCTTCTGGAGAAGATATAGAAGCACAAACCCTCGCCCCTCAGAGAGCAGCAGAAAATACTAGGGCTCAGTGTCCTGAACTGATTCAAAGTAGAGGGTTGGCTGCTGTTGGGAAACCCTGTCTCACTCAAGACACACCACAGATACAAAGAAGGATTTGGCTGCAATGGGGAAGAAAGAGACAGAAATACTGAGAAAGCCCCACATCTAAGGGTCAGGTGCACAAAGCCTGCCTAAGACCAAGGCAGGACCAGGAGTATGGAGAACGCCTTGTCCCACCACAAGCCAAGCACCAGTAGCAATAACCAGTCTGCTAGTGAAGAGGAGAAAGAATGTGGGAGGGATGCTTCTGTGACATAGGTGTGCAAGGACTGCTGAAAGCTGAGGGACACTGAGAAAAACTCCCCAGCACTCCAGGCCCTACACTAAGACAACATAAGAACAATTCTCTGCTGGAGAAATTAAATTAAGGCTGTGGTACAATGAAGGTAATAATAAGAAAAATAAAATTCAAACTCAGCTCAACTCCTGACTAGATTGACAAACTGCCTATACTATCAACCTGACTGGAGAAGAGACATGTTCATTTATGGGCATAAATATTATTTATGTCAGTCTTTACTGTTCTCCCACATATGATCTCCATCATTCAATCAAAAATTATAAGCCACCCAAAAAAGCAGGAAAATAAAAACCAAACCAACGAATCCATTATCAAGAGGTAAAACAGAACTAGATTCAGATATGACTCATATGTTGGGCTATAATTAATATATTAAAGGAGCTAGTGGAAAATATGAACAACATGCATGAATATGTAGGGAATTTCAGTAAAGAGATGAAAATTATTTAAAAAGTGAAATGGAAATGCTAGAAATTAAAAACACATTTTCAGAGATGAAGAATTCCTTCAATGGACTCATCAGCAGACTGGACATAGCTGAGGAAAGAACCAGTGAACTTGAATATAGGTGAATAAAAATTATCCAAACTAAAACACAAAGAAAAAAAGAGTTAAAAAAAAGAACAGTGCATCTAAGAGCTGTGACAAAATATCAAGTGGTTTAATAGACATGGGAATCCCAGAAGGAGAGAAGAATGAGGCAGGAAAAATATTTGAAGATATAAACCTGAGAATTTCCCCAACTTAATGAAAACAAAAGGTGAGAAAATCTTGACGGCAGTGAGAGGAAAATGGCATGTTGCATATAGAAGGACAGAGATAAAAAATTACAGCATACTTCTTGTCAGAAACTATGAAAGCCAGAAGAGAATGGAGTAATATCACTAGGCACATGTATAAATTGGCAGAGTGAAAGCAGATGGAAGGATTCCAAAATCAAATAGTTTGGAAAATACAGCTTTACAATATTATCCCTCCTCAATGTTCAAAATGATGAATAGCATATTAAATACTTTAAAATTCCTGCAGTAAAGAAGCATGTAGTGGGCAACTCCTAGATGGCCCTCAATGATCCCGTCTACCTTCTGGTACTCATGCCCTTGTGTAATTCCCTCCCCTTGAATATGGGTTGGAAATACTGGCTCACTTCTTCTGATTGGTATTTGGCAGAAGTGGTGAGATGTCACCTTCAAGATTAGGTTATAAAAAGGCTATGGCTTCCAACTTGGTTGCTCTTTCTCACTCTCTCTTAGATCACTTGCCCTAGGGGAAGCTAGCTACCATGTTGTAAGGGATCCCTGCAGAAAAATTCACATAAGTGAGGGGAATGTTGAATTTATCAAATGCTTTTTCAGCATCTATTGAGATGATCATATAGTTTTTGTTTTTAGTTCTGTTAATGATGTATCATTACATCTCTTAGTGATATATCATGTTTATTGATTTGCATATGTTGAGCCACACTTGCATCCTTGGAATGAGTCTTTTTAATGTCTTGTGGAATTCAATTTGCTAGTATTTTGTTGAGGATCTTTGAATCTATGTTCATCTGCAATATTGGCTTGTAGTTTTCTTTTTTTCTGTGTGTGTCCTTGTCTGGTTTTGGTATCAGGGTAATACAGACCTTCTGGAATGAGTTTGGAAGTATTCCCTCCTCTTCAATTTTTTTGAAGAGTTTGAGTAGAATTGGTAAGAGTTCCTTAAATGTTTGGTAGAATTCAGCAGTGAAGCTATTAGGTTCTAGGCTTTTCTTTGATGGGAGACTTTTTATTATGGCTTTGATCTCATTACTCAATTATTGGTTTGTTAAGGTTTTCTGTTTCTTCGTGATTCAATCTTAGTAGGTGATATGTGTCAAGGAATTTATCTGTTTCTTCTAGGATTTCAAATTTGTTGGTGTATATTTGTTCATAATAGTCTCTAATGAGTCTTTGTATTTCTGTAGTCTTAGTTGTTACTTCTCCTTTTTCATTTCTGATTTTATCTATTTGTGTCTTCTCTTTTTTCTTAGTCTAGCTAAAGGTTTGTTGATTTTTTTTTATCTTTTCATAAAGACAAATTTTCCTTTCATTGGTCTTCTGTATTTTTTTTTTTTTTTTTGAGACAGAGTGTCACTTTGTTCTCTGGGCTAGAGTGAGTGCTGTGGCGTCAGCCTAGCTCACAGCAACCTCAAACTCCTGGGCTCAATCGATCCTACTGCCTCAGCCTCCCGAGTAGCTGGGACTACAGGCATGCGCCACCATGCCTGGCTAATTTTTTTCTAAATATATTTTTAGTTGTCCAGATAATTTTTATTTCTATTTTTAGTAGAGATGAGGTCTCGTTCAGGCTGGTCTCAAACTCCTGACCTCGAGCGATCCACCCGCCTCGGCCTCCCAGAGGGCTAGGATTACAGGTGTGAGCCACTGCGCCCGGCCCGGTCTTCTGGATTTTTAAAAATTTTTATTTATTTAGAGAGAGGGTCTCACTCTGTCACCCAAGCTGGAGTGCAGTGGTACAATTATAGTCCACTGCAGGCTTGAACTCCTGGGCTCACACAATCCTCTCACTTCAGCTTCCTAAGTAGCGAGGACTACAGGCATGCACCATGATATGCTCAGCAGATTTTTAATTTTTTTGTAGAGACAGGGTATTACTACATTGCCCAGGCTGGTCTTGAACTCCTGGTCTTAAGCCATCCTCCTGCCTCAGACTCCTGAAGTGCTAGGATTACGAGTGTGAGCCACCATGCTCAGCCTGTATTTTTTTTAACTCATGTTTTCATTTGTTTCTGCTCTGATCTTTATTATTTATATATTTTTATATTGCCTATATCTTTATAGGTTGTTGTAGGTATTATTGGTTTTGATAGATTTGCCTTTTGAGCTTCATATTAATGAGTGGACTGCATATCACAATCACAATATTAGCATATTCTAGGTTTGTCCATGTGCTTAATTTTACCATTGGGTTCATACATTCAAATGTTTTCTTTTTGCATGTTAGTGTTGTTTTCTTTCAGACTGAATAAATCCCGTTAGCATTTCTTGTAACATGGGTCTGGTGGTGGTGAATTCTCTCAGCTTTTGTTTGTCTGGCAAAGACTCTATCTTTCCTTTATATTTGAAGGACAGCTTTGCTGGATCATATTCATTGATGGCAGTGTTTTTTCTTTCAGCAATTTGAAAATGTCATTCCAATCCCTCCTGGCCTGTATGGTTTCTGTTAAGAAGTCTGTTGCCAGACAAATTGGAGCTCCTTTATATGTTATTTCCTTCTTTTCTCTTACTGCTTAGTATCCTTTCTTTGTCCTTGACTTCTGAGAGTTTATAATATGCCTTGGGGTAGTCTTATTTGGGTCGAAACTCTTTGGTGTTCTCTGACCTTCCTGTACCTGAGTATTTATCTCTTCCTCAAGTTTTGGAACATTTTCTGTTATTATTTCTTTGAATAAGCTTTCTACCCCTTGCTCTGGCTCAACTCCCTCTTGAATACCAATAATTCCTAGATTTGGGCTTTTCAAATAATTTTCTGTATCTTGTAGGCAATCTTAATTTCTTTTCATTCTTTTTTTCTCCTTTGCATATTTTCAAATAGCCTGTCCTTGAGCTTCTGATTCTTTCCTCTGCTTGATTCATTCCACTGTTGAGAGCCTCTAATGGAATTTTCAGTTTAGCAAATGTGTTTCTCAGTTCCAAGATTTCTGTTTGATTTTTTAAATTATTTCAATCACTTTATTAATTTCTCTGATAAATTTATAAATTGCTTTTCCTGTGTTATCTTAGAGATCACTGAGTTTCCTTAAAAATGCTATTTTGAATTTTTGGTCAGAGAGTTCACATATTGTTGTCTTGTTAGGGTGAATCACTGTATCCTTGCTTTGTCTGTTTGGAGAGGTCATGGTTCCCTGTTTGCTATTGTTTCTTGTGGATATATATTTATGTCTTTGAACTGAAAGATTAGTTACTTATTCCATTCTTCTCTGTTTGGCTTGTTTTGGTTTTTATTGGATGTGTTTGCTTAGAGATTCTGTTATTTACCTATTGATTTTCTTTCTTTCTTTTTTTTCCCCCTGCTATGTTGCTGCCTCATTTTTGGCACTAGATGGTGCCAAAAGCTCAGGTTTACCTCAGTAATCAATCAGGGTGCCACCTGTTCCAAATGGCGGAGGTCCCAAAGGGGATATCCTGGTAGTGTGGGAAGGCTGGCTAGGGGGTTGTGCCCAGGGAACCCATGAAAGGAACTTCCTACAGCATAGTGCTGAGGAACAGCCACTGGGATTTAGTGTCTCCTTTGGCCAAGTTTACAGAGCAGAGTTTCCAGGGCTGGGATCTTAGTCCAGCCTCCTCACTTTTTCTCTGGCTGTCCTCAGGGATGTTTCTCCCTTGAGGAACTCCTGATGTTTCCCATAGTTTGAGGCAGGGACAAATCTTCTGCCAGAGAACTCAAGATGATGGAGAAGCTGATGTCCACTTCAGTCTCACTTTTTGCAGTGCAGAAACCATGAGTCAGGAAAATTTTCTGCACACTTGGTGCCCGGCAGATTACAGGGAGGGGCATTGCAGATATAGATGTCCAATTCTCATACCATCTGCTCAGAGTTTTTTCACTTTTCTGTGGCCCTGGGAACTCTCTCATCCTTATATTTGACTTCTGGAATATTGCTGGTGATAATCTCCATACTGTATATTTGTTTTTGGTTTTCAGTGGGAGGGGAGTGAAGCCAGCTTGTTTCTATGCTGCCATTTTGGAACTGGAAGTCTCCTAAGTTCTTTAATTCCATTAGACTATTTCCATGTGGTGTGAAAAAGATGACAATTCAATTTTCAGCCTCTGCATTTTATTTCTAGAGTTCTTGCTCTTTATAACTAATTAATTTTCCATAACTGTCATAGGGCTATAATCAGTCACTATGAATCAGAAGTAAAATTCAGCTCATGTCAGAAATTATTTAGGAATTTTCACTTGGTTTCTAGGTAGAACATTTCATTAAACAAGTTAGAAGAAAATAGGCAAAGTTTTACTACTTTGTGTTCTTTCATAAAGAACAATTTAATCTGTTACTGCAATGATACCAGTCAATGCCTTAAAGATTACAGAGGCTACATGTCATCATGTATTCCTTTAAAAAAAGATACTCACTTTTAGAATTTTACACATTAAGAGAAAAAACAGACTGTCCAAGTCTTCTCCATACAAAAAGAGAATAAAAATAGAAGTTGACTTGTTGGATTATGTTTTTCTTAGCATATTTCATTTAGGAAAATTTTGGAATTGACTTGCCATATACTAATTCAGTAATTTTAATAATAATTAAGTCATGTCAAAACTAAGAGATAGCTTTTTCAGCACAAATAAATGACACTGGGAAGGATTAGAATAAATACTATTTATTAAGGAATAGGTAATATGTCCTCTATAATAAATTGCTAAAGCCCTTGGTAAAAAAATAATTGGTTAAATTCCTGTAAATTGAGAGACATGAAATTCTTTCAAGTAGTGGTTCTCAAATTATAGTGTGAATGAGAGTCCTATTTCCAAAGATTCTTGTTCAGTAGGTCTGATGTAGAGCCTGGGAATTGGCATGTATGATTCTGAGGCCAATAGTCTTTTGAGTATACTATATTAATGGTGGCAAAAAAAACATCAAAAGTGAATGGTGATTAGTGAATGACAGCTGGAGAATATCTATGAGAGAAAATAGTGTAATTGGTTAATCTGAAAAAAGAAAAGTTGAATAGTTACAGCTTTCTAAGATTGCATCTAAGGGGAAGAAGATACAGGAAACTAGTCATCAGTTATAATATTTGTTACATATTTTTTTAAAGAGTGAAAGAGAAGAAGGTTTAAATGCAGTTAATATGTTTAGGATTGCATTATAAATAAATTTTCCCAGCATTGGGATCCTAGTTTATTTTTTGCCTGGACACTGTCCAATCCTACCACTCCACTTCACTTGATTCCTAAGGAGCTCTGCCAAAGTTTTCTTTGCAATCCACACCCTTAGGAAGCATTTTTCTTAATCAGCCATTCCCTACAATCTAGCGCTTTCTTTTTTTTTTTCCAACTGAGGTAATTTCTTTTTAAATGATTTACAGCGAGAGAAGGTAAATTATATATCAACTTTTTTATTTCATGGAAAGTTACAAACAACAGATATCCTTTTTGTTTAAGTCCTTTAGCTGACTTTATTAGTTGTTTTTGATAATGAAAAAGATTTGTGTATGATTCAGGAGTCCTTCAATTCATTTTAAACAGGGATTTTCTCCTCTAGCTTTCAGTTCCTGATCATGCTCTTCAGAACATCACCAGCAATCACAGTCTACCCAGAAAATTATTTAGTCTGTTTTCTTTCATGTGTTTTTGGAACAAGCTCAAATATTTTTAAAAAAGAGTGGGTGGAGGTTGGAGAACGAAGATAAATATAACAGTCTCAGATTTTGTTCTTCTGTTTGTATGTTCTCTCTCTCTCCCCCTCCCCCCTGCCTTTTCTTTTCTTTTTTTAAGTCAGATCTCTGTAGCCTCTATTTTCAATATTGTTATCTCTTTGTATTCTATATCTGGCTAAATTCAAGTGTATTGTGGAGTTATTTTTACAGATTTTTCACTCATTTTTCTAGCACGTATTGCTGGTCATAAGAGTGGAATGTCAAAGAAAATGCAACCCAGTGTTGGAAAGAAATGTATAATCTAGAAACTCCTAGTATTTTGTTTTATGAAGAAAACAGACATAAGATAATATATCTGACCGTTTCTGTAACAGAAATCATAATTTCTAGATTAGTGATGTTTCAAAAGAGATCATCGAAAGTGGAAGGTATAAATAAGTCAACTAATATACAGTAGGCCCTTTGTATCCATGGTTTCCACATCTGTGGATTCAACCAACCATGGACACAAAATATTAAAAAAAAAAAAAAAAAAAAGAATGGCCAGGCATGGTGGCTCGCGCCTGTAATCCTAGCACTCTGGGAAGCTGAGGCAGAAGGATTGCTTGAGGCCAGGAGTTTGAGGCCAGCCTGAGCAAGGGTGAGACTCCCACCCCCCATACAAAAAAAAAAACAAATGTGCAGGGCATGGTGGCACAAGCCTGTAGTCCCAGCTACTTAGGAGGCTGAGGCAGGAGGATCACTTGAGCCCAGGAGTTTAAGGTTGCAGTAAGCTATGATGATGCCACTGCACTTTACCTGGGGTGACAGAATGAGACCCTTCTCAAAAGAAAAAAAAAAAAGATGATTGCATCTGTACTGAACATGTACAGACTTTATTTCTTATCATTCCCTAAACAATATAGTATAACAACTACTTACATAGCATTTACATTGTATTAAGTATTACAAGAAATCTAGAGGTGATTTAAAGTATATGGGAGGATGTGCATAGGTTGAACTCAAATACTATATTTTATCTAAGGGACTTGAGCATGACGGATTTTGATATTCTCAGGGGGCCTGGAATCAGCCTTCCACAAATACTGAGGGATGACTGTACTTCTAATTTTTGCTAATGTTATTAATCACATTTTTGCCTATAAATCCATCTATCTGAAATGAGGTACATTTTTGCTTACACTAAGCAAAGTCTTTAAAATTAGATGAAAAAGAATAGTTATTATTATTCAGTACATTTCAGTTACTTCCCCTCCCCCGACTCTATTATATTTGCTTGATTTACAGGCCCTTCCTTATCAACAGAGTGAAGAAGTCTACCTGTATTATCAAGATGTGTATTAGCTAGGATGTTTACAAGCACAAGTAACAGAATTTATAACTAAAAGTATTTTAAAACCAATGAATCATTGAGTATGTCACATGGAAGTAAGTCCTAAGGCAGGCTGATTCGGAAGTTAAGCATGCTATCAAGGACTCAGGCTTTCAGCTTTCTTCTCCACCACTCTCAGCTTATTGGATTTTTGTCCTTAAGCTTTTCTCTGCATAAGTGAAAAGGACTGTCCTTGCTGCTGACATGGATCCTTAGATAACCGGGACCAAATGTAACGGAGACTATCTCCCCTTCCATCTCTTGAATAGGGAAACGGTGCTTCCTTGGAAGCTCCCCGCTTCACCCTCTCAGCAGACTCCGTTGCTGGTACCAATGGCAAGTTACTACCCCATACCCTTCCTAAAAGTGGTGGAGTGAGTGTCTGGCATTTTAAGCATCTATAGTGGGAGGTGGTTTCATAGAAGACAAAAATTGGAATAGCAATAGACAGGAAAAATCACTATGGCAATATTTTTGACAGCTCCCAAAAGCCTTCATAAATGTGTGAAAATGGTAATCTGAAATTTTATAGTGACTCAATAAATGAGTTTTATTCATTATTCTAAACTTTGACAAATGTGTTTTCTGTTTTAAAATAGACACATTGACTCAAAATGGGAGATGCTTCTGTGCCAATTATGTATTTTTCCTCTTGATTTTGTTTAGTAGGTTGATATAACATCTTTATTCTAAATCATTCAATTTCCTAAGTAGCAAATATTTTTTATTCTTATAATGAAAGAGAAGAGAAATTAGGCAGAGGAGGATGGATTCTAATTAGGAAAGTAAGGGAAAGATAATAGGAACAGTAGGAAAAAAGCTAAATAAGTAAATAAAAGAGAGGTGGAGTACAATGAGGAGTGACTAATCTGGATGGTCCAATGTGAGAGAGTTCAGTTAACTAGGTCACTTGCCTCTGGGATGACAGACAGGATAAGCCATGAAGACACTGGAGCACATAGAAGGAAAGGGGGAGGAAGCAGACTCCTTTTTCAAGTATGCATTCTGCAGGTTAGAATTTGTCTCTCCTAACCACATTTTGGGTGTGTCCCTGGAAATGTATGTTCATATAGCTTGGCATTAGGATTCTGATGGCACTCCTTTCTTTTTTTCACTTAAAGATAATTTGCCTAACAATGATGTTTAAAACAATCCATTTGAATTTTAAGGCTCTTAACTTGTCTCAGCAATAATTACAGCAAGGTTAGAATATGCCAAGGAATTTTTTTCTACCTTGAGTTTCAAAGGACCAGATTTTCCAAGTCATGGGGGCTTTGTAAAGATTTATTCCTCTTTGTAAAATCTAAGCCCACTTTTGAGCTGTTTGCTCTATTTCTTGGATTTGTTTTAGGAGTTAGAGGTTACTTTTCCAGCTGTTTATTTCACTGTTTCACCTGGTTCTTGCCCTTTCCTATTTTTCTCTATTTCTACTTTTTGCCAGATATAATAATCACTGGAAATATTATAGGTACTTTTCAATATTTTCAGTCTTGAGTAACACACATGACAGAATCTTTGTTGAAATTCCCCCTTTGTTGTGATAGCTATCCTTTATGTTAAATAGATTTTTATTACTTTTAATCTTTATATATAGTGAAATAAAACATACTTAGAAAGCCATACAAAGTAAATGTATGCTCTAATGAGCTATTATAGGGCAAACATTCTTGTAGCCATCACCCAAATCAACAAATAGAATTTTCTAGCTGCTCCAGAAGCCCTGCGTATGCCTTGTCACAATTGCAAACCTCTCCCTTTGCTAAAAGTACCATCCTTATTTTTCTAGTAATCCCTTCCATGTACCTCTTTATAGTTGCGTGACCCATGTGTATAACTATAGATAGTATTTTTTTGCCCATTAAGAAAATTTTATGGATGTCTTTTAAGTCTCTCACAATCCACATGTTCACCCTTCTACTGTTTCTTGTCCTTATGATTTATCTACTGAAAAACTGGAGTTGTTTGATTTGTAGAGTTTCCTACACTAGGATATCACTGTTTTCATACTTATGGTGCAGCTTGGCATGTTCCTCTGTCCTCTGTATTTCCTGCATACTGGTAACTGGATTCAGATGCTTCCTCAAACTTAGCTCTTACCCCTTTTGGTGAGACTATAGGTTGTGTATGTTCTTTCATCAGAAGGCATATAACATCTGGCTGACTCTCTTTTTGTGACGTTAGTAACTGTCAATATCTAGATCCATAACTTCACTGGGGGTTGCCAAATGGTGGTACTCAAATTCTGTTATTTCTGTTTCACTTATATTAGTTGGAATATTTTTATAAGGAGATGCACTTCCTCATCTACCATTGGGCTAACCAGTGATATAGTTCAGGTAGAAAAAGCAGGATAAGTGATTGGTTCTTTCCCCCAATTTACCACTTTCAAGATAATGAATTGGTTCCTTAACCTCCTCTGAAACTGAACAGTTCTTTGTTTTTTAAAAAAATATTATCATGAACTCATGAATTTTGACATATTTAATAAGGTTTCAATCAATAACGATTATTACTTTTTTTTGAAGCTCAAATTGACCAGTAGGATTCTCATCAAGTTGGCTTCTGAGCCCTTTTGACACATTCTGTTAATTTTTGCTGACTTCCACTAAATAGATTTAAAATATTTTCTTCTCTATGTAGAATCCCTATTTTCACAAGAATTGGAAATGGTAAATTGCTGTTAACTTGCTACGCTTTGATAATTTCGTTATAACTTCAGCAGGGTTTGGGGAATATATTCTCAATGTTATAAGATCCTCTAAAACCTGTACAGCACTGTATTTTTTTTCAGTCTACTTCTGGTACAATTAAAGAGAGAAAATTTCCATGTCCTAGAACCAGTTAAAAAAAAAAAAAATCAGGTGTTCCAGGTATTAATAGAAAGCAACTTTATATAAAACTTTGTTACAAAGTAGTTCATAAGCTGAATATTATAAAAATAATAATTCTTATTATTGTATAAGAGGAGGTCTATTCAGTGTTATATATTACCTCACTTAGTCTTCAAAATAACCCTCTTAGGGAGGTATTTTTATTTTAAGTCCCATTCTTCAGAGAAGAAATTGAGCTTAGAGGACTTGAATGACTTGATTTAAGATTGTAGCAGGGAGAGCTCTTACTGCCTCTATTTGTAAAGTGCTTACTCTTCCACCAAGGGCTCAGCTTTCTTGAGATCCCAGTGTAGCATGTGGGAGGAAGTAGAAACCTGCCTAGCCAGCTCCATCAGTCATATACTCCCTGAGGGTCTATGGGGTGGCGCGTGGTGCAGGTGGATCACTCTCAGCTTTGTCCAGCACCTTAAAGCCTGTGACAGAAGTGGCATTTGAACTTAGGTTTTCTGACTCTAGATCTTATGGTTTGCTTTTTTTCCTAGCTAGCATCCACCTCATCAGTGAGCCTGAGTAGCTCCAGGCGGCATTACTATGCTGGTGTGTTCCTGGACATGAGTGGCTTCTATTCATGGTAAGTGTGAGAGGACCATGTCAGCGCATTTCTGGTCATTGTGGCAGTGTTTCTCAAATGCTTACTACTGAGTGCTCTGGGCAGCAAAGAGGAGGACCTTGTCCTATTATCTCTAGGGACTCATATTACATTCTAGTATTTTGTCTTAAAATTCATGCAAGTTTTAAATTATGTTTTGTAGCATATCTGTGCTATTTTAATACAAAAAGAATATTTTACACTACTTGCCAGCAGGTAAAATTGTTCTTATAGGGAGAGGTAGAATGTTTATCCAGGGGCCCTTTATCCAGGGGTTACTTTCTGGCATAGTACCAAGTAACCCTAAAGTGTTCTCCACTGTGAAAGCATGACAGGAAGTGGAGAGAAACAGGCTGGACCCCATCATGGGTGTTTGAAGGTTTTGTTTAACATTTGCACTTTATTCTGTAGCAACTGAGGAGCCAATGAAGCATTTCAAGAAAAAAAGTAAGCAGATTAGTTGTATGCTTTAATAATAGATGAATGGCTTTTGAACTTCCTTGATCATCATCTATTATTAAGAAATACATTATATACAGCAATTATACATACATTATATATATGCATATGTATGTGTATATATGAATGTATATATGTATATATATGAAATAAATAAATATGAAATAAAACTTTTATATGAAATAAAAGTTTCATATGATGAAACTTTATTTACCTTTATATTTTCCATTGTAATCTAGTTCATCTAGAAAAGTTAATGCAATTTACTAAATTGGTTGCACAACCCCTAATGGGTTGCACCTTATAATGTTTTATGACTTTGGTGGCAGTATGGAAGAAGGATGGTAGAAGGGAGACAGCAAGACAATTCAGAGTGCATGTAGGCCAGAATAATTAGAATATAAAGCAAGGCAGTGGCAATAGGATGGAGCTAAAATCCACAGAAATTGGTTACCAATTGCCCAGGAAGATGATTGTGGGTTTCTGGATGGAGTGAATGGCCATTCTGTTCACGGAGACTAGGAAAGCAGAAAATACAAGTTTGGAAAGATAGATAACTGAATTCTATTTGGAAGTGACTTTGCAGTATATACAAGACATGTAGTAGGTAGCCGGACAGGAGAGTTGGAGCTCATGTAGAAGATGTGAGTGGGAGAGAAAGATTTGGGCCTCTTGAGAACATGGGTCCAAATTAAAGCCCAGGGAATGGGAGTGAGATTGCCAGGGTGGATGCAGAGAGTCAAGGGTGAAGAAGGCTAAGGAGAGAACCAAAGAACACCTTCACTTAAGAGGAGGCAGAAAAAGAGCCGACAACGGAAACTGAAAAGCAAAGCAGGAGAGTAGTGTCACATGAGCAAAAGGAAGAGAACTTTTCAAGGAGAGAGCAGTCAATAGTGTCCAATGTTGGAGGAAAGTCTAGAAAGGTAAGATTTAGCAATATGATATCCTGAGAGTTAGCAACAAAAAGTGATGGTGGTTTAGGCAAGCCATTGTGGAAGGAAGGGTTGTGAAAAATAACAGGTATGTCCTGGGAGGTGGGTGGAGAGGAGTACCCTGACCCCTGACAGAGGGTTCAGAAGTAGGTGAGGTGTGGCTGCTCCAAGGAGGTAGCTGGCACCCAAGAAATCTGTCAGCCATTGCAGAACTGCAGCCTTTGCTCTGGGATTCAGAAGGAGGTCGGCAGTTTTTGAAAAGGAGGATAGTGTGAGTGAGGCAGGAGCTTAGTCCTGAAGGGGTAGCTGTTTGAACCAGGTCTCCATGCCTGTGATTGAGGTTATAGGGATTAAGGCAGGTACCAGCTCTAGTGTACACTGAGCAGGCCAGACTCAGGACATAAGGCAGACGGCCACTTGTAAGTACTGATGCACAAGTTCAGGGCAAAATGAGAAGTCAGGGGGCTTAATTGCTGAGTCCCAGAGTCTCCAGATAAAAAGTGCTCCGATTTCTCCAGCCTGGAAGGAGTATTGATTTATGGTATGAGCCTGCAGGTGGGAGTCAAGCAGTTCTTGCTGCTGGTCAGGAATGCCTCAGAGGGTTGGAAGCAGTAGGCTGTAGGCAGAGGCAAATAACAAATGCCATGGTCTGCAGGCTAGTGGCCACCACTGGATCACACTACTCCATTCCTTTATTAAACTGCCTCTATAATTAGCTTCTCAAATGCTCATTGAACTGGTTTTAACTTCTTACTGTTCTCCCATTTTCAATGTGTTGAAAACATTTTTATACATATTTATTACTATTTGCATTTAGTCATTTTATCTTTTTGAAAATTATACTCTTAACAGTATACGTAATCCAAAATTAAGAAAAATATGACATTTTCCCTAATCATTATGGATTGCCTACTTTTCAAAACAAACTGAACATCTGGATTGAATCTTTGAACTTCTGGACAAATATGCCACTTGATTTTAGGTGATATCTTCTCTTTACTTTAACAAATATTTATTGAGATCCTGCTCTGGGCAAGGAGTTTGTATCTCTTCTGACAAAAAAGAATATTAAATTGTCTGTTGTTTAATAATAGTGCCATAGACTTATTGTGAGTTTGGTTCACTCATCTAACTGATCTCCAAGGTGTATAGGAAGTTTAGTCACTTTGACTTAATCCTATAAACTGTAAGTTTTTTAGAAAAAAATATTTTTAGAGACAGGGTCTCATCGGAGTGCAGTGGCCTGATTACAGCTCAGTATAACCTCGAACTCCTGGGCTCAAGGGATCTTTCCACCTTAGCCTCTCAAGTACCTGGGACTACAGGCACGTGCCACCCTGCTGGGCTAATTTTTTTTAGAGTTGAGGGTCTTGCTATGTTGCCAAGCCTGGTGTCAAATTCCTGGCCACAAGCAATCCTTCTTCCTCAGCTTCCCAAAATCACTGTAATTGCAAGTGTGAGCTATAATGCTTGGCTGTGAACTGTAAGCTTAATGGGTTGAGTTCTGGGTAGAATTAGGAATACAAATATCAGCTTTTATATCCCAGGCTATTTTTAAGTACTGAAAATACTGTATTTGTTGGTATAATATCATTAGTTTAGTATTTCTAAAAAATCAGAAATCAAAATCATAGATGATTTGAGAGGTACCGAGATAATTTATACACTGCATTCACATTTCCAATGGAGCAGAGGTGTAGGAGAGATTGGGCAGCAAGGAGGAGGGAGGTTCCCAGGCCCCATCACCACCTTTCCACTCAGGAGGCTCCTTTCCCTGCTTCCCTCAAAACTATTTATTCTCTTGTGGCCTGCCCACTCCTCTCCTAGTACAAATTTCTTTCTTTCTTTTTTTTTTTTTTTGAGACAGAGTGTCACTTTGTTGCCCTGGCTAGAGTGAGTGCTGTGGCGTCAGCCTAGTTCACAGCAACTTCAAACTCCTGGGCTCAAGCGATCCTTCTGCCTCAGCCTCCCGAGTAGCTGGGACTACAGGCATGCGCCACCATGCCCGGCTAATTTTTTCTATATATATTTTAGTTGGCCAGATAATTTGTTCCTATTTTTAGTGGAGATGGGTCCCGCTCTTGCTCAGGCTGGTCTCAAACTCCTGACCTCGAGCGATCCACCCGCCTCGGCCTCCCAGAGGGCTAGGATTACAGGTGTGAGCCACCACGCCCTGCCTACAAATTTATTTCAAACAAGACCTTCTCCAATCATCCTACTCAAGAAGATTCAAGAAGAGACACCTCTGTTGGACCTTAACCTGCTCTCAGATAGAGAACACCTGCAGGCAAAGTGAGCAAATAATGAAGACCATGTCTATTAGTTTGCTAGGGCTGCCATAACACCGGACCACACACTGGGTGGCTTTAACAACAAAAGTTAATTTCCTCTCAGTTCTGGATGCTAGAAGTCCAAGATCAAGGTGTAGGCAGATTTCGTTTCTTCTGAGACTTCTCTCCTTGGCTTGTCTTATCCCTCTGTCTTCTATGGGAGTCTGTGTCCTAAACTTCCTTTAAGTCAGTTTGGATTATGGCCAACCCTAATGACCTCATTTGCCTCAATTACCTCTATGAAGGCCTTATCTCCAAATATTGTCCCATTTAGAGGTACTATCGTGGGCAGATAGATTTTCCTATTTTAGTGGCCCCTAGAAGAGTCTCGGAGGCTACCTACTTTTTTTTTCTTTTTTTACATAAGAGAATCTTAGTTTTTATTTTACTGTGTAGTTACTCTTGCCCAGTTGCTTCATCTTGCCCTTGGCTGGATATTCCCAATACATAAAAAACATTTGCATGAAAAGCTAATATTAAAAGGATAATTAAAGGACTTTGGTAAGAGGGAAGACAAGAAGTCTTTGATTTAGGATTACTTGGCTGGCTGAAAAGAAGAAATCCAAATAGTCCTTTCCCTCTTTGGGTAGTTTGGCAAGAAGCAAGCTCAGCCTATCTGAATTAGCTCAAAGGGAAAATGCAGACTGAGACCAGTGGAAATGGGATATGACTCCTTAGCTAAGCCCTGGTCTGATAAGGCCACTTCCTAGCCAGGAAGCTCACACTGTTACACAGTGGACTAGGTGTCCCCAGTCCCCCTGGCACCTGTCCATAGGTATATGCAGGAGCACCCCAGCATGGCTCTTTCTCTTCTGCACACAGCTGTGCCATCCCATGAGTGCTTTGTTTCTCCGTGGACTCATGAGCTCCCCAGCTACTGCCTCCAAGTTTTCCACAGCACATTTATCCCAGGAAGCTGCCATGGATTGGGGCTGATGCCCTTGCATCCCAGCCATGTTTGCTTATTGATTGATTGATCAAACTTTATAGACTCCCCCTCCATCCCTTGGCCAAGTCCTTTTAAGCTCTCTGAGCCTCAGTGAATTCATTCTGCAGAATGAGGGAGTACATCAAGATGAGCTCTATGATTCCTTTTTGCCCTAATGTTATATGTGTCTATACTACAATTTCAGATTTTAATGCAGATTTTTAAAAATCCCATTTATAGTTACAGAAGAAAAACAGTATAAATGCCTTTGGGTAAAAGATAGAAAAAGAAAAGTACCCCTTTCTTCCTAGGGTTTTTTGTTTGTTTTTTTTTAAGACAGTTTCACTATGTTGCTCAGGCTGGTCTTGAACTCCAGGGCTCAAGTGATCCTCCTTCCTCAGCCTCCAGAGTATCTGGAATTACAGGCACCCACCACCGTGCCCAGCTCTTTGTAGGGTTTTAAGGTTTATTTTAGATGGAAAATCTAAGCTCGCTACAACCCTGAGTCTTCAAGTCATTCCCCAGCTCTGCCTTGGGCCATTCTTGTTGATAGAAGTAACTTGGAGATCACTGTAAAACTATATATCAGCTGAAACACTCTTTGTCAGAGACACTGCCAGGTTTACCTCCAACAATCAGGATGTAAAACACATGTATAATTCTGAAAAGCCTAATTTTACAAATTCAAAATGACTGTCTATAAGCAAACCTTTGCTTTTCCTTTTTTGACTAGAATTGCTAATTAATTGTTTTCTAATCCTCTTTTGTACAGCTTGTGGAATATTTTCTTGAGACGTTCATATTTGCAGGTGGCTTTGTACTGTTTTCTCCTCCCACCCACTCATCCCCCACACACACCTGCCCTCCTGCTCCCTGCTGACTCAGCGGCCCAGCCCCCTCCCATAATTGGTGACCTGGCACCCACTCGGCCACCCTCTCCTTTGTCCTCCCACAAACCCACCCACTCATCTCCTCTTGTTCACACAGGTAGACATATTCACACTCCCACTGCTCAGCAGACTAAGCATAAGAATGGGCTAGGGGGAAAAATAATTTTTTTCTAATGACCATTTTGTTTTTCTCCTTAATTAACAAGCTTCATCCACAAATGAGTAGTTGATAAACAGCTATTTTATTCTTAGTTTATTTTTTCAAAACTTCCTCATACACAAGAATTGGATTTTCTATTTTTGAAAACTCTACCAAAATGTGTGTGTGTATATAGATATATACACTTTGAGCATTGCAGCTTTTTTTCAGTGAAAACAGATGTCCAATCTTTTGTTCAAATTGAAATATTTTACTCACATTTTGAAGTGAATGGGTGCACCAATTGATACTGGCTCATTGGGAAGGTTATTTCTAATGATGGTGTCTGAGCTATAGCTGGAATCAACAGGCCACCTGACAAGATTAATTGGCTCTGAATTATGCAGGAGCAATTCCAGAGCCAACACCAGAAACAAGGGCCAGCCCACTCATCAAAGCCCTGCCAAGGCCGGCCCACTCTGTGGGACTGGCCTCAGGGGACACCAGCCTCTACTACTTGTGTTTGTTTTTAAGACCACTAGAAAGGCCTTCCTCAAATCACCTTCATGTTGCTATGCCTAACGTTCCACAATTAAAGTAATTCCTGAACCCTCTCAGTATTTAAAGTATAGAGAATTAGAAGGATATTGCTGGAGTTTCTTCCCCTTCATGGCAGCTATTTTTATCTTTTCAAGGAGTTCAGATCATATGCCAAACGGTGTGAACAGGATCTATTCTCAATATTACGAATCCAATCTCTAAGAGGAAATACCATAATAGTGGATTTTAAGGAGTATACAACTGATCTTGTGTTTATGTTTTTTGGTTTTGTTGTTTTGCTTTCTCAATATCATAATTGATGTGAACTTGATGGAAGGCAGGGACCATTTCTCCTGCTCTTTTATCTCTCCAAGGTGTAGCACCGTGCCTGACAGGTCGTAGCGCTCAATCTATGACTAGAAAATTGCTTCATATCCCTGGAAATTTATCTTGCCAGCAATAAGCTTTGGGCCCAATTTTATTTCATTTTATATGTACCAGTCTTTTACTCTTTATTTTCAATGTAACTACCCTTTCCTTTAAATTTCCACAAAATTTGATCTGCTCTCTTATGTATTTTATCACTTTCTCTCTTGTATCATATTCAATTTTAAAACTCTTAAATGGTTCATAAGGACTTTGAAGGCATATCTCTATATGATTTAATTTTATATCCTCACCTAAAGCAATGCTTCTCACATAAAATCTCCTCATATAAAATGGTGCAAGCTAGGTGCAAAAGCAAGAAACTTCATGGATCTGAATGTAGTGATAGGAGATTTACATTTCTGGTGGAGAATAGGAAATGAATTTGTGATAGGTACACAGAAAATTAAACAAACAAATTAAGATAATCATCAATTCAAGGGAAAATAGAAATTTGTACCAAGTATAATCATACTATAGTATATGCCTCAGCTTTGAATAATACTTATGTCATCTTAATTATGTAAAAACTGAATAATGATTAGAGAAAAACATAATATAACTATTGAAAGAATAAGTGGAGAATGTAACAGACTAAATCCAGTTCTTCCACTGAAGGGAGTCCTAGATAATATCTGGAAGTGAAAAATCAAGAAATAGCAGCTTGAAATGTAGAAATAAATACCAAAAAAACAAAACAAAACAAAAAAACCCAGCTGAAACAGTTGAGCATGTTCACTTTTGAGTATGAAAATAGAACTAGGCTTGCAGGTTTCATAGGAAATGGGGCTGCTCCTTTCTTTTTAGGCTTTGAAGAGCTATTTGGCTTTTTAAACTCTACACATTTACAACTTAGATGAAAATATAAACAATTTTAGAGAGAAAAATGACAATATACTTATTTTCAAGACATGGAGGCAAACATCCTAAGAGCTAAAAAGAGGAAAGCTTGATAGCGGTTTCCTTTGGGAAGCAGGACAGGAGTTGATCTTCACTGTAACCATTATTAAACCATTTTATTTTGTAGAGTTGTGAGGACATTACATTGGAGAAAAATTTTAAAACAAGAAATTACAGGAATGAATTCAGGCATGTGGACGTTTAGGCTGGGCTTTGAATTTTAGCTCTGTTGCTCGCAGTTTTCCTAATCTTTAAAAGCTTTAACAACTTCCTTATGGGGGTAAGGAGTAAATGAAAGAACACATTTGGCAACTCTTGGTAGACTGAAAAGGATCAAGGAAGAGTCCCTTCTTTCCTTTTACAGATAAAACCAGGCCCTTGGTTTTCAGTAGTATAAACTCAACCTTTGAAAAACCCCTCTCTTTCTTGTGATTCACAAGGACCCTTCTATTACACCTTAGATAGAAAAGGAGTACTTAATGCAATGTACCTGTGAATAATGAAGTCATTTTAAAAAATGCCCTATGTAAAGTAAGAAATGCCCTTTGTGTAATTCTACTAGCCTTGCAATGAGACCCTTGTCCCAACAATAAAGTACAATAAATAGTTTACTCACTTGACTTTTCTCAAGTGTTAATGATTCTTAAAATGAGTTCCAGATTCAACTTCTATCTGATCGTAATTAGAACCAATCTACTCATTGTGGAATGCCATCAGAGCTGGGCTGGGGTCAATGGGTTAGGAGTGGGGAATTGAAAAATTGATCCCCACAGCTCTTGAGGTAGGCAGCCCCCTGAATCAGAAGCCTCTGGCTAAGAGCAGCCAAACTGTTTTACCAAGCACTGTACACTTAATATGATTTTCTTTGGGTACCAGGTTGTGACAAAGGTTGGGAAGCACTGCCTTAAATGGGTGCCATAAAAATCCCTTATAGGGGCTGATAGTCATTTAGGTAAAGTCTTGTTTAGTTGTTTACTTATAAAATTTATAAGAAAAGTAGTTAAATTTTCATGTTTTTAATAGATTTTTTTAATGTTTCCAAATCTGAATGAAAATCATGTAAAGTTAGGTTTATGAATGTTTGAATTAAGTTCAGCTATAAGTAACTTAATAGAGACCCCAAGATAGTAATCTAAACAATTAGATCATTATTCTATTCTGTCAAAAAAATTCTGGAGAAAGCAAGTCCAAGGATAGCTTGGTGAGCTCATTGTCATCAGAGATCACAGTTACTTTTAGCATTTGATCTTACACGCTACATGTGAGTCTCCTCCTCAGGGAGCGAGAGCCAGCACACCCACACCCCAAAGAGTAGGATGCAGGAGAACAGTGTGCCCTTTCCTTTCCAGGGAGACTTCCCAGAAGTCACCATTCAATTTCCGTTTAGGTCTCATTGTGTGGAACCTAGTCACGTGACCATACATCGTTGCAAGCACAGTGTGCAAAATGTGGTCTTTTAGCTGGGTGGCAACATGTCTATCTTAAAATAAAGTATTAATTTAAGAGAGAAGGAGAGAAGGGATGTTTGGTAGGCAACCAGAAATCTTCATATGTTTTAGTAACTGCCATGGAATTCATTTCAAACAAAAACAATCTGTCAATTAGTTATTTTATATATACTGCTAGAAAGGTTAATATGAGCATTAAGGAAGACCAATTAGCAAATTCATTATTTGGGGTTCTGATTACATACTTTTGTTGGATTTAATTTAATAATTAATGATGAAGACAGTGTAGGTAGATTCTGCCTAGCTTCCATTTATTAGCTGTGTGATCTTGGGAAAGTTACTTAAACGCTCTGTGCTTTACTTTTCTTTTTTATAAGATGGAGATAAAAATAATTGTATCCATCTAATAGGATTTTAGAGGATTAAATGAGTTAATACAGTACATGTAAAGTACTTAAAATAGTGTTAGCTATTACTATATCTTTCTCTTGAATTAAAACCTTTTTCATTAGAATCACAGGTACCCATAACAATCTGATTCTCTGTTAAGAATTTCCGGGTATGCAATATTTTCCTGGTTTTGCATTTGTAGACACTTAGAAATGCTGATCCCTGGAGTCAAATCACAGGGCTTTACTTGCGCTAATAAATGTTATGTTCTATAGTAGCATTATGAAAAGGAAAGGAGTTGGCATTGGTAAAATTGAACAATAACTGGTTTGTCTCTTTTTGCTCCCTTTCTCCTACTTCTTCCTTTTAATAGACTGTACTGATGAGATCACCTCCCTGCCCTTCACACACACAGTCTCTCAGCCTCCTGTTGCCCCAGGGCTGCACAGGTTTGGTCTCTTCAACCCCCACTGCACGGTGCCTGGCCTTTAGTCCTTCTCAGTCCTGCTCCCTAATCATTTCTGGCTGTTCAAAATGATAAAATTGCCCAGATTGGGGCAAAAATGCCATTTCCATGTGCTTCCCTATTATTTTCTGGGTTTGTTTTGTTTTCTTCACATATCTCCACAAATAGAGATGGTCTGTTTTTCTTCTAGAAAAGCAATATTTAAGATAAATTTTGATGATTAATTGCATTAAAACTATAGCTACCGTACTTTCTCAGCTTTTTTTAAATAATAAAAATTGGATCAAGGAAGTTTTAGAAAAAAGAAAGTTCTTATTTCCATTCACGTGTGGCTTTCCTCTTTTGACTTAAGGCAACAGCTTCAGTTACTGTTGTTTCTTTTCGGGGACAAGGGAGTAAATAAAGCATAGAACATGTGCCTCATCATTTTTCTGGGCAAAGCTGAGAAGTTACACTCATCCCTTCTGCTCATATTCTATTGGCAAGAACTTAGTCGTATGGCAATACCCAGATACAAGGGAGGCTGGGAAATGTAGTGCATAGCTCCCATCGCTGTGACCAGCTAAAGCTGGAGGTGGGGGTTCTATGGCTAAAAGGAGAAAGAGGGAAACAAATATGGAGATTGTTAGCAGTCTTTCCAGACAAATGTATCACACAGTTGCAATATAGTAAAGCAATTTTATTTTGCTTTTTACTTAAGGCTATATCAAGAGCTTTTTTTGCCATGTTACTACATGGTCTTCATAATTATAAAGTACTGGCTTTATAATAATGCATTGAGTGTATAATCAATAAATTATTTAATTCTTCCTATTGTTTTTGAAAGTGTAGATTCTTTCCATTTCTTCACTATTATAAACAATATCACAATAGATCTTTTCATGAGTATATTTTTAAAAAATCTTTTGGGGATGATTCCCTTAGGGTGAATTCCCAGAACTAGGATTACTAGGTCAAAGGGTGTGTGAACATTTTATGATTCTTAATGTTTTTGTTCCAAATTGGTTTCTGAGAAGGCAGTTACCAATTTGTTCCCAAAGGAAATATGCACATTTTTCTATAAATACCGGAGTGGGAGACACATTCACATACTCTTGTAGGTAGAATATTTTTAGTTTTCAGGGTCTGGCTGGAAGCAACACAGGACGACATGGGACTTGGGTCCAAATCCCTTATTCTGCCACTTCCTAGCTGTATAGCTGTAGGCAAGTATTAATATTTATTCTCCTTGTACCTCACATTCCTTATTTTAAAATTGAAGAAACAAATATTTCCTTCATTAGGTTATGGGTAATTATTAAGGCTGATGACAAATATTGTTTTCCCATCTTCTATGCACATGTTAGAAATGCAATTCCCTGCTTTGTTGAAGGTAGATAAGACCCTGTGACTTGTTTTAGCCAATGAAATGGAAGCAGAAGTAACATGAGTTATTTCTAGGCATGTTTTAAAAGTCTACATGTGACTTTCTTCTCTTTTTTTCCCTTTTCCATATGACTGGAAATGTTCCAGATATTGCCAGCTCTTGAAACCTGAGTCCTAGAGTAAAGATGGCACGGAGTGGAGCTCCAAGCCAACGTATGATGGTTGTGTAAATTGAGCTAGAAATAAATCTTCGGGTTTTTTGAAGGAGCTGAGACTTTGGTGTTGTCTGTTATTGCAACACAACCCTAGCATTATTAATGGGATAGTATGCATAAGATGTTGGACCAATGGTAAAGCATTAATGTTTGTCCTTTGTGGTAATAATAACTACCAATCATTCAGTGCTTTCTATGTGTCAGGCATTTGTATACATTATCTCTAATCTTCAGAAAAATCTTGCATATTATAAAAACTTCCACTTTATAAAGGAGAAAAACAAATCTTGGGATGGTTAGTGTTCTGCCTACAACTTCCAGCTAGGAAGTTGTAGAGGTGGGATTCAAATCTGGTGTGTTTCTCCTCATTTTTATTTCTTTTCCTTGTTTTTCGAACTTTATGGCCTTATTTTATTTTATTGTTATTTACATCATGGTGTGAATTTCTTTACAACATTTGTTTATGAAATTCACATTTATTCTTGTAACAAAATCTCTACTTTCTTGAACTTGTTGCAAGATAAACAGAAATAAATTGAGTTAAATGTACAGTAGCTTGCTGTATCAAGTGCCTGCTTGTTCTTCAGAAAGCTCATGAACTCAAGTACCTTTTTCATTTTTTCTTGGCTTGAATATGCCTGAGAGCAGTTAAGATTTACATGCTTATGAAAGGAAAAAATTGTTTCAAAATTGGAGTAGAGTGAGTCAGACTAGAATGAGTTAGATTAGATTCAGTAAATCCTCAAACCTGCATGTTTACAGTCTCTCCCTCTTTCTTGTAACAGCTTTATGGGGTGTTCATGTACCATGCAATTCACCCATTTAAAGTGCATAATTCAGTGGCTTTTAGTATATTCACAGAGTTGTGTATCCATCACCACAATCAGTTTTAGGACATTTTTATTACCCCAAAAAGAAAACTCCATGCATCTTAGCCATCACCCCCAACTGCCCCACCCACTCCACCCACCCCTAGCCCTAGGCAACTATTGATCTACTTTCTGGAGTCTGTCTCTTTTTACAATGGCTCCCAGAATGCTGGTTTCCCACCATGCCCAACAAATGGTTCTTCCTCCTTCCCACTCCAGTCCCACCCCCAACTCTGCAAAGCTTTGCTCAGTTATTTTTCATTCAAAGCTCAAATTTAAAGTATCTGGTACAATAGACTAATTTGTTTTTACTTAACTTAAAATTTCCTTGTAGTATAATGCTAAAGGTTAAAAAAAGTACATTTTTTAAGCTCTGATCTGTTCATGCTCTGATTATTGAGTTTATGGAGTTTTCAAAATCTTTTCTTCTCTTTCATTGTTCTCTTATGAGCCATTTCACAGCTTGTTAGTACCTCTAACTAACAATATAAAGTGGTCAAATAGATGAGATTAAATTAAATTGCTCTCTTATATATAACTCTGGGTTTTAAAAAGTGTTGGTTAGGGGAAAGGCAAGAGTTGAAATTAATGGTTAAAAAAGAGTAAGGATGGCTGGGTGTGGTGGATCACACCTGTAATCCCAGCGCTTTGGGAGGCCCAGACGGGAAGATCACTTGAAGCCGGGAGTTAGAGACCAGCCTGGGCAATGCAGCAAGACCCTGTGCCTAAAAAAAAAAAGGTATAAGAATCATTTGTGAATTTTAGTGAACTATATTCACAATTACTATGAAGAATTTCTGGTTTACTTTTAATAATGTTCATTGCCATGGAAATTGACAACTTGTTGAATAAGGTTGTATTTGTTACTATGAGACTCAAATTATCTGAATCATATGGTTGGAAATAATAATTTCTAGAACTAGCACCAGCTTTCAAGGTTTGTTGATGGAAGGGAGTTTTTAAGCTAATAAATTTTATTCATGTTAAATAAAACAGGAAGCAACAAACTGCAGCTAAGCATTGAAAGGATGGGAGAGAGAAATTGTTCCCTAGGATAGAAAAAAAATTAATGAAACATGAATCTTTGAATGAAACACTGAAGATGGTGTTTCTACAGCATGTTGAATTGAGGGTGAATTAACTAGTTTATGGTGGGTCTGGGTCTAGTCTCTACTTGTGCTGTGCTGACTTGTTTCGTGTGTGTTTTGGATACGTGTGCTGATAGCAACCTTTTTAGTCTCTGGTAAAACCCAGTCCAAAGATATGTGAGGCCTGGACATGTGAGGCTGAGTGAGCACATCCTAGAGCCATGAAATATATTAACATTGTTGGGCAGTTATGGCAACGGGAAAACAGTGTTAATGAACAAGAATGCTTAAAGGGCAATGGCTTAATATATGTTACAAGTAGGCACTTTATAAGCAGAGAGAACATGCCTGTTCTTTATTCAATGAGCTTTGCAAATTCTAACTCTGCCCTAATTATAACTGCCTTGTTCTCGTGAAGCTTACTTTCAGCAAATGTTTATTTAGGAACTAGGATATCATGCACTATGCTCTGGGCTAGGAACTGTGAGTGATAGAATGTAGAAATGGCAGGACCCCTGGCCTCAAGATTCTGTTGTTTTCAACAGCACAGATTAGATTGTGTTTGGGATTCAACGAGCCCATTATGTAGACCACGATGTTAGTGGGGAAAATGGGAGAGTTGAAAGGTGTATTAGAACCAGATTTTTAGGTTCTTGAATACCAAATTTATATGTTAGGACTTTATTATTTGGAAAGTAGGGACCCACAGAATTTTTTAACATTAAAAGAAAGGGATCAAAGCTGGTTTGGGCTATCTATTCACATTTTTTGGCCTCATTGATATCTTTTTTTAGATGGTAAGTTTTCAGTGAACAAAAACAGTATGTATCTTGCTTAATGTCCAATGCAATGTTGTAGAATATGACTAATATTTAGTTCATGTAAATAGTAGCTATTACTAAAAATTCCTGTGTTCTTAGTGTGGAAGGCATAAAGGACTCTCATTGTTCTTAATATTTATTTAGCTAAACTATCATCCACCTCATCACAGAATAACAAGAAATCCAGGCAACTGTGGAAAATCATTTGCCCAAAAAGATCACTTTTAAATGCTGGTGAAGTTATCAGGTACTATGAAGTATGAAAATGCTATAAATCGATATGTTCTGTATTTTATCAATTCAGCATTTTTTTCAGTGTTATGTCTATGGATAGATTCCAGGGGATTAACATATATTTAAATTATTTAAAGTTCCAGTTAAACCAACAATCATAGCTCCCTCTTTCATTGCCCTTTATATCCTGGGGGTGGGGGGGCGGGGGGAGGGGGTCTCCTCAACTTGAGTAACTTGTCGTACCAGACAGGATGTGAAAGTTGTCACCACAGACAGACACCGTATTGTAAATCTGAAGAATGGACAGAGGAAAACTTGCAACAGAGTTAGAGGGAAGGAGGAATGATGGTGACTATTGCAAAGCCTGGAATGGTTCCCTTAGGAATTTAAGGAGGGAAAACAAGAATTTTTGTAGTTTCCAGAAATAGAACTGCCTGCCAGCTTCCTTCCATCCTCCCTCTTAGCCTAGCTGCAGGAGAACAGGCAGGCACATGCAGGCTGACAACTTTCCTGCTTGTGACAGCCCCAGATTACAAATGTGCAGAACAAGATTACAACGCCAGCATTCCCAGGCCCAAGGAGCAAAGAGGGGTGGGCTGGGATGAGGTGAAGGAAAATTAAAGTGAGAGGAAATAAGTAGGGGAGATAATGAGCAGAAGAGGAAGCATGGGGTGGTAGATGCGGTGGTAAAGGGCTGTTAGAGGCGAGAGGCTGACGGCATGAGATGCAAAGCCCTGTGCTCCCTGGGTGTGTGTCTGAGAGATACGTGGGTGTGTTTGTAGAGGAAGTTGTGGGGGCATGTGTGTGCACAGAATGTATGTTAGGGAGGGGTTTTATGGGTGGAGGAGTGGGAGGGTGTGTGCAGTAGGGTGTGGAGTGCGGGGGTGGAGAGAAAAAAGAGAGCGGAGGGAGGGAGGACTTTTATGGTACCAGGAACACCCATTTCACAAAGGAAAATTGCCAGCTGCCAGAGACTCAAATCTCCTTTGTGGGAACAAATCAGCTCCCCACGGTGGATTCTGGCCTTCGATCTGACCCCAGGATGTTTGCCAGATGTTTGACCTATGAAGGGAGGGACACGGTTTCTGGATTTTTACCACACCCTGATCCATGATCTTTCCCAGGGACTGATGTTTTTGCTTACGTATTGTCATAGTGCTGGTCACAGAGCAGCAATTCTTGGCAACAGTCTAGTGAATAGAACTGCAAATTAGAAATAAATACTTTCCAGCCTTGGCTTCTTCATGTACTTTTTGATGGCCTTTGAAACCCTACTGTAATATTTCTATGCCTTGGTTCCCAATATTTCTAGTAACAAGAAAGAGTACATCAGCCAGCTAAGGGAAATATGGTATAGAATTAATAATTGCAATGAATAAATAATTATAAAGATCCATGGGTGACAAATTTTAATTCAGTATGACAAAGAACTTCTGCTAATTAGAATTGTTCAAAACTAAAAGAGATTAACACAGGAGGTAGTATGTGTCACTTTATTATACATATTCAAATTGAGTATGACCAGTTGTTGGGTGTTAAGGGGTAAATAAAGGTGTACTTAAGATACCCTGAAGAATTATGCAAAAACTCCAAGATGTTATGATTCTAGGACTATACAGTGCTTTAAGCAATATAGAATTACTTTAAATATTACAGTATCTTAGGTATGAAATAATCAATATATTAAATGATCAACCAATAAAATGTCCACTGAGTGATTAGCACTGTTATTGGACAGGCTGTATGTACAGCATATAAATGCAAAGAGAACTTGAGGTCCAAGTTTGCCATAGTAACCCCCAAACAAACTAAATTCAGAGAAAGAAGGCTATGCCATGTAACAGGGAGAAGTATTCAATAAAAACAAGCTGGAACTCTTATCAGTCATTCTGGAATAGCATCCATTTGTGAGAGATCCAGTCCAATTCTGTGTAGCACTGAAGAATGCTACACTTTCTCGTCAGTGATTAAAAACTTTCGATGCTTGTTGACCACCCCGTTCAGACACATACCAGGTGCTTATTTGAGAAATGGTACTGAAGGTCTCAGAACTTCCTTAGCTTTCCAAGACTGTTGATAAGACCTCTCAAACTTTTATGTGCACTTGAGTGACTCAGGGCTCTATTAAAATGCGGATTTTCATTCAGTAGTCCTGGGGTGTTCCCTAAGAAGATTCTGTATTTCTAAGAGATGCTGATGAAACTTGTCCACAGGCCACTCAAAGAAGCAAGACTAGATGAAGGCAGTGAGGAAACTCTAGGAGCTCATCTATTTTCCTGGGCAAAGGCACACAACATATCAGGGGAATCAGATTCAATGCAATCCCATCCATGGAATCACAAAATTTATTGATATATTTATTTATTTTTTTAGAGATGGGGTCTCGCTCGGTCGCCTAGGCTGGAATGTAGTGGTGGGATCATAGCTCACCATAGCCTCAAACTCCTGGGCTCAAGCAATCCTCCCACCTCAGACTCCCAAGTAGCTGGGACTACAGGTACACCACCACACCTGGCTAATTTTTAAATTTTTTGTAGAGACAAGGTCTCACTATGTTGCTGGTCTCTGACTCCTGGCCTCAAGCAATCCTCCTCTCTCAGCCTCCTGTTACAGGTGTGAGCCACCTCACCTGGCCAGAGTCACAAAATTAATAGTGTAGAAGGAGAGAAGCCTTGTGATGCCATCTAAAAACCATCATTTGGTTCTTTTCAGTGGCGTAGGTGAGGGAGTAAGAGATCTGTGTGGGCTGGACTGGGGCCTCCTTAGGGTGGTGATAATATGGTCTCTTAGGGTAAATGTCAGGGACTTCTTGGGAATTCCAGGCTACACTGTCAAGCAGATAAAGTTCATTTTGGTCCCCTCTTCCCTGCTTGTCTCACACTTCTTAAAACATACCTTTTCCTAAGAGAGAACTTTGATCTTTACTTGGAAGACTTTGACCTCAACTAATTGTCTTAATCTCCCCTAAGGAATCAGATGGTAAAGAATTTAAGGTGTGACCTTTCCCGGGGAACTCTTTAAGACTTCAGATTTTCAAGATGCTACAGGATAAAGCTCTATCAGTGAAATGTCAGACTGTGACAAGTAGAAAAGAATATTGTGGTCCGAAGACTTGGATTAAATGGCCCTCTGATTCCTTCACAGACTGACCTCACCCAGGATAACAGGAGTAGGGAGAAGTGTCAGTGTTGGGGAGGGCCTAAGAAGGGTCTCAGCCTCATGCTAACTGATCAGGATTGAGAAGGTTGCAGGATGAAAATCTTGGTTCAAAGGAAGGACATTTGAGGACATGGAATAGCTAAGGTTGTTAACCTTTCTCCAAATGGTTACTTATTTATTTTGCTTCAGTGACTCAGAAATAATTGGATTCCACCCTGTTTCTCACCTCAGAACAGATAGTAACTAATGTTGTACCATATATTTTAAACTATACTAAGAATATAAGAATTACTTGCTTTAACCATCCACAATTCAGCTCGCCAGCAGTGTTGTCCATCTGGAACATAACTAGAAACCAAGAATTATGCAAAAAGATCCCTGAGTAGGCAAAATAGATGTCATTAAACTCATGCACTAAAGCTCAGAAGAGCTTAAGGTCTTAGAATTTATATAATCAACATTTCCCACTTAATGTCAGTAATCTATTACTGAAAATCAGATGTTCTACATTAAAAAAAAAAGCTGACTAGAAGCTTATTTCCCATTATTTAAATGGGAAAAATTATAATGTGTTACACATCAGCCTTAAACCACCAACAAATTTCTTAAAAAGTAAATAAATCACAGTAAAATGCCATATCTGTAAATAACAAACTACCGTGTTATCACATAAAATGTCTAAACAATGCTTGCTGATTAACAAAGAATTGATACAGTTAGTAACAGCTATTTTGTATGCTGTGGTGTCTCTCTAAGGACCAGTAACAGAAACTTACCTTTATTGACAATGCATACTTTTTAAAGTGTGTGCACATGATTCTGACTTTCTATTAATTATATTTCTTTTGTCATGTATTATTTTATTAAAAATGTTCTATTGAGTTTTGAGTATGTAAATATACATTTTCCTATAAAAACATAGTCAAAAATGATACATTGAGAGACATATATATTCTATGAAATTGGGTATTAAAAACCAAGAAATGTTCTATGAGAAAACTGTTAACTGGGGAGATAACTTGCAGTGTATGTCTGGTGCTGTGCTGGGGCCCATTTGTACTGGTTCACAAGAACCAGTTAAATTTTTTGGACTTTTGCAAGCCGGCTAAAGTCACACTGGTAACTTGAAATTGGCCATGGTGGGAGTATTTGCACCACAAAAATAGGAAATTCTACAAATCAGGGACTCCTCCCACCTCCATGAAAGCTGGTTGTTATGCATTTACCAGGACTACTGAGTATGCCTATACTTTATCTCATCAAACATAAGATGTCATGGATTGTTGGATGGACTATATGATAGTAAGGATATGCTAGAATTGTGTTATATAAAAAGAACCTCCAAACCCCAGTGGCTTTCACAATAAAAGTTTATGTCATGCTGTAGTGAGAGTCAGCTGGGACTTCTGCTCTACTTAATCATGCAGGAACCAATGCTGATGGAGGCTCCATCATCTCTGTAAGAGGCTTCAGGGTTTCCCATGGCATGAGAAAAGGCATCTAGAGTCAAGAGCTACTTTTTCTATGCTCTGATCCAGAAGTAACACAAACCACTTTCCATCCATATCCCTCTGGCCGTAACTAGTCACAGGCACAACCCACCTATAAGAGCACTGAGACATATGGGGAAACAGATGGAATATTGGGTGAGCACCACTGTTCCTGTTACCCATACACCTTGATCTTATATGCCACTAAGGAAAAAAACCCACTGTCAATTAAACTATCACTGAAGGCTTTTTTATAACTTAGAATGACATATTTGGACATTAATTTTTAAAAAATCATTTTTATTACTTTTATATACCAAATAAGGTAAATTAATCAAAATAAATTGGTTAAAGTGTTCTCTAAAACTGCTGCACATTTGAAGGCTGGCTCTTCTGAATCAAGTTTGGAGTCAGAGTCACTGGTATCTGTGTTTTGCTGCAGAATTTCAGACTCTGTGCCACCAAGAGCATGGCTCCATTATAGTCTCTAAAGCTTTTGTCCAAACTGTGAATACCCATCATGCAAGTTTTGATCATGGAAATTTGTTGATCCTACTGGAAGGTGTTCATGGAAAGGTTTCAAACAATAACAGATTCTCACTCTTTCCTCAGTTGGCCTCAAATTATTTGTTGTTTGGAGTTTTGCAGCTGTCCAGTCAGGCCCTGACAGTAACCACCAAGTCACTACATTTTTAGCAAGCTTGTTTTTCTTTCTTTTTTTTTTTTTTTTAGTAGAGATAGGGTATTGGTCTTGTTCAGGCTGGTCTCAAACTCCTGACCTCAAGTGATCTTCCCACCTCAGCCTGCCAGAAAGGTAGGATTACAGGCATGAGCCACTGTGCCCGGCCCCAAGATTGTTCTTTAATGGACCAAGTTCTCATGTAACTATGAGACAACTCTGTCATGAATGTTGCTTGGCTGAGTGTGCTTGTGAGAAGCCATGGACTATAAGACATAGCCTGAATTCAGAGATGTTAAAATGTAAAAATAAATAAAATAAATTGTGTTTTAGAATCTATTAAATATCATGCTTACTTAAGGGGGAGTTTGGACTGAAACCGAGCCTTAAAAATCTTTTAAAACTTGATGGGCAGAACGAGGGGGAAAACCCTGTGATTTAAAAGCTACTGACAATTTTTGTTTTTTTGTTTTTAATTCCCTGGAGATCACAGCTGGTAGTCACCTTTAGGGAAGATTGTTCTTTCATTTTGGGGAAATGATCAGAATGAGTCATTTAGGTATGCAAACATCAGTGAAGGCCTTGTTCTCAATTGTGATTTTCAATCAGGTGACTTTAAGTTGTTAAACAACTATATTATAACTCAACAACAAATGCCTGTTTTAAAATCTATGGGATTATATCTCTGCATGCGTATTTTCTTTAGATAAATACTAATTTTCTTCAAAGAGTAAATTTAGACTATACTGGGACTGAAAGTATCACTTATTCATTTGGAGATTTGTGTACATTCTTGTTTAGAAGCAAAATCTGGAGATTTCATAAAGGATGAACAGGCAAGATTTGCATCTCATACTAGCAGGCAGACCACACAAAGGAACAGAACTGGACTTAGTAGAGCTGAACCAGGCTTAGATTGTCATCTGTGGGCTGTATTAGGTTGAATGATCTACAGTGTATTGATGTTAGACTATTGTGTTTTTATGTATTGTTCTACTGGGCACTATGGGACAAGTTCATGATTCTGCTGGTCTGTCATCTTAGGAGAAGTAATAAGATGCTGGTAGCAATAAATGATGATTGGAGAAGTGGGCTTCCTATCTCTGGACCCTGGCTAGGGGCCTGTGCTTGAAATCATCGATATCTTCGATTTGCTTCTGAGATTGGACTGAGCTGGACAGGGATAGGAACCAAACAGAATGGGTCTGAGCCCCTCTGGGTTTCGGGGTAGGCTCATCTGCTGCCAAGCCAGCAGTAGTACCAAAATGTGCTTCTCTTCTGTTATTCTTCAACTTTCACTTGTGAGTGTTAAAAGTACACCTGGTCTCTGGGAGCCAGAGTGAAGTAAGGGAAGGTCTGTTTCATGTTGAGATGACATGACAAAGAAGGGAGTAGGATGCTTTACTCTAAGATCAAAGAAGTGGGAGCAGCGGGAATAAAAGGTTTTTCCTGTAAGCCTGTTCATAATAGGGAATACAGAAACCTCTTCTGAAGAACAGGGGAAACAAAACATTTTATTTGAAGTAAGTACAAAAACACTGAAAGAAATGAAAGGAAATATCCACCATAGCTCCCTGGGACCAGGTCATAGACAAATAGTGCCACACATCTCAGTTGATGCTCTGGTCCCAAGAAATCACTCTCTTACAGGCCAGTACAATGATGGGTGTTCATCATGATAGCTCCAAGTCCTCAAGAAAAGGTTATGTTTGGTAAACTTGGTTTAAGATCATATAAAAGTAATACTGTCATTGAGAAAGATTTTTACACAATTTGTTAAATATAAAGAAAATCGATATAGTAGTTTAGCCCCCAGTTACTTGGAAAACTTGGTTATTATGGATGTTGATTTCCCTGAGAAACCTGGATAGCCTGAGATTTGCTGTGTTCAGTTCATGGCCCGGGCACCGCAGGACATTTTGGAGACAAACACGGTATTTTCCCTGAAAGCATTTGGAGATGTTCCCTGTGTGTTTCTAACAATGCTCTAGCAGCTCATATGAATCTAACAAGCATGGATTTATCTAAATCTTTCTTTATCCTATTTATATTTGTGGACTATGCAACATCTTGAGGATAATGAGTTCCATATGTTTACTACCCACTGTATAAAGTAATGCCATCTTTTATTTATCTTTAAACTACTTTCATAGAATTTCTATGGGTGCCCCTGAGTTCTAGCATTCCAGGATTTGAGGATGTTCTCACTTCAGCTGTAGTTAGTCCATGTAGGCCTTTATGCAGATAAAGAAACAGCACCCACTCTGGGCCCTCAATTTAGCAATGGGCATTGCCTCTTTTGGACAGATACAGCCCTGTGCCAGGTGTATGGCTCAGTGAGTGGAACATGGGCTAGATTTCAACCCCAGCCTGCTGTCCCCACCTCATGTCCTTGGCTGGGTGCCCTTGCAAGATACAACTGGTACAAAGATGTGCAGTAGCTCTGGGCCTCACCACGTAAGCCCTTCAAAGATTTTACAGATTTCATAATATCCTCTCTTGGGTATCATCTTCATAAGGGATCTTAGTCTTTCTGTTAATTCCTCATTTAGAGCCATTGACCCTTCTCTGCCATTCTTGAGATGTGGGGCTCAGGCTGAAGGCAGCCCAGGCACTCTCTGTACTCTCCATGGGACTCCCTGCCCCCAGTGGCAGTCAACAGGCTGTTGGGCTTTGTGGGCAGCTACATATAAAATGGGAGCCACAGGAATGAGTCAATCACGGGTTCCATTTCTAGGGTTTCAAGTGGATAATCTAGAGATGATCATCTTATAATTACAGCTTAGGCTAATTTTCCCTAGACTCACTGTCCACTTGTTGCCCATGTAGGGAGTTGTCGCAAACTTTTCTATCCATGAGGTCTTCCTTCATTTTTATCTTCATCAGTTCAGAACTGTACCAACTGTATCTGTCACCTTTCAGATTTCATTCTGCACTTCCTTTCCAAAAATATGTTCAAGCCTAAATAATATAAGAACTAGTACTAATATAAGGACAATACAACTTATGGAAAATACTGAAGGCCAGGCATGGTGGTTCATTCCTGTAACTGTAGCGCTTTGGGAGGCCGAGGCAGAAGGATAACCTGAGCACAGGAGTTTGAGGCTGCAGTGAGGTATGATTACAGTACTGCACTCCAGGCTTAGCAACAGAGCTAGACCCTGTCTGTAAAAAAATATACATATATATACTGAAGATCATGATTTTTTTTTTAAAAGTCTAATCCTGTTCTCTTTTTAGATACATACACTCACCTAGCACAGTGTCTGACACATGGTTGGTACTCACGAAAAGAATGAATGGCTTGATCCCCTCAAAGTCAGTTTTGTTTTGCTTCTGTTTGTTGTTATATATAGGCAGTCTGCTGTAAACATGTGAAAGACCTGCATTCTCCCTGTTCTCTCAGTGAACGTTGAACTTTAGTGATGTGCAGATTATGTCCTTCCAGCATGTTGGACACAGCAGTTAGTTATCCAGTGAAATTTAATGTGATTATCCAACTTTCTTTCATTCCAGGTCTTTGGCACCATATTTAAAATATACCAACTATGTCTAAAACTAAAATTTCAAATTCAATTATATTTATGGAAAGAAATGCTTGCATCTTTTTCTTCCCTCTAGTATCATAGAGGTTATTGGAGGGAGAAATGTTCTGTACCAACCTCAACTAATAAAAGCAAGCACTTTCTCTTAATGGAGAATTCTGCTATTTCAAATTAATTTTACAAATGTTTTAAAATTTTATTATAAAAGGTTTTAAATACATAAAATTAGAGTGAAAAATAGTAAAAGGAACCCCCGGATACCTAGCATACTGGTTCAACAATTATCAACATCTTTTGAATTTAATATATTATTTTTTAACATGCCTTGACTTCTGTTGCCCCTTCAAGGCTGATATTCTCAGCTTTTTCTTACTCTTGTGGGGATTTTTATTTTAACCTCTTGTGGAAGGTTGAAAATTGATTTATGCAATCATAAGCTCTTACTACTCCATGTATATTATACACATAATGATATGAGATCCTGATTCAGTTCCAAGTCACTTGCTGTTTGAGTGCCAATACCTATGGTATTGCTAGGTAGTTCTCCGTCCTAATGGAGACGCTTCTCCATGGGTCTTTCATATTTATGCACACCTCGTGAGCAAAGCCCCAACTTGCCCTTTGTTCCTTTAAAAGGATCTTTGTATAGTAAAGAGTTTTGAAAGTTAGAGGTAGTGTCTCACTCTGGAGCAAAGGGCAGGAATTCTTACTAACCATTACACAAGACTTGGGTTCCCTAAGCTCAGGTTCTCCTCCTGTAACCCAACCTACTGCCTGGGCAGATGTCACCTGATGCTCTGTGTCACCCGGTTGGAATTGAGAATGAGGACTAGATGCAAAAATACAGATACTCTGATGATTGCTATTGCTGTGAATAATAAACATTTCTTCATCTCTGATATAGGAATCTTGGTTTTTCTACCAGCGTCCATGAAACTATGGAAGGCTAACTTCTTGGTTTGCAATCAGGGTAAAATATACCAGACTCTTTACAGTTCCTGACAGATATCTATTGACAGAGACAGGGCTCTCTGGAAGAGAAAGGAAGAGTGCCTCACAAGCCTATTAACAGGATTTGGGGAGGTACATTTGGACATCAGTAGTAAATTGATCAAATTATGGCCCACTGGGGAAGAAGTTGTCCTCTACTTTATTGCCTGCAAATGAGAAGGAACTGGGAATGTGAATTGCAGGAATTGCAGATTTGAGTATCAGGAAGTAGGTTTGGAGAGAGTTGTCTGAACAGTGCCCTGCTTGTTGCTAACTCTCCTCTTGGTGAGGGAACTTCCTCACCAAACAAGGAATCAACCTCAAATCTGTCCCATTCTAACAGCCAGTACTAAGGTTCATCCTGGGTGGCAGAAGGTTCCACTCTCTTTCAGACAAGTTACAGAGACACATCTATAATGAGTATGAAAGGAGGAAAATTTGCTACCACTGTGGGCAAAAATCAGACTAATCATTAGAACTTTGGCTGGTTTGCTTAAAAATGAGGGGGTGGGTATGGAATGCTTATTAAGGAAGAATGGCAACAACTGGGCTTTTTTACTGTTCACACCCTCCTGCAATCAATAGTGCTAACCTTAGATCCATTTGAAGATGACAGTTAAAGGTCTCCAAACCTTTTTGTAGTGGCTCCTGGCTGCTATAGGGAGCTTTGGCATTCTTGGGGGTGATTTTCTGGAAAGAGAAAAACTCCTGTGGGAAACCATAAATGAGGCATTGACTAGAATCCAGGCTTTTAATGGCTTGGATTGGGTTTCTGATGTTGGTGGATGAGAATGAGAAAATGATCTCTCTCTTTTTCCCCTTCCCTGACCTCAACCATATTAGGGAGAAATTATTAGAAATGGGGCCAAATCTTCCTATCCCCAAGGGGAATCGAAGACCGAACACATCCATCTCAGTATGTTGGGGAATCTTGGTGAGAGAAAGGAAATCAAACTTTTATGACACTGTTGGATACAGAACCTACCTGGACATGTGGAAGGAAAAGGCATGCAGATTTAGCTAGTGGGTTTAGGAAGGGTTCACAGTGTGGAAGGGAAGCTAGCCTGACCTTATGGATGGGGCCCTTTCAGCCAATTCAGTGTGCAATTGTTGCTGCTTCTGTATCTTAATGTAAATAGGAATTGATGCTTATACTTGCCTTTCCCACAAGTGCCAGAAAATAGATTATCCCAATTGAGAAGAGCTGTCCAAAGCTTTCATTATATAGATAATATCTTGTTGATTGGCAAATCAGAAGCCTCAGATCAATCACCTTGATGGTAGTGTTATCATACCTCAATTTTTAGAGGTGGTTGATAAACCCTGACAAATTTCAGGGCCCTGTTGGCCAAGTAAAGTTTCTTGGAACTATGTGGTTGGAGTCATAACACTCAATTTCTTTGGCAGTCAAGGAAAAACTGCTGTCTCTTGATCTCTACCACCAAAAAGGAGGCCAATGTTGGACACTTTGAGTGTTAGGGATAGTGTGTGCCTCACTTGGGGATTCTTGGCTCTTTATATGGGCTAACTTGCAAATCAGAATCCTTTGAATGGGACCCAAACCAACAGGCTTCATTGGAAGCTGTCCTGCAAGTTATAACACACTCTCTACTTTGGGGCCCTATAACCCTAATATCCCCTCTGGGCTACAAGTCTCTGTGATGATTTTGTTGATTGGAGCCTCTAGCAAAGGGAGGCAATCTCCACCCAGAGATTCCCCCTTGGGGTTTTGGACTCATTACCTCTCTGATACAGCTGCCAGGAACAACCCTTTTGAAAAAGTAGCTATTAACTTGCTATTGTGTTCTTGTCAAAACTGAATGCCTGACCCATGGAAGCCTTGTGACATTCTGGTGTGATATTCCTATTTGGGGGTGAGTCAACTTGGATTCAATGCCTAACAAGCATGGAAGGGCCCAGCAAGCTTCACTGCTCAAATGAAAATAGTATATTCAAGAACACAACCAGCTTGGCCTCAGTAGCATCAAAACTTTGCATGTAAGAGTGGTATCTACTCCTTTGGAGGAAAACTCTATCCCCACTATGCCAACTGAAGCAAAGTCACTGGCTTCACAGGGTCCTCAATTCACAGCAGTTTCCCTAAGATCAGGGCCTGATTGTTCGGTTAAGCTGAAACCTGGTGGTGTTCACTGGGCTGCTGTGGCTGTTCAACCTCAGTGCCAGCAATACACAACCAAAATGAATGAGGTTGCTCCACTTGTGGGCAGAACTCAAGACTGTTCTCATAGCTCTGGCCAGCACTATCCTTGAAGAACCTTGTTACGTTTTTTACTGACTCTTGGGCTGTTACCCACGACCTATCTATTTGGTCTGCCGCTTAGAAACTAAAGACTGGCAGAGTCAGACACTGCTATCTAGGGCTACAAACTGTGGAAATAGATTGTGGCTGATGATGGGACTGTCCAGATCAAGCGAGGGCCAAGAGTCCATTTTCTGATGAGATCGCCTGACTCATGCTGCTGATTAAGGCTGCACTGCCCAGATTGCCACCATTGCTGCCTGGGTCTATCCCCATACTGGGCACGGAAACACATCCACTGTCACAGGCTGGGCACAAGTCTGCTGCGTGCCAGACTTGGAACTCCTGCCAAAAGTTGACCTGTTTGTCTTACAGTGAGGGAGGACATATCACAATGTGCAATGGTAGATTGGTGACATTTGACTTTTTATTCCCTCGCAGGGATATCCTGGAACCTCACTGCTGTTGACCCTTTCCAGGTTAAGGTGTTTCTGTTCCAGTCCAATCAGCCAACTCTGGCCACACCATTATTGCCCTTGAAACTAATCCATGCCATGTTTTGGGCTGTCTGAGCCATTTGTAGTCTGACAATAGTGTGCCTTTTATCACACAAAAGCCACTCAACAATGGGCTCATAGTCAAGGTATGTCATGAACCTTCCATGCTCCCTGCCATCCACAGGCATCTGGTATTGTGGAACACTGGAATGGTCTCCTTAACGATTTTTCTATTTTTCCTCCTTCACCTTCTCCTGATCTATACACCTTAGCAAAACAGTTGGATCATTAAATGCATCTCTCCTCAGAAAGGAATAATTTTCTCTTAGTTGCTTCCTGGGTAATGATTAGGATGAAAGGAGTAGGGAGTTATTTAGTCCTATTTTGGAAATTCAGTACTCTGCCCAAACCATTCCTGACCATGATGCTTTTTTTTCTCCTAATGGCAATCTAAGGCCAGTCTGGTTGGTTCACCTGCTACTGCTAGAGTAATAAACTGTCCTTTGTCTCTGATTTCTTCCTATTTTCTTATTTCTTCTACCAGAATTCATAAACCTATGGGGGGCTAACCTGCTAGCTCACAAGTAGGTCAAAATAGAATAGTCTTCATAGTTCTTGACACTGTCCCCACACTAAAAGAATAGCCTGGATTATAAAACAAGCACAGCATAGAGCTCTACACAATGATGCTTGTTTTTTGTTTTACCTTTCTGCCTGGTACTGCCCAAACCGATAGTGAGAACTCTGTTATATGCTCTTATGGACTCAGCAAGATTATACTAAGAATGTTTTGACAAAAAATGGAAATGAGTAGGACTCGGGCACTATTTGTTCCCCCTTGTGTTACCATGCAGGGGAAGAAATTTTGTATTTTCTTTGCCAGTTGCCACCATACTTATAGGATCCAGGGTATGATTACCTTGGAGATTGTGCCTCTTAATGACACAATGTGTACCACAAAGAAACTAATTACAGTAAAGAATGTTGCAGCTCAAATCAAGTTGCCTAATTGAATATAATATCATTGCTGATAGCTATGAATATGTGTAAAGAATTTGTTGTGAAAGCTCCTCCCATGTTTATTATTGTGATTCCACCTCCATGCAGGGAGATTACAGTTCAGGAGGTTCCTGGTACTGTAGGTATAATGTTAGCTTGCATTGTGTGTGTGTATGTGTGTGTGCATGCATGTGCACATGTGCTGCCCTTCAGAACCTTTTCATGCACTCAAACCCAGTCAGAGTGAAAGAGCTGTTTTCTCATTTACTAACAAAGGTTTCTGTGATCACTATAAAGCGTGACCTCCAAAGGTTGTTGTTTATATTAGCCAATGTGTGACAGTTCTGACATACAGTTCTTAATGTTTTTACACATGTGTGACAACTGTTGTTCATGGAAGCCTTGTCAGGCTTAGGGCCTGGAGACTGAAGAAAGCTCAAAGATAGACCGGGAAATTGTCAAGGCCAACAGCTCAGCAACTGGACTATGACACATTACTATTGTTGGGGAATTTGTGGATTATTCAATAAATATTTGTTAAGTGTCTCCTATCTGTACTGGACACTAAGAATACACAGATGCTCAAATGTTTGCCCATGAGAAGCTAGCAGTCTAGTGGGGGCAACCATAGATTGGCATATAAACCAACAATTACTCTACATGTGGGTATGTATGCAAAATGTTAAATAGGAATACAGAGAAGGAAGTGATTAATTGTGCTTTGAATGTAAAAAGAAACTTGAGAGTGGAAAGTGGTTTTGAGGTCCACTACCATGTTCAAGAGTGTTGTATATAACCCTATGTTCTGTGCACCACGAGGCTCAGACCTCCCTAGAGGTGCAGGCAGTAAGGTAAGTTTTGGGCTTGAATTTCAGCTTTGCCATTAACAACCACTTCGTTTGGTGACTGAGAGGAATTTAACCTCTGTTGAAATCCAGTGTCTTTACCATTAAACTAGGAGTGATGGTGTCGCCTCCTTGAGTTATGAGGATCACAGAAGACAACCAATCTGAAGTTTACCTGTAGCAGCTGCTCCATAAATGTTAATCCTCCTTCCCCTCCACCCTTCACTCCCATCCCAATATTGAGTGATGTAGGAAAGTCAAGTTTCATGTTTGAAAGATCATTTGATCATTCTCTCAGGGAGTCAAGGCAGATTTCAGACTGTTTTGGGATTTGAAAGCCAAATAATTAACTGAATATAGGTAAAGGAGAAACTAACAGTAACAACAATAATTTTTGCTGGTTTGTTGTTTTACATATGTTCTCTTTTTAAATCCTCACAAAAATTCTATAAGGGAGGTAGTGTTTTCCCCATATTTCATGATGATTTTCTTACCTACTGTAATTATTTATTAATAGTATGACTTTATCAGTCATTTTAGTGTGTGTGTGTGTGTGTGTGTGTGTGTGTGTGTGTGTGTGTGTGTTGCCTTTCAGAACCTTGAGACAGGGTTTTTTTTGTTTTGTTTTGTTTTTCTGAGTAAGGCTTCCAAGTTTAGGTCTACTGCAACCAGATGAGAACAGTTGGCTAAAACCACCCAATACAGATGGAGTAATAAAGCTTGATGAATGTGCTTGATTGACTTAGAGCTTGATATATTTTCCATATTTGTATAGTGAAGGCATACTTCTTCATTTAGAGTATTTAATTCAAAATGTAAAATTTCTTAAAAGTAACTGGTAAAAGAAAGTAAATGTTACCTTTCAGTTTCTTTTTTATCAGCATATCACAAACTTAATGTTATTGAGAGTTCATAAGTGGAATGATCCTTTATTCCTCACCCTGATTCTTAGCTGGAGGTCAGAACTCTCCCAAGGTTTGGATATGGCCTCAGGGTTTCTGACAAGATTGGTATCAAGACAGCTCTTCCCTCAGTTGGCTATGCCTTCTTCCAATATCAAGCAAGAGGGCATTGAGAAGAAGACTTGTTTGTTTATGTTTTTAAAACCCCCAATCAGCTGCAAAGATTGCCATACCCTAGCTTCCCTGCTTAAATGCTCTGTCGGCTTCCCCATGTTACTTAGGATATAGGATAAGTGGTTCTAAACAAATGACCCAGAATACAGCATGACTGTAAAAAGAAAGTATGACATAGATTGAAGGTGAGCATTGGAGGCCAGCCACAGGGCTCTGACCCATGAGGTCATTCAGGAGAGCAGGCCCCTGCAGCTTGTTCTGCACCATTCCCCAGGGTGATGTTCTGGCCAAAGCTAGGTTGATGCCATGTCTGACTTCCAGCCCAGGGGAAGAGTGAAGAATCTTCACTATTGTGGCTGTATCCTTTAGGAAATGACCAAGAAGCTGCACACATTACTTCTATTCATTTCCCAGTGGTCTGAACTTAGGCCCAAGATCACTCCTCATTGCAAGGGAAGTTGGGAGATATAGTTTATAACCAAATGGCCATGTGTCTGGCTAGAACTCAGAGTTCTATGACAAAAACAAGGGGAAAAGGGATATTGAGAGTTGGCAATCTCAGCTGTATTCCATAAGACAAAAGTTGAAAGAGAACAGTAGCTATATAATGGAAAGACAGAACTTCCTCATTGCTTTCTTATCCCCAGTCAGGAGGTATTTTCCCAATTTAAAGATTTTAATTCTCTCCCCCACTGTCATCCTTTTTACATGGCAGCTTCTAGCTGCATCCTCCACAGGATCTGCCTATACTCTTGTCTCTTCCAAATCTACTATTAACTGAGAAGCCAGTAAGACCTTTATCAAATGTAAACTAGACAACATCACTTTTCTACTTACAACCCACCAATGACTTCTCATCGCCAAGAGAATCAAATCTAAACTTTTCCCGCGGCCTGAAGGCTCTACCCTTCTCTATTCTCTGCCACTGTCTTTTGTTTGTTCTTTTGTTTTTGTTCCTTGAATATACTGAGCTTATTCTCATCTCCAGTCTTTCCCTCTTGCTGTTCCTTCTGCTCGAGCTGCCTACCCCAAGTAAGGCAGCCACCCCTCCCAGTCATTATCTGAGACATCACCCAAAGGGGTCGTCTACATTTTTATAGTACATAAGCTTCTGGAGACAGGGACATTGTCTTGTTCACCACTATATCCAAACCTCCTAGCGGCTATAAACACAAAACAGGCACTCTGTGAATATGTGTTAACTGATAGGCTTGATCTTTGTATTAATAATAGTAAATCTATTTATCTACCAATGGACTTGCACATGGTAAGGTAGTCAATAAATATTTATTGAATGAATGGAATTAGCTGCAAATTCCAGTGCATGAGAAGGATAAGGAATGCCATTTGAGAAGTCTTTACATAAACATTTAGTGCTTAATTAACACTTTTTCTGAATGTTAAAAAAGTAAATAAGCTTTGTAAAAAATGCAGATAAGTGTAAAGTCTCCCCACTGAAAGAAAATCATTGTTATAATAACATCTTGATAAGCATTTGTATAGACCCTTTTCCTATATGCATGCACACACATACAATTTCTAAAAATTGGTATCATATCATATATGCAGTTTAAATAGAAAGCTTGCCAAGTATACTTGCCAAGAAATAATGCTTAAAGTATGGAGATGAACATGAAAATAAATTAGGTTGTGTGCCTTACTTATACATTTTAGGTGGTAATTATAGAAAGCACAGGAATAAGGTTTGCATAGATTTATCTATCAGCAGCTGGACCTATGCCCCTTTCCGAGGGCCCTCTGCAGAGCAGAGGAAAAAGAATTCTCTGCTTATTTTATTTAGATCTAAATCTTCTTCCGTTCTACAGAAACATATTAGTTGCTTGTCTTTTCATCTTTTCTAACAAAAGATGGTGAATATTACTGGAAGGAAACTATCAAGATACAGTATTTTTACCTTTACCATAAATTTGTGTAGAATCCAAACTCTCCCAATGAAATTGTATGGTGATGGCTATGCTATCAAAATGTCAGGGGCACTGTTGTCTTTCTGGGAGGTAAGGGAAAGCAACCAGATTTGGAAATCTGGTATACAAATGCATATGAATATACAAATGACATTTATAGATCCCAACATACCCATCCAGCCACAAATATATATAGTTGGCATCAAGTCACTAAGCATAAAAATGTTGTAGGTGTTTACAACTTTTAAAAAAGGCATTATTTGCATTAAAAAAGTTTTTCAGTTTCTAAAATAGTCTGTGTAAGGAGTTGGGAATTTGGGCTAAGAGATAAAGAGGAGAAAAAAAAACGACTGGGAGAAAAAATTGCAAAAGTATGCATATAAATATCAGTCTGTGTTTTTGGTTGAAGTCCCCTTGAGATTGTTAATGATACTCCATTACTATCCACAAAACAACTTTCTTGAAAGAAAACATGTTACCTGAAAATTACTTGCTGTCATGACCAGGCCTTGGAGAATGAGAAGAAAAAAACAACAGCCAATGGAAAGAGATGGAATATGGAATGTCCATGTAGTAGTCACTGTTAAAATATACAGTAATATCCTCTAGGACAGGATAAACAAAAACAAAACCTCATGGAGGTACCCAATACAATAGTCAGGAATCCCAGGCTAAGACACAGCCATACTTCTAAAACTTTTGAAACCTTGATTGAATAAAATAAACAATCCCTCCAATTATTTTCCACAATGCTTTCTTTAGAACTTTTACTTGAGGAGATGGGGTGGGGCAAAGAATAAAAAAAGTCCTTTCTGAGCGTTCCTCGCACATCCCATTTGAAAGTAGAATTTCTCTACTGGAACTGCTGATCTGTAAGTTTATGTGGGTTTCAAAGGGCTTTTAGAGTTCAATTATGAAAATATTCTACTTGTTTGTGTGCCAGTACCACACACACACCCCCGCCCCATTTATACCTCTAGGCCAGTGTTTCCTTGTCTCCGAACTACTGATATTTTGGGACAGATAATTCTTCACTGTGGGACTGGCCTGTGCATTGTAGGACATTTAGCAGCATCCCTGGCCTCTACCCCCTAGATACCAGTAGTATCTTCCCTCTCCCCCCACTGCAGTGCCCTTGCAACAACCAAAAATATTTCTAGACATTACCAAATGTCTCCTGGGGGACAAAATCACCCCCAGTGGAAGACCACTGTTTTAGGCTGAGATGAGGACTTTTAGTGAGACAGAAGACTAAGACAGTGAGGAAAATGAGGGCTTTTTCCAGAATTCAGATATTTATTCTCCAAATTATTCTATTTATGGAAGTTATTCAAAGAGGCTTACAAATATTTTCAGGAAATTGATCTTATTCCAAAGCAAGCCAATATTACAAGTATTATTTTAGACTGTAACTTATAACTGCTTTTCTACAGAGTGTCTTAATGGATGCAAGTTTTGTCTTGCAGAATGCTATTGATTCTTTTATTGTTTTCATAACTTGTGGCACTGCCGGCCTTCTACTTGGAATAGCACCAAGTGGTATTTTGCTTTCCTCCCCAAAACCTTGCAAACCACTTTGATGCACTGCTGAAAATACATTAACATAATAAGTTATGTCATACTGTGATTCTCAAATTTAAGAACCGATTTTGTCTACTAGCTAGTAGAGCAACCATTTTAATTGGAATGTAATAGTTACCTACATCCGTTTTACCATATTACCAGCAAAATTGTACTTTGCATACAATACTGACCTTACCAAATAACCTCTGACCAAATCTACCTGAAAGAGGGACTAAAATTAATATACCTTAATCTGAAGCTTGATACACTCTTACTCAGGGTTTACATGTTATCTTGACTTGTATTTTGCTCTCAAAGAACAGAAAAACACTACAAAGGGTGAGTTTTGTTTTGTTTCAATGGTTCTATAGTCCTCTCCTTCTATAATTTATTTCAACCAACATTAATTGAACACTGACTATGGGTCCTGGCTTGTGCCAATTTTAAACAGATTTTTATTTTAGTGGTAAAATCAGATGTATTTCTTTAAAAATTATGCTGTAATTCATCTTTTCTCCATTATTTTGATATTAATAAAGATTAACTACTACAAAAGTTATCAGTTTCTCCATCTATAAATGCAAGACATAAATCAAGAAATAGGAGAGGGAAGTACAAACATCAGGCTAGATTTTGGTAAAGCCAGACATGTAGCTTATACGATTCAAAGCTGTGGTGAGAATTCTGTTTCCTAACACTTTACTATTTGGCATCAAGTAGATGAAAAAAAGCTGAAGATCTTGGGCTAAACTTTTATTTTCACCTGGATGGACAGCAGGCCTAGAAGAATGTCACAAGAAAACTTTTGAAATGTCTGGAATTTCAGATGAGTTCTTGACAAAATATATACCTTCTGGCCTATAAATTGTTCACCATATTTTTCCATATTTGCTACTGATTTATTCTTAAGATGTTAAGTTTCAGGCTGTAGGAATAGCATTAATATTGCCAGTGCATTTAAAAATTTTAATTTTAACTTTAATTCTTACTTGCTTTTAGATTCTGTCTTTTAAGTTAGGTGCTGGGCCCCTAATCCAGTATTGATTTGCTCAGCTGTGTAGGAGTTATGTAAAATTTTCCAACTGTTCTAAGCCAGGTGTTCACAGCTCTCTATGCATCAGGGACTACACTGGAAGCTCTCTAAGAGTAGGTGTCTGTGACCTACAGCAAGCATGACAAAAATGGCATGTGGGCCTATTTTCTCTGTCCCTTAAGCAAGATGCCTCCGCCAACTCTCCGAACTCCTGGCAGCACCCTATCCCGCACCTCCTCCCAATCATGTTCCCTCTCCCCATCACCTGGAAGAACTGTCAGATCCAATGGCCTCTTTCTGTGCTGCTGTGAAGGGTTAGTGGGAGCATAAGGGCCTTCACACTCCCCCGCTGTGCAGTGCCATACTGGCAGCTACTGTGTGTGTCACCTCCCACACCTCTAGCTGGTCTGGGTGTTCCAAAGCCACTAGAACCTTAGAAAACTACTTTTCAGAGGTTTCTTATCTTAGCTCTATATGGCACAGGAAACAACACATTTGCCATCTTTAACAAACTGTGATTTTGAAAAGATTCTCTCCCATTCTTCCTCATATTCTTTTCCTGTTGTTTCTAATTCTTGTTTCTTGATTATTTGCTCTCCAAGGAGGAGAAAGAAATAGGTTCAAAGCCAGTTAGAAGATGTTGGGGAAAAGAAGAGGACTCACTAGAGTAGGGTACAATGGGAGAGTGGCCAGCACTAGTCTTAGAACAAGGCTGGTGCTGACAGAATGGAAATGATTCGTTCGGCATATGCTATGTGGTTTGTCCCCCACCAAAATTCATGTTGAAACTTGATCCTCAATGTGGCAGAGTTGGGAGGGGGGCCTAGTGGGAGGTGTTTGGGTCATGGGGCAGATCCCTCATGAATAGATTTATACCCTCCTGGGTATGAGTGAGTTCTCTCACCCACCACGGAATGCATCAGTTCTGTGAGAGAGGGTTGTTAAAGAATCTGGCTTCCTTGGTCTGTCCCTCTTGCTTCCTCCCTCGCCATGTAATCTCTTCGTACTCTCTAGCTCCCCTTCATCTGCCATGAGTTGAAGCAGCCTGAGGCCTTCAGCAGACATAGCTGCTCAATTTTGAACCTTCCAGCCACCAAAATCTTGAGCCAAATAAACCTCTTTTCTTTATAAATTACCCAGCCTCGGGTATGCTGTTATAGCAACACAGAATGGACTCAGCACAGAAATGTGCGGCAGCAGCCACGGGACCAACATGTGGTCGGAGTCTCAGCAGTGTATTCCCAGCCCTGGTGGCCAGCATCCCTGCCCTCCCGTCACTCACACAGGCTAGTGCTAGTTCCTTTCTGAGAAGGGTGCTGAGAAAGTTGAGGAAGCAAAAACAATTGTTGTAGGTTGAATTGTGTCTCCCTAAAATTCATGTTGAAGTCCTAACCCCTAGTACCTCAGAAAGTGACCTTATGTGGAAATAGGGTCATTGCAAGTGTAATTAGCTAAGATGAGGTCACACTGGAGCAGAGTGGGTGTGTCAGCCAATACAATTGGTATTCTTATAAAAGGGGGTATTTGGAGACATCATGTGCACAGAGAGGATGCCATGCAAAATTGAAGTTATGCTGCCATAAGCCAAGGAGCCACCAGAAGCTAGGAGAAAGGCCCAGAATGATCCTTCCCTAGTGCCTTCAGAAAAAGCATGCGCTGCCTACACCTTGATCCTGGATTTCTAACATCCAGAACTATGAGACAATAGATTTCTGTTGTTTAAGCCACTCAGTTTGTGGTACCCTGTTATGACAGCCTTATAAAACTAATATTATACAACAATGTGGCAATGGTCAACCTGTGCTGATCTTTAATAGAATCTTCCTGGAAGGGTGCTGGTTTGATGGAGCTAAAAAGTGTGCACAGGCCAATCCAAACGTCTAGAATGAGACTGGCATATACATATGTATGCACACACACACGCACACACACACACACACACACATATATATTTTGAGACAGAGTCTCACTCTGTTGTCCCAGCTAGAGTGCCGTGGCAATAGCCTAGCTCACAGCAACCTTAAACTCCTGGGCTCAAGTGTACCTCCTGCCTCAGCCTTCCGAGTATCTGGGACTACAGGCGCACCAAGATGCCCAACTAATTTTTCTATTTTTAGGAGAGACCAGGGTCTTGCTCTTGCTCAAGCTAGTCTTGAACTCCTGAGCTCAAGCTATCCTCCCACCTTGGCCTCCCAGAGTGCTAGGATTACAGGTGTGAGCCACTGTGCCTGACCAAGACCAGTATATATTGATAATAGACATATACATATAAGGACATAAATAAACATACATTGTAACAATTTCTGAGTAATTCCATGAAAATATTTGATTGCTGAGCCTACTTGCTGTGGTACTTAACCCAAATGATAAAGACTGTGGTTACTATTGGTCTTCTTAAATGTCAAAGGATCTGTATCTCCAGGTAGTACAGCAATCCCAAGAGCTAAGCACTCCAGGCCACCTCCTTTTAATATAATTCCATTCAACCAACATTTATTAACCTGACCAAGTGCCAAGAATTCTAAGCAATGGCAGCAGAAAAAAGCAAAGCATCAGGCACAGCCCCTTCCCTGAAGTAGCTTGTTGCATAGTAACTAATAAGGAGGGCTGAATTCTGGAGTAATTTCAATTATTAACCTACAGGGAATTCCATCCACTTACACCCAGAACTGTTCGAGACTCTTTTAGTTACAGGTGATGGAAACAAAACTCAAGCTGGTTACAACAAACATACAAATAAAACCCTGGGTATTTCAAAAACGAAAATATGATTTCAGTTAGTGTATTAGTCAGGGTTTTCCAGAGAAACAGAATCAGTAGGAGAGAGCCAGGGAGGGAGAGAGAAAGATTGGGAGATGAGAAGGGAGGGAGAGAAGGAAAAAGAGAGAGAGGGAAAGAAAGATTTAAGAAACCTGCTCAGGTGATTATGGGGGCAATTTGTAGGGCAGACTGGCAGGCTAGAAATTCAGGTAAAAGTTGATATGGTCTTGAGTCCAAATTTTGCAGGGTAGCTGGCTGGAAACTTAGACAGTGTTTCTATATTGCAGTTTGGAGGAGAATTCCTTCTTCCAGAAACCTCAGTCTTTGCGCTTAAGGCCTTCAATAGATTGGATGAGGCCCACCTACATTATGGACGGTAATATGCTTCACCCCAAATCTACTGATTTAAATGTTAACCATATCTTTAAAAAGTACCTTCACAGCAACATCTTAACTGGTGTTTCACCAAACAACTGGACACCCTGGCCTGTGCAAGCTGATGCATAGAATTAACCACCACAGGGAGAGTGAAATTCAGGGAGTGCCCTAAAGTCATCAGGGACGTACCTCAACCCATCTTTCTACTCTGCTTCTTCCTTGGTGAAGGCTTGGACTGACCCATCTTTGGGTACATGCCCAAGCCTGAACCAATCATTGTGGCTAAGAGAGTGTCATTTTCTGGCTGGGGCAGAAAATGGGCAGAGAGGCTCTTGTGTTAGAAGAAGCGATGTTGGGCAGCAAAAATCAAGAGCTGTTCCTTAGAAGGAGCCCACCAACCAGAGGTAAGGGGCAGGGGAGTGCAGTTTTGAAAGAAATGAAAACATTTTTTGCAAAACCAGTCCTTGGGCCCTCAAAGGGGGGAAGGAAAAGGGAGAAACCATCTGGAAGAAATGAAGACTTTTTGCTGGAATGTTGTATATATTTCTGCCGCTGGAGGTAGACAGCTACATCAGTGGTCACTAGAGACCATATGTAACCTATGAGTTTATATCCATTAGCCTTGTTTTAAATTATTAAAAACGTTTGAATCTCATGAATTTTTTTTTTTGAGGAAAATTCAGTTTTTCTCATTGATTTAAAGTCAGTAATTTCTGTTCTTCTGAACACAGAATTGCTTTTAATTATAAATGCATGACATTTAAAATTATTTAAATACAAATATTTTTACACCAAGGGGTGTGGAATGTGGGGTGTGGGATGTGGGGATGGAAGCAATGAATTTTTTTTCCTGTGCAAAAACCCTGCTGGAAAAATATTTTCCCTTAGTCATCGTTCTGAAAATCATCCCTCTTAGGGATGCTTGTTATTTAAAATTAAATGGAATTGGCATTTGGAGATTTTTGAATAATTTAGCTGGACTTGTTTCAATGATTATGTAATGGCTGCAAATGGGTCAAGGCCCTAGTCATTTAGGGGAATTAATAAATGTATTTGTTTATGTGGCCATTGTTCATCTTCCCCCACCCCCTTCTTCTCCTTCCACCCCCATGGCTATCTCCACTTCTCTGGAAGCTCCTGGAGGGCAGGGGCTACCTTTTATTCACCTTCCTCCCCAGTATGGTGTCTGGCATCTAGAGTACAATGCATTGGTGTGTGCTGAATTGCACTGAACTTTGATGCCTGGGGAGCTCCAGCATTCAGGAAGGTAGAGAGTGCTATGATAGTTCTGTAAATCTCCGAGAACAAAGCTCCTTTAGAACAAAGTCAACAACTTTTACAACAACAACAGCTTCACAAATTTCTAGACTCACAGCTGCCATTGTTGGCAGCCACGTACAAGAATCTTACATGCAGCTAATGTATGTCAAATATTGGAAACAAACTCCGGGCAAACTCTGAAGTGTGTTTTCTGTGTCCTCACTCTTCACCTTTTTCCTTTTTTAAATAATCCTCTCAATCGTCCATCTGTTTTCAATGTTCAAATCTCCCCTTCCCTTTTCATTCCTTCCTCTTATCAAAATAGGAAAGGACCTCATTTGAATCATTTTTACTTAATCAACTGATTATAATTTAGAATTAATTTCATTTACATTTTTCTCGATTATAAAATGAAAGAATATGTCACACCTGAAAGGAAATCCAGGTATGAATAGGCAGATAGGGATAGTCTGTCTGTCCAGTCTAGAGGTGCCTCCTTCCTTTATTCTTTCTTTCTTGGGGAGTGAGTGGGAAACAGGCATGGATAAGGTTACCCTGAAGACCAACCCTAACAGTACAATGATTTTAATCCTTTGAAGGTGACTTGAAGGGATAAAATAGAAAAGGTGGTATGGGTTTTTTCCTACCCCAAACACCTGCTTCTGGGACCAGAAGATCCCTGTCTTTGGGGACGATAAGTCCACCTTGCCTTACCCAGACACTTCAGGCAAATAGTCTCTTCCTTTGCCTTTTTCTTTCTTCTGAACACAGCTCAGTCCCCTCCCTCCACTTTAACCCAACACTTTCCATCCATGTGCTTAAACAGAAAAAACTACAATGTGCCAACTCAGCCCAGTGCTGTTAGTAGTTTGCATACATCGTTGCTAATCTGAATACAACCTGAAGATAGGTTAATATTGTTTCCATTTCACATGTAAGATTCAGAGAGGCTGGGTCACATCCTCAAAGTCACAGCACTAAGTGGCCATATCAAGGAGCTTGGGTCTCTTCAGCTCCTAAGCTCATGTCCACTGAACCTGCCTCCCAGGTGTGTTTTAATGTCTTCTGGCAGTCTGGCCTTCATTTTTTAAAAAAATGGTAATATTATTATTCTACTCTCTCCCTAACCTGACCTCTTGGATCACATCATCATACTTACTATATTATTTCTGCCTCTACAAGAATGTGCCCTGGGCACTTTACATCCCATGTGATCAACATTGAATATAAAACTGCTTCTATGTTCTCAGTTTTTGTTAATTCAATTAAGTCACTTAGTTGCTTAAACTAGAAACCTGGGACTTTTGGCTTTTCCCTTTTGCTCACTCTCCTTGTTCAATTGGTCACCAAGTTCTACAGATTCTTTCTCGTACATACATATACACAAACATATATATATCCACGTACATATACACATATACAGTGTAGATATCCCTGGACTCTCATTTTTCATTTTGTGAGAGTCCTAAACTGTTCTCTTATTAAAACCTCCATGTTGCCATCAAAACATTTTTTTCTAAAATACACATTTAAGTATGTCATTCTCTTGTTTATAAGAATCAGGTCTTACTTCCTTAGCATGGCATAGAAGATCCCCCCCAATCTGTCCCCATCCCCACCCCACTGTTCCCTGCCATGACCCTGACTCCCTGGCTGGTTCCTAACCTACCATGTCCTTTAAGTTGCTTTTGCAACTGCTAAACTTTCATTTTCTTGTTCCTTGTGGCCATCTTCTATTCAAATATCAAGGCTAAGTTCAAATGTCAGTTCTGCTGTAAAACTCTCCCTGATTTCTCTGTTAGCTTCTCTGTACTTCCACAGCTCTGAATACACACCTTGATTATAAGAATACACACCATTGTACTTGGAGTGTCTGTCAACAGTGGCCCCATTAGAGTGCAAACTCCTTAGGGGCAAAGATCTAGTGTTATCTGTACTTGGACCTCAGACATCTTGCACTGTTTCTGGCACACCATAGATCTTCAGTGCATACTGTTGGGTTGAATTTAATTGAAGTGTATCTGAGGAACAAGAGTTTCATAGTGTCACCTCCCAGTCTTGTGATTAGATACCTACTCAAATTTAAGGTGAGGCCTGACCAAAATAGGGAAGATTGCAAAGTTTGTCTTTTCTGCCTGTGTCTTCGTGTGTTGTTTTTTTGTTTTTTTAACTTGCTTTTTCCTAGCCCTTTTCCTACAGCCCCGCTCCTGTTAGACTTCCAGTGACCATCTACATTTTTGCTCTGTCCCTTTCCCCAAATCAGGAAGGCTCTGGAAGCCTCACTTGTATACCAGCTGACACTCCCAGCTCTGCTGCACACTAGCTGTGATCCTGGGTAAGTTCTTCACCTGTCCAAAATTATTTTCTCACTTCTGACATGGAGATTGTAATATCTGCATCATCCTAGGGTTGCTGCGGGGATTCAACAAGAAACTCAACACATTAGCACAATCCCAGGCACATAATAATGGCTCAGTTAATGTTTTTAAAAAACTGTCCCCTTTTAAAAACTGGTATGCTAATTCTTCCCAACGCATTTACTTTAAAAATTGCTATTTAATTGTGGAATGAATGATCTCTTATTAAGAAACTGATTTGTTCAACTAATATCTATTGACTGGCTTCCTACCTTGTACTGGGAATGCAAGGAGGAAGACTCAGTCCTGGCACTGGGAAGTGTGCAGATCCACAGAATCCTCAGTACAGGGGCTGACACGTGAAGCTTTCCCAGAGTTGAGAGCAGAGGTACCTAGCATAGCCCATGAGGGATGCTGGAGGCAAGTTTCCCAAGAAGGAGTCCACTAGGGCTGCAATCAGGGGAGGACATGAGCAAAGGGACAAAAGTCAGAATTTGATGGGAGAGAAGTGACAAGTCATTTCATTCAGCTATAGTGTGGGTGTTGTGTAGGAGAGAGTCAGAAAGATGAGGCTAGGAAGATAAGCAGGTGACCAAATCTCAGGGGCAACAGCAAGTGGGTGGGGAAGGGGTGGGCTAGGGTTCTTTTAGCCCAGGAAATCTCAACTGTGTTTGCCTATTGGTATCACCAAGAGCTTTCAAAAATACCAAAGCCAAGGCCTCTGGTCAATTACATATGATTCAGTATGGATGGAACTGAAGTATCATTTTTTTTAAAGCTTCCAAAGTGATTCTAAGATGCAGCCAAGAGTGAGAACTGCTATTATCTAGCTGGTGAATCACACCACCCGAGACCAGGGTGTGAAGGTAACTCAGAATGGAGAGGAAACTTAAAGCACATCTGATCCTACCCCTGTATGTTTTAAATTAATCAATTGGTTTTTTATTGTGGTAAAATAAACCAAAATATAAAATTTACCATTTTAACTATTTTTAAGTGTATAATTCAGTGGCATTAAGTACACTCACTTGTTGTCCAACCATCACCTCTATCCATTTCCAGAACTTTTCATCATCCCAAACTGAAACTCTGTACCCATTAAACACTGATTTCCCATTCCTCCCTCCCCCCAGCCCCTGTGAGCATCCTTCTTCTTTCTGTCTCTATGGATTTGACTATTTTGGGTCCCTTATACAGGTGGAATCGCAAAGTATTTGTCCTTTTGTGACAGGCTTATTTCACTTAGCATAATGTCATTAAGGTTCATCAATGTTGTAGCATGTGTCAAAATTTCCTTCCTTTTAAAGGCTGAACAATATTCCACTTTGTCTATATACCATATTTTGTTTAACTATTCATCTGTCAATGGACATTTGATTTGTTCCCACCTTTTGGCTATAGTGAACAATTCTGCTGTCAAATTGGTATACAAATATATGTTTGAGTCACTGTTTTAAATTCTTTTGGGTATGTGTACCTAGAAGTGGAATTGCTGGATCATACAATAATTGTATTCTAATTTTGGGGGGCATTTTCATTCTGTTTTCTACAGTGGCTGCACCATTTTACATTCCCACCAGCAGTGCACAAGAGTTCCAATTTCTCTAAATCCCCACCAACACTTGTTATTTTCTGTTTTTGTTTTGTTTTTATAATGGCCATCCTAATGAGTGTGAAGTGGTATCTCATTGTGGTTTTGATTTCCATTTCCCTAATGATCAGTGTAGTTGAGCATCTTTTTATGTGTTTACTGCCATCTGTGTATCTTCTTTAGAGAAATGCCTATTAAAGTCCTTTGCCCATTTTTAAATCGGGTTATTTGGTTTTTTTGTTGTCGAGTCATAGGAGTTCTTCATATATTCTAGATATTAACCCATATCAGATATATGGCTTGCAAATATCTTCTCCCATTCCATGGGTTGCCTTTTCATTCTGTTGATAATGTTCTTTGATACACAAAGGTTTTTCATTTTGAAGTCCAATTTATCTATTTTTCTTTTGTTGCTTGTGCTTTTGATATCATAATCTCTGTATTTTATACATGTGCACACTCACTCCCCCAGGTTGGGCTCCCTTCGGAAACAGACTCTGAGATGGAGATTGGTATACAGTAGTCCCCCCTTTATTTTCAGCTTTATTTTCTGCAGTTTCAGTCACCTGTGGTCAAGTGTAGTCTGGAAATATTAAATGGAAAATTCCAGAAATAAACAACACATGAGTTTTAAATTGCATGCCATTCTGAGTAGTGTGATGAAATCTCAAGCCATCCTGCTCCATTCTGCCTGGGACATGAATCATCCTTTTGTCCGGGGTATCCACACTGTCTACATTCCCTGCCTGTTAGCCGCTTAGTAGCCATCTCCATTATCAGATTGACTATCATGGTATCATAGTGCCTGTGAGTAGTGGTGCTGGCACTTTGAATATGCCAAAGAGAAGCTGTAAAGATCTTCCTTTAAGTGAAAAGGTAAAAGTTCTGAACTTAGAGGGAAAGAAAAAAAATTGTGTGCTGAGATTGCTAAGATCTACAATAAGAACAAATCTTCTATCCATGAAGTTGTTAAGAAGGAAAAAGAAATTTATTCTAGTTTTGCTCTTGCACCTAAAACTGCAAGAGTTACAGCCACAGTCTATGATAAGTGCTTAGTTATGATGGAAAAGTCATTAAATTTGTGGGTGGATGACATGAACAGAAACATGTTCCGACTAGCAACGTGTTGCACCAGAAAGCATTGAGCCCGTACAAAGATTTTAGCAAAGGATCCCTGGACATGGGTGACACCAAGCCATTTCATGCCAGTGAGAATTGGTTACACAGATTCAGAAAAAGGTTTGAACTGAAAAATATAAAAATTACTGGAAAGGCTGCATCTGCCAATGAAGTTGCTGCCACATGAGTATAGTACAGTAAGATATTTTGAGAGAGAGAGACCACATTCATGTAAATTTTATTACAGCATATTGTTATAATTGTACTATTTTATTATAAATTATTATTGTTAATCTCTTACTGTGCCTAATTTATAACAAACTTTATCACAGGTATGAATGTATAGGACAAAAACATAGTACATATAGGGTTCTGGTACTGTCTGTGGTTTCAGGCATCTACGGGGGGTGTTGGAAGGCATCCCCTGTGGATAAGGGGGGACCACTGCACAGAGGGTGTTAGGGAGCGTTCCCGGCATCACCACCTGTGGGAGGGAAGGGAAGGAAGCATGGGCAGAGGGAGAAGTTGGGCTGTGACGAAGTCTCAGAGAAAGCCTCAGCTGACCCCCATGGAGAAATCTGAAGCTTAGATGGATGTCCCTTCTGGGGGTGAAGGGGAAGGCCTTTATATTTGACTAGTCATTGGATACAGGGTGCCACAAAAAGGGAGTGTGACCAAAAGCAAAGCAACTCTCTTTAGCTCAGGCAATTCCAAAAAGGGCTGACAGGTGAGGGCTGTCAGCTAGTAGCACTCCTGGCATCTGGAGGGAATAAGGTTTGTATTCCTGAAAGGGGATCTGGGTGACACATCACATCATCCATCACAGTTCCAAAGAGGTCTCCTGCACAAGAGGAAAACAAAGTAACTCTTTTCTCCTATTATACTTTCAACACAGAACACTTTCAGTCACCAAAATGTGTGTGTAGTTTTTTCCACATTGACCAATTCTCCAACACCATCTGGGTGTCCTACCATTTAATTCAATTCTGACATTGAGTCAGTAAAGATCCTATAGGTTAAGAGCTCAGTCCCACAAGACTTCCCCCTGCTTCAGACGCCAATCACAAGCCCCAGATTGTCACCTGTGCTTCTGACCAACCAGTTATAAATCAAGAGTTCCCACACACTCTTCTCAGGTGTGATCATTTGCTAGAATAGCTCACAGAACTTAGGGAAAATTGCACTTATGCTTACCAGTGTACCAGGTTAACACTTCATTTACCAACTTATTATAAAGTATATTGCAAAGGATACAGATGAACACCCAGATGAAAGAGATGAGTAGGGCAAGCCTTGGAAGAGGTGCTGGTGTGCCACCTGCCAGGCACCTCCACGTGTTCAGCAACCTGGAGGCTTCCTGAACCGTGTCCCTTGGGGTTTTTATGGAGGCTTCATTACATAGGCATGAGTGATCAAATCACTGCCCATTAGTGATTAACTCAACCCTCAGCCCCTGTCTTCTACCTTCTCTGGAGATCAGGGGATGGGGAGGAAAGTTCCAACCCTCTAATCACAAGGTTGGTTCAGTGACGACCAGTTTCCATCCTGAAGCCACTCAGGACCCCTTAGGCACCAGTCATCTCATTAACACACAAAAAGGCACTAATTGCTTTGGAGATTTCAAAGGCTTTAGGAATTGTGTACCAAGAAACAGGACAGAGACCAAATGTATATTTCTTGTTATGTCATATCTCCTCTCACTTGCTTTGGTCTCCTGGGGCTGGGACGCCACTGGTACTTTAATATAATGTAGAGAGGGATCTAAGGTCTCCGGGAATCCCCAGCCTATTCTTGCCAGGTCCACTCCCTTCCTTCTCTCCTCTTTCATTTCTCCTTCCTGGTCTCTCTCTTCCCCACAACATGGTAATGTTGCTGCTGCCCTTCTATTGAAATCTGCAGTTTAATTTCACACCCCAGAGTTCTTACAACTGCAAGACTTGCACCACTAGAGACACAGGGGGTTGGAATAGGGGCAGAAAGCAGCTGCTCAAATCCTCAAGTATGGCGTGAGGGCAGAGCCCACGGATGTTGGGATAAAACACTTAAGACGCAGAGAACCCTGGCCCCGCAGCATGGGTTTGGGTATGAGGGGCAGATCCTGAATAACATAAGCACGTAGATGATGAGAAAGTTAAGAAAAAAAGGATGATGGGGATGATGGTTAAATGGTACTTAGCGTTAAGGACATAATGAACACTGACTTTGGTTTTAGATGTTGAAGAAATGATAAAATAAGAAGAAAAAATATTGAGTTAATATTTTTGTAATTATGATGCAGTGTAAGTCTGTATATTAAAAATGTATTAAAACTTTTGTATTAAATGTGTTAATGCAAAATTTTCTCAAGTTGTATTTGGTTAGAACAGTAAACTCTTCCATAACAAACACTGAGCTTCATAAATTGTGCCTCACACAGCATAGAGATCTCACAACCCCAAAACATTGGAGGGAATGCTCATTGCAATGTATCCTCTTTTAAATAGAAGAAAACTATACTTTTGGATCCCTCTCGACCTCCCTTGGAGCTCACAGATACCTGCTGAGATTCTAATCCTAAACTCTGAAGACTTGTTTCTCATCAAAATTTTTCCTTATAATCTTATTGATATACTGTAACCATGTTTTGTGACAGTTTTTCCTAAAAATGTTTCCCCCCAAAATTGGATGTTTGAAATATTGAATTTATTTTCCTAAAAAAATAAAATATTTAAAACAATTGGACTTAGGAACATTTCCATTCCCAGCCCACTGCAGCTTTAGTTCAAGTCCACTCCCCAAAGCTCTTCCCAAGGCCTTGGTGTCATCTAAAGTGAGGCTGTATTTTCTTTTTGGGAGAAGTATTCCTGAAAAAGTATCATCTTTTTGGAAATGGTTTAGGACAATCTAGAAGAGGAAGAAAAGGTAGATTTTGTATTCTTCTTTTCCCTTTCTACTCTCATTATTTTAGGAATACCAGAATTTCGCCTTGCCCCTACCCTACCACTTCCCACTCCTATCTCTGCCCCCAAATTAAACATTCCCTTTTTCAGAGAGATTAGGAATACTCCCCAGATTAAACAGCACCTCACCTGCACAGAATTTCCATTAGACCCTGATTTAATTTCTGAGTGTCATTTTCATTTCTTGTTCTGACCCTATTTATATTCTCTACATCTCCAGACATTTCTCTGGGGAAATTTACTGAGAATAAACCCACAAATGCAAATTCTCTGGAAAATAACAAGATTATATTTAAAAAAAGAAAACAAGTTTTGATATTTCTTTTAGGCCACAGCTTCATGTCTCTTAGGACATCCATGTGGGAATTGAACTTTCTTTGGTTGCAGTTGTCTTCTTTATTCTCATCACCACGATTATCGCTATTCAGTATTTAGGCACATTTTTATGATTTAATCTTGGAAATGGTTTTTAGAGTTTCGTGATCGCTTCCTTAATTGTTTTCATTTACTGCCCATTCTTTAAACTGCCTGAATATTAGGACTTGAATTTTATTATCAAGCAGCTAAAAGGAAAACCCCTCTGCTAGCATTCTAGTGGGGGCCACAGGACAGGCCTCTGAGGATACAATGTGTCATCACAGAGCTGGCTCAGGGGCCCAAGACCTGAGCAGTTTCTCCACTTTAGCTTACAATTTATCAGTGTGATGACTCACCAAGGCCTTAACAAAATCAGCCTGCCATTTGACTGTTCTGTCTCATTGTTTGTTTAGTGCAGGCCAAGTTACAAATGAAGTCTTATCTCCCTTTGTCTATCAGTTCTTCCACTTTGCCAGGTGTTCTAGGGCCAGCAGTTGCCAACCTTTTTGGCACCAGGGACTGGTTTCATGGAAGACAATTTTTCCACTAGAGGAGAGGGGGAAATGGGGGAAAAGCTCAGGTGGTGATGCATGGCCAGGTTCTTAACAGGCCCTCAACTGATACCGGGCAGTGGCCCCAGGGGTTGGGGACTGCAGTTCTAGGCAGTTCCTTACTTCTTACCATCAGTTTCTAAAAGTTCCTGGATTCTCCAGGCCAGCATAGAGTGCTAAAATGCATTTCTCACAGGGATCAATGAAACTTTATGAGAAACACCCAACTCCCTGATATAGTTTGGATATTTGTCCCCTTCAATCTTGTGTTGAAATCTGATCTCCAATGTTGAAAGGTGGGGCCTGGAGGGAGATGTTTAGGCCATGGGGGTGGATCCCTCATGATAGGCTTGGTGCCCTTGGTCTATTAGTTACCAAGAGATCTGATTATTAAAAAGATCCTGGCACCTCCTTCCCTCTCTCTTGCTCCCTCTCTTTCCATGTGATACATCAGCTCCCCTCTGCCTTCTGCCATGAATGGAAGCTTCCTGAGGCTCTCACCAGAAGCAGATGCTGACACCACGCTCGTATACAGCCTGCAGAGCCAAGAGGCAAAATTTTTTCCTTATAAATTACTCCACTTCAGGTATTCCTTTGTAGCAACAAAAATGAACAAATACACTCCCTGACTAAGACCTGGAAAAGGTATAATGATTTTGTGCATTTTCATGTATCTGAATCCCTTCTGCTTCTCCCATCCCTCTTCCCCTCCCTTCCACCATGCAGAAATTATTAGCAAGGGATAAATGATGTCATCTTTGGACAAAGGAGATAATTCGCAGTTACCTACCTCTTAACTTACTCTGTGATTGGGTTTATAGTTTCCTCTGAAAAGAAAGAGGATTCTTTGCTCTTTTGAAGTTATTTTTTAACCCTATAATTCTTGCCTAAAATGTTGGAGTTGGTGAAATGGAGATAAGCAAAGGATGATCTCTCTTCTATCAGAGACAGCAAAGCTAGTTCTCAATTCAAAGAACAGAATTAGGCTTCTATTAAGACTCATAGCAACCTGTTTGTCACTTGGCTCTATAAATTCTTTAAAAATGAACTTTAAAGATTAAAAAAAAATGTGGTTTGCTTTTCAGACTGTGACTGTCATACACAAATAATGCATGGTTGAACAGAGTTGAACTGGGATGTGTGCAGGGTCATTCCAAAAAATAGGAGGCATGGTTTTTTATTCTGCCATCTAAGGGAGAGGTTCTTGGGGCAGCCAGTGGCAGTACTTCTTGATTTCTAGACATTACATACAGCTAAAGCCAAAGTGCTAAAAATTGAGAATGAAAGATAAATACGGGCCACTGGGAAAAATGGCAAGCTGACAGGCAACAGGAAGTTGGAAAATACTCACCAAAGCCATTCAATTCTGCCACACTGTGTTTTCCTTGGTTGGGATAGTTTTTAACTAGTTGGCCAGTCCTGCATTGGCTCCTGAGTCTCAGCTTCTTAAAGGTACCACTTAGCCCCTGGTAGCACTTACTCTGTAAATTGATGCTGCATCAGCATTAGCATCAAATCAGCAATTCTTTCTTCCAGGATGCAGACCAAGTTCTCATTTGCCAGGTCTCCTGAGAACTAAACTCTCCATTGAATTTGATAACGTCTTTTCCTCTTAGAAGTTTGTTGAGATGGTTTTCTGAAATTGACACCTTTACTGACTTCCTGCAGCTATTTTATATAATATGCATGGCATATGTACTATCAAAATTCATGCGCAAATGTACTACATCCTACAAGCATAAGGATAGAATGAAAAGAAGCTATTATATTCCCCCACCGCAATCAGTTCTTTGCTCTCATATGGGGGAGATAAGGGAGAGTGCTTGAGGGATAGGAAAAGAGAAAGAGAAAAGTTCCCTCTTGCAACATCCCTCCTTTTCCAGGAAAAAATCAAACCTGTCTCTGTCTCTAGTGGGCATTGTTTCCATACTTTATTACAAATAATGAAGAGAATATAAAGTCCCAAATGACTTTCAGATTCATTTGTTTTAACAATTCAGCCCTGCCCACCAATGGCATTTAAAGAGAGCTATATAGAGGAACTTCCTTAACTGATAAAGGTCATCTTAAAAAAAAAAAAACACAAGTAGCACCATACACAATAGTGAAAGACCGGATGCTTTTCTTTTTCAGGAAAAAGAAAAATATGTCCACTCTTGCCAGTTTTATCCAATACTGTACTGGAGACTCTAGATAGGCAAGTAGGCACAACAACAATAAAAAAGGCATCCAGATTGAAGAGAAAAAAATAAAACTATATTTGAAGATGACATATTATATATAGAAAATCACAACAAATCCATTATAAAACTATTAGAACTAATTCAGAAAGATTGCAAGATAAAAGATCAATATACAAATACCAATGCACTTCTATACATTGGCAATGAACAGTGTGAAAATGAAATTAAACAATTGAACTTATAGTAGCATCAAAAGGATAAAACAGAAATAAATTTAACAAAATAAGTGACAGATTTGAACACTGAAAACTACAAAATATCATTGAAAGAAATTAAAGAAGATCTAAGTACAGCCATGTGATGCTTAATTACGGGGATATGTCCTGAGAAATGTGTCATTAGATGTAGATGATTTCATCATCATGCAAACATAACAAAAGTACACATCATGCGTACTTAAACAAGATGGTATAGCCTACTATACACCTAGGCTATGTGTTAGCCTATTGCTCCTAGGGTCCAAACCTGCACAGCATGTGACTGTACTGAATACTGTAGGCAATTGTAACATAGTGTTAAGTATTTATCTAAACATAGAAAATGAACAGTAAAAATACAGTATCATAATCTTATGGTACCATGGTTGTTTATGCGGTCCTTCATTGACGAAAATGTCATTGTATGGCACATGACTGTAAATGGAAAGGCACCCCATGTTCATGGATTGAAAGACTTAATATTGTGAAGATGGTAATACTCCCCAAATTGACCTACAGATTCAATGCAATACATATTAAGATTCCAGATGACTTTTTTTGTAGAAACTATTTCAAAACTTACTAAAAAGCTACAGTAATCAAGACAGTGTGGTAGTGGCATAACGATAGACATATAGATCAATAGAATAGATTTGAGAGACCAGAAATAAACCTTCAAATTTATGGTCAACTAATATTCTACAAGGGAGCCAGTCAAGACAATTCAAGGGGAAGAGTAGTCTTTTTAACAAATAGTGCTGAAACTCCTAAATATTTGCATGCAAAAGAAAGAAGGTTGGATCCTGACCTTGCATCTTATAGAACAATTAACTCAAAATGAACTAAAGACCTAAATGTAAGAGTGAAAATTATAAAACTCTTAGAAGAAAACATTAGAGTAAATCTTTGTGACCTTGGATTGGGCAATGGTTTCTTAGAGATGACATCAAAGCACAAGCAACAACAACAAAAACTGAACATCATCCACATTAAAAACTTTTGTGCTTCCCTCAATAAAGTAAAAAGATAGACTACAAAATGGGACAAAATATTTGTAAACTGTATATCTAATAGTGAACTTATATCAGAATATATAAAGAATTCTTATATATCAAAAATAAAAAGAAAATAACCCAGTTTAAAATTGGGCAAAGACTTTTATTCAACATAGTACTGGAAGTTCTAGCCAGAGCAATTAGGCAAGAGAAAAAAACAAAGGGGATCCAAATTGGAAAGGAAGAAGTCAAATTATCTTGTTCACAGATGACATGATATGATATTTAGAAAAACCTAAAGACTCCTCCAAAAAAACTGTTAGTGCTGATAAACCAATTCAATAAAGTTGAAGGAAATAAAATCAACATATAAAAATCTGTAGCATTTATATATACCAACAGCAAACAATCTGAAAAAGAAATCAAGAAAGCAATCCCATTTATAATGTAAAATACCTAGGAGTAAATTTAACCATTGAAATGAAAGATCTCTACAATGAAAACTATAAAGCACTGATGAAAGAAATTGAAGAGGACACAAAAAAATGGAAAGATATTCCGTGCTCATGGAGTGGAAGAATTCCCACAGAAAGACAAATACCACATGTTCTCACTCATATGTGGGAGCTAAAAAAGGGGATCTCATGGAGGTAGAGAGTTGATTGGGGGTTACCAGAGGTGGGAAGGATAGAGGGGATGTGGAGATAAAGAGAGGTTGGTTAATGCATATACAAAAATATAGTTAGATAGAATAAGATCTAGTGTTTGATAGTACAGTAGGGTGAATATAGTTAACAATTTATTATATAGTTCAAAATAGCTAGAAAAGAACTGGAATGTTCCCAACATAAAGAAAAGATAAATGCTTGAGATGATGGATATCCCAATTACCCTGCTTTGATCATTACACATCATATGCATGTATCAAAATATCATATGTACCCCCCAAATATGTACAACTATTATGTATAAATTAAAAAATGGGCAAAGGACTTGAATAGAAATTTCTTCAAAGAAGATATACAAATGGCCAATAATGATGTGAAAAATACTCAACAGAATTAATCATTAAGGAAATGCAAACCAAACCATGAAATGGCACTTCACATCCATTAGAAAGGCTATCATCAAAAAGATGGACAATAACAAATGTTGACAAGGATGTGAAGAAATTTGAACTCTCATTCATTGTTGGTGAGAATGTAAAATGATACAGTCACTTTGAAAAACAGTTTGGCAGTTCTTAAAAAAGTTAGATATTGACTTAAAGATTGCTATGATATTAGCAATGCTAGTTCTAGCTGTACACCCAGGAGAACTGAAAACATGTCTACACAAAAACTTGTACAGTAATGTTCATAGCAACATGATTCATAGAGGCTAAATTGTGGAAACAACCCAAATGTCCATTAACTGATGAATGGACAAACAGTGTGGCATATCTGTACAACTGAATATTATTTGGCCATAAAACAAAATGAAGATGGATAGAACCTGAGAGAGTTGTGTGGAATGAAAGAATCTACTGTCCATATATATAAACTGTCCAAAAATAGGCAAATCCATAGAGACAGAAATTAGACTAGGGCTCCAGGGAAGAGGGGTAGGGATTGATTGCTACTGGGTATGAGGTTGCTTTTTGGGTGATGAAAATGTTCTGGTTAGTGTTGACGGTTACACAACATTGTGAATATACTAAAAACACAGAATTGCACAATTTGAAAAGGTGCACTTTTTGTATGTGAATTACACCTCAATAATGCTGTTATTTTAAAAGTGAAGAAGAAAAAAAAGAGCTATACAGAAATTATTCTATGATGGTTTAGGCCACCGTCATCCCTGGCTGGCTGCTTCAATGCTGTCAGGTATTTGCATTGATTAGCTTGTTTAGTTGTGCTTTTTTCTTTTTTTTTAAATGTTGAGGCTTCAATCCAAGTCATCTAGCCAAATAGATTCCCAAACATGTGTTTCTGACATATCTGATTCCATAGCCAAATGATCTGGATTCAGATAGGAAATCATGACCCAATTCATTTTAGTCATAAGTTAACAGACTGGGGAGAGACATAAATATGTTTCTTTTTCAAACACGGTGATTGTCTTAGTCCTTTTAGGCAGCTATAACAAAAATACTATAGACTGTGTGGCTTAAAAAAGATTTATTTCTCATAGTTCTGGAGGCTGGGAAGTCCAAGATCAAGGCACAGACAGATCTGATATCTGCGGTGGCCTGCTTACTAGTTCATAGTCAATGGTCTTCTCACTATGTCCTTAACATGGTGGAAAGGGGTGAGAGAGCTCTCTGGGGTCTTTTTTATAAGGGCACTAATCCCATTCATGAGGCTCTGCCCTCATGACCTAATCACCTCCCAAAGGCCCCACCTCCCAAAACCATCACATTGGGGGTGAGTATTTCAATATATGAATTTTGGGGGAGACACATTCAGTCTATAGCAGTGACATATAATTATTAAAATGATGATAGTTTTCCTTTAGTGCCAAGTTAATATCCTGAAAATAATAATTCATTTAAAAGTTAGAATGAATAACAAATGGAATGAAACACATACACAAATTTAAATGTACTCTGAGGAATGCCCTTTTATATAACCATATTAAGAATGTCAAAAAACAAACGAGAGAGAGAGAGAATGCTATACCTGTGGGAGTATAATGATTTTGGGTAGTTAAGCAGCACCCTTCTTTTGAATTGCTTACAGTGCTTTACAGCATCTACTTCAGCAATTGTCACAACACCCTTGTCCTTTGTAGGTGGCAGCCATTGTGCTAACAGTACAGTACAACTGTAGGTCAGACAACAAAGGGACACAGAGTTGTCACATGAACAGTCTAGAGCACAGGTAGGTGTGGAAACCAGATGGTCCACCTAATAATGCCTTATCCACATCTGATGGAAGTGGTATCTTCTTGGACTGATAACCTCTTGAACGAATAACAGTTTTGAGTTCCCGTTATTCTGGATTTTCCAAGTGTGTCTACCATATCTTAAACAGATGGGCAGTATTACACAATATGACTGTTTTTAATGGTAATAGGAATCACATGGCTAACACTTCCTGAAAAAAAGCTAGGTTAGATAGTGAAAATTGGACCTCAGCTTTTTAAAAAATATTATTTGGTTTCCTGTTTCATTTCCAGAAAATCAGAGGAATATCAAAAGTCTGTAAAGAGCATTTTGAGATGGACTGACATCTATATTTGTGATAAGTCATACAATTTGAAAATTTTAAAAGGACCTATAAGACAAGAAATGCTTACATGTTTTAGAGAGCAAAAATAGGCTAAGAGCACAGCCAGTTTGATCAATACAACATTATGGGCCTCAGTTTCTTCATTTGTAAAATAAAAGTTTGGACTAACTGGTAACTTAGGCCTCATCTAGCTATTTAATTAATTTGGTGATTATGATCTTTTCAAAGCTTGGGGAGGGGACATGCATGTAGGGACAACATTCATTTTATTTGCCAGTATATCTCCATGCATAGCACAGTGCCTGGCACGTAGCATGTGCTCAAAAATACTTTTTGAAAGAATGAATCTCATAGTATTCTGTTCTATATGATTTTTCTTTGACTGTATGGCACTACAAAGTCCAGTTTATCATAACCACCCCTCCCATGAATGTATTTGTTGTATTGGTAATGTTTTCATTTTTCCATATTTCTTTCATTCCTTATTTACTCTGACCACTCACAAAATGACATTAAACTTTGAAGATTTCCAAATACCTGTGGGGAGGGAATTTCTATAAGTGTTCACATGTTTCTTGATGAAATTTTTAAGAGTTATTTGTATCTGCAGTATTTTTGGCATTTAACAAATAACATTCATATTACATCAACACTTCATTGTTTTTCTTTGAAAGTTCTTTAAAAAAAAAAAAAAAAACATTTTCCCTGATTTTATTTCCCTCATCTCCATTAGTAACCAGCACTGATTCTATTCTTTTTATTGCCAATATTCCTCCGGAAAACTTAGAGATGGTCTATTTGTCCTTGATTTTTGCTTCCAAATATGTGTCACCAAAGAATGGGAACTTGTTATAGAATGCATGCGCTTTAGGGGCATCTGTCTCTGTCTTTAACTTTACAAAAATAAAATAATAAAGTTATGTGTTTCCTTCACACATTCGAAAGCCAGAAATAGATTCAGACGTACATCTCTCAATCTGCGTGCCAGGCTAAGGGGCGCGGGGCGCGGGGCAGGCGGCTCCGCCCTCGCACCGCTCCTGCTCCTCCTCCGCACCACCTCCCTGCGACTCGGGCCAGCGCGGCCAGCGGCCCCCCGTGGAGCCCCGCCAGCTGCTCCCTGGCAGCCGCACGCTCGCCTCTGGGGGAGTCGTGCCACTTCGTGTTTCTGGGTGTCATCAGAATCATAGAATCGCAGCGTTTTAGAGCTGAGTGACTTTGGACCGGCACCTTTGACACCACCGAATTTATGCAGATCTTTCACTCTGTTTTAGACTCGCAACACTTCACCATCTGGAAGGGCTTGGAGAGGGTGCTGAGACTAGCAGGCTGTCTGCTGTGTTATCCTGGGCACATTTAGTGACCTTCTGTTGAAGCACGGGGCAATAGGACGCGTTCTAGGTGCCCAGAGAGAGAGGCCTGAGGGAGGACACCTGTCTGATACTACTTCTTCACCCTTCAAGGAAGGAGACCTCCAGACGTCTGAGGATATGGAACGCAACAGCATGGCAGGGTTTAACTAGCAGTTTGTATGGTGCACGTTCTTCCTTTGAAAGTATAAAATCAATTCTGTAATGCCTGTTACTCCAGTCTCTGTTATCACACAAATGATTGAGTAAAGAGTATCTCCCAGCCTAAGCTGGGCTGATCAGAGCATCTCCAGGAATTTGGGATTGAGACAGAAATGCTCATCTCAGTCTGTCCTGGTTTCTCCCACTAGAAAGACGTGCATGGGGAGCTGTGGATGAGCAGTGTTTGGGGCTATGTGCCTCGAGTCAGTGAAAATGAGAGGGAAAGAAAAATAAATCTACAGTGAGAAACATAGAGGCGAGAAAGAGAGATAGAGCTTCCTGGCTTCCTAGAGGCTTCCTGGCTCTTGGCTCTCGTCCCTCAAGAGACTGGGCTGCTTCCTATCCCTGGCCTGAAGTTAGTTTCTCTTACATGCAACGAAAATTCTTTTCCTAAGACAAGGACTTCATAAGGTTTCTGACCACAAAACACAATTGTCATCTTTTTATCAACTTTAATTATCCAAAATCTCAGGGCTCTGAACTACAATGAAGAACCCAGAAGTAATCAAATCATATATCCAAATAGTGGAAGGTATGATTTTGGCCCAGAATGGTGCAAAGCTTCACTCCTAACTGTGCCTGACCCTGCTCATTATCGCCTCCGGAGAAAACAATAATTCACCAAGTATCTATCTAGCAGCTACTACATGCTCTGCACCAGGTCAAACACTGAAGTTTTGAAAGCCATCATGACACAGCCCCTGCCTCCTATGAGCTTTTAAACTAGTGGGGAAGTTAGACAAGTAGTGTATCATGTGAGGGGTCTTCAAAGAGTTCATAGAAAAGGCATATTATGAAAAAAACTATGCATGGATTTCAAAACTTTTTTGCACCAAAATAAACTTGTATCAACTTGTTATAACATGTCTGAACAGGATCTGGTTTGAGACACAAAGAAGGATAAGAAAGACATCAGTTTGAAAAGGGCCCCTTATCATAACAATGACTTCTGCTAAAGTTGAAGCAAGACAAGCATCAAATTTATGGGGCAGCTTGGGCGAAAGAAGGGTGAAATCGTTGATGCTTTATGAAAAGCTTATGGGCACAATGCCCCAGTGAAATCAGCAGTTTACAAACAGATAACTCGCTTTAAGAAGGGATGAAACAATGTTGAAGATGAAGCCTACAGCGGCCGACCATCCATATCAATTCTCAAGGAAAAAAATTGATCTTGTTCATGCCCTAATTGAAGAAGACCAATGATTAACAACACAAACAATAGACAACATCATAGCAGTCTTAATCGGTTCAGCTTATGCAATCCTGACTGAAAAATTAAAGTTGAGCAAACTTTCTACTCTGTGGGTTTGTTAAAACTGTTGTGCCTAGATCAGCTGCTGACAAGAGCAGAGCTTTCAATGGAAATTTTGAACAAGTGGGATCAAGATCCTGAAGCATGTCTTCAAAGAATTGTAACAGGAAATGAAACATGGCTTTACCAGTATGATCCTGAAGACACAGCACAATCAATGCCATGGCTACCAAGAGGTAGAAGTGGTCCAGTCAAACCAAAAGCAAACTGGACAAAAGCAAAGGTCATGGCAACAGTTTTGGGGGATGCTCAAGACATTTTGCTTGCTGACTTTCTGAAAAGCCAAAGAACAGTAATATCTGCTTATCATGAGAGTGTTTTGAGAAAGTTAGCCAAAGCTTTATCAGAAAAACACCCGGGAAATCTTCACCGGACAGTCCTTCTCCACCACAATGGTCCTGTTCACTCTTCTCATCAAAGAAGGGCAATTTTGTGAGAGTTTCGATGGGAAATCATTAGGCGTTCGTTCACCTTACAGTCCTGATTTGGCTCCTTCTGACTTCCTTTTGTTTTCTAATTTAAAAAATTTTTAAAGAGCACTCATTTTTCTTCAGTTAATAATGTAAAAAGACTGAATTGACCTGCTTAAATCCCCAGAACCCTCAGTTCTTTAGGGATGGACTAAATGGCTGGTATTGTCACTTACAAAAGTGTCTTGAACTTCATGGAGCTTATGTTGAGAAATAAAGTTGAAATTTTTTATTTTTATCTTTTAATTACATTTTTTCATGAACTTTTTGAACTGGTGAGTGAACTGTCTTCCTTAATGTCACTCTCAGTTTAAACTTCAGTGTTGTTTAAGACATAATAATACTACTTTGCAGATTTTATTTGTTTAATATTTCAAGAGGCCAAGCATGAGCGTCAGCTACAAAAATCTCAAGAATTTTAAAGATATGATGAGCTTAAACCCTTTTGAATATGCTGGATGAGAGTTGCAGAGTTCTAGATGAGGAAGAAACAGTGCCTTTCAAGACACACATCCAACCAGAAGAAGCAGATTAGAATACCGTGGGCCTATCAGACAACCTAACCTCATTCTGCTGGTTGTGTGAATGGGGTGTGTTGAATTTTTTTTTTTTCAGACAGAGTGTCACTTTGTTCCCCGGGCTAGAGTGAGTGCCGTGGCGTCAGCCTTGCTCACAGCAACCTCAAACTCCTGGGCTCAAGCGATCCTCCTGCCTCAGCCTCCCGAGTAGCTGGGACTACAGGCATGCGCCACCATGCCTGGCTAATTTTTTTTTTTCTATATATATTTTTAGTTGTCCAGATAATTTTTATTTCTATTTTTAGTAGAGACAGGGTCTCACTCAGGCTGGTCTCGAACTCCTGACCTCGAGCGATCCACCCACCTCGGCCTCCCAGAGGGCTAGGATTACAGGCGTGAGCCACTGGCCCAGCCGGATGTGTTGAATTTTTAACCAGCCTAAGTTGACAGTATAGCAAGTCCTTTCTGTCAAAGAAACAAAACTTACTTAGACACTGTCACAGACCAGTTATAAGATCAAGTGATTTTATAAGATTAATATGTACACATTTTAATATTTTTATTACTTTTATATTGATTATGTATCAAAGATCATATGTTGTGTTTTAAAGTTAATTTGGTATTCAGAATAGGACTTACAAAAGGAACTTTTATCTGATTATAAATTAGCACTTACTGATTTCAGAATATTTGGATAATATAGATAAATTGTGTATGACCTAATCCACAAAACTTTTTTATTGTTATAGTCATAAATTTTATTTTTATAATTAATTTCTCAGATCCTTACTTACCCTATCAGCAGAAATTCTAATATGGACTCTCCCCCGAATTGTCTAAAGACTCCAGGGGCTCACTCAGTCCCAAGGGTGACAAGGGTGAGTTGTTTCCAATGCCAAGTCTAGAGGGAAGTGGGAAGCTTGACCGTTTCACTAGTGCTCTCCTTCCTAACTGCCTCACTGGGCTCTCTGGAAGTGTGGTCCTGCGTGGGCCATGCTGTGGCAATGTACTTGCAGGATCTGGCCCCTGCCTGGCCATGGTGAGGTCTCAACCTGAGGCCCTACAGTTACAGGTCTCTAGGAGTCCCTCACACTCACTGAGAGTCATCATTTTCCCCTAATCCTCAGCACAGGGCCCAAATGGCTGGGTCCCAAGGAGCTTCTAGCTTAGACATGTGCTGTGCTTCCACCAAGAATGTCTAGGCCCTTAGGTTTATCCCAGGACATGAAATTTGGTTTTCCCATTCCTAATGATAATTTTATTTCAGGTCCTCATGACTCTTCTCTGATAATGGGCTTTGGCCAGGCTATGCTGATAAATCTTGAGAAGAGCACAGTAGAGTGTTTGTCCTTCCTTGCCTTTCCAGATGGTCAGAGCTCCGTATTCAGATTGTCTAACCATTTCATCAGAGATCATTTTTGTTTACCCTGGGCTTCAGAGAATGGCATAATACCAGAAGGATGGGTAAACTCTATACCTAACAATTCCATAACTAAGGGGGTAGCCTGGAGTGACAGGCTAAAAATAAAATCATCTTATTTCAATTAAAAAAATTATAATCAAATAGTAATATATGCCCATTGTAGAATATACAGAATATTACAAAGATGAAAATCAGAATCACCCATAATCCCATCCATAGATAACCTCTGTTAATGTTGTATAGAAGGATTCTTGCCATAATTTACCTTCTCACCTCCCTAATGCAATACCCTTACTTTTCCCTGACATGACAATTGGGAAGAGCTAATGCTCTCTGAGCACTCCATACTTTACTTCTCTGCCCATTGTATTTCCTTGTACTGCAATGCTTTCCTTACTGTTTTTGCCTGTTGAAATCTTTCAAGGCCCAGATCGAATGTCACCTCCCTCTTAAAAGTGTTCTGATCTCACCCTCTGGTGGAAGGTCCACCTACTCTGACCTGCCACAATCTGTACTTCTCTTGAGTCACTTATGTTATGCCCTTGAATTATACTAGTTTTTGCAGCAGTCTCAATCCCATGACTAAACTGCAAACTTTAGAGTAATTCCTACTTGACAGGAAGAATTTTATTAACCTTTTCATCCCCCATGTCAAACGATACAATGCCTTCCTTGCAAATAATATGTATTCAGCAAATATTTGTTGAAAGATAAATGTATGCACCAGCAATAGAAAGATGACATATCAGTTGAGTTAGCTTAGTCAAATTCTTTAACTTTATTAAAATAAAAATGATAAGATCAAGGGCCTATTACATGTAAGACTCCATGTATTTACTATTTCAAACTTTAACTTGTTTTTAAAAAGTTCAGATGCACAATAATTATAAAGAATAATTTAATAAATATCCATATACCCACCATCCATATTAATAAATAAAACGTTATGAACATAATTAAAGTCCTGTGAACACCATCCTAAACACATCTCTTTCCTTTTCTACCATAGTTAGCCAGATCCTGAACTGGGAGATTACTCTTTTGAAGCATTTATTTTTATTTTAACCATATTATACATGTATTTATAATGTTTGGTGAATTATTTAATAATATTCAATTCTGCTATAGAAAATAAGAGAAATAAATACATAGGGAGAAAAATGAAACTAAGACTCCAAGCAAGTAGCTTATGAGACAGACAAAATTCATAACATGTTAAATAATAAGTAACCTGTGAGGCATATTAGACATATACAGAGCATTTGTGCAATGAACATAATTAGAAAGGGATGGAAAGAACAAGAAATACCTAATAGTCATGATATACTAAATATACATGAGGCCCTGAGTCATCCAATTTTCATGATGCACTGAAGATACTTAAGGCATATGAAGCTGTTTGCAAGGTTTTAATTTGGCCATCCTTTGGCTCCTTGCATCCTCTACAAAACAAATGTAAATAAAACCCATGGCTGCTCCTGAGGCTACCCGGCCAGGCACACTTGTCAGCCAGACACACTTGCCCCTAAGACTGTAGAGCAAGTGTGTGTTTTGACCCCAAGCGCCTTCTGTGTGTTGGGCTGCTTTGCTCAAATCTCAACTCTGATTCTTGCAAACATACCCTTGGCCAGGAAGGCTGATATGTCAGAGAAAGAGAGAGGGAGAAAGGACTAAGAATTCAACTAGAGTCATCCTTCTACCCTGCCTACACCACACATTAACTGTGTTAAGCTATCCCATCTCCTTCACCTTGCTTCTTATAGTGTGTTTGGAATTGACTTAATGAGCCATGCGATTTGAGTGTCTTGTTTTGGTCCATGAGCCTTTCTGTGCTGTAATCTCTTGAACAGCTTGCCTGTTAGTGTACTTATAAGCTATCCTTACAGCAAGGTAATTTCTCATGCAACAATAGTATTTACAAGTTTTTAACCTGGATATAAATGTATTCTACACATTCATCTCCAACTTGATGTTTGATCAACTTGATCAACATCATATTTCTGAGATTCTCCCATGGGAGATATGTAGATCTATTTCATTCATTTTCACAGCTATATCCATTGTATGAATATTCACAACTTATCCATGAATTCTTCTGTTGATCTAATGTAAATTGTTTCCAATTTTTTACTATTGCAATCAGTGTTGCTGTGAATATTCTTTTACAACATCTCCTGGGCACAGAAAAGAGAACTGCTCTGTGAATATACCTAAGAGTGCAATTTCTGGGTCAAAGAGTCTGCACACATTTAACTTGACTAAACATTGCCAAATTGCTCTCCAAAGTGGTTGTACCAATTTATACTCTTACCAGAAATATATAAGTTCTTAGATTCTTAATCCTAGCCAACACTTTGTGTTGTCAGACTAAAACTTTTGCTGATCTGAAATGGATGCACTCTGCTCACAAAGAATAATCATGGCAATGGAAAAATCTTATGGCATTTCCTCAGCACTTCAATTACAAGGAAAAGGCCTGTGCAAATTTTGTGTCAGATTTTTGGACTTTCTCAGTCTCTGTATACAGCCAAGTAAGGTTTCCTCTTTCTATTTCCAACACTGTCAGCACCAAAGGAAAAACAACTTTGCAACAAAATTTGTCATATTTTTCCCATAAGGATTAGAGTTTGGAAGAATACCATGTTGGATGCTTTATGTCACAAAAATATCCCTCTGATTATACAGGGGCACAAGAATAAGAATTTAGCTGCATCCATGCAAATCAACCCTCACTAAGCATATGTTGTAAAGATGGTGGGTCAGTAGTAGAATAACTATTACTCACACGCTGAGAATGCACTCATTTAAAAAATTCTACAAAGTTGCTCCCTACCCTAGAATGTCTACTCCAGGGGCGCTTGGTCCATGTCTAAAACCTGACTATTAATGTGCTGGGGTCAAAAAGTTTCATATTTAAGTAAACTTCAAAAGAAAACACATCTCAAAAGCTATATATATTTAGTACTGGTAAGTCATTAGCACCTTATTGGTCACATCTCTTTCAAAGCACAATAGGAACAGGACACAGGACCCTCAAGTGGTAACAGGGTATCAGATGGAGGCCATTTTGACTTCTTCCTCTCCCTTTATCCAGCACAGACAAATCTTTGTTCTTAATATACACCTTAAATCTTTTGAATGGCTCCCCAACAGCCCTAACAGTGTTCTTGAAGTGTGGTCTTGGGGTCCCTTCTGGCTTCAGATCCCCTAAGGTAATTGTTTTAAAAACACAGATTCCTGAGTCCCAGCCCAGGCCTGCTCAATCAGTCTTTCTGAGGGCGAGACCCTGCAATCCATGTTTTCAACAAATAATGCTGCTTGATTTTTTTAAAAACTTTTTTAATAATTGAGAGGTATAGCATACAGTAAGAAAAATACAGAAAAATAAATGTGCAGTTCAATGCATTATAAAAAAGTGAACATCCATATAACCATGGCCCAGAACAAGAAAGCCTTGCCAGCACTTCAGAAGCTCCCTTGCTCCCCTTCCAATCACTTCTCTCTTCCCTTACTTGTATCTACTATTCCGATGTCTGACATTCCCAGCTTGATCCTTGCAATCACTGAAGGTGAGAACCACAGCTACAGGATGAAGTCCAGGCTGCTTAGCATGTCAGATGAGACCCCTGCATAACTTGGTCCCTGCACCTTCATCTTCTGTCTCTGCCCTCTTCACATCTCATTCTCAAGTCATTTGGAACCAGTTATGTTTCATTTTACAGTTATTTCCCTAAGTCAATGCTCATGCTCATAATGTTTCACTGCCTTCTGCCCTTCCTGAGTCTTTCTATTAAAGTCATCCTTCCAGACCTGCCCAATTGTTGCTTGCTTATAAGGCCTCCTGACTTTCACCCCTCTGCCCCTCCCAAGACAGAACCTTTGATCTTTCTTTGTGTGACTAAGAACATCTTATAATGTGCTCATTGACATGTCTATTCTCCTTTCGAGACCAGGAATTAGGGCAGAGATTTTTAAAAACAATTTTCTTGTGCATATAGGCTTAGTGTGTCTTAGCTGCTGCTTAATTGTTGAACAATCGAATAATTTCCAGGTATATACATCTTTGGAAAAGTAGCACACTGCAACCTTAACACCACCAGGATCAGATCACGTTCTTCCTTGTCAGGGAATAAACTCAAACATCAGTAGCACACTGGGTGCTTGAGAGGGAGGTGAAGGGGAAGGAAGGGGGAGGTGGGGAGCTAGCGATGTTGCCTGAAGGCCTGCAAGAGCCCACGGAGTAAGGAGCAATCTGATTTCTGGTAGCGCTGAGCTGCCCTTCTTTCTCAGAGAGGAGTCCCAGTTGTCAGCCCACTCTGCTGTGTGGGAAGCCTGGACTGTTCCAAATTTCTTTACAACGTCTTTTCCTGTGCTTGATTGTCCTCACACCGTCCATCTGCTTCTCTGCATGTCCATTCTTGCCTGGTGCTCAGAGGGTCTGGATCGTAAGCATCTGGGCAGCCTGCCATGGGACACTTCACAGCAATGTCAGTAGTCTCCAGGAAAATTAACCTCAACAGTTGGGCAAACTGAGAGATTGGAAGGACAGGAATGAGAAAAGTGGCTCAAAATCAATTGAAGTCAGAAAAGATACTGCAAGACAAAATTAAAATCTATCAAAAAGTAGTCAATAAATTCAAACTACTTCTAATGTACAAGTTTGAAACAGAGCTGTTGCTGGTGGTTTGGTGCCTGGATGGGAAGTGGGGGCAGCTTTGGGTTTGGAGCCAGCACTCCTGGGAGATGGTTTCTGAAATGAAGAAAAAGCTGAGCCTGAAAGTGTCAGTCTTGGAGAGAGTGGGCTCCACTCTTCTCCCCTAAAGAACCATAGCAGCCTGTGGATGGGTCTCAACCAGCACAACTGTACTGCACCTGGTGGGCCCAGTTTTCTGCAGCTAAACAGAGACAGCATGAAACGGGCATCAGAGACAGCCCAGATGCCAGTTCTGTCATTGTTTGGGTGTGGAAGCCCGGAGAATGTCACATTTTGAACTGCAAAAGCCCTGGGAAGACACAGGTCCCTGCAGTTGGAGGATCCTCAAGAAGAAGATACAAGTGGATACATGCTTGAATGATTTATCAGAAATGAAGAAAATGTATTTGTGATATCAGATTAACGCAGTTCAAGCAAGCAGTATGTGTGTGTGTGTGTGTGTGTGTGTGTATAAATCTATCTGACATCGTAGGCTCTCAAAGACATGTAGTTCTACAGGACAGATTATGTACTAAATGCTCAATATATATTTGCTGGATAAGCTCCTGATTTTTATTGACATCTTCAAACAAGTGGATGAACATAGTACAATTTTATTTCATTTTCATTTCATTTTAAATTGTTTTTGAAGCAGGATCTTTTTTCAAAGTAACATTTAAATGTTTTCTGATCTTCAAAACAATACATGTTTATTGTTGAAATTTCTAAAAACTGAAAGTATGAAGAAGAAAATAAAAATTATCTATGATACCCACCCAGAGATAACTATTGCTAACATTTAGTAAATTTCCTTCCACCTTTATTTAGGTAGAGAGATTATAGATTGTTCTGTTCTATTTTTACCTGTAATATTATTAACATATGAGCAGTTCCCATTATTATTACCTGAATATATTCTACCATATAGATATGATAAAACTTATTTAACCAATACATTATTTTTGATGTTTCTGTTTTTCAATTTTACAAATAATGTTGTGATAAATATTCTCCTTAAGTGTTTATAAACATAAGATAATATTCTAGAAGTGAATCTTTTGGATGAAATTATGTGAACACTCTGAAACTCTTGGTTCAATTTGCCAAACTGCCCTTCTCAATGTTTATCTTTTTACTAGCAATTAAGAGCCCCTAACCTCACTAACACCGGGATGATTTAGAACATTTTATTGAAGGAATATATTCTATAGTTGGAGAACTCTCTCTGCCACTATTAGAAATAGTTGTTACAGTAGGAAATGAAAAAATACAGCAATAGAGTCCTTAAACTTTTTGACTACCACATATTATTGCCAGTCCTGGGTAGGCTGATGAGTCAGGATGTCTAAGTCTGGGTAAGCACAACAACATAATTCAAACAGTTAAGATGTAACTTTGCAATTATACATGAACAGAACTATGTTTGATTTATCTTTTTTGCAGTAGTTTAAAAATCTCTTATTGTAAAATACATGCATTGTGCATTGTCCTTTCTAAGTGTCTGCTCCTAGAAGGTAGTCAGTGTTGAGTAATTTGTTGTGACAATTAGCCCGACTCATCAACATTCACACATTCAATTTCTTTGTAGCTGGTTGGGTGATAAGGCAACTCAGGAAAATATTTGAACAAGCATGATGAAAACACATGGTGTGGTGGGGTAGTTTTTGAACCTATTCTGTTTTTCTTTCCTTTTCCTGATACACACCTGTACCTTATACACATACTACCTCTCCCAATCTAACTAAAAAATAAGTGAAGAGAGAAGACTGACTACTGTTTGTTCCCTCTCCCTGCAGATCTGTCCCAGCTCCTCCTTCCTATCACTCCCATCTGTCACAGGCCAAGAGCAAGAATTTGTGGCTAGCTTGGGGGAGTTTATATGAGGATGATCTCTTCTCTGCCTCCTCTGCCTTTCTTTCTTCTTCTTCAGGTGAGTCATGTGCTTGGTACTTTTTCTTTGGTTTTCCACTTCTCCCAGAATAGTTATGTCCACTTTAATCAGTGTCTCGCAAACATATAGGTATCTTCTTTAATCTCCTTCCTCTCTCCCCACTTTCTTCCAATTCTTGCCCATTTATTTCAAGAAGGGCTCTCTTCCTTTACAAGCTCTCTTCCTACTTCCTTGAGACTTTTATGAATAAGAAAAAGTCCCACATCTTCTTGGCTGACAGGTCACACACCTTTGTCAAAGAAATAAAGAAATTCTCCATCCACCCTATGTGGAGTGCTTATAAGGGGTACTCCAGCTGCTGGGTCCCTTAGCTGCAGACGGTACACCTAGAAAAAGAGACAAGCTCAGAGACTGAGCTGGGAAAGTGAGAGACTTGATGTCGGTCTTAGCAAATGGGGAAAAGAAAGGAAAAGCCAAACATAGAAGTATGAGGAACAAGAAAGCTAAAATGAAGTGTGCAAATGGAAGATGGTTTGAATAAATTCCAGAGATGGTGAGCAGAGCATTTTTTACCTACTCTCCACCTTGGCTTGGGTAATTAGTCAAGAATTATTAATTGCCAGGAATTAGTTGACAGTGGCCTGTGTGATGGAGACCTAAAACAGTGTTACAGAACAGTAAACTATAGAAGTCCTGCACAGAGAAAAGGAAAGAGTTGGTAAGAGAAGACAGAGTAGCTGATTTGTAACCACTGTTGCCGAAGAGAAAGGATAGAGGAAAAAAAAAAAACACGGCTCTAATCCTCAAAAAATGTCCAGCAACTCTCTTTAGAAAGTCTTCAAAAATTTCCATTTACATTCTCTTTTGTCTTAAACACAAACTTTTAAAATAAAACCATAATTATTCTTCATTCAATTGACTGTTGTATTTACTGCCTAATATATTTTTTGATCTTTATAGCAATATATGGTATAAATTTCCTTATCTGTAGTAGGCAACTGAATTAGATGATTTCTAAAATCCCACCCAGTCTCCTAAAAGTCTATAATATAATATTTTCACTTGCATTTTATAAGCATTGGTAGCCCATCCAATCTGCAAACCTAATCATCTCATTCATTTCTACCAACAAGATTGCATTATAAGTTCAAAATAACCAACTTAAAAAGAAATAAATAATTGGAAACTAAATCAGTTGTATGTTGAATTTCTGCAAAGTATTTGAATATACTTTGAATACATAAAGGAGGTTGAACTAGGTGAACTCCATAATCCTTTTCACCTTAAAATTTTGTAGTATAGCCCGGGCGCAGTGGCTCACGCCTGTAATCCTAGCACTCTGGGAGGCCGAGGCGGGTGGATCGCTCAAGGTCAGAAGTTTGAGACCAGCCTGAGCAAGACCCCATCTCTACTAAAAAAAAAAAAAAATAGAAATAAAAATTATCTGGCCAACTAAAAATATATATAGAAAAAATTAGCTGGGCATGGTGGCGCATGCCTGTAGTCCCAGCTTCTTGGGAGGCTGAGGCAGTAGGATCGCTTAAGCCCAGGAGTTTGAGGTTGCTGTGAGCTAGGCTGATGCGAAGGCACTCACTCTAGCCTGGGCAACAAAGTGAGACTCTGTCTCAAAAAAAAAAAGAAAAACAAATTTTTGTAGTATAATAAAATGTAATGCTTAAAGATTTGCTTATTTTTTAGAAGAGTGTAAGGTTTTTTGGATTGGCCGGCGCCAGAGAAAGAAAGACTACTTGAGTTGAAAGGGATAAGTAAAGAGGCTTTATTGGGCGCTCCTGGGTGAGGGTAACGAGTCCCAAGAGAGAGACCCGGGTGAGATTTTCGGGTCCCGGGGGGGTAGGGGGGGTGGGGGAGAGACCTGAAAAGTCGCATCGCCCAGAAGTCTGAGTGGGTTTACATATGTTTTTAGGGCTGGGGGTAGGGGTTTCTTTGTCAGGAAGATTTATGGTGGGGGAGAGCAAGGAATTTTCCGTTGCAGTTTTAGGGCGGGTATTGAGAAATAGGAGGGGCTGGTGGTATGTGTGGACTCTAGGAACCGAGACTCTTATCAGGGTAACCATTCAGGTGTGGTCGTCCTTTAACTTAGCTGGGCCTTGCAGGCATTGTCCTTGGCAGGTCTCGTGGGCTTCTTCTTTTTCCATTAGGAAGGGGAGGGGTGCCCGCCACCAGCCTTACAAAGAGGAACTATCTTGAAATTATCAGTTATTGTATATTCCTATTGTCTTTAAGAAATTTGTTTATAATCTCCATATATTTAAAAATATTCAAATCTTCATACATTTAAAAATCTATTTTAATCTACAATATACTTCCAAAGTTTTAAATCTCATATTGCAAAATAAGGGAAATTTTAATTATATTTCTGGCAATATGAACACTGTATATGACTCAGTTAATTGCAAGGCCACCACCACATAGAGTGGAAAATTTGATAAGTATAGAATTGTTCTGAAGCAATAACAGGATAACACTAGGAGAGAATTATATTGTATCTCAGATCTTATAGGTCATACGCCATAAAATTATTCTTTCTCTCCTCTGAGAACATTTTAAATCTATTATACTTTCTTTTATTTTGAATCACTGAAGCATTTTAAAGAAATCTTTCTGAAAGTAATAAATTAATGCTCTTTCAGTGAAATTTTCACTCAAATGTCAGAACCACTACCACCTTTCTACATTTTTTTTTACTAAAAACTTTTTTTTAGTTTTATAATGTAGAAATGGTTTTTTTGTGGTCAAAAGAATTCCTTATTTTTGCAAATGCACTAATCATTAAGCAATTTTGACAACAATTTTTTAAAAATCCTGTTAAACATATATTTACTGAATTAAAGAAAAGTATAATAGACAGTTCCTGTCCCCAAGGGAGATTATATCATATTTAGGATGAACACAAATGAAGCAACTAAAGATGCATAAATAAATATGAGCCTTCCACACGGCAAAAAAGGGAAGTGTAATGGAAGTTAGGGAAAATAGAAGATATTGAGGGACGTGGTGCTGTTCAGGGAAGGAGTGGCAGGACCTTTAAAAATGGGAGAAATGTGTTAGACAGTGTTTCTGAAACCTCTGGCACTGACTTGGCATCTTGGGACCATTAGTGTAATGGTCTGGACATGGGCTCTGGGACAGAGTTTTTTGCCTTAGAGCCTAGCTCTCCCAAGTGACCTTATACACAGAACCACACATCTTGATTTCCTCATCTCTACAACAGAATGATGGTGTGAATGATAGTACATACTTCATAATGTTGTTTCAAGGATCTAATGAATTAATAAAATGGTACAGCACATACTAGGTTCTCGATACATGTTTGCTATTATTTTCTTGCACCATTATAATGGTATTTACTTAATAGTTTTCTTTTGGACATTCAGGGTTTTGTTTTTTACTCAAGTAAGTATATTTAAAAGATATTTTGATTATACTAAGTGGATAATGAATCTCATTTGCCTCTATAGAAGATAACCATAAAAACAAATACAAGGAAAACAATGCTATTAAATTTTAGTTATATACTGAGGCCTGTCAAAGGCTCTGAGCTAAAGCCTGTTTTCTCTTTGTAAAAAAAACAGATTTAGCAAATATTAGAGGGATTAGAGAAATACTGGCACCAACTTAGATTTCTTCCTTCGGAAGGACTGAAAGAGAATTGAAAAGGGAATAACTTGTTCTGTATGTGATTTACTGCTATTTAATGCCACTGTGCACTTTCCATCACGAATCATCTCTGCACACTTCCCATGCTTTGACAGGGCCATTAGAAAATAAAGGGAAGGAGAACTGTTCATTTACTGTCAACCGGTCTTGTTTTCAAAGGTGTGTTATGTGCACTGATTGTATATTTTCAATGGTACACATTATATTCTATTTTCTATCAATTTCAACTCCCATTCAGAACCAGGAAAAAATGATTCTTTATCTCTAATTTTTTTTTTTTTTTTGAGACAGAGTCTCGCTTTGTTGCCCAGGCTAGAGTGAGTGCTGTGGCGTCAGCCTAGCTCACAGCAACCTCAAACTCCTGGGCTTAAGCGATCCTCCTGCCTCAGCCTCCCGAGTAGCTGGTACTACAGGCATGTGCCACCATGCCCGGCTAATTTTTTGTATATATATATTTTAGTTGGCCAGATAATTTCTTTCTATTTTTTAGTAGAGATGGGGTCTCGCTCTTGCTCAGGCTGTTCTCGAACTCCTGAGCTCAAACAATCCACCCGCCTTGGCCTCCCAGAGTGCTAGGATCACAGGCATGAGCCACCGCGCCCTGCCTTTATCTCTAATTTTTAAACTCAAGAGGGAAAATTTGGTTTTCCAAGAGGGGAAATACATACCATATTTGGCTGTCTACTATGACACATTCCACATTATGTGTTAAAAGTATGAATAGACCTGTAAAATAAGTTTCTCCCAAATCTACTCCTATCAGGTAAAAACAAAAACTAAGTGAACAATCTGGAAGAAAGCTTTCAAAATTTTTAAAAAGTGTTTTCAAAATTTAAAACTGTACAAGTAGTATTTATTGAAGCCATCAGAAGCAGTTCGGCATTACCCTTGATCTTATAGATAAGAAATTAGGCCTGGGATGATATTTGCAAGTGATGTTCCTAAGAATAAGCACAAATGAATAATGGGTAAAAACCTGAATTTGATATATTCTCAGGGTACTTTTCAAATGGTGTTAAAATTCAGAATTTGGTATATTCATTCACTCTTTGCTAAAAGAAATTTGTTCCTACAAATTTAACATGAATTACTTTAGTAAAATTCTAACATTACTTTGCAGTTTACATGGTACTTTTACATATATTCTTACTCTTAATATTTTATTGGAAATGTTATATATTTAATCAGAAGTAGATATCACATTTTAGATACTTCTATTAGGAAATATAATTCATACTAAGAACATCTACAAAATACAAAAACTCTATTTTCTACTCAGTTCATATTTTCCGTTTCATTCAGTCAACAAATATTTATGAAGTATGTCAACTACTGTTCTAGGCACTGAATATACATTAGTGAATAAAAGACCACGACAGACAAAAACTTCTACCCTCTTGGAAATTACACTCCGGTGTCCTTTAGGCTCTTATTGAAATACAGCATGAAACATGATGTTTCCACTTTTAAGAAAATTATTTTTATTTTATTGTGATTTGGGTTCAAGGGAATGTTATGAAAAGAATATCATTACCTTATTCCTTAGTAGTTTTTATATTCATCTTTTAGAATGCATGAAAAAAACAATAAAAACTGTAAAAAGAAACACAAAACATATTCCTTTGCCTTTAGATTTCCTTTGCTCTCCTTCTTTTCACTGTTTTATAGAAAAGTCCTGAGGGCAGGGCAACATGACTTGTCTGTGTCCCAAGCACACAGCCCCAAACCTGGCACATAATTAGTGCACAACAATCTGTACTGAATAAATGAGTAACTTCAATATATAGGTATTTATAGTAAAATCAAGCCAGAGAACCCAAAACTATCGCATGGATGGTTAACAAAAGATATTCAAAGCAGTCTGAATGGGAACTATTTGTGTCACTACATTCTCTTATGCCTACCTGGGATTGCCTCCAAGAAAACTTTAAACCCCTGAAACTGTTTGATCTCTACCAGAGGGCCTTCAGAAATAATCAGATACCATAATTGTTACCTTCCAGGATGGAATGTGCATCTCTTCTCTCTCCCTTAACAAATCCCTAGGGTCTGGGAGTGGGAGAAGACTTTGTGTGCTGGAGGAGAGGAGGTGGTGTTTAGGGATGGCATGAATGACAAAAAGTGGAAGGTGAAAAATGATGTTCAATGTTTCTTCATTGTCTCAGATACAGGTGAATGACTCAATTCTTTTTTAGCAACCATATTGACTACAGTGTTGTAATACAGACATACAGAATTGGATGCCTAAAAGCTTAAAATTTTATCTTTCCTTCATTTTCCTTCCTCCCACCACTTTCCCCACCACCATAGGGCGTTTAAGGCAAAGCAAAGTGGGCCAAAAATGCCATTCTTCATGTGGGAAGAATACACTATCTAAATGTGCCCGGAAAACAAACAAGGAGAGATTTTAGTGTTTAACTGTAGAAACAACCAGTTACAAGTCAGAATAGAAAGTATCTGCCTTGACACATTTCCTTTTCAGCATCATGTTCAGCCAGACATAGACAAGCTTGGGAAGAGGATTAAAAGTTGTTTCCTCCAACTCTGGAAACAATTCCACTTGAAGGCTCAATAGTTCAGGTAAGACTACTCATTTTGTGACTCATGAATCCGTGGTTGTACATCGCTATGGAAGAAAGTTATTTTTCTCTAGCTGTTCAGAACCAACAGTGTTTGCAAAACATCAGAATTCCAGAGAGGAATTAGAAGAGAATTTTATAGATTTTGTTGCCTGAACATTCGTTAACTTCTACCTTTCCCAACCAGCCAAGAAATTGCCTCAATAGTCTTTGTTTTACTGTAACAACCTAAGTTAACTTTCTCTTTAGCAGGACAGCATCCACAGCTGCAAAAACCGTGAATTACAGAGGCTAAGAGAAATTTCCAGCACTGATTTCTTCAGTTGAAGACTTTGAGGAATTAAACATGGTTATTCATTTGAAATAACAACTCAGCTACTTCAGACAGAACTTGTTACTAACCATGAAGAAATAGATTTTTTAATTTTATATATATATTCCATTGTGGTATCACTCATTTCTATAATGTGCTTTTGAAGAAAGAAAAAAGGGTCCTGGATTTTACTGGTCTTTTTCTTTCAATACTATCATCATCCTATCCATTGCTGCAACATAAAGATACAGCTGGAAGAATTTCCCATCTCAAAGAATGCCTTGTATCCCTATTAGCAAAGTAGGCACACTCTGGGAGGCCAGCCAGGGTGTGGGAATGGCCTCCAATAAAACTGAATTATTGTACGTATGTTAAAACGGGATTCTACCTGTATTTGTAGTACTTTTAAATTAACGAATGCTCTCTACCCTTCAAGAACATAATGCTAAAATTCGGAGAGTTATTTTTTCCATTTTTTTTGCAAACAAAGGAATAATAGATTTTAAAGTAGAGTAAGTACAGTTTTGAAGGTGCTTTAATACTTTCTTTGATTAGAAAAGTTTATGCAAACCAAACTCAAAAACTGTATATTGTACCTTGGGACCTCTATGTTAACATATACACTCCAGCACTGTATTAGTGCCGTTTTTCTGTCTCATGCAAATAGAAAACATTAACTGGCAGGTTTTCAGGAGGTTGAAAAGGTTGGAATTAAGTTACCCAGCCAGGGAGACAGTCGTAAAAGCTGCACTTCGGGTTTGTAGGTTCCCATTCCTCCCCTCCTCCTCCCGTCCCAACGCCTGGGAGGTGGTGGGGTGGGGAGGAGGCAAGGTGGGCGAGGCAGACATTCTCCAAACCGCGGGTCCTCGCTGCGCCGCGCACCTGCCGCCCCTCCTCCTCCGTGCGGTCGCAGCCAACTTCCCGCTGGACGCCTCGCCTTCGGGGCAGGGGCGCACCTGGCCCACCTGCTCGCCCACCTCCGCCGGGAGCCTGCGGGAGCGGGGGCGAGCCCGGTGCCTGGATTAGTGGGCCCGGCGCGCTATTTTTTTTAAGTCAGCCTCCCGGGGGATGTTGGATCTGCCGGGGTGTACTCTTTGAAATACTATATTGGGAACCTCACACATAATTTTTTTTTTAATTGCAAACCTTCCCAGTTCGCTCCGCAGCTGGAGAGCAGGCCCGAGGCGCCGTCCCCCGCCCGCTTTCCCTCCTTCTCGCCCCCTCCCCGCCCGGAGCGGGACTCGCGGGAGCCGCCCCCTCCCGGGCGCCCACTTGGTTCCTCCCAGCTGCCGTGTGAATGGGCCGCCCTCCGGATTCCGCGGAGGGGGCGGCGGGAAGAGGCCGAGCCCTGGCCCCGGAGGCCGCCCCCGCCCCCGCCCCGCGGCGGCCCACGCCGGGATCTGCGTCACTCGGCCGCGCGTGGGCGGGAGCCTGAGCGGCGAATGTAGCAAGAGCGGAATCTCCCAATGTGACAGCGGCCGGGGGGTGGAGGCGGCGGCGGCGGAGGAGGGTGCAGCGCGCGCGGCGAGGGGGGAGGGGAGGGGAGGAGAAGGCGCGGCGGGGGAGGCGCCGCCGCCGCCGCCCGCGCGCCTGAGCGCGGAGGAGCCGCCGCCGCCGCTACCGCGGCCAAGCGAGCGCCGTCGGGGCGGGCGGGCCTGAGCTGGAGGGGAGCAGGGAGAGTGCACCCACCACCTTCCCTTCCCCCTTCGATGGGAGCGGGGGCGTCCCGGCTCCCGCAGCCGCCAGAGGAGGGAGAGCCGGGGGCCGGCACTTCAGAGTTGGGGCTGAGCAGTCCTTGGGGAGAGCGCGCCAAGCCCGCTGCAGCTGCCGGCCGAGTACGTACCACAGCGGACACCGCCGCTCCCGCTCGGCCAAGTGCGGGACGCGTTCGCGCTGCCGCGGGCAAACTTAGGGCGGCGGAGTCGCGCCGGCACTTCGGGGGCGGGCGTCCGAGGAAGCGGGCTCCGCACGGCCGCCGCCGGAAGCAGAGGGCGGCCTCGGGCCCGTGTGGGCGATTCCCGGAGAAATTGGGTGTGCGGGGGCCGCTGGCAGGAGGGGAGCGCGGCAGCGGCCGTGACTTGTGCGTTTCCCTCCGAGTAAAGCCGGGGTGCTGAGTCCATTCTCCTAACCGGGCAGGGGTCGCCAGGCGGCACCGGGGGGAACGTGGGGTGGTGTGTGGGTGTACGCTGTGGGCCGTGCGCGCCGGCCCGAGTTTCGCAGCCTTCTTCGTCAGGGGCAGTCTTTTTGTTTGTTTACTTCATAAAAGTGCTGCGCTTACCATCTCAATTTTCTTCCTGGGTATCCTCCCCTTCTGAATGTAGTTTTCTTTTTAAAAGCAGAAGGAGAGTTTTGCTTGGAAGTGGCTTACAGAAACTTGGCACCGGGGTGCAGGGAAGCGAGAGACTCTTTGTGCCTCTAAGGCCGAGGGAGGAATTTGCAAACACATGTGGGACATACAAGCCTTGGATGCAGAGGTGTGTGACCTTATCATGGAGAAGCATTGAAAGTGCTATTAGATATTTGTGGTCTGCAAGCTCAGAGTTCACAAAGCTTGAGATATGAAACGACAATTCTAGTAAGCCTAAATGTTGCAGGATCTTGGGGAAAAGGATAGTTGAGTTGGAATATGCATTTATAGATTCTGCAGATCAAGTTTTGCAGCAGGTGATCGGAAGGAATCGGAGATTTGAATATACTTACCCTTCGCTCCTTGAGATTCGGGAGACATGGAAAATTTTTAGGTGGCTGTTAATTTAAAATTTCATCCGAAAGAGACGATTTGGAGTAACTTGTCACTACCAATTGGTTTGCCAGTGACGAGTCTGCCAACTTAAGGAGTGCAAAGATCAGAAGCTGAGAGGGAAATTCTCAGATCTTGTTTAAAAATATTTTGGCAGTTTTAATAGATAATATTAGATTGCATAGGAACAGAGGAACCGAATTTAAAATAGATTAGTCATGTAGGAAATGCTTCGCTGTTTTGTTAGAAGAGTGTGCACGCAGTGGCTTACCCTCTTAGATTTTCACTTTTTTGAAATTTTTTCCCCAAACAACTTACCCAGTTATGACATTTCATAATTTATTTGCGGGTTTTCAGAAGTATTGGAAGAGAGGATGCATGTGAATTGATTTCTGTGTTTTGGGGTGGAGATTGATCTTTTCCTGAAGACTTGAAAGAGCTGCTTCTAATCTAATCTAAGTGCAAGTAAAAGTGGCCTTTAGATGCAAGAGTATTCATTTTTCTTCCATATTTGCATTACTTGAGACATTTAATATTGTCCTTTCATTAAGATTAAAAGATTGTTTTGTCCTGGTAGGTATTAACATGCAAACAAAGGTTCTGTTGAGACTTTGCAGATGGTTGGCAAGGTCAGCCTTCTTTATCCTTGTTTTGGGTATTGTATATTGGAACATTATTAGGTTTTGAAAGAAAATTATTTCAAGGAACCGTTGGAAGGTTTCTTGTTTTAATTTTATTATCTTTACCATTTTTCCCTAAAGTTAATATGCCACCCTGATGTTCGAAATATTTTGTTTTTCCTCGCTTTGGTGGTCTCTTGTTACATGTGAATATATCACTAGTAATAATAATAATAATAATAGTAAAAACATTGAGGCACTGTAGATTTTTATCTTATTCTGTCTGCTAATTGTGGATGTAATTCAAATGATAAAAATCCCTAGGTTAACTATAACTGATACAAGAACATTTAATGGGCTTGTATGTCTAGTAAATAATTTGATATATCTAATAAATAATTTTTCTCATTTTGTTTCAAAATTAATTCAACTGAATAATCTCAGCTAAATAAAAGTTTCCCCTTTTTTGTGACTAGTAAATAACATCCACTGTTGTATAGGAGAGTTAATAGATTTTCATTTTCCTTGTTACAGAATCAGTTAAAGCATTACATACTTTCTTTTAATTATGTTTTAAGAACATATTGGTTTATTATTAAAGATTTTGGGGGTTTGCACTATGGGCACTGTGGATGCTTCTTTGAAAGAAGAAATTATAAAGTAGGGGTCTCATTGAAGAATTTGTTGCATGAACTTCAAATATTTGAAATAAAAGATGGTTGGATGGAAACCAAGTATGTCAATTTTTTTTTTTTAATGTAGAGACAGGGTCTTGCTATGTTGCGTAGGCTGGCCTCAAACTCCTGGGCTCAAGTGATCCTCCTGCTTCGGCCTCCCAAGTTATGTCAGGTTTTTGTATCTGTTGACCTAAGACTTAGGCGTCCTCTATGCCATTATAACAAGCCTGTAGTCACTTCTTGTTGGTGCTATTGTGAGCATCTTTGGAAATGAATTCTCTGTAAAATTTACCTTTAAATGTGAAGCTGTGTTCTGGATGGAAGTGACTATTTTGTAATATGTTTTGAACAGTTTAAGATCATACTAATGTATAATCAATTTTATGCATATTGTGGAATTTATTAAATACATTACAGAATAAATAATACCCACTCAAGCATAATATAAGGTTGCTAGTTCCTTTGGATTTATTTTTATCTTACCTGCTTCTTTCATTCTTTTGAGTAGTAGAATGAAGAATAGTACAGTTATTATATTAAATGCAAATTCCCTTTGTGATCTGACATGTTCAATAACTCATACAATAGTAGAATATACTCCTTAAACTTAATAATGGAACAAGTGGGAAATTTGAAAAGTTGATGCTGGGAAAAAATGGTAATCCTCATCTTGTGAGAATTCACACAGCTAAAACATACCATTAAGCTTTCAGACAGTTTGTCATTTCTCAATACATTGTATTCAGGCAGTGGCACATTAATTTGCATTGTATGTTAATTTAATTTTTATAGAGAAACTTCTGAAAAGATGATAAAATTTATATATATTACCTACATGTTCTGTGCTCACAGGGCACTTAATATTTGTTGAATGACTTGACCATTGGTTGGTTGAATTTCCAGCCATTATGTGAATGCTAGTATTTGCTTGTTACCATAGTTAAATTACAGATAGTTATTGTTTAATAGTAAAATAAATCTGATTTCCTTTTTTAAAATTTGATAAATTTAAAATTACACATTGAATACTTTCAGTAAAATTTTAAGGAGTCTCACAAATATTTTTCCAGTTTCATTCAGAATTCAGAAAAGAATAGGGTAGAACATTTTAAGTTTCTTTCCCAAATTACCATTAATTCATTAAATGCTATATGTTTAATTCATAGCTATGACAGTAATAAGATCCAAAAGCGTCTTGACTTAAGATATAGCACTGAATGCTTACTAATAAATGTGCCTAGGTAAATAGTTTGGAACTTAAAACACATGTTACAGGAGTTAGTATAATACCTGGGGCAACCCTGCAGTCTTAAGTAACTCATGAAATGTGACTGAACTATATTTAATCATTTAAGCTTGAGTTCTGGGTTTTAGGATGAGGAAAAAAGTGAGAAGAATTTACTTCCTCGAGGATCATTCTTCCCTAAGCCAAATTCTGGCTTTTTATAAACCTTTTTGATTTCAGCCATTGCAACCTTCTTCCAGGCCCCTGTACCTTCAAGCTACACTCTCCTAAATTTGGCAACACTTCAGAGGCTTTAAGTGTAGTCTGTGTCCTCAGATTGCCTATTTTCTTCATCCCCATTTCCCATCTTAATCTTTCATTTCCTTAGTGCACAGCAGATCTTGTGTAGATGTTAAGAAGAAAACAATCTGGTAGAACTAATTCACCTTAATCTGTAAATGACTCATGAGCTCTTAACTTCCCAGGGCTTTTCACATTTTTTGTAAGTCTGTAAGAGTTTCTATTAATATTAACTCAGATAATTTTAAAGTAAAAATTTCAGGTTATGTTGGGGGGAAGGAATTGCTAGTCCTCTGCATAAATAAGTCAGGCTTTATTGGGATTTAGCCCTTAGTTTCTTCCTACTTCTGAAAGAGTCTCTTTTCCTGGGTCTGCCGTAGACTTCATTGTGTTTATGAGTATTGCTGTATGTAAATATATATATATATATGTGTGTATATATATATATATATATATAGTTTGCATATGTGTGTATAACAATGATTCCTATAGGATGGAGGGGAGAATATTCAAGAATAGTGATTATGACTTCATTTCAATATAACAATAGGATAGATATTTGTTATTTGGGGATAACTTACACCGTGTTTACTTTATAGGAACAGGAAAGAAAAAGACCTAGAATCTCTCATGACTGAACTTTAGTTTTTAAAATGCAAGTATTGGGGCTGGACTCACAAGGTATAGTTCCTATATTTGGGAGAGTATCTTTTGATCGCTTGGAAAAATAGTTGTGTTATGGGACTCTACCATATAGCCTTCTAAGATAGAGGAAGTATTAAGGATAAGAGAATGAAAAGGATTGTAGGTAAAGTAACAGATGTCCTGTTATTAGACTGGCAATTCATTGGGGCACCAGTTTACACAGAATACATCCGTTTTGGAATGTGAAAGAAGGTTGCTGGTCAGATTCTGACTCAAACATTGGGCTTCATTCAACAGCAATGTTTGGAGAGATGTTATTCTTAAAAGAACACTTGGAATCAAGGGGGATAAAAGATTAATTAAAAGAGAAAATAGTGGTATAAAAAATTATAAAATTTTATCTTAAAAGCAAAATTTTCTAATAAAATTTAAAATTTGCTTTTTTGATTCACATTTATATTAAATGCTTTTCAGTCAGAATTTATACAATTGAGTATAAAATGCTATTGATTTATGTATTTTTAATATGATTAAACTAGTTATTTTGATAAAAATGGAAAAAATATTTCACTAGAGAAACAATTGTTTTGCTTTGATTTTGGAAATTGATAATATTTGTGTGTAATTTCAAGAGATTTTCATTGGCAAAACGTTGATCAACGAAATGGTGTTAATATAAAGATTTTATTTACAGTGTTGACAAGAGTTACATATTGGGCATAAACCCATTACACCACCTCAGATATGCTGCATTGCCTCCTGCCCTTTCCTTGAAGGTCAGCACCCACCACAAGGTGCCCTTCTGCTTTCAGGTTTAGATGCAACACCGTGATGGTGAGCCCAGTAGAGTTAGTGAGCTGCCAGTGGCTTCACCTTAACCAACAAAAATATATAGAAGGTGGGAGGAAGCTGGTCAGTTATATTTCTTCTCCATTTTTTCTTTGGTAAACTTCTCCAGGAAATAGTTCCATCTTTCAGCCTTCTCAAAGATGTTACATAATGTCAAACTAACAGACCCCAGAGAGCCCTCTCTGCAGTCTTTTTTAAAGCAGTAGCCAAAACAATAACACATCTCACCACATTGACCCACGTCATTTTGTGCCTCAGGTACTTTTTTCTCACAGCCTCACCACTGTGGACATGTACCTCCCAAATAAAGTCTCAAACTATAATTCTTATTGCATTATTAAAGATAGAGTAGAAGTAGTTTAGGAAATTATTGAGGATAATTATATATACATATGCACGTATATGTGTGTATATATACACACAAATATGTTTGTATATTTGTACTTGAAGGAAATAATAAAAGTTTAAATATTACACACACATACAAAAAGATTAATAGGACCTAATTCCTGTCCTCAGGGTGCTTATAACCTAGCAGTAACTTGTTCTGCAGAGACAGGTAAGTCATTTCCCTGGTTCTCTGGCTCCTGAATGCATTGCATAGCATTTACCATAGTTTAATAGGCTGCTTCTTGTCTGTCTCCTCTTAACTGGTTCTCCATGAAGGACCATCTTTCCTTTGTATCCCCAGAACTGGTTCAGTGGTTGGTGTATTTGAATAAGTGCAAAAAATGAGACTGAGAGAAAGTGTGCGGTTCAGAGAAGGGAGAGGATGCCTACAGCCAGAGGGAAGGCTTTTTGGAAAAGGTTATGGAGGTTGAAGGGAGGGAGGATGCCTGGCACAGGGCAGGGAAGTGGGAGACATTTGAGGAGTGCCCAGTGTATCTGTTTGGCATGAGCATAGGGGCATGTTAAGGAACAGAGAGAAGGCTGCAAAGGTGGATTTGGGTCTGGGATGCCTATATGAGTAGTTTGGATTTCTTTAGGCAGTGGAAAAATTTGCACAGATGAGCTAAGAGCCACACCTCTCCTCTAGAAAGGTACAGTTGGCAGTGCAATGTGGGGTCTATTGCAGGTGAAGAAGCTGTTTTCAAAGTTAGGGCAAGAAGCAATGAACACTAGAATTAGGTGCTTTTGAGGCAGAGAAAGAAAAGGGTGTGGTGTGGCCTAAGGACATGTAGATTTGAGAAAAGTAGAGGAAAAAACAAAGATGGAATCCAAACGTTTATTAATCCAGGCAACCTAAAGAGTAGTGGTGCAACTAATCAGAGTTGGGAAGAGTAGGTTTGGGAATCTGGAAGAACGGAGGAAAATGAGATAATGTACCCACTTTTGGATGTATCAGATTTGAGATTTTGACAATCCCCAGGTGGAATGCCAAATTATAGTTTGGAGGAACAGTTTGGGCTGATGGTTCTAAACTTTTCAGGTATGAAGATCACTTTTTAAATTAAAAAAAAAGTCAGTATTCATGATAACTTTTAGTATTGAGAATACATATAATGACAAAAATAAATTTAGTTACATTTTTAAATGAGTTTGTATTTTATTAAATCACAGAAGTGTCTATTTAACTTCATTTGCCAAGCAGATGTGTGATGAGAGCATCTTTTTCTCTCAGTAGTCAGTGCTTGGTGTGCATTTGGACTTGAGAACACTTTGCAGTAACTCCATGACCCTGGCCCAGGAACCACTGGTCCAAGCTACAGATACAGATTTGGAGGTCATCTGCCAGTGTGATAATTGAAGCCTGGAAGTGGATAAGATCATCAAGGGAGAATACGGACAGAATATAGGAAGAGATCTAATATAAAACTTTGACGAATTCTTGTACTTAGAATGTAGTAAGGGAAGATAAGGAAAACAGTACAGCATTATCAAAGTCAGGTGAAGAGCATTCAAGAAATGATGTGCAGCAGAGAGGTTGATGGGAGAGAGGCTCAGGGGATAACTCGGTAGTTCCTCAAGAATTTTGATAGACTGGTGAGGCCAGAAAGCAAGCTATACTGAGGCAGGGTTGAAGGAATGGTTCTGCTTTTCCCTAGTGGCCATTAAAGGCCTCTCTCCTATCCTAAATCCGCATATCCCAGTGTGGAGAATGTCAGGGAAATTTTGTTTCCTGTAGGGAAACGGGTTGACCAGTAAATTTTTCTGGACCAGACTAGTTCTTTATTTCACTTAGCATAGTTTGAATCTGGCAAATGACTGATGCTACTCTATAAGGAGTCAAAGTAAGATTTTTTAAAAAAAGGTTTTGGAACAAATCTTTACCGTTTAAAATGGATGAGTGAATAACAACAAATGGTCTTAAACTAATCCTTTGTTGTTTAATTCCTCTTCCCTAATACTGGGGTTCTTTTTATTGGACTAGGCAGGGTGAGGAACATTTAAGCTGATCTAAGTGGAAGTTTGCTGTACACCTGCAGCAAGGCCTCAGGTTTAGCTTTTGAATGCAATAAGAATGAGTAACCGGTTTCTCTTAACTGTGGAAATCATAAAAAGGTCAGACTCAGCATGGTGGTTCCAGGATATCTTGAAAAGCCCAGGTAACAGTGTTCAGCTGAGTGGATTTACTATACTATTACATAAGCTACCTGTGTATAGTGTTGTGTTGGGGACCCCTTTTATATTTACGTCAGATTGGAGAGTTGCAGGTAGAAGCTTGCTTTTGACATATTTGACCTTCGTGTTAAACCATGAATGGCTACAGATTTCATGAAAACAGAAAATCTTATAAAAGTTTTTTTTTTTAAATCAAATCAAGTTAATAATATATGAACGGGTGGGTGTTTAAATTATCACAGCGGGCTTTGAAAGAAAACTGAAACATTCTGCTAAAGCACAAGCTTAAGGAGAAAACTCCTTTCCCAGCAGTAAGTGTGGGCTTTTAGAAAGCCTCCTGGGACTCCGAATGATTTACTTAGTTATGTTTCATCTGCTATCTTGACTTTGGAAAGGCGCACTTGGTCCGGTCATTCCTTATGGCCGATAGTATATTCATAACTATTTTGTTACCTGTACATAAGGGCTTTCTTTTAGGAATTAGGGACTTTCCTTTTTTTATGGGTAAAGATGAGAAAGGCTAAAACTTGAAAATTATCGTTTTCTAAAATCACTGCCTTATCTCAGAAGAATAAAACCTAAGTTTGGGTCTTTTAGTTCTCTTTTTCTTAGGGTTCTCTTTTATATTTGTGTAACATATTCTCTTTTTCTTTCTTATTGCTCATAAAAGGATTAAAAACTCTCTTTTTCTAGATTTTCTCATGTAATTGTTCCTCTGTTCCATAATCTGGGGAGTACATACGGTGATTAATTGATCATTCCATAAACTTTGCACAGTTACAACCCTCTTTTGACAAAGATTGTATACACACATTGTGTGTATATGTATTTTTTTTAAATACTTGAGTTGAAAGCCTATGGAGCAATTGCATCAGTTGTATGAAGGGAAAGTAAATTTCCATTCTTCCACCTCAAGACACTTTCTGGAAGCCCTTCTATTTGTTATAGTGTGGTTTAATATAGACTTAAACTTGAGTCTGTAATTCCTGAGAGCTGTGTTTTTGTGGATTGGTGTCTAACTGGATGATAGACTTTTCCTGGAGTGGGAGGACAAGCAGATCTTCCTTTAGGTGATTTAGAAGATGCAAGAATGTTTTTATCCAAAGGACTGAGGTGGCATGAATGTGAAGGTCAACCTAAAGAACCTGGATGATCACAGAACCTGTAGGAGTTTGTGATGCCCAGAGGATTATTAAGTAGGGATCTTCTCGTGCAGCTTGCCAAATGTGCCAAATCATGGAAGTCTCCTGAGATGTAGCTTAGCGACCTGGGAAACTGTATTTTCAAAAGCACCCCAGGTGATTTCCTGGTTGTTAGCAGAAGCTACTGGGCCCTAACTCAGTCTTTTTTGGTCTCTTGGGAAGTCATCAGGTCACCTGGTTATGCTTGTACTGACCCTCGCAAATAAAGAGCCATAAAATTTGTGGAATTCACTAGTTAATCAAAGCAGATTGTGAATGGCACAGAAGAAGTGGGGCTTCCTAGTAGTCAGTCCTTATAATGGTAGGGAGGCAGGCCCATGCTCCTTGGAGTGACTGAAACTAGAATTTGTGTGACATCCTGGCTGATGGCATAAAACAAAAGTCCCAGGTTTGGTGACTTCCTGGCTTTCAAGGATGTTCCTAATGTCCCTCTGCTTATATTACCTCCCAGTTAACTGTTGCTCCATACTATTTGAGTTGAGAGTAGGTCTTCCCTTCTTCTCTGATTCATGTTTTCTGTAATTTTCTCCATAGAGGACCACAGAGTCTTTTTAATCTTAAGGGTGCATTGATTACAAGTTTATTTGTTTCTCTTAAATGGAAGTACCTAATCAGCTTCTCTTTGTATGTTGGAGGTCTCCGGGTAACTGTGAACAACTTTTAAAGGCTGCTGAAAGGGCAAGAAGTACTTTGCTGGATCTTGTTCTGTCTCTTTAAAAACAGGCTTCTCTGGGTTGCTTGGACTCTAAAAGTATGTTTCTTCCTTGACTGTTTCTTAGGGTTTCTGCTGCTGCTTTGGAGGGCTTACCCACCCTCCTCCTTTCATCGTACTTCTCTATCCCTGATACATACTTAGACTCTAGTCTGTTATTTTCCATGCAAGGCAGTTGTGCACAAGCCTTCTACCCTGTGCCATGTTCAAGTGCCAAGCATTTGAAAGGGAATCCCATCCTGATTTTTCTGTATCCTCAATGTCTGTCAAAATTCTGGACTGTCAGATACGTAATCACAGTCACCTATAACTCTTCTCTTCCTCAAACCATAGAAAGTGTCAATAAATGGTAACTGTTTCCTTTTCTGCATCACTTACTCCACGTGATCACCAAGTCTTATCACTTACTTGTTTGAATTTTTGTTGCCTCTTTTTTCTTTGTTCCTAAGTATACCACTTTTTATTTTCTCATCTCCAATTCATACTGAAATCTATCTTCCTTTGCCTGCCACACTAATCTTGCTCATTTTTCCTTATAAAATGGGAATAACTACACCTATCTCACAGGGCTGTTGTGAAGATTAGACATATGTAATGTGAAGTGTTTGTCATATTGCCTGGCACAAAGTAAGTATTCAGCAAATGGTAGCATACTCTACTTCTACCTCCTGCTAAATCTGATTGTCCTTCCCTCCACCTCTTGTGTCCACACCATGGGAGCAACAAAGTGGATAGCCAAAAGGATGGGATATAGAGTCCTGTGAGCCTTAGTTTGAGTCCCTAGACTCCTGCTTATGAGTAATTCTCTTTTAAGGGAATAGGTCAGTTTAGTTCTTGACCTTTAGAGTTAGGAGTGCAAAATGAGAAAGTATATAGAGAGAATACTTCCTTAACAGTCAGCTGCTATGCAAATGCTCCTTGTTTTTGTTTTTTCCTATGTGGCATTCTTAAATCCTGTAATGTCTTGAAGTTCGAAGCAAGTATGATGAGTTTTTCCTGTTTTTTTTTTTTTTTGGCAGGTTAAACCCATCCATAGTAATGGCTGCGGCCTTGCCCAGGACCTTGGGGGAGTTGCAGCTGTATAGAATATTACAAAAAGCCAATCTACTTTCTTATTTTGATGCCTTTATCCAACAAGGTGGTGATGATGTCCAGCAACTCTGTGAAGCTGGAGAAGAGGAATTTTTGGAAATCATGGCACTCGTGGGCATGGCTAGCAAGCCCCTTCATGTTAGAAGGCTACAAAAGGCTTTGAGAGACTGGGTTACAAACCCTGGCCTTTTCAATCAGCCGCTGACTTCCCTTCCTGTCAGTAGCATACCCATCTATAAATTACCAGAGGGATCACCAACGTGGCTGGGCATATCCTGCAGTAGTTACGAAAGGAGTAGTAATGCCCGGGAACCTCATTTAAAAATCCCCAAGTGTGCTGCCACCACCTGTGTGCAGAGCTTGGGACCGGGGAAGTCAGATGTGATGGGGAGCTTGGCGCTGCCGGGCGTTGGTGAGTCCAGACTCTGGCAAGGCCCCCATGCCACCGAGAGCGAGCACAGCCTCTCCCCCGCAGACCTGGGCTCCCCGGCCTCCCCAAAGGAAAGCAGCGAGGCGCTGGATGCTGCTGCCGCGCTCTCTGTGGCTGAGTGTGTGGAACGAATGGCCCCCACACTACCCAAAAGTGACTTGAACGAAGTGAAAGAGCTGCTAAAAACCAACAAGAAGTTGGCCAAAATGATTGGTCACATCTTTGAGATGAGTGATGATGATCCACACAAAGAGGAGGAAATTCGGAAATACAGTGCAATATATGGCAGATTTGACTCGAAGAGAAAGGATGGGAAACATCTCACGCTTCATGAGGTAAAAAGCGCACGTTGCTCTGTCTGTATGTGGCTTGTTGCTGATCTTTAGAGATAAGTTTGGTAATAGTTTGCGGCAAAGGAGATAACACTCTCTGATAGCGGTATTAAAAACTTATGAAAATAGACTATTGTGTTAGGGGTATATTTGTTTTGAACTCATAACGTGTTCGAACTTTGGAACTACAGTGTAAGGTGACTTTTAGAAAAATGTCAGAATTTAAGCAGTGAAAGTGTAAAGTCTTTGTAAAGCAGTTTGCTTTTTAATTAAGAAATAAAATAGGATTTTAAATGTAACCATTCACTTAAAAATTTTTTGTAGACTTTTTTAAGGAAGAAACGTTTTGTAAAAATAGCCAAAATTTAAAGCAATATTCAGGTAGCATAGGAAACAAAATTATATTAGATGAATGTTGGAAGAATTATTATAGCTTTGAACATTGTTTTGGTTTGATGTTTGGCATTAAAAATTCTCATTTTATCTTTATGGCACTCTATCCAGAAATATTTTGCTGAAGTACGTGTGGATGTGTGTGTGTGTGCGCGTGCGTAACCTTTTATATTGACTCCCTTTCTCCTCTTGTCTGTCTGACCAACATATCACCTTTAAAATTTAGCTCAGCATAAGCTTAAGTCATTTCTGTTATCTTTTCCTTCAAGTAGAGTAAATCTATCCTTTCCTTTTCATTTTTATTCCTACACACACCTCTGTCACAGTAACTCCAACACTTTATTGTGCTTATTTGTATACTGGTCTGTCCCTCACAGTATACTTTGAGTTTCTTTAAGGCAGAGATGATAATATCGCATTCATCTTTATATCCCCAGAGTCTAATACACCCAACAAATGCTGGGAAAATAAATTCATTTTTGAAAGTTAAAAAGAGTATTTCATGTGTCTTTTTAAACTTTTATAAGATGTGTGCCCTTTAGAAGAAAGAAATAAGTCCTCTGAAAAATGTTTAGATTGACCGCAGTATTTCATGTTCAGCATCAGATCTTTTTCCCCAGACTTGTACTTTAACATGAAAAAGAATATATACTCATTGTGAAAGTATTCAATCATTATAAAAGGATGCAAAGTAATTGAATCTGTAAACTAAATACTTTTCTTTACCTATACAAATATGGGATCATATTTTGCACACTGTTCTCCAAATTCCTTTTTTTTTCTTTTTTTTAAAAATGGAATAACACACTCACAGCACAGTGTGCTGTTAAGTATCTTTTCTTTTTTTTTTTTTTATTTTCTCTCCTCCTCCCCTGAAGTATCTTTTCAAGTCAGTACAGTACACATAGCACTACCTTATTCATTTCTGGGTTGCATTGTATTCCATGTGAATGTACCATTATTTATCTTAACCATTCACTTTTTGATATCATATAGATTTTTTGCAGGTTTTTAATATTACATACAGTAGTACATGAACATTATTATACGTATACACTTTTATAGACTTTTGCATGTTTTTCTATTGAATGGATTCCAATGTGTAAAATTATGGGTTTAAGGAATATGTGGATTTACTATATCAATAGATACTGCTAAATTGCTTTCTAAAAAAGCAATTTACGCTTCTGTCATTATTATGCATATGGGCATTTCTCTACACTCTTGTTAATAGTGCATTTTACATTCATTTTAATCCAGTCTAATAGATGAAAAAATTTCATTGCTTAAATTTGTTTTCCTAAGTGAGGCTGAGTATCTTTTCATATGTTTAACAGACATCTTGTTTTATGTTCATGTCCTTTGTTTTAATGGTGGTGCTGTTTGTCTTTTAAAAAATTCATTGGTAAGAACTTACTATATTTTAACACATTGACTGCCACACTAGGAAAAAAAATTATTTCCTTGGGGCCACGGTGTTTTATTACAAAAATAAAATAAAAACTTTGAAAACAAAATGATCCTTTCTAATTTAATGAAAAACTTATTTTTTATTGTTTTCTGTATGTGAGTTATATGCAACTTGAAAATAGTTCTTGTAGTTCCCAAGGTGAAGAGACATGTGAGTTGCATATGTTTCACGAGGCCCCAGGTTGAAAACTAGCATGAGTTAAATAAATTCACATGGCGGTTACCATGTTAAGGACATTAACTCTTTGTCTTATAACATTTTCCCAGATTATCATTTGTCCTGTGACCTTTCAGAGTATTTTACTACATAGAAATTTAATTTTATATAATCATGTCTATTGATCTTATCCTATATGGTTTCATAAGTCTAATTCTTTATTCCTTCAACAGTATAGAGTTATTTTGGTTCCTTTGATGTTTTAGTAGCTTTGTAGTATGTTTTGACATCTGGAAAGGCAAGTATTCCTTCATTAGTCTTGTTTTGCAGCTTTTCCATTTTTTTAGCTAATCTTATGGTATGTATTTTTCCTCCCAAATGAAATTTTAAATGTATTTGTTAAGTTTCCCCAAAATTTCTATTGTTATTTTGATTAGAAATGCTTTAAATATATAGGTTAATTTGGAGAAAATTGCCATAGTTACAATAATGAGACCTTTTATACAGGAATATGGTGTCTGTGTTTACTTATTTAGATCTTTTATATTCCTCAGTAATTTTACAGTTCTTTTGTTCACATAGCTTTTATTCCTGTTATGTCAGATACTATGTATGTTAAATGTCTATATTACGTATATATTTAAATTTATTTGATTTAAATAAGACATACAAGTATATAAGATATAAAACGGATATAATTGTAAATGAGTTTTTTTCCCTCACTATATAATGGCCACCACTGGCTGATTTTTGTATATTAATCTTGTTTTCAGCAATTTCATCATTTGATCTTTTTAAATAAATGATTTTAGATGTGAATACTGGAGCTTTAGATCAGAGCACTGGTTGGCAGAACAACTTAAGTCACAGTAATTCTGTGACTTGATCTATTTGGGGAGTATCCCTTTGTAATTGTTATGTATTATTATTGCCCTACAATAACTGCCTCACAAGAACCTGTGGGTAAATCTAGAAAGCCACACTTAGCATTATAATTCAGTTACACTTTGATACTTTTTTATTACCTATGAACCAATAGAGGAATCCACTTAAAAGTCTATATGGCTGTCATTAACAGAAAAATAGAAGGCAAAGCGTGTTAGCAATTTTAGTTTCATGTTTTAATTTAGTTTCCATATAATTTTCAAAACATAGATGAAACGCAAAGTTGAGTTAAAGGACCTGTATTTTTATCAAAGTAAAAGTTTCTTAAAAGATTACTTTAATAAACCCAGTCAACCTGACTTTTTTTTTTTAAACAAATTCTACCCTATTTAATAAAAATCCAAAGAGAATTATTTTATACTTCGCTTTTGCTAAAGGGCTCTTTGGTCCTCTAGATAGGTAGGTACAGATGGTATTTAAATAATGAGATTGTGGGTTTCCCAAAATAAGGAAATACTCAAAATGAAAAATACTTATGCCGGTAGGCTGAGATGTGGGGGTGGGGGCTTTGGAAGATGTGGCTGGTGTTTTTGAAACTTAACTTAGGCCACTTGTTACTTATAACTCAAGTATGTGAATCTGGTCCAATAATATAGTTTAGGATAAAAGTTTATGCATCACGAAGCTTTCTTCAAACCAGTAACCATCCAAGACCTTGGAGGAAATTATGAAATCTTGAGAGAATTAAAAGAAAGAAAATACTATTAAGTGTACCTTTTGGTAATTATGAGAATTTTGCATTTTTTTACTTGATGTTTTTAAAATGAGAGAAATTTTTTTTTTTTTTAGTTTTTCTGATTTCCTGAGATTGAAAAACGTTTCTAGTTTGTTCTCAATTTCTAAATAAGGAAATATATGACTTATTTGTAATTCATTGTTGGCTTCATCTAGCTGTTCTGAGAGTTTCTTCATATAAACCCTGTGGATACTGTTCTTTTAATCTTTTAAGACCTAGAGCCGCATATAGGTCACTAGTAGATGAAAATCAGGAAGTTTTTCTATACCTGAAAGTTTTTTCCGCTCTCACAAGCACATAAGATTCTTTTTCTTTTAAGCATTTTTATATGTTTACAAGAATTAGGAATGAATCATTTTTAGACCACTTTTTGTAAGGTAAAGAATCGGTCATAGTTTTAGGACCTGGCTAGGTGTGGTCTGGTTTGTAGGAGTCAGATAGTATGAGGGGCTGAGGCTTAGAACCATTCAAGTTGTTGGGGTGGGGCAGGTGCTAAAGGACAAACCTGAAGCAATACTAGAAAAAAGCACAGACAGGCAGAATGTTCCATCTATCCAAAGGGGTGTTAGCAGACAGTAGGTGGTAAACTAGGCAAGCAGTGTACCTTGGTTCTTAAATCAATAAATCGGTGAGGAGAGATAAACTAACATGAGAGTTAGGAATAACTAGGAAGTAGAGAATGTAGAAACTTACACTCAGAAATATGTGCAGGTAGACAATTTGGCATTCCAGAATATCTGTCAGCACATAGCGACTTCCCACCAAAGAGCTCTAGAAAGATAGGAAGGGGAAGAGGGGAACATAGTCAATGGGTAAGTGTAGACAGAGTGGAAATTTTACAGGAACTGGGGTGCTGAGCAGGTTACCAAGACAAGGAACCAGGCCTGCAGAATAAACAATGAAGCCAAGCTTAGATCAATTGGTATTGTAGTGTGGCAAAGTCAAGGCTGAGTGTTTCAGAGGAGTCCCACAGTTTCAGCTTTGAGAGAGAGGAGAAATGCTGAATATTGGAATGCCATAAACTTGGGCACATTGTTAATAGATTATGTTACTTTATTCTTAACTCTCAGAATGGATAGATTTCAGCATTTTACACTTGACAAGAAATATGGGACATTTTCTTCTGATGATTTTAAAAATGGATTTTATGTCTGTTAAAGTAGTCTGTTTCTTCTTGAGTCACTTTAGACAAGTTACATTTATCTAAGAATATGCCTATTTCATCTAAGTTTTCAAACTTACTAGCATACAGTTTATAGTTTTTAAGACCTAACGTTTGTACATTTTTTTCTTTTTTATTCACTGATCAACTTTGCCAGAGGTTTGTCAGTTTTACTCTTTTTCAGAGATATGCAAGCTAGGGTCCATGGGCCCAATGTGGCCCACCTCCTGTTTTTGTAAATAAACTTTTATTGGAACACAGCCATGCCTAGTTGTTTATCTGTTGTCTTTGGCTGCTTTTGAGCCACAGTGGCAGAGTTGAGTAGTTATGACATAGACTGTTTGGCCTGTGAAGCCTAAAATATTTACTCTCTGGCCTTATTTTATAATAAAAGCTTGGCAGCCACTGATCTTTTTAAAGAAATAACTTTTGCGTTAGTTGATATTCTTGCTTGTGCTATGTGTGTGTTTGTGTGTGTGTGTGTGTGTGTGTGTTTATGTTTCTTTCCTTTCTTACAGTTTATTGTTCTAACTTAGTTTGGGTTCTTAGTTCATTAATGTTCATTCTTTTTGTAATATAAGCAATTAAAGCTATGAATTCTCACTATGTTATTGATTTAGTGTTATTCCCAAAATTTTGGTAGGAGGTTTATTTTTCAATTCTGATTTTTTTTTTTTTGGTTTATGATTTCTGACCCATGAATTATTTAGAAGTATTTCTTCATTTCCAAATATGAGTGATTTTTTTTCTTAGTTATTTTTCCTAATGATTTTTAACTGAATTACATTGTGGTCAAGAGAATATGGTTTGCATGATGCCAATCCTTTAAAATTTGTTGAGATTTTAGTTAGAGTCTAGTTTGTGGTCAGTGTTTTTTTAATGTGCTTAGAAACAGCATCTTAGGCAGTTGGTGGTGAGGTGTTCTGTGTCTGTTTTAACAAGCTTATTAACTCTGTTATTCAAATCTCATATTCTTACTGTTTGGGTTTTTTTTCTTTTTTTTCTTTTTGGTCTGCTTGCTATATCAGTAAAAAAGAGTTGTATGCTAAAATATCGTACTCTAATTGTAGAGTTGTCTATTTCTTTTTGCAATAATCTTATTAATCTTTAACAATAATACATTCTGCTTTAAAAACTTATTTTGTTTGGTATTAATACATGAGCTCTCTTTTTATTAGCAGTTGGCTGTTACATCTTTTTATCATCTTTTTATTTTCAGTCTTTCTAAATCCATGTTTTATATACATCTCTTATAAATACCAATTGTTGGATTTTAAAGAATCCAGTCTGATATTCTTTGTCTTTAACTGGAACATTTGGTCCATTTACATATATTATAATGGCTAATATTTTGGATTTTTCCATTATTTTATTTGTATCCCCTCCATACTTTATATCGCAGATATATTATCTGAGATTAGTTTCCTTCTGTCTGAAATGCATCATTTAGAATTTTCTTAATGAAGGCCTACTGGTGGCAAACTTTCTGTCCTTCCCCATACTACAAGAAAATGTCTTTATTTTGTCCTCATTCTTAATTATTTTGGGGGTATTAAATTCTATATTGTTAGTGGTTTTCCCTGAGTAGTTGAAGATACCATTTTTTTGGCTTTCATTTTTATGTTTAGAAATTAGTGGTTATTCTGTTCTTTATTATGTGTTTTTAAAACTTCTGTTTGTTTCTGCCCCAGTTTCTTTCTCCTTTCCTGTTCTCAATTTTTCTTGGTCATTTTTACTGTATTGATTTTTAATTGTATGTTCAACTTCTTTTATTTATTTAAATAAAGTCTTTGAGGATCTGATTCTGTTTTCTGTTATGCCTACTAATTTTCACTTTTGATATCTTGTTTCTTTGGATGTTTATGACTTCTCTCTATGAATTCATATTTCTTGGAACTTTATGGGAATTTTTAGAGGCTTGGGAAGAGGTTATTTGCTCTTGCTTCTGCCAGGCATCTGGGGATACTACAATCTGGGACCCTGTGAAAATAAATTCTCAGCCCACTTAGTGTGAATTAGGGCTGAAGATCTATGTGAGGCCGATTTGGGGTTATTAAATCTCAAGAAAGTATCTTCCATTCTCTCCTAGTCAGTACCAAGATTCAAGACAGGTAGTTTTCCTTGCATTCTCCTTGGGGTACAGGTATATTTCTAATGTAGCCTCACATTGGACGTGTAGTGCTTTGATATCTATATCACACCATATTCCATAATACATTCTTTTAGTTTTTTGCTAATTGACTTTGCAGTAAACCATAACACATTCTAGATGGATTAAATACTTAAGTGGAAAAAGTAAAACTATTAGATTAAATTATAGGAGAACAGTTATATATTATTAGGGTGAGAAAGTTATTATTATGCAAGGCACCCAAGACAAAAAGCTATGAGACTAATTCCTAACTTAAAAAAAAAACCACTACATATGATGAAGAGTTAATGTTCTTAATATATAAAGAATTCCTGAAATCCATAAGAAAATGAAGCAGTGTAATAAGCAAATGTCACAAGCAGATTTTAAAATAACTCGAAACATAAGAAAAAGGTTCAATTTCATTGTCAAAAAGTGCAAATTATAACCAAATGCTATTTAAAATATATATTATTGGTAAAGTTTTTAAAAGATAATGACCAGTGTTGATCACGATTCTAGAGAATGACTCTTCATATAATTGTTGGTAGCATTATGAGTTGGATCAACTTTTCTCAATGGTAATTTGGTGGAATGTATAAGGGTCTTAAAATGTAGTATATTCTGTGACCTAACAAATCTATTTGTGGAATTTATTCCAAAGAAATAATTGGATATATGTGCAAAGATGCACATTTAAGAATGTTTTTTGCAGCTTTATTTATATTAATAGTTCATGGAAAACTAGAGGTAGTTTAACACCCAGAGTGCGGTTGCTTTAAATAATATATTGCTCTTTCTACAGTGGAATATTATATGCGTAGGTAGTAAAAATAATATTATAAAGGATATTTAAATTATTTCATCAGTTAACAGATTTATTGAGCATACAACCCATGCCAGATGCTGATGTAAACAAGCCAAGTCTCTGCCTTGATACATGGCAAAAATAACACAGCATACATAAGTTTAAAAAAGTAGATTATAAATCTGTCTATACATATACACTTACGTTTATATGTACACAGAAATACTGGAATAATGTATATCAAAACATTGTCATTTTGGATGGAAAGATTGTACACTGCATTTATTTTCATTTGTCTCAGTGTTTTCAAAAAATTTAAATAAGAAAAATTATTATAAATAAAGGTGAGATGCCTGGGTAAAGAGAAAGGGTGAATACAGTGGCTCCCCCTTCTCTGCAGGGGATGCACTGCGAGAGCCCCGGTTGAATGCCTGAAACCGCGGATGGTACCTAACCCTGTATTTGCTGTTTGTTCCTATACATTCATACCTATGATAAAGTTTAACTTATAAATTAGGCACAGTAAGAGATTAACAACAATAAACAATTTAGTAACAATAATAAAATAGGACAATTATAACAATATGCCAGCATCACTACTCTTGCAGTTTGGGGCCATTATTGAGTCAAACATGAGTTACTGGAACACAGGCACTGCGATCCTGCCAAGGTCGATCCGATAACCAAGATGGCTACTAAATGACTGGTGGGAGCGTAGACAGTGTGGATACACTAGACAATGGGAAAATCCATGTCCTGGACAGAATGGAGCAGTATGACACACAATTTAATACGTATGAATTGTTGTTATTTCTGGAATTTTCCATTGAATATTTTCAGACTGTGGTTGACCACAGGTAACTGAAATCGTGGAAAATGAAACTGCAGATAAGGAGGGCAACTGTACCTGATTTTTTAGGGAAAGAAAACAAGAAACTAACACCAGCAAGAGCTGTGTGCCAGTGTGTCTCCTCATTTATTTCTTATTAGAGCCCCTGGGATAGTGATATTATCCCATTTTGCCTTCAGAAAACCAAGTTTTGGAGAAGTTTTTGTATATCCAAAGTCACAGCTGGTAAGTGGTAGAGCAGAACTTATCTCTGGTTTGTTGGCCATCGCATCCCTTTTTCTTTTTGCTATTGATTGAATACGTTTTTTACTTTTTAAAAAAGTCTGATTTACCTCTTAACAATTCCTTCTATTTACTTTGATAAAATTACGTGAAAAAACATATTTGCCAGTTTATTAAACAGTTATAGGTTTTGAGTTTAGGATAACATTCACTATTTTAAATTTTAGTTCAAGGTGTTTGGACAACTGCCAACTCTATATTGGAAATATTTAGCAAATGTTGAATCATGAAAGGGTAAAATTAGATCTTAGAGATTGGTCTCCAAGACCTTAATTTTCCAGTACAGCCCTAATATCTGAGAACTATTTTTTACTAAGTGATTTGATAAATGTTTAACTAAAATCACTTAATTTTGATTCCTTAAGAATTTTCATATCAGTTCACATTAAAAAAAATCCATCAGACCATGTATACTGACTTTTAGTTAGGGAAATATTTTTCCTATATCATATACTAGGATCTTTTGGGTTTTTTATAAGAAAAATGAGATGAAGAATATTTTTTACTTTTTATTGTTCTTGAGGTCTGTAAATGCTCTTACTTAACCAAAAGTAAAGAAAGCATATAAATAAGTAAAACCAAGATGACTATTTTGATTAGTTTGGGCTCTGTGAGATGGTAAATGAGTTGATTTTCTTCTGAAATTTAGCCTTAAAAATAATTGGGAATAAACACCATCCTCATTTTTATGAATTATGATTTCATTATGTAATGGTATGACATTTTTATCTTCTTAAGTGAAACCTTTTACATTTTGATAAAATAGAAATGTTTTTAATTTTTAAAACTTTGTTTTGGGTATCTAGCTCACTGTTAATGAAGCAGCTGCTCAACTCTGTGTGAAGGATAATGCTCTGCTGACGAGAAGAGATGAACTTTTTGCTCTGGCTAGGCAAATTTCTCGAGAAGTCACCTATAAATATACTTATAGAACCACCAAGTAAGTATTTAACTAATTGGCAATATTTTTTGTTTTGCTTGATAAAAATAGAGTTTGAAACACCATCCATTAAATAGAATATAAACATTTCTGAAAAAGTAGAATTATAGTTCTGTAAAATTAAACAGTGCAGTGCCTTTTTAAAACATTATTACTAAAGTGATGTTTGTTGTTTGTTTAATTCTCTGTCTTTCTTACTTTTGAAAGATATAGTTCCCTAGTACTATAGCATTGTTCTGGTAGTGGTTTTAGACATTCTTCTCTCACACACTTTGGTTTTGAATGTGATGATGGGATTTAGTCAGACAGCATTTGTAGTCTTATTTGTACACCTCCTAGCTACATGAACTGTTGAACTCTCTGAGGAAAAAGAGTAGTTCCTTTTGCAAGGTGTTTGCAAGATTGCTGAATATGTAAAAAGACTGTATTGACCAGTATTTAAGGGAATGTTGGAAGATACTTCTAGCAAATGGATTATAGAACATGAGTTTGAAATAAAAAAATGTAATGTTGAAAAGCAATAGTAGTTTCAGAATTTAATGTAAACACACCTTATCCTTCTTCATCGTACTCTCGCTTAAGCATTGTCTGCAAGTATGGGACCATTTTGATTTTGTTCATTCAGTTCCACATGGAGCCTGATTTCCAGCCCTCCTTCCGTTGCTCATGTCACTGTTTCTCTGAGTGGATGCAGATGACCACTTGCGTTAGAGTCACTCTTGAGTTTTTGTTGAAAATTCACATTCTAAGCACCCTCCCCAGCCCTAATAAATCACAATCTTTGGGGATGGAACCTTGGAATCTGAACTTTCACAAGCATCCCAGAAGATTCTTGTGTGTACTCCAGTTCAAAAATCACCACTACAGGTATTTGCTGTCATCACCATTATTTTTCCTAACTCACAGCAGTTTCATTTTCTGCTCTACCTCATACCTACATATTCACAAACTGACAATAAGTAAAATTATGTAGACTAAACGAACAGCACAAGGATATACAGCAACGTTATAGGATTATTTACAAGGTGTTTTTTTTTTTTTGGAGCTGAGTAATTGAGCTGATTCAGTGGTTTTTCATTTTCTTCATTATATTATACAACATTTTTGGAGTATTTTGTTGAAATAATTTTCTTTAATCAAAATAATACATGTCTATGATTTAAGAAGTCATATAGTACATAAGGCTTATAATAAAACTCAGTGGTTCCTATGTTCTGCCCCCTTCCTACTTCTCCGTTCCCCCTTCTCAGTTCCATGCCCCAGAGGCACCTGCCTTCAACAAATTTAGCTGTTTCTTCTAGTATTTACATTTATATATTTTTTAAGTTAAATATATTTAAAAATATATTGACACTTCTACATGATTTAGAAGCCAAAACTATGTAAAAAGGTAATACAGAAAAGTTATACTCCCATTCCTGCTTCTTTTACCCTGTTCCTCTCCCCATTATAGGTAGCTTTAATAGTTTCTTTTTTATCCTTCCTGTGTTTGTTTATGCTTATGCAAACAAATACAAATATATACTTTCATTTTCACCTTTGTTTCAAAAAACAAAAGGTAGCATACATTGACATTTTTCTATATTTTGCTTTTATTTTACTTAACATATTTTGGAGAGCTTTATATATTAGTACATACACATCTTCCTTGTCATTTTTTACAGCTGCATGCCATTGATTTGTGTGGATATACGTGATGCATTTGGTTCAGTGCCCTATAAATGGATACTTGAATTGTTTCTAGTCTTTTGTCATTGTAAATAATACCACAATAAATAACATCATACATATCATATTTTGTTGATTCTGAGAGGTACTTTTTTCACATTTTAATATCTTTTATATTGACGTGTATAACTTATAGTTGACGGCTTGTCATAGTTAGTTGGCAATAAATAGTATTTCATAGTGGTACATGAAATAATTATGTGCCTTAGAATTGATGGAGTGCCATTTTATATATGTGTAGGTACCTCTAGGATAGATTCCCAGCAAGGAGATTTCTGGGTTAATGGTAAATATATCTGTAGTTTTGATAGATAGACAAAATGCATTTTAATCTCATGTAGCCTTAAGCATTCATCTTAAATGACCATTTTAGTCATTTTATCGGTTGTTCCTACTGAACTGGAAAGGGATATCCTCCCTGATTTTTTTCATTTTCATTATGTGATAGTTATTAAATATTTATTGAGTGCTGTCTGTGTGGAGAGTTCTTAGGTAATAGCCTTTTAAAATGTGTAATTTTATCTACATATTGCCCTAATATTAATTTGGAAATGATGAAAAATCTCTTTTTCATTATTTTAATGTTCGTTATGAATATGTTGTTTCTGGTGTTGGTTTCAGGGCTATATGTTTTTGGTGAAAGGTTATTGATTGAGATACCTTTGGAATAAAATTTGTTCCTTTCTCAAGTTTTTCTTCTTTCTCCTCTTCCCTTTAGGTCAAAGTGTGGAGAAAGAGATGAATTATCCCCAAAGAGAATTAAAGTGGAGGTATGGTTATGTATTACATTTTCTTATGCTAAGAATGTCTGCTTCTGTTTGAAGATCATTAAAAATAATGTAAAATATTACTAGTTCAGACAAAAAAGGATAGTCCCATAAACAAGTAAAATATGAATTATAGAATCTTAAAAATAATATAGATTTTTGTTACTTTGAAGTACAGTACCTGTGATAATTTGGGTTAGCCCAGCAAAGAAATTCTTAAAAGGAACCTGTGGTGGGTAGATTAATGTCCAATTTATCAAAGGTTGATTTGCAGATTGGCATTTCTTACAGATTTAAAACTCTTTACTGGATAAACTGTTCCTTTTATAATCTTATTTACATCATTAGTCATCTTATCAAATACATGCAGAGGACTTATAGTTTCTTTATATTAACTGTATGAGGAAAATGACAATTTAGTAGCTGTAAATTAGAGACTTTACTATAACTAAAACCTCCTTTAGAGGATCATGATGGAGGCTGTTCTTCTGATTTTAGACTTGGAAGTGGTAAGGTAGGAGTTGAGCAAGAAAAAATGTACTTTTCTTAGGGCTTTCAGAACCATAGAATGGTTTCAGAACTGCTTCTGAATGGTTCCTTAATTTGGATTCAATATTTTTTTAAAAGTCCAGTGTGCAGCAGAGTGGAATCTGAAGTCGGTCAGCTCCTTCCTTTCTTCCTTTTTCACTTAGGCAGGGGATGGGGATCAGTGTTCTCTTAGCTATCCCATTATTTAATTTCAAGTTAAAGCAAATAAGTTATGCTTGACTACCCTACATCTTCATCATCAAATTATACTTACTAAGTATCTGTTTGTATGGCAATAATCCTTTAGTCATACCGAAGCCAGAGTTATCCTGTAAAAACCTAAATCCCTTTCTTGCTTAAATATTTCCAGTGGCTTTCTACTGTATCTAGAATAAACTCTAAGCCTTTTCCTGACCCTACCTGACCTGACTCCAGCTTGCATCTCCTGCTTCGTCTGCTGCCACACTCCCCATTTTTACTGTGTTCCACCTACACTGGCCAACTTTCTGTCCCTGGAACACGCCAAACTCACTTGTGCCTCCGCACTCACTGCTCCCTCTACCTAGACTTACACGTTTCTAGATGGCTTCAGGTTGCAGCTGAGTTTCCGGGCTTCCCTGCCTCCCTTTCTAAAGGGCACCCTCACCCTAAGATCACGCTCAGGCTCGTACTCCTGGTTTGTTCTGTTTTCATAGTACTTGCCGCTACCTGAAACTATTATATGTTTGTTTTAAATTTATTATCAGTCTACCCCATTAGTTAGGAATAGGGCTCTTATCTGTGTATCTACTACTATATACTCAGAGTTTATAACAGTGCCTTCTGCTTAATAGGCACTTAATGAAATGTGTTGGATGAAATAATGAAGGGCTGTGAATAAGCATCTTTAACTTCTGAATGCTTTATCCTAAAGCAGTGGTTCTCAAAAGTATTTTATCTAAAAAAGGGTGTGTTTTTAAAAAATTGTGCTTATATTTGTAATCTACCTCCCTGTTATTTCTGAGTAATGTTTAAGATAGTCTCAGGTACCAGTTAGAAAATTTGTTAAAATTATATAAAAGGCTACAGTGAAAGATGGTCTAACTTAGCAGTCCTCAACGTTTTCGGCATCAGGAAGCAGTTTCATGGAAGACAATTTTTTCCATGGGGTTGGGGGTGGGAGGGTAGTTGGAGCTCAGGCAGTGATGTGAGCAACGGGGAGTGGCTGTAAATACAGATGAAGCTTCCTTCGCTCAGTTCCTAAGTTTCATGGAAGACAATTTTTCCATGGAGGTCTAACTAGTGAGATGGTTTTATCCTATTGCACCCCCAGGTAACAGAGGATCCTTATGGATTTAGTTAGCGACTAACTAAATCCACAGTCAGTGACTCACTGCCACTTGAAAGAAAGGCTAGTAAACATAGAAACTGTTAAGAAGGTGTGTGCCAATGGAGGATTTAAAGGAAAGAAGTTACAAAACCTACCCAGTGACCAGGAAAAGAAGCCAGCTACTAGGCTAGTAATAATTCCACATCTCTGTTTCACCATTGGCCCTCAGTGTGATCATGATTCAGGCTGCTCTCACATTTAATCCCACTTGTCTGTTTTGTATAGCTTCAGAGATACTGAGCATTGAAATTTGTGATCATGAATCTTATAGACTGTTTGAGCTGTAGTTGTTTCTCTTTAGGCTGTCTTGGTAAGTCTTTTTGACTCTCTCAATGACCCTGATCTGAAATTTAAGCAAACTGTTTCTTGTATTCAGTTACAGTGTTTGAGTTTCTTATTTGAAGCCCAGAGTATAGGGTTATAGCATTAGATGTGACCCTTCTGTTCCTTTAAATATATTCCACTAGAGATAATTAAAGTATAATTCTACATGGTTATTTTGTTGATTTACTAGAGTTCACAAAGCCACTTTGAAGAGTTCTGGATTCAGGATTAAGATAATCAGTGTTTCTTTTTCCTGTGAATAACTATTCTGATCCTTCCTGAATAAGACAAGTGACCTAATCAGCACCAAATTTCTTTAAATGCTTTTAGGGATACTAAACTCTTGATTTTGTTTTCTAGAAATAAGTAGGAACTATAGCTTTGAATTTAGGATACTGGTTCATTTTTTATTTTTTTTTGGTTCTTGGTTTGTATGTTTTTAATTTTGTTCTGTTTTTGCTTAGTTTTTTTTTTTTAAGCACTTGTATATTGCAGGCCTCTTCAAATTGTGTGTGTGTGTATACCTATGCATGTAGATAGTGTAATCCTTTGTAAAATATATAGTATTGGTATAAATCCTTGTCTGAATTCTGTTTGTTGTACTCCAAGTCAGATTTGAGATACTGGAGCTATTCTTTTAAAGCTGATACTGAGGTGGTTAGTATTTGCTGCATAGGGTTACTACTCCCTTTAAACTCTTCACTAGGTATTCTTCTATATGGCTACTGGGGAGAGAGAGAATTTCTGGCATGAGAAGAAATTAGGGGAGGCTATATTGTGGAGATATCATTTAAGATGGGTTTTTAAAAGAAGGGTAGAATTTCAGAAGATAGGGATGCGGGTGAGGGCTGTGTGTGGCATTATAAAAATAGACTAGCATGGACAAAGACACAGAGGTAAGAAAATACTAGGCATGTTTAGAGAACGATAAGTAGACCAGTTTGTCTAGAGAATGTGACTGACACAAAGGAATTCATAAATAAAACTAGTAAGATTTTTAGAATTCTTTGAACATAATTTTTCTCTTATTTCATTTGAATGTTTCTCTTGTGATTCTCAGCTTATTATTCTCTACTTAAAGAAAATAATACACAGATAAGCTTAAGTTTAGCCCATTGTAAAGTATGACAGATTCCTTGAATTACAAGGCCCAAATTAATGAGACAGTATTTTCTTTTTCTTTTCATCTTTAGTTTTCCAAAATCCTTTACGATAACCAATAAGCATACATGCCAAGTTGCTGACTGTTTTCCATCTTGAAAAGATAATTTTTATAATGAACAGAAAGAAATGTAATGTCCAACAGATAAAATAAAAGTGACATCAAAATAATTTGACATTGAAGGAAAAGGGAAACATTTTCTTGCCTGCCATTATCAGTGCATTAGTGTGCACTAATAAAAGTAGTGCTTTCTTCAAGCTCAGTAAGATCTTTTCTTTGCTGCTAAATGCCATATTTTCCTGAGCTGTACATGGAGGTTTAGGCAGAATGAAGTTTTAAAATATTTGTCCAATTTTTTTCTACTTGCAAAGCTCTTATTATATAGTAGTTCCCTCTTAAAGGATAGTTAATTACTTATTTGATTTTTTAAAAAAAATACCAGTCAGTATACCCATTACATAGAAGTACTTAAGATAATCTGTTATCCTTAAATAATGTTCCTTCTTACAGGGTATGCTAAACATTAAAAAACATGGAAATTTTGAACTTTATTTCTTTAATTCCTAGAATATATGAGATAGACAAAGAGAAAAAGACTACCAGCTTGGGTTGCCCTTAGGGAACCCACCATTTGGAATGAAACCTCTAGGGAAAGCACCTCTTCAACTCCATGTGTTAGTAAGTGAGGTTTGAGAGTATTTCTTTTGCCCAGACTGGATGAATAGCTTGTCCGCCTGGAATACAACCATCTGTGTGAATCCACTCAGCTGAAATGCGAATGGATTATATTTATTCTTACTGTTCATTTTCATCCGACATCTCAAATCTTCTAGGCCCGGGCAGTTGTGAAAATAACTACTTTTTATTGACTCTGCTATGCATCCATCCCTGCTAGGCATTTGGAATTCATTATCACAGATGGTCTTGTGTGGCCTATATGGAGGCTTTATGATTTCCATTTTACAGCCAAGGAGAGACCCTACAAAGGGTCCAGTGGGAGAGGCACAGCTTCCAGTCTGTATCTGACTACTAAACATCAAAGCGATACCACCTTCGCAGGTGGTAGTGAACGTTCCCAAAACACTTTGAGTGTGAAAAACACGATTGGTGTTATACCTGTCCTCCTGCTAGGATGGTTTGAAGGGCAAAATGTGCACAAGACTGGTAGTCTTTGAAAAGGGCAGATAGCAGCAGTTACTATGTTCTAATCCAAGGAAGTTTATTCTAGTAAACAGTAATTTTTGAGTAGAAAATTTAACAATGCAAATGTTAGCTGACCCAAGCTAGCAGTCTTTTTCTCTGTGTCTATCTCATATATCCTAGGAATTAAAGAAATAAAGTTCAAAATTTCTATGTTTTTTAATGTTTAGCATACCCTGTAAGAAGGAACATTATTTAAGGACAACAGATTATCTTAAGTACTTCTATGTAATGGGTATACTGGTATTTTTTTAAAAAATCAAGTAATTAACTATCCTTTAAGAGGGAAACTACTATATAATAAGAGCTTTGCAAATAGAAAAAATTGGACAAATATTTTAAAATGTCATTCTGCCCAAACCTTCCTGCACAGCTCAGGAAAATATGGCATTTTAGTAGAAAAATATTTATAAGAGATTACCATTTGATATGCTGATGCTTTAGAATGAGTAAAAACAGTGTGTTGGAAAAATAAACAGTAAATCAAGAAATATTAATTGATTTCCTGTGCCCTACCTATGACAGATGTATTTAAGATGGCTTGATAGCTCGTTCAGGGAGATGAAAAATCAAGACCAAAGTCCCTGCTCTCTTGTCCTCTAAATTTTTTAAAATGTCAGTTAAAAGTGGATTCAGTTGATATCTTTTCTTTTTCATTAAGAACATCGATTCGAGGAAGAAACTCTGTCATTAACTCCAGTGTTACAAGAAACATCTCAGAAGGGAGGAAGGGTATGTAAAGCTGCCGGTCTCAGGGCCGGTGGTGGCAGCTGACTAAAGGCACTATGAGTGCTCATATCTCATCTGTGTTTTCCTCGTTCACTGAAATTATTGGAGACTAGGCAGAGATGGGAGGTGACAGCATTCTTGACCCTGTGGGTGTCAGGGTACAAAGCAGTCAGAGATAACTGGATAAAAGACTTGAGGTTGTTAATAGAGCCCAGGAAGTCGGAGAATTGGGCTTGAAGAGAAAGACCTGGAGGAAACATCTGCTAGCAGTTGGGGGGGTGGGGATCAGAATATCCACCTACGCTGTTACTAAGCTTGTTGAAAAGAAGGCTGGTCTAATTTGGTGTAGACTCTTCCCCTCTGGATCAGAAAAACAGAAGCATTACAATATGCTATTCATACAGAAAGTGTGAGTAGAAAAAAGGAAAATGCACATGTGGGGCTGAGAACATCTGCTGTAGCAAGTCATTTAGAGACAGCTAAGCTGTGGCTTTAAAGCAGCTCGCTAGTGTTTGGCAGGAAGGATGAGGAGGAATGGGGGTGGAGACCAATGGGATGAGAGTAATTTAGGTCACGAACAGCATCCCGCCTTCTATCTTTTATTTTCTCAGTGCTCAGACCCAGAGTCTCGTCAGCACGGGAACACTGTGATTAATGGCAGCCACCAAAAGTATGACGTGGAGATAGATAGCTCACGGCACGGTGCAGCTGGAGCCTGGGAAGCAAAAGTTCTGTACCAAACATAATGTGAAAGAGACAACTTTCTTGGGAATATTCTCCCTTTTATTTCTTAGTTGTATATTTTGGGTACCTTAAACCTACTTTGTGTGACATGCAGTAAATAGCTACTCAGTTCTATAGTTTTCCCATCCACAATGAACTGTCAAGACTGGGAGAATATGACTAATGTACTCAGCTGCAGAGAGATCACTGATTTTTTTGGATATTGTTATTTATTACTTATTATAGGCTTTCATTTCTCTTTATTAATGATGGAACAGTGTCCATTTTTCATAAACTCATACATGTAGAGTTAGAAGTTCCCCCTTCCAGCTTTTCAATATCCACCTGGTGGAATAGTCCTGACAGTGGTGCCACCATGTATTTGTATGGCAATGTGTACTTTCCCACGATTTACCAATTTGTGTTACTTCATTTAATCCCCAGAAATCTCCACTGGGCAGGCAAAGCAGATGATGTAATCCCCATTTAAACATTTGGAACTCTGGAAACAGTGAGGTTAACTTTCTTGCCTGAGGTTACTCATCTGGTTCCTAACGTGAAAAGACTAGATGGTTCCTTTCTCCTTCCGCAAGCTCCTTCAGAAGCAGTATTGAGATATTAGGGCTCCTGGGGATCCTTGATTGGGTGCTGATGACTCTCTAATCTGGGTCTCCAGCCCTGATTTCACCCCAAGTCCACACTCAGGGCCCCTGTTTACTTCAGGGCCTTCTGTTTGCTTTGCTTCTCTTCAGGGAGGTTCACTGGCGGATGAGCTCAACATGTCCCCAACTAAATTCATCAACTTTCTGGCCCCTCCCAAACCTTCTGGTCATGAGTTCCTTATTCTAGTGAATGTCACCGCCAGACTCCCAGTTGCTTTATTTATGTGTCACGTCTACCACTGCCCGGGGCTGGGCCACTGTTCTCTGTCTTCACCGCAGTCCTCTAACCAGTCTCCCTGCCACCATCCTGAACCCCCCCTACATGCACTCCATGGCATTCAGACTGGGCTTTCTAAAATGAGGATCTGAGCAGTCTCTTCTCTAAGACCTTCAGTGGTTTCTCTGTGTTTTAAGATAAAATCTAAAATTCTTAACATAATTTACAAGGCCTCACAGCATCTGGTCTTGCGTTCCCAACTTCTCTCACCACTCTTTCTCAATATATTCCCTATTTCAGCTATATTAGGTACTTTCAGCTTCTACAGTGTATCCTCTTCTTTTGCCTTCAGGCTTTTATAAAAGGAGCTCTCTCTCTTCCTAGAGAATCTGTTCCTTCAAGCCTCAGCCTAGATAGCCCTCTGGGAAGCCTTCTGTGGCACAGGGCCCTCTGCTGTGCTCTGTACCTCCGTCCATTTCCCTCTCTAGACTGTACTTATAAGGAGGGCGGGAGGCATGCCTGTCTTGTTTGCCTCCTTATCCCCATATTGAATAGGAGTATAGGAGCCAGCTAGGTGAACAAGACGTTTTTGTTGAACATTGAAATATGTGTTTCTAGATTTCCAATGTTCTTTTCACTAGACGGTTCCGTATCAGTATAATCAATATTATATGGCTGGTTATGTCTAGTTCCTCATTTTCTAAGATTTCCATACTATGTAAATATCTATAAAATTTATCCTTTTCTCCCTGTATCATAGAGATACAGTCAGTCACTTTCTTACAGCATGTGATCTGCTGTACTCTGATTAAACCTGGTGGCTTTTTGGATGAACTTAATAAATACCAGTTACAAACATTTATTAATTCCTTTGTGTGATGCACTATGCTAAGTCTTTTTCATGAATTTTTGCTTTCTTAAAATGATTCTATAAGTTAGCCAGGCACACTTGTTATCTTCGTTTTATAGATGAGGAAACAGACACAGAGAGATGAAATAATCTGCCCAGTATCACAGCAAATAAGTAGAATTGGGTTTTGAACTCAGTGCAAGTCACAGAGCTAAAGCCATTTCAGCTTATGAAAAACAGCTGTAGGAGAAATGCCTATATTTATTGTGAGTTTCACAATAAATAAATAAAGGTGTTAACTCTAGGAATTTATGGATTGAGCATAGGTTTTGAAGCCAGTGTCTGTAGCCATAAAATGAGGGAAATCTAGTGGTGTTTATGGTGAAGATTAAATGAGATAATGGGCATAAAATGTAGAACCTAGGGACTCACACACTGTAGGCTGCTCTTACTGTCGTTGTTGCTCTAAGTCTTCTACTGGCATACCTCATTGCACTTTAGAACTTAAAGGAGGGTATGCTAAAGAGAAAGTTGGATTTTTAGGTCTAAATAAATTCTTAGAAGAGAAATGGAATGGCTAAGAAAAAGTACTGTTTTCATTTATCTTATTCTAGCTCACTGAATGATTATTCCTGTAAGCCAATATAGAGACCCAGAAGGGTAGCTTTTTCAATACTGTAAAAGTGCTGCTTTTTGTATATTGACCTATCATAAAACTTATATAAGACTATCTTGAGATGTGAAGCTTATTTGCTCTTGACTCCTATTATTTCATGACTTTGAATTTTAAAAATAGCAAATTAATTGTACCTAGGAAATGAATTTTGGTAGATAAAATACTTGAAAACATAGCTGCAGTGGAGAAATTAATTTTTCCAGGAAAAGTTTTTGAACCACTATTTTTTATCTCAAAAGTAAAACATTTTGTCATTATTACATCTTTTTTACTGTGTATTTTAAGAACTTTGGTTTTTAATGATTCACCCTTGCTACAAATATAGAGTTTATCAAACAAGGAAGGAAATACATGTTTTGGAGTTTAATTGTTAATGATAATTTCTGTGAGGAGTCTTTTAGTAACTTTCCCTGAGATTACTAAAACCATGCTATAATGATGTTCATGTGGAGCAATAAGCAAAGGAAAAAACATTGAAAAATGTAGTAGGTGGGATACATATATTTAAAGTATAAAATGGAAATAATTGAAGTTGAGGTATTGTCCAGGAATACAGTGCCCCCAAATAGACCCTGTTTAATAAAGAATTTAGTATACCTTGATATACTTATTTAGTAGTTATTACATGGTAAAGGTATTGTTTATTTCATTTGCTTTTTCTCATTTAATCATTGCAACCAGCCTTAATATTAATAGATAGGTTCTGCTATCCTCATTTTCTGGATTAAAATCTTAATCGTGATTATTCAGGTAATGGGATTAAAGTGTGGTTTTTTTGCCTTATTTTCTAATTTTTGATAATATGGTTATTTTATTATTTTTATAAACTCTAAATATATAGGATTTATTCTTTTACCCACAGGATGGATTTCCAGATTTCCAGGACTCCGTGCAAACGCTCTTCCAGCAGGCTAGAGCTAAGAGTGAAGAACTCGCAGCTCTTACTTCACAGGTAACTACAGTTATTGTTTCATAATAGTGTCTGTAGGTTAAAAAATAAATGACTGCTCCAGCTAGCTTCGGTTTTAAGTGTCTGAGAACTGAATTTATTTCTGGTTGTTTTTATGGCATCATCTGATCCACAGCTGTATCAACAAGATAGCAATAACAACTTGATTTGATTTGGTTTATGAACAGAATCTGATATAGTGCTGCTTATTTATTCTTTGTAGTTTTGTAGGAACTGAGACAGATTGTCAAGAAAACTTAAAAGAAGCAATTTGATATCAGGAAAACCAGTCATGTTGGCTATGGCTGTGTGTAGTACAACTCAGAAAAATAGTACTAGTTTTCAATAAAATATTAATAGTCAATGTTGTAATATTAAATTATTAATATAGATATTGAAATATTGTTAAATTAGTATGTGGCGTTAGGTGCTTTTGCCATTAAGTTATTTAATTGTGTACACTGAAATTAATATTTTAAAAAGTTCTTTCTGCAAACATCACCTTTTAGAAAGCACTATAAGTTTTTATTCCTTTTGAGCTTCTTCCTAGTAACTTTCTTTTGGTCACATTTAGTACTGCCAAGTTTTGTTTTTCATGATAGGATGAAAAATACATTTTTCCCCTCAGAAATGCTTACTGAAATTTTTTCAGTTAATTAGTAACAAGTTTAGATGAAATGAAGTTTTGGTTAATTTTGGTCTGGTTTACATTCATTCAGAAAAATAAGTATAAATAGTATAAGTATACATTAGATATTCCACCTATTTATTTATATTTATTTTCAAAAAACATTGAAAAAAGTAGTAGGTGGGATACTTAACGGTAAGAATCCACCTATTGATTTTTTTAATAACACTGTGAATCAGGACTTTTTGTAACCAGTTTTATATAGAAGATTTCTTGTATTATTTTATATGGCATGGTAGTGATTCATATCTGTGCATTTTGACTATTACCTCCTTGGCAAAATATCACAAGTGTACTGCTTTGAAAATCACATGTAAATAATTTAGAGCAGTGCATAGACAAGTAACTTATGAAACACATGTGGAGATAAATTTATATATCAGCTCACTAATTGTACATCTTAAAACACCTCTTTTTATGATTGGTTGGGAAATATTGCAGTTTCATTCCATGATGAAGGTTGGCACTGATGTGTTTCTGCATAATTTGCATTGTTTAATTTTAGTGGGAGGTGTGTTTGTCTTGTTCTTCTAGACAGCCGTTTTACACCTTTTCTCCCCCAAACATACTGTCATCATATCAGAGTCTGTGTAGTGCCAAATCCTAAAATAAAAATGCCAGGATTTCACCCTATGTGTTAGAAGCAGTTTATAGCAGATGTTGCTGTTGCTCTTAGGTTTCTTTTTTTAAAAATCCTTTAAAGGACTCAGTACCTTGGAAAACAAAGCTAAGGTTATGTTGCTTTTAAGCTAAAATGAAATTCTCTTTATGGAATTGAGAAGAAACCTTTTCTCTTTTGTACAAAATCCAGTATTTTATGTTTTAACATGATGATACAGACATCTATGCATATTTATGGAACGTGTATACCACATGAAGTGTGAACTAATTTTAATGAATACTAAATATATTTGCTGGAGTCTGAAATTGGCATCTTTAAACCATTAAAAAATCTAGAATGTTTTAGTTACTGATTTTATTTTTGCTTTACTTACTAGCAGCCTGAAAAGGTGATGACAAAGCAGATGGAGTTCCTCTGCACCCAAGCTGGCTATGAGAGACTACAGCATGCTGAGAGAAGATTGTCGGCAGGACTTTATAGGCAGAGCTCAGAAGAGCACAGTCCTAATGGCTTGACTTCTGATAACTCAGATGGACAAGGTGCATCTTTAGAGTGTCCTGTGCCTTTAGAGCCACTGCTATGTATACTTCAAAATGAGACTGAAAATAATGGCTGAGTTTTAAATCATGATATTTTGTTAAGGTTATTTTATAAATTCTTGATCAAAATTAATTTTTAAATTGTCCCTTTTTCTAAAAAGGAAGAATTTATCCTGCAAATTTTAATTTGTTTCTTTAAACTTTATTATTTCTAAACAATAGTTGCCCATGTGATTGATGTATTATTTTGAAAAGGGTGAGTGAGATTGGGAGATGTAAACAGTACAGATCATTTTTCCCAAATAAGCAGATTCCATGGGAGATGTTTATCCTTTTTAAAATGATCAAAACTTCATTTTTTTTAGACTTCAAAAACAGATTTGTCTGTGAAATTTATAACATTTGGTTGTTCAGGAGAATATGGTAACTGCTTTGAAAGTATTATGACAGAGTATAACTCTTAGCTTTAGAAAGCTATGTGATTCATGAGTATTTTTACCATTCAAAAAATTATTTCATTTCATGTCCTCACATGACGAAAATCCCAAGTCATTGTTATTTACTCATTCAACAGATTTTTTTTTTTTTTAGTGTTTTCTATGTGCCAGGCACGCCCATAGGCACTGAAGATGCAACAGTGAACAAGACAAGACTCTGTTCCCTCAGAGTTTATACTCTAGTGGAGGGAGATGTACAGTATCTAAATATATCCTTTAGTTTCAACTAATAATAAGTGTTAGAAGAAAAAAATATATATATAAACACTTCTAAAGAGTGGTTCCTATTGTCAAAAAAATAAGATTTCTAAGTAAGAATATCATCTTAACAGGCATTCTCCAACCATGGAATAAGATATTACGTGTATCAGGAGATCAGAGTACAGGAGGAGAAGATAGTTCTTCCTTTTTAAAATATGATAGAAACTTTTTAGTTGAGGTCTCATTTAACTTCTCCAACAGTTAACTTCCCTGAACAGTTAAGAAGCAAAGGCAATTGTGAAAGATTTTATGATTCTAATTTGTGACACCAGGATAATTCAGTGTGGGGTGACAATTTGCTAATGTGATATATTTCAGTTTATGGTAGAATATGATTTGGTATATAAAGAATTATTAACCATATCTGTGCTAATTCTGTTTTTTTGCTGTAATTTTTTTTAAGTGATCTTCAATTGGCTTAAAGTCATCTCTGTTTCTCTAGTATTTGTTATTATGTGATTAATGATATGCCTTGGTAAAATGGTTGCACTAGTAAGAAAATGCCTTACAAAGAAGATGTATTATATGCCAAAATTAGAATGCTTACTGGAATTCTCAGTCTTTTGTTTAGTTCATGTTTAGCTCTTAAAGATGTCCTGGCAGAATTGTAAACCTTGGGACTAGTATGAAATAATTGGCCATTTTCCCCCTAAATAATTATTTAAAATGTTTTTTCCAACTATTATTTAAATCCTTCAGTGCCTGCTGACTTTCCTCACTCCTTTCCTGAGGAGTGTTCAGGCAGTTTGTGAAAACTTATTTTTAATAAAAAGCATGATGTGTTTTTAATATTATTCCTATTTCTTTTTTTTTTTCTTTTCATTAGGAGAAAGACCTTTGAATCTCCGAATGCCTAATTTACAGAACAGACAACCCCATCATTTTGTGGTAGATGGGGAGCTGAGCAGACTTTACTCCAGTGAGACAAAATCCCACTCATCAGGTGAGAATGTGGTATGGGATTAGAGGGTAACACTTGAATAGAAGCATCTTTAAATTCTACTCCCACTGTCCCTTTCCCTAGCAGAAAATGTCATTACGAACAATGTTACTACAGGTTGAGTATCCCTAATCGGAAAATCTGAAATCCAAAATGCTTCAAAATCCAAAACTTTTTGAGCACTAAAATGACACTTAAAGGAAATGCTCATTGGAATGTTTTGGATTTCAGATTTCATATTTTCAGATTTGAGATGCTGAACCAGTAAATATAGGGCAAATATTCCAAAATTTGAAAAAATCTAAAATCAAAGCACTTTTGGTCCCAAGCATTTTGCATAAGGGGTGCTCAACCATTAGTTTTTCTCCCCTTGGAAATGATAAGATTGCCGTAACATTAGCTGGTCTTCTTTGAGAACTTAGTATTCCAAAGAATGATAGGGAAAACTCTTGAAGGTTGAGATTATTTTTATTAGCTATTACATGAATGGTGACTTTTATACAAAAGTTCAAACTGAATAGTAGATGGCTGGTTTGAGTTATGTTATTGCATTTTTCTGGCAATAACATAGTATGAAAATGATGGACTCCCTGTTTGCTCTCATACTAAGAAAACCTTCTGCACCAAAATCTAAACTTTTCAGGCATTTTGGGGGTGCTAATTATATTTCAGAAGTAAACTGAATTCTATAACAGGATAAGCAGTTCCTCATTATAGTTAGATGTTTAACTATTTTTGCCTCAGCTTCTGGAGTAGCTGGGTTTGCAGACACATGCTACTGTACCCAGTTAATTTTAAGAGGCGTTTTTGTCACTATGTTGCTCAGGCTGGTCTTGAACTCCTGGCCTCAAGGGATCCTCCCATCTAAGCTTCCCAAGTAGCTACCACACCCAGCTAATTTTTTTTAGAGATGGGGTCTCACTATGTTTCCCAGGCCTGGCCTCAAGCTATCCTCCTGCATCAGCCTCCGAGTTGCTGGGATTACAGGCATGAGCCACTACACCAAACTCTATTTTATATGTTTATCATGTTGGACCAAGCATTAAATAAAAATTGATATGCTCTCTATGTTAAGTGTTTTAGTATATTTCATTATTCAACTTTCATGCCACTTTATTATAGGTATCATCCCCATTTTATAGATGAAGACACTGAGGCTTAGAGAGGTGTGCAGCTTGCCCAGATATGTATACAGCTAGTAATTGGCAGAGTTGGAATTTAAATCCAGAATCTGAGCTGTTACTTGCAATCCTGTAAACAAAAATTGTATATGGAATTGAAGAATCATGAATAATTGATACCATTTGCTATGGAGTGTGGAGGGTTGTTTTATAACTTTGTTTGGTTTTTGTAGTCCATTGATTTAAAAAAAAATCAACAAAATTTGTGTTTCTACTTTTATACAGAGAGCCTCGGGATTTTAAAAGACTACCCTCACTCAGCTTTTACCTTAGAAAAGAAAGTCATCAAAACAGAGCCTGAAGATTCAAGATAGCTATGATTCTCTCACTGTTCTCTGGAAATGGCATCAGATTTAAGGATAATACTCCATCATAGAAATAAGCCTTAATAACCAGTGTTGCCTCATTCAGCTCAAACAGATTTCATAGCCAAAGCATAAGGACTGACGTAGTAGTCTGTGGAAACCAGGAGGACAAAACAACAGCCACAGAAGAAAATCGAGAGTGTGGCAATCTAAAACAGAAATACTGATCCGTTCACATTCCTGTGTAAGTTGTTTATGTGAAAGGCTTACAAATTAATATTGTAAGCATTCATTATTTAAGAATGTACAATGTATTTGTGTAATTTATAGAAGTAAAATCTAGGTGTTGAGACCTGTGTGGTCCAATAGACATGGATACAGTTTATTTTACTTGAAATTTTGTCTACTTTGTGTATTTAGCATAAATATTATATGTCAGAGTTTAGCATCTTTGCAACTATGAAAAAAGAAAGCTTAAGTGATGTAGTTATTGGCAAGGTTGCAATGACTGTGGAAAAATGGAAAGCAAATACTCAGTTTAAACCAAGGAAAATATTGTGGATTTAATATTTGATAAAACTGATTTTTGTTTAACAGGAAATGTGTAGCATTTATTCATGTAAGATCTGGTTATTAGTGTACATTTACCCAATTAATAAATACTGGAGGAAAGTTAAAAAGATGAGCAATAGAGTAGGAAATTTAACTGGTTGACATAGATTATAGTAATAGCTACTTAAGATGGTATCAAAGATAGGAAGCTATTTCTTGGACAGACAGCTTGAAACAAGTGGACCAATGTGTAAGAACCTTGACTTAAATATTGATATGTCAGAATGTGTTTAATAGATTAAGACATGGTAAATTAACCTTACATGTGATAAAGATGGTGCCTGTTAACTAAGGCTATAGTAGATTAAGTACCATTTTATATCCAGAAATTCTTCTCTATATACAGGAGTCAGAGAGACTAGATGCTTTCACTGGGGAATGGCTTCCCACCCAGCCACCACAATGTGGGCAATCACTGCATCCACATTTGCAAGCATATTTCTATGGAAGTTCAGTTGACACCTATATTGATTATTTACTTTATAATTTCATTTTTGTACACCTTTCAGATTTGTGAATGTAGTTTTTTGTTAAAATTCATCTTGACAGTATGTTTTTAATTCCCTCTATTTAATTAATGGACTGTGTGCATATATATGTGTGTGGGGGTGTGCTTAAATGTTAACAATACACTTGCGTACTTACAAGAATTTCACATTGGACTCCACAGTGGTAAAAAAAAAAAACAAATACAACATCTGCCAATATACATTTTTTCTGTTGGTTTAAGAGAAGATATTTGACAGCTTTACCTACATTCTACAGATTCATCTAAACCCAGACATTGCCAAGAAGAGTGTATTGACATGGAGTATGTTTTTTGTTTTCAGTTCAACTCTAGATCAAAACTGTGTAAAAAATATTAAGTCATAATCTGTTATACTAAAATTTGTCAGCCAAATGTTAGACGAAATGTCTGCACTGTAATCTCAGATCACTGTCACATATATAATTGCTTTTTCGTTTTGGTTTGTAGAAGAGTTTTACAGTAGAAACACCAGTAAACAACTTTTATACTATTAAAAGGCTTTTTTCCCTTCCTAAATGTTTTAATTGTAACATAATGTTTTGCTCACTGAAGAAGCTTCTTATGGACCTTGCAACTTTGTTGCTAGCTTGAGGTTGATTAACATGGTTGTGTATTATTCACTGTGTGTAGAAGTAGTGTGCGTACAATTTAAATAGACTGTTCAGTTTTTAATATTAGCCATAGCACTGGTTAGTATCTCAGTAGTTTCATGAAACGTTTCCTGTATTCTAATCTATTTTGAGAAATTTCGTGGTTTTTTTTTTTTAAATTGTGTCGTACAGTTCAAGTTTGTAGATTTTAATAAGTGACAATTTTTAACAACACAGTAATCTTCCAGCTAATATTTATCCATCTTTCATGGACCTACAAATTACATCCTTAAATCCATAAATAAGTTTCCTTAAGTATCATATCGTACTGTTCCAGTCTTTCAGGCTTAGTGATAAGGGGGAAGCACAAGAAAAACTTCAGCAGAATACAGTTTTTATTTTGTAAACACTAATGTATTAAACTTGATATACATTAAAGTAAATAATATATATTTTTATTTGAATTGTATATATGAATCGGATGTTATAACTAGTTGATTTTTTCATTTTGTTAGAGGTATTTTCACTGAACAAGGTCAATTGGTTACCTCAGTGTTACAGCCAATCTAGTCCAAGGGACCATTTCTGCCCAAGTCTGTGTTACACTTTACTGTGTGAAGTCTACGTTTTTGTGACTCTTGAAGCTGTTGGTGAGGTGGGACGAGTGCACTTGCTTCCTGTGGCAATAAAGATTTTCTGTGCCTCACATGTTTATGTTTATAGCACTTTCTGCATAACACTTTCCACAGTGGGTCATGTTAACCCACTCTGCCCTCCCCCCGCCATTGGATTGTTTGGGCTGGGCTTGGGTATCAGGAGACAGGAGCTTTTGCTAAATGTTATTGTCAGCCACCTTGGTTTCGAAAAAGTTATTTGGTAAAGAGGTTCCCAGTTGACTCTGTTTCTTCTGTTAGAGAGAGAGAGGTTAATTTATGTTGTTCTCATTAATGAGAAGTTTATAAAAACATTTAAAAAACCCCCTACTTCTAACCAACTAAATTAATAAATAAAAGGAAGAACATTAGGATTTAAGATTTATAATATATTACATATTTGTAACACATTAATGTGACTTAGCCTCAGTATTACAGGCTAATTATATGAAATTGAGTTAACCTGTAGTGAAGAAGTAGGACAAAGCCTTGCAACAAAGTTTTAATTGATGAGTTTTACAGATTAATCTTTAATAAAGAGCTTCAATGTGTCAAGTATGCTAGGTGCAGCATGGGGGTGAAGGCCGCAGATGAAATACAAGGTTCTTGTTCTTTGGGAACCTAACTGGATGGGAACTAATCCTCATACAAAATACAAATTTTAGTGCGTTATATATGTGGGATGAATAAGGAGTTGACATTTAAGTGCATTCTACATTATGTAGATGTTATGGTAGTGAGGAAGTAGACACTTTTCAGGTGAAAGAAAGCACATTTAATGAGTGAAAATCAGAAAAGATCAGCCAGGACTAAAATAGTTAACATTAAGAGGTGAGATTTGATAAAAAGAAAGGCAGTACATTTCACTTTGAGGCCACCTTTTTTTTTTGTTTTGTAAAATTATTGCAATTTTCTTTTGAAGCTGAATGCCAGTTAGATCTGCTTAGCAGGATAATAATTCTTTAGACAATCCCATTGAACCTGTCAAAAGGCAGGGGAAAAGGCTGCTTTTTCATCTGTCCTTAATTAATAAAACCACTTGGCTAAACATTAAGGATTTGGTAATTTTGAAGTTACTAGCACCTAGTGTAGTAATTATAGTTAACAGTATTTAAAGCTGAAAACCTTAAATAAATGTGCAGGGAATTTCCTAGCATATGGTCTGCTCACTTGGCTACTCAAATGGTTAAGTATTATTAACACAATACCCATTTTGCTTGTAACTTCACTTCATATACTACATTAAGTCCTCAAAAGAAAACCAAGATATTAACCTCATGACCAACCCATAACCAAGAGGTCTGTCTCTTTTAGAAAATAAATTCAGTTAGCAAATAGCTGAAGTTAGGAATGAGCAAACATCTTACATTTCTAACAGCTTGAAGGATATGACCAAATAGGATTGTTGCTATTTAACTAAAAAACTACCTTATGGTCCAGCTGTGCATGGGTGGCGTTTCAGTGAATCCAAGCTTATTTGTTTGTTATTATCTGTGGGTGTCTTCATAAATGCGATTCTTAAGTGGGCCTCCAACATTAATAAAAGAATGATACAATGTCCTGACATTTATTTTTATTGTAAATACAATTTAATCTCAAAAACCTTGCTGTTAACTATTTCCTTGGTGACCCTGTAAAATGATTTTTATTTCACATAGAAGTGATCAAAAGCTAAATGCTGGAGCTAGGATTTTTCTTACTTTCTGAATATGCAACAGTTAAGCCTTTAAAACTTCTTTGGCATCTGTTTCTACTGACCTATGAAAATTATTTTTTTAAAGATCACCTCAACGGTGTTTTTAGGTTTTGTGCAGAAAAGACTAACCAGAAATTTATTTTTTAAGTTCATAATCATTCAAGTTAGAATCCAAAAACTTACTGTGCTTGTTTTAGGTTCATCTTACAAATCTTTTCTATCTATAAGTTTAGCAAATCTTAATCACTTGTAAAGGAACTATGAATAATGATTGGTTCCATTTACAAAATTGGTTAAGTTCTTTTGTCCTTTTCATATTCTTCGTATCTGCTAGGGCCACACAATTCTTAAGTACTAAAACAATATCCTGTTGAATTCTAGGTCTCCTGGCTGTGTCTGACTATTTCGACACCATTTCCAAAGTTATTCCTCTGATAGCTAAGTGATTTATTTCCAAAGTATTGCTCCAGTAATACTAAAGGTCTAATTTCTACCAGTTCATCTTAAAGGGAATTTTTATGACGTTTTTGTAGCAATTGGATAAAACCCTCAAACAAGGAATATCAGAAATGAATCACATAAAATACTAATCTTAGTTTTTATTTCAGCATCCATATGAAATGCATAGTTACCATGATTTTTCCATTTTATTGTCTTTTTAAGATATTTAATTGACAAAAATTGTATATATTAAAGTGTACAACATAATGGTTTGATAAACATATACATCATATACTGATTACCATGGTCAAATTATGACACTTCAGTGAGAAATTGCTTCTCCTAATTTTTGATGGCTTTACATTTAATGCACATTAGTCAGTTTACTTACTATCATTAAATGTCTTTTCAGTAATATGTTTTAAAATATTTCTGCACAAAGCATTATTCTACATTGATATAAAATGAGAAAACCTACCTAAATACCTACAGTTGTAAGTTCCAGAATTTTCTTTTTAATCTTTCTACTTTATTATACAATTGCCTTCTATTTATTTACGTTTTCCGTTGTAACTTCTCAAACTGACTTGCTGCTTCACAATCTCAGAGAAGTAGTCATAGTTGAATGTTGCCATCAAAACATAATGTTGTGAAACGCCGATTGAGTACAAAACGTTGGTTCAGGGGTAGTGCCTTGCAAGTGTTAAAATCATGAGCCCAAGATTTTTTTCTCATTAACTTATTAAGACTGGCACATTTTGTGAATTTCCTGGTAGTCCAAACAATTTGGTAATCAACCCAGCCTAGTTTTTCTGTGGGTGAGCACCAGGGGTGATACAAATTAGAATGTGCTTCATATTTACACATTCTGAAACCTTATGAGTCATCTTTGCATTAAAAATTTGCACCTCATAAATTTAAAGTGCCATGTTCAACACCCACACATGAATCTAAGCAAGCAGGCCATTCTCTTATAACTGTCACAGACACCCTATACTGGTAGGTCACTTAGGCTCAAGTATGTAGGAAGATACTTAAGTAGTGCATACGTAGGTGGAATCTTACTGGTAACTGGCTCAGCAGAGGCATTTTGTAATTTTCTGAGGCTACCTACTATCTTCAACTGTGAACTGTTAAACCAAACATCTGTGGTCTAGCACCATACCCTGCTATTATCCTTCCCAGAAGACAAAAGTGATCTCTTTGGTAGCATGTTCTCACACTGTAGGCTCTGCAGAGTCTCACCATTTTAGTTATGTTTCCCCAAGAAATACATACTTTCCACCCTCAGGACCCTGATAACAAAATGTAAGGATCTTTTCATCAACAGTTAAAATGGACAAGATCATTCTTTTCCTTTCCAAATTCAACCAATGTTTCTATTATCAGAACATGCCCACATATTGATTGTGTGAATTTCTTTTGCATATGTTGGCTAATTCTCAAATTGGAGCACATCTTTCCGATTTTTATTGATGAGAAGGCAATAAGCTTGTTTAATGAAAAGATAATGATATAACAGATATAGTCAGTTAATTAACTCCAATTCTTAGGGTGATAAAAGGCTATTTCCACTTTTAAAAAAATTAACATTGAAGGTGAAATAAATAGTTTACCTAATTTGAAGAGAAGAACAATTTTAATATATTGTAGTATTTAAAGTGAGAAGAGAAGATATCATTTCCCAAGACTTTTAAGCATGTATATAATAGTTGGCTTACATGAGAAATAGTCACTTTTTTCTAAGGTCCCTTATTACAAATACAGGAACTAGTTCTGCCTTGTAAAGCAAATGATCTAAAACAGGCTTATATTCTTAATCTAGTAGTAGTGATTGTAGTATTGCAATACAACAAATCCGTTTACTAGCACTGGGCCCACTGCTTCACATTTAATCTCTGCAACTCCTGGAGGTGGTTATTATCACCCCCATTTTGCAGATGAGAAAATAGATGTTTCAAGAGATTAGATAATTAGTTATTACACAGCTAGTAAGGAGGAGGTTGGGCCAGTCCACTTGTCTGATACCAAAGTCCATGTGCACCCTATCCTGTCAAATACCCTTTGAACCACATGGCCTGCACTGTGTGTGAACATTTTACACGAGATGCACTTTAAAATACAGATGAAGTTTAAATATGCGCACATAGAAACAACTAGGCCGTATACGAGTATTGATTGATCGGCTGGTTAACTGTTGGTGGTGTCTAGACTTCAGCAGAAGCTCCCTAAAGGAAGTAAACATCAGGCCATTCTAAAGGCAGGTATTGAAGCAGAAAAGTGAAAGGGCATTGCCCTGCTTTGGAACTGGCCTGTCTGAAAGGCCCAGGGAGGGGAGCAGAAAAGTCACACTCAGATACTACTGGAAAAATGTAATGGGCTAGAGCAGAGGATTCAAATAAAAATTTAATTAGAGATGAAACATCTAGAAGAGTGCCTACCAAATGAAATCCTCTGAACCTACAGAAAGTTCTCATTTGGGGGGTAAGTAATTAGAAGTTTTTGAAGAGGGGAGTAAAACGGCCTAAAAATGTTTGGAACCTAATGGCAAAGCAATGCAAATTGGATCCTTAATATTCAGCGTTCCAGGAAGCCTCCAAAGGGCTTGATTCTGGCTCCGATATGTGGAGGCAGTAACTAGGATGCTGTTGCAGTTGTCCAGCCTTCAGGTGGCAAAAGGGAATTCGAGCTGAGCAGTGATAATAAGGACCAAGGGGACCAAGCGTGAAGGATATGCAATTATTCAATTATTCATACAGTAAACATTTGTTGTGCCACCTGCTTAAAAGTATCCAGGCGCACAGTGCTAGGGACTGGGGATACAGAGATCACGAGACATCATCCTTGCTCTTAGCTGGGTTTCAAACTGTGGTTCATTTAACTTCATTTGCATCTCCAGATTTCACCCACAAATTATTAATTACAAATGGGAAAAGTCAATTTTACAATTGTGAACTCTATTCTCCTTTCCTACACTGAGTGGGAAAATTCTAGAAGCAACAGTTTTACTTAAAGCTTGCAAGGCTATCTTTATCATTACAGTTGTGACCTAATTGATCCTTTTTCACAAACAGCAAATTTGGCACTATTACATTCATTTTTTAAAAGGAAAAAGTACACAGATTTAGGATCTCATTGTTACCTAGTGAAGGAATTAGTTTCCAGGTGATAAATATTATTTCCACTCTGGTGTCTGTCTGTAATGAAGAGGGGAAATCAGACTGTACATTTAAAAAATATAGGTTGCATCCAGCTCCTTCATGTGGGCCAATGTGAGAGCTCCAATGAGACAGTTGTGTGAGGGTTGAGGAAGAAGCAGCATAAATACTGATGACTTTAGATAAATTCAAAATCAAGTAGAAATATTGTGTTTTACCTGTTTCTTAGATTGAGGGCCTTTCTTTAAGATGCAGAAATACCATATTGTTTTATTAAAACATTTGTGAAAACTCAAGGGTTTCTTAAACATTACAAAAAATTATCATCATTAACATTTTTTAGGCACACCTAAGGACAAGGTGACCCTAAGAACAAATAAAGATGTGATTCTTGAAACACTTGTAATCTAAAAAGCATTACTCTGAACAAATGCAAAATTAAGAGACAGAATTAGAAACTGTGTCCACTACCCAGACCCATTCTCTGCTTTCACGAATACACCCCAGAAGATGGCTACCGTTGGGGCCCATCTTGGAGACTGCCTTCCACAGTGTGAGTGAGCTCTGTTTGGAACATGATGAGTTTGAGTGGCTTTCAGTTTGCCTAACTGGAGCAATTTAGAATTTACTTGGAAACAAAAGTCTAGAGATCAGGAAAGCTGGAGCTCAAGTTAAGACCAGAATCTTAGATTTGGGGGTCATTGGAGTCTCATAAATGGCATTTGAAACCATGGGAGTGAATGAGAGAACATAGAAATAAAAGAGAAGGTGGTTAAGGATAGAACCCTGGGAAATGTTAAATGGGGTAGGAGGAAGGATAAGAGCCCCCAAGGATACTAAGAAAGAGCAGTCTGAGAAATGGGAGGACGGTGAGAGAGAGTAACATCCTGGACGAGGTCGTCAGGAAGGTCAAATTAGGTAAGAGTCAGGTAGGATGGGAACAGGCTGTTGGAGTGGATTTAAAAGGAGGTCATTTTCAACTTTAAGAGCGTGCTACCAAACAGGGTAATTGGGAAAAATCGTTGATGTAATTGTTTTGTGTAATCTGCTAAAGTAAAATTTAACATGGTGATAAAAGTAAACAGAAAGAGTATGAAAATTAGCAATGGACTTGATATAAGGTGTCTTTTATTCAAATCTGAGGGTTTATTCAAATCTTCCTCGATAAACACCACATCTCTCCTTCATTCACAGATGGTTAGAAACATTTTCTTTGAGTGATTTGACACATCCAAGCTCACCATGCAAGCCAGAATTCAGTTAACCTAGAGCCATTAAGCTCCTCATCCCAGTACCTGTCACAGTCTGTATCTAAAAAGGTTAAAAATGAACTGATTAGGGAACACCTAAACTTTATAGGAGAGCAAATTGATGTAAAAAAAAAAAATTTGTTTTTTGTTTTCTGTGTTTTCCCATACATTTTAGTAAAATGACCTTTTAACTGCTAAATACTAATAATTCTTGACTCATGATATCAGGCCACCCTCATAGACATCTGGCTATTTATTTTAATCCCCCGTTTCTTTTGCTTAAAGCATATTATCTTTTTATCACTGATTATCTGCAGTTGTTATGGCTTCAAAAATAGGAAGAAAAATCAAAGCATGAAGAGAATTTTTAGAAGACAACACTAACAATTTGCCAATGAATTTTTTTTAAAGACTTGAACTATGTTTAAACCTCTCAAATGTACTTGTTTTTCTTATGGTAAGGGCAGGTTTGACTTACCACCAGAACACTCTAATAGCTGTAGTTCAACCTAAATACATTCTTCCTGATCTCACAGAAATCAATGATGAATTTTGATGACTTTAATTCTATGAAAGTAAACTTACTACATCTGTTCCTAGCTTCTGCCACGGAAGAGAGTTAATGTATACAAGACCACGCTTAAAAAGGAGTATGTATCCCACCACATATTCAGGAAAGTTAAGAACTGCACAAACTCAAAGAACCTTGGAATTGTAGTAAAGGGCTATTGAATTTTAAAATTTTAGTAGTCTACAATCCACTATTCTTGAGCTAAAGTACAAGGTAATTAACCCTTATAAAGACTTCTGAGTTAAGGAAATTAGATTCATTGTTTTCATCCTTTGTAGTTTGCTGTTTTTTACTTAATAAAAATGGCTTTTAAAATTCACTTCATTCTCTCAAAATCTCTCACATGTCCGTTTTGTTTGTTTGACTGCAGATAGGGCACCAGAATTCTAATGAGGCAGATGTTATCACATGGGCTACCACACACACACACACACACACACACACACACACACACACACACACGGAAGAACCTAAGGAGCCCTTCCTACTGAAAGAGCCATCGCCTGCCCAGTTCCCAAAAGGAAGCCAGGCCTTGTGGTGCAGTGACTCGTTAAAGGTCTTACAGCCAACAAGTGACAGAGCCAGAGCCCCCAGGTCCCTGTCTCCCTAGTCTAATGCTTGTTCTCCTGCAACACCCTTTCTTTCCGCTAGCTGAGATTTTCATTACTCAACAAAACACGAATAACAACCACAACAAAACCTCAGATTTTTTCCTATTAGTGGTTAGGAAACATGAAGTTGAGTGCTGGCTCATTTATTTGGTTGCCATCGAGTCATTTTATATCTCTATCTATAGCTGTTTTTTCCTTATCCAAAGAGGTGCACTTTGGAAGTTCAAAGCCATGAGCTACAGATCAAAGGACTAGAACCTCTGCTTTACAGCTAGTTCCATCTTCAGGTGATAAGACCTGTAAGCTAGTCATTAAAGCTTTTTGACCTTCAGTTTCCTCATTTGTAAGATGTGAGTCATAAAAGATGCTCTCTGAGTCCTGGGATTGCGGTGGCATCATGGCATATAAAAGACGTAAAGATGCTCTAAAATTGTCACAGTCTTTTAGGGAGTGCACATCATACTTTTTGACCTGATTCCATGCATAGCCCCCCTGAATCCCATGAGGCTAGTCTAAGAAATGTTTAAGTTATTGCTAATATTTACTGAAGAAAAAAATTCTTGGAGTCGGCAACCTTTCTCTTGCCATTAAAGAACAATTGCTTATTTGTTTACAATCCCACTTTAAAGGGGCTTTTATTTGAGCTCCAAGGAGGCGCTATCATGCAGAGAAAGAACATTGGGTAAGGTTCTTGACACAGAGTCCTTGGCTCTGCCATTGTCTATATGTGTGACTTATCAAGTCATATCTTTGTTGTGCCTCAGTTTCTCATATATTAAAGAGGGTTGGGCTTCCACTGGTTGTTAACTCTTTGTTGTCATGTGCCCTATTGTTAATCTGATGAGGCAGATTATAACAATCATCTCCTTATAACAATGCATATAGGCCTCAACTTTTGCATAAGTTTCAGTGGGTTCACAGCCTCACCCCAAATATGATGGACTACAGGTTAAGAAGCCCTAACCTATTTGATCTCTTCCAGCTTTAATCCTCTAGGAAAGCTACAACCAAGCCGTCTATGTCTATGCCAAAGATGCCATTCCATTTTCAGTTAGCTTTTTTATTCATTAAAGTTCAACCCAGATTCTACAGATGTCAAGAGGTTTCTGGCACTGTATTAAGCACAAAGTCACTCCACAAATGGTTGAAATTTGTGAGGAAAATGATCTGATGTCCTCAATATTATTTAAAATGGGAACTGCTGAATTTGTCATCTCATATCTTAAGCATTGGTAATTTTTTGATTCTCTCACCTAGGCCTTATAACTGAAATATAATGCTACTTTGTAAAACATATTCTAAAATCTCTGTTCATATAAAAAAGCAAAGTTAAGCTTGTAGTCCCAGCTACTTGGGAGGCTGAGGCAGGAGGATCGCTTAAGTCCAGGAGTTCACAACCAGCCTGGGCAACAGAGAGAAACCCCACCTCAAAAACAAAAAACAAAACCCAAATACCCAAAAACCAAATTCAAGAAATTGAAATGCCCCTTTGTGCTCTGAAAAGATACAAGATACATAAGATACATGGAAAGGGAAGACATGAACTTAGATTTTCTATGACATTACCTGTCTTGAGAATCAGGTGAATGGGTGACCGGCTATATCCTCTGTCAACTATGTAATGACTGACCCCTATAGTGTGCCATAGGCCAGACTGTGTGGTTGACTAGAGTAGACCCCATTCAATTAGTTTAAGCACAAAGGGAAGTTTTCCAGAAGAATACAAGGATATCTTAAGCAACCCCAGGGGCAGGAAGCACAGCCCAGCCTCAGGAGGAACTGGAGCCCAAGACGCTGGGGAATTCAGGGGCAAAGGTTGTTCTCCCCTTGCCTCTCGGAGAGGCTGTGCGCTTCTGCAGCCCCTTCGCTCTGTGCCTCTGCTTGTCTCTTTCCGAACAGCAGCGTCTGCTGCTAGCTGCTCGCGGCTGCCCAGCTCAGCCTGACAACGACCTTCTGTCCAGACCCCAAGACTGAACAGGGTCTCTAAAACCCCATTCCAAATTCCCCTCGGGGAAAATCTGCTCGCGCCAGGTTAAGGCAAGAACATGTTCCAATGACCCAGGAGACGTTAGATCACGTTGATGCCTGCTTAGTAAGAGCCATGGGAGCAAAGTTCCCAAGCAGGCGGCTTGCACTGGTTCCCGAAGGAAAAGAGTGTCATGCGGAGTGAAAATAATAGGGAAGGAAATTACTTTCCTCCTCGGCATGTGGCAGACCTCGATTCAAGGCAAGGGAACCAACAGCACCAGGAGTGCGGTGGTGGCTGGCCAAGCATGGAGCTCTGAGACTCCCACCATCCAGTCTCTGCTTGCTGTTCCTCAGCACACAGAGAGAGGAAGCTGTTGTCTGGAGAAGACGGCCATAGCCTAACGGCTACTGTTTAACATGGGCGGTGGAGCTGGTCCAAGATCTTGGTCATATCTCTTCCCAGATGGATACCAACACTTAAGACTAAGCTGCAACCACCTTCCGAAGTCTTCATCAGGTAATGTTAACTACAGAGTTGCAATAAATAATACAGACTTTCATAACAAAAGTTGTAGGACCATTTAACTGCCCATGAATACTAATATGGGTAGCATTTTTTAAAAAACTTTTGGGAAAACGTAGCCTCGCTTAGCAACTGTAAAACTGTATCATTAATTAGCTCTGTTCTGGTTGCTAAAAGTATAAGCTCACTTGAGCTAGCTTAAGAAAAAGTATAAATTTATTTTAAGAATACAGTGGTGTTTAAGGATATGAAGATAAAGGGCAGCTCTAGTTGGGCTAAAACTGGGAACCTGAAAAGTATCAGGAAACCAGACAGTCCTTTTCCATCATCTCCTCTGCCTGTCTTTGTTTGTGAGTTAGCTCCATTATCATCCCGCAAACTGCCTTTTATCTGCTCCCTGATTGACAAGGGGAACCTGACTGCTGACAATAGTGTGAGTTTCCCCCCTCGCCGAAGTGATTCCTTGAAATATTAATTTGTGTGTGTGTTTCTGTTTCGTATTTCCTTTTGCTCACCCAGAGCCATCCACATTGACTTAAAGAGAATTGGGATGGTTCCAGCTGTCATACAAAGATAAAGAATCCATTAGTCAATGCTTTTTCTTTTTTGGATTTACAAAATAAAAAGGCTCTTTTGTGAGAGCCTATCAGAAACAATAGTTCTGAAAGCCAAAGCTTTTGATTTGAAGAATGAGGTAGGTTTTGTCAAAAGGAATAAAAGGATGGTGAGAGTTGAAAGGAAAGGCCTAGAAGGAAACAGGGCATGCAATTTGTGTCTTAACAGTATGTTGGGAAGAGGCTGGAAGAGGACTGTGAGGTAGGGGAAGCGAGGTCAGTGGAGCCCAGGGGTGAGGGAACAGGACGCTGGTGGAGATGTATGGACAGAGGCAGAGTTGGCGCCGAGAAACTGAGTACCGTGCCCACCAAGGCTGGAGGCCACACGAGGAGCCCCAGCCAGGCCCGCAGATCAAGGATCACCATTGGATCCTCTGGTCCTTTGTGCCGAGGAGCCACAATTAGCTGAGTCTTGTTGCTCTGTGACCCATGGAAGCCCTTTCACTGACAACAGCCAGCACGTCCCCTTGGCCCATCCATCACAAGGGGGCTTCCTGGGCTCAGGAACTTGAGGATCTCTCTCTGATCGGCTCTTGAGGACAATCAGCCTTTTCAACAGAGCAGCACGTCCTAAGCTTCCACCGCAGAGGGTGGGCCCTGATCCCCGCCCAGGGGAGTGGTAGCGACAGTGGGGAAAGGATGCCACTGCCCCATACTTGGCACTGCTGGACAGTGGGAGCCTGACCTTGTCCCAGGGTCTACCTGCACAGATTGCTGCTATCTCCAAGTCCAATTCCAAATTCCCAGGGAGGAGACTCTGATTGGCTTAGCCTGGGTCAGGTGTCCACTCTAGTCCAACCAACTGTGGAAATCCAGGTGGAGATTCATCCCTTTGAGGTGTGGGGAGGGGGGAGATTTTAAGGAAGGTGCTGTGAACTGGGCAGACACTCCAAGCAGTTTCATATGGAGCTCTTCTGATTCGTAGTATCAGATCATTACATGTCGTAGCTTTTAAATTTATAAAGTTTTATCTTTTATGAGCTATTATGTAAACCTGGACACACTATTTCTGTGCCCCAGTTTCTGTACTTAAACTGTAAAGATACTGGCAAAAGTATCTCTAAGATTTCTTGTAACTCTGAAATTCTATGATTCTCTTTATCTTAGGATATCTGTAGATGGCGAAGGAGTTAAAAATATACCACTCTGGCACATTGGCTATTTTAAATTAAAGGCACTTAAAAATCAGCAGGTGCAAGAAGATCATTCCGACTTCTGTTTTTTAAAAGCAAGGGATGAAATTCCCCTGTGAAAGACACCCTCCCCATACGAGAAGGAAAAGCAGCATTCTTGGCATCAAGGATGAGAAGCTGAGACTGAGGGAACTCTGCACAGAATTTGTTGAAATAACTCTTATTTTTTAAGCCTCCCCCCAAAACTAGTTGCTTCTTCACAACTTGCTATTCTTCGTTCAGTTCAGTATGCAAGTAATTGCCTCTGTTTCCTTGGGTCTTCTTTATAAACGCCCCCATGCCACATAAATCTTGTACTAAATACAATTGCATGCTTTTCTCCAATTGATCTGTCTTATGTCAATGTAATTCTCAGGCCCAGCCACAAAGAAACCCTGAAGAAGAGCCTCCCTCCCCTACCATGGCTATATGCTGATCGTCCACAGAGTTGGTATTGAAAAATCAAATTCTGTTCTAAAAGAACCAATACCTTCTGTACACACAAACACACCGCATGCCTCCTCCCTATGCAACAGTGTGCCCCACCCACCCACACTGCCCACCTTCCGACCCCAGAAACATTCACACGCCAGGGTTGCTTCTTTCCACTGCTCAGGATTAAAGTCCCTGTCTTGAACTGGAGAGGAAAGAGAATGTTCTGTAGGATGGACAGGCTGTGAAGGAAGGAGGGGGCTGAACAAGGCAGAATGAAGTCTCTGCTCCAAATCTCTCAGGCAGATTTGGGGTTCCCTGTGCAGCGAGGGGTTGGAAGCTGGGGCTGGATGAGTTGAACTCTGTGAGGTTTGAGGCTAGGCAGAGCTGCTTCAGGAGCCCAGGTGCCAAGTGTGGTTGGGAGTATGGTGGTGACACCCCCAGGACTGGCAGCCATGGGAGCAGACCCCACACCCTGGACAAGGCCCCACACCCTGGAGGTCTGGGAGGCGGGTGGCTGCAGTGAGCCTTCTCCCAGCAGCCTTGTGAGGAGCAGATGGGGCAGAGCTGGAGTTGCAGTGACACAGGTAGGTGAAAGAAAGGCCAGGGTTCTGCTTGGGCAGTGCTGGTGTGGCTTGGGGACACATTTGGGATTCACTATGCCCTATAGGCTAAGGTCTACAGTAACTCGAATAAGGGCTAAAAGTTAGTTGATCTTTAAGATCCACCAAACTTTGTCTTCAGATGTTATAGACTGAATTGTGCCCCCGTTCCAAATTCATATACTGAAGTACTAACCCCTAGTGCCTCAGACTGCAACTGTATTTGGAGATAGGGCCTTTAAAGGGGTGATCAATTTAAAATGAGGTCATTAGGATGGGCCCTAAATCCAGTGACAGGTGTCCTTATAAGAAGAGGCAATTTGGACACAGACCCATGCAGAAAGAAGACATGAAGACACAGGGAGAAGATGCCCATTTACAAGCCGCGGAAAGAAGCCGGGACCAGAGCCTTCCCTCACAGCTCTCAAGAGGACCCAGCCTTGCTGACACCTTGATCTCAGGCTCCTAGCCTGTAGAACTGTGAGAGAATAAATTTCTGTTGCTTGACTCACCCAGCCTGTGGTACTTTGTTACAGCAGTCTTGCAAACTAATACACCAGAACATTGTTTTCTGAAGAAACTTTCTTGACCTCTGCATTGTATGGCTTTCCTAATATCAGGGACTAAAAGTCACTGAGATACAATCTTAGTTTTGTAGGAACAGAGAGAAGACATTGGTATTATCCACGCAAAGCTACAGAACAGAAGAGAAAGCTACACCTTCAGCCCAGCTGGTGACCAATGGCCTCACAGATAGTGCAATGGCCACAAAGTTCTCTGAAACGAACCAACAAACTGTTTAACTTTTGAATCCTATAGGATTTCCCACAAAAGAAATTATTTTAAATTCAGAGCTGGTTTAAAAGGTAAGTAAATAACTCCTTGACTCTCTTGCGCCTCCAGTCTATAAGAATTCATGGACACCCCGGAACAAATTCGGAATATTGTGCTTGTTAACTAATTGCTTGCATAACAGGAAAAATGTCAGTTGTCCTGTTCTTCAGCATTCTGGAAGAGAAATACCAAACAAAAATCTCTGGTGAGTATCTTGCAACACACACATGCATGTTGCACACTGCAGTTACAAGTTGGGTGTCAACCATGAGATCAGTCCGCAGTCTTCTGAAGTCTCAATCAGCTAAAATTATGACATCGTGCTGCTTACCAGAAATGAGTGATTTGTTTCATTGTCTAAATTTTAAACTCATGATAGAACTCCTAAGCAGTTTCCCACTTCAGAAAACTGCAAAAGAAAACTGAAGAAAAAGAGAAAAAAATCTATAGAAAATGGGATATTTTTTGCCCAATTTTTTCAGTCTTGACTTTGAGCTATAGGAGTAAAGCCCTAAATGAATCTTTTTCCTGTTTTTCTAAAAGTTTCCTATACAGGACATGTTTCATTTTCTGATTATGATATGGAAAATTCAAATAAAACAATGCCAGATGTCTGTTGGGTCTGATAATTACTTTTAAGATTCTATAACTGAGAGCTGATTGAAATTGGAACAGTGTTCTTTTCTAAATGAAGCAAATACCAATGGGTTCAGCAAAACAAAATTTAACTGATATTATTGACATGAGTGATGGAAAAACTGAAATGTGAATGTGTTGTGCTACATTTTAAGTAATGAATCTATTCTTTTGACCATAAACTTTTGTTAATAAAAATCAATTTTTCCTCATTAAACACTTGTGAAACAACATTTAGTGAACAACATTTAAAGAACAACATTAAAGAATTTGGCTTAAACGGATGCTATATCTTGGTTGGGCTGTGCTTATATTATCTTCCCTATCTAGGTGAAAGAATTTTGTAATTAGGAAAAACTTTCATTCTTTCCCTTTTCCTGCTTAAATGATCTGATTCAAATATTTTAAGCTTATCAACTTCCATAAAATGAGCTGTTCCCACCAAAATATTCTTAGGGAAAACTTGGAGGAGGAGACGATAAGAAGCCCAACTACTTTTACTCCTAACTGGTGCCAACGTTTTTCTCTTCACTGAGACTGGAACCCTGAGTCATCTCTGAAACTTGTCTTTCTCTACTCTTCACGTTCAGTCAGATACAAAGTCCTGCTGATTCTTCATTTGTATTTTCACACACCCACCCGTGTGCATAAACCCACACACATACACATGCACACACACACACACACACACACATTCCACATTCGTTTCTTTCTCATCCTATTGTCATCCCTTAGCTCAGTCCCTTTCATCTCATGCAGTCTCAACCTCTATTTTTTTCTATTTTCCAATCCATTCTGCATATGGTTTTCCAGAAAAATTTCCCTCAACACTACTTTTTTCTGCCTGAGGAAAAAACACCACGACCAACAATTTCAACGACTCTCTACGGCGAATAGAAAATTCAAATTCTCCAGACAAGCATTTTTTCAGGCCAAGTCAGTACCTTTAAGAGTTTGCAGCCGTCCAGATACCAGGGCCCTGGCGCCCTAGTGGAAACAAAGCACACGCTTTGGCTCAGAGCACCCCCTGCCCGGCACGTCCTGGGCCTCACCACCACAGTTCTCACTCCCTGGCCCCTGCAGACTGATGGTGAGTTTAGGCACCTGCTTGGCTTTGAATTGAGCTTCTAAAAATGTGCCTTTGGGATCCGAATTCATACAGCGTAGTCAACGATGTCCTCTGACAAACTTGGCCCAGCTGCGGAGCAATGTCGGCGCTCTCTCCCGATGCCAATGATTCATTTCGGCAAAGAGTCTGTCTGTGGTTCCCTAAATCCCTACCTACTCACCTTAAGTTGCCAGCTATGAGAGTCCACAGGAAAATGTCCCTTATCAGAATCCCTATTTCTCATCACCGGAGCATGATGAGGCCACTCCAGTTCAATTTTTAAGAGAACCCAGTGTGACCATCCCTCTGCCTCATGGCATTCTCTGCTTCTGGGGACTGTGAGTTTTTCATCACTGCCATTAGCAGGTGTGACCACTCCTAGCAACTCACGTGGGGCAAAGTCCCCTCCAGCCTGTCTCTGCCTGACCCCTGGCCAATACGTGAGGTGTTTGGTTTTTGTTTCTTTTCGTGGGGGAGTCAGGTCTCAGGACAGAAGGGCGCCGTGAGAGAAATGCCAGTCGTGGCACCATCCGAGGTATCCCTTTGTTCCACCCAAGGAGAGGCCCTTTCTGACATGGGCTTTAAAAGGAAGACGTGTTCTATAGATGCCTCCTTCCATCCTTTCTTCCCTCCGTCTCTCTGTACTGCCATTAAAGGCCCCATCCTGTCTTGGGGGAAATTCCTTCCACAGGAGGAAAAGAAGGTTTTGTTCTTGGGTCTTGAAAACTTTAGGTTCTCAGGCTTTGACGAATTTTTTTGCTGGGAGGGGGATGGACTCCGGGTCCTGAATGAACGGGAAAGTGGCTGCCCAGTCTCCTCACATGAGAGCTACAACTCACTTCCTCACTGATTACCTAGCAAGTCACCACCTTTTTGTCTAAGAAACACACTCTAAACTCACACCTAGGAAAGTCTGTTTCTTCTGTTAGCATGGCTTCTTTCTTGTCCTTTTCAGAAAAATGGAACCCACTATTTCTTGTGCCAAGAAGCATTTGAATTTTTAATGGGCCACCCCACCCACCAGCTGTTCAAGAGGGGTGGCTCGGGCTTTGATCATCTCCTTTAAATTCCGAGTTTCCATTTTATAGGGTTAGGGCAATGAGAGGGATATTCCAGCTCATCCCACCTCCCGGTATTATGCTCACACAGCAATTATATAACTTCTCCTTCACAAGTTAGGTACAGGAGATACAGGTGGACTTTATGGCACATACTCAGATAAATGAGACCATCTGAATTTTAGAAGTATACAAGCTGAAAAGAAATGTAAGTGTGTCAGTAACTAGTCATGATATACAAATGAAATAACTACATTAAAAGACGGCAAATGAGGATGGAGGAGTGCTGATTTTGATTTGGGAATGTTGACTTTGATCAGAAAAGGTTTCTCAGAAGCGGTTCCATGTAATATCCTTCAATGTGAGTAGTGTTTTGATAGGGGGACAATGGCATTACGGTCAGATGAAATTACCTAAGAAAGGCCTAAAGTCTTGTAGAATATGGCATCATTGGGGAAACAGTATGGGCAAAGAATCAAGCTAGGGATTTTTAACTTTATTCTATAAGCAACAGAATGCATCTCCAGTTTTTAAGAACAAGAATAGCCTCTTCCAAATTTTGATTGAGAAATACAACTCTAATGTCAATGAGAAGGCTGGATTGGAAAGTTGTATATATCAAATGCTTCTTGATAGGGCTGGTGAGCTTTGCTTGGACATATCATGCTCCCCTAAGGCCATCTGCAGCCAGTAGAAATTCAATTTGGCCATTTCTTCTGCCTTGGAGGGTCTTTGTTGCTTGAGGCCTTGTGTCTCCTCATCAGTATCATTAACCAGGTTCCGTGACTCCTCCTAATCCACAGAAAAGGCCAGAGTCCCTCCTTGCATTGTATTATACTTGAAATACCCTTGAGGGTATACAGTAGAAACATAGTTTACTATTTATAGACCAAAAGGAAAAACCAGTAAAACAAATGTATAATGTGCTGATCCCACTTTAATATTTAACTTTATTATTTGTGATGGTTATTATGTATGTTTGAAGATCCATAAAATTGATTTTCTACCCACTAGGGAATAAATGGACTATTTAAAACCATAGGCTCACAAACAAATCCCCTGAGGTGCCTGAGAGCACATTTCCCTCCCGATAATCGCCCACAATTAAAGCAGATTCTTTCAGATACATAAATTAGAGCAGTAAAATGAAATGACTATAAATAGCACTGCTGTTCACACTGAAGGAATTGAGCTGTAAACTACTAATCCTCACCCAAAATAACTTGGTTCTGTAGTTGCAAGCACTGATAAGAATAGGTTATGGAATCACCAGATGGGAAGAAATCCTAGTCTAGTGCAAACTTCCAAACTAGCTTGGATCCAGTCTTCCAGAGGGACAAGAATCTCTCTTGTTCTGATCATCCATATCAATAACTACCCACAGATTAGGCTAACAAGAATTGAAAATGCTTGTGGGTGTTCCTCATAGGTCACACATGCACAGTATTCCTTCCCCAAGAAGTGAGAACTGGCCAAAGGCTGGCAGACCTCATGTGCTGTGGTGAGAGCTTAGGGACGGAGCATTTCTTCTTACCTATGGTTGGGATGCTTGAGGCCAGGTGGGGTACCTGAGAACTTTGTCCTGAAGAGGCTTCTGAGATGCTAAGTCTGAAATCAAGATGCCAACCTGGGAGTCTGGGGGGAGACTGAGGCCAAAGGTATGGAACCAAAATAGAAAAAATAGTCAAAATCAGGGTTTCAGAAAGGTTTGGGTGGATGGGCTGAGTGCCTTAAAAAGATTTGGAGTGAGGTGGACCACACCTCCATTCGTGGGTATTAAGTACAGACAGTTCTTCTTCCTAAGAACAAGTTTTCTTAACGTGAATTGCTTGAAAGACAATTGGCTAATTAGGCAACATGTTTTGCCTAACACTGATATCTTTTGATTATAACATAACATAACAATAACAATCAAGAACTAGCACCTGGCCGGGCGCGGTGGCTCACGCCTGTAATCCTAGCAATCTGGGAGGCCGAGGTGGGTGGATCGCTCGAGGTCAGGAGTTCGAGACCAGCCTGAGCAAGAGTGAGACCCTGTCTCTACTAAAAATAGAAACAAATTATCTGGCCAACTAAAAACATATATACAAAAAAAAAAAAAATTAGCCGGGCATGGTGGCACATGTCTGTAGTCCCAGCTACTCGGGAGGCTGAGGCAGTAGGATCGCTTAAGCCCAGGAGTGTGAGGTTGCTGTGAACTAGGCTGACGACACGGCACTCACTCTAGCCCGGGCAACAGAGTGAGACTATGTCTCAACAACAAAAAAAAAAAGAACTAGCACCAAAATAAGAAAAAACGAGAAAGCTGTGGCTCCCACAGGCTAGGAATGCAGCACTGTTTTGTTGTGTGGCTGGCTGCTCATTTAGCTCCGGTTTCTTTTGTTTATCTCTTATGCCAATTTTGAGTCTTGTTTGTAATAACAATGAAGGGGATAAGACTTGTGTAAGAGACTCTCCGTATCCTCACCCCATCACTCATGGAAACAACTATGTTTATAATATGTTTTTTGATAATGTGAGCTTTCCATAAAGTACAACTATTGCACTGTAGCAGAAAAGACATTTTCATTTACATTTCTTGGCTTTGAATTTAATACTGTTAATTTCAAAAATATGGAAAACAACAAAAAGTGTGCTTGGGAAGACACACCCTCAAGGAATTTATGATCCAGTTTAAATGAGGTTTCTCCAGCCAATCAATCACACTTTTCTCAAGAAGCTAATTGTTTTAAATCATGTGTTAGAATTATCAAGTTTTGGAGACGAAAACAAACTCAGAAATCATCTGGTTCCAACAATCTTCTAATATATCATTAGAATAATAGTAACAACCAAGGAGAAACTAATGTATGGAATATGAGCAGTCACAAACAAAGGGAATGTAGAGGCCACAAAGAGTTTGAGCAGGAATTGCCAATATTGGGCAAGAGCTGGACAAGGAAATCCTCCAGTGCATTTTGGAGATGAGGTCAGAATAGGGAAGAGGCTCCTTCATTGTTTCTTCTGCTGCCATAAGGAAGCCAAACTTTACTACTCTAAAGATTTTGTACTCAGGATTCTCAGAAGAAATATTTTCACCAATTTTCTGTATAGATGCCATTTCTTTCAATGATGTGTTTTTGTAACCTAAATTATTGTATATTCCTTTGGGAAATGCGTCAATACCATTCTGATGGCTTAAGTATTTGATGAGGAAGTGTAGCATTCAACTCTGCACGGTACATGCTAAAAGGTTTTATATCAGTGAACTGAGTTAGAAAATTAGAAAAATACTACATTTTGATCTCAGAATCTCAACTGTAATAAGCTATATCCAGGCATGTTTTGATATGAGACAGTTGGTGCTTTTTTATATATTTCTTTTCACCAAGAGCAACAGGCTTGCAAAGTAGAGATCATCTCAGATACGAAGACATGGGAGTGCAGCCTAGGTAAGTAACCTTCCTGTGGTGAAATACAGCTAGATATTGACTGAGCAAGAATTTTAGCCAAAACTGATCTGCAAAGTCAAGAAAAAATTATGGGAGAAATCGTTGTTTCTGCAATCTTGTTATTCATCTCATTTTAAGAGAAAATCTCTCTCTTTACTTTGTTTTTAAGCTCCTCAGCAGAGTCCTCAGGATCTTCGAATTAAACCTTTGTAAGATAATCTAATCATTCCTTGTAAATTGAAATTCAATATTCCTGTTGTCTCAATATCATCCAGAGAGCATTTTATATAAAACCCTGCCGAGATAGAACGTCTACAAAAAAGTAATTTAATCTTTCTTATTTTAAAAGGTAATGCTAATTTTATTAATTTAATCATTTGACATTTAAAACATGAATCATCAATTTTTTTCATTATGAAACAATATAACCACATTATATTTTAAAAATGTAGAAACTAGAGATGAAAAAAATCAACTATAATCACACCAGCCTAAAAAGGCAACTGCTTGCATGTTGGTGCGACTTTTAAATTTCTCCTCATGAATAGTTCTTTTATGCATACTTTTCAAGAGATGAATACATTTTGAATACAGAATGTCCCCTTTTTGTCTCTTAATCTTAACATATAAGAATTGGGAATTTAATCTTGACTCCTGTGTTAAAGAAAATAAGACTAGAAAGAGATGGGTAGAAAGAAAAAAGAACAAGGTGGATAAAAGCTTCCTTCGGCCCTTAATTTGCTAAATTCTAATTTTTTTCTGAAGGCCTCATCCCATTCTCAAGTATCGTATGAGTGAGCATGACAAGTAAGCTGTAGTTTAACAGAGTAAATCCTGCCATCGTGCAGAGTCCAAAAGCTCAACCAAGTGAAATGAGGGGCAGTTACTGTGAGGTTAGCAAATGAACTGGGAAAGCCCAAAGTGGAGGATGGGAAACAGTCACTGGTCACATCACATCCGAACGTACAGGGTCATGTTGTCCGCATATCTCTCTGTGTTGAAGGCCCCTTTATAATGATGGTGTCAAAATAGGATCTGAACTACTAAGGAGGACACCCCGCATATTCCCTTGTTGGGCGTTATTACGGTCATTTTCCATGTCTGTTTAAGGTTTCAGTTTCAGTGCCTCCTCTAATTGGTTAGCAGTGGCTGCCTGGAACACTGAGTTGAGAAGAATGCCAAGGTCATGTCTTGGCTCCTGAAATCCAGTGCCTGCTGATTAGTACCTTCTAGAATAATTGTGGGAAGTATGTGGGTGTGAATACTGGGAATTGGCCTTGTTGGGATTTAGGCATGTTAGTTTTACAGCTAATGAGGACATTCAGGGAGATCCTTCCAGAAAAGCAGAGATGGGGGGAAAGTTGCCTAAAAGTATGGCGAAACAGAATCTGGGAAAGTGAGCAGAGCTGCTGACCAGAGTCAGGAAGAAATTGATTATTCCATGGACTCAGAGTAAGCCAACCACTAATGCCTTCAAAATGAATGGAGAACTAAGATCTCTCTTCAGCTGGAGGGCTGAAATAGACAACTCATGAGATCGACTGTGGTAATGGGTGAGAATAGACAAGCTTGCAGAATAGACACCCACCATCTGCCACACAGCTGTGGTGGGATGGCAATAAGAAGCCAAACTGCATTTAAAGCAGTAGCTCTTAATGCTGGCTGTATCTTAGATTCACCTGGGCAGCTCTACAACCCTAACTCTGCCTGAGGACCATTCCAGACAAATTAAATTATCTTTTGGTGGTGAGTCCAGATATTTTAGTTTAAAAGCTTCCGAGGAGATTATGAGCCACTGGCAGAAAGAGAGAAGACCCAGTACAGTGGTATTTCCAATTAATGAGAGGGTTCAGCAAACCCATTCTAGAAGAAGGATGGAAATGGATCATAGGGAAAGAATTTGAGAAGCCCTCCATCCTCACTTGCAACTAGTAGCCCATTGGCCTCCATCTTGGGCTACATCTGAAAGCTTTGAGGCCTAGAGGGAAAATTTCATTCAATACCTTCTCTACCAAGTCTGAACTGAATGGAGAGGGTGGGCAGAAAGTAGGAGCTGGAGGTAGGAGAGGAAGAAGGGAAAAAGAAACATGGAGAAATAGCAAGAGCTATGGGAATGCAAGAGCTCTTCTGTCTTTAAACATGTTTGTAAAATACTGCTTAGGGTCTGGATGCATGAGAGAATCAGGTGAAGGAGATAGGGATGATTAACTTGGAGGAAAGAAGCCATAGGGACCATAATAACTGTTTTCAAATATTTGAATGGGAAGCCACAATCACCTCATCTCTTGATGAAGCCAGCCACATGCCAAATTCTAGAGCAAAAATATACAAAACTTTTAGCATGTATGAAGCATGTATGACTTCTTTAATGTCGTTCCAGAGGCAGAATTAGGACCGGGGTGTTTAAAGTTCCAAGGGTGCAGAATTCAACTCAACCACAATAGAACTTTCTATGAGAGGTAGTTTACAAGGGTGGAAGGGCTTTAGAGTCCAACACACTGGGTCTATGTCCTGGGCCACCACTACTAACCATGTGAGAAATGTTCTTAAATTCTCTGAGATTATATACATAAAGGCCCTAGTACAATGGTTGGTAGTCACAACACAACATTCATGGGCATTTTCATGTTGCTCTAAAATTGACAACTGGAATCCAAAGCTGAAGGCAAGAGGTATCAAGGACCAATCAGTAAATAATAAAGGAACAGCGACCAGATATCCCTTTCAGGGCTTATTAAGAAGTAGTTGAGCTTTCTCTGCTTCCCCAACCTTCATCTGTACCACCTGCTTCCAGGCCATATAAGCAGATAGGGGCTGGGGGAAGCGAATTCTGGGAGGTCATCTGCATCCTCGGAGGACTGCGTAGCCATGAGATGCGTTTCCCGCTCCCTCCTCATTCAGCAGCTGGAGGTCTGCTTAACACACAGATGCCTGGTCACCTCTCTCCAATGGGACAAGTGGAGGAGCAAACTGGAAGGAGAAAGCAGAGCAGAGGGGAGGGGTGGAGCGCCGCAGCTTCCGTGCCTACCATTAACATTTGGGGAGGGAGGTGCGATTTTACTGTGGGTCAAAGGGATATTGTGGAAGGCAGCCATGCTTGTGCCTGTCCCATCAGAATCCCACCCAAGAGAACTGGCTGCCAGGAAAGTGGACCCTGGTAACACAAAAACCAGCAGGGTGAATCAGCAAGGGTAGGAGCAGACGGTGGAGATGGTGAAGTGCCAGGCCCTGGTGGCACCTCTGGAAAATCCACGTGAGCGCTGAGCAGGAAGCCAGTATTGGATGTTTGCTGCAGAGAAGTCACCAACAGCCAGCCTGCACTGGCCAGAGAGGGCTCCGACACCTCAGCCAGGTAGGAAACACTCACCTGTCCCTCCTGCCCTCTTCCCTGTCTCCACAGAGAGGAGAAATGCACAATAGAGGAGGATGCTGCAGGGGCAGGTACACCCCTCCACCCGTGGGGAGACCCACCTGGGCTGGGGGCTGGGGGCTGGGGGCACATGGTCGTTGTATTGAGGTTTTAAACTGGACTAGAATGGATTGGGCTGTTTACCCCTGAAAGGGACTGGAACCCTAGAGATCTACTCAAGATGTTGTCAGCAGACACAACAGAGAGATTGTGAACATGGCAGAGTTGAAGGCAAGTGATCGTAGAAAAATAAAATCATTTCATGTCTGTACTTCCCATGAAGTAGCATTGTTCACTGAACCAGATGTGGCAGCCACTATTTTTATTATTGACTAAGTGGCAGCAGGACTGAAGGATGCAGCTTTGGGGAAATGCGCTGGAGATGAATCACTGTGCGATTATGCGGGTGGGGCTTCCCCTGCAGGGACTGGGACTGCGCACTGCCAGCTGTCCTCAGAAGAGGTCAGTCCTGGGGCAGGAAATCAGAACCTGGAGTCAGTCTGACTAGCTGTCTCAGGAAGACAGACTCCTGAGGCCCCGAGGGCCTCCCTCCTAGAGGGGACAGTGCCTCTGCACCTGCATTGACTTATGCTCTGGAATTAAGGGGAAAGGTCCACAACCACTCACAGCGAAGCAGGCAGAGGAGGGTCGTCATTCCTGTCCTGAGGCTGCAGCGGTGGTGGCAGCCGTAGGCAGCAGCTGAGAATAGCCTTGCCCTGGAGTGACCATCTCACAACCTCTGATTACATTGAGGTTTTAAACTGGACTAGAATGGATTGGGCTGTTTACCCCTGAAAGGGACTGGAACCCTAGAGATCTACTCAAGATGTTGTCAGCAGACACAACAGAGAGATTGTGAACATGGCAGAGTTGAAGGCAAGTGATCGTAGAAAACTAAAATCATTTCATGTCTGTACTTCCCACGAAGTAGCATTGTTCACTGAACCAGATGTGGCAGCCGAGTGGCTACAATCGTAGGACTTGAGGGACTGGCTATTGAATGCACACAACAGGGTACCCTGATAGGGTCGCAAGATTCTTAAGCATAGCAGGTCACACTGTGGGCTGGGGAGGTGGGGGGCACTAATTATGTCCATAAATCTAGGGTGAGTCAAGCCACTGTCATTTCAGTTACACTGTAATTAGAGTTATCCAACAACGGAGCAAGCTCCTTGTCACTAGAAGTTCTTAGAGGACAAATATTTTCCTTTAGGAAGTATTCTAAGGGTGTTCCCATGACATTTATTTATTTAACTTTTATTTATTTTGCATTTACTGTACATCAAGCATCATGCTAAGTGCTTTACACACAATCCCTATTAATAGCGTAGTTTTATGGATGAGGAAACTGAGGCTTAGAAAAGTAAATAAGTTGCCTAAGATCTTACAATGAATTAGTAGTAGAGACTCCGGAGAGGAGTACACTAGAATAGTCAGTGAGGGAGGATGACACAGTTGCAGAAAATGATTCCTTGATGCAGGTGGGCACAGATTGTTATGGGGGCATACAACTTAGTGTGATGGCAGGAGACAGTGGGACAGAGGGAACAATCAGGGAGGGCTTCTCAGAAGAGGTGCTTCCAAGGCTGAATCCTAAAGGATGTGCAGGAGTTCAAAGGAGGAGAAGGAGGCGGCCAGACAAAGCGGCCAGCAAAGTGATTCTCACAGAGATAGTTCAGTAAACATTCCCTGAGTAGTTGAATGACAGCATGGGCAAAGTCACCTAGTCAAGACACCACAGAGCTTTAGGGGTATGGGGATGGGGGTGACACCACACCTGACAGCACAGAGTGCAAGGCAGGGAGTGCTGTGAGCCAGATGGAAACAAGCAGCTGTGTGGCCGGCGGAGATGTCTGGAGGTTGTTTTCTGAGAGTGGATGTTGGAATGTTAGACTTCCGAAGTGGAATGCTTCCAGATGAGAAGGCCCGTGGGGTGACGGCTGGCTGGGAGTGGTGGCTGAAAGGAACAGGTGTTGAGGGTCATTGGAGTTAGAAGACTGCCCCAACATTTGGAGGCTAAATAGTTTTCCTACAACTCTAAGAATCTATAATTCTTGTAATTACCTGGCTTTTCTCAAAATGAATGGGTTTGTAAAATGTTTTGGTATCATTATGCAAAAGCCGGTTGCCTAATTAAAAGTTGCTATTTTACTCAGCCTTTTGCAAATACACTGCCAGGGTGTTACAATCAAAGCCTGTGATTTTTGTAATAGTACCAATTAAGCTTTTCAGTTTTGCGATGTGTGGACAGCGTGTTTATTTGCGACTCTAACACCCTTTAACCTGGAGCAGTGAAAGCACACAGGACCAGGTCATTGGTTTTCATGCAACTGATGGAGCTCAGATATGTATCGCCGTAACAAACAAATGGCCCACCCAGCTTTAAGGACATAGGTAAGCAGCTTAGCTACAAGCCTCTGAAAGCCTTATCAGCCACCAGAGGCATCTTTGTTGTTTGTGGAAATCTTGAGACACTTCCACCAGTCTCCTCTCTTTAGATACTTTCCTGGTATGGGAGTGTGATATTTAATATTAGGATATATAAATATATATTGGTTTCCATCTACAGTTACTTAATGTTGGGTGCTTTAAGCCTCAGAAGCAGACTTGAGAAAACAGAATCTCTCTCTCTGACCTTCTCTTGTCCTCTTTTCACCTGCTCCTTTCTCTCCCCAAGGCGGGAATCTCCTACCTTTCTGTCTTAGAGCTGGCGCCATAGAGAAATTCTCTGGCTGAACTTGTCGGACTGTAGGTCCCAAGACTCCCATTTCAGAAGGGGTCCTGCCCCATACCCTGGAGGAAGGACTGTTGCACAGAGAGGCCAAGAAGAATCTGAACAGACAGGCCTTGCTGGGGTTCCCCACTGATCATACCCTTTTGGTCCAATCACATTTCTACGCAGTTGTTCATCACTATCCAATGAAGTCTCCACAAAAGGCCCAAGAGCACAGGGTTTGGAGAGCTTCTGGAGAGCTGAACACATGGAGGTCCCTGGAGGGTGGCATGAAGCTCCGTGTCCCTTCCCCCACACCTCGCCCTGGGCATCTCGTCATCTGTACTCTTTGTAATATCCTTTATGATAAACCAGTAGACATAAATAAGTTTTTCCCTGAGTTCCATGCGTGGCTCTAGCAAGTTAATTGAACTCAAAGGGAGGATCATGGGAACCCCAGCTTGAAGCTGGCCGGTCAGAAGTTGCGGAGGCCTGGCCTTGTGACTGGTGCCTGGGGTGGGGGTGCAGTTTTGGGGACTGAGCGCTCAACTTGTGGAATCTGACGCTCTCTCTGGGGAGATAGTGTGGGAATCAAATTGGAGGACACCCAGCTGGCGCTGGCTGAAGAATTGATTGCTTGTTTGGAGTGTGGGGAAAAGAAAAACCACACACATTTATTTGGTCACAGAAGTCTTCTGTGTTAATTGTTGTTGAAGGAAAGAATAGAAAGAACAGTTTGAGTTTTCTTTTCCACTCAGGGTGAGGCATAGGTGACAATGATCAACATAAAAAGACACGTCTGAACACGGTCACATTAAACAGAGTACGTCTAGCACTTAAGTACATTTTTACCTTTGAACAACTGCCATTGTGGAGGTCATGACCTCTTGCCACAGGAACCTCCATATACCCCATTATTCTTTTGTTCCCCCCCAAAAAAAAAAGTGAAGATCCCAACAATGTCTGAGAAACTTCTGTTTAAAAAGGGTCATTGCCAAATGTGCTCGATACAGCTTGACCTTTTGCCTTCTCCCTAATAAGAGCACATAGAAATATAAATAGATAATTCAAGTTAAACTGAAACGGTTCATTTTGATCATCAGCAAAGGCAAGGTGACAGAAGTTGGGGATTGTCCTTGACAACTAAATTCAAGACTGTCTTTGTCAACTGTTACCTGTTTCTGTGCCAGCTCCATGGCTTCTGGCAGAAAAAAATTGTTCAGGGCCGAACAGAATCCCTATCGTTTTTTATATCTTCTGAGTGAGACTGGAAAAGATGGCCCTAAGGGACACAATCCCGTCCCAGTTTCAGCCCTGGAGCTAGAATCCTGTTGGTGCTCCAGGGTTCACAGCCGCAGGCCTTCCTTCCTGCTCGCTGGCAGAGGTCAATTGATCCTAACTCTATGATTTGAGAAAAACATTTCCAGCCTTAAAAAAAAATTGACCTTCAGTTTCAGCTTGTGGTGAATTTTTATGGTTGAATTACAAGGGCTAAAAGACCGAGGGGGAGCATGGGAGGTTCAGAATGGAAACACTGACTGCTTTCTGACAGTACTGGTGCTGACAAGCATCTACTCCAGTCCCACAGACGCAAACGCGAATCTTGCACTTCTGAGTTTCTTGTGGGCTTCTCGGTGAGAGAGATTGCAGAAGTGCTGACTGCACTGGAAATTCCCTGATAGAAAGACCCTTACTAGCATTCTGAAAATTGGGTCTCTGAGCTCCGATACCTCTCATTGACCATCAAAGCGGTGCATTCTTGACTAACGTAACCTGCTAGAAAGAAGAGAAATAAACCTTTTCCCCTAACCGTATGACCCCTTGGGAGGAAGACAGCACCTGCCAGGGCATGGGTGCTTCTCAAAGAGTCGTCTAATGTGCAAGAAGAAGGATCCAATCCCAACCAGGACACAGCAAGGGCCTCTACACATAGCCTGGTCTTCCCAAGTGTCTTCTGCCTTTAGACAACATTTCTTGGAAACTTGGAATAATAAAGCTTCCATTATTTTGCTCTTTCAGGATATGATTCACAGTATTTCCAAAATCAACAGAATCTCTCTCATACAGCAGAGTATTTGAATTCCCAAAGCAGGAATTGCTCTCTGCAGACCTCCACAGTCTCCCTGTTCATTAACTTTATGTCTGTTAGTCTCTCACTTGCTAGTGGTTCTGGCACTTTGGCCCCAAATAAAACAAAAGAGAACTTTTTCAAATTTAATTTTTTAAATGAAAAAAATAAAATAGAATTTCTAGGCTCCCGGCAGCACAGCCAGGGCCTGGTTCCATCTTCTGGGAGAGGGGACTGATGACGCAGGGGAGACGTGTGTGGGGCCGTGGAAAGAGCGCCGGCGATTAGACTCAGCAGACCTCGGCCCCGGATCTGCTGCTTCCTGGCAGCAGGACCTTGAGTTCATCCTGTAACCCCTGAGCCTCAATTTCCTCAATTATAAGAATTGTAGCACTGCCTGCTGGAGTTCACATGAGATCGGGAGACCTAACATTTTCAAAAGAGATGTGAAAACCAAGAGGTCAAACAAAGTATCATTGTGTGCACTGATATTTGGAAACCGGGCACTTTCGCATTTAAAGGACAAGATGCCACCTCTGGGTGGCCATGGCGCAGGTTTCCTTTTGCTGGGCAAAGCATTCCATTGCAGAGTTCCTCTGCGTGGCTGTGGGGTTGGCAGTAGGATTTAGGCAGATGTCTGTGATCAGTTAAGCTCCCCGTATGGTCTTCTGGAGAAAAATCAGGGCTGTTCGGAGGGTGCTTAGGTGCCAAAATGCTTCAGGAATATTCTGTCCTGTATATCCCATGTACACTTATTGCTTGTATTTAGACCCTATGGAACTTGAATTTTTTCTCTTAAAATTCCAGCATCTTCAAAGAGGTTGGATCCTGTTAGCAAAGAGGCAACAGAGCTATTTATACAACCGACAGCCCTCAATTCGTTATGCCTTCTGAGGTAGATGCTGGGGTGTGCCAACCACAGGACTGAAACCCTGACCCAATTTTCTAGAAAGTTGCTCAATTCCTTCTTCCTTCCCTAGGAACTACTTACAGAGTTGCTTTCCCTCGGTTTAAGGAGCTGTCAGTGCCTGGTCAATGTGGGGGTGGGAAGGCCTGGCCTCCTGGCCTCAATTTAGGATCTTTAAAGAGCCAGCCAGCTCCGGAGCTCTCCGTAGGGTTGGTGGAGGCCTTTGCTGAAACTCTTTCATCGTTCATGTGAACCATTTTCCCTCTGCCCAGTGCTGTTTCCCTTCCTTCCATGTAGGTGGCATTGCTAGGAGCTGGCCCATGCTACGAGTAAGCGTGACAGCCTGAGACTGCCATCCTTTCGAACACCTGCTTACAAGTTTGGCCCTTGGCTTGCGTCTGGGAACTTGAATTTCAGTAGGGTTCATACCGTTCCCAGAATGGATAAAAGCAGATCACTGTGCCTAAACGGTTTGTTGAAACAATGTGGTTTATGCTGAACATCTGCTTTCCTTCTGGGAGTCTAGAATTTTGGTACATGCAAGGCCAAGGAGCACCCCCATGAAAACCCGGAATAAAAAACTCTAATGAGCTTCCCTGGTAGACAGTACTTCATATTGTGCTGCTACACATGTCTTGTGTGACTCTACTAGGAGAGGACTCTTGGAAGTTTGTGCCTGATTTTCTCCAGACTTTGTCCCATGTACCTTTGCTGATTTTTCTTGATATTCTTTTTCTTGAACTGCTGGCCTCAAGCGATCTTGCCGCCTCAGCCTCCCAGAGTACTAGTATTACAGGCATGGGCCACAGCACCCAGACAATACCCTTTCTCTGTAATAAATCATAGCTGTAAGTACAGCTGTATGCTGAGTCCTGTGAGTCCTCCTAGCAAATCATCGAACTTCCCAACAAACTTCCTGTATGCAAATCTCTATCCTCTCAGAAAACCTGACCTATGTCACCCCGCTCCTTACCTCTTACCCAATATCTAGTCTTCCTTCCAGCTCAATTTTAGTTAATTGTACCACCGCTCTTCCAATGCCCTGATCTTAGAATCTCAGAATCAAAACCTTCCTATCCGGTTGACTCAGTCCTTCCAAATGTACCACCGTCATGTCTCCTGAATGTGTTGTCTACACTCTCACCACTGTCATTGCTGTGATTTAGACCATCATACTTTCCATCTGGACACTTGCATCAGTTCCCCAATTGTTCTCTTCCCAGTCACCCACTGATACAGATTGCTGCCAAATTCATCTTCCTAATGTAAACCTTGGAAAAAGTGAGTTTCTAGCTCTAAAACCAAAACAACTTCAGTTTTGGTTTTTTTCCCATTGATTTTCAGAATAAAGTTATACTTCTTAGCAAGGCATTCAAGGCCTCCATGAACTGGCCTCAACCACTTAGCCAGTCTTTTCCCTTCTGCTCATTGTCCTATACCTTTTAGCCAAATGGAACCTCACACTGCTCACCAAATAAGCCTTGTGTTTTTGTCTCGTTTTTCCTTTATTATGCTATTTCTTCCTTCTCAAAAAGTCCCTTATCCGTCTTCTGTTATCAGGAGTCTATCACTGTTTTCAATGCCAAACTTTTTTCAAGAAGCCTCTTCTATAAAACCTTCCAATCTGCCTCCTTGAGGCAGAATTAAAGTCTTGTCCTCTGGTCTTCTACAGGACGAACAGATTACTGTGTCTCTCCTATCCCCTTTTGATGTGTGATAACGAGGCTTCCCTTCCTTTCCTTTCAGCTGGATCAATAGATTTGGCTAAACAAAAGCTAGAGGAAATTCTTAGGCAAGAGTTTTTATTCCTATGGTAGAGAGAACCACCCATAGTTTATAAGCTGTGAGCTCTGGACCAGTGGTCTCTAAACGTTCTGGATCATGTTCCCCTAAAAGAACTGAACATGCATCTTCAACTTTATGTGTACTTACTTATATATTATATACATGTACATATACCGATATTTTATATACATTAGAGAACACTCACGTAAATAGTAATTTTCAAAGGATGAAATAAGAAAAATACATGTAGAAAGTTGTAACGTTTTGTTGTCCCATCCCCTAGGGGATCCTCTTCCACAGAAGCGTGTGCCCTCTTTTCTAGAGCACCCTGCTTCCCAGTCCCGAGACTGTACATTCAGTTTCCCCCTTCGTGACCTCCCTGTCTCAAATCAAAAGACATTTCTCAGTTGTGCTATGAGTGCAGCTAGGAAATATTAACTTCTTTGTGGCCAGAATGAATAAAGGTCATCTTTCTCAAGGGAAAGGCGACTTTCACAAGCAGAGCAAGGTCCTTGTGGTTTAGATGCCCTTTTATAGCCAGAGATTGTCCAAAAGGAAGCTGAGTTTTATTTTTGTTAAAGAAGGCAGGATATCAGACTGTCCCTGAAGACTTTTGCTGTTGTTATTGTTGTTGTTGTTGCTGGGTGGTTGTGTGTTTAAATCACACCCTCCGATATGTTCCATGATTAGGAAGACTTCAAAAATTTAGGCTGGCCTGCAGGCAGGTTGAGGCAAAATATTTCTCCTCTAGTAATGACAGATCCAGCTTGATAATATAGAACTTTAAATGGTAATGACCTTAAAAAATGTGAAGCTCTCAGCTCACTTCTGCTGTCACAAGAGACTCTTGAGCAAACCAAGCGGAAAAACAGGAGTACAAGAAATATGTAAAGAAGGGTGGTATAAAAATAACTATAGAAAGGTTTTTGGGAAATATGGTCAAATGCATATAAGACATTGAACGCATATGTGTCACCGAAAGAAAACATATTGCAAAAGAACATTTACACAACTTTGGATTTAATAAGATCTTTGACTTGAATTATTAAGGAAAAAGAGCCCAGAAGGGCAGAAAATTGCTGCTGTACAATGAATCTTTGGGCTAGCATTTTGGAACACTTTCTCCGCATGACTTTAATGGGATTACATTAAGATTAGCATCAATTAAGACCTTTGTATTTACAAAGGGACTCTCTTTCCACTTCTGCAGCACAGTTTATCAAACAAGTGTTACTAGAAACCACTACATTAAAGTGATTACAAACATATAGCTACTACAATGACTCCAAAAGGCAAGCCCAGCATCATTAATTGCCATTTCACACACCCCACACAAACAGGGGTAAAGACAGGCTTTGCTTCACATTTTGGCTTTGAGTATAAAGGTCCAAACCCAATCAATCACCAGCCCACTACTAGGCATGAGTGATTTGGGGTTTAAAGTAAAATGTACCCTTTTCCGGGGAAATTTCATTTCAATGAAGTTCAAAATAAATGGGACAGAAAGGGCAATACAATTGCTTTCTTCTCTGCAATAGGGCTGTTATATTCTATGCCTACCTGAGTTCTCCAGGCATAAGCCTTTACTTTGGACACTGATCCATTTTCACACGGCTCAGGGGAGGTAGAGGGAGAGAGGAAGTGGAGAAAAGCCTGTCACACTCTTTAACAACCACACCAGTGCATTACAAAGCAGATGCAAATGAGATGGTGCAGTGTGAGGCTGCTGGGTTGTGCTGTTCTTGCACAGCCAAACTGGGTGCACATAAGCAAATGTACTTCAAGTTGTACAGGTAATTAATATAAGTGCTTTTGCCTTTTCTGCAACTATTTGAGTAATTTAAATGTAAAACAAAGTCACAGGATATTTTATGCAATAGTTGACTTTCCTGGAATTGCTACAAATAGATATCTTGGAATGCAACTAGTCAGTTAATACAGAAAGAGTATCTGAAAAAGAAGCTCTTTTTATGTTTCTCTAGAGTAGATGCATAGTGTGTATTTTAGTCTTTCATTCTGTTGATCTTAGATCATATACAGAATGCAGAAAGCACCTAACTTATTCAATAGCTGGTGAGCCCAGAAAAGGGACACATCAAAATTTACAAGTTTTTCTCCAGTTCCAGGAAAAGAGTAATGTTTGATATTTGTAATTCAGGCCAAGTGTCTGGATAAATGGGTTAAACATGCAGTTTAGATATAATGATTTTCTGATGGCATGCAAAGCTGCTGATAATACCAAGAAAGGAAACACCAAAGAGAAGTATAGATTGTAACTAAGGTGAAATTACAACTAAGGGAGATCAGCAATAAAGAAACAGGTAAATTTTGAAGCTAGTCCTCATTCAGCTAGTTAGAACTTGCCAGTGGCTCTTAAGGCCCCAGTCCGTAGATTTGTAAGCCACTTGCTGTTACTGTGCATTTGTCTTTGTCCACTGCCCATCCTTAGTGCCCTCTCTCCATGATTTGCTGAGCTTCTTCCTAGGAAAGGGAAGACAACCTGAATGTTTCTGTTTGTGCTGCTATAACAAAATACCTGAGACTGAGTAAGTTATAAAGAACAGAAATTAATTTCTCAAAGTTTTGGGGATCAGGGCGGCAGCAGGTTGGGTGTCTGATAAAGGCCTGATCTCTGCTTGCAACATGGTGCCTTGTTGCTGCATCCTCTGGAGGGAGGAACTCTGTGTCCTCACACAGTGGAAGGGGTGAAAGGGTAAGAGCTTACGCCCTTCAACCTTGAGCCCTTCTATAAGGGTGCTAATCCCACTCAGCAGGTGGCGCCCTCCTGACTTAATCACATCCCAAAGGCTACACCTCTTAATACTGTTGCATTGAGGATTAAGTTTCAACCTGAATTTTAGAGGGGACACCATCATTCAAACCATAGTACCATCTATTACATTTTATTTACATTATAATTATGATGAATAAATACACTACAAAGCATAAGGGAAGATATTAGATATCAAATTTGTCTGAAATTTCTAAATAAACTATTTTGAAATTTTAATGATAAACTTCAGCTTGCTTCCATTAAACAAAACTTATTTTATGTTGTGATTTAGGCTTGAAATGGCTACATTATAATTTTATCAATGTTCTTCAATGAAGAGCTCTGCAAATTCTTGATAGTCACTATTGGTAAGAAACAGTTCACAAGTGAATGGTAGAAAAACTTTTAAAATAACAATTTAACACTACCATTGAACACATATTTAAAGGCTAACAGCTCTTCCTTTTCTTCATTGACAAACATAATGTTGACATTTCTTGTGATTCATATGAATGGTTTTTTAATTCCATCAAAAATTTTAAAATCAAGTTAATGTGTTTCCATCATAACTACACGGTCAGCATGGTTACCCTGCAGCAAACTTAAGTGTTCCTAAAAGGACATAATGGCAGCAAATTGATGAAAGGACTTAATAAACATGATCATAGAGATTTGGGGAACACTGGGTCAGGAATTACAGCAGCCAGAAGCCCCGCCTGGGTTCCTCAGTCCCACTCCCTCTGCTCCTTGGGCACCTAGAGCACAAACTCCCCCAGCAGGACACAGCCTCCTTATTCATGCTGAGTCCCTGTGGGAATGCTCTAAGTGGCTGCTGGAGATGGTGTTGGTGGTAAAGCATCTCTTTGATTACAATCCTTGCATCATGGCAGAGCGGGAGGTAAATGATGTTGTGCTGCGTGCCATCTGCAGGAATCTTGGGGCACACTATCACACCCCACTCCACTAAGGCATCAGTATCTCACAATACAGTAATATCTACTTGTGGCACACAAATTAGGCAGCTCTACCCTCAAAACCAGCAAGAACCACATACTTTTGCCTACCGTGGGTCTCAAAGTTTGAGTCTAGTTCTGCTTAAAATTCCTTTCACGGATGTGTAAAAGCCTATATTCACCCCCAATATAAAGAGATGCACCTTGACAAAAATTTTGAATAGATTTTTGTATCTCTCTAGCAAAATTTTGCATTGTAGCATTGAAATAAGAATGCAAAACACTATCCTTTGATTAGTGTGATCGGTAGCTCAAAGATGGCTCCCAATGATCCTCCCCTCCTAGGTATCCATGCCAGTGAGTGTGGGTTGGACACAGTGGCTTGCTTCTAATAAGTAGAATATGGCAGACAGAGATGGGATGTCACAGCCAAGACTAGGCAACAAAAAGACTCTAGCTTCCACCTTGCTTACCCTCTCTTAATCTCTAACTTGCTCACTTTGATTGAAGCCGGTTGCCATGTTATAAACTGCCCTATGGAGAGGCCTTCAAGGCAAGACACTGAAAGAGGTTTCCAACCAACAGCTAGAGAAGAACTGAGGTCCTTGGTCCAACAGCCTGGGAGAAACTGAATCCCATCAACAATCATGTGAGGAAGTTTGGAAGAATAATAGACCTTCTCCAGCAGAACGCTGAAATGACTGCAGCCCTTGATTACAGCCTTGTAAGAAACCCTGAGTCCGAGGATCTTAGCAAAGCTGCACCCGGATACCTGACCACAAAAAATTGTGTTGTTTTAAGTTGCCAAGTTTTGGGCTAATTTGTTACTCAGCAATAGATAATGAATACAATCAATTTTCTTCAATGGGCAGAACTAAATTCATAAAGCATCTGATAGCCTTTCAAGTATACCAGGAGCTCATCAACTATACAAATCATGAGATCACCAAGTTTTGAAATGCCAAGTTTTGAAAAGTTGGGAAGGAAATCAGCAGTAATTTTCATAACATGACTCTTTCTTCTATTTCATTCATATATTTAGGTTTGTGTTTGACAATTCATAAATATAAATGCCTTGCAATAGATTTGGTGACAAGCAACCAAACAATTACAGTCTTAGGAAAAAAACACCCAGACACTTCATGTTGCTTTGCTGCAAAAAGGATAGCTGGGTTTTATCTTAGAATGCTTCTTTATTGAAACGGAGGCAATAATTTTTAAATAAAATTTAAGGTAATTGCTTACTCAAAACAAAGCAATATTTATTATTAAAATGCTGGAAAATACAGAAGAGTCCCCAAAAGAAAATTAAAATTTCCTATTATCCCTCCTCCTGAAGCTAATCACTACCAATATTTTGGTGTGTAGGCGGTAGGTGCACTTTTGTGCTTTGCCCTTCTCCTTGTTCCTGGCTGAAATACTTGCAGACCTGATGGCTAGATCTCTGGTAACCTCTCAAGGGCATAAAAGAGGGTCTCATTTTAAGCGTGGCATGAGAGCTGGATGAAAGATAGGATGACTACGGGTCTCAGAAAACATCTGAAATCACCCAGCCTGAACTACCTACCTGCAGACTCTTTCATGTGTCAGAAAAATAAAGTCTTAATTTGTTTAAGCCTTTGTTTTGGGTTTCTATTATTTGCAGTCCAACATAATTCCTCACACAGTGTCTAAGATAACAATATGGTGATTTCTTTTATTCATGAGATAGCTGTTTTGATGAGATTGTGTCAGGTTAACGTTGATAGTCATTGCTACTATTCTTATAACAAACAATGAACACGTACATGTTGTGTAACTGATATCTCGCCGAGTTCTGTTTGGGGCACACAAAATGCATCAGGGACAGCTCACACTTTCAAAGGGATTGTGCACTATCTATCAAAGTGAAGTTACGGACTAACTTGGGAGAATGACAATCTCAAGAAACATTAATAGAAAAGAAATAAATCATTCTGTAAGGAACAGGTCAAACGTGACTCGAGGAGCAGTGTAAAACAGCGACGTGAAAAAAGTCTAACCTTAGAAATGATCAAGCAGATTTAGACATGTCAAATGGTATCTTCCTGCCTAAATCAGACACCAAATTATATTTTCAATGTGATTATTATTTGTGTTGTAAATGTTACTTGTGCCACTTGCTCATATTATTTGGGGGTAGTTTCTAATATTAATAGATGAGGAGAAAACTTACATATAGTCTGAATTATCTTTAAAATTCCCCCAAATAACCATAATGTATGGTCCCCAGTATCTTTACCATCCAGGTTTGGAATAGGTCACTGTCAATTGGGGGCCAGATGAAGTTGTTGTGTATTGGAGCCATATTAAACAAGAAAAATGTATCTTTAAGTACTAGAATCACACTCAGCTTAGCTTACACTTAAACTTTGCTCACACTGCAGCACCCTGTGGAAACTGAGGTACTCTGGGGCATATCTCATATCATTTATGTCACTCCAGTGCCTAAGCATATGCAGTAGAATGGAGAGAGGAATAGTTCTCACTGTGTAAATTATTTTCTCTTTTTCTGTCTCATGTGTAGCTAAATTTACATAAGTTAAGTGTGTGTATGATACACCTCCTCTGTATTTATATGTCTTAATTGTCTAGCTGGCAAAACTTCAGAAAGTCAACAATTTTTATTGTACATCTATATGACCAAAGCCTTCTTTAAAGGTGTTACAAATTGCCAGAGACCAATGGTAACCTGGTAATTTGCATGATGGACTGATAAATTAAGGATTTTTTTCCTTGCATCTTGTGCAGTATGTATGCTTAAATGTGCTGGGTTGTGAAAGATAAGAGGAGAAGTGAGAGGTCTCCTTACTACCAATGGCCTTATCCATCCTTGAAATCCTTGGCTCTTGGCTTTGATCCATTGAGTTTGCCTGGTTAGGGCAGCTGTGATAACCTGATCCAGCCACTAGGTGAGCTGGATTGCCCAGGGACATTCTGACACCTTCTGTGACACCTTAGTAAATTGTAGAGGTGCAGAAACTTATTTAAGCATAAGGGGATTGTTTAGGTGGGGCAAGAAATAGCTCCTGGAGCATAAGACTGTGAGGAAAGATGACCCAGTCTCAAAAATCTCTCAGCAAAATATTAGAAAATTTAATTAAACAATGTAAAAAAGATTAAGATATCACAATCAAGTGTGGTACATCCTAAATAAAAGGCTGGTTCAATATTTGAAAATCTGTCAATATAATCCACTACAATAATAGTCCAAAGAAGTCCACATGATCATATCAATAGAAGCAGATAAAGCATTTGAATAAATTTAACATCTACTCCTGACTTAAAAAAAAACTCTCAGAAAACTAGGAATAAAAAGCAACTTTCTCAACCTAATAAAGAGCATCTACAAACCAAATCAAACAAACGAATGAACATCATACTTAATGATGAGACACTGAATGCTTACCTGCCCAAATCAGAAACAAGGCAAGAATATGCCCCCTCTTAACACTCTTCTATCTTACATCTTAGGAAATAAAGCAAAGAAACAAACAAATAAATGGCATATATATTAGAAAGAAAGAAAGAAAATTGCTCCTATTCATAGATGACACAAATGTCTATGTAAAAAATCCTGAAGAATCTACAAAAAAAATTCCTAAAGCTATTAAATTAATCAAAGTTGCAGGATTCCAGGTCAAAATATGAAAACCAATCACAATTCTATATGCTAGCAGTGGATAATTGACAACCATAATTTAAGAAAATAAACCCAAAGGAACTCCAAAAATGATATAGTTAAATATAAATCTAGCCAAATCTATATAGGATCTGTATGCTGAAAAATAAAAAATGCTAATGAAATAAATTAAAGCAGATCTACATAAATGGAGAAACATACCATGGTTATGGGCTGGAAGAGTCAACATAGTAATTAATGGTGTCAATTCTCCCTTAATTGATCTATAGGTTTAATACAGTTTCAATCAAATCTCTTCAGAATTTTTTGTAGATATAGACAAGCTGATTCTAAAATGTACATGGATAGGCAAAAACTAGAATACCTAAAATAATTTTTTAAAAGAAGAATAAAGCTGAAGGAATCACAAGACACAATTTTATGACTTGTCATAAAGCTATAGTAATCAAGACAACGTGATATTGACAAAGAGACATACAGATCAATGGAACAGAATAGAATCCAGAAATAGGCCCACACAAATATGGTCAATTAATCCTTGACAAAAACACAAAGCAATTCAATGGCAAAAGGATAGTCTTTTCAATAAATGGCATTGCAACCATTAGAATGCCTAAGCTTTACACATTGTTAAAAAAAATTAACTCAAAACAGATTATGGATCTAGATGTTAAGCTTAAAACTGTAAAACTTTTAGAAGATAAAATAGGAAAAATCTTGTTGACCTAGACATAGGTAAAGAGTTCTTTGACACTAAAAGCACAATCTATGAAAAAATACATTGACTGGGCATGGTTGCTCATGCTTGTAATCCTAGCACTTTGGGAGGCTGAGGCAGGAAGATTGCTTGAGGTCAGGAGTTCGAGGGTACAGTGAGCTATGATGACATCACTGCACTCTAGCCCAGGTGACAGAGTAAGACTCTGTAGCAAAAAAAAAAAAAAAAAAAGGAAAAAAGAATATATTAATAAATTTGACTTAATCAAAATTAAAACCTTTTCTCTATGAAAGACACTGTTAAGAAAATGAAAATACAAGCTACAGATAGGCAAAAAATATTTGCAAATCACGTCTGACAATAACTTATAGAATATAAAAAGAACACTCAAAATTCAAGTGTAAGAAAACATCAACCCAATTCAAATTCTTCACCAAAGAGCATATATGGATGGAAACTAATTAGGTAAAAACATCTTCAACATCATTAGACATTAGGGAAATGCAAATTAAAGCCATGATGAAATATTGCTACATACCTCTGAAAATGGCTAAAATAAAAGACTGGCAATACCAAGTGCTGGTGAGAACATAGAGAACCTGGACCACGCATAGATTGCTGGTGGGAATACAAAATGACACAGTCACGTTGGAAGTTTGGCAGTTTCTTACAGAGCCAAATATGGGTTTACCAATTAATCCAGCAATCATGTTCCTAGTTAATTACCCAAATGAATTGGAAATGTATGATCTCACAAAAACCGGCACACAAAATATTTATAGCAGCGTTATTCATTATTGCCCAAAACTGGAAGCAATCAAGATGTCTTTCAATAGGCGAATAGATAAACAAACTGGTTCATTCATTCAATAGAATATTTTAGCACTGTACATAATTAGAGCTGCTCTACTTTTTCCCATTTTACTTCTAGTAGGCAGTGTTTTATAAATGAAATAAACTCTAAATTGATGGCTTAGTTAATTCAGGCTATTCATGAAAAATCTCTTTCTCATCTGTGTTTCTATTACTTTGTGTGTATCTCTATCAGTGTCAGCTTCAAGTGAAAGGACACACAAAATAAACTGGCTTAAATAGGATAGAAATGTATTTCCTTTTCATGGAAATGAAGTCCTAAGTTAAGTAGTCTAGACCTGGTGTGGCAACTCCGTGGTCCCCAAATTCTTTAAATCTTACCACTCTGCTATCCTCTCACACTGATGCTCGTTGATCCATGAAGAATGCTCAAGTCATGCATTAGTCACCTACTGAAGTGAAACAAAAGCTTAGCTACTAAAACAGCATCCGTTTATTATTTCACAGTTTCTGTAGGCCAGGAACTTACCTGGGTGGCTTATCTGGGTGTCTTTACCTAAAAGTCTCACGTAGAGCGTCAAAGTATCTTCCGGTTAGGGACAGAAAAACAAGTGAGAGGTAATGGAAATCAGAAAAACAGAAAGGAGAAAACATTTATAGAAAAACAATAAGGAGGGAATGGTTGCAGAAAAATAAAAAGAGGGAACAGTTACTTCAGCCTTAAAGAATGGGGTAATTAGGCCGTGGAACACTGACCACCAGGGAATTAAAAAACATCATAAAGAGTTATGGAACTTTCCCTGCAGTACGTATAACAACCTCTAAGTCGGGTACATACCTGGAAAGAATTCAGTCCCCAAAGCAGTCACGTACAGTTATGAATAATTATAACTAACCTTTACCTAAACTGCTAACATATAAAAGGAAAAACATAGAAGAAGACAGTGTTCTCTCTACTAGCAGAGACAGACCCATTTCCCCTTAGGAAACGTACTTTCGCTTTGCACCCTTAAACTTTCCTTACAGTAAGTTCTTCACACATACTTGCTGCGTGTCTGTCATCTCTCTCTCCATTGCACGGGCCAAGGCTTGTGATTCCTCCAAGCCCAGAGCCCAAGAACTGGGGCAACACTTCAAAGTTCAGCCATGAACTGAACAGTGACGTTGCAGTGCTGCATTCTCCTCTGAAGGTTTGATTAGGAAAGGCTTTACTTACAAGCACAACTATTCTCTAAGACGTGCTTCATTTTTCATGAAAGTAGAATGTGTTTGCAACTGAGTGGTCCTTTCAGCATGTTTCCTGCCAGGAGAAAACAGGGGTCCGATGGCCTTATTATTTTGTAGTTTTTGTCTCTTTCATCCAAACTGGTAGTGTCTTAGCAGATATAAATCTCTCAAAAACTTTGTAGACTTCTTAATGAGTGTCTTTGGCATTCACTCCATTAGACAAAAGCCACATCTACAAAATCTTTTCTCTACCTTGTGCTCCTGTGGAGATTTAGAGGGACAAATTCTTAAGCTTCTTTGAGGCCCTAGTGTTTGGTTAAGAAGATCTGTGAGGTACACCCTTAATACTTTTAAAGTGCCCATTGTGTGATTGAATAGTGGTCCAAGGAACCATCTTTAATCTTTGAAGATTTTAACAAAAAAAGTTTGCTGTCATACTCTTGGCTTCATCTTTAGACCTTTTCTCCTGGCAATGCCCTGGATTTGAATTTTACTCAAAACCATTTCTTAATTTTATTAACTTTTGCTGTCTGAAGAGGCTGAGAATTTTCCAAATTATCAGCTTAACAGTACTTCTCTCACTTTATCTCTTTCCTTTCACATCTTACTATAAGCAGCAAGAAGGAACCAGGTTGTACCTTCAACACTTTGCTTGGAAATCTCCTTAGCTAGGCCATCAAGTTCATGAGGCATATTCTCTGCTTTCCTCATAACTGTAGACAACAGTGCTGCTAAGATGTCTGCCACTACATGACAAGGATTTCCATTTCCCCAGTGTTCCTTACTTCCTTTTGAGTCTTCACCACCAGCATCCTCAAAGTCCAAATTTCTATTAACAGTCTATTCAAGGAAATCTAGGTTTTCTCTAACATTTCTTCTCAAAATCTTTCTAGCCTCTACCCATTTCTTGGTTCCAAAGTCACATTCACATTTTTAGGCATTTATTATGGTAGCACTCCATCTCAGCACAGGAGTCAATCAGAGAACAGGAGCTACTACACAAACACATGCACACACATGCAAAGAGATTTGATCTTCTTTAATTGTGGGAACTGGTTAAGCAGTCTCTATAAGGCTGTTGTCTTCACATCTAATGCTGGAGCTTGAAGTCCACAAGGCAGGCAGAGTCAGGAAGCAATGATGGGGATCAAGAAGAAGTCAGAACCCATAAGCATGAGCAGCAAGTCAGAATCCATAAGCATGAGATTGGAGCATGCTATGGTTTGAATGTTTGTCCCCTCAGCAACTCATGTTGAAATTTAATTGCCAATGTTACAGTACTGGGAGGTGGGGCATTTAAGAAATGTTTATTTCATGAAGGCTTCGCTCTCATGAATGGACTAATGCTGTTATTGTGGGAGTGGGTTCAGTATCATGGGAGTGGGTTTGCCTCTCCCTTTTTGCCCTTCTGCCATGGGATGATGCAGCAAAAAGACCCTCACAAGGTGCCGGCCTCTTCATCTTGGACTTCACAGCCTCCAGAATCATGGGCCAGTAAAATTTTGTTCATTATAATTACTCAATCTAGGGTAGGTAGTCTGTTACAGCAGCACAAACGAACTAAGACAGAGCCCCATGAGAGCAGACCAAAACCTTTGCCACTTCTAATTGCCTCTTGGTGGCATGAGTACCCTGCAGAAGCCAAGGCTCACTGTCATAGCTAAACACAACACACATGACTCAGGAGGCAGAAGCTGAGGGAGAATCCAGGGGAAAATGGAGCAGTTGCTGCCTCATACCAATGCAGTGATTTAGCAGATCAGCGACAAGGTGTGAGAGCTACGACATGCCTGCAGCCCTCTAACTCTCCTATGAGAATCTCCCCATGGCCTCTCTCAGTGGGAACGTACAGGAAGGGGAATTCTGGAAAAGGGGGTTCAGCCTGGCTAAGTGGACATTTTATCCAGTCACCACACACCATTATCTCTGCAGTCCAGCCAGTGGGAAGGAAGAAGGACATGAAGAAGTGTTCACCCTCCTCTAATTGAGAACGCTTCATCAAAGGGATACTCTACTTTAGTGTTAAGGACAGTTTTTAGTTCCAATGTGTGAAAAAAAGAGATATAAATAATTTGAATACAAACATATTAGAGAGTGGCAATATAGAGTTGTAAAATGTCAAGTTACATTCTAAGAGTGACAGATGAAACTTCACATCAAGTTCCATGTAGCCCTTTCTTAAAATTTCATGGATTTTACTAGAGTTCTGCTTTATTGTTCCTTTAATATCTACAAGAGCACACACACCCTCTTTCTTTCTCTCTCTCTCTCTCTCTCAAACTGAAAAGCAGAGTTTTCATTAAAAACTGATATTAAAAAAAGAAAGTCATTTGAGCAGCGCTTTTGAGCAGCTTCTGAATTCTAACACACATTCTTGCTCTTTGAACCTTCGCCCCCACACACCAGCAGATGCAGTCTTAAACACACGCCCCCACCTTCACACCTACGGGTTCAGCCTCTCGCCCGCCCCTCGAGCAGAGTTCTGACACATTCGTTCTACCTCCGTCATCTGAGGGAGATAGAGTGAAGGAGAAATGAAAGTCATGAGCACAGATGCGTGATACACAAACACATGCACTACACAAAACCTCTGGGAAAAAGACTTCCATGAAATAAACAGCATTAATTTATTTTAGAAAAATATAGCCAGTTCTTCTAGGCCAAATTCATGATGTTACAAGTGAAGATTATGATTCAGAGTTTAATTCAAGCCATTTTTGATAACAATATAGCTGAACAAAAACAATATAGTGATTTCTTAAGTAAAAGATGTGAGGCAGTGCTGTGGAATTAGCTCTCATAGACCTAAAAAGAAGAAAATAACAGTGTAATTTTTTTTTTTTATGTTCAGGAAATCTCTAAGTTTAACTCACTAGAGGTTTTGCCTTGGAGCCTGAAGCCTTTCTGATTCTGCACTATATTCACATTTAGGTAGACATAATTTGATCAAAAATCAGATTTTTAATGTCCACAAATACAGAAAATCATCAATGATACTTCTATTAATAAAAACGTACAAGTGAGGAACTGTGGTAAATCCAAAACTGGCAAGTAAGATAGATGTTATAAAGTCTCTGAAAGCAGCAGCCATTGACTGTATAGTACTACTGCTGACAAAGCATCTTATATTTTCCCTCCTCAAGAATCTTGGAGGTTCTGACGAGCCATAACATTATGAAAAACAGGGTAGAAAGATGCATTCTTTCTCCATTAACGAGTTGAAAGAGCTCACCTTTGGCACAGGCTAAGACTCTAGGGAATGAGGGAGATTCTTTTAGTCACAAGTGGCAGAAAACCTGACCAAACTGGCTCAAAAGGAAGTTTATCGGCGCATGTAACTGAAAACCCCAATCGTAGGTCCTGGGCTTCAAGCACGGCTGGACTCTGGGTAAACCATTCGACAGTAGTTGGGTTGCTCTCTGTCTTCTAAGTCTGCCTTCTGCGTGGCTTCGGTCTCAGGCTCCACGTGGCAGTGCTCCAGTCCTTCTGTCCTCTGATGTTCAAGGCCAGCAAGCAAGAGCCAGCGCTTCCCCAGGAAGTCAGAGTTATTAATATTTCATCTTGTGCTCACCCCTGAGCCAATCACGTGGCTAAGGGGGTGTGATGTGCTGACTGGCTTAGGCTGGAGGAATACGTTTTGCTTCTGGGTGAGGACAGAGGGGTATTCGTGCTCAATCACATGGACTGAGAGTGGGGGAGAATGAGAAAAGAGTAAAACTCAATGTGAAAATCGGGAGATGTTGCTGGAAGGTGGAGAATGGATGGGATTCTGGAACACAAACCACGTGTGCTTATTACAGGGGGAATCTCACTTATGGCTGTGGAGATATAGTTTTACTGGCTCTGTCAGAACCAGGAGTCCTAGATGAAAGGTGCTGACAAAAATGCTTAGTACATCCACCATGTACAAGGCAGACGTGCCACTGGATCTTCAGTTTCCTTGACTGCACAATGACAATGATACCGCTCACCACTCGATGTTTTTGGTGAGGATTAAAAAACCAATGCATGTGCTATGGCCTGAATGTTTGTGTCCCCTCCAAATTCATATGTTGAAATCCTAACCCCCAAGGTGATGGCATTAGGAAGTGGGGACTTTGGGAGGTGATTAGGTCATGGGAGTGGAGCACTCATGTTTGGGATTAATGCCCCCAGAGACTCCCTCGTTCCTTTCACCATCTGAGGACACAGAAAAATAACAGCCATCTACGAACCAGAAAGTGAGCCTTCTTCAGAAACACCGAAACTGCCAGCACCTTGATCTTAGACTTCCCAGCCTCTCGAACTGTGAGAAATAAATTTCTGTTGGTTATAAGCTACCCAGCCTATGATATTTTGTTATAGGTGTCCAGACTAAGACAGAATGGGAAAGCATAGGTGGTTAAAATGTCAGTTATCCTCTCATTTCCCTTTCAATCAAATTCCCCTTTCTTGAGTTCTTCAGAACAGCGAGAATGCCTACGCCAAATTCATTTTCTTTAATCTCCAGAATTTAGAACAGTGTCTAATACATAGTAGGGATTTAATGTGTGATGAACAAACAAATGTTAGATATACTAGCTAGGTTATAGGATAAATTACTGTAACAAAGAGACCCCAAAATATAGTGGCTCAGACAAGGTTAAGTGTTTCTCTCCCAGGGAGCAGTTGGAGCTGCTGGGCAGTTTTTGTCAGGAAGCTTCTTCTGTCTGACTTCTCTGCCTTCCCTTCGTTTTCCTCATGGGCATGTTGGCAGCTCCCTGACCACCCTCACAACTGCATTCCAGCCCAAGGGAAGCAGGGAGATATGAAGGGCAAACAGCTTCCCTTTAGAAATGTGCTCCAGAGGTTGCACTGTCTCTTCTACTCACATTCTCTTGGGCAAACCTTAGTCGACTGGCTACAAAAAGCTGCAAGGGATGCTGAGGACTATAGCCTCTAGCAAGGCAGTCACATGCCAGCTCAAACTCAGGACAGTCCACTGAAAAAGAGAGATCAGGACAATGGAGAGAGGGACTCAATCAGTGGTCTCTGCTACATGCAGCCATGTGCAGGTCAGAGACTTTGGAGCCATGGGGAAAACTTTGCGCAACATTCTCAGTGTCATTGCTAGTAAAAAAGCAAAGGTAAGGCTGTGTGGAAGGGACCCAGGATTACAGGTTCCGAGTGTTGTATGTAAAGGAGCCTCTTTACTGTTAAGGCTAAAGATGAGAATTAGACTAATGGGACCTGACGATGAGCAGATTGACTAAGTATGATGTTAAATGCATTCTAGAAAGCACCTGTTTCCTTAATCTCAGCCCACTTAATTTTGTAAGGACCATGAACTTGGATTTTATTTATTGGATTTTATTCTCAATGTTATTTTTCTAGGACTGATTCACCCTCATTTAGTCGTTTCTCCAGATGAAAGTTCTAAAGAATATAAAAAGCTTTATTTGAGGTAAGAATTATATTTTCAACCAAAGACATATAAAAGGATCTTTATTGATAAATATACTTGCAATCTGTTCTATGTTGAAGGGAGTTGTCCTAAATCAAATAGGACATATTTAAGACAGTTAGATGTCCCAGAAAATCTGGGACAGTTCAATTTTAGATGTTGTCACTAATTCTTAAACATTTTTGAGCATGTGCCACCAATATATGTATATTTACTTATTTATATATGTATGTACTAACACATATATAAACTGACACATTGTGTGCATTATAAAACATACACCAAAATTAAAATTTTAAAAGGATAAGCCAATTTATAAATAGATGTTCCAATATTTACTACCCACATTGTCCTGGGGCTCATGTAGACAAATGTGAAAACCACTGCACTAGTTAATTATAGAATCTGAACCAGAATCCAGGTCTTTTCTCCTCACCTCACTTCCTTACATCTTTCCAATATCTAATTTTAAAGTATAGGGCAGGCTGCAAACAAGATGGAGTAAATGCAACTCACTTTAATTCTGTTAACAACCGCCACCACCCTTGACAAAATACATAACTCACTTACCAGAAAACTCTGAAAGGTGGAAAAAAGGTGTATTGGGTACAAACTGCTTTTCTCTACACTCTCCACACTTCTGTTCCCCAAAATACATGGTGTTTTTTTCTCATATCACCCAATTCTCTGACACCAGCGGGGTGACCTATAATTCAGTTCAATTCTGACACTACCTGGAGTCAGTGCACACACCCAGGTTAAGGGCTCAGTCCCACAAGACTGCCCCCTGCTTTGGACGCCAGTCATAAGTCCAAGTTTTCACCTGCGCTTCTAACCAACCAGCTATAAAACAGAGGTTCTCATAACCCCCTCCTCAGATTCAACCGCTTGCTAAAATGGCTCACAGAACTCAGAGAAACGCTTATTTATGTTCACCAGTTTACTGTAAAGAATATTACAAAGGACACAGAAAAACAGCCAGATGAAGAGGGACACGGTGAAGACAGAAGAGCAGGACAGGAGCTTCTGTCCCTATGGAATCGGGCTGTGCCACCCTCCAAGTTCATGGATGTTCTCACCAACCCAGAAGCTCCCAAGACCCCATACTTTAGGGACTTTCATGGAGGCTTCATCAATCTCCAGCTCCTCCCCTCCCTGGAGGATGGGGAGTGGGGCTGAAAGTTCCAGCTTCTAATTATGGCTTGGTCTTTCAGGTAAGCAGCCCCCACCCCTGAGCCCACCAAGAGTCACCTCATGAGAACAAAAGACGTTCTTATCACCCAGGAACTTTTAAAGGATTTAGGAGCTCTGTGTTAGGAACCAGGGTCAAAGACCAAATAATAGAACAAAAGATGCTCCTAGCACCCCTATTACTTAGGAAATTACAAAGGTTTTAGGAGTATTGTATCAGAAACCAAAGGCAGACACCAAAATATGTATTTCTTATTATTTCACATTAGGAAACCAAAGCCTTGAAAAATGACCTGGAAGTGAGTTTCCTGGTTTTTTCTTGCCTCCTATATATGCAGGCCTGTGTGCTAGAGAAGCCTGCAACCTGGAAACACTAATGAGCACAGACAAAAAAAGCACCAAGAAAATTCTGCTCTCACTAACCAAAGGACTGGGAAAGGGGCAGCCCAGCAAAACAGAAAACTTTCAACTCTATTTGGGAGGCAAAATTCTAAGATGTCCCCCCAAGATTTCCCACCACTGATGTACATGCCCTCACCTAGAATTACAAATCTGATGGACTTTGTTCCTGTGATTAGGTTATGTTATATGGCATAGTTGCCCTTAAAATAGGGAGATTATCCAGATGTCCCCAGCCTAATTGCATGAGTCCTTTAAAAGCTAAGAGTTTTCTCTGGCAGAGGGGGACGTCAAGGAAATTCAAAACGTGAGAGAAATTAGACATGAAGGAAGTTTCTGTGGCAAAGATGAAAGGGTCTGTTTGGCAAGGACCTGCAAGTGGCCTCTAGAAGCTGATGTTGTCCACAGCTGACACCCCGCCAGAAAAACGGGGATCTGAGTCTTACAACTGAAAGGAAATGAATTCTGCCAACAGTGTGAAGGAGTTTGAAAGTGGATCTTTTCCTTCTGAACTTCCATGTGAGGACGTAGCTGGCTAACATCTTGCTTTTAGCTTTGTGGGACTCTGAGCTAAAATATGTGGCACTCCTGACTCAGGGAAACTATGAAATAATAAATTTGTGTTCTTTGACGCCACTAAATTTGTGGTAATTTGCCTGTCCTTGGGATAGACACTATGAAAAAGCCATGCCCCTCCCTCACTCCAAAAATACTGTAGTAGTAGAGCTGGTTGGTGGATCTCTGATATCCACCCTGCATTAATTTCCTGTTGCTGTTGCAACAAATTACCACTCATTTAGAGGCCTAAGAGAATAAAAACTTATTATCTTATAGTTCTGGAGATCGAAAGTTAAAAATGGGTCTTATGGGGCTAAAATCAAGGTGTTCACAGAGCTGCATTCTTTCTGGAGGCTCTAGGGAAGAATCCATTTCCCTTCTTTTTCTAGCTTCTAGAGGCCACCTGCATTCCTTGGCCCATGGCCCCTTCCTTCATCACATCTCCCCTCTTTTTGTTGATGCTCTTTCTTTTCTCTTATAATGACTCTTGATTACATGGAGCCCACCTGGGTAATCTAGGATAATCTTCCCACATGAAGATCCTTATCTTAATCACATCTGCAAAGTTGCCTTTACCATGTAAGGTAACATATCTCTGGGTTCTGGGGATTAGTATGTGGACGACTCTGGGGAGGAAAACATTGCTCTGCCTACTATAACCCCTCACAGAATAGCACTGTGGAGGCTTTATAAATTAAATTAACATTTGACTCACAACACACATCAGTAGACTAGGACAGGCATTCTGAACAGAAAAAGATTAACTACTTGCTAAAATAAGAGATCCAAATAAGAACCAGAGTCTTATAATAGCCAAATGTCCAGGATATAGTCCAAAATTACTCACCATAACTCAACTCAAATGAAAATAGATTAATAGATGCTCACACCAAGATGATGCAGATATTGAAATTATCAGACAGGGATTTTATTTTACTTTATTTTTTAAGATTACAAGTAGTTTTATTTGTACATAGTAACAATTATAAATTTTTTGTGTCAGAGCAAATCTTTTTTTGTATATATTTAAGGTGTACAACATGACATTTTGATATACATAGTGAAATGGTTATTATATTCACCATAAATTATATCATCTCACATAATTACTCTCAGACAAGGATCATAAAGTAGCAATCATAAAAAGGCTCCAATAAGCACTTAAACTCTTCAATCAAAAGAAAAAATAGAAAATCTTAGCAAACCAATAGGAGATATAAAGAAGGATTAGATGAAAATTTTTAGCATTAAAAATACAATAACTGAAATAAGAAAATCATTAGATGGGCTCAATAACTAAACAAAGGTAACCAAAGAAAGAGTCAGTGATCTTGAAAATAGAGCAACAGAAATTATCAATATGAACAACAGAGAGAAAAGAGATTTTTTTTAAAAATGAAAAGATCCCCAGGGACCTGTGGGACAATTACAAAAGATCTAACATCATATCATCAAAGTTTCAGAAGGAGAGGAAAAAGAATACTGGGCTGAAAAAGAAATTGAAGAAATAATGACCCAAACTTTCCAAATTTGGTGAAAGATATAAACTTACAGATTTGTGAAACTGAGTGTTCCCCAAACAGAATAAACCTTAAGGAATCTGCACTCAGACACACCATAATCAAACTTCTGAAAACTAAAGACAGAAAAACTTTTGAAATCAGCCAGAGAGAAACAATGTATTCCCAAATGATGATCAATAATTCAAATGACAGCTGATTTCTTATCAGAAACTGGAAGGACAGAAGGAAGAGGCAAAACATTTTGCAAGTCCTGAAAGGAAAGAACTGCCAACCCAGAATTCTATATCCAGTAAAAATATCATTCAGGAATGAAGATGAAGGAAAGCTAAGAGAATTTGTTACCAGCAGATCTGCTCTGAAAGAATGGCTAAAGGAAGTTCTTCGGACAGAAAGGAATTGGCAATAGAAGGAAACTTGGAACATCACAAAATGAAAATAAAGAGCACTAGAAAAAGAAAACATATGGGTTATATACTACATGATTCAATTTACATGAAATTCTCAAAGTGACAAGTTTGTAGTGATAGAGAAGTGATCAGTGGTTGCAGGGGGTTAGGGTTGGGGGTTATACTATGGTTATAGAGGATAGTATTATTAGGGCAATATTAGGTACACAGAAACTCTGTTCTATTCCTGCAACTTCTTGTAAGTCTTAAATTATTTCAAAATAAAATGTTATAATAAAAATATAGAGCACATTCTAAGTTATTTTAATTTGATAATTTACAAAGGTAGAATAAGGTCAAAGGAAAGCAGAGCTTGAAGAAAATCAGCTGAGTTGGCTACTGGTGTATGACTGGTTCTGGTTGGTTCAGTGAGATCATTCTGCACACCTCTAATCTCTAATTTGTGCCTACATATGTGTGTATGCACACTTACACATGAACAGAGTTGTATTTACCTATGCTTCAGTGTTTTCCTATCTTTCCAGTATTCTCTCTCCAGCCATCTTTCTTCCAGATTTTTCTGTGCTTAGCATTAGGAAAGATCTCTCAGGAGATCATCTCTCTTTTCCTATTGGTCATCTGACCCATCTGACTCCTCTTACCTTCCCTCTAACACCTTCATCTGCCTAGCCATTTTTGAAACAGTTACAGTTCTTACTGTCATAAAATTCTAGTCTTCATTTCTGATCATTGTATTACCAGAGACCTGTTTAATATTCCAGTATTCTCTGCAGCCTTATTAGATATAATGGGGTGAGAGGGCACAGGCTGAAACCTGATTCAGCACTAAGTGATGTCAGACAGAGGAGTCACCCTAGGGTGCCCACAAACTCCCTTTCACATTCCTGAGGCTCATATGTCCTCTGCAGGGTGGTGGTAGGAAAATAGCTCCAGAAAAGTCTGAGGACACCAAGGCAGATAGGCAGGATGTTAGAGGAGGAGAGGTAAGGAGTGGTGAGAAGTTATCCCATTTATGAGAACATTATCCAGATCAAATCCTTGGATGATCATTCAGGCTAGAACTAAGAAAGGATAAGAGAAGTTAAGAGGCCAAAATGACCTGAAAAATTCTTATAGACAAAGACTCTGTCCCCATTCTGTTCTAAGACTAGAAGGAAAGGAAGGGACAAGGTTGGTAAACCCAGTTCTCAAGCTGCTGGGAGAGGGAATAGAAAGAGTTCACTTAGTGTGGATGACTTTGAAGATCTACTCTGTAAAACAGAAAACCTTAGTATATTGGCTGATATCGCCCCTCAGAGGATACCCTTCTGATCAGGATAGGATCCCTTGGAGCTGACTTTGGCACAAGGTTGGGGCAACAGATATTTCCTGTTAGAGAAAGGAGAGATGGGTCAGTCAGGGTAGCCAAAACAAAGATGATGGAGTGCCAAGTCTCTACTGGGGGGCTCATAAGAGAAAGACTTGGGTGATAAGGGCTGGGAGAAATGCCTCCTCACTCACTCTAGGCCACATTAGGGTAAGCCTTGGAGAAATGATAGCATTTAAATTTTTCTGCCATAATATCTAAGTTTATTCATGACTGGAAAGAGGACAATAATTCCTTCCTGATTCCCATTTACCCTGATCTCATCTTGGATGTAGAGACAGGAGATTGTGTTGGGACCCCAAAGATATGTGAAGGACATGTGTGGACCCCAAAACAGTGTCCCAGATCCAATTTAGGCAGAGGGAAAACAGTTACTCAACATGAACGTATGGTCTCCAGACATGATTCTGTACAGAACATGTTCTCTGAGACTTTAAAAGATATTTATCTTCTAGGGGACTCTTAGCAATCTTTGAGAACCAAGTGACATCTTGGTTTATTTGGACATCAGGTTTTGTTCATGAGCACACACAGACAGAGAGAGGTAACATTTCTCCTTGATCCTTCACATATCCAACTCCCTTTATCCTCTCTTTCCTCTCTCATTTTTATTATTATCCTTCACCATCATTCAATGAAGGAAAAAGCCAAAATGAAAAAGAACCAGAGAAGAGGAAAACATAATGAAATGAGAAAACCAAGGTGTGGTCCCAGTGTTGTAAACTACATACCTTGGGCTTGCGCATGCATACTTTTACTTATGAATGATTGTTTGTAAGTTTCTAACAAATGAGCCACCATCAGCATCACCAGCTAGGTTGTCCTCCACCCCCTTCCTCACTCCCAGAGACCCTTTCACCCTCATTGGGTGATGAATGAGGCAAGGATAGTGGATTCCAGAGATCTCCAGCCATAAATAGCCATGTTACTCTTCAGTATCTTGTGTCGCCTCTTTGGGCCTCAATTTCCACATGAATAAAATTAGAGGTTAAGATGTATAAGTTTTCAGGCCCCTTCCAACTCTATTGCTCTGTAATTATAGTTATATGATAACCCTTATTGAGGGTCTGTCTTGAAGGTCACTCACTGTAATTCTTCCATGTCCAGCCCCAGCCAGAGACAGTGCATGTGGCCCCCATTCTGTCATCTGCAGTGTTGGGCACAACTGCCAGCTTCACCATATCACTGAGCTTTAGGGGATTCTTCAGCTTGATAAGCATGAGGTCATGTTCAGCAGAATCCTGGGTGAAATGTGGGTGTTGGATAATAAGCATGGGTTTTAATTTCCCCTTCTTGTTTTGAAAATGCGTCACTTCTGAAATTAGCAATCTGCATGTTACGAAATCTGGAACAGGCTGTAAAGGGTAATAGAGGAGGGAGGTGTAATTCCACTGTTCTTCTTGCACTGTTTCTTCCCCTAGCTTGCTTTGTGACATTGGTCTCATTCCTTCCATAACTTGCCAAGACCTCAGCCTCCTCATCCTGCAAATGAGCAATTTCCAATGCAGTTCTGCAATTCTCTGATCCACACACTTTATGTAGTCTCTTTCCTCCCTATTTGTCCATCCCCAGTTCCTCAGGCCCCCCTAACTCCCTTTGCCTACCTCATCCATCCCAGAATCTAACTCATAAACAACCACCTGGCTATCTCTGTTTCCTGCCTCCTTCCTGCCCTTTCTCAGGTTTGAGTGTGCCCTGTGCATGGTGCAACTCAGCCTCAACCCTCCTCATAAGGAATCCCAGTGACTAAGGTCAAAATCCTCCCCTCCCAGGATCCCCATCACTCATGGTAAGAAGCAGTGAGCTGCAGCATGAATCCACTGTTTGCGGATCAGAGTCCCCAAACAAGGCTCATACTCCGAGTTCAGGAAAATCAAAAAGATTAGTCCATCAGTTTTTATGTTCGTCTAGCTGATTTGCCTGGCTACATTTTCTTTTGCTGATGCTGGTGTTACAGTTATTCCTGTTACTGCTACCAGACAGAAGAAAGGAAGGCAGAGTAGGAGACCGCGGATGCTGTGGAGATGGGAAGTCTGAGACGTTTCATGGGAAATGTCATAGATATAGAAGGAGTAGTGGAGCTGTTTCAGGATCCTCTCCTGGTAATGTTCCCTTAGACTTCTCCCTGTATTTGTGTTCTCCCTCCTCCTCCTCTTCCTTTTTTCCTCTTGATCCTTCTCTCTTTTCTTCAAGCTTCCTTCCTAGCTACACAGCTAAACTCATTCTTTATGCCACACCTCATACACTGTGTGGAGTCTCATTTTCTCAGTCTAAAGCCTCTAATGCATCCACAAAGTGGAGGAAACTCAGTGGACTCTGGATGTCTCTGGATGTTCTAGAAAACTGCCCATCACTATGATCTTGAATTCTTATCTGTTCAACTGATGATCTCTCCACCTCTCTTGTCTAGATGCATTTCCTCCACTTTCCTCCAATACAACCCTGACCTTTTCAAAATTTTAAGCCCAAATAGGAACGTACACTATCTAGTCACTGTCAGAGTAATGAAGACTAGGAAGAGGTGGGTCATATCTGCCTGCCTCAACATGCCCTCTTCCAGTGAGAAGACGTAGGCAGGGGGTGAACCAATGCAAAAGATCTATCAGTCAGCCTGGTCCCTGGAGACTTTGCAAAGAGAGAAATGACAGCAAGGAATGGGAAGACTCACAGGGGTGAGGTGTTCTGCACAAACTGAGGATGGCATCAGAGGGAGGAAAGACGGCCAGACCCATCCCTCTACAGTGTCTGCCCTTCCTATGTAGTCTGGGAAATTATTCCCAGGTGAGATGCCTGACCCCCAAAGAGATGGACTACAGGCTGAGAGCCATGCTCTCCTTTATTAGCAGAGAGAACTCTCAACTGCCCAATCCTGTCGGCCTTTATCCACTGTCTCCACTCATATTTCAGCCCTGTGGTTCACTTAGGTTTACTGACTTGTCCCCACGTGGAGTGGCTGATCTCTACCTCTTTGTGTGACATTTACCTGCCTTCAACTTAAAAATAACCTCCCCTTACCCATGAGCTACAGACCACCTTCCCCTGCTACAGTGAGCCCTATCTCATGTTACATTGACCCTTTCTCTCATGTCACACTGGCTGTATCCCCATGTCATCCTCTCTCCATGTTACATTGCCCCTATCCCATGCCATCCTCCCTACCCCAACTGACTTCTCCCTGAATATCTGCAGAGCATATCAGAGACAGACAGGGTATGCTGAGCATAGAGCCCCCATGGAATGAAGTCAAGGGGATACTGAATGGGAGATATCAGTCAGTTTTTCCTACATAGAAAACTTCCTTAAAATTTAGTGGTTTAAAATAGTAGCCAATTATTGGCTCACGAGTCTGTGAGTTGCTAGTTGGGATGGGCTCAGCTGGGCAGTTCTTCTGTTCTCAGTAGGGCTCAGTTATGCATCTGTGATCAGCTGGCAGTCACTGGTCTCATGCACATGTCTAGTGGTTGGCAGGTTGTTGGCTTGGATGATAGGAGTAACTGGGCCATGTGTCTACCATCCTCCAACAGACTAGCCCAAGATCATTTGCTTATATGATAGCAGTTGCAGCACTTCCAAAATCAGCAAAATGATAAGTCCCAATGTACAAGCCCTTTTCAAGCCTCTGCATATGTCATATTTGCTAATGTCCCACTGGCCAAAGCAAGTTGCATGGCCAGCCCAGATTCACAGAGTGGAAAAGGTCTACATCTTGATGGGAGAATGTGTAAAATTATATTCGAAGGTCACAGATAGAAGAAGGGGAATAATTTTTGAGTACTTTTCCCTCAACACATTATCATTTAAACTTTCAAACACATTTGAAAAAGTTAAAAGCAGTGAACACTCACATACCCGCCACCACCTTATTTCTTCAACTAACTATATTTTACTGTATTTGCTTTATCACATATCTAGCCAGTGGTGGGCATTGTTACAATCCATCAGATACAGGCAACCAATTCATCCCCTTCTTAATCCCCTGCAATCTGGCTTCCTCTCCCACCTCTCTGACAGCTCCTTCTCTTTCTCTATTTGTGGTTGCTCTTCACAGCTGCCATCCTTACCATATAACTCTGGAGTTGCTACGACAGCTTCCAAGTTAGCCTTCCTTGACTAGCTGTCTCTTCTTCTGTCCAATTTGCCAGATTTATCCTTTTTTTAATTTGTTGTGTTCATGCTTTAAAGCTTACAGTGCTTCCTAGAGCTCATCACATCATGTCTAAATTTCTATGCCTGACTGCCAAGGCCCTCGATAATCTGGTGTTAATGATGCCTGGCTCTGTAGGGATATGACATAATGGCAGAGTCAGAGTTCCTGGGCAATCTCAAAAGTAGCAGCCTGTGTTCTTGGGACATATGTTGGCACACTTCTTGTCTCTCCCCAACTAAATCTAGTCCCTTTGTGTCCTAGCCCCTTTTAAAAAATTGGCTGTCATCTTTGGCTTCTAGACCTCTTTGCCCAGCGAGCACATTACACATCTGAGCATCTCCCATGTGCATCCTATAGGTACCAACTTCTTCCCTGACCTGGATACCTTCTTCCCCTAGGCTCCTTGTCAAAATGACCCTCACTTTCATTCCTATAAATCCATCTGTATCCCTGCTGCTGAGCAACAATGGCTCTTTCCTGGAATCTGGGCAAACAGTGGTCCTGACTCTTTTGAATATATTCCTCTGATTGGCTCTGAGTCCTTGGCTATGCTTCCTGGGTTCATGGCCACAAGACAGGATTCCCATCCATCCTATGATCTGGCCACACTTCTCACTACAATGAGGACATTTCTCTGCCTCCCGATAAGCCAATCCCTGCCTGCATCCATTGAGCTCTGCCTGCTCAAAATGGGTTTCAAGAGCCCCTCCGATTCCAACTGGAGTCCATCTCTTCCCCCCAACCAACTCCTGGTGTATTATTTTTCTCTCTTCCTTACTATGGACTTTCCACTCTAGGCCAGCAAGTTTCTTCAGTATTCTGCACATTTACCATTTCCATACATGCTTTCTTTCATTCTTGGCTCACTGTACAAATATATTCGAAGGCACCTATCCTATCCACCCCTTGTTAGGAAATCTACCCCTACCCACAACCTCTGCCAAGGGGCTCAAACTTGGATGTCATAGGGCCAGAACCTGGATCCTCAAAAATACTCCCAGACCAGCATAGCTCTACCTCAGTGCCCCACCTGGTTCTACCCTATCTGGGTATGACCCTATCACACCCATAGCTCATCCTATCAGATCCTCACCAGCTTCTGGATGTCTCAGACTTGAGCAGCTCAATTTCCCTGGTTCATGACTTTGACCTTCTTAAGGGCAGGATTTGGATCTGATTCAACTATGTATCTCCAGCATAGTATCTGGCACTACACAGTAGATTTTGCACATACACACACACACACACACACACACACACACACATATTTTGATCAATGAGTGATCAAATGAGTGACCTGTTTACCTGTTTATCTCCTAACTTAAAACTCTCTGCAACCTGCCACATTGACCTGACCTCCAGGTAATCTAAGATTCCTGGCTTGACTCAGGTCCCTTCCTTGTGAGTTGTAATGAGAATAACATTCCCAGATTATGGTCCTTGATCCCAAGAGTCAGGTATTGGACCTCACTGGCAGGAGATTTAATCTTTTTTCTTTTAATAGGTTTCATTGACATACAATAAATCAAACATATAGTGTCCCTTGGTATCCTCTGGGGATTGATTCCAGGACCTTTGGAGATACACAAGTCCCTGATATAAAATGGCATAATATTTGTATATAACCTAATCACATCCTCCTGTATATTTTAAATCATCTCTAAATTACTTACAATACTGAATACAATGTAAATGCTATGTAAATAGTTGTTACACTGTATTGTTTTTATTTTTATTATTTTTATTTATTTATTCATTTATTTTTGAGACATTGTCTCATTCTGTCTCTTGGACTAGAGCACAGTGTCATCATCATAGCTCATTGCAACCACAAACACCTGGGCTCAGGTGATCCTTCTGCCTCAGCCTCCCAAGTAGCTGGGACTACAGGTGTGCACCACCACACCAGGCTAATTTTTCTATCTTTAGTAGAGACGGGTCTCACTCTTGCTCAGGTTGGCCTTGAAATCCAGAGCTCAAATGATCCTTCTGCTTTGGCCTCCCAGATTGCTAGGATTACAGGCATGAGCCACTGCAGCCAGCCTGTATTATTATTATGATGATTGTTATTATTTTAATATTTTTGATCCACAAAATCAAAATCAAAAATATGGTTGAATCACAGATATGGAGCCCAATGATACTGAGGGGCCAACTGTATTTAAAAGGTACAATTTGGTAAGTTAATGAACATATTCCCAAAAGATTCCTTATGCTGCTTTGTAATTCCTCCTTCTTTCCCTCCCACCCCCCACCCTGTCGCCAGGCAACCACTAATCTGCTTTCTGTTGCTAGAAGTTAATTTACATTTTCTAGAATTTTAGATATATAAAACCATACAGTATGTACTCCTTTTTGGTCTGGCTACTTTCACTCAGCATAATTAACTTGAGATTCATACATGTTGTCATGAGAATCTAGAGTTCATTTATTTTCACTACTGAAGAGTACTCCACTGTATTGATATACCAAAATTAACTTATTTACCTGTTGGTAGACATTTGGGTTGTTTCCAGTTTGGAGTTATTACAAATAAAGCTGCTATGAACTTCATGAGTAAGGCTTTATGTGGACATATGCTTTCTTTTATCTTGGGTAAATAATTAGAGGCAGAATGGCTGGATCATATAGCAGCTGTATGTTTGACTTTTAAAGAAACCACAAATTCTTTTCCAAATTATTTATACTATTTTATTTTATTTTATAGCTTTACTGAAGTATAACTGACAAATAAAACTATATCTACTTAAGGTATATAATGTGATGACTTTATATACATTGTGAAATGATTACCACAATCAAGTTAGTTAACACATCCATCACCTTACATAGGTACCATTTTTTGTGTGTAAGTGGTAAAAACACTTAAGATCTAGCAAGATTTTAGCAATTTTCAAGTATACAATATGGTATTATTAACTATAGTCACCATGTTGTACATTAGATCCCCAGAACTCATTCATTTTACAACTGAAAGTTTGTACCCTTTGACCAACAACTTTGATGTGTTGGTAAAAGTTATATCATTTTACATTCCCACCAGAAGCTCCCACTCGTGTACATCCTCACCAATACTTGACGTTATCAGTCTTTTTGATTTCAACTATCCCAATAACTGTGCAGTAGCATTTCATTGTGGTTTTATTCTGCATTTCCCTAATAACAAATGATGTTGAACATCTTTTCATGTGCCTATTTTCCATCCATATATGAGGCATCTTTAAAAAGTTCATGGAAATATATATCATGAAAAAACTATGCATGGATTTCAAAATTTTTTTGCACCAAAATAAACTCATACTAACTTGTTACAACATTTCTGAACAGGATCTAGTTAGAGGCACTAAGAAGGACAAGACATCTGTTAGAAAAGAGTTCCTATGAGAGCAACATGAATACTGCTAAAATTGAAGAAAGAACAAACATCAAGTTTATGGTGAAACTTTGATGGAAGAATGGTGAAATCAATCGTGCATTACAAAAAGTTTATGGGGGGAGGGCCGGGCGCGGTGGCTCACGCCTGTAATCTTAGCACTCTGGGAGGCCGAGGCGGGTGGATCGCTCGAGGTCAGGAGTTCGTGACCAGCCTGAGCAAGAGTGAGACCCCGTCTCTACTAAAAATAGAAATAAATTATCTGGCCAACTAAAAATATATATACAAAAAAAAAATTAGCCAGGCATGGTGGTGCATGTCTGTAGTCCCAGCTACTCAGGAGGCTGACGCCACAGCACTCCCACTAGCCCGGGCAACAGAGTGAGACTCTGTCTCAAAAAAAAAAAAAAAAAAGTTTATGGGGACAATGCCCCGGTGAAATCAGCAGTTTACAAATGGATAGCTCATTTTAAGAAGAAATGAGACAATGTTGAAAACTAAGCCCACAACAGCAGACCATCCACATCAATTCATCTTGTTCACACTCTAATTGAAGAGAACTGATGATTAACAACAAAAATGATAGCCAACACCATAGACATCTCAATGCGTTCAGTTTACACAATTCTCACTGGAAAATTAAAGTTGAACCAACTGTCCACTCAACTGGTGGCAAAATCATGAGCCCAGATCAGCTGTGGACAAGAGCAGAGCTTTCAATGGAAATTTTAAATAAATGGGGTCAAGATCCTGAAATATTTATTCAAAGAATTTTAACAGGAGATGAAACATGGCTTTAACAGTATGATCCTGAAGACAGAGCACAATCAAAGCAATGCCTACTAAGAGTTATAAGTGGTCCCGTGAAAGCAAAGTGGACCAGTCAAGAGCAAAGGTCATGGCAACAGTTTTGGGGGTGTTCAAGGCATTTTGCTTGCTGACTTTCTGTAAGGCCAAAGAACAATCACATCTGCTTATCATGAGAGTGTTTTGAGAAAGTTAGCCAAAGCTTTAGCAGAAAAACACCCAGGAAATCTTCACCAGACAGTCCTTCTCTACCACAATGCTCCTGCTCCTTCTTCTCATTCAAATAAGGGCAATTTTGTGATAGTTTTGATGGGAAATCATTAGGCATTGACCTTACAGTCCTTATTTGGCTTCTTCTGACTTCTTTTTGTTTCCAAACCTTAAAAAGTCTGTAAAGGGCACTCATTTTCCTTCAGTTGATAATGTAAAAAGGACTACATTGACATGGTTAAATCCCTAGGACCCTCAGTTCTTCAGTGTTAAACTAAATGGCTGTTTTGTACCCTATTAAATAGGGTTCAAAGTGTCTTGAACCTGATGGAGTTTATGTTGAGAAATAAAGTTTATATTTTTTATTTTTGTCTTTTAATTCCATTTTTTCATGAACTTTTCGAAGTCCCCTCTTATCTTCTTCCATAAAGTGTCCTGTTCAAATCTTTTGCCCACTTTTAAATTGGGTTGTTAATTTTCTTATAATTCAAATGTGGAGGTTTTTTAATATTCTGGATACAAGCCCTGCAATACTTCCAGCAGCTGGAGGAGTGGTGTGTTGGCGCTGAAGTGGGTAGTTGGATGGTAAACCATAATTTCCACAACAATCCACTCCTTGCACCTCTCAGAGCCATTCCTTTCATGTGGTTAGTTCACTCTTTCTGGGAATAGGTTTTACAGGATTCTTGCTGGTCTCTTTTCTTTTGGGAAATTTAGATCAGGGAGAACAGTGGAATTATCTACAGCTTCCAATATTGCAGTTGGTCTTGGGCCACAACTCATATTCATCATCTCCTTTCTCTACTTCCCCTAGATTCTTCTTACCTTCAGCTATCACTTCTTCTGGCCTAGGTGGCTTCCTGAGTGGAGTAATCTAGACCTTCATGAATGAAAGTCTGAAACTCTGGTCCCCAATACCTTCTCATGGCTCCTACATTTTCCCACTTATTGTCATAAAATAAATAACAAGGCAGAAGAGTATGAAGAGATGTCTTAGCAAGTTGTCTGGATGCCAAACATATTCTTCCCTGCCCCCATGGACTACTGAAAGGCCCTGCATCCTCCTGATAATTAGGGTCAATTACTCCTGCCAGAGCAATGACTTCTTCCTTGCCTGCTGGTTTCTTGACACAAGTAACTCAAGTGACCAGGTAGCAGACCTAGTGTAGAATTTAATGGAAACATTCTCATTCTGGGAACCAGGAATTCTCTACCCACAGAGCCTGGAGTTTTGCAGAGTGGGAAGCACAAATTCCCAAAGACAGACACTCAGTTATGGAAAGCAGGGTCATTCCTACTTTCATTCCTTGGCCCTATGTATGCTCACTGAGGACATAGTTCCTTACAGTGATTGTTCATTTAGACTGTATGGTGCACCCTGGAGGAGTAAGCCTCACCCTTTCATGGTATCATCTCCATTCTGGTGTTTCACTGTAGCATTGTTCCATCAAGCCATCAGCTTTTAGGTAGTTTGGTATATAACAGGACCATTAATTCAATAGTCACATGTCTACTACTATATTTCTTTTGCTAAAAAGTATATTTCTTAGTTAGATGCAAAGTTATACAAGTTCACATGTCAATAGATAAACACTCTGTATACCCCAGATAGTGGTACTGGCTGAAGCCCTGCAGGGAAGAAGACAAATTCATATGTGAAATAGTGTTGAGGCATGATGAATTGCTGACTCTTTTAGGATGGAAGTGGTCCAGTGTAATTAACTTTCCGCCAAGCATGATGCTGTATCAGCAACTCAGCTTTGGTCTCTGTTGCTGGCAGTTTGGACATTTGGCAGTGGTAGCAGGAAGATCTTGGTGGGAGAGAGGCCATGTTGTTGAACCTAGAATTAACCTCTATCCCTGCCACCAAGGCTGCTTTATTCATGCACCCATTATGCCAGAACCAGCATTAAGCCATTTTGTCTATCTGATTCTTCAATGCCTCTACCACAGTGGTCATTAACATGCAATACATAATCTTTGTAATCCATGTCCACCCCCTAGGTCCATCCACATGTCTCTTCCCTTGACCTATTTGTTCCCAATTTTTCAATCTTCCTCCTTTCAAACTTCTGACCAAGCAGCCAAACTGTTTATCACTGACCATGAGTCTTATATGCTCTTATCTCAGGCTTCTTCTCTTTCCACAGAAAGTAGATGACCAGGTGTACCACCAAAGCTCTTCCCATAGGGAGATCTTTTGATCCATTCTTGAATTGGCCCATTTCTGGCTTCACCACATACCAAGCTGACCCTTCTGTGTACCGAGAATAGCCGTTTCCTTTTCCACAAGTTGCTCATACCGGAAATTCTCTGTTCCCCCTCTGACCTTGATCCCTGCAAACAATTGTTAAGTATAGCCGAGGGAAAGAGGACAGAGCCCCAGAGGTAGATGGCACAGGTGTCTGAGCCACCTACTTATGCAGCTTGCCTGTGCCTTCTGGCCTGGCTCAGGACCAATCCTAGATATATCACTTCCGTCTCACTATGGACTTCTGCTGGGTTTACATGACCTTGTGATTTGGTGGATCTGACAGAACACACCTGATGAATGGACATTTCTGGCTGCATAGTCACTGGATGCCTCAAGATCAGGGGCTCTGTCTCTACCAAGGCCCAGTAGCACATCAGGAACTAGTTTTTGAATAGTCTCTGCTGCAGATGAATGGCATTCGTCCAAAACCCGACAGTTCACATGGTGATTCTCTTATTAGGCCTTGTTATAAACCCCACAAAAAGTTCTTTTCCTGCCACAGATACCTCCAATAGTGTAAGTCTACCAGGTGGTATGGCCCAAGTCTCAGGACTGCTTGTGCTATAGCCTGAGACTTCCTTGTTGCTTTTTCATGCTCTGGGCTTTATTCAAAGATGGAGCCTTCCATGTCACTTGGCAAGTTGTTCAGCGTGATATTTCCAAGTGTGGAGTATACTGACTCCAGAACCCCAAAAGCCCACTAGTTATTGTGTTTCCTTTTAGTGGTAGAATACTTGACATGTCCTTGACCACTAAACTCCTAAAATCTTCACTGATGTGGAGAGCACCTGTACCTTCTTAGGATTTGTCTTTTACCCTCTGGAGATGTTCCCTTAACATTCTTGCCACTTCTTAATCATCTGATCCAATTATCATGATGTAGCAGTTACCTGCTGCTGTGTTACAAATTACCCCCAAAATTTAGCAGCTTAAAACAGTAAACATTTACATCTCACGCTGTAGATCAGGAATTTAGAAGTGTCTTAGCTGGGTGATTCTGGCTCAGAGTCTCTCATGAGGTGACAGTAAGATGCTACCCTGGGCTGCAGTCATCTGAAGGCATGACAGGCTAGAGGGTCTGCTTCCAAGATGGGTCACTCAAATAGATTTTGGCAGGAGGCCTCAGTTCCTTCCCACATGAATCTCTCCATAGGCAGACCTATCTGTTGGAGGTATCTGTGGTTGGAAAAGACATTTTTGTGGAGTTATAACAAGTCCTCATAAAAGAATCACCATGTGAACTGTAATGTCCTCATTATAAGGTACCTGATTTCTCGAAAGCATGTGATTCAAGAGACAGCCAGGGAGAGAGTGAAGTTGCAATGTCTTAGAAGTCACATATCATCACTTCTGCAATTTTTTATTTGTTAGAAGTAAGTCACTAAGTCTCACACACCATCAATGGGAGGAGAATTAAGCTCCACCTCTTTTTTTTTTTTTTTTTTTTTGAGACAGAGTCTCATTCTGTTGCCTGGGCTAGAGTGCCCTGCCGTCAGCCTAGCTCACAGCAATCTCAAACTCCTGGGCTCAAGCAATCCTCCTGCCTCAGCCTCCAGAGTAGCTGGGACTACAGACATGCACCACCATGCCCGGCTAATTTTTTATATATATATTTTTAGTTGTCCCGATAATTTCTTTCTATTTTCAGTAGAGACAGGGTCTCCCTCTTGCTCAGGCTGGCCTCGAACTCCTGACCTTGAGTGATCCGCCCGCCTCGGCCTGCCAGAGTGCTAGAATTACAGGCCTGAGCCACCGCGCCCAGCCAAACTCCACCCCTTGAAGGAAGAAGTATTGGAAATTTGTGGGCATACTTGAAAACCACCACACGGGATATCATCAATATAGCAAATCATCGTGCTGATATGTGGAGTATCCAGACAGTCCAGGTCCTTTAGGGTTATGATAGAGGGCAAAAGAATTAGTCCTGGTCAAGGCTGTCAATGCCTGTGTAATTCCCATGTTCCTCTTTCTTGATAGGAATGGAAATGAATGCATTTGCCAATCAATGCAAGGTTCCTGAAGCCATGTTAAGAATCTGTTCTAGCAAAGATATATCTGGAATAACGAATGCAGTTGGGGCAACTATTTGGTTGAGTTTACTATCCCCCAGGATAAGACTGATTTTTGTAGGGGCCAGACAGATGAATTAAATGAGGATTAACGAGGGCCATCCCCTGCATCCTTTAGGTCATAGAGAGTAGCACTAATCTCTGCTGGTCTCCCCAGGATGTGATATCACTTTTTTATTTGCTGTCTTAGTGAGAGAGCAAATTTGTTTCAGATATTCTTCTTGGTCTCCCCTACTAATTTAGGTTTTACCCCACAATGCAAGGAATCAATGCAGAGGTTCTGCCAATTACCAAGTATATCCATTCCAATTACACATCAGGGGATCAGAGAAATGACCCTTTTCTCCAAAGCATTTACCACCATCTACCCTAACAGGTATTATGCTACTCCTTTTATTTATTATCTGTCTCCTCAGTGACTATAATCTTGATAAGGGTAGACAGATTTGTCTTTTTTTAAAACTGATTTATTCCCCATGACTACAAAGTGCCTAATATCATAGCCACTGTTCTAGTTCTAGCACATAGGAGGTACTCAGTAAATATTTGTTGAATGAAAGAAGGAATAGTGCCTGACTCTCAATATAAGTTAGTTATCATTATTGTTATAATTGCTCCTAAGATTTTTCCACCTCTCCCAGCAAATGGGAATCCAAGTGTGAATCATTTATTTTGGAGCAAATTAGGGAAAGGTTTCCATAAGAGGTTCACAGATGAACACCGGCACTTGAAATCTCCCATGGTAAAGCATGTGTGCTGGTGGTGGCCTGAGAGGTGGAAGGCAGACCATGAGTTTGTTTGTTTGTTTGTTTGTTTTGAGTCAGAGTCACACTCTGTTGCCCAGGCTAGAGTGCTGTGGCGTCAGCCTCGCTCACAGTGAGCTCAAACTCCTGGGCTCAAGCGATCCTCCTGCCTCAGCCTCCTGAGTAGCTGGGACTACAGGCATGCGCCACCATGCCCGGCTAAATTTTTATATATATGTTTTTAGTTGTCCATATAATTTCTTTCTATTTTTAGTAGAGACGGGGTCTTGCTCTTGCTCAGGCTGGTCTCAAACTCCTGACCTCAGGCGATCCACCCACCTCAGCCTCCCAAAGTGCTAGGATTACAGACGTGAACCACCGCGCCCGGCCCACTTTAAGGTTCTTAGTACCTTTTATATCTTTTTCCTCCCCAATGTGGATTGAAGTACATATATTTAATCTCTTACATTTCCCTGTGATAATTATTGGTATTTTGGGATCAAACATACTCACACATGCACATACCTATACCTCCCAAAGACACACATTAATTCTCAGAAACACTGCAGTTTAAATCATAGGTTGCAACTAGGTTGGCCTCCTATAATTGAATTGCTTATTTTTGAAACATTTGTATTAGTCAAAAAATATTTAAGTACTTTCAGGCTTCTCTTGAAAAATGGAAAGATCTGGTTATTGGCATTTTCACTGGTTTCTGGAAGTGGATGCTCATTTTAGATGGCACATGTATTTTCTATTTTATCACAGTCCTCGCCACTCCTTATTGTCTCCTTCACACTAAGGCTAGGTGACAGCTGCCTTAGTGTGAAGACTAAGTGCATGAGTGAGACTACTTTTCTTAGGGTCAAGAAGAAAGTAATATCATTTGTATTAACACATGGTGTCCTGAAAGTCTCCATACAAAGGAAACATTTTGCAATGAATATTTTGTAAATAAAGGTACATTTAGCTACAATTTCCCGTTTTCCCTGTGTACGGTAACTTTTGGGGCATCCTGTATATCCAAGTCCTTTACAAAATTGAAACAAATGAAATATAGACAAAGAGAAGGATACATTTCAAGAAAAATGGAAAGTGTTTTGATGAAGTAAAGGGGAACAAAGACCATTTCTAAGCATTTAATATATAACATGCAAATGAAGTATGACTGGGTCCATAAAGTGAAATTCAGGATGTCAAGACCCTGAGTTTGCAATCTTTGCCCTCATTGAATAAAGAGAAATAAATAGTAAATTCTACCTACCTCATAATTTGCATGGTACTTCTTTCTCTAAAAATAATCTGTAATTTCCATTAATATGCAAAGTATTTTAGTTTCTTTTCTTCATATTGACTTCTTCTCCCCAACATACATACAAGCCCACTCCACCTCCCAAATTTTGCCCTTTGGGAATGGAAATACAGAAGGACTCATGCTAGTTCATATGCTTTATAACTGTTGCTGCCTTATTTATACAAAGAAAAGTTCTGCAATTCTAGCTAAGGAAATACTTAATTAAAATCTTAGCTAAAGATCCACATGCTCTTCAATTTCAATATGAAGGACGGAAAAAGGGCTATTTATTCTTCCAGTTGCTTTCAGTTGATGGTTTTAGGATGCAAAAATTTAATTATAACAGTAAAAGTAAAATTTTATATTGGCAATTTGGATTCTAGAACACCCTTAGCTAGTAAATACTCATGATGATTAGAAAATTGCAACATCAAGTACAATTAAGCAAAAAAAATTTTTTTAAAGGCCAAACATAAATCCATCACAATCCAGGCATTTAGCTTAAATGGTAGTTAGAGTACTGGCACATATTTGTCAGACTCTTGTAAGGAAACGAAAGTGTTCTTGTATTTACCTGAATATGGCTTTCTCCCTCCACCACCTTTTCCATCTTCATTCAAGACAGTTATAAAAATAGGGCAGTTATTGAGCCCAGTATTCACTGATAACCAAGCAGGAAGCTTTTGGGTGTGAACCAGACTGGGGATGAATCACTGGAAGCCAAATGTTTGTATGGAAGACTCCCCTAAAATGGAACAAAAGCAAATATTTATAAACATGTTTAAAAAGCATTATGGAACTCTTGGGAGGAGGGGTTAAAATATCGCCACCCATTCCCATTACACTGCTATGATGAAACATTGCTTTACTACCACGAAGTCTGACCCAGGCTCTAAGCCTTTCAGAAATGGGGTTGCTATAATTGGTAGAACTGATTCTGACTCACAGTAGTTCTTATTTCGAAATATTACTCTATTTTGATTATCTCAGCCTATCTCTATTTTGAATGCATCGAAGATTCATGTGCTACTTGTGAAAATTTTAAGTTTTCGGTGGGTATTTCTCTCAATTGCAATCTCCACAGAGGACACAAGAAAACAGTGATTAAAAATGGAAATTTGTTTCTTGATGAGCAAATGTTTACCTCAAGTAGCATGAGCATATATTGAAATCCTGCACCAGGATGTTGCCTATTGTGTTAAATGGCTTTCTTTATCCCTCAAGTAAACAAAAAATGGCTGTTGTTTTAATTCTAACAGATACTTTTGGCACATATCAGGTTCTTGCTTAGACTTCTTAGGCCTTCATTTGAAACCCCAGAGTCCATGACACAGGCTGATCTAAGGCCCGTGGTAAGTCAGCTCCTGTTAGAAGCTGCCTCCAGTTGGGAGGTGATGGTGGTGGTGGTGGAAGTTTAATGTTTTTCCATCTGGTCTCCATTTTAAAAGGTACCAGAGGTTCAGGAGGTAATAAAGCCAAGAGGTGAGCCCTCCTGCTAAACCAAACTGTCTACCTTTTTTCTGTGACTTCTACTGGGGATCTTGAGTTGTTGGTATATTTTTAAAAGGGCATTAAGCCATCTAGGTATCTATGATTGAACTCATATCATTGAACTAAGCAGCAGCACTCTCAGAATTTTATCTCATATCCAAGAAACCATTGGAAAGTACTTAGAACACTGTCTACAAGAGACGTGAATAAGGAGGTTAGTATCAAGGTTACAAAACTCATCTTGGAACTTCATATTTGAAGCTGGTGTTATCCATTTCTGTAGCAAAAACACCCTGACCAGATGAGCCTATGTGGACCACAGTTACAAACACAGCCCTGCTTCCTTTAGTCAAGATTATGAGAAAATAGCTTCTCTAAATCAGCAGTCCCCAACCTTTTTGGCACCAGGGACTGTTTTCATGGAAGACAATTTTTCCACGGACTGGGGTATGGGGGAGGATGTGGGGGTGAGATGGTTTAGGGATGATTCAAGCACATTACATTCATTATGCACTTTATTTCTATTATTATTACATTGTAACATATAATGCAATAATTATACAACTCACTATAGGTTGGGGACCCCTGCTCTAAATAACTGAATTTCCCAGATTTCTGGAGCTTCCCTTATTAAGCACCAAAATGTTAAAAAATAAATAAACAAATAACCATAGAAAATGGAAGAACCTCTGTGGGGGGAGGGTAAGTGGAAGCTCTAACTTCTCTCTTTTTGCTCTTCTGTAAAGAATGAATTTTTAAGTAACTAATTTGTGCTACTTTTATTATTTTAAAAGCTTACTTGAAACAATTTCTATATAAATAAGTAGGTTACATATGTTTGCCTTCTCAAAAGAGCCAAATTGAGCTTTCCTTTGATGATTCATTATCATCATAAAGCTCGATTCCTCCCTGTGCCACAAGGCACTGACCCCCGCAAGCAGTCCTGGGAGGCAGTGAATGGTTTATTTCTACACTAACTCCCCTCAGACTTTTGCTCCTCATAAATTTTCTGCTGTCTGCTTTGCTGTGAGATCGTTAGCTGTCATGTCACACTGACAGGATTTGGCCTATCTTTAGCAGCCTCCCCTAAGAATTTGTGATTTTAACTTGATGCTCCTAATCAGCTGACTGGTAAGTCATATAAACTTGTTAGAAGTTTACATAAAATAAAATTAAATGGGCGTAGAGTGAAGACCCAAGGGTGAATACCCAAGGGTCACTCTGCTGAACATAGAGCTTTTGTGCATTTATCTGGAGATTTCAGTCCCATCCTTTCTGTCTGGATCTCAGCTATGTTTTAGATATTAGATGTCACTGGATAAAAGAGTTATAGATACGTGAAATGATGTTCTGCTGTCATTTAATAACATGAGTTGCATTGTTTCTTTCCTCCCTGGTGACATTGCTCAATGGCAGGCCCGGTAGATGGATACGATACCGAATTAGAGTTATTCACCCTCTCCAGGCTAATTGAGATGACAGTCCTGGACATGTTGCCAGTTCTAGAATAATATTGTAAATAAGAAGTCATTGCCAGGATTTGGATAACCAAGGATTCATTTAGAGTAAATGTTCTCTGGCTTTTATGATCTCAATATGCTTGAAATTTACTGAATCCACATTAAAAAAACATACATGTAGGCTCTAGTCTACTGGGTAGATCAGACAAGACTCAGCTGACTCACAGATACATGGAAATAGATCAAACAAGTAGCATGTGTTTGAAAAGAACACTTCAGTTAGACAGGGAGTGGAGATTTTTTGACAATCCTTCTGAATGTGAGTGAGAGTGTAGGTTTGTGTGGGCGAGCGTGTGGGTGGATACTTCTGTGGGTGTCAGAAAGAGACAGCCAGAAATAGACGGCTGCAGTTCCGTCGCTAGTAAAATGACTATAATAGTAAAATAAATTTAAAGGCATAGAGCTTTGTGGAGCCCTTTAAAGTAGTTTTAGACAAACAATGTCTACAGACTGGCTTATTTAAAATACCAATTGCTTCCCCCAAAGAATTTAAATTACCCCTCCTTACACAATACCAGGCAATTTTCATTTACCACTTACTTGAAATTTGGTAATTATCACAAATGAAACCCTATCCTACATTCTTGGTCGTCAAAACTTCTTAAAAATGGGAAAATTGAGATAAATTGGCTGTATTTCTTATCTAGAAAATGACCTTCAGCTGTTCATAAACCAAGAAATGACAGCAAATAACTTGGCAAGGAAAAATGAGCTAAAATGGGTAATAGAAGAAGAAGGGTAATCTACAGCGATAACAAGATGATTCCTGACATTCTTACAGTAATTGGGCAATACAAAAATGTAAAAAGAGGGAATTGGCTATACAATTGCTTGCCTGGTTTCACCTGGGAGAATAGTGTTGTGGATGAGCTGGAGTCTATGCATAGAAACTCCATTCACAAGAAATTCCCAGATGCTCATTGTTTTTGGCAATTCCACGATTGTTATTCCTAGACCCTGGCAAGTCTGAATTTATGGGCAAGTTGAGAATCCCCAAAGCCACACAGAATATCACTTGAAACTAAAGCAAATAATCCCAGAATGAAAGAGGCAATGGATCAGTAAGCCCTGGCAGGATCGTTCAATATGCAACACACATTTTTGAGCACCTCTGATGTAGCTCCCTGTCACGCTTGCTCCTAGAATTACAGCCCTGCACCTGCCCTCAAGGAACTCAACCCTTGAATTAAACAGTTAAGGAAGCTGACTAACACTGTGCTAGGTGCTACGACACAGGTGTCCACGGAGGAAGCAATTATCAATTTTTCACTCATCATCCACGATTTTTTTCCAAAGCACAAATACCTTTTTCTAATTAGAAAAATAATACACGCTCTTTACAAAACATTCAGATATGATAGAAGAGTATCATTGGCTCATGTAAGGAAAATTCATTTAAAGCCACTAGACAGTACGGGAGAAAAGGATCTGTGCTTTTTTACATATGCCCTCTTTGTCAACTAACTTCCCCACTCCTTGCCATGCCCCAGTTTGTCTTATTAACTGGTGGAGAATAAGTGATACAGTGTACTCGCCTAGTGGACCAAGAGACCAGACCCATTACCCTTTACGGCTATGCACTTATTATTAGTTCTCACATACTGCAAGCCTCATATAAACCTATTGCATAAGCACTCTGGGCTTGGAAAACTCCACAACCACTTCATCTGCTTCTCATGCGTTAGTAGGATCACTCCTGCACTCTTAAGACGGGAGTCTATATTCTGAAGTCCTGATTCTTTACCCCTTTTTTGTCAGAGCTAAGAAGTCAAATCCCACTTAACCACTCTGAGTATGATTCATGGTAGCCGCAAGCCTTTTCTGGGTTTGGAGCTCTTGATGTGGAGGATGAACAACACACTAGAATGTGTGTGCCTGTGTTAGTCAGGGCAGGGTAGGCTTATGTCGCAGTTACCCACTTAATCGGAAACCCCAGTGGCTCAGCACAAGAAAGGTTTATTTCTTGCTCATGCTACTGTGATGGATGCAGACAGGGCCTTGCTCAAGCACTGCGGTTGATGAAGGCTCTGCTATCGTGTGGCTGCACCAGCTCCCTGCCACCAGGCCCTCATTTGTTACCATTAATTCCAATTTGGGTTGACTAAAAATAGCAACATGCCTGGATTTGTTGGGGTAGGACGATTTCCGTAACAATGAGTTATTTCTGGTTTTTAGAATTCTGGATAATTTTTTTTCTTTTGCTTATCTGGATTTTATAGTTTTTTTATAAACTCAGTGGTTTAAGATAATAGAATTTATTAATTGCACATGTAACAGTTCAGTATGGTATTTTTTTCCCATTTATTTTTTTATTTGTATATATTCCCAGGTTCAGGGACAATTTAGCTACATTGATATATGGCATTGTGGTGACATCAGGACCTTCACGGCATACATACATCACTGGAGCAACACACATTGTACCCACCAAGCAACCTCCCATCATACACCCCCTTCCACCGCCCACTGCCGCCAAGTCTCCATTGCCCATTGCTCAGTGTGGGTATTTGATGAGCAGCCTTGTATGAGGTGATTCAGGGACCTGGGCTCCTAATTCCTGAGACTCTGTCATCCCTGAGGCCTTCAGAGTCTTCTGCTGGTCCCTTTGTATCAGGCAGATAGACACAGGAAGAGAAGGATATGGGCGAGGCTTGGAAACAGCCTGTGTCATTTCCACCCCCATTCTGTTGGCCGGACGTCATGATCACACTTAACCTCAAGGGAGCCTGGGAAATGTAGTCTGCCTGCGTGTACTGGAGGAAAAGTGATAGGTTTGGTGACAGTCTCTGCCACAATGCCCCTCACCTGACCAAAACAAAAAACAAAAACAAGAAAGAGAAGAGAGAGGGAAGAGGAACTAAGAAATCTGATTAGAGTTGGGTGTGTCTGGGGAAAAGAATACTATTTCTACTGCATTTGCTTCATTTATACTTATATGTTGTTTCTCCACAAGTTCATTTTATTTTCTTTTAAAACCAATTTTTAAAAATGTTAATACCCAGCTTTGTTGAGAGTAACACTGAGTGCGTTGGAATGTAAACTGATATAATCTGATTGAAGGGAAATTTGTCTGTATAGGTCAAAAACCTTATAAGAAGTACAGTCAACAATTCGACTTCCAGAATTTTATCCTGGGGAAATAAGCAGATCATATAAACAAATTGTATACATATTTATCACAGCATTGCTTATAATGGTGAAACACTTTCATGATATAAGTGTCCAGCAATCAGAAGTAAAATAATAATGCTGTTTCTAATAAAATAACACCTGGCCATGAATGATGCCCTAGATGTCTATTTAGTGACATTGAATGATATTCCTTGTACCTTAAATGCAAATATCAGTTTATAAATCTCTATATCTAGAATATTTCTATTTTTGTTTTTCAAAAAATGATTTTGTATGTATATATAAACATATATGTGCATGATTTTTTTATCCAATTATTTTTCTCTGGCATTCTAATGCTTGGTGAATATTTTTTTCCTTTTTGTTTTCTATATAAACAGGTAATATTTATCTAAAAAGCAATCTTTCTTATTTTAAAGCAAAAAACCCAAACCCATAATATTTAAAACAAAAACACAGAGTTTTAACTCATAGGCATTGCAAAGAAAAAAAACAAAACAAAATACCACCTGATTACCCACACTGGCTTGGATAATGGGCAACAAATTGTATCTTCCAGATGGCTCTTGCTTGAGCACCTGGAAGAGTCTAGGCTGGGGTGGAGGTGGGGGGCAGGAGTTGGTATGTGCCCTGATCTTGTCTAGGCCTTTGTCTCTGCACTGGGCTTAAGCAAATTGTAGAGTTCTCGCATAGCTGCTGTTCTTCATTCCTCCCCTCCCTCACCCGACAATGGTCTGCTTTCTTTCCTCTGAGTAGGAAACCTGCAGAGGCAGCTAGCTTGTGATCTCTTGTGTAGGCCTGTGAGTTATATGCAAATCACATGCAAAGCCACTCAGAATCCTTTCTCAGATGGTCCAAGTCAAGAATATTTGTCATGAGTTTGTAGTACAACTAAAAAAAAGGGCAGGCACATCTGATATTTCTCTTACTTAATTTCTTCCAGAATAAGTCAAGCTGCTGTCAGAAAAGCTTTCAGCTTCTAGGTTCACTATTCTTTTTGGAGTTATCCATGCATGCATGCTTATAAAAGTGAAATTATTTTCAAAGACAGAATAATTTTTCCACCACAATTGAACTCCAAGTAAGTGAAGACCCAGATCATGATAATTTCCTCCAAGAATCAACACCCTCTATCGTTCAAATAACTTGCAGTATGGATTTACAACCGCTGAAAGATGGGGAAAAATTTTTCAACACTTTCAGTATTGAGAACAGTGATTTTAAGAACTGCAGACCTCACTCAGTAAACTCATACATCTCTGTCACCTACACATACACAAACACACTACCCAAAATTCGTTAATACTTGTTAAAATTATAGTAGTTATACTCATTTACAAATTAACTCAAAGAAGTGTGTACTTTTAAAAAGACGTTACCCACAATAAAAAAATCAAAGCCAATTCTGATTGTCTATTAAAAGACCAACTTGTATTAAATCAGTATACTTGTCAGAAAATTATTATGAAACTCAGAGAAAAACAGAACATACTGACAGTCACTTTATTTGCTAAATTATAACACCCTATACTTGCCTAGACTGCTTTTTGGTTTTTCAAAGCAGGTTGAAAAGGAGGAAATGCTGATAATCATATGTAACTCATCCTGATCTTATTTATTAGCAGTAAATTGAGAATTTTCTAACAGAAGAGGATAAGATGTTAACTCTCATAAGCACTAAGGATTTTTTTAAAAAATGTGTTATTGACTTTTTAAATTTTATTTTTTTAGAGATGGGGTCTTGCTATATTGTCCAGTCTGGACTTGAACACCTGGGCTCAAAAGATCCTTCCCCCTCAGCCTCCTGAGTAGGTAGGACTACAGGCGTGCACCACTGCACTGACTCACTTATGACAGGTAGGATGGGATTAGTCCATGAGGGGTGAGGAAATAAAGTCCCAGCATTGGAGTGAAAGGGCCAGGAAAAAGACTAGTGGCAGGACCTTTTGCCTCTTTTCCCTGGTAGCCTCTAGCCATACATTTCCATGCAGAACTGTTTTGATAAGGTACAGCCTTTGCCACCACAAAGAACACCAGGATCAATATGAAGGTGTCTTCTGAGTGTTGCCCTGAGCTCACGCCTCAATGTTGCTTATCTTCTCTGGGGCAATATCTGTCTCCTCATTATGGGCCCCTCCCTTTGAGCACCAGCTCTAAATGCTGATCATTTGCGTTTTGTTTTTTTTTTTTCTTTATTTTTGAGACAGGGTCTTGCTCTGTCACCTAGTCTAGAGTGCAGCCACGACATCATAGCTCAGTGCAACCTCAAATTCCTGGGCTCAAGTGATCGTCGTGTGATGCTCGTGCCTCAGCATCCTTAATAGCTGGGACTGCAGGCATGGGCCACAAAACCTGGCTAATTTTTCTTTTCTTTTTTTTTTTTTCTTTTGTAGAAACGGGGTCTCGCTCTTGCTCAGGCTCATCTTGAACTCCTGAGCTCAAGCAATCCTCCTGCCTCAGCCTCCCAGAGTGCTGGGATTGCAGGCCTGCGCCACCGCACCTGGCCTTTTTGCTCTGGACTCACCATTCCCAGCATGTCACTTCCTCAGCTCCATCACTGGTAAAGGACCTTGCTTATTCTGGGACTTTCATCCCCAACCATGGCCCCAGTTGAACTCAGACAGTAGATGTGTGGGGCAGGTTCGCTGCAACGGGCAGAAAGAGGAGAGAGAAAGCAGCTCATTGATCTCACCTGAGAACGACTGTAGAACAGTGTAGGGACCAGTGGGAGGGGCTAGCACAATTACAAAGGTACCCGCGTGTGTGGTTTGTTCTCTGCTAACCAGGTATCAGATACCAATAGGCAAGAGAAAAGAGTAAGACTTGGCAACTCAAGCTTATTCTATTTTGAATCTATTTGAAAAAGAAGCTGTCCAATGGTTTCTTATACACACACTGATCTCACTCACCCATCTCACCTATCTTCCAATCACCTGCCTCTCATACAACTCTTGGCCCCCAACACATACCTTTTTGCTCACTACCCTGATTCTCCCACCCGCTAATCAGTGAGTCCATTTACCTGCCTTTGAACTCCTTCACTGTTCCAGCATACATCATGGTTATCTGTGGGATGTCTCTCAGCGTGTGCAAGCATTTGTTTCCTTTCACCTCTAGAACACACTTTTCTATAGATGAACTGGTTCTTTGGTTAACCCGTGTGGCTATATTGTTACATTATGTAACATGTAGGTGTGCACTTCTACTGTGTGAATGGTTGAATCCTGATGTGGTTTAACTCAACTATCTTTATATACGCATTGCAGATTGTATGCATGTACGTATGTACATACCAAGAGGTATGTAACTCTTAGTGTTTATTTGGGTGTCTCTGATTAGGTACCTGGGTTGTGTTAGTCTGCATATGTATACACCTGTATGTGTGTCTCAAGGCCCTGCTGATGGCTTCCTATAAAGTATGACGGCGTGCCTCCAAATCTCCCCACTTACTAGTGTTACCTTTTATGTGAAAATTTTTTATCATGGTAAAATATGTGTGACATAAAGTTTGTCATTTTAGTCAATTTTAAGTATACAATTTAGCAGCATTAATTACATTCACAGTGGCGGGTAAATAATCCCCACTGTCTGTTCCCCAAATTTTTCACCATCATAACAGAAATTCTGAAACCATCAAGCAATAATTCTCTATTCCTCCCTCCCCTGGAGTCCTTGATAATCTTTAATCTATTTTGTCTCTATGAATTTGCCCGTTCTAGATATTTCATGTAAGTTAAATTATGCAATAGTTATCCTTTTGTGTATTTCACTTAGCATAACGTTTTCAAGGTTCATCCATGTAGTAGCATGTATCAGAACTTCATTCTATTGAATGATATTCTATTGTGTATATATACCACATTGTATTTCTTCATTCATGTGTTCATGAACACTTAGGTTGTTTCTACCTTTTGGCTATTGTGAACAATACTGCTATGAACACTGTTATTCAATTGTCTGTTGGAGTCCCTGTTTTTAATTCTTTGGGGTATATACCTAGGAATGGAATTGCTGGGTCACGTAGTAATTCTGTGTTTAGCGTTTTAAGGAGCCACCAACCTGTTTCTGCAGTGGCTACAGCATTTTACGTTACCATTAACAGTGTATGAGGATTCCAATTTCTCCACATCATCATCAACACTTCTTTTCTTTTTATCTTATTATAGCCATTCTAGTAGGTGTGAAGATATATTTCGTTGTGATTTGGATTTGCATTTGCCTAAGGATTAATGTTGTTGAACATATTTTCATGTGCTTATTGGACATTTTTATATTTTATTGGGAGAAATGTCTATTCAAATCCTTTGCCCATTTTCAAATTGGATTGTCTTTTTGTTATTGAGTTGTAGACGTTCTTTATATATTCTGGATATTAATCCATTAACAGATTTGATTTACAAATATTTTTTCTCATTCTGTAGGGTGTTTTTCACTTTCTTGCTAATGTCCTTTGATGCAAGAAACATTTTAGTTTTGATGAAGTCGAATGTATCTATTTTTTCTTCTGTTGCTCATGTTTTTGGTGTTATATGCAAAAGTCATGAAAATTTACTCCTGTTTTCTAATAAGAGTTTCATTGTTTCAGCTCTTATATTTAGGTCACTGATCCATTTTGAGTTAACATTTGTATATGATGTGAGGTAGGGCTCAAACTCCATTCTTTTGCATGTGGAAATCCAGTTGTCCCAGCACCATTTTGTTGAAGAGACTGCTCTTTCCCCATTGAATAAACATGGCATCCTTGTCAAAAATCAGTTGGCCATAGATGTACGGTTTTATATCTGGATTCTAAATTCTATTCCATTGATCTATATGTCTGTCTTTATACCAAGTACCACACTGCTTTGATTACTATAGCTTTATAGTTAATAAGCTTTGAAATCAGGAAGTGTTAGCCCTTTGACTTTGTTATTACTTTTCAAGATTGTTTGGGGGTCCCTTGCAATTCCATATGGATTTGAGAATCTTTTCCACAGTGGCAAATAATTTAAAAAGCTGTTGGAATTTTGATAGAGATTGGGTTGAATCTTTAGATTGCTTTGGATAGTATTGAGATCTTAATAATATTAAGTCTTCCTTACCATGAACATGAGGTGTCTTTCCATTCATTTAGCTCTTTAATTTCTTTCAGAAATGCTTTGTAGTTTTCAGTGTAGAAGTTTTTCACCTCCTTGGTTCAATTTTTGTTTTCTTTTTCTTTTTTTGTTGTTTTGAGGATTTTTTTGACAAATAAAAAATATATATATTTATGGTACACAACATGATATTTTGAAATATGTATACACCATGGAGTGGCTAAATCAAGCCATATGTATTATCTCACATGCTTATAATTTTTTGTGGTAAGAACACTTAAAATCTATTCTCTTGGTGATTTTCAAATATATAATACATTGTGATTAACAATAGTCACCATATTGCACATCTCCTTGGTTAAATTTATTCCTAGGTATTTTATTCACCTTCTCCTGTGAGTTGGCTTGAAATCCTCCCCACTGTAATTATTACTACACTATAATGTGTCCATAATACATAGAATAGTGCCTAGCACATAGCAGACATTGAACAAGTGCTAATTGAATACAAGATTCTCCAAAATCATAGAACCTTAGAACTTTAAGAAAAGCAGTCATACAAATTCCATTCTTCTATAGACAAAGAAATGATGTTCAGTGAGGTTAAGTAACTTCTCCAAACAGCACTGCTAGCTAGTGGTAGAGCCAGAAGTTCATATCTCCGGAAAGTTTTCTTTGAGTCAAAATGTAATCATTATATGCCAAGATTCTGTCTGCTGGAATAAATAAATGGGCATGTTTATAAACTTGGGTGCTTGTCTTTGGACATGAAGATTTTTCAGTGTCTGATTCCCTCTTCTCTGAAATGAATCTTTGGTGTACCTACAAAACTAGTTTGCATTTAAGAACAAAGTATAGTGTATACACTTTAGTAAATGCGGTTATCAGATGGACACACATCTGAGTTAACAATTACCTAGAGATGTGTATCTGTGAGGGCATCATACATAGAAGTCTCCACAAGTGTGAGTGTGTGTGTGTGTGAGTGTGTAGTAGTAGTAGGTGAGATGGCTGAGTTTAATTTTGGAAATGAATTTAACCCATTAGAGCTTTCTATCATGAAAGCAGAAGATCCTCCATGAGGCTTTATCCCCTAAAGAACTTGTTTCATTATAGCATTTCTCCCATTTAGAGAAAGAGAGGAGGAAAGAGAAAAGAAGAGAACTGTGTCCTTATTTGCAAACTGGATATTACTTTTAAAAACAGAAATGTTTATTGGCTTTTGGGCTCTCTCCCAAGGTACGGGCAAATCAAGCTGAGGCAGTCTTGCTTTATTTTGGCCGTTTTCCATGTAACTGATCAATTTTCAGTCACACTCTTACCTGTCCTGATACAGGCTTCTCCCAGGACCTTTTAAAGGTGGTCGGTAATCTTTGGTCTAGATACTGTCTATGAGTCAATGGTGTGAAACCAGTAACTCTCTGTTCCTGGAATTTGAGAGTTGCAGAGAACTGCTAGTTGCCTGCTCAATATCCTTTTTCCCTCTTTTCCTTACTAATAGCTCCCTAATATATTTGTGGGCAATAATTTGCTTAGGAAAAACAAACAAACAAAAACTACATGTCTTATTCTCCTTTGCAGCCAGAAGTTGTCATGGACCCAGGTCTGGACAATCAGGTGTGAGCACAAGTTTTTGAATGGGGCTTTCAGGACTGATCTTTAAAACGGAGCTGACAGTTGACAAATGCCTTTTGCCATTTGCGCTCTGCCCTTCCTCCTGGCTGGATGACAGATGTACAGCTGGAGGTAGAGCAGCCCTCAGATAACCACAGGCAACCACGAGAGAAGGGCTAAGATGCCACAGAGAGATTGCTGAGCCAATGCCCACCACCCCCACCTCTGAAATTTTTATTTTACAAGAAAACTGCAAATTTGTTTAGGGAGATCTCCTTCCCGAGAAGCTCAATTCAATTCTTAACTAATACAGGAGCTTAAAGAGCTCCTGAGATAATTTGAGTCAATGAACTCCCACGTATCTTGCTGGCAAATTAGACGGATTTAGAGTGAACAAACACTATGGAGGAATTTCGGATAGCCAAGAAAATAATGGTGGCGTAAATCTGAACCCCTAACACACACCCCAAAACAATAAAGAGCAAGAAGATGAAAGGAAACTACACAAAACCCGTGTCTTCTGTGTAACTAGAAGACACAGAATGTCCAAATTTAAAATTAAGTGTAAATAGAAAAAGAAACACCCAACCGCAGCACGTGGTTGCGGCCCCCGCTCCTGACGCCAGCCCCTGGGGCAAACAGCAGAGGAGAGGGAAGCTAGCGGCGGGCCTAAGATCAATCTAAACCCACCGTCAGAATAAGAAAGTCCACCCTAAGTTTGAAAATACTGAGAAAGCACACTGATAGACCAGAGCTCTTACTGCAGGGAAGGGGCTTAGCCAGGTGTGCGGGTGGGGAAAGCGTCCTGGGGAAAATGTCAAAGCAGCAGAGACTTCCGGAAATACTGCGAGGAGGGGGAAACTGAGGAACGTGCCGGACTCTCTTCTCTTCCAAAATTGAAGGGAACCCCACACCTTCTCCCATCATTTCCCTTCCCCCAAAAAGTAAGTTTTTTTAAAAGAAAAAAAATTGAAAAAGAAATCATACCTTGCTACACTGACAGAAGAGGGCGCTCTTGACCTAGAAATCTTGCAACTACCCCAAACCTCCAGCTCTGCCCACAGAAACAGGTCAGTCTTCACTGAGCAAAAGTACTAAAATAAAAATAATACCAACAAAGTCAACTGAGAAATATTCCTCATCCCCCAAATGATGGAGAAATGGAAGAAAATTATAACGCAACACTCCAAACTGAGTTAGCATTAGGGAACCTGGAAAACATCTTGAATCACAAATTCAGAAACTAGATACAGAAACAGAAGAACACACAGGAAGAAATGAAGTAAGAGTTGACTGAACTGAGGAAAGAAACAGAAGAAAGAATAGAAAAAACCATTATACTGCATTACCTATAAAATTTTAGATAAAATGTACTAAGACAATTATATAAACACACCCACGCACGCTCACATGTGTGCCATCCTTCAAGGTACATTCCAGTGATTTCCCCAGCATGTAGCTTTTTGGGATTCGTTCCAATTGGAGGTGACCTTTGAGACATACAAAAAATGCTTTTATCACCGTTATGGGCAATCGAGTGGATGAGGACAGTAAGCAAGGGGACGGAGTGCCAGGTGTAAAATGTCTAAAGCAAACCACCATAGTTTGTCTAATTCTAGCATTCACCAAGGCCAACGACTTTACAGATGAAAGGATGGAGATTTAGGGTGGTTACGTGGTGGCCCAAGTCTCCCCAAGCCAGTTAGTGACAGAGAGGACAATGCAGAAAGCCTTCCTCTCCTTCTCGCTGCTCTTTCTCTTGCTTCCGAGGACAATGAGCGCCTCCTCCTCTTCAATTCCACCCTCCAGCACCCAAACATCGGATACCTCCCCTTCAGCAGAGTCCTTTCTTTTACATTCACTCTCCCCCTTTCCTCTAACTCATTCCCTTAGACAGAAACTCGGCCTCAGTCACCCTCATCCTGAAGAGTAAATAAATCAGACCACCTTCCCTTGATTCTGTTGCCTCTGATTTTCCTCTCATCATTAAACTTCTGTGGCCTGTCCCTCCGCACTCACTCCTAAAGCTCTTGCAATCTGTTTTTCCCGTATTCTCTCCTGAGGCTGCCTGCTCAGCAGCTGGGGGCCACCGTCTTCTAGACACTCCTATCCCGAGTTGTCTTGGATCCACAGTCTTTCTTCTCTAGTCAATTCCATAGCTACTCATTTTCTTGTTCTGGCTTCTCTTCCTCCCTCTTAAATGCAGGCGTTCCCCAAGCTCCCCACTGCCTTGTCTTCCTGCCTGCACAGCTGCAAACCGCAAACGTGCATTTCCAGACCCATCTGCTTCTTGGGTGCCTTTCCTGCATGACCTTCTAGACATGGTTCCTGGAGCTCCACGTGTCTGACACTGAACTCTGCTCTCACTTTCCAATTCTGTGCCTCCTCCGGATCTCCAACGCAGCCTCAGAGAGTCATTGATCCCATGCTTTCCTCTGTCCTTGTACCAAGTCACTCATAAATTCAACTCAAATATTTATTACAGTGCACTTACTACACTTGTACTTATGGACTCTGTGAAAAGTCCTATCCAATCAATGTACACAAATTTCCTTCATCCCGTTACCACAATTTTCATTCCCACTGTCACCCTCCTAGTGCAAACCAGCATTACCTCTTTCCTAGACTAGTAAAACAGCCCCTTAAGAGACTACTCTGGAACAAGCCTGGTTGAAAGGAGTTGATCTCTACTCTCCCGACACATTTTGTAGTTTGTTCTTGTTTCTATTTTGCCCTCTACATCTTTTAAGCCCTGTCTCAAATCCCAGGCCTGCTTTGACGTGTTCCCTGACTTCCTGCGCTGGGAGTTGTGTCTTCTTTCTCTAAACTCGTGCAGACTTGCCCTCTGCACTTGTGCTTTGCCACTGTCCCTCCTGTCCAAGCTGGTGGCTCCAGCAATTACAATTAGAATGTAGAAACCAGTGTTATGTGATAAAAAACTGGATCTGTGATCAACTCCAAGAGAGCTTATCCATCATTAGCTTATTTATATTATGCCTTTTTTTCTGCAGATTTGATAAACTAAACTGCTGGAGAAGCTGAATACGCTAGTGTCACTAAATTTTGTTTGATGCTTTAAAGCGAATAATATGTGACTTGAACCTCACATGCCTTCTCTGGACCTCAGCTTCATTATCTAGAAAATAGAAAAATTTTGTTAAACAATTTTCATGTCCTCTTCCAGATCTGACCTTCCATAATCAAGTTTCTAGGGGATTCGACTGTGTGGCGTGCTATGTTGACAGATTAATCCAAAACCATTCCTAGCCCCCCTCCTTTCCTTACCTCCTCTACAGAAGTTGAGAAAGCTAGATACCCACCTTACCAGCCTTACTTGCAGCTAGGGGTGGCCCTGTGACATAGTTCCGGCCCATGAGATACAAGCACAACTCAATAAGGGGAACTGCTGGGGAGCCTTCTGCTTTCCAGATGACAGAAACAGGCACAGCTGTCACCACTCCTGTGGCTGGCAGAATTCTACAATGGCCCCTGGCGTAGGCACCTTGTGTAGTCCTTTTCCCTTGAGTGCAGGCAGAACCATGGATGTCACCTCCATCATTAGGTTACTAATCAATTGACTTTGACTCAGTCAAATGGGAGATTATCCTGCAGGGGCTGATATACTCACGAGAGCCTTTCAAAAGAGAGACGATTTCCTGCTGCCTTCAGGAAGAAAGCAAGCAGCCATCTTTCCAGTGGCCTTAGAGCGGCCTTTGGGAGCCGAGGGCCTCAGCCGTAGGAACTGAACGCTACCAACAGCCCGTGGGGAAAGACCGCTTGAAAGAGGGTCCCAAGCCTCCGATGACATGCAGCTCCAGCTGACGCCTTGATTGCAACCTGGTGATTTCTTAAGCGGAGAACTCAGTTAACCAGTGACCATGGAACTGGTTAGACTCCTGATCCACAGAACCCATGAGATAATAAATTTGTATTGTTTAAACTGCCATGTTTGTGGCAATCTATTATGCAGCAATAAAAAACTAACATAACTCCTTTCCACCTAATCTCAAAAGTCAGGTGCTTCAGAAACTCTCTCATGATCATGAAGGAAAGGCCAAGTGAATCATAAAAGCCCTGGCCCTGACCTCTTGGACTTCTAAACCAAGGTCAGTGGCTGCTTTTCACAAAACTTTTTTGAAGCCAGAAAAAGAAATGTCTGTCCGTATGAGCCCATACAAGTTAGCAAGCTTTTCTTTTACTTGCAAGTTAAAATTATTTCCAACTGATAAGTCAGACTTCCAAAAACAGCATGAGCAAATTCTTACTTATTCATTGGCAAAGGTTTATAAGAAATACATAATGTTCCAGATAGGGGGAAAAAAAATCTACCAGAAGTAAAAAAAAAAAAAAACAAAAAAACAACTTGTTGCCCTCTATAGGCTCATAGCCCAGTGTTGAGGGGAGGATGGAAGGAAAAAAGGCAGAGATATCAAGATACAGTTGACGTATAGAGTGGTTGGGCTGTGACAGTTGCAAACAGAAGGTCTTAGGGAAGCTCACCTAGCACAGACATTGAGAGTGGTGGGGAGGGGAGGGCTGAATTGGGAGGTTTAGGATGTCGAGCAGAATTATGAGGGAGGAGTATAAGTTACTTGGAAGAAGCAGAGGAGGGAGGTTCTACACAGAAAGTAGCAGAGGTCAATCAAATAATCGACAGCAACCAAGCACCCAGTATGAAGCAGGGGAACATGCCAGATGCTACAGGAGACAGAGATGTAAAGTCCTTGGTGCCTGCCCCAGGTTTTTATAACCAGCCTGCAGCAGGTGCTCCCCCAATCCCACCCCTGCTGCAGCCCCCCACTCTCACCCTTCCCTCCTAACCCCTCACCCCCCCTGCAGCCCCGCCCGCACCCCCAGGAGCAGTGCGAGGCTCTCTTTTGTCAACTAGGGCGCTGCAGAAGGCACATGCCACTTGATCGTGCTGCTTCGCTCCCCACATTATTGCTTTGGCAGCTGCCCCAGATGTAACTGCACCCAGAGAGCGGCTTACCCACGACGACAGGAGAATCTAGGTCAAGGTCCTTCGGGAATGTGCTGTGTGCAGGGAACTCAAGAAGAGAGAAATGCATTTGACAGGGTAGATAAGCCCTTCAGCTTCTGAAGTAGACTCTTGGGCCTCCAGGCTCGGTCTAGCGATGTCATCTCTCCCATTGGATTATGCTTCTTACAGCTTAGGAATCCACTTGGAAATTATAGAAAGCCACTGTAAGTCTCCTTTAAGTAAGCAAAGGAATAAATATGTTGAAACGATAAAATGCAAATTCTGAAATAGGGCCCAGGGAAAAGTACTAGAGGGAAAGAGACTAAGGCAGATATTATTGCAGGAAGCTGAGAGCAACGACAAAATAAATCTTATTTCATCCATTGATTTGTTTAATCATATTTGAGGAGCAAGGAGGGTTTAGAATGGCTAAAAAGAAAAGGTAACTTAGGGGCAGGGAGAATGAAATGCTCTTCTTATTTCACCGGACATCCTACCCAAATTCACCTGATTTCCCCAGGATGCTGGGGAAACTTCCATAGTGGCAGCCCAAGGCCTAGGATTTTTTGTTTTTTTCAATTTTTAAAAAAGTCAGATTTACTGAGGTTTAATATATACACAGCAAATTCACCCCTTTTCAGTGTATGGCTTGGTAAGATTTGACATATGTATGCAGTCATGTAACATCACCACAAGGAAGACAGAATATTTCTGTCACCCCAGAAAGTCCCCTTGTGTCCCTGTGTAGTCAACGCCCTCCCTAGCCCCTGGCAGCCAGTGTTTGATTTCGGTCCCTGTACTTTTGCCTTTTCCAGAATGTCACATAAATGGAATCTTGTGGTAGATTGCCTTTTGTGTCTGGCTTCTGGCACTTAGCATAATGCAAGGCCAATTTTTAAAAGCTTTAGTTCGAATGTTCTCTGCCAAGGCCATCTCTCCTTCTGATCTAAGGCTAAGTGGGTGAGCATCAATGTTCATGCTTCTCTTAACAAATTCACTGAAGTATGACTGTAGACACTAAATCAAACCTGGGGAATACCAAGTAGTTTCTCTGTGTTATCTGCTCTGATGTGTTGGCTCTAGCTACACTTGTACAGCGTAGACAATAATAGTAGTAGTAATAAATGTATACATGAATATCGTTCAACTTATCAACATTTAGAAATGCATAATTCCATTTTAATCAATCAAGAGTATTTATAGGCCAGGCCTATACTGTCACCCTTAAGGAACTTGCAAACATAATTAAAAAGACAGCATATAATTAAACCGTAGAATTTTATCGCTGAAAGGGGTTTGAATGATCATTTCGTCAGCACATCAGAAAATTTCACAGTTGGCAGTGGCCTTCAAGATTATTTAAACCTGCTCATCATCTTAGGTTTGAATTGCCCCCAGGGCGGCAAACTCCAGAGCAGACAGGCCGTGTAAATGCGTGAAGCTGGCCAGGGGACAGTGATTGCGCCTGAGTGGTGCCTGTGGTCATTCAAACTCAATTTAAAAAGCAAACACTGTGAAAAATCAATAAACACATATCTCTGGGGCTTGACTGAGTTCTTGGGTCATCGTACTGAAATCTGTTTTCCGTATTAGCCTTCCCAAGTTGTGAGGGAGTATAACGCCACTCCTGAGACCTGGGCCCGTGTCCTTCCGCTCTTCCCAGTCCAGCGTGCGCCAGCCTGGCTCCCACCTGCCAGCGTGGCAGCTCTTTGCTACAGGGTTTCTTGAACCCTCAGCTCCTGCTCTGGGGAACCCCCCCTGGCAGGCAGGAAGTGGCAAGGGATTAAAATGGCCCCCCTACAGCAGCTTCTAGCCTCAACTTATGGAAATTTGTGCATAAATATCCCAGCCCCCTCAGCCTGTTGTGGGGAGGAGTGTATTTTTACACTGGCCTCCAGAATTCCCAAATAGGATTCCAGTTCCTGTTACCGCAGTGGACTCTTGTGTGACAATACATCCTTTACTTCTGGCATCCTTTCCTTATCTCTTTTCCCCATTTCTTACCAGTGTTTCCTGCAGTCACCTGCCAGATAATCTACTGGTGTGGGAACGTTCATCTCAGGGTCTGCTTATGGTAGATTTCAAATTCATGTAGCCATGAACACCCCCAGGCATGAGGAACTTACTACATCCCAAGACCCTTGAAACTGTCTTTAGATATCTCTGACCCATAGAAATATCTTCTCCTTACCAAGATGAAAAGTCTTTCTACAACTGGCATCTGAAGGTCCACTTTATGGGCCCACACACTTTGTGTGAATTTGTCTAGAATGCTCCTTCTTTAGAAAAAAATAATTCAACCCCATTCTTAATTCGCTTAATTGTTTTTGAATATATCCTACATTTCACTCACTTATCTATGAAAAAACATTTGTTAATTGATACACAAAGCCAGGAGTGAGAATCTATAATGACACCTGCCTAGGAGAAGGAAAACTTCCAGAAATATGGGGGTTGGAGGAAAATACTAGACTTTCCTCATTAAGTGAGATGGCGTACTCCACTAAGTAAATCTATTAAGTAGATTTACTACTACTACTACTAGACCTATTTTTCATTCAATGTAAAGGGAAGGGCCAATTTGGAGGGCTGTGAAACATGAGATCACTTTGTTTACATATATAAAACATGTATCATGTGTATAACTTACGGTTTTAGTCATTCCCGTGGGGAAAGAGCATGAAAAATGTGCTGTCTTCATTTTCAGCCTGACAGTTTTCAGGCTTGTATGTTTCCTAGTCAAGTGTTTATGTTTGTTCCTGCGTGTACTACCTAAGAGGGCATGGAACACTCTGCAGAGATGCCAGTATGGTGTTACATTCTCAGCTTCTCTCCAAGAGACACCCCCTGGGCCTCTTTAAGAGGCAAGAAAAGTTCTGAGTTGTCTGAGCAGTGTTCTGATAGCATCTCCCACCTACTCTTTCCAATCCTAAGAGAGAGAGGGAAGTTTCAGGAGAACAGAGGGCTGGGTGAAATGGCGTGCAAAATATTGGAACAAGTAGACTTCAGAGCCCTTATGAACATCACTTCTGACATTATGTTTGAAGTAAAACACTTGACAGATAGTTAAATGTACTAGTTTCTATATTTTGAGAGTCCTTTTAGCATATCCATGGCCATTTTTTTGCAACCTATTTCTGGGACATACAATGAAAGGACTCATTACTTGCTTATACGTCTTTTCTTGTACAAAACCACCCTGTGAATATGCATTCCTGGAGTATAGTTTTTTTTTTTTTTATTTAAAAGAGAGATAAACAAGCGATTATTGAATTCAAACCTACACCTATTCCTCCCACTTCTTCCACATCTGATATAATTACAATAAGTCTGGGTTATGCGTATGTGAACATCTTCTGGGTTTAATTGTCAAGCAATCAAATAGCATTTCTTGCCCCCACTCAGACCCATAATTTAGAAGCTTCTCTGCAGTGACACTTGATGCAGTTTAATTATAATGCTCTTCAATCCAGAAAGCTATTTAAAGGACAGTGGAAGCTGTGCGTTTTCAGTCCTTTCTCCCACAAACGATTTATGTGTGTAGCTGATCCCAAATTGAAACTTGATAACTGGTGCCTGACTTTTAACAGCAATACTTTCTCCTTTATAGAATGACTGATATTTTTAAATATATATTTCTTTCCAAGAAAACATGTCCGGCACAATTTTACCATATTGAAACTGTTTTTTCCCCTACACTGTTAGCAGAAAGCATGTAAAATTTCCCAATCATCTGCATTCTGTTTACAGCAAATATTTTTTTCATTTCAAAATGAAATTCTCAAGCCCCAAATGGGTAGGTGTTTTAATTCAGCACTGAAATAAAGAACTGCTTTTTCTGGACATATTCTCTTGCCTTCCCTGGCAGCTACTGGTACCGACTTGCTTTTAATTATCTCCCATTCAATGCTAGTCATAACCACCCGCCCACTTCACACTTAGGCAGTGCTGCCCACAGCACTCACCCCGGCCCCCTCAGGCTGAATCATCCGCTCCCGCCCCCGGCCTTGCCTTTCCCACTGCCGGTTCCTTTTTCGCTTCAATGCCCTTTTTAGAGGGACACTCTTGCTTTTCCAAAGCTTTTTTTCCTCATTCGGAATTACATTCCCTTTAAATTCTAAAAACTCCACAACTGTTACAGAATTTTCTTCCCATCACTGAAGACGATGTGTGCTTAACACACCGTAGAGTGTTTATTAGCTATCCATTAATTCTTGTGTACCTAGGGAAAAGTAGAATTGCACAAACTGGAAATTTATCACTTTCACTCAAACATACAAAAGGTAAAACTGAGTCACTTTTGGAAGATTCCACTAGGACAGAGACAAAGGAAGTCCCAGGCCTGGGCTATGCAAACAGCCAGTTTGACATTCCTGCTTTCAACATTCCACTGGCACTGATTGTTTTTTTTAACTGCTACGGCTAAGTCCATTCAAATTGTTAGCCCTCAAGTCTCTGTGTTTTCTTAGGCATAACTGCTCCTACAGAGTGTGGGAGGCTAGGGGCTCTGGAATTTGATAACTTGCTCTGCTCCACCAACAGAAATGTGATACTGATACCAGCCAAGGCCATGAAGATACCATTAAACACTTCATCTCTATGTGTTATTTACTTGAAGTAAGCTGACATTTTCAGGAGGTATCCAGGCATGAAGACAAATTTCTCCCCATGTTCAGGACAAGTCACCCATTATCTCACAAAAATTCCGCATACAGCTTTCCTAGTGCCCAGCCAACATGCAAATAAAGAAAAGAGAATGTCAAGTTCAAATTATCATCAATGGGGATCTCCTTTTGTTGCAAAGCTTATAGTTAAAAGAAATATACTTGGTTCAACTTCTCATTTTATGTAAGAAAAATGAGCTCCAAAGGCCTGTATGACTTGACCAAAGTCATTAGAAAATTAGTTAAAAAAAATTTAGGAATAGAATCCAGGCATTTCCACTAGAGGAAAAGAAACCTATCTTTGTGAAGTGCTCAATGCTGTGCCCTTCCCTTTATCATTTCACCAAATCCTTAAAACAACCCCACAGAAAGGCATCATCACCCCTATTTGGCAGACAGGAAAACAGTTTCAGAATCTAAAGTGTTTATCCCAAGCTCCCACTCCCGGAAATTGATGCTACCAAGTGGAACTACTTGCCAGTGTTCACAGCTGACATTTTACAGTTTTGTGAGCACTCACAAAGCGCCGGACATTGAACTAAGCTCTTCACTACATCTCTGACTAAATTCTCACGGCAACCTCATGTGTTGCTATTTTGTGTTGATAATATTACCATCATTTTCTCCATCACGAAAGCATGGGATTTTAGGCTTCTTTGGCGCCTTTTTGTCCTGTTTGGTTGCCGTTGTTTTGTTTTGTTTGTCACTATAGATGTAACGGCCACACAGAAATCCCACCCAATGGATCCTTTCAGGTATTATTTTCTGGAGTCCAGATTGTCCACATATATTAGGAGACAAGAGTGCAATCGTACTCTCACAGCCCTAAGCATTTTTCTTTTATGGAGTGAATGAAATGTATATCTGAGCTGAGATGGATAAGGGAAGAAAGGTAGTAGCCCCGCCCATCTTTGGAAGTTTGTGTCAGGGGAAACTAACTGTAAGGTGATGCTTAACATCTTTGCTCTGACCCAGGGATCGCTGGGTGGGAGTACTGAGATGAGAGGAGAAATGTGCTTGTGCTGTTTTAACTTATCTGCAGTGACCAAAGACCAGGATATACATGCAGCACAATTCTAACTGCCTTGCTCAGAAAATATAAAGGAATCTATCAAATAAAGCTCTGACTTATGTTTCTAACCTACACAAGAAAAATTTGACAGGGAAAATTGGGAGATAGAGATAATAAAAATAATAAAATATAATGTACAGTTATTTTAAAGAATGGTGAACAGAACTGCTAACCACAGGAACACGTTTGGACCATGCACACACATCAGCTCGGTACTCTACTCAGCCATCCATCCCGTCCCCAAACCTCAGATGCCCCACCCAACGTCTGCGGCACATTCCCCCGCTAAGCTCCATGAACTCATGCCTTTTCAATTGTTCGATCATCCCTTAAAATTACTACTTTCAAGATGCCTTTTCATACTAAGCGGTAGTGATTTCCTTCAGAATATCTGTCTGAAACAACCCTTTCAGATTGCATTTTCTTCACGTTGTAAAATGAAAAGTCTTAGATCACCATGAGGTGCCTTTCAGATCTTAAATTTTATGGGTTTCTAGGTGTAACATATTAAATCAGTAAACATGTATTGAACACCTACTAAGTGCCAGGCGTTGGGCCAGAAACTGGGGGGATCAGGATGCAGTACCCCCCTCAAACACGTCATTCCATAGTAATTGAGGGTGCCTGAGAGATGGGTAATTATCATTCAGTATTAAAAATGATCAAATCCAGGTTGTGCCCACTGATGGAGTGATTAATTCTGCCTGGGTGATTGGTTAAGTAAAACACGGAGAAGATGACATTTGAACTGAGCCTCTAGGGATGAGGGGTGAGGCCCAGCCAAGGAGGAGAGAACTTTCTAGATAAAAGGAACAGAGTAAGCAATGACATAGAAATGTGTCTGGGAAGAGCAAAGAAAGCATGGATGAGAGTAGGAGTGGAGAAGTAGGACTGAGACCATATCCTCTGAGAATCCATTTGTCCGGTATATTAGTCAGCTAGGGCTGTGTAAGAAAACATCTCAAACTGGGTGGCTCGAACAATAGAAATTTATTTTCTCACAGTTTCAGAGGCTAGAAGCCCAGGATCAAGGCGTCAGCAGGTTTCATTTTTCCTGCAGCCTCTCTCCTTGGCGCATAGATGGCTGCCTTGTCGCTGTGTCCTCGCAGGGCCTTTCCTCTGTGCACATGCGCTCCTGGTGTCTCTTCCTCTTCTTGTAAGGACCCCAGTCCTATTGGATCAAGACCTCAATCTTATGTCCTCATTTAACCTTAATTACCTCCCTAAAGGCCTTATCTTCAAATACAATCATATTAGGGGTTAGAGCTTCAACATATAAACTGTGGGGAACACAATTCAGCCCATGAAATCCGGCCACTGCTGCTATTTAGGAAAGAGTGAGAAAAAGCCTCAGGACAGCCAGAATGACTATCATGAGGTCCATGCCTTAAAACTCGATTCCCTCATTCACAAGATAATCCTTAGGCTTCTCCTAAGGATTCCTTATGCTTCTTGTTTGCATATTCTGCTTTTACACTCAGTTTTTGAAAGCTAGTTTATCTGTGTTGTTATTTTGAACAGAAATTGTACCTTAAGTGTGTGGGAAGCCTAGAAGAGGAAGAAAGGTCAATAGCGATAAGAAATGGTTGCTGGTGTTTTGTGTTTTCCAAAGACGGGCACAATGCTATCTCCTGTCCACGTGCTCTTCTCCAGTGTCACCTTGCCACTGCCCCCTGGAGAAGTGAAGTCTAAATCTTGTCCCCTTCAGTCTGGCGCTGACCTCATGATTTGCCTATTACTAAAAGAATGGCGCTGTAATATTTCCTTGAGAAAAGGCCATGAAGCTCCCTCCTATTTCTCTAGGGACACTCACCCTTTGGAAGCTCCTCTTTGGCATTTTCTGTCTTGGATTCTGGTCATCATGCTGTGAAAGTCTGAAGCCACATGGAGAGGCCATATGTAGGTGTTCTGGTCAATAGTCCCTGCTAGGCCCAGCCTTGAGCTATTCCGGCTCAGGCACCAGACGGGTGAGTGAAATGTCATCATGGCGCTGGATCCTCTAGTCCCAGCTGTTCCAGACCCCAGCCACTAACGTCACTCCTAGCCACTAACGTCACTCCTAGTCACTGACGTCACTCCTAGCCACTAATGTCACTCCTAGCCACTTCAGTCTTCCTAGCTGAGGCGCCAGACATTGTGGGGCAGAGATGAGCTGCCCCCACATTCCCTTTTCTGATCCACAGATGCTGAGAGCATAATAAAATTTTTTTTATTTCAAAGTATTATGGAGGTACAAATGGTTTTGGTTACATGGTTTGCTTTTGTAATGAATAATAAATTTGTTTAATGCTAGTAAGTTTGGGGTGGTTTGTTATACAGCAATAGTAAATGACTCAGTTAAACCATTAAGGGAACAACATTTAAGAAATACTTATAGTAAATAAACAGATGAACCAAAAATATAGACTGGGTCCCTTTGGTGTATGGAAAAATAGCCATGCACATGTCAATATTGCTTCTGAAAAGTTTCCTATTTAAAACATAGCATACTATCTGGTGCTCACAATGATATTCCAGTATCATTAAGAAAATGTTAAGTTTGGTTCAGTGTACATAGTTTAAAAGAGCAGGGGGAATAGAGCATACATTTTAGAAAGACACACTTCATGGTAATGGACACCCAGTTATTCTGATTTGATTAATTCACATCATATACCTGTATCAAAACATCACATGGACCTTATAAAGATGTACAACTATTATGTACCCATAATAATTAAGAATAAAAAAAGAAAGATACACTTCTAACTTGTGAATATTTAAAATGCTTTGATGCTGTAAAAGGGATATAAGTTTCCATTATCAGGAAAATTAAAACACATGAACATTTTTGTTCTTTGATCATATTGGGTAACTTAGGCTTCACTATAATTTGTTAACTGAATAGATTTCATATTTATTAATTTTCATGTAGTTTGTCAGGAGGAAGTCTTGGGAACTAGCATATTATTATTTATGTATATATTTTCTCTTTTTGAAAACATGATTTGAGGAGGACTTACTGTTTGCTTTAACCAGCTTTATACCCCATCAAGCATACTGTATATTATAGAATCATGAAGAAATACACTTTGACAATAGCAATGATGCTAAATTATGGCCTCCCTAAAGACCAGGAGCCCTGCCCTATGACTCATTTGTGTACCACAATATTGCCTAGTGCAGTGCTTTGTATGTAATTGAAGGTCATAAGAGATTTGGTGAAATGAATTGAATTGACTGAATTGTGATCAGATCTTTAAATTACTTATTGTTATATATGAAATTTCCCTCCAGAACATTATAAGGGAATCAGCAAAAGGATCTGAAGCAATTATCGTTGTGTGATACAAAAAAGTCATGTAGAAAACCGCCCACTTTTAAAATGGATATACCTATGCATTACAATAAACACACCACATGACAGACTTTTCTAATTTTATTTCCATGCAGTTTCACACTATTAAAGTGGTATTATAAGACCCAATTATAGTTCAGATCAGGACTAACACTCAAGGAGGAGGACTTCATGTGTGGTTATGTGTGTGTATGTGTATGGGCAAATGAGCATGTTTAGAAGGGAAGATTTGCCAGCAGAAGTAGGACTCATAACCAAAACTTCAGGTCCCCAAATCCCATCACAAGTATCAGAAGAAAAGGGAATGAGCAGACAGGGACTGGGGAAGGTAGGGTATGATGGCCCAGCTCTGAGAAGATATAGGACCTTAGCAAGCACATTAACATCAGGAGTCCCAGCTACCCCCTTCCTCCTGGAGACCAACAAAGCTGAAGTCTTCTTCCTACCCTTTGAAGGCTCTCACTCACCCTGAAGCCTCCACAATTCCATATAGGACCCACACTAGCACTCACCCTAGAACGGCTGTGCCACCGACTGGAGACAGGTCCGGGAGAGGTTCCCTTCCTGTTGTTCTATTGTATACCTCAATGGCATGTCTGGATTGCAGGGATGAACTGCTGACTAAAATTTTATCTTTGCTGATAATGTAACTATCTGCAGACAATATAAGAACAGCTGGGGATTTGACTACATAAAATATATGGACCCTACCCTCCAATGGGAAAGACAGGCTCAGATACTTCTGTCTCTATATTCATTTCTGATTATAGAAGTCAGACGCTAGCCTCTAAATGTGTGAATATAAAGTGCTGGGTGGGAAATCTGAGGAGGGGCAAATTACTTCTGTAACTGTGGAGGAAGACGCAGATCACATTTGAATCTCACTTTTGACAAATGGTTCTGATTAAAACAACTAGCACTTTGAATTTGTAAAATAAATAACTTTATTGAACACACACGCACATATATATATGGTTATTAAGTATAAAATGTCTGATTTCCTTAAGTACTAAGTTTGACAGTTGATATCTCTGACATTTCATTTTGACACTTCTTGTGTTATGTTTATTATGAAGGTACATCCTCAGTCTTTCAAATGCACATTTTGGCTTGTGATTATCTTTCAGATTTTTTTAGAGCAATTTTTGTGAAACCATGAAGAAGTCAAAAATTCATGTTATTTTCAAATATGAGTTCCATCATGGAATCAGTGCAGCCACGACAGCTCGAAATATCAATGAAGCCTTTGGGAAGGGTGTGGCTAATGAACACACAGTACGTTGATGGTTAGAGAAGTTCTGTTCTGGTGATTTTAATCTTGAAAATGAGCCATGTGGGTGACCTGAGACCAAGGTGGATAATGTTGAGCTGAAAGCTGTAGTGGAAGAGAATCTCAACCTACACATGAATTAGCAGCAAGGTTTGACATTACTATTCCAACAATATTGGACTATTTGAAACAAATGGGCAAGGTAAAGAAGCTGGATAGATGGGTGCTGCATGAATTAAATGAGCATCAGAAGAGAAATTGTCTGGAAGCTTGCCTTTCTTTGCTGTCACGACATAAACGCAAACCATTTCTACACCATATTGTAACGTGTGATTAAAAATGGATTCTTTTCGACAATTGCAAGTGTTCGTCACAATGATTGGATAAAGATGAAGTGCCAAAACACAGTCCAAAACCCAATATTCATCAAAAAAAAGCTACTGGTGTCTGGTTGGTGGTCCAGAGCCGGTATTATCAACTACAACTTCATGAAACCTGGTCGATTGATTACAGCAGATGTCTACTGCAATCAACTGGCCAAAATGATGAGGATGCTTGTGATTAAGCAGCTGAGATTGGTCAATAGAGACAGGCCAATCCTCCTGTAAGACAATGATTGACCACATGGCACAAAGAACTCTGCTCAAACTACAGCAACTGGACTTGGAAATTCTGTCATCCACCATATTCACCAGATCCTGAACCAACTGACTACCACTTCTTCCAGGCTTTGGACTACTTCTTGAAAGGAAAAATATTCAGTTTTCAACAAGCTGTGGAAAATGCCTTTAGTGATCATCGCCTCTCCCTCTCCAGGCTTCTTCACTGCTGGCATAAACAAGCTTCCATTAAGATGGCAAAAGTGTGTTGATAGTTTAGGTGCATACTTTGATTAATTATAGTGCTTTTTGTTTGAGATATAATAAACTAAACTTTTGATTCGAAATTGGACATTTCATAGGCCGGGCATGGTGGCTCATGCCTGTAATCCTAGCACTCTGGGAGGCCAAAGCAGGGAGATCACTCGAGGTCAGGAGTTCGAGACCAGCCTGAGCAAGAACGAGACCCCTGTCTCTACTAAAAATAGAAAGAGATTATATGAACAGCTAAAAATATATATATAGAAAAAGTTAGCCGGGCATGGTGGCACATGCCTGTAGTCCCAGCTGCTTGGGAGGCTGAGGCAGGAGGATTGCTTGAGCCCAGGAGTTTGAGGTTGCTGTGAGCTAGGCTGACGCCATGGCACTCTAGCCCGGGCAACAGAGTGAGACTCTGTCTCAAAAACAAACAAACAAACAACAACAACAAAATAAATTGGACATTTCATATTTAATGACCCAACACAATGTCCAAGGTACTAGTTCTATGCTATGTATTCAACTGCCTTATCTCATTTTATTCTTACAGATCCCTAGAAGGGATACTATTATTATTTTTGTTTTATAGATAAAGAAACTAAAGTTTAGAGAAGTGACTTACCTAAGGTTATATGGCTAGAAAATGGCAGAGCCAGGACAACAACCCACACTTGTCTGACTCCAGAGCTCAAGATTTTAACCACTCTAAAATATGTCTTTCTATCTCTCTCTTTCAGTCTCTGTGTGCATATGTGTGTGTGCGTGTGTGGCAAAACAGATGAAGAAACTGAAGCAGGCAAAAGTCAAATGACTTCCTTAATTCCCTACAAAAGTTCATTGTAATTTTTGACCAAGAAAGTAAAAAGATGTCAAAAAATATATAAATATAGAACACTATCTTAAAAAATGGTATCACGGAGTTTAGAGTATTTCAAACCAAATTTTGTGCACTCAAATGTCATGAAAATATTTGTGTTCCTTGCCTCCACAACATTTGATTCTGATGTTTAAAAATATTTCTGTGTTCTGATTTCCCCTTATCCTAAAGAAAGAAAAGAAATTTAACACAAGGCTTAATTTGTAACTCAGGATGTATCTGCCTTTCTCTATAAAACAGAGTATTAGTTGTCTAGCAGACTTTCTAGTTAATTGCTAATTAATTATATATTTCAAATTGCTTGTAATATGTTTCTTTAAAAGGGGTAGAGAGATTTATTGGTAGGTTACAATTATAAGATTATACAGTTCCTACCACAGATTTAGAAATAATTAATGAAAAATCAAGTTTCAGAATGGCGAGAACACTATTTCAAAAATGTTAATTTCTAGTTCATTGGGGACAGCAAGAACCGATTCAAATATTTTATCTTTAAAAGCATCAAAATTTCCTATACCAAAATGCACAGTCCACATTTTTTAACAAGATTTCTATGGCACACTAGTGGCACATGTGTTACATCCCATCCCATCCCAACAGTTGCACCCACGTGGGACAGGAGCAGGGGAACTTCTGTAGCTTGTCATTCCTCCCTTTGAAGCCCAGAAGAACAAATCTCTCTCCACTTTAGAATAGGATCATAGCATTCATCTAGGAGGTTAGCTTATCAACTGAGCACTGGGTTCCAAATTAATTGATAAGAATACAAGCAGGGTACAATGCCAACGACCATGTGTAGATGGACATCTGGTATCCCAGATTGGATTAAGCAAAGAGCAAGCTAAGTATGTGCTGAGGGCACCATAAAAAGCCCAAAACAGCATATGAATAGTTATTAGCGGGAAAAGCAGACTTTAATGAACTACATTGCACTTATTTTATAATTCAAATTTAAAAACATTTTTGGAAATACATATGAGACGTTCGAGGAAAAGGCATCATAACTTTTTCAGTGGTTGAGACCTCTAAAGGCAATCAACCCTTCTTTATATCTCAGGACAGAACATATTGACATAGTATTCAATTAATCAACCAGAATGCCTAAACAACTTTTTATTTCTGACAAATACTAGAAACTTTTAATTCAGTTCATAAAATAGTTTTGGTCAATGATAGGGCCTGTTTCCTAAGTCTACACAATGGGTTGTGTAGACTGAAGTTTCAACAGAAGAAATTGTGGACTAATATTTCAATGGATGTTCACTGAATGAAAGAATGAGCTAGAAGCAATACACCTGGATTCAAATCCACTTTTTTTTTTGTCATTTCTGATCTGTGACCTTGAATTATTTACCTTCCCCTTAGGTTTCTACATGTAAAAATTGAAATGATATGATATGCTTCAGGAGTTATGGTTATTAAATGAGATAATGTGAGATTATATTATTAAGGTAGTTGAATCTCTTATTTGGGTGTTGGGAGTACAGAGACTTATTTGCAGGGGTTTACTAAAATCCTTCACAACCTCCCTATATTCATTTATTCATTCATTCATTCATCAAATGCACATAGAGTACCTACTATATAACAGGCACTATATTGGGTACACAGAAGCCTTAGGAAATAAAATATTTTTGTGTACATTTTGACTTAGTCTAAAAACCATATAGTATTTGCTGTAGTGTACAACAATTCATTAAACTTTCAACCTAACCATCCCTCCCTAATGTTCTCTCCATCTTTGAGAATAGGAGAGGGGTGAGAATGTCTGTTTTACAAATTATCTAGTAATTTTCAAAATGAAAGTTCAATATCTCATTTTTAGGGTAATGAAATAGGTGCAAATGTCAAAACTACCCAACCAAAATGTTACCTCCACTTTTTTAAAAGATATACTTATTTATTTTTATTATACATATAGGTTCATGGAATACAAGTGCAATTTTGCTACATTGATACATTACATCCTGGTGAATTCAGGGCCTTCAGTGTATACACTACTGAAGCAATGCATGTTGTACCCACCAAGCAACCTCCCATAATCCACCCTTCCCACCCACCCCCACTCCTTGGAGTCTCCATTGTCCATCATTACACACTCTGCTTTCACACGTATATATTATTCAGCTCCCACTTGAAATGAGAGCATGTGGTATTTGTCTTTCTGTGTCTGAGTTGTTTCACTTAAGATAATGGGCTCCAGTTCCAGCCATGTTGCTGAAAAAGACATGATTTCATTATTTTTTATGGCTGAATAGTATTCCATTGTGTATATATACCACATTTTCTTTATTTAATCTTCTGTTGATGGACATATAAGTTGATTCCGTATCTTTGTTATCATGAATAGTGTTGTGATAAACATATGTGTGCAGGTATTTTTCTATGTATTGATTTCTTTTTCTTTAGTAGATACCCAGTAGTAAGATGGCTGGGTTATATGGTAGTTCTATTTTCAGTTCTTTGAGAAATCTCCACACTGTTTTCCATAGAGGTTGCATTAATTTACATTCCCATCAGTGTTGTATAAGAGTTCCCTCATTTCCACATCCTTGCCAACATCTGTTATTTTTTGTCTTTTTAATAATAGCCATTCTGATTGGTGTAAGATGACATCTCATTGTATCCCATTGTGGTTTTAATTTGCATTTCTCTGATGATTAGTGATGTTGAATATTTTTTCATATGCTTGTTGCCCATGTTTGTCTTCTTTTGAAAACTGTCTATTCATGTCCTTAGCCTGCTTTTTAATGGGGTTATTTGTGGGCTTTTTTTACTGAGTTGTTTGAGTTCCTTGTAAATTCTGGATACTTGTCCCCTGTTGGATATATAATTTACAAATATTTTCTCTCATTCTGCAAATTGTCTGTTCACTATTTCTTTTGCTCTCTCTGCAGAAGCTTATGATTTAATTAAGTCCTCTATTTTTGTTTTTGTTTTTGTAGCCTGTGCTTTTGAGGTCTTAGTCATGAATTCTGTGCCTAGACCAATGTCCAGAAAAGTTTTGTTAAGATTTTCTTTTAGATTTTTTTTTTTTTTTTTTTTTTTTGTAGAAACAGGTTCTTGCTCTGTTGCCCATGGAGTGGCATGATCATTGCTCACTGTAACCTTGAACTCTTGGGCTCAGCCTCTTGAGTAGTTAGGACTATAGCCACATGCCACCATGCCCAACTAACTTTTTTATTTTTTATTTTTTGTAGAGAAACAAGGCCTCACTATGTTGCCCTGCCCTCAAGCAATCTTCCCATCTCAGCCTCCCAAAGTGCTAGAATTACAGGCATGAGCCACTGCACCCAGCCCTCTTCTAGTATTTTTATAGTTTCAGGTTTTACATTCAAGTCTTTAATCCATCTTGAGTTGATTTTTTATGGTGGAGATTATGTGTTGTTTCATTCTTCTGCATAGAGCAATCCAATTTTCTCAGCACCACTTACTAAATAAGGTGTCCTTTCCCCAGTGTATGTTCTTGTTAACTTTGTCAAAGATCAGTTGGCTGTAAGTATGTGGGTTTATCTCTGGGTTCTCTATGCTATTGCATTGATCTATGTGTCTATTTTTATACCGGTACAATGCTGTTTTGGTTATTCTACCCCTGTAGTATAATTTGAAGTCAGGCAAGGTGATGATCCAGCTTTGTTCTTTTTGCTCAAGATTGCTTTGGCCATTCAAGCTCTTTTTTGGTTCCATGTAGGGTGAAAAATAACATCAAGTTTGTTTTTGTACTTAACTGGAAAGACAACATTTAAAATGAGTTAGTAGTGGAAACATTAATTCACCTTTGGAGCAGATTCTTTTGCTTTAGGAAAATCACCCAAAATACTTTTATGAGTATAATAACCACTTATTGTTCTTGGAGAAAACTTTCAATCACTAGTAACTAGAAAGCTACTGCTTCAGACAGAGGTGTTAAATTAGCCATTGGCCAATGTAAATAAATACGCCCTTCCAAAGATAAATTTTTTTTTTTGTCCAAAATATGAACTAGGTTTGCCCCTGAAAATTGTTCCTCCCTGCCCCCTGGAAATATGTATGCCTTTTATGCAAGAATTTTCTCATAGCCTGGTTTAGAACAGTTCATACCAAGAGCCAGGTCTGGCCTTCTCTTAACATTGTGCTGAAATAAAGAACTGGAACAGTCTGGACTGTTGGCAACATATCCATGTTTTTGTTTTTGTTTTTTTTAACTGAATAACCCAGACTTTGAAGTGTATCTTTTAAACTGTAACCATTGCCTTGTCTGTGCCTCTGAGGCTAAATAGTACCTGGGGGTGAGAGGGAAAGATTTGGATGTTTCTACCGTCAATCATCCTGGGGTGGGTGATGAGGCAGGCCTGGGAATGGACGGGGAGAGGAAGGGCTTCCACTTTCCCAGCTGTAGCCAAAACAAGGGTAAGTGTGAGAACTCCACGACGTGAAGATGCCTGGGGAGACCTACCGCCTGGAACAGTCTTAAACATGCAGTAGGTGCTCAATTAATAGCTATTGAAAAAGTAATTATCAATTTAATTATATTTAGATTTGATGGGAGATCCTAAGAATAGCCAAGACACTTGTAATAGCATCCAGATCAGGAAGGCTAGTGGATTGATTAGTGTCCTTCTGGATAGATCGTCAAATATGGTGTCCCTTGGGGATTTATAGAAATTACTTATGAAGCAAATCTAGTAAAAGAACAGATTTCTCACAGTTCTTCTGTTCAGGGAAAAGTGTGTGCCTTTTAAAGGTTAAGAGAAGTTGGATTCCATCCCTCAAATTCAATTTTTCTTCTCTACAAAACCATGAGCTTCGTGCATCATCACTGTTTCTAGCGCAGTGCTGAAACACAATAGGTGCTCAGAAATTGTTTGCTGAGTTACACATGCCAGACTAGGCTCTGTGTGACTTCCTATTGCTGTAAAAGTAATACTGATACAACACAGATGATCCTCAAAAACATTACAGGTTATCGATGTTAGAGCTCCAGACCTCACAATTTATTTCTTGATGTCCTATAAATCCCTATTCCATGCTGCTGTTGCTCTTTTCTGCTTCACTCTAGATGTGCGGACAGAGTATTTCTTTAATTCCCTACAGCACAGCTAAGACCAAGCTATGACACTACACATTTAACTGGAGCTTTAAGGGTAACTCAAACATAGTTACAGAAAGTAGCTTGTAACTAACCTGAAAAAGTCTTTCACAATATTATCGTCAATTTGATGGATTGACCAAAATAAGTAGTCTTATTTAAAACTAGTTATAAGAAAGATACTGAAGTAGAATCGGTAAGATGCCTTGATCATCTTTATGGTAAGGCAGTTGCTATAACTTTCAAATTGGAAATTATGTTTCAAGCACAGATACCTGCAAAAAGCTGCACAATCATCACATAGTACCAGAGAATCAGGAAACCAGAAGGGGCACTGAAGGCCATGTAGCTCCCTCACTTTATGCGTGAGGAAATGGAAGCCCAGAGTGATAGTCATTTGCCCAGCGGCACACAACTCACCAACGGCAGATGACGGAGCCCGGTCAAGATGGCACTGCTTCTGATTTAGTGCTCTTCTTAGTACTACGAATACTTGATCGTATTTATTTGTATCTTATGTTCAAGAAATACTCTGAAGCAATAGTTGGCGTAGAGATTTTTTCTTAAACCATTATACTTTGCTTAATTTGAGGAACATTGCAGAGCCTTGAAAGTACTAGAATAATGGTTCTCAAATCTGAGCTCCAGACCAGTGGAGCTTAGGCATTGGTATTTAAAAAAAAAAAAAAATCCCCAAATGATTATAATTGCAGCCAGGATGGAGAATCACTGCCCTTAATTTTTAAAATTAATTTTAATTTTATTCAGTGTTCTTATCCATTTTCCAACCATTTTGTCCACATTCCCCAAGTTCTCCACTATACCCCATTCTATGATTAACTAGAATTCATAAAGAACTCACAGTTACTCATTTAGGTTTCATTAATGACCAGTGGGAACTTTCTAAATTAGTGAAGTTCAATGGTAGAAACATTTAATTTACCTTAAACACAAAACATATAATTTGCCGGGGGCAAAACAGAATTGCATTAATTTAGACAATTGGTTTCCATAGAATCACATGATCAGCAAGCAGCATATAATTCATACCCCAGTCACCTGAGAAATCTTCACCTATAGATTTGTGTTCTTATGGTCAAAATCTTCAAGAAGAAGTGTTTCATACTTTCTTTCGTTATTCTTAGCTACATTGTTAAGAATGTTCTTTTATTTAACCAACTTAAGCTGCTGTCTTCAGTGGAAATGGAGAAAAATAAATAGATTGCTTATTTGCTTATCTTTTGTTTAGTTGTGAAGACTCACAAATTCACAACTTAGCCTTCTTTTCATGAGGCTATTAATAAATAATTTAGCCTGTCATTGTGCCTATATTTTACAACCATTTACTGTATGCTTTTCATTCCTCTTCTCTGAACACATTAGACCCCTGTATGATAGAATAGTTATTTGCCTTTGTTTTAACATGCCATCTAAAGATGAAAAATGCAATGTTCATGATTGAGGTTATCATGTTTAAGTATCATTACACTCATATGCAAGCACTTTCATTTTTTCCCTTTCTTTATAATTTTAAGACATAAAATGCAGTCATGGGTCATAAATGATAATTACTTTGCCTTATGTCTGAAAGCAGAATGCAAACATAAAGCTTTCTTGCTTTGATAATTTCTGTAATTTTACACATGGCATTAATAAGGCCCCGAGTATAATTCAAATGTACAGATTGCATCCACAATGTCATAAACACAAGCTTTTCTCGGAGCAAATCATAACTGAAGCACCATCTCAGATAAAAGAATTAGTCATTAACTCTTCAGGCAGCCTTTATATTTTCTTTATGTAGTATTTTCTATATTCGTCGTAATATTGTGCCATTTTCACCAGCTAGTTAAGATTTCATTGTATAAACAGTAGCTGAATATATTCATGTCAAAGATAATCATTTCTTTAAAAGGTTTCTTTGTCAGGTATTCATTAAAGTAGATTTCACATCAAAATGATAGTCACTAATATAGGGCAAACATCTTACCCATTTGGCAGGCTTTTAAAAAATTTTTAAATTTTATTAGTACTGTATCAAATCCTCCACCTATATACTATGTCTCCTTATCAGTATACAGATCTATTTTATGAATGCTCACAATGGGTGGGCATACAAATGGAATAATCTATGGTCATACAAAATAGGAGACCCTAGGAGAGATGATGTTCATGGATGCCTCTAAAATTAATTATTGGAAGTAACTACTGGCACCAATGCTATACTTTGCAAACAGTGCTTCCACTTTTTTAATATTGGTCTTCAGAAATTCATTTTGTGAAAAATTCCCTAAAATAAAAGCATCTCCCCAGCTGATGTTTACCACTCTGCGCTGCCTGAAGCACTGGCATTTTGCTTCAAGACAGGAGGTAACAGGAATAAATACAGCGCCAGTTACATTTCCTCCAGATCAGAGATGTGAATGTTGTGAGCATTGTAATGGGTAGCGTGGGTGACACAGAATTTCACAAAAGGGCCTACACAAAGAGCAGCCCTTCTGAAAGCAAAGCAGACACCATTTTGTCTCATTTTCAAGCAGTTCACAACCTTCTCCAATTTTTCAGAGAAAGCTTTTCAGACACAAAGTTTTTTTTACCTAAACCTAATGGGATATGCATTTTTAGGAGGGCAATTTGATTTCCAGACAGTGGGGAGGAAAAGAGTAAGAAGCAAGAATTGAGGCGATAAGGTCATAGCTGCAAATACCTGAGTTCTCTGAAAGGAGTAAATTAAAGTGAGAATGGCAGCCTTTACTTATAGTCATATAGACACTGAGCCATTAAATTCATGCCAGTAAAGAACTAAATGCCCAGCCTTAGATTATTTCCTAGGAGACCGCCGTAACCGCCCTGCGGGCTCGGTGGCAGGGGCTCAGGGAAGGGGCGAGTCAGGCCCCAGCCGAGGCTTTCGGACGGACGTGCGAGCACAGCCGCCGCCGCGCAGAGCCCGCCCCGGAGTGACCTCCCGGGACTCTGATTGGCCTGACTGTGGATGTGTCAATCACAATTACGTACGCCGCTCTGTGGTTGGTTGGCTGGTTATAAGTGATCTTTGGCTTGTTGTTTTGTTTTGCTTTGGGCAAGCTAGAGCGTATGTCTAAAGTGACTGTTGTCACCTGACATTTCCCCAAATTTAGTCTCACTGACTGAAACATTTTGGGGTATATCTTTTAGAATTCCTTTCAGCCCCTGTGGCACATTATTTTCTATACCCTGAGTACTATCAATTTTCATCCTTTGAGGGGAGATTTTATTCTATTCTATCTTACTTTATATTTTAGGTGTGTATTTTTTTATTGTGGTAAAATACACATAACAAAATTGATCATTTTAACGTGTACACAGTTCAGGGGCATTTAGTACGTTCGCAGTACATTCACAGTGTTTTGCAATCATCACCACGATTGGGTTCTAGAATTTTCATCACCTCAAAAGAAAACCTTGTACTCTTGAAGGAGTTACTTTACAATGCCTCCCCTCCAAGCTTCCGATAACCTCTACCTTGCTTTCTACCTCTATGGATTTGCCTATTCTTGTGATATTTCACATAAATGGAATCACACAATATGTGTCCTTTTGTGTCTGGTTTCTCTCACCTAGTGTAATGTTTTCAAGATCATCCATGTTGCATGTATATATTTTTTTAAGCAACAGGAGGTCATATGGCGCCTAGTCTGGTCAATAAGCTGGATATGTACTGTTTGAAAAAAGTTTAAGTGATATAATAAAGTAATAAAACTGATTATCCTATGTGACTCATACTTTGTTCTTATGTCCTTAAATATATAGGGTCTATTTACACTAAAAAAATACAACAAATAAACACCACAATATATTATTACCTATATTCAGTGTATGCACATTATTACTGCCAAATAGACTTTTACAAGGTCTTCTTTGGGGAGGAGGAGGGGTTTGGCCAAAGGATGTTACACAGAAGATGTTATACTAAAACTATGACACCCTCCTAATGAAAGTTGTGAGGTATGTGTAAATCAGATTTCGGGTGACTGTAAGGCAAACCATTTAAATTAGGCTTTTGTGGTCTCTCTTTGTAATTGTCCACTTTCCAGTTCTCCCCTGAGGGTGAAATACCTAGTTAATAAAGTAAATTCATTCTAAAATATTTGTGAATTAATGAACTTAGAAACTAATGGAGACATCCTTGCTTAATTCTTATAAAAATAATTGACTTTTGATCAAGAAATGAAGAGAAATGCTAAGAGAAGGATTTTTCCTTGTTTCCTCAAATCATACCACATGGATCAGTGTGGTTCTCAAACTCCTGTGTGCCTAAGAATCACTGTGATGTGTGTAAAAATAGTTTCCTAGACCCCAGAGATTCTGATTGGATCTGAGCGGAAATAGGAATCTGTACTTTTAGTAAGTATCCTAGGTCAGTGGTTCTCAATATTAGTGTGCATCAGAATCACCCTGCGGTATTGTTAAAACAGATTGCTGGACCCCATTCTCAGAGTTTCTGATTCTGTAGGTCTGGAGTAGGTCTGCAAATTTACTTAAGATTCCTGGTGATGGTGATGATGCTGGTTGGGAACCATATTTTGAGAATAACTGTCTTAAGTGATTCTAAAATAATTGTGCCTTGGCCATATTTGGAGACATACTAATAAACTGATCACACATCTGCAGCTCAGGCTAAGTCTATGCAGCAGCTTTCAATAAAAAGCATGGATTTTTAAATGATGGAATAATATAAACCTCTGTCTCTAGCTGTGGAAGCATCAATAGTTTTCACAAACAATTTTAATAGGGTAGTATTTTAACCTAAAAAATCAGTGAAAAACCTAAAACCAATGCACTAAAAACAATACTTTCTTTTGACTTTCAAGTATATATATCAAAGTTTGTAAATTATTACTGTAGGTTTAATTTAAAGTAATATGTCAAAAAAACACAACTGAAGCACTAAGAAAATCATCGTTTAGTGGCTTGGAGTTTCAATTAGAAAACTGATTCAGGGGTGCAGCCTGCTGGATGCTTCTGATATTGCAAAGGAAAAAATTGTCAAGGAAGTTTTATCATTTAATACCTTTTATTGTAAAAATTTCTTTCCATATTTCTTTATAAGCATGATATAAAGAAAACATCGTGAACTTTGGAGGGTTCAAGATCTTCCTTTGCCTTGTGACATTTCTTGCTGTGTGATCTTGGGCAAGTTACTCAACCTTCAGGTTTCTGCTCTGTATAGTAGGGTATCACAATAATTACCACTCAGCAGAACTGTTGTGAGAATTAAGGTAGTTAAGTTTCCAGCATAATGCTGGATTCATTGCAGAACCTATGTCCTTTACACACACACACACACACACACACACACACACACACACACACACAGAGTGAGTGTGTATATGTATATGTATATATACCAACAAACAAATAGAAAAGAAAATTACTTTCTGACCTTCTTTCTACACAAATTGCCCCAACTTAATTCTGCTTCAAAGCAACAACATTTACTAGGCCATGCAGGGACTCTATGTTAGTGCTTTTCTACTTTTTGATTTCTGATAGCTGTATGCTTTAGTGAATTAGAAAGACTAGGCACTGGAAGAGTTATATAATTTTTGCAAGCATTAAAACTTAGTGATGAAGTGAAGCATCCTAGCTGAATAATTCCCTGTAAGTAAAATTTTTAATTTTACAGTCAATTAATTCTTTGTCGTGCTGGGAAAGGACTCTTGTAAACTCGTTCTTACCTAAGATAAGCAACAGGAAGTAAGATTATATTAATGTCAAGGCTCAAACTGTGATGTCTCTGCACTCCAGCTGTGTTTAGGGGCTCATATCTTAAGGGACTCACCCTTATGATTTGGGTAGTGTCCATTGTGGTCTCATGCATGGTTGGGAGCAGGTTCACTCATGCTTTCCTGCTATGGCCTCCTGGTCAGGCAATCCAGAGATGTGACACAGTGATATACAGGATGGTCCAGGAGTCTGAATTAAAACGAGGACGCCAGGATGAAAGGCATCCAAGGGTGACGCAATGTAGAAAAAATCATGCATTGAGAGATCCAGTAGGAATTGGTTTTTCTGTTCCAGATTGCTGTGATTATTGGAATAGAGTCAAGCAGTACATCAATACTCAGTGGGAACTTTCATTGAATATCAGTTATAATTGCCAGGGAACACTGTGATTCAAGGTAAGGGTGCCCTTTGTGTTCAAGTTTTGCAAACTGCAGTGATTTATCAGGCCCTTCCTGCACTAATAGACCATTTTGAAGGTGAACTCTTCCTGCCTGCTTACCTGCTGCCCAGCATTAATAGAGTCAGATTAAGTTAGTCCAGGGTCCAGCACATTGTACAAAGAAGGCATTCAATAAATAAGTGTTGAACAGAATCCTTGTGTTTTCATGAGATTCCTTGTGATTCATGAGAATCCTTGTGATTTCAAAGATTGGGGTTTAATTAGAAGGCAAATTTACTTGGCCCTGTATTCATGACCAAGCAGTCATTGCAACCGTTATGTGCCCATCTGCTGTAGCTTTACTCCAGATAACTCAGGAGTCGGAGTTTTGGTAAGTTTAAGCCCTGAATGTGCCTAGAAAAGACTAGCTGCATTTTCAGAATATATCTCTGGGTCTCCACCATTCACTTATGGCAGCTTATACAAAATCACACTCTATTGACATTCTTAAAATAGAGCTATGCTAGGGCTTGGGCAAGGTTCAGGTGAAGAGAAAAATAATCGGGATTCAATGTATTAGAAAATTATTTGGGGATTAGATAGGTTCTATTATGAATGGCTAAATGTTAGAGAATGATATTAGTAAGATCAAATATTTAGATCTTACTAAGTGTTCTTAAAGTAATGTGGACTGACTTACATAGGTCACATGATAATTCCCTCCTCCTCCTAATCAATAACTACAAATTGCTTCACTTTTTATTGCTCTGCAAAATCTATAGGTGACAGATGACAGTGCCTTTTCTTCCAGGGTCACAATAACACAGAATTATTGACTTTTATTTTGTTTCCCAAGTCAGGAATCTGTGACAGTTACACCTTGACTCAGGCATCCCAGGAACACATTTGGAAAAATGTTACACTTGAAAAATTAGGAATGAGTGAAAGAAATAGTTTGATTAAAAAAAAAGTACGTTTTCAATTTGTTAAAAAAAAGAGTTGGAGAAACTTTCACCATATTCTCCTATTTACTACAAATTTTAAATCACATGCATTTACTACCTACTTTAAAATAAATCATTGTTAATGAAGAAATGTGATTACTATTTATAGAGTATTTGCTTTTAAGAGAAAGTACTCAGAGTCATGCAATCATAGTAATAGAAACTCTAGAGTGAGAATTAAGTGTTATGGCATATTCTTCCTATGCCATCTAGTGGGAGACTCAAACGGTCTTCTCTGAGTTTTGTGCAGATTATTTGCCATCAAATTTTCCAACTTTTCATTTGTACCAACTACATTAAACTTAATAAATAGTACATGTCAAATTATAGATCAAAAACAACACTAAAGCAGAGAAAACAAAGTACAAACTATGTTTATGTTACAAATAACTTTATGGCAGGATACACTCAAGTTTCCAGCTCACATCATTAATGACATTAATGAGACAGTCCATGGATAAAATCTGGGCCATTGCCAATATTGGTAAATCATTATATCATGTTATGATGATACATCCTAAGCTATGCAGCCAAGAACGTCCTAAGGACAGAATTCCTGGATTTAAATAGAATATAATGCTGTTCACATGCTGTCTCCTTCTTTCCCTGTCTCTGCATAATGAAATTTTACTCATCCTTCAAGAGTCCTATGATATCATATCCTCTGTGAAACTTTTTTTTTGGGGGGGGGGAATCTTCCAGTGAGAACTGGAAAACCTGCTAGACAAATTCTAAAAGTGCTGTACCACTGCCTCTGTGAAACTTGCTTTTTGTTACAATCTGACTGCATACGACTCACAGAAACAAACACAGACACACACGCCCTGGCAGGACTAATTGGTTCCTCCTTGTTTGCAGAGTACTTTGTTCTCACACTTCAGTTACCACATCCACTGGTATTATGATTTTCATTGATAGAGCTGCCTGAGGACAAGGGGTGAATGTTCATCATTGGATAAGACACCACCTTGAATGAATGAATGAATGAGTAAACAAAAGTCTTTATAGAGTCATCACTGCTGCTTATTTCTCTTTCTCCATCAGTGGTAGGAGCCACTCACATCCAACTCCCAGTGACGGCGCTGGGGACACATGGAGAATTATAGAGTGTGTGGGAAAGGAAAAGGCAAGGCGTGAGTGGGAGAGAAGGGGGTGGCAGATCAGCAGGAATAGCTTTCCAAGGGGGCTATCATGAGTCTCCCCTTTTGTACTTCTCCCTCCAGCCTTAGTCCTCCTCTCCCCTTCCACTGAAGAGTTAGAAAATGGAAGAAACAAACTATCTTACAATTGGGGAGTTGGTCTAGTCCCATCTGTGCATCCTCATGGACAGCAGTGATGGTCACAGAGGACTCAACTGCTAATAATGACAGTTCAGGTGGCAGCAAAGGAAAAAAACCATAGGACTGCCTCTAAACCATAATGCATATTTCCATGTGAAGCCTGCCGCTTGGGTGCAGCTCCAGGTATCTAACCTTGCTGGGGGTTCTCTTTTACCAGCTTAAAGTAGACATGAGGGATTTTTCCATGACTGCATTCCAAGAGAAACAGTCACCCCTCCTGGGACCCATGGGGAGAAGCATCATCTGATTACTCCAGCCTCAAAGAGCTGCTTCATCTCCAAACTCGTGCCGCAGCGGGCTAATCCTGTTAGAAGACACACTGATTCATTGTTCCATTTGCATAGTGTCTCCTAATTGGACTGCAAGCTCCCTGAGGGTAAGGACCAAACCTCATGCTTCCCTCCAGAGTTCCTAGGACAATAGAGTGAGGGTCTTAAAGCAAGACCCTGATATATATCTGACTCTGTTTAATTGAAAAATAAGTGCTCAGTTTATTTTTTGTATTATTTCTTTTTTTCTTTCACATCCACTCTCGCATCTCCCATGCACGTCACCTCTTCTTTCCTCTTCCCCGTCCCTCTTTCACAGGGCATTCTCTTCCAAAAGGCCCTAATTACCCAGCTTTACAAGAAGCACCATGGTAAGTGAAGTCCAGTGCAGAACAAGGTAAACAGAAAGGACTCTGCCCTGCAGAGACTGTGACACCGAGTGGACTCACATTCAGAGGACACTGAGAGGAAAGGAGGCTATAAACACAAAACCCATCAGAGCTATTAGAGTCATAAAGTGTGTTGCAACCATACTCCAAACAAGGCCAGCCCAGAACTAACAGAAACTTTATGATTAGCACCATCTCCTTCACTTCCTAATTGTAGGCATGAAAGACACCATTTTTTTTTTTTTATCTATCCTCTGGCCTAGTAAGAATCAGAAAAGCAACTTAAACACTTTTGAGATTAAAATGGCTATTTTTCATGTTTGTGAATTTTATTTCATCAAGTTGTCAGTGGTCGGGGCTGAGAGAATATAGACCCAGTTTATCCTTGAGCATCAACATGTGAAGTGCATGTGCGGTCTGCAGGGTAGGAATGAGACCACAGGTGATGAATAAGGTGGGCTAAGGACCAGAACTAGGAGGTCGTTCGGGGGAAATTGCAGACTGGGAGACCTGCAAGCAAGGGAGGATTGTGAGTGCTCTGGTCCCTGTCTCAGAAAATGGCATCTTTGCATTTTCAGTGACTTTAAGCCAGGAACCTTGTGACCCTTGTTTTCTCTCACTTATCGTATTCAACATCGAATCCACCTGCACATCTTGCTAATTTGGGGGCAAATGATTCCAAAATATATCTCGTATCATCACTTCCCACCACTCCGGTCCACCCAGGTGATCTAAGCCCCTGTGAGTCCCATTAGAACTACTGCACTAGCCTCCTAGCTCGTCCCCTGATCCCAGCTGGGCTGCCACTGCCCCACCTCCAAGCTGCTCTCCACACAGCCGCCAAAATTTTGGCAAAGCACAAGTCATGTGCCATTTAAGGTAACAGCAGTTACTGTAACAAGGAAACTCCCAAATTTGCATAATATAAATTTTATGTTATTAATATATTTTTTCTGTCTCCCTGAATAGTCCCATGTGGGGGTTCCTTTTCAGTGCCAGCTGGGACAGGGAAAACCCCAGTTATCTTCAATACATGGACTCAACATCCAGTTGGTAAAGGGAGAGAGAGGATGAAGCACGCGCATCTGCTCCTTTGATATCTCTGCCCCGAAGTGACCCACGAATTACTCCTGTTCGCATTCTAATGGCCAGAATTCATCACTGGCTTCTCTAGATGCAATGAGGTGCCTGGCCGGGCAGCTGCTTCCCCGTAACAGCTCCGCAACTCCACAAGTCTTTGCAGTAGACATCCGCTGTAACTGATTGACCAGGCTTCATGAAGCTGTAGTGGATAATACCAGTGCTGGACCACCAAACACACACCACTAGCTTTTTTGGATGAATATTCGGTTTTGGACTGTGTTTGGGCACTTCATCTTTATCCAGCTATTGTGCTGAATGCTTGTGATTGTCAAAAGAATCCATTTTTAATCACACGTAACAATATGGTATAGAAATGGTTTGCCTTTATGTCATGACAGCAAAGAAAGGCAAGCTTTGAGATGATTTCTCTTCTGATGCTCATTTAATTCTTGCAGAACCCATCTATCTAGCTTCTTTACCTTGTCCATTTGTTTCAAATGATCCAATAGTGTTGGAATAGTAACATCAAACCTTGCTGCTAATTCACATGTAGGTTGAGATGGATTCACTTCCACTACAACTTTCGGTTCATCATTATCCATGTTGGTGTCAGGTTGCCCACGTGGCTCATTTTCAAGTGATTTTGTGGTGATTTTCAAAATCACCAGAATGGAAGTTCTCAAACCATAGACATACTGTACGTTCATTAGTCACATCCTTCCTAAACACTTTGTGGATATCTTGAGCTGTCTGCACTGCATTGGTTCCATGATGGAGCTCATATTTGAAAATAACACAAATTTTTGACATATCCATAGTTTCACAAAAATTGCTCTAAAAAAAACTTTGAAAGATAATCACAGCCAAACCATGCATTTGCAAGACTGAGGATGTACCTTCACAATAAAAATAAAACAAGAAATGTCAAAGTGAAATGTCAGAGATATCACAACTGTCAGTTAGTACTTGAAGAAATCGGACATTTCATACTTAATAACCTAATAGCAGGCAGCCCAGGGTAAGTTCGGTCCCTCCATGTTAGTTCCACATGCACATGTGCTCTTTCTCTCTTGTACATAAACACTCCCCACGATCTCTACGCTTTAAACTCAATGCTGACCTAGTTTGAGTGTGATTAAAATTCCATGTAGGTAGGGTGAATCCAGGTTTTGTATGAGCTAAAGCTTATATTATTTGGCTGATTCCTTTAAAGAAAAAGAATATAAAATTATGAATAAAGTTAGGTACCAAAAAGAATATTAAGGATAAGAAAAGGATTCCCCAAAAGTTACCAGAGCCTTGGAAGTCCAGATCCCTTTCTTCTGACATCTCTCTAGGCAATTTACCAGAAATGCTTACAAAGAAATGCAATCTGACTTCCCTCCCTACTTAGAACATTCTACAACCCCCAGCAACTCCCACTGCTCACAGAGGCCCAAGCAAGTAAGGGGCCCAGAAGCTTAAGCTTCAATTACTTCACAGTAAATTTGCCCTTCTTTTTAGGTATTTCTCAGCTATATTCAACTCTTCTCCTTAGCCCCAAGGTGGGGAAACTCCTTTCTGCAAATTCACCATGCAGCATTTCCTTGAAGGTGAAGGGGACTAAACACCGACCACCAGGAAGAAAGCCAGTGGAGGGCAGTGACTCTGGCAGACATGGCCTCAGGGCAGCTAGCAGAGTGTTGAGTCCCTGAGCTCTTTCAAAATATGTTGCTGCATTCCTGTCCGTACAAATACTGCCTCAGCACCAGCTGTACCTTAGGAAGGAATTTGCTTTCTGTGGTTTCTTCCATTAGTGCCTGTGCCCCCAGATGCACTCTCAGCTCGGCCCTGCTCTGTGCCCTGGGAGGCTGACCCATATCGCAGCTGCCTCCCTTCATGCACAGCTCACAGTTGGGTTTAGCCATTGAGAGGTCCCAGCAGGAGGGTGAGGTTGGGCTATTTCTTCCCCTGGCTCTCTTACATTGGCTGCAACCTCTCCTTCCAGATAGTCACCTCCATAAAACCACCCTCTGCAGGGTCTAGAAATCCAGCCCCTTAATAATTATCCCAGTCACAAGCCTGGGCGACTATACCATCCCTTTTCTGTTTCCTTAAACCACTGTGTACACCTTTGTAAGCACTTCCTTTGTGAAATTCTCCTTAAATGATCTCGTTTGAATATTTGTCTAGTTTCTGCTTAGACCCTTATTGATATCCTGTTATATTTAAGAAAGAAGAAAAAAAGGCCTTTGGAAACTTTTGCTTGGGGACCCAGGGTCAGTAAGTGAGAGAAGTAAAAAGCCGTAGATGACGCTGAATGCACCAGCCAATTTATTGTGACAAAAGGATGATCATAACAAGCGTGTCTGGATTCTTTCCCTCCCGGCAGGTGGGAGTGCCAGGAAAGCAGCCCCCAAATGAAAGATCAGAATGCAGCAGCGTGGATGTGAGGACCTGAGTCCACTGTTCACAAATCACAGGCTCCTCCAGTCAGAAGGGAGCTTATAAAATAAAAGAAATCCTTCCATTAGTTAGTTGGTTTATTGAATATTCTCTGCGTGAATACTTGCAAAGATGGGAGAACATTACAATAGCCTATTCTGTTATAGGGGCACGTCTAATTGTTAGCACACTACATGGAGCAAAATCTGCCTCCCCATAACTTTCGTTGGGTCTATTTCTTTCTTTTGAACAATGTAGAGCCAGGTGTGATCTTTCTTTTTTATGGCAAACCTACACATATCTGAGGACAGCCACCATCTCGCCCTAACTCTCTCTGTGGAGGCACCATTGTCACATGTCTCACTACCCCAGTGTCTTGAATGACCTGGTTCATCAACTCTCCCATGAAAGAGCGGTGCCCAGAAATGAACATAATACTCCAAGTGGACTCTTGCTTGAAATAACCATACAACACTCAACCAGGTTTGCCGCATCATTCCTCCCCCACTCCTCAAAAAAATATTGCTCTTACTTCTGGGACACATTTAAAATTAATCTTTTCTCTTCACACCCATAGCTGCTACCTCCTTTAACTATACTAAAATTATCTTCTCCTCTCACATCATTTCCTATTTCAAATGCCCCTTTTATAGCTACCCGTGGTTTTTTTCCATCAGATTCAAGTCTCTTGATTTCACTGTTACCACCTGACCTCAATCATTATTTTTACTGCTTCCTGATTTTCTTGTTCTCTGTTCTCCTGCACAACTTTGTGCCCTGTCACCTCGATTGAATATACTACTGATTTCACACTGAACTTTGTTTGAAATATTCAGCCTGCTTTCATCCTTTCCCAATTTAGACGTCCCTTTTATATAACCACTTCATGTTTAAAACTTACAGGAAATGTACGCATGCACGCGCGCACGCACACACAATCTAAATGATATTTTCTCCTTCAAATTTCATGAATATCCTCATTTTAGTGCTTTGATCACATTCCCAGAATTAAATACTGGTGTCAAGGATAAGCTGCTAGAACCAAAATCATATCGTACAATACTTCATGAAAATGTGAAGCCCTTTATAATTATGTAAAACATATAGAACTTGAAGTAGCATGGAAATAACACTTGAAATAATATGGGTTGATAATCATTTCACTGCAAGATGCATCATATCAATCATTCAAATTGCATATAAAACTCCCATAGAATATTTGTCACACAGGACTCATCTAAACCCAGCTTTATGTCTCCTTATGAGGGAAGCCTACAGTTCAGGTCCTTGAGCTTTGATGAAAATCCATTCCACACCCTTGTTTTGAAGGATGGGATTGAGCCAAATACTCAGTACTGAGCATTTGTTATCTGTACCTGTGCATACCTTTGGACACAAGCCAAGTTTAAAAAAATATCTAAATGGAGATACAAAGACTGATATACAACATCGCAATGTTTGTCTACTAGAGTGTCTTGGGTTGTATTTATACAACATTTATGTTGAGGGAGTTCAAAGTCCTCCATAGATATTATCTTTACAATCCTTGTAACAGTCTCATTAAGCATGTGGAAACCAGAGGGATTATACTGTCTCCTTTTTGAAGAAACTTCCTTTAAGTGGAGGCAGCAGGGCCTTACCCTTGGGGTCATTCGTCTTTACAGGTTGCTGGCCTGCCTTAGGCCAAGGTCACACACTGAGTTGCTGGTGTGCCAAGAAAAGAATCCTAGTTTAATGATCTACCCAGGAGATCTGGCTGACTTCCATCTGTACAAAGTCAGCCCTAAGTAAGACACTGCAGAGTAAGGATGTTGACTAAGGCTCTGTCTACGTAAACTCACTGAGTTTTCTACTGAAACATTTCTGAGGAAGAATCAAACATAGAAGTAATAAATGAATGTTAGTCACATAGTAATGTCACCTCAGGTCCCATCCTTCCTTGATATCATAATAGAACACTAGGTTGGCCAGCCAACCTTGAAGAAATTTGTTCCCTTGTCCCAGCCTGTCTCTCAGTTCCTGCCCCAGACCCTGGCCCCATACTGGATGTTCCTAATAGGCAACTAGTTAGCCTGCTGCTGCCCTTCTCCTGGAATTAAAAAAAAAAAAGTCAATAAATTTGCATTAAGAATCCTCTTTAATTCTACAAAAAAACGGGGTTTGGAAATAATCATGCTACTCTGTGAGCACTGAAAAACAGTCTTCCCCACCTACCCTAATACCACCGTGGGAAGGGTGAGCAACCTCTCTGGCACCTTTTGCCAAGGGTTTCTCTGTCTTTCCCAAGACCACAGGTACCTGTGGAGGAGCCCTTTTCTCATCTGACTTCCTTACTGACATGTCTTCCATTTCTAATAATGTTGTAGTCCCTTGGGACTGGGTATTTTTCCTCTCTTCCTTCCTACCCTGTTTTCCCATGTATTTCTTAGAAATAGCTTGCCCTGCTTGACTCTTCTACCCCTTCTGGTCTAGACTTCTGCATATGCACCCCCATCTTGCCAACTTTGAACTTAGCCTCTCCTTGGATTACCAATGTCTGCCAAGGATGAGTCTGAATTTACTGCTCACTTGTTGGGACTAGCTCTCTGAAGGCTAACCTTCTTCATGCATACTGTGGCCACCAAACCCATTTGCCCTAAGTTCCTCTTAAGCTTCTTGCTAACCCACTTTCTCCTGACTTGCTTTCTCTTCCCCTTGCTCCCTTAATGCCCTGAGGCAAATGCCATAAAAGGGTATTCTACGACCTGCTGGTGACTAGAATTGGCATTGCCTTCCTTTCCATATAATTTCTTTTTTTCCCCAGACAGATTCACCCCCAAACTGTGCACAGTGGCTATACTGTGCACATGCCCTAACGTATTTCTTCCCTGACCAGAAAAACAAATAAAAGAACGATGGCAGGGCCAGAATTTCTGCCTTAGAATGAGGTTATATAATTCAGTACTCTCATTGCTGACATGTTGACCTGAGTCACTTAATGCTTGGATTTGGAACTGTTTTTTCCTCTGAACTCAAATATTAATCTTTTCTACTTAAGAATTGCTTCTCTACTAGCAGAAATATTTGCAAAACATATATCTGATAAGCAGCAGTCTCCAACCTTTTTGGCACCAGGAACTGGTTTCATGGAAGACAATTTTTCCACGGACTGGAGATGGGGGAGTGGGTGTCATGGCAGAGGTGTGGAGCTCAGGTGATGATGCACAGCCAACTTCCTAACAGGCCACAGACCAGTAATGGGATCCACTTTGGGGCTTGGGGACCACAGTGATAAAGGACTTCTATTAGGATATATAAAGAACTCTTATAGTTCAATAAGGCAAACAACCCAATTAAGAAATGGACAAAAGATTTTACAAGGAAAAATATTTAAATGAAAAATAATTGTACATAAGGAAATGCTCAGCATCCTTAGTCATCAGGGAAATGAAAATTAAAACCACAATAAGACACTACTACACATACATCAGAAAGACAAATAACAACCAGTCTTGTCAATGATGCAGAGTTTTTGGAACACTCATACATTGCCCCGGAAATGCAAAATGGTACAGGTACTTTGGAAAACAGTTTGGCAGTTTCATATAAGATTAAACATGCATCTAGTATATGAGCCAGCAATCTTACTCTAGACACCCACCCAAGAGAAAAGAAAAAATATACCCATACAAAGATTTGTACTTTAATGTTTATCCCAGCTTTATCTATAAAAGCCCCAAACTGGAAACAACTCAAATGTCCATTAAGGAGTGAATGAGAAATAGGTTGTGCTACATTCATACTGTAGGATAGCACACAACAATCAAAAGGAATGAATTATTGATATAGCCACCAACAAGGATAAATTTCAAAAGTATTATGTTAAGTGAAAGAAGCCAGACACAAAAGAGTATATACCATTTATATCAAATTCTACAAAAGGCAAAACTATAGTGACAGAAAACTAATCAATGGATTCTACGGACTGGTAGAAAAGATGGAATTGACTGTAAAGGGATAAGAGGGACTATTTCAAGTTAATATAAATGTTCTATATTGTGATGGTCGTGATAGTTTTTGACAGGTTATTTTAATGAAACGCATTAAATTTTATGCTTAAAATTGGTGAATGTTATTGTAGGTAAATTATGCTTCAATGAAGATTTTTTTAAAAAACAATCAAATGCATCAAATAAAAAGATTGATGAATAGTGTTTTAAAATTTAGGTTTAATTATTATTCAGGTATGGGGAGGCCACCAGATCAAGAGATGCTGGCCATTGGAAAGACAGTTGTTACTCACAGTTCCCCAGAGGAGACGGCACATGACAGCCTGCAGGGCTGCATGGAGAGCTCCAGCGTTGGTCGGGAGGCAGAGAGAGTGAGGAGAGAACATGGGGAAGAAACTTTACTGTGGTTTCCCTGGGATGTAACAGGCAAGGCAAGGTAAGCAGGTTTAGGATTAGTTTGAATTATTGCAGTGGGCTCTTGGGTGAAGAGAATGTCTCTAATTCCCTGGTGCCAGGCTGTGGGGAGATTAGGACAGGGGAATAGTGGCCCCGAGTATGACAGCCTGATAGAGAAGGTCACTGGGCTGTGGGCTCTGGATTGGCTACTTTGCATGTGAAAAGCATGCTTGCAAGCAAATCTTTTACCATCTTTTGGAGTTAGCAGCCCAGCCAAGGACAGTCCCTCCAGGATCAGCAAGGCAAGGCCCGAAATGTCAAAGTACCAGAAATACAGAAAATAAAAAGGCATGAATAATACAGACAGAGGAATGGATAGATTGATAGATATGTGATAAAACAAATATTGCCAAATGTTAATTGTGGAATTTAAGTGTTGGGTAAATGGGTTTCACTGCACAATTCTTAGAAGTTTTCTGTATTTCTGAAAATTTTTATAATGAAAGTTAAGAAAAAATTGCTGCATTAGATATCTGACCTCGTGCCTAGTCATGGCTTCTGCAAGCTCTGTTTCTCCACCTTTGTCTTACCTGCTTGGGTTCCTGGCCCCCTGCTTGCTGTGAACGTTACTGTTGCCTGAATCTCTTAGTTCTGACATTCAACTAATCCTCCCAATCACCCAAATTCCTTGATTCCACAAGATGCACCTGAACTAGCCAAGGCTTCTTATTGTATTAATACAAGGTTACAGAATAGACAGGGCCAGCCGCAGGCGTAATGTGAATTAGGTGAGTTCTGCGTTGAAGCGTTTTGATATCTTTATATACATTCTCCCTTAGACTCTTGCACACACACACACCCCACACACCGCTGTTATAAAACCAACTGTGTACCCCCTTATTCATATGCTAGAGTCCTAACCCCTAGCACCTCAGAATGTAACCTTATTTGAAGATAGGAGCTTTACAGAAGTAATGAGATTATTAGAGTGGGCCCTAATCCAATAAGATTGGTGTCCTTATAAAAATTAGAAATTTGGACGCAGAGTCACACATGGAAGCCGATATGAAGAGACACAGGGAGGAGACAGCCACCTACAAGCTAAAGAACACCTGAAGCTATCAGAAAGTAGAAGAGAGTTCTAGATCCTTCCCCCACACATTCAGAGAATATGTCGTCCTGTAAATACCTTGATTTTGGACTCCGGTCTCCAGAGCTGTGAGACAAATTTCTGCTGTTCCAAACCACCCTGTGTGTGGTATTTTGTTATAGCAGCCCTGGAAAGCAAATACAGCCACTGTAGGCTCTCTCCCTCTTTTCCTAGTCACACAGTGTCCTTGTCCTCTCTGATGCCCCACCCAGACGTGCAGTCATGGGCAGTGTCTCAAGTACTCATCCAACAAAACTCTAATTTCCAAAGTGCCTGCACCTCAGAGAGTTCTCAGGGAAGAACTAAGATCTTGATTAAGCGAAAATCAAGCCAAAGAGTAACCACTGATACCATCATAATGTGTCGTAACACTTCTGGGGATTGGCCTGGGTGCTTGTTGATTCATAGGAATGATTCTATAGGATGAAAGCTCAAGCAGTAAAAGAGGTAGTCAAGGAAATAATCCTAGATGGACTAACAATTCCTTGTTTCTCAAATCACACCACGTGGATGGCCATGCGTTTTTACTCAGAAGTGTCCATACTGGCAAACAAACTACTTCTCTCCTGGAAAAAGAAACAGGTCCACAGACAAGTGCCTGACTGCCTGCAGGGTGGCACTTAGTGTGTAAAGGTCTTCTATGTAATAATTTAGAGTAAACCATCCAAAAAATTCCTATTGTCACAGCCAACTTCTCACCCGCTTTGCTTCTGTGCTAACACTGGAAATGCTGAGAGCAGAAAGGCATGTGCAAAGATGCCTAAAGTGCTAAGGGAAGGGGAAAGTAAAAGGACTGATCTTGTCTCAGCTTATAGACAGGTGAAAAATGTCTGCACAGAGGATTGAAAACACATTTGCAACACATCGCCAAGGAAAAGCATTCAGGAGAAACAAGTAACAAAAGTGCAAAAATATAGAAGTGACTGGTTTCCCTATAGCTAAAAAATAAATAAGTACATAAATATATAAATTATTATTAGTTAGGACTGACATCCCATGTTAGAGAAAGTATTTACCATTTTTAATTTTAAAAAAATGAAAGCAGTGTCCTAAAGAGAAAAGATGAGTTTCTAATTCCCCTCAGTGCTTTCAGTGAAGGGTGCTTGCCTTTTTGGCGGCGGGACTGAAGAATACCAGGCAGTGTGCAGTCTTGTCCTGTTGGGCAACTATACTGGATGGGGATGTTGGATTTTATGGCTTCCCAGGACAGATCTGTGGCCACAGTATGTCATGGTCTTCTACAAAGTGCAAAGGAAGACACATCTGAAGAGACATGGCCTTCTTGCATCATAGTTATAATACCTAAGGATTATCTAAATAAACTTCGGTTTCTATCATTTATCTCACTAGTTTTTCAACACCTTATTATTTGAACATTATTCAGCAATTTATTCAGTTTTTAAGATAATGGTAACTTTTGTCACTCGACAGTCTTATTGTTTAATTTTACACTTATTTAATTTTGATTTTACACATATTTGATTTTACACTATTCTCCTAGTTGAGGATAGTTAATTGTCAGTTCACAACAGAAAAGGTCATTTGTTGACCATTTACATGAATTCTTTTGGCACTCATGAGATGTGACCATATTCCATCCTAAACGAAGTGCAGAGCTTAGGACTCTATGTGGCCCAGTAGTTCACCCGAGTGATCCATTAGGTCGGTTGGCACCTGTGACCTCTTTTCCTAGAAATCAGACCAGGCGGCCTCTCCCTTCTTTCTCTCCTTCCTCCCTCTCTCATTTCAGTCTGTGTCAGGCATGGGGATACATGATTATATAAGAGACAAAGTCCGTGCTTTATAATCACTTATTGCCAGAGATTCCAGTCCACTCTGAGGATTCAGTTAAAAGGGTTCAGTCTTTCTCCCCACCTCCCCGTGTCCAAATTGTACCTTACTTTCAGTGCTCTCTCAAATGGGACCATTTGCCCACAGCTTCCCTTTCCCACCTAAGTCCTCCTCCTCTGAACAACCACGCTCTCTAGTTGTATTACTCCTGCACCATCATCTACACTGTGTCTTGTTTTGCAGTTTTTAAACTCATTTCCCCTGGCAGGCATTGAGTTCTTCACAATGCTTAACCATATTGCTTTCCGCATAGTAGGTGCTTAAAGAATACCTGCTGAATGGAATGAGCGTGTTCAAAAATTAAATATGGAAAGGCAATCTATAATTTTTTTGACAGGCTGCATCTTTAGTGCAGCAATTTGCTCATTCTTAAGAGTTCTTGAATGAAAAGCACCAGGTGAAAAGGTCTTTTACAATTGGGGTGCAGAAATTTCAATGCAAACAAATTTCCAGAACTTTAGATTCACTTTCTGGAATCAGGTCGATTCTGAAGCTCTGAGCCCCTAAGTGGGGATGGACAACTTAAACTGGGAGTGCTCAGGCTAGTGTTCAAAGCATTCTGCTAGAAATCAGTACTTACTAGGGGAAGTTTCCCAACACATGATAATGATAATAATGTTTAATTACAAGAAGTCCTTTAAAGTCACTCCTAACAGAACTTTATCTATTTTGCAGAGAACAATGTTTCAATTAATAGATCAAATTTAGCATTGTGCTTCACTAGTTGAGTTAAAACTTAAGCTCTTTTCATTAAAGACAAATTTGTACAATATTATTCTGCTGTGGTTAAGGATTTTGCTAATTCAGGAATGGGAAGTGCATTCTGTTGCATAGTTTACTCTTTGATGAACAAGGCTGAATACCTCAGTGTTGAAAACTCATAGATTCTACGCCTTATTGCCTGGATTCATATCCTGATCCACTATCTTCTAGCTTTGTAATGTAGGTAGCTTTGTAATGTAGCTCTGTAAGGTAGGTAGCCTCTCTGTCTCAGCTTCCTCCTCTTTATGTAGCTAAAGCTCTTAGAACAGTGCTTGGGGCATAGTGGACATCATGTGAGTTATGGTTAAAGGTATAAGAGTAGGACTGTAAGAACATGAATCTCTTCAAATTGGAGGAATGATCAGATGAAATGGAATCTCATTTTTTTTCAATCTCCTAAATATTCTTTAGGATGGAATCTCATTTTAAGGTAAGTAAGCTCTGATAAGGCTCAGCCCTCTTTCTGACCTGTCAACAAAGCTTCCTAGCCTAAGGCCTGAAAGCTATTTCAGCCAGTGGAAATACTATCACTGGCATCTCTCCTTACTTCCTTTTAACTCTTTCTATACATCTCTGTTTAAAGTGCTATGCTCTTCCAGGGTCAAATTTCTGTCCAGAGGGAACAGAACTGCAGTGTCATATAACACATCTGTAAGCCTAGTGACATATCACCTCCCTGATCTCCTGTGACCTCCACTGAAAGGTGAAAAGCAAAATTGCAGTTGTTTTTTGATTAGCAATGCCCATATGGCTTAAGTGGAATTAGCAGGATCCTTTAATGCTCCAACCGTGCGCTCATGTGTTTAGCATATAAAGAGAAGCAAATTAATGGGGATGTTAATTAACTTTTAAAACATTAAGTTAAAAGAATGCGGTTTAGAATAAGAGAAGAGTTGGAAATGGAAGTAACAGATGGCGAGTGGGGTGTCTATCTTATCTCTTTAGGCACAGGAGAGAAAGAGGGTCCCTGGTTTCTCCGGTGGCTAGTTTCCAGGGCCGCCTGACAGTATTTCTTCATTTCATGGCGTGCATCTGTAAAATGTCGAGTCCTGAGGCCGCCCACTCCACTAGGATCTGGGAGCTAGATCTAGCATCTCCATCTCTAACTTGCTGCCCCTGCAGGCTCATTTTTCAGGGCGATGAACAGGCCACAAAGGTGCTGGTCGCGAAAAATTGGAGGAGAGGAAACCTTAGAGGTCATCTAGGGCACCTCCTTTCCTAATGAGGAGGCCCCGAGAAGGCAAAGGACTGCCCCAGGGTCACTCAGACTGGATAACGCTAGCACTGCTCAGGGGTGCCAAGAACTAAGAAATTGCTAATCCTCAAAACGTGTTTAAGGTGCAAATTATTTGTTTTGCTAACATAGATAGCATTTCCAAAAATAATGTTCTGTTTTAACAGACTGCCATTGCCACACAGATATCTACATAATTCAGAACTCTCATAACTAATATATCTTGGGAGTTTTCTAATTAGCTTTCCTTTCCTCCCTTCCTTCCTTCTTTCTTTCCTTCCTTTCTTCCTTCCTTCCTTCTTCCTTCCTTCCTTCCTTCCTTCCTTCCTTCCTTCCTTCCTTCCTTCCTTCCTTCCTTCCTTCTTTCTTCCTGTTTTCTAATTAGCTGTGTGCTCACTCTCTCTTTCTCTCTCTACAATATTTTATTGTCTTTTACAGGTCTTTGTGGGTCAGGATTTCAGAATTTAAGGATTTCAGGAAGGGCTTAGGTGGATAGTTCAGTGTTAAGGTCTGTCTTTTTTGGAAAAATACATTTGAAATATAAATCACATATAAAATTTGCCCATTGAAAGTGTACAATTCAATGGTTTTTATTGTATCCATATGTTGAGCAAGTTGTGCCAGAGTGAAATTGCTAAGTCATATGGTAACTGTGTTTAACATTTTGAAGAACTGCCAAATTGTTTTCCAAAGCACATTTCCATCAGCAATGTATGAAGATTCCAATTGCTCCACATCCTCACCAGTGCTTCTTATTGTCTACATTTTCATTATACTCATAGTTGTTGTTTTGCCAGGGCTGCTGTAACAAAGTACCACATATGAGTGGCTTAAACAAAAGGAATTTATTATGTCACGGTTCTGGAGGCTAGAAATCTGAGATCAAGGTGTCGGCAGGGCCATGCCACCTCTGAAGATGCCTGGGATTATCTGTTTCTGGCCTTTCTCCTAGCCTGTGGTAGTTCTTTGGCTTGTGGAAGCATAACTCCAGTCTTCACATGACATTCTTCCTGCGTGCATGTCTGTGTCCAAATTTCTCCTTTTTATAAGGACACTGGTCATATTGGATTAGAGGTCACTATGGTCTGAATATGTCTCCCCTCCATTCATCTGTTGAGATTTAATCACCAAGGTGATTATGTTAAGAGGTGGAGCCTGTAAGAGGTGATTAAGTCATGAGGGATTAGAGACCTTATAAAAGAGGTGTGAGAGAGCCAGTCCTCCCCTTCCTGATGTGAGGACACATAGAAGCCACCATCCAGGAGGAACAGCCTTCACCAGACACCGAATCGGCTGACGCCTTTTTCTTGGACTTTTAGTTTACAGAACTGTGAAAAATAAATTTCTACCATTTATAGATTACCCAGTCTAAGGTATTTTGTTATAGCAGCCTGAATATGCTAAGACAAGAGCCACCTTATTCTAGTATAACCCCACCTTAACTAATTATATTTGCAATGATCCTATTTCCAAATAAGGTCACATTCTGAGGTATCAGGGATTAGGACTTCAACACATGAATTTTGGGAGGACACAGTTCAATCCATAACTCCATACTAGTGGATCTGAAGGGGTATTTCATTGTGATTTTGACTTGCATTTCCCTATGACTAATATTAAGCATCATTTTATGTGTTTATTGGCCATTTGTGTACCTTTAATGGAGAAATGTCTATTTGAATCCTCTGTTCATTTAAAAATTGAATTATTTGTCTTCTTGTTGAATTTTAGGAGGTCTTTATATATTCTAGATGTAAGACCTTTATCAGGTATATGATTTGCAAAGATTTTTTTCCCATTCTGTGGGCTTTCTCTCACTTTACTGATAGCATCCTTTGATGCACAAAAGATTCTAATTTTGATGAAATCTCACTTATTTATTTTATCTTTTGTTGCTTATGCTTTTGTAGTCATGTCTAAGAATCATTACCAAATACAAGATCACTAAGATTTACTCCTATATTTTCTTCTCAGAGTTTTAAATTTTAACATTTTTGTTTAGTTCTCTGGTCCCTTGTGAGTTAATTTTTGCATATGGTGTGAGGTAGAAGTCCAACTTCTTTCACTGGCATGGGTATATCCAGTTGTCCCAGTACCATTTGTTGAAAAGGCTATTCTTTCTTTCATTGAATTTTCTTGGCATGCTTGTCAAAAATGAATTGATTGTAATGTAAGGGTTCTTTTCTAGACTCTTAGTTCTATCCCATTGATCTATATTTCTGTTCTTATGCCACGCTGTCTTGATTACTAAAGCTTTGTAGAATGTTTTGAAATCAAGAAATGTGAGTCCTTCAACTTTGTTCTTCTTCCTCAAGATTGCTTTGGCTATTGTGGATCTCTTGAATTTCCATATGAATTTTAGGATTAGCTTGTCAATTTCCCCAAAAATCCAGTTGAAATGTTGATAGAAATTGCATTGAATCTGTAGGTAATTTGGGGACATTGCCATTTTAACGATGTCTTCTGATCCATGAAAAATGGATATCTTTACATTTATTTAGATCTTCTTTAATTTCCTTCAATAACACTTTGTAGTTTTTCATGTACAAGTCTTACATTTAATTTTGTTAAACTTATACCCAAGTATTTTATTTTTACTGATCTTGTATGCTGCAACCCTATGAAACTTGTATATTAACTCAGATAGTTTTTTAATAGATTCCTTACCTGTGGTACAATAAAAAAGGTATATTTGGTCTTAACGTCTGGTTCCTGGCACAGAGCTCAAAAACTCTTGGAATTTCCTGAGGGATAGGAGTTCTTTTGTTATTCATAACCATACCTGAGTTTATATTAACAAGATGACTCATGGTGGGCCCTCAGAGAGTTTCAATGAAGTGGCTGGCCAAAACATGATGACTTTTAGTCCCACCCTCCAAACTCTGGGGAGGTGAGGGGTACTGGAGATTGAATTCACTCATGTGGCCAGTAATTTAATGAATGATGCCTACATAATGAAGTGCTGAAAGACCTCTTGAAAAATGAGGTTTGGAACTTCTGCATTTGTGAATGAACTGGTACACTGGGAGAGCTTTGTTCCTGAAGAGGGCATGGAAGCTGTATGCTTCCACCTGCATACCTTGTCCTATGCATCTCAACTAACCAGGGATAAAAAATATTTGGGGAAAAAAATAACAATACAACAATAAAAATAATATAAATAAAAAATAATATAGTATAACAAATATTTACACAGTATTTACATTATATTAGGTATTATAAGTAATCTAGAAATGATTTAAAGTATATGGGGGGATATGTGTAGGTTATATGCAAATAATAGGCCATTTTATATAAGGAACTTGAGTAGCTGTGGATTTTGGTATGAGGGGACGTGTTGGTCCAGGAACTGGACCTGCAGATACTGAGGGACAATGGTACTTTACAACCTGTGGAGTGTTGCTCAGAGATTGGTAGTTTTTAAAGTTCCCCAGTGATTCCAAGGTACAGCCAATTTAAAAACCACTACTATACGTAGATGTTGGGGGCTCTCAGCTATGGTCAAAGGAGGGTTAGGGGGTGGGAAGACAGGCAGGTCTTTGTAGATTGTACATGATTTTTCTTCTTGAAAATCTGACCCAAGGATTCTCCTCTAAAGTGCCAGCCTGAGATTAATGAATTTCTTTACTCATGTGCCAGTTTTCTAAGTTGATCATACTACTACCTTACATCTCATACTCTGCTTATTTTGGGTAAGTTATACCATTCCACTAGACCACAAGCTATAATTTCTACCACTATGATTTTCATTTCAAATCCAGCAGGGATACCAGCAGAAATTTAACGTATGTGGGCATTCTTATTAAATTGTTGAGGATAGTCTAGGGGAGGTTTGTTCAGAAGGAATAAGAAATTCTTGGAGAGATCTTATCCTCAGGAAGGAAATTGGGGGGAGGAATTCATATATTAAATATTGACATAAAATATATTAATATATGTTGGTATTTGATATAGGTAAGTAGCCCTTATAAATCAGTTAAAAATTGAACACCACAATTTAAATGGCCAAAATATATGTATAGGAAAATTACAGAAGAATTAATATTCTTCTGAATATTCACTAAAATTTTTAAAAATTCAGATTCAAAGAATAATTTTTTTAAAAAATGTTAAGGCTTTCAGACTGGCAAAAGTGAAAAGATTGAAATATCCAGTCTAGTGAAGGTGAGGAAAATAGCTAGCCTTGGTCACAGCTGATGGGAGGGTCTCAGGCCCTCCAACCTATCCTGCCCAGGTACCAACTCTGTGGACAGTGTTCTCTCCTGTATTTATCACAATTGTTAAGGCTAGGCACCATTGATTCACCAATTCTTCTAAGAATTGATCCTAAGGAACTAATAGATATATGTACAAGGATGTTTGTGACAGCAGAGTTTATTACTAGGCAACTATAAACAACATTAAAGTCCATTAGAAAGGATTTGGTGAAATAAATTATGGCACATCCAGCAACAGAATCCTCATTCAAAAATTAATAAGTAGATCTTTATATTTGAAATAAGTTTACCAAATATGATGATTATAAATACATATGCTTATGTAGACATTTAAAGTTACCCAATTGTTAGTTCACTTTCTCTGTATTATTTTAATGCTTTTTCTGTGTTCACCTATAATCAGCAAAAGAAGAGTAACAAGGAACGAGGTGATTCTGAGCCATTTATCCCTGGTCCAGCCCTTCTGATTCCTGTTAAAACTGAGTTGTTTCACTAACTGCTGTGTGAAGCTCCAGAACAAGCAGCTCCGTCTCGTAAGAGCATAAGGTTAGGCGCAGAGAGGTGTCCTCCCCCACTTTGCCACAGCCCACAGCGTAAGTCTGGCCCTTCAGAAGGAGACGCAGGTAGTGACCAGGAGAGGGTGGTGTGATGGAGAAGCAGTGGGGGTACCTGGCAGGAAGGCGGCCGTGCCTGGCAGAGAATGAGTGAAGTTGTGGAAACAGCACTGATGCCCAGGAGGGGACCCAGCAGAAGGAGCACCTGACAGCTGATTGGATGCTCTGCGGAGTCTCAGAAAGACAAATGTTTCGGGAATCTGAGGTCCTACATGAGCAAGAGGGATAAATTTGGAGTAATGTACTCTTTAAAAATACACATAATTTTTTTCAAAAAATAAACTTTATTGTGTATATTTAAGGTATACAGAGTGATGTTATGGATACATATAGTTAGTAAAAAGGATACTGTAGTGAAGAAAATTAACATATCCGTCATCTCACATAATGATCCGTTTTTTTTGTTTTTGTGGCAAGAGCAGCAAAAATCTACTCGTTTAGCATGAATCCCATATAATCCAACTGTATTACCTCTAGTCCTCATGCTATGCATCAGATCTCCAGACTTGTTCATCCTGCACACCTGCTACTTTGTAAACTCTGACCTATTATCTCCCCATTCCTCTTGTCCAGTTTGCAGAACGGTGATCCAAATAAACCTCTTTTCTTTATAAACTACCCAGCCTCAGGTATTCCTTTATAGCATCGTAAAAAAGACTACCACAGTTATCCATCAACTATTCTATCGTTAACAAGCAATTGTACTGCTTGTTATCAACATCATGTAATCATCTGTTGTCCGGTCTATAAAATGGAGGGATTACATAAAATCTTCTCAAAGTTCACTTTTAGCTCTAATATTATTCTATTCTCTTAATACTAACTTTATTTGAATCAACCCATATCCTGTTTTCTTCTGCAGGAATAAAATAAAACTACTACTTCAGATGACTAAGGGAATGGTCCTATAACTTCAGGAAGTGGGCAGCAATCCCTTGAGGAGTAATATTTTAAGGAGATGTACTATTCTTTCTCCTCCATTTGTTTTGTCCTTCTGTTATCCTATTATGGCTACTCAAGAGGCTGATATGATAACATCATAGCATAAACATGAGTCATAGAGTCTCATATTTTAAGGTCATAGCACTAAACATTTGTGACACCAAATACAACCTCTGGAGAAATGTGACTAGCTGCCATATACATATAAAATATATATATTATATGATTATAATATATATTATAATATATATTTATATATCATACATATTTTAAAATATGTATATATATAAAATAAAATGGCTGATAGAAATTTTGTCAGGATTTTCCTGAATCCTTGGAAATGTTTTGAGGAAAGAAGACTGAAGAAGACTAAACAGAAACAAAATAGTGGTTTCTAAGTACCTAGGTGACTCAGACCTAGACCTAAGAAAACAAGACCTAGTCTGTGGAATAAAGAATGAAGACTGAGTAGAATTTAAAGGCAGGCAGGTCTCAAGTCAATATAAAGAATCTCTCTCTAAAATCCAATCTGTCCAGAATAGAACAGCTGCTGCCCTGTGAAGCAGACAGCTACCACCCCTGGAAGGGTCCCAGCAGAGGCTGGGAGGCCACCATTCGGGCATGCTAGGGGCCAGGCCAGACTCCTGTGTTGGGTTGGAAGTGGGCTAGCATAACGTCTAAGTTCCCTTCCCTACTTAGAGACCTAAAAGTCATCATCTTCTTCCATGTTATTAAACTCTACCTCTCAATTCACTTCCTCAACACTTCCCATATTTATCCATTATTTTAGTTTCACTGCCACTGGGTCTAAAATCTCCAACCAATTCTTTAAAAATTTTTTTTTATTTTTAATTATCATGAGTACATAATAGTTGTATATATTTATAGGGTACATGTGATGTTTTATGCAGGCATATAATGCATAATAATCAAATCAAGGTAATTGGGATATCCATCACCTCAAGCATTTATCATTTCTTTGTGTTAGAAACTTTCCAATTCCAGTCTTTTAGTTATTTTGAAGTATGCCATAAGTTATTGTTAACTATACGCACTTTGTTGTGCTCCTACAGATTCTTTACATGAACTTGATGCTTAAGGCAACTTTTACTAGAGTCATTCCTCCTGCCTCCCCCATCATTGTGAATTCCATTATTCCTCAACACTAAGCTCAAAATCTCCTCCTAAGGGAAACCTTTTCTCACTTAGGCCAGCAGAATTCTTGACTGCCTCCATTGAACAAAATGATGCCTTGTTTTTCCACTATGCACTTATCACTCTATGTTGCAACTTTGTGTTTATACATCTGGCTTCCCTACTAGATGATAGCCTCCTCCAGGGCAAGGATTATGTTTGTATCACCAGCATTTGGAAAGGTTTTTCCTATAGTAGTTACTCAACAAATATTTGGTGAGTAAATGAATCAATGGGATTCCACATTTCTATTGAGCTCTTATAACCATATGACACTTTTGGGGATGAGAATAGAGTGGTGACCGAGACCAGTATTTTTGTATCTATTAATAAAGTAGTATTTCCCAGTTTTAAAGTTTTTATGTTCTTCCTCTCTCTCCCTGAGGGGATGAGTTTGCTATGGATGACTAAAAGGAAGTATTGACTACAACAGTAAAGACGAAAGTAAAAAGTTATTGCACTGAGCTTTTGGCTTGGACAATGCCCTGTCTAAAGATTTAATTAATATTGATGAGGAAGAGGAGCTATCAGGCAGCATAAAGGATATCATTTGATTGAGAGGAGGAAGAAAGAGAGAAGCAGTGAAGGATGTGGGTGGGTGGAAGAATGGAAACGTCAGAAGACAAAGTGGGTGAGCCACAGTTTGGAACATCATGTCATTTTGTGATGCACTTAGAAGACAGTCATGCTTAGAAGACCCTGGGAGTTCTCAATCTGTGGCTGAGAAGAGAGCACTAAAGGGCACAACGTTGCTCCTGGGAGGCTTTACAAAGATCAGGCAGATGAAGATCAGCCTGCAGATGTGCTAAAGAAAGAAGTGCTCAACTGCTGACATGAGGCCTTCTGCTAAGCAGAATCCCTTCATCCCTTTGCCATGGGAAGTAATTTTTGGCTTTTGGCTAAGACCAGCCTGAAGGAGATTTGGGAAGTAGGCAAAATTTAATATTTATCCATTGTCTTTTTACAGTCCCTGCTGTAACCTCCAATTTTCTCTAATTTTCCCACTGTCCCTGCATTTCATTTGTTTACCAAGTCCTCTCCCCCATCTGAGGCATCCCATCAGGGCAGCCGGCAGTCCAGTCTCTGGGGCTTATTGCTCCTAGCCCTCCCTGGTAGCCGTGGCAGCACATTTATTCTCTCTGGAAAATCTGCTTGACCAGTCTGAGATAAATTGTTAATGACTGACAATGAAATTGATTCCTACTGTATTATTCTTCCTACACATGCCAGGGATTTTCAATGGCTTAATGAAAAGGTGGAGGGAATATTAAATACTAAATAAAGGAAACCATTTAAAAAGCTAACCCACACTTAGCCTTCCATTTAAAATGGAGGCCTCAACCCCAAGAAGCTTGAGATCCTAAAGAAATAGACATCACATTTCATTAAAATAAACAGGACACACAGTACTTGAGATTTTTGTTTCACTCTAATGATTTTGATAGCAGCTGTTGTTATTTGGGGAGTAGTATATTTGTCAGAGCAGCTAATCAAAAAAAAAAATAGTATGTAATAGGAATTTGGAAATCTGCCCAGGTTGCTTTTTGAGAAATGGATGGCAATGGTTGACATCTCTTTTTTGTGCCTATTCCTTCACAGGGGCACACCCTGCCTATTCTCAGGATGAATATAAAGACAGATTGTTGTCTCATACTTAGGTGACACAGAAATGTCCCCTATCCACTTGGGGTATATGAGAAAAGAAAAAAAAATGACACAGAAATGTGTTGTCTCCAAACTACACTGAAGGAAAATCAAATGAGGCAACCACAAACTATTAACTGCTGCTTTTATGAACCTGCTCTTCAAGAATATAATATTTGCTTTTAATGGTGCCTGGCAAGTCTTTCCTCCATGTTGAGAAAGCGACAAAAGGAAGGAAAGAGGAAGAAGAAGGGGAGGGAGGAAAAAAAATGAGGGAAGGAGTATGCCAACTCCTTAGTGCTCGACAGTCCTATATCTTTGAGATATCAACATTTTGAAATGAAAGCTTCTTAGGATATTTATTTTTTCCAAGATTTGGCCCAGGGCCTTGATTGGCAGTACTTGTTCACTTTATTACTCATTTTTAAATAATTATGTACCTGTGTGCATGTGTCTTGGTCCATTCGTGCTACTATAAAGAAATACTTGAGGCTGGGTAATTTGTTAAAAAAAGGTTTAATTGGCTCATAGTTCTGCACAAGAAACACGGCACCAATCTCTGCCTCTGGCGAGGGCCTCAGGCTGCTTCCATTCACGGTGGAGGGCAAAGGAGAGGCAAAGGGCAGCAGTGAGTAAAGATCCAGTAGCGAGAGAGGAAGCAAGAGAGGGGAAAGGTGCTAGGTTCTTCTTTACAACCGGTTCTCATGGGAACTGAGAGTGAGAAGCCACTTCCACAAGAATGGCACCACGCCATTCCTGAGGGATCCACCTCCACGACCAAAACACCTCCCACTGGGTCCCGTCTTCAACCTTGGGAATCCAATTTCACCAGGAGACTTGGTGAGACCAAACAAACCACATTCAAACCATCGCACTGTTTCATTTTGTTCCTCTGACTTCACGTTGGGGCATCTAAAACAACTATTTCAGGCATTGTCTTGCCTTTCTCTGAGTAAAGATATCTCCAGTTCTCTTCTTCCTCTTGCCTACATTCTTTCGACATTATTACAAAAGCTGGCATGATCACAAGCTTCCATGGGGATGAGCTGCAGAAATGGCTTAGGATTCAGGAGTCAGCTCACTATGGCCCACAGATCAAATCCAGCTAGCTTTAAGGAGCAGGCAGCAGGAACACAGCCATGCCCGTTCATTTACATATTTCCTATGGCTGCTTCCCTGCTATAATGACAAAGTTGATAGAGACTGTATGATCCAGAAACGCTAAAGTTGTGACAAAGACTGTAAGGCCTGCAAAGCCTAAAATTTTTACCATATGGTCCTTTACAGAAAGAAAACATTTGCTGACCCCTAAGCCTTAAGTTATTGCTACTAGAAATGTGGTCCACAGACAGCAGCTGGTCCATAAACTATAATCAATTTTGCAGTACTATATTCTGCAATATATTCTTCAAAATATTCTGGTGCAGCTCACACCAGAATATAAACCAGATATGTCAATTGTGCACCCTATTTAAATCAGCTGACATCCTTTTGCAGCAAGACCTTGTTGGTGAAGGAAGCAGCAAGTAGATTTACATTAGGTGCAAGCTCTTTATCTCTGTATGGATCAGCACTTTTAGTAGCGCAGGCTTAAGTGACTCTATAAAACTTTAACTTGCTTTGGGAACATACTTACTTTATAACATTTCTAGGGTGTGTGACTCAGAGAGGTATGTAGAGCTATTAGTTAGCTTTTGCTGTTTAATAAACTACCGTGAAACTTCGTGACTCGAAACAAATTGCAGTTTGGCAAATGAAATGGGCTCAGCCTTGTGGTTTGGCCTTGACCAGGTGAAGCTGATCTTTCAGCTCACTTACTCATGGATCGGTGGTCAGTTGGCAGGTCAGCTGGGGCTTGTTGAAGGCGGTTTGACTATTATAGCTTTCTGCTCCATGTGACCTCTCCTGAGGCTCAGGCTATGCTGGGCAAGAGTCTAAGAAGGAGAGGAAGCTGAGAAGCCTCGTGAGACTTGGGTTCAAAACTCACAAAGGATCACTTCCATCACATTCTCCATCCAAGCAAGTTTCAAGAGCAGCCTATCCGATCTTGGGGGTGGGTAAGTAGACTCCACTTTTTGATGGGAGGAGCTGCAAAGTATTGCAACCATTTTTGCAATCAACCACAGGAAGGGAGAAAGAAAACTACTGCTTCTCTTCACTCCCTTCTAACTTCTTTTCCAAACTTTGGTCAAATGTTACTGTTCTAGTGCCCATCATAACACTGCTCAGTTGGCCTGATCCAATTTCAGAGTTGTATGTAACCTTTAGGAAAGACTCTGACATCAAAAACCATAAATCTGAATTATATTGAGAGCAATAGAAACAGAGCTGGAGTCTAGGAGTTCAGGCCCGTCTGCTGTAGGATGTAGGCTTTATGGTGTATGAGATGATAGCATTACTATAAAGTTTCAGAAAAAAGACAATTAATAGAAATCCTGGGTAACACACATATCAATTATTAATAAACATATGTGTAGATACATTTAGACACAGGATTCATGAGTGGCCTTAATGTAAAACCCTATTCACCATGTTTATGTTGAAAACTTTGATTCACATTCTACTCTGAGTTTTAAGGGCTCTGATCTTAAAACTTAGAATTCGCACACCAATGCTATCTTTAGTGCTTCCTGAAGCCCCTAGGGGCTATGTAACCCAGAAGTCCCAGCCTTTTCTAGCCTAGAAATCATACTTGTCTTTAGGGTATTGATAAGAGTTTGAGCCTCTGTCCTGCTTAACTGCAGGAAGTCGAATTTTTACCAGGTTCCGCTCCCCACATACCTCTGGGAATTCCCAGGAAGGGCTTTCTTGTTCCACAAATGTACCTTGGCTTGCCACCTCAGCCCATCGGCTGACACTGGATTGCTGCTCTATTCTTCTGAGGATCAATTTTCATTACTTCTAGTCACTGAAACTTCCTCTCATACCATTTTAAGACCATGGAGGTCACAGGCCCTTCATTCAAACCCTCACAGTAGTAGCTAAGACCTAGCTGTAATCCTTAACAAGACTTCCCTGGAGGGTTACTGAATAATGGAAGGAAACTTCTCTGATCGCTTAAAACTTTATGCCAGATGTATTAATAGTAGTTCTCTGACCCTCTGCAGGAGTCCTCCTCTGGACATCTCTCACTTTGGCCCCCTGCCTGCCAACACGTTACAGGGCTGGCTCACTTCCCCCTCTGAGAGTTTTCTAGAACACCTTGTCCTTTTCCAGAACTGAGGCCCTAATGCCCAAGGCCAAGATAGAAGGAATTTTTTCTCCTTGTCCTATTTCCTACTCCAAGACTACCTTTTCCAGTGAAAGAACATCCGGGGATAAGACATAAGTTCCACAGGGATTTTTCTGGTTTCTCGCTGACATATTCCAGGTGACTGAAACAGTGCCTTGGCATAGTAGGGCTTCAATAATAATTGAGCAATTGAATAAAATGGTTTGTTTTTCTAAACAAACAAACAAACAAAAACTAATCAAGACCCAATAACAGTTACATTTCCAGAATTCAGTTATTTAATTTAGAACAATACCAGAAAAGCCTGTTCCAAACTGGAAATTTGTGAACACAATTCACTTCCTTTTAGGGTCTCTTCTTTAGGATAGGATCAATGTATACCTTCAAATCTTTCTACCCAAGTTGTTCTCCACTTCTAACCTCCTTTTTCTGAATACTCACTCAGGATGACACAAAAGTACCCCTCAAGAATAGTTTTCATACACAATGAAATCTAACTCCATGGTCAGAAAAGAAACATTTCCCTAAAGGATACAGTCTGCAGAAATGCATTCCCATCTTCAATGGAGATGAATTTTCATTATTTTCATAGTTTAACTCCTCAAAGTCTTGGTTGTCTCAATTCCAAAGTTGACCCTGCTTAATCTTTCATAAACTGTCCTACACAGTGATTATTTCTCAAAAGAAATAGTGATTTTTATCCAAAACTAAATCATAAACTCCACATTTAGAGACACAGGAACACTCTTCTCACTTCAAATTGGCAGTTTTCCCTCTTCATGGGCATCAAAGTTTCCAAAAATATCTTGGGGCCCAGTTTCAGCAGAGCACCAACTTTTTAGGATATATTACTCACTCACTGTCTAGATTCTAGAACAAAAACCAACCCTTGGTGATGGGTGGAAAATTCCCTCTGGCCTGAACCAGCAGAGCTACTCTCACTGCCTCCACCTGCTTGTGAAGGACTTTGCAACCATCTACATTTACTCCCTTCTGGGTGTCCACATTGTGTAATAGACCTTTGCTGTGTAATCAGCTTTCAACCAATGGATTGATGTCAGTGAACTTCTGACAGGTCAGCCAAAGGAGGGGACAATGTACCTTGTTTCATGAAAGATTATCATCTTTTCTTCTTTTGTATCCATTATCTATTATCCTTTTCCTGCATGAAGAACTATCATTCTTCCTCACTATCCTCCAACTGTTCCAATCTGTGGTGACTATGAAAATGCACCCCCCAGACCTCTGCCTGTGGGCACCCTCAGCTGCTGTACTCTGAAATTATTCATCATTGAATTTGAGCCAAAGTCATGCTTCCTACGAGCTGCTTCTAGCTAATGATTGAGCAAGGCGGGGATACTAAGGCAGGCCTGCTCCTAAGAGGCACAGAACTCTTCTGAAAGGCAGCTTGGACTCTAGGATTTCCCAGTGACCTTGCCAAACATCCTGAGAACTAAGCTGAAGTCTAAGGTGCTTTTCCCAACTTTCCTTCTTTTCTTCTCTTATTCACCCAAGATTAGAACTGAGTTACAGTCTCATGGCTCTCCTGGCCTTCATTTCATATCCACTACCCACCTTATTTTTCCCTCACAGGCATTGCCCCTAATAAATCTCTTGCTGCTTTAATCCCATTTTAGAGTCTGACTCTTTGAAGACCAAGATTAACACAAATAGTACTAAGAATAGGCTGAGAAAACAGGTAACAAAATGGGAGTTTGGGATTGGCTCACCTGCCACCTGGCAGATGAAAGGGATGGTTGGCAGGCAAGGCAAAGATGGTACCTGGCACAAGGTGGTAGAAGCTCAATTGCTAAAGACTTTCATGGTGACCTGGGAAAATATCCTGGTGACGTGGAACGCTGTAGCAAGTATGAAGATTCAGTCATTTGAAATGCATGGGGTAGGGGGAGGATGATGCCTACAAATAATCAAACATTTTTAGGACTATTAGACAAAAGTAGAGTTGACACTGATATCCAGAGATCCAAAGGATCATCATCCCTCCCACCCTCCACTAGTGTGGGGGTCTACAGGGCCAGATAATAAATGAGTTGGCTAAAGTTTGGCTCACAGTTGGCCCACTGGATTCAGGGATCCACTCCGTGGTCACTTACCCCAGTTCTTGAGTATTATTGGAATTGACTTGGCAATTGGAATAACCCCCACATTGGGTCTTTGGGCTATGGGTAAAAGCTAAGTGGAAACTTCTGAAACCCTCTTCAGACCCCAACCAAGATAATAAATAAAAGACAATATCATATCCTATAAGAATAGTAGAAATGATTGCTAAAGACCTAAATGATGTAGGAGTGGTGATCACTCTATTCCTGTTTAACTCATCAATGTGGACCCTGCAGAAATCAGAGAGATCTTGGAGAGTAATTGTGGACCATAACAGACTTAATGAAACAGTAAACCTGATGATTGCACTTACAGTGATATTGTGCTAAGCAGGTTAATAAGGCTTCAGGTACATAGTATGCAGCCATTGATTTGGACAAAATATTTTTTTCCACTCCAATTAGAAAACAAGATCAGAAAAGTTTGTATTTGTGTGAAATAGACAATAATATTGATTTCCAATTTTGTCTCAGGGCTATGGTAGCACTTTTACCCTTTGCAATAATTTTGTCTGAAAAGATCTGAATCACCTGCACATCCCTCAGAACATCATGCTGATTCATTACATCAATGACATTGTTACCCATGACAGCTGCATCAGTGCCCCTTCCCCAGCACCACTGCATTGTGGAGGATTCTGTTTGACCAACTGAAAGAGAATGGAAACGTCTGAGCCTTTTTAAGGTTGGGTTGGCTTGACACGTGAGAATAAGCCAAAATTAGACAGTGACTGCATTTCAGCCATATTTGGGGTGGCTCTGAAAGACAGTGAACAGGCAAAGCCTTCCCAGTGGGCAGAGCTATGTGCAGTGCACCTGACATCTGCCTTAGGTGGAATGAGAAGCAACCAAAGGTGAAAATGCATATATATCCTGGGTAGTAGCCAGTGATCTGGCCATCTGATCAAGGGCCTGGACAGAAAAGCATTGGAAGATGAGAGATAATAGGGTTTGGGAAAGGGGAGAGGGAACAAATATATGGGTGGGGACACGAGTGTGAAGATTCACTTTTGCATTGTCCATTAACACCCAGCAAATAGCATCACCACGAAAGAGGTACTCAAAAGCTAAGTAGACAAAATGACTCAGCTAGTTGGTGTTAGTCATCCCAGAACTGTCACAATGGGTACGTGAATGAAATAGCCACGGTGGCAGATATGGGCACTCTATATGTACCCAATAGCGTGGTCAACCACATATCGAGGCTGATATAGCTACTGCTGTCTTGGGTGTCCAGGCTGTCGGCAACAGACATCGATAAGACCCCTAATAAGACAAGTCTAGCCTGTTTTCTCTTTGCCTTCTGTAAAGTATCTGTCACGCCTTTTGTGAGATGGGAAGGGACCACAGGTGAGCTCACAGAAAAGTACCCGATCCTATGACTCCTCTGCTGGCTGCTTCAAGCTACTAGACAAATCTTGAATGATTCAACATTCTGGTGGGAAAAGGAAAACACCAAGTTTTCCATACAAGGTTATTTATTTCAATAAGTGTCCATAAGATGTGGACACTGTTTATTAAAAAAATGAAAAATTAAAATAATAGGCCATTAAAAGAATCCTAAGGTACATGAAAAAAAAATTAAGCCAAGGATAAAAAGATCTACTCAGGTTTTTCCAGGGGATGGTAGTGGGGTGGGGTCGGGGGAGGAAGCCTGAATGATCAACTGGTAACACAAAAAAGGCTGCTATAGAAGGAAAGGCAACTTTCAAAAAATGGGAAGTTTGCCTTCACAAATACATCACAGAAGCATGTGGTGTGATAAATGTATCAACCAAAATTTAGACATGTCAAAAAAGAACTCAAGAAGTACAGTCAAGAGTCTTGAGGGACTTGAAAATCAATACCAAGAGACTAAAATTGCTAAATGATAGAGCCCAGTTAAAATAGATTAAGCATAAATTTAACTAACATCTTGCTTTAGCAGGATCAGGGGATTTCCAAGCCCAAATTTTCTTTCAAGCAACCAAGTTACAGCAATTAGATCAAGTTTTAATGCTTAGATCCTCTACAACTAATTAGCCAACAATTTATAGGATAACTCTTTAGAAACAGATAATTTTTCCAATATTTCACCTCTCTTATTAAAGCTTTTACTAAAGGCTGTAACTAGTCCTTATGGTACCTTTGTAAGAATTAGACAAAGATGTTCCCTTGGGAATTTCAGCTTCTGCTCCCCCTTATGAGGGGCGTACTTCCTCCACTCACACACCCACTCAGGAAATAAATTTACCCCCTACCTCACAAAGAAAATTGAGACCAAGAAATTGTGAACTCCTTTAACTTCTGTCTTCTCCCACTCAGATTTACCTCTGTCTTTGCCTGTTTCCTCCTGTCTGAGACAGACACTCTTTCCAGAAGCACCCCGTCCTCCTGGGCTCTTCCTCCTGTCCTTGACCGTCCTCCAGGGTCCAGTTACACCCCAGTCACATGCTCACTTTAGTGTAAATGCATTTCAGTCATGTGCTTTTTATGGATTGTTTTCCTCCAAGTAGACTCAAGTTTCTTTACTTAAAAAAACACAAAAACTTTCTCTTCATTCTATCCTCCAGTATAAAACTTCTTGAAAAATCACCATACATCTTTATCCTCACTTTTGTGGCCAATGACCTGGCCATCTGATCAGGGGTCTGGACAGAAAAGCACTGGTCCTTGGCACTGTTGTGTCTCATCTCACCACTCCATTCAACGACATTCAGAAAGGTCACTCATGACGGCCTAAGTCACAATAATTTCTCTTTCTACCCTTCTTGACATCTCTGCATCATTTGGCTCTGTTGGCTTTCTTTCTTTAAGCTTTTTTCTCCACTGGCTTCTTGGAGACTTCTACCTCTCTGACTTCTTGTTCTCAGCTTATTTTTCTGTGTTTTATTGATCTTAAAAAAGGGCAGGGGAGCAGCACAGTCTTACCTCTTCCTACACCTTAATGATAGCGCCTACTGTGGGGTAAAAGATCGTTGAAAGCTTGCACACTTAGCATATTGGTAGAGAATATATTTTATTTCATCAAGAGGAACTCATATCTAAATAATGTGTTAGACTTCTTAGAGAGTAAATTAGAGATCTTACTGAGAGCAGAGCATAGCAATAGATGTAATGTTTTGGGAAGTCTTCGATTCTGTACTGAAAACAGTTTAAAAAACAAAAATCATAATGAAAAATTTCCATATCCATATTTAATGGATAGAAACTGCTCTAAAAGCACTAAACAAAGGATAGAATAAATGGGCACTTACATGTGTAATCAGTGCATTGAATAAGCACTAACACATGGCATGCAATCAGAAAAACAACTTTATTTTTTCTCTTGCATTGCCAGCTTAAATTTATTCAGTGAGTCTGGTCCTTCCCTGCCTCTCTGTAGAAACTTGATTTTTCTTCTTACTCTTACATAATAAGAGTTCACTTCGCTGGTTCACTTTAAGATTCTCTTTTGCCTTAAGATAAAAGGGGAGGTGATAGTCACTTTACAGTGAGTTAGAGATACTTACTGTGAAGTGGGTATTTCCTTTTTTTTTAATCACTTTTACACATGCCCAGTAAAACCAAACTTTTGTGCTATTAATGTGAGTAAGTGCTTTAAGAGTATTGTAATTTTTATTCATATCCCTCTAAAATTCATAAATTCACAATCTACTTAGCTACCTGATACCTTTCATGTAGGATCTCAGCAAAAACTTCCACTTTAACATTCCATTATACCTGGATGAAGAGGTTCAAATAGCAGGGCACACCAGGGATCGGCTCTAAAGCATTCTTATGAAACAGGTTGGTAAATGATTCAGAGGTGAACATATGTGTGAAATCTCCAAAGTGGCATATGACACAAAACTTCCAGTTAGCAAAATGCCAAGTCAATAGGATAAACTGCAGGAAGATTGCACCAGGTTGGGTGAGTGGGCAGAGAAGTGGCAGATGAGTGTTCAAGGACAAAACAGCAGATGCTTTCAGGACAAATAATCCAAACACCATTCTCAGGGAAATGGCCTCCAGGGTGTATCAGTCATGACCCTCTGGAAAGATGGGTGTCAAAAGAAACCAACCTGAGCACAAAATAAGATTCCTACTTATAGTTCATGTTACTGGAATTTTTTAGCACATTTGGACTAAAGTTCTTTATCTTCATTAATGTCATTTTGCCTTTCAGTGAAGGACAGGGTGCTTGGATCTCAACACCAAATTTTAGGACTGCATTTTATAGCAGGAATTTCCCTTCAATCAATATTTCTATGTATATTTGTAATTGAGATAAGGTTCTTAAGCCTAAATTTATTATTCTTCACTAGAACTACTTGAAGGTTTTCATTATGAATGTACAAATACATTTTCATTTTTTTTCCTATAAACATGTATGTGTATATCTTTCTACATGTATTTTGTCTATCTTGTGTGTGTGTACAGTTGATAATACAAATATGTAATTACTTGAGGTGTAATTAAAAGTCTTCAAAAGATTTTCTAAAGTTTTTTTTCTGCATTGAGTAGGGGAGACACTGGATAGCTGGTAAAATTTCTACCAATAAAAATAAATGCCCTTCAGACAGGATTGGATAAGCAGCTTGTTTCTGCAAAAGTTGAACTGCAGCCAGTCTTGTACAAACTCATTTCATAAATATTTCTCTCTTCAAAAAAAAATTGAGAAGATGGATGGATTCAAAATTTTCCAGGAAGGTACTGAGAATTCTGCTCATGATTATCTTGGGGGAAGCTTCCATCTGTTCTCTCTAATAGTTTAACTTGCTCTACTTTGTTTTGTATCTCTTATTCGGGACTTTGGAGTTCCTGCATAAGATCAAATATTTTTCCCATTTCCTCTTTTATTAAAATACCACATTTATGTGAAAGATGAGTGCCCTGCTATATTGTTTACAGTGCTATTTTAGGATAGGGAAAATATTTTGTCACAAAGAAAGATTTCATGACGTCTCTATGGCTGTATAAATATTTGTACATCTTTGTATGCACAAATTGTCATTTTGTGTAATCACCAATTGGTTGGTTTTGGATTGTCTTGGTCTTCATCTGATTTCTCTGCCTCCCTGATAAACCTGTATTACTTTACGTGATGATCAGACACAAGCTCAGCATCGCCCAGATGATTTCAGTATGATGCATGACTATAATCCAATGTGAGTAGTTTTCAGAGTGATCAGGGTTTGAAGATAGTTCAAAAAAAGGAACTCTAAAAACCTTCTGAACAATGGCAGTAGCATTGGAAAAAACACATAACTTTTTCTGCTGAATCCTTTGAATATATGTGCTATAATATTTACTTACAGAATCATTCACAGTGTTTACCATCTCACTTCGTGCTAGGTATTAATATGCTATACTGTGTCTTCTCTGAAATAAAACACTACCTCATTTTAATATTCATTGATAGCTCTCATAAAGAACTAAATGGATTTTAATATTTAGCAGTAACTTGTTTTTCTTCATTATGTTCTGATATTTAAATATGAAAGATATGAAAATATATAAGGTTTTTTTTAATTAGGGGAATTTCTGTTATTATATTTGTTTTTTAAAAAAAACTCCTGGGCCCAGTAATTAACGGTTTTAATCATTTGTTTGGAACCTTAGAGACTTTTCTGCTGCTTCAGTCTCCTTTTAAATCAAATGCAAACAAAGTCTATATGAAGATATTCTCAACTCCCACGTGAAAGGTGGTATTTTATAATAATTCTTTTCTGATGAGCTCCTGTAATTTTCCATCACAAATTAGTATTCAGGCTACTTTCAAGCAGACACATCTTTCATATGCTCTAAATACAGGTTTGACCTTGGGGTGGGAGTGGAAAGCAGCCCAAATCACACTGTACTCTCCCATTTTCTGTTTCAAAAATTTTTACATGGGAACATCAGGTTAAAATAAATCAACCTTAAAGGAGAGAATGAGGAAGTCCCAGAAAAACCACACCCAGCCTGGGCCAAGGGTGTGTATAGAAGATAAGCCCGTCCTACCTGTCTGTCTTGATGCCAAGGGTATGGTAGTAGATTGGGTTCACTGCATACGTAGGTAAAAATTTCCCCCCTAAAGCGTATTGAGAACAGTGAGTCCTATAGCCCTACGAGTCAGGTAGTATTATTATCCCCATATTTTACAGATGGGAAAAGTATATTTCAGGTCTTTTTTAGCACCAGTTGGGGAATTGGCCAATCGCCTGGGTGAGTCATGGTCCAGATGCTCAATCCTGCAGTCATGAGGGCCCAAAACAATTATCCAATGTTTCTGGCACTCCTTGCTTTAACTGTGCCCAGCGCACACCCTGACTATTTGATAATATATGCTTTTTCAAAACTTCATATTGTACTGATTATCTTATAAATATCTGTGCTAATGAATATTTCCTTTTTAGTATTTGAGTCATAAACTCCCATTACAGTGCTGATTTTCACTTTGGCCTTTGTGCTCATCAGAGGAAGCGTTGGCACGGATGCTGGAAGTAGGCAACTCGCCCACGCAGCAGGACCATGCTCCTCACACAAATTAGCCAAACACTGACAGTCGCTGTTACCTCTTCTCTTTAAAAATTTTTCCCATTTTTCTCTTCAAATTAAAGCTAGAGTTGAGGAGAGCTACCACCAGGGGGCAATATATATCACATGGTCAGAACCAGAAATAACAAATTGGTGGCCAGCAGCCATATTTTGTTTGATTTAAATGGTTTGTTGGCTTATTCATTTTAAATTTAAGCCAACATCTAATAATCAGGAGTGTCCACATAAAATATAGATTTTCAGTTTTTCTTAAAAAATCAGAAGATCTAGCAATTACTGGCTCTGCATTTCTTCAAGGTAACAATTGCCTATAGCTGAATCCAGTTGACCCATGTGGATAGCAAGGCACTCTCCAAAGTTTTATCATTCATATAATATAAGCACATGTGCGTACACCCAGCCTACTTCAGGTTACCTGCCTGGTTTCAGTGGTGTTTTTGAGTTTGCGAACCCCTTATCCAAACAATCAGGTTATAGAAGGAAGTACTGTTATAAGAAAGACTATATGCATTAACCTTCTAGACTTCTTATAAGTCAAAATGTTAACTTTCTTATTAAAAAATGACATTGTACCATCAAAGAATGCAATAATTAAACATTATTAAGACATCAAGGTATTTTAAATGGCCAAATTTTTTATATAATTTGATATCTATTTCCACTAATACTTAACTGCTTTAAATCAACTTATTCTATATCTATTCTTTCCTTTGACTGAAATAGAAAGTTGTATATTCACCCTGAATCCACATCCTGAATGAGTCAGGACTCTCCTAGAGATGCTGTTATCTCAAACAAATTTGCATCTTGTCATTATCTTAGTTGCCAGTAAGAGTAAGAATTGTACAGCTAACATGAGGAGCTTGCTTAGATGCAGTTTCTCAACTCTTGCCTATTTCATTGTCTCTCCAGCAGGTGGAAGAAACTGCCGGTTGAGGTAAGAAAGAGAGCATCCCCTTCCTATTTGCTTTCTCACTCTTCTGTGAGTTCACTGCCATCAGAAGCAAACAGAGAGAGCACCTGACAGTCTCCAAGGTCAAGAATGGCATTGGCAGTGAGGACATTTCTCCTGTCAGACTCCTAGACTGTCCTCACTGTTTGGGGCCAAATGCCTTTCTGGTTTCATAGAGAAGTTACTGTTGCTTTACAGAAAGATCATTTGGGGTGGAAGACAGCTCTGTCTCTGAATCAGAAAAGTATGGTTTGAGTTATTACTCTATTATTTACTGGCTATTCTAGGACAATTTACTATTATTTGTATGCTCAGGCTCAATTTTCTCAACTATCAAATGGGGATAATACTATTTACCCTTACAACTTCCCCATGTAAAGAATTACATTATTGTAAATAAAATAGTACATATGATAAAAACAAATACAGTAGAACACTGTGTAATACAAGGTATTACAATTTAGAAAAGCCTCAGAGGCAAACTGACCTAAGATGGCCACTTTTCTAATCCCGAGAGGAATTAGGATGCAGATAAACAAGATCCTGATCCTCCTACTGAAAGAATTTTAGGCTAGTGAGTGAGTCCTTGAAATTCAGCCAATTTTCTTTTCTCAACTTAATAGAAAGACATAGACTCTGAAATGTGCCAGATCCTAGGAGTCCCTTGTCATATGGAATCTTTCATTGATCAATAATTGAATAGGCAATTTGAACCCGAGAAATATGCCTTTTTAAAGACAATCTCTGTCAACTCAGCCATAACCAGACTTGAAACCTGGATGTTATAAAGTGAGAGAGAATGGTTCAGGATAGAAATAGGATATTCAGTCTTTCTTTCATATTCTGAATATATCTTAGTTAAAATTCCAGCTAATATAGAACCAATATAGCTTCTCTTTCATTGTATTTAATATGTAATCATAAGTCTAGCTATTTCAAAATCAAACCATAGCAAAACACATTTTGTTGCATTGCTGGAAAGCACTAAGGATAAGTAATCTATAAGAACAATAATATAGAAATTACTTCTTTTCAAGGTTTTAGTATTGGATTTGCTACTAATCAAATGATGTAACCTTGGGTTGCTTAACCAGTAAGATAATCACCCAGAGTTCTAAAATGTATACATTCGTTCATCTAACATGGGCTTGCCTGCTGCTACCTAGATGCTGGGAATACTGGCGTGGAACACCATGGTTCCTGCCATTGAACGCCCACCAGTCTCCTCTGGCTCAAAGGAGGTCTTCTCCTAAGAAAGCAGGATAGGATGGAGGTGAGAGTGTTGAAAGTGGGAAAGGAGGGCAAGAAAGAATGCTAGCGAGTCAACAAAGAGTCTAGCAAATATAAGGATTAGCAGAAAATGTAGATCCATCTTGGAAGTGAGAAGTCTTGGACTAAGGCAGTTTGTTAGTGGGAGCATTACAGACACCTGATGCAGCAGTCAGGGTGCCTGAACCCAGACCCGACTTCATCTGTCAAGCCTCATGAGATAGTGTTTATACTCTGTTCTCAATCCAGCATCTTCTTGACAAATTTCTCCCATGTACTGATTTAAGAGTATATTTTCAAGACTTCTAGGTATACATTTTATGTTTTGTAAGATATAGCAATAGGTTTTGAACATGGAGTTTCAATTCTTCACCTACTTTCAGTGCTCAATATTTGAGATATAATAGGTTAAATAAAACAAATACTCATGTCTTGTTCACTTTTGTATTCTAACATTTTAAGAATCATCTTGTTATTATTACTATTATCATATTATGTGAGAAAAATACCAAAGTTTCAGTGTGACCCATGGTCCTTTATTATTTGAACAAGATTATTTTCATTTACTTTGTTTCAAATCTTAAAATTTGTAGTTCTCCATAAAATAGCAGAAAGCTGCCTAATCTTTTCAAATACAGAGTGCTGACGTGGAGTTTAAAGTCCCCTTCATTTTAACCCAGGTTCAATTTCCTTTGAAATACCAAGAAGCATTCCTCATGCTAAAAGAAAACAACTTGTGTGCTCATGTTTGAAAAAAATTGTACTGTGAACCTAAAACACAAAATGAACCATTGTGTTGGTGTGTTTTCTGTTGAACCTAGAATTTGGTAGCTTTCTGGCAAGCTGATCTAAAATATAGTATTTTTGTGATTCCTTAACTGTCAAAATTTGTTTAATATTCATTGTGTGGAGCATTGCGGAATTAAGCAAATAAAAGAGATACTATTTGTACCTTCAAAAAGATGTTATTTTGGCATTGAAATATTTCTTTTCAGAAAGCTTATAGCAGCAACAAAATGGGTAGACTATGGGCCATATTGCCTAGTTCCCCTCTCCTATTTTGATATCCTTTTTGGCATCCAATAGCCTCTGCTGTTCTCTCAGAGTCCCTTATGATTCACCTCCAGAAGTTTCCTCATTTCAGTTCCTTCTTTTATTATGCCCCTATCAAAATCACTTGCTTATAAACTATTTTCTTAGAGGCCAGTTTCCAAAGTGACAGCTAGCTAATCTGGTAAACTAATCCATGCTAAGGTACGTTCTAGTTTTATCCCTCATAACATATGACATTTTAACTGTCTTTTTAGAGACAGTATCTTAATGCATAGGCATGACCCTATTGGTAGGGCTTTCCACATGTATGATGGGTCTTTTGGTGTCGCTCAAATACATCGTTTGAGAGGCTGGCAACATTGTCTTCCTGTCCTGAGGGCTGGAAAGAAAAGAAATAGGCTAAGACTTTGCATTGCTTGAGGAGTTCCTAATAGCATGCTTGCCAAAACCCACGAGGGGCAGACAGGTCCATCCACACCTTTGTAGGATCTTCTGTTTCAACAAGCCCAGCTCAGTTTTCCATAATTCCTATTGGGGAAAAATATATTTCTCTATAAAGGGGTGCAAATGACATTTTGGGCTGTACAATTCTTTGTTTTTCCTAATGGTATTATACATGGAAGGAAATTTTGGCATTTCTAGTCTCAACCCACTAAATGCCAACAGTATCTCCTCCATTTCATCTCCACCTGCCCAGTCACCGTGACAACCAACACGACTCCCACACACTTCCCAATGTGTGGAGCAATGCTGGTGAGAATTTAGACAATCCTTTTAGAGCCAGTTAGAACTTTCTCTGTAGGAAGCACAACATACCCCATCAGCCTCACCTTCAAAGGGGTTGAGTGGCCTTTGACCTCCAATGACTAGATTCAAGAATACAGTGTATGTGTGGGAAAGGGAAAAACTTCCCCCCTCAACATCCTCAATCTAATTTCAGCTTACTATCTTGACTTGAGTCAGAAATTCAGACTAAAAGAATGGGGAATTTTTTTTGAAAGTAAAGCTTTCTTTGGATGGTAGCTTAGTGAGGAATAGTTTGGCGGTTTGACATTGATCTTCCCAATATTGTGACATCACTTAAGAAACCATTCCCTTTGGGGATAGCACAACTTCAGAATTTTATCTAACTAAAGTTGGAGTCACATTCTATCTCATGATCAAAAGATCATTTTTTTGGAATCATATGTAAGGAAAAATTGGAAAGCGAGTACTATTCAGGTATTTATTCAGTACTTATTATGAGTGAGGCACGGTGCCAGGAAGTAGGGTTAGAGACTTCCACAAGATAAGCCTCTGCCCTCTAGTGAGGGACAGGCCATGTAAACATGTCACTCCCTTCACTATTAAGTGGGCCATAATAGAGGAAGTAGCAAGGCAGCAACTAGTGGAACTTAAGGAGGGAAGAACAATTACCTGTATTTCAGATATTGTTATGCCTACCATGATAGGAGAATGATAGGATTTATATGTTGGTCTCTCTGGATTCCCAGAGGCAGGCAAGTTGTGCAAGGTGAGTGAAACCATCCTATCTTGGTATGAAACAATTCTGTCCCCTCACATGCTATGGTAACACATCATAATATTTATTTTTAAAAAATTTCCTTCTTGATACAATTTTAGTGAGTCAATTTGTATTAATTTTATTAATTTTTAATGAGCCTGGGATTAAATGTTTTTAAGATACTGGTGAGAATAAGAACTACATATCATTATCACAGAAGGCATTGTTAGTTTATGGTGTGTAAATCGCAGTTTCAGGGGCCATAAAGAGTTTCATTGGAAGAGTAAAGTCCTTTTGTTTTCCTTTAGATAAGATATTCATGTAGCAGGCTCATGAATGTCAGCAGTGCTATTTTATTAAATAATGCTCAAAGAACATGACTGACAAGAAAATTGTATGGAGAATAATTTTCAAAACACTTTATTTAAAAAGTAAAATACACAATATCTTAGAAGCTTTGAGTAAGTGGATGATAGGGGCATGGCTTTAAGAGTATCAATATGTTTTAGCAATATTAATGGTTTATTCTGAATCTAAGAATTAGGATTGGCTTCCCTATAAAATATTAAACATTTAGTATGTAATGATGCTGATCAAGTATGCTATAGGTGGTTAAATTGTTAGTTATGTTGATAAGAAAATCAATTATATTTCTTCCCTAATGACCCATATTTTGGTCAAGTGCCAATTTAGGAAAATAAACTCACTCTACTGTGAGTTCCAGGAATGCAGGAGCCACATAGATATTGCTCTCTATCCCGCATTTCTGAGCACAGTGTCAAGCACATAGAAAATCCTCGAAGGGGTGGAAAAGTTGAAAACCATTTGCTCCTTTCTTCTGGTGCAGCAGCCACAGTCCTTGTTGATTCTCCCTTTGAACCGTGCTCAACACAAACAACTCTGAGTGCTAACAATAATGACTCTCATCATTACGCATTTATTCTATGCCAGGCACATGATGGCCATTATTTCATTTAATTATTAAATTAACCTCATGGCATAAGCATTATTATCAACATTTTCAGATGATGAAACTGAGGCTTAGAGGGGTCAGTGGTTTTCTCCAGATAACATAAATACTGAAATGCAAATCTGGTCTCTAAGGCCTGGGTCTATGTATGGAGTGCCTATTATGAGTGAGGCATTGCACTGGGGGGTAGGGTTAGAGACTTCCATAAGATACGCCTATGTAAATGTGTCATTGCCTTCACTATTAAGTGGGCTATAATAGAGGAAGTAATGAGGCAGCAGCAAGTAGAACTTAAGGAGGGAGGAACAATTATCTGAATTTAAAGTTCTTGTTAATCCTACAATGATAGAAGAATGATAGAATTTATGTGTTGGTCTCTCTGGATTCCCAGAGGCAGGCAAGTTATGCAGGGTGAGCAAAACCATCCCATCTGGGTGTCAAACAATCCTGCCCCCAGGTCCTAGCTCTCTTCAGGCAACCCTGCCCCGCTCAGGACTGTTCAGCAGGCCAGCAAGTGTGTACCGAACCGTGCTGCTGAGCCTGTAGAGTGTTTGCCTTGAATGTCCCAAATGCAATTCTTGCATGATAAGTGTACTTTGCACACTACTCCCACCAACTTGGAAAGCTTCTTCCTGTTATTCCTGACAGTCACAGAAGGGGTGCCTCATGTGTAGAGACAAATCAAGTCATTCCTCTCCTACTTGGATTCCCTCTTGCCAGTGTCCACTGCCACTGAAGCCACTGTGAGGGACAGGTCTGTTAAACAGTCCATCCATCCATGCCAAGGATGTCCACCTCTAATTTGGCCTAAGTTGCCTTTACCCAGCTGAGCCTCAGGATGTGGGGTAATGGTGGGGTAATAACCAACTTTCCTCTGCAGTCAACTGGGCTCCAAGACCCCAACACTACACCTAGTACTCCCACTAGATTTCACTCTCCTATTCATCATCTATAGGCAAAAACTTGTCCCAACAACAAAAGGAAACAACAGTTCTCTTTGTGTTCCATCTCCTGTTTATATATATCTAATAAAAAATGTTTTCTTTCCCTACTATTAATATGCAAGCAAACACACATACACTTTCAGACAGGGGACTTGGAGACAGAAGTCTGGCCCAAAACTACACAATCATCCATTTCCATTACTAAAACCAGAATAATACACCGTTTTTGTTAATTATACTTGCCTTGTATTTGTGTAACTAAAAGAAACCATCCTGGTGGGTTTTTTCTAAGACAAAGAAGCAGTTTACATTAAAGATGAATTCACTTGTAGAGACCAAAAGCAAACAAACAAACAAACAAACAAACAAACAAAAAAGCCACCAGTTTTAAAGTTCAATCTCAGCCAACACACTCAATTCATATAGATGAAGAAATCTAGAATCAAAATATTAAATTTGGTGGTGAAAATTATAGCAGAGCCAGGGTTAGAATCTAGGTTTTCTGATTCCTAGTCTAAAACTCTTTCTTGGGGGAAGAAGGGAGGAGGAGATCAAGAGAGGTGTACTGTAGTTTGATACTTTTTCCCTTGCAGGAGAAAGAAGAATGGATTTCTCTGTCCTGCCTCGGTTAGTTTTGGTCATTTTCTAGGTATGTGTCATTTCTGGCTCTTGCATTTTCAACACAGCCGACTCTTGTACACTGAGCTCAGTGTCTCCGTGGTTTTCTGGAATGCTCAACATGAGCCTCTTTCAAGGGGAGAGTTGCACAGGCTTAAACATTGCACAGACCTCCTCATTCTAAAAATAAGCTGTCTGTTTGGGGTGAAATGGTTAAATTATTATTAAGGCTCATTTTATTGTAGCTTGAATTATGTCTGAATTCCTTTTACTGTTTTCTTTTTCAGCTTCCTGTGTTCTGATCCATCTTTCCACCTTCATGTTTTTATCTTTAAACAAACTGACTATTATATGCTCCCCATAGCCTAGAATGATTTATTTATGCTTCCTAATAAGTCCGTTTCTCCAGATTTTCATTAATGTTAAACCTTTTCCCTTAGTGTGGTTGCCAAGATATATTGCCGGAGGGCCTGGAACGTGATTTCACCAGTACCAAGTACAATATTAATATTCTGCTCGTTCTCTCTCTCTCTGATCCAGGAGGGGCTCCTTTCCCTCATCTTCATCAGGAGGCAGAAACCTATGCATCTGCCAGCTTCAGTAATGCTCTTGGCTGCTCTGAGTGTGATGTGGAAAAAAATGTTGGGGGCAGATTTGTAGCAGCTGTTTCACCACATTCCTGTAAAAATGGCTGCAAGCGTAGACTGCTCCTCTCAAGACATCAGAAGGCCTTCTCCTGCCCTGGTGACTAAGGGGAGGAGGTCTGTCCACTCACTGCCTTGGAGGATCCCTGTTAGAATGCAGGGTCTCAGACTTGAGTATGTATAAGGACCACCTGGGGGTGCAGAGTCTTGGGTTGCACCCCTAGGCTCTTAGGATCCTGTCCATGTAGGGTAGAGCCCAGGGACCCTTTAGCAGCAACCCCAGGTGATTCTGATGCAGGCTATCTGCAGAGCATTCTTTGAGAAATACTCACTAGGGCTTTAGAATTAGGTTCATTAACCTTTAAAAAATCTTTTTTTTTAAAAAACCGTGGCTGGATAGCCAGTTTTGGGGAATATTACAGAGGAGATTAACAAACAGACGAGGAAATGGACCAGATTTCTCAAGTCCTTTCCACCTCTATGATTCTACAATTCTGCACTTTTTAAGCTTATGTATACGACCTCTGAATCCACAGAATTTAGGAGAGATTTCTTGGCATCATTCTCTCCCTTCTGAAGAGCCTGTAAGATGAAAGGTATACTAGAATGTAGAAAATGTGAGTATAGAAGCTTTGGCACCTTCTTGGAGTTATTCTTTGCTAACTAAACAAACCCACAGTCTAGAGCATACGGTCACTCCTCATTGTCACTTGGGCATAGTTTCTTGGTTTTACACGATTAGGACTGAAGTTGGTAGTTTCTGAAAATAGGAGAAGACGAGGAATGTGCCCTGATAATTGAGGCGAGCCTTAGAAACTGAAGGGGAGGATTTGGGACATTGGGACAGGGCAGGGCTCCCTTATGTGATTATGGAGGGGACAGGGACACTTCTGTATGAAATTCCTCTACAGAAGCTAAGGTGCCGAGGAGTGACAGGGCTTCAAACTCTGTAAAGATAAAATTTAAGATATATGCCTGGAAGATGGTTTCTTAAATTCACAGCATCATATGTAAAGGATCCCCATAAAAAATTTCCAGAAAGCTGTTTTTAACATGGAGGGGTAAAATTGCCATAGAAAGTTGGGGTGGGATAGGAAGAATGCAAATGAACCAGAGAGTATAAAAATAGGTCTTTGGCTTTGGCGCCGTGACTGTTCTTATTCTGTTTATCTTATTCAGGAGGTAAGACACACAGTAGAATTGTGGAGAAAAGACCTGATCAAGCGGCAACCTCAGCTAATAGAAGGATGGAAATTCTGAATAAAGCTGAAGTAGATGCCACTTCATTCTCATACTTCAGAGGCAGGGCTGCAGACCCTCAGAGGCAGTCTCAGTCTGGCTGTTAAATAACAAATATACATTTAAACGCACAGGAAAATCTCACTAACAACTTCCCTATGAGTTGCCTTTCGTATGCAAATAGAAATTGTGGATTTCTAACCGGGATGTTATAAAGGAGAATAAGAAACCAGGCTGGGGATTTTAAGGAAAATCAAAGCCAGATAGAAAGAAGACTCAAAGTGGACAATAAAATTCAGGAGAAACCCTCAATCTAAATGGTCTACAAAAGCAGAGAATGCAGAAGGGGTGGAACCTAGCACAGTGCCTGGTACTTACGGACATTCTATAAATATTCATGGAAGGAAGGGAGGAAGAACCCAGCTTCCTAGTAAAAGCTTCCTAAATTGTTGGAACACGTGGTTACAAAGTGAGCCCTGTTGTGACTAAAAGACAAATGGGACCAAACTTAGAATCCAAACAGAAAAGGATATTAGTACTTCCTTTCAGACACCAGTGCAGAAGTGTGACTCAGGGCAGGAAAGTAAAGCAGGAGGTTTGGGCCATTGGTAAATGATCTGGAGACACATGTAACACAGACTAGAAGCATGGTACAAAGATGTGCCTGGCAGGGACATTTCTGTCCAGAGCCCAGGAGAGCGAATGCCTTGAGGTTGTGCTTTCTTTTATTTCTTCTGTTCACAGCTAGCTCTCCCAGCCCCATTCCCCTTTCTCAAACCCCTCTTTCTACATAATATTTAAGGTTGCTCCAAAACCTTCTGTGTATGTTGAAATGCAGTGGACAGACAGGGTAGAAGAAAGGAAGTGAGTTAAAGAGGAAGTAGGAAAAGGCCAAGATACGAAGGCACAGTCTTAGATAGAGGCATTTTCTTTCTCTTTTGCTCCTGGATATTGGCTTAAGGCAGACTCTAAAAATTTGTCAGCAGATTAGCTAGGGTAACATTCTCCAATATTTATGTGGGGGGCAGGTAGGTCTTATGTTATCCGTGTTCAGGTAGACTTTATTGCTTGGTAAGTCCTGAGCTCCAGCAACAAGCATTTCCTGTCTGCCTTCTCTGCTCTAGACTGCGGCATCGAGAGAAGCAACCACACTAGCCTTGCCCTTCTGGACCACACAGCCCAGTGAGGGAGAAATAGTCACACAGGTTTATTCATTTGCTTAAAGAAAAGGACAGGGTGCCATGAGAGTTCTTAATAGGGAAACATATCTGAGGAGGTGACATTTAAGCTGAGATCTGAAAAGTGAGTAAGATTTCAGCAGTAGCAAAGAGGAAGGATGAGGGTTTCAGGCAGAACAAACGTGCAGGAGCAGAGACGGTTCCCAAATGACAACTTAGGATGCCCTTTAGAGGCAGCAATTTGACTGAGTGGTGGGCTAGAAGCTGTTTTCGCACAGCATTCTGTATAAGATTTATAAAATATCAATTGTGCATATCAAAGAAAAGATGGGCTTGATGCATATTATAAGATATAACCACTACCCACCCCACCCCATCCTGCTATTATGCAGGAGACATGAGAGAGGTCTGCTATATCTGAAGATCCCAAAGAAGGCAATTGTGGCTGGAGCATAGAACTTTAGTGGGAGACTGGCTAAAGATGAAGGTAAAATTTAAGCAGAGCCAGAATGGCTTTATAGAGAATGTTACAAATTTTTAATTTCATTCTAAATGTAATGGGAAGCCATTAAGAGTTTTAAGCTGGAGAGTAACATGACCGGATTTAGGTATAAGAAGATCACTCTGGCTCCTGGATAGAAATGGATTGCAAGGGACAAGGAGCTAACATCTGTTGAGTCTCTGTGTGCGTCTATTTCTGAACAACAGACATGCATTACTTCATTTAATTCTCACAATTGCTCTGAGAAGTGTGGACTATTATCTTTACTTTACAAGTGAGGAAACCGAGACTCTTTGAGATTGCATGAATTACCCAGAGTAACACAAGCAGAAGCAAGAAAATGAGTACAATTCCTTCTATTATTGTGAAGTTAATGTATGGGGCATATTACATACCCAATAAAATCTCAGTGATTGTTTTGTTGTAAAATTCTGGAGGTAGGTGATGGTCATATCCAGAATGCAGTGATCAGGGAAGGGTTAATGCATGGTTTTGCAGCAAGGAAGTTTATGATCCTGGCTGCTCATCTGAGACATACTGGATATAGCCATGTATGATAGAGGCTATTATAGGATTTTGCTCTTAAAAACCTCTCTTATCATTGTTCAATGTGCCAAAGACCTCTTTTTTTACTGCTTTGATCTTTTTGTCAGGTTGTTTTCCAGGAAGTGGTTGCTAGGAGTGAAAGAGTTTTATTATTTAGAGATAAGTGGAGCCTAGATACCTCATTCCCTTAAAAAGTACAAAAAAAGAGAGAACCTTATAGTAATTGACTTGAAAATTATTTTTGTGACACTGTTTGTACAGTCCACCTGCTTTCTGTTTACTTGTGGTTATCTCCTTTCTCTAATGACTTTCTGAAACCACACACTAAGCTCTGCACCAAAACACTGTCCTGGATACTGCTGGGGAGTCTGACTTCCAGGGCTCTTCAGAGCCAATAGCTCTCTCTAATGACAGCGAGCACGTGCACTCTCAGTGGCTACAGAGTCCCTTGCAATGAGTGTGAGTGCTAGCCAGCTGCACGGCACATGAATTGCCCTCAGATATAGTTGTCTTCATATTCTGATAATGTCTACCATTGGGGGGAAAACTGAAGTTTGAAAAAGATTGAAGTTTTACCAACCAGGCCACAGAGATACTGTTCCACACCCTGGGACAAATTCCTACTCAGGCCCCGAAGTTCTTGATAGTGTTGGGCCCCTTGGCTGTGTATCCTTTTGCTCTTTCTCATACATCCCTTAACATTATCTTTGATTATTAACCTAAAAGTGTGTACCCTTTATCGCTCTTGCAAAACTGCCATGTGCTAGGCTGTTTATAGCTTTTGTTTAGTCACTGCATTTAAAACATTCTTTAACCTTGTTTGGTATTTCAAATGTGTCGCCTGCAATTCCCATGGTATCTGTTGGGGAAAAAAAATAGACATGAGATTTCATCAGTAAGTGTCTAATAACCTCCAGATAAAAGCCACAACTGTATGTAACCAGTGCTCAGAATCACAGTTGGGACCCAGGTGGCACCTTTGAGGTCAATGGGGTCAACCTTCCCAGTGGGAACTGAGACATTGACAGGTCAAGGTCATGTCAGCTGGTTAGGTAATGGCTGGGCTGGAGCTAGAACTCCCGACTCCTGAATCTCCATTAAGAAGATTTTTAGAGAACTATACATAGTATTGAACTTTTTAATAAACAGACATAAATTTACTCTTTGGAATAGGACTTAAAATTTATTTATTGGATTTCTCGCTGTACAAAGACTTGATTTTCTGCTTGACATTTGGGCAGATCCTAACAAGTTTACACACTTAATGCACTTCCTTTGGCCCATTTCATGAATTATTGAGGAAAAGCCATAGTTATGAAAGAGACTGAGTTTTCTCCAGAATCTCCATCTTTGCTGCCATTCTCCCTTCTTCCTTCAGTGTTTCTCTGTTTATGGTATCTTAAGATATGCATCCATATCTGTTCCTGGGCCTTGGGCCTTACAGGGTTACAACTTAGGACAACCCTTCATGTCTAGACCTTTCTCATTTCCTCCTTTGCCTACGTAAACTTACCTGTACTGTCCTGCGGTCCCAACCCCTGGTCTGCAGCCTGTTAGGGACCGGGCCACAGAGCTCTGCCACTGCCACCCACGCCATCCATGGAAAAATTGTCTTCCGTGAAACCAGTCCCTGATGCCAAAAAGGTTGGGGACCACTGGATACTATCCCCTTAACTCCTCCTTTCAGGAGGACGTTAGCAAAGGTCATAACAAATCCACACAAATGTCTTCTGTTTTTGCCTATCACGAGATGTCAAGTTCTCCGTATTTCAGTCACTGTCTTAGATTAAGACACTATTTCTAGAAACTCTTGCTACATGCAATCGATGTTAGCTGGGAGGTAAAATCCACGAAGGCAGCACTATGTGAAGACAATACCCCCTAGCAGAATTCAAGTTTAAGCCTGATTCCAAGTCATAGGCACTTTCCTTTGTATCATGCCTCTTGCAGTAGAAATGTAACAGTATCTGGTGTCCAATACCAAGTGTAGCCAAGATCTGTGGAAGGTGCAGATGTCTCCAGACACTTCTTTCTCCATCTGGAACACATAGGTCAGTGACTTTGTCACTGTCATATTAAAAAAGAATGGATGGTAAAGATGTCTTCTTTTTCCTGACTCAAATTACATTTGAGTCAACTTTAAAGTTGTGGAAATAAGAACAGCTAGTCAGAAATGGTATTCAATAGAAAAAGCATAAAATATGTTTACTTGAGTTCACTGATTCAAATATTTTGGGCACACACTTTTAGGTAAAAGGCTACTTTATGGGCTGACCTTTTTCTATGCTGCCAATAAGACAGGCTTCTCTCTGATTCAGTGCTCTTTCTCCTCCCTTCCTCTTGTATTAAATGGATCAGTTAGGATAGGATACTGTTGCTGTGGTAACATACTCAAAATTGCAGAGCTTAAAATGACAAAGTTTTTTTCTCTGCACTCAGGGACCCGGGCAGACAGGCATTCTCAGTTATAATGGCAGAGGGAGAGAGTAGAAAATTGTGCATTGACTTTTAAAGCTTATAGTGACATTTCCTTGGCCAAAGCAAGTTGCATGGGTACATCCAACTTCAAGGGCACAAGGATGTGCAATTCTATGCAGGAGGATACTGGGAATGTTTCATGAATAGTGCTAATAACAACACTCCAGATTACTTGTAATTCCCTGAACCCATTTAACTTCACTCTTTTTGGGTCTTGAAAGAGTGCCCATGTCATCCTTATACAACTGGATTTCTACCTAGCAAATGTTACCCCCTTTCTAGAATATTCCCTAATCTGCCTGATACAATTCATTTCTATATCATTTTATCCATTGAATATATATATATATATGTAATATTTGTAGCAGCCAGAATGCTGTATTTTAATTGGGAGTTTGTATATCTGTGTCTTGTATACCTCCTCAAACATAAAAACTATATCATTCACCTATGTAATTTTAGATCCTATCACAGTGGTTGGCACCAGTGGACAGTCATTAAAAACAAGGTGTCCATAAAGGCCTTTTGTGGTTTGAATTTTTAATAAATTTCCTCCTCTTTATGAAATGCAATGGAGAAGGAGTTTATTCAAGATTCAAATAAAATTGTGAAAGCTTCATTTGTTCTAATACATTTCTTCTATTTTCCAGTTAATAAACTCCTATGTTACATTAAATAGCCTCAATTATATTACTTTTCATATTCAAAATGATGGTGGATATATCAAAAGCTAATACAGCCTGTAGTTAAATATGCTAACATTTGAAACATTTTGAATTTTTGGACTTCATGAACATTCTGTGTTTGCATTGCTTAATCATTTGCATGGTCAAAATGTAGATTAGATCATGTTGTTTCCCCTGATTAAAAATCAAAAAAGCCCACTCTTGTGATAACTAACCCACTCCTACGATGAGGGCATTAATCCATTCATGAAGGCAGAGGATGCATGACCCAATCACCTCTTAAAGGCCTTACCTCTTAGTACTGTTACAGTGGCAATTAAATTTCAACATGAGTTTTGGCATGGACATTAAAACTATAGCAGAGTGCTTGTGTATTTTTGCATCTATAAGCATGTTCTTTATAGGCATTTCTCCAATACTTCAAAAGAAATGAGGGCAAGGGCCAGATCTAGCTAGAGGGTGTGTCTTCACCAGTTCTATTTATTGCTGTAGTTTGAATGTCCTTGCCAAAACTCATATTGAAATGTAATTGCCATTGTAACAATATTAAGCCATATGACTTTATTAATTTATAATATCTCTAGCAATAAAATTCAGCAATTGACACCTGTCCCCAACAGAAATGTTATAAAGACATTCTTTAACCTCAGAGGAAGGAAGAATATATTTTTTATTCATATGTTATTAGTGAAGTAATTGCTGTCATATTTATCTTTGAGTTAGCCAAGAACCAAACAATTTTTTTAGAAGTTTTTATGTTAAATATGTCATTCCTATCTTTTATAAGACCTGTAGCTCAAGGGTAGTATCTGTTGATTGTCCTCTTGAAAAATATTTACAGGGTGGTTGTATTGCTTCCTAGTTGTATTACTCAGCATTGGTTAGGCAAAATTAAACAAAGTTTAAAAGGAGCCATGAAAATTTAACATTGGATTTGTAATATTTCCTCACTTATAATAATTGTTATAGAGTTGTAATGGTTCTCAACATTGAAATAAAGCTTCTTTTCTTTTATCACAAAATATTTCAAACATAGAGAAAAAGGGAATATAACAAACCGTATCTGCCCATTTGCTTCAGACTTTTAAAATAATTGTTTTAAGAAATCAGTCTTTACAGATACAGTCAAGGCTTTCTAGGTACAACTGTTCAAACTCATTCCCCATCATATATACCCAGAAATAATAACCATTATACTGAATTTGATGTTTATCATTCCTATGCATGTTTGAAACTCGTAAACCAAATATGTATAAATCTATAAATAATATATTATTTGCATGTTTTAAAATCATGGTATTATAATACATATGTAACTTGGTTTTTTTCCCCTCAGCATTGTTTTTGAGACTTATCCACTTTAATTCAGGAAACTAGGGATCATTCATTTTAAATACTGTGCATTACTCTGTTATGCGGAAATGTCATGTGATTTTTAATCCATTCTCCTACTGATAAACATTTAGGTTGTTTCTACAGAAATTTTTTATGTATCACACTGTTTGCTGTACTATCTAGGGTGCATATGAATAAAGCTCTGCCTCAGAATCCACCACATGGTGTTGTCCCTAAGAGAAGCAGCTCAATCACAAATCAACCCTTGCATTTGTAGAGTTGTTTCTTGTAATTGGACAGAGGGAACCAGATGCTTACCGTAAGTATCACATGCTTGACAAGTGAAGACATGGTTTGAAGTACTTTCCAGACAATGAATACTGACTCTTCTTTACCCTGATGCACCAAAATACATTACTGTAGACTCTGAATTTTGGATTTAGCTCCATAAATAATGACTTCAGTGGAGTTCAGTAATTGGTTTCTGAATTGTTAATACGATTTTACCATTGGATGAGCATAAATAGATAAAAGCCCGGGCTCATTTTTCTTTTTCAGGGCTTAGAAAATGTGACAAATTTCAGATGTTGAAGCAACATTGGATTTCATAGCATAAAACCAACCATAGCATAATTGATGTGAGGCTCATACTTTAAATCACTGCTAATTTTCCCCACTTAAAGTATCCAAATATGTGTGGCATATTGAAATATCAATCAAATGTCTCCCACCTGAACGTTGGTTTTAATTGTCCCTGAAAGAGACTGCCTGTTCTGACAGGCAGTCCACTCAATGGTACTGAGTTTCAACTGCTCTACAAGTCAAATACTTTTCATAATCTGCATTGGTCTCCTGGCTGCCATGTCTTCTTCATTCAGTCAGCTTAAACCAAGTCATTGTATGGTAATAACCCCTAAATCTAAATGACTTACAATAAGGCTTATTTCTCTTTATGCTATTTGTCCATTACAGTCATTGTCAGCTTTGTTCCGTAATTCTGGGACCCAGGTAAAGAAGCATCCCCTCTCTGTAACATGCCATTCAAGAGGAAAAGAGAGACAATAGAAGCAAGCAATGGCTTTTAAAGTTTCTGCTCAGCAGTGGCATATCACTTCTTCTCACATTTCATTGAACAAATCGAGGCCAAGCCTGCCATCCAACAAGGTAAGAAGATAAAGTTCTCCCAGTGGGAGGGACAAAAATATTCGGGAACAGTAATACAATCTACCACAGAAGTTGTTTTCATTCTCAAGCGGGTATCCTTTTAACTAACTTTTTGACTATTTACAAAATCAATTTTTTTGTGTGTATGTTTGGATAATCTATAAGACTTTCTTATCTCTGGGATGGGGTTTAGTCTAATTTATTTTTTTCCATGAATCCACAGAAAGATAAGAATTAAAATCATTTTGAAAACTTAATAAATATTTGGTGGCCCCAAAATATAATTGCAGTCTAAGTATAAACAATATTAACCTACAAACTGAACTAATTGAAATCTTTACCATAGCACTCTGAATGAAGGATAACTGATTTCCACTCTACCCCCATTCCAGCCATTGGGAGACTTTCAATAAGAACTTCATATAGTTAGTATTTTAAGCCAGACCACTCAAATATACTGCTCAAATCTGAAGAAAATCTCTTGTCATTTTTGTGTGATGTCACAATGAACAGAGGTTTAATTTCATTTACATAGATGGCAAATGATACATCTTTAGATTTAATTGCTATAGTTAGGGTATTTGTATATGACATGCACATCCAAGTCGTGCTTTTTTTCCTCTCAGCTATTCTTCCTTCTTTAGTATTTTTTTTTTAGTTATTTGTAAATAGCTGTTACCTTGGGTACTGAGCCCAGCTTTTCTTAATCTGTCCTTGCAGCAATCCCTTTCTATTTTAAGATACTTTGGAAATTATTGGTTTGTTTTCTAAAAATGAAGTAAGTAAATGATCTCATTTTGGGGCACTAGGTTCTCCTTAAATGATATCAGATGGTTTAAAGCAATCCCATTTGGCTTTTCAATAATGGATGTGAGAATTGATCATATTGTACATCAAAATTTATTCACCCAAGGGATGATAATACTAATAGCTAACACAGAGTGCTACTGTCATTGTTCTAGGTGTTTTACATGTATTGTTCATTTTTTCCCTCACAAAAACTTAATGAGATAAATACCAATATTATTCCCATTATATAGATGAGGGATTTACCAAACTTGTTTTAAAACAGATCTGCACTCAAGTGTTGGAAAAATGTCATGTTTGGCAGGGCTTATCAGCAAGGCTAGGAAGTTGGCCAGTTACAGCAGGAAACCAACAAAAGAATGGGAAGTAGTAGGAGAAGCTTGTTTAGACGTTTCCTGAACCTTACTCTATTCTCCAAGTAGATGAATTCCAAACAAAAAAGGCTTAGGCAATCAATTCTCTTAAGCCATTAGTCAAAGGACAATTACTTTCTGTTTAGCTCTAGGTCAACACATACTCTTTTAGTTTTTGTGAAAGGCAAGATCTGGAATTTATATATAGATTATACTATGATCTTGAAATATTAGCCTTTCCTAATCTTCAAAAGAACATGGAAGCTCAGGAACACAGACGCTCAAGAAACTTCTTCAAGTTGGAATAAAAGCAAGGTGTACAAATTCCAATTTCTCCTTTTGATGGTTGATTACTTCACTATGTCTATGAGACCACAACTCATGGTAGAATAGCTGCACTTAGTAGCAAAGAGGAAGTCTAAGAGTAGCTCTGATAACCCAGCCACATATTAATTTGGAGAGCTTTTTTTACTATTTGTAGAAATTTTGGTGGGCTATTGTACGTGTATAAAATGTTTTTCTATATGTTTTATATGAGTTTGTTTTATATAATGATGTGATTCAATTTAATATAATTGAAACTCCAACTCACGGTTTCAAAGTTGTATAATAAAAACATCTCTGAAGATAAAAGAAAATGATATAAGATGAAGGAAAGAATCAAATCAAAGTATTGAATCATATTTTTAATTTTATTTATAATAGTTTCAATTTACTGTCTATAAGCTTTTCATTACTCTTCTCAAAGAAAGGGTTAAATTTCAGTGAACTCTTAGTTCTTCTAAATGTTTGGAATAATGTCTGTCCATTCTCACCTGCTCATCCTCAAAAACAGAAACTCTAGAAAATAATCTCCTATTACTAAGTTAGCTTTCTATGCTTGTTAAGTATACTATAAAGCATTTACACCTTTAAACATCAGAAGAACTTTTCATCAGAAAATTAAGAGAAAAACTGGTAGAAAAACAATAACTGAATTTGTCTGTATCTTGGTGTAGTTGAGAAAAAGGAGGCAGTTAAAACTGATAACTAGTTATATCTAAGATACTGGACAATATTAAGGTTTCCAAGTCATTGCCAAGTCAGCGTTAGGCGGGGATAGTATTTGTTACCTTTCCTCCAAAATTTGTTGTTTCTTTTCCTGAATATATCATTACTTTGACTCATCAATATTTTTGGACAAGTAACATTAAGTAGTAATAAAAGCCATCTAAGTAATTTGCAACTGTCTTAACTGCCTTTTTTCTTTTTTAAAGGTGATTGCCTGCTTTACATGATAGCTTTTTCCATGTTCTTCCAGTTAAATAGCAGATAGAAAAAACTTAAAAACGGCAAGGCTGTGACATACCAAAGGTCACCTAACCTGTAGGTACAGCCAGATTTCCTAATTATTAATCTAATGCAATATTTTAAGGTTCATTAGAATACTAAATCCGATGATCAGTTAATTAATGACGCACCTGATATACACCCATCTCATTTCATAAAAATCACCCCATTAACCTTTGTAGATCTATGCATTTAAACCTAATTGTTTCAGGAAACCATCTAAAAACATTTCTGTCCTGGAGTGGAATGTATATGCAGGCTCAGGGAATAACTCAGTTTATTAGATTCTTGGCTCTTTTTCCACAGGTCCAAATGACAAATGGGTAATGTAATACCGGGCTGAAATGATCTAGAGAACTGGTATTCCAAAGCTTCTATTTTAAAACTGCGAAGCAGTTTTTAGAAAAGTATGTACAATTTTGCCTTCATGCAAACTAGCATTATTGGAATCACTGTTGTTCAAAAATATTTTTGAAATATCGGTGTACATATTTTTAAAAAAATAATTTTTAAAAAGAAAAGCTGTCGTATTCTGGTCCCCCCCCTCCATTCGCCCTCCCTCCACCTCAACCCTCCAAATGGCTTAAGTCGCATAGCTGAAAGGATTTCACTCATTTTTTCCAAAACACTTCACATCTGGGTGGTAGCCAACCATGGAAAGTTTCAGGCAAAGGCTACATTTGGGAGAGAGCTGAAGCTCGTCCCGGGCCGCCTTCGCGAGACCGCGGCTCTCGGAGGAGCTGCCCTCGCCGTGACGGGACAGCTGCGGGCCAGACGCACGCTGGGACCAGCCCAACTCCGACGGCCCGGCCGGACGCCGGCCTCGGCCAACCCCGCCGACCTCACAGCCCTCGGCTGTGGGGGCTCCCGCCCATTAGTCTCTCCAACAGCTCGAGGCTCCAGAGTCCAGAAGCAGTTCATCCACTTCACAAATGACGAGAACCGAGCTAGGGTAGCCTCGGGGCTGGCGCGGCGTGAGGAAACCGGCGGCTCGGGAGCCAGGCCTGGCTCACCAGCCTCACACGTCAGTTTGACTCCTCTCCCCGCCCCCCCGCCGCCCCCCCCGCCGGTCCTCCGCCCGACTCTCCGCGCACCCGGAGCTGAGAGAGATTTGACTGCTTCGATCACCAATTGCAAGAGAGGTCGAGGGTCTGAGCCAATCGGAGCGGGCAAAAGGGGCAGGCCGCCGGCGTTGTCCCGCCCCCGGGTGGGTAAGCGCGGAATGTCTCCAGCCCTCCCCTGCGCTTCAGCCTCAGTGCGGAGCCCACGGCGGTGTGAGAAGGACTGGTCCCGCGCGGGTGGCCTTGGGAACTGCGGTGGCGCCGGCTGCGGGAGCCGGAGCTAAAACCACACCCACGTCGCTGCCTTTTCCTCTTCTGTCATCTCACCGCACCGCCACAGACCGCGTTCCCTGAGGAAAGCGGCCGCCCACGCCTGGAGCATCCTCCCCTGTCGAGCGGGCGCTGACGGACCAGGCGGCATGATGCGGCTGAGAGGCTCGGCGATGCTGCGGGACCTGCTCCTGCGGTCGCCCGCCGCCGTCAGCGCGGCTCTGAGGCGGGCACAGCCCCTGGTCACCCTGTGCCGGCATCCCCCGGGCGGGGGCCGCCCGGCCGCGGGCCCGGCGGCCGCCGCGCGACTCCACCCGTGGTGGGGCGGAGGCGGCCGGCCGGCGCGGCCCCTCGCGCGGGGCCTGTCCAGCTCTCCCTCGGAGATCTTGCAGGAGCTGGGCAAGGGGGGCACGCAGCCGCAGCCCGGGGCGTCGCCACCCGCTGCCCCGCCGGCGCCCGGCCCCAAGGACAGTCCCGGGGAGACGGACGCGTTCGCCAACAGCGAGGGCAAAGAGCTGGTGGCCGCAGGCGAAAAGTGAGTGTCTCCGCGAGGCAGAGGAGGCCTCGTTCCGGTCGGGGCCCGGGCCCTGGGGTGTCCGCGGTGGGGTGGGATGGGAGCCGAGGTTCTAGAAAGGAAAGAAAGAGATGCCGGGCGGCCTGCGCCGTCTGCGCCATGTGATTAGGCCCGGCCCCGCCCGCGCCTTCCCCGCCCGCGCCCCTCCGCCGGGCCCCCACTTCCCTACTCCGCCCCCGGCGCAGGTCGCCCGGGTGGGGCCGCTGTGGGGCCGGAGGGGCCCGTCTGGCCCGTCTCTGGCCTCGGTGGCTGCCCAGCCCGCGCCGCGTGCTCGGCTCCCCCGCTCGCAGCTGCAGAGTCTGGTCACCCGCCCCAGCCCTTCGTGGGTGATGCCACAGCTACATCTCCACCGAGTGACATTTGGGAGTCGGGCCTGGAGCAGAGCCCATACCTTCCCGAGTTGCCGCTTTTCCAGGCTGGAGTTTCCGCTCTGCCTGCCCTCCCCAGGTCTCTGCCATCATCCCATTGGAAGCCAGATGTGGCAGAGTAATCTTTATGTTTCTGGGTTGGCTCCTTCAGGCGTGTGTACAGCCATCTGGGGCACCGGAAATAATGCTTCAGAAGTGAGATTAGGAGGAATAGGGTCATGTGGCCGAGAAGATGGGGCACGCAGTACAGACCACCTGTTTACACCGGGGTCCAGCTTTGGCCTGACTGATGTATTCCATGAGATGGACAGATTTTTAAAAATAAAAGTCAAATAGCCAAGATAGGATGTGACATAAAATACCAACTCAGTGAAAAAATCTGAGTTAAGTAGGTTTTGTGACTTAATTGTAATAGGATGGTGACTCATCCTGTATGTGTATAGCACAGTTTAGTCTCAAAGCAAAATTGGTTTTTCTTAAACAACATGGGAAGCAGTTTCTTGAATATTTTTGTCTTGTGTAATATAAATGGACAAACTTTGTTTTCTCAATACAGGTAAAAAATTTACCTGGCTGCTTTCACTATACCCTATTATTTTTTCTGACTTCGTACGCTGATGCTATGTGACCAGTTTTGCCTCCCTTTTATTTCTGTTATATTTCCAGCTCTAGAGTTTCTTAAGTCAGACTGAAAGTGTGATTCTTACAATTTCAATCTCAGGCCTGCTTGATGTTTCCTGTAATTCAAGTTGGGACCTTTCTAGAACTTTCCAAGTTAAAGTTGTTTTCCCAGAATGAAAAAGGTTGTTTTAAAAAAACCACTTGATGATGGGCAAAATTTGTGGTGTTCTGTAAAGATGATTTTGTGCCACAAAGTAGCCTCATGATCATGGGCAGGTTATTTAATATCTTGAGTTATATGGCTGAAATCCCTTCAAATTCTAAAAAGCTAGAGTTGTTAAATTTGTACCTTTCTCTGATGTTTTAGGGACTGGAATTGTGCTTAGTCTCATCTGAGACTCACTTTTACTTTAATGTTATCTGGTTTACCAGTCACGTAACAAGGGTTTGAATACATGTGCCCTGAGTTATAGAATTGCAAAATGCAATTACTATCATTTAAAAGTTATCCTTAAAGGCTACTGTGTAGGAACTGCTTTTTAGTAAAACCATGTCTTCAAGCTTGTGTCTCTTCAGTGGATCTCATGCCCCTCTTTTTTTCCTCTTTTGTCAAATAGGAAATTGGGCTACTTTTGTGATTTACTTGTTGCCCAGAAATTTCCGGTTTCATTGTCTTCTTAATAGGAAATCATGCTTTAATAATGGCCTCAAGGTTGTAGAGAAAGCAAGCATTTTAATTTGGTTAAAGTTTCTGTTTTCTGAGTGATCTGGTTTCCAAATGTAGCTTTCTTCCTTTGGCACCTTCTATTTTACCTTTATGTGACAAACATTTCTCTTATCCTGGGAGATAAGCTTCCAGTTGATCCTGTTATCCTTTATAATGCTCAGCCTCCAAAGCACAGGTCATCCTTCAATCAGTAGTCCACCTGGGATGCCAGCACTCACTCAGCACTCTGCCAGATTTTATAGAGTATTATTAAAGGAAATAGCCACGTGGAAACTAAATGAGTTAACATTTTGTAAAAGGTTTAGAATGATGTTTAGCATATGTTACATGTTATGTAACTGTTTACTAAATAAAGGAGAATAAAATTGCTTCTTCATTTGTTGTAAAGCCTGGTAAAGAAATTTGCCTTTGAATTTCAGGCTCGCACATGGAGCCTGAAATTTTATTTTTTATTTTTTATTTTTAGTTTCCAGAAAAAAGTTTTTTGTGAGAAATTATTGTATTATACCTCTCTCTTATATGAGACTACGTGATTTGCACCGTTTACCTTTTTGTCCTGCTGGTAAATAAGGTCAGAGTAAATTTAATGCTTAACCACAGCAATTGCATTAGTTCACATGGCTAGGATATTTGCTTTCCCTCCTTTTCTTGGTTCTGATTCTATATTTTATTTACCTTATTATTCTGGAAGGAAGTGGGAAGTAAGCAAGTTATCTACTTACCTTTTTTCCACAAATTCTTTGAACCAGTGTCACCCTGGACTATACTGTCTATATCATACAACTTCAGGGTGGTTTAGATTAAGATTCTGTGATGAACATCTTAATACTATATAGAAAAATCTAATGATCTTTGCTTAGTTTTTCCTGTCGCAGTCGTATTTAATTTTATTCCCATTCATTCTGTCATTTTGAAAACCATCTTTGCTTGACTTTCTTCCTTTTTAAAATTGTGCTCTCTGCTCTCTTGGCTCGTTTTGGATTTCCTCACTGTGTAAACCCTGAGGCTGAGGCCTTTGCTCCTTTCCCACTTCTTTACCTTCTCAACAGCATATCCCATCTTTCAGCTGTGATACCCACATTTGTACTGGTATTACTTCATTTCTTAATCCAAGCTTTGTTCTCACATTTATCTCTACATATTTTGATGACTTCAGATTTAAAATTTGTACCCCTTTATCCATTGTTTTCTCTAATTTGATCTGTTTTTCATACTACTGAGATTAATTTTAAAGTTCGTTATTACTCTTCTTCCAGAAAACCAACGTGAACTGGAATGAGCATTATATCAAAGTCACAGACTATGTTACGGCATTCAAAAGTCTTGATTAACCTTTATGCCAATGTTTGCCCAACATGGACGTTTTTATCGTGCTTGTCTCTTCTCTGTCAAGCATGTCATGCTTAACTTCTGTAGAACCCAGAAGTATCTGTCCCTAGTGAAGAGTCCCTAGGAAGAGTCTGACGGGTGGGGGTGAAAGGGACATTTTTAAGTCTTTTATTAGGGGATTTTATTTTTTAATTAAAAAGGAAGAGAGAGGCTGGGCGCGGTGGCTCACGCCTGTAATCCTAGCACTCTGGGAGGCCGAGGTGGGTGGATCGCTCGAGGTCAGGAGTTCGAGACCAGCCTGAGCAAGAGTGAGACCCCCGTCTCTACCAAAAATAGAAAGAAATGATTTGGACAGCTAAAAATCTATATAGAAAAAATTAGCTGGGCATGGTGGCGCATGCCTGTAGTCCCAGCTACTCGGGAGGCTGAGGCAGTAGGATTGCTTAAGCCCAGGAGTTTGAGGTTGCTGTGAGCTGGGCTGACGCCACGGCACTCATTCTAGCCCGGGCAGCAAAGCGAGCCTCTGTCTCAAAAAAAAAAAAAAAAGGAAGAGAGATATATAGTAGAGAGATTAGGCTGGATCTCAGCATATGTATGCTTTTTTAGAAAATAGGTAGCTCATATAGGGTGCAGTATTGAATACATTCCATTAAAGCAACAGTGAGATCATTTTTCCCCTGTCAGTTGGCAGATATTAAATTAAATGATTGGTAAGGTATGGGAAATAGAAACTCTTGCATTGCTGGTAGAGTATAAATTAGTTCAGCTATTTTTTAAAATTAAAAAAATATATATTTTAATATTCCTGCAAATCACTGGCATATAGTTCACCTATTTTGGAGGACAGTTTGGTAGTATCTGTTAAATACTGCATTCCCATGATGCAGTAATTGCATGTTTGCACATCTGCATGAAGTTATGGCATTTAAAAATATATACTTTTAATTACATAAGTAAGCATAATTTAAAATATATTTGAAAATAAACGTTTAAGTAAATGATTTCATCTAGCTTCAGATAGTATGGCTTTATGTGTTGGTAGTTCATAGTCTTCATAGATGGAAAGTGAGGGGCAAAGATAATCATTGCATTGTATATTATGAGAATTTAATTTCAAAGTAAGATTAAATACTTATGCATTTCAGCAAACATTGAATTGGGTCGATTGAACAGTATTGATAATGAAGTTGAGTCTGTATTTGGTAGGTAAAGGTAATATATTTTGGAATTTTGAACCTCTGTTGAAATAGGTGGCAAATGCTTTTATGATTCTTCAGTATTGCGTTTGCTTTAATTTTAAAAGTTAACATATTTACAATTGATTTAAACTAAAAGCAAGATTAAAAGTACATTTAATTTTTTCTTTGGGTTTCTCAGTCAACCTCTCAGTTATTTCATTTGTCATTTCTTCAATATTACAAATTTTTTCTAGGTTTTAGTTATCAGTAAGTAAGTTTTATTTTTGACTTAATAGCAAGTGAAAAAGTTCTACTAACTATATGTCTAACATTTTTGGTGGTCTAATATTTATGGTGGTCTAATATTTATATTAAACTATGTGCATCCATTATGCATTGAGAAATTTGTCCATGATCTGTAATTAACAAACTGCAAGCTACTAATTTTATTATTTGGATGAAGTTTACTTGATAGAGTAAGAATTAGATTCTGAGGTTTAGACTCTGAGTTTTAGCTTCTTGTTTACAGACTTTACTGCTTCATGGAGAAGTCTGCCTACCTCAAAATCAGCTAATTCAGGAAGTGACTACCAAACAGAATTCATCCTTTTTTATAAGGCAACATGTAGCCAAAAAAAAAAAAAAAAGTGTGTGTGTGGGGGGGGGAGGAGCACTGTTTTATTTTGAAAAAGATAAATGTCACCTTGCAAAGAAATTTGCTGAAGATATTTGTGGTTTTCTTCAAGTTTTAAAAAATTGTTTGCAAGAAATCAGTACAAGGCTGTAGTTCCTTCTGGTGATATTTGAAGTGAAGAAAAATTGCAAGTATAGAAACTGAAGTCTAATTGTAGAATTTGCATTCTTTAAGGAGCTCAATCATATTAAATCGTATATAAGCCAAGGTTATATTTTATGTAATAGTTGCCTGTCGGTGCCTTTTCACCTTTAAGTCGTTTGCTAGAAAGAAGAATACTTAAGAAAGCTGAGTGGACAGATGTATTTGTAAAAATAGTTACTAGTTATTAATATCTCTAAATGAGGGACACAGCTTTCAGGTAGAGACACTGTTAGTACAGTTTTACCCTGGAATCTACTCAGGTGTAAAATTGCTTTGGTTATGAAACACAGTGCGTATGACTGTGCATGGTGATTTCTGAGCACCTACAAAGCAGTAGAAGCAAAATGTTAACATGCCTTGGCTTCCTTTTGGAAGTAACCTTTCCTTGGTATGCAACATTTGTTATTGCTTACTGATTTCTAAAGAAATGTTTGTAATAAAAGCACTACTTTCAAAACATAGAATTGTTGATGTTGCATAATGAATAAAATGTTGATAGCTTTCAGGATTTAGAACTTTATCTTTGTCTATTAATTTCTGGTACAGGCTTCTAAAGAAGATTTTAAAATTGTCATCTTGATGAGAATATTTTGAGTGACACGCGTACTTCACTAGATTTTTGGTGGGAGTACACACTTTCTGAAGAGCAATTTTTAAACTGCTTGAAGAACTTATTCATACATTTTAAGGAATTTAGGCAAACAAACTGAAGTGCGGAAAGATTTATTCCCTAATATTTTTGGTACAGTGTTATGCACACTGGGGAAAATGGAGAAAAATTTATGTTCAATTAGTGGGATGGTTAAGTAAAATATGGTACATACATATGAGAGTCTCTTATTTTGTCATTTAAAATGTATACAAATACTTTGAAGAGATATGAGAAAGTGTAATGTTAGGCCAAAAGTTAAACATAAAATTTTCTATGCAGTTTAATCTCAGGTAATCTTAAGCTTTTTTAAAAAAGCTCAGAAAAAGTAATAGAAGGAAATAAGCCAAAATGACATTAGCAGTTGTGGTTTATGAGAATAGGATTGTTTTTCCTGCCTCCTTATAGTTACTTTTAAGATTTCCATTATGAGTGTGAAACTTCTAAAATAGTGGAAAACATTATATAACTTCTAAAATCAGAGGAACCACGTCTGTTAAATTTTGAACTTGTAAATCTCCATTCTGCTGCCTAGTCTGCTACCCCAATATCCTGTTTGTGGTTATATAAGAATAGCAAAAAAAGCACCATTACACTGAAAAAAATTACGAGAAAAGATTATGAATGGATTTTTATAGCTCCTATTTATTAGCATTATCCAATCACATTATTGTCCTCAAACATCAAACTTTTAAAATTTTGAACTATTTTTGGTGTAAGTCTCTTTAGAAAATGTTGCTTATTTCTCTTATTAAGACATTGTAATGAAGAGAGTTTAACATTTCTTGTTCAACTTATGTTTATTATAAAGAACCACTACTATATTGTTTGACTACAGTGATTGATGTTCTAAGACAAGTGCTGGCAAACTTTTTCTCTGTAGGGCCAAATATTTTTGGCTTTTGGGGCTCTCTGGTCTCTGTTAGAAACTGCTAAGGTAAGCTGTGATAGCAAAACAGCCACACATAATAGGTAAATGAATGGGTGCGGCTGTCTTCCAACAAAACATTATTTACAAAAAGGGATGGCTCCTCCTGTAGTTTGTGTAACCCTGCACTAAGGTATATTTATTTGTAAGCAGTTCTTTCGTACTCTGGTTGGTTCTACTTTGAATGAGTTTGTTCTTATGTGAATTTTTGTATTTTATATCAGTTGCTACATCTTCTGTCCTTTTTGCTTTAGCAATCCTCCCTCCCTCTCATCTTCTGTACCCAATTCCCCTTAGCTTTTATTTTTTTAACAAATTGTAAAATATATTAATACATAACGTAAAATTTACCATTCTCATTATCTTTAAGTGTGTAAGTCAGCAGCATTAATTACGTCCCTTAATTTTTGTGTTAAGAACTCAGATGAATATGAATAAGCTTATTTGTAAAATAAAGGTGTATAGGTCCTGAGTGAGTAAAATCTATGATCTCACTTTAATGTAGAGATTTAGGAGGACATCAATGTTTAGCAACTCAAAAACTGAGAATTAGAGTTGGGAGTGACTTTAAAGAACACCTAATTCTACCTCATTTACATATTTTATAAGCTACCCACAGATATTAAATAACCTAACCAAGTTTATATAGTATTAGGACTTGTTTTGTTTTCTCTTTTTTTCATCTTTTATCAGCAGATTAATAATATTGTATTATTTTTTTAGGTTCAGGATTGGAAGAGACCTTACAAACCCATTTCCCCGGCTACTGTTTTTTTCTCTTCTGTTATACTCCCTGTAGGTCCTTATTCATCTCTACTTGAATACTTATTTGAAGAGAGTGTTCCCTCCCTTAGAAGGCAGCCCATTCCATTTTTAGAGCTGCTTGGTTTTTCCTTTGGTGTAGCTAAAGTCTACCTTTCATTAACTTTTACCTATACATTTTAATTATTCTGTACAAGTCATCTGTAGTGATACCAAAGTAATTGCAGTGACAGAAATCACTCTGCATTTTTCCAACTAGAATGGTTTGTTAAAGGATAAATAAATCCTGCTGCAGGAGTGTATTATTGGAAAGACTAACAGAGTTGGACATTATGGACTTGATCTGCCCAGGTCTTAGTCTTCCCATCTGAGACAGGCAGACTGCCTCTTAGGTTAAACTTCTAAAGTTGTGCACACAGAGACAAACTACTATCAGCTGATGCGGACAGCCTGACCACTTCCTCATGTGAAACTGACTTTTGTGCTTTTTACTTTGGCTTGCTCTTGAATAAATTTCTTTAATAAAGTCTAATCAAAACAGCATCTCTAATGTAATCTCATTCTTGCTTACAAAGCAGACCAATAGTTTAGTCATCGAACATAAGTAATTCTCCTGTTAGCATTTTGATTAGAAATTCTTCAATAGGTAAAGAGCCTCATCTTTGATTATTCTTAGTGAACTCTAGCTATTCCTTCTAAAATGGAGTGCTAACGACTGAGCACAGTTGATGTGGTAGAGCAGGAAGAGTCTGGGAGTAGGAACAAAGCACCAGCTTTATAAGACTAATTCTGGTACAGCCACTTAAGAGTTTTGTGCCATTGGACATGTTGCTTGATTTTTGGACTTTGTTCATCTGTAAATTGGGGGTAATTAACCCACCTTAATTTCCCTCATAGGCTTTTAAGATAAGACAAGATAAGTAAAAGTTTTTTTGTTTTTTGTTTTGTTTTTGTTTTGTTTTTAACAATAAAGCCTTAAAAGATGTGAGTTTTTCTTTTTCAATTCCACCAATAATTAGCCTTGGGGTAAAATCACCTTGCTTGGATGAAAAGCAGAATTTGTCACTTTGTCAGACTTACATTTATTCTGATATGCTAATGGTATTTACAGGGTTAGCCACCATCAATTCAACTTTCAGCCTGACAGGTTTAATCTGCTAATTTGCTGATGTTAATTTACATTTGCTATCAGTCAGAGCACTCTAAATTAAAAATGATAAACTGATTTAAAAACCTCAAATATCTTTTTAAGGATCATTCTTAAATGAAAATACAACGTAAGAAAATTAGTAAATACTTTTGTATTCTGTTAGTAGGCCTCATTTTTTTATCCCAGTTGAGAAAAAACAGTTTTTGATTATCTTATAGGTTTACTGTACCATACTATGTGTTTTAAGAGTTATGCAGGGTTGCAAAAAAAAAAAAAAAAAAAAAGAAAGACATGGACATCACCCCAGCCTTAAAGGTTTATAGTTTGGAGAGATCAGATGATAAAAAATAATATTTAACAAACTAAAACAGTACAGTTGGTTTTCAGTTTTTTCCCCTGTTTGTTTCATAGTTCTTAGTAAAGATTTGTTTTTCATTTTCCTCCTTTCATTTGATAGAGTTTTTAATTTATGAGATTTTGAACTGATAAAGATGAGTTTGCAGTATTGCTACCAATTACAAGTTAGAAACTGTTGATTTCCTTCGCCTATCAAGGCATAATTAAATGCTTCATCAGTATACTTCCTAATACTTTTTATTACATTTCTACCATAGTACATACCACATTGCTGTAGTCTTCTCTCTCCTTCTGTTAAGAGACTGCAGTCTTACTTTATTGATTTTTGTCCCCAATGCTTGGCACATAATAACCTGTACAAGAAAAGTACAAAACAGCAATGCCAGCAAGTGAGTGCTAAAGAGTATAGAGAATCTGGTTGGGCAAAATCTTGTGGAACAATTGGAATAATTATTGATACCTTAAAGGTTTAGGGAGAGGAAGGTTATAAACAGAAGGCATGATAGGTAAAAAAATAAAGGTGAGATAGCAGGACTTATAGGTCAGTGAGTCTAGTCAGTTACATTGGTGAATTATAAGGGATAATTTAGGAATAGATAGTGTAAAGCTAATTTTTAGGGAACTGAATACCAGACTAAGGAGTATGAAATTGTCCTTTGGTATGGGCAAACTGATTGGTCAGTAGAGTAAGCAAAGACAGTGCCTCTTTTCATGTTGGAGAAGTTGGTCCTGAATTTAAACTTCGTATATTTTTTTGGAGGGTACTCTCCTCGTTTATCTGTTGATATATATAAATCTCTCTCAACCCTGAAAATTAGGTATCTATAATAAAATAGCTTATAGATAGAAACAGATACCTTAATTCATACATCTTATGCTCTAGCTGTTTGCTATTCTTTATAAACACCCAGTGAATGCTTACTTTCATCCTTTTGGTCTGTTTACCAGAAATGCCCTTCTGTTGTTTCTCTGCCAGCTCCTACCCATCTTTCAAGTTTAGCTCAGATTTCACCTCTTCTAAACAAGCTTTAGCTTTTTAGCCCACATGAAGTATTTTCCAATGACTGGATCCTGTAGCTCCTTTCCTGTAATTCCTCATATGTACATGTCTTCTATTTCTCCTTCTAGACTGTAAAAAATGCCTGACATGATGTGCATGTTATAGTTAAGTACATGGGATTTGTCTTTTTTTTATTAAAAAAATTATTTTCAGGCCGAGCGCGGTGGCTCACACCTGTAATCCTAGCCCTCTGGGAGGCCGAGGCAGGTGGATCGCTTGAGGTCAGGAGTTCGAGACCAGCCTGAGCAAAAGCGAGACCCCGTCTCTACTAAAAATAGAAATAAATTATCTGGCCAACTAAAAATATATATATAAAAAATTAGCCGGGCATGGTGGCGCATGCCTGTAGTCCCAGCTACTCGGGAGGCTGAGGCAGTAGGATCAGCTTAAGCCCAGGAGTTTGAGGTTGCTGTGAGCTAGGCTGACGCCATGGCACTCACTCTAGCCCGGGCAACAAAGCGAGACTCTGTCTCAAAAAAAAAAAAAAAAAAAAAATTATTTTTAGGCAGTTATTTTGTGAGTCTAAAGTAGAGAAAGGTAGGACCAATATGGTCGTAAAAGGATCTTAAAGGCAGAAATTAGAAAGGAAAAGAGAGTAAAAGTTGGGGAAAGATTAAAAAGGTGCAAAACAAGGATTTTTCTTTGAATTATCTTCTCTATATATCCTGTTTTAGTTGCTGAATATCATAATCAATTTGTTTTTCCCTCCAGGGAGTCTAGAGGGCTGACTTGGGTTTATCAGTAATTGTTGATGATAAGATTTGAAAGCCTGCTGTAATCTATTTTTGTCATTAAAATTTAAATACTTCTGAAGGATTTCCCAATTACTATATAGTTACTGTAAACTATAGTTTTTAGCTTTTGAATTTTAATAGCAAAATACATTATTATTGTGAAGTAACGCCATAATGCCATACTAAATTTGGGGAGAGAAAAAGGGTGTTAAGGCATGAAATATCTTTGGAGTAATTTCTACCTTTTTGAAAGTTTGAGGAGAATATTTGTGTATGTTTGTTTACCAGACTGTTTTGAAGACAACTTATTCTCAGATCAGGATCTGAGCTTTTAAATGTTAAGATAGGTAGTAATTTCTTTTTATCAGTTTTGACTATTTTGTGAGCTTATTTTTTAGGGATGGCTTAAATTCTTTCTCCTATGGATAAAAATTAGTTTTTTGTTTAAAAGCAAGTAAATATTTATCTTCTTTGCTAGCTATGGCAATAACAAGGTCATTTTAATTTTTTTTTGCACTATGTACCATAAGCTAAAGAAGTGTATATTTTATGTTATTTACATAGCTTTTAGGCAAAGCAAATACCATTTACTGGTGTGATAAATACATAGAAAGCTTATTCTGCAGTTTTTTAAAGTGATAAAACTACTACCATCTGAAGTTTATCTGACAGACCATTTTCTGTAAATAATTGGTATGTTATTATCCACTGATTTTTTGACAGCTGGTTCAATTTTTCTTTAAATAAATATTAGGTCATCAGTATTGTTGAACTCTGTTTAATGGTATTAGCTCAGGGTAAGACCTAGAAAACTTGTTTGTACCTTATAAAGGTAATAACAAGCTAGTAAGTTAGAAAGTCAGTATAGTGTAGCGGTAAATAGCTTGGATTCAAAGAAACAGGGTTCCAAATCCATCTTTGCCGCTGTGCAACCCCTTGGGAAGTTTCTTAACCTCTCTGAGCCTCTGTTTCCTCATCTGTGAATTAGGGATAGAATTATTCATTTTTTTCAACAAATATTATAATAAATTTGTTGTGCTTCTGTGTATAAGAAATCATTCTATATTTGGGATAGTATTATAATAGTACCTCTGTCATAAAGCCATTGAATTAACTTACAATGCATGTAAAACACCTAGCACAGTATCTAAAATATGTGATCAATAAATTTTAGCTATTATTATTAAAAAATTATCTAAAAGCAAAAATACTTTTAGGGAATAATTTCAGGATTTGTCATTAAATTTTTAGATGGTAATCCTGTGTATTAGTTTTTTAAAAACATTGGTGTGACATTCATGTATTTTAAGGTGGACTTTAAAAACAAAAGTTACTTTAACAGTTTTGAAAACAAATACAAATGATATGCCAATTTTAATGTTTCTCTTTGAGAAATTTTATATGTGTATGTGTACATGTACATGCTTTGTGAACCAACTCTATATTCTATTGTCTTTTAAGATAGAAATATATGGATTACTGATAGTAGTTTGGGGAGCAATTATATTAGGAAATAATTAAATACATGTGGTCTTATTACAGGACAGAACTGTTATATAATCTTTGGGTAATCCAAGAAACATTTAGACATCTAGAAATCTCTTTTCAACTGTATAAAAATGCAATTTTAAACAGACTTCTGCTTTTCTTTTTTTAACAAAAGTAATATATATAATTTTTCTATGAAAGTTGCCATCATACCTATGACTAGTCCAGAATTGACTATATTAAGTTCTAAATTTAATTTAGGAAAATGTTTATTCTCTTTTTTGTCTCTCATATTCTCTCTTGCTTTCTTGAAATACAAGTCCTCTCCTGAATATTTTATATACACACATATGTGCATACATATATACATACATTATGTATATATTTCTCTCTGCCATTTTAATAAATAGTGATAGGTAGGGAGGGGATTTGTCTGGTTTAGATTTGTAATCATTGTAACATCACCGTAATATGAATGAAAGTCATTGATGTTTAGAATAATGAAATGTGTTATTTTTACTTACAGAGCCAAAAAAAAAAAAAAAAGATATTTAACAGCTTCTTTATAGTTTGTTTACTTGAAAGCTTTTCAATGAATAGGAAAAAATTCCTTTCTTGTTTAAAAGTTTGGTTAATCAAGGCCGGGCGCGGTGGCTCACGCCTGTAATCCTAGCCCTCTGGGAGGCCGAGGTGGGTGGATCGCTCGAGGTCAGGAGTTCGAGACCAGCCTGAGTGAGACCCCGTCTCTACTAAAAATAGAAACAAATTATCTGGCCAACTAAAAATATATATAGCAAAAAAAAATTAGCCGGGCATGGTGGCACATGCCTGTGGTCCCAGCTACTCGGGAGGCTGAGGCAGTAGGATCGCTTAAGCCCAGGAGTTTGAGGTTGCTGTGAGCTAGGCTGACGCCACGGCACTCACTCTAGCCTGGGCAACAAAGTGAGACTCTTGTCTCAAAAAAAAAAAAAAAAGTTTGGTTAATCACAGCATCTTATTGTTATACTAGTTTAGTTAATTAAGATTTTAATGTATTTTTTATGGTAAAATTTTTGTTTTAATAGTCTTTACTATTTGTGGAATTTGATCTGTATAGTCTTTCATGGTCCCTGATTCTGTGGCAGGATTGGTTCCAGGATCCCCACAGCTAAAGCCCCTTATATAAAATGGCATGGTATTTGCATATAAACTACACATAACCTCCTGTATACTTTAAATCATCTCTAGATTACTTATAATACCTAATACAATGTAAATGCTATATAAATAGTTATCTTTTTTTGGTATTATTTTGTATTATTATATTTTATTTTTTGTTTTTTTCCCCTGAGTATTTTTGATCTGCTGTTGGTTTAATCTGAGGATGCAAAGAGCTGACTGGTATATATAAACCTAGATAATTTTAGAAATAATAACTACAACTACCATCAGCTGACTACTTATTCTCTGCCAGGCAGTGTTCTAAAGATATTGACTGTATTGAGTCATCTGATCCTCACAACAACCCTGTGAGGTAGGCACTATTATCCCATTTCTCAAATGAGGAAACCGGATCACAGAAAGGTTAATTACTTTACCCAAGGTTACACAGCTAGTATTACAGCCAGGATTTCAAGAACTTGTGCATTTGATTTTAACTACTGTCCAATAGTTAGTTGTTGTCTCTCCTAGATTTTGTAATCAGGTTAACTATTTGAATAATATATAAATATAGTCACTATGTTAAAACAAAAACAACTGAACAAAGTGTTGACTCTTACCTGAACATTTGCTGGGCTCTATAATCAGTATTGGGTAATTGTACTGGGTTGTCTAGGAAGGCATCACCATAGCAGATGACTATGCATTAGCACAACTAGAGTCGGTTGCCAGGATTTCAAAACCTGCTATTAAAATCTATGTATTAGTGAATTGATTTTTGGTTGTTTTTCAGTGTGATTTGTAGTGGTACTGATATAATTTTGGTAAATCAGCATTTATTTTGACTAGTCTTGATGAGTAGATCAGCTTAGCTATAGTCTAGTTTCATGATTATTTAATAATGGACTTTGTTAAAATCCATTAGAATGTTCACAAGGATTAATTTTGTATTCTTTCTACCCTTTTAGTAAAATAAAACAGGGTCTGTTACCTAGCTTGGAAGATCTGCTCTTCTATACAATTGCAGAAGGACAAGAGAAGATACCTGTTCATAAATTTATTACAGTAAGTTTTTATATTTTTCTATCTTAACTTTAAAAAACCATAATATTAAATCAATACACAGTATTATTGAAACGTAGTCTTAAAAGGTCACCTGACATGTAGATTCTAACTGACACTGTTTCTCTTACTATGTTTTCAAATTTTTATCATGCTCATTTCAAGGTAATCAGTGAAAGAAAAAGAAAGAAACATTGAGAAACTTGTCCAGAAAGTGGGTAATAGTGACACTAAAATGCCATATACATGTTCTTGGGTAGAAGTTATTATATACAAGAATAAAAACTTGTAGTTGGAATAAGCATATACATTATTTGCACTGTATATTTACAAATTCTTATTTTTTTAAAAACAGGCACTCAAATCTACAGGATTGCGAACGTCTGATCCCAGGTTGAAAGAGTGTATGGATATGTTAAGATTAACTCTTCAAACAACATCAGATGGTGTCATGCTAGACAAAGATCTTTTTAAAAAGTAAAAATTTCTGCCAAACCTTTAATGGTGATTTGCTATGCTATATGGTGATTTTGCTTTTAAAACAAAATTGCATCTTTGAAGGCCAGTGCTTTCTATGTAACTGAAAAAAGGGATTTATAAACATCATTTGTTTGAAGAACTTGGTGCACATTAATGTTTTATAATTCACTGGGCTAAGAGTATGCTTTCTTTAAATCTGTTCTAAGGAAATTTAGCATCCAATTTGCAGTACCTGGAGATTGCATTCAGTTTGAGTAGAGCATACCCTTTTTCCTGTCATTGCTTTTATTGATCTCCAATTCATCTGCGTGTCTTGCAGGCTCTCTCAGCATAGTCTCTAGTTCTTTTCCACAAGGTGACTTAGATGACATCATAAAATGAGAGGGCTTTAGACAGCCCTGTATTCCTCAGATTTATATATCTGATTGTCTGTTTCTCTCCTCTCCTCAGACATAGGCTATTGCTTATTTTCATTTCTCTCAAAACAGTTAATTAAAGACAACTTTAGAGATTAAAGCCTTGATTTGGTTGAATGAGAATATTTATTTTTATATTCCTATATTTGTGTATCTGTTTATTATTTATCTTCATTAATGTGTTCCTGTTAGTTTGAATACTTAAAGATTTAATAGACAACATGTTTGTAATGAATCCCAAAGAGTCAAATAGTATTTTAAACTACTAACATTTAAGTGGAAACTAGTCTAAAACTGTAAACACTACTATAAGACATTGGCTTTTTCCAGACCATAGGCTTAGGTTGAGGTGGATCCAAAGAATTTCTGCATCTACTTTGATGTTTATTTGTATGTATGCATGTATTTATTTTCTTTTCTTTTGGGGATTGGATGATATGTTCTAGATATCTCCTGGGAATGTCCTGGAGTATTAAGTCATTTAAGGTACAAGTATTTAACTGAGGTTCTCTGAAGTTTCCTGGCATGCTGTGAAGCACTGCTGACAGTTTTGGATTCTTATCTTTTCACCAGGATGTGCTTGGTTTTGTTAATAACTCAGCTGACAGAAGTTTGTTTAGGTATTAGGCCCATGTTGCAATTTTGAGTCTCCAAAACCTGCTTTTTTGTGGTGGGAAAAAAATCATTTCTAGACTTATTTGTGCCTTTTCAGTAGGATTATTTTATTATTAGTGTTCATGGACTATCTGTGCAAAGTATTTTGCTTATGGTGCTTTCTGGGGGAGTTATTTTGGCGAATCTCTGAAAGAAGTTGTCAGGGAAATGGTAGATCTATGGATAATCAGGAGGGGAGCTGCTTTGGAATTTTAAGTGGAAGCAATATTTTACACATTTTTAATACTTTTTAAAATGTTTGTGCTTTATAAACATGTTGTTATGTTTAAATATGAAATTGAAAGCAATTTAAATACTCCGATTATGAAGCCAGGAAACCACAATCATAAAATTTTCTGCCTACAATTATATCAAGAGACAATAATTACTATTGTTTTGAACACTAATCTGAATTTTAAAAGATCTATGATTGTAATACAAGCAGTTTCCAATTTGACAAATGCTTAATGGTCTATATGAGCAGATAGTGGAAAAGTACAAGTCTATAGGCATAATTATTTCTCTTTTTATGTAGAATCAGGTGATTCAGAACCTCTAGCTATTAACCTTTTCAGGTCACCTGGAAAGGTGATTGCTCCAGAGGTGTTCTTTCTTTATTTTCAAATATAAGAAGTTATATAGTTAGTGTTACCAGAAATAAACTATCTCACCTCCATACAGCTGGGAGGAGATATTAAAACAAGGAATTCATTTTTCTAGAGAAATAATTTATAAAGGTGGGTAGGTTTAGTTGAAGCAATGTGTTGATACTTTACCTAAAATACATTGTGGGTTAATATATTTAGCCTTTGTTGATAATCTGAGAAAGAGCTATTATGTATGACTTCTTTTTTAACATGGGAAAATGAGTTCTAAGCATATTTATTTGAAAGTTGGAGACTGCCTGTACCTGTTTAGATAGTTGTTTTTAATGCTAATAATCCTTAAAACTAACAGAAGTAAAAAAAATTTTTGTTGAAAACTAATCCTTTATCTATTCATGAATTTTTTGCCTTATAGGTATTAGAGCTATTTTTATGTGTGGTCATAATTTTTGGTCTTTTTTGTTTTGGAAAAAAGTGAACAGTCGTCTTTGCATTTGTATGTTTGATTTTCTAAAAAATTTCATATTATGTTTTATTAATGAAAAACTATATATGAGAACTATTTTGTAAAACATTGATGTGCATTATAGTTTTTAGTCATAAACACTTAAGAAGGAAATAAAATGATTATTCCCAGTTTACAGATAAGAAAACTGAACAAAGCACAGAGAAAGATGTAACTTGCTGTAAAGCATAAGTACCTCCTTCTCAGAGTTCATTTTATATGACTTCTAATTTTCTAGTTAAACTCATGAGATCTATATTAAAATAACTCCCGAGGAAAACCTTACTATTTGGAATACTCATCAGTATGCAGTTAGGCACTCTTCTGAGAGGTAAGATTGCCTTTGTCAGCCTTGTTAATTTACCAGAGAAGGCTCGTGCCACAGCTTTACCAGCACCTTCTGCTAGGGCAAAAAAACCTCAACATTTCACTGACCGCACAATTTTGTTAATTATAAATCCTTTTAAAAGTGCTGATTAATTTTGAATAATTAACTAGTTAGTAGTAGGTTAATAATTTAAATTTGGTTGGTAGTTCTCATATTTTGTCATTTATAACTTCTTGAAAAATGAGGAAGTAGATTTGATTTGATATAAATACTGATTTAAGATCAGGAATTCTATTTTGTTTTCTCTGCAAAAGGTGTTCTTAGGTGTATATCTTTGGCAGCTCTGATAATTGCAAGTTGGATTTTAAAAACTATTTGAAACATTTTAACTAATAAATATTAAAGTAATGGTAATATTTTTTAGATTAACATTGAAATTATCAGAAAACTTTCAAAGTTTATTGAAGTAAATATTTACCTTAGCTCTGGGATGTTAATTAATACTACAGTTATAGGTTAATGGAAATTAGGACTATAATTTTTTAATGTTATAATGGGAGATCCTTATCACTGAAATAATAGCTATTTCTATTAGGATTTTATTTTAAGCCTAATTTAAAATTAGGTTCATTTTTATGTGCTAATTTACATTGAACAAGTGAATATGTGTTATTCTGAATTTTTAGTTAAAATGTAAAACCTGCACTTTAATTTGATGTTTCATCTAGAGCAACTTGAATTAAAATGCTGAGATTTAAAATCTTCTCATATACCACAGACTAAATAAGAAAGTAGAGCATCTACTTTTTTATTTCTCCATTTATGATTGGTGTAAGTTATTCAACCTCTTAGAGTCTCATTTTCTTATCTGTAAAGTGGGGAAAACTTTCTCAAAGTGTTGATGTTTTGAGGATTAAACAGGATGATTAGTACTTGAAACTCTTAGTTACTTTTTTAAAAACAACAATTTTTTTTTCTTTCCCAAAGAGGCTGCACATATAATATCACATCGCTTACTTGTGAGGATCCAGTTACATCAATAACTTCCTGTAGTAATGGTTTGACTTTAATACTTCAACTATCAGCATTTGATTTTTTTGTCTGTTAAGGGCTTACCCTTAAGACTTACTGTAATGGCTATTATGGCTTGACAGCCATGTTTAGCAAGTCTTCCTTTATCAATTCAATACTCTTATTACTGAGTTACTGAGACTATCTTAAGAAGCTTAGAGTATATGGTTGACTGTAATCTATTTATAAAACTCTTCTTTGAGGTTACGTGAATATTGATTTTCTGGTTTACATCATTTTTATTTATTTTTATTTATTTATTTTGAGACAGGATCTTACTCTGTTGCCTGGGCTAGAGTGCAGTGGTGTCATCACAGCTCACTGCAACCATAAACTCCTGGGCTCAAACGCTCCTCCTGCCTCAGCCTTCCAAGTAGCTGGAACTACAGGCGCACACCACCACACCTGGCTAATTTTTGAATGTTTTATAGAGATGGGGTCTTGCTCTTGCCCAGGCTAGTCTCGAAATCATGGCCTTGAGTGATCCTTCTGCCTTGGGCTCCCAAAATACTGGGATTACAGGTGTGAGCTGCCGTGCCTGGCTTAAATACTTTTTAGAACAAAGCAGAATATTGGTTCAAATCATTAGATTTTATGCCATCCACTTGGTTTACCAAGTCTTTTAAAATAGTTAACACTGAAATGTTTTTATTTCATATTTGTTTCATTATGTAAGATATGCATATTATATATATTACATATCTTACATTAAATAAAATTACATAACTTAACATTTTGTTGACTCAAATAATGTAAAATTAACTATTATATTACTTTATGAAATTTTATTTAAAGTTATACTTTATTTTTGCAAGCATTTTAACACACATTTCATTTAATAAATTAGTCTTACTAAACAAAGTTGATTTTATCTCGATTTTTAAACTTAGAAATGCATATTTTTCAAAATATAATTTAGGAAAAATATGTTAACATGCAAGATGTTCAGTTCGTCTGTGAAATATTAAGTAGTAATTCTATAGGTATGTTTCTGAGGTTATGTGATCAAAAAAAATGAACAGGGTTTCAGCCATGACGTATTGAAGTCTGATTTTTGTTAACCAGATGTCATGTTTACCAACTCTGGGTAGAGTAAGAAACTTTTTTCATATGGTATTAATACTTAAACCTGGTGGAATACTTTGTCATTTTAATCTTCGATGCAATTTTTAGGCACATCTAATGTTTTTCTGTAACATGTTCAACAGCTTGTGAGCAACTACATGAAAGACTGCTGGAAGGAAAGAAAATACTGTAGAAGTAGTATAATTTATAGAATCTAATTTTATAAAATGATAAGTTTCTCTCTTGTTTAAATATTGGGTTAATATTTTCTTAATTAGTACTGTTACTACCAAGCACTAATAATTTGAAAGGCACCGAATCTATTAATTTCTTCTTTCACATTTCACAGATGTGTTCAAAGCAACATTGTTTTGTTGACACAAGCCTTTAGAAGAAAGTTTGTCATTCCTGACTTTATGTCTTTTACCTCACACATCGATGAGTTATATGAAAGTGCTAAAAAGCAGTCTGGAGGAAAGGTAACGCTTTTGATGTGCATATTTTCCTAGCCCAGTCATTTAATAAATTCAGCTCCATTTGAGGTCCAGAGAGTAAAATTGTGTAGTTTTCTTGTGTTTTGCTAAAGAAAACACTTTAGCCTTGCTTAAACAATTTAAGTTAAATGAAGCCACTGGATTTAGTGCTTTTAAAATATTTAAAATATTTAACTTTAATTGTTATTCTGGCTAAAAAGAAATCTAAGTTTAAGAATTTTTTCAAAATTTGATTTTCAAATGATTGGGGTGGCTTTTAATTAATAAAAAAGAAACCTTATTGAGAATTTCTGCCGGTTTGATATCCTTGAACATAAAATGAAATGGTTTTAGTTTTAAAAATCCTCTAAATAATACCAGGAGCTATTTTATTTAATTTCCATATGGAAAGTTATTTTCTTTTATTTTAACTTTGGGTAGCTTTAGTATAATATATTAATATTTGACCCTTTAACAACACAGGGGTTAGGGCTGCTGAGCCCCTATGCATGCCATTGAAAATCCAGATACAACTTTGCTTTCCTTAAAACTTAACTACCAATAACTACTATTGACTGGAAGCCTTACCAATAACATTAACAGTCGATTAACACATTTTGTATATTATTTTTATTATATACTGTATTCTTAAAATAAAGCAAGAAATAGAAAATGTTATTGAGAAAATCATAAGGAAGAGAAAACATATTTACTATTTGTTAAATGGAAGTAGATTGTTAGTTATAAAGGTCTTCATCATAGTTTTCACATTAAGTGGACTGAGGAGGAAAAGGAGGGGTTTGTCTTGCTGTCTGATGGGTGGCAGAGATGGAAGAAAATCTGCGTAGAAGTGCACTCTCACAGTTCAAACCTGCATTGTTCAAAGGTCAATTGTATAAGCTCTTGATGATATTTTTGTGTTAAATACTTATTTCTTATTTTTAAATATCTGATTTCTAATTTTTTAGGTAGTGAAACCCTACCAGTACCCATAACCCCAATTAAAGAAGTTTTTTACTTTTTTCTGTTAAAAAAAAGAGTCAAATCCCAGTTCTTCCTTCATACTCTGCTTTTTTAGGAAGAAAGAATGCACTGGCAAACAGAGTAATAGAGACTGAAAGAAGTCACTTTAGATCTCATCATAATCTGTCGTGTCCTTAGTTTTCATGAACATTGTTATAAAAGATAGCCACTGAGTGTTTTAAAATAACTGATGTCATTGGTAGAAGCTAAATTGAGACAAGAATTTTTTTTTGGTAGAAGAAAATGTGTTATTTGCTTATCTTAAATCTGCTAATTTCTTTCTAATATTTTTGATAGGTTGCAGATTATATTCCTCAACTGGCCAAATTCAGTCCTGATTTGTGGGGTGTGTCTGTTTGTACAGTAGATGGACAGAGGTAAGTTTATTTCAAATCTATGAAAACCAACTCTAAGCTTTAAATTTTGCATAATAGTGAGCATGACGTAGAAAAGTCCATCTTTTGTAATGAAAATTAGTCCTAACGTGACATAATTTCAATTAGGTAAATAAATTACCTTATATTTTAATGTAATTTTTAACTCAATTGAAACAGTAACCTTATACTAAGTTTTCTGAGGCATTTCATCTATCATACTCACAGTTGTAGTCTTGTTGAATATTATTCATGTACCTGCGTTACAAATTGGTTTAGCAAAAGCAGACTTTTCAGAACATGACATTATTCTCTAATGAACTGACCACTAATAAAATTAGTCCCCTTTTCTCACCTTAACATTGGTAACCCATCCTGTCATTATCTTTGTTCCTCATGTTCCTGATATGATTAGCATGACAGCATGAGAGTTAAGACAGTGCAGCATAGCATGCTATTATCCATCAGTCATTTACAAAATGACAAGTCAATTGCAAAACATGTAGGATTTCATGAAGTCTATGGAAGCAACATTTGGGAAAGGCTCACATTGCAGGCACTGCCACTGACAAATGAGGAACTTGCAGAATTATAAAAAGGATACTGATGTGAGGGTGCTTTAAAGAGAATGATTTGGTTTAAAAATCAAAAAATTAAGAGAGGTTCTTGAAAAATGGTGAAGTTCTGGAATAGTTTTTCAAGAATGTCCCTTTTTATTGTGCTGGGAGTCAGACATAAAGATATATCATCATGTTGTAATTTGGTTTTGTCAGAAAAATTATGCCAAAGAGAAAAATCAATATTCTTTTTTCACTCATTTAAAGACTTAGCTCAGAGATGTGTTCTTTTTGGTTTTTGTTTTTTATCAAAGTAATTATTTCTTTTTTATTAAAATATAACTTGCATAAAATCAGATGTACAACTTGTAAGTAAATATAGCTTGAGAAATTTATATCAGAGATATAATTTTACCTAAGTTTTGTTAACTACAGGTCATTTAACCTAATAATTTTAGGTTTCACTTTTCAAGATAATGTTACAAGTAAAGCTTTTCTCCTCCTTTTGTGAAAATTTTATGTCTTACGTGCCTTTATTCTAAGTGTTTTATTTTTTACTAATTATCCTCAAGTATTTACCGTAAAAAAAGTATGGTTTAGCCAATTCATTTTGAAGATAAGGAATCTGAGGCCCAGAGTTGACATGATATTGGCAAAGATGAAACAAGGTCTCTTCTAGTACATTTTTCTTTCCATTATTATAGGCCTTTATCCTCATTTGGACCTGTAAAATATACTAAACACTTCCCATGTGTTGAATTCAATAGTGGGTTTTCTGAAGGGGACACAAAGAAATGAGGAAACATGGTAGCTTTATCCCATGGAGCAAATTCTAGGAGGGAGTGATATTCCTATTTTTGCATTTTGAAGAAATAGTTTATCTAATAATGGAAATCTTTGAATTTGGAGGAAATTATTATCATGTAATGCTTTCATATGGTTTTTCTTTTCTTAAACATTCTCTGTATCTTTTAATTTTTTTATCTAGAGAATTCTGAAAGTTGACTTCAGAACTAGAACATATGTATTTTTAAATCCAAAGGCTTTTTATCATTTTTTAGAATGATTGTCAAGTTGAAGTTATAGTCTGAACTAGAAATTAGGCATAAATTTGATAGGAAAAATATGTGTTTTGCTATACACACACACACACACACACACACACACACACACACACACACGTATTTATATTTTATAACATGCTTAGAAGTGAGATGGCCATGCATTCCTCTTTGACTTCTGATGTCTCTGTTAACGTCTGTGTGAGGTAGTTATTAATAGTGCCCAGTTTCACTATGAACGAGTTTCACTATGAATAAGTTTCACTATGAATGAATGAGGGCCTGTGATGTGTTGGCATTGTTGAGGGCACCTGAGATACACCAGTGAGTGAAATGGCCCTTGTGAAGCTTATGTTAAAATTGGGGTGGCCAGAATTTTTTCATTCCTAAATCTACTCTCTACTGCATGTACCTCTCAGTTTGGTAATGTAAAGCTTTCTTTTTGTTCTATTGTTTATCTATATGGTGAGGATGACTGCCTACTGGAACTTAGTGGCAGCTCTGTCAGATTTTTAAAACTGGATGTTTTTCTTTTAATGGGGTTGGAATTGTGAGTGGATGTGGTTCACAAGATGAGACACTTAAAGACAGGGTCTCAGAGAGTAGTATTGAATCTAAACTGAGTTCTATTAGTTCTGTTTAATTCTTTTTTTTTTTTTTTTGAGAGAGAGTCTCACTTTGTTGCCCGGGCTAGAGTGAGTGCCATGGCGTCAGCCTAGCTCACAGCAACCTCAAACTCCTGGGCTTAAGCGATCCTACTGCCTGAGTCTCCCGAGTAGCTGGGACTACAGGCATGCGCCACCATGCCCAGCTAATTTTTTCTATATAGATTTTTAGTTGTCCAGATAATTTTTATGTCTATTTTTAGTAGAGACGGGGTCTCGCTCAGGCTGGTCCTGAACTCCTGACCTCGAGCGATCCACCTGCCTCGGCCTCCCAGAGGGCTAGGATTACAGGTGTGAGCCACCGTGCCCGGCCATGTTTAATTCTTAAATTAACCATTGTTTAGCCGTGGCTTAAAGCTGTGAGTAAAAAAAGATAATTTTTTTTTTTGGAGACAGGATCTTACTCTGTCGCCCAGGCTGAAGTGCAGTGGTGTCATCATAGCCCACTGCAGCTTTAAACTCCTGGGCTCAAGTGATCCTCCTATTTCAGCCTCTTGAATAGCTAGAACTACAGGCATGTGCCATCACGGCTAATTTTTCTACTTTTTTGTAGAGACCGGATTTTGCTGTATTGCTCAGGCTGTTCTTGAACTCCTTGGTTCAAGCAGGCCTCCCACCTCAGCTCCCAAAGTGCTAGGATTATAGGCGTGAGTCACTGTGCTTGGGCTGAATAATTTCTAAAGGGTTAGTTCATATTATATGATTGAATACAGATGAGTATAAGGGGAGGTGAACTCTTATTCTCTTGCCTCAGAGGACAGTTTCCACATTACTTATTTATTATCTAATTTAGAACTATTCTATTACCTAAGTACTTTTACACTTTTGCCTTTTTTTGCCTTTTCTCTTAAAACAAATATATAGTTGGCCCTTTGTATCTGTGGGTTCCACATCCATGGATTCAACCAACTGCGGATTGAAAATATTAGGGAAAAATAAGATGGATGATTGCATCTGTACTGAACATAGACTTTTTTCCTTGTCACTAGTCCCTAAACCATACAGTACAATAACTATTTACATAGAATTTAGATTGTATCAGACATTATAAATAATCTAGACATGATTTAAAGTATACAGGAGGACATATGTAGGTTATATACAAATACTACACCATTTTATGTAAGGGACTTGAGGATCAGGGGATTTTGGTATCATGGGGGCCCCTGGAACCAATCCCACACAGATACCAAGGGATAACTTATTTTTATACTTTTTAATACTGAAGTAAACTTTTATGGTTGAATTATGGGAAAATTTTTTATAAATTGGAATTAATATTTAAAAAGAATAACTCCAGTTGTACAGGTATGTTTTTTCCCAGTTGATGTTAATTAGTTTTTAAATCTACTTTTAAATAGGCATTCTACTGGAGATACCAAAGTTCCCTTTTGTCTTCAGTCCTGTGTAAAACCTTTGAAATATGCCATTGCTGTTAATGATCTTGGAACTGAATATGTACATCGATACGTTGGAAAAGAGCCAAGTGGATTAAGATTCAACAAACTATTTTTAAATGAAGATGGTAAGAATTACATAAAAATTGGTTGGAAAAAGAAATATCACATTTTCCTATGTAAATTTAAGTAGTAAAAAACTTTTTTTGAAAAAAATTGTGTTTATGTATTTTTTTATTTGTCATGGGATTTCTGTGAAATTCATAGAGAAAGTTTAATTAACTACTTTTTAAAATGGTTATTTTAGGCATCTCATACCCCTGGGGAGTGGTCTAGGGAGAAGATGGGGGCAGGGAGTAAGAATTTCTTTTGATAACCCCCTATAGGTGAACATACAGCAAAATTTCAAAATGTCTGCGCTTTGCTTAAAAATAACTCAGTGGAGGCAGATGGGAATGCTGAGTGTGATTATTACTATATGTTGGTAATAATTACAGCTAAATGATGGGTATGTGAGTATTCATATACTATTATTTCTACTTTTGTTTATTGTATATAGTATTTGAAAACTTCAATAATAAAAAGTTTTTATGGTGGCTGTGGCTGAGATTAGTGAGTGGGGATTTTTTGTTTTTCTTTGAGTGTTTTTACTTTTTTTCCTTCATAACATTTAGTATTTGAAAGAAACACCTTGTGTTAAATAGTTAGATAACTAACAAGTCTTATAACTTTGTAAGAATTCAGAAGTAAAGGGGAGGACAAAGATAGTACTTTGATCATATAGAAATTTTAAGTCTAAACACTATCTAGCTGAATGCAAACTAGGAAGATATTTTTCATGTTTATAATTGCAAGGGTAGATTTATAGTGAAATTATATATTGTATATGTATTGAGAATTATAAAATTAAAAGAATTTGTTAATGTGCTTTATAAGGTTGTGATGATTTATTAATATATAGCGAATAAAGAAATTGTAGTAGTTTCTAATAACAGTATTTTTAAAATGTTTACAGCATAAAAGTTTGGGGCAGTACTTTGCTGATATTTCTGTCATTATAAATGAGCAAACAGGTTACTTTATGGAGATGTCAATTTTGGAAACCACCATCTCCAAGGGAAGTCTTTTTCTGCCTTATAGTATTAATAATTAGGTTAATCAACAAATTATTTATATAGCCTTTGTCAGTATTGTTAACATCTCTAGAGGGTATGGGCCTTGGTTCTTGCAGTAACTTATGTAGCTAATACTACATTATACAGAAAACAATGACATATCTCTATTACATGGTTGGGGAAGACAAACTTAAGCCGCACATACTATAAGTTATATTATCTTATAAGTATGTAATTGCCAGGTGCCAAAAGGTATGTGCTGGTTATATGTGTAGAAGATTTGAGAAAGAAGAGGGGTTAAGTTAATTTACATGAGGAAGACAGGACTTAATTGATAGGGTGAAATTTGGACACTTGGGAAGATGTGAGGGGGCACTGCAGAATTAAACCGTATATAGAATGTATTATAAACATGTATAATTTGGGATAATTAGGTTTCTTTAACTGTAATTTTTATATGGTACTGTAAAATTCCAATATAACGCTTGTAATATAAATATCCAAATTAAACTGGACATCCTTTTTAATATATTTTAGTTCTTTAGTATATGCATTAGCAAACTGCCTTAGCCTCAACTATGAACCAAGTCTTTGTAAGGTTCATATACTTAGCCATTTGAAAAGCTTCTTCTAATATAATATAAAAGAACTCTGTGTTTTATTGCCTTGGGGAGAATAAGTACTTGTTAAAATTGATCAGTTTTGTGCATTCTAGTTAAAAGTATGTTCATAAATTTTAGAGGTAGCCCGTGTTCATTTTGTCAGAATAACAAGCTCTAATATATGCCATTACTTCAAACGATAGCCTTTATTAAATTAGTGTGTTATATATTATTTCTGCTATTCATAAATATTTTTCAATTAAGAATTCTAAATTGAACCCTTCAACTCTGTCTTATGCCATAGCAGGAAACAAATAGATTTCACAGTCGTAGGTCTTAGACTAAGGTTTTATACTGCAGTTTAGGCTGGTGTTACATTTTCTCTGGTGGATTTCCAAATGTTCAGAGGTCTGGCTTTTGAGCCAAAGGCAGAGTGAGCAGTTGACTACATCTGAAAACTGTGCTGTCATGCCAGAAAATGATTTAGTGTTCTTTAAGACATCCTGAATATAATTTATATAGCCCTTGCAGAGTATTTATCATTTAGAAAATATTTAGTGCCTGTGTTTATGTGGTACCCTTTAGAATATGTATATTAGCTGCCTCCTAGGGCTGTAGGGCCTAAGCCTGATAATGTCAGAAAACTTTGAAATGACAGATATATGAAATATAAGTATAAAATAATTTAACATACCCTGATTTCTATATTCTGCTTTCTATCTGCATGTATTTTTTTTCAGGTGGATAATATTTGGAAAATTTTGCTTTCTTGATTGTAATAATCAGATATAACACCAAGATTTTATTTTAACTTTTGGAACTAGGCATTATCATGAGTAACCTCAAATGTGCAATTTTTTCTTTTTATTTATTTTTAATTGATAAATAAAAATGATATATAGTTTATGGTGTACAAATGATGTTTTGAAATACATATGCATTGTGGAATGGCTAAATCAAGCTAATTGTTAATAACCTGTGTATTACCTTACATACTTAATGTTTATTTGTAATGAGAAGACTTAAAATCTGCTTTTTTGGCAATTTTCAAGTATACTTGTTATTAACTATAGTCAACATGTTGTAAAATCTCTTAAACTTATTCTTCCTATTAAATGAAATTTTGTATCCTTAGATCAACATCCCTCCAATCCCTCCTTTCCCCTTCCCCTACCCCTGGTAAACATCAGATAGATAAATTAGGATAAATTGCTTATAAATAGATGTTTTCTATTTCCCGAGAGTTTTGTATTTGGTGTTTGTGTCATGCAGAGAATGAGAATATAATCAGTTGAGAATTGAAATTCTGTTGATTGTAAGAATTAGGAGAAAAAATAAGATTTTGGATCAACTTAAAAAATTTTGAGTAACTTTTAAAATTATATGAGAAATACATTCTTATTGTCAGGAAATATAGAAAGCACAGAGAATACAATTTAAAATCCCCTATAAGCTTATTATTCTATGTAAATCATTTGTGTTTTGTTCTGAGTATGTGTTTATATTGAAACACAAGAATAAAACACTTTTAAAAAACCAAAATTGGGTTTATGCTAGATGCATTTTTTTCCAAAGTTCTTTTTAATATATTGGTATTATTTGAGTGCCTAAGTGTTTGCCCCATACTTTCTAAGTATTTCATGTGTTTTAATTCAGTCATTACAACTTGCAGAGATGTAGGTGCTATTATTATCTGGTTTATAGTTAGAAGAATTTAGACATAGTGAAGTTCATTATGACAATACATAATGGCAGAGTTTAACATTTGCTCTTATATTACTATTTATTGTTTTTCTGTCCATGAATCCGTGTTTGACTGTTGATTATTAGAGCAGTGTTCTAGAAATAAATTACTGGTTTAATGTGTAGCTGACTCAAATCCCCCCTTCCCTCTAAAAAAAGAACTATATCAATAACATTAATTTTAGAAAGTTCATGTTTATGAGAAGTACCTATTCATTGAAGAAAATGCTACTAGGTATTTGAAATAATACTATTGCTTTTATATTTTACAGATAAACCACATAATCCTATGGTAAATGCTGGAGCAATTGTTGTGACTTCATTAATAAAGGTAAAATGTTGACATTTCCTTTTAACCTAGTAAACTTTTTGTAATTAAGGCATAAAGATGAATCTTGGTTTGTTTATGTAGAACTATGAAAAGTTTTCTCTTAGTGTTAAAAAAATTAATCTTGTGGTATAGGCTTAGGATTTTTATTTCAAAATAAATGATATAGTCATTTCAAGGCCAAATTAAAAACAGATGACTCATTGTAAATTCCAGTAATTAATTACTATTGACTTGAAGAAGTCTGCTGAACAATAGGCATAGAAGTTTTTCTTTTTAAAGTTTTGATATTTTTTCTTTCTCTTCCTTTTAGCTCTTCTAGAATGAACAAATATAAACAGAATTAAAAGCATTTTACTGCATAATGTTTGTTATCAGCATATGTAGGAACAAATGTTCTAGTACTTTGTGTTTAAGACAAAGTACATTTACTTTTGAATATTCTCAAGTCTTTTATATTCTCATGAGCTGCAATCACAATTTTTATTTGAACTTTTTTCATTTGTTTTACTTAAATCATGCCATAATTAAAATAATTAAGGTTTATTCCAATTATTAAGTTATATTATCTTTCTTATGCTTTTTAAAGTTTACTTTGTATGTTTTTGATTTTTTGTTTGTTTTAGTGTTGGTTTGCCTTAATAATTGGAAGCTGTGATGTTGTGAAATAAGTATTTGAAAATGGTGCTGTTGTGTGATAGATTTTTATATCTATTATACAATTTCAGGTTCTTCTGGTTTTTAATTTAAATTTTTAATTTCTAATTATAAATTTCATTTATATTAAAATCAATTTCATTTGTGTTTAGAACATTTGTATACTTTCTTCAGTAAATCTGTGCCTATGTAATCCAAGTTAGAATAAAGCATAGCTACATGGCTTTGTAGAAGCCTTACTATGGATGGGGTACCCCGGTTACACAAAGGATGCTCGAGTATTAATTATACCCTTGGTCCAATTGACGAAAATTTATCTAATTTGTATACTGGAAATTCTCAACTTCCATGAGTTTTATATCTTCATGAGAAAAAGCTTTTAAAATAGAAGACTACTATCTTAAGAATATGTATGTTTAGCTGTTGTTATAGGGCAAATGCTTTGTAAGCATTGACCTACTTAATTCTTACAACTTTTGTTAATGTATCTAATTTTAATAGGCTACAGAAATTTTCATTTTCCCCATTATAAAATAGTTAATCATGGATATTTTACATAAGAGAAAGTTGTCAGTTTGAGGTGAAAGAAACTGTTTATTATAGAAAATGATAAGGCAATTATGTGCACCTCACAGTCCTACCTTTTGGTAGCTTACATTGTGCTGTGGATTATGCACAAGTAAATGGGCCCTTATAATGAAATTCAACAAATGCTGCAATCAGAGAAAAGTCACTTTAATAACTGTTCATATGTGGACAAGTAACTTAAGTTAGAAGGAAAGTTAATATAATGTATGTGTTAATACTTGATGAGAAAAACACTAGAATGGTTCTGAACTATTTTTGGATCTTCCCAGAAAAATGTCCATATACCATGATTTTACATAAACTTTAGGGTGTTTATGGACTCTTTGAAGCTGATCCATGGATCCCAGTTCAAGAACTCTTAAACTGGAGAAAGATTAATATGACGTACCAGTAACATTCTCAAAAAAGGGCATATATATGAAAATGATTAATAGAAGACTTCTTAACTATATGCATTTAAGAATCTTTTGTTTAATGATTCATGGGCTTAACAGACTGAAATGCTGCATGTGGGAATTGCATGTTTAGTCATGTTACATCATCATATTATTTTCACTTAACCATGTTCAGTCATAAACCATAAACTACATTGAGCCACATTAGTATGAGCAATCAGAAACAGAATTGAAACACACAGACAACATTAAGTTAGGTTCAGTGTTCAGTAGTGTAAAAATTTAACTGAGTCATCTTGTACTTAGAAATTTGATAAGTGATTTTAAATTTATAAAAAATTTAAATTTACTGGCAAAGTTGGAAATGAGGATTTGGGGTATATTTCAGATTTATGGTCACTTTCTTTGAGTTTTTGTTTTGTTTTGAGAATGTATTTCACAAGTGCTATTTTTTTAAATGAAATTCATACAAATGTTGGAAGAGGAAGCCTGATACAACCCTGTGTACAACTGACTGCCCCAGAATGTAATACTTAGAATCTTGTTAAGAAAGAATTCAGAATTCATAGAAGTATCTGTGATCCCTACAAATTGTATGATCACATAATGACTTGAAATTGAGGTAATAAAACCACAGCTAAAAGGCCCTTCATAGCCAAGCTTTCTTACTTTATATAGCTGAGGAAACTGAACCTGGATAGGTTGTAATAGCAGTAGAATCGGGCTTGAGCTAAATAAATCTCCTGATACTCTGCTGTTCATTCCAGTTCATTCTGCCATATTTAATGTAGGTGTTTGCCATTTGTCTTGGTGACATCTTTGACTTTAACTAGCATAGTAACATTGCCCCAAACATAGAAATACTGTTTTCTTAATTATAACTTGTACAAAAGATATCAATTAATTGTCTTAAAAGACACATCTATTTTTTAGTGAGGGCATGTAGTCATTTTTTGGATATTAGTGCCTCTCTGTAAGGAAATAGGCCCTTTCCCAAGGTGCTTGCATATGAGTACCAAAAGCATGGGTATTTTACCATGGCTACTAGATGTGAGTTCTGTTTTTTAGCTCTTCTTTTACTTGATGACCTTAAGACTATTTGTGATTTTTTTTCTGTCAAAATTCAGGAATTTATCATGGTGCCATTAAAACAATTCTCCTCATGTTACTTCCCCCCACCCCCAAATTAAGTAGAGTCTTTAGTAAGACTCTTTATTTCATAATTTTGTAGTATTGATATTTTTTCCTTGTAGGATTGGTGGTGATCCTCAGGAAATGGGGGAAGAGGCAAAGCAAATATTCAAAAGGATTAGCAGATTGTGGAAAAAAGGAGGATTTGGACAGAAGGAACCTGTTGCATAAATTCTTAACTACTAAGCTTATAGGAAAACTCCAATATTTAAAATTTTAAACAAAGCTATATAGGTAAATACCTTTTTAAAAACAAATGTCATTTTATACTTAAAATGCACATAATTTAAAAAAACCCGTAAGGGTACTGTACTTCCTCTCTTTTTCTCTATGGTGGCTACGAATTTTAAAGGAATACTTTTTGTGTCAGTATGTTTTACTTGTTGATGATAATGTGTGATTGTTAGATTTAAAGGAAAGAATAAAAATAAATTTGAAAGGAGCAGTTATTTTTATATGAAATAGCAGTATTCTTATGTAATTTTTTTTCTTTTCAGTGGTAAAACTTTCACCTAGTTTTAATTTAAAAGTTAAGGTCTGGCGATAACTTGGGGGTTAGGGTGGGAAAATGAGGGCAACATACTGAAAAATAATTGCCACACTTAGGCTTTTTCATTTTAAAAATAAAGAGTAAGTTTACACTGTCATCTATGTTTAGGTCTTTTTATTCTAGTTGTAGTTTCCAGGTTTTGTCATTTCAGGAAGCTTGGATTTTTTTTAATCAGAGGTATATTTGAATTTAAAAAATTGAGGTTTTCTCTTTTTTTCTCTTTAAATAATTTAATTGTGATCCATGAAAATCAAGATAAGTTCAGTTAATGTATAAATGTTGAATTTGGTCTAACACATGTTAGCAATAACCTTTTAGATTTGCTTATAAGCCACATTTTTTAAGGCAGTTTGTGACTCTGGGGAATCATGAATGATACCTTGGACTTGATAACATTCAGAAGACAGGATTATTTGCTTTATGTTTATATCAGTTGATACATTTGAGTTTTTTTTAATGAAAGGTAGATCGTTTGTTACCAACTGAAAACTGTTCTGTTACTTTATTTTTAGGGTTAATCTGTGAAAATACTAGACCTAGAAGAACCTTATTTTTACCCATAATATCTATTTTTAATTTTCCTAGTGCTATTTAGCTTTAAAGCATTTTCTGTCATAAGAATATTTTATAAAATCATTTTTAGTTACCTATTTTTGCCTCTTTCCTCTGTGATCTCTAGTTTTTAATTGGCTTGCACTCCATATTTTAATGAATGGAATCAAATGAGTTACTTACAGAATAACTCTGATTAATGCATTGACTTTAAATGAGCCATTTTTATATTAACTTTATTGGCAGATGTCCTTGTTAATAATGAAGTTTTTACCTGTGTTATAATGTATAATACATGAATCAATTCATGAATATGTTGTAAAAACAGTATTAAAAACACTGCAATATAGTAACATTAATTCTTTTATTAGTATTAAAACTCAGTGCCTCTTTATCAGATTTTCATTCATAAACTCTTCTTCAAAGAAATGTAAATTCTGTAACTTGATAGGCATATTTATAGAATATTTTTAATATTAGGGTCTGATTATCCTTTTCAAACAACCCACCTGGTTTACTTTTCAAAGTCATTTGGGCCAGATGTGATGGCTCACACCTGTAATCCTAGTACTTTCAGGAGGCTGAGGTGGGAGGATCTCTTGAGTCCAGGAGTTTGAGATCAGCCTGGGCAACATAGTGAGACCCTGTCTCTACAAAAAATTAAAAAAAAAAAAAATTAGCCAGGCATGGTGGTCCCTGTAGTCCTAGCTACTCAGGAGACTAAGGCGGGAGGGTCACTAAAGCCCAAGTGTTCGAGGTTGCAGTGATCTATGATTGCACCCCCACACTTTAGCCTGGGTGACAAATGAGACCCTGTCTCTAATTTAAAAAAAAAAGTCATTTGGTAAATGGATGAGAAATTATGTTAAATATATATTTTAAAATCCAGTTTCTTTAAAAAAAAGTTCCTGCTGTATGTACTATAAATTTTTGTAACTTTTTCAAAATTAACATAATATCTAATAATACTTGTACACTGGTATATTTGTATCCCTGGGTACATGAATTCTTTCCAAGGGATAAAGGGGCATTGATGTTTTAAGACAGTCAGTTTCCAGATCTGTTTCTATATGTTCTTTTCTTAAAATTAATCTGCCTTTGGTCCAGGTGTCCTCCCCATTTTCCAAAAAAAGGCATACTTCTCATGTGTTTCAAAGTTTATTATTGTGTACTGCTTTAGGTTGTAAAAACCTCCTTGGCCACCAACAACATAGAACATTTTTTATTTTTATTTTTTTAACATAGAACACCTTGAAATATTGGAGTCAGGAGTATCACGGATGTGAATCACTGTAATGACTGCTAGTAATAAGTCTTATTGTATACCAGGTTGCGTCCAATTCTTTGGTTTCAATGAAATTGAAAGACAATCTAAGCAAGTTGTCAGTTAATAAGAGCATTAGTGTAACTTTCAAGGATAGATTACTATGTGACTTTTGACACATAATGATGTAGAGGCATGTAAAGAACTGAGTGACATTATTATAACAAAAAATATTCTATTTCAATCTACTCATCTATTGTAAGCAAGATTTCTCAACTAATACATCTGTAAAAATTAAAAATAGGAAGAGAATTAATCCACAGCTCACTCTAGCAATAGAAAATAGCCACTGGCATATGAACTAAAAATCAATTATTGTTTCAAAGGGGAAAGAAAATGCTTAAAAGGAACAATCTTGCAAATTAGTGTGGGTAATTATTAGCAAATAAATATTTTTCCTTTAACTGTTCATTATGAAAAAATTCAAACATATATAAAATAAACTAATAGTATAATCAGCCCCCATGTACCCATTTCCAGCTTCAATTTTTGTAACATCTATTCCTCCACCGCTCTCACCCCATTGCTCTCCATAATGATGATGATGGTTTTTTATATAGTTTTGGGTTTTGTTTTTTTTAAGTGAGGGTTTGCTCTAATTTATTTTGTATATGTATGTGTGTGCTTTTCCTAAGAGCTTTGCAAGTGAACTTTTTACTATAACTTTTTCAAAATTAAAATAACATGGCATCTTAAATGATTATTAGATCCCCATATATCTCTAGGTACATGAAATCTTTCCAAGAATACAGAGGCAGGTATATTTTATTGACTTAAGTTAAATGCCTTTACATTTAAATGGGGGGAAGTTTTGGAGAGAAACATTCTTCAGTCAACACAATCATTCAGTACAGGCATACCTTGGAGAAACTGTAGATTTGGTTCCAGACCACCACAGTAAATTGGTTATTGCAATAAAACAAATCACACATTTTTTTTGTTTCCTGGTACATATGAAAGTTATGTTTATATTGTACTTTAGTCTATTAAGTGTGTCCAAAAAAACCAATATACATTCTTTAATTAAAAAATACTTTATAGCTAAGAAATCTTTAGTATCATCTGAATCTTCAGAGCGTTATAATCTTTTTGCCAGTGAAGGGTCTTGCCTCCATGTGGATGGCTGCTGACTGATCAGAGTGGGGGTTGGTAAAAGTTGTGGCTGTGGTAATTTCTTAAATAAGACAACAATGAAATTTGCTGTATATATTGACTCTTCCTTTTACAAAAGATTTCTCTGTATCATGCCATGCTGTTTGACAGCATTTTACCCACAGTAGAACTTCTTTCAGAATTAAAGTCGTTCCTCTCAAACCCTGCTGCTTCTTTGTCAACTTAAGTTTATGGAATATTCGAAATCCTTTGTCATTTCAACAATGTTCACTGCATCTTCACCAGGAGTAGATAACCATTTCTGGAGATTGCTCATCCATAAGAAGCAGTTCCTACTCAAGTTTTATCATGAGATTTCAGCAAGTCATATCTTCAGGCTCTGCTTCTAATTCTCTTGATATTTCCACCGCGTCTGCAGTTCCTTCCTTCACTGAAGTGTTGAACCTCTCAAAGTCATCCATTAGGGTTGGAATTAACTTCTTTCAAACTCCTGTTAATGTTGATATTTTGACCACTTCCCATGAATCACAAATGTTCCTAATAGCATCCAGAATGGTAAATCTTTTCCAGAACGTTTTCAATTTACTTTGCCAAGATCCACCAGAGGAATCACTGTCTATGGCAGCTATAGCCTTAAACGAACTGTATTTCTTAAATAATAAGATTTGAAAGTTGAAATTACTCCTTTATCTATGGGCTACAGAATGGATGTATGTTAGCAGCATGAAAACAACATTAAGCTCCTTGTACCTGTCCATCAGAGAGCTCTTGGATCAAATGCATTATAAATGAGCAGTCATATTTTGAAAGCAATCTTTTTTTTCAGAGCAGTAGTTCTCAATAGTGGGCTTGAAATATTAAGTAAACCATGCTGTAAACAGATGTGTTGTAATCCAAGATTTGTTGTTCCATTTATAGAGCACACGCAGAGTAGACTTAGCATAATTCTTAAGGGCCCTTGGGTTTTGAGAATGGTAAATAAGCATTGGCTTCAACTTAAAGTCAGCAGCACTAGCCCCTACCGTGAAAGTCAGCCTTTCAAGCCAGTGATTGACTTCTCTCTAGATATGAAAGTCCTAGATAGCATCTTTTTCCAATAAAAGGCTCTTTTGTGTACACTGAAAAATCCATTTAGTGTAGCCACTTTCCTTAATGATGTTATCTTGTGGATAACTTGCTGCAGCTTCTACATCAGCACTTGCTGCTTTACCTTGCACTTTTATGTTGCAGAGATAGCTTCTTTCCTTAAACCTCATGAACCAACTTTTGCTTAGCTTCATACTTTTCTTCTGCAGCTTCCTCACCTCCCGTGGCCTTTATAGAATTGAAGAGAGGTAGAGCTTGCTCTGGATTAGGTTTTGGCTTAAGGGAATGTTGTGGTTGGTTTGATCTTCTATCCAGACCACTCAAACTTTCTCCATATCAGCAATTAGGCTGTTTCACTTTTTTATCATTTGTGTGTTCACTGGTGTAGTACTTGTAAATTTCCTTCAAGAGCTTTTCCTTTGCATTCACAATTTGGCTTACTGGTACAAGAGGGCCAGATTTAGGCCTGTCTTGGCTTTCCACATGCTTTCCTCACCAAACTTTATCATTTCTAGCTTTTGATTTAAAGTGAGATAGATGGGACTCTTCCTTTCACTTGAACACTTAGAGGCGATTATAGGGTTATTAATTGGCCTAATTTCAATATTGCTGTGTCTCAGGGGAATAGGGGGCCCTGAGGAGAGGGAGAGAGACAGGAGAATGGCCGCCAGTAGGTGAAGCAGTTAGGACACACATTACGTTTGTGGATTAATGTCTTACATGGGCAAAGTTTATGACACCCCAAAATAATTTTATAATAATAGTAACATCCAAGATGACTGATCACAGATTCCCATAATAGATACAAAAATAATGAAAAAGTTTGAAATATTGAGGGAATTACCAAAGTGAGCACACACTGTTGGAAAAATGGTGCCAATAGACTTACTCAACACAGGGTTGCCACAAACTTTCTGTTTGTAAAAAATGCAGTATCTGCATTTTAGCTCAATAAAGTGAAGTACAGTAAAACCAGGTATGCCTGTATTTTTTTGCCCTATTTACATAATCTGCCTAGAGCATTTTGAATAATTTAGGCAAAATGTTATACTCCATAATGATAGACATTGGTAAATATCATTTGTTTCTTAAAAACAACATAAAAGCAAAACTTAATTGTGCTTTAAGTTAGTAAGTCACAAAATAGACCAATTATGTGACCGTAGTCTAGACTTGAAACAATTATTTTTTTATATTAAGTATGACTGCTCATTGAGGAAAACTTGTATTAGTTTTACAGGGTACAGCTGAGGTCAGAGAATGAAAGTTCAATGTAACTTGTTTATTTTACATTGATTAATTGTATAACCAGTAATTATCCATGTGACGTCCCAATGCAAATGCTGACATACATTTCCAAAAGAGTTGTTTTTTTTTTTTTTGTGCTTTTTCTAAGGTTAAAAAGGTTTTTGTGGTTTAAATGTTGTTACATATTTTACAGCATTAGGATCTATGGAATATTTTGACAACTGCAACAGTTCAATGAAGTTGGTAATTTCTTCTTTTAATTATTTTTCATTGAACAGCTTTGGAGTTAACATTTTTACATTTTGATTTCTGATATATTATAAGGAAAGAAAACTTAAAATATGTCAAAGACGCTTTAGAGAAGATATGTAGATAGTGATTACAAATGGCTGTAATTAAATTATCCTTGTTTAAGTTTTAATGCCTAATTTTGATGAAATAGTGTGGTGTTCCTTCCAGCTACTGATTGTATATGTATAATTGCACATCTTTCTTAAATAAGTTGATTTGTAGGTTTTTACACATTATCTGGCACACCCTAATCCTCTTGTAAATTAGAGAATGAACCTGGATTTATTCAGTTATTTAATTGGTACATGTTTTCCCCCCATAATAATATTTTAAATTATAATGTTTCGGATTTTTTTGAGGATAAAGTAAAAAAGTATGTTTTTAAAACTTTAGTTGTCAAATTATTTTATTTTAAGCCTGTTTTTATAAATTAGAGATGTATTGTTTCTTTGGGGTGCATATCACCAATTAATACGTTTGATTTCAGATCTACAACTTACTGCTTTGTAAACTTCGCCGAGGTAAAATGAAACCATTTGGCTACTTGAACTGATCTACGTTACATAGGTTTTTTCCTGTTGACATTTGCAATAGATAACATGTCAGAAATAGAAATGATGAAACAATACATCTTCCATACTCTGAATTGGCATAATACAAAATATAATTGAAACTAATTTTTTAAAGACTATAAAATATAATTTTTTTTTAGTTTCAAGTATTGTTATAACAAGTGAGAGATATTAAGGGTAGAGCCTTCTTTATACTAGTAAAATGTATCCAAAATGTTTGCATATACTGGAATTATAAAAGATTAGTTAGTTTTACAACATAACTCATTTTTCTAACTCTAATGTTGGTTTAAGGATTTCTTTAAAAGTATAAGTAAATTGTTCTTAATTGAAATTATGATTTATATATACTTAATTCTTTTCTAAGGGTGAAACTTTAAGTTTTTTAAAATATGAAATTAAATAACATACATTTTAGCAGATTATGTGCTGTCATGAAAGATAAGGGGTTTCAGGGTAACTGGATTTAAAATTCAGTAACTTTGGGTCGGGTAAAGATATACTTAAAACATTCCGTTTGTAATTCTGATTCATTCTCAACATGTGGGTGTTAAAGAATGTGCAAAAAACTTTATGTAAATATTAAATTACTTTAGAAGTATTTCCTAGATTTAGAAGTACTAATGCAGTGTATTATAATGGTAGCTATTTGAAATTTTGATATTGTGTTAGTTTAAAATTAAACTGTGGTGGTGCCTATATTAACATATTTATATCTCTTATTTCTTTATAGCAAGGAGTAAATAATGCTGAAAAATTTGACTATGTAAGTACAACATAGAATTCAGTTTTCGTGCCACATTCTTTATATATTTGTTTTTTGATTACTAATACTTTCTAATTTTGGTTTATAGGTAATGCAGTTTTTGAACAAGATGGCTGGTAATGAGTATGTTGGATTCAGTAATGCAACGTGAGTCCACTTTGTGACTTATGTTTTTATAGTAGGTCAGGCCTTTTTAAGTTAATAAAAATATCTAGATTATAGAATTGTATTTTAAATACTGTTTTGTTACTTCATATATATGTTTGTGTGTGTGTATACACATATGGTCACTGTATTTAGAATTAATCTGCTCTCCATTGTTGGTCCTAGGACTCACTTCAGTGAATAATTACTTAAAATTTAGTCATTCTGTGGTAAATGAATGATTTCTAAATTACCTGATAGAAACACTTAAAAATGCTTTAAGTAGTTTTAATAAATTTTTTAAAGATAATCATACAGTCAGGAGAGATCCCAGCTTCACCTCAAATTACTGGCACTTATCCAATTTTGTCTTAGCTTATACTACTTGTCTTACATTTCTTATCTCTCTCCCTGGCTGACTTGATTTTGACCCCAATTTTTAATTTTGAAATGTTCAAGTCTACAGAAAAGTTGAAAGAATAAACAATGAATATCTGGAATCTTATATTCTGTATTAGTTTATCTTGTTTTTTTTCCCAACCTCTCTCTCTTTAAATAGATGGATAAAAATGTGTTTATATCTCTATATACACATGTATGTAAATATATACATACATAGTTTTTTTTTCTGAACTATTTGAAATTAGGTTGTAGACATCATGATATTTCACCCTTAAATAATTCAGCATGTATATCCTGAGAATAAGGATAGTCTCCTACGTAACCACAGTACCACTTACATACTTAAGAACATTACCATTAATTTTAAAATACCCTGATCTTAATCAATATGAAAATGCCCCCAATTGTCCCCAAAATGTTTTTTACAACTTTTATTTTTTTAAATTCAGGAACTTATCAAGGCTCATACATTGTATTTGTTGTTATATCTGTTTTGTCTCTTTATTTAGACTAGTCCTCTTGCTGTAGATCCTTGCTTTTAAAGATTTTATTAAATGGCTTCTTTTGAAGAGTGAAGGCCCCTTGTTTCAGAAAGCAGGGATTGGCTGACCTATTCTTTGAAGAATCAGACAGTAAATATTTCAGGCTCATGAGCCATATGTGGAACTCAACTATTGAGTTCCACTGTTTTAGTAGGAAAGCAGCCATAGACAATATGAGGTTATGTTCCAAAAAAACTTTAATTTATGAAAACATGCTGCAGGCCAGATCTGGCCCATGGGCTGGAGTGGATATTTCCCATTTTGAATTTGTCTGATTGTTTCCTTATAATTAGAAAAATTATGTTAAGACAGTGTAAACATAAACACTAACTACTGTTTTATTGTTACTTCGCACTTACTGCTTCACATTTCAGTGGTAAACATTTTTAGGCTATCTGCCTTACCAACATTAATTTATCAGCTTAAGTATCTTTTCCAGGAAGTTTTCCATGAATCTCATCTTACCTCTTTTCTATGCTCTCATATAACCATATGTTATTGAACTTATTCTGTAGTCTCTCTTTGCCTCATAACTACCATTAGATTCTGACCTCCTTAAGACCTGGACAGAGTATTGTGTCTTCCGATTCATTTCTATATATCCCTGTTACCTGGCAGATAATAGCAACTGAGATAGTGTTTGATGAACTGAACTGTGTGCCAGGCATTGTAATAGTTGCTGAATAGTTAGTCTTTTATGTTGATTTTTTTTTTAAGTATGGCAAGTAGACAAGAATTTTTCCATATCCTTTATTATTTTTCTGACCATAGAAATGTAAAAATGTACAATTAGAAGGGGCTGTCCCCCTCAATAAACAAAGAGTGTCACTCACAGTTCCTGTACTATTAGTAGCCTTCCGGACATTTGTAGGTTGATTCTCAAATGTACTGCAAATTAATCTGTCTAAATCAAAATTCATTCTCTTTCTTCCCAAACTGCTCTTTGCTCTAGAGATCTTTATGTCAGTTAATACTATTATCCTCTCAGTAGGCCATGTTGGAAATTCAGGCTTTGTACCAGTCACATCAATCTCTCCTCTTTCCCATCCTGTTGGAAGATTTATCCAACTGCTCACATGTTTGATCATGCCCCTCCTTCCATTCCTGTCACCACTGCCTAAATTCAGGTTTTCTGTAGCTCTCATTACAGTAGTCTCCTAATATACCAGTTATCCTTTCTCTTTTCCCTTTCCCAAACTAATATCAGACTTACCTTTCTAAATGCAGATCTGACAAGGTAACTTGTTTGAAAGCCTTCCTTCAAACTTTTGTTTTGTGGGCAATCAGGAGCCATTGCATTCTTTGTCATTTATTGATCTCAATACTTCGGTCCCAGTCTCCTTTGTTAGGTTAGTGTTTCTCTCCTCTTCAGGCTTTCCCCTGAAATCTGTTACTCCAGTGAGTCCTGCGAGATTCATTTTGTCTGCAAGATTCATTTTATGTATCCCTCTTTCAGTGAAATTTCCATGATTCCCTCAGTTGGAATGGACTGTTTATTGTAGTTTTGGGGAGCCAGAGGATTCTGCAGTTTTTTGGTATACTTTCATGGTGGAATATTTGAGAATTTTAAAATTAGCACTTTTATTCACAAAATAAGAAGACTAGGAAGGGTCTGAGTTCATTTCAGTCGTTTTACAGCTAAGAAAATTAAGATTGAAAGAATTATCACTTAATTGAGAATTGAATTCAGCAGTCCTCAATCTTAGTTCAGTGTTCTTAATGCTATACTTTGCCATACAAATTAAAGAATAGTCATATTTTTACAGAAAGTAAATAAATAGACCAAATTTATTTTTTCTTCCAGGTTTCAATCTGAAAGAGAAAGTGGAGATCGAAATTTTGCAATAGGATATTACTTAAAAGAAAAGAAGGTTTTTAAATTTTTATTTCTATTTCAAATTATTCTTTAATAAAGTATATGAAAATATATGCTATGAATTCAACAATAGCATTTAAGCAACTACTTATTATTATTTAAGGTGCAGAAGTTTTTGCAAAGCAGTTTTATCAAATTGTTAATGTTATTATTTGTATCTGGCAGTATTGAAATATTTGACATTAATATTTAATATTGAATTTTATCAATGCAAATTTTGAGATTTAGTCCATTTTTTCAAAAGTATACTTAGTGTTTACTACCCTTGATTTTTTTTTTTTTAATTTTAAGTGGCTGGTCCAATATAATTTATAAATTATTAATCAATTTATCATTGCCAGTTAAACTAGTATCTAGAAATTTATATGATGTGATGTAATTTTGCTTTATTCTTTGTTGTTTCATGTTTATACTCATTTAGAGGTTACATACTATTTCATTCTCAATTAAAATGAAATATTTGTGTAAATTTAATCTTCACATATTTCATATTTTTTTCCTGTGTGCCTATATTTTTAATGCCTTTCTATTTTTTTCAGTGTTTTCCAGAAGGCACAGACATGGTTGGTATATTAGACTTCTATTTCCAGGTAATTTAATTGTATAAACTGTGTATATAAATGGGTGTGTCACATTTTGCAAAATTATAGATGTCTCTTAAATCTTGGTTCTAGACTATGAGAAAATATATTTTTTGTTGACTTTTAAACAATGTCTTCATGAAAAGCAGCCTCATGTCTGTGTCTCCTAAAAAGTCATGCCTCAAAATGTAATAAGGAAAAAATTTTATGAAAACATCCTATTTAAGTAGTGTCAAAAATAATGTGCAGTCCCAGAAATTGGCTTCTGCTAATTATAGACTGAGCTCTGTTTTCTTATCTTTTAAATTTTGTTTGGGAGAAGCTATTTGGTTTTTTTATCAGATGGCTCATATTCAGCATTTTAAAGTGTCAGTTTCTCAGCTGATTTGGTATCTTTTGTAATTTCTTTGTTACTACTCTATCCTGGCTTAACTGGTGCTAGGAGAATAATTGTTTAGTACATTTCTAGCTTCACATCGTTGGTTTTTTTCTAAGTTAGAGTAGCTCTCAATATTCAGGAGGAGGGGTTGGGGTGGACGGACCATTTACATAGTCTGCTGAGGTATAGAACTCAGTTTAGGATAGCCTTCCTGGCGATTCCTCCCCTCCCTTCACATTTTCAGTTCAATTTATTATTACAGATTTAACATCATTGGTGCCACTGATAGGGCTATAATGTGAAGCTATATAGTGGGCTACATTACTGTTAATTTCTAGTTTACCTCACATTTGCCTATCTTTACTTTTGAAGGTGCTTTAATTTTAACCTTTCAGTATAAGGGAGGATGATAATGAAGTGGATTTTGATAGAAGTCCAGGTCACAGTTGGTTATCCGCTCAATGTGGAAAATAAATTGGGAACCCCAGACTGTCAATATGAAATTCAAAGTGTAGCCTACCCACTTATTAACCATGTGACCTAATTTCAGTTACTAATCCCTAGTTTTATTATCTATAGTATATGTCTGACCTAACTTGCTGTATTACATTGTATTACATTGAAGATAACGAGATGATATGCGTGAAATTCCTGTGAAACTATAGTGTTACATGAAATTTAGTATCATTTTTACTCTTTTATCTAATAGTCTTTATTTTTTCCCTAGTCCATATGAGTGTTTTTCCATAACTTTAATGTTATTTTGGACTACATCTTTAACTTTGATTCTCTCATAGCTTAGATGCTACTAATCTACTGTTCTTTGAATTTCTATACTTAAGGGCAAAAATCAAGAGACAGCCATAGAAGCCTTACTAACTTTTTTGGAGAAGGGCTGTATGTAACTGAACAGCCATCAAGTTATCAGGAGAGCACTCTTAAATTGGCATTTGTCAAATTAGGAATATGTTGCCTTATGTTAAACAAAATTCCAGTTAATATTAAGTATAAATTAGGAAATGATCATTGGAATTTAAATTTTCTTTTAGAAAGCCTTTCATAATTAAATCAACCTTATCATAATTCTTTGCTATCTGGGGTAGTATAGTAAGTAGATTCTGTAGTTTTGGAGAAATAGGGAAGAGATTTTCATATAAATGGGCAAAAGGGAAAGTCCATCAAAAAGTGACTTCCAGTCAAAGTTACATACACAGTGTTCCAAGTCGCTGTAGTTATTAATAGTTTGCTTTCTTGCTATTTCCAACCCCCTTCTTGCCTCTTATAGATCTTGGAGTTTGAGGAAAGTTTACAAGTTGAGGACCCAGTCTTCTCCTCCTCCTTCATGTTTTCTCTTTCTCCCCCCTGTCACCCACCCAGTTTTGGTCACTGTTACTTAAAATGTGGAAGAATTTATTATTTTTGTTTTATGGATAAATTTGGGTTTGGTGTGGTAAAATACTTCTATTATTTTGATCATATTTAAATGTAGAAATTTCATCCTAGAGTACCTGGGCTTTCCATTTTTCATTCATCATGATATAGTCAACACCCATAGTAAATGTCAAATAAATATTAATAAATGGTCTACAAGGCAACATTTTGGTCTAGCCTCACACAGCTAAACCAAGACAAGAAAGTAATGTAAGACAAGAAAGTATGGTCTCATATTTTTCTTCCCCTTTGTCCTTTCTATGTTACCATATAAATGGGGATACTGAGCTTTGATGTAAGTGAAATGTCAGGCATTTTAGCATTTTTTCCTGAAGTGGTAATTTATAATGTAGATGCTATCATAATGCTGATATATGGCACTTTATCTTAAAATATATCATGGCTCATTTTTTTCTGTTGCATTAAAAATAATTATACTTGTGTATCCCACAGAAAGTATTAGTATTTAAGCAAATTTGACTATCACATGGAGTGATAACAGATCTTAGTGCTTTAGCTTACATCTGCTATTAAAAGACGGAATAACTTTCGGAAAATTAGGATAAACCTTGAAAGAGCTAGAACTTTGGTCAGTTAAAATCTTTGGGGCTGGGCAAGGTGGCTCATGCCTATAATTCTAGTACTTTAGGAGGCTGTAGCGGGAGAATTTCTTGAAGTCAGGAGTTTGAGAGCTGCCTGAGCAAGAACGAGACCCCATCTCTACAAAAACTAGAAAAATTAGCCAAGTGTGGTGGCATAGACCTGTAGTCCCAGCTACTCAGAAGGCTGAGGCAGGAGGATCACTTGAGCCAACAGTGAGCTGTGATAATGCCACTGCACTCTAGCGGGGGTGACAGAGAAAAACCCTGTCTGAAAAAAAAAAAAAAATCTTTGGTATGTCATCAAGTCACACTAAAATTATCTCTTTGGAAGAAATATTTCAGATATGTATGAAATGCCAGATAAAATAGATTATCTTAGAAGTCAACTGTAATACTAAAAGTAATATGAGCCTAAATTTTTTAGAATTCTGTTTTTTTTTTTTTTTTATTCATTTTAGCTATGCTCCATTGAAGTGACTTGTGAATCAGCCAGTGTGATGGCTGCCACACTGGCTAATGGTGGTTTCTGCCCAATTACTGGTGAAAGAGTACTGAGCCCTGAAGCGGTTCGAAATACACTGAGTTTGATGCATTCCTGTGGCATGTATGATTTCTCAGGGCAGTTTGCTTTCCATGTAAGTAATTGTTTAATCTTAATTTTCTAGGGCAAGAAACTAGTCTGAACTGGTTCTTTTAAAAATGCTGTTTAAACTTTGCTTCCACAGCTGTACATTAATTTTAGAGAGAGAGGCTTGTTTTCAAGGTTAATTTGTTACAGAATTGGTAAGGAATAGAGTTAAACAGTCTACCAGATGTTCTTAAGAACTTGGAAGTTTAGTTTATAGGACCTCATCACTTCTGTTTTTAAGGCATTCCAATGTACAAGGTTAGTATAGTATAGACTTTACTTTCAGTTAATGTTTAGCATGGTGATGATTATGTACCTCAAGAATTCCTTAAGTTCAGAAAGACATAATGTTTATTATCTTTGGTTACAGCCATAGATATTCTAAAGCAGCAGTTTCTAACCTTTTTGGCACCAGGGACTGTTTTCATGGAAGACAGTTTTTCTATGGATGGGGATGGGGGTTGGGGAGGATGGTTTGGGGATGATTTAAGCGCATTATATTTATTGTGCACTTTATTTCTATTATTAGTACATTGTAATATATAATGAAATAATTATACAACTCACCTTAGGTTGGAGACCCTTGTTTTAAAGGACTTAAAGTATATTAAAATTAAAACTTAGGCCGGGCACGGTGGCTCACGCCTGTAATCCTAGCACTCTGGGAGGCTGAGGTGGGTGGATCCCTCGAGGTCAGGAGTTCAAGACTAACCTGAGCAAGAGCGAGACCCCATCTCTACTAAAAATAGAAATAAATGATCTGGACAACTAAAAATGTATATAGAAAAAATTAGCCAGGCATGGTGGTGCATGCCTGTGGTCCCAGCTACTCGGGAGGCTGAGGCAGTAGGATCACTTAAGCCCAGGAGTTTGAGGTTGCTGTGAGCTAGGCTGACGCCACGGCACTCACTCTAGCCCGGGCAACAAAGCGACACTCTGTCTCCAAAAAAAAAAAAAAAAAAAAAATTAAAACTTAATAAAAGTATATTTCTGTAAGTTCTGTTGTGCATTTGCTACTTGTGAAATGTATAGACTTTTCTTATTTCATTCTGCTCATGTCAAGTCATTTTTTTTATCTTGGAAATTTTCAAACATAAAAATAGAGAGATGCATTTAATGTACTCATCACTCAGCTTCAATAATTATGAGTACGTGACCAATCTTGTTTTATCTGTATGTACACCTATTTCCCCCACCCTTGTCATGTTACAGTATGTAATTCTAAATGATAAAGACTCATAACAAAATATACAATACCATTATTACATATAAAAAACTGAAATATTACATATCAAAATTTTAATATCGTCATTAATTTATTATCACCATTAAATTTAATATCATTAAAATATTTAGTCAATGTTTAGAGTGACTGGATTATTTTATAAATTATTACCATATTACTTTACAGTTTGTTTGACTGGGGGTACATATAAGGACCATACATTGTAATTGGTTGTGTCTCCCTTTTTCTTTTAATCTGTAGGTCTTCTCATGACTTCTCTCTTATTTTCTTGTTATTTTTGGTTGAAAAAACTGGGTCATTTATCCTGTATTGGTTCCTGTAGTGTTAAGTTTTGCTGATTACATATGTCTCATTGTCCCTTGCATTTCCTGTAAATTAGTAGATCTGATTCAGGTGTTTTTTGTTTGCTTGTTTTGTTTAGTTTTCTGCAAGAGTATTTTATTGGTGTATTCTGTCAAGAGGTACTTAATATATGAATGTTAGTAAGCAGTTAATGAACACTGCCTTAATGACATTAATTTTGTTTTTTATCATAATTGTCAAATACTGCATAACATAAACTTAAATTTTTTGAAGAGTATTAATTTACACTTGATCTTAGGCAAAAGGCCGAGAAGCAATGAAGAGGATTAATTTAAATTACCATTTTATTTCCATTCCTCAGACATTTCTCTGACAGTATGCCATAGAAAATCTTTTAAGATATAATTCTCATTGTTTCCTAGCTGTGAAATATTTTTGAAAAATAAATTTTTATATTTAAAAACAATATAAGTTTATTTTAGAAAAATTAGAAAAATAGTCAAGAAGAATATGATAAAAACATCCATAGCCCTACAGTTTAGATGGAACTACTTTAATTCCTTAGAGTGTATGTTTCAAAAATTTTTCTATATTCAAATCTATCCCAAACTCTTTTATAACTTTATTTACTATATTATAAACATGTTGAAAAATATTTATCTATAACATTTTTAATGTTGAAATTCTATTGTATGGATATATATCACATTTCTTAAACTAGTGTCTCTATTGTTGGACATAACATTTCTTATTTCAAAATGTTTACATGAATGCTCATTTTTACTGAATTATTTTCAGGTTGGTCTTCCTGCAAAATCCGGAGTTGCTGGGGGCATTCTTTTAGTTGTTCCCAATGTCATGGGCATGATGTGCTGGTCTCCTGCTCTGGACAAGATGGGCAACAGTGTTAAGGGAATTCACTTCTGTCATGTAAGCACATTTTTTTAATGAAAATAATGATCATGTAAGTTGAGTCATTCAGTGATTCTATTGTTTTTAACCCATTTTCCATAGTTTATTGACTCTTGGCACTCTGCCAGTGTGTTAGTTACTAGGTAGCCACAGAAATACTCATAGAGGAGCTTCAAGTTGCTTCTCCCAGACAGCTCTCATTTAATCATTCTTACAGGAAATTATATTTGTGTGATGCTTATGTTTTAATTTTCGTGGTTATTATGTTTTTAGTTTTCAAAAACTCAACCAAAGATACTAAAGTTAGAGAAGTAATTTAAAATCCAACACATTTTAAGAATTATACAATAGTGGTTTATTTTATCTCCTTTAATCTGCCTGGTTGAACATATTTATCTTCTTGACTACCTTAAAAAATTTTTTTTTTGAGGAAGTAAGCACTGCAAATAAAAAAGAGAAAAAATTTTAAAAAGTGTTACTACTCTTGATTAGTTCAGTATTTTATAAAACAATTCTTGCTAATATTTCAGCTTCTGGTTTTATTTACACTTATTACTTTCTGGAGTTCAAGTACTATATTCAATTAAAACTGATTTATTTTTCAATCTTTTATATTTTATAAAAACTAGAGAATGACATTGGATTGCATATAAAGTAAATTATAATTGATTGTATAGTTATTTATATTTTTATGGTGCTTTACAGTTATTTGATAGAAGAATTCTTTCATGTGGTCTCTTATTATAAACCCTGTTTTACAGAAGGTAAAAGTTAGACAGTTTGAGTGGCTGAGCCCTAGGGTCATGTTAGTAAGCAGTGTTCTCAAAACTTATATCCACATTTTACTCTGACTTCAGTCCCCTTCTTTATGCATCATGCTGGTTTATTAGAATGCAGTGATGATTTTTAAGCAGGAAGCTATAAATACAGTTTGTTAAAATATGAATAAATGTAACCAGTGAATAGCCGATTTCTTATACCTGTTCTGTATAACTATTTACAGGATCTTGTTTCTCTGTGCAATTTCCATAACTATGATAATTTGAGACACTTTGCAAAAAAACTTGATCCTCGAAGAGAAGGTGGTGATCAAAGGGTAAGCAAAATTCCTATTTAGATAATTATGTAATTTTTTTTAAGAGAGAGAAAATGAGATTTGCCTGTTTAAATAAAACCTAAGCGTAATTGTTAGTGGCCTTATGTCTTTGCTAATCACAAATGAGGGTAAACAAATTGGTGACATTTTTTATCTTAGTTCAGTAGTACATAGATATTAAATATTGCTGGTTTATTATTTAAATTGGAACTGGTTAGCCTAATGGCAGTCTTTCTTCCTGTCTTCTGCTGTTTGAAGCAAGATTTTTAGATTTGATTCTGTTAAACAAGACATTGGAAAGTTCTATGTGCTGTAAATCTAATTAAAAAGAAAGCTTTTTTTATTCTTAATATTTATCAGTTGTAGTCCTGAATTGAAGTTTATTTTATTTCTTACCTACTGTGGATGGATATGTAAATGAGAAAGAGATTATAATATTAGTGAAACACCTTATGAAGCCTAATAAGTTTTATAAGCCACTGTAGATGAAATATTTTTTCTAGAAAGATGAAATATTTTTTCTAGAAAGAATATATGATGCAATATTCTTCATAACCTTAAAGTCCTACTTGTTTCTTATCAGTGTGTTTGGCTTCATGCTATTGTACATATATATTCCTTTTTTGGAGCTAGTATTAAGAATCAAGACTTAACTTTTTTGATCTATATAGTTTTTCACTGGACCAAGGGACTTGTGTTGAGATTTTTTTTTATTCAGTTTCTTTGCATCCCACATGTAAAATATTTATAGTAAAATTACTTAATTAGACTTGAAGATATATGAAGTTCTTGTTAGTAGAAAATATTTTTAATTCAGACTGAGCAAATTTTCTTTGGGGCCAAACTAAATTTTTGTTAGTTCCAATCAAAGTAATTCCTATAATACATGAGAATTATGCAAAGCCAACAGAATAGAAACTTCCATGAATGGGAGTTGACATGAGTAACATGAAGCAAAAATGTCGGATGGTTGTGATTGAAAATTTTAACAGATTTTAATAACATTCATTGAAAAATAACATTTTATAGCTTGGACCTTTCTTCACTCAAGTGCACTAATAAATTATGTATGTTGCTTGAACAACTAGCATTCCTTTGGACCATTGGACTATGAAAGTCTCCAACAAGAACTTGCTTTAAAAGAGACAGTATGGAAAAAAGTATCACCTGAGTCAAATGAGGACATCTCCACAACTGTAGTGTATAGAATGGAAAGTCTGGGAGAGAAAAGCTAAAGAAATGGGTTCTAGTTTCAGAATGTTTCTTCATTTAATCTTTCAAACATCTTTAGCTATTTTTGCAAACTATAAATATTTATTGAGTTTTTTGTGTTCTCAACCTTGGGTGCTGGAGCCATAAAGCTTTTTTTTTTCTTTTAATCTTTGTGTAAAGATAATAGATTAAAAGTGCATTTGTTGGTCTTTTAAAAAGTATTTACGAGTAAATAAAGCAAATTTGCTTTATTTTTAAAAAATACAAAATGGAAAGATTTCTTTAAAACTTTTTTGATGTTATTAGAATTTTAACTATATAGTCAGATAATCTTATTTTAAAATAGTAACAGAAAATTGTAATTTCTTAATTCTAAAACCCTACAAATTGAACTCATAAGTTTTGTTGCTTTTTTTTTCAGTTTTAAAACTGACATAATGTCTACAGTGACAATAGAAAGTACTTCTATGCTAAATACAAAACTAAAAAGCCAAAATAATGAACCCCAAATTATTTTATTTAAGAATAGCAATAGCATAAAGTTAGCTTAAGTTTACATTTATGTCATTTTTAGTGATAGATTGGTTTTAAATTTTTAAAAACTTTTATTTAAAATGTTATCAAACACTTTTAAATATGTTTCCTTGCTCTTTTACTTTGCAACTCCCATGTTCCGTCAGAATTGTCACATATAGGAGTGTCTTATGTTACTAAAACATTCCAGCCAAAGAATTTCAGTTGTGAGATAATGATGTGTTTCATTATTAAAAAGCTATAATGGTTAGTTACTCAGAAGGAGAAACAGTGTCTTCGAGTGAAATGTTCACCTAAACAATTTTATATTCATATTACCCACATAACTTTTTCTATGTTATATTTAAATATGAATGGCAAATCTTGGTTTTTAGCTTTTAAAATTTTATTATCCTAATAATTTCATAAATGCTAATGAATATTTCTTTTGTGATAAATTATAACCTCTCATAGTTTGTTTTATTTGAACTCTTTTAGAGTACTTAGGAAATGAATTTAGTCTGAAGTATGCTACTAAAATATTTTAGATCTGAATCCTTTTGTTCATCTATAGAAATGCAATATTGAGAATCAAAACTTGTTTTTAAGAGAACTATAGGTCTACACAACCTGACATCAGGTAATTATTCATAATATTAAAAGTCTGTCTTGGCAAAATGATTGTAAAATCTTATAGGATCTATTCACACTTCTTCCTTCTTCCATATACCTCTCTGGTTTTGCCCACAGTTCCCACAGTTTCAAGTATGTATGTTTTTCAATTCATTTTTAAACTTGTAAATTTCATGGTAGGGGGATTTAGAGGGAAAACTTGATGGTTTCTTAGCATGACAGCATATGTGTAGTATGGCAAAGTCTGTAAAATTAAATATAATGTAGCAAAAAAGATTTCTCCTAGTAATTTAGATACTAGTGCAAATGTAGATATAGAAAATCTTGATTATATGATGTCTTGAGTTTGGGAACTCTGATACTAGGAAAAGAAGTTCCCTCCCAGAGGTGCTGGTCAAAAGCCTTTTGGGCTAACCTAAGTATTAAATTTATATATTTAAATAATTATATATTAAGTTTTAGAGAATTTTACCAAGGCTTTTATGTTTACTTCAATGTTCTTCTAATGTTCAGATGCATATCCTAACTGGATGCTTCTCAAAGTCTTATTACTGCTACACATTTTTGTTAGTTCCACCGGGGCCATTTGTAGTTTGGGCAATTGAATGCCTTAATTGGAAAAAAGGCATTATTTTTTTCCCCCCTGCTCTAAATTGTTACATGTTACTATTTCTTTATAAAATGAAGATTTAGTTTTCATATTGTATGTATATTTGTATAGATTGCAAAGTTAGGTTGTTAATTTGTGGTACTTACTGATGTGTTGTAAGGTTTAAGTGTACACTTAAAAACCAAGTAGGATTATCTAAGCTACAGTATTTAGAGAATGTTAAGAATGGGCATCCAGAAATTTTTACAGTAAGGAATAAATGGAAGAAAAGGTAAGATATTGTGAATAGGCCCTCAAACTTAAAAAAAAGAAAAACTTTGCCAGTTTTAAGGACATATTTTGATTCCTTCAGTATTCTTAATACCTTTTTAAATATAATTCTTGAAAAAGTACCCGGTATTGTTGGGCTTAATGTTTTTTGCCATTATTGATTCTTGATATTCAAGCATTTACAAGATAGCATATTTGATTTTCTTTCTTTCTTTTTTTTTTTTGGCATCATTAACATTTCATTTGAAATGCATATTCTTCCTAAAATACTTTGTTTTTAGCATAAATGTTGTGCATTTTATCTTAGTGTTTGGATTAAAACATTTGTGTTGTTTAGCTTTCTTTCATTTGCTTTGTATATTTAATAATGTACCTTTATTTTCCAGTATGCCTACTTTTTGTATTATACAATAAATTTATTTTAAGCTGATTTTATTGTTTTTTTTTTGTTTTTTTTTGTTTTTTTATAAAAGCAACTCCAACATTTGAAGTATAACAAACAGTTGGGATTTTAACTTAGAAAAACAGTATCCTTTATGAAAGTACTATTACAGTGTTTATTGTTCTGAGGCTGCAAACTAGAAATTCTCAAAAGGGCTTTATTTGATTTTTTTAAATGAAATATAGTGTTGGTGGGTTTTTTGGGAAGAGGACTTTTCCTGTTGGTTGTACTAAAAGTATTTGAATAAAGACTTTTCTCCGAATTTTTTTTTTGTTGTTTTTCCATTTGATAACTTAATACATCCCTATTTGCAGGTTCTTTCTGCTTTCTAAGGAAGAATATAATTGATGTTATTCACTATATAACTCTCATTTTATTTGTTGTTGCCTAGAGAATAAGAAAAACATTGCTAAGTCAGATGAAGACTATCATAATATTGCTTTAGAATAAAACTGTTAATCTCAGTAGAATTTATCGAGTAGAATAACAATAATATAGAAATTGACCTTTACTGCTTTTTTAAGGGATTTAATTTTCAGAAGAAATTTAGTGTATTTCCATAGCATAGTCCAAATTATATAGTCCAGATTATAGAGGGTCTGTGTGTTGTAGGTCAAATACAGTACTTAAAATTTTTATTGGATTAAATCCACCATTCATATTCCAGAGATTTCCCAAATAAATTATAGAAGTTTTAAAAGTATTTGAAAGGGGAAATACCCTTGCTTACAAGAATTTGTATTAATCTGTGAGTTTTTTAAAATAAAGTTATTTTAGGGCTAGTTAATAAGGCATTCCAGTATAATGATATGTTTAATATACTTAACAGTTTATGATCACTTGCTTTTAAAGATACATTTTTTAAAATCCATTTGAAGCAAAGGGAAAAACAACTTAAAATGCCTGGTGATCTTGATCTGACGTTGTAGTGTTTCATAGGCGTATATGTATGTGGAAAGAACTGCTGATAAATACTGATATGTCAGTCTATATCCTGATTATTTATATATAATGTGTGTGTTATATATGTGTTTGTATATATATGTATATATATATCATCTCCTTATGTACCTGAATTTATCCATTCATATTCTGAAAATAACCAGCAGTTCTTTCCACATAGTATATTGTATATAAATGGTTCATTGATTTATTATATTCCTATTCCAAACTTTGCCATAAAAGAACTCTTAAAATTTTTGCTACACCAGAATTTATAAAATATAACATATTTTACTTATTCAATTTGACTTTAAAGATTTGTGGTTTCTGTTGTTGCCACTCCCATTCCCTACCAATACTGTCAGGTTGTGAGAGTACCTAGCAATATTGGAGAAGTCCAGAAAAGGCAAAGCCAGAGCATCAGATTTCATGTGGAATTTACTTTAAAGTACTTCCTAAAATTTATTACGTTTTTTGTTTGACTTAAGTAATGTACTTCTGAGATTAAACAGTTTACTTTATAGAATAATTTTATTTAGTTCACTGTGTACAATTTTTAGTCTTAAGAATCTGCTTTACTATTCATTTGTTAAAATTTTAATTTTTCTCCTGGGTGTGCAAAAATGCTAGAATGCATTTTTTAAGAGATTTATGATCATTCTACTTAACATTGGATTTCTTCTCAATTCCTTCTCTATCATTTTATATTAAATGTAATAGTTGCATTGTATAATAAAATCAAAACCAGATGTTGGAGATGCAGTATAAATGGAAGTTTGTTATCAGCTATCATGGCCATACACTCAGACTTTCATTTAGAATTCTTCAGAATGTGATTTACGTTACTCTATTCTCTGTCTTGGAATTCAGGGACAAAATTATACTTGAAATACATTCAAGTATATCCGAGTTCAACCATTTTTCTTTTATTTCAAATTGTAATACAGTTAAAATGTTTGTTTCTTAGAACATTGCTTAGAAGTGGAAGGAATTTAATTGGTTTGCGGGAAGTTCTTTTATCCCTCCGCTAAGCCCCATCCTGGAATTTATTAATGTGAATACCATAAAATGCACACAACTTGGAGAAATGTAGAAAAAAAAAAAAAGTGCGTCTGAGGCAAAATCTACCCAACATGAAACAGAACTGGTAAAACTTGCTGTATTTTAGAGTTCTAAACTTCTTAAATGGTAATGGAAAGGGACTTATTTTTAAAACAGGATGTTAAGTAAACTGATCATAAATCTTTATTTAATGAAATGATTCTGTTACTATGGTCTTCAAACTTTGTTTTCTACTTATATTTTGTGAGCATTTGAAAGGAAGGAAATTTAAGAATGATTTTGTTTACCCTTTTCTGTTTTGTAGATTGCAGCTCTACTTTAGTAATTTTTATAAGTTATAGCTAATAGAGATGTTACAAATATGCCAGGTGTATAAGCCTATTTCGATTAAAACTTTATAATGGCTTCCTAATCCATTAACCTTTAAACTAGAATGAGTAGAATACTAATTAGCACTTTGATTCATTGCTTTTTTTGGTGGTATCTGTGGTATTTTTGTGTAAATTACATTCCACAATAAATTATGAAACACTTAGTATTAAAAATTGTCATGTATTGCTTAAATTTTTAAAAAAAGTTATGATCTCACTCTCAAAGGCTCTTATTAGAACAGGTAAGCTGGTGCCAATTGCTTCTGCCAATTAATCTTATAAAATTGTTATTAGATTTCTAACTGTAAGTCTCATTTACTAATTCTGAAATATTTTTGTTACAAATTTGTAGACCACATCTCAGCAGTAAAGAACAATTTGGTATACTTATTTTTAAGACAAATTTTAATATCTGAGGACATGATTTTTCTAGACGAAGTATGATAAAAATAAATAATGGTCTTTTTTTCCACAAAGTATTTACTTTGCTGAAATAATTTTTATTCTCATACCTCAGGTGATTAAAATTATCTATTTGGAAGGGTTAGCTTTTGAAAGAAAAAATTCTTACCTGAAATAGTTTTTAAATTTCTGTTTTCGTATTATATTCCTGGTGATTTTTGTTTATATAATGAAACTCTCTTCTGCCCAGCAATTACACTTGGAACCCTGAACTATAATTAAATTCATATTCTGTAAACAGCTGAAGGGTTTGTTTCATTTTTAAATATAGTTTAGCCTTTCTAGATTTTTGATGTACTTTTATTTACCATTATCTTGTGTTTTTTTTTTTTATTTTTTTTTTTATTTTTATTTATTTATTTTTTTTGAGACAGAGTCTCACTTTGTTGCCCGGGCTAGAGTGAGTGCCATGGCATCAGCCTAGCTCACAGCAACCTCAAACTCCTGGGCTTAAGCTGATCCTTCTGCCTCAGCCTCCCGAGTAGCTGGGACCACAGGCATGCGCCACCATGCCCGGCTAATTTTTTTTTTTCCTATATATATTTTTAGTTGTCCAGATAATTTCTTTCTATTTTTAGTAGAGACGGGGTCTCGCTCAGGCTGGTCTCGAACTCCTGACCTCGAGCGATCCACCTGCCTCAGCCTCCCAGAGGACTAGGATTACAGGCGTGAGCCACCGCGCCCGGCCTTTTTTGTTTTGTTTTGTTTTGTTTTTTCAGAATCACAGAACTGAGTTTGAAAGTTAATTTGGTACAAACTTTGACCCTACCCAACTCCCTTTTCCAGGTTTCTTAGCACCTTGCTTTCTTCGTTAGCATTTTACATTTTTTTCCTCTTTTTTGATGAGGTGGGCCTGTTATGCGTTTTGTTTGGACATTTTGTGGTTTATTTTTAATGGGAGAAGTATAATTGGCAGTAGTTAATATAACTATAAGTTATTTGGCAGACTGATTGTACCAACAGTGTTTATTCAAACTACTTAAATGTATTATTTTTCTAGCAAACAATCATGTCCCAGTTATTAAAAACTAGTAAAGTTAGAAGTGAATGTTATAATTATATAGTAGTTCTAAAAATAAAATATTACCCTGGAACCTTTGAAAGAAAGTGTAGCAGAAATGTGACTCTAAAAATAAATGTTGCACCATTGGCTTTTTAAAATAAACCCCTTTAGGGTTAGATTAAATATATAAGTAAAAAGATTTTAAATAAGAAAAAGACTATTCAGGTTCTAAACTAATGGTTTCTGAGGAAAAAATATTTTTCCTGTGCATGGTAGCTTTTCTAAGACACATATAAAATATCTAGCTACTTTCCTTGTTTTTATTTTAGACGTTTAGATCTGTGAGTGACCTCAGTAAGGTTCCTGATTTGTCTGTTTATTCTGTCTATAGTACATATTGCCATCAGTATCAATCTCTATTTTATAGTTCTGGGATTTTAATTTTTTTATTTATGAAGGAAAATGTATATTGTATTCTTGAAATGCATTAATTCTTTAAAGCTTTTGTTGACTTATAAAATGTTAAGACTTAAATATTGTTACTCAAAAAAGCATTGGTTTCTTAATTCTCAAAATTTAAACTTGCCTAGGTAGCTCTTCTCACAAGTTGATAAAAGTGACACCCTCAACTTTTAAGAGACTGGCTCTTATTCAATATAAACTCTGCTTACTTTCATATTACATATATACTAAAATAAGAATGATGCAGAAATATTATCATCAATTATGCAAATAAAACTATCATTTTTTAACTATTCCATTGTAAAATCAAAAATTGGTCTCATAATTCTCTTTAAACCTAGATTAGAACTACCAGTTTTCATTATTTGATATCTGCCTTTCACAAATCATCACTAAGGAGCCATTTATAAAATGTCTTTTGAGGGGAAAACATAAAAATCCTTAAATCTTGACTTTCTTCCATTAAATGAGATTAATGATGGCATATAAAAATATGGAATAAATTATTAATTGAAGTCCTCCCAAGGTCTGTTGTTTTGTACTTTCTCATAGTCACTCAGAATAAGATATCATTGAAAAATTCAAAATATATTGTCTTAATTTCATTGAAAAATTCAAAATATATTGTCTTAATTTCAAATGTTTTACTTTATTTTTCATCCTTTTATATCATAATTCAATTGTGGCAGAAAATGAGATAATTTTTAACATTATATCAAAGTTACTTATGAATGGGTTTTCGATTCCGTATCTTTATATTGCTGATATGTTCACTTCCAAATCTTTCAATAGTGTTGACATTTGCTATTCTAGTTTTTATTTTCTTTAAAAAGTTAAAAACAACAACAACAACCAATCAAGAAGTTTGAAATGTGAAAGTTCAAACTTCTTTTCTTCAGCATAATGTAGCTTATTCTTTATTTTACATAGAGCCTTGAGTACATGCGTTTTGAGTCCAGGTCTATGCACAAGATTTTATAATTTAAATAAAGCAGTGAACTAAATAATACTGTTTGAGATGAATATTTGAATTGAGATGGGTAAGTGTTAAATTTTCTGTACGATGGAACTTCATTGACATTTTGATATTACAGAGCAAGTGATTTTGTTAAAATTCTGTGGTGACTAATACTATTATTAATCCTCTTTAATCATACCAATAAAATATTCTTGCCTTAATGTCTTTTTTTTTTTTTTTTTTTACCTGAAAGAGAAACTTTAAAGAATGACCTTAAGGAGTAGGGGGAGTAGAGCTTAACTTTCTATTTACCTATTTGTGAAGTTTTTCAATTAAAACATGCTATTTCAACAGAACTTAGAGAATGTATGGGTTTTTCTATTTTATTTTTTTCACCGGGAGAACAAAGTGGAAAGAATACTAGTTTGCTACATTTTTAGCTAAGTAATAAAAACTTGGGAACTTTTCATTTTTACTCAGTTTCTGCTGTGTAATTTTATTTTATATCCATTGTATATGTCTGCCACAGAATCAAGGTGTTGTTTATTTGGTATCCCTTCCCTACATCTTGGGCTATGTCATGTAACTATCTACTTACCTTATATATTAATACTTTTACCTTGTACTTGGGAGGCTCTGGATAGAGAGCTGCTGTTCCGTTTGCATATTGTGTTCTGTAGTATTTGCTTTGCAAAAAGTCTTACTTGTTGCTATTGTGAGGCATGGATTTTTTAAATTTTTTTTAAGAATTTAGGATCTTTTGCAAAAGCTCTGAATGGATTGAAGCTTTGAGTTTACCTTATGCTTTTATGACTTAAATAGCATTAATGAGTGTAGGGTGGGTAGGCCTGGGATCTGGTTGAGCAGCCTAGGATGATATACCATTAGTGTGAACTTCCATGTCTTGCTTTCTACCTGAAAATTTCATGTAAATTTTGTTCTACTTCATAATACCTGTTTTAATATTTTCAAAACATAGTATTTACTACTTCTATTACTAAAATTTTCCTTCTCCAGTCCTGAAGTAAAATTGACTTCAGGAAGAGGTACCATATTTATCATGGTACTTCTCATTCATCCTGACATAGAAACCATACCAGTTAATCTATAAACAGTCTTAATCACAGGTTTGATGTGACCATATATATCTAAAATTGGCAGTGATTTAAAATGAAAAGAATGTCCAGTATATGCCTATTGCCTGTGCCAAAGACCTTCAAAATCTAGAGTTGTCAGTCCCTTATGACAGTAAGTTTAGCAGTGTGCAGATGAGAACTATGTATACAATGAACAATCCTCAAAGGTGTGGGCCTAAACCCAGATAACCTGGGTATGTTCAGGCAGTCCTGTTTGCTAACATGGAAGATTCTGTGGTTTTCTGTAGATTTTCCCATTGCTTCTAATGTCAACAGTTTAACTCTAGCAACAAGGCATGCATAATACACCGTCAGCAGAAAGCCAGTAACATCAAAATTTGAATAACATGACTTTTAGGATCATTGGTAATAACTAGCATTTATTGTGACTTACTGTGGGTCAACCACCAGTGTAAAGCATGCTTTGAGAATTCTTTAATCCTCATAAAAACTATGAAATGGGTACTATTACTATCTCTGTAGATTGAGATAGGTCATGTCAAATTCCCTAAGGTCACACAGCTTTAGGTGTATAGAGTCAGGGTTTGCACCCATGCAGTTTTAGTTACAGAGTACATCCTCTTGAACACAGACCATTCTGTTTCCCATCGCAAAATGTAATGAGCTTGGACAAAGGGTGTTGAAGATTAAAAAAAAATGTAATGAACAATTTATGTTGCTTTGTTAATAAAATGGGGATGTTCCATGAACATTAAAGGATAGTAACAATTCCAAAGTATCTTGGTAGACTAAGAATTCAGGGAAATTTCCTATTAAGCAAGGTTATCCTGTGATAAGTTCATTTTTCACTATAACTTATATAATGTGAGCAGTATCTACATCCCATATGACCAGTGTCTTATGATTTTAACATATATATGTGTATATGTATTATTTCACTCATAGAAAAGAAATTCTATCTCCAAAAATCCTTTTATTGACAATTAAGTGATGGGAAACCATTGGGGGGTTTTCAGCAAATATGATCATATATGATCTGATATGATCAGGTTTATGTTCTGAAGTATTGATCTAGGTGGGAAAATTAACTCCAGTATTACCTGATTGTAGAGGGTAAAAAGTCAGTTCTAAATCCTACCATTAAAATCATTCCTTAGCCCAGCTCTGTTGTAGAGGTGAGTGACTTTAAGTACTTAAAAAATTTCCTTGTGTATTCCTACAACATTAAATGTAAGTTCGTAAGTTAGCACTAAAAGTTGATGTTTATTGTAACCCTTACAAATTATTTTTGACAACACATTTTTTTTTTTTTTTTTTTTTTGAGACAGAGTCTCACTTTGTTGCCCAGGCTACAGTGAGTGCCGTGGCGTCAGCCTAGCTCACAGCAACCTCAACCTCAAACTCCTGGGCTTAAGCGATCCTACTGTCTCAGCCTCCCGAGTAGCTGGGACTACAGGCATGCGCCACCATGCCCGGCTAATTTTTTTTTTTTATATATATATTTTTAGTTGTCCAGATAATTTTTATTTCTATTTTTAGTAGAGACGAGGTCTTGCTCAGGCTGGTCTCGAACTCCTGACCTTGAGCGATCCACCCGCCTCGGCCTCCCAGAGGGCTAGGATTACAGGCGTGAGCCACCGCGCCCGGCCTGACAACACATTTTAAAATCCTTTTTTTCCCCTCCTCTAAGTGTCTATTAGCTAAACTTATTAAAATCTTTATCAACCCTAATTCCTTAGAGCTTTTCACAGAGCTCAAAATAGAATTTTCATTTGTCGTATTTATATATAATACTTCTTAATTATAATCTGGAACTTTATTATCCAAGAATGAATTTATCTTTGTTCACATCTGCACTTAGTTATAAGGTACAATTTTTTTTTCCCGAAACTAACAAAGCTAGAATGACTCAAGATGAAGATGAAATTTTCTATACTTGCCTAGAGCTATTTATAGTTGTCCTTGTGTATATGTTTGGTTTTGACTTTAATGATGATGTTACGTGTAAGCAAAATCACAACCCAGGGATATGCCATGTACTGGACTGTGAAGAAACACAATTCTCCTGTTAAAGTATAAACTACCTTTCCCAATGCCCTTACTCTGGCAAGTTGGCAGTTTCATTGTCAACATATTCACTTTACATTTAAGTTGCTCTACTGTTTTAACAGTATTGCTTTTGAAATAAATATAGTATGGTATAAGAGTAGTCAAATAGCACATTCCTTTTATGGAGTTGCTTTCTCACTTGTGAGATTGTGAGAAAGTGGCTAAAGGTGAGGACTCTTCCAGGTTGCATTTCATTATTCTCAATCCCTATTTTACTCAGTTACCAAACATTTTTTCATTCCTTCTACTAGTTTTTGTTTAAGCAACACACAATTTTTTCAAGATATTTAGCTAACTTAATTTCATCTATATATAAACCTCAACATTATTTCTGTGGATTATTCATTCACTTCTTAGTTCTTCATTCAACAAATGCTTATTTCTTGCCTTAATGCACGAGAAACTGCAAATTGTTTAGGATATGCAGTGGAGAATGAGACAAATATGATCCAACTTGTGATGTTTACAATCTAGAAGGCGATACAGATACTGAATTACTAAAACAATTAAAGTGGTGATAAGTGATTTGTTAATACTGATACATGTAGATCTAGTTCATTTTAACTGCTATAAAGGAAGTGAGTCCCAAAATGGTACCATGTGATGCCATTTTTGTATATCTATAACAGACTTTATGAGACACAAACATAGAGTGTAGTTAAAAGTCTAAGAACATGGACACCAGTTGTTAGATAAAGCTTACTCTTGGGAAGGAGAGGAATGGATGCAGGGAGAGTGGTTAGCTGTATCTTTAATGTTTCATTTCTTTAAAAAATATTTAAGGAAATACAATGATAATAAATATTAGAATAGTAAAGAACGCTAGGAGAGGGTATAACAAGACCTTGTTTAGTCTGGGTGGTTAGATGTGGTTGGTTTTCCCTGAAAGAGATAATACAGCATTTTAAGTTTAGAAGGAGTCAGAGGAAGGGTGGAGTGGGGTTGATAGAATAGTTTGACTTGAAGGCCCTGGACCAGGAGGAGTATAACACATTTGAGAAGGTGAGAGAAGGTAAATGTGCTGAAAGAAGAGTGAGGCGAGGTAGAGGGAGACTGGCCCTGAATCAGTCTTGGAGATAGGACCGTATTATGTAGAGTGGGCCTTCTCATATTTTAATGTGCATCAGAGTTGTGCATCAGAGTTCTTAAGAGTGTCTTAACTTTAAAATGCAGCTTCCTGGGACCCAATCCCAATCCTACAGTTTGATTCAATAATCTAAAGTTTTAAAGTGCACCCCAGGTGCTTTTGTTACAGGTAGTCCCCTGGACACATTGTGGAAAATATTTGTGAAAAGTCTTATATACCATATTAAGAGTTTTGAGACTTTATTAAAAGTTCAGTGTGAAACTTTTGAAGGCTTTTAAGAAAGGGAAAGATTTGGTTCTTAAATACTGCCCTATGGAGATAGACTAGAGAGAGATAAGAGTTGAGGTTATGGACTCGAGATGTGTTGGTGGCTTAGACTACAGGTGAAGTAGATGGACAGGAGATATGTTTGAGATAGACTTGGCAGCACTTGGTGATAGTATTTGATGGGTGAAAAAGAATGAGATATCACATTGACTACCAGGTTTTTAGTATAAGCAATGGGGCCAAAGCTGCTGCATTTATTAAGATGGAGAACATTGTAGAAGCAAACCTTGGCAGTATGGGAAGAAATTAGTTTAATTTGGGCTATTGTAACAATTAAGGATCTGTTTCACTACAGATATCAGGAGGTTGATTAACAGTGGTTTAAACAAATAGAGGGGCATTTTTCTAATGTAACAAAAACTCTGGGGTTAGATAATCGAGGACTAGTGCCATCAGTAAGGTAAGCTTCTGCTCCACCAGCCTTAGGTGTTGTCCTTGGACCTCAGGCCTGTCATTTTATAGTCACGAAGTGGCTGTTCCACCTTTAGCCTCACCTGTGTGGCCAAAGTGGAATTAAAAAGGAGATACCTAAGTCAGGAAAAAGAAGCTTTCCCAGAAACCCACTTGACACTCACTGGTCAGACTAGCTGCAAGGGAATCTAGAGAAGTATTTTTAATTGGACACATGGCTACCCTACAAAAATAGAGATTCTCTTAGTATGGAGGGGGTGGAGAGTGGATAGAACGTAGGCAGTTAGCAAAGCACAAAAGCTAACTTCTGTTTGAGATGTCCATATTTGTGAGATACCTAAGTAGTAATGTTGACTAAGCAGTCAGATTTAGGTCTAAAGCTTAGGAGAGTGATGTAAGCTGTACGTAACAATTTTGTGAATGGTCAGTATGAAGAGTAGTATTTGAATCTGTGGTGATGTCTGGGATTGCTTGAGAAGACAGTGTAGAGAAGGAAAGGGGACCAGAAGATAGCACCCTAAGAAGCCCCCATTTTAAAAGCAGGACAGAGTAGGAGGGGCTTCCACTAGGGAAATGTGGCCAGAGAGGAGAAAATCCAGGATAGTATAGTATCGGGAGTCAAGGAAAGAGTATTTCAAGGAGTTTAGAAAAACACTGAACTGTACCAAAGCATAGAGAATTAAGTGTAATATGGCCTTTCCATTTGCATGATGTCCTTCCAAATTTTTTTTTGGTGTTAAAGTATCGTTTTATTTGAAAAATTGTAGCAGTAGACTGTGGGTTGTTTTTATTTTTTGCATTTGGAAAATTAAAAAGTGGCAGCTCAGGTGGTAACCTCCCAACCCCACCCTGCTTTTAAAAAAATTTTATTGGATTTGCGATCAGATCAGGGAACTATTGGACTAGAGCAGGTTTAGCTGCGGATAGAAAAGTAAGGAATGAGAGTTTGAAGTAGATACAAGAGAGAGGCAATTGCCGATAAGGTGAGGCCCCAGAAAGAGATGGGACTCTTAGCACAAGTGGAGGATTATCTATGGCGGGAGGAAGAGCACTTCCTCTAATAAAAGAGGACTTAGAAAGGCAAGTAGGGAGGCATCAGTCTAGCAGACTTCAAGCTTTATTACAAGGCTATGATAACTAAAACAGCATGGTACTGGCACAAGAACAGAGATACAGACATTTGGAATAGGACTGAGAACCCAGATATAAAACCATCGTCATATTGTCATCTAATTTTTGACAAAGCAGACAAAAATATACATTGGGGAAAAGAATCTCTATTCAATAAATGGTGCTGGGAAAACTGGATAACTACATGTAGAAGATTGAAACTGGATCCCCACCTCTCACCTCTCACAAGAATTAATTTACGATGGATAACAGACTTAAACCTAAGGTATGAAACCATAAGAATTCTAGAAAAAAATGTTGGGAAAACTCTTACAGACATTGGCCTAGGCAAAGAATTTATGAAGAAAACCCAGAAAGCAATCACAGCAGCAACAAAAATAAATAAATGGGACCTGATCAAAGATGTGGAATCAACCCAAGTGCCCATCAATACATGAATAGATTAATAAAATGTGGTATATGTATACCATGGAGTTCTGCTCAGCCACAAAAAGCAATGATGATCTAGCACCTCTTGTATTATCCTGGATAGAGCTGGAGCCCATCCTTGGAAGTGAGGTATCACAAGAGTGGAAAAACAAGCACCACATGTACTCGCCATCAAATTGGTACTAACTGATCAACACTAAGGTGCTCACATGGTAGTCATTAATATTCGTTGGGTGCCGGTCAGGTGGGGGTGGGGTCTGAGGATGGGTAAACTCACTACTAATGGAGATGGAGCGCACTGTAGGGGGGAAGGACATGCTTCTAGCCCTGGCCTGGGTGAGGCAAAAGCATTACATGTAACCAAAATGTTTGTACCCCCATAATATGAAATAAATAAATAAATAAACATGTTATAAATGGGGAAAAAAGGCAAGTAGGTAGGTTTGCAGACATCATGAGGGGAAGTTGAAGGCATTTCTGTCTGTGGCTTTCATTTTTCTGAAGGGTATGAAGGGAGGCTTTCTGCTGAGTTGAGGTGTGGGGTTGGAGGGAGGCTGTGAGGTTTTAGGGCACAGAGAAGATAGGAAATCTTTGTTCTTATAGACTGGGAGAGAGCTGAGGGAAACATGGCAATGTTCTCAGAACACTATTGAGGTTGGTAACCATGGATTCACAGCAATGGGAATCTGCCCTGTTGTTTTTCCCCTCAGTATCCTATGGCTGCACCCTGAATTTGGATATAGGCAGGTAGTAGCAGCAGAAGATCAAGTAAAGGATTTTAGGGCATTTACCAGACAGTGATTTTAACAATAGGCTTTGGAATCTACTTTAGACCCCCCCCCTAAGTAGAGGGCCTACTTTTAGAGTTTTTTTCTTCTTAGAATTTGGTTCTACTAATAGAACTTTCAACTAACATAGATAACAAATACAAGTTAGTTCTGTGTGTAATGCCCAACCTCCTTGCTTTACAGGATAAAATGTTACTGATAAGAATTGTAAATGTTCAAATAAAGATAGATGCTAAGCAGTCTCATGATGAGGCCCTGAGACTAGTGCTGGTGCTATATGTGTGTGTGTGTGTGTGTGTATACACATAAAATACACATGTAATGTAAAATTTGAGATATATGATATACACATATATATCAAACTTACATTGCTGTACTTTTTAGGCTCTTTATCTTTTTCATTAGCAGATTTCTGTATTATATGTTGGAGGAGCTTGCTATGTAACTTGAATGGTAATCACATTTAAATGGCTATGAAAGTACTTTGAAAAGAATATAGCACCAGAGAAACATACAGTTATTACACCTTTTGTGTATGTGGTTCATAAAACACACACGTTGGACTTTTCACAATAGAACTATAAAATGAATATGGAAGAATATATATGGTTAAGCATGGCCCTCTGGAGACCAATGAAAATGAGGGATCTCTTTCTAACATCAAAGCACTTAGTAAGGATGTACTGTGGTTGGAATAACTAGAAAACTCATGTCAATGTGCCTTACTTTGTTATAGTAGCAGGATTTAGGGCCTGCTAAGAGAGTTAGGTCCTTAAAATCCAAATTGAAACATAATTCTTCCTATATCACTGCCAAAAGTTTGTTTCTCAGCAGAAAGAACATCCCATCTCTTTTCAGGGAACTTATTTGTATTTAATTTTAATTTGCACAAGACAGTATCTTTGTAAGAATCTTTTGATTTCAATGGCCCTGATTTTTTTAATTTAAAGTAATGGGTATAAGTATTTGGTGACCAATTTCTTCTCTTCCTATCTTATCTTTGCTTTGATTCTTGGGTTTTACGTACTTGTTTTTTAGTTATAATGACAACTGGAAACATATAATACCTTATCATTTCGGAAGTGTGGCACCTTGTCCTCTATGTGAACACGCTAATGTAATGCTAACTAATCTTCAAAAAGTTTTATAAATATTTGTATAAGAGAGGAAAAAGACCAGGAAAATAGTAAATGGAAAACTTTGATAGTTGTTAATGCAATACAAATACTCTTAGGTCTCTACCACCTGAAAAACAGTTTGTTCTTCAGAGGAATAGCTGCCTTTGTTTGCTCTTGCGCATTTCTGTTTGTCTTCTGTTTGTTGCTTACTTGTTAATTAGGAGTGCTGTTTTTCAGACCACACAAAGATATATTATTAGCTACTATTACCAGGTATTAAAAAGAGAGGCTTATGAGCCCATTGGTATCTTTTGAGACTTTTCATTGGCATTTACCAGAATAATATGAACCATTGAGATAAGAAGTTGTTTATTTGCTGCCAATGCTGTAGCAGTCATATTTGCTTTTATTCACATTAACCCAAAACTCACATTTCATTTTTAGAGATTTAAATGCAAAGAATAAAGATAACATCTTTTAACATTTTCCATTTGTTGTTTGTGGTATTGATATATCAAAATAAATTATTCATTTATTGCCTTATTTTCTCTTCATTTAAAAAAATACAGCTTTGATCAGCACCTGAATATATTAATAAAATAAAACATATAAAGTTAATATTTCTGATTTCCCTATAAATTGTTTCTTAGTTGCTATTTTCTGATTTCCTATTACAATATATTTTTGTCTTGGTATTGTATTATTGAGGAAGTCCCAGATTTTTTTTTAGAAAATCTCTTGGCGCAGTAGATAGGTAGTGGTTATGAGCACTGACTTTGCCATCAGGCAGACCGAGCTTGAGCCCTCAATCTGCCACTGACTAGCTCTGATACCTTGCTTAGGTTATTTAAATATTTCCTGTCCTTTGAATAATAAAAGAGATAATTATACTTAAAGCACTTAGCTCAGTCAAGGGAGAGTAGGTGCTTCATATTAACTATTTTGTTGTAAATTAATATGTAATCTTAATTTTTGTCCTCATGGGTTTTCAGATTTCTTTGACATGATTATGACTTAAGAAGTCATAATCATGTCAAATCTGAAATAATAAGTGAAATTATTTCAGGTTAATCTCATTGAGAAATTTTGAAAATGGTATGCTTAAGGGAGTTTATTAGCTAATTCAAGAGCAGAATGCAGTATTTAGAGCTGCCATTTTAAGGTTGTATTTTTTAAGTGAAATTTCTGTAAGATGGAAATTTTCTTTAATTTATTCATCTATATTGAAATTACTGTATGAGAACTTCCTGCATTTGTGTAAAAATTTGGAAATATGGTCATGAAATTGCTGAATTGCTTTTCCCATAAGGGATTTTTTTCTAATCCTCTCATCACATCAGTTTGGATTAGTTTTGTCTATATATAGTATATTAATAACTGTGTCTGAATAAATCATTGAAAAGCTTAGGGACATGTGGCCTCTTACTAACCTTAGATTGTCTGATTATAAAAGTACTATAATTTTGTTTTGCACATCCTTAAAAATATTAAATACGCTCAGTAGTAAAGGAAAGAGGACATATCTTTGATAACATACACATTGTACAGGTTTATTTTTCTACCTTTGTTGGGCAAGGTGATTAATTTACATATGCTGGCAACTTAAAATTTTTCTTTAGCTACATTATAATAGGTGTATATGTTTCAACCTGACTGTAAGAGAAATATTTATGAAAGAAGACTGAAAGCTTATTTTCATTTAAAAGCTATAAATGGCCAAGCTGGAGTAAAGCTTTTTAAAACAAAATTGGATCTGGAGTCATGATGGTTTATTTAACAGATGAAGAAGAGTATCCATTCCACGACAACAGATACTGCAGTGAGCTGGAAATGAGAGAGCAGCTTACGTCAAACTAGAGGCAGTAGAAACAGAAGGATGGTTTTTCAGTTACCTGCTTTTTTTCATTAAAGCAGCTCCAAAAGGTCTGAATTAGTCTTTGTATGAAGACAGAAACTAAAGATGAAAACAAAGGAAACCTCAGTTTGGAAGTTGGTAATAGAGCTGGAAATAAAATATTTGGAGCGAAGGAAGTGTAAAACTGATGAATCAAACTTTCCTCCCTCCCTCTCTCCTTTCCTCCTCCCTTTCTTTCCTTCTCTCCCATCCCTTCCATTTTCTTCCCTTCCTCCTTCCTTCCAATATTTAGCATAGGACCTTTATGGATTAGAGCTAAGTTGCTGTTTAATCCTTTGTTTTCCTTCTATCCTTTGGATAAAAGTCTGAGATCTATTAAGGACTCACATCATCATGGTTAATTGTATAGAATTGGGAATTCAGATACCTGAATCCCAGCTACATCATTAATTCATATGTTATGTGACCTTTAGTCAGGGCCCTTCATCTCAGTGTTAGTAATAAATAAAATATATTTATCAATATATTTTACAACCAGCATGTCAGGGATTTTTAAAAACAATTATAACTGTTTAAAATGTTGAACTTTGTTCAGAGTCATCTACTGTATAAATACAAAGTCATACGATTATATAATTCTAATAATTGCTGAGTACTTGTAAGTATAGATTTATCAGGGCATTTACAAAAACCACACAATTCAACTTTTAAATAAGCTCAAAATGAATAGGAGAATGATAGTATTAAAGAGTTAGGAATGTCATATTTTAGATTTGTAAAATTTATAGAATCCCCACCTGTTTCTAGCTGTTTTGGAAAAACAGTGAGATTTTGGATATGTGAGGCATGCCAGTGTTAGATAAACTCACGTGAACTGTATTATTTTTGTCCCATTGTTGTCAGGACTTTGTACAAATAAACTAAGATAAGGTTGTCTGGTTCTGGCAGGTTCTAACAAAGATTTGATAAGGAAAATGCAGTAGTACTGGAAAATCTGCAAGATGAAGGGGAAATTCTTAAAATCTAATTTACAAATTTTAATGGATACCTGTCCAAGCGGAGTTTCTCTTTACTGTGGGGAGGCATACATTAAACATCAGAGCCCTTAACTTATATAGCCTACTGTTGCTGCTGTGTATAGTCTATTTCTTTATATCGAGGAATGATTCATTCTGAATGATTCATCAAAACACAGGTTCCATGCCTCTGGCGTTTACTGTTAACCCATTTATTTTCTGGAGTTGGCCTTTGTGACAGGTATTTAAAAATCAATGTAACTCAAAGATCCAGTGGGGAATTAGGGGAATAAGTCTTGATCAGTGGTTATCACACCTACATCCTTTGCAAGAGTTGGCTTGGAGGTGGATGGGCTATCTTCCACGGTGCCTCTCTGCTTTACTTTGTTTGCCATGGTAAGCATTCCAGAGGGAGTGTCAGTTTAGTTGGGAATATTTGTGGAACTCTTTTAACAGACCAGGAAGTGGACTGTTCCTAAATGAAATAACATTTCGTGTGTTGTCAAAAACTGTTAAACCAGTTTCATTTTCTTTCTACTCATGGCTCATCTCACGTTTTGTGCAAACTTTGAAAACATAGGTGGCCATTTGCATTTGTGCTTTTACTTTTGTACCGTGCCTGTGCATGTGCTGCCTCCTAGTGCTTTTCTGTCTTGGAGGGGAAGACACTCACTTTGTGATCAAGCTCCTGTCTTCTGGCTTGGACTAAATTGAGCTCAGCAGCTAGCCTTTTGTCTTCATGGGAAGAATATCACACTTCCATGATAGTCATTAGTAATTTTTGTTAAGGCAAGGCAGTGTTTCCCTCCTGCCCCCGATTAGTCAGAAAGGACAAAGCCTTTGTACATTAAAGTTTTCTGATTTATTCTCATTTTATATTTATCTCTGAGCTGAAATATATTTGTGAATAAAGTGTTAGTATATTCTGAATAAACCGATTATATTCTAAAATCAATCTTTCTTTGGCCTTATTAAAAAGAAATTTTATTTTAGAACTTTTAAAATAATTGAATAAGTGACTAAGTGATACAAACTATAATAAAATCTCTTCCAACTAGCTAGGTCTGAATTCAGAATTTTAAGGAGTGTAGATTATGCATAGTCACTGAAGCAGATAAGAATTTATTGTTTAGAAGGACTAATGTATTTTAGAGAATAAGAACTATGGGTAATTAATACATTAATGGCATGTGTTCTGGAATCTGGATTTTTCTTCAGTAGTGAGGGAGATGAGATACACAAATATACCATGTGGTCCTGTGCAGTAGTGCCATAGCGAGGCAGATGTAGAAGATTACTTCTGATTTAAGAGATTGGAGTCGAGTTCACAAAGGAAGGAATAAGGGAACAGTATGCACTGTGGGTTAGAAGGAACAAACAGGTACATTGAGGGCTGTGGTGGGAGAGGAGGTATCTAATTGTCAACTGTGTCCCTGGTGCATGCTGTCTCAGGACACTGTGGGCAGCTGGCAACAAGCTACATGGATAATGAATGCTGGGAGGGGATGGCCTAGGGACGTGTGGCAGCAAGGAAGCCACTTTGAAGCCAGCCCTTGAGGAAAGGGAAGGATTTGTTTAGGAATCTGGGTGTTCTTAGAGAGAAGAGCATAGACATCAAGAAAAAAAACAAGGGCAATACATGAGACCAATCTTGCTCCATCAAGGTTCAGAGAGAAAAGTACATTAGCCAGACTGAAGAACCTTCAATGCAAGGCCAAAAAGTTTAAATTCTGTCAGGAATGATTTTGGGGTTTGTTGACACTCCCGTTTAGAAACCTTTAGTGATTAAGGCAATGTTTTGGGAAGATGATTAGAAGTATGTGGAAAGGTTTTGGAGGGTGGAAGAAAGACTAGAAGCAGAGGGCCACCAGTTAGAAGAACTGAATAAATCTGGTGATGCTATTTGAAGATGTAAAAGTTAAGGGAGGTGGAGGAATTGATAATGATTACAATTTAATACCCAGGAAGTGGTAAGAGATTGAATATTTCATGCTTTGGGGGACAATATTTCATTTAGTCTGTTAATATATATTTAATGAGCACGTAATATGTGTGGTAGGCACTGGGGTTACAGTGGGGAACAGAAAGAAAAGTGATCTCTGCCCACATGGAACCCACATTTAATGAAAGAGACAAGAAACAAGTTAAAATATATATGTATAACGTATATATAAAAAACATATATATATATATATATATATACACACACACACACACATAAATCAGGTAATGAAAGTTGCCCTGAAGAGGAAAGCAAGGCTAGGAATAAGGAGTGCAGAAAAGGGGAGTGTTATAATAGAATCTTTGAGTACCATTTGAGTAGAGACCTGAGGTGGGGGAGGGAGCCTCCTCACTGCCTGAGGAAAGAGCTTTCCCAGCAGCAAGTGGAGGCTCTGAGTGCCTGAGGCCAGCAGGAAGACCCGGCTGGAGTAGAGCTGCAGGGGGAAGTGTGGCAGGGAATGACATGTGCAAGCAGCCAGGGGAGCACTTAGGATCCTGAAAGCCAGGATAGTTTAATTTGACTCTAGGTGTGATGCAAAGGCGTGAGGTTCCCTGTGGCAGCAGAGGTGAGTAAGAGGAGGCTGTCAGTCCTCCAGGTGAGACCAGGTGGTGGCTCAGATGAGGCCTGGGGCAACAGTGACAGAGGTGGTAAGAAGTGGTGGGATTCCAAACATACTTTGGAGGTAAATCAAAGAGGATTTGTTGGTGAGGTACGTGTGAGTTGTGAGAGAAATAATAGGATCAAGGACTGCCCCCCAGGACCTGTATGGTGGATTTTTGTGAATTAGAAAAAGCCAATTCTGCCTCTGGGCAGGAAGCAGATCTTCTCAGCACTTGGGTGAAGAAGGCCCCCTTCCCACTGGCAGATGCCCTTAGGTGCTAGGACACCTAGTATGGGCTGGGTAACCCAACCTGGCCCTGTGGTCGGGCTTCCTTGTGAAGGACTCAATCTGTACACGCAAATGCACCAGCACTGGATGTTGTGTGAGTTTTTGGCCTGAGCACGAGGGTAAATTGTCTTGTCATCCCCAAATGGGGGGTACTGGAAGAGGAGCTGACTGGGGTGGAAGGCAGAGCAAAGCAAGTTCTATTTGGGACCTAAGTGTGAGGTGCCTGTTAAACGTCCTGGAGGCAGTGTCAGGTAGGCAGGCGGGTATGGAATACTGGAGCGGGGTGGGGAGCCAGGACTACTGCTGTTTTTGAGTTTGAAGTGATAGTGTGGCAATCAAGTGGAGCTGTAGGGCTAGAGCTTGGGAACAAAGATTTAAAGTTGTAGGTTGGGAAGTCATTCTGCCCAGAGGAACATATGAAACCTTTGAGGGACATTATATGGAACATTATATGGAAAAACAAGAAGAATGGAGGAGGCCTTTGAAGTATTATTAGGCAGTGGAAAGTGGACAAAGCATCTGCAAAGCAGCAAACAGGAAGATCGGGGTGATGAAGCATCATGGAAGACAAGCCATGAGACGGTGGGGGGTGCTGGGGTGATCAGAGGGAGGCAGGGCTCAGGAAGCTGCTGGAGCTTTGGGGAGTACCGTTTAGAGGTAACAGTGAGTGTGAAGGTCATTTTTAGGGAATTAAAAATATACTTTTAGAAAATGTGCACTGAAAGGGGGGAACAATAGTGTCAAGTGTTGGTTTTTCAAAATAGGATGGAGCCATGTCTGTATTAAGGCAGAGATAAAGGAACCCATGAAGGAGGGAGAAGTTGAAGACGGTAGAGACAAAGGGTTAAGTGAGGGAGCAAGGCAAGGGGATCTGGAGGACATGCTGGAAGGAATAGGTCAAGAAGTGAGTCTTAGAAATGATGATGCTTTTTGCTTTGAGAGATGAGAACAGTTTTTTTATCCTTTCAGTAAAGTTGTAGTCAGGATCATCTGTCTGTTTTTATGGAGTCATCATTGGTGTTAAAGGCCTGAAGAAAGTATGGAGGGAGTCAATAAGAAGAAAAACTGCCAAGCAGTGATGAGAGTCCAGTTGGAAGTAAGGAGGGTAATCTGTAGTGGCCAGTGTTCTGTGGCCCAAGAGCACAAAGAGTACTGGGGATTCAGAATTAAGACGTTAAAGGCACCTGAAACAGTGGTTCATAACCCAGAAGAGTGCATATCAAAGTCACCTGGAGACTATTAAAAAAACCTATGCATGCTTTTAGCTGTTTTCCCTAAAATGTATCAAACTGAGGTATAGGAGTAGGGCAACTAGAAATGGGAGGAGGAACACTTGTGTGTGCTTTTTAGAACATTCTGGGTGAAGTTTTCTTAGCTCTTTCTTCCACCCTCATTGAGAAAACTGTTCTGGACTGTTGGGGTAGCTGTTGACTACAGGGTACAGGTAGGAAGGGAAGCTAGCTAATGGACTGAAGGAGTAAGAGTGAGGCTTTTTGGAGTGATATCAACACAAACAGTAAGTAGTGGTCAGTCATCAGCTAGTTAGATTCCTGCACTGTCAAACTTTACAAAGCCTTTCATATGCTCATGAATCTCTAAGGGGATTTAAAAGTTTAAGAACATATGTGACAGGACCCTTATTTTCATGGAGCAGCTATGGACTAGTTCCTATGAATCACACTTTGAAAATGCTGAATTAGAGAAGTCTAGCAATGGTCAGTTCCAGTTTGTTTTAAAAGTTCACAGGTTATGGGAAAACGAAAAACCACAGTGGAAAGGAAGAATGTCCAGGTTAAGATTTGGAGGCACAGCTTCAGAGCTGTGGCTTTGTTGGTGGAGAGCTGGGTTACTTTCCATTCCTCCAATTAAACTTCTGTTTTCTGCCATTGAGTCCAGTATCAGTTGGGTGATCAATATGAATTTTGTAGTTGCAAAGTGTAAGACAGACTTGGGAATTTATGAAGTATTTACAAAGATTCTATGATCAATAGATTAGTTTGTCATAAACAGGGATGCATAAAGTCTTTGAGAACAGAACAAAATCAATCACTGTCTTTTAAGATAACTAGCCTTTTCCTTTTAAGTGTTAAGAACAAGAAGGTGGATAACTGTCAAAAGTAGATACACTTAGTTGAAGTCTTGGAGCACTCAATAGTGATGATTTACTATTTTGGGAGTTTACCCACCTTTTTAGGAGAGGCAGTGTCAAAGGCTCTGAAAATGACCCAATATGTACTGCTGGGCAGTGAACTGAAGACTACCTTTCCAGTGAAGGATATTCTTAAGTGGAAGATGATAATTAACACTGAATGTTGTCTCTTAAGGTTCACAAAGAAGCCAGTGATTGATGAGGACAGTGACTGCTGGCAGGGATTAGACATTTATATAGCATGATTTAGTTTTTAATAATGACGTGACATAAATTTTTTCAGTATACAATCTGGCCTGTAGTATTGAGACATACTAAATGGGAATGGTTCTATTTTCACTTCCAACTATGTGAGTTCCATAGGTCACAGGCTTCCATTCCTTTGTGCCAGTTTGATATTATTCTATTCCTTCCCCCATACATCTTATCTGTATTACTGAATTTTCCCTCACAATCCTCTGTTAAAGAAAAATACCACACACATGCATTCTTTTGGCTATAGAAGTATACTCAAGGTAACTTTTTGCTTGTGATCCAGCTGAAGTGTTCAAAGCACATGGAAATCGCTTACTGGTGACAGTTGGACATTGTGTTTATTTCCCCCTGTGGATGTCTAAACTTTCTTTTCTTCGCAGGTAAAGTCAGTCATAAACCTTTTATTTGCTGCATATACTGGAGATGTGTCTGCACTTCGAAGGTACGTTTACAGGGTGGACTAGCATGTGGTTTACTGAAGTTTATGAAGTTGCTTCTGGGCGAGTTAGCCATTGCAAGGCTAAGGTCTCATTTCCATTTTCCTTTAATGAAAATGACCCAAACAAAATTTGTATTAAATTCCCACTTCCAGTGCCTTAGGCTTGCTGTCCAGTCTTGTCCTTTTCTACCTCTTATAAAAGCCCAGATCTGTTTTCCCAGGTGGTAACTGTTAAACGAATGTGGCTAATTGGTATTAGTGGCTTACTGCAACGGGACAAGGCCTCTCACTCCCCACCCACCCTCCACTCCCCATCTTTGGGGTGTGTGTGATGGAGGTGGGGAGGCAAATAGGGGTAACTGGTGACCTGCAGATCACCAGGATTAGAAAGACCATGTATGGAAAGGCTGGTATACCTAACATAAGGTCTCTTGCATGGAGTTGCACCTGATTGTTAAAGCTGAAAAATGTCTGTGCATAATTTCCACCCTTGTTGTAAAGTCTGATTAGTTCTGTACTAATAGACTGTGAAATGTTAAAGAATGGCAGTCTCAGTGAAAACATATAACTTCACTATAGGTATTAGTTTCTTACCCTTCTGAGATATAAACTTTGGTATAGTTGTGCTATTATTGAGTTTTGAACAATAATGTAATGAAGCTTAATTCTGTGAGAGATGGCTAACATTTATCTTAGCCAAAAAAAGCAAAGCTGCGGAAGACTGGTGAAGTGGCATTCCCCCAAGACACATGTGCACTGGTTGAACAGGGTCCCTAGTCCTATTAATGAGCTTGGTGAAGGATGGAATCTCTGACAGGGCCTTAGACTGAACTGATGGGGTAAATGTTACAAGCATGAATTAAATTTCTTTTATATATAATGAATAGCTATGCTTACGAATTTTCAGATTTGCTTTGTCAGCCATGGACATGGAACAGCGGGACTATGATTCTAGAACAGCTCTCCATGTAGCTGCTGCAGAGGGTAATTCATGAACCACTCATATATTTTTTTCCAGATTTAATTTCTACTCAATACTAACATCTGCTTTTCTTGGGGGTGGTGGTGTAGGTCATGTTGAAGTCGTTAAATTTTTGCTGGAAGCCTGCAAAGTAAATCCTTTCCCCAAGGACAGGTGAGCACTTACCTTACCTTACCTTATAACCTAAGTCAGTATTTTATTAAAAGGACTATAATAGTCAAGTATTTAAATCCACTAAGACATTCTTGAACCTGCTATAGTATTTTATAAGGGCACCAAACAAAACCTTGTTTCTGCTAGATAGATCATTCTGTCTCCCATATCCTATTTCTTATCTAAGAATGACATCTTATTTAGAAATTTTTGGGTTAGTTTGACTATCAGTCAGTACACTGTGTGAATAAAACAATTCTTTGTGTTTGGGAAGAGAAAACACGAATTTTGTCCTCATAGGGCTTTTAACTACACAGGGTAGATAAGATAAACATTTATAGAAGTATATAAAAAATTGTAAGAAAACTGTTGTTAAAGAACTCTAAAGTGAATGTATTGGAGTTGAAATTCATTTGGGTGGAATCAGTTTTAGAGGGCTTTGTGGAAGTTGAATTTTAATCGGTGCTTTGGGAAGAGATGAGATTTGAAAGCCCAGAATGAAGAGAAGGGCATTCTATCTAGAGTGGAAGAAGTCTGCTCGGAACATATTCTGCTCCTCTCCTCCCTCCTGGAGCTCCATGGCAAACTGCTGTCCACGCTGCAGCACACGCTGTCCACAGAGTGGCCACGGCAGGGATGAGACTGCAGCTGACATATATGCACATATATGTACAGTTAACTCTAGACTGAGAGCCTTGGACATTACGTGCTGGAGTAGTGTTCGAGTCAGTGAGCAACAAGAATAAAGGTTTAGAAGAAAGGAAGGAAAAATACTTTATGGAGATATTTAATATATATGATAAGGAGTTTGGATTTGATAGTTTAGGACTGGGAGCTGTATTAAAGTTTGGAACAAGGTGATTACTCCTCTAGCTGTTAGATCTTCCTGTTTATTAAGCTTTATTTTTTAAATTAGGGCTTCAGTTTTGTTGGTTCAGCTTGCAAGAAATGCAGAAAAGTTATGTATCTAAAAATCATTAGCAATTTTCTAAGTGTGGTAACACTTTGGCTATCTAATTTTATTCCTAGAGTTGTTAAAAAGCATCATGATTAAAGTGGCCTTTGTTGGTAGAATTAAAAAACTTCATGTTAGGGCGACACTTCTCCCTTTAACCCCAAGATGTAATGCCCATCCCAGCTTCCAGAGCAAGAAACTGAAGAGTATTTTCTCCTGTGTTTATAATGCCAACTAAAACACTAACACATGCTGAAAATATTAAAGTATTGATTTTTTTTTTCCTCGTCCTAAATTGGCCTCTAGGAATGTGGAAGTAGAAGTACTTATCTGATGGGCAAAAGTTAGCTACGTAACTAACTTGGTATTCAACAATTCCAGAATGGAACCTACCGACCCAAGGCAACTGTTTTTCTCTATTTCATACAATCACTGTCACCTTACAGTATAGGTTTGAGCAAAATTAGTGCATTCTTTAAAGTTGATATTTTTCATTATTTCATGGAAGAGTGGTTATTAAAAAAAAAGGTAACGAAGTTGACTTCAGTTTTTCTGAAAAAACAATTACATGCTACAGAGGATGATTAAAAAGTCCCTGTTCAATGGCATTGACACCCTAAACTAATGAAGGCCTGTGTAGAAGTACAAAGACACTTAATTCAGCTCTTTTTTGAGAAACACCAGATACATGTAAAGTGTTACTTACCTGATTTTAAAAATTAAAAACAGGCTACCAAACTTTATTCAAAGATATTAAAAATGAGACCACTTAAAAAACCTTCCATTTCCATATTGTGACCCTATCAGGTGGGTAAAAGGGTCAGGACAGAGGTGGAAAGGAAGGACAGAAATGGGAAGAAGTAAAACCAGAAAGAAGGTGGTGAGAGTGGCATATGAACAAAGGAGTAAGAGAGGCCAGCGGCTGTGGAGAAGTTCCCGCCACAAGTAAAGAGAGAGGGTAGGAAGACAGGCCTTGCAGTGAGTGTGTGGGATATCAGGGAACTAATCACCATACCCTGTCATTCACGGGGGCTGAGTTCTATTGTGCTTCTGCCTCCTCCAAAAGGCTTAGCTGAGTAACCACTGCTGGCAAGTCTTCCTTTCTTCTTACCCTCAATCTTCATCTATATCACTTTAAACAGCACAGCCCCAGAAGCACACTTAGTATGGAAAGGGGAGTTATATAGTTGTGTAGTGTTCTAATTGAGTCCACGGCTTCCCATACTTACCAGAGATGATGAAAATGTCAGCTCCTCTGTGGCCGATCTTGCTTCTCCAGTGTGTGTTTGAGCACCAGTGAGGTCATGGTTATTTCTAGAGTTCTGTTATTTATTGATTTTGAATTGACAGGAACACAAATTTTCTGTCCAAGGCTAGCGTGATGGATGTTATATACCTGAATTTTTTTTGAACATTTTATTTAAAAAGAGATACTTTGGGCTTTTCATGAAGCTAAAATTCAGGAACTGTAGAGTCTATTCCTGTCAGCACAAGGACTTTCCTAATAAAGGTCTGTCCATAAGCACTTGGATGTGTAAACAAGATCCTTTCATAAATCTTTTTCTCTTCCTCCTCATACCCCAATTTGTCTCTGAGACCACGTTTTGAATTATAAGTCCCTTTCTGCATTTCTGTAATTGATTCTTACTTGTAAAATTGCTAAAATGGCTAAATGTGACTGGCCATTTAACCTGCATTTAAAATCTAGGAATGCTAGGGTGATCATCTTTGTACAGAAATTACCTAATGACCCTGTCGTGCTGTGCTACTTGTTTAGGTGGAATAACACTCCTATGGATGAAGCACTGCATTTTGGACACCACGATGTATTTAAAATCCTCCAAGAATACCAAGTCCAGTACACACCTCAAGGAGATTCTGACAATGGAAAGGAAAATCAAACCGTCCACAAGAATCTTGATGGATTGTTATAATGGTCTTAAATCCCAAGATTTAAATCACTTACCTATTTAATTGTGGAAAATGATTATGAAGAACGTGTGTATTTCTATCTGGTAGTGATGTATATTTTACAACATTTGTCATTTCAGTGTTACTGGAGTTTTCTTCATTGTGCGCACAGGACAAATCTGATCTCTTTGGGAAAAAATAGAAATAAAACAATCTCCCTCCATAATGTGAGCAATATTTACCTCGTGCATTGTATAATTTGATGTAAAAGAAATAGTTACCAATGCTAGCTTAACTGTGTGGTCTTCATGATTTACTTGTGTGTTTTGTGAATTTTCAGTTTATGGTGATGATCTGCTGATATGCATTTATAAATGAAACTGTTGTACAGTCTGTCCAAATAGGTCAAAGCTGCCTTTAGAAGCAAATATTGTGAGTTTCATGACTTCAAATATAGATTTAGTATGAGTGTTTGAACAACTATATGCACTTACGGTTGTGTGGAAAATGTCTCCCTCACGCTAGCTTCACGATGTGACTCTTAAGAAATTATAATAATTAACAACTGTTAGTAGGATAGACCAATTCTGATTAGACTTTATCAGGGAATCTGTTTAAGATATGTTTGGTGACCAAAACATATGTGTGAATGTAGTTACAATACTTCTGAAAGAAATTTCCTTTTTCTATATCCCCTTAGTCCAGCCTCTTTTCTCAGACATTTAGCTATCTGCCTCTTTCCTTTTGCTGGGAAAGTGAGTGCTGGCATACTATGCAGTTTTCATGTTTTCCACAGTAAGTCAGAAAATGCCTCCTGTTTCTGGCATCAGAGTATAACTTTGCCATTTGTCTATAGAAGATGAACCAGAGACAAAATTACTAAGCTAAGTATAAATTAGTCAAACTTATCAGTTTAAAAAATTAAGCGATGTGCTGCTGTAGCTCTTTGAGAACATTTTTTTTAGCTTCAAAGAGGAATTCAGAAATGCTCTAAGCTACCAAAGTTATTCTGATAGTATGAGAACTGCTACAAATAACATTTGTTTTTAAGCCTGTCATTAAAAGTCTGCATCAAGATATTTGTCCTCCCTGGGGGGAGGGACCAACGGATCACTCCAGATTTCTTCTGATTCTCTATTGTATAATTCTTGGTGGGATCTTTTAATAATAAGAAAAAGTCATTTCATTTTAAATTGTGACCCATTATTTCTTTGGCATAGGGAGGTAATTCAGAATTAATTTGCAAAGTAGGTAAAAGGGGCTTCAAAACTTAAAGAAAAGGATTTTCTAGGAATTGCACGTATATTTTATCCTATCATACCTCAGATAAAGGGGTATGTTAGTGAGGATTTCTGATACTAAGCACACGCACACACACACACACACACACACACACAAATGCACTTCTCTGAAGCAGTGTTTAGTAAAATGAGCAAAACTCTCAACTACATGAATGCTAATTGTTATTACATATAGAAATTTCCTTGTTTTTTTTTCCTATCAGCACAAACTGCTGCTTTCAAGCTTTATGATGCCTGATGGCACCTTACTCACTCCAGCAGCCTCCAGGTGCTTTGGTTTTTGCTCACAGTCTAAGGCAGTGGCGGAAGCCTTGCCCTCCCCTTACCCACACGGCACCTCTGGTGAAGCCAAGGCCAGTGTTCCTCACTGCGCTGGTCGGCACAAAGCTGTTCCAGTGTCCGAGCTGCTGTGCGGAGGATGGTGGGGGGCAGCCAGCCCTGCTGCTGCGTCCTTCCCCACACGTCTGTCGAGCCGTGCAGACAGGGAGCATTCGCAAGATGCTACACAGGAGCAGCATTGTCCCCAAAGATATTACAGGGTAGATACCTTTTAATCGAAATCAATTGAGATAACTTTGTTTAAACAGCAGCTGGTTTGTCTGATTAAAACGAAACATTAAGATGGTTGAACTGTGTGATTTTGAGGCTTTTCTCTAATAAAAAGAGGTTCTAACTATTCTTTGGGAACAAAGTTTTCACCTTTTCTCAGATCAAAACTGTTCTGTGAAATCTTTGTCATTTAGTTAAATGTGCCGTTATTTACTGCTGGTGTTATTTATGACTATGCGCTGGTTCTTGCTCGGCTGTTTGCTGTTGGCTGGTGATCATGAGTACATTTGGTTTAAATGCTTGTTACTCTGCTGTTAATTGCTGCCATCAGCAACTCCAAAGATCTTTTTGTTTTGGCTTTAGGATCATATGTGCTTTGTCTGTATCACAAGAGCTCTATATGGTCATGTTAATTTAAAGCTTTGCATACACTGTTGTTGTTGCTGGTCTGGTTCTGCTGGTCTCATCTTTGGTAATATGCTGGACCCCACTGGTGCCCCACACTGCCCTTGAGCTACAGAGCTGGATTAGCTATTGACCATCGGATGCTTTGTCTGGCAGGGACTGAATGTCCTGACGGTGGATTTAGATTCTTCCTGGGGATTACACAGCTACGAATGTATTTGCTTCCAAAATTTCCCAAAGTGAATCTAATCTTAAAACTAGGAGTTGTAAGTATTCTGAAATTGGGAAACATTTATTTTAAATGAAATCAGGTAGTGTTGCTTTTTACAGCATAATAATAAATACATGTATCAAAAAAAAAACCGTGTGAAAGATGAATTTTCTTAAAACAACTAAGGTTTTATCTATGTCACTGGGTTGGGAACTCCGTTGAGCACAGGGACTATGTCTAGTTGGTTCAAATCCATTTCTAATGCCTACCAGGATCCAGGTACTATGCCAGGTGTCAGGTGGGGTTACCACAATGATCGAGATGACAATCCTGTAAGAGTTCATCCTTGAAGGTGAGGGGGTGGGCAGGCATGTTTCTAGTGCCCTAGAAGCTAACACTAATCTTTTACAGTGAGGAACTGTTCAGTAAATATTTGTTGAATTGAACTGTTAAACATATCCTTGAATGAGAGGTTATTTTCACAAAGGCTTGAAATCTACTTGGAGAGTTGAACCCAATACTGCCACACTAGGATCTGAGTTGGACAAAGGACAAATTTGCTGAGCTGGCAAACCTCAGCTCCCAGCTAATTCATTATATTAAATATGTGGGAATAGCATTCACTTCCAACTCCAGAAACCCCTGGTCCTTAGAGCACTCTGTCCTTTCAGGTTTAGGGGTTAGTGTACAGTTTTCTAACCATAGAGAAGGTACACAAACACCATGGCTGTTGTTACGTTTTCATCTATCAGAGTTATTTGTTACAAAGTAAGTTGCTTTGGTATAGGAATCAGTGTTATCCTATTTGCATTACTGATATTTTAGAACTGGAAGACACATTAGAAATTCTCTAATCTAACTCACTCTTGTATAGATGAAGCTGAGACCCAAGAGTGCACTATGTAGTCCCATGCCCTTTCCCTACATCCTACAACACTGGCTGTGCCCATATGGACAGAATATGCACATTAGCTTATTCATATTTAATATTAGCCCATTCATATTAGCTAAGGCCTCTCTGCTGAGTTTTAAGGAGAGGTGTAAGTGCTACAATGTTAAGTCCTGCAATAGGTAGTCAACTTCAGCTACACATATATATATATCTATCCACAGAGAGGCAGGATATCCATGCAGGGACAACAAATGTATAAATAATCCCAAACAGTGAAGAGTTATATTTGTTTTTGATGCAAGATCATTTTAGTTTTGTGGGACTTTTTTAGGGGTTATGGTAATCTTCCTAATTTTACTTGCTAATCCTCATAGTAAAATGAGTAAATTCATAAAATCATATACCAGATGGTTCAGGAAAGCGGCCCATGAATGTGTTAGGTGGCACTTATAAAAAGGCCTTTTAGGAAAGGGGAATTTTATAGTTATGTATAGAAAGGAGGTAATTTACTAGATTAGAGAAGGTATATGTATTTTGGGATGGTAAGGATTAGAAAATTAAGTTAGTTATTTTAAAAAAGGGGTAGAGATATAAAGTAAAACAACTGGATGGGAGGCATTAAAAGCAAGATTGGGGGTTTTATTTCTATTGTGGAACCTGAACCTGGTTCCAGGTCTCTGCGTGACCTACTGTCCCCCTACTGCCTCTCCAAATAGTCAATAAAAAGCCTGCTCTGAAGTGAGTCAGGCAGTCCTAACAGCCAAGGAATATCAAGACTGTTTCACTCATGGACAAGACATGGGGAAAGGCTGCAAACATACCAACAATAAGGTATTAAATTATTATAATAGCTTTACGAAATATAACAATTCAGAGTTATATGAATATAACTTATACATAACATATAAATTATATATGAATATAACAATTCAGAGTGTGATAACAGGTTTGACAGCTTTTTACCTTTTAGGAAGCTTTATGTTCCTTGTATACCCAATATAACTTTAATAAATAAGTTTAAAACTGCTTAAGTATGGTTCTTTTTTTTAAACAATAAATCAAGTAAGGTGTTTAATTTCTCAGTGAGTATAGCAAACACATAACCTCAAGTTAGTTCAACAAACTTGGAAGCTGAATATTATTGACTCAGTATCATTTAAAAGCTACATAAACTCATCTTAGAAGGCTCTAAAAACAATATTGATTATCTTTACCCTACTTAAAACTAGCCTAAATGTTATTTCTTTGAAATTATGTATTTTTTATATAGTATTTACATTATTTGTAGCTCTTGACTATGTTTGCCTCACAAAATCTTTAAGTTCTGATAAGTAAGGTGATTGCACTAGAATGTATCTCAGAATATCTTAAGTTCCATAAAAGCAGGGATTTTTGTTTTTGTTTACCAGTGTTTCCTAAACATCCAGAATAATGCCTGGCTCATGGCAGGTGCTCAGTATATAACTGACGTATTAATAAATGAATGAATCTTAACTAACAGAAGTCACTGAAGTAAATACTCTTTACTTTGGGAATAGCACCCCAGTTTTCAAAACATTTTCTAGCTTTTTCCTGTCCTTTCCCTGGGATAGTCAGATGTGACAGAGGACTGCTTTGTTCAAGACTTGCCTTCATATTCCACTTTAGCTTTCAGGCAATAATAGATTTCACTGATTCAATGCCATTTCAGAAAACACTCTTTCCTTAAAAATGATATTTGTCCCAAGTGATACACTTAAGCTCTGCACTTAAAAACTACCTTTCAAACGTACACACACTCTACAAACACCATACTAGAAATACTCAAACACAAACAAACATCCCTTAAACCAGGATCTACTAGGTGACTTCTTAGACTGGTTAATTATGTAAGAATGCAGGGGCAGGAGGTGGGAGGCAGGGGAAAAAAAAAAGAATGCAAATTTAGGCTCACTAGCCAGGGCACATACACTTTACTCCCTGGAGAAACGTCTCCACGCTGCAGATATGGAGATAAGAATGATTATATTGGTTATGATGATAGAATTCAAGCCTATAAAACTATTCTCTGATAAGTTAAATCAAATTTGCCAGATTGTTTAACTTGGTGATTATGTCTCTTCTTGTACTATTCTTTTACAGCACATTGTTTGACTTTGAGAAGGGTATGGCTTTCTAGCTTTTGATACCTTTGGAGAAAAATGGCACCCTTTCTGTGGGTGCAATAACTTCTCTTCTGATTATAGGGGTGTGGATTTTAGATGACTGCTTTGCAGACAACACAGAGTCCCATTTCACATGTATTTTAAAATTAAAAACTGCTAATTTGGGGGGTATTAAATTCATTTTAAAATAAGCACTGAATTATTTGTGTATTTGGAGGCAGCTGTGGTCACCAAGAACCAAAGTACTTTTTTTGGTTTGCTTTTTATGGCACCTATTACAGCTCTTTCCAATATTTCTTTTCTGGTCTCTTCTATTGACCTATCTTAGTCTGCTAGAGCAATTCTGATTACAGGTAGGGTAAGTAAGGGCAACACTTAGGAAAACAGTGTCATTAATCTTAATTTAAAATAAGGACTGATGTACATTAAATCAATTCATACTGCCAGAAACTTTTAAAAATCTTTACATGAAATACTATTAATAAGAGACTAACATTAGAATTTTAATACTTCTTAAAGGTAAACAAATTCTCTTGGCTAGTGTCATAAAATCCATGCCAAATCATTCTCAAAGGGCAAAAACAGAACAGAGAGTTAATCCCCGCAGTTAGAAACAATACATTTTTTAAATGTTGTCTTCTTTGTTTCTTGGTCATTTAAATTTAAAACGTCAACCAAAACCCAGTCAGGTTCATGCCACCTTATGTAAAAACTGAGAGAGGAGATCTGAATTTGTGTGCAGTACCAAGGAAAGTACTGTGTGCATGTTATATTTAATGCAATACATATACCTTAGCTTTAATTTTACAATGGACTTCAAGAAAACTTTATCTCCACCAAAGAAAAATGTTTGCATAATAATATTGATACTAACATAGTTGTGGTAGTGATAGTGGGAAAATAAGGTGCAGCCACATAGACAGTCTGTGAAAGTTATTTGGAAGAACCTTGTCAAACCCATTTCTTAACCCACTTTTTAGGTGTCAGTGCTAATGAAAGAATACAGTCAAAAACATAATACACTCTAAGAAACATCCCTTCAAAAAAGTGTCTGAACAAAGCACAGTAGAGATAGTGGAACCGTTTGCAAATGTATTGTCAGAAAAACACATTTATCAGTGAAAAATATGCAGTTCTCAATGCAGTTACATAAGACATGAGTTTTGAAATAATCTGATTCTCAAATTATCTCTGGTTAATGATTTGAGCTGTCAAGTTACTACATTTTCTACTCCTTCTTTCCCAATTTTATGGCTAATAGACTAAATACCAGCTAATAACAATAATGACAAATTAGCCCATTTAAGACACATGAATTAAATTTCTGAGTTTATCAACATCGATGACTAATTTCGACTTTTAAAAAAATAAGATGACTTGCCTTGAGCAAGCTATTGTGAATAGCCTGGCTCCCTTGATAGAGCCAAAATAATTTTATGTACTAGTGACCAAGATGAAAGCAGAAAATCTTCAGCTTTGGATACTGAAGTTTAAACAGAAAACACCACTAGTGAATTTGGAAAACGTACTTTCTTCTTTAAGCCATAACAAACAGAAAAGTTAATTCTCTCAAGAGAGAGAGAATTTGTCTTTAGTTTTAAATGGCCAATGTGGAAGATGTGATAAAATACACAACTTTTCTCCCTTACCAGACGCAGGATGGCTACCTTTGATAAAGGGTTGGTATAATTTATATAATCTTGGCTTTGAACTATTTCATAGTTAAAGCAATGCAAAACTTCTGGCCACATTTAAAGCAGACAGAAGATATAAGAGTTCTCCCAAATACAAATTTCCCATTCCTACATTAAGAAGTTCCCTAAATAACCGTTGATCTATCCAAAAACCTGTAACAGCTGGGCACTGACTTTATGCATGGCATTTGCTAGATGCTGCTAAACTTCTCACCTCTCCTAAAGCACTCTCATTCTAGTCCTGATGCTTTGGGTGTATCTGAATGTTTTTCTTTTGCAAAACCCACTCTGTGGAGAATGCCTTTCAGTTTTACCTTCAATAAGATGCATGATGCCCTTCAGAGTAACAGATGTTTCTGAGTTAGAGAAAAATTCACGTGCTATCAACAGGTTGCAGCAAATTTGTTGGCCTTTCTTTCATTTCCCTAGAAACATAGGATGTGAGGGAACAGAGTAGCAGGAGGGAATCACAGATGGGAAGGAAAGCTGTCACCAGAGAAGATGAGAAAAATTCATGCTCTATACTGCATTCATCTGTAAAAAGAAAAAATATGGTTAAGTTTATTACTCTGATCTTGTGAAATGCAGACTCATATATTAAACATTACTTGCCCATTCTAGAATGAAGCAGTAGGAAGATACTCCCAGTGGTAAATAACTACCATGGAATTAGAGGGCCTTCAGCATGTACTATCCATTATCCGGGACTAATCAAGACCTTTTATATCACCTAAGCTGATGGATTATTGCTCTGTAGCCCGCTGGCTTAATTCTGTGAATCCATCTAGACTGAATAAAGCTTTCTGCTGTTATGCAAGTCTGGGGACAGAGCAACGTGGCAAATGTGGTCATGCAAAACAAGGGTGAGGCAATGCTGAGCTGTATGCCAGAGGGAAAGAGGGTGGAGAGAGAAGTGATAAATTTCCCTTAAAGGTCCCTCAGTAGGTAAAATAAATGAATGTGTTTCAGGTATAGGCTAAAGAAGTAGGACTACTAAGGAACCCTCTACCTCCACGAGCAGGGCCTTCTGTCCAGCTGCCTTGACCAGGGCAGCTGTAGTCAGTAAATTGCTCATCCAAAGAATACTAGCCCCTGCCTCTGACTTCCCATCCAACCTCCACACTGGCCTTTCGCCTTAGAGCAGATGTTCTCAATCAGGGTGATTCTGTCCTCCAGCAAAGTCCAAAGACATACCTGATTGCCATGACCAGGTGTGGGGTGTAGGTGCTACTGGCACGTATCTGGGAGAGGCCAGGGATGCTGCAAAATATCCTACCGTGCACAGAGCGGCCCCCACAACAAAGAAGTCTCCAGCCCCAAACACCAGGAGGGCCAAGATTGAGACACGCGGCACCAGACTAGAAAGCCCAGTGAGAATGTTTTTATAACCCCAAGTGCTCACTAGTGTGTGGTACGTAGCGGGCTCTCAGGAAAATTATTTTGGATTGAAAAGCACAGTGCAGGTTTTGCCCCTACGTTTCAATCCAGCTGATGGTGCAAATGTGTAGTTAAGACGGTGGACTTTGGGGTGAAGAGAGGAAGGGAGGGAAAGAGAGAGAGGAAGAGAGAAAGCCTGGATTCAAATCCTGTCACTGCGTGATCATGGCATGCGACTTAACCTCTCTAAATCTCAAGGTCTTCATCTATTACAAAGAAGCTAATAATAGTACCTAGCATATAGGCTTGTTGAAAAAATTAAATTAGATGGCATATGTAAAATGTCCAGTATAGTGGACGGAAAATAGTGGACAATTAATAAATATTTCTATTATTATGAGCTTTGGCCAAAGGCTTCTATACAGACCCAAAGGAAAATACTGATTGTGGAGGAAATACAGACTAGACAACACCCAGGCCATGCCCCAGAAAGCGCCGGTGCTCTGGCTCTCCCGGACAACCCCTCAGGAGCCTCTGGTCCTCTTGCTCCTGAGGCTGCATCAGGCATTGGCCCCCCCGTGCCACCCTTACCCAGAGCAGAAAGCTCCGAGACAGCGTATTCTATTTTAGAGCATACGCCCTAATTCCAAGAGTGGATGGAGAGTGGAGGTCATGGCCAAGGTCGAGGGCAGAGCAAACCATGCTGTAGACAACCCAATTTAGAGACTAACTTTTATTTTGTCTAACCAGTGCCATGCCTGTATTATAGCCTCTTTCAGCTCTTTTAAGTCTTCTATGGGTTTACCTGGAGACTTTGGTGGGGGGGGGGTGGGCGGAAGGACTGTGTGTATATGAAATGTATTTATTTTATTCTACAAATGAAATGAATGAAATCATCTGAAATGGAATGGAATGGCTACAGGGGGCATCCAAAGATTCCAAAACCATATTCTGACATTTATTTAGAGTGTTTTAATTGCTCTCACAGTACCGTTCTGAGAACACACAGAAAGCAGGCCTACTGCTTGCAGATGGGGGGAACTAATCCATCTGTTTTCTCAAGGTCACAGGGAATAACGGTGATGACAAAGATGGAACTCTGACTGCCGGATCCCACACACACAGGCCTCTCTTCCAAAGGCCACGCTGCCTTTGTCTTAATAAGCAGAATAAAACATACTCAATCCTGTGCAAACAGCTTCTTTAGGGTGCATGTTTTGAATGAAGCAAGGATTAGCTCTTTGTGCGAGGCATCCTGGGATACCGGACAGGAGCATACACGCCCGAGACTCACTCGGTGGATTCGAGTATTCCTTTACCATTTACTAACTGCCAGACCTTAGTCAAGTGACATAAAGGGAGAGGGCATGGGACTGTGTTTCCACAGCCGTCAGAATGGGAACAATAACAATACCTAAGTCAGAAGGTGGTTGTGAAGTCTGAACAAGTTACTACCTGTGAAGAGCATGGTGCACAGTAAGTGCTTTATAAATATTCCCCATTAATGGTGGTGGTGATGATGATGATGTAACTTGCTCAGGAACAACACAGGAGGTATAAAAGAAGATCACCCCATTTTTTGGTTCCATCAACATAACTTACATCTTCTGAGTAGGACTTTACGTTTATTCCGTTTTTGTGTCCGGCCCAGAGCGCTCCCCAGCAGTGCTGGGGCCTGCGTTCTGGCAGGACGCCCCCTCACACACAGGAAAGGTGCATCTGAAAACTGCCAGTAGGAACAGAACTGCTGTGCTGCCACACTAGCCAAACACGTTTCTAAATGACCTTTTCTGTCCTCAACAATCAGGAAGGGATAAGAAAGTACAGTCTCTAAAGATTTCAGCCTGTGCTTTTTAAGGTGAGGAGAAAGGACAAAGGAGGTACACAGCGGAAACCTGAATCTCAGCAGAATTACCGAAGCCACACAGACGCGCTCCCTGAGTGTTTGCAGAGTGGCGCCCTCTCCTCTCCCAGCCGTCCCCTCCCTGCCTTCCTCTCTCATTATTTTGCCAGGCGCCAGGTACACAGTGATGAAGAATGGCCAGTAATGACTCAGAGAGGATATTTTTTAAAGCATTAAACAAATTTTTAAAAATGAACTGGAACGGTGCCATGTGGAAAAGAGCTTAAAATTAAACAGCATCAGCAGAAATCCAGCCAACCAAGCAAAACCTTTAAGAGGAAGGAGTTCAGGCTGAAAGACAAACAATACTATTTGATATCCTGAAAAACATTCTCCCAAAGGAAGATTCTCTCTTTTATGGGCAATCATATTCCTATTTCTATCATGAAACTCATTAACTGTTTCACTCCTTGAACCTCTGACTCCTGGCAAGCCCTTCCTAGCCTCGAGCTAGCAGTACAAATTAGCTCTCAAATATAAGGCAGGTGGAGTTATTTCACTGCTGCTAGCTATGTATAATCTTCTATAATTACTGTAACTGCCAAGCATTGGTCCCCTCCCTTCCTAAAAATAACACTCCCTCACCTAGACACAGTGATGAAACAGGCCAAAGGAAAACACTTCCTTATCAGAGAAATCTCAGTTCCTTAACATATGAAATGTCTACAAGGACAACTTCAAAGGGCAGAAGAGGAAACTTTTAAATATTTGAAATGTCACTTATATTTTGGAAGGTGCTGAATGCCAGGAATAAAAATCCCACTGATTGATGATGTCGGTTGCTTAAATACAGCAAGCTCCAACTTGCCGTGGCTCATCTAAACAATGCCCCTTTCCTCGCTCCGCCAGAGGCGTCCTTCCTGCAGCCAGGCCCAGGATGTGCCCTCTCTGCCCCCGAGGGCTCATGCTCACCGGGAGCCGAGGACATCCCTGCCACAGTACTCACCATACTGTCGAACTCCACGGCGCCCACTATCCGAGACACCTCATCAAACTCCTCGGGAGACATTGGGAGCAGATTGTCTGTGGTCTGGAGTCTAGAAGGGTGACTAGAACGGGGAGAAAGGAAAGGGAGATGTTAATATCTAGATTATGAAAGCAGTGGTACAAACTTACACATTTTCTCTTTTGTCTGTGATCGAACTATCACTTAATATTTTGATTTCGCATAAGAGCATCCACTGACAAAATACATTTGAAAAAGTACAAATCATGGAGGTCTGTGTCCCCAGCCCGGCCCCTCGAGAAAAATGGGACTCCAGAGATGTGAGCAACAGCCAGCCTGGCTCCTGCCCCCTGCTGCCTGGTGCGGCCTAGTGTGAGCGTGTGCAGTGGCATCCTCAGAGGACGAGGCCTCATGGCTTACCCTGCACAGAAGAGACCAGAGAAATGCTTGGGGAGTCCCTCATCCCTACCTTGAGGTTTGAATGCAGATAAAGCTGCTCCACAGAGTGTTTTTACATGAAGGCTACATCCATTCACCCCAAGACTGCTGCAGGCCAAATAACTGACAATGACTTTTCCAAAATTTTTGCTACCTTTTACAAAATGAAACAACAAAATAAAAGCAAGTGGAGACATTGTATCTCAATCATTACTTTGGCCTTTTCTAGATTGAAAAGAACTGCTTTCCCACTCTGATCAAGCTTTGTTCATTTTATTCACACTTTTTCAAAGTTTTGGGAGAACTTATATACCTTAAATACATCTTTGTTTTTTAGCTTTTTTCTTTTTTTTTTTTAAGGCAGTAAAATGCTGATGGGCAGTAACATGGGGATCTCTAATTGGGATCTTTCCAACAAGTCCAACTGTGACCGCGACAACAATTGCAATGGAAAAGCAAAATGCAAGCATCTTCAACAGGCCCCAGCCAGGAGCAAGGCTGGCTTGAGGTTTGTAAACATGTCACTCTTCTGTGTTCACTTACACTTCAGACACAGAAATCAACTCAGTCTTGATGTATCCAGTTCCTTTAGGGCCATCAAGTTCCATGGGTTCTGGTGCTAGAAGCAAACACATCATGTACACTTTCCATTAGCGGAAATTACATAAGAATAGAACAATTAAGTTTTGGGGGGAATAAAAATTCTGCTGTTTTTTTTTGACAACTTAGCATCCTGACCCTGCCTGGGTTACCTGAAATTCTGGTGGGAATCCAGAAGCTGCTAGTAGGGGAGGAGATTTCAGCAAAAGTCTAGCTGGGAGCTTTGTCTTTCCAAGGCTTGAAATCCTACAAGAAGCTGGAACCCAAAATATGTGAAGTCCTATCTGCTTTGGTGGTTCTAGCCTGGTTGATGAATACACACAGCTGTCAAGGTAAGCCTGGCCATCTTCATTCAAAAGGAATTGTCCTAATATTGAGATTTCTGATTCCAAAACACAATTAGCTTTATTGGCATGTTCCAAGCCTACCAGGTCCAATTTGAACTTTCTCGATTCCTTGATGACTGAGAGGCAGGAGACTCAAGTTGTAAGAGAAGGCTTCCTCTTAATAACAATAGGATCTAGTAAGTAACTGGGTCACTCTGAATGAATTGCATTTCTCCTAGACCTCAGTTTCCTCGGTTTTAACACAAGCAGGATGCCACACTTTTCATGTGGAAAAAGTCATACTGTAACAATTACACAAGACCAGAAATGGACTTTCCCAGTATCCCTAAGATGGGAAATTATCTACTTCTTTTTTACTAGCTGTGGCAGGCCAAATAATGCATCATGTTTCAATTGCACTGAGTTTATAGCATTTTTTGAAAGCCTGCTTTTATCAATTCAGAAGAAAGTGGTGGGTTAATGACACAGCGTGGGTGGAGTTAGTGCTGGCATCTTCCACTTACAGGGTTTGTGGTAATGAACCTGTCTGAAGAGGAAGCCACTCGTCCACCACCAGGAGGGACCGCACTGTGCTACTACTCGTCAGGGCGATGACTGCCTGCTCTCTCCACCCACCTTCCTTTGGCCTGGAGTAGTACTTCCCAAAGGCATGGTCTTTGTCAATATTCGGATACAGATACTTCAGGGGATTCTCTGGAATGTTCTCAGCCGCCATGACTTTGTAATTGCGAATGATATCAGGGAAAGTAACAGCAGAAAGTTCTTTCTTCGTGTAGGGTTCAACCGCATGGATGTGAGGTTCTAAAAAGAAGGGGAAAACTAAATGAATGCCACAGACTATCCCCAAATAACAGAGAACACAGACACAAAACACTGCAGAGTTTACCTGCAGCGCACCTGGTGAGAACTAACCACACTCTAGGAGTCACAACACACACAGTGGACTCCTTTCTTTATTCTAAACCAACTAAAATCCTGTCTTAGGAGGAAAAGCAAAGGCAGGCACTACTCTTAGTAACACCGCATTTGTCATTATTTGTTTAGACTTCTAAATCTGGCCAAAAGAAGTTTATTAAAAGCCTTTAAAAGCCCGCCTCTTCAACAAGACACTGCCCACAGGCAGATAATTGGGTCATCTTAGCTAAAGCCACAGATTAAGTTACTAAAAATAAACTGTTTGATTTTCTTTTCGTGTTGAAAACTATAATTTATTTAAATAAATAATGATGATAATGGAAAACAACTTTTGAAACAAAAGAAAGATCCTATTTACTACTTTTCCCTCTAATCCTTAAAGTAATAAACCACAGTTTTATTCACTCCTGTTCTTGTTCTCAGACCTAATTCAGGTCCTTCTTCCTGATTAATCCGGAGTCTCACTTTTGGGTGTGCACATGCACGGGCCGCAGTCCAGGTGCTCCGGGGCCCTGCTCTAGAGCTGCAGACTGTGCCGGGATCCTAAACCTCTGTGGCTGGCGCTGCCCCGCTTAACCTTTCCCGCTGCCAGTGCTGGTCTTCACCTCTGCTTGGCTGGCCAGCTCCGTCTCCCGGCTGGCTCAGAACTACCAGGGACCAGAGAAAAGGGCAGGCTCTAACATCTACTGCCTATCCCAGGCTCTGCTCTCGGCCCTCCGGCTTTTTCCTCAGAAGAAAAAATACACAGAACACGAAAAGTATCCTATCTTTTTGCATCTACCCATGGAAAGCATAAAAGTCACCAGAACAAATCAGTTTTTCCTCCAGCCCTTCAAATAAAACAAACTCTATGCAATGGTGAAAAGTAATCAGTCTCTTGTTATCATTTTTTCCTCTGTGCTATTCAGCTTCATCCCCAGAAACCTGCTCCTTAACACCAAAGATTTTGGAGACTTTTAGCCATGGACTCATTTGGTTACACAGAGACCCAATATATGACGAAGATGTGTAGCTGCTCTCGGTGAAGGAAGGGTGGGGGCGCAGTGCTCCCCAGCAGCCCCTGCACCTGATCCCCGCCAGCGGCGTGTGTGGAGCGTGTGCAGTGTGTAGAGCATGTGCAGTGTGTGCAGCGTGTGGAGCGTGTGCAGCGTGTGGAGCGTGTGCAGCGTGTGGAGCGTGTGCAGCGTGTGGAGCGTGTGGAGCGTGTGCAGTGTGTGCAGTGTGTAGAGGGTTCCCACAGAGCCTGTCCTCACCTCACGCCTTCCTCTGGGATTGCCCTAAGTGAGTCTAGAAGTTTACACCCGTGGGGAACGTGATGCCTTCCAAGACTGACTGCAGGTTATATCGACTCACATCCTTCCTCTACAGATAACAAACCCAACATAAAAGGAAAGACTTTGGCCCTGTCTTTTCAAAACTATCATGTCCACACTATGTTCCAGGCAGGGAATCACAAACATTCAAGGGGGCTTATTAACTCCTACTTGGGGGGCTCAGTGGGGTGAGTACAGGATTTGCAATTTCACGTCCAAGGCTCATCACTGGCGTGAGCTGACTGGTGGCGAGGAAGCAGGACCCCACACACGTGCGCTCGCGCCCCTCACTCACCGCCTCCGTTCTGGGAGCGCTCCACCCACGTGAAGGTGATGGCGCCTTCCCGGCAGCTCTCGCTGAAGCGCAGCAGGAACGTCCCCGACTGCTGGTCCATCAGCAGAGCGCGCTCCCGCTCCTTGCTGATGAAGCCCATGATGCACCTGGGCATGGGAGAGATCGATGCAGAGACTGTGTATTCAGTCCTGATCTCAATTCTCATGCTAGCTTACAAATCAAGGGAACGACTCGAACGTGACAAAAGAATCTGATAAAAATGTACAGACTCATTTAAAATCTATTTAACTGGCACTTCAGGAAGGATTTCATTTATTCTCAACCTTTATTCTTTCACTTATTTTTAACCATGCTATGGTTAAAAAAAATCCAGCATGAACATGGTGTCAGTAAGATGCTACAGAAGCTCCGTAACTACATGTTAGATTAATGAGCCTTTTACTGCCATGGGATTATTTTAAAAGCCATGAAAATGTCTGAATTTACACATCTTTTATACGGGAAAGGAAGACTCAGACAATGTATTGTCATATTCTAGCACTTCTGATCAACTTAAAGCTTTTGTTGAAATATTGGCTGACCCTGGGAATAAGTCAGATAGAAACAATTTACCGAGTTAAAAGGGTTTTTTATTCCTTCCTATGTGGAATATGGTAAGTGCTCAAGAAATTTTTGTTCAATGAATGAATGCACGATGGCACTCAGAGGGTTTTTTAAAATTTAGCTTTGCAAATACATATGCATATACTAAGAAAGTATAGTTTAATCTTATGAGGTTCTACTTTAGCCTTCAAGAGACAGCCTGTACAAGTGCACACCTCTGTGAAAGTCACACGTCTCGTCAAACAACACGGCCCAGCTCAGGCCTTGTCTCAGCCTTGTAGTAAGGGGGGTGTATACTAAAAATATGTTTTAAAAATACACCAATCAGTGGTCCTTACCCATCATTCCAGAGAGAGAGCAGGTGTTTTTTAATGAGCTCTAGGATGTTTTCAATCCACAGCCAGAAGGAAAAATTTTTATCATTTATATTTTCCTGAAAGTATACAAATGCAACATTAGGAACAAAGAAACCCAGAGCAGTGACTTACATGCCCCTTCTCGCCATCAGATTTTAATTTGTAAAGACTCCCCAGCTGCCAAAGGTAGAGCTGTCCCTTACAGAGCAGCCCCATCCCGACCCCAGGCGGGGAACATCACTGTCCCTCCCCTCTTATCAGCATGCAGAGGGAGCTCTCCGTTTCCCTAGGCAGGGCTCCGCTTCCCTCTGCAAACAGTAGCAAACCAGCCGGGGATGACCTCCAGGGTGAATCATGGAAACAAAAGCTGCCCTCACGCTGGCAAGCTGATCGGCACTGCCTGGTGACCCCAGCAGGGTCTACATGTTCCCTCCAACTGGTCCTCCTGCTTGAGCAGCCTCCACGAAACTCATCTGGCTACTCAGGCGGTGCATGCCCGCCCGGAGCACACATTTCACACGGATGCAGCTAGAACACTGCCAGGCGAGGGGCCAGTGTGAGTGAACAGAAGACTCATTTCGGATACGAAAGAATGTTATCACTCAGGCAGGCGCTTCCTGGCTTAGAGACCAACCTCCTGCGCTGAAGAAAAGCAAACAACTTGCCCTAGGGGCTCCTTTGTCAGAGATGAACATGCCAAAACAAGCAAAGTTAAGTAACTGCCACAGCAAGAAATGTGAGACCTCAGCAGAGAGTAAAAAGGACTCGGAGAGCATGAAACCCAGACAGTACCCACCTTACAAAACCTCGTCCATGGAATAAGACCATCAAGGCCGGCGTTAGGACCTAAGCAAACAAAAATAAGATTTTTCAGCAAATAGAAATTGATTTTGAAGCTTTTGCTGGACTGATGGGTCTTGTATTTGCTCTTGAGGAAAAGAGCTAACACCCAAAAAAGGGAGATTTGAATGTTCATGGTTGATATTTTCAGATACCTTAATGCTAAATTAATTGAGCAATTATTATTAATACATGGGCTGTAAAAGGACCTAATTGAACTAGTCTAAAACACGTGTATGTTGGTTTAATTTTAATGGCAGGAAGGAATGGATGGCAGATTCCTGGGCACCACGTAAGAGTTTGTGGGGAAAGCAGAAACGTCACAGAGCCTCGCCGTCTGCCCCCTGCCTCCTCTGAAGAGAGGACCATCCCCTTAAATCCCCTTCACATCCCACTCCTTTCCACGACCACCGGCCAACTCTGCCTAGGCTTTCCAGAGAAGCCCTGCCGGGTCCCTCCCTGCCTAACATCACTTCCCACTGCCCCAGTGGGGCCCCCTCTCCCAAGGAACCTATACAAGTTTTTTCAAAGTTCATCCTAAGGTGGAGATCACCTCTAGGTGATCAATTTAATTGGTACTTGACTTTACAAGTTTATTTTAGGCATTAATCATGCATTTCTCTCAGCCCTCCTTCCAATAAGACATGGGCTCGGGGGGCTGACAGACCAAAAGCCAAGTGAGAGAAATGGGAGGAAGCAGCCTGGGGGTTATTGCTACCCAAATGGAGCAGCCCAGGCTCTGAGAGGTGGTGAGCGCATCATCTCTCCTCAAAGGGGACCACACATAAGCCCCTACCGGCAGAGAAGATCTTTCTTCACTCTTGTCAAATAAGAAAATGGAGTAAGGTGATTTTATACTTTTTATGTAATAGCACAAGGCCACCACTGTGCCATGCCAGTGGCATGGCCAAGAGAGACACTGCTGAGAGCCGCCGGGCTAGGAATGGCCTATTGGTGATTGCAGCAGATGCAGTTCTGCTGGACAGAAGGCAAATCCGGATAAAAGTTGTCCATGGATATTTAAAGAAATAATTCAGATACTCCCATTCAAAGAGACTAATGGGTCTTTGATATCTTTAGTGTAGAAGATTAATAAATCCACTGACATCAGCCACTGAAGGGGGCTACCTACCATGGCCTGGACTCTGCCTTATCAGGCCAAATTGCAGATCACAAGAGGCGTGATCTCGTGGGGACAGTGTCTCCTGCTACCCGGGCCCACCTGACATAAGCGTCTTGGGTTAATGCTGTGCGCTGAGCAGCCCCTGGGACCTTATTCTTACCACGTCAGGGACTTTGTTTCTTCTCCCCAAGGTTAAGACAACTTCATCTTTCTTGTCAACGAACTTATTTCAGCCACACATAATATATTTTAAATAATTCAAAAAACTCTTCTTAGGAACCCTTCTCAGAAATGTTAGTATGAGACAATGAGGAAAAGATGCATTTAAATCTTTTATCAGCTCTTATTTCCTTCCAAGGGGATGTATGATTCTCACCTAGCTATCATAAGCTGCAGCTTGAAAAGCCAAGAGACTTTAACACTCTTCTACTTTCAACAAAATAGAGAGCAAAGGGGGAAAAGAGCAAGTAGAGACAGTTTTATAAATTTCAATTTTTATATACATAAAAAGTTAACATGCTCATACCAAGAAGCTTCTCTCCCAACATGCTCAGCTGGTCCACATTGAGACCTCTCTTGGTGACAGAAGAAAACTGCCAACTCAGCACCTCTGAAAGCTGAGACCATCGTGCACACGGTGGGTTCAGGAAGAAGGACAGATTCTACAGAGAAAACACCCAAAAGCTCAGGGTTACTGAAGAGGCACTAGTCACAAGCCGGACACTGAAACCTAAGTCCATCCCAAAGTTCAGTTCCAGCTTATATGACACACAGAGATGTTTTCACAGTAGAGGAAGAAAAATATAGTCAGTTCTCATTATTTGCAGATACACTTTTGTGAATTTGTTCATTCACTAAAATTTATCTGTAACTCCAAAATTAATACTCACGGCACCTTCACAGTCATGTGAAGATACAACCATGCACAGAGCAGCAAAGAATTTGAGTCTCTTAACACTTATGTTCCTAACTTAGGTCAAACAAAACGACAGTCTGGCTTGTTTCAGCTCTCATACTAGAAACAAGTATCCTTTGTGAAGTCTATTTAGTGCCACGTTTTTTGCATTTTTGTGATGGTTGCTGATTTCATTGCTACAGTGGTGCCCAGGTGTCCTGCAGTGCTGTCTACTCCTGAGCACAGGAAGGCTGTGACGTGCCTTACAGAGAAAATGTGTGTGTGAGATTAACTTTATTCAGGCAGGAGTTACAATGCTACTGGCTGTAAATTCAATGTTAATGAATCAACAAATAAATTAGATAAGGTGTGTTTAAACAGAAACACATAAACAAAGTAATGTATTGATGGGCTGACAAAAATACTGAGACCAGAGGCTTGTAGGAACCTAACCACATATCTTCCCTAGGAGCAATGATTTGATTCAGTATTTGCTAATTAAGGATTCCTAGTGACTTTAAAGAACATAACTACTTTGAGTAATGAGAATTGACTATAATTAATCAACAGTCTCTAAGAATGGAGCATGTCTGTTTAGTAGCTGTATACATTTAAAAAAAAGGAATGATAATAAAGGACCTCTTCCACAAAAAAGGTTATATAAAATCATCAATTGTCTGAGCCTATTCACACGGAAGGAAAATCATAATCCTCAGTTCGAACACATACACAGGCTTCACTTTCCCAGAATCACTCCAGATCCTTGGTGATACCAACAGGAGTTGCATCACTTCTCCCTCAACATCTGGCCAGTAGGGGCTATTTCACAGATACAGCAGCGAGATCGGGGGTCTCTGGTTAACCTGGGATGAAAGCAATGTGGTTTCCATACCCTGGGTTCTGCCACCAGCATGTTGTACCACAGGATGGAGGCCCAGCCACTCGGGAGCTGGCTGACGTTGGAGATCACCACGACGGGCAGAGAGGTCGTCTAAAAGATGACAGAGACCTTGAAATCATCTCAATCACGGAAATGTCACCTTCGGACAACTGTTTAGCCTCAAAAATAAGCAGTGGATTATTTGTACATTTGCATACAGATTATACTTGAAAATTATAAATGTTCTGTTCTTTTGTCCATAGTTTATCTTTATTATATGTTTTAGTTAAGAAATAAGTCCCTAAAAATAATCATAGCTACAATAATTTATTAAGAGATATACAATTTAAAAAGATGTAAATCATGACATTGAAAACAAAATGTGGAAGAAGGGCAGAGTAAAGAAAATAAGTTCTAATTCTTAATATAAAAAAATTAACATCAGCTATCTCAACTGGAACATTATTAAGCTTATAGAATTTGAAGGTTAATTCAATTCTCCATCTTTCTGGGCCATAAGTTAAGGTAAAGATAATATTAGCTGAATAAGGTTATCTTTTTTAAGCAAGTCAGTAAACATCCCTAAAACAAAAATTGAGAAATAAAAATACATGTAGCCGGTAAAAGTGAAATAAATAAAGTTTTCTACCTCGGGACCACAGAAGTCTTACCTCGAGATCAATTACCAAACCAGGCTGGCACAACTGGGTTTCAAAACTAAGGGAGTGAAGCTCTTCAGTAACAATGAGAGGACCCTTAGAGGAGAAAAGGAAAAAAGAAAATAATACAGCAATTTATTCACTGATCTTGCAACTTTCAAAAGCTCAATTAACATTGCAGTAGGCTGCAGAGATCCGGGACTCAATCTGCTGCCACTCAAATATTCAATCATCTATCCCAGATTTAATTATTCCAAGTTTCTCAGTGTTCTCTCAAAGATAAGACATCTGAAACTATGGCAAGGGTTATAAATTCAGAGAAAGAAATGTCAATGAGGACAGAGAGTTTCTAACGGCTTTATTTGTGACCTAAGGCTTCCCAGCCCTCAGCCCTGTCTGCCCACCCAGGCCCGGCCCGGCGAGGCTGCACACCTCATGCAGACAGCGTGGAGGGTGGGAGTGGAAAGTGCACACGCGCTTCAGGTATGGTTTTCTACCGCAGGTCATAAAGTGCCTTGGTTTGGGTAGACATGTATGGTTTTCAAAGTACCTTCGTGCACATTATCTCACGTGAGCATCACAGCTTAGAACTAGGGAGGTCACAAAGGTAGTTCAGGTGCCAACCAGGGCGAGGAGGCATCTTTGCACCGCCCAGGCCAGAGTTTGTGCCACTGCTCCACGCGACCTCCACTGGTCAAGGTGTGGAAGGACACACAGATGGGAACACTGCAAACCCAGTTAACTCCAGACATTTCATTCTCTGTCCATAGTTAATTTGTGTTTTCTTTTCTTTTTTTTTTTTTTACCCTGTGACACAGTCTCACTCTCTTGCTCGGGCTAGAGTGCAGTGGCATCATCATAGCTCACTGCAACCTCAAACTCCTGGACTCAAGAGATCCTCCTGCCTCAGCCTCCTGAGTAGCTGGGACTCCTGGTGAGTGCCATCCTGCCTGGCTAATTTTTCCATTTTGGGGGATTGAGACAGGGTCTTGCTATGTTGCTCAGGCTGGTCTCCAACTCCTAGGCTTAAGTGATCCTCCTGCCTTGGCCTCCCACAGTGCTGGGATTACAGGGTGGGAGCCTGGCCTATGGTTCATGTTTGAACACATGGCAAACAGAACTCCTCAAGGATCACATTGTACAAAGGAAACTGATGAAAAGACAAAGCTCCTGGTAGGGGGTGCAGTAGCGGGAGAGTCCCCTTAGCACGCTGCACGGCACTCCCAACACTGGCCTCTGCTTCCAGCTCTGACAGTAGTTCTCTGTGCACCATTAGCTAAATCCTGCAAACTCCCTGTGACTCAGTTTCTTCCCCTGTTGGACGTGAGGAGCACTGACTGCCCTACATAGCTACTCCACTGGGTTGTCTGCGAGAGTCCCATGAGCTCGTGTGTAAAATCGTCTGACAACTATAAAGCACGAATGCAGTGTTTTTACTGCTTTCACAGATGTACCAAGTACCAAAGCTCATTCTCTGCCCTTCCCTGCTGGGTCTGAACCCCTCTGTGAGGTGTCCGCAGCCGCCACAGGCACGGACCTTCCCTCGCTGCACAGACCTGCCTGGTTAGGGCCGATCCCAGCACAGGGACTCTCACCTCGTTAGTTCTCGTGCCAGCATTTTTCTGTTCTTTCAGTTGCTGTAAAACAAAAAACCATCTTAGCAAATGGCATGTTAATTGTCAAAGTTGCTGTCTTCATTTACAAATTAGACCAAAGTTAAGACTAGAAAGAAAGCCGGATGTGACATTATCTTCAGAATGCTGAACAGGAAACAAAACTGCCCTGTCTGGGTCCAAGGGCAGAAGCGCCTCTCCCCAGTGCCTGCAGGGTGTGGTCCCGCGGCATCTGCAGGGACCCAGGGAGCTGCATCCTGCTCCCTGCGTGCAAACTTTCCCTGAATGATCCCCCATGCACCTTCAGTAGCTGTTTCATGTCCCCAGGCTGGGCGGGGGTCCTCCTTCCCTCAGCACAGTCTTCCAGGCCAGGCCCGGGGACTCCAGGCCCAGCTACCCTCAAGAGCACTTCAATCCCTGGGGTTTCAAGGGAGCAATCAGGGGCCCCGAGAGCAGCTCTGGACACCCTCAGACTCCCAAGTCGGGCCGGGGCTCCTGAACGATGTCTAGCTTCCCAGCTGTGAGGTGTGTGGTGCACAGGCCGGTGGGAAAGGGTCTGGGCCCAGGCAGGGCTGGGGGCTCGCCGCCCACAGAGCCTCAGAACAACTGGAACTGGCAGCCCCGTTACCCCAGAGGAAGAAAGCAGGCGGACCCACTGCAAACAGCCCTGCTGCGTCTACGGCCTGCTGGGACAGGCGCCACTTCTCTGGAGACCGTTCCAGTGCTAGAGTCAGGCTGCGTGGAGACAGCAGCTGTGGGCGAGACCACCAGGAAGGGGAATGCCAAGAAGGGCTGCGGGAAGAGTCCAGGAGTACAGGGCCACAGCTGGAGGGCAGGGAAAGGCGTGATCAGGACGTGGGAGTAATGGCCTTTGAGAAAACAGCAAGAGCCACAGTGAGCGTCGCTGAGGCTGCACAAGCAGCAAGTGCAGATCACTGATGTGCACAGGGGGCTATGGAATAGTCTCACAGAGACCCAGACAGCCCAAGAGGAGTTTCTGGAAGAGAGGTGGGCAGAGAACAGAGTGACAGTCCTGGGATAAGGAGGAGGGACAAAAAACGCCCCAAGTGTTGGTGATGAGAAATCGCCAGCCACAAAGTCTGGAAAGTCTAGGGGCGCCCTCCGTGTTGTGAAGCGTCCCAAAGTGCCACTGTATTGTCAGAAGACCTAATAAACCAGAGAGGACTGAAAGAGGGCAAAACCAGTGCTCTTACCAGGTGTCGAAATTCGGCCGCCAGGCTTCCATTGGTGGACTCCTCCATGTTCATCACTTTCGTGTGAGTGCCCAAGATGTTGAACTTTCTAAACCTACACAGTACAGGACAGAAACAGTGAAAAGCCTTCCAACTATTAAGCAAACAAACAAAAAGGACAGCAAAATATAGTGCAAAGTATATCACATACCCTTTTACTGTATTTCTCTCATTCACATCTCTGCAAAAAAAAAAAAATAGAGATATATATATAACCACATATGTGTATCTAAAATTTGAAATAAGTTTTAAAAAAAACAGAAAAGTATGTGTATAAGTAAGAGACAAATAAAACATAAACTTAGACCTGTGGGTTTGCTGCCCTTTCATCTCTCACTCCTTTCCTCAACCCACCTGCACTAGCTCTGCCAAGCAGTATCTAGTGACCTTGGGCAAATAAACTGGGCCTCACACTTCTCACCTGCACAACATGCTACCAGCATGAACCTCACAGGATATTGTGAGGAGAAAACTAGTGAATGGGTAAAAAGAACACATAATGTACCCTTAATAAACGTAAGCTGTAGCTATTGCTATTTGTTGAGCAACTACTTTGTACCAGGCTCTGTGCTAAGCACTGGGGTTCAGCAGACAGCAAGTTGCTCTGCTGCCACAGAACCCAGAAGACCTCCATGTGGCCACTTAATCTTTATTTTAATTCTCTATTATCTTTAATGCTCTCACCAAAGTACCAGAAGAGTCAGTTATCTGGGGCAAGTGGCAAGTTTTAAGTCTGAGGTTAAAATCTTGAAGGACCCTGCACCTTCTGTAAATTCAGCGATTACTTTGTCATGTTCTGGCCAAACAGTGTACCTGTTGGTGGTGCAGACGTGGATTAGAAACCGTTAGCCCACCCACAGGTAGAGTTAGGGACGGTTCCTTTCCTATCTCAACTAGAAGTTCAGTGTTTTTGTGAATGACAATCCCCATTAACTATGAGAGGGACCCATTTTTACTATTCAAAAAAAAAAAAGAGAAAAGCATTTAAAATGAAAGGAACAGTGTGATACAAAGCTGATTTGTCAAAGCTAAGAAGACGAGTTGGAGCTAGAATAGACAGAAAAGACAGAGGAGCCGGAAAAACACCAAAAAAGGGGCTGAAATAATGCAGAGGGTGTGGCCACAAAACCTCTGTGCTTTCTCCCTCCGAGAACAATGTACTTCCCAGTCCCCTGAATCTCAGCTGGCTTTGCCTTACTTTTACCAACAGCATGGTTGCGAGTGATGCTATACAGATCCCAAGGCCAGCCCTCAGACGCCTTGCCTGCTTGGAACACTGTCCCCATGGGAAAAGCCCAGGCTAGCTTCTTTGGGACCCATGAAGAAGGACACAGTTGAGACACCAGACATGTAACAAAAACCTGCTAGACCACCCAGCTCCAACTAAGCTAGCCCTGGACAGAAGAACCACCTACAACCCATAGAATATAAGAAATAATAAGTTTTAGGGTTTTTAGCCACTACATCTTTGGGGTGGTTTGTTATACAGCAAAAACTAATTGATAACAGAGAAAAACCAAAGATGATGGCAGGGAAGACAAAGAAAGGCATAGACTGTACTACAAAGAAGAATATTCTTACAGAAGCGGGAAGAAACAAAAAGCCAGAAGAAAATGTATTATCATAAATCATTTTTAAAACCTGCTATACTAGCATGCAACACAAGCCGATGAAAGTATCAAATATATCCGGGGTAAGGGAGTCATCTTGTTCCTTGATGTAAGTAACTAGGTCAGTGCTAGTCCAGGCCTAGCGTCCAAGGGCAAAACAGGATGGGACCACTCCATCTGGACCCCCACAAGAGATGCTGCCCGTTCCTGGGTCCCCACTGCTCAGAAGACACAAAGGGGAATCCAGCAGCCTCCACACAGGCCCCCCAAAATGCGGCTGACCTCACTCCGGAAACAACCTCCCAACAGGCCACAGCCTGGATGGGCAGCCTGCGTTTGACCAAGGGCCTCTCCGTGGGGCTGGCCTGGGAGGAGGGCGTGGTGTGCCAAGTCCAGCAACCTCGAGACTTCCTGATTACAATCTCACATAAAATACACTCATTCTTTTGTTCATTTAGTCTAAAAAGGCACAAGCATGTTGGTACTAGCTCTAGGGGAAGCTCCCAACATTCAGAAAGGGAGTTATCGACTTAAATCTGCTGGGATCATTTGTAATGGCCCTAGTGGACCTGACCAGGAGCCTCTGCTCCCCCGCAGCAGGGTCAGGACCCTGGGCTCAGATCTAGGGCCCCCGGGGGGCAAACTTCCTCCTAGTGTAGACACTCGTTGAACAGCTGGTGAATCTGCTCATTTAATGGAGGAGTCTGTGTTTGGTTAACAAAACCGGCATTCCAATAGTACATGTATCTTAGATAATATTAAAGGTTTCTTACTTATCAAATAAGACTTTGACCTTCAAGTTATAATTCAGCTCTTGCAATTTCACCAACAATCTGGGAAGAAAAATAAAAGTCATTACTTTAAAAAATTACCTATTATAATTTGTTTATTATATGAATTCCCTACCTATGAATGTATACAGATAAACTACTCTCCCTCCAGTTTTGGGGTCTTACAAACAACAAAAGTGGCATTCTTGTATTGTCTACTTAATTTTTTAAAAGTGTATCTGTAGGATAAATTCCTGGCTATGGAGTGGCTGAGGCACAATTGTAACATTAAATTCTCATAGGACACAGCACTGATTTTACACTCCCACCAAAGTCAGTGCAAGTGGCCACTTCTCTATATAATCTCACTAACATTGGGTTTTATCAAAATTTCTATGTTTGGCCAATTTATAAGGGTGAAAAATAACAAACATGACTTTTTACTAAACTTGTATCTAGTGTTCGTCCTATTAGGAGAAAATAAAAATTATCACCCCTAATCAGAAAAATGAGGGTCACACCTCTGATCTGGCCAGGGCGGTGTGGAAAGGTGGGAGGCGGGCGCCTCTGCTCCCCTAGGCTGGGGCCTCGAGGAGGCCCCACGGTTCTGTCTGCTCCACTCAGTGGAAAAGGCAGACAGGATCAGATTTCCACTGGCCCTTCCAGCTATGAGTTCTAGGATTCCACAGGGGCGTAAGCTTGGCCCGGTGACACTGCCAGCCAGGGAAGGGTGCAGGTGCTCGTGGACTTAATCAGCCACACCCACAAAAAACGACCAGGGCCAACTCTGAAGGCCAGTCCAGCTCCTCAGAATCCAGCTGCTCGGCTCAGGAGGAGTCGTTAGAGGAATGCAGCCATTCAACAGGTAAGTTAGGCCGTACGTTCACGGAAACCTTCCCACAATTATCATCAAGAACAGGCTATGAAACAATAGATATAGCATGACCCTAGTTTTAAAAACTGACATGTTTGTCATATTTGTGTATGTCTATACAGAAATATGTATACACATATGTACGTATTTATATGTTTTTGGAGACATAGACTAAATTTGGGGAGGACGGACATGAGGCTGTTCACCACAGTGGTCCACAGATACTTAGAACACAGACAGCTTTGAAAATCTGATGACAGCTAAGAACCCACTCACCAGAAAAACACATATGTCATAAATCTACTTTCACACATGCCACATACAGTTTCAGGGGTACATAAAGCTCAGGTTATGCGCTTATACTCAAGAGGGGTGAGGCTGTTGGGAACTTCTACTCTTTACTAAACACATCTCTGCAATGTGGAATTCCTTTTTACTGTGAACATGCATGACATTTACAATTAGAAAAAAATCAGCTGTATGTGTATACATCTACATTGATTACATTTCTATCTTGAATATAAAAGACAGACTCTTGGATGTTCTAAGTAAGAATTCACATTAAAATGCCTACTGAAAGATTACCTCCTCTAAAGCACTCTATGTAACAGCTTTGTAAAAGGAAACGAGGGGTGCAAACAACATGACAGGCAGCGTGTGGGATCACATCTCTCCTTGGTTACCTCAACTTCACGGTGAACTGCACCCCGGTCTTCAAGACCAACGGCCTCTGAGGGTGAGTAGGCATGCAAGGCTGTCTCTCCACCACAAACGAGCTGTAAAAAAGTGTAGATAAGTTAGTATTTCCATTTAGGTTGAGGCAGTAAAAAATGATTTTCCCTAAAAAGGAAGGGGAGTTGGAGAACACAAAAACTTGAAAGACTGACAAGTTGGATGAACAAAGTGATGTTTTCTAGTTAGTAAAGAAATTCCCAAACCTAATTTACACTTAACAAAAACAGAGTAATTAAAATGATCTATGAAACCATTCAACAAGGAAAACCCTGAGTTTCATCATAGTCACTTACAGATCATCATCAAAAATAAAATTTGCCTCAAAAACCCAAGGGAATGTCCTTCATTTTTTCAAAACCTAACATACACACATTCTTGTTTAGACATTGGCCACAGGGAGCCAAGTACATTTTTATTATGTTAACATAAAAAGCAAAACAGACAAACAAACCTTACCATATAAATTCTACTCTTCCACTTAGTGACATTTATTTATCTCCTAAGCATGTTTGGAACACCTACTGTTTACAAGACGCTGTGCTAGGCCCTGCTGGGGGAAGAGTGACAAAGGCATGTCTCTGTCTTCCAGAACCTTACAGTTTTCAACAACGATAACAGACATACATAAACAGCTATCCAATAAAAGGTGGAGTGGCTGAGGAATGAAGAACAAATTAGGTAAGCCTGGAGGGGAGATAACATCTGGGAACTCTGGGAAGATTTCATGATGAAATACAAGTTAAAACTCTCTGGATGATACAATTTTGAATGTAGGTGCAAAAAAAGAAGGCTTTGAACCGTGGGAAATGTCCTCAGGAGGGGCACAGAGAAGTAGGTGCACAGCTGGGCTGGGGAGACAGCAAGAGGCAGGCGTTCTGGAAATGGGCTATGTGTGGACACGAAGTGTGGCATGGCCAGCTGGGTCTGGGCTAGGAAAGTGGGCCCGTGAACGCCCAGATGAGGGGTGCCACTTGGATCGGCAGGCGGTGATGAGCCAGACTGGAACTCTGCTCTGGGAAGAACTGAGGTCACAGGGCCTGGGCCGGCTGGGGCTGCGGAGGCGGACCGGTTGAGAACTAGAGTTCAAAAACGAGGATTTGAGAGCCCGAGAAGTGATGAGGCCACGGCATGGGAAGGGGAGGACAAACCTCATTAGACACGCTAAGTCTCGGCATTGGCCAGCCACAGGGAAAGAGGAGGCGTGACAGGTTACGGCAATTTCCAGCCCAGGTGTCCACAGAGGGAATTCCCACTGACAAGGAACTTGGTAAGAGTCAATTGTCATGTACAAACCTATTACACCCTTCTAAATTATCTGAAGTACTATTAAATGTTCCTCTACATAAAATAATTCTTGAAGTTGCAAATAAATGCCCCTCAAGTTACCTCTGAATGAGCTGCTGGAACAGGCTGAAGGTGCGGTCCCATAACACTTGCTTGTTTTTTGTGATAGGGTCATGATCGTAGGTGTATTTCTGTTCCAGTTCCTCCAGCTTTTTAAGCTGCTGACGAACTTGCTGCAGACTCTCTGCAACTATGGTGAACCTGGGAAGGTACGAGACACAGTGTCCCGGTGAGAAACAGCCTGTATCCCAGAGAAGCATGGAAACCTGTAAGTAGTCACAGGAAACATGAGATGCTACTTAGGTCGCTGCACTCTGCCCTACAGGGAGAAACAGGGGAAACAAGGCTTGTGCCGGCGCTAATGAGCTGACTTATCTGGGAGAAAAAGCTAACACCTACCGAACAACGACGTCCTAGACCAACAACCTCTGCACACTCCTGAGATCTGCATAAGGAGAGATGGGCGGGGGCGGGGCTTCTAGGTGATCTGTGCCTTCAACTGACCTTTCAGGTAAGAGGGATTTAAAAGGGGCCAGCAGCAGGGGACACAGCAAGGCAGGTGCCTTCAGGTGATGCGGGAGGCAGCGAGGAGCCACTGCAGGTTTTATGTCAAGACAGTGGCGTGAGCTGCTGGTGCCTCATGGGACTGTCAGATGCTGTGCAGAGGGGGCCCAGGGGACAGCCTTGAAGTCACGGAACAAGGCAGGGGGGAAGGAACAAAGGCCATTGTTTTGTTCAACTGCCAGGACAGGGCAACAGGTTCAGTCTAGACCCCAAAAGCCAACGAGTAAACCTAGCGATTGCTTTTAGGTCCTTCCTTCCAGACAGTCAACTGCTAACGGTAACACGGGCTCTGAGTCAAGCCATGCTAGGGCTGTGTGTTTTATTTGCCTGCAATAATGACACAAGAAAATATTATAAAACATCTTCTCCCCCGGGAAAAACATCTATGCCACTTGATGGTTTCACTCCTTGAAACCAGTTCAAACACTGAGAGAGCAGCCCTTTGCCACGACAGAAGGTGGATAATGGTAGTCAGGTGAGTTCCAAAAAAACTTCTGACCCAGTTGCTCCCAACTGCGTTCAGTTTGTGGCACGCAGAAAACTGCAACCCTCAGACAGCACAGAGGGAGCACTGGAGGGCATCTGTGTCCCCGGAGAGGCGCATGCGGTCTAAAGTGACCACTAGGGGCTCCAGACACCCCAGGGCCTCCCTGGCCACCTGGAGGGCTTGGGGGCCAGTATCCCTCCAGGCACATCGGGGCATCCTGGGCTGGGAAGCACTGCTTAAGAAATTTGGGCTATGTACAGGCAATTCACAGAATAACAATAAATGGCTGAGTATTAATTATGAATTTTTTAAAATTAGCAATGCAGAAAATAACCTCCCCAGATCTCAAGTCCTCGGGCCCTTGGCGATTGCCCCAGGCCACCATCGTCTCATACTCACTCTGTGATCCCACCTCCTCTGTCCTCTCCGCCCAATCCCAAGTTCAGCTCTCACCTGGACTACACTAACTCGCTAATAGTATCCCAGTTGGCCTTTCTGTCTCTAGTCTATCCTCCAGACTGTGGCCAGGGTGACCTTTCTAAATAAAACATCAGAGAACTGGACACCCTGCTTAAGAGAAACGCCTGCCGTGGCTCAGCAGTGCTGCCGGATAGAGTCCCCGTCCCAGCGCGGTGCTGAGACCTCCACCATCAGGCTCCGTCCGGCACCTCTTGCCAGGTCCACTGTCCTCCTCATCTCTCCCTGGCCCCCGCTCTCCAGGCACCCGGTACACGGTCCCTGCAGGTCCTGTGCATTCGTACATGCTGTTCTCTCTGTTGCAAAGGACTCCTCGCCACACAGGGCGCTCCTATCACTCTCAACAGCCAGCACGAGGCCGCTGCCTCTGCGGAACTCTGACGGACGCCAGGGCTGCTGGAACCCTTCACTGCACAGGATTATTGCCACAGCCATCGCCCCTCCACACTCAGTGCTTATCGGCAAGGACCAGAATCATTCATCCTTGTGCACCTAGGTCCCAGCACGGTGCCTGGCACACAGCAGGCATTTAGTAAGTATTACTGGATGGATGAGTGAATAAATGGCCTAGCAAATGTCTGAAACCATTTTGTTCTCAACAACACATTAGGATGCGGGTTGTTAAAAGCATTACGTGAACAGCCACATCGCTGGTGTTCTGCACAGTCAAATGACAGATCCTACGGTACAGGAGGGCTCTAAACCAAGCAGACATGGCTGGACGTGGCGACAGTCATGAACAACGCTACACTTTCCAAGCGAGTGTTTCCAGAGTAAACAGAAGCTGGACTGTGTCAGACTTTAAAGTTTTGACAGGGTCCATTCAACTGACAGCTCAAAGGTGCTCTTTATGAGTTATGTGGTCAGCGTACAGCTGCCAGCTTTCCGCTGTGGAGAATCTCACCAGTTCTGGAGCTGATCGAGGCAAGTGTTGGGCGGGCCCCCAATACAGGCGCTCTGCTGTCTCTGCTTCCACTCCACCAGCTCGTTGTTGATCAGGGCATTCTGGGTAAGTTCAGTGATGTTCAACAACTCTATTATTTTGTGAACTACTTCCTAAATGGAGACGAAGAAACAAACGGAAGTAAATTCATTTTTAATCACTGAACTTTAAAAGATTTTTTTTCAAGCAAAGCGACTATACTTATGTTCTCAACTGGGGCTCTAAGCCAAGTGGTTATAAAAATAATTGTTCCTCTGTTCTAAACTCCAAGTCCCTTATTTACAGCCTATGATAAAAGCAACATGCTATTCTGGAAAGTAAATCACTACCTTTCTTTTATTGTCAAGCATTAAATACATCTTCTGGATTAAGAGCTGTTCTTGTTTCTGTTCATTCTTTGCCACACCATTGGTTTCATGTTCTGTGAATTGGGAGAGACAGCAGATAAATATATTTATATAAAGAAGGCAAAACCAACTAAAGCCAAGATCCACATAAATTTAGGAAAAATATGACACAAATGCTATTTAGTGATAGGTCAAAGTTTGGTCTTTTTCAATTGTTATTGAACAAAACAAGAAGATGATGTCACAGGTATAAAAATTGAGCATACTGAAACTTTTGTACTTGTTCTCAGTGACCCATGTAAATTGGAAATAGCACTATCTGCAACTTAAGTTACTCTCAGAATATTACCTGAATGAATATAAATGACAAAATTCAAAACCTTAGTTAAAAAAAAGTATGCAAAGCATATCTGGGGCTTTGAAAGAGACGTAGATGATTAGGAAGTAGCAGTTGAGGTTCCAGTTTCTCATTCTTTTTACCCAAATTCTACTGATAGTCTCAGTGACCAGGGTAACAGCAGCACCCTACATGTTCTATATGATGCACATTTGTGGGTTATTTTCAGTTGCTGCATTCATTACAAACAAGCAACAACGAAATAGAGTGAAACTGCTTTAAAACATGAGAACAATGCTGAACTTATCTGTAGTGTATATACACAGAACTGGAATGTTTGAAGGAATTGTAGGAATCAGGGCAGGGGAACACCACATATCTATGAACCTGTGTTGACCACTGGGCTAAGGTGTGAGAAATCAGGTGAGCAACACAAAACCGATGGTTATCAACTGCGGTGACCCCCAGGGGACATCCGGCAATGTTTGGAGACAGTTTTGGTTGTCATTACTGGGTAGGGCTACTGGCATCTGGTGGCAGAAGTCAGGGATGTTGTTAAATATTCTATGAACATAGGACAGCCCCTGCAGCAAAGAATTATCTGGCCCAAAATGTCAATAGCACTGAGCTTGAGAAACGCTGGCCTGGATCATCAAGAAGCCAAGACTAGCATTCAGAGACATAAAATACTTAAAAATATAAAGGAGAAATCATCTTCATTATCTAGTGTGAACACAGAAAATTCTAACCAATGGGCACTGCTTTAATTCCTAACTCTTACCTCTGTTCTGCAAGGTTTTGCATTTAAAGTCATATTCATCTTGTAAATCTTCTAGGCTCTTGATTTCATGTTCTATACACTACAAATAAAGATACAAACACATTTACCACTGATCACCATCTTCCAAAGATTCTAGGAAACAGACTATTGCTTCTACAAAACCCAGAGAAACGGGAACAATTCCAGCTCCCTCAAAGATGGATTAGACGTGCACAATTCTAATCACATAAATGCAATAATTTCTGTTTCATTAATGAGTATGTAATAAGTTTTTTAAAAAAGAATACATATAATTCTCAAACTGACTTGCATGTCATCACTTGGTTTCAGGGCCTACATTTTTATTCTTCCTCATCATTTTCGACACCGCCTCTGAGACATGATTTAACAACTCCACTGTGAAGCACACAGCAGGAGAAAACAAGTTTGTGGAAGATCTCCTCATTTCTTACAAATAAGCAGGGTGACTTCCCCTGTTTAACTGGGGTGGCCCTGTTTTAACACCCTGCCATCCTGATGTAATTATTAACAGTGCCCTCTTCGTCGCTCAAATGCGCCTTGATCTGGACAATAAATTGTGTGCTCACTCTTACGAATAAGCCTCATTTGTCTGGGATTTGGTCACATTTCTACATAGTCTTCTCTGGATTTCCATGGCTACTTCTGGACTGGGCCTGCTTGGTTTCTACTTTAATGGAGTGTTTCCCTAGGAGACTGCAGGATAAAGTTGCTCCGAAGAATCGGGAGTTTAGAAAGATGCTGCCAGCAGCACAGAGGTCAAGGCCGTGCTGGTGCCACACAGGGACCCAAGGAGGACTGCACCCCTCGGCCAGAAGGCCTTTTCCACAAACACAGGCATCATGTGAAGCAGAATTCCTCAATCTCTTCCCCAAAACAGCCCTAATGGTGGAGACGGCGAACATATGCCAACAAGGACGCCAGAGCAGCCCTCTGCTTCCATAAATTGCCTTAGAAGTTTTATCTTAAAATTGCTGTGGATGTCTTATTTCAATCAGAAACGTATCAGAATTTCTTTCAATGAAATGTTTTTTGTTCTTCTCCCAAGTCTTAGAATAAAGCAGGTGCTTGAGGAAAGTGAGCCACGCCTATCCTGGGGCTCTGTGTAACCCAGGGACACCCTGATTTGAGAGGTGTGGACTTAAAGGCCTATTAAGAGCAGCAACATCTAGTTTACTGGGCAATGGGGCAAAGTCAACACTGACTGCATGATCCTGCCAGGAAGAAAAAGATAAGCTCAGTGTTTGGAGGTTATAACAGGGGCCATAAACAAGTCTCTCTGGTCATTGGTTTTACCTATTTGTTTACTTATGTTTGGAACATCAGCAAAATTTTTCTTCTCAACTTAGTTAAAAGATTGAACTCAGTTACTAGATCTACACCCAAAGCGACGGAAACCTTTCTCCCCCTATGACGTTTCAGAATAAATGTGTGTGTTTACTCAGTACTCACCATAACTTTGTCCTTCACGTTCCTGACTTTGCTGTCGAGCTCCTTCTGTTTGTCCAACATCACAGTGCTCTGAATATTCCCCGACTGAGCCTGTAACGGGAGGGGCATGATTATCAACCATCATCCTCTCAGGTGTGTTTACTCGCTGGTTACACTCCAAAGTCAAGCCATACCCTGTGCCCCACCTACCTCTCAGACCTTCTACTACTACTGGCTTCCCACTTGTGTGTCAACAAGAAATAGCTCAGTTGCCCAGGCCCTGGAAAATGCTGGCAACTGTTAATGAGGCTACAGAAAGATGAGGCTCGGTTCATGCCTCAAATAAATAGTATTTTTAGAAGTTTCCATTAATTCATACAGTCACATGTACTGCATAGGAATTTATTTCAGGGTTTCTCAAGTTCTATATACCAGATTATTCTTACTAATCCTCTCCTTATTTATTTCAAAGCCTTCCAGCGCAAAGTGTGGTCCCCAGGCCAGCAGTATCTCACCACCTTGGAGCTCATTGGAAATGCAGAACCTTAGGTGTTAATCTGATCACTGAAGCAGACACCCATTTTTAATAGGATCCCAGGTGATTCAGAGGTATATTGAAATTGAAAAGCATGCCATTAAGGGTGTCAGTGAAAATCTGCTACTATAAACCCAATGATGAATATAAACCCAGACTTGCCTGGGAGTACTCGGTTCTTATTTTTGATAATCAGAAGACTCAGACATGACAGTGTCTACTTGTTCATTATACAAGCTGTAGCCTGATTTATTCACTAGCACACACCTACTAGGTACTAAGTAAATGTCAGGCGATGTTTTAGGCCCCCAGCTTTTAGAGTGGTGAACAAGATGGTCCCTGTTCTCATAGAAATTAGGATGTAGAAAGATGTTATTTTTGTTTAGTTAAAGCCCCCACATAGCAAAAACTGTGCCAATTAACCTGTCTTACATAGTATTCTACACAGCACAGATTCTATGTGGGTGTTTTTATACATTCAAATTTATCAGTCTTTTATGTTTTTATGCCCTGGATTCTCTCTCATATTAGAAAATCTTTCTCTACTGACAGTTTATAAAGTTCACTCATTTTTTTCCCCTAGAACTTACACGGTTTCATTTTTTTTTTTTTTTTACTTCTAAATCTCTGATACACTTGAAGTTTATTCTTGTATTCAGTGTGAAGTATAGATTCAATTTTTACTTTTTTCCAAGGGGCTATCCATTTGTCTTAACAACATTCAGTGAAAAGTCCATTATTTTCTCCAATGCTTTGAGCTGCCACCTTTATCACATAAATTTCCATAGGCACCTGGGTTTACTTCTAGATCTTTCTCTTCTTTCCCATTGGTCTGTTTATTCATAAGCCTGAACCTCTGAATCATGTTAAACTATAGAGGATTTATAGCATATCTAGGAGGGCTAGTTTCATTTCATTGCTCTATTTTTTGAGAAGTCTCCTTGATATTATTACATGTTAACTTTTCATAGGAATTTCAGAATCCATTTGTACAGCTCCAGAAAACAACTTATTGGTATTTTTATTGGTATTACATTAAAATTATTATTTACTGTGGGGGAGCTAATATCTCTATGATACTGTTTCTAATTCTTATGCTTCTAATGGTTTTCTCCTGTCTAATTGCATTGGCCAATACCACCAATGTGATGTTAAACAGCAGTGGAAACAGCATCCCTGGCATGTTTCTGACCTACTGGAGTTTTCCCAGTTAAGTAAGAGACTATCTCTAGAACCAAGAGATATGTATTTTAGTATGTTAAGCAGGTATCCATCAATACCTATTTTATTAATTGTTTTTATCGGCAATGGGTGTTGGATTTTGTCACACCTTTTCGTTACCTATGGAGAAAATGCTTTTTCTTCTTATATCCGTTAATTTAGCAAATTACATTAATGGATTTCCCAGTCATGGTCTACCCTTGTAACTCCTACTTGGTCATGATGTATTATTTTCTTAATGTAGTATTTAATTCTGATCCCCAATATCTTATTTAGGACTTTTTACATTGATATTCATAAGTAAAATTGGTCTATAACTTTCTTTTTTGTTCTACCTTTATCACAGGGTTAGGTAATCAAAGTTATTCTCTTCACAGAAAGTTTTCCTTCATTTTATTTACTCTGCAATAGCAGAAGTTCAAAGCGTGTGAATTATATCATTTGTAAAATGTACAGTAGAAATACATGAAAATTATCAGTATCCTAAGTTAGTCCCAGGTGCCACATGTCACTACATGATAAAAGGGGCTTTTCTGGACATTCAGAATGAGCTGTTACTTTGAGCAGTTCCATGAGGCTTTCTGCTGTCATCTACTTTTAAGCCAGCTGGACGTGGACACCATGTCCTGTGGGCTCTGTAACAGCTGGGACACTATATCCAGACAGAGGACCAGGCTACTGGAGGATCCTGACTTCCCAGGCCCCTCCCAAACTGTCAAGGCTTAGTTAGGTGAAAGGGACAGAGCAGTCACGGCTGTAAGAATGCAGCCTCACTCCCAGCTCCACATTCCCTTCCTGCTGACTTACGGGGACATGCTCGGTGGAAACCCCTGGGAACTGTGGCATAGGCCTAAGACCTCCTGCTTCCAACCTGGGCAGCATCCACCCAAGCCACTCAAACCCTTCGGTGTTTTTCTTACTCCTTCCTCTCACTTGTCCCTGCATCTGTCTACCCTACCCCTGTCTCCTGTTAAGCAGCTGCTTAGCTGGTACTGTACTGGCACATCCTTAAAAAATAATAACATCGTGAAGACCACTCTACACTTCTGATACTGACACCACTTTCAGGGGGAGTCTTTAACTTTTTAATGTTCTGCCAACCAGGACTATTGAAACCATAGGAACAGCAAACATTACAGTTGGAAGGGACCTTAGCTGCCATCTGCTCTTACTTTCTCATTTCACACCTGTACTTCTAGAGACCTTGCTTGGAAGGTTTTAATTGGAACTCAGTTATTCACAGACCCTGGACCAAAGAAAAATCTGCTCAGGAAGCCTGTTCTCTTCGACTGAATGAGTAGTTGTCCAAGTGAGGACACTCCCTGGGTGTGAGAAGGCCCAGGCAGAACGCCCTCACAGCCCACCCCCAGATGCGAAAACTGAGTGACTTCTCAGTGAACTGGTTTTAGAGTCAGACAATTCCAGGTTTAAATTCCAAAGCCACTCCTCATTAACTCTATGGCTTTGAGCAAAGGACTTGACCTCTAAACCTTAGTTTTCTCATCTGAAAATGGGGATAAGAATACTTATTTTCCATGATAGTTTTGAAAGCATTTATTTAACTGAAAGAATGTTTAAAAAGTGCTTAGCACTGGGCCTGAACCACTCAGCGTATAGTAACTCTATTATTACTTAAGATCACAAAGATAGAACAGCGAGGTGAAGCCGAGAATGCACTTCATGTCTGAAAGAAATGATCACCACTTCTGTGGACCCAATGGACCTAAATTTTGTCCATACATGTAATTAACTTTTTCAAGGAAGGAAGGAAGCAAGCAAGCAAGCGAGGGAGGGAGGGAGGAAGGAAGGAAGGAAGGAAGGAGGGAGAGAGAGAATAAAAAGAGAGAGAGAGAGAGAGAAGTTAAGAGTACTGTAAGGCAGCATACATTTAAAGTCTACTAGAGTATGTATAATATAATACTGTCTTAAATGTTTTTTCTAAAAGCTCTTCTATTAAAACAAAAAATAATGGGAACAATACTATCCTATCCCAGCATGTCTACAGGATTCTGTGTTCTCTCAACCCACAGAACTGACTCAGAATTTTGCCTGTTTTGAACTTGTTGAATCTGCTGAATGCTCATGTATGTATCACATGGTTTCAACAATTAACAATTTGTAGACGCCCTTGTTTCATCCATATTCTCCTTACTCCTCTAGTCCCAAAACTGAATTATTTTGAAGCAAATACCAGGCATCATTCCATACATACATACTTCAGCATAAATAGAAGATACACAGTCATGCGTCTATATGATGTTTCAGGTAACAACAGAACACATATATGACAGTGGCCCCATAAGATTATAATGGAGCGGGCCCATACAGGCATACCAATTCTTATCATTTATGCCACATTTGTATTGTACCTTTTCAATGTTTAGATATGTTTAGATATACAAATAGTTACCACTATGCTACTATTGCCTATAGTATTCAGTACAGTAACATGCTGTGCAGATTTGTAGCCTAGGAGCACCAGGCTATGCCACATATCCTAGGTGTGCAGGCTGTACCATCTACATTTGTGTAAGTGCACCCTACGAAGTTTGCACAATGACACAATCACCTAATGACGTGTTTCTCAGAATGTATCTCTGTTGTTAAGGGACGCATGGCTGTATGACCGTATTTTTTTTTTTTTTTCCAGAGACAAAGTCTGGCTCTGACTCCCAGGCTGAAGTGCAGTGGCACAATCATAGCTCACTGCAGCCTTGAACTCCTGGCCTCAAGCAATCCTTCCACCTTGGCCTCCCAAGCAGCTAGAAATACAGAAGCACACTGCCACCCCTGGCTAATTTTTAAAAATTTTTTTAGAGATAGGGTCTCACTATGTTGCCCAGATTGGTCTCAAACTCCTGGCCTCAAGCAATCCTCCTGCCTCAGCCTCCCAAGTAGATGAGTGTTTTACAGGTACAAGCCACTTAACTTGGCTGCAAGATTAATAAAATGTAGTTATTTCAACAAGAGGGGAAAGGCAAAGATGTGTCTAAATTGCCTGGTGGTAGCAGGCTGGCTAACTTTGGAAGGGAGGCACCTACTGTGCCTCTTCCCGTTCCCTGATACCTCCAGACATCTAGAACCTTCCCTCACACCCCGGGAAAGCATTGCAAGGATGTTCTCTGATAACCCAAGTGTCCTGTGATAGGCTCAAAATGAACTTCTTCCGAGATGACCTACATTTTGAACAGGGAGGGAGCTCAAAAGCTGGTAAGCCTCCAAGACCCAAAGAACAGCTGGGGGATGGGGCTGATAGGGGAGAGCAGAGCCCACCTCTTCTGCCTGCAATGGAGGGTGGTGGCCAGATGTGAGGAGAGAACGGCCTGGGGACAAAGGTGGACAGTTTGTTCTTCCGCCAGTCTCTGCCCCGGCTGTCCTCTCAAGTCTATCTGAAATACACAGAATACATCACATACTTCTGTTGGGATCAAAGTTCCACATAATCAAAATTTCCTGCTGAAAACCTCCCAGGTGGGTGCCAGGCTGGAGACAGACACGGCTCTCTCAGAGGAGACAACACAGCCAGCTTTCCTCCAACGCTGAGAGACACCTTTGTTCGCTAGCCTGGGAACCAGATGAACCAGCCAACTTGAATTCAGACAAACGATGCCTATCTTTACATGCTTAGCTCAGAGAGGTGCTTTCAGTTTGACAGGGAGACGGGAAGTAAATGCCGGAGAAGTGACAGGTAAGTAAAGGCTGGGACAGATAAACAAGGACTGGACAAATGTTCAGGCAGCGCATGGAGAACGACATTCACCACCACTATTTAAACTCTCCTCCCCACCTCTCTCCCTTCCCGCTGCTACACAGCTCCCTTGGTTAGTTATTTGTTAGTGAAATGCACCCAGGATGCATTTCCCCAACGTACTAGAATGGTCTTAGCCAGAATAACCCACACCACAGTGGTTTCACACTGCCTGCCTACTGGGTTGTTCTCACCACCCCACTGCTCAAGAAACTGCTGAACCCTGACTGCCAGTGGGGTTTGTATTGGGATTGGTAACACCATGACCAAAATCTTGACACTAGCATGACTCTGACTCATTGACTGCTTGGATGTCTTGAATATTTAGTAGGTATCTCAATCTTGTTCAAACAAAGCCCTTGCATTTCCCATCCACCTCTTCTTCTCCCCCAAAACCTTCTGTGCCCTGCAAAAACCCTACCCCTGCTCCCTTCTCCACCTTCCTAGCTCCACGAATAGCATTACCAGCCCCCAAGTGACTCAAGTCACAACTGTAGAGCCATTCTTAACCTTTTACTTTCTCACTCCCACAATGGATCTTTCAACATAAGCCCAGTTGGCAACACACCCAAAACATAACCTGGATCTGTCCACTTCTTCCGAGCTCCACTGATTCTACCGGGCGCAAGCGTCTTTCTTGGACTGCCATAAGAACTCTCCAATGTCTCACAGTTCAGAGGGGTTTCCTGACCCTTATCTAAAGAAACAACCCCATCCCCCAGTTACTCCATGAACCCAGCATGTTGTCTTCATAGCACTTAAAACTATCTGGAAGTACCTTGTTTATGTGTTGTCTCTCTCCTCACTAGAACTTAATCCTATTAGATTAGGGTCTTTCTTAAAGCCTGGTTCTATAGAATCTCTAAATCTTATTTTCCCCACTTCTTGGGGCCATAAAATCAGAAGGACAGTCACCATTGCCTTAGACTGGTCCTCAATAATATTTGTTGTATGAATGAACAAATTTTAATGTTATTATAATTTTTAATGTTCTATTAGAAAAAAGTACCTGATTAAATCTCTGGGCATTTTCCAAAATCTTCCTCTCCTCCTTCAGACAGTTACAGATGATCATAGACATCAGGATTGGGTCTTCCTGAAAATTATCCTAGATTTGGATGGTTAGAATAAAAATGAATTAAAATTCAGAATGTTTAAACCATTATGTATCATAAATTAAAATGAATTTGCTTATATTCCCTGAGAAACCACATCTCTCATCTATTAAATTCTACATAAGCTATATTTTATTAAAATCAAAATATTCCTTTCACAAATTATATTCAAAAAGGAAGGAGAAAAAAGCTTCCGATTACCTAAAATGAAAAGTTTGGTTGTGTTGTATGAAACAAGAAAATGATAGCTTTCACCTCTGTTAATACAGAAATAAATACAGTAGAGCCAGGCAAACGGCATGCTAAAAGTATGTTTGAAGAACTCCTAAAATATTGTAGCATGTTCTCTCATGTCTGATCTTCCTTTGACTTTCTCTTTTCAAGGAGGGCAACTCCACCAGAAGCAAGGCAAGGTGGAGTTTAGTTCCTGAAGTCACCTGACTCCCTCAGAGAAGTCAAACAGTTCCAGACTTACTCCTCACCTATATACTAAGTACCTAAACCTAACTGATCTCTAATGTTCCTTGGAGCTTTAATCAGTAACTATGGCTCACTGCTCTTAAAATGTAGCCCTTTTCTTTGGTTTAAATAGTGGCAATATTTAGTAAAACAAAGCATCCTATTTCTCTCAGAATTACTGATATCTAGTAGATGTCACACCTGAAAATTCCTTCTGTTTATAAAATGAATTGATATTTTATTTTACTTACGCTATAAGGATTAGCCACATAAAGGGGGGTTATTTACAGTTTCTGTAATGTCTCTAAATACCAATGAGTGTGTGCTCAATAGTATTTGCTGAATGAAGAAAACTGTCCTAAGTAAACACGAGAATATTTCAACTAAAACACAAAAACTGAGTCATACCTGAAGATTACGCTTGCTTTTCCTTATGTTATGCTGCAACAAAAAATTATTCTCCAGAGAAAAGCGACTATATTGATCATCCAGCTGTGATAGGAGGTCGTGAAAACGGATGGTGGCAAATGAAACATCATTGGCAGCGTGTTCCCTAAAGAGATTTAAAATTTACACATTTCATTCTAGATACTACTTAAAACAGACAAAACAAACATTGGTTTCTTTACTGAAATTATTAAAAATAATTTAGGTGTCTTCTTAGGTTTAATTTTCTTCTTCTGAAACTGACATTGCTTTTAGCAGCAGTTGATATAGTCTTCCTATTCTGTGCAATTAGCACGAAAAAAATCTAGAATTCTAACAGATTGTGCACAAAACTGTCCACAGTGATTATCTCTGGAGGGAGAAAAAATCAACAAGGGCCTTCACTTTCTATGGCGAATACTTTTAGGACATTTAAAATTTTTGCAATCAGCAAACAAATTTTTAAAGTAGAACACATCACTTTTAAGAGATATCGCCTTCATTTTACTACCTTTTTCACATTTCTAATCCATGTTTTACCATAATTTGGTTTTGATTATTTCTTTTAAATTATTTCTTTCTATAGCCTGACTCCAAATTCCTGGAACAGGATCTAAAGCCTGGATCCTAAGTTGGGAAATAATTGGAGTCAGTATTATTTAATTTGTCCAAAGCATTCAGGAGTACATACTGTACCTTAAAAGTGCTTAATGGCTACCATATTTAGCTTTGTGGACACATGTCATTTTGTAAATCAACAAACTTTTCTGCAACAGCTAATCCCAGTGGCCACTGATGAGATTCATCTTCCAGTGAACACGGCTCCACGTCACTTAACCAAGTATTTTTAAAGCATGAACTTCTTTGTCTTGTGAGTTTTCCTTACCAGTCTTGCTTTTCTAGCCACTGTGCTAGGTATTGTCTGATTTCCATGGGAAAATTGTCATCATAAAGCTGGTGAACCTGCTCCAGGAATTTGGAGTCAAGTTGCTGAAGTTTGTACCACTGAGACATCCTACAGCGAAAAAGAACATATATCACGAACGGCCGACCACAGCTCCAAAGAAAGCCTTTCTAGCATCATGTTGCTTTTAAATATCTTGCTTAATCTAACACATAATTTTTCCCTGAAATATATTATTTAAATGGTGTTTATATTCTAAAGTCTGTTTTTAATTGAATTTTGGGGTTAACATTTTTTTGTCCTCCAGGAAGAACATTTTTTTCTCAATTGTCAACATATCAGGGCAGCCTTCTCTAGCCCTCTTACTTAAATTGCAACAACCTCCCACCATGGAAAACTCTACTCTCCTTCTCTCATGTATTTTCTCCACTTACCGCCATCTGACCTACCACGTTTTCTTTTTTCTTTTGATTATTGCCTGTTTTTACCAGATGAAGGGAAGAATTTGGGGGGATTTTGTTCACTGTGGTATCCCCAGAACAGCACATAGTAGGTATCCAATAAATATGTCTTTAAAATGACTTTGCATTGTTATCAAATAAATGGAAAACATTATTTTAGTTAGATTTGCTTTAAGATAAATCACAAGAACTCTCCCAAAACTGCTCTCCTACAAATTACAGTACATTTGTAATTCAACTCAAAGAATTTTAAGCTGTTATTTTATATTTTATGATTCATATGGTAAAATTAGTTTTGTTATACTCATTTAAAAAGAGGTATTTTTTTCCTTGCATACTACAAACAGTAAATCTAGCACAAAGAAGTCTTAAATCTCAGTAATGATTTTTAAAGATTGAAACAACATCACTAAATGTAATTTGGAAGAATAAAGTCATATTTAACTCTCTGGATAACTGTTAAGTCAATATTTAAAAAATGATCCTGAAGATTAAAAATTATAACAAAAACCCAATTAAAGGCACTCCTAAATCCATTAAGAAAATGAAAAGCTACTCATGGTTGCTATATAACTTACGGTTTAATTTTTTTTATTGTTTAATTTTTAATAAATGAGGAGTGGGGATTCAGTTTCGTGGTTTTTTTTGTTTTGTTTTGTTTTGAGACAGAGTCTCACTCTGTTGCCCTGGCATCATCGTAGTTCACGGCAACCTCAAACTCCTGGGCTCAAGCTATCCTCCTCCCTCAGCCTCCCAAGAAGCTGGTACTACAGGCGCACACCAAGTCACCCGACTAATTTTTCTATTTTAACTAGAGATGGGGTCTCACTCTTGCTCAGGCTGGTCTTGAACTTGGGAGCTCAAGTAATCCTCCGCCTCCCAGAGTGCTAGGATTATAGGCATGAGCCACCTCGCCCAGCTATAACTTAGGATTTATATCAGCACATTGCTGGTAACATTCAGAGTAGACACAAGTGAATCTTGTCCTGCCAGATCTCTGAGGAAGGGGTTTGGATTTTCAAGCAAGGCACTGGAAGAGCGTGTATGCATGTTTGTTTTTGAGCACATATATGCAGGCATGAAGTTATACCTACTCCACAAATGTCCTTCCAAAGGAGGGTGAGGAAATGTCTGGACTATAAAGCTAGTTACCATCACAAATACTAGTAGAAATGGACCCAAGCCCACCAGCTTGGCACTCCTGCTGTGGCAATTTGATTTTTCGTCTCAAATTTATTTTACCTGGGAGGAAGCCTTCAAATCTGCAGTTCTCTCCCTCCCTGCTAGATGTCTAATAAGTATGGACCTAAAGCAAACAGGCTGGACTGTCAGCCTCTCATTAGCCAAGTGAACTCAGGCAACTTACTATCAACAAAGTGGTTGGTGGCTAAGACTGGATGAGCTGTGACATACACAGCACCTGGCACAGAACATGCAAATCAATCTTGTCATCTCAAGAAGCTTGGGCTAGTAATAGGGAGTGCCACGACCATCCCCAATCACCTGGCTTAAACGCAAATTTAGGGTTAATTCCTTCCTCCCCAGTCCCCAGACCTGCTGCTTCCCTGCCTCAGATACTCTATCTACCCAACCCAGTCTCTGCTGCACACAGGTTGGACAACCTCACTCTCCTGTGCAAAAATGCTAGTTTGTCCATTCTTAGGCTGATTTCCACTCCACTCCCAAATCTTCAACCATCAACAAAGCAACCCAGTCACAAAATTATTTTCCGTTTTATCCACTGTGACCAACATATTTGCTTTGTTCCAACTGCTACTTGCTCTTGCTAACAGCTTCCCGACAAATTTCTGTCTCTATAAATCCTACAGCACTCAAATCTAGATACAAATGACCCTTCTTCCATAAGGCTGTCTGAGACTTACCCATTGCATCCTGTACCTCTATTAGAGATCAGTTCCAGCCTTCCTTGTAAAGATCTGTGATATAAGGTCTAGAGGGCTGGAAGGGGGCGTTTTTCTTTTTAACACCCTCTGGATCTTGAATGGTGTCATGCATATGGTATGTGCTGGATAACCCAATTCAATTGTCAATTGAAATCTTGTATATTTCAGATGGAATTAGAAATAAAAATCAAACCATATTATGATCCCACAAGTGTGAGTCCAGCATCCCCATAAAGCAATGGTTACACAGTGGATTGTGCTGGAAGTTCAAGTCTCATTTCTGTCCCATAAAAAAAAAACCCCACAAAACTCCCTCTCTATACAAACAACATTCCAAGCACAATCAACCATATATGTACATACCTATCCCAGAACTCTTCAGTACTAGTCAGAATATTTTTTAAAGAGTAATTATATTATTTGGGGGTTTGCAGGAACTAAGTATCACTTTTAAATTCCAGGAAGACATTAATCTCCATCCTTAAACATACACAGTTAAGAATCCAAAGTCATGTACTCATTCATTCGTTTTCATGAACATTTACTGACCTGTCACCTTGTGACCGAGTGAGGGGTTAGAGGTTTAACCAAAGCAGCAGCTACCCACAGCACGTTAGGTGCCAAGACTGTAGAGATTGCATGCACACGGTGGGAGCGTCTAACCTAGACAGCTCTCGAAGATGGCACACGGCAAATGAAACTTTCTGCGAAAAGAAGAAAACGTGACAGTGATGGAAAGGGGCAAAAAGGGGGAAAAGTGAAGGTAAACGGGAAGTTGCGGTGTTTTGGGACGGAGGGAAGCAATCCTATTTCACTGCCAGAGCACCCCGGCAGGGGCAACCGTGCAGAGCAGCGCCATCACCGACAACAGGGGACCCTGCGCGCACCTGGGATACTCGGACGAGTTCTCTCTTAGGGATCAGGGATTCACCGGTCAGCACCGAAAGCCGGTCCTCGCCAGGCGTCCAGCTGCGCGTCCCACCCCCGGCACCCAGAACTTCACGGCCACTCACTGTGCGCGCAGGATCCGCAAGAGGTAGGCGGGGGCGCGGCGGTGCAGACTCTCTCGGGGCGCCGGGTCGCCTCCGCTAGGTCTGGGGTCTGACAGGTGTGATCCCCGGGTGCAGCCGAGCCCCTCCGCAGACTCTGCGCAGGAAATCGAAAGTTTCAGGCCAAAGAAAAGGCAGCCCCGAGCGCCCAGCCTCCTTCCGCCTCCACCAATCACGGGCGGCGGCCGGCTCAGCCAATCGGACGCGGCTGTTCCGCGGGCGGCGCCGCCTCCCCCCGCGGGCCGCTGCTGTCCTGCGCGCCGGAACGTCCTACGGCTTCCGGCGAGCCGGGGGGGGCTGGTGAGCGGAGTCCCGGTGCGTGTCTGCGCGGCTGACTGGAGGTTCAGTTTACGTATTTTAGGGAACAACTAAAAGGAAGTTGTGTGTTTGCAGAAGCCCCAGCTTGGAGATCGCTGCCTTAGCTCCATCACTGAGAACCCAAGAAGAGGACAGTTGGGGACGTTGCCATTCCGGAAGCTCAGTTTTGCAACTGACCTCCATGGTGCTAAGCCCAGGGGACGTTTTCTGTCCTCGCTGTATTTGACCGCTCAGAAGCGTTCGGTACAGTTGACACCTCCATTCTTGAAACACTTTTTCCTTGGTCATGATGACACCTTCGTTGCTTCTTCTTACACCCTCTCTGCCGTGTTCTTTCTCCATTGCCAACGCCCCCACTACCAAGCCATTTCACATTAAGTGTTGTCAGGGCCCGGACCTCGGACTGCTTCTTGGACTACGCGTCTCCCACTGTGCTGTGATGACCCCTCCCACAGCTTCGATTTCTTTCCAGATGAGGGACTCCTAAATGCATATCCTATCCACACCTCTCCTCCGAGCTTCACACCCGCACGTACAGCCCCCACGTCACTCTCCGCTTGGATGTTTGGTGATCTGTGCAAACTACGTTCAGAACCAAACTTACCCTCTTTTTCCTGAAACCTGCTCTTTTTCTAGAAACGGTGCATGCCAGATGCCCGGCCTCGTCTTTGACATTGCCTTCTCCCTCACCCCCCACACCTGATCCTCAGCCCTTGTTGATTCTTCCTCCTAAATATTTTCCAAGTCTCATTTCCTTCCCTCCATCTCTTCTGCTGCCTCACTTTTCCCTCATTTGGATTATTGCAGTAGATTCCCAAATGGCCACCACATTCTGCTCTTAACTCTCTTTTAAACCATTCTCCATACAGTAGTTTCAGTGATTTCTTTTTTTAATTGTAAAGCAGATCGTGCCCTTTGCGAACCTGAAAAATCCTATGATGGGTTTTCTTTGCTCTTATTTATAAAATTCAAATTTCTTAATACAGCTTCTAAAGCCCTGGTTCCCCTATCGCCTTCCCTAACCCCATCTTGTGCCAGTCTTTCCTTTGCTTACTTCAGCATTTTAGTTCTTCAAATAAGCCAAACTCTTTCCCCAAATTCAGGGCCTTCTCACCAGCAGCTATTTGGAAAACCCCTTGAGCCAACGTTGCCCTCCCCCAACTTCTTTGCCGGCTAACTCATCTTTCAGGTCTTAGCTTAAAATCTCAGTTTAAATGTCACTTTCCCAGGTAGGCATCGGTGAGGCCAGAGTAGATTAGATGTTCTTAGAATGTATGCCCATAAAACCAATTGGTTCCTTCAAGTAGATGGGATTTGAGTCAATTCTTGAATGATAACGCAACTGGGTAGGAGAAGGATTTAAATAATTTCCCAGGGATATGCCTATATGTGTGTGCATTATAGTTTTCTGTTATTTCCACATCTATATGCTGTATCTTCTTGTCACACATGGACCCTCACAAAGCCAGTACTGAGCTGGTGATAGCAATGATTCTGGTACCAATATAGCAGTAAAACCAGCCTTCTCTGCAAAAATATGCCAGGCCACCAGAAAGGGCTGTTTTGCTCTTAGTCATCTGTACTAAGGACCAAAACAAGGTTTTGTTCTCTGAGAAACGCTGACTCTAGGAAGGGTAGATAGATAACATGTTAAAAAAATTTTTTTTCTGGTACTATAAAAGTTGCACAGAAAATAGCTTCAATATTGATGAAGGAATTAAGTAATCTTAACATCTGCAAATAGGATGATTTGGCACTCCAAATCCTCATTTGGATCATCAAGTTCTATGGCTGCATCCTTCCCTATGTTTTATCCTCTTGTTTTACCATTACTGACAATTCCCTGCTATAGGCCCTTGTCATTTCAGAACTGGAATGCTCTCATAGACTCTAGGTAGACTACCTTTTTCCTGTCTGTTTCTCCTCCTCTATATTTGCCAGATTAAATTCCCCAAAACCCCACATTGATATAGTCATTCCCTGCTGGAAAGCCATAACAACTCTCCTTGCATTTTTGGCAAACATAAACGTTGTCTGCTAGTCTGAATCCTCTACAAAATGTCCCTCCTCTTCCTTCCAACTTCGTCTCCCAGTATCCCATTACCCAACTAAATTCCTCTAGCTCCAGCCCTCTCCTCCCACCCCATGCTTCTAATTTCCTGATTTCTGCCCCTTTGCACATACTAAATGGCAAGTCCTGCCCCTTACTCTCTTCACTTACCAAATTCTTACCAACTTTTAAAGCCCAGCCAAAATCCTATATTCCCTTTCTATAACCAGCTAAATCTATAACAATCAATCTTGTCTCTGAACTAATATGACATAGATGTATCTCTATTTATTTTGACAATAACCACACACTCTCTTATATTATGGGTTTTGAAGTGTCCAAGCCGTAGTCCCCCAAGATTCCAAGTTCCTAGAGGGCAACTATATGTATCTTATGTGTTACTATTTAACATATTGGCTGCTTTAAAAAGTAATCAAACCAAAAAGCAAAACAAAACAGAAACCTAGAGACCCAGAAATTGACAGATCCAAATGCATGATGGCCACCTTATAACAGCTTGGAAAGCTGTATCTCTATACCAACAAAACTTGCTCTAGCTAAAGGAATGTAAGCAGTTACAATGTACACACCATCTAACCTGAAACTTTCCATGTTCTTTGTGATCAGCTTGTCCTTGTGTGTTCCTTCCCTGTGCCAGGAGATGGCATGCCTCAGGTAGCCACTGCGGAGTCAAAATTTTAAATTATGTAAATATTCCAACAGGCTAGGACACTGCTGGGCTGAAACCAACTGGATAAAATTTAAAGCAATAAATGCAAAGACTTGTTTTGTATTTAAAAGAAAAGAGCAACAAATGACCATTAGCAATCAATTAGAAACAGCAGGTAAGATGAAATTTACTATTTGCCATCCCTGAACTGGTGCATAGTCAAAAGAAAGTCAAGGCTAAGAAGGAGTCTAGAAAACACATGATATGGTGAGTAATTGAGCGCACCAGAGTAACCCGTAAACTCACATGATGTTATAGTGGAAAGACTTAAAAATCATTTCCATTTGGAGGAAATATATTTTTGTTTGGAGAAAAGGAGAGGCCTGTTCTTTTATTCCTCAATCACCTAGTTGCATGTATTTCATTAGTCATATGTGCCTTGTTGCACAAAGCACTTAAAGCAACTTATAGCAGAAATATCTACAATAACTAGAAATATAAAGAATACAATGCAGCCTATAAACCAAGGCAAAAGGTATTATCAGTCACATAAGCCTCATTATACGAAATTAGGGAGGATCTCCTGGTAAATTACTTTCCATAATGGCTACATTATTCCCTTCTCTGTTATCTACAGCCCTTTGTATTATGACCATAGCTCCTTCCAGCAAGAGGTGGGGACTATTTCCCCATCCCTTGAATCTAGGCTGGCTTGTGACTTGCTTTGACCAATATTATGCAGCAGTTGTGACACTGTGTCATTTGGAACCTAGGCCTCAAGAGCCCTTACATACTCCACTCTCAGAACCTCCCTCAGCCTCCATGACCAGTCAGGCTAGCTGGCTGCAGGGTGAGAGACCACACAGACCACAGCTGAGTCAGTGCAGTCATCAGAGCGTAGGCCTCAGATAGGCAAGATAAAGTAGGCCTGACACAAATGGGCTGAACTGCTCAGCCTATCCTAGACTCACAGGCAGTGATAAATAGTTGTTGTTTTACCCCACTGAATTTTGGGAATCGTTTGGCTTTGTTAAATAGCAATAGATCACTGGAATAGATCTTATGGGGGAAGCAAAGCATCCTACGATTGAATTCTAAAACAGAATTTCTCAGCTGGAACCTGCCTATTGCCCTTCCCCCACAGCAAGTATTTCACCTGAGGTCTCTCATCCCCAAAGAAAACTTTGTGTCCTCACCACAGCCCCATAAAAAAAACTTACATGTTCTCTCTCTACAGCCTTGATCTGTTTCAAAATGGCAGTTACAAATCCGATGACCAAATCTGTAGTAATACATTAAGAGACATCCCCTCTCTTCCCACCTACCATATTGCATTTTAGCCACATTTTTCTCATGTTGGTAGTAATGTTGTAACCTAAATATCTGATAGTAGGAATTTCTAAAAATACCAGTCAATGCCTCCGCGGCTCTCCCCATTTCAAACTGTAAACCTTGCTACTATACAACCCTGAAAATGTCATTTCATCAGTATAAGCCATTTTTGTTCATCTGTAACATAATGACATTGAAATAAAGGATTTCTAAAATTCCTTGTAGTTTTCTGGATTTGGGTTTTATACAGTCATTCACTTGTCTTGGTGTGTGTATTTTCTTCTCAGTTAATAAGTAGAAAAGGCCTCCTACATAGCAGCTGATTAAAATGCAGGGGTACATATCAGGGTTTGAACAAAAATTGCAGTATGTACATGATATATTGCATCCGAATACAGGGGAAAGCTATGGGTACTTTTAAGAAAATGACCATATGCAAGCAAGGCATGTTCTTTACAGTAACTAAAAGGGGCACATTGACCAGAATTCTATTCACAATTATAGAGAACATAATCATTTCCCCAGAAGTTTTTGCTATATGCTTGGACTTAGAGATCCACTATAAGTAAATGACCAGATGGGCGAAAGATTTATGCACAAGGGTGTTCACTGCAGTTTCATTTATAGTAGTGAAAGACCAGAAACAACTTATTTTTCCAATCAACAAATTAAATTCACATAAAAGAACATCAAAGTTATGCTTTCAAAGATTAGGTAATTACATCGGAAAATACCCATGTATGTCGTTAAAAGAAAATGATGGATAGAAAACATACAATATTATCCTATTATTGTAATAACATATAAAAATGTAAATAAATGTAAACAGAAAGGAGGAGGGGAAATATTCTAAAACGCTTCTGGGTGGTGGATTACTTCTACATAATATTTTTTCGAACGACTACAAAGAGCACTATTCCATTCGTCAAAAACCCCTCGGCGACACCGGGCGCCCAGAGCCGCGGGGCCCGGCGACAGCGCGGCAGGCGTGCGCGAAGCCCCGCCTCCCAGCCTGCGCCGCGCTGAGGTTTCCGCAACAGCCGGCCGGCGCGCGGCGGGAGGGACGCGCCTGCTCGGAAGAGCCGCCCCACGTGCTTTCGGGGAAACGGCCCCAGAGCGAGAAGCGGCGGGACTGAGAGGAAATCGAAAAGCAGTCGGCGCAGGAGGGAGCAGTGCGCAGGCGCAGGCCGGGCTTTCACTCTGACTGACGCCTCCCTCTGCGCGGTTCCGGACTTGGCCGCGCGCCCGCCGGACCGCAGGCCGGCCGGCGGGATGGGGTTGCCTGGAGGCCGGTCCACCCTGTCCGACGCGGGTGTCCTACTCCTGCACGAGACGAAAGGCGGGGCGGGGTTGGGTGCCCATTAACTTTAGAGGTAGGGTGGGGGAGCGTTTCCCAATGTCTGTACCTAAGGTTCTGGAAACCTTACCCATCCCACGTCCACCTTCTTTTCCCTCCGTTGGCCTGGAAACGTTCCCCCTCCCCAGTCACTTCACCAACTACACAGTCTGCACCGGCACTAACTCAGATCTTGACAGTTACCCTGCTTGACTGCCCTTAAACCGGGGGCAGGGGCTGGGGAGCTGTTCAGCTGTCCTTTTGTTAGCTCTGCCAGAGTCTTGCTGCTTTTTTCTGGAGTCTTCTAGGCCCCTGCCTTCTCAGTTGTGGCGATTATACCAGGAGCGTGGGAGAAGTATAATGGAGAGAATAGTTTAGCCATTGAACGATGATTTCGAATGTCTGGGTGGCCCAGGAAAAATAGTTTAGGCCCTGCCTGCTATTTTTGTGACTTAATGGTTCTGGGAGGTACAGAGACCGAGTTTCTTTGGGCTCCGCTTGCCTACTCTAAAGTAACTCTGCTGTCTTAGGGCGCACTAGGCAGCCACCTAGGATCTCCCGTGTGTGAGGGGACTGCCTTACCGGCCCACCCTCTGGACTCAGAGTGAGGACCAGCCCCCCGCGGCTGCACACAAACACGGCCCTAACGTGCAGTTCACATAAATCCCACAGTGAGCATGGACACCTTTTTTCTCTTAGAAGGAGAACACAGAACCAGCTATATAATTTGCAGGGTCTAGTGCAAAATGAAAACGTGGAGTCCCTTAGTCAAAGCTTACTATTTCAAGAAGTCAACAGGAAGGCACTAAACCAAGCATGGATCCCTTCTGAGTGTTCTGCCTCGTGAAGGCCAGCGCTAGGTGGGGAATTTGGGGGCATTTCTTCTGTAGGAACCTTGTTAGATGTCCACTTAAAACAAATGAAAACTTCGCTATAATGAAAAAACAAGTTTTATAACACCACCTCCCTGCTTAAAAGCCTCTGCTGGCTTCCTACAGCATTTACAGTAAAATCCAGAGCTCTTAGCTTTCCTCACAGGGCCCTCCATAATTTGATCTTGCCTACCTCTCTTGCTCCTCTTATCCCATTCTATGCATACTTCACTAGGCTCCCTCCATACCCTTGAACTCTTTCTGTTCCTCAAATGCCCCAAGTTTTTACCTGCCTGAGTCCTATGCCCCCATATACTGTTATTTGGGGATGCTGTTTTCCTGGCTGTGTTCATGGACTAGCTCCATCCTGTTCTATAGGTCTCAGCTTAATCATCATCTCCTTAGAGAAACCCTCATTGGTCACTTCTTCCAGTGACTCTGTGTCACATTTACAATCCTCATAGCACTTCCTAAATCTGTTCCTATATATTATTTGCTTGCCTGTTTTCATGTCTCCTCACCAGAGTTTAAGTTCACAACAGGAGGGACTTTGGGCTGTGTTACAGCCTTTCTCATCTGAGGTTCCATGAGAATGAGAATTAAACCTAATGCCCGAAGGCATCGATGTGTGTAATGAATTACCTTCTCCTTATATATCTAGAATGGCACTATATACCATCCTGGGTATATAGAACTGAGCTAATAGTCAAGCAAATAACTTTTTGTGTCATGTGGTTGAGATGGGAAACCCTGGTGGAGAAAGGCATACCTGATATAGAGTAGTTCTCAAAAATATTTTTGGAATGGATGAATAAATGAACATCATTGACCAATGCTGGGATCAGTACTCACAGGTTAATTCAGCCATGCAGACCTCAGCAGTGGCTGTAAGACCTATTGAGCCACAATTGTGGAGGAAGAGAATAATGAGCATATGTGTTCTGAAACAGTCCTCTAAAGGATTTTTATGAGAATGCCACTTCTCCACACCATTCCAACCTTTACCCCTCTCTACCCTCTCTCGATGGCCTCTAGGGTTCTTTCCATCTGCAGCAGTCTGGGAGACTTCTAAGAGGATGACTGTCAAGCCTAATGTAAGAAAGTGTTGTGTAATTTTGCCAGGGGCAGGAGTCGTAATGCTTATGAGTTTAATGAAGGGAAAATCAAGGGGAAATTTCAGGAACACTTCTTGGACAGATGTCTGGGATGTTAGGCATACATGAGATACTACTTAAATAAGAGGAAAATTAGGGTGAGATAGTGAACATAATTCTAGATCATTTTTATAGAGCTTGGAAGTTAAGGGTGAGGTGGAGAGGAAGTCCTATGTTGCATGATCAAAAGCAAGTGTGTTTGGGTTAATTAGGATGAAGTATAATATTGGGGATTGTTTCATGATTTTAGAGGTCAGAGGCATTATGAAGAGAATTCTAGGTTAATTTTGCAGGCAGACCAAGGAGCAAAGAAAGAGAAGGACTTAATCACTCTCCTCTATGTGTTCAAACACTAAATCATTAACAAATATTTATTAAGGTCTAGATTGTGCTAGATCCTAGGATGTTACTGTGAAGCAAGCTGTCTTGGTCCCTGTACATACAGAGCTTACTTGGAATCTATGAAGAAGGCAGATGATGTGCGTTCACACCAAAGACTGGGAGATCTAGAGGATGCTATGGAGAAGGCATGGTGTGAGCTGAGCCATTCTTGCACATGTGTGTGCATATGCGCATGTGTGTGTGTGCGAGTGTATTTGTGTTTGGAAGGAGCCTGAAGGATGTGGGAACGTTATCCAGGTGAGGGGTAGATAGGAAGGGTTGGAGAATTGAGAGGATGCAGCAGAGGGAGGTGAGAGAGAGCACGGGCTATCAAAGAAACTGAAAGTAGTTCAGTCTTGTGTGTTTACATTTTGAAGGATGAGAAGCCATTGGGGAGAAGAGAGATGAACTGAAGACTAAGAAGAGACTAAGTAATATATGACTTTGGAAAGATCTGTTGATAATTATCGTCTTTATCTGTTTATCTGGGATTTTTAAACTACTGCTATGGACCCCTTTGGCAGTCTGACAAAACCTATGAACTCCTTTAAAAAGTAATGTTTTTAGTTGAATAAGATAAAATGCATAAGATTAAAAAAGAAAACAATTACATTGAAATACAGATATCAAACCAACTTTGTGATATAATAATTAAACACTTCTTTATTAACAGCATTAAATAATTGGATCTAGCAGTGGGTCTAATTAATGCAATTTCAAAAATGTGCTTAATATAAATAATATTTTGAGATAACTATAATAACCACAATATGATACAAATGGGTAATGGATTATGGTTTTCTTCCCTTATTCATAGTTGAAGGAAATCCTCAACGTTAGTTAGAAATTAGTAGAAATAAAACTGTAGCTTTTGCCATCTAAATCCATGACCCCCCTGAATTCTGTCCATACTTCCCCGGTAAGAACTGCTAATGCAGAGGCTCATGAGCCATTCAATGATTTTAAGCATGGAGTGAAATGAATGACTCCACTTATTTTAAATAGAGCCTTCTGTCTACACATGAAGCTGCATAAAATTATTTGTTGTACTTACTGTAAAGTTGTTGCAGAGAATGTTCTTCACCGTGTTTTTATAGCATCCTCTTTGTGAGGAGTCTGGTAGAAATTTTGTGTCTTAGAGTGGTGGTTACACACCTGTGTGGGTTTGTCAGAATTCATAGACTGACATACCTGAAAAGGTGAATTTTACTGTATGTAAATTATACTCTAATAAGCTAGACTTAAAAAAAATGCAATTAGTCAAACCAATAAATGTTTACAGTCAATTTGGAAAAAAGGAAGTCTCCACTCAGTGTCAGAATTTGGAACATGTATGCAGAGGCCAATTTGCTAAGTCTGGGCCATGTAATTACCCATTGCTAGAGTGGAGTGCTAGCATGTCTTGACCCTTAATTCTGTTCCTTCTACTGCAAGGAGTTCATGGGCCTCCTGAACTGTGTGAGGTAAAGAAAAATCCCTTGAGTGTGCCAGAGGTATATTCATTCTTTATGTTTCTTTGGGCGGGAGGGGGTGGTCTTCCTTGCTTCCTTAGACTTTGATGAAATGCACTGGCCAATTGTCTTCTTTCAGCATTTATTTCAGATAAATAAAGGCATTGATATTCAGTACAATCAGTTGATTAAAGTGATTTTTTTTACATTAAAAAGAATTTGAAAAGGGATTAGCAGAATGTATATCTGTTATTGATCTGGGATGAGTGAGGGGAGAAGTCAAAATGTAATTAATATTTGGAAACTAAATCTTTATTTGATTTCATTAAATGCTGCTTATTTGCTACTAGTTTGTTATGGACTGAATGTTTGTGCCCCCTCGTTGATGTGTTGAACTGCTAACCCCCAATGTGATGGTATTAAGGAGGTGGTGCCGCTAGGAGCTAATTAGGTCATGAGGGTGCAGGAATGGGATTAGTGCCCTTGTGAAAGAGACCCCAGACACTCTCTAGTTCCCATTCTGCCATGGGAGGATACGAGAAATTGACAGTCCGCAATGCTGAAGGAGGCCCTCACCAGAACCCAACCATACTGGCACCCTCATCTTGGATTTACAGCCTCCAGACCTGCAAGAAATAAATTTCTGTTATTGATAAGCCACCCAATCTATGGTACTTTGTTATAGCAGCCTGAATTGACTAAGTCATTGTTGGCAGAAAAAATATTCTGGGGTAGGATTTGGTGGAAACATGGTATAAATTTCCTTCCCATAATATTTCTTGCTCATGTGGCACAGCTTCTCTTGGACTAAACAAGTATTCCCAGGAATTCCCTGACAAATCCCATTAGTCCCTGCTATGGTTTGGATGTTTGTATCCCCAAATCTCATGTTGAAATTTGATCCCAATGTTGGAGGTGGGACCTAATGGGAGGTGTTTGGGTCATGGGAGTGGATCTCTCACAAACAGATTAATACGCCTTTGGAGGGAGGGTGAGTGAGTTCTGGCTCTATCAATTCCTGTGAGAGCTGGTTGTTAAAAAGAACCTGGCACCTCGCCCCTCTCTCTCTTGCTTCCTCCCTTGTCATGTGATCTCTGCACATACTGGCTTCCCTTTGCCTTACGCCATAAATGGAAACAGTCTGAGGCCCTCACCAGATGCAGATGCTGGTGCCATGCCTCTTCTACAGTCTGCAGAACTGTGAACTAGATAAACCTCTTTTCCTTATAAATTACCCAGCCTCAGGTATTCCTTTATAGCAATACAACACAGACTGAGACAGAAAATTGGAATTGAGGACTGGGGTATTATTATAAAGATACCTGAAATGTGGAAGCAACTTTGGACAAAGGTAGTGGGCAGAGGTTGGAAGAGTTTGGAGGACTCAGAAGAAGATAAGAATACCAGAAAAAGTTTGGAACTGTAACAGAAGGAATGGCCTGGAAAAGCGTTAAATGTTTTATGTGTTGTCTCTTTAAAACTCCCCCCACCCTTTTTGGGAATTAAAACCTAAATCCCTGTCTGAGGCCAGTAATCAGAGGGGCAGGGGAATGTCCTTTTTAATTTGTACCACAGGAGTTGGCTTCATGGAATTGTCTGGGCAGAGGTCATGAGATTGTCTTCCTTGGAGATGGGATGGACTGGAACCATCAACTGTAGTTAAAAAGCAATAGCCTGAAGCTAAAAATTCTCCATTTAAAAGCTCTGTATTTCTGCTTAAGTTAGGATGACAGCACTTTAAGATGAGAGTCTCCATCTTTCTCATTTGCTGGAAAATTAATAAACCTCCCTTTCCTTCTCCTCAAACTACTTGTCCTTGTTTTTCTGATGGGAGGACAAGTGCCAAACTTTAAGTAAAAGAATTTGGGGCCCCTGGGTGGGCCCATTGGCGCTCAGGTGGAACAGCACTCCACCACTGAGAAGAGGCAGGGAGCAGCCCTGGGTCAAGCAGTAGGAGCATTGCCTTTTCTAGTAAAAGAGTGAGGGACCACCCCACCAATTGCCAGAGCCTGATTAGCTCTGGGGAATGCCCATCTCTCTCTTCTCTAGATTAGTTGCAGCTCCAACCAGCTTTGACTTTGTTGAGGAAAAGGAAATGGATTTGGGAAGTTTCCAGATGGCTTGGCCATTTATCTGAGTAAGTTCCCCAGCATGCATGCCGAGACCCTTGATTCCACCCGTTTGGGAGGTTTTCAGACCTTCCTGCTCTGTGGCAGGGCATTTTGTTTGGATTTATTTGGAGGTGCTGTTTGGGGGTGGAAGTCATGGTTGAGTGGGACTAGGGAAACTGATTTGGATTTAGAACTCATTTATATGTTCCCAGGGAACCTATAGAATTCATTCCCCTTTGGATTAGGAGATGTTGGTTCTCATACAAGAGTTTGGTTCTCATTTGAATGGTTCCCATTTTTTGGAAGGCCTTGGCATTATTATTTTGTTGTCTGTATTTGTTGTTTGTGAGTTTTAGTTCAACATAGAAAAGCTCCATCTGAAAGGCCCTTGGGGAGAATCTTGGGTGAATGGCCAATTTATAGCTATTAGTCTATGTCTAAAAAGGAACTGTGTTTTTGTAATCCAACATACATGCCGGAGTGTGAGGAGAAGTGGATGTTGAATGAAACCTTAAATTATTATATTATCTTACAACTGGAATTATTTTGTCATAGGTCAGGTAAATGGGACGAGATCCCATGTGTATAATCTTTCATGCAATTGCATAATAAAGAGACTGAAAGGCCAAGTTATATAATGGAGAAGGGATTAATCAGGTTGGCTCTCATGAGCCCTTTACCCACTGCCCCATCCCCCAAGGGCCTTTGCAATACTTTGTTTTAATTAAACAATCAGATTCCCCTGGTCTGCTGAATAGGTAAGAGTCCATCATACTTTTGATAAATTCAAGGCAATGAAAAATTTCTGCAACCTTTTTTGATAAATCCAATTGTTTAAGAGTACTTCTTCTCAGAAAATTATTCTTTAAAGATAAAACTATAATAATCATGCCCAGGTTTAAATTATTTCCTCCAATTCTGCTGCCAATTGATATATATGTCTCAGACAAATTTTAGAACACTGGGTTTGTGGAGGGAAATAGACATGGGGAGAGTGCACCTCCAGTTAGGTGTGTCCCTCCACCAGACAGAGGCCTTCACTCTGAGTACTGTCAGGAGCTCACAAAGGGGTAAGGGAACTGGCCTTGGGGCAGGTGGCTCCGATGTAGGATCCAGCTGGGTGGACATGGGTGGGTATAAAGGATGAGATTGATTGGATGGAATCTCCCTAAGGGAAAAGGGCAGTTATATTAAAAACTTTTCTTACTTTGAATGTATTTCCATCAAACATCAGCCTCTGCCTGTTTGGTTTGCCTGGAGGATGGCAGATGAGTGGAAAGAACTGGATAGCAGCCCTTCACAGTAGACTGTCATCCCTGACTCTGCAGTCAGGGCTCACCTTGGAAACCAGCCTTGGGATTTTTCTGCAGCTGGTCATGGCAGTTGCCTCAGTAGCATGACTTCCTCACCTGGCTCAGCAGCTTCCCTAGGGCTCAGTGGACATGAAGAGCTTCCTAGCTCTTAGGCATCGGGAGATCCCATGCTATTACTAAGGGCAGCTGCTGGGCAATGGCACCACAAAGCATTCAGCTGGGGTGAGACAAGTACGAAAAAAGACCTGCAGCGCATGTACATGCATTGCTATGCAGTGCACCACCTACCCTTCCTCTTCACCAGAGAAAACTAAAGCGATGGGACTTCTCATCCCAAATCCCTTTCCCCAGTCTCAGGTTGGATTCATGGAACCAGAGAAACTATTGGAGCTGGAAAGGATCATAGAGCCTACCTAGTCCAACCTGTTCTAGAGAAGAAGAATTTGCAATCCAGGGATGAAATCAGTTGCCTACGGCCAGAGTTGTTATTCTCCTCCCAGGCCTCATTTCATGAGATTTTTTTACCCATGTTTCTGTTTGCAATGCCCATACTATCAGTGCACTTTGCTCAAGATACCACCAGAAATGATCCTAGATCCCTCCCCTAATAAGAGAAGTCTCCCTGGCAGTGGTTCCAGCAGCTGTGAACCCCACAGTTGGGACCATGTTGACACAGCAATGAAGAGGCTTCAAAATTCAACCTTGCACACCCAGTGAATTGCTGCTGTTAATGCCTATTGATTACTTGCATCTTAGATCTACTGTGACCACTCTCACTTGATGGAACTCACCAAGCTTGATTGGCTTATTTGGCTTTGCCCACAGGCCTTCCTGCTCAGGTACACCTACCCTGAAATGCTAACACTTATACTGTCTAGAGCCAAAATCATAAATAACATCAGAGAAACAAAGTGAGAAATAAAACAAACACATGCAAATAAGTCTTCTGTTAATATTGTTATTAACACTGGTTTCTTAAAGAGGTCTTATCTTGCAAGTTTATCTGAAGCTGTGGTTTTTAGCAACTCAATCACAACACTCCCAACTGGGGGGTGCCATGCCAGTGAGAAGAGAGCTTCAGATTTCAAGCATTTCCTGGAAACCTGTATTTACAAAGGTGAAGATATAAGATGTTGTCGTTGGCGAAGAACAGTCTTTAAAATTTTGTATCTGCTTCCTTCTGTTGGCTGTCAGAGTTTATCCTGTCATTCAGCAGAATATGGAGACTTCATCTAAAATTGAAAATGAATATGATCTTTGAGGAAAATCCTGTTTTGCAAATGAATCATTATTTCTTGGAGAGATAAGCATTCTCTTGTCTACTAAATACTCCATAATCTTTCTATCAATTATTAAGTATTTACAAAAGTAATTGGGGTTGACCAGTCCCCAATTTTATTTTTATTTTTTATTTTAAGTCTAAAATAAAAGGCACCTTTAAGTAGATAGAAAACTGTTTTAAGAAAAAGGCTTCTTCATCCTTCCAAAAACATAACAAGGAAATGGGTGCAAAATGTCGCAAAAGTTCAGCTAGGCATAAATAGTTTAAGGACTTCAGGGCAATTAACATTGGAATAAGCCATCAAAGGACAGTGTGAATTTTCCATCCCTGGAAATCTTCAAGAGAATGACTAAAAACCACTTGATTTATAGCAAAATACAAATCTTTTGGGGATCAGGGTCCCTCCAAGATTCTGTTATTCTGATGTATGTTCAATTTCATGTAAATTGGGCTTTGAACCTCTTGACAGTATTGGGGGACAAGAACAAATAGAATGCATCCTAAATAACATTATTACATTAAAGATTATGGCCAGGCACGGTGGCTCATGCCTGTAATCCTAGCACTTTGGGAGGCTGAGGCAGGAGGATTGCTTGAGATCAGGCGTGTGAGACGTGTCTGGGCAAGAGCGAGACCCCATCTCTACAAAAAATAGAAAAATTAGCTGGGTGTGGTGGCATGTGCCTGTAGTATCAGCTACTCGGGAGGCTGAGGCAAGAGGATCAATTCAGCCCAGGAGTTTGAGGTTGCTGTGAGCTATGATGACACCACTGTACTCTAGCCCCAGTGACAGAGGAAAACGGAATTTATCTCAAAGAAAAAAAAAAAAAAGATTACGACCGAGTTGTCAAAAAGAAGCCTATCATGATGCTACTGTTATTCATACACTACTTGAAGAGGCTCCAGATTCTAGTAGTGCAAGTAACAAGAAAAATTAGAATTTATGGTGCTTGAACTGCTAAAATAGATATTACACTAGACTTGTAAGTACTGACTGATAAATGTTGTTTGCTAAAGTCGAGAGAGTGGTGGGGCCTGAGGGGCCCCTGGCAGAAGCAGGGACAGTTGTGCTGAGTAGGGTATGGGAATACTTTGCCCTCTGCTGGTCTTTGATGGAAAGAACTGAAAGCAGTTCAAGTAAACAAAGGTGTCTGCTTTCAATGCGGCTGACATCAGCGACACACAGGACCATACCAACACCCCTGGGGTTATGTTCACGAACTTGTTCCAGTACCCATGCTTCATCCCTGCCCGGGCAGTACTTCAGCCCCTTTGATTCTCACACCACCTTGGCTTCAATGGACACGCCCTTGACCAACAATGGAAAAGAAAGGGAACATACTGCAGTTTCAATTGTTGTGGGACTCAGGTTTTCTCTCAGCACTGCATATACACTTGGAGACATGGGAAGAAGGTCTGATGGAGAATGTGGCTCAGTTGAATCACTTCGGCTAAAAGAGATAACAAGGTAAATAGTGAAAAGGATTAGAAAATAATAGCCCTTGGTGACTTACTGTGTCAGGAACTCATTTCTAGGGTTTCATCTGTTTCTGACACTGAGCTGTCTAATTCATCATCTCATATCAGAGCATTCAACCTGCTACGGAATATACGGCATATAAAAGGGCAACTTTATAATTCCAGTCCTAATAGACTGTAGTAAGTGTGCCCTAAAGACTAGCTTTATGTATTAATATTAAAAGAAATGGGACATTGAGCATTAAAATGCTTTATTCTCAGTTATATGTATTCTGCTCTATCCTTAAATCTCCTATAGGAAGGCTTTTATTTAAAAAATTAAATAATAAACATTTAACATGTGGCTAAGATTACTCACATCGTTGAGATGGGGATAAAAACTGAAGGAACATAACCTTTGTCTCCCCTTTCAGTTGGTCTTGAAACTAGAAAAGAAAGGCACAATGTTGGTAAAAAACGTTATCAGTATTATTGATAAAATTGGGGGGGAAAAGTCTAGAAAAATATCAGCAATGCTAAAAGGAAGAGAGATAATACAGTTGTTCAGGATTCACAAAGATGTTTAGCTGAATAGAGTAAACAGTCTTTTAGATAAAACATAAAGTGTGCAAGAGGAGAAAAACAAATGTCTGGAGCAGGCCTAATCTGACTTTACATAAAATGTGTAGGAAAAATTGAGAATCAACTATATACCTGTCTTCTAGGTTACCTTTAAGCTTGACTATAAGGACTGATTTAGTCGTGTATTGGGAGACATATAATAACCCAGTTGTTTTCATTAAAACTGATACCAATTAGAACCTTATGATTATAAAAATTTTTGAGGCACAGACATCAGTGTTCTTGAAAGTACCACTGTACTGTAGTAACAATAATGTGCAAACCTCACTGTGGAAACATCCCCCAAATTTCTCTGGTATGCCACGTTGAACAAGTATTTGATCCAACTTTCCAGCTGTAATTTGTTGCATTGACATTTGCTATTTCATTCAATCAGATGTAGAAAGTCACTTAAAAGCCACAGATTTTTTTTTTGTTTTTGTTTTCTTTTATATTTTTGTTTGTTAGAGGAGATGAAGCAGGAAGTCACCATCTGTTAGTGACAACTGAAAGATATTCTAAAAGAGGGTGCCCAGATATTTAGCTGTTATAGATGAAGATTTTTATGGATTGTATATACTTTCATTAAAGAAACAGAATGGTGAACTGACCTTATAATTATATAGCAATTTCATGAATCTTCTTTCATGTATTTAACAAACATTTACTGAATGCCTATTTTGTTCTAGGCCCTTAGAGTACAACCAGAAAAGGTAGGCTGAGGGTTGAGGGGAATGAAGCACAGACCCCCCAAGTCACCTCCCTAGCAAATGAACAAATTCTCTGTGTTGTAAGACTACAGTGAGGTTAAAAGTATAAAACTTATAATTATGAACCCTGGGGCTGCTATGCAAAACATAGGCTTGCCTTACTTTTAAAAGTGTCTAACCATTACCTGCTCTCACTTTTCCTCCCCCCCAGCCATAGAAGTGATGTCTGTATCACTCTTATTTTATGGAGGAGAAAACCATGGCCATGGTGAAGTCTAGTTGTAGCTGCTGTGTATTTCTCTGCTAGTGTTAGACAGCCAGTGGTCCCTTTGCAGGAACTGCTGCCATACCACCTCATTTCTAAGGCTTTGACCTCCATACGCCCTTTAGATCTTCCAAAGATCAAAGTAAACAAAGAGAGGAACTTCATTTACTTTGCTCCAATATGAGGTTATTTTCCAAAATCTTAAGAAAAAAACAAACATGAAGAATCTAACCTTCACATGGCTGGGAGCTGTAGTGTTTACCGAAGGCTTTGTCTTTGGGAATGTCAGGATATAGGTACTTCAGAGGGTTTTCCGGAATGTTTTCAGATATAATAACCTTGTAGTCTCGAAGGATGTCAGCAAATGGCAGGGCAGACAACCGGCCTTTATTGTAGGGTTCCACAGAGTGAAATCTCACTTCTCCTGGAATGACAGAAATCAGAGGAATATACAGGTTTCTGCAGGCATTCTCTGTGATCACTCTTCCCACCCACATTGTCTTCAAGTCGCTGGTTATAAGTCCACGTCAGACTTTCTGCAGCCTAAACAGACTGCAGAGCATGCATGTGATAGAGGGTGACCACACAGGCTTTTAGAATTCATGGGTACCCTGTTCTGGGACAACTGCAACAAATTATATTCAAACACACTGAGCACATGATAAACAGATCCGCACACTTCTGAAAACTGAAATCCCAATAACCAAACCCAAGGAAACTGAATGCACCTGAATAAACAGTAGTGAGTATATACCATTTTCAGAATGGTCCACCCAGGTGAAAGTTATGCCTCCGAGATGGCTTTCACTGAATCTTAATAAAAAGGTTCCAGGCATTTTATCCTTTAGCAAGAGCCGTTCCTTCTCTTTGCTAACAAAGCCCATGACATACCTAGAAATAGAACAAAGAGCAGACCTAAAGTTTGTTTGCAGTATAATCAAAAGTCATTTGTACCTGAAGTACTTACTCACATACAGATTAATACATATATATACTCTGTGAAGAACGTAAGAAATTGCAACTAATTTTTCCTATGACACTAAACATGCTCAGAAAAGAAAAAGAACGGGCTCGCGCTCTCCGCGCGCCGCCTGCGGCCCTCCGTCTGTTCTCTCGTTAGTCCGCGGTCGCCTCTTCCGTTAACGGCTCCCGTCTCTGAGCTTGCGACTGGCAGACAGGAGTCCTCGGGAGGAAGAGGCCGGACTCGGAGTCCTCGCCTGGGCCTTTCATCTGAGAAGTTCAAGGTCCTCTGTACAACTTCTGCCACCCAGGCCGTGCATCGTGCAGGGCATTTGTAAGCCATGGCTGCCATCAGGAAGAAACTGGTGATTGTCGGTGATGGAGCTTGTGGCAAGACATGCTTGCTCACAGTCTTCAGCAAGGACCAGTTCCCGGCGGTGTACATGCTCACCATGCTTGAGAACTATGTGGCAGATGTCGAGGTGGATGGAAAGCAGGTGGAACTGGTTTTGTGGGACACAGCTGGGCAGGAAGATTACGACCGCCTAAGGCCCCTCTCCTACCCAGACACTGATGTTATACTGATGTGTTTCTCCATCGACTGCCCTGATAGTTTAGAAAACATCCCAGAAAAATGGACCCCAGAAGTCAAGCATTTCTGTCCCAATGTGCCCATCATCCTTGTTGGGAACAAGAAGGATCTTCGGAATGATGAGCGCACAAGGCAGGAGCTAGCCAAAGTGAAGCAAGAGCCTGTAAAACCTGAAGAAGGCAGAGATATGGCGAACAGGATTGGCGCTTTTGGGTACGTGGAGTGTTCAGCAAAGACCAAAGATGGAGTGAGGGAGGTTTTTGAAATGGCTACGAGAGCTGCTCTGCAAGCCAGACTTGGAAAGAAAAAATCTGGGTGCCTTGTCTTGTGAAACCTTGCTGCAAGCACAGCCCTTATGTGGTTAATTTTGAAGTCCTGTTTATTAATCTTAGTGTATGATGACTGGCCTTTTTCATTTACCTATTTTACCTACGATTACAAATCAGAAGTCATCTTGCTACCAGTATTTAGAAGCCAACCATGATTATTAACAATGTCTAACCCATCTGGCCCGCCAGGGTCCTTCTAATACTGCTCTAACACCCCTTTTCTGCACTCCCACCTGACACACCAGGTGCTAATTCAAGGAATTTCTTAATAACTTCTTGCTTCTTTCTAGAAAGAGAAATAGTTGGTAACTTTTGTGAATTAGGCTGTAACTACTTTATAACTAACATGTACTGCCTATCATCTGTCAGCTGCAAGGTACTCTGGCAAGTCACCACTTGAGAGTTTTACTCCTTAACAGATTTCATTGGCTTGGCTCTGGGGTGAACATCGGCTTTTTGAAAATGTGCTCATCCAGAAAGGCCCAAGTTGATGCAGCTGTGGCAGAGTTACAGTTCTGTGGTTTCATGTTAGTTACCTTATAGTTATTGTGTAATTAGCGCCACTTAATGTATGTTACCAAAAATAAATATATCTACCCTCAGACTAGATGTAGTATTTTTTATATAATTGAATTTCTTAATACTGATATTTGTCATCCCCAAAGAAACTGTATTGGTTTTTTAAAAAAGAAAGTGTATTTGGAAATAAAGTCAGATGGAAAATTCAAAAACGAATGGGAAAAAACCAATAACAATAGGAAAAATATATAACTCAATTAACTTATATGGAAAATATAGGCTGTAACTCACCCATCAATCCAGAGGGGAAGAATGTGTTTCTTAATTAGATCCAATATTGCTTCAAGCCATGTCCAAAAGGTGAATGATTTACCAGGTAAGTGTTCCTATGGAATAAACATGCACATTAGGGCAGTGATCATTTAAGTAGTAATGTTAGTATAATAATTCAAGTTCCATGTTTGAATAAAACATTTTCTTCAAACTGGACAACACTTTAGTTTCCTTTAAAAATATCCTTATCCAGGAAATCCTCAAACCTCCAGGTAATCATTATGGAGGCTTAGAAAGGAACATTATATTAAAAAAAACAAACAAACCTAAATGATGTTCCCCCTCCCCATGTTTGTACCTTGCAGAACTTGGCCCAGGTAAGGTGACCATCACTGTAGCTAGATTGGACTAAAATGAAAGAAAAGAATGAGATTGTTTTATTCAATAATGAGATTCTTCAATTTTATGCTCAATTTAGATCCTCCCCCTTCAAGCATTTCTTAAGCACCTGCCATGGGTTTACAGTGTACTGAGTGCTAGAATCTAAGTACAAATATATCATCCTTGTGCCTAAGAAATTTACTATATAGGAAAGAAGGTTTTTGATGGAGGAACTAATGATGGTGTAGGCACAGGTGGATGCCTAGAACGTGGCCTCCATGAAATTGTCCGAGGAGAGGAAGGAGTCCACTCCAGGGAACAAGAATAATGCAGGATGAGGATGAGGTGTGGTGGACGTGAGCATGGCTCCTATAAGAGAGTAAGAGCAGCCTAATGTTGGTGAATAAACATTACAAAATAAATCTGTATAAGTTAGATGTAGCCAGATTACTAGGAATCTTGACTATTAAAATGAAAAGAATGGACTAGCAATCTATTAGGCAGTAAGCACCCATTGGCTGTTTTGATCCAGAACGGTGAAAGGATACAAGAGTTTCTACTTAAATTTTTAAGGAAATTATACTCAAAGAATAATTTGATAAAGATTTGAAAAGATATGGTTGCTATATATACTACATATTTAAAGGCCACTCTAACAAGTATTTATTGAATGTCTCCTATTGCTGCTTATAAATTAAATAAGGATCAAAAACATATTTATATTAAGCCAATTTTATAATACTTCCCAAAGTCCTGATTTATTTAAATGCCCACTGATCAGATAATAGGTGCTAGGGGCAAACATCCCAGCATCATGTGTGGGTCAAGCTTAAATCACACGATTCTACTCTTGCTGTACAAATGTACCTCTGGCCCTACTTTAACTAGAAATGCACACAGATCCAATGTTAACTCTTTTTTGGTGCCAAATATGTTCACCCCAGATGTGTCAAAATCAGATATCTCTTAAAATTCTTTTAGAAAAAGCTTAGACTATAATTGGCACATGTAGTACCAATGACTCTATTTTGCAAATTTTAGAAATCCCAGTCAAGCTACCAACTTTCTTGATAATGCAGAATTAAGTCTTCCTGGGGTGGTTTCTTAAATTTCTATGACATTTCCTAGATCTGGTAAGAGAATCAGTCATTGTCCAGTTGGTTTGTGTCAACTGAGCATTAATATGAAAGATCAAGTCACCATTAAGGCTTCACATCACATTCAGTGGAACCGGCCTAAGCACACGCTGGAGGCTGGTGTGTGGAATGGATAGGAAAGGGCTTTAGACCTGGACAGGCCTGGCCGGCGGCTTGGCACTGCTGTGTACTAGCCATGCAGCCGCGGCAAGGCACGTCACCTCTGTACTCCAGTATCTTTGTCTATAAAGCAGATAGGATCATGTTGGCCTTGAAGAACTTTTGTGAGAATTAAAGATATTATAGCACTTAGCCCTGTGCCTGGCAACATAGTAGGCACTCACTCAATTGTGATGATCACTGTTATTATTAATATTGATATTAACAGTATGGATATCATCGTGGTTCTATAAAACACTTGAATAACAAAAAATTGGCAGATCCTCCCTATCCAGCAGCTCTCACCTGTAAGCTTCTCTGCCAGCATATTGAGTTGGTCAGAATTAAGGCCACGACCAACATATGATGAAAACTGCCAGCTCATCACTTCCAGGAGTTGACTCAAGGTGGCAGATGGAGGGTTATTAAAGAAAACCAAGTTCTGAAATAGAGTTACGAGGATGATGATATTTGTTAATCACACTGAAAACGCTATAATTCAATGTATAGGGTTCCTCATTTAAACTCTTTAGGCCGACTTAAGTTAACAATACAGAATATAGCCCCATCTCTGTTGTTATTTTTAAGGTTGATTTTGTCTTTTTCTAAAGGGCTTCTTGTTCCTTGAGCCTAATGTAATACAGGGCTCATCTTTCTTGAATCACTTGGCAACTCTTTAACTTCTCCCTATCAATCAACTCATGCCAGTACTTAACACTGTCCAGCAAATAACTGGAAAGATATTCTGTTCTGTAATAATATTAACCTTAAACAAAACTTATGTTATTTAATTGGTTTATAATTGGTTGGTACATGTTTTACCTTGACCAGACAAATCATCCCAAAGTGCAAGAAACAGTTAAGTCCCAGGCTAAGGAAGGTGACCTTACGATATAAATTTATGATTGACCTCAGATTCCTGTCCTATGGAGAGTGTAGTAGTATTTTATCATTTTGCTTTAGATTAGATAATTAAAAAAAAATTCCTTCAGAGACCAGGTCTTGCTATGTTGCCCAGGCTGGACTCAAACTCCTGGGCCCAAGTTATCCTCCTGGTTCAGTCTCCTGAGTAGCTGGGACTACAGGCTTGTGTGCACCCAGTTAGATAAGAGAATATTCTGTATGATCAACTACAAAGAAGGTTGTTTGTGCCAGAAACAGGGTCAGCGACAGTGGAACTGAAGATTTTGTCTCAGATGACAGGAAAATTGGTAGGCGTGAAAGCCAAGAAAGGTGTTCTAAGAGGAGGAGAGGAAGAATTCAGAAATCCAGTGTGGTACCCAGAGAAGGCCATTGGTGAGCATGAGCTAAACTGGGCTTAGATCAATCAAGAAAAAGAACCAATGCAAGAGAGTTCAGAAGGTGGGAATAAAACATGACACAGCATCCAGTAAGGAGTGGTAGATGAGAAGAGGAGGAATAAAGAGAAAGAATTTCTAGGGAGGCAGTTTTCCTTGAACCTGAGAACTGAATTTGGAAAAATGACCAGAAAGCACAGACTATAATCAAGGCCTAAGAGCTTAGATTCTGAAGCAGGATAGAATTAAGAAGAGAAACCAAGGTTCGTTGTTCAGTTTGGCTCTGTAAGGAGGCTGTGAAATCTATGTTTAGGAGCTGTGTGTGATCTGTATCTCCTGATTCTCACCCTGGGGCTGAGTAAATCTGGGGAGGTTAGTGTGATGACTCTGCTGGCTTTCTTCCAGAAGGAGTTTGCTGAAGAAAGCTAAGGGCAGTGCTGCTCTCTGAGACTGGAGGACAAAGTACCCCATCATCTGTCCTATGCCCTGGAGTTGGAAGAAAAGCTGAACAAAGATCCTAACAGGGACCAGCATTTAATCTCAGTGGCTTTGGCTGTTCTTGGCTTTAAAGACCAGGCAGATTTTCTAGTAAGCTCTGCTATTTTGGGGGCACTTCATGCAGCCTTCCTTTCTGTAGTTGATCTGTCTTAGATGCCAGGGCATCTGAGGATGAGAAGGAATAGGCTGCATCATTTTCCTCGTTGTTTCTTTATTAGGAACATTTAATTAAAGGGAAAGAATAGTTAGAGCTGCCTCATTATGGCTTTGTTCTTATTGTTGGGACCTAAAGTAAAAAGAATTCTTCCCTTTGGAGGGTACAATTTGCTTTGAATTAAGAAGAAATGTTGTTATTTACATTTGACCTATTTTCTCTAGACCTTGGCAGTTTCCAGGACAACACTGAGGTTTTGTCAGGGGGGAGCAAGGGAAAGTGCTGACTCATCTTCTTTGACACTCCCTTCCCCGGTTGTCTTATAAGGAGAGCATCTATTCTCTCCTTGCTTTGTGACTTGAAGCCAATTTTGGGTAAGTGTTGCAAATAACCACTAGATGGCATTAAAACCCAGCTTGAGTCTAGGATGGATGAAATCTGTAATCAACTTGAAATTTTGTGATATCACAATATAGTTACGCAAGATTGATGAATATTCTAGCAACTTATTCAGAAACTAATTCTCTATAGAGGAGACTGTGTGGATAAGGTGGGGCCAGAAGCAGCTGAGGAGGTCAGATATCAAATTCTGTGACAAGAAGTTTCCACGCAGCTTATTTAACAGAGCTATAGGATGATGGCCCTAGAATTCTGTGATGCATGTAGTTGGCAGCTGACCAGACCCTCAGAAATAACAAATTACTGTTTGTCACTTTTGCTGGCCAGGATGCTCTCAGGGTCCAAGCACAATAGAATATATTACTTTAAATATGACATGAGAGGAGTCATACAACTAGAAATAAAGCAGCCCACAAATCACACACACACACATACGTACACACACACACATATGCGCACACACACACACCTTTTGATGCAGATGGTTTTTGTTGACAATAAAACAAAATAGAATCAAAAGAGGAGAGATAGGAATAGACTCTACCTGGGAATCATTGGTTGAGACATTGTACCAAATGATGGACGCCCAAGCATTAGGTAACTGACTGACGTTGGAAATCATCACCACAGGTAATGAGCTGGTCTGGTTTGGAAAAAAAATATAGTCATTACAGGTAGTCCCAACTTACACTGCTCTTACACTCTACTCTCTCCTCTAAAGGGCCATCTCAAGCCAGCCCCACTCCTGTAATCCTGATGTCCCTGCTGCCCTGGTCACTAAAACACCCTGTGAAGGCTGTGGAACTTTCTGAGCATGTCTGAATAAGGGTACAGGGAGGAAAGAGCAGGAATCCTTTCAGCGAGCTCAGTCAGGCAGCTTCCCCAATATCTTCCCGGGCATCACATAAATATTTATACTTTCTTATGTCATATACTGCCTCCAATGCTACTAATTAGACATTCTATTGAATTAGCAACTATCCTTATTATAAGTTACATTAAAGAATATACTTTTAAATTTATTTCTGGAATGAATCAGTATCTTCAAATTATGGCCTAACACCTAATTAACGTCAGTACTAGAAATAGGAGTTTTTATTATAAAAGATGGAAAGATAAGCTATGGGAGATAGAGCCACCTAGTCTATTGTTGCAGAACTCAATTTACCACTATTAGTACCGTGGTTTTCTAGTTTATGGAATAAACAGGCTTTCACAGTCTAGCCCAGGAAACTAACCAATTTATAGTAATCCCTTTCTAATAACAGACCATCAGATTTCTGTAGGCAGTGAAATACCCAGTTGAGAAACTTTGTAGCTCATGGGAACAAAGGTTTAGGGAAAAGAGGTAAGGCAATCTACAAAAAATTTTACAAACATTTACTTTCATTAAAATAAAAGCAAAGGCAGAATTCTAAAACAACACACTCCACAAATAGGATCACATTCAGGGTGTGTGAAATTATGCATGTTCATTCACGTACTCATTTGTTCACTTATTCAACAAATATTGAGCATGTGCTGTGTGCCAGGCACTGACAGTGAAGTGACAAACAATGTACGATGTCCTGCTGACGGGGAGCTCATAGTCAATCATGTCCAATTCAGCCCCCAAAGTTGCTTTATTCTTTCTTTGAGTTCAGTGGTGTCATGAAAGGATCAAACAATGCACTGTAATGTTCCTATCATTTGTCTTTGCTCTTTATGTTAGAGAAACCTTCCTTCCGAGAGATTTTTACATACAAGTTAAATTTTTGAAAATATATCACTACAAAAAAAGGAAAAAGAAAATATACCATGACATGGTTTAAGGATACTTATTTCTCTTTTCACAGAGTATTCATGACTCAGGAAATCCCAGAAAACAAACAAAAATGCAACCTGAGCAACATATTATTTAACATATATTGAATTCATAATACCCATGAGATTTTATCATTTATATTTAACCAGAATAGTATTTTAACTATTTAGTGAAATTTGACATATTGCTTTTATAACTTAAAACAAAAATAATGAATAGGGAATGTACTAAAACCTAGAAAAGACCGAGCTTTCATCTACAAATGCTGACCATTTCGTGCAAATGTTGTTAGTGCATAGTAGATGTTCCTCGAAAAACCTACCTCCAAATCTATGGTCAGCCCATAGAGGCAGATCTGTGTTTCAAAGGTTATGGAATGAAGCTCTTCAGTCACCATGTGACAGCCCTTAGGGAGAAAGAAATAAACTGTTATCTTACAAATGCATTACTCCTATGTAATATTAGACCCCTTTTTATATAAATTAATAATGCTCCCAAACATTCCCTAGTATTGAACATTTCCTCTTGTTGTTTAAAAAATTTAATATACAGAGTTTGATAAATCTTCATTTCCACAAACAGAATGATTTTAAGTCTCCAATACAAGATAATTTCTGACTTTTGAAATTCTAGCATATTTTCTTCAATTGAAATTCAGACAAGTGGTTCTTTGTGTTTAGACACCAAGTTGAACAAAAAATGCATTTTTAAACATTAGAAAAATCTCACTGTCCTTTGGGGAGGGGATGCTTACACCACGCAAAACACGAGACAAATGAAAAATTTACAACTGTCATTTCATATTCACTAATGGGTGCCTTTCACATTCTCACTGAGTTCCACGGTGGGCAAGATGTACAAGCCTGTGCAGAACATTTGAGAGGCCTCAGGCAAGCACACAGATGGAAACCCAATCCCATATGTATAAATATTTCACCATGAAAAATCAAGTTAAAATATGTTCTACCCTCCTGCCTTGACACATAGCCTTCACATAACCTGATTGCCCAGGTTTTAGCTATTTGAAGTCCTGCTGGAACATGGGAGTGTGGATAGAGCATGGCCACCGTGGACCATTGCCCATCCCCTTCTCTTCCACCCCTCTGAAGGGCCTTGAATAACTAGGAAGGCCCCTAGGCCTTGCCTTACGCCTAGAAATGCTTGCATTGATGCTGCCATCTATGCTTGGGAGAGTTGACTCGGAGAAGAGGCTCACACAGGCCCTGGAAGTGGGCTTGAGGTATTTGGGGCCGGGAATTCTGGGGCCCTGGACTCTGGGTGAGCATATGTTGCCTCGACCCCACAGATGACTTTCTTTGTAGGGAGGGCTGCAGCTGGAGGATGATGGCCATGACTATGAGGTCCCGTGATACTGTGATATATAATAAGAAGAAATACATTATTTGGTTTCTGCCCTCAGTTTCTGAGACAAAGCTCCTAAGATCTTTACAGACAGGGGTACCAGATGAATCTTTTGTTCTAAAATTTGGTCTCTGACTCAAGTTCCGGACATAGAGCTCCTAATATCTTTGTAACTTCCCGAGTGATACAAGTGTCTGACACAGAGCTTCTAAATCCCTTGGAATTTTCTCAGTGATAAGAGCATTTTTTGTTCACATGCAGTGACTCTTGGTGGGCTTCTGGATAGTCTCAGGATGGGGCCTGGTTTCCAGGGAAACAAACCATGCAATTAAAGGGTTAGAACTTTCAGCCCCAACCTCTAGCCCCTAGGGAGGGCAGGGGGGCTGAAGGTTAAGTTGATCAGCAATGGCCAATGAGGTAATCAGTCACACCTACATAATGAAGCCCCCATAAAACCTAAAAGAACTGGGTTCAGATGAGCTTCCAGATAGCTGAACACATGGAAGCGCCTGGAAGGTGGCAAGGCCTGGAGAGGACATGGAAGCCCTGCACCCCTTTTCACATACCTTGCTCTACCCATCTCTTCCATCTAGTTGTTCATCCATAGGCTTTGTAACGTCTTTCATAATAAACCAGTGAATGTAAGTAAAATGTTTCCTTGAGTTCTGTGAGCTGCTCTAGCAAATTAATGGAATCTGAGGAGGGGGTTGTGGAAACTTTCAATTTATTGCTGGTTGGTCAGAAGCACAGGTCACAAGCTGGGACTTGCAACTGGCATCTAAAGCAGGGAGCAGTCTTGTGGGACTGAGCCCGTAACCCGTGGGATCTGATACTCTCTTCAGGTCCACAGTGTTAGAATTGAGTTTAATTGTAGGTCACCCAGTTGGTTTCTGCTGGACATTTGGTTGTTAGTGGGAAGAAATCCCCACACATGTTTTGGTGACCAGAGGTGAGGTATTCTGTACTGAGAGTGAGAGTAGAAAAAACAACTTGTTTTTTCCCCGTCTCTTAAAGGTCCCATCCTCCCCCCAATTCTAGCCACTATAGTTTAATTTATATGATTAAATATAGACATGATCACTCAGTATGGATAGTTTTATCAGTTCTTTGAGTTATGGCACTTGTGTGTTCACCAGCCAAACAGCAGCATCTTGAAAAGTATGAGAAACCAGAATTCCACAGACAGAACAATGACACTCAAGGTTGTCCATTAACTGTGGAAAAAGACTTCATGCTTTAGATATTACTTTACTGAATTGGAATGTGGACTGTGAGAGGTTCCTTAGTGATTCAAACTCATTTCTAATGTTTACTTAACACCCCTGACACCATTGTGAGGCACATTAAGAAGGGAATCCAGCAAGAAAGCTGACATACAATACACACGACTGGAGAAAAGAAGCTCTAACTAAAGAATTAATGACCATCATTAATTTTCAAAGCAGAGTGGCCATCAATCATAGTCTTCATTATTTTCTCAGTGCAGTCCAAGCCAGAGACACTATTCAATTGTATATTCCCAGAGTCCATTCCTTATAGACTGGGAAAGTATCATAGATAAGATACATCATTAATGTCAGTATTAAAAGCCATCCTAATCACCTAAGATGGTTACAGATTTAAAATATCCATATGTATGATATTTATATTATATGGCACTAAATATTGTAACTGGACTGGTTGAATTGTACTTCTAAAGAAAAATACCCATTGGATAATCTGCTAAGAAATGGGAAAACTGACCAAGCAACTTAACCAGGACTCTACTTGGTGTATAATCTAATGAAAGGCAAGTCCTGGTGTCACCATATTCTTTTTGTTTCCTCTCCTTGGTGCCTAAGGGTACATCCTGGAAAACTAGAATATATTAACAAATAATTACGCCTTTTAACTTGAAAGAAAACCTCTGCTAAGAAAAACATGGCTGAGATAAGGATGATTTTCACCCGAATTTCTTGCTCAACTCTTAATAAGCCATAATTTATGGATTTCCACATGGAAAACTATGTGGTAGAGAAAACAATTAATCCATTCATCGAGTGAATATTTATTGAGCACCTATTATGTGCTAGATGCTGGGAAACAGAAGAGGGGAAGAATGGTCTAGAGAGCCTTTAATAACAGAATCATAAGCCGGGAATGTAAAATGACCACTATACCCAGCCCATAAAATAAGGGTTCTGTATGGATGCTGTTGCATTATAAAAAGTCTGAGTTTTTAGTCATATACTCGTCTAATGTCTCCCTTTAAAAAATGTTGCAACTCCTTAAATTAGTTCTTTAGGAAACCAACTTGCTGTGCAAATGCTTGGGCTATTGGTGGTGTGGGTAGTGTCTGTTTGAGAACACTGAACCTTGAAAGAACATCTGTTTGGCTATTTTGTTAAATGAAACTCAAGTCACCCAGGCTTTACTAATAGCTTCATTGTGTTTCACGACTTTCCACTGCATAAACAAAATTACCCAACACCTCAATCTGTGGCTAAAACTGTCATTTATCAGTTAAAGCCCACTGACAAAGAGCGAACTGGAGAGACTGCAATTTCAGCTTCCTTATTCAAATAGTTTTCACATTTCAACAATCACTCTCTAGCCAGCTCTCTGCCAGATAAAGACCTCCAGGGAAAGGTTGTTTCCTGGGAATGTTTATTTTACAGGGCCAGGCTGATGCCTTCAAAGTCTGGCTACTCACTAGGTAATGGAATCATTTCATCACTGTGACTCTTCCCAGGAAAGAACGAAGGTGGGAAAGACAGGCATTGACTGCTAACCTTGATTTTGTGATGGTGTGTCTACAGATTCCTCAAGGGGTATTGTGAAATTCCAAAGTGAATTCTTAATATTAAATTTGTTTTTTTTAAAAATCTAAAGCTCCTACATGACATTGCACTTCTGAGGCTTATAGAATCTTAAGAGTTCAAAGAGTTTCAGACATTGTCTAGTGTGATGGATTTTAAACTCTTTTAACCTTGGAAAGTACTCTTGAAAGTAAATTTCCCACTTGGGTTCCTATCTGTAAAATATATAAAATAAAGCTGCCTTGCTAGAAACAGGGGTGAGGGACCCAGAGCTCCATGTTTCACCAACCCCCAACGCACAGCTGGCTCCTTAGGTGCCTCTAGGGTTTCTGGGCCTTCTGGGAACAGCGTGGGTCTTGTGCAACTTCCTTCCTTCACCCAGTCCTAAAGCCAGGAGCCCCTGTACATCCTGACATGTCATCTCTACTTGGATAATTTTAGAGTCAAACAGTCACAGGGGGTTGCAATTCTAGGGAGGTTTGAAATGGCAACCTTAGGGAAACTATCCTTCATGACATCTTAAAACGTCCTCAATCATTTAATAGCTATGTGATCCAAGCTCGTACAGCCACAAAAGTAGAACTGATGAACTCAAAGTTGTGTGTGTGTGTGTGTGTGTGTGTAGGGAGGTGAGGGCATTGGGTAGTAGTAGGAACCCCAGACATGAAATCCCACAAAAGGGGCACACATAAATGGTGGTCTGAGGTTTCAGGGACCTGGTGCTGGAAGAGGGGAGTGCCCAGGGTCCCTTGAAAGAGGCCATGTCTTCAGCACTTGGCAGGTGGGCAGAGAAGGGTTAGGATCAGCAGTTGTCTTAAGTCAGGCCCACTTTTCCTATCTGTGTAAACAGCTACTCTCTCTAGAGGGGGCAGAATGGATGGCTGATCCATGAGAGCCACAGCCAACGTCTACACAGCCCACCCCCACTGACTTATGTGCACCACCTTACTCAATCCTCACAACAACCCTATCAAGTGTGGGGCAGCATTAGCTCCATTCTGCGAATAAGGGAGCTGGGGCTTAGGAGGTTCAGTGGCTTGTGCAAGGTCAGACTGCCTGTAAGAGGCAGAGCCCAACCCGGTGCTATTTCCACTGTCCCAACCAGGCACAACAGAGCCGTGAAAGGAGACACGTAGATGACAGGAAAGTCAACGGCATATTCTGAGGAAACATTATTTTAAATTCTGGTTTGAGACAGCCCATGATTTTTGAGCAGGTGGGCAGAATGCAGACGCTTTGTGAGATAGATGAGGTGAGATAAAGGGGTGGGAGAGGGTCAAAGAGCAGTGCCCACCAGCTCGCCGCCCCCAGGGGAGGTTCTGGCATCCCACAGGCACAGAGCAGAGCAGCCAGCAGCAGGCACCTGGGATCCACAGGTTTGGATCTCGGCCCAGCCACCAATGGCCTGTGTCATCCTGAGTAAGCTGTGTGACAAGTCTGTGCCTCAGTTTCCCTAACTGAAATATTAATAAGTATGAGACTAATAGCACCTACTTCATAGCGTTGTCATAGGAGTTACACAAATCAATATTAGTGAAGCTCTTCAATAATGCCCGTTATAACAAAGACCAAAAAAGGATTTTTAAATAAATTCCTAGCAGGCTGTGAACTCCTGTCACAGCTGCTTACAGATAAGCAACTTTTTGAAACCCGAAAACAAGGTTATTAATATCCTAACTTTCTGTTTTCCTGAAATTTGTTGCCACAGTTTCTGACTTGATGATGTTATGAGCTTCACTTTATTGCTAGCTCTTCCCATGCTTTCCTGACCGTCCTCTGGGCATCCCTACTGATGGCCAAGCCCCTGGTTCCTGGCTCCCGGTTCCCTATCCTTCACAGATTTTGTTCCTGAAGGGCATCAACGTTCAAGCCTGTGGCTTACTTAAGTGTACCTAGGAGTAATGCTAAAATTCTACCAACAGGTGGAGCTCAAAGAATAGCTTAAAATAAAATTCACCTGATTTAGCAAACCTGGAGAAAAAGGAAGACATAAAATCATTCTGTTATGACTGTACGATTTTGCTATTAATTGGAAAGTAAGAGGAAATAAATTCAAAGCAATGTAAACAGACAGCGTTAATAAGATAATGGTCGGTGTTTCCACAGTAGAAGGTGATTTACTTAGATTTCCATCTCCAGGGAAATCCAAATAAAGATTTTGATTTTACATTCATAAAGATGACAACGCACTGCAAGAGTTGAGCTATTTAGACTTATTCCCATTCGGTTTGTTTTACTTAAGAAAAGTTCAGAATAATTGTGCTTAGTCTGTTCAGACTCAAAAATAATATTCAAGGATGTGAAGCTGAATGAAATGTTGCAGCTCTGGCCCAAACTCCAGTGAGATGTTTGAAATGGGCTTTCATTTAAAATGTGCTGCTCCCCTCCTTTCTCCCTTTAAAAAATGTACTAATGTTTAACTAAGAAGTTTAGGAGACCTTTCTGGGTTTCTGTAAGATGGGAAGAATATCTCCCACTTATCTTACTAGAATATTCTTAAACTCAAAAGCTCTGCTCATGAGGTATCTTTGGTCATAGAGATCTGCTGAGGGCTCTGCCCTGATCAGTGATTTTATCCTGGGAGGAAGATTTAGCTCATCCTCGGTGGGCCCAATACTTGCCACATGATCTTTAAGACATAATTAAGGGAATAAAGAATTCTTGGAGGGGAAAGTAGTAGGGTATTAAATGTTTTGTGATGGATCTTTGTGGGGTGTGGGAGATTGGATGTCATTAGATGCTGGATTTATAAAGTGCTTTTCTTCCAAATGATTCAAAGATGTTTTTCATAGGAGCTGCAACTACAAAGCCAGGAGACTGGATCCATACAAACCACACCAGAATTAATCCTCACTGCTCTACAACCGCATCATGTAGGTGGTCTTACATGTGCAGCATCTCTGAGCAGGGAGCATTGGGTGTTACTATCCTGATCTCTTGGAGGAAAAAAAATGCAGTATTTCTTCAGATCATCTGCCAAGATCACATTTTCAGACACTATCAGAGCATGTACTCAAACCCAGGTTTTCTAATTCCAAATACATAGATCATAGACTGATGCCTTAGTTTCCAGGCCAATTTAACAGATGATCTCCAAGGTCACTTCCAACCCAGGATTTGTCCATTCCGTCATCTATTGACTCTAATGTGAGTACTGGGACTGCATCAGTTTGTTCCTTTATTCAATTCATCTGGTGGAATACAGCCCTTAGAGAGCAAGGTAATCAATGCCACAAAGTAATAGGATTTGTTTTTCACCTGTGATTTTCACGTAACGTGTCATGATTTTTGAGCCTTATCTCATAGATGTGGGAAAATGAGTGAATGAAAATGAAGAATGGAAAAGATATTTCATAATAATGGAAGACTGGCTAAAGAAATTATGGCACACCTATAAAATGCAAAATCATGCAACAAATTTAAATCATGTTCTTCAAGAGTATTTAAAGTTATAGAAAGCTATTCACCATACACTGCTCTGTGAAAAAAGCAGGTTATGAAACAGTGTGTGTCATATATTTTTAAAGTAATATGCACATGAATAAAAAACTGGAATAGTGTGCACCAAAATGTTAATAGTTATTTTCTTTGGAGGGTGTTACTATATGCTATTTTTATTTTCTCCTTTAAAAATATTTTCCCATATTATCTGCAATTATCCAGGTTTCTATTTATAATCAGAGAAACACGGATTTAATTTTACTTAAAATCAAGTGGTTTAAAAGCTTTGTAAAAATAATATATTATAGCATTATTTCCTAGAAAAATTCTCTAGGAGAAAATATTTCCTACCTCATTTCCTTTACTTCCGGCACTGGACTTCATTTCCTTTGGTTGCTTTATAAAAGAAAACAAAAGTGTTTAGATGGAGAAGCATTATCAGCTACATATCAAGTCAGTTGTACTATCGTAGTCATTTTCCTGGCCATGGTTTTGACTTCTAGGACAGTAACCTAGATGTCTCAACCTTATTGAAACCTGACACAGCTGCCCAGATCTAACAGAGAGGAGCTTCCTGTTTCACCTCACGGGGTGCCACTGTAGAAACTTTCATTGAGATCAGTGGGCAAGTTGGCAATACCGCTAAGACTGTGTTTTTCAGCCAACGTTTTCAAAAATGGAAATCATGCTGGGATCTTTTAGAATCTGTTCAGCATTCCTCTGTGCTTGGAAATCATCATTTTAGCTAAGCTGTGGGCGATGATTCCCAATCCCTGTGAAACCAAGTCTAACACAGAGGCCTGGCGTAATAAGCTGTGGGGTGGTGTGGTCACACGGCACAGTAAGCTATCAGATGGCATTAGAGTGGAAGAAGACTTAAACAAAAACTGTGCATTGATGTAGATTACTGAATGGAAAAAAGAGACAGAAAAGGTATATAGTGTGTACAAAAGTATTTGTCTATTTTAGAAAAAAAGAACAAAAACATAAAAATGAAGATATTAATAGCATTACCTAAAGTAGTGGAATTATAGGTGATTTTTAAAATTATGCTTCTCTTATTTTCTATGTTTATTTTTGTATTAAAAAGCAATAAGTTATTATGCATCAGACAATAAATGTGAAAATGCTTTGCAACTAGAAGAGCACTGTAAAAACTAAGGTTTTGTTATTTTATATATTGTACCAGCTAAAATAAAGACCGAAACACTTTTTGGTGTGTTACTCGTCCTTCCTTTACTAGGTAACTTTTTTGGGAGATAGACATTTCTCAGTTAAGGGCTCTTACTACATTACTTATTACTAAACATGGCCCACCACTGAAAGTTCCTTGAGGACAAGAATTGAGCCCAACCAAAAAGAGTGTTAGGTACAAGGATGTCTACAATATCTGATTCTTTATTACACTTTATTTATTCGGCAGTCTCACACAGGAGGGATTCACTTAGAAAGAAATATACTCTTCAATACTGAAAATCAAACAAAATCAAAACCAAAACCAAAACCAGCACAAATTTATAATTGCAGAAATCTTTAATCTAAATTTTATCGTTTAGAAAGTAGACCTTTTGAGGCTGATTCAGTAGTGCTCCAGTATTCGGTGAGGTACTTGCTAAATGTTAAGAAACCAGAGGAGAAATATATTTCTGGCAAGAAAAGCAGTAGGTTTTTTTTTTTTTTTTGGAATCTAAGAACTATACAAAGAATTAGAAAGAAGGCAGGAAGAGAACTCTAGGTCAAGAGGAAGTGGTAAAAACAGAAGCAACAGGATGAGGCTGGGTCAGAGCTTTCTAGACATGCCAAGGTGAACTGTGTACAACTGCCATACCGGGAACATCCTATTTCCCCAAGCTATCCTCCTAAAGGGAAAATGCTTTTAGCTAGACTTGTGGTTATTGGATATCACTCCTTGGGAAGACTTTAAAAATGAAACTAGGAATGCCTATCCATTATTTTGTGTGTGTGTGTGTTTATTTTTTTATGGATCTATCATGGTTGTACATATTTTGGGGGCACATGTAATATTTTGACAGAAGAATACAAATGTGTAATGATCAAATCAGGGTAATTGGGATATCCATCACTTCAGACTTTTCTTTGTGTTAGGAACATTATAATTCTTCTAGCTATTTGAAATATATAACAAATTATTGTTAACTATAATTTCCCTACTGTACCATTGAATTACTAGAATTTATTCCTTCTACCTAACTGTATTTTTCTTCATCCTTCCTTCCCCTTCCTTTCCCAGTCTCTGGTAACCACCATTCTACTCTCTACCTCCATGAGATCCACTTTCTTAGCTCCCACATATGAGTGAGAACATGCAATATTTGTCTTTCTATGCCTGCCTTATTTTATTTAACATAATGTCCTTCAATTCTACCTACGTTGCTGCAAATGACAAAATGTCTTTTTTTTGTCTTTTTTTTTTTCTTTTTTCCTTTTTTTTTTTGGTAACAAGATCTTGCTATATTGCCCAGGCTGGAGTACAGTGGCGAGATCATAGCTCATTGCAACCTTGAACTCCTGGGCTCAAGATCCTCCTGCCTTGGCCTCTCAAAATACTAGGATAACAGGTGTGAGCCACCACACCCAGCATCATTCTTTTTTATGGCTGAATAATATTCCATTGTGTAATGCCTACCTATTATAAGACAGATTAGCTCTGTCATTATCATCAAAATATTTTGGCCAACTGCCATGTCTACTTAGGTACTACATCATCATTGTTTAGAACTCAGACCTTTTGAGTCAGGGTTCAGGGTTCTTTCTACCACTTTAATTCTTCAATGATGCCATGTTTCATTTCTTAATATGGTCCTTAATCTCACATAAGAAACACTTAAGAACAAAATACACTGAATTATAAGGCCTATTGTAAAGATGTATCTGATTTGAAAAAAAAAGTTTGTGTAATTTTAGGGCCAAACTTACCAAATGTCGGAATTCTACTGAGAGACTCCCATTGGAAGATTCTTCAATAGACATGGCTTTGACATTAGTTCCACAAAGTACAAACCTTCGATTGCTAGAGAGGAAATCTTAGCTATTTACATGGTCTCAGGCAAAATATATTCATAAGAACAGCAAAAAAAATTCTACAAAGTAAATGTCTTACCTTAGAGTTGAAGCATTCCTGTAAAATCAAGAAGATTCTTTAAAGTGAGTTATTTAATAGGTCTAGTAAAAACTTTCTATGATATTTTAAAGGATAGTATATAAAATTTCATTTCAGGTCTTTATAGAAGAATCTTTTAAATTAAATCTTCATTGGGTTCTGTTAAATGTATGAACTTCAAAGTCAAATATTTGAAGTACATTTATATGTAACATTTAAGAAGTACATTTAAAAGTTCAAAATTATTCTATAAAATAAGGGCAGTTCATAAAAATGGTCTTACATTTCACATTTCAAAATGAAATTAGAAAACTTACTTGTCAATTGATGCTTTAACCTTTACCTGATAGTTTAGTTCTGGCAATTTTATTAGCAGTCTGAAAAGAGACATCAATAAAGAATCAAGGATAAAAATTAAAAGTGTTAAAAGCCTTTTTTATATTTATGGCATATGTATATAAATAAAACTTACATTATCTCCAGTTATATGTTAGTATGTTTTAAAAATGTATGATTTCTCTTTAGTTTGCCACGTTACTAATTCTGACATCAGCCACTTAATATCATGCCAATAAACATTTGGAAAGTGTTTCCATATTGCTTCAGGTAATGTGTGCTGGATAATACATTGGCTAGGTCAGAAAAATAGCCATATATTTTGGAAAAAGCCCAAATTTGGGTTAAATGTATAAATATAAGAAAAATTCTTTGCAAGTCTATTAATTTAGTCCTATTTTATTCTCATATTACCAAAAAGCACTATTTTGTAAGTTCAGTAAAACTAAATGTTTTTGATAACTGTGTAATGGTGAAAATACTGAGAAAGACTAGGTCTCTAGTAGAACATGGAAAATCCCAATTCAAACACATTTGTAGTCTTTCAACACACTATAATTATCAACAAAAATATTCATCACTAAAAAAGACCTAACTTCAAACAAACAAGTGCTTAAAGCTCAGAATAGCAATTCCTTTATTTCCTTCTGGTGTCAGTTCTCCTTTATTCTTTTGCTTTCTCCAACTCTTCAGAGCTATGTCCTGTGATGTGTCCCATCCATGGGTTCAGTGCAGTTTTGGAGATAATCCTTCAATCACTCACACACTCATTCATTTACTCATGCGCTCATCCCAACCTTTGCTCATTCACTCAGCATGTACTGAGCTCCTCATATCTACCCAGAGCAGCCCGAGACACAGGGAACTGGCAGAGCAAAGACTTGGGAAGGGAGAAATGTGGTTGTGGCTATACATAAGAGGAAGGAGGCCAGCCAAACAGATGGAATATAGAAAGTATGGTGATGAGCACCTCATCAGCATTAGAGAAATAAAATCCCAGATCATAGCCCAAACAAAAGAGTGGGTAGAATGTGTAGCAGAGGCTCTGTAAATGTCCTGTTCAAGCCATAAGATTGGTTCAGGGTTTGGAGTATGTTAAGCCTGTAGTCCTTGGTAGTGGGTGGTGAGGAGTAGGTGTGGTCAGGTGAAATAAGGCCAGATGTTTCCCTTTCTATCCTATTCAGGAAGTATCTGATTCATCGTTAAGATGCTGACAACTAATACTAGAGTTCCATGTCACCACACCTTTTGAATAGGAGAAAGCAAATGGCAGAGAGGGGTTTTACCTTGAGTAAAGGATCATCTATCAAGACAGTGGGGAACAGGGTTCAGACAAGGAGGATGAGGATCCAACAGTTAGATAGAAAAGGAGGACGGAACCTGCCAACTAGGGACTAATGGTCTATGTCCCTGCCAATCAGTTCAAACGACACGCAGGTGGTGCTGATTCAGGGACCCCTTCCACTCAGAATGTTTTGCTGAGCAATCCCTACTCATTTCTCCTTTTGTCCCAGAGAGCATCTTAGACCTGCTTTATCATCATTAGGCATGTCTCAAGGAGATGCAGAATGTCCACCCTCTCTCCATCCTATTTCCCTTTATTCCTGCTGTCCTCTGAGTTGCATAGAGATGTGGGAATAAGGAATGAGCAACTTTTGAGAAGAATAAAATGTCAAAAAAGAACCTGGCCTCTGTTTTTTGTTTTTAGTTCTTAAATCTTGGTGCAAAATTCACACAAAGAAACTGACCAAGAATTTTAATAAGAGCTGTTGAAATGCAAACTGAAGACAAATGCCTTCCCTTTAAAAATGGAGTTCCAGTAATGATATGTGATCAGGGATCCTATCATAGGACCCTAAAATGCTGTCTACCATGGCATCACTACCCCCTGATGCATTAATCTGTGGTTTCAGCTTTCCAGAGGTGACCTAGTAATTAGGAATCTAAAACTTTGGAGTTTGAGGCATGATGAAAATCGTTGAAAGTAAGAACTAAAACTCATTGTTTCAAGCATCATTAGGGAAAACTGTAAGTTTTGATTTCTCAGGCTAATGAAAAGGATCAAACACAGAGATAAAAACAAAGCAATAATAACACAAAAGCCACATGTCTTTAGATCAGGTACATAGTAAGGATATACTGAAAATTGTGGTGTTGAGCGTTTTTGTGGAAAATCCATTAAATCAGTTACTGGGTAATCACATTTCCATAATCTGTCCCCAATCTACCTTTTCAGTTCTATCTCTTCCTGCTCCACACTATCACAAAACAGGCCTGGGAAACCACGATTTCTGTAGTCTCTCTCCTATAATCCTCCCTTCTGCCAATTTCTCCAGTCTTCTTCTTAAGTCAACCTTGTCAGCAATTAATTCCATTGCGCCCGATATTATGATTCCATACTTTCACGCTAATATCCCGCATGTCCTCATTTGCCTTGTCACACTCCTAACAAGTAGGGCTCTCATCTTAACATTTTACCAAAGCTTAGTGCTGGGTGCACAGCAGGTGCTTAATAAAGAATAATCGAATGTAAGGCACAATGGGAGAAACTAGCCTTGATGACCCAGGGGCTCCATAAACACATGAAACCACAGAAGGCGTCTGCCTACCTTAGTCTCACAGTGAACTGAATGAGGGTTTTAAGTACCAACGGCCTCTGGGGGTGGGTTGGCATGCAGGGCTGTCGCTCAACCACAAATGAGCTAGATGAAAAGGAAATAAAGCGTGTCATTTGAAAACACTGAAAATATTGACAGGCTGAAAACCACAGAGGAACAGGATGCTATCCTCTCAAAAGGTCCAAATTTTCTACACTTAGAAGACATTCAACCCCCCATTAAACTCAGATCTTTTCAATGACTTTTCATAAATAATTACCAAGAGGTAGGAAAAGATTGCCTAAAGACTGTCCTCAAGTAACAATAGTAAATAATTCTTAATTGTTATAACTGAGTCATAAATAAAACCCCAGTCCATTTTTATCATATTATATACAGAGCAAATTTTATGCCATTTTTGGGACTAAATATTAGGATTTCTGGTACATATTAGTAGTTTTTTCTTTAGACTATCTTATAAACACAAAAATGTTCTCCATCCTTCATTTCTTGGATATGCACTTAGGAAGAAACCTTTGAAAAACATCTTTTCTAAAATGTGAACACTGACCTGTAGGTGGGTGATGTGGTTTAGTTTGTGGAAAACGGAGTCAGTTAGTGGGAGATGTATGGATGAGTAAATAGTGAAGCGTAGAAATGTGGTTTCTGAAACTTTCTGGGGTCCCTGAGGCTCATTGATTAATACTTCCCTGCCACTCTTTAACCTAAACACCAAAACCCCAGGCAGAGTGTTCTTACAACTTCACAGAACTGTGGATACCATGAAGCATTTAGCTAATAATACTTCACTTACTTCTTGAAAAGGTTGTAGATCAAGAAGGTGACTCTTTCTAGCAGGTGAGTTCTTTGCATTGGAATGGGATCACCTTCATATGTCATTTTGGTAGATTGCTCCTCTAATTTCTCCAATTGCCTTCTGAGTTGGAAAAGACTTTCTGCCAATAGTGTAAAGCTATTGAACGGCAAATGAAAACCAGAGATAGTTTTTCCACTTAACAATTGAGCATTTTAACAGTTGATCATATTTGACAAATATTAAATTGTTAAGTAATCATTAATTTAAGTGAATCACTTAATTTTATTTAAAGTTAGTGACAGTTCTTTATTTGTGTTTTCCATTTTTCTCAAATATGCATCTATTATATGTTAAATGTTTTCAATATTTTCTAATTTATGCCTTCAATTATAGATAAGATGTCATTTATGAAATTTTGTCAACATCTGGAACCAAATCCCTTTTAATTATCTTTTTCTTTTCTTTCTTTTTTTTTTTTTTGAGGCAGAGTCTCACTGTCTTGCCTGGGCTAGAGTGCAGTGGCATCAGCCTAGCTCACAGCAACCTCAAACTCCTGCACTCAAGCGATCCTGCCTCAGCCTCCTGGGTAGCTGAGACTATAGGCATGCGCCACCGTGCCCTGCTAATTTTTTCTATTTTTAGTTGTTTGGCTAATTTCTTTCTATTTATAGTAGCGACGGGGTCTCGCTCTTGCTCAGGCTGGTCTCAAACTCCTGAGTTCAACAATCCTCCCGCCCCAGCCTCCCAGAGTGCTAGGATTACAGGCGTGAGCCACCACGCCTGGCCTTAATTATCTTTTTTAAGCCTGTTAAGCATACATACGTTAAGAATATGACACTCATTAAAGGCCAATGAAAGAACAAATTTAAAACTATAAAATACATGATACAAAGGATGTTATGTGTAAAAACACTGAAGGAAAAAATGTGAAACTGACCTTCTCCTCTAATATATATTTTTATAAGTCTTAAATATTCCTAAAATGATCAATGACTCTTTCTGAAGAAAGGTGTATTTGGAAATGCATGCCCTTGATATCTGCTTGGAATTTTACTCACTGTGTGGTGATCTTATCTCAGAAATGGAGGTGGGAGCTTGGGCCAGAAATCTAGAGAAGAGTAACATTGAAATGGACACCACAGAAAAGGCAAAATGTCTCATCAAACTTGGGAAGTCCATCTGGCCCCATAGTAACTCTTTCTATTTAAAGTACTCTGCATATGAAACTGTGGGAAGAGTCGCTGAATCCCTGTTGATTTTTGGTCTAAACACCATTACCTGTTAAATTCTTTATTGCCCCTTTTATTGTTTGTCTTGTTTTTACAACAACAGAGTACAGTGAGGTTGGAGAATTGAAGTATCTCCCCATGGAAAAGCAATGTTTTAAAATGAGCCCTACTCCTTAACTTTTCTTGGGAAGTAAGCCTGGCAGGATAGAGCTTTTCATGAGAGGGCCCCCCATAATTACATATTTCCATTGTATTGAATTGTACTCTTGGAAGCTATTTTATTTTATTTATTTTTTGGAGATGGAGTCTGGCTCTGTTGCCTAGCCTGGAATACAGTGGTGCAATCATAGGTCACTGCAACTTCCAACTCCCAGGCCCAAGCAATCCTCTTGCCCAGTATCCGAAGTAGCTAGGACTCCAGGTGTGAGCCACCACACCCAGCTAATTTTTTAAAAAATATCTATTTTGTAGAGATAGAGTCTTGCTATGTTGCCCAGGTTGGTCTCAAACTCCTGGCCTCAAGCAATCCTCCTGCCTCGGCCTCCCAAAGTGCTAGGATTATAGACATGAGCCATTGTACCTGATCAGAAAGCAATTTTAGATATTAACTGAACATTTTCCTTCTTTTTCATTATATTTTTCCAATTGTTCTTTCAATCAGATAGTTTTGTTATATTTTGCATTAATGAGGTAGAAAACCCTACCAACATTTTTATCTTTCAGTGCATGAAGGATGGTATTCATATTTAATTGCATATGTGCCATACATAGACAGGATATATTTATGGTACATGACAGGATGTTTTAATACACGTATATATTGTAGAATGGTTAAATCAAGCTAAATAATATGCATTATTACCTCAAATACTTTTTTGTGGTAAGAACACTTAAAATCTACTTTCTTAGTAATTTTCAAGTATACCATTTGTTGTTAACCATAATCACCATGATGTACAATAGATCTCTTAAACTTATTCCTCCTGACTGAAATTTTGTATCCTTTATCAACATACTTAACACAATAAATCACTGAGCTGAAAGTACAAAATTAAAGTTTAACTTTAAATGTGTCCTAAGATACACATTTAAAAAGTCAATATTTTCATGATTTTGAAGCTAGTGCTTCCTTATTATGCACTTAAAGAGAGTGTATTGCTAGTTTCAAAAATTTATTTGTATCTTTTAAGACTCATATCTTGTATGTGAAAATTAAGCAATTCTTATGCATTCCACAGAAGCTTCCTTGTATTCCCCCCCCCCCACACAAAGGAATGAAAATTAAGAACACTTATACTATTTCATCGATAGTTTTCAACTGCAGAGTCCTCAGCTGCTAATCAGCCATCAGCAGGCTGAATGAAACGACGTTCTGGTCTAAACCTGCATTCTCTGGCTGAGTGACACTGAAGGTTTGAACTTCCTGTGGTTTTCACCAGAAACGGAAGTGAATTCATTTTACCAGTTTTGAAGCTGGTCGAGCCCGTTGTGGAGTGGACCTCCGATGCAGGCAATTTGCTGCCTCCGCTTCCAGTCCTGTAGCTCTTCTATGAGCATGCTGTTCATTAACAGGTCCGTCTCATTAACTATCTGTGTCATCTTACTGAGTGCTTCCTAAAAACAAAGGTGACTACTGAAGAGGTTTTCATAGGAAACAACCAGAATCACTCAGATTTCAACTTGTAAAACAATTTGACCTGGAGATAAAGGCTTGGTTAAAATTTTTACCAAATATAAAGAATGACCACAATTTAACATTGTCATAAATGTGTTTCAGGATAAAAATGTTGAATTTGTAACTCCTGTGGCAACAATATTGAATCTTATAGTCATAAAACTGTATATTTGCTTTTTAGAAGGATGTTTATAAATTTAACTTTTAAAAATAAATATGGTTAAACATTTATTTGAAAATGAACTGACTAAAATTTGAGGCTTTCTGTGTTAATTTTTATTAAGACTTTATCCAGGCTTTGGGAGGCATAGTGGAGAAGTATAATTTTCGACGGTCTACGGGTTAGAAGATAAGAATTTCTGTCCTCGCTTTGTTACAAGTTGTATGAATTTGGACAAAGCATTTAGTCTTGCTGAAACTTGGTCTTCTCATCTATACAATCAGGTAAATAGACTGAATTGTTTTCAAAGTTCCTTCTCTCCTTAAAATTTTATTTCTAAAGTAGAATAAGATGCCATGCATAAAATGTGTAGCATAGATTTATGGTGCATAAAACATTATTTTATATTGGATTAAATTACTTGCATGCTTAAAATCTGTTATATAACTAAGTTAGTAATTAATTTAGGGTGAAAATAAATTTTATATTTGTTTGGGCTCACACCAATTCCTGCACACAAAATAGAGCCACACTTTTAAAAATGAACTATTGATTTATCAGTGACTGGTTAAATTTCCATTGGATTTATTTTCAAGGAGAGGTAGAGAATTGAATTAGAGATGTTTCCCTCTTTAAAAATATTTCACTGAGCCAGAAAAACATTCTTCTCCTTTGGAGATTAGATTGAGTATGTTCAATTGCCAATGAACTATTCTGAAATCTAGGAAATTGCTTAACATAATGTCATTTCTCAGGGTATAAACTTATTTGAAAAACTTGTTTTTCCAATAAAATTTTAGTAGTCATCAAGTAATACTTTAGTTATATACACGTAGTGGCACCTGTCTCAGCGTATTAAGTACAGCAACTCAAACAGCCATGTCTGAAATAGTGACAAATAAAAATTGGGTAAAATGTCCATCTTGAAATTAATGTTAGCTACAGCAAATGTGTCACATAAACAAGATAAATAGGCTTTAGAGAAATCCAGCGCTGTAAACTCATGAAGGGAAGCATGGCAAAAAGTGTGGGACTGTTCCTAGAAACATGGCCGTTTATTCACTCAGTGTAAATGAAACTGATAAAATCTAAGAGCTTGATACCTTTCAGTAGCACTGGGTTTAGGAAAAGGAGAAAAATGAGCAAAAGTCCAAATGAAAATTCTTCACTAACCTTTCTCTTGAAGTCGAGGCTGTTAAGCATTTCTTGCAGTGTCAAAACTTCCTGATTCATGATTACACTATTCTTGTCACTCTGATCTGCAAAAGGACAAGGAATCAGATTTACAGTCCTTTCCAAGTTAAATCTTTCTATTCTTGAAAGTCAAGTCAGCCTCAATCTGCCATCCTAAACCAGCCCTGGCCAGAAGTAGGGGCCTGTGTGGCAGGAGACTGAATGGGGCCATTAGAATTGAGCTTGAAAGTTAAGTCCCTGCCTGCTCATTTTGCCGGGAAGAATTACATCCAAACGTGCCGAAAGAACCTCTTTATCTTATAGACCTTCAGGGAAGACAATTCTTTGCTCAGTGTTCTTTTATTGGTGGTGGAGGGAGGAAATAGAGTTATTGTAATGGATTCCTTACTGGATAGCTCTACATAAATGATGTGCCTGGTTGTTTGGCATAAGTAAGAAAGGGAGGGGGCCTCCCTTTGTACCCATGATTAAGGCATATTTGACTCTTCCTGCCGACTTTACTCACCCCTCCCTGCTCTACTTTGTACTCAGGAGTTAGAAGAAGCTTCCTGGTAGAGTTATAGTTTTATCTGCTTGGTCTCAAGAACTAGTAAAGACTAAATGCTTTCCCCTTTTCTTTGCAAAATGGGCTAGCCTCAAAATGGGCTGGAAGTGGGAAGGAGTTGCAAATTAAGAAAAACATCTGACTGAAACAACAACAAAAAGATTTATCCTCTTAAATGGGAAAACATGCCATAAACAACCATTATATTAATTTGAACATTAAACTTTATTGATATACATAGTGTTGGGGTTTAGAAAATGATACCCCAAAATAATGGAACTAATGAAGCATCCTCAAAGGTCTCCCCTCTCAAGCCTCTGTCATGCCAAAGCACAGGATGAAGCTGTTCTCTGACGTTCCCTCATCTACCTAGAAACAGGACCCCCAAAGAGGAACATAACTGCTTTCAACCCCTTTCCTAAAACTTCATTAACCAGAGAAGATTAAAACTCATACCACAGAGGAAGGGACTGAAAAGTAAACACCACACCTAGAGCCCAGACAAACTTTGTCCAAGCCATTGTTTGTTCTCTGGTCGCATTCAATTCCCAAAGAGAATTTACTTAACACAGTCTGAGCATTGGGTCCATTCATTACCCTTAAAAATTGTTTACTCTCACACCTTCCATCTCCCTTCCCCTTATGCAGAAGGGCAAATAAGCATAGGCAGCCCATTGGGTTATTGGATAATCATTTTCCTGCCCGCTATGCCTTTTTCTCCTATGGATCTGCCTTTTGTCAGTTCATTTGCAACGAACATTCACAAGGTGGGGGGAAGCTTTCCCTCTTTGCCCCTCTAATAGCAAGTGACTGTTTATATTAACCATTCATGTCCATGAAAAATGAGGGCTGGGAATGGTGATCTGACTTGTGTAATTGTGAAAAAGAGAGTCAAGAACAACACTGGCAAATTTCTCTATAAAATAATGCTAATCTCCAGGAACTCATTCCTGGTTGTAATTACTCACTACCTCCTAGATCCCATACATAGCAAAATATTGCTTATGTAGCATTTTATCAACTGAAAACTTACTTAGCTAATACTTTCTGGTCTTCACCAGCAAGGATATTGTAACTTGTTTCCCTCCTATCTTTCATTTCACTTATAACAGGGTGGGACAAACAAATAAATACTTGTTGATTTAAGTGATAAAAATGATCCTTTTTATTCTTCATAATGAGCATAAAGTGAAAAATATTAATATTAAAGTGACTCAAATCATAATATATTAAGTTCAAAATAATTTTATTGTTTAGTGTATTTTATTGTTTTCTAATTCTTCAAATTGGTAGTTCACATATGCAATTTAGGATGAGGCCAGCAGGGGTGGGGAACCTGCAGCCTCAAAACCACGCATGTGGCCCTCCAGATCCCAAAGTATGGCCCCTCGACTGAATCCTTGTTCTGTGAAGTTTGGATTCAGTCAGTCCAGAAGGCCACATGTGGCCCAAAGGCCACAGATTCCCCACCCTAAATTAAGATCATGGACTCTGAGAATCTGATGAAACAATGTTTATGCCATTTCTTCCACAGGCGAAAATTGTACATACACATAGTCGTGAACATTTTGAATAATAATGTTTCCTGGAAGTCAAGATATCCTAATGATGACAGAAGAACACGAAACACCTCGCTTTTCACTTATTAAACATGTGATCACAATCATTCATAGTTCCTTCAAGATACATTTGATGCTAACATTGTGTAATAACAAAGATGATTGTGTAAATGAAAGGTTTATTTCTAATTTATTTTTTAAATTATTTGAAATAGTTTTAGAATTACAAAAATGTTGTAAAGTTAGTGCAGAGTTCCCATATATCCTTCCTCCAGCTTCCTCTATTCTTTTACATAAGCATAGTACAATGATCAAAACCAGTATACTAGTATCAGCACAATCCTATCAACTAATCTAGACCTAATTAGAATTTTACCAATTGTTCCATTAATAGCAACACAGTTTAAACTATCAATCTGTTTTTACTTGTAAACTAAAGCCTTGTAGATATTTTCGTTCTTTCCTTGCATTTCTTAAAAAATAGTTGTAAACAATATCAACATTTAACCACAGAAAAATAGTCAAATAAGTTGCAATGTCCTTACCTTTTGACATTTATACAATTATTGAGTTCTGTTTTTGGAGACTTATTTTTAAAAACTCTCCCCCATTGGAGATTTTTTGATGTGAGGAAATACTTAAAAATTTAAAATGCAGGGTACAACACTATATACAAAAGATGATCTCGTTTTTTGAAAATAAGTAAATAGATAAATTATACAAACATACAAAGAAAAGGCTGGAAGGAAATACATTTTGACAATGTTTATCTACAGATAGATTTCATGTGATTTTAATTTTTTCAATGCTTTTGCCTATTTTCCAAATTTTCCTCTATGAAGCACATTTCTACTTTATAATTTTAGAAAATTATATTTTTTAAAAACTACCTAGGGATAATATTAGTAATTCTCTGATGATGTTAGGCAATTATTATTACTTTTATTTTTGTGATAATGGTATTTTGGTTCTGCAGGTTTCTTTTGGTTTGGTTTTTTTTTTTTTTTGGAGATGCACGCTTAAATAGTGATTTCTCATGCGGTTTGTAATTTACTTTGACTTGGTTGGTAAAAAACACATATATTTATATGGAGAGGAAACAAAGAAGCAAAATAAAGAAATACTCCTTATATTTCCCTAGGCTTACCTAGGAATGTAAACCAAATTTATTTTTCAACTCTGTCAGTAAAGAAGAAACCCTAGTCATGCTGTCTTTATGTCCCTAGGTAGAATTAATATAAAACAAAAACTTACCCATTGTCTGAATAGTTTTATACCTGTAGTCAAATTCATCTTGCAGGTCTTCTAAGTATTTGGTGTCTTGTTCTGTCATCTTTTCACAAAAGAAAACATACTTACTCTGCTGTTACAATTAAGTATGTCAATGAAACAACATTATAAGTATTTTCAAATACACTGTTTGGTGCTTCCAGTCTTGAATAGCATCCAGCATCCGAAGACTATAATGAGCCTACACATCTGAAGGGCTAATGCACGTGAAAGTTGAACAGTGCTGGAAGAACCAGATTGCACTTACTCTTCCAACTATTCTCTCTTTCTGCTTGTTTGGAAATCTTTCAGCATCTTATCTCTTATTTCTCAATTAGTTCCAAATGATGCTTTTCACATAATCTTTTTTTTTATTGGAGAATATGGATAGTTTTGTCCTTTTATAATTGTTGAGTAGTTTTGCATAACTCTGTATTAATATATCAATGATCACTTTTTGCTTAAATCTCCATTCAAATATGCTATAGTTTATGACAATTCAGATTAAATATTCTTTTCTTTCTACTACTTAAAATAGATCTGTGTTTTACTTGCATCTCTTATTTGTTTCTATCTTTGAGATTTTTACTTTACTTTTCTCCAAACCTAGTGATGTTTTTACTGCTCAGACATAACAGCTGTTAACTGTCAAGATCTGGGCCAAAGGCTTTTTTTTTTTTTTGAGACAGAGTGTTGCTTTGTTGCCCGGGCTAGAGTGAGTGCCGTGGTGTCAGCCTAGCTCACAGCAACCTCAAACTCCTGGGCTTAAGCAATCCTACTGCCTCAGCCTCCCGAGTAGCTGGGACTACAGGCATGCGCCACCATGCCCGGCTAATTTTTTCTATATATATATTTTAGTTGGCCAGATAATTTCTTTCTATTTTTTAGTAGAGACGGGGTCTCGCTCTTGCTCAGGCTGGTCTCAAACTCCTGAGCTCAAGCGATCCGCCCACCTCAGCCTCCCAGAGAGCTAGGATTATAGGCGTGAGCCACCGCGCGCGGCCAAAGGCTTTTTATATATTATCTCATTTAGTCCTCACAACAACCATGAAGTGGGTTATCCTCATCTTTGCAGAGGAAGAAGCAGAGGCTTACAGATGTGAAGCAATTTACTTGTCCAAGTTCACACAACTGCTTAGCGGGGAGTCTGGTGGGAAATCTGGCAGTCTGACCCTGACCCCCACCCTAGCCAGACCCACTGCTTCCTAGATTTCAGATACTGCACTTCCCTTTCTTCTTAGAAAGTTTAACGTTCTACCTACTTATACCGACAAGTCTTTCCTAACAAAGTATACATCTTCCCCTGACAAATTTTCCTCCAGAAATTCCAAATTTTAATTAGCTAATTTATACTAAGAAAAGTATCCAATCTGGAGTATAAGAGCCTGAAATTGTCTCTCAACTCTGTGGCTTATTAGCTGTATGATCTTGGGCAAATGTCTTAGCGTTTCAGCGTCTTCATCTGTAAAATGAGGTGAGGTGGGGAAAGAGGATGACAGTATCTACTGCATGGAGTTGTTATAAGGGTCACATGAGAAAAACTGCTTAAAACAGTGCCTGATACCAAATACATGCTTTCTAAGCATTAGCTATGATCACCCTTATCCTAGTTTGTTATCTTGCTGTCTAAAATAACTTCTCCATATCTGTACACCTCAGGAAAGAAACATATATAATCCCCACCCATAGTAATAGCAGCTACCAATTTTTTAGCAACCTGTGCTGTGCCTAAACCTTACACACATTATCCTTTCAGCAACCTGCAAAGTAAATTATTTTCATTTTTCATGTGAAGAAACTGAAGCTCAAAGTCATACAGTAATAAATACTTAAGATAGAATTCAAGTTCAGTCTACTCTAGGTTCAAAGTCTTTACTCTTTCTGTTCACTACACCCCAATGCCCCTTGTAGCATTTCACTTTTATGTTAAACTTCTGCAGAACAAAGACTTGTGGAAGGCTATGGGCTATTAATTAAAAGTCAGGGAACCCACATGCATGAGAAAATGTAACAAAATAAGATAGTTTTAAAGCAGAGATATACTGGGGTTCCATCTTTTGATCTCAAAATTAATTAAAAGCTAAAAGAAGGCAATATCGTGCAGATTCCTTCTAATGAAAAGCATATTAAACCAATGCCATAACTCTAAAAAGTCAATGCTAGGGTAATTAAGAGGCTTTCGGATTGTCATTAGTAATTGTAAAATGTGAAAACATCCAGCATTAACCTTCAAAAGCTCTCTCGATGGTCTGAGGATCTTTACAGGCATGGCACATTCCAAAACATTCCACAGAGAAACTGAGGCTGCGGCATCAGTGGGGGAAGCGCATTGGTTGAAAAGCATCACTTTGCCTGAAGGTCAGGCCAGGCCTCCTGGGATTGGAGCCTGAGATAGGAATCAGGTCCATGGGATTTATTGAAGGAATAGTCTCAGGAGAAAGGACATACAAGAGAGGGATAGAGAAGGGGACAGAGCTAAGCAAGCATGTGGTTTTTGCTGGGGTCTAACTTCAGTTTGATCCCATAAGGAACCCAGGAACATGACCTGCACCATAGCATTAACCCAATGTGAGGCAAGGGGTCTGATCTTTTCCTCCCCAGCCTCTCTGTGTCACTGTGTCACTCAGTGATTGTCTGAAGGCAGCTGAGGGGTCCCTGTAGACACAGTTCTCTGGAGAAGACATTAGCAGCCAACACTCACAGCTGCTGGGGATCAGTGTGCAGGCGTGGTGAAGATCTGCTCCCGGCTCCAGAAGGTGGGCCTCTGCCCATCATACTTCGCAGGAGTTTAAAGGGAATTTGTGCTGGATGTAAAACCCATCTGTGTACTTGGTTAATGTGCTTAGTATTTTTATTATAATAAAATAACCATCTGCTTTACACATTTGTAGAGTTAGTAGAGCCCTTGGTTTTAACATCATGTGTCAAGGCATTCTGTCTTTGGTCCATCTGAGATCCTATTCTTTCTTGCAACAGTGTAAGCAGAGGCTTTTGCATGCACGTTTTACTTGTTATGGAGGATCATGAAATCAGAAGTCTGAAAATAAATGCTCAGAAATATTGTTATTTAAACTCTATTATTCCGACAATCTATGGGGAAGTTTACTTTTAAATATCTACAGTTTATTTAATTTTATGGAATTATTATTTTTGTAAAGAACAAGGAAATGAATGCTATGTAAGTTTTGGAAAGGAAATAAACATTTTGTTTTATATATTAACATGGTGGAAAGTTAGTCTATTTTAAGACATCTTCTCTAGATCAATAAAATTGATGAATCTCTAGCCAGACTGATTAGGGAAAAAAGAAAAAAACAAAATTTACTAATATTAAATGAGAGATGTGATATCACTACAGGTTCTATAGATATTCAAAGGATAATAATGGAATATTATGAACAAGTTTATGCTAGATAAAGACAACTTAGATGAAATGAACACATTTCTTGAAAAACGCAAATTACTAAAGCGCATTCAAGAAGAAATAGATAAACTGAATAGCCCTGTATAAAAAAAGTTTAAATTGGAGTTAAAAAGCGTCCCACAAAGAAATGCTCTCTTATGTAAACAGAGTGTGTGAGAGATTTATCTTATGAACAAACTTTCCTATGATTTCTGTACCCACTAACTGTGGGCCCACAGGAAAGTGGTGCATAGTCAGGTGTGTGGGGACAGTAGCTCCCCTTTCCCCATGTGATCACTCACCTGCACACTGTTCTTAATGGCAGCCACTTTGTGCTCTACATTCCTCTGTCTCTCTGAAACTGAAGAACTTTGTAAGGATTTCTCCAGAGGTCCCTGGAAACAGAATGTCATGAAATTTCACTGGTGTTGAAAAAACAGGTTTATGATGAATGTAATATATATTGTATATAATTTGAACTGAGGTTTGGATCAATGTGATATAGAATACTCCACAGCTATTAAAAATCATGCTGTAGAAAAAATATTTAATGACATAATATAAACAGTATTAAATTTTAAGGAATAGAACAGATTATAAAAACACCATATACAATGTATACATGATTTCTATTGCTTGTACATATATATAGTGTGTGTATACATTTGCAAATATATGAATATATGTATGGATATGTAAGCTCAAATACATATGATTGGAAGAACACACACACCAAAATATCATCAGTGTTTTATCTCTGAATAGTGAAATTACAGCTAATTTTATGATTTAAAGATTCTGTTCCTAATTTTCTGTGACAGATCTATATTACTTTTGATATTCTACAAAACAATACATGTAATTTAAAAATTAGTATAGTGAAAATACATTAAGCCTAAATTTTGAATTGGGGATGTTGAATCTGCTAGGATGAGATTTATTTTTATTCTTAGAACAAAGGTGTTTACTAAAGAAAATGTAAAAGTGTTAGCCTAGTTAAGCAGAAACGTAGCTTCTCCAAGCATATTTCTTGGTCACTCTAATAATCTGACACCAAGTGTGTTCCTTACATATAATGTTCTATAAATATCTAGAGATGAGAGTCAGAAATGTAAGTAACCCTTCACCTTAAGTTGGGCAGAGAGGTATGGCTGGAAAAGTTGATAACTTGACTAAAATCCACAGCAAATCAGTGGAGGAGCCTCAGGTGGAACACATGTCCTTGACTCTTGATCAGCTGTTCTTCACCTACACCATGTTCTTTAAATTGGTAAAGCCTTTAGAAAATTCTCTCTCTCTCATTTCTGCCTTCATTATTTGTCTATCTACTTGAAAGTTTAAAAAACCGTGCTTCCTTTGTGGTAGTATATGGTGCTCACAAATTATCTTCCGAGTGACTTTGATGAGCATACTCAAACAAATGTTTCAATTTGACTGATATCTGGCATTTGAAGGGAACAATACACACATAAATGACTAGAGATAAGAGGGGTATAAAAAAAGGACAACTAAGGGCCGGGCGCGGTGGCTCATGCCTGTAATCCTAGCACTCTGGGAGGCCGAGGCGGGTGGATTGCTCAAGGTCGGGAGTTCGAGACCAGCCTGAGCAAGAGTTGAGACCCTGTCTCTACTAAAAAAAAAAATAGAAAGAAATTATTTGGCCAACTAAAATATATATAGGAAAAAAAAAAAATTAGCCAGGCATGGTGGCACATGCCTGTAGTCCCAGCTACTCAGGAGGCTGAGGCAGTAGTAGGATCCCTTAAGCCCAGGAGTTTGAGGTTGCTGTGAGCTAGAAGCCATGGCACTCACTCTAGCCAGGGCAACAAAGCGACACTCTGTCTCAAGAAAAAAAAAAAGGACAACTAAGAATATATGTGAGAATATCATATATTTGCAATAGTACCTTACGTTTTACCCCAAAGGCACTGAATCAAACTACATGTACTTAAGAAACTTACTATATTTTTTAAATGAAACCAAAATACCATCCTTCTTTATCGAAAAAATAAAACTTCAAAACCTGACAATAACTAAACCTGAGAATTTTTAATAGTTGAAAGAAGATACTTCTGTTAGACCTTCAAAAATAAATATCATGGTATGATTTACTAAATTATGGAGGACGTCATTTGGAAAGTTGATTATTTACACACTCTTTCCTTTTTGTAAGGATTAACTGAAAAAGTATTCCTTAAGGATTTTGTTGATTATTCCTCTAGTTGTCTTTATGGGGACTCTGAATTCACTCAGTACAGTGGGATACAAATATAACCTAAAACATGTCAGGGCAAAATACATTTAAACAATCAACAAGCAAGTATTTGTGGAGTTTCTGTAAGATAAAATTCCTGCTTGTGGACTGGTTTAGATTTGAGAGGTAGGAAGGAAGCTATGGAAAGGTTTAGAACAAGCTCAGTCTGTGAGATAAACAGACTGGTAGTTTCTGATTGTGGAGAAAATCCCAGGACCTTGATTGCCAGTGCCTGGAAGGATGGCGGCACCACTAACAGGTAGAAGAAGCTGGAAAAAGATAAAAATTTCTGTTTCAGAAAAATTGAGTTCAAGGTGATAACAAGATCACAAGTTCAGAAAATATTACCTGGACAGGCATGTTGGCTGCAGCCAGTATTCTCCTCTCCTCCCTTAAACAATTTGAAATAACCACAGCTACATGCATTGGATTTCCATGAAATTTTCCCTGAAAAATTGAGCAAAAATAATTAACATAAACACTTAAATACGTGCATCATAAGAAAAAAATCACTGCTTGAAAATCAATAATTATCTCCCAATAAATATGTGAAATTATTTGGGATTTGTTCCAACAATCTGTTCTATTATAAAGCTATAGAAACTCAGACTGTGAACATAGATGCCTAAAGAGAGCATATTTCTCTTTGTCCTCAAAAATCACTTTAACAATTAAAAATCGTTCTTGAGCACCTCTTTAGGAAAGACCCTGAACACATACTCAGGAGGGTCAGTTTGCTTTAGGCTTAGGGCAGGTATTAAATATAAGAGTAACTTCCCTACAAATTATCAGGAAGCAGGTGGTCCCAGCTGTTCATTTGTTATCTCTGTGCATCATGGTATGCTTTGTCTTGGTCCATATTTGATGCTGTTCTTGTCAACTAGCTCATTACTGTATTAGTATACTAGAGTGCAACTACACCACACATTTCACCAATAATAATTTTATGACATCTAAGCATAAACATCTTTTTTTAACCAAGGTGAATGGTGCAGATACTGTACACTGGCAGCCTGTGGGCCTAATTCAGCCACCAGGCATGCTGTGTATATTAAAATCCTGGAATCCCGCAGGTGGAATGTGACTCCCCAGGGTTGCCACAGTGTACACCAAAGAGTGCCCCAAGCACTCATTTACCTTACCTGCAAGGCCTCTGTGGGTATCTGAGTATTCTAACTTAGATTTATAGCACCAATTTGAACACCGCCATCATTTTAGTTAATAGTGGTATATTTCTTTGTTACTAGATTTTTTTCCTAAGGCAGGATAAATAGGAAGCACAGTAGACAAATGCACTTATTCAGTTTCCTTCTGCCCTCCTCTTTCAAGGTGGTGCTAATATCCATTAAATGGACAAAAGGTCAAGAGCAGAAAAAATGAAATAATAATCCACAAAATGAAAAATTACTAATCAAAAGTAGAAATGAATCTTAAGCCAATGGGTCTTTCTAGGGAAAAAACGAGGTTATTGGTTGTAAACATTTTTATGGCTTTGGCTGCTGTCCCAATTTTATCAGATGATGCACTTTAATTAACACTGCTATTTGTAAAACCAGGGTAAACAACTATCTGAATTCTGCTCTTACATATTCTACAGTCTTCAAAACTTTCTCCCCCTTTAAATCAGAAATCTCTAAAAGAAAAAACAAAAGTGAATTAACTGAAACTTAAAAGTTAAAAAATAAAATGAAAATTATCCTATTACTAAGCAGGGATATCAAATTTCCGATTTCTGCATGTCAACAATTTCAGAGTCTATCAAGTTAGAACTTTCTCCTGCCGTTAATTTTCCCATCTATTGATTTTTTTTATAACTTGCATTTCACTCCCAAAGAAAAGTTTTATTTCCTCATTTTGCATTCAATTTATTTAAAAATTGTTCCATTGTTAAAAATAAAGGGCTCCTTCTATGGATAATTTGGAAGCTCTGTTATTAACGTAAACTTGAAAACTTTTCCCATCCAAGATCAATAGTTCCTCTAAGAACCCAAGAATTATCATTATTTGTCTTTGTTTTTCTCACTGTTATTGGAGTATTTGCATGTTGATCATTCAGATACTACCTTGCAACATTTCTCAGTTCTGTTGTGCACTTTTTCATTTTCTGTTTTTACCTGAACTTTCTTTTACCTTCCTTTTCAGATTCAGTTTCCCCCATATCTTGTAAGGTTAAATTACTCATTTTTTCTCCTTTGTTGAGAGCCAGGAATCACCACTGTTTTCACCTAGGGTATCTTCTCACTTTCCTTTTGCATTTTTCCTAACTTAGTTGCTCACTTAAACATATGAGACAAAAACATATTATGGAAAATTTATCACTATAGATGCAATACCAAATGAGTACTTTTATTTTTCTAAGTATCAAAGATGTACTCATATTCACCTTACAGTAGTTTCCAAGTATATAGACCTCAAAACAACAGCAACAAAACAAACCCCTAAGTGTGTGTTGGTGGAAGGTAGGAAGGAAGACAGTGCCAGAGAAAGAGAAACTGCCCATTTTCTATTGTGTATCAGTCTCTCTCACGCATATGCATTGCAAATACATTTTCCCTCTGGCTTGTTCTTTTCCTCTGTCTTCTAGTGTCAATAAGCAGAAGTTATTAATTTTAATAAAGTCACTTATTAATCTTTTCCTTTATGGTTGTTCTTTTTATGACTTGATCAAGAAATCTTTCCCTAAGCTGCAGTCATGGAGATTTTTTTCCTATGATTTTGCCGTTAATTGTAATTTACTTGGAGCTTGTTACTAATAAGATTCCTTTCACTTTTTTCCATATGGATACCCAGTTCCAACAGCGTTACGGAGCATTCCATTCTTTCACCACCACTCTGCTGGGCCAATGTGTCATAAATCAAGTGTCCATATGTGGGTGGTCTTGTTTCTAGAATTCATTCCATTTTATGGGTCCATCTCTGCTTTATCAACAGATTGTCTTTATTACTAGAGCTTTGTAATAAGTATTGAAGTCAAGTAGAATAGGTTTCCTTTGCATTTCCCTACAAATTTTAGAATCAGCTTGTCAAGTCACACCCACACACACACACACATACACACACACATTCTGGTTGAGAATTTGAATGGCACTAAATCTTTAGATAAATATATGGAGATTTTCCATCTTTATAATTGTGTTCTAATCCATTTATTTAGGTCTTCTTTAATGTCTGTTTAAATTATAATATTCCACATAGGGATTTTATATTTCTTTTGTTAGCCTTACTTCTATGCAGTTTGTATTTTTTAATACTAGGACAATATCTTTCCTTCCTAATTGTTTTTTGCTAGTATATAGAAATATAATGGATTTTTGTATTTTGATTTTGAATCCAGCAACCTTGTTAAACTCTTATTGATCCTAATAGTGTATCTGTAATATCTCTTATCAATTCTAAAATTTTATCTGTAGATTCATTTGGATTTTGTGCACACACAAATCACATCTTGTGCAAATACTAATAGAATTTTTCTCCTTTTCAGTAGTCTAATTTCCATCAGGATTTTACCTTTGTCCTAAGACCTTAGCCATTTAGAAATGTATTGGTTAATTCTCAACTATAGGAATTTTCTATTTATCTTTTGTTTTTTTTTACTGATTTCTAGGATAATTTAGTGATCACTTTAAATTTGTTTAGACTTATTCTGTGTCTAGCATATGAATATTTTGTAAATGTTTCATGTGAGCTTGTAAAGAATGTATATTCTGTAGTTGTTAGCTGCAAATATTTTATACAGGTTCATTAAGCCAAGGTTGTTAATTGTTTTGTCCAAATTTCTGTATCCTTGGTGATTTCTTTGTTTTGCCTGACCCATGTTATCAGTTATCGAAAGAGGTATCTTAAAATCTACTTTGTGAATTTTTCTCCTTGTGGTTCTGTCATATACATTTAGACTTGTTATATTTACTGGTGAGTAAAATCTTTCATTACTACAAGCTGACCTTTATTTCTGGTAATGCTTTTTGCCTTTAAATAAAAATATAAACTATACTAGAGTGCTTTTCATCACTTAGAGTCTTATTGAAAGAACTTTTGATTTATTTCAACATAAATATATTTAATCATTTATCAGTATTGTGCACACATAAAATGGAAAATATACATGAAATAAATTGGCTAATGTCTTCCTAAAATTCTGTACTTATTTGAATTAAACTTTTCTGAATATCTTTTAAACTCAAATTCATTGGCATACATATTTTTCCATAAAATAATGTCCTTTGGGCCATCAAGAATGTCAGTGGTCTCTCATTTCTTTAGAGTGTGCACAACTATTATCTCCATTCTGTAAGTTTTGATGCTGTCACTTTCCTGATCTTACCAGAATTTCTCAGTACATGGTTTTGACACAAGAATCAGAACTCACGCTCCTTCTGCAAATGGTCATTAAATGGTTTGTTGACTGAAACATTAAGAGATTGTAATGGTCCGGTTATACTGTCATGATTAACAACCACATCACTGCACTTATAAGTGAGATAATTATTTAACTCTTTAGACAGATGTCCATGAAATCTTCCAGAATGAGAGTATATGGTAGATTCCCCAGTTGTCTATTCCAGAAAACTTCTAGTTTTTCCTCAGCTCAGCTACCATCCATCTACTCTTCTGGGTCACTCCCAATAGTACCTTTGAAGAAATTCTTATTCTGAGACATTGTTTTACAGTTTAAAATTAAAAATGGTGGCAACTTCAGCAATCAGCAGCTAGACATAAGATCACAGTGATACGCTGCTTTTTATAACCTGAATTCATAATCCTGATCTCCTTAAAGATCCCTTTGCATTGACAGTGTAATTTTAAGTCTTGCCAAGGAAAACCAGTCTCTCACCCTCTAGCATTACTTCTTTGATTAAACACATATTAATATTTTAATTTTTCCTTGATGGCATGCTGGAAGTGTTTTCTGTTCAGTCAGCAGGATGTTTCTGAAAAACTGATGTTGTACATTTTAATGACAATACTGTGCAATGCATGATTCGTTTACTCCAGGCTCTTACTGTGCTGAGATTTCTTTAATATATTATGAGGGATCTGGGAATTTTTCTTGCCACTGTTGCTTTGTGTATGATAGACAGTCAAGTTTGCATGCATTTCAGTGATAAAATATAATACAACTTCATCTACTTGTGGGTGTCTTCCTTTCTTACATTCGGTAAAACACTTTATTGTTGCTTTCCAAGAAAATTTGAAATTTAGGATCATCCATCTAGTGACAAATATTTGCTTAACAAATATAAAATTTGTACTCTGATAATTTGTTCCCATCCTACTCAGCTTACATGACAAATATTTGTTTCAATCCTAAATCAGAGTGCTATATTTCGATGACAGTCTAAACAGCAATTAGGCTCAACATGTGTTGTATCAACAGTGCACGTAATTCAACTGAAGTGACAACAACATGAATAGCTATGACCCAGTTTCACATCATAAGCAATGACAACAATGCTGTGATTGCCACATGGCATCAGCAATTAAAAGGTGTTATCGATTGTAAGATGCATTCCGATTTCAGTGATGTTTAAGTGTGGGGAAAAGGTATCTTAGAATGAATGAATATGCTTTTTCATTCTTTTTTGCTACTTTATGCTAAATTTCTTGGTTTTACTTCAGATTCCCTTTCTACTACTGCTGCATCTAATTTCTGAATTTGACTTGTGATTAAAGAGTAACTTGTCATTCATTTGCTCTTTTTCTTCCAAATGTTCTAAGGAGGACCAGAGTCAGAAGCAACCGATGTGAGAAGGCCTGCTCAAAATAATCTCCTCCATTCAGGTGACACAGAGCCTGAAATTTCACAAGTAGACATTCACTCCTTTGAGTCCTTTTCACAATAATCCTTTTTAAAATGTAAACACACCTGAAAGAGTTAACACCAATTTCCTCTGTGTTGTGAAGGTATTCTCTGGCTGCAGTGACCTGGCAACTGCAGGATGAGAGTAATGGGTCCTGGGTCAAATAAAAGGAGAAGTTTCAGGAGATCCCTGAAAGAGGACAGCATTAGTGACCAAAGGGCATATGGGATTCTGAAGAAACACCACACACCTAGCAACACTTCTAGCTTGGGTTCCTCCAGAAACTGACCCTGAGACAAGGATTCCAGTGCACATTGTTTAAGTGGGAGTTGATCCCAAAAAACACCACTAGGGGAGAGGGCAAGTGAGACAAGGAAGAGAGGGCAGCCAGTAAAGGGTGTGCTATCAAGCCATTTGCTATGATGGGCTGAGAATTCTGGAAGTCAGTGTAGAACACGTGACTTAGAGTTATCTACTCAAGAACTTAGGGAACTAGAGTATTTTTATATCAGCTCTTGTCATCTATCATTATAGATAAAAAAAAAAAAAGATGGGCTGCTGGCAGTTGGAATTCTACTTGGTTGAACTAAAATGATAAGGCCAAGAGGCCAAGAGGATGTGGGCAGGACACCCCCACCTCTGCTATGCCAGCCCTTCTCCTAACCGCAATTTGAGGAATTTTTTACTTCTCATTTTTTTAACTACCTGCAATTATACTGTACTCAAATGTTGATTGGGATATGAGGCTTTTGTCTCTACAAAGTAAAATGTGTTCACTTTTTTTTTACTGCAAATCTGCAATCTACTGCATACTTCTGGTTGCCAGCTAGCTTTCTCCCATTTTATCATCACAATTACTGCTGTTAAGTAATTTTTATCCTTGTCCAATGTCAAGCACATTGGCCAGTTTCTACATAATAGCATGGTCTCAACTTCAGTTTCTTATTATTTCCTTCTCTTTATTCTGAGCATGCAATTCTTCTTAATGGTGTCTACCTTATCCTTTCTTGCCAGAGTCATAAGTGTATGTCTACAGTGAAAAAAAGCAAACCTACTAAATTCAAGAAGAGCAGACCTACTTAAGTATGTTTAAAAAATAAATAAAAAATATATAAAATAATAAAAAATAAAAAATTTTAAAATTAGCCAGGCATGGTGGTGCACACCTTTAGTCTCAGCTACTTTGGAGGCTGAGACAGGAGGACCGCTTGAGCCCAAGAGTCAAAGGTTGCAGTGAACTGTGATCATGCCACTGAACTCCAGCCTAGGTGACAGAATGAGACCCCCATCTCTTAACAAATAAAACAAGAACTAAATTTCATGTTCAATTTGTACAGGACTCAATGGATAGGAAGACTCAATATTGTGAAGATGTCAATTCTCCCCAACTGATCTATGGATTCAATGAAATCTGAATCAAAATCCTAGCAAGGATTTTGTGGATATTGACAAACTAATTTTAAAGTTTATATGGAGAGGTTTGCTAGATATAAGATCATACCATCATCAAAGAGTGATAGCCTGACCTCTTCTGCCCCCACTGGGGCACCCTTGATTTCCTTCTCTTGTCTGATTGCTCTGGCTAGGACTTCCAGCACTATGTTGAATAGAAGCGGTAATAGAGGGCAGCCTTGTCTGGTTCCAGTTCTAAGCAAGGATGCTTTCAATTTTTCCCCATTCAGTATGATATTGGCTGTGGGCTTGTCATATATGGCTACGACATGATCTTGTATCTAGAAAACCCCAAAGATTTGGCCATGAAACTATTGGAATTGATAAGCAAATTAAGCAAAGTCTCAGGTTAACCAATGTACACAAATCAGTAGCATTCCTATATGTCAATGACAGTCAAACTGAGAGCCAAATCAAAGACTCAATACCCTTCACAATAGCAGTAAAGAAAATAAAATACCTAGGAATATATTTAACTAAGGACGTGAAAGACCTCTACAGGGAGAACTACAAAACAGTGAAGAAGGAAATAGCAGAGGATATAAACAGATGGAAAACCATACCATGCTCATGGGTCAGCAGAATCAACATTGTTAAAATGTCTATACTACCCAAAGTGATCTACAGATTCAATGCAATCTTTATTAAAATACCAAAATCATTTGTCACAGATCTAGAAAAAATAATTCTACACTTCGTATGGAAACAGAGAAGACCCCATATAGTAAAAGCAATCTTAGGCAAAAAGAACAAATTGGGAGGCATCAATTTACCAGACTTCAAGCTATACTACAATGCTATAGTAACTAAAACAGCATGGTACTGGCATAAGAACAGAGACATAGACCAATGGAACAGAACTGAGAACCCAGATATAAAACCATCCTCATATAGCTATCTAATCTTTGACAAAGCAGACAAAAATATACACTGGAGAAAAGAATCCTTATTCAATAAATGGTGCTGGGAAAATTGGATAGCCACATGTAGAAAACTGAAACAGGATCTGCACCTCTCACCTCTCACAAAAATCAACTCACAGTGGATAACAGACTTAAACCTAAGACATGAAACTATAAGAACTCTAGAACAAAATATGGGAAAAACTCTTATAGATACTGGCCTAGGGAAAGAATTTATGAAGAAGACCCCAAAGGCAATCACAGCAACAATAAAAATAAATAAATGGGACCTAATCAAATTGAAAAGCTTCTGCACAGCCAAGAAAACTATCATGAGAGCAAACAGACAACCTACAGAATGGGAGAAAATATTCACATGCTACACATCCAATAAAGGGCTGATAATTAGAATCTATATAGAACTCAGGAAAATCAACAAGAAAAAAAATCAAACAACCCATCAAAAAATGGGCAAAGGACACAAACAGAAAGTTTTCAAAGGAAGACAGACCAATGGCCAACAAACATATGAAAAAGTGCTCAAAATCTTAATAATCAGGGAAATGCAAATCAAAACCACAATGTGATATCACTTAACTCCAATGAGACTAGCTTTTGTCAAAAAGATCCAAAACAACAAATGTTGGCATGGATGTGGAGAGATAGAAACTCTCATACACTGCTGGTGGGACTGCAAACTAGTATAACCTCTATGGAAAGTAATATGGAGATACCTCAATGAGCTACAAGTAGAACTACCATTTGATCCAGCAATCTCATTACTGGGCATCTACCCAAAGGAAAAAAAGACATTCTATAAAAAAGATATCTGCACTAGAATGTTTATAGCAGCACAATTCACAATTGCAAAGATTCAAGTGCCCATGAATACATGAGTGGATTAATAATATGTGGTATATATATACCATGGAGTTCTACTCAGCCACAAAACCCAGTGGTGATCTAGCACCTCTTGTATTATCCTGGATAGAGCTGGAGCCTATCCTATTAAGTGAAGTATCACAAGAATGGAAAAATAAGCACCACATGTACTCACCATCAAATTGGCATTAACTGATCGACACTAATGTGCACATTTAGTAGTAACGTTCACCGGGTGTTGGGCTGGTGGGAAGGAGGGGGAGGGGATGGGTATCTTCACACCTGATGGGTGCGGTGCGCACCGTCTGGGGGATGGACATGCTTGAAGCTCTGACTCGGGTGGGGCAAAGGCAATATATGTAACCTAGACATTTGTACCCCCGTAATATGCTGAAATTTAAAAAAAGTTAATATGGAGAGGCAAAAGACCCAGAATAGCCATAAAATTGAAGGAAAAAAACAAAATTGGAGGATTGACACTACTGACTTGAGGACTCTCTGTAAAGCTACAATAATCAAGATGGTGTGGTGTCAGCAAAAGAATAGACAGATCAATGGAACAGAATAGACAGTTCAGAAATAGACCCACATAAATAAACTTAACTGATCTTTGCCAAAGGGGCAAAGGCAATACAATGGAGCAAAGATAGTCTTTTCAACAAATGGTGCTGGAACAGCTGGGTGTCCACAAGCAAAAATCAATCTAGACACAGACCTTACACGCTTTACAAAAATTAACTCAAAGTGGACCACAGACCTAAACATAAAATGCAAAACTACAAAACTCCTAGAATATAACATAGGAGAAAATCCAGATGACCTTGAATTTGGGGCTGACTTTTTAGACAACACCAAAGGCACAATCCATGAAAAAACAAATTGATTAGGTGAACTTCATTAACATTACAATTTTCTGCTCTGTGAATGACACTGTTAAGGAGTAAAAAGTCAAACCACAAACTGGGAGAAAATATTTGCAAAAGAGAGAACTGATAAAGAGCTATTATGCAAAGTGTGAAAAGAACTTTTAAAACTCAACAAGAAGAAAACAAACCCAATATAAAAATGAGCCAAATACCTTGACAGACACATCACCAAAGAAGACATACAGATGGCAAATAAGCATATGGATATGTCATCACCAAAACACAAATTAAAACAACAATGAGATACTACTATGCACCTGTGAACACTGACCAACCAAATGCTGACAAGGACGTAGAGCAACAGGGACTCTCATTTGTTGCTAGTGGGAATGAAAAATGACACAGTCCTTTTGGAAGACAGTTTAGCAGTTTCTTATAAAACTATACATATATTTGCCATGTGATCCAGTAATCACATCCCTTTACCCAATGGGGGTGAAAGCTCATTTCTAAACAAAAACCTGCACTTGGATATTTATAGCAGCTTTATTCACAATTGCAAAACTTTAGAAGCAACCAAGATATCCTTCCATATGTGAATAAGAAATAAACTTTGGTACATTCAGATGATAGAATGTTATTCAGTACTAAAAAGAAATGAGTTATCAAGCCATGAAAAGACATTGATAAAACTTTCATGCATACTACTAAGTGAAAGAAGCCAATCTGAAAAGGCTACATACTGTATGATTCCAACTATATGGCATTCTAGAAAAGTCAAAACTATGGAGACAGTAAAAAGATCAGTGGTTGCCAGGGGTTAGAGGGGAGAGAGGGATGAATAGGTGGAGCACAGACGATTTTTAGGGCAATGAAACTATTCTGTATGATAATGTTATGGTGGGTACATGCCATTATGCATTTGTTAAAACCCATAGAACTGTGTAACACGAAACTTCTGGAGTGGAGGCTAAGGAGGTATATGGGAACTCTGTACTTTCCATTCAAATTTTTTGTAACCCTAAGACTACTCTAAAAAATAATTTTTTTTATTTTTTTAAATTTTCTTACTGCTGTTACAGTAAGTTCTTACATGCTCTCCTTTTGCTATTCCCCTTGCCAGAAATGAATGAATTCAGATGAATGAGGTTGCTTGCCTCCCGCACTAACAGTTAGCTGTAAATTCTCTCATCACCACAAAGGTTTTCTTAATACAAGGGAAGTAAGGTATAGATTCTCAATGGACATAAATTATTAATGCCCTGTTATTTATGCTAATAATAGCACATTCATCTTAAACTAGCTAAAACTTAGCTGCAGGTATAGATAGCTTGTCTTACTTTATTTTTCAAAGAAACTCCTTCTTAAAAGCCATCAAGTATGTCCTCTGAAAGTTCTGAGTACATTTCCTGCATAACATTCTATGTCTGTGAAGACTTGACACTTTGAGACAATTGCTCTGAGAGGTAGCCAGAGAGCCCTCTGTACGAAGTCAGGGACTTGGTTCTGTGTGACCTTAGGTAAGTCACTTCTTAACCTTCATTGCTTTAATTGTCCTGTTAGTTAGGATAGTAAGACTTGTCATTCATCACAGAGCATGTCAGACAATCGAGAAAGAGCTCTGTAACTTGTAAAACATTCTATTTAATATAAATATGTGGAGTTTTCTATGTTGTCTCATGGGCGTGTTAGGAGAGTGTAAAGCTCATAAATGGTAAGATCGACAAAAACAAAAGATAAACATCTTCCTATTAGTTTCACAGAAATCACCAAAACTGATTATAAAAAGCCAATGAAGTAAGACTGAGTTGTGTTCCAGGAAATAGATTTATGTGAATATAAGAGAAATTCCAGAAAAAGGAAGACTGTATTTGGGGGTTTTCAAAACACAAGACAGTGGGGACTTTCCTGGCATTTCTTCAGGGCTAACTCGCACATGCACACAAATACACTGAAAGCTGCTTTGAATAAAAAGTTAACACACAAGCTAGCAATTAGCAATAATAATACAGTGCTTTCACCTGAACATAATTCACATCCTCTTTTGAAGAGAATCATTAACACTACGCTTTCTTTGCATAGAAAAAGACCTGGGAAGGAACACGTCAAGATGTCACCAATGATTATCTTTGGACAATGAGATTAGGGAAAACACTTTCACTTCAATTCTTGGGTATTGTTAGATTTTCTTTTAAATTAAGCATGTGTTACTTTTATGATCAAAACTAAACAAGAAGTGCTAAAGTACACACTTCCATATTCCACATCAGGTCTTTCTCTTTGCTTGACTTACGCAGGGGGTTTTGTAAAAGATGAATGCTGGCTTTGAAAATGTTAACCAGGTGAAAGGACAAGAAAAGAGAGTTGGAGTCCAGTCACCATATGACAACTAAAATTCAGTGCTCACAGGGAATTCACATTGTTGTAATTAAGAGGCAAATACATTGCTTAATTGAAAAATGACAGGAAGAGAAAAAGGTAGATGTTAGCAAACTATACTTACTATTTATATTTGAATATACGAATAACAGAACCTGCCATGTACTCAGTACCTATTATGTGCAGGGTGCTTTACGGACTTAGTTTTTATCCCGACAATAGCCTGCAAAGTATATATTGGGCAGCCCCGGGGTCATGTCATTTGTGAAAAGTCATAGAGCGAGGAAGTCAAGGAAAAGAACTCCTCAAATCCAGGTGTTTCTCGTTCTACAACCTATGACTTTCCAAATCACTACTTCCTTCCACTGATTCCTTCTTTATTTAACCAGACCCTGTGAGCCACAGCTGCATTTAATTTTATTTTCCCCCAAAATAAACTTTATAATATTTTAGATGATAAATCTGTTCAGGTCTAACCATTATTTGTGAAACCTCAAGATAGCTGCAGTGGTTAAACAAACCAAGAGAAAATGACCATGTATTTCATTATAAAATGATTAAGTCACTTTCAAGAGATAGCTTAGGCTGCAGTACCCTGACAGTTCTACTTGCTGTTGGTAGAGGCAATGTGTCATGGTCTGTGGGTGTCCCTGCATGGTCTTGCTAGGTATGCCAACAACGCAAGGCCCTGACCATTCTTTTTTTTTTTTTTTTTTTGAGACAGAGTCTCACTCTGTCAACCTGGCTAGGGGTGTTCACATAACTCACTGTAACCTCAAGCTCCTGGGCTCAAGAGATCCTCCTGCCTCGGCCTCCTGAGTAACTGGGACTACAGGTACGTGCCCACCACACCCAACTAATTTTTCTATTTTTTTGTAGAGACTGAGCCTCATTCTTGCTCAGGCAGGTCTCAAACTCCTGACCTCAAATGATCCTCCTGCCTCAGCCTCCCAGAGTGCTAGGATTACAGGTGTGAGCCACTGCACCCAGCTCCAGGCCATTCTTTACTTGTGCCATTTCTCAGGGTTGTATTGGTAGCAGGCAACCTTGAACAGCAAGGTAACATCTCCCTCCAGCCAAAGAGTGGGTTTGCTTCCTTAGCTATAAAAGCAGTGAATTCCTCAAGTTCAGTGTTCCTCTCCTGTAATGCAACCCACTGAGTGTGCAAACATCCATGATGGGCCCCTCTGTGTCACCTCCACGTGTAGGACTTGGGGCACACGGAGAACCAGTGCAAATGAACACAAAGCTCTGACTACTGCTTTTGCTTCGAATAATAAAGGTTTTTTTGTCTCTGATCTAGAAGTCTCATACCTTTTTCTAGCACCTCTGAAACAATAACAAGCTGTGTTAGCTTGCAAGAAGGATAAAACCCTAGACCCTGCACAGTTCTTGATAGTTGCTTGTGTTGGAACACTTATCACATAGCATTTCCAACTTTATGTCTATGTCTGATTTCCCATCTAGACTCAGCATCTTTCAAAAGCAGGGATTGGTCTTCTTTAAGATCAGTCTTGAAATAGATGTCACCTCATAGGAACCTCACAAATGTTTGCTGAATGATCAAATAAGAGGATGAATAAATTATAATAATCCCCTCCTGAGAGAAAAATGGAAAAAGCATGTTGTTCAATCTCTGTGTTGGTAAAGACCTCTGTCTTTAAATCCTTCTGGAGATTTTTATTAGTTATTTATCCCTAGTAGCCATAAAGATATAAAACTAGAGTCTTGAGATTATTTGGAAGAGGACAGCAGGGAATGAAATGCCCCTGGAGATGGCAATTTTGCTTTTCAAAGGCTGAATGGGATCCTCACCCTAGTTGATCAGTGTCATTGGTAGTGAGACTGCCTTAAGGAAAATTGAACCATGAAGGCCGTTCCTTCAGTGGGGCTGATGTTTCCTGCTCATTGTGTGGTAAGATACTCTCTCTACTGAGGGTAAAAGAATCTGTGTCCTTCCCTATGTCTTATAAGATCATTGTGTCACCCTTTCACCCTTACTCTGTGATAAAAATAGATATATCATCATCATTATTACAGAGTATTTAGATAAGACTCTAAGGATAAGAAAATGTCATATTAAATGTAAATATTAGTATAGAAGGCATGTGCATCTTTCTTATTGATGATATAATTGTAAATCTAGAAAAAAAGAGACTCATAAAAAAATTCTAGAATGAATGCACAATATGATATGATTTTCTCTACACTGGGAATAACCATCTAAAGCTGGAAATAGGGAAAATGGTATATTCAAACTAAGAGGAAAAATAATTTTAAAAACAGAAATAAAATTAACAAGAAAGCTACAGGTCTTATATGAATTAAACTAGGGTCATATTGAAAACTTTAAACAAGATCTGAGAAGGCATAAATTAAAAACATAAATTTTAGCATATGAGAGACTTAGCATCATAAAAATGTTAATTGTCCCAAAATGAATATGTGTATTTAATGCAATTAAAGTTAGACTCTCAAGTTGCTTTTGGAGGGTTTTGGGTTGAAGGAAAGATACAAAAGTGATCTTAAAAGGTTATATGGAAGAAGAAAGACATTAGTCTAACAATAGCTAAGAAAATCACAAAGCTAATTAATTTTTCAGTGCTTGAAATATATCAGGGAATTTTTGGGCTGCTCTGTAACCCTCACAACTGTTTGGGATAAATGCTGTCATCCTGATTTTATAGCTAAGTAAACTGAGATAGAGAGATGTTAAGTAACTTTCAGCCAGGATTCACTTTGACTCCAGAGTGTTGAATAGTTCATTGTCTCCAAGCTGAGGGAAGGAGGACTTGCCTTAGAAGATATTGAAATATACTATATAAAGCCATTGTAACCAATAGGATTGGCATATAACTAGATTAGCAGAGCATAATAGTGAGTTGTGGAGAAAATATTAAATAAGAAAATAACATAAAAAGATGGTATTTCAGTCCAGTGAAAAAGTGCTTACTTAAAAAAAAAAATTCTTGCTTTTATAATTGTCAGTCAATCCAGAAGAAAAAGTTAGACTTTTATATAAAGAATTCCACGTAGATTAAAGACTTTTTAAAAATGTTAGAATAGAATTCAGGAAAACATATAATTTAAGGGTTGGAGAGACCTTTTCAACCAGGATGGGACTGCCACAAACTATAGAAAAAAGATGGACTTTTCACTATCTTGAAATGTTTTCTATGGAAGAAGATGTCAGAAAGCCTAAAGACATATGATAGACTGAGAAAAATATTAGTAACTCATATGAAAGAATTATTAATATACAAAAGATATTTTTAAAGTAATATTTTTAATGTATATAAAGAACCCTTTGAAATGGAAAGGAAAGCCCGATAGAAGAAAGTGAACAGGAGTTTCATGAAAGAGCACATCCAAATGACCAATAAATGTAGGAAAGGACACCTGGCTTTACAAAAGTCGGAAAAATCAATTCAAAATAAAAAGAGAGAGATTGGGGGGTTTCCAAAAAATCAGGTTGACAAAAATGGAAAAGAATGATAATATCTATGGTTAGTAAAGATATGGGGAAGAGGGTCCTCATACACTTTGCTGATAGAAATGTGAATTTCACATCATCTTAGGAAACCAGTTTGACAATATCTATTAAAATTTAAACTCTCGACTAATAAGTCCATTTCTAAAATCTATCCTACAAAAATAAAAGTACTAGCCCATAATAATAAATGTACAAGGTTGTTTGTTGCAATACTGTCGATGGTGGGAAAAAACTGGAAGTAAAGTGACTGCTCAGTTAATAGGAAAGGGTCCATACATTGTGGCACATCCACACTGTGGACCATTTGCTACCTTTAAAATGAAGGGATTTTTGTGACATAAAATTTATAAAACAGAGAAACAAATAATAAAATTTCATTTTTTGTAAATGACACAATCCTGACTTCATCATTAGCAAATTTCCATAAACATATACATATATATGCATGGGCATAAACTGCATATTTTTCCGATTTTATTTAATTAGTTAATCAGAGATATAGATATGGAAAGGTGCACACTGGGCTGTTAACATTGATGTCTTTGAGCGTAATGGTGTAGATGGAAGTAAGAAAAAAAGAAGTGGGATAAAAAGGAGTTTGTTATTTTAAAAAAGCAGCAATATGATCTACTTTATGGAAAATTATATATGAGTGTTTATGTACTCAAAGTACCAAAAGATGATGACCAAAATGTTAATGGTGGCTATCTTATTTTGGTGGAATTTCAGGGGTTTTTTTTTCTTTCTTCTAAGACTTTTCATCACCATTGGAATTTTTACAAAGATTTGCATTATTTAAGCAATTGGAAAGAAATTGTAAAGCTATTTTCATCATAACAAAAATTCCATTGGTAAAATTTTTTAAAATTAATTTACATAATGTGGGAAAATTAGAAAATTAGAACTCCTAAAGCAAGAAGTGGAAAAATCATTCCAATCTGAAGAAATAAAACCACTCTCTGACGATCATTGACATTTACGAAGCAACCCTCAAAGTGTCCCTGTACATTTTCCATTGAACAAAAATCTGAAATCTACTTGAACTGTGGCATAAGTATTAATACCACCCAACTACTGAGAGAAATGGAAACTGAAGGGATTGCTATATCTCGTAAATAATAGAAGGTGAGTGCCTAAATGACTTAGTAAGTCAACTGTGAACATGAGCACAGGCCCCAGAAACACATCTAAGATGGTAAATCCTGGACTTGGCTCACAGACACCCAGAGTCACACTTCAAAGTGGTCTTTGGGCTGGACTAAAATGCAGTTTCTCTCAGGGCTGCTCTAGAGAAGATGCTAACTCGGTGAAATTCGTGCCTCAAGTGTCAGAGCCTGTTAAGCTGACTGGCTCTGGCTCCCATGACACTATTTCTACTTTCAACTTCCATCAACTTCCAACAAGATGCATTTGTCTCATTCTCCCAGTACCTTGCTCATTTGGAGCTAATCAGATTTATTCACCTTTTTTTCCTATCATCTTGGATGAAAAATCATATTAAGCTGTAGATTTGTATATTTTATTATCTCTGGACCTTGATAATGTGGACTTAACATCCTGAACCAGAAGCATTTGGATAGGCCTTTGTGGTAACATGGTTTACCCAGAAGAATGCACTGGGAAGTCCTCAGGATTTGAGGTCAGAAGTCAAGAGTTTTAGACCCAGTCCTGTCACTAACTAGGACTTTTTTTTTTTTTTTTTAAGTCACTTTACCTCTCTTAGTCTTGATTTCTTCCTCTGTAAAATTTCTGATGTTAACACTTTGATATGGGCTCATTTAGTTTATTTTCTCCATGTGCATATTTATATATATTTATGTACATTTTAAAAATAAAATTCAGAGCATACTCTACATATGATTATGTATCTGCTTTTCATTTAATTGATAATTAATATTTCCATGTTGTTAAACATTTTTCAACAATATCATTTTTAGTAGTGGCTGGGTGGTTTAGCCTTCAGTCTGTTGGCATTTAGATTATTTGTAAATTTTTGCCATCAAAATGCTATGATAGATTCTTGGTTAAACCAACCTCATTAAATAATAACATTTAGATCTTGCTCATTTATGTCTTTGCCTACTTGATATGTCAGAAAACTGAGAAAGGTGTGTTAAAATGTCCCACTACCACTCATTTCTTTTCATATTTAGAATTTAGCATTATATGTTGATTCAATATTACTTGGTACATACTGATCCATGAATGTTCATTTGAAATTGTCTCTTACAGTGTTACAGTATTTGTCCTGACTGTTGTTTTTGGGCTGGAATTTGACATTTTCTAACAACCTCATACTTATGAGCATTAAATGCGATATTACATGTACTTAGTATTAAACAAATCTCAGCTATTATATCTCACTTCTATTTTATTACTGTTATCATTACACAATGTATAGTGACCATACTTTCTGTCTGCATTAGCCTGATGTATCTTTGCTCAGCCTTTTACTTTGAACTCTTCTAATACTTCATTTTAGATGGTTGCTCATAAACAACATGTGGTTGAATTCTGTGTTTTGATTCTAAGTGAGAATTTTCTTATTTTTAACAAAGAGCTTAATTCACTTGTATGCATGGCCCTATTTAATATATTTGCTTTTACTTTGTCACTTGTATTTCTTCTATTTTCTTTGCTTGTCTTTTGCTATACAGTCTACACCAAAAATGTCCCCAACCTTTTTGGCACCAGGGACTGGTTTCATGGAAGACAATTTTTCCACAGACTGGGGGGTGAGGAGGATGGTTTTCGGATGATTCAAGCATATTACATTTGTTGTGCAGTCAAACCTCTCTGCCAATGATAATATGTATTTGCAGTCACTCCCTAGCACTAGTATCACCACCTCAGTTCTACCTCAGATCGTCAGGCATTAGATTCTCATAAGGAGTGCACAACCTAGATCCCTCACATACATGCACAGTTTACAGTAGGGTTTGTGCTCCTATGAGAATCTAATGCTGCTGCTGATCTAACAGGACGTGGAGCTTAGGCAGCGATGTGAATGATGGAGAGTGGCTGTAAATACAGATGAAGCTTCGCTAGCTTGCCTGCTACTCACCTCCTGCTGTGTGGCCTAGTTTCTAACAGGCCACGGACTATCCATCCACGGCCCAGGGGTTGGAGACCACAGGTCTATACTTTTTTTGCTTTTACTTTATCCACTATTTGGAAGGTATACATACAGCTTTTCATACTTATAGCAATCACCATTGAATTTATCAAAAGTATTTTTGCACCCAGTGGTTCACAACCTTGTTATCACCAAAACCACTTGGTGGATAACCTCACATCCACTATGCACTCTTCTCACTGTGGGCTGCTGTGCTAACAGAATGACCTCTGGTTTATGCACCTTCAATTTCACCATTTTCACTTGCACCAATCACAATCCACCATGGATGCATGACACTGCCATTGTAACCTAATTTTTATTGTCTGGAGTAAAAGTTAAGCTCTTAAAATTCCCATGTCAGGATAATGAATTTAGCATACTTCAGTCAAGTCTCTGAAATCCACAGCTATATACTTTTTTTGTCAACCCAGGAAAGTTTTCTTCTAGAATAACGTTTTTAATTGTCATTTTTGTCTCCACCAATTATCTGTGTGTTGTCTCTTCTGTATCTGATTTCCATATATCATTTTCTTTTATATCACTACATGGTGTGCTTCAAGTGTGGCTCCCATATCATCTCTATATTATTCATAGTATCAACTGGGTCCAACATGGATGTAATTCTACTCCTATTTCTCTTTTTCTCACCATAGAATCCTTTCCTATCTTAATCACCATCTCCCTCTTTTCATATCATTCTTTAAAATTTTTCATTTTAACCTATTTGTTCCTTTTAGATTTCTGCTCCTATTTTATACACATGGTTTCCTGAAAAAATCTTCAAATGAAGGAGATGATTTTCAGAAGAATGCTATTCTCCTAATTCTTCAAGATATGCTTGCCAGTTTCTTGCTATGTAATATTTTTTCACAGGTCTTGGGCATGCATCTTTAGGCAATTTTTTGTTAGAGGAAAACAGGGTTGATTTTCCTGATTTAGTTTTATTTCTTCATATTGGTATAGATTTCACTATGTGTTGGCATTAAAATTCTAGTCATCTTAGATTTTAATATTGTACATGTTTGACTTTTTGTCCTCTTCTGTATTTTATCTAAAAGTTTGGAGAGATTTTTAGATCCAATGATAAACATGAAGTCCCTGTTACCAAAGCCAAGGGCATGAATTCCAGGCACTGTGGCAGACTGAAAGAGATTGACCTCAGGGAGCTCCATCTCTTACCAGAGTCACTAAAGGCAAAATTCAAAAGCTCTAATTCTCTTACTCATAGGGTTGGTACTATTTCAAGCTGAAGCATAATTTGATTTTAAAAAATGGTAGTCACCATTATGTTTGCCAAGAAAAAAATGAAATGTTAATATATGATGCTTTTTCCATTCTCATGTGAATTAAATAAAAAGAATACATAGTATTTTTTCCTATTTTAAAATATACCAACAGTTTGTTGTTTTCTTTGATATATCTCCCTTTTTCATATTAATTCCTTTAACTTTAAAAAAATACCATCGAAACACTAGTATGTCTTTAATGTCTAATTTAACTTTAATGTCTCTATTCTAACTTGAAGGAAATTGCTCAGACAATGGGCACCCATAGTTTTCCCCTAGCTTGTCTACATTTCTCATCGCCCCACTCTTTATAATACGTGTAGCTTCATTTGCACATTGCTGATGAACAACCAAGATTTGAGACTATGACTAATGGGTTGCTCAGTTTTCTAGGTATCAGAGCCTTTGTGATAGCTTTTTTGATGTAAAATAGTAAAGAAATAACCATATAATCCCCATTTTGTGAAAAAATTCATCTATACATCTATAATACATTTAAAAAGGCAAGAAAAAATATACTAAAGTATCAACAGTGGTTACAAATCTGGATGATAAAATTAGGAATAATTATTTTTTTGTCTTTCTTCATTTTCCAAATTTCCTATAATTCATATACATGACTTGTATAATAAAAAAAACCCTAATCTTTTCTAACTGAACAAAGCTTTGATGATAAGGAAATTACATGAATGAATGATGTTTGTCCCACGTTCAGTTCTAACCAACATTTGTTTTCTGGGAGAGGATGAGAGTGTATTATAGATACAAAGTTTTAGAATTAGTGGTCATTTTTTATTCAGTTACCAAAAAAATAAATAAATAAAATTCACAATAGGCATATGTGAAGAAGATTTTGCTATACAGACTAATGCTGTGATTTCCAGACTTGGGTATTTAATGGATCAGGAAACTGCAGTAGAATTCTTTAGGTCTGAAATAAAGTTGTTAATTTTGATTTTGCTAAATAAGTATATATTAAAGAAAGCTCCACAACCACCACCATATACATGATCATTTTATAAAACATGAAACACTCCTCCCCAAATGATTGGAAAGAATCCATATTGTCATAGAATAAACAACTATCCTTTAAAGGGAATAATTTTGACTTTGTAAAAACTCTCCCTATTGTTCTTTTACTTTGCTGCCAACTGGCAAAAACCTTATTAAGGCTGGGCCCTGACTGGTGTTTGATACCCTCTGTACTAAGACTTGGTTCTGGTGCTTGGGGAGAGAGAAAACCCAACAGCCCATCTTATCTGGCTCCACAGAGACAGGGTAACTGTTGGAATATAGGGGCAGTTGTTTGAAAAGGAAAGGTGAAATCAGACTTAGCATTCTTTTCAGGGAGAAGACCTGTTACACCCAATGTTTTTTAGATTAATCACAGGTTCTATTGACAAAATATAAAACAAAAGACATATTTAAATCCACTATAATAAATAATACATCATGGGGATTTAAAAGACATATTTAAATCTGCATATAATAAATAATAGGTTGTGATAGATAACTAGCCAGAATCCAACTCTTCTCACCCCATCTACCACTACCATCCTTGTTTAGCTTGGCTTAGTACCATCTTCTTCAAACTCAGTTCCCTGCCTCTGTCCTTGTCACCAAAAGTCACTCTCAACCCAGCAGCTGGAGTGATCCTGTTAAAATCTACATTGGATCATGCCATTTCTATACCCAAAACCCTCCAGTGGCTTCTCATTTCTGGATAAAAGCCTACATGGTCCTACTCAAGCCAGAGTCATGAGTGGAGGACACACATGGCACCCACCATACGCATGCCTACATGTTCTTTTTAAAAAGGGGACAGTCCCTGCAGCTATCAATCCCTCTCTCCTGGTTGATTATGAGTACACTGGATTATTTTAAACAATATTCTTTGTCTTTCACATTATAAATAAAATAGCTATCTAATACATAAAGTATGTAGAACACAGGAAAAGTATACACAGAAAAATAAAAAAGTCATCTTTAATTTTACCCACTAAAGGTAAGCATTAGTAACATTTTCATATATTTGCTTCCAGTTAAAATTTTTTTTCTAATACATATACATACAATATGAAATAAGGATACGGGTTTGTATTCCACCATTTTCACTTAATATTTTTCCATGTCATTAAATAGTCTCCAAAAAATGTTAAATAAACTCATGCTACTGAATTATCTAGCTAGGCCAGATGAATCTATGGAATCATTTCCCCATCATGGACAGGTTGTTCCTGATTTCTAAATATAATATTTAATTATCCTTGATAATGGATATGAATAGAAAATAAATAACTCTAAACTTCTGGAGTGGGATACTGTTGGTATCAGGATAGGGGCCTCGTGGATGATCTGTGATTGTGGGTGTGTCACTGGGACTTGCTGTGAAGACTGCAGGGGACAGTGAAGGGGCTGAGGGGAGACCTTGGCTGGCTTTTCTGTTACTGAAGAACTTTGGTCGGGTCATTATGGCCTCAGCTGAAACGTCAGTAACATTGAGAGTGGAATTAAATGGCATTAGAATCCCAGCTCTCTTAATTTGTTTTGCTGTCAACCTGTCTCAAGCCAAAAATAATTAGTCATCCATTAGAACACAGATGTTACAAAAGAACCCGTAACCCTTGGGGTCTCATTTGTGCTTTTGTGGCTTTTGTGGCAAATAAATCACTAGGTACTGGGAACTTTTCCAGTTTGGCAGAAGACAAATAAACACAAATGCCCAATTCTGTTTAAGTTTCATGTTATAGTTTCTGCTTAGAAAAAAAAAATTAACGTGTCTCCAATTTAAGTAACTTTCTGGGAAAAAAAAATATATATGAGTCAACAAATCATTTTTGGAAAAGTGAACATACACCCTCTTCAGGGACAGAGCAAGACTGCAACCTAGTGACGGTGTGCTTATGCCTAGCATTAGCATTTGGCCAGATCCTGTTGTTTAGGAATATTATTGTATGCGGAGAAACTCCATTTTTATGAGGCAGCATTCCTGAAATATTGTAGGTGAGAAAGATGCTGTCAAGCAAACTGAGCAAGGATGCTGCTGTCTGGGGAGGTGGGATGTTCAGTGCTTGGCAATACATTCAGATTGTCAGTGAACTTGACAGATACATGTAATGAATTCAAGTACTCCACACATTTAATGTCATCAGCAGAAACTTACAGTTGCATGAAATGAAACATAGGTGTCCAATGAGGTCAGTAAGATGAAAAATGGTTAAAAGCTTCAGAGATTAGCCTTCCTGTTTTGTGAGGTCTCTTGGTGCAATAGCTGTTATTTTATCCCAGGGTTAAACCTAGTGTGTTGACCTCAATATGTACCCAAAGCATGTTTATTGACTGAAACCCACAAGCCTATCCTTATTTCTTCTTTTTAATTTTCCTGCCTGTTAACAATCTGAAAGAAGTATGTCATCCACATTTAGTTCTTGATATAATAAAATTTATAAAATAACATTTATTGAGGACTTTCTAAGCGTCAGGCTCTGTGCTAAGCTCTCTACATGAATTATGTCATCTACTCCCTACAACAAACCCAGGTAGTCTGATTCGCAAACATGCACTTAAACATCATGCTATTACTTTTAAATTGTTTCCAGCTTTTGGTTTTCATGTGGTGTTTTGTGTTTAGGGTCAGCAAATGTGTCTTCAGTTTACCCAGGCCAAGTGAAAATATTCAGGACATAATTTGTTTTTTAACCCAATGATTACCACTCCTTCCTGGTGTTCTAATGTATGGTCACAGGAAGAGAATCTCAGTGATAGACCTAGTTTTTCAGCAAGTATTTATTATGTGGGTAAGTCCCAAAATGTCTATAGAGTGAAGAACTCAAAGTTTCTATAGGACATTTCTTTTTTTCATCAATGCTCATGTTTTACAAAAAGGAGTAATTTCCATGATCTCTGAAAACTATTATTGTAATCCATTAAGCACACCAAGGATGAAATAAAGACAGTATCTATTGTTTACCTTATAGAGAAGTAACATAAAATAAGTGAACCTATTTAGAAAAAAGTAAACATTATAACTAAATTTAATGATAGTGACAGTTCTTTAGAGATGACTACCCTTTTGAAAACAGGTACTCTTTCACTTACACGCAATGATGCTTTGAGAAACAGATTCAGAAACTGACTCTGGAGTGTTCAGGACAAATAAGTCCAATATGAAATGAAGAGGGGGCAAAGAAGACAAGGGACAGGTGAAATACTGCTTATTTCACTTCATCAATTCATGCGTGCGAGTTACACAAAGCTTAAAAGCAGCTGAATTTTTCTTACTTAGGAAAGGAAACCTTTTGGTCAGCATTAGCAAAAAGGGTAATGAATAGGTTAAAAGGAGAAAACCAGTGCGTGCCCTGGGACGGTGATTCTGTGGTTGAGCCTGACAGCGTCAAATCAGCCAAAAGGTCACAGCCCAAAGAAGTGCTGTTCACTAATGGAAACCCCCCTACATTTCTAAAACTCTGGGTACATGCCCTTCAAAATTTGATAGAGATTCACTAACAAAATAGTTTTTCTTAATTGAATTTTCCATGTCTACTGAACTACCTGAAAAATAAAACTGTTTGTGTGACAAACCTTTTTCCATTTGGCAAAAACAGAAACCTCTTGGTTTCTACCGGAAAATTACAAATTATTAGGTTTATTTACTTTCCTATTTATCAAAGCCACTTGCCAACTACCTGAATTGTTCATACACCAATAAGTGTTAGCAATGCATTAGCAAGTGTGTTTCTGCTACTGAGAAAAGCAGTTCAGATGTTTGTTGAGCACTTTTACTGATTTCCTGTGGTTCTCACGGCATCACTGCAGGCAGGTGGAATTATCTCCACTTTACAGATGAAAAACAGGAACCCAAAAGAAATTCTATTCATTCTGATGAAAATTCTTTTATGATTCTTTTATGAAAACTTGCCAAATAGTACACTTTAAGTATGTGTTTATTGTGTGCCATTATGCCTCAATAAGGTTGTTTAAAATTATCATATATTTTTGAAAGGAATGTAAAGACAAAATTTGGGGCAATTACCAATGTGTGTGTAACATTTTGGACATAGGCTCTGGATTGAAAAAAATAGATCATATCCTGATTCTCTCATCTCCTAGCTATGTGACCTTGGCCGGCTGTGTGACCTTTCCAAGCCTCAGTTCCCTCTTCTGCAAAAGGAGGGAAATAGCAGTAAGTACCTGCCAGGGCTGAGGATTAAGCTCGGTAAGGAAAGCAGTGAGCGCACGTTCCAGCACGTGCAGCGGCAGGTGCGCATCGCCACGCCGAGACCCACATACGCGCAGGGTTGAATATATACAGACATGCGGATGCACATTTTTTAACTTTAATAGATAATGTGGCACAACCTGTATATAGTATAGGAAAGTGGTGAAACCAAAAGAAACAATGAATCAATCTATGAAAAAACGAAGCTTTTGTTATTACTGTTATTATTTTCCCAAGCACCATTTTATTTTTGACAGCCACGGGAGGCATTACCATGACGCCCTTGCTGCAGCTGAGAAGGTCAAAGCACAGGGAGGGTAAGGTCACCCGATGCGGGTGGTGGGTTTGGACGCGGAACACAGACGCTCTGTCTTCAAGTCTGGTGCTCTCTGGACAAGCCATTGGAGGAAAATTCAAGGTAATTTCTTGAAAGTAATAATTATTCTGTGACTCAGAATTAAACACACAATATGCAGTCCTGTAGTAGAGCAAATATTAAGACAAAAAATCTTTCAGCCTGCACCCCACCGCTGGTTCCCTCTGCTCCCTTGCACGAAGGGCATTCCCACTGCTCTTGCCATCTTGGACCACTCGCATGAGGGCCAGGTTGCCCACCAATGCCCTGGTCTAAGCTCCTTACATCTCCACTGCTTTCCTGCCTCTGGGTCTTCACATACTTGGTGCTGTCCACCTGTATGCCTGTCATACCTTTGTTTATGAAGATCCTACCTATCCACTTACAGCCAGTGCTGGCACAGCTTACTGATGCCATTCATTAATTTATTTGTTCATTCTTTTGTTCCTTTGTTCCACAAACTTGTACTAAACAACACTTTTTGCCAGGAACTGCTTTGGGTGCTGAGAAAGCTCACACCAAACAAACATCACCTCTTCTCTCTTTGCCTTCTTGGAATCTGAACTTTCCTCTTAGTACCTGTATTATAGTTGTTATTTTGCTCTTGACAGCGGTGGCAGGGTCATAGTTCAGGGCTTGAGACACAGGGAAATGAACTTATTCAAAATTTATTGGCTTGTCAAGAAGGGAAAGTGCTGCATTTGATAGGATAAAAAAGTATTTAAATAATGCTAAGAAACTTACACAAGGTAGTCACACTTAAATAAGATTAAATTGGTTTAAGAGACTTGAAGAAACTTTTGGCATCACAAGGTGATGTGGAAGGCAATCAGGTACCACTAAGGCCAAATTTGTATTTTTGTTTTCAAGTGGAAAAGGGATTTAATAGGTTAAAGATAAAATTTAGAGAGTGCTCCAAATTGGAGTTTTAGCAAAAAGCTCAGGGAAATACTATAGAGGAAAAATAATTACAGAAACCAGTATAATGAAAATCTGTAGAAATTCCTCATGTTTTAAAAGTACTTTTTTCATAGAGGAAGTTAGTTTTCCCAAGAGCCACAAAGAACATCTGTAAATATTACAGATTTTTAAAACAGAGAAAGTGATTTATATAAAGAAAATATTTTCATACATATCACTTTTGATATGCCTTTCCCCTCTGCTCAACCACCAGAGACAGGAGGTTCCCCTAGAGTTTATAGCTGATCAAATATGATGTTCAAAATACATCGTTTCTGAAGAAAGGCTGTGGTCTGGGGGAAGATGTGATATACAGGAAGCTGCTGTTATAATTTATTCTGGGCCACAATTGTTTTACAACTTAGGTAGCTTTTCAGATTTAGTTCATCTAACTGAATTGTGATAGAGACAGAAATAATTATTGATTAAAGTAGGGAAAACTCAAACCTTAAGTGCTGTCATATTTCAACACCAAACTGCTAAAATAATTTTTAAAGTCAACCAAAACATAAGACGTATAGCCTGAAGTCTTACCAATGTCATGGTAATGAGACCAGAATTCAACAAAATGTCCCCCAAAATAAGTTTTGCTGGTTATTTGTTGCATACATATTATTTCTAAGATCCCTTCCATATCTAAAATGTGATTTTTCTAAGATGTTTATGCATACAGTATAATAAACAAATAATGTGGTCCACTCTGTGTTCAGTATAGAATAGTGGTGAAAGCAAAAGAAGAAATGCTATATCAAAAAAGAAGCATTTAAGTATAGTTTCTCGCTTACTGTTCTATTCTCACCTCCTCCGTAAAGTTTAACAGGAAGTCACAACTCTCAGTTGCATAACTGGCGTTTTCCATTCTCTGAATATTTTTCAGCTGAGCATTTATTAGAAATATGAAGTTACTTCAAGTGAGAACACCATCACAACACATTTTATCACATGTGACATCACTTTGGTCTGTAATCAAAGCACTGGGGCTCTCCTGCAGAATAGTTCACTTGCCATAAGGCCAGTGCTGTGGACCATGTCCCTTACGGGCCACAGCAATCAGAAGTTTCCTTTGGAGTGGGAGGATAGCAAGTATGAAAATGGAGGAGGGTGGAGCTCTGCTTCTAATTCAGTTTAGCAGCCACATAATGTTTTGTTGGGGTGGTGGGAAGGTATGTTCCCACCCCTAAAGACAAAATTTCATATGCTTTAGTTTATGTGTTGTCATCTTTGCTATTGTTATTTTTTGTTTTAAGAACTGATATACTGATGTACATTATTTAGTTTGTGTGATTAAAAAGGTAAATTTGTTGGTTTTTTCCCCCTCTCTATTCTGTATTTTGATTTTTTTTTTTTACAGCAAGCATGGAAGTACATTACTTTTATAAACAGAATTTTAAAATCAGTTATCTGTTTTTCAATTCTACAAACCGTTATGGAGCATCTACTATGTGATAGACACTGTGCTAGGTATTGTGGATCCAAAGTTGAAAGAGCTATAATTCCACTTCCAGGTTAATTCATTGAAAATCAGTTCACCAAGAGCCCATTTGTCAATGTGATTCCTGGTCCTTTGTTCCCCAAAACTCACAAGCTAATAGAAAACACAGACATGTAAGCAGCCATGAGATGTCTCCTGTGGTAGTGGTATGAACAAAGCCATTGTTCTAAGCTCAGAGAAGAAAATAATTCTTTTTTAGAGGTTAGGAATGGATTCAATGAAAAGATGTGATTGAATCTGGGCTTTGATGGAGGAGTCAGATTTAATCTGTGTTGCCTTTTAGTCTTTCTTTGTGATCTCAGGCACAGAGACAGAAAGAGAATTTTTTTAAGGTCAGTTTGAACTCCAGACTTCATTACAACCTAAGCACAAGGAAGGCTTTCCTTTTACTTACATGCTTTCACCCTGTGCTTCGAAGAATTCTTTAAAGTATGTGCACAACAGCGTCCTCAGCCACAGAGGACTCACCGAAGCAGTGAGGGCAACTCCATCCTCACTGCTCCTGGCCTGATGGGGAAGCCATTCCCAGCTGTGCATATAAAGGCCTGAAGGTGGATGGGCTCACAAGTTGTCACCTCAATACTGCATTTCAACAGCCTCTGGAGTAGTTGTTTTTCTACACTGAGATTTCCCTTCTTCTAATTAGTGCCCTCCTAGCTGGTGGGCATGTCTTGCCTCTAATGTCAGGTTCATAGACAACCCTGGCCCAGGTGTTCAAGAAACTGAGTGTGTCTCAGCTGAGGAAGGGCCAGGAATTACAGGCAGTCAGGAGATTAAAGAGAACCAAGGCAGGTGCTCGCCCAAATGATGCCTTAATGTAATTTACAATAAAACAACCTAGGCAGTCTTGCACTGGGACTCACAGCTTCATAAGAGGGGTGTTGGATGGATTTCATCACCCACTTGTCCCTCTGCCTAGTTCATTTGTGTGGGACAACCTGCCAACCATGCTTCAATGCCTTGAAGATCTCTACTGTTTTGAAAACATCTGTTTTGATCTTTAGGCTATCTTATTAGATTCTCCAAAAGCTATGGACCGTGTCTATTGTGTCTCATTAGGTCCTTATTCATCTGCACACAGGTGGACAGAATGCTGTTCCCACTGGAGAAAAATTGCAATAGCTTATGGCTCCCTGTTTCCAATGAGGAGCTTAGGTCACATTAAGTATCTTTGTGTCCAGGCTGGTATGTGACTTCAGTCTTCAGAAATACTGACTTCCTGCCAATGCACATAAAGTGAAGAAGTCTTTGATAACTTGTGCATCTTCTTGTACATGTTATGCCAGAATTATATTCATCATATATATCATATACACATTTGGGGGGGTTCAAAAATGTACTTTGATTCTAAATACGAGGTCCTTTGTTGACTATTCAGGCAGAACGACTTGAAAAAGTTCAGATAAGACTGTATCTATTGCATAGTACTGCTTAATTTTTGCAAGAGTAAGGTATTAGTCAAGGACATTTGGTTGAAATGAACCTTATGATCATGGAAAAAACTTAGAATGCTGTTAGATTGCCAGAAAAACCACATTTACTTTGAATGTACTTTGCTCAGGACATGAAATGCTTTGGTAAGGGCCATGACTGACAGAGTCAGTGGTACCCTTTCATTGTTTCCATTTCCAATATGGAGCAAAGATCGCATGTACCCTTTGTCCCTTTGATGCTGACAGAAGGAAATGGCTTGATAATGCAGTGCTTTTAGACCTATGATATGGTACACCTTCTCTACAGAACCATATGACCTGCTACACTCGTATCATACTCATGCCCTCCTCAGCTGGTCTTGTTGCTATGCAATTACTTTGCAAGCTAAAGTTCAGATAAGAAGAATCAGCTTAGTTATAATAATAAAACAGCCTAAGGAGAGTGAAGAAATGTTATTTCAGGTTAGAAAAAAATACCCCTGAGTAGCCTAGAAAATAATCTTCTAATAAAATCAGTATAGATTTACAATAAATTAGAAGGAATAACCTTATAGATTTAGACAAGTTTTTGTAAGCATATTGCATACAATTTAGACAAAGGTGGCATATTTCAGGAATGGTAAATGCCTGTTAACTTTCTAGTTAAAGCAGGACTCCACTGAAGCCCGCTTGAAGACTTAGCTCCAGTGTAGTAGTGACTACAATTGCAGTTGTTTGCTTAATTTCTGTCCTCTTTGGCAGACGACACACATCAAGGGCAGTGGACACCTCTGTCTTGTTGCCTGTTATATCCCAACATCAGAAGTGCTCCTGACAGAGAACCTTCTCAATACACACTTGTTCAATGAACGAATGACTGAAAGTAAATTTACTCAGACAAACGTCCTAGAAATGACAAAAGGCTTAAGGTGGATAGTAAATAAATCATTGGGAATCCATCACTTCCACTAAAAAAACAACTCAAACATCCCTCCTTTTGGAGTGGTAAAGAATAATGAACTATATTATATGTGAAATGTACATGTGATTGTCTAGCATTACTTGGGCAATGAGTCTTAATCTTGGCTTAAAAGTGAAGTATCACAAGAATGAAAAAAACAAACACCACATGTACTCACCATTAAATTGCAACTAATTGATCAACACTTACGTGCACATATGGAAATAACATTCATCAGAAATCATGCAGGTGGGAGGGGGGAGGAGAGGAGGGGTAAATTCACACCTAACGGTATAATGCAAGCTATCTGGGGGATATCTGGCACACATAAGTTTGACTCAAACGGTACAAAAGCAATTTATGTGGCCAAAACGTTCATATCTCCGTAATATTCTGAAATTTAATAAAAATTAAAAAGTAAAATAAAGGAATGAATGAATAAAAAAATCCAATTGAAACAAAATCTCTGGAGTAGGGCTGAGCCTGGCTAATTTTTAAATGTGTCTTCAGGGATTCTAATCAGCAGACAAACTTGACAACACTGACGGCATGCTTTCCCAAACTTGTCTGATCATAAGAAGTGCATGAACTGCTCAGTCCATAACCAACTATAAGTGGTATCAAGGGTTTTAAATCTTTACCAGTTTGGAATATACAAAGTGGTCTCTTATTTCAGCAGAGAAGCACTAGTTTCTAATCTTTAAGGCTGTTTTGACCTCAAATTTCACCTTCTAAAGAGTTGCCATTGCTTCTAATTTAGCATCAACACAAAAGTAATTTACGGCAGGATTATTTTCCAGGCTATCCTCAGGCATTTCTTCTTGTACTAAAATAATACTTCTACAACTTTTGTTATACTATATCTTTATTACTATAAGTTGAGTCTCATCTATCTAAAGTAATTGCAGTGTGTGATTAAGTGTCAGCATGAGTTGTTTGGACACTAAGTCCTGTAGGAGTTCAGAGAAGGGAAAAATCAATGTGGATTTTAATGACACGTGGAGCAGGACGTGGGCTGGAACTTGATGGATGGTGGGAGGAGAGGGGAACTGCGTGCTGGGCAGAGGGCACAATAAGAAATGAGCAAAGAGTCTATTCTAGGAATACAAAATACCCGTATCTTAAATCCACCATTGCTCATTTTTCTTTTGATGCTCCTGCCTGGGATGCATCTCTGCATTGCAAACTCCCTGAGTCTTCCCTCTCCTACCCACATTTCCAAACCCCTGTTCGGCCAGAATTGGAAGTGGAGGCTGGAGATCTACATTTGTAACAAGTTCCCCAAGTGATTTTTATAATGCAACACTAAATAAGGGGGATGAATGTGTCTACACAATTCAAGAGGAAGATAGATGGGACAGAATGTCCTCCAAAGAGAACCAAATGCAACAAACCAGCACTTCTGTTAAAGTAAATCAAATATACCATTTTTCATTTATCAAACTGGCAAAGATTAAAGTACTTTATACCACTCAATGTTGATGATAGAATGAGCTTTTATGCATTGCTGGTGGGAATGTGAATTGGTACATTACTAGAGGACAATTTGGCAATTCTTACCAAGAAACTTAACATTTTTCACACTTTTGACATAGTAATTCCACTTTTAGAAATTTATCCTAAGGCTGTGGTCTCAACCTTGGCAGTTTATCAGAATCACTTGTGAAGCTTTTATGAACTCCAGATTTCTGGGCCTCATTCCCTGGAGATTCTGGGAGTGAGGTCTAGAAAGTTGGTGTTTTAAAACACTGATGTAATTTGGGCTTATTTTTTAAAAGCTCAAGTAATAGGAAAATAAAAAAATGGTGAGAGCCCCCTCTTTTCCTTCCCCGACTCCATGTGGGCTATCATACTAGACATAGTCTGTGCTTCTTTAACTCAATACCATATATTATGGTCATCCTTTCATTTCAGTTTATTCAGATCTATCTAATATTTTAATAGCTCCATAGCAGGCATGGAAGTACCTCAATTTATTTAACCATTGTGGACAGTTAAGATAGACATTTAAGATAATTTTCACATTTTAAAATTATGAATAAGACAATGATCATACATTATGGATACCCTTCTCTTTACCTGTGTGAGAATTTCTAAAGGATAAATATCTAGAAATGGAATTACTTTGCCACATTAAACATAGATATTGGCAAATTGCTTTCCAAAATGGTTTTACCAAATGTAGCAGGCATAACTGTCTGCCAGAAATCCTTCTTCCTCTCTGATAGAATGCAGTAAGTTTTAGAAAGTGGCAGGTGGCAGTCTAGCCAGACATTGCATTTCCTAGATCCCTTGCATGGTGCTGGAAGCCTGTAACTTGTTCTTGCTAATGGGATGCAGAGATAGTGTGTCATTTCTAGGCCAAGGAATTTAAGACATCGCTGTGACTTTGTGCTCTTTTTCTTTTCCTACCTTCTATTTGTCTGTAGATGCATCCAGGACCCTTAAGAATAGCTGAGCCACACAACAGAAGACACTTGGATCCCTGTATCTCCATGAGAAGGAAGGCTACCCATTTATCTACCAGAATAATCAACATCAGACTGTTGTACACAATAAATAAAATCCTGTTGTCTGATTGCTAGTGTTATCCTCATTAATACATATCAGTTTAGACTCATGTCAACAGTTGGCATCTGCATTAAAAACAACAGCAACACCACGACAAGCAATTTTGATGCACGGGGTTAAGGCCCACTGTCCTAACAAAATAATCACAAATGTGAATGAAATTTTAATAATAGGCATGTGTACTTCACCTGTTTATACTGGTGAAAAACTGAAAAAAATAATAAATGTCCAATTAATAGGTGAATAAAAACATGCTGAAAAAGAGTATTTCATGGCATAGAAAGATATTGACTATTTAAGTGAATGTATTAAGCTTGGGAAGGTTATAAAATAATATTAATTTTTGAAATAAGTTAATATTGGCAGTAAATATACCATAATGTTCACAATGGTTATCAGTTAAAGATAGAATTACAGATTTTTTCCTTATCTATGTTTTCTAAATATAGAAGATATATATCTTATATTTGTATATATATTTGATATATATACACATACATATATTGGATATGTATCACCTTTGTAATTAAAAAGTTGTTTAAAAATCAGTAGGTATGGTACTAAGCTGCATTAGCAAAAAGACATAACCCATAGAAACTCAGAAAACCACCTCTATGGGTCAGGATTCATGTGGCTTGATGCTCAATAACTTATGAGAGTTGGCTACCTTTGAGAGAAGACCTGAAACTAAAGTTGTTCATATGCTTATCAAAAGACCTTATTTTTTACCAATAAATGCACGTTTCTTAATTCATTAGCAAGGTCAGAGATTATAGCCTATATTCATGTAGCTTTGAAGTAGAATTAAAAAGAGCTATAGACTTCGAAAATTAAAAATCCCCAAAATACAATTTCTGTCTTCTAATGTATGGAGAACTATTTTTTAAAAGATGAGGTTATGTTCCTCCATTCATTGATAAGTTCTTTTCATTCACTAAGTGAAGAATGGGAAAATGGTTTGAATTTACAAGCAGAAGTGACAAAAGGAGGCATTTCCTGATGATTATATTGGTAAGGGTTTGGAAAGGCTACAAAGTCTGTTCATGCAATATTGTTCCCTAGAGATTTTCATAACAGGAAATAGATTGAGGTAGTTCAGCTGTGGTTTTAAAAACCAAAGGATAAGACACTCTGGAGGGGGGGGCGGTCATTCTTTGCCCTTTGACTTCTTGCTTGTAGATAAGAATGTAGAAGGGGGGAATGAGTGGTTTTAGATAACCAGTTATAGCCCTTTAAAATGATTTAAGATACATGTGTAGTTTTAAATTTAACTGTGCTTATAAAGATAGAATGGAATAAAAATTGGAAATGGGAATACCTGTTTCCATAGGACTGGCTAAATTGTGGTGCATCTGTAAGATGTAAAAGACTTACCTAAGAACACTGTAAAATATTTCTGGGAGAAATGAAAGACCTGAATAAATGGAGGGATGTTTCACATTCACGGATTGAAGACTCAAGATTGATATCAATTTTTTTCCAAAATGACCTATAGATTCAATGTATTCCCAATGAAAATCCCAGCAGGTTTATTTGTGGAAATTGTTTAGCTAGTATTAATATTTACATGAAAGTTCCAAGAATCAAGGAAAATCAAGACAATTTTGGAGAAGGAGAATAAGGTTTCTGGACTTTCACTGTCACATGTCAAGATTATAAATCTACAGTAATTAGCTACAATGTGGTATTGGTACAAGGTGAGACAAATAGACTAACATATTAAAGACCCACATAAATACAAGTCATCTGATTCATGACAAAAACACCACTGCAATGCAATGAGGAAGGGATGGTTATTTCAACAAATGGCTCTGGGTCAATTAGATATCCACATGGAAAAAGTGTACCTTATCCCTACCTCACACCAGTTATAAAAGTCAACTCCAATGGATCATAGTCTTAAATGTGAAAGGTTAAAACACTAATGGTCCCAGAAGAAAACGTAGAAGAATGTCTCTGTGATCTAGGGCAAGCAAAGGTTTTTTAAACAGGACTCAATGAGCAGTAACATTTTTAAACATTAGAAAATTGAATATCATTAAAGAACTTCTGTTCATCAAAAGACACCATTTAGAACAGACTAAAGGCTGGGCGCTGTGGCTCACTCCTGTAATCCTAGCACTCTGGGAGGCCGAGGCGGGTAGATCATTTGAGCTCAGGAGTTTGAGACCAGCCTGAGCAAGAGTGAGACCCCATCTCTACTAAAAATAGAAAGAAATTATATGGACAACTAAAAATATACACAGAAAAAATTAGCCAGGCATGGTGGTGCAATCCTGTAGTCCCAGGTACATGGGAGGCTGAGGCAGGAGGATCACTTGAGCCCAGGAGTTTGAGGTTGCTGTGAGCTAGGCTGATGCCACAGCACTCTAGCCTGGGCAACAGAGTAAGACTCTGCCTCAAAAAAAAAAAAAAACAGACTGAAAAGGCAAGACATAAGGCAGAAAAATATATTTGCACTTCATATATCTGATAAAGACTCATTCAGAATATATAAAGAACTACAAACCAAGAAAACAATGACAGACAAAACAATTTTAAAATGGGCAAAATACTTTTATAGACACACACAAAAAAAGGACAACAAAATGGCCACTAAGCATAAGTTTCTCAACATTATTAATCATCAGGATAATGAAATTGAAATTACAATGAGGTTACCATAGACACACACTGAAATGACTAAAATGAAAAAAGATTGACAATAACATGTGTTGACAAGGAAGTAGAGCAACTAGACTCTCATACACTTTTGTGGCAGTGTGAATTAGTACAAGTGTACCATGGGAAGTCCTAAATCCAATCATCCTAAAACCCTACCACCCAATAATTCTACTTCCAGGAATATGCTCCAAAGAAATGATTGCCGGTGCCTACTAAAAGACAGAAAAAAGTATGTTCATAATATTTTTATTCATAATATATAAAAACTGGAAATAGTCTAAGTTTCCATGCACAAAAGAATAAATAAATAAATTGTGGTATATTTAGACAATGGAATATTAGGTTGTAATTTAAAAAGAAAATAAGAAAAATACATATACACACAACATGAATAAATCTCATTATATAGCATGAAAAAAAATCTAACCCCAGAACAGTCTGCAAAATTTCATTCATATGAAGTTCAAGATAACCAAAACAAATCTACAGTCACATAAGAGTAGTTGTTATCTTTGTGAGTGGTTGACTGGGAGAAGCATGGGAGAGATTTTTGGGTGCAGGAAATGTTCTATATCTTGATCTGGTGGTAGTTACATGGATGTATATAAAAAATTCATTGAGCTACACAATTAAGATTTGTATTGTTAATGTATAATATACTTTACTGTATACATATTAGGTATCAATAGAACATTTTTAAAAAGTGATACACATTGTTCTAAGTGCATCATTTTCATATGATGCACTTAGACCTCAGTTGGACCTCAGTCTACATCTCTTTCAGTTTGACTGTATAACTTTCTCATGAGAGCAGAGTGGGCAGTGAAAAGAAATGGCAGAGCCTCTCCTATGCAATTTCTAAGTGAATCTCTATCACTTTGTCATTACACTGTGCTTTTGTTGTTGTTGTTGTTGTTTGTTTTTGGTTCAGGAGCTTCAAAATCTTCTGCATTCCTAGAGTCCAAAGAGTCAGAGCACTTGACTCAGCTCCTGGAGAGCTGGTGTTGGTCCACTTCCCCCTCCCTAGGCACAGGCTAGTTCTAGGGTGTTTGTCTTTGCCTCCCTTTCTCTTCAGTCCTGATTCCTCTCCAGGGTTAGTGCATGTTCTCTCATTTTCAGATGCTTAGTGTTTCCTCCTCCTGCTGTAAGTTTTCCTCAGCTCTTCCTGCTTCTGGTTTCAGCCAGGCTTACCTTCTGTCACATATGCCATATGTTCTAAATACAGATGTTCTACTTATGAGGAGATTACATCCCGATAAACTCATTGCAAGTTGAAAATATTGTAAGGTGAAAGTGCATGTAATATACCTAACCTACTGAACATCACAGCTTAGCCTAGCCTACCTTAACGTGCTCAGAACACTTACATTAACCTACAGTTGGGCAAAATCTTCTAACACAAAGCCCATTTTGAAAAAGAGTATTGACTGTCTCATGTAATTTACTGAACAGAGTTCGCTGTAGCGTACGGTGTGGGTTGTTACCCTTGTGATCGTGGCTGACTGGGAGCTGTGGCTCACTGCTGCTGCCCAGCATCGAGAGAGTATCCGACTGCATATTGCTAGCCCAGGAAAAGATCAAAATTCAAAATTTGTAGTACAGTTCCTACTGAGTTTGTGTTACTTTTACACCATCATAAAGTTGACAAATGGTAAGTCAAACTATTATTGTAAGTTGGAGACAGTCTCTGCACTTGTTTGCAAAGCCAATTCCTTCCCTCCTTAGAAACTGCTGATTTCAGCAAGAAAAATCTTATAATCTAAATTGCTCTTTATGGACCATATCTAAACTACATTTGTAATAATGACATGACATTTGCTCCACTTAGTTAGGGATAATCATTGCAATGAGGTAATATCCATATTTTCAATGTCAGCTCAACTCTTCATTTATTAAACAAGACACGGAGCCTCTGCTATGTGCTGGGCTCTGTGTCAAGCACTGGGAGTGCAAAGTGAATGCACTCAAGAGCTCACAGTCTTGAGGTGGAGGAGACAGATGAATATGTAGACACATTAGTTCTAGTTACTCCTATTAACTTCCTACTTCCATTTAGAATTCATCAAACTCATCGTGTTATCCCACCTTCCTCCCCAAACCTAATCTTCATTATGTATCAACATCTATGTGATAATCCAAACTAAAACTCATCGTCTCTTATTTTTCACTCTCTCACATTCACTCATTACATGTCAGTTCTCTGACCAGATGATTTCACAGCTCCAGCACAAATTTTTCCTCCCCATTGCCCCTGCCTAGCTCATAATCCTATTTCCTTTTCCTCAAGCTATTTCAATAATGTCCAAGCAGGTCTCCCTGGCCTCCAGTTTCACTTCTGCTACTCTCTCCTCTGTATTGTTGCCACCATGAAGTCTCTATCTTTATATTTCTGTCTCTATCTCTAGGGACACTTTATTCTTCAGGGAAAGGAATATAAGAATCTACAGTAGGAGATTTGATGAGTTGATGTGCTTAGCTACAGAGAACCAATGTGATACCAATTTTTTCCCATATAAATCTTGACATATATAAGGTAAATTATAAAAATCTGGCAAATTATCAAAGGCAGCTATTTTTCAAAAGTTTGATATGGTACTGCTTATTTTCTCATTCCCGTGTCTTTCTACTGAGGCAGAGGTCACAGATTAAATGACAGAAAATAGGTATGTTCTTGACATTATAGGCACACATGAGGTTCTCGTTTTTTTAGGCACCAACATAGCTCTGGGCTACCTATACACTTCATACCTCATTGTGTACTTAGTAGCTCGCTGGAGATGAGATCACTATGTTCTTAACCAAAATAGCCAATCAGAGGACCGTGGTAATAGACTACTGAAGATCAACTATCTCCCAAGCCCTTGGCTATAGACCCTCATTATTGGAAGACAGTAGGTGAGAAAACTAGGTGTCAGTTGGGCAAATCTTTTTGTCCCCAGGTCATCTCTAAAGAAGCCAGTAATGAAGGCCCAGAGAGTGCCTGGTGGCTTGATGGGAAAACCAACTCTTTCCCCAAATCATGAACTTCTCGTTGGTAAATTAAAATGGACACATTTGAAGTGATTTGTTTGGACCCATTAAAGGCAGTTGTTCACTGCCTATGAACTAAATTTAGATAGCTACTAAGTTTAGACATCTATCTGTTTATTTCTCACTTAAATCACAATTTTAAAGCTAAACATAATTTCTAACTGATTGAGATTATACTGACTGCCTTGTTTAGAAGTGGATTTATTTATTTTTGCTCCCACTTCTATACTTTTGCTTATTAAACCTACTTTTATGAAATTTATATAGAAAGGTTTCTAAAGACTTATTTAAGGTAACAAGCTTTGTGAATTATCTCTGTTTTGGTTAAGTATCTCTTTGGAAAGTTCACAAATCACAATGGATTTAGAACAGTGTAGACAGCTTTCTTTTAGGTCTTTATCTCCATGCAATGGGGACAACTAAAATAGCAAATTAGTTTTTACAAATTGTTAGAAAAATGACACAATTCTCCTACTTTAAAGGTGAATATCTGCCCAATATTTTCTTTGTGACCACCATGACGCTCCCAGAAAATGAGGCCAATAGATAGTAAAATTCAACATGTGACTCTGAGCATCTTCATATCCTCTTTCTCAACTGGTATGTGTATCGCTCCACACGCTTTCTCAGTGGTGTGGTTAGTCATCGCACTAGAGGCTGCAGAAATGTCATTTTCTCCCTGGCCATGGACCGCACTCTGGGTTGGCAGCTCCTCTGTAAGCTTCTGTTATAGGCTGTCAGATCAGCAGATTCACATGCCCCTACCAGTGTTTCTGGAGTTCCCATGGCAGTTCCTGGACAGATTGTGTGGGCTGCTTCTATAAGTACCCAGGGTGAAATGTTTCCTAAGACCAAGCCTTGGACTTGAGTTTTCATCATAGGAATGGCTTCATTTTGTTTTTTTTTTTTCCTTTGGTACATTACAGCCAGTTTTTGTGTTAGGGAAAATAAAATCTATCCAGTCTGTGGACATTTTGAGGAGAGGGAAAATAGAGGCTGGAATGAGAAGAGGGAAAAACTTTCCAGCCTCAGGTGAATATCTCCAATATTCTTTTGCCTACAGCAGACAAGGGCTGGTTCTTCCTAGAGAAAACCAGCTCTGGATATATTTTTGCTAAAAATATATACTCATTTCATACGTTGGCTTAGAAACCTTTGATAGCTCCCTGGTGCCCAAGTCCAAACTGCTTAGCATGGCACTCAAGGTCCTCACACAACCCTTTTAATGCTTAAAATGCCTAGCTTGTTTGGGGGACAGGCATCCTCACGTTGGCATGTCCTAGAAACCCAAATGTTTCTACATCGGCAAATCATGATTGCAGATGCCTCTCCATGCTGCTTACCATACTATATCATAAATATTTATTTGCACTTCATCTCTATTCTAGGTTGAAAACTCTTTGAACATAAGAGTTTTATCTATGTCCTCTTCACTTTGTGTCTTCAGCAGTCAATACTAGCGTGATGTTAAAACCCACTTGATTAAATGAATATTCAATCAGAAAATATCTGTGGAGTAGATAAGCAAATTATATGAGCTCTACTTTTAAGAAATCCAAACTGTCATTCGGAATAAAAATGATGTTTCACTATACACAAAGTAATTATTGCACAAAGAAGTCTCAGACTCTGGCATAAACTTCACAGAAAAGAAAAAGTAAGGGAAAGGACAAATCATTATGGATTCAAGTATTAACTGTTAGAGAAGATTTACTAAGGAGGAAGAGCAATCTAAGCAGTCCTGAGTAAGATAAATGCTTGCAGGAGTATGCACAAAATGATTCATGCATGAAATGCCAGATGGTTGGGGGCTTCAGTTGATCCTACTGGATTCCAATTTAGTGTGATGTGCACAGGGCAAGGAATGGTGATGCACACCATCCACCTTCTGACTTTCCCAAATTATGTAACAAACAAAATCTTGACAACTAATTCACATTTCCTCTCAAATGGGACAACACACAGGTTTCCAAGCTTTTGAAATAGAGTGCTGTGACATTGGCATCATTTGATTATCTCAGAAGAAGACAGATTTTGAGGGCATGTGCTGGGGAATTGGGGAAATAACTGCAGAGAGACTGACGAACTGGCCACCACCCATGCCACCCATGCATGGAAAAATGGCATGAAAGATCGAACCCTCAACTCAGAGTTCTTTCAGAGTTAACACAAAGTGGCTACGTGTTCTTTTCAGGTCTCAGGTTGAGGTCATCTCTCTCCTTCTCTTTGTGTGCGGTGTGCAGAGGGGAAGGAAGAGGAGTGAACCGAGAAAGCAGCATGAGTTAGAGGATAAGATCTGGCAGACTCAGAGCAGCTCGATATTGACAGCAACTTGTTTTCCTCCCTAGTACTGCAAAATGTATTTCTAACCCTCCACCTCTTCGTATTAAAAATCTTACCTCACGGGATATTCAGAACCAACAACAGGATTTTAACAGACTGGACAAGAAGGAGCCCAGCCATGGCTCAATTTTCAAGGAGCTTTTAGCTCCAACATGTTTTTATTCAACCTCACCCAAACGAACTCCAAGAAATAGGTCGTGGTGGTACAGAGAGTAGGACACGCGGGTGTGGATTACACTACTGGCACGTATCACCTCACCTACTGTGTTTAAAACTCTAATAGGATCATTACCCTTGTCTGTGAAAGCAGCCCTGTAGGTGGTGGGATTACTAACCACAGAGTTCACACCAAAACCCTGAGCAGGGCTTTCTGATTGATAGAGACTTTTTTCTAGTATCAGCTAAGATTGCTGATTCCTGTTTCCCCCTACTTCCTTAACACTAACTTTTGAGGAATAACCATAGAAGTCCCTTTAATTTAAAAACCAAAACATGAGAAGTGTGAACTTTTTACACTTGATCTTAGCCAAAAGGCCCAGAAGCGATTAAAGTGTGAACTTTTTAGATTGTGAGCTTTATGACTTCTCCCATTTGTATTCCTGGTGCTTAAAATGTGACTGTTACCATAGTTAGCACTCATTAAATATTTGTTGACTAAATAATAAATTTTGCTATATGATATTTATAAAAAGTATACCCAGCAAAAAATTATCCAGAAAGTGTGAAAATGAAGAGATGGGTTCATTTACCAGTTAGCAAATTATAATGAAAAGAAATGAAACTTCAAGATCAAAAAATAGTAAAAGGGTCAAATAAGGATGTGTGATATTGACTTTTTACAATTTCAATTCACCAATAAGATACTTATGCTCCTTACAACATAGTACTGATATATATAAGGCAAACACTTCTAGAAGTTTAGGAGAGGTGATAAATCCATGGTAATAGAAAAGGACTTTTCAACATGTCTCTCTCAAAAATCAACGGAATTTTCTAACAGGTCTCCCTGCTTCTTCTTGACTCACAACAACAGTTCAGTTAGCATCCAGAGTGAGCTTTTTAAAACAGATACCAGTTCATGTCACTTCCCTGCTCAAACCCCTCAGTGGCTTCCTGGCACACTCACAGTAAGACTCGGATTTCATGCCAAGGCCCACAGCTTCTTTGTGAAACAGCCCCAGCTCATCTCTTTGCCTTATCACCTTTTTATTGCTTCATGTTTTAGCTGCATTCTTTTACAAACCACAATTTGTCTTATAGCTGCTGAGTCCTGTCCATTTAATATATATTACCTGGATTTTTAAAAACATTGTATTTTGTGCTTTCAATTTCTTATGCACTCTATTTTCACTTGTTTAAGTGGTATTTTTGAAATTTTTCCAAGCATGCTTAACTTCTGTGTTTAATTTCCTTTTACTAATTCCTTCTAAAAGGTATCTTTGTGGTTAACTTTCAATCTTGTATAATAACTTAGCTGGGTATAGAGTTTTGATAGATATGGTATTCTAGCTCAGTTAAGAAATTATTCTACCCTCTTTTCACTTGTTACTGTTTTAGAGTTGGCTTTTAGTCTCTCTCTTATTTCTTTGTAGATAATATATTTGTTTTTCCTTGTAACTTTTTGAATCTTTTCTTTCTCTCTGGTATCCTGCACTTTTTAAAAAAATTTATCATGTTTGGGTTTCATAGTTTTAAGCATCTAAGGATATGTGGAAGCCACTGTGTCAGCTCCTACCTATAGTTTTGTTTTATAGTTTTTTCTTAATTTTTGGTCTGTAATTTTCCTTAATTTGTGGTAAGCTTATCTATACATTTAAAAGTCTGTTTATAATTTATCTAGCATTTCTATATATTTCATAGGGGAATAGTTTTTAAGTTTATCTAGCCAGCAAAAAAATTCAAAACTAGAATTAAGGACCATTTAGACATGAACAATGAGAGCACTACATACTAAAGTATACAAAAATTACCTCTCATAAATACATATATGAGAAAAACAAGCTGAAAATAAAGTCTTTGAATAAAGTTAGAGGACAAAAAAGTACAATGAAGTGATATGACATATATATCACAGGACTGCTGTGTGATCTATGACCATAACAAGTGTGGGTAAGGATATTGAATCGGAACTCTTACCTTACTAGGGGAGTATAAATTGGTATCATCATTTTTGGAAAACAATTTGACATTACGTAGTACAATTAAAGAAGTGCACAGTCCATGATTCAACAATTCTACTCCTAGGTATACATCCTAGAGCAGCAGTCCCCAACCTTTTTGGCACCAGGGACTGGTTTCATAGAAGACAATTTTTCCATGGACCGGGGCTTGGGGAGGTGGGGCGGGGTAGATAGAGCTCAGGCGGTGATGCGAGTGATGGGGAGCAGCTGTAAATGCAGATGAAGCTTTGATTGTGTACCCACCACTCACCTCCTGCTGTGCAGCCCGGTTCCTAACAGGCCACGGACTGGCACCTGTGTGCGGCCTCGGGTTTGGGGACCACAGTCCTAGAGAATGTCTTATATGTGTGCACCAAGGGAAGCAAGCGAGAATGTTTGGAGTAACATTGTTAGAACTAGCAAAGAAATACTATAAATAACCCAAGTGCCCATCAACAGAAAAAAATGGATAATTTGTGGTAATTCACACAATGGAATACTACATAACAATGAAAATCAACAAACCACTGCTACACACTTCAATACATCAGTATGGATGAATCTTGGTACTGTGTTGAGTGAAGAAAGCAAGCTACTGCAATATATAGCGTGACCTCATTTATATAAGGTTTAGTAGCTTACAAACCTAGATATTGTATTATTTAAGGATACAAATATATGTAGTAAAACCTCAACAAAAAGGAAAAGACTGATAAATGCAAAGTTTGCATCAGTGGTTACTCTGGGTGGGGAGAGAGCAGAGTGGAGTTAGGGGGAGACATAAGAGGCTTCAAAGATAATGGTAACATCTGGGTATAGAATGGCAACAACAGCTAGCAAAAGCCAGAATTCTCTGAAGTTTTATATTAGCAGAGGTAGTCGGGTGCTGAATTCCTATACCATGGTTTCCTCGACTGGTACCATCTGAATGTCCCAGATGGAGACGCTAAGTCCTAGGAACAAGCTTTGGGCATTGGTATGTATGCTTCTCCCAGCTGGTCCAGTGACAGTTGTGCTGTAGCCGACCCAGGGAACCAGAATACATTAGAAGACAGTTTATCATCTACATTTAGGGAGGCATGCATTATTGAGATTCACAACTACCCTGAAGAGAAGATGTCATGAAACATGCCATTCATCCCACACCAAATTACAACTGAGACAATAATGAAGAGAAAGGTTTCTTAAGAAATGAGGGACTTTCATTCTTCACACTATTCCCTTCTATTCTGTTTGAGTTTTCTCTAGAAGCAGGGCTGATGTTCAGTGAGTACATACCAGTAAGGCTAACCAGCTGTTGGATCCCACAGCTTTTCTGACTAGTTAGTGCTCATGCTGTCTTGGTTGTAAAATAGCTCCCATATCAATCCTAACTATAAGCAAAAAACTCAGGTTGGCCTAACACTTCCCCGGTCTCTACAGATCAATGTCTACACACAGTTGAGAGAAAGAAAGAGAAACCCAAGAACTTTACACTCAGCCATGGCGTCCTTTAAAGTACCAGACATTCCTAAGCACAAAAGTTCTCAAAGATTACAGCACCATTGACACCTTCTTGAAAAAACTGCTTCATGTAATCTAGGCAATTCAGAATGAGTCAAAATTTAAAACCTCAGGAATAGAGAAGCAATGGTAAAAGAAGTGGTAATGAGTACTGAATCCACATATACTTAAAAGTAACGTGTGGAATTGCAGTTATACAACTAACTGAATGAAAATGTAACTAAAAAAATATAACTGAAAAAAATTGGGGGGTGGGGGTGTGAGAAGTGGAAGCAAATTTATGAATGCTAATTTCTCTTCATATTTAATAGCAATGGAGTCAATAGATAACTGCCTGAAAGTAAAATATGTAGTTTAAGAAATAGTAAACATATCTTATCTCTTAATGCCTTTCATAATTTTTATTCAGTAAAAGATAAAATTTTATTTTAAAAAACATATAGCATGATTCTTTTTTGATCCAAGTATTCCTCTGTAGGTATTCATTTATTCAAAAGCTATTTATTGAGCACCTACTATGTGTCTAGGCACACTCTCTAGGCACCAGGGTTATAGCAATAAATAAAACAAAATTCCTCCCTTCATGGAGACCAGATTCTAATGCCAAGGAGACAAGTAAACATATAGGAAGCCAGAGGTTGATAAAAGGTATGGGGGAAAATAAAGTAAGGTAAGAGATATGGGGGGTACCTGGTGTGTGGGTGAGAGAGAGAGAGCGTGCATGGGAGCACAGCAGTAGCAATCCTGCCTCCATCTGCATATACAATGTAGAGAGAGATGTCTGGAATGATGCTCATCAAATATTAATATGTATATTTCTAGGCAGATTTTAGCTTATTTCATACTTTTTCTTTGCATTTTTTATATTGCTTTAATTTTTTAAAATTATGAGTACACAGCACTTTAATATTTTTAAGTCACTCTATCCGAGGGAGGAAAGTGAATAAGGAGAAAAGGTTTACAACAGAAAGCTCAAGAACAAAGATCCTGATATCATGCTCTTAGATATTTACCCAAATGAGTTGAAAACTTAAGCCTATACAAACACCTGTGCAGGAATGTTAAAAGCGGCTTGCTTCATAATTGCCAAAAATGAATAGACAAGCTGTGGTAGGTCCTTACAAGAGAATATTATTTAGTGGCAAAAGGAAATGAGCTATCAAGCCATGAGAAGACACAGAGGAACTTTAAATGTATGCTGCCCAGTGAAAGAAGCGAGTCTACAAAGACCACGTAGGGTTCCAACTGCATGACGTTCTGGACAAGGCAAAACCATAGACAGCAGAAAGATGGGTAGTTCCCAGGGCTTCAGTGGGAAGGGAGGGAGGGAAGAACAGTTGAAGGGCAGAAGACTTTAAGGGCAGTGAAATTCTTCCGTATGATGCCGTAATGGTGGGTGGGTGACATATATATCTGTCAAAACCCACGGAAATGTACAACACAAAGAGCCAGCCCTCATACAGTCTTAGACTTTAAGTTAATAATAATGCACCAGTATCGGTTCACAATTGTAACAAAGATACTACACCAAGGCAAGACGTTAATAATGCGGGAAACTGGGAAGGGGGAGGTGGAAGGAAGTATAAGGGAACTTTCTGTGCTTTTTGCTCAATTTTTCTATAAACCCCAAACTGCTCTAAAAATAAAATCAATTTTTTTTAAAAGTCCAAGAGTAGGGCAGAGCATTCTTGAAATACTTGGGGCAGATATTCATTTTTAGCAAACCCTAACATAGTTCTTGCTACACGCTTTAAGATCAATTCTTTCAATGCTCCTAACATTTCCGTGGGGCGGGCACCCATGTAATACTGCCGGGGACACTGAGGCCAAAGTGTGCAAGTATCTTGCCCCAGGCCAAATTGCCAGTACGTGGCAGAGCCAGGATTGGAGCAATCCTTGTTCCCAGGCTTGACCGGAGTCTGCCTCCCATAAAGGGGCCACGGGTAGCTGAATAATGGTGCTCGCTTTTTCCACTTTGGAGCTTCTCTTATTTACCCTCGGGTAAGTCGCTTTGTTTTATTTGTCTTTTGTAACAAGCCCTTCTAAATTCTTATTGGAAGTGGGTGATATAAATAGTAAATTAAAATATTGAAAAGAGAGAACTCAGCTGCTCTGTAAAGAACCAGAATAAGTCTACCTTATACTCCCTTAGTTCCCCAGGTACCATATTGTTTGTTCCTTTTGGTATAATTATTAAGATGGTTTGTATTTAAAATCCCACAGGATGAAAATAATTAAACCAGATAAGCCCAATTTCAATAGTCTTTTGATAGGAATATTTTTCTTTCTTTTTTTTTCTTTTGAAGGAGAGGGGGATCTTGTTTTATCAGAAAGATTTGTCATATAAAAAAAACTCAGTGGGAATATGATAGGTTAAAAAGAAAAATAAAATATAGGGTTGCTTAAGTGTAAAACCATAGTTGACAATGTTTTCTATTACTGTTTTCTACTATGTTCTTAATTAATACAACTACCCAATAAGCATAGTTTATAACTCAAAATATACAAGAACACAAGAAAGAGCAAATGTTTTTTTTCAACTCAAAATATCTTAATTAACCAAGTTGTATTTTGAGTTTCTAATTTTCAGTAGAAGCATATTGGGCGCTGGAGGGAAGGAGGTCAGTCTCGTATACTCAGAGACCTTGTGATCTGGTTAGACACATCCAGCAGGGATGAAAGGGATACAGGGTGACGCAGCCAGTAGTCTGTGGAGGATGAGAACACAGGATAAAGCATGTGGTGAAGGTTTCCTGGTCGTACTGGGACCTACTCAAGTTCTCCAAGGATGGATGGGCACTGGATTGAAGGAAAAAGGGTGGCGGAGCATTCCTGGCCATTGGACCATCATGGACAAGGCTCAGAGTCATTCAAGAGTGAGCTCCACATGTTTGGGAATAAGCAGTAGATCTATTTTATTGAGGCAGGGATGTTGAGGAGCTTGAGGAAGTTTGTTGGGAAATGTCCAAAGAAGAAAGATGTTGGAGGACCAATGACATGAGCAGAAGTTTGTGCTTGAGTTGAAATGTGACTGGGAGCTATGGTAGGTTCTTGAGCAGTGAAGTAGTGAGATAGAAGTGCTGTTTTAACAAGGTTTGTCTGATAGAACTGGCCAGAAGAGAAGCTCCCCTCCCAATCTTATCTTGTACCCAGAACAAAAGATGGGCTGTATGCTTAACCCTTGATTTCCACTAAAACAATCCTGCTGTTTTCCTTATCCACAACAAGAACCCTTTATTGAAAGCCTACTTTTGCCAGAATAAAAGGTCCAGTCTTCCTCACAATTCCAAAAGGTAAGTAACAATCATCCTAGTTTACATTAAAAGATACAGGTCAGCAGTCTATGTTCATAGTTTATTACCTAAGCATTTCTGGGTTTAATTCCCTATTAGCCTGCCCTTAATTCTTTAGAGCCCTGATTCACTCACTTCATTCATTCATCCCTTTAATCAATAAACACTGCACATATTCCGTATGTCCAGCCTTATGCTGGCTGCTGGAAACTCAAAGCTGAATACTCAAGTCCGTGCCTCAAGGACCCCATAGTTTGGGAAAAGACAAACACACAAAAATAGAAATAATGTAGAATATACTAAACACCATGGCACAGATCTGTTCTGGGTGCCATGGAAACACAAACACATGGGCTTTGCCTGGGTAAACCTTTGGAACAGGGGCAGAGAGTACCAAAAAACACTTTTAAAAGAAGCAAGATTTAAACCAAATCTAGTCGTATACATGCACCCAAGATGCTTCCACTTATGAATGAAAACAATAAATTGTTATATAAGACACAAAGGCAAAGAAGGGCTGGGGGAAAGCCATGAAGCTATTTGTCTTTTAAATCTTTGTTCTAGTGTTATTGAACTTGATCATAGCTAGGAAACAAGACACATGCAAGTCCCACATATACACACACCCTCCCAGTTATAGTGTATTTTATATTCAAAATTTCATGAAAAACAAATATTGGGTAATAAAATTGAGCACAAAATTTTTAAGTGATAAGAGAATACAGATTTTCCCCCTTAAATCTGGTTTGAAAATAATATAAGGGTATATATTTGATTTTCTTAAAACTGAATTTAAGACTCATACATGCAAATATTTGGGAAAAGTAGAATGCATTCTCACCTGAAGGACTTTTCTAATTCTTTTTAGATTGTGTATCAAGAGTAGATTTTTCTCTTTGGAAACACGACCCAAATGTTCATCCAGTTGTATTAACAAGTTTTGAAGAAGAATTGTTGCCATGGTTTCATTGTTAGAAGCCGCCTCCCTAAAAAATAAAAGGGTTATTACACAACAGGAAACAACTTAGTAAAATGTCTACTTTTTTTTACCATTACTAATTTTAAAGTGATAAATCTATTCCACAGTGATAAGCATGTAAAAGTTTTTAAACGTTAAATTATAAATATTAAAAAAATACTCAACATCACTAATCATTAGGGAATTACAAGTCAAAATCACAGTGAAGATAGCACTTCACACCCATTAGGATCACTGTTATAAAAAAAAAAAAACAGAAAATAAGTGTTGGTGAGGATATAGAGAAATTGAAACTCCTGTGTATTATTGGTGGGAATGTAAAATGGTGCAGTCACTGTATGGCAGAGACTCAAATGTTAAACATAAAATTACCATATGATCTAGCAATTCTACATCTGGGTATACACCTGAAAGAATTAAAAGCAAGGACTTGAGCAGATACTTGCATATCAATGTTCATAGCGGCTTTATTAGCAATAGCCAAAAGGTGGAGACAACTCATGTGGCTATTGACAGATGAATTGAAAAAATAAAATGTGGTATATATATACAATAAAATATTATTCAGCTTCAAAAAGGAAGAAAATTCTGATACATGCTATAACATGAATGAATAATCTTGGAAACATTACACTAAGTGAAATAAGTTGGTCACAAGAGGACAATTATTATGTGATCTCACTTTGAGATCACACCTAGAGAAGTCAAATTCATAGAGACAGAAAATAGAATGGTGGTTACCAGGAGCTGGGGTTGGAGGAATGAGGTATTACCGTTTAATGAGTACAGAGTTTCAGTCTGGGGAGGTGAAAAAGTTCTACAGATGGATGATAGTGATGGTTGCACAATGTGAACATACTTAATGTCACTGAATAGCATTCCTAAAAAATGGTTAAAATGGTAAATTTTGTTATGTGTATTTTGCCACAATAAGAAAGATGCTTAAAGAAATTAAAAATTGTACAAAGTGAACAAAGCTTTGAAGAATGTTTGTGAATCTTATTAAGAAAAAAACATTTATTTATATTGAATCTGTGATAGAGAATTGATTTAATCAATAGATTGGCTTCTTGGTTTTATTATATAAAACATAAAAAATTGTTGGAGTTTTGGCTTACAGAGAAACAAAGTACTAGAACCATTAAGTGTTAATCTACAATGAATGAAACCAGAAAGGACGATTCCCTTCCTTTGAGAAGGCTTGCCAAAGCCTTGAAGTTCTTTATCTGAAAAGAATGCACCTACTGAGTCAAAAGTGGATCATAAAATAAATCCACATGTATACAGCATAAAGCATTTGTGCATCAACTTCTAGGGAAAATACATGTGGTCCTACCAGTCTTGATTTTCAATCCACTGGGCCAGCAGATGTCGAATTTCCATAGGAAAGTTGTCATCATAGAATTGATCTACTTGCTCCAAAAACTTGATTTCTAACTGTTGGACTTGATTCCACTGAGACATGCTATAAAAGGAGTAAAATTAGAGTTTTAAAATATTGTTGATTGATAGCTGTGGTACATGTTTTCTTTTTTCCTTAGAATTCAATCAGACAATGTTATTTAACATATAAGTAACTGGAGAAAAATTTCTCTACTTTTCTTTTATAGTCACTCAACTGAAGATGGAAAAAATGCTTTCAATCCAAAATGCAGCAATTCCTTTAAGATTTTCTATAAGCCAACCCTAATGAAGACAGCAATCTTCCTCTGGCCCCAAACTGCATCCTTCCTTGCTCTAACATGAACTTCACCTTCTTCAGGAAACTTTCACTTCTCCTCCCTAAAACATCCTACACCCTGCTCTTGACTGTCTATGTGACCTTGGATTCTCAACAAGCTCCTTCCCTATCCCTTGCTCCTTCTTTATTAGACTTGGAGTAACTTGAAGACAAACATATTCAACATTTACTATATCTCCTAAGACCCTCTTTAGGTTTTATATGTAAGAAACACCCCCCAAAAAGCTTCTTTTATACGAAACTGCCAAATCCTTTTTTCTTTATTTCAGATTTGTCTGGCTTCTAGAGTCAGCTTTATGTTCTTTCCTGCTAGTCTAATATTGTCTTAACTTCATGAAGCATTTCATGTATGCATTTTCCATGGGCTCTAGTTCTTTTAGCTAAAATATTTCTGAACCAATAAATATTTTTATTTCACTCTAAATGATCCACTAGAGGAGGGCAAAGCTTTTAAAATTTACTTTTAATTTGTCTCTGGTGTGCATCTGACAGTGGTTAAACCTTCAAGTTACTTAAGGAGGAAAAAACCATGCTTGATATATATGTGGCAGCCTGTCATAAAGGAATAGTATGGTTTTCCCCCTATGTAACTCCACTCTGTCCAATTTAGAAGCTGTAGATGTATTTCTTAACTCAGGAAAATTAATATGATGTTGCCTCCTTGAAATTACTGTATTTTACTTTTTCCAAAGTCAATTTTTTGATTGTTTTGTCAGCAATTCTAGGTCAGAGAAAAAAACTCTTTTACATGATTAATCACCATAGCATTTCAATATATCTTATAGGTAGGCTAAGCTTTCCTTTTGCCTGTAAAACATCAAGGTAATAAATTTCATATATTTCATAGACATATTCTTTAGGTTTCACATAGAACCATTTTGAACACATTTTCTCTGAGCTCCCAGCAAGTGATCTAAACTGTATAGAAAGAAAGTTGTTGCCAATGTTTTGCTAAAGAGAAAGCAAGTGAGAAAAGAAATAATGTTTTATTTACATATCACTTTATGAAGACTTTCTACTTTACAAATCTAGGATATTGTAAGTGCTCAATATAAGCTTGTTAAATGAAGATGAGCAGCACTCCTGACATTGCTATGACGAGGGTAGGTGGATAGTGAGTATTGTGTTAAGTTTAAAAAGGAAAAAATCTTGAGGATTAAACAGGCAAAGTGCTCTGCTGCCCAAGGTGTGCAGCTCCTAAGGGGCAACCTGAGGTCTCCTGAGCCGGACCCATTTGCCTTTCCATATACTGGGTGTATATCTATTCCACACAAAATTGGAACATTTGTTTCCATACTACTATCAACATTGTCTTGCCCTACCCCTATCAATTATTCTAATTAATGACAACAGAGAACACAAGCTGAAAATAGCATTATAATTTTAATCATTACTGTTGTTAAATCCTGGCTATCATTTGACAAAAATCTGTTATCTAACTAAGAACTAGCCTATCTTAAAGTTAGATCACTCCTGACATTATGTTAAGTGAAATAAGTCAGGCACGGAAAAATAAATACTGCGTGTTTTCACTCATGTGCGGAAGCTAAAAAAAAATGAGCTCATAAAAGTAGAGAGTAGAATTGTGGTAATTACAGGTGGGGAAGGTCAGGGAGGAGAGTAGGGAGAGGTTGGTTAACAGATACAAACTTCCAGCCAGATGGGAGGAATAAGTTGTGGGCTTCTGTAACACTGGAGGGTGAATATGGTTAACGATAATTTAGTGTGTATTTTCAAGAAGCTAAAGAGTATTTTGAATATTCATAACACAGAGAAATGATAAATGTTCGAGTTAATGGATGTCCTAATTACCCCGATTTGATCATTACTCATTGTATACTTGTATCACAATATCACTCTGTATCCCATAAATAGGCACAATTATTATGCATCAACTAAAAATACAAAGAAAACAATTTAAATAATAAAAATAAACACTGGGGAAAAAAGATCACTACTAAGACCTGAGTCTTCCTTTCAGAGACCTGAACTTAAGGCTGAGAAAGGGAAGAATAAGGTGTCGACAGCCCTAGGACACTCTTCTCGATTGCAGCCACTGGAAATGCCGGGCTGGTCCCACCGTCTGGGAGCCAGTGGCGCCCCGTTGGCCCTGTGACCCGTGCCTTGCGAAGCAGATGACCTGCCCTAAAATGTCACTCGCGCTGGCCAAAGCCGCAATCGCCGGCTGCCGTAGCTGCAGGCTTTTCCCTGAAGCCCAGGCATGCCAGGCTGACGGCAAACGTCCCGGCTCTGGAGCGGCCGCTAGGAAAGCGCGGAGGCGCGCGCTTGCGGCACCCGGTGGGGACACACCCCTGCGGCCGCTCCCGCCTCCCACCCGCGCCGGGGCGTCTGGGCAGCGTGGAGTCGGACGCTTCTTTTCCCAACCACCCCTCCTCAGACCAATTAAAATGGAGCAGCTGTCAAACGCCGAGGGAAAGCAAAGTTTCAGCAGCGCCCTGCACGGGCATCTACTCCCCGGGAGAGGCGACACGAAGGGCGCAGGCGTGCGCTGCCCTACTCACCCGGCTCGCCCTCAGCCCAGTTCCCAGGCAGTGCTCGAGTCCGGAGCCAGAGTCGCCCCTCACAGTCCCCGGGACGGAGCTGCTGACGCCATCGTCAACAGGGGATTTGCATTTCTCCTCCCACTTGAGGCTTTCCTGTGCGTCAGCGTTCGCGGCTCTGGGACTTTACTTGGGTCAGCGCCCACCCACTTTCTATCCCAGAAGCGCTAAGTCGCAGAAACAGGTAGGGCGCCCTCTTCCCTCGCGTCTCTGCCAGCCGCTGCTGCCACCGCAGTGGCCCAAGGCTGCCAGAGGAGAGCGGAGGGGCGGGTACGCGCACAGTCTTCAGTGGTTTTCCCAGTCAATTTGAGATCCCTGGAGGTAAATTCTTCAGCTTCCTGTCTCCCTCGCGGACTCCGCTCAGCCTGGCGAGCCGGCCCCAGGATCAAAACGCCGAACTCACAGAGCTCGCCATGCCCCGGTTCCAGCGGGGTCTGCTCGCGCGGGAGGGCGGCTTCATCCAGAGGTTTGAGCCGATGCTGGGTGGGCCACCAATGCCTGCCCCTCCTGGCTTGGCCGCCTCCTACTCGCCCTGAGTGGCCCTGCGCCTGGTCGCTATGGTATGTTCTGTCTTTGTGACATTGGCCTGTTCTAGAATCACAAGAGTTGGAGGAAGCCTTGGTCCCATCTGATTCTTATCTGTAGAGACTGAGGCCCAGAGCGGTATAACCAAAGTTACTCAATGAGTCAGCCACTGAGCTGGATAAGAGGTGTTTCCACTCCCACCTTAGTGGTCTTTTCATCTCAGCTCCTTGGAACTAGATGTCAACCCCCTGACTCATAGTTAGAGTCCTATAACTGCTCAGTAAAATAAAGACAAAAAATAAACGCAGATAGACTGAAAGAAAGGCAGAAAGCATCACTCAATCTGATTACATATGTGCCTAGAGCAATACACCCCAAGGTCAAAGGCCTGCCAAGGTCAAAGGCCTGTTTCCCCCTCACCCTGATTAGCCATCACACAGGTACCCTCTGGGTTCTCTTCCTCTCCCAGGTGACATTATTACCATGTGCTTAAATTTACTACTTCTCCCTGCAGATAGGTCCATGAATCCCAAAGTCACACTTTCTACATCACTCTAAATGTCCTGGTCGGGTAGGCCTGGTCCTGGCTGCCAGCTTATGCTTCTCTGTCTCCACAGGAAAAAAGGCTGAATTCAGGCTATTCCATGAGTTACAGGGCGAAGCCTGGTTTTCTTCTGGGGAAGCAGTCATTGCCTATAGAAAAAAGTCCAAATTCTTGACACTCAGAGTTCTGTACCGTTTGGTCCCAATCTATCTGTGAAACTTTTCTCCCCTGCAGGAGCCTGTGATACAACCCAAACCAGTCTCCTCTGCTGCCCAGACTAACCTCTCATGCTTCACTACTGACGCTCTCTTCAACTGGAATTTCCTCCCCCAACCCATCTACTTGTTGAAATCCTATAGTTCTCCATGAAGATTTCACGGAGGACCTGAATCCACAGCAACATTTCCCTGCTCTGAATTCTTATCTCACTTCCTGTCCAAACCAGCACTGTCCAAGAGAAATCAAATACAAGCCTCATATGTCATTTTAAATTTTCTAATGGTCACATTAAAAAGGAAAGAAAAAGGAACAGGTGAAATTAATTTTAATATTATAAATAACCCAATATACCAAGAATATTGACATATCAGCAGATAATCAACATAAAAAATTATTAGTGAGATACTTTGCATTCCTTATTTCATACTGTATCTCTGAAATCTGGTACATATTTAGCACTTCTGGGAAATCTCATTTCAGACTAGCCACATTTCAAGTGCTTAATAGCCACAGTGGCTCGTAGCTACCACACTGGACAGCGCTGATCTAGACCACTCATTTAGCACTTTTCATTTCCTGCCGTATAGTTTTACTCATACTGGTTTTGCGTGTCCTTGTCATCACTGCATTCAATTGCTATACAAAGCAGAGAGTTTGTTGTTGTCTTCTTCCTTTCAAGGGCCTCACCTTGGGACTCCCACAGCAGTTCTGAAACTGGTCTCAAGACATCTTTTTTCTTTTAAAAATTATTGACACCCCTAAGAATGTTTGTGTATTATTGTTCTGCATGAAATTTTTATTTACTGTATTAAAACTTAAATATGAGAAAAAGTTAAACTATTTCTTCATTTAAAATTATAATAATAAGCCCATTATGTGTTAAAATAAACATGTTTTGTGAAAAACAAGTATATCTTCCAACACAAAATGTTAGTGAGAAGGGCAGCATTGATTTACGTATTTAAAAAATCTCTTTAATGCCTGAGTTGTGAGAAGACAGCTGGATTCTCATATCCGCTTCTGCATTTAATCTGTTGCAGAATATCATTTTGGTTGAAATATTTGAAGAAAATCTGGACTCATACAGTTATGTAGTTGGACAAGGGGAGTGTTCTAATGGCCTTTTCAAATAATGTAGTTATTCTTCTTTGATACCACACCAAAATTCAACAAGGGTAATTTCTTAAGGGCCAGTTGCATTGTGAAATCTGCAACCTTATAAATAAACTTTCTGTATACTGCTACCTTAAAATCCTTTGTTATATCATGTTTTGAATAGAATTTTTACCCACACATGATTTTGAAGTGTCAGACATTGGTCATCTGAAAAATATTTATCCACTGAATTATACAAAATTTCTAAATGCTGACATATTTCATCACACAGTATCAGAAATTCACATTGGGTAATATCACCACTGTTCTCATCAGAAAAGCAGTTTGTATATTGGGAAGTTGTCAAGCTCATGGTGATGTATACAAGTTCTCCAAACTCTAATTTTTGCTTGGAAGCTCCAAGCTTCTTACTGGCAACGGATATTGTCAGTTGTTTTCCTTGAAGTGACAGGCTCATTTTGGCAACTCAGTCACACAAGTGCTTTCCCTTGAGATGATCATCATACTTTAGTATACATGTACTTCCCATTTCATCACACAGAGTATTAAAATACATGTACTCAAGGTCTGAGATTTAATCAAATTAATAATTTTTACTGCTTCATCAAAAATTTCTTAAACAGGCATTTTTAAAATTTTGTTTTAAAATGACTGCTGTATAATTCGGCACTACTGCCTTGCTTTTTGCTAAGGCACCAACAGTTTTACCCACCATCACTTTCATACCATTGGAGCAAATGTCAACAGAGTGAAAAGGCAAAAGGGTATCAGTAGTATTATAAAAATAGTATAACCTTGCAGATCCCCTGAAAAGATGTTGGGGACCATCCTGAGGGATCTCCAGGTAACACTTAGAGAACCTCTGCTCTGTTTGCCATATCCTAGTCACTGTGATCAGTTTATCCAGAGGTGCACATCACAAAGGACTGTTGCTCAAAAAACACTCTTCTCTTGGTTAAAGCATATGCCTTGAACCTCTCTCTCCTTTTCTATTTCTTGAACTGAGCCAGACATCTAAGAAAGGACATCACTACATTCACTTTGTTTCTCTTTCCTAGCATCAAGTCTAAACAAGCAAGTCCTCAATTTCTTGGCTCTACACTAGCCCTGGTCTCACCAGTCCCTCAGAGACTAACAAGGATTTTAAAAAAGTAAAGAAAATCCAAAGTAAAACAAAGAAACAAACCAAATGCTAACATAAAATCCCTGAAAAGTTTTTCAAAGTCAAAGACCCTCCTAGATTCCTGTCTCCCCTCTAAAAGGGCCCTCCATTTACCTTGGTGAAAAGCCCACAAACCTTATACCTAATTTCTTGTTGCATCACCCTAAGAGAGAATTTCCAGAATAAAGTATAAATAAATTTCATAAAAGTAGATTCTAGCTCTGATATGCCAATTTCCAGTGAGTGGTACAAAGTTGAATAAGTTATCTAGCTTCTTCAAGCCCCAAAATCTCTCTCTATAAAAGTGGGGGTATCATATCCAGCATGAAATTGCTGGGAAGATTCGAGGGTCTAATGTAAAAAATGAGATAAGGGAAAATGCTCAAAGTCTGCCAGCATTAGAATAATAATCAAGCTGTGGGGACCTTTGGAGGTCACTGAGTTGAGCCTCCGCCCTCCCTTCCCTGCTCGCCGTACAGATGAAGAGATGAAGAGAATCAGGTGAGGCAGGCAGGTTTGCACCTGTGAATATGAGGCAGAGCAAATTCAAAGTCAGCTCTTCTGATGGCGCTTTTGCCAAGTAGAGCTGTTTATGTTGGAGACAGAGGAAAAGAGGGGCTTTCACTTTTGCTGCCGCAAGAGGTCTAAGCCAGCTCCATCTTCTCCCAATTCGTGCACAAAGAATGTAAACATTTGCTGGTTTTCATTTTTGTGGTAGCATCTTAATTCTCCCCTCCCAGCTCCTCTCGTGTGTATCCCAAGGAAACCGGGGTGAGCTGGACTCGAACGCTGGACAGACAACATATGCGCATAGAAAGGAGCATTGAATCCTGCGGTAGCTTATGGTAGTACCCAAGGAGTGGGGCAGTGAGGATTATTGGGACAAGACGTCCTGGCTTGGGTGGGTCTCACCAGCTCATCTGTGTGTGGGTTGCTCAAGCTCTATTAGAACAGGGACATTGCCTTGTGAAAGGGCTTAATATCTATCTTGTCAGTTTCCTCAAGCCCTGTTCCCAATGACTGTGCTCCCTCTACTGCCAGAACAGGAGCATCGCAATTTACAAATCAACATTCTTCAAACAACAAAAGCACTTTTTTGGCTCTACCTCCGTCCAGACATGGTGCTGAGAACTTCACCTGCATTGTTTTACCTAATCCTCACCACACTTCCTAGGATTGACTATCGTTGTCATCCCCAGTTGACGGATAAGGAGACGGAAGGTTAGTGAGCTTTAGTGAGGCTTATCAGAGGTAAGGCACGGATTCAGGATTCAAACTCCGGACTGACTCCAGAAACGATGCTTGTAACTGTTATGCTTTACTAAGAATCTTATCTGCTCTTGCGAGTAAAGCAATAAATTGCTCAGAGAGCTATGGAAGAAATAGTTTAATGATTTAAACATGAATCCCAAAATAGAGAGGCTCATTGCATAATTTATTGGTTAGAGATGATGCATAGACTCTGATTCTCCAACCTTGTCTTGGAATGTGTGGACAGTAGCCCTGCGTTTACAAGTCCCCAACATATCAGGATGGTAGACACATTGTCAACAGGGTTCCAAAACATTTAGCAAGTTAAATGATTCTATAGGATCTGTTTATACTATTCCATAAGGTGACTGTTTCTGGTGAGCCACAGATTAGAAAATAGGATAGGATATTTGAATTGTAGACTCTTCCCCAAAATTTCTGTGGGGACAATTAAATATCCTTTAACCACTTTATTATATTTTATGTATTTGTCACATGTTGGTCTTTCTCAGCAGGGAATATCAAGAAAGTTGGGACTAAATGCTATTTTTCTTCATGTTCCAGGGTCCCACGGCACACAGCAGGTGCTCAGGAAGTGTTTACTGAGCACACAGAAGGCTGATGGAGAGCCCCATTGCCCCTGTCTGTCCTCCCTGCGAGGGCTTTCTGGTGACTTGCCTTGTCTGGGCCTTTTGTTCCCACCAAAGTTGTCACTATTCTCGATAATTACAATGACAACTTATATTTATAGGTTTATAAATCGCTATACAAATGGTTATTCATTCTATTTAAAATACTGTCTAATTTTCCTTGTGATCCCTTTTTTCACTTAGGGGGTTTGGGTTGGTTTGGTTTTTTTTTAGAATTGTGCCATTTAATTTCCAAATATTTTTTCACATTTGTTTTTAATTTTATGGTTAGATAATGTACTTTTTAATTATTTTAAATGTATTGAGTCTTGTTTTATGGCACAGAATATGGTCTATCTTGGTCAATGTTTAGGACATACTGAAAAGTTCTCTGCTTCTGTTGAGTAGAGTATTCTATTAATGTCAATTAGGTCAAGTTTATTGAAAATCAATCTTCTATATTGATTTTCTTCCTATTTATTCAATCTATTGTTAGTGGAATACTGAAATCTTCAGCTATCGTACAGAATTTGTCTATTTCTCCTTCCAGTTCTGTCACATTTTGTTCTATGTATTTTGAAGCTCTCTTGTTAGGTTCATAAACATTTAGAATTGTTTTGTTCTTTTGATGACTTCCCCTTTTATCACTATGAAATAACACTTGTTATCCCTGATAATAATTTTTGCTCTGAAGTCTACTTTGTCTTTTATTTCTATAACCACTGCAGCTTTCCTTGATTAATGTTAGCATGGTATATTATTTTTCTAAACTTTTAATTTTAACTTATTTATTTATTTAAATTGGAAGTGGGTTTCTTGTAGGTAGTATATAATTGGATCCTGCTTTTTTAATCTGATTTGACAATTTCTGCATTTATTATGTATTATGAGTGTTTTCCACTCCTGTTTTTGAGAATATAAACTATACCTAGCCTTGTGTGAGCTCCAGAAATTGTTCCACCTGCTCCTTTCTAGTGGTTCCCCCCACCCCCCTCAGCTTTGGGTAGTTCTTTTACAAACGTGCACTAATCAGTACTCAGCTGAAAAATCAAGAAAAGCCCTTTGCAATCTCTTTCTGGTACTCTGCCTATGAGTTCTAGCCAGTGTGACCTCCCCACACTCTCAACTCTGTCCTCAGCTCTGAGAGATTGCCAAGCTCTGAGTTTCCTCTTTCTGTGCTGAAGCTTGAAAACTCTCTAGAAAGGAAGCTACAGTAATCATAAAGATCGCCCCCTTGCTCAGTTCTCTCAGGGTTTCTTCTCTTGCACTGCCTGTTTGGCAATTTCTGAAAATAATTGTTTCATTTTGTTTGTTTGTTTGTTTGTTTACTTGTTTAAGATGAGAGAGTAATCCACCCTTAGAGAAGGTTGCCAGATTTATCAAAACAAAACCAAATACAGGACTCCTAGTTAAATTTGAATGTCAGATCAACAACGTATAGTTTTTAAGTACATATATGATCCATATTTATAGTATAAATGTGTCTGAAATTCAAATTTAAGTGTGTTCCCTGGATTTTATCTGACAACCCCAATCCCTGTTAATGTATCAAGTCCAAATCAGAAGTCCCCAAAGACTCTTTCAGGTGCTAGAGCTGTGTTCTTGTCAGAAATCCATTTAATTCAGTATGAAATATTTACTGAGCTTCTATACCACAATGAGAATGATTAGAGTTGAATTGGCAAAGAAACAAAATAAATATATGAAACTAATAAATGCTCAATTGAAGGACAGCGCTAAGCATAAATGCCACAAGAATTCAGAAGAATGGCCAAAATGAACTGAAGTAGTCATAAAAAGCCAGGAGGTAAGGTTACAAAAAAGTGAAGGACGAAAGCACTGTATTTGCACAGGGAGAAAGACAATGATGCTTGTCCTGCCTAAAGAAGGTAAGATGCTGATGCAGAACTAAGATTGGCATCCAGTGGACAGTGGAGAAAAATAACCTAACCAAAGGTGCCATGAGCAGGTCATTATAAACAAGATGAGTTGATACCAGGGTGTCTGAGAATAGTCGCTCAGTTTGTTCACTGCACAAGTGTGCACTAGTTGAGGAGAATGTGTGAGGGCTAAAATCTGAACTGTGCTCCACTTCCCAAGATATGAGCTTTGGTGCAGGGCCACGTCCAATCAGAGGAAGGAATGATTTTTCTAATGTGAAGGTTCCTTGTGGGTCTTCGGAGGTCCTGGATGAGACCAGGACCTTCCTTTTGAGTAGTTGCAATATGATTACTTCTATGCCACTGACCCAAATTCTTCATTGCTACAGTCACTATGGGGAGCAGTGGATGGAGATGTTAGAAGGTACATCATCTCTGGGCTGTGAGCCTTTCTGTACTGGGCCACTACGGAGAAGAGGGTGGGTAGGGACCGGATGAAATTTGGTTTTATGGTTGGAGGGAGCAAAGGAGGTGAAGTGAGATGGAGCTGATAGGGCTTCAGATTAATATTTTGGTAGACCCCCTCCAAAATGCAGCACCAGTACTCAGTGGTCTGAATGTTAACAGAAATCCATCCAATGAGAGTGAACCCTAAATCAAGCACTGTGAACTCAAAGTCCCCCTGGGGCCAGCAGATGATGGGACCGGTAGAGAATCAATCTAACAGGCAGCTGCAAATTTTGGATTTTTAAGGAAAAAAAAATCACCTGAATCTCAGTTGTTCGCATAATTCAAAAAAATGTAAACACACACACATACGTACACAGTGTAGACCTACACTGTTCTAAATAAATAATATAGATCTATAGGTGTAAATGCTGCCAATGTTCCTTCTTCATTCTAAAGCAATATTTCCCAGCCCTAATCATTCTATACACTGTATCCATACTGTGTAGAAAAAGGGAGAGAGAAACGGAAGAGGAAGAGGAGAATCAAGCCAAACAGTACCTTTTATAGCAAGATGGGTGAAAATGAGTATTTTGGAGGACATGAACTGAAGTGGCTACTTTCTCCCCTCTTATCATTCATCAGTTTGATCTTTTTAGAAGAATGAGACAATCTGATGCAGACTTAACCTATTGGAGCAATAGTTTCACGTTTAGTTTTATTACCAAAATTTAGACCAGGATTCTTGCCTAGAGACCAGGAAAGTGGTTGTAATGAATCTTTACAGAAAAAGGCATTTTCTGATTATCACCAACTTGAAATTTCTTGCCATAAGAAAAAAAGAAATCCCCAAAGAAAACATACACCTGGAACTAATACCCAAATTGTGGAAAATCTGTCATTAGAGAAGTATAACATTCTTTCTTCCATGTGTAGAAATGACCAATGGATATGAAGTCTGAAAACAAACCAAAGGAAACCAAACTAAACTAAATTAGATGCCTTCACAGAAGATGAACTGATACCTGGAGCTCCATTGGGGGTGAAAGTAATGAACTTAACCTTAGAAATGAAGGGTCGATATCTTCTTTCTCTTGAGAATTGATTGACTTCAGAGAGTCAAATCATTGGTGATGAACTGGCAGAAAAGCATGTCTTTTTTGTTTGGCTACTACCTCCATTCATCTTTCTGCGTCCCAACAAATTCTTATTTTTATGCTAGATTAGAGCAATGGGAAATAGTTTTACACACAAAAAGCACAGTTGTAAAATGGAAAAGTGCTGTTTTAATGATAGTCCTGTTACATAAATCGTTGATGTTGGTGCAGCTCTGAAGGCTAGAACCTTAAAGCAGCACCAGAGGGCACTATGCTCACATGCCTGAACTCTCAGCGCCTGAAAATGGAAGCTGCTTTTGAGTTTATGTATCAGAGTTCCTTTCACATTTAAACAAGCCAAGTATTTGCCTCTAGCCTTTTGTCATCTGTGACTGCGCAATCGCTTGTCCCTGAGACATCAGAGAGTTTACAGAATTAATAAACTAGACTCCACCAGCTTATTCTATGGCTATGACAAGTATGAATATATTGGTCTTATTTTACACCAGGATGGATGTAGGGGGAAGGCGAAGGGGATGTGAACAATAATACTTACGTCAAAGGATTGTGAGGATTTATTCTTGGCTTTGTTTAACCTGAGCACCTGATGTATGACACTGGTCAGATATAGTTAGTTCAGGTAAAATCTTTGTGTCTGAGGTATTTAGGCATGTCAAGCTCACACAAGGTGGTGATGCCAAGAGATGGCTCGGGGGTCTCTTGCTTTCCATAGTGTCCACCATACCACCCCTCCCAAAAAACACATCATCAAAGTAAAGATGATGTATTTGCTATCCACCTTCACGAAAAAAGTCCCCTGACTGTCCCTTCCACATAAATTGCCACTTTTAAGTCCTTTCTTTATGGAAATTCTAGAGCCACCTGCTTGTTGGTTGGTTGGATTTTCCAGAGAACTTTCTCTAATAATCCGTTTCACTTCCAGTATAAAGGCACAGCCTCCACATTCACTTCCTCATTACTCCAAGGGATAGAAAAATCCACAAGGAAATCACAAGGGCAGTTGTCATCTTTGTCAGAACTGCTATGTACATAAAAGATTAATTAATAAAAATCAGGGATACTAAGATCCATGGTAATGTACCAAAGAGCTGTCTATTTAAGCTCCCTTTTCGATGGCGTTGAGTCTGCAGATGTTCTCAACGTGGAGAAGCTCGTCATGCTTGGCCCTGTCAGAAGCAGCCAGTTAATCAGCTGTAACATGAAACTTTGACATAAGTGACTGCACCGTGGTAACTTGTACTGCAAGTGTATTGTCCTCCTGCCATACTCTGCAATACCGCCCCATTATAAACAAGATGTCTGGCTTAACTGGGATATCCTCTAAAAATATTTAAACTGAGACACAAGCTGACATCACAGAGGAAGGCTGTATTCCCTGTATTTGTTATTTCTAACTTCCTATACCATTCCCAGAGATTCCAGCGGATGTTGCTTAATAATTATAACAATGGATTACACACAGAGGTTGGCAAAGGGGGAAGAGTGATTAGATCATCCAGTCAGCTGGTCTTTCCAGCAAAGGGCAGCAGAATTCTCAGATAGGGAACCTAACACTTCATCTAAGGCAAAGGGCCAAGTAGTAAGAACCACACTGACTTCGTTGTCTTCTCCAGCATACTGACAGAGCACCAAATCTGTTTGAGTTGGCTGTACTTGTGCCCTACTCAATTCCTCAAACACGAGCTTCCAACACAGTGCTGCTTTTTTCTTTGGAGATAACCAATAGAGTAACTGCTATCTGGTGGAAGTTAATTAACTCTTGTAAATGATGCCTGTGCAAAACTCAAGGTCAGTTTACTTACCCAGAAAACCTTGACAAGACAAGGCCAACACAGGGAAAAAAAAGTCCTACAGAGTCCTCCTGCGGAGAGTCTTTCACCTTTTCTGTGCACTGTATTGAGTAAACTCTGGCTCAGAAAGGGCTATTGTTTCAGGCTTATTTATTCACCTCATTGAGTTTATTCAATAGCACAGCTGAAACGCTTGGTTTCTCACTCCTAGGTTTTGGTCTTTATAATAACTGAAGGGCCTACCTTGCTCCTGGATATATTTTCTTCTTATGTTCAAAATATGGCTAATTCAAATTTGCAAAGTGTATTTTATGATATCTAGGAGTCGGAGACTAGAACTATCCAGAATGGCTGCCAGATTCTCCCTTCACTTTGGGCTTTGTTATCAATCTAGCAACATGCTTTTGGACTTGTGGTGGGACCCTGGAAGACCAATCAGGGCACTCAATCTCTCTGACACCCCCACTTTGGAACTGGGAGTGGTAAGGGCTGTGTGAGCCTGAAGCTTTCAGTGACCTCTTCCCTGTCCTTGAAAGATGTTACTGAGCCAAGCCAACATATGGCCCTAGATCTAGTCATGTCTTTGTACCCCTGGACTGCCTAGATAACCTAGCAAATAAATTCCTTTTTGTCTTAAGCAACTTGGAGTTGAATGTCTGTCCCTAGCAATCAGTCATATAGCCTGCTGGATATAGTAAAAAGTAGTACCATACTATGGATAGAGATAAGGACAGAGAGTGCCAGAAAGAGAGCAAGAGACTGACAGTAGAGTATTTGTAAAGAGGCTGTATTCAAACTTACAAAGAGTATGACTTACTTCACAAAGTACTTGCTGGAAGGGTTGAAGTTTTTGCAAGGTTACATCTGTTACTCTTTAACATTTCATGGAGGACGGAGGAAGTGCCAGCACACTGGGAAAAGAGCCAACAATAAAATGGTTGTGCAATAAAAGGGTAAAAGGTTTAGTTCTGAAAATTAAAGACCTGTAAGCTCAAATGTTATAGCAAAGGAAAAAATTGCCACAGTGAATAAATAATGTGAATAGAATAAGATAGTGACTTTACACAAACTACATTTCCCCCAGACTAATCTAACAGTTTAATCTACTGACAAAAAGTACGTAAATTATATCTGTGGTTCCAAGCTGGGACCTTAGGTCACTGGGAAAACAGGTATAGAACCAAGCCCAAGAAACCATGGCAAGACTGGAATCTCAGATAGGAGTAAGGGAGGTGGAGATCAGAGCTGGGGATGTACCTGAAACCAGGGGTCTGAAGCCAAGGGCATTAAGATCATCTCAGATTTTATACCATTTTCTGTCCCTTAAAAAATTGAACTCGAAGCATGGACCTGTGAAAATTATTCAATTCCTCTGATATACTAATTGCACCATTCAAATAGCTATCACTAGATGTCACTAGTATCATTTCTTCATTCTTTATACATTCATTCACTCATTCACCCAATACTTATTAAACAGCTTATTTTTGCAAGGAAACTTACTAGGAGTAAAGAAAATAAAAGTGATGGAGTTGGTTAGGTATCTCCCCATTGATAATAGCGGAGTTGGAAAGTGTTTTGAACAAGACCTAATCATTACTGCCTTTTCTACTTAAAAAGATTACCAAAAGAATAACAGGATGTAACTAAGTCCTGATTACTTTGAGGATTTGATATAAGTTAGGACAAAAATTCAGGGAAAATTTAATGTTTTAAGACAGCCCTTTTAATCATGGCTTGGCTTCTTTTTGGCTTTTTAAAAGAAACTTACATTTTAAAGTATTGTTCCAGCCTTGATTGAAGATCCCAGATTTCCTAAAGTACTTTTTAACTTACTGCTTTATATGGTTTCAATATATTCCTGCTAACCACTGTCAGTTCTTGCCAACCAAAAGTGCTGTCTTTTATCTACAACTTGGTTTTTGTCATGGTCAGAAGCAAAACAAACATTAAAAAAAACAGAGGAAAAATTATTTCAGTCTTTTCACTATTCACTTCTATTTTTACTTTCCTTGTTAATCAGTAAAATGTTATTCTTGAAAGCATGTTTCTATGCCACTCCCACTTTTTGTGGCTTTCTGTTATTGTGTATGTTCCTTTGCAACATAACTCATTAAATGAGCTTCATCTGAAGATCTCCGACTAGCTTGCTTTTCACTTATGAACTTAATGTAAAACAACCAATTTGAATACATTTTAAGCAGTTACTAAATAATTCCTTTACAGCTATATACAGGTGCTTACAAGATGAGTTGTGGGTGTTTAGTTTATTCATCTGTTTGTTCAGCAGATTACAGAGTACCATCATTGAACAATGAGCTGTTGTAGGTTAAAACAAGGTAAGATACCACCTTGGACAAGACAAGTCCCTGCTGTCAAATTTGAACCCAATTGCTGGAAGAGACAAATCATAGTATTGAACATAAATATCTCAATACAAGGTAATTTATGAATTACATTAGGTTGTTTGAACAAACTAAGGAAGACTGAGTGGAGCAGATGCACCCTAAAAAATAGTTAGGATTTTTGGTAAGGATTGGGAGAAGACATTGGAAGCGAAGAGAAAGATGTGAGTAAAGGCCTTAAACAGGCAGGAAAGCCCAGTGTATATTCAGGGAAGGTAGAGGGGACATGTTGGCAGAAGCAGAACTTTCATATTGGCAAACAGAAGTGGACAAAGCTGTGAGTAGTGAAAATGTTGTGGTGTTTGAATGCCAGGTGCATGAATTTTGAGTATTTCTATGGCCCGGTTGGCCCCCACCTTCATACTCAGCCACTCCAGCCTGTCCTCAAACTGCTGCCAATGTGATCCCCCTAAAAGATAAAGTTAAAACATAACTCCCGTTGAAGATTTCTCAGTGGATTTTAGAGGGACCTGGGTTCCTAAGTCCACTCAAGTATGGGTGTCTGTGGGACTATTCGCAACTCAGCACCAACATACAGGTTCCTTCTGGCTGAGCTTGGCCAGGTAGGTTGCCAGTGGCCCTCCCTAGACTCGTAAGGAGCTAGCTGGGTAAACAAGACCCCTCTTTGGTCCAAGCAACAGTCTCAGAGAGAGGTGGAAAAATAGCACCTGGCAACCCATTATGCCATGGCAGACGGGCTGAGCGATATCTTTGAGGACTAATTGAATTCCTGGGACACTTACATAGTAGAATTTGATGTTCCAGGCTCACTGAACTCAAACAAACCATCATATAACTCTGTCAAATTCACGTTGTAAATGCATTTAATTTCAGAAAAACAACATCCATCATATGAAATTTATATTCAGGACTGGGTGTGGTGGCTCATGCCTGTAATCCTAGCACTTTGGGAAACCAAGACAGGAGGATTGCTTGAGGCCAGGCATTCAAGACCAGCCTGAGCACTTTGTAGAGACCCCATCTCTACAAAAAATAGAAAAATTAGCTGGGAATGATAACGCATGCCTGTAGTCTCAGCTATTTGGGAGGCTGTAACAGGAGGATCACTTCAGCCCAGGAGTTTGAGGTTGCAGTGAGCAGCTATTATGATGCCACTGCACTCTAGCCTGGGCAGGATCCTGTCTCAAAAGATAAATCAATCAATAAATCAATATAAAAAGATTTATCTCAAAAGATAAATCAATCAATAAAATTACATCCAAATTTTATAGGTTATATTTTAATTTTCAAAATTTATGTTGCATATGATGGAACATAAAGATATATGTGCGTGTGTATGTGTGTGTGTGTGTGTAATTATCTAATTTAGTTTTAAAAGCATCCCTGTAAAATAGTTATTATTATCCCCATATTATAGATGAGGAAACTGAGGGTCAGAGGGTTCAAATAACTTATGCAAGGTCAAACAGCAAGTAAGAGGTAAATTTGGGATTTTAACCCAGTTCTGTTTGATGCCATTTCCTCTGCACATGCAGATTCAGAAGTCATCTTCAGACGTGAAAGTAGAATTTGTGGATGACAGTTCTAATATATAAAAGCAGAGAAGTACAAGGACCTAGATTCACCCGCAATATCTATTTCCGGGCTATGTCACTTCATAAGAAAGCTACAGATTGTGGTCTTACTATATCAAGGAGCTATATTCAATGATTTTTCAAATCTTCTCTCACCCCCGTGAGTCCGTGATCCCTTATGAGATTTCTGCTTTTCCCTAAACATTTCAATGTCAAGAGCTAAGTTAAAGCAGTGAGGAATTCTTTCTCCTAATGCAGGAAAAGTCTTTTATAGTGATATGTTCCCATTTCACTAAAACAACAAAAGCGAACTTCAAATACCATTTTTACTGTTGCTTTTTTTTTTTTTTGTCCACACCTCTTTCAAAAATAATTAACAGCAGCAACAAAAACCAACAAAATTTGGCCCTAGCCCCCTTGAAGTTTAAGCCAGAACTGTGCTTAGTTTCCCAAGGCAACGTGGGAGAAGCAGTTAGCTGGTCACAAGCCCTTCACAGTGCTAAAGAACAATGAATGGAGAGTTTCAAAAGTAAAACCACACGTTTGGTAGGAAACAGCTCTAACTGGTGCTTGATTACTAACTAGGTATTCTACTTCTAACATGATTTGGACAAACACAGGAAACGCTGCAGGCGTGGATGCAGAGACGTTTCCCTTCCAGGAAGATAAAGAGCAGCATCTGATGGCGTTAGGATCACTGTGATTCTGGACACCATCAAAACCCAGGGCTCTGAGCGGCTTCTCATTTTTATGGCCACACAGGGACCCTTTTCTTTCCCAAGGATCCTCTCCAGAGGGAGAGGCTTTGTGTAGAATTTTCCTGACTGCAATGGATGTCAGCACATTCCCAGCTAGAACGCACATTCTATTCTTATCCAGTGAAACTGACCTCCCTGCCCCAGCATGTTCTCCTTATTCATCACCATGATTAATTTCAAGTGCACGGTGATGCAGGTTTCTAGACGAATTGCACAGTCCACTCCAGCTGGCAGATATGTACCTCTGGAATCTCCGCACCCTTAGGAGAGAGGTCATGCACTAGCTTACAAGAATGAAGATTTTAAATAGCTGGCTTACGATCAAATCTGCACCCTACAAAATGCTCTGCCCAGACTAGCCTCTCAACTTTCAGTTGGCATTGATCTGCCCCTTCCTACTCATCTTTCCTCTGACACCACATGACTCAAGTGGGAGTCACAATCAAAATGAAAACATTTACTGCACAATTCAAGATTTTACAGTATTTTTTTTAGCCAGTGGAGGCAACCAGGATTCATGAGCCCTCCAAGTGAAGTTCAATAGGCCCCTGAACCATGCTTATGCATCAGATATTTCCAAGTGAAGCTGCTTCTAGTGAACAAAAAGTTTTATTCCATTTGTCATCACTGTCAAAGGGCATGAAATATGCAAAATAAGAGCTGGTTAGAAATTGCTCTTTTTGTGTGCATTTCTGCATCAGAGTGATTGTTTCAACATTGCTTGAGCACAGATTTTCCCCAAAAGCTTTTCTGGAGGCTCTAAGTGGTTCAGGTCATGGAAAATGAGTTAATTCACATTTCTACTGTCTCCCTTCTCAAGGTTAAGTTTTTTATTGAGGCATTTTCTTAGGATTCAAAGTTAAAATAAAAAAAAGGAAATTGCTCTTCTGTGCCTGCTTCAGTGCAGTCCAAACACCCACACTGACAAATGGCTGCCTCACTCCATCCCTCTTCTTGCACCCCAAACTGTCACCTCTAGGAGCCTCTGCTGAGGTTTCCATGGCGCTGTGGGGAAAAGTTTATTTGGAGCCTCCAGGATCTGTGGGGTGAACGTGGATGGACACAAGAAACTGAACATCCAGGAGCTGAGTCTTCCGGGGAGGGAGGGGCAGATTCGTCAACAGGGCTGGCCTCCCCTGCAGCAATGTCCTGGCCCTCAAACATCATCCCTCCCTCCCTACCAGCAGTTCCACACATTTAGTTCATGACAACACACATTCACTGTGCCCTGGGAATGCAGAGAGGAGTAGAAAAGAGGCCTTGTCTTCAAGAAGCTCACGGTCTAATGGGGAAAGGGGGAACTTTGTAATAAGCCAGCTCTGCCTGAAAGCTGTGAAAAAGGCACCCTGGGGGTACTTCTGAGCTAGATTTTGATGGCTGAGTGGGAGAGTGCCAAACACAGAAGAGAAGGTTGAGGGAATCCCATTTACAAAGGCTGTGGCCTGATTTTCTGTGGCGGGAGCAAGGGTCTGCAGGAGGCTAAAGCTCGCAGGGGAGGGGGTGAGGCAGACAGGGCCAGACGGGAGGCCTGTGGAGTCTTAAACCAGAAGATAACTCAGTGTGGCTAGAAATGGTGTTGGGGTAGGCTGGGGTAGGGAGATTCTAGAGGGAGAGAGACCACTGTGAGGTTTTTGCCGTAGTCCCAGCAAGTGCTGATGAAGGCCTGGACTAAGGCAGTGACAGCAGGATTGAAGAGGAAAAAACCCACATGTCAAGGACATTTTTGGGGGTGGAATTGACAAGATTGGATGTGGGTGATGAGGGAGAAGTCCACAGAGGTTTCTAGTTTGGCAGACTAAGCTGATGGTAGCCATTCCAAAAGAGGTCTCTCTCTCTTCTTCTCTCTGCATCTGTTCTATCTTTCTGTCTATGTCTGTTTTTCTCTGTGACACTATCTCTGTCTTTATCTATCAGTCCCTCACAGTGTCAGCTTCTCTCTCTGCGTCAGTTCCACTTTCCTCTCTCTCGTGACCAACTTTGTCACCATCCACATTCAATCTGCTCCCTGGTAACTCCAGACTGCAGGGGCCTTTGATGTTCTACAGCCCTCATCGATCCCACAAAACTCTCTCCCTTTCCATTCCACTGTTTGTTATAAAATTTGATCCATATGTTTTGTTCAAATTTCCAAGAAAGAAAATTCAATGGGAGGTTGCATCTGGCCCCTGCTCTCACAGTACGTTGAGGTCCATAGAGACGGCGCTGGGGCAAGTGAAAGCTGATAGACAGCGGGCGACTCTGTTCCTTGCTCAGGCAAGACTCCTAAACGCGGGCAAAACGAAGCTGAGAGGTAAAACACCATCTATGCATTCTTTGTGCAAACTTGCCAGGAGGAACACAAGAAGCAGCGTCCAAATTCCTTAGTCACCCTCTCAGAGTTTTCTCAAGTGTTCAGAGAGGTGGAAGACGACGTCTGCTAAAGAGATAGGAAAATCTGGAGACACGACAAAGGCAAATGAGGCCCGTGATGAAACAGAAATGAAAATCTGCATCTTTCCTAATGGGGAAGCAAAAAAGAAGTTCAAGGATCTCAACATGCCCAAGATGCCTCCTTTGGTCTTTTTCTTGTTGCATTCTGAGTATTGACAAATATCAAAGGGGAACGTCCTGGCTTATACGTTGGTGATGTTGCAAAGAAACCGGAAGAGAGGTGGAATAACACTGCCGCAGATGACACGCAGCTCGTGCCAAGCTGATGGGATGTCGCCGCATACCAAGCTAAAGGACAGCCTGACGCTGCAGAAAGGGGGTCACCAAGGCTGAAAAAAGCAAGAGCAAGATGAAGAAGATGAAGATGAAGATGATGATAAATAAGTTTGTTCTAGCACAGTTTTTTTCCTTGTCTGCACAGCATTTAACCTTCTATATACAACTCCTGTTAAAGAAAAAAACTGAAACGTAAGGCTGTGTAAGATTTGTTTTTAAACTGTTCAGTGTCTTTTTCTGTATAGTTAACACAATATCAGATGTGTCTTTATGTAGCCTTGTCCTGGTGATATTTTCAGTAGCCACTAACCCCGCTTGGTACAGTACGGGGGTACAGTAGATTGGCATGGAAATCTAAAGCAGGTTCTTGCTAGTGCACAGCACAAATTGGTTATGTATGGGGATGGTAGTATTTTCATGTTCAGTTGTCTCTCATGTAGCCTATATGAAATAATTGTTCTGTGAATGCAATGGCACTCTGTAATTGCAAAAATACCAAAAAAATTCCAGCTGTTTTATTGACATTCTGAATGCTTCGAAGTAAATGCAGTTTTTTATTAAAATTTGTTTTAAAAAAGAGAATCTAATGAGAACACCTCTCCTATCTATGCTAGTTCAGAGAGTCATTCATCCTGGCTGCTTCTCTGAATCTCCTGAGGGTCTTTAAAAAATACCAATACCTGGGTCTATCCTACATCTACTAAATCAGAATCTTTGAGGATGGAAATCCCAGCATCTGTATTTTTTTTGGGTTCCAGTGGTGATCATGATGCACAAATAGGAGGGAAACTACTGCCATAGGTAACAAATCATAGATTGTCATTCCTAGAGAGGAACTTGGGCCCACTGCTCATAGCTATTCCAGTTTCAGCCAGAGACGGGGAGATGCAGTGGAGAGGAGAGTCATACTGTACAAAGCAAGGCCATCCAGGGACTAGGGAGGACCCTTTTAGAACTGGCCACGGTTGTACAGGCACCATGCAATATGTTTGCTGCAATAGTCTTGTGAGGGGCAAAATGTTTAAGCGTGTGTTACGGTGCCCTGTGGTGAGTTCTATGGAAGAATGCAAAGGAGGGGCCTGAAATCCAGATGGGAAGACTAAGGGGAAGTTTTCCTGGGGAGGTGACATTTGTGCTGGATCTTGGAGAAACATTAATGATTAGTACAATGAAGATGAAGAGAAATGGGGCCACAGGCAAATGAAACAACACACCCAAAGCAGAGGGACGTTTGGGCAGAATAGCATCACAGTTCGCACTTCCAGCATCCTCCACCACCCCGCCACAAACCATAGCAATGTGCCAGAAAATTCTTCAATTTCTTTATTATGGAAGTGATTTAAGTCTCTGCCAGACCTCGAAGGGCTACCCAAACCAAAAAAGTGAACTGTGAGAGGATGGTAAGGGATTGGACCGGAAAGGTATGCAGAGGCATGATGGTGAAGCTTGGTGTTCAGTTCATTAGAGTAGCTGCCATTTATTAGTCATCCACATGCCGGCAACTCATGTGCATGATTTCATTTAATCCTCACAGAACCCGGAGGTCAATATTATTACACTCATGTTATACATCAGGAGACGGAAGCTTGAATGGCAGCAGTTGACTTGCCACAGTCACAAAGCTAGAAAGTGGCAGAGCTGGAATTTGAACCTAACCATTAAAGTTCTCAGAATTTAATTTTTTTTTAAAAAAAAGGGGAGAAGGGGAATTCTATATTTGAAAATTGAAAAAATAGATATAAGTATTTATGTGGTTGAAGATACCATCTAGTGGGGTCATTTTAGCGCTCACGTGGTTTAAAGTGTACATCACCGTGTCTATGCAGGTAAATATTCTAGATATCCTGTATCCTATATTTTAGCATATATCAAACATTTTAGCAATAAAAGAACACATCTTCAGACAAAATCTGGAATGGATGCCTAATATGTAAAATAAATGAAAAGGGAGCTGCTCAGGTCACTAGAAGGTGGGAGGTTTATAAGGCATCAGTATCACCCCATCTTTCCCCCCAAACATTTTAACAAAATTCAAAGACTCCATGGTTCTCATCTGTGGCCCCAAACATTTTTTATAATCCTAAACATTTTCTACATACCACTCAAGCAGATGGCTCCAGGAAGCAAGCAAATGCCATATAGAGGTGACAGAGGTGTATCTTTGCCCAGGTGGAATATTGTGGTTGCGCGGGAGGGCTTGGCTCCCTGCTGGACCCACTCCTGCGTCGTCATGGGCGCTGCTATGACGTAAAGAGGGCTGAGCCAATCACAGCCCTGGTTAGTGCCCACTGCAAGCCACCTCATTACAGGGGCCCTGACTTTTGTCCTCAGAGGTCATAGAAGCAAATAAGGAAGTGAAACCCTATTTGGGATGGGATATTGCTAAGTTTGGTGAAGTCTCTAGCTGCAGGAGATGATAAAGTCATCCAGGGACAATGTCCCATTGCTGGTGCTCTGTTTGTTTTAGGATTCCTTCTAAGGGGAAGATGGAAGGCATCATAAAATGATTCACATCTGCTCAAACATAAAAGTATTTTATTGCCAGCCCTGGCCACCCCTAACCCCTTGCTCACTGAGGAAAGTAGGGAGGGCTTTAGTACAGCACATTATAGTGATCTTTGTCCTGGTTTGCCCAGGACTGAGTGGTCTCTGAGGGCACTGAATTTTCAGTAGTAAACCCAGAGAAGTTCCAGGAACTCAGGACAAACTGATCTTCTTACTACAACCCAACACACAACAAAAACTTAGGGTGTTAACTGACCTATAACACTTAGGGCCAGATGCTGCTGTGGGAGCTGACAGAGAGTTCACTTTCGTATATTTTAAATGTCCTCTTTAATAACCAAGTCAAAGCATTTACATTCTTCCTGTTACAAACTCAACAACTACACTCGTCTCAATGCAAAAAAAAAAAAAAAAGTGTATAAGCCAGTTAAATATACTTAAATATTCACTTACTGCCTGTGATGGTTAATTTTATGTGTCAGCTTGGCTAGGCATGGTACACAGATATTTGGTCAAACATTACTTTAGATGTTTCTCTGAAGGTATTTTTAAGATGAGTTAACATTTAAATCAGTAGATTTTGAGTAAAGCAGATTGCCCTCCCTAACGTAGGTGGGCCTTGTCTGATCAGTTGAAGGCCTTAATGGGAGAAAAGACTGACCTCCCCTCATGAAGAGAAGATTCTGCCAGCAGACGGCTTCAGACTTGAACTGCAACTCCAGCCTACTGGCCCACCCTGCACCTCTATAATCATATGCACCGAGTCCTTAAAGTAAGTATTTATCTATCTACCTACCTACCTATCTATCTATCACTAATAAAAGCAAAAGATCTTGCTGGAAACTACTAACCTGATAAAGTTGTTTATTTGGACCTTTAGAAGTCTAGAGGGAGTTTCCAATATTGCCCCATAGTTTTGTAATAACCACTTTTTATTCAACAAATATTTATTGAGTCCTCCTATAGCTCATCATACACCCGAATATTTAGAATAAAAAACTAATTTACAATCTGAGCAGAAGCTGTGGGAGTACACACTGTGCAGGGACACCCTTTACAGATACCCAGCTTAGTTCACGGAACCCTGACTTGTCACACGGACTGGGTTTTTCCTTGGCTCCTTGGATTCATCGTTTTTAATTTCTGAGTTTCAAGTCTAGGCCTTTCCATGGCACCTGGATCTCAGTCCTCATCAGCTTAGAGGTTCCAGTGATGACAGAGTTCCTGCCCACCTTCCCTCCTCATCTTCAGTTCCTGTGTAAGCAAACTGATGCATATGTGTGCTCTGCCTGGAATTGCCCCAGTTTGCTCTTCTGGGTTCTTCTGAGAGGTACAGTTTTCTTCCCTTTATCCTGTGCCATGTTGTATGTGCACATAGACACACACACACACACACACACACACACACACACACACACACCCCATTTGAGCTTTTATTCAAAACAAACAAAATGTGCAAAGGTTCTCCTCCTTTTCTTCATGCCACATCCTGGTTCAGAGGCAGCTGATGTGGTCGGCAGGAGGTCTGTTCTTTCCTCTGCATTTCTTAGAAGAGTCTGAACGAGCAGTGTTCTCAGAGTAAGCCTTGCTGCACATCAAGAAAACTTGAGATTCTTAGCCAGTATATGCCCTTGGGCAGCACATGCAGGCTCTTCTTGACGTCCCTAGAACTGATGTTTGCATCAAGATGTGGCTTTGAATCACCCCTACACCCTGATCTCAGTGCTTTCCCTAGCGACACTTTACTGTGACGTGCTGTCTGGACTGGTCTCACAAGAATGGCTTTGCAGTCCCCTTGACAATGATAAGCATCATGACAGAGCCTGAGGGCGGGCATGATTCTGGCACCACGATAGCCGTCATCTCACAGGCAGCCTGAGGAAGAGGGGAGGAGAGGCAGGTCGGAATCCCTTTCCTGTGCCCCTCAGACCTGATGTCCAGATCTCATATGATAGCAAGAAATTCTTACTTCTCCCAGAAGGCAAGGCATGGGTCTGGTCCTTCCAGGTAATGGTCAGTTGTAATCTCTGACAGGGCTTAGAGAAGGTTAGCAGGCCAAGCCCCAGGCCTTGCCGCTGCAGCCGGGCCCAGGGCAGCACTGGTGCTCGTTCCCTGACCACTCGCTCTGTTAACAGATTTTCCTCACCCTTGACCAACATTTGTGTCAGGTTTGGTTGCTTGCCTGCTGTGGTGACACAGACCTTCATCCCTGAGGGGCTTCAGCCCTTCGTTCCTTAATCTTATCAAGTCATTTTTGATGCAATTGCCCTTTGATAGATACTACTGGACACAGATGAACCAAGAGACACAACAGTGAAGCCCCTGGGGTCTAGACACACCCTCTCTGCAGCAGCAGCCCGCAGTCCTCATGGGAGCCGCCATTGGCTCTGCCTACCAGCATAGTAAATCCTTTTTCTGCCTGATGGTGCACTGGCAGATAGAACCCAAAGTGGCCAGGTGGTAGTTGTGGCCCCCAGTTCAGTGGAACCCATGGCAGAAAAGTTTCCACCCTGGGAACTAGGACCTCTAGTCTAGCAGAGACTAAGTTTGTGGGGGTGAGAAACTCAAATTCTGAAAGTGCATGATTCAGAGTTATGGCGGAACAGGGTCAATTCTACATCTAACTATCCTCCATCTGTCTGTCTGTCTAACATGTATCAGGAATTACACATATAATCTATCTCCCATAGGTTATATATCTATATGTTACCTATCTATCATCCATGTAATCAATCGCACCATGAAGGACAGCATCCCAGCCTCACAAGGTGTTGTCCCTTTGCTGGCACCTTACTGAACCTTCCACAGGCCTTTCATTATTCTCTTAAGCCAGTTGCTTCTCAGTGATAGAATACATTTAGAACTAGTGACTCGAGAGCCATGATCCTGTTGCTATACGTCCTTTGTTATAAAACAGGGCCTTCACTCTGAGGAAATGTCTTATGTATAATGCTAGCAGATCAGCCATTCTGTAGGTCCTCAGATGATAGTGTTGACAAAGATAACACCTGCCCTTGCCTCTGGTAGGAAAGGCAGACCCTTCTCCAGAGCCTCAGTTCAGGTAAGTATGAATCACTGCCCTTTCTAAGTCAGAAGGGGTCTGATGTAAGTGACCTGCCACCAGATGGCTGGTGGAAATTTCCAAGACTGGAGCCATGTCAAAAGCTCAGCAACAGTCTCCGAACCTGGCAGGGAGGGAATTCAGCAGACGCAGTCACTAGATCAGCCTTTGCAAGAGGGAGCCTATGTTGTTGGAGTCATGCTTAGTTTCCATCCTTGCCACCACGACCCCATGGCCCCATTGCACAAACACGGGGCTGACTCAGCAAGAGGCTGACTAACACGAGACCAGTCACGCTGCCTACTTGGCTGCTGAGAGCTTTGCATGAGGTGGTTGTTCTCCGGTGGGTATTAAGATGAGAGAAAAAGTCTACATGTATTGTGTCCACTCATGTAAGTCTCTGTACATGTATATCTGCCAGACATCTTTGTCCCATGTCCTTGAGTCTTGAATATGTGATCAAGCCATTTTCCATCACTCACGAGTCAATATATATCCTTTCCTCGGGCCACGTCTCCTTCAATGTGAAATGGATAATCAAATGTATTGCTCTTCACTCTGCCTAATGGGAGAGTTTCTTTTAACTGCTTTTCTTCAGGGTCAATCTTGAGTGGGAATTTAATACAGCAGAAATTCATTTCTTGTTAGCACCAACATATTACACCAACCTTTGTGTGAACCAGGCCCAAGTCCTTTCTCTGTTGTCAGGTGGTCAGAGGGAATCCCCACGGATGACACAGGTACGGGTGGAAGGAGACATACTGTACAACACAGGTAGGTGAAGTGAGCCGAGGCCCCCTGTCTATGGATTTTACTCAGGCGTTCTGGACTGATGTCCGTGTAATACCGAAGGTTCCTTGTCCATATGGTGATGGGCTGTCGCCATGTCCCCCTGGCCTTATGATTCGGTGGAGCTGCTGAACTCATCTCATGATAAGCAGCTCAGGTTTCGCAGTCACTTGGTGTTCCCCGGTGGGGACTAAGTTTTTATTTGCGACCAGTGTCATTCTGTTTTTCATATGGGAAGTTGTTCTCTGTTGTAAAATATGGCTTGGCCACAGAATCCTAAGAGTCTGTGTTATGATTCTTCTAGCGAGATTTTTCAGAGATTCTACATGGCCTTTTTACTCACAAATACCTTTAAATACTGCAAACTGGATAAGTCACATGGCTCAAGAGGCAGGGCAACTGCCACTGCAGGCTGGACTCTCTTCCTCTGGGCCACAGGTGAAACTGGCTGGTGTGTGTGTGTGTGTGTGTGTGTGTGTGTGTGTGTGTGTGTGTGTGTAAAGAGAGAGCACCCAACATTCTAGTTGGCCTCCTATCCTTCTCATTCCTGGCAATGTCATCATTCATTACTCATCACGGCAGTCCCCATGGATCAAAGCACCCAGCTGGCCAGGTTGTTCCGAGATGTTACCATAATTATTGGCCTGGAGGCAATGAGGTGTGGTGGCAGGCAGACCTTGAGGAGAACAAGTATTATTAATATTTTATAGTACTTCAGGTGATGTCATTGCATAGTCTCCAAGTGAGGTAACTGCATAATCTCCAGGGAGGGCCAGGGAAATTTGGATATTCAAGGTTATCAGACTTGTCCACTCAAATATCCGCATTCCTACTCTTTCCTAATCAGAGGCTTCATGTTGACATGGGAGACATTTTGAGGCTGTGCATTTTTTCTCCTTTGTAGGTCTGCCATCCTATAATATGCAATCCTGAACATGACTTCCTTCCTTATCTGCCCTGCCGGTGCAGGAAATAGGAAGATTTTGAAGGCTGCCATAGAGGCCTTGGCTTCCACAGCATGCTTTAAGTGGGCAATTAGCTTCCCTGAGCTTGTTATTCCTTTTTGCAAATCTTCCAATGCCATCAAAAGCAGCCACCTCATAACACAATCCTTATAATTATCATTTCCCTGCACTGATCAAGTACAGCAGCCACTTGGTATGCCAATATTCTTGCCTTCTACCTGTACCACACACCAATTAAGCCCAAATGAATGATTTGGCAATCGTGATATCACTGCATGCCAGGGGGCAAGGCCACCGAGTGTACCACCATCAGTGGGGACCCAAAGTTCTGTCCTGGAAGTCTGCTTTCTAAGGACACTCCTTGTATCATGTCATAGCCAGGGTCCCTTAGAACATAGAACCTGAGGCCAAATTGCATGTGCTAACACTTTGTTGTAGGATGGAATCCCAGGGAAAATGAGAAGTGAGGCAGAGAACGAGGAAGAGCAAATGCAAGCAGGTGCACTACCAAGCTATCCAGAGCTTCATAGCAAGCACATCGGTTGCCCAGTCTTCAGAAGACTTCTCCAGAAAGATCATATGAAAATAACTGCATCTTGGAACAGTTCCCAGGGCAAGGAGCAGTCTAAGAGGCAAGCCGTCTATGTGCAGGCGTTCTCTCATTCCTTGTCTCCCGTTGGTAAAGGTTCACCCATTTCGTCAACTTCCCCCCCGAATCTGAGTGGTATCAACTCTACATCTCCTCAGGCAGCCACCGGAGCTTCCAGAGATCCAGTCCAGGCAGCGTGTGGCTGCGGGGGTCTCTTTTCCTCAGCTGGTGATGACTGCTGAGGCTTCTCTGCGGCCGTGACCCCAGTAGAAGCAGCTGGGACTTTAAGATCGCAGCAAAGGACTGAGCTATTGCTACGATATTTCCGGTGAGGGACAAAGGCCAGTAACTAAAGCCAGGTTCCTCAGGCAATAGGTGAGGAAGAGTGGATCCGAGTGACACATAAACTGGGCCTGGTATATTCACTTTCCCTTTGAGAAAATAAAGCTTGATGTTAACATTAAGTACACTTCTTAAAGGTGTAGCAAGCTGGTGGTCTACCTCTCTTAATAAGAACCTTTTCTCAGTTTAGAATTGCATAGAGTCACATGACTGGAAAGGTCTGTGTAAATCATTAGGTTCGGCCTCCATATTTTTCAGAGGAGAAGCATGAGCTTTAGAAAATTTAAGTGACATTCTCAAGCCAAGCAGTAATGAGGACACGAGAATGCCACTTCCATTCCGGTCTTCTTTCCACTGTCCCGGGCTGATAAAACAGGTGAAGGGGCGGATCGCTGGTGCTCCACTTTTGCCTTTATCAAAGCCTCTCGAAGGTGTTGGTTTAGTGAGGTAATGTCTAAAAGCTGTTTTAAGAACACGGAAGGAAAGATGTTATATAATCTGGAAGTGCTATTGTTGGTTTTGGAACAAAAATTTTTAAACAGTACCAGCCTGCTTTGTTGACGAATCAAAGCAGGTGTTATAAGAAGCTACATTTCCAGAGGCAGAACCTCATCTTTAGAGATGAAACAGAGTATAATACAAAGGAGTGTCAATAAACAAAGGTGAGTGTGTCAGATCAAGTTACTGCATCCCTTTTAATTCTAAATCTATTATGTTAAGCAACTCTCCAGTATTGGCTCAGAGGTCTTCTTCCTATGATCTCTGCATTCACACCCAAGTGGAAGCCTAATACTCTGTGCCCTTTTTAGCACAGCTATCAAGGTGACATTTGTAGCTGTTGTAAAAATCAATAGGTAGCTAGAGCAGAAACCCCTGTTACTTGAAAAATAGCCTCATTTCTAGCAAATCCGGTTGCTTTTCTCTTGGTGGACACAGTAGGTACAGTGGCATCTGGAGAGCTTGTCCTCCTGACACGTGCACTAAAGGGGGTAAAGATCTGAATTCCACCTTCTGATCACCTTGATTTCTGCAGCTACTGAAGCTACAATAGGAGGTACCAATCTTCTTTCATTTTGTGTTCCAAATAACATCCTAGAAAATTTGTTGTTTTTATTTTCTGTTTGAGAAAATTAAAAAAAAAAATCTGGCTTGCTAAAATCTGTTTTCTATCATGTCTTAAATTAGCCTGGCACCAATATATTTGAATATCTGCCCCAGCTCCGCAGGAGGAAACTGATGAGCTGGCTTTGAATTTTCACAAGTGGGTGCCAACCACGGTGTGCCCTGGCGCTGGCTTGGAATACTTTCTGCCAAAGGCAGAGTTTCACTTCTGATTTCATGGTGGATCAAACTCTGAATGAGAAGACAGCTAGAGACAGGAGGGAAAACAGCGTCTCTTCAATCTGTCAGCTCTTCTCCTTCTATCCCTCTCCACCCCAGAAGGATCCATTGATATGTAACAGGAAAAATTCAGACTAAATGCAATTCAGTGAAGTGTGAGAAACAGCCTAGGTAGTTTCCAAGCAAGACTATCACATCAGCAGAGTGAGTAAAGCCTTGGAACTAGTGTTTCCGCTGTGGAAAGGATGCTCACATCCAGGGTCTGCCAGGTGCTACTCTGGGTGCTAAGAACAACCTCCCTGGGAATGGAGGTAAATGGTGCACTTACTTTTGCGCACGTAGAGTTGTCTGTTTTACTCTTTTTAGGTGGGAAAAAGCTATTGCCCTTCTGTGGCACCGTGAGACTGAAGACTGAGAAATATATAATCGTGCACTTCTTTTGTTGTTTCCTGAATTATGCAGAGTGTCGTTTCCTGTGAGTTCTACTTTGGGGGCTTTCTGAAATGTCAGGGTTTATTACCTGATGCCCAGAAAAATCCATTACAGGCTTGCACAAATGGAGCTGCAAAATCAGATTTTACCCACTAACAGAGACAGAGCAAGGGCGGCAGAACTGTACCCACTAGGAGGGTATTTTCTTGGCTTTTTCTCCATTTCTTTATGTGTGTTCAGCAAGGAAGCTTGTTGAATTGACATGCTTCTCAAACCTGGACCTGCAGGTGCAGTCAAGCCCGCAGCAATCCAGGAGGGACAATCTCCAAGCCTTTAATAGGTATTGTATATCCTTGAATATACAGCCTTAGTACAGCAACTCAAGTACCAGCACTAGTGATGTTCCTGGCGTGTCTGAGATTATAATAGATATTATGTCTGTGCACACATTGAGGGTCCCAACCTGCAAAGTTATCAACAAAGTGGGGACCAGGAATGTTTTTGAGTATTGTACATTGTAGTAGAGGAACCACATCATGCACATGTCTATAAATGCAGAATTGTGTAATATCATAACCAGGATATTGACATGATACAATCTACTGATCTTAATTATATGTATAGAAGTGGTGTTACTAACAAAATATAAATTATTTAAAAAGAATAGATTCTAAGAAACAGACAAGGGACGATGGCTCACGCCTGTAATTCTAGTGCTTTGGGAGGCTGAGACAGGAGTATTGCTTGAGGCCAGCAGTTCGAGACCAGCCTGGGCAATAGCAAGATTCTGACTCTACAAAATTTTTTTTTAAAAAGCCAGACGTGATGATGTATGTCTATAGTTCCAGCTACCTCAGAAGCTGAATCAGGAGGATCACCTGAGCCCAAGAATTTGAGGTTGCTGTGAGCTATGATGATGCCACTGCACTCTAGCCTGGGCAATGGAGCCAGTCCCTGTCTCAAAAAAAAGAATAGATTCTAAGAAACAAAAGCTCAGCTATCTATGAAAGCATTTGCATGGGTGCATCAATTATAATGCAAAAATGACAAAAGCTAAAAATAAATTAAATTATAACATGTCTCTGAATAGTATGCCTATACTATTGAAATTATTATTGAATTAGAAATGATTTTCATTTTCCTTATTTTTATTTCTGTATTTTTTTAAGTTCCTCTACAATTCAATCTTAGCTTTATGGTAAAAGTAAAAGTCTTTTTAAAAATAAAAGTTTCCTTTGGGTATGCTGTGAACACACAGCCTGAGAGTAAACATGAATATCTAGAATAGTCAGAATTACCTTTAAAGGGGGTTGGTTTAATTTGCTGACATGTGGTGTTGATTTGGATGTCATATCATCAAACTATAACTCCATCAAGCTATACATACATATATAAATTTTATACACATATTTTGTATATAATTTTTATATTTTATGTTGATAATTCTACATAATTTTATAAAATGTATGGATATATATATTATATATTAAATTAAGTTAATTATAGAGTTAAATGCAGTTGTAAGAAACAAGGCAGAGAGATCCTTTGTACACTTTACCTAGTTTCCTCCAGTGGTAACATTTTGCTAAACTATAGTATCATATCATAGTTCTTTATGAAAATAGCTTCCACACGCAATTCAAATCAACGCTCAAATTTTTAGCAATGGTAAATGTTCGTTCTGTCAGTCAATTGATAAATATTTACTATCTACCTGCTGTGTGGAAGACATAGTGCTGACACTGAAAGCTATCAACAGACTTTCTGGGCACCTTTGGTTTCTCCCAGTGCAGCCAGTCTCACTGCCCTGAGCAGCCCAGATGGATGCCAGCGAAGACACACAAGGATCCACTCACTATGGGGCACTTCAGGTGAAGTGTACAGCAAGAGCTCCTCGCAGGAAAACAGCTGTGTGACCCAGGCCTTTCTGCTCAGACCGCATGGCATTTGGCTTTGCTGAATCAGACCCTATGGTGATACCTGCAGGGTTTCTTTGCTCCCTATAAATATATCCACCAAACAGTCAGATGATCAATTATTTCTCAGGAGATAATTTTCAGTCTATAATGATTAACGTGCTAATGACTTTAACACGTAATCTCATTTAATCTCACATAATCTCACAACAGCCCTTTGAAGCTAGTGTCATTGTTATCCCTACTTTACAGATAGGGAAACCAAAGCTTAGAGAATGTGGAAATGAAGATCGCTCAAATGAGAACACGCAAAGGCTGTTTATTCAGAACTTGCTACGGCAAAGGAGTCACTTGTATTTGGCAGAGAGGCAAAGACAAGCAGAACAGTGGGAATAATAGCTTTATAGTGGAAAAAGGGAAGGCTTCAGGTTCTCCCTGGTTGGAAGCTGTTGGCATGGGGAAGCTGTAGGCAGGCTAGCTACAAGTAGGGCATTCCATGTGATTGGTTGGAGGGCATATTTGGCTTTCTCTGGTTGGTCCTAAATTGGAAGCTGGGGGAGGGCAAAAATGATGGAAGTTGTCAGTTATTAATCAAATCTTGGCCATTTTGGGTCAATGGGAGTTACTGCTTATTTTATGGACTGCCTGCTAGAGATAGGAGTCTGACTTCCTGGACTGGTTACTGTAGATATTAGGTTGACTTTCTGGACTTGTTTCCTCAGGTTGTGGATCAGAATTTTATTTTTTATATAGTGTGTGTCCATTGTCCATTAGTATATAGTTAGTCTCTCAACAGTTTAAGCAACTTGTTCAGGAACAGATAACAGAATTAAGATTCAAATTCATGATGCAACAAGAGTATGAATTTTACTACCTCACTATATTATCTCTGTAGAAGGATCCCAGGGAGGGTGGCAGAAATAACCAAGTTGACAGATATGGTTGTGCTGAATACCTGCCAACAGGGGACCTTGCTAGTTGCTTTCCCATCCAACCACCACCTTCCTTCTTAACCAAACTCTGACTATTCAGCTATTAATCCCTTTGTTATGGAGGGAGGATTGACTCAGGAGAAGCTGACCCTTTCTCCAACTGCAGGAGCCCTGATTTTTCTAAGGCTAACAGCCTGTGGCATTGTCCTGGTTACCTTCACCCTCCACCCACCAGGCTAACCTCGAATGAATATGTGACCTCATTTGGCCCAGAAAGAATGGAAGAGGGTAGGAGGATTTCTCTTTCTGGCTGGGTGAGAACAAAGGAGCACGTATGTACCCTTTGCTACTGGTTGCCACCATTGACCATAAGGGTAACCAACCTCAGGTGAAGTCAATGCTGTGGATATCAGGATCAAAAGGCAAAGAGAATCTGGTTCTTTATGAAATCAATGAACCACTGATTCAGCCAATTCTGCAGCTGTCCTTCCTCTGAGCTTCTGTTCCGTGAGATAATGAATTTTCTCATTGTTTGAGTCAGTTTGAGTTGGGTTTTCTGATACATAGAGTCAAAAGCATCCTTGATAACACAGCAGCCTCGCCACCAGTCTTTGCCTTCACACTCCATCCCAAGTCCAGTGGTAACACCTTTGGACATTCAGCAGAGCAAGGTGGTGAAGAGCCATTGCAGGGGACTCAGAATGCCTGCATTTGAATCCTGCTCCACCTCTTTCTAATTGCTGACTTTGGGCAAACTAATTAATTTTTCTGTGCTTCACCCTTTTTTTCAGTAAACCTGGAATAATGATGATACCTAACTCACACAGTCATGACGATTATAAGGGCTAAGATATGTCAAGTGCTCAGAAGAGTGCCTGAAACATTATAAACACTATAAAAGTGTTGATTGTTGGTATTATTATTAAAAACTAAGCAAATATTTTCTTACCTATCTTTCTTCCAGAATTAAAAAAATTTTTTTTCTTTTTGCTATTCAAAATTGTAAACCATTTTCCTTACTGAAGCCAGTTGAGTCCAGTTCAACTTTTTCACTTCTGCTTCAAATGCATGGCCAGGCTTCAGTGCCATAGGAGTGATCATAAAAGGGACCGCTCTGCCTCCTTTCTGCACACCCCTCAGGTCCTGACAACTGACACTTCTACCCTGCATGGTACAGACCCACGTTTGCTTTCACTCAGCCCCTTCTAACATCTGTTAACTATCTTAATAACTATCATGCCAACATCTTTCCTTTTAAAATTGTTGAAAAACCATCAATGTCTTCTGAGGGAGTTGCCACGTAGCCCAGCAGTCCCCAAACTTTTTGGCACCACAGACGGGTTTCATGGAAGACACATTTTCCACAGACCAGGGGTTGGGGGGGAATGCTCTGAAGATGATTCAAGCGAATTATACTTATTGTGCTAATGATAATCTGTATTTGCAGCCACTCCCCAATGCTAGCATCACCACCTCAGCTCCACCTCAGATGGTCAAGCATTAGATTCTCATAAGGAGCAAACACCTCAGATCCCTTGCACGTGTGCAGTTTACAGTAGGGTTCACGCTCCTATGAGAATCTAATGCCGCTGCTGATCTGACAGGAGGTGGAGCTTATGCAGTGACGTGAGCAATGGGGAGTAGCTGTAAATGCAGATGAAACTACGCATGTTCACCCACTCCTCTCCTGCTGCCATGCGGCCCAGTTCCTAATAGGCCAGGGACTGGCACCTGTCTGTGGCCGGGCAGTGGGGGACCGCAGGGGCATAGCCCTTCCCTGATTACACCTGTGCCCTGTCTCCCTTATCAAGGGGTGATATCCAACCAAGAAAAGCAAAATTAGTACCCTAGTGTTTATGCTGTGCCTGGTATATGTGAATTGTTTTCATTATTTATTGAATAATATATTTCTATTACTAGCATACACACAAATTAAGTGGTTTTTAAAGAGTTTTGTATCACTCAGAACTATGTAGTTATATACGAGTAACAAATAAGGTCCAAATTTTTGCTAGTTTAGTATAACAAAGGCTTGTCTTTCCTTTCAGTCTACATGTCCTCCTAAAGTAAGTGTGTGTGGGGGGGCAGTGTCTTTATCAAGAGTCAGCAAACTTTTTCTTAAAGGGCCATTTCGTGAATGTTTTAGGCTTGCAGGCTGTATGGTCCCTGCTGCAACAAGTCAGTTCTGCCACTGTAGCTTGAAACCATACATAGACAAATGGGCATGGCTGTGTTTTGTGAATAAAGCTTTATTTACAAAAATAGGTGATCATCCCATGGGCTATAGTTTGCTAATCCTGCTTGACATCATTCTCACTCCAGCACTAAGGCTGTGGAGGCTTCATCATTTGGAATGCTGCCCAATCATGGTGATAGTAGGGAAAAAGATGGAGAATCTTGCACCAGCTCTTAAATGTTTCACCTGGAAGTGATCCAAGTCACTTCCATTCACATTTTATTGACATTCATATTGTCAGGTTGCAGTCTGAAATGTCTGTTCTTAGTGCACTCATGGCCAAAGAATGACCAACTGCACCAAAGTAAGGCAAGCACAGAAATGAGGAGAGAAAGGTAGGATTATAGAGCAAGAGCAAGATATAGGTTTACAGAGTGAGGTACATATGCCACAGGTGATGACTGGACTCATTGTCGCAGCAAAGGGAGAACAAAAGGAAGGGCCAAAAAAGGGGGTCAGTTATGGTCTCAGCCTTGTTTTATAGTGCCTGGATTGGGACCTCCCTGTGGCTCAGACATCACCATGGAACCACTTTGGTTGGACAGTGGGAGTTATATGACCTAAGTCTTACTATGCATGCGGGTTCTAGGTCATTTTCTAGACTCTGTGGTACCTATCTATGCTGCTTGGCCTATGGACTAGAGAGTCCTCTGCAGTCTGTTGCAGCTGGTGCACTAAGTTATGATTGGCAGATTCGCAGGGTGTTCCCTCCTCCCCCAAGTATGGCAGTAGCTAGGGCAGGATTAAGGTGGGACAGGACCAAGATGGGAGCCTGGGGCCCACCCTTGTCCTTCTTCCCAAGTGGAGCAATTACAGCAAGGCAAGACACCCACTTTCCTCCCTAGGAGACCCAGAATCCATCACTATCTACCTAACAATATGGCCACATCCACCTTCAGTAGATGTGGTGGGGATGAAGTCCTCCTGTGAGCCTGGAAGAGAACAAGCAGCCCTGAGAAGTGCAATAATGTCTGTTGCACATTGAATCATTCTTGTCTTCATCTTTTTTTGTGGCTATGTTTTTGCTGAACTTTATGTTCCTAGTTAAGGAAATGAGTTACAAAGCTGTGGTTTATTCAATGTTCTTACAGGTGTATTACTCAGTTTCTGAATGAGCTGGTTCTTTACCTCCTTTTCTTGCTTTTCTTGTCCAGGCTCTAGGCTTGTTATTACTCCTCAACCAGAGCACAGAAGAGCCAGGGGAAAAGTGAAGCATCAAATACAAATTCCTTCACCTCAAATGTGATCCCTGGGCCTTATATTACCATACAGGAAATTCCCTTCTGAGGGCCCATTGTCAGGCTTGGGATGTCAGAAATTTGCATATTATTGATTATTATCTAATATATACAATCTATTCAGAGTAACAATTCTTAGGGGTCAATGTCTGGCCCATGTTGGACAGCTATATCTATGTGTGTGTGCAGGGATGAGTATTAAAGAACCAATTTGGTCAGCTTTCTCCGTAGCTTTGTTTACATCTCATTACCATTTTCTTTTCCTCTATTTCCTCTTTACATTTTCTCTCCCTTTCTTCCCAAGGAACCCTGGTGTTTTCAGAGCATAAAAGTTAGGTTGGAGGGAGTAGGAGTTAAGGATAATTTTTTGCTTAAATTTCCCTTGCCTATTATGTGCCCAATCATATCCACCTCCAAATGTCTGTGAATTTTCTTCCTTCCTTCCTTCCTTCCTTCCTTCCCCTCTCTCTTTCTCTCTCTCTCTTTCTTTCTTTCCCTCTCTCCCTCCCCCTCCTCTTCCATTTATCTATCCATCCAACATCTAAACGAATGCCTACTATTTGTCAGGCTCTGTGCTAGGCAGGTAATGGGGGTATATAACTGTGAATCAGAGAGACACAATTCTTGCCTCAAGGAGCTGACAACTTTTGTGAGAAAAAAAATTATGATAATTGATCAGAGACCTGAAGAATACTGAAAGTTGGAGGATCGCAAGGGAACACCTGGCCAGGGCATCTATTCCCTAGAAAGTAAAGCATTGCAGGGGAGAGTTCCTGTTACTCTGCATGAATGAATATAATATGAAGGGATTTTATTCAAATGTTTTTGTTCTTTAACCTTTTGCTTCCATTGTTTAAGCTGCTGCAGTCTTTAGCTTTGTTTGGAGAATGGCAAATAGCCAGCAAGTTCTGGGTAGATTTCCCATTTGTAATAGGTTTCTCATTTATCTGGGTTTGGCTTAAAGATCATATTGTCTCTAGGCCTATTTCTGATCCCTGCCAGAAAGAGCTGGCACTCTCTCCACCCGTCAGTGTAAAGTGTTGCTCAGGTGAGAATTTCCCATGATTTGAATAAAAGAACTAAAACTTTCCAGGAAATAAAGGCAGTAGGAGAGGCATAACTTCTTTCTTTATTTTGTTGCCTCCGAGGCTCAAGGCTATTATTTGATATTTTTTTATGTTCTCTTATCATTTTGTGGTTTTATTTCATTTTAATTTTTTCTTTTGTGAAAAAATGTATATCCAATTGGAATGCAGACCAAAATAAAATTATTATGATATTTAAGTGTAAAAATATTTTAAGAAAATAATTCTTATATAAAATCAGCACAATGTTCAAACCAACAAAAGCATATACAGTGAAAACTTATTTATTAAATATTTTGCAACCTGGAAAAAGTGCTATATCATATTACAGAATTTCCAGAAAATTTGCTCCTTTTGCTTGCTCTTTTGGGAAGAAATTAAAAAAAAGAAGGTATTTTGAATTAAACTATTCCTATGATATTTCTTAAATCAAGCATAATTTATTCTTTTCTTAATGGCTCTTTTCTTAAAGCCATCACTATGGAATCAGGTGACTCTGATTTTCTGTTGCATATTTGTACCCTCAGTGCCTACTGAAGAGCTGTAGGACAATTTGCCTTAATGGGAATAAGTAGAATGCTATGCTTTAAAAGTATTTCCATGAAAACCTATTTATAGTTTTGGTTGGTTTGGAGATTTTGATTTTTTTTTAATGTCTTCTTCATTATTAAGGGTGTCAGACATCCCTCCTCCCAGGTGTTAACTATCCATTTCTAGTAACCACAAAGCCAACAATTTCCTACTTCCGCTTTATGTTGAGCATATTTATTAGAATAAACTTGGATGCACAGATAAACATTTAGAATAAAACTAACAGTTACCAAAACAAAATAGGAGTTTATTTCAATCTCATGATAAGAATTCCAGAGATGGCAGTCCAAGACTAGTATGGCACATCTTCAATTCCACAGGGATTCAGGCTCCTTCTAGCTCTCTGCTGCAGTATCCATAGGGTGTATCTCTCACCATCACAGTCCAGGATGGTTCCTAAAGCCAACATTCCAGAGTTCCAGCCAGCAGACTGGAAGACAGGAAGGCAGAGGGCTGGGTTGCCCCTTCATAGGATACTTCCTAGCCTTCCTACACAACAACATTTCTGCTCATATCCCATTGCTCAAAGTTTGTCACACTTACAATAGTAAGAATGCTGGGAAATGTAGTTTTTATCCGGGTGCATGACTTCCTTAAATAAAATTGAGTTTCTGATACCAAGTAAGAATGGAAGAAGGAATGTCAGGATCAACCACTAGCAGTTTCTGCCATATTCCAACACCAAATATCCAAACCTATTAGAAAATTATGTAGAGATTTTGAGTAATACGGATTTCTCCTAAGAAGTAAAATGAATGACATTTAATGCATGGACTTACATAGTTTAATCATAATAAGGCCTTTGAAAACCTTTTCCCATGTTCTCTGCTGGGTTCTGAATAAATCTGCTACATAAATGGCCTTTGAACAACTGAGGTGCTATTGTGGCTAATGTGAATACTTACATATAAAATCTGTTAGTAGAACAGATAGTAGAACAGTTAGTAGAACTCCCAAATATGGGAGTTTCCTCTCAAAACATGTGCTGCAAGTATGTGCAAGAATTATATGTGGCCTGAATAATTTGCATTGAATCTTTATATTCAGTTACATCCACTCCCTTTATCACTGTTTCTCAGCTTACAGAATTTAGGCCAGGACTTACTAGAAATAATTTTTTCATATTATATTACATAATTCTTAGAGTATAAACAAAATCTATTTGGAGTATTCATCTCTCTAAATCTATTCCTTGCCATGTTTGAAGGCTTGGAGTGAAGAATGTACACATGAAAGCAAGATGCCAGTTTGTGTGTTTGTTTAATATATTTGTGTTTGGCAAGGATCACTATAGGCATTATTTCTTTGCTTCCCCAATATTTGGTTTAAAATCAAAAGCAAAATTTGCATTAGCTAAACATGTGTCTGGTTTAGAGCTGGGTCTTGTGCCCTTGCCACCTTGAATGAGTTAGTTCTCTGGATAACTCTCATGGTGGCATGTGTAGTCCTCATGATGAATGGTGCAGGCTGGATTTTAACTGCCCTGATCTAGCTGTGCCCACATATGTGGCTTTTGTCTGTGGAGCAAATGGGGAAAGTGGAAATGACATTGAGGTCACTCCAGAGCCAATGAGCAGCTGCTATGCACTAACGCAGCTGCCCGAGCTGTGTACAACTGCCCTACCAGGTGTCAGATATTTTGAATATCTTCTTGGTGAGGATTGATCATTCTAGTTAAACGTCAGAGACTCGCTGATGTACAATTTCCAGCCTCCTGAGGAGAAAGTCCCTCTCCCCACCAAACCCATTTCCCACATCTCAAGCTGTCCACCAGAGTGAAAGTCTGGCAAGCCCTGCCAGGCATGAGGAGACCGGTGCCTGAGCTGGGCAGATGAGGCACAGCCCTTTATCTCTCCAATTTGACATAGTAACTTGCGTTCACTGTGGTTTTGCTCTGGCATCTCAGCCATTTCTTGCTTCGACATTTTCACATGAAGTTTTAGTAGTGGGGGTAGATGCTTTCTTGATTTACCATTAAAAGGAGAAGTAAAATAATTCCCTTCTGCACCTTCCAGCAGCATGCACATGCACACCATAACTGTGCATTCTGCCCGGGCTCTCATGCATGACCGTGGGGTAAGACTCTGCTAAATACAGGAGCAGCAGGTTAGAAAGTGGCTGAGACCCAGTCCCCACTCTCAGGTGCTACAATCTAGTGGCAGAGATGGGGAGAAGCCATAGTGAGGATGGAGATACCAATCTTGACCTGACCCAGCTGGTACTGTGGAGGAGCTCAAGTTGAAGAGGGGAGAGAAGGGAAAGGATGGGTGTATTAATCAGCTTGGGGTGTCATAACAAAATGCCACAGGTGGGGTGGCTTAAAACACAGAAATTTATTTTCCTACAATTCTGTAGACTAGAAGTCCTGGTTAAAGCTCCGACTGATTCAGTTTCTGATGAAGGCTGTCTTCCTGGCTTCTAGATGGACACCTTCCTCTATGGCCTCACATGGCCTCACGTAGTGAAGAGAGAGAGCAAATTGTCTGGTATCTCTTTTTATAAGAACACCAATCCTGTTAGATCAGGACCCCATCCTTATGACCTCATTTAACCTTAATTACTTCTTTAGAGGCCCCATCTCAAAATACAGCCTCACTAGGGGTTAGGGCTTCAACATACGACTCTTGGAAGGGACACAAAGATTTATTCCATAACAATGGCTTTGAGATGAAACATCTGGATGAATCAATCTGTCTCCTAAGCTTTATTCTTGCTGTCTGAAAGATTTACATAGAAACTAATGACTTAGTCACTTAAATTATTCCCACTGGCATGGCTCCCCCACCTCTTAGCTTAGACCCTCAGCCTCAGAAGCTACTTCCATTTGAGAGGATGGACGATACTCATGCCAGTTCTAGAAGGAGCAACTGCCTGAGGGGAAAGTGGAGGGGAGACGTCCTGATTGTCCTCTAGACTGCAGTTAAAAATAACCCCATTTCCAGAGCCAAAATCAGGACAAACATCCAGACTCAGATAAGAACATGTAAATTTGGGATTTCTACAACCAACTGATCTTTGACAAAGCAGGCAATGGTGTACACTGGGGAAAAGAATCCTTATTCAATAAATGGTGCTGGGAAAACTGGATAGCCACATGCAGAAGAATGAAACAGGACCCCTACATCTCACCACTCACAAAAATTAATTCAAGATAGATAAAAGACTTAGGTTGAAGACATGAGTTCTAGAATTCTAGAGGAAAATGTAGGAAAAACTCTTCTAGATATTGGACTAGGCAAAAAATTTATAAAAAAAAACCTCAATGGCAATCATAACAACAATGAAAATTAATAAATGGGATTTTATTGAACTAAAAAGCTTCTGCACAGCTAAGGAAACAACAGAACAAATAGTAGGTTTACAGAATGGGGGAAAATATTAGCAAGATACACATCTGATAAAAGGCTAATAACCAGAATTTACAAAGAACTCAAGCAAATCAGCAAGAAAAAAACAAACAGCCCTATTAAAAAGTGAGCAAAAGACATGAACAGATGATTTTCAAAAGAAGAAAGACAGATGGCAAAGAAACATGAAAAAATGCTCAATGTGACTAATCATCAGGGAAATGCAAATTAAAACCACAATGCGATATCACCTTACCCCAGTTAGAACGGCTTTTATTAAAAAGTCCAAAAACAATAGATGCTGGTGTGGATGCAAAGAGAAAGGAACACTTATACACTGTTGGTGGGACTGCAAATTAGTGCAACCTCTGTGGAAAACAGTACAGAGATTCCTCAAAAAACTAAAAGTAGACCTACCATTTGATCCAGCAATTTCACTACTACATATTTACTCAAAGAAAAAGCAGTCATTTTATCCAAAAGACAACTGCACTAGAATGTTTATTGCTGCACAATTCACAATTGCAATGATATGGAATCAACCCAAGTGCCCGTCATTTCATGAGTGGATTAATAAAATGTGGTATATGTATAATACGGAGTACTACTCAGCCATAAAAAAGAATTAATACCCTTTACAACCATCTGGATGGAACTGGAGACCATTCTCCTAAGTGAAGTATCACAGAATGGAAAAACAAACACCACATATACTCACTATTAGATTGGAATTAACTGATGAGTGCACCTGTGCACGGAGGGAAGTAAAACTCAATGGAAACCAACCATGGATTGGGCAGGCAGAGGGGAGGAGAATAAACCTAATTAATGGGTACAATGAACACTATTTGGGTGATGGACACACCTGTAGCCAGGACTCAGGCATTACAAAAATGATCCATGTAATCTAAAACATTTCTACCCCCTTAATATTTTGAAATAAAAAAAAAACTATTCCCAGATGAAAATAAATAAATAAGTAAATAAAATAGGGATTTCTCCAGGAAATATGTAGTATATGATTGCTCTAGGGTAGGTACAGGGGACATCAAAAGAAATAGAGGACTGTGTAAAGATAAACGAGTAAGGAATAAAGAAACCTGGCTGAGGAGCAAGATCTAACTTTCATCCATGCCTCTGAGATGGACCTGAGGTTCACAGGTGTAGATTCAGGCCCTGTCTGCTTAAGATTTACACTCCACCCAAAATCTCCTTTCTGTGCCTCCCCAGGCCCTTGAGGCTGCTGTCAGCGTTCACCCAACAAGATCTCTCATGTCTCTCTGTGCCTGTGAACAGACTCTATGGGAACTTCTTGTGCTCCCCATCCCTGCCCTAGTGGCCATCCAGAACCAGCACCTGGAAGCAGGAGAATAGGTGTGGCCAGGACAGGACAGCACTTGAACTTTGACCTCTGGACATGTGTTGGAATACTTTCTAGGTCCTGGTTTCTGGGGAGAGATTGCAATGAGTTCTATAACCCCAGAAAATATGTAACCCTCTCCCAGCTCTGCCAATTAACATAACCCGGAAAGGTACAGTTCCCACTGAAGTCTACATGAATGGTGCCCCTGGAGTTCTGCAGTGCACAGCCTGCATGACCAGTCACAGTGACCCTGCCTCTCCCCAGTGATGCCTAGTCCCGAAGGAATCAGTGACTATACTCAGCATCTCTGGCAATAGCAGGAATGGAAACAGGGCCAATAATGACGAAGCCAAGATTTATTTCTGTGCCTATGCCAAGGTATTTTATTTTCCATACCATTTTATTGCTCTAGTATACATCTCGATATTAGAAGTGACCTACACTTTCATGGGTCTCCGCTCATCAGATTCCTTCCGGCTTTGCAAGGAGCAATTTGCCTAAGAAGCTCAAATTATTTATTCCAAGTAAATGCTGATTTCATTTCACTCCCTTGAATCTAAATCTAAATCTCCTCTGGGGAAAAATACATTAATAATTCTTCTATTTAAACAAGGCTGACTTGATGTGTCTACAGTGGATATAACATGTCCAAAATTATTTAAATTAGGGGTGGAAGGTACAAGATGTTCCTGATGCTTTTAAAGCAACAAAAAGATTTTTCCTCAATTATTTAAAATCTAGCAGTGGTACATGCGGATATCCGAGGCTCTCTAAACCAGTGGTACTTAAAGTGTGGTTCCTGGAACTGTATCATCACCATCACCTGGGAACTTTGTTAGAAATGCAAATTCTCAGTTCCTACCTAAGACCTACTGAATCACAAACTCTGGGAGTGGGCCCAGAAACCTGTGCTTTAACAAGACCTCTGGTGATTCTGATGCACATTCAAGTCTGAGAAGCAGTGCTCTGGATGTAGGACAGTGATTCCAGTCTTGGCCGAATATTAGAATCACTTGGAAAGCTCTTAAAAATTGGACGCCCAGGCCACACCCCAGACAAATCAGAATCTCTGGCAGTGGAACCCAGGTGTAATTTCCCCAGGTGATTGCAATGTACGGCCAAGGTTAAAAACCATTGCTTTAAGAACAGTAGTTCTCAAAGTTTAGTGTGTATAAAAATGACTCGAGATACTTGTTAAGTACATAGATTCACCCTCAGAAGTTTTGAGTCAGTAGATCAATGATGAGGCTCAGGAATTTATATTTTTAGCCAATAGTCCAGGTGATGCTGCCGCACAAGACCCAGGGACCACTCCATAAGGAACACTACTTAGGCCAGGTTTGCTTGAAGAATCTTGAGGAGGGACTGTGCTTAACTAGTGGGAATTAAGAAGCTGTAGTTGTGAAGATTTAAAGTTGTAGCTCAAAAGAGTTAACAGATGACTGCATGAAGAAGGTGAAAACTGCAAATGCAGAGAGGCAGTGGGGATATTTAATTGTGATGTCCCTGTCAATCTCCACCTATATTTATCTTGGGAGCTGATGAGCTCTCTTAGTTAACAAAATAATGATGTCAGGAGACCGACCTGAATAACCCCTTGCACTGCGTGGCCCTGTGCTGGACGCCCTGGCCAGCACATGCTCTCAGAGCGAAGGCACACGCAAGGAGCGGGGCAGTTACACGGAAACAACACAGGTCTTGGATTGAATTTGGATTTGGATTTGAACCTGGATGTCACCTCTTGCTAGCTACGTGATCTTGAAAAGTTACTCATCTCTCTGAATCTGTGTTTTAATCTGTCAAGTGAGAAAAGTGATACCAGCCTCACAGGGTTGTTACGAAGATGAACGTGAAAGACACCTTTGACACACAACAAAGAGTGGCAATTGTTATTTTGAAGAGTTAAATGTCCCATGACCATTTATCAACCAGAGTCTGTGTTCTAATTTATTATACCAGATGCTGTCCAGTAGGAGTGCCATCCTGAGAAATTCCTCCAGCTTCTCTGCCAGGACTCACAGAATGCACAATAGGCAGAGACCTGAAAACTTGACAGTCTTTAAAACTAAGCAAAAACAACTAATGATGGATACTCTAGGGGATATTTTTTAATCTACATAAGCCCTGCACTTGCTGAGTCCCCCAAACTATTATTCTCCTAGAGTCTGTTGAGCAAAATGTACCCGTAACAATTTGACTGGTAAAAAGTTAACTTGGGAAAAGAATCTTACGCACTTTCCCAGCTGTGTTCTAATTGTGTGTTTAGGAAGAGTATACACACATTTTTTAGTGTAGTAACATCAAGGATAGATGCTGCTAAAGAGAATTTTAAGTGATTCATGCCATGTTTTCTTATTCAGGAAAGTTTTTTCTAACTTTCTTCTGATAAGCCTGCAGAAATAAAACAGAATATGGCAGAGGAAGACATTAAGAATTAAAGTTGGGAAAGAAGAGAGTCGCCCAGTTTATTTTCTGAGTCTCAGACAGAAAAGTCTAGCCTGCCCCGCCTGATGGCTGGAGGCAGATGGAGCTTTTCTCACCCCTGGTTCTTAGGGAAACACTTTGCTGCCCGGCTACTTCCGTCCTGCTGCAGGATAAACACTTTTCCTCTGGTGGCTTTGGGGTGGAGAGCGGCTGGGCATCACTCCCTTCATAATTACCCCACGTACGCTTGAAGAAGACAATTGAGTCATTCTCTACCCTCTTTTTTCCAAGAAAAAAATCCAGTTCCTTAAAATTTGCCTCATAGGCTCTGTTTTGTCTGATTATTGTCTCTTTCGTGAGCCCTGACCAATCCCCAGCTTCTCCTGTCAGCAGTGGCTCTCAGAACTGGCCCTGGGCCATGAAAAAGGACCCGACCTTGCTGACAGGAAGAGGAAAGCCCCTCTGCTTCCACACTCACCTGGGAGCCAAGACAGTGATGAGCAGTCATCACAGAGCACCTCCCAGACATTATTCTAGAAGGCGTGGAAACCTCTGCTGTCCACGGGGACAGGCAGGAACATATGGCACAGGAGAGGACAGTGTGCGGACAGAGAACCGCACAGCCCGCCACGGAGATCAGGCCTGGGCAGGTTGCCGCGGTCTGTTGCCCTGAGGCGCATTGTTGCCAGGTCTTCTGATTTTTCAGGGAAGTTCAAAATCCGGACTATAAAAGTGCCTATTTTTTTTTCTTGACATTGTCTACCATCTCAAAAACACTCTGTGGGCAAATAAAACATGTCTGGAGGCTGAATCAGATCCCTGAGCCTCTTGATAACATCTGTTGCAGTTAATGGAGTATAAATGAAAGCCAGTGGAGTATGGGTGGGGCCGGGGATGGGTTGGGGACACAGATAGACAGACAAACTGATTTTTACCAAGAAACAGCCATAGTGATTAACAGTGATAAACACTTCTTCATAGGAGGAAAGAAAAATCATTAATAAATAGTAAAATAATTACCATTTTAACCCAGCACCTGGAGTATAGTAAATGTTCAATTAATGTTTGCTCAATAAATACCTTACTTTTTAGTATTGCTTTGCCATTATGAAGCACTGCATGATTTCACTGGCTCTTCAGAGCAAGCCTGAGAAGTAAGAATATTCTTCCCATTCTCGTTACCTGGAGAATATTCTTCCCATTCTCTGCAGCTGGAGCAGCAGAGCTGGAGCTTCCGCCGGACGCATCATTCTTCATTATTTTCCCTTCTTGGATTCTGACTTCCCAAGATCTAGGACCCACCTTGCAGACAGGGATAAGTGGGCACCTGTGAGTGTCGTGTGATCTGAGAGACCTCCCTCTCCTCCTCCCCACAAGGAGCCACTTCTCCTCACACGTGGTTAATAAACAGAAATAAAACTCAAAGCAAAGGAAGGGACGGACAGTGAAAAGTAGGTCTTTCCCCCCTGATCTCATCCAGCCACCCAGTTCTACTAGTTCTACTCCCTGGAGGGAACCCTTATATTCAGTTTATGTAAACATATGGAGATATTTTATGTATTGTGTGTGCATGTGTTTGTATACAAATGGTAGTATTTTATAATACTGTTTATTATTTCCTTTTTTTTAAGTTAAGACTGTAATCGGAATAACTTTTCACATCAATACATATGGAGCTGCCCATTCTGTTTAACCAAATCCCTATCAATGGACATTTAGGTTACTTCCAGTCTGTTACTATTAATACTATAAATAATGCTACAGTGACTAAATGTGCATCATTTCACACATGTCGAAGTGAATCTGTGGAATAAATACTCACAGGTGGAATTGCAGGATGCAAGGGTGTATATATTTTCAATTTTTAAAGCTTTCCAAATTGCCCTTCATAAAGCCCACGTTATGCCCTCACAATCAATATATAGAGTGTTATCACCCTATTCCGTAAAAATCTACTTTTCTGTTTGTTCGTTCACCTCAATGCTCACCCTCTAGGCAACTTATAACTGTTCCACTTTTGAAATCCAAAATTGATTGCTGTACCTCTGTCCAAACTTTCATCCAGCTATTGCCATGACACCCCTGCACTTTCTCCTGGCCGTGGGTGTCCCCCTCCCCCCTCTTGTTCCTATGAAATCCCGCTCCACAGTCTATCACCTCAGCCTCCTTTTCTTTGTAAGGGCAAAAGCCCCACCCTGGATTGCTCCAACCACCTGCCACCTCCAAGCCAACACCTCGGTCCCGAGTGCTCTGAGAGAGAAATCTCCCCACCTCGGCTGCTCGAAATCTGCGTGCCCCCACCTCCCCTGGGCCTCCACACTGCCCCCGCTGCCAACACTCCCTTGCCCAGCAGCTCTTTCAAAGCCTTCCATTCTCCTCTGAACTCTCCTCTCCTCAGATGGCCATCTCGTCTGCCTTCCTCGGAGAAGCGATAATGCCACTTTTCTTCCCTCTCTCCTGACTCTTCTCCCTTGGTACTGAAACATCCTCCAGCCTCTCTCGTCAAAAAGCCTTTCCCTTGACTCTGCTCTACCTCTTGTGGTCACTGTCTTGTCCCTCCTGTCCATTGCCTGACTTCTTGTGAGAGTAGCTACACTTGTGAGTATTCCATCCTCATCCTGCCTTTAGTGTCCAAACCCCTAAAATCTAACTTCAACCATCATGACTACAACGGCTCTGTAATCTCCCGGCAGTAACTAAAGCGGGCACTTTGACAACCTCCTGTTGCTTGACCTCTCGGTAGCATTTGACACCTTTTGCAACCCTCCTTCATGAAACAGCCTTTTGTTCCTTTAGCTTCCAGGGCCCCAACTCTTGCCACCCACCACCTTATTCTGTGGGGCTGCAGCCATATTTAACTCTCTCAGTTCCCTGGGTGGTGGATATGGTGTTGACTCCTCTGCTCCCCAAGTCATTAGTCTAAACCAAGCATGGTAATCTCACTCCCCTAGCTAGCAATTTGACTGGGAAAAAGAACATGACTCAACTCTGGCCGAAAAGGCATGAGGGGAAGTCATCTGCTTGAGGTCAACAGAGAAAAATTTTCTTACTCCTGAAGAGTTACGTGGAAAGGAGAGTATCTTTTCTTATGCCAAGAATGGAGTGGACTACAAGGAGGAGGAAGAGCCGAGAGAACACAGAGCACAGGAGCTGGGTCTTTGTGGACCCTGCCTGAGGCCCGTGCTGCAGGGACCTTCCTGTTCTGTAAGATCATAAACTAGCTTATGGCCAAGCTAGCTTGAGTGGGGTTTTATTTATTTGAAGGTATCTGGACCTGTACACCATACTGACTCCTCCATTTGTATGTGTTCCTTCTGCCTAGAATCCTTTTACCACAGAGGTCTCATCTCCTACTTAGCTAAGAAGTCTCAACTCAGGCATAGTAATTCTAGGGGTCCTTCAACAGTCCCTCAAGAGAAGGTATCTTTCCTTTGTGCTCCTATAGTACTGTGTGAGTGTAGACGTGTAGTAATCTACTGTAACCCCCACTAGACTGTAATTTCTTGAGGATGTCGGGTTGTAGTCTGAAATGTTGGTTCTTGGTGCACTCACAGCTGAAGAATGACCACAGTAAGTAAGGCAAGCACAAAAATGAGGTTCACTGAGAAAAAGATAGGATTATAGAGCAAGATATAGGTTTACATAGCGTGATACATATGCCACAGATGACGACCGGACCCAATGCTATAGCAAAAAGGAGAGTAAAAGGGCTTGGTTACGGTCTGAGTCTTGTTTTATAGTGTCCAGGTTGGGACCTCTTTTGTGGCTCAGATGTCACCATGGAACCACTTTGATTGGACAGCTGGGAGTTTTGTGACCTGAGTTTATTGCACCTGTGGATCTCCCATGAGTCCCTCTGAAAGCCCATTGTGGGGGGTGGACAGCAACGGCACCCACTTTTGTCCCTAGGAGACCCAGAATCACTTGCTATCTACTTAACAAGGAGAGGGATCACTTTAGCACCTAACCCTGTGGCTGGCACATAGTAATTGCTCACTAAGTATTTGCTAAAAGAATAAATGAAGAATATTACTTTCACTGAACTAATCATAATTTTTATGACAATAACAATATTGGCAAAGCTTTATGGAAATGGACACTTTCCACAAACATAGCTCATGGTAGGGTTTTTCTGAATGGCAACTTGACAATATGTTTTAGAATACAAAAAAAAAAGTGCCCCAGAAATTCCACTTCTAGGAATTTATTATTACAAAAGAATCAGAGATGTACACAAAGATTTATTTATATATATGTACAAGACTATGTTCTTAATGGTAAAGTATTCAAGACATTCTGCAACAGTAGAGTGGATTGCTGAAATAAATTCTAGTATATCCATATATGTCATACTATGCAGCCAACTAAATTTGTGTTTCTGAAAAGTATTTAATAATTTGGGAAAATATATTGTATCATGCAGTAAAAAGTATATAAATGAAGGAGCTCAAGAAATTTTACCCCAAAATATAACTCATCGGTATAGAGTGTTTTGAATTAAACACACACATAAAAAGGACTGGAATAATGTCTTTTACAGCAACTAATATAGTTAAATAGTAGGATTATGAGTGATTTTAATTTCTTCTTTATGCTTTTCTTAATTCTCAGCAATAAATATATATTTTGAAAAGCTATTAAAATTGATATTATGAAGAGGAAAGAAGAGAGGAAGAAATGACAGAGAGAGGAGAGAAGAGGGAGAAGAGAGGAGGGAGAATGAGAACATGAGGCTGTGAATCAGGACCACTGAGTTCTATTAATAGTCCCAGTTTTACTGTTAAGAAACCACCCAGTCTAGTCATTTAATCTTTGTCTCTCAATTTCTCACTCAGCAAATGGAAATAATAATATTTACCCCGTCTCACAGAATTTTTGCCAATAAAAAGAGTATATGAAGGTGTTTGAAAAAGTAAGTGCATTTTGTAACGTCAGATGGCATGGTTATTCATATGCGATATTGTTTGATCACAGCTACTTTTCTGTAATTTGAATCCTCAAACACATTTTTTATCTGAATGATGACATCGTGTCTATTATTTCCTATGGGGCTTTCCAGGCATCTGAGAGAGATGCCAACAGTTTCATTCAATCAGTAAAAGTGTCTGTTTTATTGAAACAAAAATTAAAATTTTCTTCCACTTACCAGAATATCTGAAATCCCCATCTTCCTTATTACTTTAGGTTGAAATACTGAAAAATGTATGCCAAAATAAGAAATTATATGAAAGAGGGAAAATTTCTTTCATGCTTCACATTCTATAAAATAAAACATGTGACCAGTGTTTTGTGAAGAGGGTAGAGAAGATGCATTGAAGAGCTGAGTCCTAGATCACTACCCTGGGGAAAGGTATTTCTCATTTCAATGAGACAATCTGATTAGCCAGAGGTTACCTTGGACCCTCAGTTACTTAGAATTAAACTACGTAGACTAGCATTTAATACTGCCCATGGGTTAGCTTCAAACTGCCTCTGTAAGATTACTATGTACTACGCATACTCTCCCTCAGCCAAACTGGAATACATTAGACTCTTATGGCTTAAAAATTCAACATTTCTTCTGTATTTTTGCTGATCAAATAGATATAAAATGCTATCACATTGTTGTCTTGATTTGTATTTCTCTCATCACTAATGATATTAAATATTTCTTTATATTTATTAGCTATATATGTTTCCTTTTCTGAGAAATGTCTTTTAATTTCTTTTTCTAATTTTATGTATTTTTTTCTTATTGATTGGTAGAAGCTATATATTTTTGATACTGATAATCTTGATATTAATCACATGTGTACTGCAACTATCTTCTCTCAATTTGACATTTTTCATTTCTTTAAAGATATCTTTTGATGAACAAAATATACTATTAATAATTTTAATACACTATATCAATGTTTATAGCACACACTTTTTAAAAATCTTGTATAAGATATCTTCCCTATGCCGAGGTCTAAATCATATTTACTTATATTTTCTAATATGGATTTTAAAGTTTTGTTTTTTATATTTGAGTTAGTTGACTTAATCTATCTTAAGCTGATTTTTGTATGTGGTAGGAATAGGGATCCAACATCACTCTTTTGCATATCTTCCTCTTCTGACTGACCTGACATGCTACTTCTGTCATCACCAAATTGATTCGTTTGGAGGGACGTCTCTAGACTCTCTATTCCATTGGTTAATTTGTCTATGCCTTCACAAATATTAATACAAAATGATCTAAATGACTGTATCTTTATAATAAGAGTGATATCAGTTGGTCAAGACCCCTTCACTGATCGTTGTTAATGTCTGACAGCAATGTTTTTCAGTTCTCGGTTTCCAGTGGGCAGGACTTGCACAACTTTTGTCAGACGTGTCTGTAACTATTCATTTCTTGGATGCTTTTATAAATAGTGCTGTTTACATCAATTTCCAGTTGTTTGTTGCTAATATATAGAAATAAAATTGATTTTTGAATGTTGATCTTGTACCTGCAACTTTGTTTAACATACTTATTTATTCTTTTTTTTTTTTTTTTTTGAGACAGAGTCTCACTTTGTTGCCCGGGCTAGAGTGAGTGCCGTGGCGTCAGCTTAGCTCACAGCAACCTCAAACTCCTGGGCTTAAGCGATCCTACTGCCTCAGCCTCCCGAGTAGCTGGGACTACAGGCATGCGCCACCATGCCCGGCTAATTTTTTCTATATATACTTTTAGTTGTCTAGATAATTTATTTCTAGTTTTAGTAGAGACAGGGTCTCCCTTAGGCTGGTCTCGAACTCCTGACCTCGAGCGATCCACCTGCCTCAGCCTCCCAGAGAGCTAGGATTACAGGCGTGAGCCACCACGCCCGGCCTGTTTAACATACTTATTTATTCTTATACCATTATTTTAGACACCTTAGGGTTTTCCATATAGACAATCACTGTGTTTGTGTGTGTATTACCATCTTTGGTTTTTAATACTGCAGTCTTTTGATTTTCTTTTCTTCTGTTATTACATTGGCTAGGACCTCCATTACAATACTAACTAGAAATGATAAGAATTGGCATCCGTGCCTTGTTCCTAATCTTAAGGGGAAAGCATTCAGTTTTTCACCATTAAGTATGGTGTTATCTATAGGTGTTTTGTAGATGGCTCTTATCAATTGGAAGATGTTTCCTTCTATTCCTGTTTTGCTGAGTATATTTATCACGGGTGGATGGTGGACTTTTTCCAATGTTTGTTCTGTATCTACTGAGATGACCATAGGATTTATGTTTTTTGATATAGTTATATGATGAATTGCATTTATTAATTGTTAAATATTACACTATCCTTACTTCCTGGGATAAACTCCACTTTTTCATGATGTATTATCCCTTTAAAATATGATGGAAATATGATTGGATTTGTTTTGCTAATATTTTAAAAATAATTTTGCATTTATTTGTCTTTATGTTCTATTCATCACATCTGTTCTTGGTTTCATTTTTCTTTCTGCCAAAAAAATTTCTGTTCACAGTTCTTGTAAAGAACATCTGCTGGTGATGAATTCTCTTAGGTTTGGTTTATCTGAATTTCTGGATATAGAATTCTACATTGACAATTTTCTTTTTCTTTCAGGATTTTAAAGATGTTGAATCATTGTTTGGGTCTTATACAGTTTCTGACAATGTCAGCTATCTTGTATCTTTGTGCTCTATGGATGGCTTTTTTTTCCACTATGCTTACTGTTAAGATTTTCTATGTCAGTGATTTTCAGAACTTTATGATGTGCCTCTCTGTAGTTTTCTTTTTTTAAAATGTTTTCTCTGCTTGTGTTTGCTGCAATTCTCAAATATGCTTGTTTATAGTTTTCAAACATGTTTTAAATTTTTCAGACATTGTTCCCTCAAAATATTTTTCTGTCTCTCCATCTCTCTCGTCTCCTTCTGGAATTTCAATTGTGCATATTTTAGATAACTTGTTATTGGTTTTTTTCCTCCTTGTAGTTCCATTTGGATAGTTCTATATCTTCAAGTTATCTAATCTTTTCTTCTGAAGTGTCTGGTTGGTTATTAATCCCATCCAGTATTTTTCATTTCAAATATTATAGTTTTAACTCCTCAAAGTTTAACTTTGATTTTTAAAATATGTTCCATTTCTCTCCTCATCATTTTAATGTTCATACTGGGGCCTCCTTTTGGAATCTCAAAACACCAGGCTCTGTTTAAGTTTTTCTGGAGTAATCACAGGGCTTACCTGGTTTGTTTAGCTTTTCTTAGTGATCATCATCCTGCCCTGACTATTGCCCAGTGTTCCGAAACCATTGTTTTAGTTATCAATGCACAAAGGTAATGGCCATGGCCTTCATTTTGGAAAGATATTTCTGCTGGATAGAGAACTCTAGGTTGACAGCATTTTTGCTTTCAGTATGTTAAATCATGTTTTGATTTTCAGCATGTTAGAGATGTTATTATCTTCTGGCCCATGTTTTTAACAAGAAATTAACTATCATTCTGTTTCCAATGACTTACATTTTCCCTGGTCATAGGTCACATTTTCCTGCTTCTCATGTTTAGTATTTCTTTATTGGATGCTGGACATTTTTGCCTTATATTGTTGTGTGTCTGGATTTTGTTGTCTTAGCAATTTCTGTCTCCTCATCTTAGTGAGACCTGTGTATGCTGCTTGGATTCCCCTACCTGTGGCACAGTCCAGAAAGTGTCTCCATGTAGAAATACCGAGTGATCATAGGCTACTTTGTTTGATTCCTTTCCCTCAGGGGTCACTGACCTGCACTGCCTGATTTCTAATATTTGAAAGCTACTTTTTTCCTGCATCATACCCAGTTTTCTTCAGTCAGAGCTGAAGTTAAGTACCAGTTACTATGTCACTTTTGCCAGAAGCAGAAATTTAGTCACATTTTAAAAAATACTACCCAACTAAAAAACAAATAATAAATTAGGGCTTCCACTCATTAACTAAGGAAGGGTATATCATGAACCACAAATTATGACTAATCCAATCCCATACCCTTGAGGTCCTTTTCAAAATAAATTTTTCAAAAAGCAATTTCACATTTGTGTTCTATATTATTGCACACAATACTGAAAACATATATATAATTTTTGCTACAATGCATAATTTTGGAGATGGCATATGCCCTTTATTTTTCTCTTTTGTGGCCTAATTTTCCTAAGTATTATAAAGAGTTATCATACGCCATAGGTGTATTTCTTATTTGGGACAGACTCAAAGATTTCTGGACTAATTCTTCCAGAATGAAAAAGGTGGCACACTAGGTTCTCAGAATTTACTCCATGCTCACGTTATTCCTTCTCCCTTGCACATCTCATTTTCTTCTATATCTGTTAAAATTCCATGCCTTCTTCTATATCCAGATGATATGTCACCCCCTTTATTATTCTTTTTGTGTCAATATTGTTAAATCAAGCCTTAGCTTTCTGTTCTCTGTTTCTACATCTTCACATAGGATATTTATCACATTCTAATTTGATTTGTAATTATTTTGTGTACATGTCAACTTTTCCCCCACAGGCTGAGAGTTTATTAAAGGCAAGGACTAAATCTTAATAATCTTTAGGCTGTCCTGGTACCTTGTACTATGCCTATCACTTAGTGCTCAGTAAATCATCATTGAATGAATGGTAGAGGAAAACGGAAGGGCCTCCCAGACAATCTGCCCTAGTCCACTGCTTTCACCTAAAGCGCTGGGTCTAGTACTGCAGGCGTCCCTGTTCTCCGAACACGTGCTTCCAAGGTCAATGCTCTTGATGTGGCTGCCGCTCGTGCCCACTTCTCTCATCCTGAGTGGCCATGGAGAGTGGACATTTGCTTCATTGGCGGTAAGGCTTCGTGTTTTTTCTCTTTTTCATCTGTTACATTTCTTTGCTAATCTTCTTCCCCTTTTCCAGTCTCCCTCAATCACTGAGGCTTTGGAAGCTTCTGTAAGCTAAGGATGACAGGTCCCAGTACTTTCTGTGTGTGTACCCACCCATAGAGTAGCGCGTGTTTCAATGATACTATCTCAGTCCCTCTCCGGTGCAGCTCCCAGCATCAAGAGTGCTCTGGGCTCAGTGGCTTTTTGTCTCTGTAATCTTTCTTCTTTCCTGTGCTTGCTTATGTGTTATTGACCACCCTCTGATTGCAGAAATAGCCTTCAAGTGGCTATGTTCTTTGGAAGACTGAGTGCGCTAGAGGTCTCAGTGCCACTCAGGCAGAGGAAGGCTTATGAGTGCATTTTTAGGTTATTTGTTGAAATTAGTCCTCAGCTGTTTGTGGAGTAACACCTTCTCAATACACACGCTGCCCTAGGTACTGGGCATGCAAAGTCACATAAGCTTTGGTCTTAAGGAATCTATTATTTAGATGGAGAGATTAATAAGCAAACAAAAAATGGACACACAGCGCAAGGGTGCAATAACAAAGGGTGGTTAACAGAGAGGATGCTCTGGGAATGTAAGGAGGACATAACTCTGCCTGGGGAAGGTGAATATGGTGTATCAGTATCCTGGGAAGGGTAACATCTAAGCTGGGTCTTCTAGAATGAGTAGGAGTTCATCAAGCACAGGAGGATAGATAGTTCAGCAGGAGAAAATAGCATGTGCAAAGGCACAGAAATAGGAAAGATTATGGCTTATTTGCTATGTTTGGGAGGGAGACAGTGAAAGGGAATTGCTGCAAAAGTAAACTCAAGCCAGCTTCTACACTTTTTACAATCTGCTAAGATGTGAACTTGTTCCCTTAGGCCAATGTTCCCTAAATTTTGGTCCTACTGCTTCGACTTTCATATCCCTATACAATGCCTGTACCAATGTTTACTTAACACATCTCTTTAAATCAACTTGAACTCAGCTCACTTAAAATGGTTTATTATGTAATATTTGGTTATGTAAAAAAGGACAGATATCACATATATAAATTATGAATCAGAATAGTAGAATGAATACTTGCAAACTCATCATCTAGTATAAGAAGTAAAACATTGTTATCCAATTTAAGAACAAAAAGATTGCCATTGCTGCATTTGTATGCCCCTCTAAGAGGTTAATACTATTCTATATTTTGCTATAATTTGTGTTTATTATTCTCTTGTTTTTTGAAGAATTATTTTATTTCATATGTATATGTCCCTTAACAGTATATTGTTTAGCTTAGTTTGGTTTTGAGTTTTGGATTTTGATGTAAGGCAGCCTTGTGGAAAAAAGGCTGGAGCAGGAGCGAGACTGGAGGCAGGGAGATCTGTAGAGACAGTTGTTAGAGGCCAGAAAAGTCTCCGAGAGCCTAGATTAAGGCAGGAGGGAGAACAAAGCGCAGCTATGTTCCATTTCAAAGGCAGAATTGCTGAAATCAAGGGGTCATTTAAAAGAAATATATTTTATATAGTAAGTAAGAGCTTCTTTAGAAACCTGCCCTCTATAATATTGCTAATACTAGAAGTATGAAAGTGTTTGTTTAGGTTATTAACATAAATAGTTTGTATTTTGACCTTTGTTGTGCCGCTGGTTCCCTGCGGTTTCCGGGGAACAGGGAAAGGCAAACCCATAGGCCTTCTTCCTAGAAGGTCTGCACTGTGACTTTTAAAGATAAGTAAATAAAAGTCATCTTGTGTACTTTTGAGTGGCATTTAAGGAAGGTGTGGTACTTTATGATCCTAAGAGGCAGCTGAACCAATACGCAGATCTGGGTTTTTTAACTCCAAGGCGAGTCTTTCTCCCTAGGCCATCCTGTCTTGAATTTGCTTTTTTAATTCTGAATTTTGAAATTCACCACACCCGGCCTTGCCCCATATTTGTTTTTAAACAAAAATCTCACCATATTTCTGTAATTAGTCTGTACAATATCGCTATTGTGTTCAGAGTAACTTTGGAAAGCCCCAACAATTTGGGCAATATTTGCAAACTGTAGTTAATTTAAGACTGTCTGCACTAAGGGAGATTTTTTAGCTTTAAAACAAGAGGTTGAATCAGCCAGTTTGACTGAGATTGGAGCAATTAACCTGTAATTTGTGATTGGCTCAGAAAAGTCACTCACTGGAAGGGGGTGTCTGGGGACTCTCCTAGGTCTTCGTGATGACCTGGATTGGGCAATTTGAACAAAGCTGAATGTCTCGGAAGAAGCGTTCTCCAGCCAGAAGGCCACTCATGCTGTATCAATTAGACTTGGAAACTGGTTCAACTCTCTGGATCAGAAAACAGTCACCAGCAGGAGTTTAAAAAATATAAAATGAATACTTGTGAAAATGCAGATGAAATATGAGAAATGTCAGCTTAATTTAAGTCATCTTTGGAGAGTCAATACCCCTCTCACCTCCTTAATTACTCACTTAATTGAGCAATTTCCTTAGTTTGAACCAGACTGGTTGTTTAACAAAATGTCTGGCAGACTAGAAAACCCGGTCATTGGTAGATAAATTGTGTTGGATCAATTGGCATCGCTCAGCAGTGGTGAAATCCAAATAGGCCCCAGTGGTTCTGCATGTCACTACTTGGCTGTGGGCCTCTTGCTATTAAATTCAATTAAACTAACATATATTTAGTGCCTCTCATGTAAAAGTTCTGGACTAGGCACCCTGCTAGTGCCACAATACTTTCCTAATGGACTGGGCAACTTGGGAGGATGACAGTTTATAGAAGCGTCCCCTGTCTTATTGTGAGGAGGAGACACCATTTGTCTCCCCAAAAGTTGAACTGATTGGGGAAAGGAGGGAGGATGTGGGTCACCATGAGTGGAGAACTTGAGTGTGGCTCTGCTGTCCCATCCTCCCCAGTGGAAACTTTGACAAACTTGGAGCGGGGTGCCTAGTGCAGAGAGGGGTTTGATGGTCATGGGGATTTTAGGAGGCAAGATCCTAGGAGCTACTATTTGATGCTAGATGAGGGCCTGTAACTTAAACCTAACAAGACATGATGCATTCAGGGTTTAGTGGGCACTTTGATGGGTTGGCACACATTTCTTCTGCATCTCTGTTCACCCAGGAATTAATTTTATTTGAATATATACCTGTACGCTGGAGTTTTCCCCTCTGAATAGGAGTGTTTTATTTGTATTTGTATTTTTGTTTTGCTTTGTTTTTTGACCTCTTGATGATTGATGGTGGAAAGTGGAAGGACAAGACAGAAAGCAGATAGATAAGCTTACAAAAGTGACAAAGACCAATTTTAATGTTTAAATCAGAGCAGAAAGCCCTTTATGAGTTGTGATCTATTATTTGGCACTGAAGAGCAACAGAAGTGTAATTAAAGTCTTTCAACCCAATGCTTTATCTAGAGAGATCTTTTCAGAAATGCAGGCAATATTTATCTCATGAAAGCAACCTTGGTTTTATGGAGCTTATTTATATGACAGCTGTTATAACCACGATGTCTGGACCCAAGGTGCCTGAAATACGGTCCCAAATTGAACTCTCAGTACCCGTGGCGTTGAAAGCATGAGTAGGCATATAGTGAGGGGAATAATATCTCACATTTGCACAGTGCTTTTTTCCTTTTTCAAAGCTTTTTCATATCTATTAGAACATGAAATCATGTCACTAATATTCATCATTAATTTTTCTAATGATCATTTGGCCACCATTTTATAGACCAGGTTATAAATGCCTTAACCTATTATCTGAGGATTTTGCTCCTGTATTTGTTGAACTAAGTTTTTAACTAAAAATCTTAAGGTGAAAAAGGACATTTGCTTCTGCATATGAGTGAGAACATGGGAGATTTGTCTTTCTGTGCTTGGGTTATTTCACTTAACATAATGTTCTCCAGTTCCATCCATGTTGTTGCAAATGGTAGATTTCATTCCTTTTGTGACTATATAATATTTCGTTTTGTACATGTACCACAAGTTCTTTATTCATTCAACTGCTGATGGACACTTAGGTTGATTCCAAATCTTAGCTATTGTGAATAGTGCTGCAATAAACATGAGAGTGCAGACATCTTTTCTACATACTGATGTCCCCTCCTTTGAAGACAGAGAGTAGAATGGTGGTTATCCTCCCCACTGGAAAGGGGAGTAGGGGGCATAAAGTGGGGATGGTTAATGGGTACAAAAATATAGTTAGACAGAATGAACAATATTTGATAACACAACAGAGTGACTGTAATCAACACAAGCTAGGGTATACTTTAAAATGAAGTGGAACTGGAATGTTCCTAATACAAAGAAATGATAAATGCCTAAGGTGATGGATACCCCAATTATCCTGATTTGATTAATTCACATTGTATGCCTATATCAAAATATTACATATACAGCTATTATGTACTCATAATAATTTTAAAAATAAAAAAAAGGACATTTGGTGATCTTTTCGTTGGGAGACTGTGAGAGTTCTCCCTTAGAATCCAAATACTCCTTTGAAAGGTTATATTACCAGGTAATAGCTTAAAAGGTAACAGGTAACATCTTAACATGGATTACTTGGCAGTTATCAAGAAGGAGAGGAGTTTTAAGGTGCTAAGGAAGTTACCTGGAAGGGGAAGAATTCTCTAGGAGAGGAGGGAGTATTACCCAGGGCCACCAGAGACAAACTTCACCTCTTCAACTCCAAGTCGACTGGCTTCTCACCAACTTTCCCCATAAAACTTCGTTAGGTACCGCTGCTGGCAAATAAAGTTTGTCTCTAGACTTCAAGTTCTTTGGAGGCAGGGATTCTTGTCCCTGGACATTGCTTTCTAGCCTGTCTCAGCTTATAGCAGAGAATCAGGAAATATTTATAGAATGAATGAAAACTTGAACCCATAATTTTATGCCTAGTTGTAATAGTTGTAATATTTAAACTTCTCTCTTGTGCCATCCTTGTTTTCAAAAGGAGTGACCCTGGAGCATTCTAGAAATTGAGACGTTTATCTTTGTCTCAAGCCTCTAGAAAAGTATTCAATTTCCTTGTGGAATAACAAAAATAATAGATAACGCTTCTTGAATGTTTATTGTGTGCTGGGCACTGTCTTATCATTTTGTATAAATTAATTTATTTAATTTTCATGACAATCCTGTCAGGTAAATGCTATAAGGCACAGAATTTAAGTCTACTTGCTTATCAGTTTTCCCTCTCTTTCTATTCAAAAGGAGTAAAGCCCTGAATGACAATGACAAAACAGTTCCTTCTATTTGTTTTTAATCAAACTTCATTGTAGACTCAATAAAAATTAAATGCAAACAGAAAAAGAACAAAAACAGAAGTTCATCTCTTAGGAGCCCAGCACAGTGCCTAAGTATGTTATTGCATAACAATCTATTTAATTAGTTCCTAAAGTCAACATGGATATGGTGTTATGCTAAAGATTAATACATATTGAGTGGAGAATTCATGGCAGCACCAAGCTATGTCCGCCAGGTGGCACTCGTCTCTCTAAATGAGGAGCATGGATGGGAATAATACATTGTGTTATCAGCATCCTTGGCAAAAAGATCTAAGTCCTGGCCTTTAGTTTCCTAGGCCTACAGCTTTTTATCCTATCTGGGGATAGTTGAGGAGCTTTCAGACACTCCCAAGGCACTCTTCCTATTTTGCTGTAAAGGAAAGACAGTCTCAGGTGCATAGCAGCATGGTACAGTGGATGGATGCAGGGCTCTGTTTCAAATCCAAATTCAAATTCAAGTTTCTTCAAATCCCAGCCCTATCAGTTACTAGTTGTATGACCTTGGGCAGGTCACTTAACCTTTCTGTGCTCCAGGGAATGGGGACAGTGAAATAGGTACAGCCATTATACCTACCAGCAGTTGTAACAGCAGTCTGTGCACAGAGGGCTCAAATAAATGTTCTATGAAATGGAACCAATTTCGTTACTCTTCAGTAACTGGGCACTGAAATGCAATGCAAATTTTTCTTGGCTCAGAATATATCATCAAAGAGATGAACTTGAGTTTCAGTTTTACATGATAATGTAAAGCCATGACTATTTACTAGATGTAAGTTAGTCATTTGAACAAGAGGTATCGATTTACCATCTCCAATGAGCAAGTCAGTTAATTCTCTAGATGCTGCTGCTACAAATATAAGCAAGGCTGGTCCTATCCTTACCCTCATGAAATTTATAATCTAACAGGGGATAGAGACATTAGAGAAATAATGACATAAAAGTAAACAATTGCAAATGTGCAAAGGAATGCAAAACAGATGGATGTAACCTAGTCTGGGGGCCAGGGAACACTTCCAAGAGAAAGTAATAGAAGTAACAGTAGAAGGGAATCAGATAATGAGTCAAAAAGAAGGGGGGTAAGCATTTCAGGCAAAAGAAATGGCATTTGCATGGGCGCTAAAGTGGGAAGGAGCTTACTAAATTCAAACAACTGAGATAAGTCCAGTGTAGCTGAAGGGTAGAAAGAGTAGGGCAGAGGGGCTGGAGGATGGGGAGACGGCTTCCTGGGCAGGAAGAAGGGTTTTAAATAGGGAAGTGACATCAGATGGTGTGGCTGTAAGAACTGCATGTTGTAAAAGGCCATTGTGACTGAAATGAAGAAGATAGATCGAGGGGGGAAGACTGGATTGGCAAGGACCAGAGCAAAAGTTTTATATTATTTCAGCCAAAAGATGATGGCGGCCTGAACCAGTGTGGCAAAAAGGGAATGGTTCTGAGAGACACTTAAGGCATGTGCACTTCATAGGATTTGTTGATTACATGCATGAGGGGGAGGAGTGAAGGTTTCTGGCTTATTCTTTATTTGTGTGATGTTTAAAAAATCAGTTTTGTGTTTCTCTCACAATCTATAAGCCCCGTGAGAGTAGCAACAAGGCATGTTTTGCTTCTTATTATATCCCAACAACTAATGCTTGCCTAGCATGCAGTGGGTGCTTAACAAATATTTGTTAAATGAATGGACAAATAAAGAAGTTAAGCAACTTGCCCAAAGTCATTGATGGACTTGCTAAGAATAACAATATTAACATTTACACTAATATTTATAAAATGTGTTCATTAAACTTTATACCTTTGTGACATTTTGCATGTATGTAACAATGGGTGAATGACATCAGCAGACACAACTGGTGGTGAAGAAGAGAAAATTTAAAGAGATGGTGATATAAAACAGGAGGAAACACAGCATGGAGGTTTGGTACCCCAAGAGATTCCCCTGGGGCTTCTCCCACAGAACAAGGCTTGTGCCACAGCAAGATGGTCCCTTTTCTGCAATTGCAGGAGGCCTTATTCTACCTGGTTGCTCCTCCTGTCCGACATTGTGGGAACTCTGGCTACATGCAAGCCTGTCCACTAGTAGTGTGTGCAGAACACCCCTTGCACTTCCTGAGTATTGACTGCCAGACTAAGTGAAGGAAAGTCAGTTTCTCAGGTGCGTATCCCAGCAACCGCGAGCATGTCACAAGTCTAGACCTGCCCATCTCTTCCATTAGTATCCTGAACATTCATGTAAGCAATTGGTAGCAAAATGCTTTAATTATCTGAGAATTTTGTTTGTGTGTTTTCTTGTAACTCCATGGCCCTTCTTCCCTTTCGCAAGTGGACCACAGGCCATCCAATGACTCAGGGAAAAAATAGTGTTTTTCTGACTTGAGTTCAAATGTATAAGGCCTGTGGAGAACAAGGAGTTCTCAGGCGAAGTTAATAGATTTTAGAGAGTACACAATGATGCAGAAACGAGGTTTCCCACTGCAAAGGACATTTGGTGGGTCAAGGGTAGTAAGTTTCCCTGAGAATCAGAGGGGAAACAAACAACATGGGCTGCTGGTTTGTTCTGGATGAGAGACTCTAGAACTCCCAGGTGAGTAGAAGTGACTGCCCTAATTGCAGGTAGAGCTTGAGGAGGCTTCAAGCTGTCAGAATAGAAATGGCTATGGAGTTTGGCTACAGGGTTTGCCTAGATGCATGGGGCAGATGCTGCCTCACAGACTGCTCCCTCACAGACTGGCTTTGGGGCATGACTTCGGTGTGCTCATGAAAAGCACAGAACTGCTGAAGGCCCTTGCACAGCCCCCCAAAACCCCCTCAAACCCAGTGACATGCAGGGGCCTTAGCAAGGACAGTCCCTGGACCTAAATGATCCCTTTGGATGGGAACAAGGTCTATCCAAGCAGCCATCTGGGTAGTTCAGTCCCTGAAGGCCAGATAAGACAACAGATTTCAATAAATATCAGCTTGAACACCTGTCTGTTCCTCATAGTTTCCCCCCACCATCTTGCCACTCTCACAGCTTATACCATGGAAAAAAGGGAAGTCTTTAAATTGTCTAGGATTACATTTTTCCCACTCAGAAAGATCTAAACCTGTTATTAGAGCTAGGCATGTTGGCTCACACCTGTAATCCTAACACTCTTGGAAGGCTGAGGAAGGAGGATCACTTGAGCTCTGGGGTTTGAGACCAGCCTGAGCAAGAGTGAGACCCCATCTCTACAAAAAAAAGAAAAGAAAAATTACCCGGGCATGGTGGCATGGTGGCATGGTGGCATGCACGTGTAATCCCAGCTACTTGGGAGGCTGAGGCAGGAGGATTGCTTGAGCCCAGGAGTTTGAGGTTGCAGTGAACTGTGATGACTCTACCGTACTCTACGAGAGGCAACAGAGCTAGACTCTGTTTCAAAAAAATAAATAAATAAATAAATAAATAAATAAATAAAACTGTTATCATCAGTAATTGTAGACATTCACTATTTTCTGTAATAAAGAACTGTACCTTTTTTACTATGGAGAAAGAGAACTTGCATTTCTTGCCCACTTGAGTTTGTGGACAAAGATTCATTTTCCACACAGGTCTTGCTAGTTCTCTCTTCCTGTATTAATGTCTGGTCTCTGTTGCCAGCCTGCAAGATATTCAAGGCTCCAGAGTTGCCCATTCCTGCCCTCTTTTCCTCCTACAAAGCACCTTATACATAACAGGGTCCATTTTTGAGAGAAACCCTGCAGAACAGGATGTGCGTAGTTGCTTTGTTTACACAGTATTTGCCAGAGTATCAGTTCGAGAGTCTCTCAGCTTCGTCTTCATTTGTAAGTTGTGTAGTTTCTCCCAAGCACTCATTTTTCACATTAGGCGACAAATATTTCTCAAGCACCTACCACATGCAAGGCCTTACTTCTGCCTCTTCCTGGGGATGTAGCCTCGTCTTCGAGGAGCTTGTTCCTGGAGATGTGACAAGTTGTAGCTGAGTGCATTTAACATACATTGACTTTAGGACAACACCTAAAAGGTTGGGTTGCCTGTTATTTTAAATACATGTATAATCTTATTTCAAAAGTGATAAATGTTTAATTGAGAGAACTTGCAAATTATGAAAGTAAATATGTTGCACCTATACACTCTGAACCTGTAAAATTAGAAGTAATCAATGTCAACATTTTGATGTATATCACTATTTATGCCTTGTCAAAATGTATCACAATCTATTGGAATTTAAAGAAACCCCTGCTATATTACAGTGAATGTGTGTGTGATTTTTGCTTTCTCCTAAAGAGAGTTTCAGTGACCAAAGGTATTCTATGACCAAATATAGTTCACTGATGAAGTAAGTTTGAAAATGTATTACAGTTTAGAAAAAGTTGAAATTCAGATTTCTGGCAGCTGGGTGGGTTGGGAAACCAAATAAAACATATACTGTAATCCACAGCATGTCCATGAAAACAGCTCTGTTGATTATCTCAAATGTCACCTTCTCAATGAAGCTCTCGCATAGTCCCCCAGGCAGAGCTAGCCAGCTAGTCCTTCGGTGCTCCCAAATGTTTGTACTATCTATGTATATAATGACATAGTCATTATTTTAATAAAATAATATATGCTATTATTTCTATATTATATTTAAGGGAGACTGTGTAGGGTTACGATTAAGAACACAGACTTTGGAGTTAAATAGCCCAATTTCAAATTCCAGTCTTACCGTTTGCTAGCTATGTGACCTTGGGCAAATTATTTAGCTTCTCTGAACCTGTGTTCTTACCTGCAAAATGGTCACAATCGCACCTACCTCATAGAGTTGTGAGAACCAATTAGGAGAATATTTGCTAACTGTGCTGACTGACCCACCCTAGGACACAGGCAATAAATAATAGGTGTAATTATTATTATTACAGAACTTGCCATATTGCATTGCAATGACTGGCTTAGGAATCTGTGGACTGTGAACACCTAAACAGTAGGCCCTGGGTCCTGACCTCTGTCAGTAACCTCTCTCCTTCCTAGCAGAAGAGTTCACAAACAGTAAGCAATCTATAGGTGTTTGATGGAAGATAAAATAGCTAGTAGGATTTCTGATCCCTTTCCAGCTGCTACTACTCAGCCTAGAACAAACTCTTAACTGCAAACCATTAACTCTTCATTTTGGAGACAGGGTCTCACTCTATTGCCCAGGCTAGATTGCAGTGGTGTCCTCGTAGCTCACTGCAACTTCCGATGCCTGGGCCCAGTGTTCCTCCTGACTCAGCGTCCCCAGTAGCTGGGACTAAGGCATATGCCACCACCCCTGGCTAATATTTCCTTTTTTTTTTTTTTGGTAGAGATGGGGTCTTGCTATGTTGCTCAGGCTGGTCTCGAACTCCTGGACTCAAGTGATCCTCTCATCTCTGCCTCCCAAAGGGCTAGAGTTGCAGGAGTAAGCCACAAGCAAGGCCATTGACTCCTACAATCAGCATTACATGGAGTCATTTTTGCTTTTAACACAAGTTAACATTTAATGAGCACTTATTATGTGCTGGGTTTTATTCCAGTGCTTTCCATTTTATTTAAAAGCTACTTTATAAGATGCGAATCATATCTTCTTTAGCAGACGAAGAATGTGAGGCCCAGAGAGGATGCTGTGAAGTCTGTGATTTCTGAGATTTTTGTTAAAGTTCTGGCTCCTTGTCCTTCAATTTAAGTACCTAAGCAGGAGGTGAGGAAGAGAAGCAACCATATATTTTTCTTTCTCTTTAGTAAAGCATCTTGTTTATTTTGCAGAGAGTCTCTTTCCTCTTTTGGAAAAACAAACAAAAGAAATTCTTGCTTCATTCATGATTTTACCCCTGCTGAGGGTTCCAGAGGAGGACCTTAGAAGGATTTCTCTCCTGCAGAGCCCTGTTCAAGGATGCAAATGAAGGTTACTGCACTCCTCTGAGAACCAGAAGTAGTAATTTTTATTGAAAGGGGTTTGAAAGAGACTTACATTTTAAAAAATAAGTAATTCAAATCCTATCTGTGTGCATAAAAGCAATTAAATCACCTGTGAAACCAGGAAAGTATCAATAAGTTAAATAAAATTTAGAGGGGAGGGCATTAAGAACTGAAAAAAGCCAAACTTGCTCTCAAAGAGAATATTTTATTCCATACGGTCTGTACTGCCGTGTTAATGACATTTATCAATTATTTGTTCATGTTACCTACATAAGTGAAGGATATGTTTTAAAAATAAGGAAAGCCTTGGAATTATTTTACTTCAAGTAAGCTGACTGGAATCCTTCCAGATTCCACATTTGTTCCTATTGACCAGAAGTCTTCTGACTTGGGAAAATATTTTTGTTTCCCTCCCCCTTTCTAAATGTCCCCCAAAGACCTGTATTAAGATGGGAAACATTTTCTGAGTCCCAAAGGAGTCTCGCATTTGCCTGAAAGAGATAGCTGAACTGTGTGTTGAGAGAGGCCGCTGGAGAAGATGAAGACGTCTCAGAATAATTTTTTCAAACATTGTATGCATACTTCATTCATAGTAACAGTTGCCACGTGATAGATAAAACGAGATTCTGAAGACCATTATATTGTTTTTCTTTTACATACATCATAAAAGATGCAAAAACTGTCACCTTCAAGAAAACAACTGCATAGTGCCTAGCATATTTATTTCTTTAAAAAGTTTTCTTAAAGTTTACTTCCAGAATTAGACTCAGAAGCAGCAGAAGCTGCAGGATTGGCTTGAGATCAATTGTTATTCTCCCTGCTCCCCAGTGCTAGCATCACTGCCTCAGCTCCACCTCAGAGCATCAGGCATTAGATTCTCATAAGGAGTGTCCAACCCAGATCCCTCGCATGCACAGTTTACAGTAGGGGTTTGCGCTCCTAAGAGAATGCGATGCTGCCGCTGACCTCACAGGAGGCGGAGCTTGTGTGGTGATGTGGATGATGAGGAGCAGCTGTAAATACAGATGAAGAGGAAATACATTAACTAAAAGGAAGGTGGTGGTGGGGGGGGGAAGGCCAGGTCCTTGAAATATGAATTATGCCTTATTTTTACTAACATTCCCATAATAATAATAACCTAAAACACATGAAGTAGAAAAACTACTTCCACCTAGTGAAACTATTTTCTGATGCACTAGTAAGAATTCACATGTGAACTATTTAGTAAAATTATAAGCCAATTTAATTATAAAGTTACTTGGTGCCTGCTCGGGAGTGCTTTATGTAGTAAAACAGTACTTTTCTTTCTGGAAAAATACTTTGAAAAATACTATCATTGTGTCACTTTGTCCTGGAACTGAGGACAGGATTGCTTCTGGCTTTAACCTTTTGGATGGAGATCATATTCTGAATGCATGAAATGAGAAGTGTAGTGTGCTAAGAGTGGCAGATAATGCCTTTCCTCTAGGTACATAGTAGTTACTCATTAAATATTTGATGAATAAATATTCGAGAATGCTATTAGTTGTTTGGGGTCATAAGGATTATGTTTAGAGCCATTAGGGACACTCCAGATGCAATAAGTCTCATTTAATTCCATTAGTTGTGAGTTTAGTTCTTCCTTTCTTCATTTATTCCATAAATATTTATTGATGCCTACCAAGTGTCAAGATCTGTCCTTGGAGCTGGGAATACAACTGTGAACATCACAGACATTGGCGCTTGTGGCGCTGACATTATAAACCATGGCCAGAAGAAATAAAACAAAACAAAACCATAAACCAGTCAATAACCTCAAGTAGTGCAAATCTTCCTGGCGCTGGTCCTGTCTGCACTGGGGCTAGGACGTACCTGAAGTGAGAAGCAGCAAAGACGGCCTCTCTTGGGAGCTCCTGCCCCTCATCCCCTGGTCCTAATGGCTCAACCTTCATTATCTGAAGCTCTCAATTAAAAAGTGGGAATCAAAAGAGGACCACTGCACTGGAATAAAAACCTGTCAGGGTAATAAACAAGTTTCCTATACCTTCATCTGGAAAATGCTCATTTAGGTATCTTAGGCTTTAGTGGTACTTGGCTGTGTCTGCTATCAGAATAACTGGACAATTTAAAGTGAATAGATTTCCTTGAGAGCAGGGGACTTATGGCTAGTTCTGTAGGACAGTGATGGTCACACTGTTCTGTCTTCCCTCCTTCCCTTCTTTCCTCTCCTCCTCCACTCTTAATCAATACCTTCTTCCTTTTTTTGCCTTATATTAATATAATTGAGTAAAAACAGAGTCTGGAGCCTACATTTTCAATAAGGCTAAGTCCACCTTATCCTCCAGTACTAGAAATTTCCACATCTTTTGTGGCTCTGTAAAAAGAGTCCTATGTTCCTCTAATTTTCTATGTTAAAGTAGTGATAATTTGCTTCTGATGTATAAGGTTTCTCTACTGTGCAGAAGGAAGAAGCTGAAGTCTGGTTTCATCTCTTGCCTGTGGTCCTGGTTCAGGCAGGCTCTTCGGGCATTATACACATGCACGGAAGTCCCTGACCAAGAGACTGCTTGACTTCAAGCACCAGATTTTAAATGTCTGGGCTATTGAATTAGAAATCACACTTATGATTCTGGTGCTTGGTTATTATTGCACAGCCAGTATTGAACCTATTTTGCAAGCGGGTCCATTGCATTGATTGTTGTCATGTGTGAACCATTGTTACATTTCCTACCAACCAGTGTGACCAGATCCTGAAAAACAAAGGTATGTGTTGGAGCCAATCTGGCAGCACTTAGGGATGGTTTATTTCTTATCACTCCTCTGGGCAGGACCATGCAGAGTTGGATGACAGTAGGAAAGCCAGGAAGATATATGGGAGCAAGGTCAGGTGGCCCAATTCCATGTCAGGCAGGTGGAAGGAATGCTGTTAGAGCACACTGAAATACAGCTCCAGGTCACGTGGTGTGGGCGTGGCATGACTGGGAACACCAAGGGGAATAGACTTCTCAGTCAGAAGGGAGGTGGCTCTTGAGAAAGAAATGTGTCTGGCAGTCTGTGAATTAAGAATCAGGACAGAATGTCAGGTGTTAACAATGAACAACTGTGGCCCAAATTAAAGGAAGGCCTTCACATAATGAACACGTGTGGAAAGAAGCCCTTTGACAAACACAGACGTGCATTGCTAAAATGTCCCCTAGACAGTGGTACCCAACCTTTTGGCAGTAGGGACTGGTTTCATGGAAGGCAATTTTTCCACGGACAAGAGTGGGGAATGGTTTCGGGATGATTCAAGCACATTACATTTATTGTGCAGTCAAACCTTTCTGCTGATGATAATCTGTATTTGCAGCTGCTCCCCAGCGCTAGCATCACCACCTCAGCTCCACCTCAGATCATCAGGCATTAGATTCTCATAAGGAGCATGCAACCTAGATCCCTCACAAGCAGTTTACAGTAGAGTTTGTGCTCCTATGAGAATCTAATGCCCCTGCTATATGACAGGAGACAGAGCTCATGCAGTGATGTGACTGATGGGGAGCAGCTGTAAATACAGATGCAGCTTCCTTGCTTGCCCACCACTCACCTCCTGCTGTGTGGCCTGGCTCCTAATAGGCCACTGGCCAGTACCGGTCCACGGCCTGGGAACTGGGGACTGCAGTCCTAGAATACAATGCCTATACTCTCTGAAGAGACTTAAAATTAATTTTAATATTACATCAAATATTGATCATGTTCACCTTTTAATCAAATATTCCTCTCATTTCTTAAATTCTAGGGTTACATGGTGTATTCATTATCTATTGCTGAATAAAAAATTATCCTAGCTTAAAACAACAAGCTCATCTTACGCAATTTTTGAGGGTGGGGAAACAAGGAGTAACTTCTCTGGATGACTCTGTCTCACGGTCTCTCGTGAGGCTGCAGTGGAGCCGCAGGCAGGAGCATAATCACCTGAGTGTTTGACCGAGTGCTTCTGAGAAGGCTCACGGACTCGGCTGCTGGCAGGAGGCCTCCGTTCCTCACCAGACGGGCTTTTTCTCACAACACAGCATCTGGCTTTCCCCAGAGCAAGTGCCCCAAGAACAGGCCAGAAGCCACAATACCTTGTATTACTAATCACAAAGACATACACCATCACGTCTGCCATATTTGAGAAGTGAGTCATTAGGTCTAGCCCACACTCAAGGGGTGGGTTGAGAGTCAGGTTCTACCTTTTGGAGGAAGAACTGTTGAAGAATTTGTAGACATATTTCAAAACCCCCACATATAGTAGTCATCTAGGATGTCAGAAACTGTGGTTTAGTCAGCACTGGCTACAAGATTTGTGAGATCCAGTGCAAATTCAAAGTTCAGAACTCCTGTTTAAGAATTTCAAGACAGTGGCAGCAGAGCGTTAACCCAAGTGTGGGCCCTTTTAGACTTTGGGCCCCGTGCTACTGCCCAGGGCTCACACCCAGGAAGCCAGCCCTGGCTATAGTGGTTAAGAGCACAAGGTTTTAAATGAAGAGTTTGAATCCCAAACCCATTGCTTAATAATTGTGTAACTTTGGGGAAAATTACTTAATCTATCTGAACCTCAGTTTCTATTTCTCTAAAATGGGCAGGATTAACTTACCTGTCACTTGGGATTTTTGTGAGCATTAAATGAAATCAGTACTGTGCCTGGCTTATTGTTGTAGGCATTTGATAATGAGTTGATATTATAATGATTACCTTTTCAGGGAGCTTTAGTGTTGGAAAAGAGAAAAGAACGACTCAGCTGATAACTGAGGTTGGTGATTTAGCTTCGATGATCATAAACTCCTCAAAGTGGGAATAGCAGCATCTCATGCTATTTGCAGTACCAAGATCTCTTTTACCCAGCATGGACTCATGTATTTATGAGTTTGAAAACTACGGCCTGTAAGCTACAATGAGAATGGCTAAGAAGATGTATTTCAGAAATGGCATGTTTTCAGCACTCTAAAACGTGGGCCAAAGCTACTCTTTTCAGAAAATCCATATAAAAAGATCAATATTTGATTGGCTGTTTTAATACTAGGCATTTACCAGCACTTTAGAAATGGTTGCCATGAACTACTTTCTATTAATAACTCGGTTGATGAGACTGAATATTAAACAGGAAATTTCCCATAGCAATTCTTTTTGGGTGGCTCGAATAACAAAAGCTAAACTATTTCTGGATGAGGTTTTGCTACTGGCAAAATGATTTTATAAAATACTTCATAGCTTCAGACAGGCTTCATGCTTTCTTTCTCATGCAAATGAACACGGGTCAGCGAAGCCAACAGCAATCCCCTGGTGTCTGTGCAAATGGCCAGGCCACAGCTCAGGTGTGTCAGGCTGGTTCTCCAGTCATCCCACTTTGGAATCTATTTCAAACCAAACAAATGGCCTTCAGAAACCTCCTCAACTGTTTCCATATGGGCTTTCTTCTGCTAAGCTCTTAACCAAAGCATATTGTTGGGCCGAGACATCTTTCTTATCCGACAAAATCCCATGTGCCAGCCCCTGCAGTAGAGTCCACAGAATCCACGAAGTATTAATCTAGCACAGAGCTTTGCACTACTACTGACTGGGGCCTGAAGGAGTCAACACAGGTTCCAGAAGCACCTCACCTGCCTCTTCTGAAAAGACGATCCCATCGAAGACTTGAGTGAGGAAAGCAGGCAGAGGTGCTGGTTCTTTACTTGCATGGGCAGCTAAACAGGAAACATTAAGAAAAATAGTAAGAGTTGGGTTCTTTTCACAAACACATTAACACCACAAAATAAACAAGCCAAGTGTGTGACTAGATTTTTTTTTCTCTCCTTAACTCTAGGCGGCGTTGCGTGCTTAGCAATAGTCTTCTATTTCTCAAAGAACTTCTTTATTTATTCCCCAACCCAAAATTAGTTCCTTAATTTGAAACAGCCATAAACAAACATTACTAAAGAAATCCCTTGGGCTCTCTTCTCCCACACCCTATCCCCCCCACACACATTTTTTCTGCTGCTTTGTTTGTTCTCAGTTCTTTTTTTCCTTTGTGCTCAATACAAGGGCCTGCAGTAGTTTGGTTTTCTGAAATCCCTTCCTAAGTTTCTTGAAAGATATTTAAATTCCATTTCGACAGGAGAGAATTAAATTCACATCGATTTCAGTCAATTATGAATTAAATCTAAACAAACTTCACTAACATGAAAGTGCAGATTTTGGTTCTCTATTGGTTACTAAGGTCGCTTGCAGCTCTGTAATTCTCTCCTTGGCCTTCCCTGGCCTGGGCCTAGCCTGGCCCAGCACTGTACTGTGAGTACAAATGGCGCCCCCAATCCCAGCAGCTGTCCTCGCAGACTTGGAGAGCGAGTCCCCGGCCCCTCTTCCCCGACAACTCTTTCTCTCCTCTTACTTCTTGACTTCCAGTCTTCGCTACCCACCTTCCTTCCCCGCCTTTCTTCATTTCACCTCCCTTGCCCACACCATATCAACAAAGAATTCCATAGCCATTTGGCATTCCTCTTCAAACTCATCTCAATACCATCTTCATAAGAAGGAACGTGCTGGTCATTGGCCTGGTTGCTCTGGTCTTTTCTCTGCTCTGCTGTCTCTATCACAGGGGACTGCATTTTCCAGCTTCTTTGCCCTCTGGCTTCCACATAGGCTGAGCCAATGGAAGGCATCGCAGAGCAGAGGAGGAGGGGAGAAGCCAGGGAACTTCACCTCCTCTTTTTCTGTTTTCAGTGGTTTCTCTGGCAGTGGCTGCTTCTCCTCCATGATCCTAGCTGCTGTGGAACAGCCCCTCCCTTTGCTGTCTCAGCAAAGCCAAAGGTAAGTTGGAGGTACAGGTGAGGTGGAAAACCGGAGGGAAACAGATGGAGTACTTTTATGTACCTGGGCATCCTGTTGCAATTTGCACTCTCCCAAACATGGAGTGAAGGATTTTCTGCTCTTGCCTCGCTGACGTGGGCTTTATAGCAAAATGTGATGCAAGGTTTGTGGGTCACTTTCCCTTTCATTCCCATCTGAGTGGGCATGGCCTGTCTGCTTGCACCACCGCCTCAGTGTTCCAGGAATGTGGTTTTGATCATCACACATTCCATAATCTTGAATCTTACAGCAACACAGCCTCGCTCATGAATCTGGGAAGTATTTGCTATAGAGCAGTGATTTCTATCACTTCGTGAGTCAAAGGCCTTTTGGGAGAATCTGAGGAATGGTCAGAATTCTCTCCTCAGAAAAACACGCATATGCACCATGACTGTGAGTGAGCACGTGTACTGCTGTGTGTGAGCACACACGTGCGTGTACACACACACGCACACACACGTGCCCACGCACACTTTGGCATAAACCTTAGGAGGTTTGTCAATCCCAGGATGAGAACCTCACCCCTGCCACGTGTGGTCCTTGGTCATACCATTAATCTTTCATTCATACACAGGATGCGCTGGGTGGTGCCTATGTGTGTAACTATGGTTTTATAGACAACTTATTTTCTTCCCATTTACCTCCTTTTAAGTGTTGAATTTCACTTCAAAATACAAAATCTGTCAGATGCTATTTGTCTGTCAGATCCTTTGGACTCATCCTAAGGCAGATAGTTCCATGTTTTACTTGTGTTGAAAGATTTCTCTATAGTGATATTAAAGGTTTCTGTACATGAAACAGTAATTTCCTCCTGCTGTTTTGAGATATGCTTCTTTCTTATTGGCACCACATGAGATAAAGTTCTGTGACTGGGGCAGAGATTTATGGAGTGTTATTGTCAAATGTATGTGTATGTTGCTTTCCTGTGGTGAAAGACCCATAACCCGAGACTTCCATTTTGGGATTGATTTGAGGCCTGTGTAACGAGAACGCTGTAATAAGTCACGGCAGATGCTGCCTATATACTTCCTGCTATTCCATGTGGGTTCCAGGGGGGATAATTTTGCTCATTCTTTTGGCCTTTGCTGTGGCTTGTCAGGGACAAGACTCATGTTCATAACTCTGAGAAGTGCTCGGCTGTGAAATGAGTACTGAAAAGATGAAATGCAATTGATCTGGAGCCATTGTGATCTTTCAGTCCTATGTAAGCAAGAAATAAGTATTTAAAGTGGCCCAATAAATCTTCTTTTTGAGCTTAAAAGTTCATAAATTAAAAACATTTATGGATTGACTTGAGCAGGAAGACTAGGAAAACCATATGTATTGGCTCTGAAGTAAAGACAGAAGCCCTTATGGAATATTAGGAATATTAGTGACAAGCTGAGTGGGGTCAGCCTAGTGCGTCTGTGTCTGCAGAAATGAGATCTCTTTTAGCATTGAGGTAAGAGGATGTATACCAGAAGTATAGGAGATGTCAACACAAACATTGTTTAAAAATTAAAAATTGACTTTATTTTAAAACATTATAACTATTTGTTATATTTTAGCTTTTTTGGAAGAGACTATTATGCAAAAATTCCTGGAGCTTGCTATGAGAAGATGGAGCAATCTTTCAAACTGAGTGATAACAGCTATGAAGGAGCCATGAAAGAAGATACTGGAAACACTTGGCATTTATTCATTCACTTGTTTGTGCATGAGAGCAACAAGCATTATTGAGTGCCTGCTATATTCCAGGACTTATGTTAAACATAGAAATAAGAAAATGAATAAACATGATTCTGCCCTCAGGATGGTCTCAGTGTGATGAAAGAATAATTTCACTGGTAATTGAATAGGTAATTTGATCATGATGTGATGTACACTATGATAGAGGCACAGAGTGCTCTTTTCTTGTTTTGGGGGATCAGGAGACCTTTTCAGAGGAGGTAATGTTTTCCACAATGAAAAAGAGTTGGCCAGGGGAAAGGGGAGGGAGAGGCTGCAGAGACAGTGTATGCAAAGGCCATGGTAGAGAGTCCCGAGAGGTCAGGCACTGGAATGACTTGACGCAAAAGCCCAGAGAGAGGAGCTAAGAGAGGGAGCACAGATGGCAGGTGTGCCAGGCTAGCAATGGGATGTCCTGATGTCAAAGGCTTTAGGATAAGGCAGGACAATGAGTATAGAGAAAAGAACATGGATTCTTGAGGCAGCTAGGAGGTAGAATAGCAACAGAACTCCCAGAGAGAAGGGATTCCAAAGATGACAGAGAGTGGGCTAGAATGACATTTGCTTCCCAGTTGGATGACTGGATTCATGGTGGTGTCATCCACCATGATTAGGAATAAAGGACAATAAATAGGGTTGCGACTGGATAGAGATGATGATTTCTCTTCTTGTGTGGTGCTTGTGGCACCTGAGAGTTTCTGTTTCTGAACACATTGAGTTTGAGGTAGATGCTCAGTAGACATTTGAATACAGGGGATCTGAGCTTAAGAGATACAGATTTGGGAGTCCTCAGAAGTTGAAGCTTTGGGTGTGGGTGAAATAGAGAGAGAGAGGGCTGAAAACAGAGCCTAAGGGAGCACTAATATTTAAGGGGGGACAGACGGAGAGACAAAGGAATGCTAAACAATACTGAGAAAAAACAGCAAGAGCAGCAAGAGGAAAATAAGGAGGATGACAAGTAGAAGCCAATGAAGCAGAGAGGTTCAAGAAGGCAGTTGGGTGCCATGTGGCAGGAGAGTCAATTGATATGAGGGCCCAAACCTGTCTTTACGATGTGGCCACTGAAAGACCACTAAGGACCTTGGCAAGATTACTTTTAATGCAGTCACAGGACCAAAGAATTGGGGTGTGAAAGGGAAGTGAGAGAGTAGATAGAAATCATATACGAGGCTTCCAAAAACTTGACCGATGGGGAGAGAACTTCTAAAACCCAGGCTCCTTTTTCAATAAATATAAAAATTCAATTTAGTTAGCTCAGAATTCCAATCAGACAGTGCCCCCTTTTCTGAAAGGATTACAGCTCTAACTTCTTCTTCTTCTTTTTTTTTTTTTTTTGAGACAGAGTCTTGCTTTGTTGCTCAGGCTAGAGTGAGTGCCGTGGCATCAGCCTAGCTCACAGCAACCTCAAACTCCTGGGCTCAAGTGATCCTCCTGCCTCAGCCTCCCGAGTAGCTGGGACTACAGGTGCTCACCACTATATCCAGCTCATTTTTCTGTTTTTAGTAGAGACAGGGTCTTGCTCTTGCTCAGGCTAGTCTCTAACTCCTGAACTCAAACAATCCTCCTGCCTCGGCCTCCCAAAGTGCTAGGATTACAGGTGTGAGCCACTGCACCTGGCTGAGCTCTTAACTTCTGAATATTTCTACTCACTAAGCCAATTTTTTAAAACTTTACTTGGTTATATTATAAAACAATCTTTTTTCCAAAAAATATATTTATAGTATAGTATAAAACATCATCCATTCCTCAAGACTTTGATATACCCACCACATATTGAGGTTACTAATGTAGATATAGTTCACCTGGACATCCCAGCACAGTGATAAGAGTTAGGGTGTACTAAGTACTAAGTTCCAGGATTGATTTCAAAAGCATGAAGTCGTGGATAAACTACTCAATGGGAATCAGGTAAAACTACCCTGTTTGCAAAAGCAACTAGCCTAGGAAACAGCTAGTTGGGAATTTGAAGTTTTCATATGTATTAGTTGGGCTGCTATAATGAAAATACCATAAACTGGTTCTCTTAAACAACAAACATTTCTCACAGTCCCGGAGCCTGGGAAGTCCAAGATTAAGTCATTGGCAGATCTGGTGTTGGTGAGGGCGTGCTTCCTGGCTGGTAGACAGCCACCTTCTTACTGTGTCCTCACATAGCTAAGAGAGCTCTCATCTCCTTCTTTTATAAGGAAACTAATCCCATCATGGGGGTTCCACCCTCATAACTTCATCTAAACCTAATTACCTCACAAAGGCCCCACCTCCTCATACCATCTCATTGGGGGTTAGGGTTTCAACATGAATTTTGGGGGCACACAAACATGCAGTCCGTAGTACCACATATACGTCCTCACATGTATGTATTGGGTCAGCCATTTTTGAAGGCTCTAACAGGTGCATGTGCCATACCCCTCACCTCATCTCTGTCAGCTCTACCTAAAATTGTGACTTTCTCTTCTGCATTAAGGGAGCTGATCAAATTCGTGCAAGGATCTTGGATGCATCGCCCTTGGCAGATTGTGTTTCTGCAGCTGTAATTCTCCTTTGAAGTGGCCATGATAACGAACCATGAAGCCTGCAACAGAGAGACCTCCCACAGCACTCCTACTCATGACTTGTGCCTCCCACACTCTGCCCACTACCCCGGGCACATGACTTCATGAAATGGAAAGAAGGATCTCTTCTGCAAAAGTATGCAATAAAGAAATCCAAGAACCTTGCATTCAAAGCAAGGTTCTCCATGGGTCCTTAGTATAAACCCTCACTCAGCATGAGTTGGTTATTAGATTTGCCAGTGTCTAACATGTCCTGATGGAAAAGATCAGCAAGTACTGAAATATTCTGATAGAAAGGTATTAGAAAAGTACTCAAGCAATATTTATTTATTAATTTTTTCAGTAGGGCCAATTCAGAAAAACAACAAAATTTATAGACCACATTTTGACCAAGATGAAAAGGGCTTTATTATTTTTTTTCTGATTATAAAAATAATATATATTTATTATTACAAACACTTGAATGTTATTTGTATGACAAAGTAGTAAATATAGTTTGAAATCCCAAAGCCCGTCGGAGGGTGGGGGCAGTGCCACAGGTTAAAAGGCAACTGAAGTTTCTTTAATATTTTACTTTATTGACTAGAAAAATGTTGACGAGTATCTTTTAGCTACTAAATTTTTGAATATTTGAAATCTGATATTTAGATGTTTGAGAAGGAGGAGCATAAAGGTGGTTTTCTAATCTTTCACTCAGAACTGAAATCCTGGACTGTGCTGCAGCTCTCGGGCCCCAGGTTGCACATCACGGATCTAAAACACTTGGGAGAGGAGGTGAAGGCTCAGGTGGGCTGGTGAGGTCTGGAGGTGCCTGGGAGCCGCATCAGGGCCTTCACTGCCTGTGGCACTAGGGGATGCCACAAAGGAAAAGGGAGTTATGTGCAAGGTGGCAAAGACCTGAAGCTAGACCCTACCTTCTGGGTGGTCACAGACCCTGACTGTCACGGTCATCATCTCATCCTAGGCACAGGGCTAGCCCAGGACTGACAGACACTCAGTAAATATTTCCTGATGCAGGGCAAATTTCATCTGTTTCACTCTTTGGCCTCGAGGTGGTGGTGCCTGGTAACAAGTTAACAGAGTGGAGGGGGTCTGCTTTATGTCTGATAATCTAGAGCAATTATGTCACTAATCAAAGTTACCCAGTGGGACCAAAAGTATTTAGGTACTGAGGAGCCCACATGCCAGGAAACAAAGAGATTCTTTTTCTCTTACCCAGGTTAAATCTGTGTGGTGATAGTTGCTTTAGGCTGAAAAAGATTCATAAAGAAAACTGTAATTTAATGAAACCATGGACTTGTACAAACATGCAGGTTTTTGAAGGGACCCCTCAGGGAATAGATAGGAGTTTTTAGGAGACTTTAGGACAGCAAGATTTTTAAAGCAATTTATAGACCCCGTGCTCCTGAGGGGAAAATATTTGAGGCCCACGAGCTGTGTCAAGGCTGCCTAGACTCAGGATTTGTGGAAACTTTGCAGAGTTCCCAGTGGCTGAGATGGGGGTTGGGGGCGGATGAGCAGGGGCCTGGCAAGAGGGCCCTGGAGAGTCCAAGACAAGCTTTTGCTCCTTTCTCTCAGGCATACTGGGATGAACGGGTTTCTGGAGAAACACCCACAGTACAGCATGTGTCTAATAGGAAAGGAGAATATGCATCTTTTTGGTAAAGGTCATTTTTATTTTGGGGAGTTGGGTTGCTTGTCAATGACCCAACCAACGTGGTCCGATTCTGCCTCTGCATGAAGTGGGCTGTGTTTTGATGCTACTCTCTTTAAAGTTTTTCAAGATTTATTCAAAGTTCGAGAAGATCACCTCTGCCAAGATCTACTTTTGTTTTACCTTGGTCTCTGGAAAGTCCTTAAAATTGCCCTGAGATCCATCTGAAAATCTTGATTGAGATTATAGGCCAATTCAATTTACCTAAAAGAATAATCATTTATGAAATTAGCTCATCAATTTAACACTATTTATTGAATACCTTGTATGTTCCTAGGCTCTGGGGACACAACAGTGAACCACACAGACAAAAATTCCACCCTGATGGAGCTTATCTTATACAGATGTCAAGATTGAGAAAGCAGCGGAAATGATGAGCAAACTTGCTACTAACTTTTGGTTCATATTTCCAAGTTAAATCTTGGCTTATTTTGTCAATGGTCCCTAAACCTGGATTATAAGCCATCTCGGTTGTTAATAAATTAAGATATTTTTGAGTTACACAGTTATCTTTCTCTATCAGCATTTTCATATGCTAACACCTATGATGAATATATGCACCAGATCAAGTAAATGGACATTGAGTTTTAGGGACTGAAGCAGAAACAGAATATTACATCATATGTTTGCTAAATTACTCTTCACTTGGTATAGACAGCCAATATTTTTTTTCCTTTGCCATAATATTTGCTTTTCCTTGCAGTGCTCCTCAGATCTCCTCAGCAACGAGATGACAGCTCCTCAGTTATCATTAGAAAAATGAAAATGATTTTTTAAAAAGATTGGAAAAAAGTCTAGTCATTTCTCACATTGATTTATTGTTTCCCAGAAAGGTTTTGCCGTAATAGTACTAACTTGCTACAGCTTGAGAGGAAATAAAAGAGACAATTATTTTACTGGTTGAAATGACAAAATGCTAAATTATAAGATGTCAGGGGAAAAATTTCAGGCAATTTAAATTTCCTGGCAATGGGTCTATAATTTATTTGAGGTTCAGAACTGTAGAAAAATGCACTTTGTGGAGAAAAAAATACAGTTTGAATTTCACTGCTCAATTTTAGTGCTCAAATTACATTGTTATATTTTTATAAGGAATCTTGTTTTTGATTTTCAAATAGTCTAGTGCAGTACCTACAAGAAATCCGATTTGTGAGCTCTTCAAATTCAGTTCTTTTTAGCCTCAAAAAGATTTAGTGAATTTTCCTGCTGGGGAGAAATTCCATCAGTCTCTTTACTCTTAAATATTCTTGTTTTCATTATCTACGGCTTTTTAAATACTTAGAGTAATAGTTGTGTTTTTACTGCTGAGTCTTGGAGACTGACAATGCTATAGAAATATTTTTTATAGTACCTAATCTGAATTTCAAATAATACTTTAAACATTAAGTACTTATTTTTAAAGCACTCTTTATTTAAATATATTTTAAAAGCTTTTCTTTTGTAATGAAGCTATATAAGAAATAGCTAATTTGGTACTTATTGCATTTGGAACACTATCCTAAACTAAGAGACATATACTCAAGAAATGAGGCAGTATAGTTGACCCTTGAACAACTTGAGGGTTAGGGGTGCTGATGCCCCATGCAGTTGAAAATTCCCAAATAACTTTTGACTCCTCCAAAACTTAACTAATAATAGCCTGCTGTTGACTAGCAGCCTTACTGATAACATAAAGTCAATCAAAACATATTTTGTACGTTATGTGTACTATATACTGTATTCTTACAAAAAGTAAGCTAGAGAAAAGAAAATGTTAAGAAAATCATAAGGAAAGAGAAATACATTTACTATTAGTTAAGTGGAAGTGGATCATCATGAAAGTCTGCTTCATGACGAGTAGGCTGAGGAGAAGGAGGAAGAGGAGGGTTTGGTCTTGCAGTCTCAGGGGTGACGGAGGTAGAGATGGAGGAGGTGGAAGAGGAGGCAGGAGAGTTTGGCACACCGTGTGTCACTTGCTTGCCTCAGTTTCAACATCTTCAAAATGGGATTATAATAACCTACTTCATTGGGCTATTGTGAGGGTTAAATGAGTTACGTATGTAGAGCATTTAAATACATTCCAGGGCAGAGTCAGCTAAGACTATTCTTATTGCCACTGACCTGGCATTTTTAAACTAATTCACTGGTTTAATGTAGAGGCCCATTATTTAGCTGGAGAGGTGAAACGTCTCTAAGAGAATAAGTAAAAAGATTTCATAACTTGGAGTAAATTAATAGGTACCAAGAGGATGTGGCATCAAGATGCTACCATAATAAAGAAAGCAGGATCCAATTCAAGATAATGGTCAGGAATAGGTGAGAACTGAGTTTGGTCTCCAAGGATAAGTAAAGTGGGTGAAAACTAAGTGTTTAGGTGGGTAGATGAGAGAAAATATAGCAATAACGAAGACTCTTAGAATTTTAGAGGTAGAGGGTCTTTTACACATTCAACATGATTTAAAATACCTAAGGACTGAGAGCGTGGGCCTCTGGCCAAAATTGGAAAGCTAGCTGAAGACAGAGCCAATGAGAAAATCTAAAACTATGGTTTCCAGCCCACTTTTGTGTTTGCTACACCGAAATGTGGCAGATGCTGGTTATGTGGTCCTTTCGTCCGTTTTCTTCCCAATGTCAAACTTTTTAAAATTTTTTTAAAGAGCTCAGGTAAAAACAAATAAAAAAAAATTATACATGCTTAGTATTAATTCTCTTCCTGGAGCACACACAAATATGCTTTTATTTGTATATTTTCCCCAAGGAAGGCAAGATTTCCCTTGTCTTAATTTAAATCTTTGCATGTTTTCATTAAGGTAAAGCACGCTTCTTATATTCTTTTATTGTACTCTTATAATTTGATAATTTATGGTTTTCACTCTAAAATCTTAATAATAGTCTTTTTGCTTCCTCATACATTCTATTTCCTCCAAATAGACTGAGGAGAAAGTAAAAAATGCCTTTGTAGTTGATGGATTTATTATCTATTCCTGACAATTGTGAGAACAACTTTAATCTGCTTTTTGTAATTCAAAAGTTGTTGATTGATTGACTTTTGAAAATAATGGCCAGGAAGGTAAAGTATTTTAAAACCTCATGGTATGTCTTCAGAAGTTTGGATTTGAGATTTATGAAAACTAAGTTAATGGTATTTTTAAAAGAGAAATATGGCTTTCCTCTAGAAACATTTCTGGCTTTCTAATAGCTTCTTGGTTAATTTTCTTAGTGTTTATTAGGATAATAAGTTCAATAGTTTCTAGTATTTTCCATTTTGAACTTGCTGATAAATAGGGGGAAAGCCTCAACTGTCCCCACTATGCTAGGTCCTTCTAGAGGCAGAACTCTTCTGACATAACCAAGTTCCCATTCCTTTTTTGAGGCAGGGGTTGCAACCTAGCAGCCCTCTCAATTGTCCTACTCAGCACATTACTTGTCCCAAACCTTCATTTTACTAAAACTTGGCCATCTTCCAAGATCGAAAGGTTACAAAATTCCCCCACTCTTCAAACCGTTTGTTTACATTTTATATTTGTGAACCTGCCATCTGCATTTCTGCTATTTTTGAAAAGCTGGAATGGACAGTAGGGGTCAGAGGCTTTGTTACTGCCGAACTGCTGTAAGCAGCCACTTTGGAACCTAAAATCAGACAGGCAAAATGGAGAAGTGAGTTTAGCACATGTCGCCAGCAGCAGGTCTATATGTTGTCTGCTGTGAAGGCTGGGGTCTCCAGGGTTTTCATTACACTAGATTATCAAGGTCTGAGACAATGTGCTTGATAGTTTGCGGTGAAGACTGAAGAGTCAGACAGCTTGGGTTGCAAGTATCTATTGCTACTCAACAACCATCCCAATGACAATCTTTCACTATTGTTTTTATCTCTTGTGTGCCTGGGGCCTGATTTGGCTTAGCTAGGTCCTCAGGCAGTGTGGTCAGTCAGTGACTGGGGCTGGAGTCATCTCAGAGGCCCACCAACTCACATGTCTGACACTGATACTGGATGTAGGCTGGGCAGGTACCATCAGCCCAAACACCTACACATGCCTTTCCGTGTGGCCCGAGCTTCCTCACAGCATGGCAGTTGGGTTCCAAGGGTGAGTGTCTGCAGACAGAGCCAGGTGAAAGCTGTATTTCTTTTGATGACCTGTTCAGAAGTCTCATAGTATCACTTCTGCTACATTCTGTTCCTTACAATCAAGTCACTACATCAGCCCATATTCAAGAGAAGGCAATTAGACTCCACTCCTTCATGGGAAGAATATCAAAGAATTTGTGGACGTGTCTTCAAACCATCTTAGCAATTTACAAGCTGGAAGACCATTCTGTTCTTGGCTTTTCTGGTCTGTAAAACAAGGATAATGAGAGTAAATTACTTCACAGGTTTTTGTGAGGATTAAACAAAGAACAGTACCCAGTATTGGATATGTGTTAGCTTTACCATTATCCTGCCATCTGCAGATCTGAACTGATGCTGGTGGTGACATCAGTAATGGTATAGTCCCAAGCAGATAACAGTCTGTGGCGGACCCACCTTTCCAAACTCCAGTGGTGGTGTTTGACAAATTCCAGTGCCTGTGGTTCTTATGCTTGTGGGAACATTGTTACTATATATGGTCTGAATTCTTTGGTTCACCTCATTTTAGTGACAGTTTCCAGATATAGGTCAGTCCATTTAAACCTGTCCCATTTATGGCAATTTATGTCATTATAGGATGAAGTAGTTAGAACCATGAGTAATAATTACCGTGTCTATAGTCCTTTTAACACCTCAGCCAAGTAATCCTCACCTCGCCCAGTGAGTAAATTTGGATGAGTACCCTTCCCTTCTCAGAAATGAGGAAACCAGGACTTGGGTCAAGAGGCTTGTTCTAAATTCTACAAAGAGGCAAGAGGGCCTCCGGAGAGAGAAGCCGGGGTCCTGATTCTCGGGCACCTCTAACATGCCTAAGTAACATACCCTATCATTGATTATTACCCAATGCCAGTTAATACACTATATTCAAATATGTATGGGTATCTGAAATTTCTTTAAACTATCTGTAACATAAAGAATTGGTCAGTGTCAACTTAGCATAATGTGAGATTACGTAGATTAATAGATACTAAGCACCTTGTAATTGAAGACACACTGCACCACTCAGTGTACTTTTTCCCCTTTCGGTCAAATTAATATTTTCTGATATTCTTGGCATCCAAACTTTGTTATCTAGGGGAAGAAGAAACATTGAGACTACTCCCACTCTTTCCCAGTATTTGTCCCCAGGTAGGCTTCGAGTTGTCAAACGTATGTCTTATTTTATGTTAGTGAATCCGGGGGCAACAAAAGTAGAAGTGCGTTCCGGGCGGGGGGCGTGAGGGCGGCCGTGACGGACGCCTCTCCTTCCCTCTGCTTTGCAGTCCCTGTCCCACCTGGCCTCGCCCGGGTGCGGAGGGTCGCGCCGCAGGAGCCCGAGGCGCGGAGGCTGCCGCCCGCGCTCACCGGGTGGCGCTGTGCAGCCGGCACCGCGCGGCCGGAGGTGAGTCGGCTCGGGAGGAGGCGGCGGCTCCGGGTCCGGCCCGCGCGCGGAGGGGCGAATCCCGGGCTGCGAGGTCGCCGCCCCCGCCCCTCGGCCGGCCCTTCCGTCAGCGGGGAGAGGGGAGTGGCCGGGCGCCTCCCGCCGCAGCCGAGCACTCTGCAGCCGGTGCGCGCGGGAGCCCGAGCCGCGGCGCGTGGAGGCGGTGCCGGAGCGCGGGGCGCACGGTCGGCCGGCAGCCGCGGGACAGCATTCGCCGGGCAGCCGCGGCGGGAGCCCCACAGCCTAGGGTTGGGCCCGTGTCCCCGAGCGCCGCCGGAGAGCGAGGACGACGTGGAGGCGGAGTGGCGCCCGGCGAGGTAGCGCGAGCGCTTTCCCTCTGTCCCCGGCCCTTCCCGCTCGGTCTGGCCGCGGCCCTCGAGGCGCGGTGAAGCGCACGCCCCGCGCCTTTGTGCCCGCGCGGTCTCTGCGGCCCCGTCGCAGCCCGCGGGCGCGGGTCAGCGGGGTCTGCCGCCCCCTCCTCGGGGCGGTCGGCGGAGCGGCGGGAACCCGCGCACGCTGCAGCTCGCGAGGGTGGTCAGGACCCCGCAGTGGCTTCGGGGCGGCGGGAGAGGAGGAGGGCTTGCAAACTAAGTTGCCCTTACTTCGCCCGGTGCCCCTGGTACCTGTGGGTAAGGCGGAGTCCTGGTTGTCCTCCCGCTTACCCACACCCCCTCCATCCCGCTGGCCCACAGCTGTTTCCTGGCCCCTGGTTGTAGGGAGCGACAAGGTGTAGCTTCCTCCGGGAAGGAAAGCGGAGGGAGAACAATGGGGCGTCCCGGGGAGTGGGGTTCAGGTGCGGTGTGCCCCGGCGGCGCGGAGGAGCTGGGCCCGGACGCCGGGGGGCTCCCTGCGCGTGCAGCTGCGCTCTCCTCCTTTGTTCCGCCGCGGCGGAGGGGGCCGCCCTGGGTCCCGTTTCCTGCCCGGGATGGGATCGATTCACCGTCCCGGAGAGGGAAGGGGAAGGGGAAGGGGGCGGGGTTGGAATGGAAACCAGATTAGGAACGGGAGCCCTGGAGGGTGCTGGGACCGGGAAGAGGGTTGGGAGGAGGTGATGAAAGTGCGCTGCGGAGTTAATTACAAACACACAACGTTTTGTCCGAGGGCCCCGTGGGTTTCTGGAGCTTATTTGTAGTGCTTTGTTCAGGCTGAGGCTGAGCGTGTATTGGTGCAACAAGTTGTGTGCTTCTTGAGTTCCCGGCGCTCTCAATGTTAGTTTGCTGAAAGCAAATCTTGTTAGTTACAATGGAAGAAGGCTTTTTTAAAAAAGCGTTTCTAAAAATTTTGCTATGAATCAGGGTATTTGTGTGTGTATGTGTGCCTGTAGGAGTGTGTTTGTGGCCAGTGGATATTGGCTCGAATGGGTAGGAGACAAATTTTATCGAATCAATTTTGACATAAAATAATTTTTTCCATTGTGATATAGTATAGCAATTTTCCGGGAATGTTTGAGGGGGTCAAACCACCAGAAAATTAGATAGTGCTCAATAAATGAGTCAGATTATGTAACACAATTGAAAAACCCTTTTACAGTCTGTTCCAGAAAATACATCACACTCACCATCGTTTGGGTTTTGAGCTGAGGAGCTGTGGCATTCAAGTGTTCTGGGCTTTCACTCTCCATGTGAGGATCATCTGGAATAAGAAAGAGAACACTCTTCATTGTGTTGGGCTTTTTTTTTTTTTTTTTTTAGGGGGAGGTAGAATTAAATGTAATATGTCAGGCATTTGTTAAGTGACCCTTTTCTAGATTGAAATCAAGAGTCCCCAAAGGATTGGCTGACCTTGGGAGGGAGCCATGGGGGATTGAATGATTTGTGTTTTCTGAATGGGGTATTCCAAGCAAAACTGTTTTGGGAGGAGACTGACATTTCCAGGCATTCATGGTTTGTGCCTATGGGACACTGGTGGAAGGATCCCAAAGCCAGACTGGAGGTTAGAATTACTGTGGTGATAATTTGGGAGACATTTCGTTATAGTAATCCTGCTGCAGACAGGTCTGGGAAGTGGCCCCAAGCTGCCTCTTTGACAAGCAGGGGGTCCACTGTGAAATCACCCTGTTGGCCAGTCACTTTAAGATAAACCAAGTTTGAAAGTCTCTTAACCTTAGAAGGCGAATTAGGAGCTTGCTTTGGGGGAAAAAATGTGTCCTGCCCACTGAGTGGTAATGGAAAAGAGCTGTACAAGCTACTGCTGAGGGTTTGTCTTTTTCGTGGGGAATGTGGTCACATTTTCAGGCCAGGCTGAAAAACATTAGGACTTGTCCTCAGGAGCCATTGTGATCAGTGAAGTTGAAATGGGATGGTGTCCAACCGTCAAGCTGTTTGTCATTATAACTAACGTACTGCCTGGCAAAGCATTGTGCCAGAGCAGCTAAGGGAGGAAGGAAGACTTTTGTTATTGTTGACTTACTGTTTTGTGCTTTTCATTTATGTTGTGAAATGTTTTGTGAAATACAACACAATGGAATTCCTCCCAGGTACTCATTGGTCTATATGTTAACAAAACGCAAAGTATAGGAACATTACTGCAAAGAATAGGAACATGACTGCTACTGGTACGTGGATGGGGGAATCCTTAAATAGCTGGTCTCTGGTCTCTGGCTGTCCCAGTGGATGCCTGATTGTGTGTTAAGGCTGGCAACAGGCTGCACCCCCTTCTCAGGATGAATCATCACTTTGTCAAGCCTGGAGTTAAAGACTAACTTTCCCTGATTGCTGCACAGTTATGCAAAGCCAGGAGGAGCATCTGACATCAGTGGGGGTGAGGTGGGTGGGTGGTGTTTGGCTAAGAAGGGATCCTCAGCCTGTAGCATCCATGTTTTTAGCATTCTTTCTTTGAATAAGATTCTCTTCTCTTCCACCTCCCTTCAACTATTTTCAATAGCTGAACATTTGGATTTTAATTAAATAGCCTAACAATAATTAAAGCTATCATTGAGCATGTTTTTATTATATGCCAAGAGTTTTACATGCATTACTGTATTCATCCTTACAACAACTTGATGAAGTGGGCATTATCTCCGTTTTACAGTTGAAACTGAGGCCTAGAGGAGTTAAGTAACTTGCCTCTTAGACTGTACCGATGGTCCTAAACTTATGGTGGGGTTATGTCCTGATTAAGTCCATCATAAGTTGAAAATATCGTTAAGTCGAAACTGCATTTAATACACCCAACCTACTACATAATAGCTTAGCTTAGCCTACCTTAAAGGTGCTCAGAACACTCAGCCTACAAGTGGGAAAAATCACCTGGCCACACAGATGTGTTGTATGGGTGTGGAATATGGGTGGTTTGTCTTGGCTGATTGGGAGCAGGACTGGCGGCTTGCTGCCACTGCCCAGCCTTGCCACAGATGGTCATACTGCATATCGCTAGCTCCAGAAGAGGTAAAAATTCAAAATTCTAAGTGCAGTTTCTACTGAATGCCTATAGTTCTCTCCTCATGGTAAAATCAAAAAATTGTAGATCGAACCATCGTAAATGGGGGGCCATCTGTACTGGTGTAGTTAATTAGTAAGTGGTGGACGGGCACACTTATAACCACGACTCAAGCATTATAAAAGGGATCCATGTAACCAAAAATATTTGTACCCCATAATACTTTGAAATTAAAAAAAAAAACTAGTAAGTGGTAGAGATGATTTGAACTCTTGATTTCAAAGTCCATACTCTTTAAGCATATACTGTATGGTATGATATCCAGCAATTTGACTATCTAGTTGATTAGCCCTTTGCAGATTTCAAATCACTTTCACACATATTGTAATTGATCCTTCCTAAAACCACTGTGAGAGAGGTCTGGAAGGCCAGGTTAGTGACTTCACAACTCCTAAAACTGTATTGTTAAAAAGCTATATGTTATGGCCTGTATGAATAAGCTTTAAGTGAATGGAACTTTATTTTTAAAACATTAGACTTGCCAACATTTAAAAATAAGTTGTTTTTTTCAAACATTTAAAAGTGGTAGAATGGAGTAGATCTTATGTAGTATTCAAGTCTTTTATGTTTATTGAAATCCATTTTAAGCTCTTTTTATCTTACAGCCTTTAATAGAACACTGCACTTTGCTTCTTAACTGAGACCCAATGCCGGAGTGTCTTTTTAGGAGAGAAATAAGGAGGGAAGGAATGTGATTATAAAGAGGAAGTGGGACATCAGAATTGGAAAAATACAGAGCAGCAGGCCATAGATTTTCCCAGCACATGCTTTTGTCCTGGCAGTAGCCTTTTACAGAAGACATTCTTCCTTAGGAAGTGTCAAGGGTCTTTCTTTACAATATCCTCTGAGATCATCAAATTTCTGAGCTCTGTGGGAACACACATTCCACATGATTTCTGTCCTCATCCCTTCCCCACAGGGGAAGTGAACTAGTTTAGGCGTCAACATGAGAAGGGAATTGAAGTGGTATCCGTCCTTGGAAAGTGGTGCTGGGCAGGAGGCACCAGACCTTGACCTAGGAGTGACCACCAAGAGTAGGAGCAGAATGGAGTTTAACACTTGGCATCATGATTGTTCGTGGATTCCTCAGAATGCTCCTGGGCACATGGAAAAGTCAATATTGGTTGTTTGTTTCTCAGATAAAACTTTGAAGACTGGAAGATCTGCCTTTACTTGTTTATTTTATTTCAAGCTAGGACACCATTTGGAGTCTTCAAGTTCTGTGGCGTAGGTGATAGTGACTTTAGCCACCTCATGCTATTAAATTCTCCTCCACTGGGTGTGTTAGCAGTTTACCTCTTGAGGGGAGGCAGACACATGGTTTGCTGAGTTCCAACAGCTGGGCACCTTCCAATTTACCAGCTGAGAAGCAACGTGGGGCAGGAAGAAGGGTGCTCAGCAGCAAGGCACTTTTATAGCCTCTTGTAGGTCATTTCAGTTCTCAGTACCTTCATGTGTTCATATTTTATTAAGCACACAGTTGGTGCAAGGCAATGCATTAATCACCTTTCAAAAGCAAGAAAGGAACTCCATTGTGCCTCCAAGGACGTCATAGCAGGGCAGATGGGTGTGCTCAGAGAGTGGATGTTGGTGAAATGAAGAAAATGACTATGACAGCTGTGGTGACCAAGGCCAGGGCAACACATGCTTCAGAGACAAAAGCTGAAAACAAACAGAAGCAAGAGAGTGAAAGGAAGCCGAACGCAGGTGCCAGCTCCTTCTCTGTCCTTGGTTTTATTTCCTCCAACCTCCGATGATATGAAAGGGTTCAGGTTTGAGCCCCCGAGGGCCAAAAACTGGTATATAAAGTACTATTCCGTAGGAGAAGGTTTGAATAACAATGCCTGCACTGGCACACGGCAAGTCCTTGGTACCCTCCCACTCTCTTTTCTCCACACCTGCCAGCATCCCTGTCTCATCCTGTGTTCAACATGCCTGTCAATTCACCCCCACTAAGGCTGTTAATAGACTCTGGGCATATTTGCATTTTAAAAGGCTTTTGTGGACAAGAAATGCCAAGTCCCCAAAGAATGAATCATTCATATTGTATTATACGATATTCATGCTACTGTTTATTAAGTATTGGGTGCTTGCTTTGCGTCCGGCCTCTTGCTGAGTTTTTATAGGTTATTTCATTTCATCCTCATCACTTTCCTATAGTAGGAGATACTTGTAAATGAGGCATTTCAGTCACTAGCCCAGAGATTAGGCCCCAAAGACCACTTGCTTTCTAGAACAACACAATGCCACCAGAAGGTGGAGAGTACTTTGAAGCTTTGGACAAGTACTTTGATGCTTTGGGTCACTTATTTTTATTGTTGTTGAGACAGGGTCTTGCTCTGTCTCCTGGGCTAGAATGCAGTGGCGTCATCATAGCTCACAGCAACCTCAAACTCCTAGGCTCCAGTGATCCTCCTGCCTCAGCCTCCCGAGTAGCTGGGACTACAAGTGCATGCTACTAAGGCTGGCTAATTTTTTATTTTCATTTTTTGTAGAGATGGGGTCTTGCTATTTCCCAGGCTGATCTTGAACTCCTGGCCTCAAGTAATCCTCCTGCCTCAGTCTCCCGAAATGTTAGGATTACATGTGTGAGCCACTGCCCTGGCACGAGCCACTTTTAAGGAGTTTGTTTTAAGGAGTTAGAGAGAGAGCCCACCTGAGAGTCTCATCCTTCGTGGCTTGTTTCCTTTGTCACCTGGAATCAGGGTTCCTGCCAGTTTACTTTGCTGGTCCAGAGCTGGGAGAATTGGTTGAACTCTTCCTCAGTTTCTCTTTTTCTGGCTATTTGCTTGGCTCCTGGGCCCAGCATCATTTTCCTCCCCTGAATGAGGGAGACTTTGTGAGATAAGATTCAGCCTGAAACAAGATTCAGCCTGCTGGAGAGCTGGCCCTGTCTTTCTCTGCAGGCATGAGATTGCCATCTGGGAGTCTGCAGGGAGTTTGTCTGATTGCTGATCTCCAGTCTTCTTGTGAGCAGTTTGCTGCTAGGCATCCAGTCGGAGCTCAGGGTCTGAGGTGTGTGAATGAAATGGTTCGAGGGCCATTGCAGAGCTGGGGCTCCGTGGGTAAGACTTTGAGCAAGGTGGGAAAGAGGAAAGGTGGTCTGGAATGTATAGTTTTTCAAGGTAGGCAGTTTTGGAAATCTCAGGAAAGTGAAAATCGACATGGTTCTTATCAGATAAGCATCTGATAAACTTTTAAAAATACCAGGTGCCTGTCTTGCCTTGATAGCCCAGAGAGGCCTGAGAGGAAACCAAATCTCTGCCTTCCAGGGACCTTCAGTCCAATCCTTCCTGGACTCAGGATGCTTTGAAATGGCACCAATGGCTTAATGTTGCTGTGTTATAATGAAAGTGCAATTCAGAATTGTGCATTACAGGTTTTAAAACTTGTGTAAAAAAAAGAATTCAATATCCGTAAAGAGTTTTTAGAAAATTGAATTGAAAGGACAGTGGAATAGATTATTAGTTATTGGTTTTGTTATAGTATATGTACTATATTTGCCTATCATTTTCACTGGTTTCATGAAAGCATTTTCACATTGCAATAAAAAAAAACCCCACAAAAATACACAAAGAACCTTGATTGCAAGAATTCTGCTGGCCCCACTTCCATTTTCCAGTATATACCTTCTCTCTTCCCTTAGTGCTGCTTCCTTTTAAATTCTATGTTAGACCCTGAAGTGCTGTTTGGGGTGTTCAGACTGCAGATACGCTTGGGTCCTAGCTGATCATTTTTTCCTGTGGAAGTGCTTCAGAAGGATTGTCATTGTTTCATTCATTTTGGAGCTATAGCCTAAATGCTTTTAGGAAAAGCTTCATTTTCATAAACATTAGGCCTACGCCAATTTGTGTGGCTAATTATGTTTTATAGTCCTCGTGTAATCTGCTTACAGATGTAAAAAAAAGGCAGACTGCAGTTTTGATCTACCCCTGATGTAGTAAGCCATCTAGGACAAAGTTTTCACTTGCCTGAAATCTTTACGGTAGTGAGATGTATTCATAAAAATATATGAACCGCCACATTGGGTCAGATTCAGGGCTTACTTGCTTTAGTCTTCTGCAAATATTCGGTGACATTGGGGGAGGGAAGCGGAGTTAGACTCCCTGATGTCAGCTCTAGAAGGGTTCAGGGATGTCTCTTGAATATCTATAATTGTACAGTCTCTTGAAAACCTCTCCTGTATATATTTAAATTCATCTTGAATTATTTATTTTTATCCTATATTCTGTGCATTTCATACCTTCTATAAAGACAGAACTTGATTATATTGGGATTTTGATTTCAATCCCCCGTTTTTGGAATGGTAGAATGTTATAATTGAAAGGGCCCTTAAAGGTCATCGCTGTAACCACTTTGTTGTACTTGAGACCTGCTCAGCTTGTAAAATTAACGGGAGACAGATCCGGTAACTTGACCCCAAGTCTTTTAACCTGGTGCTTAATTTTCTTTCTAGGAAAATATCTCCCTATGTTTCCAAACCCATCTAATTCCAGGCTTAGGACTTATTACCTAATAATTGACCCCCTTTTGATTTCACTGTTTGTGCTGATAGCCTTTTCATCATCATCTTGACTTTGGATTTGAGGAGCATCACCTACTTTCCATTTTCTGTGACCCTTACATTCAACCAGTTAGTCGCCATGTTTAGTGTATTCTGTCTTATTTTTGCCTTTTCTCTTCAAATCCTTAAGCCCCCATTCTGGTTCAGACCTTGAAAAGGCTGAGTTATGGTGCAGCGTTACTTAAAGTGGGTTGTTACAGGAAAAGTTAGTAGGTTGGGGAATAAAAAACCCATACAGTTAGTAGATGTTAGTATAAAAAGGGGTTCCTTGGCCAAGTACATGTTGGAATTGCTGGATTAAACAGCATTTTAAGTAAATTTTGTTTGTAGAGGGACTTCTCATGGCCTTTTGTTTGTGACTATGCACTGTGAATTTGCCAAGAGGAAGATACGGCATTGACACGTCCCAACTTACGTTACCATTGTACCACTTTTTAGGGGGATCATTTTTGGATAACACTGCAATAGTCACTTCATTTTATGATTTTTAGATCCATCACTGCCTGGCTTTCTAAGGGAATATGTATTCTGTGTGAGCCATGTCTTATGCTTTTTTACCTCCTTGTTCTCCTGGACCTTTCCTTTACTCTGGAATCCCCCCCTCCACCTGTCTTACTGACACATCTTTTCTGTACCCAGCTTTGTTTCCATTTTTATCAGTTTTCCCCAGAATTCGGGATGCTCTTGCTCTTCTGAACTTGTGTCACTTACTGTTTCACAGCTTAAAAAAAGAGAAAATATTTGAAACACAATAAAATACTGAAAGTAACATTACAAACCTATCATAGTTAAATTATTGGAATTGATGCAAAATACCATTTTCCATATTTGTGTCAGTGGATACATCACATACACATCCCATTCCTCTGTTTCCCCACAGGTTACCTTGTGTATATGTTCTCCAAGCTTGTCGCTTGTGCGTGGGTTTTTTTTTTTTAATTTTGCGTTATTGGAATTGCATTGCATTTGAATAGAAATTCAGGGAGAATTGATATCTTTATGGTTTCATGGCTTTCCATCCACACACCTGATAAACCTATCTGTTTATTTAGGCCTTTTATGTCCTTCAGTGAAATTTTATAATTTTATATGTAAAACTCCTTCACATATTTTGTTGAATTTGTGCCAAGGTGCCTCGTGGTTTTTGTGGTCATTCTGAATGGAATTGTTTAGTACATTTCTGGTTGGTGTTGCTGGAGTACAAGAAAGGGATTGATTTTGTATTTATTTATGAATGGTTCTTGATTGATCAAGTTTACATCTAAATCTGCATTTGCTGTGGGAGCCTATAGTCTGGCAGCTTTTCTAATAGGGAATAGTGAATTGGAAACCTCACAATTGACTTTAATTTAAAGTTATATGTAGTACTTTGACAAGGAAGAAAGGGTGGCTTTTAGTTATTTAATGCATTCATTTATTTGTTCATCATATGTCTGGGTGCCTGGTATGTTCCAGGCATCGTACTGTAGTAGGTACCGAGCCTTTCATGGGGAATGGAACAGATGTGGTTTCTGCTCTCGTGGAGTATGAGGGGAGAGAGACATTGCAGAAATGGACACTGATAAATATATATTTATGGATTGGGGTAGATGCCGTGAAGGAAAAGGACAGGGGGCTGTGAAAAAAAGAAAGCTGGGGAGAGGGGAATTTAGACTGGGGCCCAGGGAGAGCCTGTCTGAGGAAACAAACATTCACTCAGGTGCCTGAAGGATGAGTTGGTATTAGAGGAGGAGTAGGGTGGAAGAACTTTCCAGACAGTGAAAAAGAGGCTCAGAAGCCCTGAGATGGGACTCTGCTGTTGGTGGTACATTGATGGGAATGTTAGTAATCAGTGCCTTTAATCACGTTACTACTTCTTAGAAAATTATCATAATAGTGGTATTTAATAGTGTGTAAATTTTGACAAAATGAAGATCTTTTTGTTCAGTATGTTCTCCCTCCCTCACTCCCTTCCCCCACTGAAACTGCCTGGATTAAGAGAGGGCTGCCTGCGTGGTGAGGCTTGAATGGGGCTGCTGCCCGTGCCCCAGCCCCCTCTCCCATTGTGCGTACTGCTGCCGCCATGGCCATTGGGTACCGGCGTCTGCTGGGCACCGGGGTGCCCTGCTCAGCAGTTTCCTCCTGGGCTCTGCACTAATGGATTGGGTCGTTGCTGTCTGAGGTCAGGGTGGAAGAAAAACACTCTGCCCTTCCTGGGAGGGGTCTTGAGCAGGATCACCTATGGCTCTTCCAGTGTCTCAGCCCTCCCCCCTCCACCTCCCCTCCCCACCCCCCTCCAAACACACACTGAGGGCTCAGGCAGGACAAGTGGCAGGGAGGGATCCAGGCTGAGTTGTACACACCTTATTCCATATAGAATTGGTGCTCTTTTCGGTCTTGAAGGCTGTGCACCTGGGACAGCATGTCTGAGCCTTACATTGAGGGGAGTCCTCTGTGTATTGCGAAGCTGTGTGGTGCAAGGGTATGGGCTGGGCTCTGGAGAAAATATTGGTTTTAAAACTTGACTCTTGCTTAGTAACCTGTAACCTTGGGCTTGTAGCTTAATCTGTGTCTGCCTCCATTTTTTCATCTGGCAAATGTGGGTGATAATAGAGCCGCCTTCTTTGGGTTGTAATAAGGATGAAAAGAGTTAACACACGTGCAGTCCCTGGGACAGTGTCAGGCATGGAACAAGCACCCAGTGTAGATGTTCGCTAATACAACTCAGTCTTTCGATTCCTGGTTTCCCCCTCTCCCTACCAGGTACCCAGATCTCTTTGAATCCCAGAAGTACATATAGTTTATGATTTGATACAGGATTCCAGTTATTCTTTTGGAAAATATGTAGGAAGAAAGATGGCAAAGAAAGAAACCAAAATGTTAACAGTAACTTTTAGTTTTACCCTTTTTATTTTCTAAATCTATAATCTGGTTATGTTACCTCTGTACTAATAATGATATAATAAAATTATATTTAAAAAAGAAAGGTCAGGTTGGCAGTATCCGAGACCTGCTCTGATGGAGTTTGAAGGTGGAGTACTTCTCTGTTGGTGCTTATAGGTACAGAACTGCAACAGTGTTTAAAAGTCTTCAGCAGAAGTATCCAGAAAAGTTAGAGGACGAGAATGTTGTTTCTTGTGAAGCCCCACTCTCTTTGAGTGCTTCTTTTTCTGTCATTGTTTTCCCTTTTTGTTTTTTCGGGTGCTCCCTTAGTGGGCCTCTTGCCATCTGTTACTTCCTCTCTTTTGGTGTCCTCTTACTCCCCCTGCCTTGAAAATTGCTCCTTTTAATCCCCCATCTTTCATCTTTTACTTGCTGTCACATAGAAATGATACATGCATTTCTTTAATTCAAAATAAAGTGTAAGTTTCATTTCTTATTTTTAATCGTAAAGATAGATAACTGTAATTTTGTACCCTCAAAAATCTAAATTAAGTTGCCTTTTATTTATTTATACCTATAATTAATTGATTAGTTAACTTACTAATTATCTAACTCTGGCGGGTCTGTGGCCTCCTAAAAGCACCAGGAATCTTGGGGGTTTGGGTGCCTGAAAGGAAGGGAAGATTGAGGGAATGTTGAAGTTAAATTTTTCCTTTTTAGCTATTTTGCTTAGGGTTATTTGTGTTGCTACCATTTTGGTATGTATCAAAATTTTTAAAGTTTTCCAAACTGGAAGAATAGAGTTCTGGAAAATCATGAAAATACATTTTTACAAAGAAACCATGCCAAATCTGACAAATTTCTTCAAAAGCCCGTTGACTTTAATTACTTTCATGAAAAGTTCAGTGAGCTTTCCAGCTTTTCTTTTATGCTCCTCTTCTTGTATAATTGTGAATGGAGAAATGGGCTTTCCTGCAAAGCTTGTTTATCTGTGGGAATTTATTCTTGAGCAGTGGCATCCTGTAAGTATCTCAAAATAATCCTGACGCAGATTTCAAAGAGGGTAGTTGGTTCCAGCAGTGTTGCCCGGCATCAGCCGAGGAGCTGTTGACTTGAGAAATATTGCTGATTTCAGTGAGGTTGCACAGTTGAATGTAAAATCTAGTTGACGGTATATAAATAGTTGGAAGTAAGGTGATGGCTTTCCATACCTTATTACACAATTTATAATGTTTTTTATCTCCCACTACAAATGCCTAATTTGAATGTAGCATAAATATATATGATAGTTCTTTCTCTGCTTAAAGGACACCTAGTATAATTACAGTAAAGTCTAGATGGATAGAATGGATATAACTAGAATTTAGTATTTGTTTTTCAAAAGAATTCATCATAGGAATTCTTTTTAGAAACAATTAGAAACCTATGGTTGTGCTTAATGATGGAGATTTGTTCTGAGAAATGCATTAGTAGATGATTTTCTTGTGCAAACATCATGGAGTGTACTTATACAAACCTAGGTGCTAGCGCCTACTGCATACCTAGGCTGTATAATACTGCCTATTATAGGCTACAAACCTATACAGCATGTTACTATACTGCATATTGTAGGCAGTTGTAACACAACGATAAGCATTTGTGTATCTAAACATAGAAAAGAAAGGTACAGTAAAAATACAGTGTAAAAGAGAAAAAAATGGTACAGATGTATAGGACACTTACCATGAATGGAGCTTGCAGGACTGGAAGTTGCTCTGGGTGAGTCGGTGAGTGAGTGGTGAGTGAATGTGAAGGCCTAGGACATTACTTTACACCACTGTAGACTTTATAAACACTGTCCACTTAGGCAGCACTACATTTATAAAAGAAAAGTAGGCCATGTGTGGTGGCTCACACTTGTATCCTAGCATTCTGGGAGGCTGAGGCAAGAGGGTCGCTTGAGCTCAGGAGTTTGAGACCAGCCTGACCAAGAGCGAGACCCCATTTCTACAAAAAATAGAAAAATTGGCCAGGCGTGGTGTCATGCACCTGTAGTCCCAGCTACTTGGGAGGCTGAAGCAGGAGGATCGCTTGAGCCCAGGAGTTTGAGGAAAAAAAGAAAAATAATTACGTTAGAATGTAACTAGACAATAGGAATTTTTCAGGGACATCATAATCTTATGGGACCACAATCATGTGTGCAAAAAGGTGGTTATGTGGCGCATGACTGTATACCCCTTTAGAAGTAGGCAGCAGTTTTGGCAAGGTCTGTATATACTGCTCGTTAGGTTTTATCACAGAGCCACATAGGTGTTGGCATGACCTTGTATCTTCATTTCACATGTACTGCTACCATGGAGGAGAATAAAGTTGTTAGGAGGATAATGTTGTTAGCCTAGATGTGTCAGGATAGGATATGAGCATTGAAGACATAATGGTAAAACTGCCAGCTCAACCTTAATGATTGGCATTTGTTGCCAATTTAAAAAAAAACAAACTCAAAGATACAGGCAAAATTTTAAGGGAAACTTGTGCCATTTTACGCTCTTAGAGGCGACCTGTTTTGTATCCGTGGACTCTGGGATGTAATACCTGACTACTCCTCAGATGGAGAAGATGCCCCTTCCTTACCTGGCGGGCAGTGAGCCTGTCAGACATTTGATATATAGTCGACTTCACCTTCTCTGTGATTTAGCTTCCAGCTTTACAGTTGCTCTCTTGGCAGCAGCTTGTGCATGGTGATCTTTTCTTACTAGAACAGTTAATAACCTCGGCAGATGTTGGGAACCCAGTTCTGCAGTTGTGCAGCTGTTTATATGTCCAGTTGGATTTCTTGAAAGAATTAATCAATTTTGAGGATCTCATGCTGAGGGATGCAAGTATAATAGGATTTAGGGGGAAACTTTATTTTATGGGATTTTGTACTGGTATTGCAACAGATGTAGCAGGGATGTGGAATGAGGCAGCTGAAGAAGGGACGCATCAATTCTATGGTAAACTTCCCATTTATCCTGAAACTAAGCCTATGTTGAAACCATGCCACTGAAAAACTCCAAGGTCACTGGAATTCTGTTTTGGATATTTTGTATTAGAGAATCATTTTAAGAACATTACAGAAAGTTTGGAAAATGGAGTTAAAAAAGACACTCATGAAGCTACCACCCTAAAATATCAACTATGGTCATTTCTGAAATATTCCTTTCTAAGCCTTTTATGTGTATGTTTTAAAATACGATTGTAATCATAGAGTACATGTATTTTCTATATTGTTGCAGAGTTTTTGAAATCAATTTTATAGTTGTATATTATTCCATTGATTGTCATCATTTTCTGAAAGATCCCTTTATTGTTGGGTATTTGGGTTGCTTCTGCTACGTTGCTGTTGTAAATTATACTGTGATGGAACTTTTTGTCCATGCAGCATTTTCTGTATGTGGATGATTTTCAGGCAATAGATATTGAGAATGAGGTGATTGGGTCAAAGACGATTGTGAACTCTTCAGTATACCCCTCTTTAACCATGGGGTGGATTGAAGGGAGGGGAGGGTTGAAGTCTGGGGTGACTCTCGGGTTCCTGGCTGGCGTGATGTCGGTAATGGTTGGCACGGCGAGGGCTGCCAGTGAGGGGTTCAGTTTGGGATGTGGGGCATCGGCATCCAGGAGTTGAGGGAGGTTCAGCAGACCATTGAAATGCAAGGCCTGGAGCTTGGGGAAAAGCCAGGGCCTGGGGTCCAGATGAAGGGATCATGGACATGTAGCCTCTGGGGAACATCATTTTGTGATGAGCAGAGGCAGGAAAAGCCACTAAGGAAGATGAGGAGTGGTGGAGGTGGGAAGTGGGCAGCCGGGGGTTCCTTTCCTTCCAAGAGCCTACTTTGGTTAAAATGAGACTGAGTGGGTAGCTTTCCCAGCAGAGTCTGGGGGCAGAATTATTTTGGAGGGTATGTTGTTACTGTCTTTTTTTCCAGATAGGCTTTTTTTTTTTTTCTTTTGGAATGAAAGCTCTACAGGGGTTGACATTATCCTATTTGATGCTGAGTGGGGAACCTTTACATGCATGGTATTGGTGAAGGGCTTGGGGTTGACTTGTAAGTATGTGTTACTTAAACTATGTTTGGTTGTTTTGGGTTTCTGGTGTATATGTGTTTACATAGTGTTTTTCTCAATAGTCTGTTGGAATATATTGATATCATTTCTACATGGAAGATCATATTTTTGTTCAAGAGGCTGAATATCAGATTTCTGAAAGTACATAAATCGTGGATGGCTACCTAGAATAGAAGTACCCACATTTTTCTGAGAGCCTTTGCTCTTTAAAGAGTGTGAAATTTCCTTTGAGAAGAACATTTATCTGTGTTAACAATTTTAAAGAAGTATGTAATTTTAAAGTATGAAACTCACATTTAGTTTTTAATAGTAACTTATGTGTTTATTCTATCTCTAAGAGCCAGGTTATGGAATGACATGTGACCCTGTACTCTTGACTCTATGTCTGGTTGTGGGTTTGAAGAGTTATTTTTGTGCTTTCTTAAATGACTTAAGCACTTATGACTATATTTTTGGACAGAATAAATATGGTAGTCGGATATAGTTTTGAGAAGCCAACCAGATTTCTAATCTGGTAATATGATAGTACTATTCATTCTTACAATCGTCTAGACTCACAGCCTTAGAAAACAGTACAAACTCTTATCGAACTCCAGACTTGCCGGATTAGTTGGTGTTCTCTTTTCCTCTGTAAAGTGTATCTGCTGATACCCGAGACACTCATTCTCAAAGACGGCTACCCTGTAGTGTGCTCTTTCTTGAATGTCTGTTCCCACCAGCTGAGATGTGTGCGTATCTAGACTTTACTGTGTTAATTCCCAAACCTGTATATGCCAGTGTGCTTATTATTGTCGTTTAATATCATGATTTTAAATATGTGTGTGAAAAGAATTGTTTCTGCAAAAATTCATTCGAATACTTTGGAAACCACCTGATAAGAGGGAGTGTCTATAAATGCAGCCAATTTAGGAGTGGCCGAGATAACTGTAAAGGATTCGGAGGATCATAAAAACAAAACTATTCTTACTAATATTTCCAGTCATTCAGGATTGGTGGGTTAAGCTGTGACTGTGTAAAACCCGAGAATCTTACTGGCTCAAAGCAATAAGCCACGTTCTCACTGTCTGTTGGGGATCAGGTGAGCCCTTAGCTCCGTGCTGTCCTTATCCCCACTCAGGACACCGTCTGAGGGTCCCTGCAGCAGAAGGAAGGCTGTGGGCCTGAATCCAGCAACTCGAGGATGTGTGATCTAACCATGGAGAGCCGTAGTGGCGTTTGTGAGGGGCCATGCAGTCTGCCACACATTGCTTCCTGGGTGTCTTCACAGCCTCACGGTTCTTTAAGGAAATTGGACCTGGAGGATGATGCCATGAGGATGGTTTATAAAAGAAAGACCACTGAGTACTACAGGGACATACGCTCAAATAAAAGTCTTTGGCACTTTATAGGGCTTAGTTTAAAATAATGTGTTTAGATATGTAACATTTTTTTATGAATTCCAAATTTAACTGACTTAAAAAAATATCAACCCACCAGTCTTTATGCATTTGGATAAGAGGGCCTCTGCTTTATCCTAAACCCTCCTGTCTCTCACACACCCTCCATCACATCAGTTTCCCACCTTTTATGATAGATTCATCTGTGATTTCTCTTTCACGTCTCCTCTTATTTCATTTCCATTAGCACCACCCTAGTTCTTACTCCTGAACTACTGGATTTGTGCTCCAGGTGGATTCCCGGCTGCTAGCTTGCAGGGCCATTATGCAATTAGAAGAAGGCTCCCTTTGGGGCAGACATAATCCCGCAGGATCACCACTTGATTTCAGTCCCTGTTTTCCCCCGTAGTTGGCCCACTTTTATGCAGTGTGCAGGCTCAGCAGAGGCACAGAGCAGTCCTCCCTGCATCTAGTCGTTCTCCCAACAAGTTCAGACTATCTGTCCCCAGCTTAATCCTGTTTTAAATTTGTTGTCTCTATCCCTGCTCAAAAATGTTTTGGTGGCTTCCTGTCATCTGTATGTAGTGGCTGCCTGCAATTTTATTTTCCGTCAGACTGTCACCAGTGACTCTCAGTCCCACTTGTTTTCCGTCTTGGTGCGTTGACATCAGTAATGGCTGCAGCACAGACACACTGGAGAGGCCGTGCGATGCTTCCCTCTCTCCTCACACCCATTCCCACCACTCCGCTCCTTAGAGCTGACTGCGGTCTGGGCCTTAGCTCACTTTTCACCCCGGCTTCTTTGCCCACCAGCGCCCTATACCCTGTACTTCTGCCCAGTCACTGTCCTCTGAATATGTTTCGTTCTTCTTGCTTTAAAGTTCTTTTCTGCTTAATCACATCCTACTCATCCTTCAAGGCCAAGGTCAAGTCTCCCCTCTTCAGCCGTGCTGTGATCCTCCTGTGCCTTGATAATAATAACTCCACTTCTAAACATAAATGTTAATCTCTATATTCCCCATTTTGAGGTGAATTGGCTGCCCTGTGGGAGCACCTATTTTGTTGGTTATATTGCTCTTAAGTATTTTCTTTCCCTAACCAGACGGCAAATGCCTGGGAAGCAATAGGTGTCTCTCATTCTTTCCTCCCTCCATGCCTGCCCAGTGCCTGTGTCCGCTCGGAGCGTGGGTCAGAGCAGGACATTGTGAACAGAAGGGCGTCCGGGATGGGTAAGCATATCATACAGTCCTGGATAGAAGCTGAGGCCGCCTCTTCCTACCCACAGGACATTGACCTACTTTTCCCTTCTTATCTGTGTGCAAAATATTTGTTGTACTTAGTGTGTTCTCCCTGTCACAACGAATGTTTGTCTCTCTCTTTCATTTGAACTGACTGCTAAAGTGCTAGTTAAATCAGTGGAAAAAACAATGGAGAAGAAAAGTTGGTAAGCAGTTTTAATTTCTAAACTAGGGGAACCTTATATCATTTAAAAAGAACGCTATAGTTTTTCTATCTACCTGTCTACCTACCTACCTATTGAGAGATAAGCATAAGGCCAGAAATGTAAATTTTAAGTTTCCAGGCCTTTGAATTTGATGATTTGTAATATAATAATGTGTTTTGAAGCCTTTTTTTGATAAACTACTTATAGAAGGAAGTGAACTTCTCTTAAGCAGGCTTTTACAAGGTAGTTCACTGTTGTATATTTTATTTCTTACCAGAACTTCCCTTGGGAAAATTTGTTGTATGGCTCTATATGTGGTCAAGCTAATTAACTTTAAAAGTGGACTTTTGTATAGCTTTATAAGTTAATAACGTGTGTGCTACATTCAAGGGGAAAAAAGTGTGTATGTTGGGGGGGCATTTGTATGTATGTATCTTATATAAATATATGAAATAACTGCTGTATCCTTCAGAGCTTTTGGAAATTAGCAGATTACTCAAGTTATGGTGTCTTTGATTTTTATAGTAAGTAATACTTCCAATGTTAGAAAAACTAGAAATTGACCCAAAATGCTTCCAAATTCTATTATGATTGTTGATTTTAATCATTGTAGGTGAAATAATCCACCATGGTGATTTAGTTATTTTCTTTAAAAATTCTTCTTAAATGACAAAGTAGTTTTTGCCTTTTCAATTTACATCATCAGTGTCTTTTTTGGAACATCTTAACTATTTTTGTTTAATCAATTCTCAACTAATAAACATTCATGAAATCCTGATGTAAATGTATAAATCTTTTTCCCTTTGTTTACATAGCTTATCAGGCTTTATTTTAGTGGATAACTGCTTGAGGAAGCTTCTGAATTTTTATTATTCTAAAAAACTTTTTTTTTTTAACCACAAGTACAAAGGCATTACCAAAGCTGCGCTGTTGAGTAATGCATATTTTTCTCTTCCTTTATATATAGATTTCTTAATTTGTAATCTTTAGACTCCTTTTTGCTTTCATAACTAGAAGAATTTTTAAAAATAGCAGATGCCATTTTGTGACGAAGCGTGTAGTTACTGGTAAACACATAGAACACGTTCACGTGTGCCCCATGGCTGCACTTGTCTGCTTCATTCTGTGCCTCTCCTTTTGTGCTGTGTGTGGTTGTACTCTTAATACTTTTTTTTTTTTTTAATGGTGAGGTCACAGTAAAGAGAACTGCTTGCCTTTGCCTCTGAGTAAATGTCATTGAGAAAGATTTTTGTGGACTGGCATTTGCTGACTTTTTGGTTTTTAGCATTCTTTATAACCAGACCCGGGATGCATGCTCACCCCCAAATGAAGAAACTCAGTCTTTCCAGAGTGGAGCCTTTTTTGTTGAGTCAACAGTGATGGAAGCTGGGACAGGATCTTAGGGAGATGATGTGTTTTATACCTTTTGCCCAAGGTCTCACTGTGAGCTGACTGTAGAGCTGGGGCTGCAACTTGGATCTTCTGGGTGTGTTTCCAGATCCACTGTGCTAGTCACTCCACTGTCCGTGGTCTGTAGCAGGGTGCCAAAACTGCAGTTTTCCTGAGGGATAACTTGCTTCCTTACCCAGGAACAAGAAGAGTGCACTAAATTCAGTATATTTCTCCCCTTTGTCAATGAAAAGAGCCCGAGGATGGGAAGGCCCATGTTTTCAAAAGAAGGTAGTTAACACCCCAGTGTATTCCAGGCTATTTTATGTGAGTGCCTTGTTCAGTGGCTTGTCTTCCAGAACTGATCTGGGGGGCTCTCCAAAACTGATGGGTACAGGAAACACAATGTGAGTGCCTACCAGGTGCAAATCACTGGACTTTTAATTGGAATGAGGGAGTACCTTGGGTTATGGGATGATCTGGTCGAGTATAAAGAGAACAGAAAGAATGAATCTACAAGCTGTGTAAGCAGGGGGAGAGGGCAAGGGACAAGACTTGGGTGAGAATATTAGCACATGGAGTGAGATTGGGACCCTCTGATTAGTAAAGGTGATTCATTTGGAAGGGAAGTTTGTTTTTCCCTGGCAGCTGTATTCAATTTAATAATCACTAGTCTTTGGTGTCTGTGCACCCGCCAGGAACAAATCAGAGCTATAGGGATGTGCCAGTTATATTTGAGCAGTTTTACATTCACCTCGGGGTTCCAGGGTCTCAGCTTTGCCAATCTAAACACATTCGACTTCTCGGAATTTTTTTTATCTGTCTCGAGGGAACAAATTGAAAAGTCTTTGGTTATAATTAGCACGTTCCTCCGTACAGCTGAGTTTGTGTTTCTGGATGTAACAGTGGTTTATAGTTTTTGGCTACCTTGTCCCTCAGGAACTCGTAGCTCTTTTCAGACGTTAGCTCATTAATTCTGGTAACAGTGTGAGCCTCAAAGCATGACTCCAGGTTCTCCCCTAAAGCCAGGGCTGCTTGCTACCCATTCAGGACCTTCTAGGGTTGTGGCAGGTGCAGGGTCCAAGGTGAGGGGGTGGAGAGGGAGGCAGGGCCTTGGGGGAGGGCAGGGCTCTGAAGTTTCCCTGCCCTTTGACAGCCATGCCTGCCCTGACCTGCTGAGCCTCCTCCAGGCAATGACTGTAGGGGACAGTGATGTTGGCTGCGTTTCCTCCTCAGGGGTTAGAATTCCATGGAAGGTCGATTGCAAATGAGGCAACTCTCTAGGTTAGTTACACACTTCCCAGAAGACAGGATGAAGAGTCTGTAAGCTCTTCCAGGTCAGAAGAAGTGGGAATTTGGGAAGGGAGGAACTCATCTGGCGAGTGTGCTCTCAGTCAGTCCACATAACGATCCTGTGGAAGGATGTTGTCATCCCTGAGTTTTTAGAGCAGAAATTTGAATTCCAGAGATGAATTCCCTTGCATGTGAGACTGGGTCTGTGGTTGCACAGCCTGTGCTATACCATATTGGGGTGGATCAAAAGGGTCCTTTGTGGTAAACTATTGCTACAGCCTTCTGTAATGCAGACAGGCAGCTTCTCTTTAAAAAACCGTGTGGTGTTTTGAAGAGTCTGGCAACTTAGGAATTAGATTGAAGGGTGTGCTTAATATAATAGGTGTGAAAGACCATTCTCAGAGCAGTCAAGAAAGCTTCATCCTCACCCTGGCTCTCCCAGAAGCCAGATGTGCGACACCTCCTGGGGCCACTGGTTCGTCTGTTAAAAGAGGTTTTGCCTGGGATCCTAAGGTCTGAGTCCTTGCTCTTTAATTATAAACAAAGGCACTTTGAAATTTTGCTCTTAAGTCAGAAGGGAGAGTTGGTAGTTAGTAATCCAAAGCATTCCATGTTGTTATAGCAGCCACTGTTATTTTTGACTCAAAAGTCCTTCTAATTAGTCTAGATGCTATATTTGTCATACTCACTTTCCACAGTTGGAAAAAACTTTTTTCCCATCACTTTACAAATTGTGAAGTTCTAGGTGTTGTCTTTCAATCCTTAGTAACTGGCCTGTGCCTAGGATGGAGGGTCTTAGTAGTTGAGCTCCTAGTTGATGGCTTTTGTTAGTAAGGCCATCCTTTCCATACCCAAACAGAAGGAAACCTTGGCCTTGGCCCCTGGTGGCCTATGCAGAGGTGCTCTCTGGGGTGTTAACCCTTAGAGAACTGGAATGGTGAGTTAGTTGCCCCTCTCCCTCATAGAGCTTTTTAAAGCTGGAGTCAGGCTTTATGGTGTATGGGCTTCCATTTGCTGCTATCCGTTTGTTTATTTTCACTCCCTGTTCAAATCTATTTGATTTCCTCACTGCCTGTTAATTTAATGTCCTTTGTATTATCCAGAGTTTGAACACAAGGCAACAACATACTGTATGGAAATTATCCAGTAGTTGTGCCTGTTTCTTCCCTAATCCAAGAACCTAACAAAAGCCCTCCTACTAGCAATCCATTAGATATTTTTGGCAGAAAGCTTTAGAGGAAGGGGGGTGCTCAATATGTAGTTGGCTTTAACAGTGGAATAAAGGATTGGAAAGTGAGATGACTATAATTTGTGAAGTAAATGCCATGAATAGACACACCTTATATAAGTTTCTCCAAGCAAGTGTGTTGGTAGGAATGAAAATCAGCATCACTTGAACCTTTTCACAAATGCCTGTCAAGGCTCTCTTTGTCGTGTGCTTTGGGGAACCCTGCAGAGTACCCCATGTGGTACTGTGTGGCTCACCAGCCCCCTCTCTTTCCAGAGTCATGCTACTTGAGTAAGTTGTTCTAAAGAATCCAATTTTCATTCCACTTGCCCCTTAGGTTGGTGAATATGGAGAAAGTGTTTTGTCCTTTGGTTTCTAACTTGAGTCGTTCATGAGGATGTTCTTGGTGCGTCATCTGAGGCTCTCTGATTATCCTTTGCCAGTTATGACCTGGACAGAAGGGGTAGAGATGATGGAAACAGTCCTGGACGGAAGAACGGGCTGTGCCTCTCTAACGTGCATGCATTCTTAACACGCCAGCACCCTGGGTGTCAGCCACTCTGCACATTGAGAACTCAAGCCTCCCTTCTGCAGGGGAGGAGCAGACAAGCAGACTAACAGTTGTGAGGGAGGTATGTTGGCATAATAGTCTGACCAGGCTGCTGTAATAAAACACCAAGACTGGTGGCTTAAGCAACAAACATTCATTTCTCACAGTTCTGGAGGCTGGGAAGTCCAAGATCAGGTGGCTGGCAGATCCAGTTTCTGGAGAGGGCCCTCTTCCTGGTTTGCAGATGGCTACCTTCTAGATGTGTCCACACATTGCAGAGAAAGAGCGAGCTCTGGTTCCTCCTCTTCTTATAAGGACACTAATCTCATCATAGGGGTACACCCTCCTGATCTCATCTAAACTTAATTATCTCCCAAAGACCTCACCTCCAATTACCATCATATCAGGGGTTAGGGCTTCAACATATGGATTTTGGGGGGACATAAGCATACAGTCTATACAGTTGGCTTGCTCAGAGCACACTGCCTATGATGAATGGCCTTTCACACTGGTTTAATTTGGGGGGATTTATTTAAGACAAGAAGCTCAGCTGAACCTCCCGAGGGGCTACAACTAGAGCTACTCTCAGCGTCTAAAGTAGCTGTTGTGTCTGCCCCACATGGCCTGTCATCGTGCTTCATTCCTCTCTTCAGAGAGGCTTCTTCTGCGGGAGCCTGGCAAGGCTCCCCTGAATGACACCCGGTTCCCTGGATCTTCATGAACTTCTGTTCTGGTGTGTGCAGCCAGCTGCCTGTAGTCTCTGTGTCCTGATGCCAGCCCCTTCCTTGGAAGCTGCCATTGTTTTGGCCAGTGTGTACCCACAGCTCGGTTAGCTGTGGCCTGGTTGAGGGTGTCCTGGGCGGCCTCGGCACTTTTGTGTGTTGTGAGAGTTTGTCTTAGGGTAGGGGGACTTCTCATGGGAGAGATGAGAAAACAACAGTCAGGCTGTGGAGCCATGTGTTCTCTGCTAAGGAATTTATTTTTTTATTGTAGTAAAATATTTATAACATAAAATTTTGGCTGGGCTTTGTGGCTCACACCTGTAATCCTAGCACTCTGGGAGGCTGAGGCAGGAGGATCACTCGAGGTCAGGAGTTCAAGACCAGCCTGAGCGAGAGTGAGACCCCATCTCTACCAAAAAATAGAAAGAAATTAACTGGACAACTAAAAATATATAGAAAAAATTAGCTGGGCATGGTGGCACATATCTGTAGTCCCAGCTACTCGGGAGGCTGAGGCAGGAGGATCGCTTGAGCCCAGGAGTTTGAGGTTGCTGTGAGCTAAGCTGATGCCATCGCACTCCAGCCAGGGTGATAGAGCAGGACTCTGCCTCAAAAAAAAAAAAAAAAAAAAAATAGATAAATAAAATAAAATTTCGATTTTTAACTGTTTTTAAATGTACAGTTAGTTCAGTGGCATTGAGTACATTCACATTCTTGTGCAACCATCACCACCATCCATCTCTAGAGCTTTTTTATCCCAAACTAAAACTCTGTACCCATTAAACAGCAACTCCCTAGCCCCTGCCAGCCATCATTCTTCTTTCTGTCTCAATGAATTTGACTATTCTGGGAACCTCATATAAGTGGAATCATACAGTATTTGTCCTTTTGTGACTGGCTTATTTCACTTAGCATAATGTCTTCAAGGTTCATCTACGTTGTAGCATGTGTCAGAATTTCCTTCTTTTACAAGGCTGAATAATGTTCTATTTTGCATATGTACCACATTTAGTTTATCCATTCGTCCCTCGATGGACACTTGTGTTACTTTTACCTTTTGGCTATTGTGAATAATGCTGCTAACGAACATGGGTATACAAATATCTGTTTGGGTTTCTGCTTTTCATTTCTTTTGAGTATATACCCAGAGTGTAATTGGTGGGTCGTATGGCAACTCTGTGTCTAATTTGTTTTGAGGATCTGCTAAGAAATTGGAGTATTGGTTTAAAGCACTAGAGAGTTATTAAAGAATCTGAAGCAGGGTATGCCTGATCAGACTGTGATTTCAAAAGGTGACTTGGATAGTGTGGGCCAGACAAGGCTGTCGAGGGAAGGGATGGAAGTGAGAGTGATTAAGGAGGTACAATCAGTGAGCGAGGTTGGATATGAAGAGAAGAAGTAAGAGACAGGGAGAAACCAAAGATGAGAACCTGGGTCAATCGTGATTTTGGGGATTTAGGGAGAATAAGAGGTTTTTTGTTTGTTTATTTGTTCGTTTTGGTATTTTGGTGTCAGGTAGTAGATGATGCAAGTTTTGGACATGTATGGAGCACAGCCAAGTGGTAGAGATGGTCGGTGGGCAGGCTGTTGATGAATATGGGTTGCTAATTTGGGGGAAGGGAGAAGGTAAGAACAAAGGGGCAGATGGCCATGCAGTTTGGTTGAATTTAAAAGTGATGGGGGCGCTACTGGTATAGCTCTACAGTTTCATAGCTCCAACGGGTCTATTTCACATTCCTACCTTGAGATGATATATCAAAATTTATAAAAGCAGAAGTGATGGCTAGTTCATTGGCTATAAAAGTAATGTTTCAAAAGGATGCTCATAAATTCAAAAGGATTTGGACCAAAGCATAAGAGTGGTGAATTTGGTTAAGTCTTTTTGCTCATCTGCATTTTCTAATTTTTTTCTATAGTGAACATGTATTACTTTTAATCATTAAAAAGGTCTTTTGAAATTTCAAAAGTGGCCTGTTTTCTTGCCTCACCTACTAGACTTTGAGCTCCTGGGGGGTGGTGTGGGGAGGGGTGGTACCATGATGTTGTGTGTGTTTTTAGCACTTCATACAATGCCAGCAACACAACAGGACTCAGTACTGTAAGTGCTGGTCGAACTGAAAATGGAAATTTAATCTAACTCCTCTCAGAGACATGAGATTTGGTGCTGTTGTAAAAAACCTAGGAAGGAAATTCCAGTTTTTCTCAATCACTTAGCTCATTATATTAGGTACTGAATCACGTCCTATATAGGCTTGGCCCCTTTTTTTGCCTTTGTTTTGCCTTCAGGATTTGTTGAGAGTTATTTTGTTCATGAAATCTTGCCACATTGGCCCGGTTTTCTTACTCAAATGTGTTTCTCATGTTATTCTTAAAAGCATTAGTGATCTTGTTGGGAGCCAAGCGGCTCAATTCTGTTTCCTGTCCTTTGTTGATAATATGTTTTTGGAAGAATGGATCAAAGTGGCTTGAAACCACAGTCATTATTTTGCCTTCTGGTGGGCTGTGATGGAACCAACCCTTGGCAGCTGTGAGAACATGCATTGTTGTGTGACTCAGTTGTCAGTTGTAAATTTGCATACTTGTTTTCCCTTTGTATATCACTGAATGGCTACCATGTGCAAGAGGCTGGGCACTATGCTTTCAGGGAAATAAAGATGAATAAGGCGTGATTCTTGACACCGAAGAACTGATTCTCCAGAGAATGTGCTGTCATGCATACATGACCACCATACAGGGAGGTTAATGAGTGGAATTGGAGTCAGATAAAAACAATTGTTCCTATGCTAAGAAGACTCCCTGTAGGTGCTGCCTCTGATGTATATTGCTAATGATGTTATAATAGATGTGTTTTAAAAGTCATCATTTACAATTACTAAAGCAGTAGGTAACTGTTTTCATGAAGTTTTCCTGCACGTGACTTTTGGCTTTGCTTTAAAAGTTCTTTCAAATTTAAAATTATGTTAGTGACTTGATATTAATTCTTATTAATCATTGCACCTCAGATCTGACTTGTGAATATTCTTTCAAATTCTATAATAAAAGCGTTTCAACTTAAAAATATATGTTTGTTCTCATCTGTGGTACTCTGAGAACTTTGAATTCAGTGGAATTCAGTGAATCTCACCAGATAAAGTGAGATTTATTTCAGTTTATCCTCCATCTCATCTTAGTTATTGTTAAACTATTATTAAGTTAGTTAATTATTAATTTGGAATAACTTTTCAGTGTTATTTTGATATTGAATAGTGGAATGACCATGCACTTCACATGGCTATGCTGTTTTGTCTAGCTGTCTCTGTGTGCGGGGGCTCACAGCTTGGGGAATGTTGGTCTTTGACGTTCCCAGCCTCAGATGAGGTTGACATGGTAGGTGGCTTGCAATTTAAGGTTAGTGACTGGGTAGACTCACTATATTTAAATGTTAGGTGGCCATTTTAAGATGACATAGGTTGTTTATATTGCATTCTCTTGGATTTTGAGGAAATTTTGAAACAATGCTTTCAATATTTTAAACAGTAGTTTAACCCTGCAAAAGATGCCAGTAAATGAATTGGTGTATGTTGAAATATAGATAGTAATTTTGGAAGTTCCTGAGATGAGAGTAGGTAGGGGAAGAAACAATTGCAATCATATATTTTGTTTTTCTTGGCTGTACAAACAGCTGGAAAGAGCTGGCACGGCCATGGAGTTGCCTGGCACCAGTTGGTAGGCTGGTGGCTGGCCTAAACTGCACCCTTAGATAGAAGGACTCTGCTTCCAGGCTCCTCCACGGCTCCTCTGAAGGCTCCTGCAGCCATTGTGTTTTGTAGATTGCCTTTGCCAAGTTTAGGAGAAACAGGTTAGGTTTTACATAGCAATGAACATGTAACAGTGGTATAGTATTGTATGTTAGGCATAGTACCTAGTTTCATGTCAGTTAGGGATCTTTGTTGCTGGCAAGGCAGGAAGGATATAGAGACCCAGAGAATTGCAGGGGTGGGAAGACCTGGAAGGATAGATGCAGGCTGGGGAGATAGACAAGGAAGCAAAGAAGGGCCGGTGGGCTGGGCAGCAGGATGCGTAGCAGAAGCTGTGCTGCAGGACTGCCTGGTCCCTGTGCTGCTGCTGCTGCTGTCACCTCCCAGGAAGATGTGATTGGCTGCGCAGAAGCCATGTTCCCACTTCCTGCCTGTCTTGGGGTGGAGAGAGAACAGATCTGTCTCCTTTGGGTTCTGTAATGGAAGTTGGGTACTAGCTCTCACAAGATTACATATAACTAGGGAGTCCCGGGAAGTGGGAATGTGTACTGGCTAGACAAAATAGGACATCTATGTGAAGTGCATGGTCATTCCACTATTCAACATCAAAATGAATTTTTCTCAAATTCACTAATGTTGCAGGCACAAAGTCCAAGTCTCAGGGCACACCAGGCTGTGGTTTAGTCGGCTGTTTTACTATTATATAGAAAAGATGATCATCTTGCCAGTCCTGCCTTCCACCCTGTGCCTTAGATCAACCAGTTTTTGCTTTTTAGTATATTTAAAACACTCTACTTCCTGGTACCTGTCTCTTTTATTAGGTAAGATGCTTTCTGTTGCAAATAATAGAAAATCCACCTTGAACAGCTTAAACAATAAAGAGAACTAATTGGCTTACATGACTGAAAACTTGAGAGATGGGGTGTGGGTTTCAAATGCAATTTGATCCAGAGGCCTGGGATGTCAGCAGGGCTCCAGCTCTAATAATTCTAGGTAATTTTCTCGCCCTGCCCTCCTCCATGTATACTCTTCCTCTTCGGACTAGCCCCCCTCATGAAAGCAGAGTTGGCTACAGCAGTTCCAAGTGTCACGTCTGCAAGTCATGCTATCCAGAGGTAGAGAGAATCTTCATGCTTATATTCCAAGCCAGAGTCTCAAGCTCAGTCACTTGCCCAGGCTTGAATCAGTTACAGTGGCTGGGAGATGGGAGTGTATTGATTGACTTAGCCTAGATCACATGCTAATTCCTGGAGCATGGGGTAGCATCACCTTCCCCAGAACACATGCATTCCCACGGGGGCTCTTGGGAAGGGAAAAGGTAGATACCCCCATAGTAGGTATCAAACAATAAGTATCCCCAGTGCTCTGCAAATGTTCTCATTTCATTCTCCATGTAACCCCATGTGAATTCTACTGATGGTTGGTTTATGGAAATGTTGAGTTAACAAGCTCCTTCAGAGAAAAAAACGAATGGATTCTTTTGGTGGAGTAAATATACCAACTAATTTCACTGGGTGCCAAACCAAGGTTGGAGATGGTGGTCACCACATGGGAAACCAATCCATTTTTAGGAAGATGTGGACGTACCACCACACCATTTTCTTACTGTCTTGTTTTTACGTTGAGGATGAAGGAGGCTGTCACCGTATCCTCCTCCAAAGTATAATACCTAGATGCTAAAAAGATAAAATATAAACCTGTGCTTGAATGTCTAAATGAATCTTGGTATCATCTTTTCGGTTTGGTTTGCAAAAATTGCATTGTCAGAGATTTTCACTTTTTACCAACTGCCTCTAACCCAGCATGTGTTTTGCCCACTACTCTCCTTTGGATTATAAAGTTGGGACAGAGGTGTAAAAATCAGAACTCATACAAACTTTCTTGGAATTTATATTGGAAAAGATTGTAAAGCAGGTTTAATTACAGAGAAAGATTGGCTGCTTAATTATTGTTACCTGTAGTGAGGCAGGCCTTGGTGTCTTTCTGCCACTGTTTCTATAAATAGACTCTATACAGGAATCCACCGCAGGGCAGAGAGTTCCTATTCAACCTCTTTGCTTAATTTAAATTGCTGGTTTGAGGTAGTTATTTTTGAAACCCTTCTCAGGTTGACTTCCCCCTTAATCCCTAAGCCTTCTTCCCTCATCTGCCAAATTATATGTAATGCATCGTAGCTAGAGTGCTTTTGGCATTCCATGAGTCTGAGAACTTGAAATTTGATTTAAATGTTAATTTATTGTGACAGAGGTTGGGCACTCATGGTGCTATTCCTGTGCACGTCTGTCTGTGGACTTCGGCGTGGCCCTGCTGTCCCCCTGGCTGGCTCCTTGCTGCATCTCCAGAGCGGGGCTCTTTCTCCCATCCCCATAAATATTGTTCGGAAACAGAGCCTGGCCTACTTCAAAATGCAGGAACCCATTCTTTGGGCCCCCATTATTGGGTTTTAGTGATATCTGGGACTATTTATTCCAGGTGTAGTTGGTATAAAATTAAAAATACATAAATTAACAAAAAATTACTCTATTCTTTTGTGTATTAAATGGTTCGTTATTTGGTTGTTCTTGTTTGTGGGAGATCCTCTTGACTTCATCTTAGTCTCTCTTTTTGGCTTTTCAGAGGGTCCCCAATTTTTTTTAGTAGGGTCAAAAAAGGAAGGATATGTTTGTAGATTTATATAAATTGCTAGTAATTAATAATAATGAATCACTTAGTTACTAGCCAGCCCTTTCCAGTTCTCTCTCTCTCTCTCTTTTTTTTTTTTGTAACATTTTGGTCTTCTTTCCCAGTTCTCTTTAAAACAGACCAACTAGATATAGTTTCTATTGCCCCTAAGAGACCTACTGGTTGTTGTAGACTAGAATGGGAGGCCATTTTTTAAATTTAAATTGCTATGACATAAACAAGCAGACCAGCCTTTTTATGAAGGACGTAGTATGCTCGGGTGACTTCTTAATAGAAAAAAATCAAATGTACTTTCCACTCAATATCAGGGGCATGTATATATGTAAGTATTTATTAGTATTCTGAAAAATTGTTCAGTATTAGTATACTGAAGTTATATAAAATTGACTTCTGTATTGGAAACATTTAGAGAGAATAGCCCAGATGAATTTAGTTTTATCATTTTACCATTTGATTCTGGTCATATTAGAAGAATTAACACAAACATGTATGTACACACACATACAACATACATGCTCACATATACTCCAATGCCAACTTTCATTTTAACAAACATGCCACTTTCCTGTGTTCAGATATTTGAAAGAATTTTAGTACTTTTGACAGTGATCAGATTGGAAGCTTTGGGGACTTAGCATTTCACTGCTGGGTGACACCTTACACATTAGTAATGGGGTAGAATGCTGCCTTTATAATGTGCCTCTGTTTCCACTTGGTACACTTTTGCATCTAGCCAAAGGGAAACTATAGTATTTCTTGTCTGTTCATTGCCTATTAATTTGATTTTCCTGTTATACTGGCACATCTGTTGGAATGAAAATTAAGAACATGGAGGTCACTCTTGGCAGGTTATATCATATTGGCAACCTCTGATTTACAAGTGGGGGTTGTGTTCTTTTCTTTATATGTCCGTTTCGAGTACCTGGAATGAAATTTCCTCCCATAGATGCAATGTCGTAAGTGGTGACTGGGTTCTTTCACACCAAATGCAAAACACTCTTAAGTAACCATAGCAAGTGTCTTAATCTCTCTGAGCTTCAATTTTCTTGTCTTAAAATGGGGGTAACAATACCTACCTTATACAGTTATTATGAGGATTAATTAATGCATTAAAGTTCTTGGGGTAGTATCTGATAATGTGGCAAGTAACCAATAAATGTTAGCAGCATTACTTTTCAAAACATTATTTCTTGGGAAAGTGCATTCTGAATTTCATCATGGGATGCTAGAGGATATGTCTTGGAGGAAGCAGGTTCACAGTCTGGCATTGGTATGCAAGGCCTGGGGGAAAGGGCTGGGCTGGGTTTTCTTGCCCTGGAGTTCTGCAACTCTCGGCTGGGGTGAAGGGATGGTTTAAAGAAGAAAACAAAGATCATGGCTTTCTAGTGGCTCTTTCTGTAGGTGGCCTTTGCCTGGGATGAGAGGTGGGGAAGGAGCTTCATTTGTGGCAGCGGGTTGGCAAATGGGCAGCCAAGTCAGCAGCTTCTGACGTAGTTCATAGGGAGGGGAGGTTCTGACATCTTGTGAGGCAGGTGAGGGGCGTTTGGAACTTCCAGAGTTTCATTTCTCCAGCAGTGCCAAGAATCCATCGAAATAGTTTTGCTTATTTAAATTGACCCCTTTCCCTCTCTCCTGCAGCGGGAGACCATGGCCAAAATGGAGGTGAAAACCTCGCTTCTGGACAACATGATTGGCGTTGGAGACATGGTTCTTTTAGAACCTCTCAACGAGGAGACCTTCATCAACAACCTCAAGAAGCGTTTTGACCATAATGAAATATATGTGAGTATACGTGAAGGTCATCTGTGGTGTTTGGACTTTGTATTTTGTGGTAGACGGCTGGCTTTTCTTTCTCAGACTTTTCCTTTTTCTGTTTCTTAAAGTCCAGAAGTGTTAATATTTGTACCCTCAGAAAGAGTTTTGAGCATTTGGCACATAAGTAATATTGATTAGTTAAGTGAGTCTGCTTTCCAAATGGTGCTTATAGAGTTATCAGCTGTTTGCAGAGTATCGGATATTGGGGACATTCTAAAGCAAGTGGAACACTTTAGCATCTGCCCTCTGAGGAACATATGTTCATGAGGAATTTTGAAATCCAGAGGCATCTTCTTGGATGCCTTCATAATATTAATAAAATCTAATCATTGGGAAACTACTCATTAAAATATAAGGCAGTGAACTATTAAAAAAAAGACATCAACCTTCCTGACATTTGTAGTTAGTAGGGACAGAAAAAACTACCAGATAAGAATATATGCTTGGCCTCTGGAGATTTGGGGCTAGTCATGTCCTGCTATACAAAAGTATAATGCCATATACAAAAATGAAAGCATAAATACCTATTTACAATAATAGGAGGAAATTTCATGTTGTAAAAATTCTTTATAAGGGATTTCACAGTGTTACTTTAACTATCAAGTTCTCTAAATATGTATAAAATGTGAGTAAAAAATACATTTCTGTGTAGCTTTTTAGGAGTTTGCATAAAGCATAGAAACTTGCATCTCTGGAGATAAAGGTGTGCTGTTAACTAAACCAAAGAAATGGGGCATTCGTTCCCTAGACTTCTAGCTGAGAAGGAAGCAGGACGGATTGGATGGAAGTGTAGGGTTAATGGATCCTGCCTCGTATCTGAGTTCTCTTTCTGCTTTTTAAAATGTGCATCTGTGCATGGAGAAGAACTGGATTATGGGGACATGCTTCATATTTTTCTGTCTATCAATGTGGGAAAGAAATATAAATACATAAAAGGACAGGTGATAAAGTGATGCAAGTAGGATCAATTATAGCTTTTATAGAACTAATGTATTTTTAAAAATTTTATGCAAAATGATAAGCTATATTATTTTATGTCACATACAGCTTTCCTTTGTAGATAGCCAACTGTCTTAGTCTGTCTGAGCTGCTGTAACATAAAATCCATAAACTGGGTAGGTTATAGACAACGGAAATTCATTGGTCACAGTTCTGGAGTCTGGGAAGCCCAAGACGAAGGGACTGGCAGATTCGTTGTGTGATGAGGGCCTGCTTTCTGGTTCACAGATGATTGTCTTCCCACTGTGTCCTCACAGGATAGAAGGGGGAAGCTCTCTGTGGCCTCTTTGGTAAGGGCTCTAATCCCAATCATGTGGTGACACCTCTGTGACCTATTTTCTTCTCAAAGGCCCCACCTCCCAAAGCCAGCACATTGGTGACTATGTTTCAACATAAGAATTTTGGAGGGACACAAACATTCAGACCAGAGCACCAATCATGTTTCAAGGATAACTTTGGATAATTGATTTCTTTATGAAATCATGGTCATAATGTAGGACTTGAACTTTTAATCCTTCTCAGTTCATATTGTTGGAGGTGGGAGGAGGTTGATGGTAACATGAGACATGTGAATACTGCTTTGGGAATATTAATTTGATAACTGGATACTAAACTGAGGTGTAAGTGCTGATCCAAGGCCAGGCATGGTGACTCACACCTGTAATCCTAGCAATTTGGTAGGCTGAGGCGGAAAGAGTGCTTGAGGTCAGGAGTTTAAGACCAGCCTGAGCAACATAGCAAGACCCTGTCTCTAAAAAAAAAAAAAAAAAAAAAAAAAAGAAAGAAAGAAAAGAAAAAAATAAGCCCGGCATGGTGGCACATGCCTATAGTCCCAGCTACTCAGGAGGCTGAGGCAGGAGGGTCACTTGAGCCCAGGAGTTTGAGGTTGCTGTGAGCTATGATGATACCACTGCACTCCAGCCTGGGCAACAGAGTGAGACTCTGTCTCAAAAATAAATAAATAAATAAAGTGCTGATCTAAATGGAAAAGGTAGAAAATGCTGCTGCAGAGCAGGGAGGTGGCATTGTTTGGTTTGGCAGTGTGGCCGGGGTATCACATTCCCTCCAAGTGTAGCAGTTCTGCTTTCAGGTGGGAAAGCCTGACGATTCTCCAGCTTTAATTGAAAGCGTGGTCTGATATCGAATAAAAGACTTTAAACGTTGGTCTTTGAGATGAAGATAAGGGGAATCAATTATATTGTGACTAATGTTGCTGATTATTTTTCTTTTTGGCTCTAAAAAGCACAATTCACTTTTAGATGAATTGAAAATAGGATGGAGAGTAGAACATTACGTGCATTCAGATACCTGATTTGTTGTGGCCACTAAAAATAAAACAATCCCCTTTTTAACAAAATGCCAAGTGTTAACATTCATAAGTCTTTAGCAGACAAAATGTCTGGGTTTCAGTCCTACATAATTTTATTTTCAAAATTATTTTTGGAATGCCCTTTCTGGTTATAAAACAAAAGCAGAAAATTGATTTCAACTTCCAGTTATTCACATCAATTAATGTTTTCCATGATACTTTAGGGGTACTATTTCCATGAGATGTTTGCCTTCCTTTTATAACTTTAAACACACGTCATGTTGATGAGCTGGGTGTTCTCTATTTTAAGTGAAAAAAAGCAGATTGTAGAGTAATGTGTATAGTGTGATCCTATTTTTTAAAATAAATGGGGATTAGGGAAGAGCCGGGCACAGTGTCTTATGACTATAATCCCAGCAGCTCAGGAGGCTAAGGTGGGAGCATTGCTTGAGGGCAGGAGTTTGAGACCAGCCTGGACAACACAGCAAGACCCTGTCTCTAAAAAAGTGAAAAAAAAGTAGATGGATGTAGTGGCATGTACCTGTAGTTCTAGCTGTTCATGAAGCTGAGGAAAGGAGATGACTTGAACCTAGGAGTTCAAGGCTGCAGTGAGCTATTATCTTGCTACTGCACTCCAGCCTAGGTGGCAGAGTTATAAAAGAAAGGTACACTTTTTTTTATTTTTTCCCCAAAGAAAAAATGGGGAGGGGTATGAATATGTACATGTGTTTGTGTGTATTTGTACACACACACAGAAAGATATGTTACCTTTGTGTACACAGTGGCGTGTGGGAACAGAAAGGGTTACTCTTTTAGATCTCTGTATTTTGGAACTTCAGTGAAGCATATATTGCTTTTGTAATTAAAAAATGCTGCACGATAAATTTGATTACCATACTCCCCAGCCCCACATGTCATGTATCTTACCCTTGGGAAATCTATTTCTGGCCCTTATTCTGATAATACTCCTGCTTTGCTTTTGTTCATGGGTTGCCACAAAATTGTTTAGCTTGATGCCCAAGGCTAAGTTAATATGACAATGCAGCATTTTACTGTTTTGTCCTTTGCTTTGTTTTTTAATTCTTTCCCAGCAAATGAAGATGTAGTTAAGAAAAAAAATCTGTTTAATAGTCGCTCTGTTATACTAGAAAAGTGGGTGATCATTTAGGATGATCCATCGTGCGAGCATATGGAATGGTCATTTGTAGGTTCAGAGCCATGGTTGATAAGGGGACTAGTGAACGGAAGGACCCTTGGCCCAGAGTTTTGAACTCTGGGTACACCCAGAGCCTCAGCAACCTCCTGTGTGAACCAGCTTGCTGTTGGGGGGCTCTGTTCTTCCATCCTGCCATCCGTCTACTCTTCCTCTTTTTCCCCTCACATATTTAGAAATAAAAAATAGTTCCTGCCTTCACAGAGCTCTCATGAGTGTTTGCATTGCCCCGGATATAAGGTACCGATGCTCTGGAGCATTCACAACCCCTAGGGAACCTCTGGATCTGCAGCCAGCTGGCTTTGGAAGTAGACTCCCTTGTCATTCTGTCACACTAAACCTGAGGCTCTGTGTAGGACGAGGCTGCCTGGAGCTGGTCGGAAGTGTCAGGATGTGTTTGTTGCAAATAACACCTGCCCCGCCTGGTTTAAGCAACACGAGGAGATTTATTCACTTGTATACCTGACAGTCGGCAAGTAGTTCTGCTTTCAGAATTGGTTTGATATTGTGGCTCGCTGATATCACCAGGGACTTTGTTTCCTACGGTCTGCTTTACCTTCCTTGGCTGTTACTTCATTCCAAGGCTTCGTAGCGCCAAAGCAGCTGCAGCATTCCAGGCGTTGCATTCGTACGCTGTGCTGTCTAGAAGAGACAATGCTCTATTCTAGAGCTCCAAGTCAGAGTCTGAGATTTACCCTGGTTAAGCTGTGTCAGTCACACACCCTCCTCAAACCGTTGACTGTGACCAGGCGGTGGGAGTGAGCTGAGTGGCCTAAGAAAGTGGTGTTTAGGATCAGGGTTGGGTCAGCTTTGTTCAAAGTAGATGGGCTGTGTGTGAAAAGGGGATACCCAGCCACTTATATCTGTCCACGTGCCAGGAGGAGGGAAAGGGCTGGGCCTGCCGAGGAGCCCACCTGCTGTACAGCCCTCACCGGTGTGGTGGGGAATTCTGTAATGAAGTGGCATTATTGTTGTTGATATCAGGCTAAAGGATGTGCCCCCGGGAAACATTTGTCACTTGAGCTCTAGGCTTCTAGTAAACCAAAGACTTGCTTCTCGGACTCTTTTCCTGGTGAGCTTCCAATGGCAGGGAAGAGTAAATAGCTTCTCCAGGGACTCAGGGACATACTTGAAGTCTGTTTGCTTTAGGGAAATTTTGCTGAAATCTTTGCTTCCAAAAGTAATTCCAAGTTTTATTCTGTTCTCTAATGCAGCAGTCCCCAACCTTTTTGGCACCAGGGACCAGTTTCACGGAAGACAGTTTTTCCACGGACCTGGGTCGGGTTGGAGGGGGGAGACAGGGAGCGGCTGTAAATACAGATGAAGCTTTGCTTGCTCACCACTTACCTCCTGCCGTGCGACCAGGTTCCTAACAGGCAGTGGACCAGCACTGGTCTGTGGCCCAGGGGTTGGGGATGGCAGCACTACTGCATATGGGTTTGCTTTGGTCTAAAGTACTGCTTGCAACCCTTCTTTGAGTAAGATGCCTGCTCCAGGAATATCTTTTCTTCGCTCTTAGGCAGGTTCACACACTTATTTAAATAGCGCCGAGTGGGTTCATAGCTGTTTGTGGCCGGGTTGGGTCTCTAAATCTGGGACAGTTGCAGATGTTGATGGGGTCTTTGTAGTTAGGGCTGTGGAGATGGAGGAGGATCAGGTGAGAGGAGGTAGAGGGAAATGTTGTGCGGATGGGGAGACACACAAAGACAGAGACTCTGCTTGCTTTTGTTCCTCCCTCTTGGCAGAGTGCAGTTCAAGCTGGGCCCAGCTGCAGGACGTGCCGTTCGCTCTGGCAGGCTGTGTGTGGGGTCACTGGCTGGGAAATGCTGGTCGTGACATTCCGAGCACTGCTTTTCTGTATGCTTTCTGTCCTTTGTCAGGCCTTCTTCCGGCCTCCTCACCCCCACCCCCAGGTCAGACAGAATGGTGGCAGGACTTCATATGGACTTTTATTGTGATGTGGGAGATGGCAGAGCTGAGGTCCAGCCAGATGTGTTCTGTTTTTAGGGAGACTGGTCAGGACTGCGGTTCTGTTCGGGAACAGGAAAGCTGCAATTTAGGTGAGAACAAGGCCCAGGACAAATTTGGAAACTAAAGAACCAAGGTGTCTGTTCTCTGGCAAGAAGTATTTTTGGTGCCCACCAGTAAATTTAGTTTGTTTCTATCTGAATTGTCAGGCTGGGGATCATTGGGATATAGGGGTCTGAATGAGTCCAATTTTAGGAGCTTATATTAAACCAGTTTTAGTCGTAAGAGTGACTACTTAGAAGTCTAGGAAAAATTGTCTTATTTTTTAGAAGTTAGTACTAGAATTGGGATTCCCAGAAGGGATAGGATGGGATAGTTTTATGAAATATACTCAAGACATAAATACTGTATATTTAGTTTAAAATATTGCAGAGTTAATGAAAATAATACTGGTTAAACATAATTTATTTGACATTTCAAAAATACTTTTCATTTATACATATGAAAATCTCACCTTATGAGTATAATAAATATTCCTGGGAATTTGGCATAAGTGGTATATTAGTTTTCTCTTGCTGCAAAACAAATTGCTACAAACTTAGTGACTTATAGTAACATACATTTATTATCTCCGAGTTGAGGCCTGGCTTAGCTGGGTGTTCTGCTGAGGGTCTTACCAGGCTGTGGTCCAGGTATTGGCAGGGCTGCAGTCTCACCTGAGGTTCGGGTGAGAATTCTTTTTTTTGAAAAAAAATTCAAATACGTAACATAAAAATGTAGTTTTCTTCCTTTCATACTGCAGGCCATTTTCAGCATGAGTAGTGGTTAATAGGGTGGTAGGTCATCTTTAAGATTATGTTAGTTTGATTAAAACTAAGTTTCTCATTCCATTCTCATTTTTTAATTTTCACTTAAAAAAAAATGCTCTTTTGTTTTGATGGCTGGACCTTTACCCAGAGAACCCAGATTCAACAAGGTTTGATTGGAACAAGAGCAGTCTTTAATGCTACCTCCAAATGCCACCTAGACCATGTAGGGAAATAAGGAGGAATCCCAGCCCTGTTAACATGAGGTGCCTAATCCTGATTGTGCATGAGTGGTTCACCGTCAGCCCCGCTCAGCTTCCTCGGCTCGCTGAGAAGGTAGACTGTTAAGGCAGACCTGGAGTGCAAGCTGTACGTGCTTTCCGGAGTGTGGTTGTGTGTTTGGACTGGAGCTACAGCGCTAGAAGGCTCGGTAAAGCTGGTGAAAGATGGCAGATCATGATGCTGAAGAGAAATGTTGTGTCTAATTTCTGGGCAAAGTCTATCTTTTGGACAGTTTTATAATAACAGTCATTTTGGGTAGTAACTTGCCAGTTTCACCCCCTGCAAGCTTTCTTAAAACCTATGGTGATTGGAAAATTTCTTCTTCTTAGAACTTTCAAAGTTGGCACACATTTATCTGTCGTTTATCAACCTTAGAGAGTTTTTTCATCATGTAGGCACTACATAGGACTTGAAATATTTGTATAATCTTTATAATATATTAAATATTCTGGTTGAAGCCATACTTAAAATTTGATTTGGAAGAAATTAAGGCCTGACATCAGGTCTGTAGAAGTGTCATCTTTTGGAAGCAGTGTGGTGGCACTAAGAAGCAAAGACCTGAACTCCAGCCCTGGCTCTGCCGTTTACTGTCTTTGAGACCTTGGACATGTCCCATAGTTCCTCGGAGACTGGTTGCTCATTGGTAAATTGATAAATGCTGAGAACTGATGTTTATTACCACTTTACATGCATTAGTTCTTTTAATTCTTACTGGAGTCCAACGCACTGTAGGTTTTAAAATTATCTTCATTTTATATATGAGGAAACTAGGCTCAGAAAGGCTAAATAACTTGTTTGAGGTCACACAGCGAGCAAGTAGGAGATGGAGCTAGGATTCACACCCAGGAAGTCTGACTCTAGGGCCGTGCTCTCAATGATAGTTCTGCTAACTTTACACGGTTGCTATGAGCATTAATAATACCACTAATATGAAAGCCCTTTCAGTTTTCAGAATAATTGGGTATGTATTGAAGAATAGGTAGACTTAGAACAAGGCAATCTGAGGAATGGCCTGGACAAATCGTTGAAATGATAATCAGCATTTTTGCCATGTATTGAGTTAGCGCTCAGTAATGCCACAGGAACTGATGTGACATGGAGCAAGTGTGTTCATTTCTTAGGTTCTACTGATCATTACATGGTGCTTTCAAGTCAAAGGAAAGTGATAACAGCCATGAGGACGATTCTTCCCTCTTCTGGAAGGCAGGAGAAGGTATTGGGAGGAGAGTGTTTTTCATCATGTTCCCAGGATGGCAGGTGACTGGCAGCTGCACATGGTCCTCACCTTTATGAACACAAGGCTGAGGAGGAAGAAGGAGCAACTCAGCACAAGGGACATGTCACCACTTCAACTGTCCCCTCTACAAATGCATTGCTGTCTGCTGTAAACCTTTGGTGCAGATACATTTTAATGATAATCCTAATTTCTAAAGAGAGGGTATTTTGTTTTTTGAACTCTGCGTTGGAAGGAGTGGAGGGTGAGATATGATGTGACATGTTGGGAAAGGCATGGGTTTTGGCAGACAGACCTAAGTTTGAATCTTGGCCATTGTAAGTAATAGAGGTTCTCTCGCCCGTGAAGTGGCCATTGTGGTACTTAACCTTGGTGAGTTGTGGTGGGGACGAAGGGGCATGTTAGTCCCGTACCTGGCACATAGTAGGAGTGGAGTCCATGGTAGGTGCCATGACTGTCTGACAAGCTTGGAAACCCAGAATGACTTTTCTTTAGGGTTTCAGACATTAAAGTGTTCTTTAACTAGGTTCTTTTTCTTTTTGCCTTTCCCTGCCTTCCTCTTTCCCTCTGTTCCTCCCTTCCTTTTTGTTATTCATTGCGCAGATTTCATTTTAGTTGTATTACTACTTTTTTGTTTTTTTTGAGACAGAGTCTCGCTCTGTCGCCTGGATAGAGTGCAGTGGCGTCATCATATTCATAGCTCACTGCAACCTCAAATTCCTGGGCTCAAGCAATCCTTCCACCTCAGCCTCTCAGAGTACTTGTCTCATGACAGAGTTTATCTCAAAGACAATATGGAAGTATTGTCTCATCCTGCTCTAAAATAAAGGCTGCCCAAGGTGATATTTTTAGCCCGTATTTCAGCGTGGCATGGGACTCATATAGTTCTTTAATTCATAGTCTGAAATGACTGGCAGCCCAGGAGCATGAGGATATAATATGATGGTAGTGTAGGCGTGTCCTGGACTAGATAGCAGTGACTGTGCCCGACAGGCCTGTGGCTGCCGTTGGCCGCCATGGCTTGTGGGACCTCCTGCTCTATGTGATCTAAGGCTAGTGTGATCTAAGGCTTCTGATCTAAGGCTAGTGATTTAAGGCATAGCCTAGATAAAAAGATAAATAGGGCCAGATTCTTTACCTAAACTTTCAATTGAGAAATACTAAAAAAAACAACACATCCCGGAAAGCGAGATGCTGGCAGTGATGATGTCGAGAGAGGCTGTGATGAGCCATGAGCAAGCAGAAACTGTGACTAAGAGTCTTTGAAGTGGACTGCCTGCCTGTGGAGCAGAAAGTGAGCAAACATGGGTGGGGAGGAGGCACGTTGACTTAGGACTGGAGAGGAGATCTCCACGTGTTGCCTTGGTCCATACAGCTGCCCTGGACCTGTAATCACCCTTGGGGACCAACTTTTTTTGTAGCTTGGTGACAGGTTTTCAGGGGTTCCTGGGTGTGTTCATTATTACAGTAAACCTGCCTGTGTGCCGTGCAGCTGACAGAGCCTGAGCAAGTCACCAGTCTTTGTCCTAGTGTCATGGACTTTGACGTAGAGCTTTGGGATGGAACTCTACCTCTGCCTTCCTAATGGTGAGCCCTGGGCAAGTTATTTAAAACCTTCTAATACCTCCAGTCTCTTTCCTGTAAAAATAGATTGTTAGCATCAGTTTTATATATTTATTGCATATGCATCACAAATATGTTTCTGAGACTGCAGATGTGAGATGTGTGTGCTGAATTAATGACATAAATCTGTTTATGATCTTATATTCACTTAGGCTGTTTTGCACAATTTTGAACTGTGTCTAGAAAACAATGAAGGCGTTTGGTAAACCATACCATGTATTAAGACAAAGGCCTTCTGCAAGGGAATTTGGGAAGTCTTACAGAAATCTAATTAAAAACAGTGGCATATAATATTTTAGAGTCTTGTGATCAAATTCCCAGGATCCAAGACCCAGGAAGAGGGTAGATTCCTCATGAAGTGAGTAAACAGCATATTGTTATTTCTGAAGATTCCCACCAGCTTGTCTTGTACAGTCATTTCGTCAGTATCCCAGGCTTTAACACATTAACTGCCATGTGAGTTGTATTTAACTCATGCTAGTTTTGAGCCTAGGGCCTCGTGAAACATATGTAACTCACATATCTTTTACCTTGGGAGCTGTGAACTAGTTTTCACGTTGCTTATAACTCACACACAGAAGACAATAAAAAGTAACAAATTTTTCATTAAATTAGAAAGGATCATTTTGTTTTCAAAGTTTTAATTTTATTTTTGTAATAAAACACTGTGACCCCAAGGGAAAAAATTTTTTTTCTAGTGTGGCAGTCAGTGTGTTAAATATTAGTTTTGTTAAGACATACCTCACTTGCTCATCTGATAACTCATCAGTTTCCTGTGTACAAAGACCATTTCGTAAGAGTCTTCAAGACTTTGGTATAATAGGACTCGTTAATGAATTTAGCTGAGGTTTTAACATATATTATATAGGCTTTCAAGTCCGGGTTTGGCTATTTACAGTGGCCAATAGATTCCACCAGCGCCCAGTGGAATTTGTATAATTATAGTAGGTAATATTCTTGCTGCATGTCAGGTGCTGTGTCCGGTGCTTTGACACAATCTTGTTTAATCCTCAGAATTAGATGAGGGAGGAACTATTAATAGTATTCTTTTTCTTGTATAGGTGAGGACACTGGGACATGGAGAAGTTAAATAATATGCCCAAGTTCACACAAAACTGAAGAACTTTGCCAGATAATTTGGAGCCAGGGTTTATACACTATTTCAAATACACTGAAGCATTATTGATACAAGATGACATAGAATTGGAGTAAAGAGCTCAAATACTGTACTTAAGGCAGGATGACCTGGCTTCAAATTCCATCAGTTTCATCATCCAAGCCTCTCACTACACACTGAGTTTCCACTTCAAAACTGTTTTCAGATGGAAGCTTAGGCTACTAGCCCTGAAATTCAGGGCTCTTTACAATTTGATCCCTGTCTTAATTACACTCAGGACGCCTTTGGTCTAGGGAAGCTGTTCTATTCCTTCTCTCTGGAATGTGCTCAGGTAGGCTTTTCTGCCTCTGTTCGTATTTTAGTTCATATCGTAGCATGTGTCAGAATTTCTTTCCTTTTTAAGGCTGAATGATGTTCCATTGCATGCGTCTGCCACATTTTGTTTATGCATTCATGTGTCGATGGACACTTGGGTTGCTTTCCCCTCTTGGCTATTGTGAATAATGCTACTGTGAACATGGGTATGCAAATATCCGAGTCCCTGGCAATTCCTACTTTAAAAAAATATTGAAGGAGACAATTATCTTAGCAAAATTAAAAAAAAAAAGGTGTCTATGTGTGTGTGTGGGTTCAACTGTAACCTAAAACCTAAGATCTCCTGTGCTACTCTTTGGAGGAAATTTTCTTTGCTGGAATCATGCCCGTGCTTTTAGACCCACTCAAGTCTGTCTTCCTTGAGTTTTCTTAGACCTTTGCGGTTCCTAGTGACCTTTCCTTCCTCTACACTCAGAGCACTCATTTAGATGATGAGATAATCTATTGACTCAGTTAGCCAAGAATCACTTAAATCCTATTTCATTGGTTTTAGTGTCTAGAGTAGTTAGTTAATTCTTAAATTTTGTGTTTTTCTATCTAAAAAACTTACTGCCTAAGCTATATTATAATCTCCTCAGGTGCACAGACCATAGGAGCTTCTTATATTTCCCACTAATGCCTAACATGATGTTTTGTCTAAAGTTGGCCCTTAATATATTTGTTGCTTGCTTGTTAAACAATTGTAGCCTAAACTCAGTCTAGCAGTCAGTGTGATTGTGCAGCCTGTGATGGGTTATTTTTACTTGAGTCCTGGGTCCTCTTGGATTTGAGCCATTATTACTTCAGAGATGAAAGTAACATGACTCGGAGACTCTTGGAGACTCAGTCAGACCTAGAGGACTCCTACACCTTCCTTAATATTTCTTTGATGTCATTTTAGACTAAATAGTATTAAGATATTTAAATAATCATTGCTTGCTACATTGCCACTTTCCTGAATTATTTCTCTGAAGTCAAAGGATGATTATGGTTAAATCTTTTCTGTTGAGATAAAAACGTTTTCCCTGTGACTGGAAGATCTTTTCCTTTCTGCCGTGTTGTTTAATCCTGGTGGTATAAGGATGTCAGCATTCCTCAGATGGTCAAACACGAGGCTTTTGCCTAACAGAGGAGTACTGTCTTATACAAAGGTTGGAGATGCTTTGTGTGGCATTGTACTCACGAGCTTCCTGGGGTCAGGCATTCTTCTTGGCCACTTTTTGCCAAAGTTTCCCAGACCTAACAGATAGATCGTGTGCTCTAATGAAAGAGAACAGATTCTTGGCCACTCTTGATTTCACTTCTGCTAGCTAATGTGGTCATATCACTTAACTTCTTTGTGCTGCATTGTTGTGAACATTAAGATAGAGAATTCATATCTATCTCATGGGGCTTTAGGAATTGCTCAGGAAAAAGGTGCTTAAGTGTATATTCTATGCCAGCACTTTAATAGGTTTGGGGATGAGTTTCTACGGCATTCTAGAGACGTGGAAACAAATAGGTTTATTCTGAAGAAAATAAGGAAGCTGGTAGGTAGACAGATTGGATTCCTAGTTAGAGCCCCAGCAGAGCAGAGGTTTTAAAAATATGTTTTGGAAGAATTTGGTATTTCAAAAAAGTGCCAAAGTAGTCATTGTGGTGAAAACAGATCATTGTAGGATTTTCTTACATGTATTTTATAGTTTAGTTATAATTTATTTTAAATTTCATATAGGGAATTGAAATGTAAACTTTCAGGGTTTAGGGCTTTTCAAGATCTTTATCTTGCCCTGGGAAGAATTATGATATAAAAGATGTGAAAACTCTTCTGACTTTTCTATGTACATATACCGATGTTTCACTTATCTGGCTTTGTGGAGGAATGTTCCCCATTATTGAGACTCACAAAATATTAAAGCTGTGCTTTAATATTGAACTTTTCGGTTAAGTGTCTTTCAGAAATGTATTGCATATAACCTTGTCATCAAAGCCAGAATACTCTCTCATTTTGGCCATTGACTGTTGTGCTGTGTTCTCACTCAGGATTTTAATAAAGCACCGAGGGCCTGCTGAACCATGGGGCTGTCGGTCATACTTTTAGTATTGTTATGATTACTTTTTTCTTCTTTGTTTTTTTGCCCCCCCTCACCCCACTCCCCCAATCTCTCTCTCTTTCTCTCTCTCTTCCTTTTCTGTTAGTGACCACTGTTTCTTCCCTTACGGTGGGAGTTCTTAACCTAGTATATCCTGTGTATGCCAACTTTTATGTGCATGTCACATGTGTGTTTTTCCAAGGAGAAGGTTCATAGCTCCCATTGGTATCACAAAGGGATGAGCAACTAAATAAAGGATTAAGGAGTGCTCCGTAGCATTGTTTTTTAAACTGCAAGTTTCATTTCATTAGTGGCGCATGGAAACCATTTAGTGGACGAGGGCCAGCAGTTAAAAAAAATTTGTAATAAATAGAATAGAACAAAAAATATCCATACCTCTCTCCTCAGATAGAGAAGAAGGGTATTTTTGGTTTTGTGAAGTTTTTAATCTCGTGTATGTGTTGCACATAAATAGACACACATATGCATAGTTGGTTGTGATGAAAATTTTATTTCTCACCATAAGTCATAATCAAATATTTGAAATGCACTGCTGTAGAAGGCCCTTTTTGCCTCCCCCAGTTTACAGATGTTGCTGCTGTTTTTCTGTCATGTGTTGAGATACCATATGCCCAGTTTATTAGAAATGTGGCTAAAACGAAAGTGAGGCTAGAAGGATTTTTCTTTTCTTTTCAAAATGTTTTCAAAATTAATTACACAGGAATATTTAAAGGCGAAGGTGAGCGAGCAGCTAGGCCAACAGTGGCTCTAGCAGGGTGTCGCTATTGCGAGTAAAGCCTGCTGAGCCTGTGTCCTGCAGGTGAGGCTACAAGCAGTGGTTTTCAGCTCTGGCTCCGCATTTGTTTATCTGGGGTCTCTTTGAAAAATACAGATTCCTGGGCTCTGCCCAGACTGTTGAAATGAAATCTCTGAGAACTGAGTTCTGGAGGAACTTTCCTATACAATAAAACACATGGCCTTTGGGTTATATATTTTGACTACTCAGGCCTTTCTTTTGAGTTCTGAATGGTGGTTTGGAGAGTGGAAGTTGGTGGCTTGCAAGTCCTCCAGAAAAGACTTCCGTTTTCATGGTAATCATGGTAGTATTATTGCTCAAGTATTATTTGGTTATTCAGAAGACATCTGTTTTGGAATGTTGAACTAGGAAGATAGGGATGGTTTTGACTTAAGAATGTTTATACATTTTGCATTTAATGTCTGCGCTTGAGAAAGGAAAGAGGACCTTGCTAACTGCATGTGCCACTTACAGAAAGGTGGAGCCTTTTACTCTCCCTCTTCCCTTTCTCTTCTCTTTCTCTCTTGCTCCCTTCTCTTTCCCTCCCGCTTCCCTTTCCTTCCTGGATGTCAGAGGCTGTCCCACAGGGCAGTGGGCCGAGGAGCTTTCCATTGCCATGTTGGCCATGGTGTGTGCGTGCCTGAGGACTTGGGGCTGCAGAGGTCCAGGAGCATGGAGGGGGTCAGCCAGGCTGTGGCTGCGGTGGTTACTTAGCAACGAGTTAGTTCATCGTCCTTTTTACAGCATGATGAAATAAGAAAATACCCACTTTAAATAGTAGGCAGTTGTTTGTTAGAAAAAGAAATGCTATATCACATTCATAAGTCCAGGAGTTAATTTATGTAAAAATGAACTGTCTGGTCACCATTGTTCTGATCCCTGAAAAGCAGGTTTAATCTGGTGCTGCAGTTACCTGAAAGTAGAAGGGGTGGCTGCCTAAAACTAGAGTAGGATTTTAAACCACACACAGCTGCCACCAGGAATGTCTTTCTGTGTCTCAGAGGGACGAGGAAGGTTGTGACTGAACGTTTCAGTTATTCTACTGGCACATGTGGGGATGTTTAAATCTTTGGCTAATGCACATAGAACCTTCAAGGAAGAAACTCAGTGAGGCCAGGTAACATAGGAGAGGACAAACCTGTTGGGAGTTCAAGGTTAGTGGATGCGTATCTGAACCATATACATAAAATGGAATGGAGAGAGAATGCAGTTTCTTTTGTTTGCTTATTTGGATTGATAAGGCTTGTCTTGCTTGGCCCCATTTTTGGTTTGTAGAGCCATGTAGGTGCATCAGTTATTGTTACTTTGTATAATAACAAACCACCCTCAGAAATTAATGGCTTAAAACAACAGCCATTTATTTGTTCATAATTCCCTGGGAAAGCAATTTAGGCTGAGTTCAGCTCTGTAAGTCTTCTGCTGGTCTCACCTGGGATCACTCATGTGGCTTTAGGCATCTGGTGGCCTAACAGAGGGCTAGATGGTTTAGGATGGCGTGACTCATACGTCTCATAGCAGGGTTAGGTTAGGGACCTCGGCTCTCCGTGGGGCCTCTCCAGCAGGCTAGCTCAAGCTCATTCACACCATAGCTTCCAGCCACCATCAGAAAAAAGGGGGCACATCTTAATAAACAAATACTTTTCAAGCCTCTACTTATGTCTCATTTACTAATGTCCCTCTGGTTAAGTCAGCTCACATGGACAAGTCCAGATTCAAAGGGTGGAGAAATGAACTCTACCTCTTGATAGTAAGAGTCGCAAAGTCACATTACAAATAGGGTGTGCATGCAAGGATGGAAGGAATTGTTCTGGGCATTTTTGCTAATAGTCTACCAGACTTGGACAGAGAAACTGAGGGGGAAAAGATATAGTTTAAGGATTTATTTAATGGCAACACATAGCATAAAGGCTTAATAAATACTAGGAACTGTAAATAGTATGTTTGGTATTATACTTCAACACAAAAATAATTGTATGCAACTCAGTACCTTGTACCCTCCGCTTTCATAGTGATGAACGCACCCTGTATGGATCAGTCATTCAGTTTACAAACATTTATTGCACGTCATCAGTGCGCCAGGCATTGTTTTAGGTGATGGCGGAAAAGAGCACACATAATTCAGTATGTTTAAGCGTCACAAGTAACAGAGAGAAACTTACAAATTAGTAGTGTGGCTTTTGATTTTGAATTTGAGGCAGCAGTTTGTTCTTCATGCAAGAATGCCACAGAGGCAGATTTTTATCAAGTATTAATCCACAGGGAAGTTTGGTTTTAAAGACCAACTCAGTAATTGGTTTCTCTGCTAACAGCAAGTCTGTATATTTTAAAAATTATTACATTCAAGAAATTACCTAAAAAGGGACAAGGATTCAAGTAGTACTTTCCTACCTAAAGAAGGCTGGTCTTTTAATCAGCAGATGTTAAAGGAATAACCAATGGTTATATTTTCATATTTGCCAATCCAACTAATTCTAATGTTTTAGTTAGAAGCTATTCAGACAATTATTCAGTGTCAAGCATCACCCATCTACCTGCCCAGGTGGGTTGCAGTGTGATGATGACCAGGAAACCTTCTTGAGAAAATCTTCCCATCTTTGTCAGGCCAAATTAATCAGGTCCTCATGATAGAATGTTAGAAATAAATGCAAACAATTGCATGGAAATTGCAATTTTTCTTTTACATTGGCAGTCTTGTCCACTCTTAACAAGATTATGTTCTTATAGTATGAAAGTATATATGTGAATGACCTGTTCAGTTTTCCAAATTGGGGGAAAGTCTTTTGTAATTAAAATCCTTGTGACCCATGTCACAAAAAAATCAGTAGAACATTTCTACTGTTCCTTCATTTTCTATTCTTTTTAATTTTCTAGAAAGATCTGACAGTCTCCTTGAATCCCTATGGTGGCAATACTGGAAATTGTTGCTCTAAAAAAAAAATACTACTTTTTGTGGGTTGACATTGGACAGGGGGGAAGTTGAAGGTGACTTTTTCCCCATTGTTTCGTTTTGTCTTTTATGAGCCTTTTTCTTTTTAAAGGTTTTATCATTTACATAGGTTTTTTTTTTTTTGGCGTCTCCCCCCCACCCCATGATGTTGAAACTGAAAGAAAAAAATGGAGCTGCCAAGATGAGTTACAGTTAGTGACTTTTGCTTGTGGCATTGTGCTAGGCATTGTATAAAATGAACTAAACCAGCACCACTGGTGCTGCTAGGAGTTTAGGGTTGAAGTGGAAAGGAAGAGGAATTGTGTTCTGGTTTAGTATTCAGTGTGAGAGGTTAGCATCTGCTAAAATATAACATTGATGCCTAAGAAGGTACATTTAAATTTTACATTATATTTAAATTTGACATTCAAATTCTGATCTTCTAGTACATTATGTATAATATGAAATTACGTTGTTTGAATTCCCAGAGGATAACTGTAGGTCTAATATTGAGTTGTGCCTAATCTGAGTCAGTTGTAGGGACTGACAGACTTAATGGAGGTGCAGAACCGAAGTGAAGGCCCTGTTGGTTAGGTATGGGTGTGGGTGGCGAGGAGGGGAAACCTTGGGTTCCTGTTGACTGAGAAGGTGGATAAAGATGAGAGAAGAAGGGAACAACAGCTCTAACCAGAGCTGGGAGAGTGCGACTCTTGCTTACTATTAGCAATAGTTGGTGGTGACAAAATTTTTGGGAAGTATGACAGGCTTTGGAGAGCTCTTATCCAGAGCCATAAATTATTGTAGAGATTTATTTTAGAAGTATTTTTAATGTATAAATCTGTGCTTTCCATTTATCAGCAAAACAAATAAGCATGGTTGACCGTCTGTCATCAGAGATGCAACGTATTTTTGAAAAGTATAAAATGAATGGTGAACGGAGACCTAGTGTTGATTTTAAAAGGTTGAAACCATATACAACACTAAAGTTTAAGATGTTAAAATATGTCCTGTGTGCTAAGGGGCATGTTTTGTTCTTTCTTTTACAGACATACATTGGAAGTGTGGTTATATCTGTTAACCCATACCGCTCCTTGCCCATTTATTCACCAGAGAAAGTGGAAGATTACAGGAATAGAAATTTTTATGAACTGAGCCCTCACATGTAAGTATGATACTAAAGCATTAAGTTTTTTTTTACTCCAGAGATGTATAGTTGACAGATGTGTGCAGCTGTCTCCTATGAGTCTCAGGAAAATGTTTTTGTCAGTTTTAAAAAAAAAGTTAGAGGAGTTTAGATGTTAATTGTTACGCCTTATTTTAAATTAAAAAAAAAAGCAGAATACTTCATTTGATGTCAGACTCTTTCACTTCTGAAATATTTGGGTTCAGTATGTAAAATATTTTCTGTTCAAAATTCTGTGTAAGTAGCAGCTGTTCCTAATTATTTTTGCAAATAAAACAGGAATGTGCATTGTTTGTTATGATAGAGTCCAAGCAGTGTTTTCATAGACTTTTTGGGCCAGAATGACCCCAAGTGTTGGGCTGTGTGTTTGTGTTTGGGTAGAAGGACTGAGCAATACCTTGTTTATAGCCTTCAGGGATGTTGTTCCCCAGATGTGTGCCATAGGCCTGTGATTTCACCTTCCCTGGAGTTAGCCACTTGTTTGATTTTTTCTGAAGGTCACATGTTAGTGTAAATAATTCCTTCACAAAACCTGTAGATTCTCTTTGTTCCTTCAAGGTGAATTCTTCATTGAAGTGCCTGAGAGACGCTGAAATGATTCCGCCTATTTATACCACTAGAATTTTCTTTTCTAGTCTGAATGACTGAAAAATACTACTGGGAAGATTTTCTTAGGTTTGGTGGGTCAGTGGCAGAACTGGGATATTAGGCCCTAGAACTTTTGATTCCCCAAATAAAAATGTCTGACACTGAAAAAAAGTAGGAGAATACCCAAAAATTATCATAAAGAACACCTTAAACTTTTCATTTCTCAAGTTACGTTCCATGGAGTGATACTCAAGAGGAATCTGTTCACTGTTTACACTCTCGTGTCAGCTCTTGAGTTTAAAGCAAAGGAAAGAGAAAGCTGCCGAGCTGTGCCAAGTTGTTCAGTGAGTTGAGAGCCTCAGACTTGTCTACTTGCTACTTAGGCAGAAATGTTTCCTGCCCCCTCCCCTGTGGCATGGGAGTGTTTTACCAGAATTCATGTTCTTACTATAGTTATTCACTTCAGGAGGCTCGTGGTGTCGTGCCGAGGGGCGTTGGCAGATGCAGCATAGTGCTTTTTGTGTGATAAACTGTTGAATGTGGGTTTAGAATATTTGAGGACTACTGCTGACCTCTGGACTGGGACTGATGTATGCAACAGTGCCTTGGAAAGCGTCAAGCACCATACAAGGCTACCTGACTTGTCACTACTGCCATTGTTATTACCTTTTAACAATGGCATTGTCCTCTTTCTCTCAAAACATTGAAAACAACCCCAAATTGTCATGAAATGTACATAAATATATGTGCACATAAATATCGATGGGAGAATGTTCAGAAAATGTCTTGACAGTGGAAAGACTTAATTGGTCATTGGGATATTGTAGGGGGGAATTTGAAAATGATTAAGCTGCCAACTTGTGGTCACTTCTAGAGTTCAGACATTTTCAGTCTTAAGCTGGGGCGATTTTGCACCCTAGGGGACATTTGACAATGTCTGGAGACATTTTTGGTTGTCACAGCTGGGGGTAGGAGGGTGCTACTAGGGGGTCGGGGTCAGAGATGCTGCTAAGCATCACATGACAGCCTTCCACAATAAACAATTATCTGTTTACAATGTCAATAGTGCCCAGGTTGAGAAACCCTGAACTAAAGTGAAAGAACCTGCAGAAAGTCTTAGTTGTGTCCTAGCAGAAAAGGATTTTCTCTGTATGATTAAAGATTGGTTCTATTATTTTTGATAGAAAATAAAATTTAATAATTAAGGAGTATTTATGTACCACTGTCCAGATATTTATTTTAGTTGCTCTTGATAATGCAGCTCATAGTGACATATTTGGACTGTTTGGAACTAAGGATTTTTTATTATTTAAATTTGCACAAATGGTTTTTAAAAACAAAATGTTATATATTTTACCAACCAAGCAGATTCTGATTATTCAGTCTTCTTCTAGAAGTATATTTTGCAAGTGTTCCTGTTTCATTTTTCTTTAAGAACATAAAATCCAAAATTTGTTTTATAAAGTTATCCTTCTAGTTAAGCCCCTGTGATGAAATACCTTAATTGATGTCTGAATATTTATTTTAAATTCTAGTCCTTAAAGCCCTGCTTCTCATCAAAGTACAGTATTTGGACCAGCTGTGTCAGAATCCCTCAGGGGCTTATGAAAAATTTGATTTCCTAGGTCTTACCTCAGACCTATCCAGGAATCTACATTTTTTCACAAGGTTTCCAGGTGATTCTTAGGTGCATATAAGTTTGAGGATATGTTGTCTCAGATGCATACTTACAAATGTTTTTCTTTCCTTTCTTAACTGCTTACCACAAATCATGATCTTTTACCATAATAGTAGTTGTAGTAATAATAATAATAGCTAGTATTTATTGAGTACTCACTATGTGCAGGCACTGCTCTAAATACTTTACATGTATTATAACTTATTTCATTCTCAGTTCTATGAGGTAGACACTATTACAAATGGGGAACTTGTTACAGAAAGATCAAATAACTTACCTAAAGCCCCACAGCTGGTGGAAGTGGAGCCGGGTGTGAACACAGCGACCTGCTGCTCCTCAGCTGGAAATGGGTTTGTCTTACTCACGGCGGGGCCTCTTCCTGTGCACGTCCATCCCACCACCCTTGGGTCACCTGTGTTCCTGCACCTCAGGCCTCCAAGATAATCTTGATGGTGCCTCAGTTTACTTATGTCAGCTGTCTCACATGCCATTTTTCCATTTACGGTTTAAATCTTCACTTTGGGGGTGTTTAGATATGTGTTTGTACAGATAGAGAATGTTTAGAAGTCTATTCTATAACATAGAAGTTTATGCTCCAGAATATCCATTTTTATCCCTGCCCTGAAAGATTCTTGTGGGAGGCAGCATGGCCCCGCTATCCTAGTGCACCCTCCTCACCCGTCAGGAAACAGTCACTACCAGCAATAAAATAAAATAAATTAAATTCTCTGTGTGCTTAGGATAGAGAAAGAAGCTTTTTACCATGGCCTATAAAACACTGTATGTGGTGTGCAAGGTACATTTTTACCTAATGCATTTGAATTTGCCAGATTCCAATCACACCCCCTCCCCGTCTTGCTTATTAGTTCTTTCAGATTTCTCCCTCACCACACTCCCCCCCACCGCAGCATCTTTGCATGTTCTGTGCCTTCTGCCTGGAATGCTTTTCCCTCCTCCTTCCCCAAACCAACTCCTGCTCTTCCCTCAGACTCAGATCACAGTAGACCTTCTCAGGGACGAACCTTCCTGCTGAGGCCAGATCTGTTGCTCTTGTCACAGTTACAATTTAACATGTGTTTAAGGATGATTTGACCTGGAATATATTAATAGTATGGGTTCAGTAAGAATATATTGAACAGGACTTGGGTTTAAGTCCCAGCTCTTCTATTTACAAACTATACAGTTTTGAACAAATTACTTGAAGAAACTTCCACTGAGAGAAATTAAGTAATTTACTCTGTTCAGTGGGAAAATACTTACTACAAAATCATAGGATTTTTGGGAGGGAAAAATATATAGTTGATATTTAGATAATACAGTTATCTGGTATATGTAAAATGTTTAGCATGGAATCTGCCATAGCCCTGTAGGAAAGGGTAGTTGCTGCTATTAGCAGTGATAATTATAATAATCATTGTAATAATAAAATATGTGGGACACATTTCCCACACTCTCACATGCTCTTTCTTACCATTGTCTCTATGGTGGGACATTTTCACTGCCTTTAATGGATCTTCCTGCGTTATTCGTTGTGAATGTCCATCTGTGATAGTATCTTGAAACAGGATCAGTGCTAACTTGGTTCCCTACTAACACTCAGCCTGGCATTCTCAAATAGGATATTTGTGGTATAAGGTGGTAAGATGACTTTAGCTTTTGATGCACTCTTACAGTAAACATTTCAAGAGTTTGGTTCCAATTTGAATAGAAAACAATTTAAGCAGCTGCTCGGACTATATACTTTGAAACCTTTGCCAATAAACTTACCCCAAATTACATTTGGAATTTAATTTGAGCTGCTGTTCACTGTTAGTCTACAAAAGCATCCAGATTAATTTCCTTGTAATTCGTATGTTTTGAAGGTGTCTGGAATTTATTTTTCTTTAAATTTCAGACAATTAAAAATATTTACATTCCATGTAAATACACACACGTATGTGACTTTCAGATAGTGGAAATGTATAAATGAGTGAAATAAAAATATTTTGGTTTTTTACCTGTATTCTTCCAAAAACAGTTTTTTGTTGTCATACATGGGACTTTTAGTTCCCCAAATATCAAACTCCTCCACTGAACCCCTCTTCTTCAGCTCCCTTCCTTCTTTGAACTTTCTGTGTCCCCCTTTGTGTGTTAAGCTGCACATTTGATATCATTGGGTGGCATCCCCAGGGAAATGTGACTCCCCTGGGTGACAAAGTCTACACCGTTTGTGTTTCTAATTGTGTAAGGAATGTCTTTGCAGTGTGATTTTTAAATTCTTTGAAAATAAGGACTTTTTCTTATGTTTCCCATAGAGGACTTAGTGCATTTCAGACAACGCAGTCATTGGATCCATTGAGTGCTACCTCTCCTCAGATTGTCAAACCTTATAGATAGGAAAGAATGAGAGGAGAGAGATGAGGGAAATAATTGAACTACAGGTTGAGCATTCCTAATTGGAAAATCTGAAATCTGAAATGCTACAAAATCAGAAAACTGAGTACCGCCCTAATGCCACAAGTGAAAAGTTCCACACCTGACCTCATGTGGCAGGTTGCAGTTAGAGTGCAGGCACACAACACAGAGTGTACTCAGGGTCCCCAAGGGAAAAACAAAATTACCTTCAGGCTGTGTGTAAGGTGTATAGGAAACATAAATGAATTTCTTGTTTAGACTTGAGTCCCATCCCCAAGATCATTTTGTATAACTGCAAATATTCTAAAATACGAAAAAATTTGAAATCCGAAGCATTTCTGGTGCCAGGCATTTCAGATGGGGGATACTTCACTCAACTCGTACTTAATCTCTTTCCACTTAGTTGGAATAACACTGTGAGAGTGCACCTTCAGATATTTTAGTTACCAAATCCACTGGCTTTTTGTTGGGTGATTATATTTTGACCTTACAGTGGTTGATTTGGTTTATCACCAACAGACGGATCTTCCTAAAATCAAATCACATTACTCCCCTTCCCAGAAACCTTCATGGGCTCCCTATTACTCCCTGTTCCTTGGCCTAGTGTCTAGGGCCCTCTACAGTCCAGCCTTAGCTCTCTTCCCAGCCCCACCCCTACTGCCCCCCCTCATGGAACCTCCTCTTGAGTCACCGCCTTTCGTGGCTTTTCCTGCCCCATACCCTGTCTCCTACCCCATACCCTTTCTCTGCTGTTAAAATCCTGCCTGTCTCCTGTGGTCTGTCTAAAAGGCTTGGTCAGCCCCAGCATAACCCACAAGTGACTTGCCCTGCCTCAGAGTTGCTGGAACCACTCGCATGGTCTTACACGCCACTTCTTACTGTGATTGATTGTGTTTCAGTGTCATCCTCTTGAATGAGGTAGAAACTTCTATAGGTCAGAAACTTTATCCTGCGTGTCTCTGTGTTGCTCTCAGGGCTCCTCTCTTAAGAGTTCAATAACTATAGAATAAAAGAGGTTTTAAATAGTTTTTCATTATATTTTACATGTACTATATCTGACAGTTTAATGAAATCAATATGTACTTGGTAGGATATTTCAGGAATTTATTCAAAACTTCTTGCAGTATAATGAGAATTTTTTCATTTTTATGAAAACATAAGCTAACTACTATTTTTATGGTGCTCTTCAACCCTAAGTATTTGTTCAGTTTCAATTTGTTCGTGTTGTCCGTGTACCCGTTGGAGAGAACTTGCCACCAGAAGGAAGAGTATGATGTGGCTCCGGGCAACGATCTCTTCTGTTGGTCACAGCCCAGGAGTGAGCTGCAGTGTGGCCTTCTTGAGTTAGGATATAATGTGGTGGCCACCTTACATCAGGCATTATGATCACTGTCTGAAGCAAGTAGCCTTTCCATGTTAGTAAAAGAAAAACCCAGCAACAACTTTTAAAAAACTTAGAAAAATGGCTTAAGGCTTTGAACACTTTCTGGGAACCTCACCTAAAAATTGGAAAGTAATTAATTAGTGGGAGGATTTGGGATGGTGCTAATGTCAGTTGCCCAGATGTCAGCCTTCTGCCTCTGTGGAACCTTCGACCCCTAATTTTGTGCCGAAGCGATTTTTTAGGACCATGTGCCATGGCCTGTGCATGACATTGCTAGAATGCGTGTGTTTTACGTCCTTTTACGCCATTCAAGGTGAACCAGATAAATGTTATCAAGAACATGTTTGGCTGTATCTCAAAATGTACAAGTGCTGTGGTTGAGTGTAGAGAGCTTAGGTTATGGTTCCAAGGCGGAAGACTCAGACATTGTTCATCTTATATAATCAATATTTTTCTCTGCAACAGAAGCTGAAATTCTGTGAATAAAATTGTATTTATTTTGAGAACTCTCATGACAACTAGATTCTGAATGCTCATAGAGGTTGCTTGTATAATTGGGTGTAAAAGTGATTTCTCAAGGGTGTGTGTGTGTGTGTGTTGATGAGATGTGACTGAAGCTATTCTATTATTTCTCTCATTTTACTTTTGGAATAGTTGAGCCTTTAATTGATCCAGTACCTCCCAAAAAACCAGTTTTGGAAAAGAGTTTTATGTTTTCCCAGCTAGCATTCTTTGTACTTATTGCTTTAGAAAAGTTATTCATTTACTGAGCAAATATTTATTGAGAGCTTACCTACCATGTGGCAGGGGCTCTTTTAGGCACTGGGATACAGCAGTGAACAAACCAATGAAGTTCCTGTCTCCAGAAGGGAGACAATACTCTGACTTAAGGATTCAGAAACCAAGATTGTTAACGTCATCAATTAGGAGGAAAAAGGGGAAGAACAGAAGAAGGGAAGCTTTGGTGAAAGAAAATAATGAACATTAAATGATGTTCTTATAAAACACGTTTTGAGCCACATTCTCTGAGGTAGTTCAAGTCAGTGGATGATAGGTTATGGTCTGCAAAGCTTTTCATCTGCTTTGATCTCTGAGCCACATGAGTAACTTGTGCAGGAGGGGATCAGAGCTCTGTCTTACCCTCCGGTTTACATGCCTTAAATGAATATCTCATGTGTAATGACACCATCTTGACAACAACTAAAATTATCCTTTTCCTTTGATGCATGACTGGGATGGGTCAAATAAATGGAAGGCAGGCACCATGTCTGCTTTCAGTCTTGGGGGATATTTGTTGGATTCCGGACAACCAAGGATTGAAAACTTCTTGACTCAGAGAGGCTAGTTTCATATTAGCAGTGCAGTGGCATGTGGCAGTGAAGGTCAGCTGTTGAACTTGAAAACTTCCTGAGGTTGAGTCCCTGGCAGGAAACATCTCTGAGCCTAGCACTTAATCAATCAGCTTCTACAAACGCTCCATGATTGAACTTACTGCCTTTGCCTCTCAAATTTTATTCCCAGTGTATTACTTTATTGGGGCTATTTTCAAACCAGTTTCTTTGAGGATATATACTCTTGGCAGAAAGAGACGTCAGCTAATTTTTCTTCCAGATTATGGAGCTTTTTAAACTCAAGTAGGAAGGTTGGTTTGATGCCAGCCTGATGTTTTTGTCATGAAAATTCTTGTGATGTAAGAATACATTTATTAATTGGAGAGTGTTTCTGGTTATGTCCGAGCAGTCTCAGAATCCTAATTTCTAGATCCCCAATTAAAATTTATATCCTTTCTCACCAAATGCATATCTCAGACTTGAAAGAGGTTGTTTTGAAAAGGCTGTTTGTGAAGCCAAGCATGTGTTCACACCAGCATACATGACAATTTCAGTGAAATAATCTTAAAAGGAAAAGTTTGGTTCTTAGAAAAATCGGCTGCTTCCTGCCAGAATGTGACTGGTCTTTGACAGGCCCTGAGAAATTCTACAACATTCTGGAAAAGATCCATTTCATCGAGAGGAGTGGCGCTGCAGCCTTGGCCCTGAAAAGGATTAGTCTAATGCTTCGTCCCTGATGGAGAGAACCACAGCTGGACACCACTTGGGGAGCCCTGCCAGGGAGGGTGTGTTTCGGGAGGGCATAAGTCAGCATCGGCATCGTGGTCTGTTGCTGGGACTCTGTGCGGGTGAGACAGGGTGCGTAGGGCAAAGGGAGCCCTGTGGGAGTTTGTCTGAACAGGGGCTGGCAAATGCTCGTCCTGATCCAGTCCGGGAATGTCAGCAAAGCCAGGGACAATAGACACAGAGTTCAGCAAAGCAAGTGGGGGGCCCCATGTAGGAGACTGAGGAACCAATGCTGGGGACTGGGGCCTTCACAGGGGCAGAAGCTGGGGTCAAGGGGAACAGGCACGGGCGCACCAGCCCCAGGCTCCAGGTCCAGCCCGTCTCAGGGGTCCCAGGTTCCCAAGTGGACGCGATTGCTCCTTCATTTGAGAAACATGATTAAACATCCACAATATGTGTGAGGTGCTGAGGATACAAAGATGAATTTGTCCTTAAGGATTTAAGGCCTGGTGCAGGAGACAGACTGGTAAATAAATAAGCACAGAGGAAAGAGAACTGCCATAAAAACGGCAGGGGTGTGCCCTGGTTTGCCCTGGACAGCCTGGTTCTTCCTGTTGTAGCAGCGTAGCAGGCCCTTGCCCTCCCTAAATGTCTGAGTGTGGGCGGTAAATGGTGTGGTCCCCCAGGAGTCGGGGTGCAGCCTGGCCTGAGGAGCTAGGAGATGGGTTTTGCCACATGGATAAGGAGTAGGATTGTAGGCCCAGGAAAGAATTTTCTAGTAAGAGGGAACAGTGTTGACTCAGTCTTTCAACATGTGCCAGGCACTAGTGCAGATACTGGGGATAAAAGAGGCAAAAACCTCAGTTCTGTTGGGCTTATAGTCTAGCACTGAGAGACAGTACACAGCAAACGTAAATAAAATAAAGGGTCTTTTAGATGACAAGTGCCGTAGAGAAATGTAAAACAGGGAAGGGGCACAGGGCAGTGGGGTGTGGGGTTGTGGTTTACCATTTTAAAGAGGGTGGCCTGGGAATGCCTTGTTGAGATGGTGATGTGTCATCTTCAAGGGGTGAGGGCCGAGCCCTGTGACAGGCTGGGAGAAGAATGTTCCAGGTGGAGGGGGCAGCAGTTGCAAAGGTCTGAAGGGGAGACAGAGACAGAACAGCATGGCATGTCAGTGCTCCAAGTGCCTGTGGTTCCCTAGGGTTGGAACGCAGGGTGCAAGCTGGGGAGGGGAGATGAGGCGGAAGAGGAAGGCCAGAGTCGGGTGGCAGGGAGCTTGTGTGCCAAGGATGCACACTCTGACCCAGGCAGAAGGAGAGAGAAACCAGCCTTGGGATTTGGACTGTGCTGGGTGCACAGGGGAAGAGGAACTCAAGGAGATGTTTAGGTGTAGGGACCTGGTAGGCTTTTTCAGTCGGTAATCTAGGCTAGAAGGGACAAAGACAGGAGGCTCATCGGGGAATGGGGGGACATTTCAGAGGTGAAGCCACAGAATGCCATGGCTGACTGAAGAGGGGAGGAGGCCAGTCACGGCTCCTGGTGGGGACGGGGAGTAGCAGGTCCAGCATGCCAGGAGATTCCTGCTTGGAGACAGCTTGTGAGGCAGCAGTGCGTGCCCAGGAGAGCCAGGCTCCAGGCGATCCTTTGGATCCTTGGAACTGGGGACTTCCTCCCTGGCACTTCCACACTCCCTGACTCCCCGACTCCCCCGCTTGGCAGAGTGCTCTGTCTCAACCTAGGGAGGGGTGTGCATGGGCTTAAATTCCCAAGATTGCACCCAGCCACTTATGTTCAGTCACTCAGCATTTACTGCTTTGTAAATCAGCTTCTAAAAAGTTTTAAGCAAAATTCAAATTTCTCTTTAGTGTATTAATTCACTGTGTAGCTGTTTTATTTTTAAGGTAATTATTTATTCATGTTCAGTTGTCTGACTTTTAACTCATGGGCTCGATGCTGCTTTGATCTGAACTTCCTCTTAAAGTATTTAGGGTTTGGGAAGCAAAAAGACCAGCTTTGTGTGCTACCTCCCACTCCCATATTTTCTGCGTTTAGGGTTGTTAGGGACATTTTTAAGAAAGTGCAGGTTTTGTAGTCTTGTTTTCTTATTCCTTAAACCTGGTTACTTAAATTTCAACACCGAGACATTCCCTCCTGTTGTCACTTCCCGTGGGCCCTTGTCTCTTGTTTGTTTTATTCCCCTATAGCCTAACAGCAGATGTCTTGTGTTTTCTAATATAATTTCTGACACCAGGTGTGTGGCTTTTTTCCAACACCAACCAATTCTCTGACACTAACTGGGTGTCCCAACGATTCAGTTCTGACATTAACTACACAGGTCAGAGTTAGCACAGACCCCGCGGGCCAAAGGCTCAGTCCCACAAGACTGCCTCATGCCCTGGCTACTCACACTTCTGCCCAGACAACCACAGATTCGGAGGTTTCCACGACCCTTCCGCGGGTTCAAGAATTTGCTAGGACAACTCAGAACTCAGGAAAATGCTTAACATTTACTGGTTTGTTATTAAGGCTACAACACAGGAGCAGTCAAGTGGAAGAGATGCCTAGGGCTGGGTGTGTTTGTGTGTGTGTGTGTGTGTGTGTGTGTGAGGGTGTGTTTGTGTGTGTGTGTGTGTGTGTGTGTGTGAGTGTCCTTGCTCTGGGTGTACCACTGTCCCAGCACAGCGTTCTGCTCACCAGCCCAGAAGCTCTCCCCCTCGCCCCCAAGCCAGAATCTTGCCGGTCAGGTTTTTATTACCCAATCTTCAGCTCCCCTCTCCTCCTCTCCCTGGAGGTGGGGAGGTAGGTCTGAAAGTTCCCACCTTCTAATCCCACACTTGGTCTTTAAATCTGGTGAACACCCTCTTTCTGAAGCTATCTAGGGGCCCCACCATGAGTCACCTTGTTAGCATAACCCCGGGTAAGGGCGAAAGGGGCACGTTATGAAAAATAGAAGGCTCCTGTCACTCAGGAAATTCCAATGGTTTTAGGAGCTTTTTGCCAGGGGCCTGAGACAAAGTCTAAATGTATTTCTTTTTGTACCACAGATGTGGACATGCACATACATTGTTCTTGAGAAGTCTCAGAAAGCTTGTTGGGAAATACTAATACTCAATGTTCGTTGGCTTCCTGAAGCCAGGTTAAGGGTGGAGTTTCTGGATGATGTCCTCGAAACCTGAATTAGTGAGTCTTCTTTTTCCAAGAAATGTCAAAGGGTAGTTCAGCAGTTCAGTTCAGTAAACGTTTTGAGTGTCGCAGAGATGCAACTGCCCAGCCCGCATCTCCGGCACGTGTGCCGGGCTCCCACCCGGCCCCTCTCGCCTCCTTAGGGACGTCTCGCTGTCCTCATCTCCCCTCTCTCCTGCACTGTTTGTTGTCTTGCTTCTCCCTCTTCCATTCTCAGTAACGTGTGTTGCAGGGTCTCCCTTGATTCTGCATCTCTAGCTATCGCACCATTTATTTCCCTTTATTACAAAGCTCTTCGACAAAAGCTGGGTGTGCTTGTTGTCTCCCTTTTGTCTCCTTTTCTTTGGTAAATTCACTCGAATTGGGCTTTCATTTCCCCACTCCACTGAAACTGTCCTTTGTAAGGTTGGCTGTGACCTCCATGCTGCCACATCCAGGGGTCAATTTCAAATCCTCCTCTTCCTCTAGTTGTGAGCTAACATTTGACCATGGGACCAACTCCTTCCTGAAATTCTTGTTTAAATCTGGCTTTCCGGCCTCCAGCTTCCCCGTTTTCCCCACCCCACTGGCAGCTCCATCTCCTGCCTCCGTGTGCCCTTGGCATGTCCGAGGGAGGCTCAGCTCGGGGACCTCGTCTTTCCTCCTGCGGACGCATCGCTTACCAGAGCCCGCGTGGGCTGTAGCTCCCCTCATGTGCCGATGCTGCTCCCTGGTTTGGACCTGCAGCTGGACCGCTCCCCTGGGCTGCGGGCGGTTCGGCTACGTTAGCTCTGCAGCGTCTCCTTGGGTGGCTGAGAGGCATCTCACACGGACGTGCTTCCAGCCAGACTCAGGACTGTCCCGCGTCCTCTCCTTTCTCACCGTGTCAGCGGCAGCTTCATCCTTTGGTTACTCGTGACGCAAACCTTTTCTTCCTTGTCTCGCACCATTCTCAGTCCATCGTCAGGCCTCGTGCATCCCAGTTTGACCAACCTCAGCCCCTCCACAGCCACCGTGCGTGTCCAGGCCACCACGCTGTTTCAGGTGGATTATTGGTGGTGGCCTCCCAGTGCCACCTCTCCTGTTGTTTCCTCCTCTTGCCCCTCACTCCCCAACTGTCTTTTCTCTGCAGATGTTTTGCTGCTCCTAGAGTGATCTTTCTATAAGGTGTCCATCAGATGGCTTTTCTTTGCTGCTCAAACACCTGCGGCAGCTCCCGTGTGGCCCGCAGGGCTCCCCTTGATCTGGGTGCCGGGCACTGGCCCCCTCCCTGACTGCAGGTGTGGCTCCTCACCTCCTTACCCCAGCCACACTGGCCTCCTTGCTGCTCCTCGAACTTGCCAGACACTCAGCATTGCTCCTCCCCTGCAGAGGGGGCTGACATCAGTCAAGAAACGGCTTGGCGTTCAGGGCGAACCTTCTCTGACTATACCTGAAAGAGCAGTTCCCACCCCAACCACCCATTATTCTCTTAGACTACTTTACTCTTCTTCGGAGCATTTGTCATTACCTGACATTTCACTGTGTGTCCATTTGTTTGTTTCTTTATTGTTTGTCCCCGCATTAGAATGTTTCCTCCTTGAGAGCAGGAGCTTTGTGTATTGTACACATCCCTGTATCCACAGGAATTAGAACAGTGCCTGGCACGCAGCAGCCACTCTGTAAATGCTTGTGGAGTGAGTGAGTGAATGAACAAATGAATTTGGGGGCCTAGTGTTTGTTAGAAACTGTGTATAGAAGACATGGTCTTCGTCTTCAAGGATCTTTCAGTCTAGTTGAGAGCGGCTGGCCACATAAACAGGTCAGTTTAATATAACAGCATATTCGCAAACGCAAGGAATAAGTTGGAAGCACAGAAAAATTGGTCGGGTCAGAGATTCTGAAGGTGCCACCTGTGTTGAGTCTTGTAGAAGGAATTCTTGATGTAGGTGGCCGTTGTAGTTTATAGAAGATAAAGGAAAAGACAGTTTTGGCTATGGCTTAATGAACCAGGGTGTTAGGAAAGGGAAAAGGTATTTGAGTTAAGCATGTAGAACTATTTTTTAATTTTAATAAAACATTCAAATACCAGTCTGCTTGAGTCATTGGGAAAATTGAAGGATTATGAAGCTTACTCCAAAGTAATAGGTGGAGAGTTTGGGATGAGAGAATTACTTAAAATTGCAAACTTATGTGTCTGGAAAACTTGCCATCTTGCATTTCAGTCACCAACTGGAAAAAATTTTCAGACTTGTTAAATATGCCTAGATGTATGTGTTTAAGTGCAATGTTTTAATGAAAGAGTGGCAAATGGCGGAATGTTGAAATGACAAGTGTAAACAGATGTGAATTTATTTATGTTTTATGACAAAGCCTCTAGTTACTATTGGTGATGAATCATAATGTTATTTAGGAGGGGGAACATTTGATGCAATGTATTTTGATTTAAGCCTTTATTGACTGCTATGGAGGATGCACACTTCTTTGCATATGAAACCCTGCCCTGTGGATGTTAGTGTTTAATGTCGGGATGCACAGGTGGTCAGCTCGAGGGCTAAGAAGAATATTCTCAATTATAGCAGGAACATCCGAAGCCTTATAAATAGTGTAGCTTAATTGCACGCAAATTTAGCAATGGAGGAATATGTTAGAATGTACGCATTTTCTACAAATCTTTTTCCTTCGGTCTACATCAACAGCCAAAACTCAGGTAGCACCTGGAGGGAGGGAAGGTTTGGAAGGTTTGCACCGTGGCCCTTTGCCTTTGGCAAATACACGCAGGCATCATCTCAGGTCACCTACTGAAGACCTTAGGCTCCCTGGTTAAGAATGGAGGGGTCCATTTCTACTTGTATCTTCATGAATACAGATAACTTCTATATTTTCATGAAGTATGGGATTATTAAGGGCTCTTGAATGTTTCTTTAGGAGTTGCTAGTTTTTAAGCCATGGCTTTAATTGTTCTCACACCCTACCTCACATTTGGCCACATATTGTTGCTGCTTCTCCTGTCTATACTTATCCTTGCCTTGGCTATTACTAATAGCAGAGTCTTGTGCATATTTTGTCCATGTAAATGGCATTATGGCTAAAAACAGAGACAATCAAAATGGCAAAATCTCATCTGAGGTCAGGGAAATGTATTAAAGGAAACTGTTACTGAAGTATAAAGATTTTAAAGGCATAAATTATAAAAGGAACACATGTAGCTATTTAAGATTACATGATATGGGTGAGTCACTGCTATCTGGTTTCTCATTACCTGGAATGTGCGTATAAGGAAGGAGGAAGTGTAGGAACGTGTGTATGGGTGTTTTTTTGGGGGCAGTATCCCTAAAACAAATAGAAAGTGGTCTGTAATGCTTTGAACATTTGCTTCTTTTCCGTAACATTACTTAACTTTCATTATACCAATAGAGGTATGATGGCGAGTGCAATACTTTGTCTTGCAGGCAGAATTTAGGTAGCATAAATGAATTTTAAAACTTGAGAATCTTTGTCATTTTCTGTATTTAGGGACTTTAACTTTTTTTTGATGTTTGCATATATGTGGCATTGATCTTTAATAGGACTTTTAAAATTAAAATCTGTCCTAAGTAAAAATTTTGGCTGTGAAATAGAGAAGTTGAGTTGATAAATTTGTAGGTACTGATCAATTGTTAAGTTTTCTACGCTTTGCACCTTTTGCCTACTGTTTCCTTTGTCCCACTGTTTATTTCATTTCTTCTCCTTTTCAGGCACCCTGGTGTAGTATTTTGTTGCACTCATTCCACTCTTCCCCATGTATTCAAATCCTACTCATCTTTCAAGATGTATCTGGGGTACCACCTCCATTTTGAAGCCTCTTCCCTGTGGTCCATACCATGCATTATGACACGAGTATAGGACCCTTTACAGTGTACCATCTTATATATCTCCTTAATTGTTGCCTATTTAAGTATTGGACTTCTACAAGAATAAGCATCTTTTGAGCAGTAGCTAGGCATTATACATACATACTTACTTTGTTGCCTCAAGATCGGTGATCTTAAAAATCCACCTGGATTTGTTTGCTTATCTATAGTTAACTTCAAGTACCACTATCCTAATGTATTGTGTACATTATAAAACATACAAGAACAGGAATTTTTTTAAGTGATGAAGTTTAAATAGAAGTTCTAATATTTTATATCCATACTCCAGTGGCTCATCGTGGGCATGTCACGGGGTGCCCACACCTCACCTGGGAGGCCTGGTGTTAGGGACATGGTAATACTCAGGAAATACTCATGTTTAGCCGCCAGCTGTTCTGTGCTGGTTGCTAACAAAACTCCCACCTGTCGTAGATGAAACTTGAGGTTATAGCTTAAGTGTGTTTAAGATCTTGTAGGGGGGCATAAGAGATGTGTTCATCAAAATGACGTAGATTCTGCTTGTGTAACAGGCTTTCTTCATAGTTGAAGGCACAGCACAACCCAGCTCTGTCTCTCACTGATGGCACAGTCTGTTGGGGGTCACATGGCTGTCCCTAGAGGGTCTTCTCTGAGGTGACTCAGATATCCAGGCTGCTTCTGTATTGTTGTGGCAGCATCTGGACCACATGGCTTCTAATTGCTGTGGGAGGTGAAAGCATGGGCAGCTTTCACTGGCCAGGGCACAGTCACGTGGGCTCAGCCTACTTGCCAAGGAAGCTGGGAAATACAGTCTCCCCTTGTGCCCAGGAAGCAGAAAACAGAATGGAATTTAGTAAATATGTGACATGGTCTCTTGTCTGCGATGATTCCTGTTTCAGTAGGATCACTACTATTTGATAATTCAACTCATGGGTACATGTAAAGCAAGCTTCTGCGTGAATTTAAACATGAGTTCACTAGTGTAATTTAGAAGGAAAGCCCTCTTAGTATTTTCAAGTAATTTTTTCCTTATAATAACTGTAATCATGATGCATTTCAACATTTCCATTTTAATCTTATTTGATAGCATTTCTACGAAAGTAAAACTGTGTACCCATTTTTCATGTGTTTGTTGTTACTCCTTTTGTTTCACACTACTGTTCAGCACAGACACTAGTAACTTTTTAGTTTATTGTGAACAAAGGCTTTTAGTAGTGTACCCTCTAGTTGCTATTGTTTATAGAAATAGTTGATATTATCTGATTATTTGTGATTATGTAATTATTTGAAGATGTTTTAATGGTTTGATGGTTTATTGCAATAGATCTATCTTTCATCCAATTCCCATATTATTGATTTTCTTGGAACCAGTATGTTGGTTGGGATGATTAGAAAATTGGATGTTGATCTATTCTGTATTCATTCGCGTATTCATCTACTGGGAATTTTGATAAAAGGGTTCTAAACGGCTTTGAAACTTAAGCCAGAGCAATGTTAATTTTTTGGTATTCAACTTTTTCCAAATGGGTGATGAATAAATAAAAGTCAATTTCCCCTATACTCAGGAATGTGTGTGAGGGCAACTTTGATTAAATTCTTTTTCTAAATATGGACGTGGTCAAAGATGGAAGGTGAAGAAATATGGAAGTCTTAGAAAAGATTACAGAAGAATTATTTTGTCAACAAAGGAGAAGAAAATTGGATTTTTTCAGGAGAGGTTGGGAGGGTTTCAGGTGGTTGGGTAATGGATTGGGGATAAAACACAGAATTAGGAATATGCTAACAATTTGAGTAGATAGGGAACCCATCCCAACAATCATGCATTAAGATTTCCTACTTCTGTGACATGTGTCAGGGCAATAGGCTTTCAAAGTTTCTCTTGACTCAGTGGTGCCATAATTTTTAAATTGTAGTCTTTTTATTCTGGTAAACTTGCACGTGTCTGCACACTGAAGATTTTCCTAGATTTGTTAATAGTTTTGAATGTTAACAGTTGTAACTGAATAAATGAAAATTTTCTGGGAAAAAATTTTCTTAGCTATGCTTATAAGGGGGCATGTGTATTGTGAGGAAGATCCATCCATCCATCGATCCTCTCCCCCTCCCCGCCAAAACAAAGAAGAGCTCTACCTGTATGCATGGATTTTAATCATAACAATTGCATTATTTAGTTTTTTATAGTTTATATATATGTGAAGAATATGCATGTGAACTAATTATTCCCTCACATTCACAATTGACTGGAGGCAGCTTACTATTTTACAGTCAACATAATAAAATAAATATTAATAGCTTTCTAAAAGTCAGAGTAAAGGAAACATAGAAAATAAATAAGACCCAAGTGAAAGTTAATACCCGATGTCTTCTATACTTACTGAGCTTGAACTTTTCATTTCCTGGTAGTCAAAGCAAAAAGGGAAATAGGATCAGTTACAACATTATTTTTTGCATATAAGATAAAAGTGCAATATGTGCTCAAAAGAGTGAAGTGTTCCTTGCCAGTTAGGTTTAAAATGGATTTCTCTTAGGGGACTTAGGACGTGTAGGATCTCTTCCTGAGTAGCACCTCCCAAGACTTCCTTGCGGCAAATTGAGAATTTTATATAGCTGCTTCTTATGTCACTAAGTGGAAGCAGAGGGCATAACACCAAAGTGCAATTTAGGAAAAGCAAGTCTGTAAGAGGTATAAGTCAGTGGTTGTCATTCTTGGCTGCAGAACCACTGCAGAATTCTCTCATTATCTGTAGGGTGTGGGAGAGACATCAGCTCCCTGGATGTCTCCAAGGTACATCCAAGGTGACAACCACTGGTACAAGTGCCTACCTTATTGGTTTGACTAGAGTGAAGAATACAAGGAACAGATATTTGCAGTTTTTCCTTCAGGTGCTTCCTGTTGCTGTGATAGTTTTGTATGTTCATTTATTTGTTTTCTGTTTTCTTTTAATTGGGCTTTGAATTAAAGGTGGTCTGCAGATAATTGGAGGTCGTATTCTCTGGTAAGGGCCTCGAGTACACATACTCTGTTGCCAGTAAAAGACAGATTCTTAATTTTAAAACTCACTGAGTAGTACGTTGGGCTGTCATCTTTTTTTCGAAAATTTAGGAAGCAAACCAAGACTTGTTTGAATAGATGGCCCTCATCTCCGTAGAGATATGGGTCATAAGGTATAAGGCAAATAGCAAGTTCTCTAGACTGGAACTAGTTATAGTCAGCTCTGGTGATCAGGCAGCTCTGTAGGGTTTGGTGATGGTTCCCAGTCTTCAGGCCTGTGGAGTTACTGCAGAGATTGGTATTTTAAAATCTTAATCGGTAGGTATTTGAAGTACACATACTTGAAGACAGCTGGTGTGTGTGTGTGTGTGTGTGTGTGTTTTAACCTTAAGCACTAAGGCAAGACCCACTGGCATAAAATGGCTTTAGGAATTGGAATTCCCTATTTGACCATTTCTAAAAATTTCAGAATGTCTCCCTTCAGTAAGTGTTTAGTTCTAAAATCTCCAGAGACATGTGGCTTCGTTCCAAATCTCTGCGGATTTTCTTCCCTGCCACTAACCCTGCCATTGGTGTATAGAAAGCTCCAGCAAAGGTCCTCTGGCATCGTCCTAGGATATGTCACTGAATTGATTGGATTCAACAGCATGTTAGATCTCAGTGGCAAGAAAGGCATACGGGTGAGGAGCAGAGGGTTGTCACTACAGCTTTTCTAGACAGTCTTCTGGTGGTTTAAGTTAGAAAGATTTAACATGTAAAGTCTTTGAAGATTTATTGGTCCATTCATCCATTAAAAATTTTCAGTGCCTCACATCTGCAAGTCCCAGTGATTTTCTAGGTGCAGAAAACTTACTCTGAATGTAAATTTGGAACATTGAAACTCTAATTCCTCCTCTGGGAAGGTTTTTTGCTGGGGAGAAGCAGAAGAGGACTTTGATGGTAGCTCTTGGTAGCTCTTAGGAGGCCGTGGTGGAGGAGAACCTTGGCCTCTGATGCTGGGCGCAGTTCCTGGTAGACTGTAGGCACTTGATAAATACTGGCAACAGAACTCAAGAAGGAAATTAGGATGAAAGTGATAATTTGCTCAAGGATGACCTAGGGAAGTGACCACACCTTTTTTTGGAGCAGATATAGGGTGTATTAGCTGGGGACTGTAGGAATGAATGGTAGGAGCAGCATATTTTCATTAGCCAGCTCTGAAGATGACTCTAAGTTGCCTTTGCTCCCTAGTTCAAGAACTGGCAAGATCCTAGAACATTATGAGTGCAAATGTAACCGCACTTTGGCTGCCTTTTAAAAGTAGATTTTAGGTGACTATTTGCCTATGTCTTCAAACAGAATTTATATCGATTAGCATTAGGGAGAATTGCTGAATCCTAACAAATAACCTAAATGAAGAATTTTAGCTAGAGAGTATGAAATAGATTCCCCTCTTTAATATTCTTTTAGTATTTTGAATCTATAGAGCTCTTTCTTTGTCAGCATATGAATGTACACTTACATATGCACACTTAAGTAGCAGTTCTTTTGGTTTCCCCTTTATTTAGTTATTTATAAATGGTAAGCAAACGTAGATGTTGAAAATTCCATACATTAATTTTATTGCTTTTTTCCCATGAATAGGAGAAAAGACAATGTTAGGATTCATTTTACTGATTTATTCTGAGCACACACCATGTGTCAGTGCTAGGTACTTAGATGGTGAGTCATAATTCCCACTCTCCAGGGTAAGAAACTGTAAACAAAAAGTCTCCCGAACTTAAAACACCACATGCTAAGGCTGTAATAGATGGATAAATGGGTGTACAGGCTAGGGACTCCTAGAATGAGGTGAGAGGCAGGGAGTTCCAGGGACATGAGCCAGGAAAGACAGCTGGGCCAGCTCCAGAAGAGAGCCTTGCTTGCTTTGTAATCTGTATCACATCAGTGAGAAATCAAGTTCTTTTTTTTTAAATTTCAGAATATTACAGGGGTATGAAAGTTTTGGTTATATAAATTGCTTTTGTACCATTTGAGTCAAAGTTATAAGTGTGCCCTTCACCTAGATAGATAGTGTGCATTATACCTGTTAGGTGTGAATTCACCCATTCCTTCCTCCCCCCTAGAAATCAAGTTTTTTAAGACTGGGTTTTGTACGAGCATATCCTGCCTGGTTTTTACCTCTCTGGGTAACCAGAAATCAGTCTGGATATATGTAAAGGAAGCTGTCATATTGAAGATATAAGCTTGTATCGAGCTTATATTTTGTAATGAAAACGTGTATAGGTACCATGTGTATCACCCAAGGACCTGATGCCTATCTCCGAGTGCCTTGGGGACTAATCTCTGTTCTCATCCAAGTCTCTTGCCCCTATCCAGCTGTTCCGGGAAGATTGTCACTAGCTTCCAGGGCTTGCTTTATTCTTGAATTCTTAGTGTTGGTTTAAGTAGTTACATAGTTTCTCAAAGTTTGGTGATTGTTAAGGCCAAAGTCTTTTGTCAGGTGACTTTTCCCCCCTGCAGACATGTGGTAATTAATACTAATTGCTGCTTGCAGATCCAAGTGTTTCTTTCTCTCAAATATATTGTAATCTGTGTATGTGGTATTTGGACGCAGTCATTTTCTCGTGGCTGCTTTTCAGACATATCGACATGACTTAAAAAACTTTCAAGCAGATATTTGAGTGTTCTGTATTTGGGCTCATTTTGGAACTGTGCTTTCTGTGTGATGGAAGCATAGCAGAGCTGTGTGAAACCCTTTGTAAGTGTCAGTGCACTTTCTGTGTATCAACATTGAATCTCTCTCTAGCTTAAAGCAGTGGTCCCCAGCCTTTTTGGCACCAGGAACCGGTTTCATGGAAGACAGTTTTTCCACGGATGGTGGTGGGGGGTGGAGATAGTTTCAGGATGATTCAAGCACATTACATTTATTGTGCAGTCAAACCTCTCTGCTAATGATAATCTGTATTTGTAGCTGCTCCCTGGGGCTAGCATCACCGCCTCAGATCATCAGGCATTAGATTCTCATAAGGAGCGGCAACCTAGATCCCTCGCATATGCAGTTTATGGTAGGGTTGGCACTCCTGTGAGACTAATGCCACTGCTGACCTGACAGGAGGAGGAGCTTGTGCAGTGATGGGAGCGATGGGGAGCAGCTGTAATTACAGATGAAGCTTTGCGGGCTCACTCTCTCCTACCTCCTACTGTGTGGCCAGGCCATGGACTGGTGTAGGTCTGTGGCTTGTCCTGGGGGTTGGGGATTGCAGGTTTCAAGCATTGCTGCCTAATCATCCCCTGCCTAATGTTCTCTGGCAGAGAATGGTGGAGAGTCAAGGAAAAAGGAAACTTGGAAACTTGTGAAGGAGGGAATGACCTCTTTGTGGTTGAGGGTAACTCCAGGAGGGAGGACGAGGGCTGCAGGAAGTGAGCCTGCGGGCAGAGTGTTTTATGGTATTTTTGGTTTACCCATTTTTATGTGGCTATGTGGAAGGCACTTTTGATATGCAGACATTTTAGCATTTAAAAAAAAAACCCATAAAAATAGTGATCAAAGAACGTGCAGAACAGACCTGGCATCTTGAGCTTCCCTTTCCTTATCAGTGAAGCACCTTCCCTAGGGTGGGACCAGGACGGGGGAGAGGGCGGGAATGGGAGTGAGAACCCTCTGGAAGACACATTCACATAAGAAGTCCTCCCTGTGTTGACCAGTGGTCCTTCTAGAGAAAGCTGTCAGTCACTATAAGCTCAGAGCTTGCTCATTCTCTGAGGGGCCTTCTTTCCCCGTGGTCTGAATCATAAGCCTCTGATTTCCCCCTTGAGTCACTGATTTTTGACATGGATTTGGCTAAGTCATAATGGAATTTATTTGTTTTCTATTTGTAAATCTAGAGGAAAAGTTTCTACATTTTGTCTGTGTCCCAAATTTACAAACTTTATTTGAATAGGTACATCATAAACTGGGTGTGGGGGAGACGGGAGCCCCTGCACCGTGTAAGGATCGCTTCAGTGGAGACTGCCCAGAAAGTCTCCACGCATGCTGCTAGCACTTCTCTCTGGTGCCTCAGCAGAGCAAATACATCACACTGAAAATCAGCGTGCACATTGGAACCATAGTCTTGGTTCTCAGAACTGATATAACCTTGCTTTGAGTGTTAACAATTTTTTATAGAAATATTTAAAAGCAAGAAGTTAAATCTGGAATGGAGAAAGCCATGGTTATAAAAAAAAATGACATTGTATTTTGACAGCATTGTATCAGGATGGCTTGTGAAAATGTCTTGCTTGAATATAGAAAACCCCCTTAAGGAGGTTACTGAAGGCCAGAAGTGAGGAACTCATCTACGTCAATGACAAAGGTAGTTATGGAAAGGAAGGGGCGGATTTGAAAGGTATTAGGTGCCTGTATGAAAAAGGAAAAGCAAAATTTTTATTGAAAAATTTTTTTTTCTGGTTCCAATATCCCTCTCTTGCTTTAGGGAAAGGTTTTTGTTGTTGTTGTTCTGTTGTTTTCAATAAGTGACACAGACCAAATGACTTGTCCTCACCTAACTAAATTATTTTCTGGTTAGATAGTACATGATTTCTCTAAACTGAGCACCCGAGGGTAGGGATGATATTTCTCTGCCTGACACTCTCTTGACACATAAAATGTTTATTGGATTAATGAGTACTGAATTCTCTTAAAATTATTTCCAGAATATATCTTCCTTTACAGTATCATGATATGAATTTAGTTATTAACCAGGAAGGCTCAATATTATTCTTATTAGTTTGCCAGTTCGCTTTTCTTCCTCTGTAATAATATCTGCAGACTCAGACTGTGTATATACCAGTGGTCTACGTTATCTATGTATGTATGTATGTGCATGCATCTATTTGTATTCAGGCATATCATTCATATTGGTTGCTTTAATTGAATTTTGCAGCCACTCTATGAAATGGCTGCAAATCTGGTTCTCTCAAACATGAGTGGACTGGTGACCTTGATTCTATCAGGCAAACCCACAGAGTTAGCCCCAGCTGGCCGTTTAGTCCCTTATTGAGTGCCTGCTGCATTTCTAACACTGTACAGGATGCTTTATAAACATCCTCTGCACGGCCCCATGAGGCTTGAAGCACAAACCAAAGCTTGAAGATGTTGATAACCTTTCACTACTGCCCACTCCATTTTTTTTTTTTTAAATCAAAGCTGTATGTACGTGGGGTTCCAGTTCAAATGGCATCTCCACCCAGTGCCTTCCATGGCAACCTCAGCCAGATCTCTCTGTACTTCTGCAGTACATGGTGCCACGCAAGGCCCCCAGCACAGCGCTGTCTGCTCTGCATGGCCATCCTGTGTCCTGCCCTTTCACTGGCACGAAGCTGTGACATCTGCGTCATTGCATCCTGTGTACCTAGCGGACACGTGGGACTATTGGAATTAGATGAGGCACAGTGGCTTACATTTGAATGTTACAAACGTGAGAAGCTCGCTTTACTGAACTATTAATATTTGGGATGTGGATGTAAAGTATCTTAGATCAGAATGTGTGTTTCAAAGTTAGACAAAGAAAAAGACACACAAAGTGGCATACAAGGTGGTACATTTTTAGGCTTTAAATCAGTAGGGAACATCTGTGAAAAATCAGTCAGCATTTTGAAAACTTGAAATCATTCTTTTTACTTTAATGAGTTAAATGTTAAATTCAGCATTACTTTTTAAGGGTGATTAGGAAGGTTTTTGGAATAACTTGGGGTGTTTCCATGAATTTGTTGCCTGTACTAAAGTCATAAAAATTGGCCATGAAATTAATTGAAATAAGCAATTTTGCCAAAAAGTTTTCAAATGTTTGTGTTGGGAATTTGTTTAAATTGTATTTACCTTGAATCAGAAAGGCTATTCTTGTAACTCTAACTGTACAATTACTTAATATGAGAGTTGGGTAATAAAAGATGATTGTTAGAATCCTTTTGTTAAAAGGGATACTAAAAATACTGTAAGGGCTTATTGAATTTGAATTAAGTGCCCTAATTTCCTATTTGTTTTTTCCCCAAATCAGGTGTGCTTTGTTAATTTCTGGATGGGGGAAATAACTTAACTTCCTCCTTGTTCTCTGCTTCCTCCCTGCCTCTGTCCTTATGTATGCCTTGGAGTTCAGTGTAGCTTTTTCTTAACATGCTTCTCTCAGTAAAAGCCTTTTTTTTCCTTTTCTGAATGGCTTTAGGAGTTGCAGAAGTGTTTATTACTTTCTTCCACCTCCCTTTTTTTTTTTTGGAAGACTTAAGACTTAAGTGTCTTTGCTGTTAGACTTTAAGCTTCTGTAGCAGTCCCCAACCTTTTTTGGCACCAGGGACCGGTTTCATGGAAGACAGTTTTTTCAGGGACCAGGGGTGGGGGGTGGGGTGGCAGAGCTCTGCAGCCAGGTCTGTGGCCCCAGGGTTGGAGACCACAGTTCTAGAGGACAGATTCTCTTAATCGTCCGTCCTCGGGACCCTCACAGTGAGCACAAGGCCTCTTACCTCATGGGTATCCATGAACTCCTCTGGGAGCCCTGCCCTGGTGGTTGGTCTCACACTGATTCTACATACTCTTCCATTTTCGTTATTAAGGGATAAAGTCAAGTCAGTAGAAGACATTCACACTTGATTAATTTATGAGGTAGGGCCCTATAGTAGTGAAGGTAGATGAAGAAGTGGAATTAGCCTCTTTGCTTTTGACCTCTTACCAAGCCCAAGTATGATGCTCCACTGTGGAGCACTTTCCCCCTTTGGTGGTTTGTTTCGTGCCTTGGGCATGTTTTCTTTGAAGCTGTTGAAGTTTTCAGGAGGAAGTCCTCAGTAGCTAGGGGTTACTACTAAATTCCAAAGAGCAGCCTCCAGGCCCTGAAGGCAGATGTTTCCTCACTACTTTTATATCTTAAGTCCAGTCCTTTTCCTTCCTGGGGTAATTTAGTCTCTCTGAATCTCTTATCTACTTCCTAATGTGTGTCTCCAATACCTAGTGTTTGTAATCCACCTTTGACAAAGAGTCACCCCTTGGCCCAATCCACTTTCTTGCCAGTCCGGTAGAAGGAAAGGTGCTTATTCTGTTAAGTGACTCTTAGGAAGCTGGCCCTGGCCCTGGTAGACTTGAGGGTCTCCATTGTGATTAGTTAATGGTCAGGCCCGTGGGCTTGAAAAATCTGGGTGTGTCCCTAAGCTTCTGTATTACATGTGAATTACAAATAAAATTTCTAAAATCTCGAAAGGAGACAACCCCTTAAATTTTGGATTATTTTCTTTAACTAGCATGTGAACTTTTGAAATAAAGAACTTTGCTTATTAATTCTAATGCTATTTAAGTAGGAGAATTTCTTATCCAATTATCCAGAGATTTCTGTTGTTTCTTAAAACATTATGACACATGTGAACCATTTTTTTACACGTAACATTCAGATACTGTGATTTTGCCTTCTTAGTGGTTACATTTGACTGACAAGATTAAAATATATTTGAGAGACCCATTAATATAATGGGAAATGTGGCGTATGTTGAGGTTGACCAAGGCAATCTATGAAATTTCACAAAAATACTATGGGATCTGATTTTTGAAAACCAGTATGATTCTAAAGGAAGAAGAAACTTTTTATGCCTGTTTGTCATGTCCTATTTTAAAGCCTAACTTTTGAGCTTTGATATTTTACTATTGTCATTCCAGGACAGATGTCACTTTAAAGTGATTTATCCTGATGACATTATTCCGTTTTGTAGCCAATAGAAACAAACTTTTTTCAGTTATATAGCAAAAAGAAAGCAAAGTGACTACTTACATTTAGGATATAAGAATATAAATGAAATTAGAAAATTAAATGTTGATAAAACAGTCTCAGAAAAATGACTGTAGCTCATTTTTAAGATAATTCTTACCTGCATTCTACTGTATGTTCTGCCATGGCATAGCATCTTTTTTTTGTTGCTGAGACAGAATCTTGCTCTGTTGTCCAAGCTGGAGTACAGTGGTGGGACTATAGCTCACTGCAGCCTCCAACTCCTGGCCTCAAGCAGTCCTCTTGCCTTAGCCTCCCAAAGTGCTGGGATTACAGATGTGAGCCACCGTGCCCAGCCAGCATCATTCTTATATTGGGATGGCACCTAGGGACTTCTTTGAGTTTAGATGTATAAAAAGAAAAGTAAGATGCCCTTTTTTGTTTTTTGGGCCAATTGTTTTTATATGGTGTATCTTTTTCCACCTTATTTCCTTTCAACCTATCTATGACTTTAAGTGCGACTCCTATAGGCACGTATAGTTGAGTCTCTTTTCTATCCATTCTAACATTACCTGCCATTTAATTGGAGTATTTTGTCCATTAGTACTTAATGTTCTTATTGATATGGTTGGATTTAGTTTGCCATTTAATTATATATTTTCTATTTGTTTCCTCTCTCTGTTCCTCTTTTACTACCTCCTTTTGGATTATTTGAATTTTAAAAATGTTTATAAATCCCCTTATTTTTTTAGTTATTTTGGCTATAGCTCTTTGTATTACTATTTTAGTGGTTGTTCTGGTGATTGTGATATGTATTCCTAACTTTCCGGAATCCATATAGAGTTAATATTGTCTCACTTTATGGGAAATATAGAAACCTTCCAACCGTTTAGGTCCACGTACCATCCATCTCCTCCTAATCCAGTCCTTCATGTTTATTTTCACATTCTTTCCTTATTACTTCATAGGGTACATTTTGTCCATTGCTATTTATTTTGAAGAAAGGGTTACTTTTGTTCTCTTATCATCTCTTGCTCTGAAGCTTGGATTGTTTGGAATGTTTACCAATGTTGTGGCTATGAAAGAACAACTTTATTGTGTAAATAAGTTAATTTACCGTGCTTGTACTGGCCTAGGACAAGACTGCAGTAAAGCTTTCCAGGATAAAAGTATAAATAACTAGAAAGACTTATTTTCCCTAAAGTTTTCCCTTAAGATGTGATAGGATGAATGTCTGGTGGAAGGGCATAACACTAACTTACCTAGGTGATATTTTCAAGTAGGCAAATGTTTTTGAATTAAGAATATGAGACAATTATAGATGTAAGAATATCTACAATAATATTTTACAAGGAAAGCCAACATGGTGTCTCTTCTTAAAAAACAAAATTAAAAAACCTGTCAAGGTTATCATGCAAAACACACCACACGTAATTCCCTTTCTCCTTTTCCTTCTCTTCCACATCCTTCTTTGGACTTCCTCAGCCCTTGTTGGGTTCAATATGAAGTTAGAATTGGTGAAGCACATGGAGATTAGCCATTTTTAAAAAATACTTTTTTTTGTTACCTAGTTTAGAAACACCCAGTTTTTAGGGCTGAACCAGAGCTAGAAAGGAAAAGAAATAGTCAAGATTTGTAGATCTCTATTGTAGATGAGAATTTTGAGACTGAGCTATTTTAAGAGGGTCAGAAGGGGAATTTCTCTAATGTGACTTGAAAGTACTCTAGGACTCAGGATTGAATGAAAGGGAATGCCATTTTGAGACCCTTTGAAGAAGAAGACTTGAAATAAGAAAGTGGAAACTGTTACCTAAGTTCAGGAAAGTTTCTTGCGACAAATCGTGTTCTGTTAAACACTTTAGCTAATGGCGAGGACCTATTACAAGTCCTCAGCATAGATTAGACTTGCTTTGGAGAATGATTTCTCAAGCAACTCATTAGCAAAGAGCCAGAGAGTCTGAAACATGGGGCCATGTTTGAAAGAGCATAAGCCTTAGATGTGTTTGGGTGTTGCAGACATCTTTTCTCCTGTGCACTTGAGGTGAAGCAAACTTAGAAAGGAAATGGCAGGGTGGAGAGCATGGTGTTTTGGGAAAAGAATCCCTGCCATTGCCCCTGACGACCATGGAAGCAGAACCACTGTGATTAACACTCTGAACAGAAATAAGATGGGAGAGGAACATAAATACCAGCTAGAAAATTTTGTACATGCAACCCAGCATTCCATCCTGGCAGAAAATAACAGATGAGCCCCAAACCAAACTTTGAGAACCTAAAAGTGATAGATACAGCTGTTTGCAAACATGCTTGGTGCTGGGAAAGGTTTGGCTCTCAAAGAACAGCCGTGTAGCTGATCTGGAAATGAAGGGGCGACTGCACTTAGACGTCAGGCTGCCCCTATTCTTAGAGCTCAACTAGAGGACAGAAGAAGTGAATGAAACCGTGCTCTTGATGTGGTAGGACAAAAAGCATGTTTACCCCCTTACGTTACCGTCACGATAGTATACTTAACCGTTCATTTCTGTGTGCGGTAAATAACAATGCTGACACGGTCACAAAATAATGCGAAGCATATGGGTCACAACTGTTTTTAACTAAAAGCTTCTCTAAAGATTTATTTAGGTTCCTTAATTATGGAGTGGTTTGGAAGGCTGGCATGTGGTTTCAGTTTATAGTTATAAATGTTGGCACTGCCGATGAATACGTGCTCCAGTTACCAGAGATGAAGAAGAACAAGCAAGATTGGGAGGAGGGCTTATATTCTTTGGGGCCTTCCCTTTTGTCTTTTTTTTTTTTAAGTGAAGTCAAGATCTGTGTTTATAAGAAATAAGTATGATGACATTTATACTGTACTTGAGATGAGTGTGTCAGTAGTATAAGCCCATATCCCAATGCTTAAGTACTTTAATTGGTAAGTTTTCATGTCAATTTGAAACTAGTGGCTCTGTAGAGTTCTGAAAGAGTAAATACCCCCATTTAGCCTTTATCTTATATTAAGATTATACTCCACATTTTATGAATCTGGTCCTGTTTTTGGGGATAGCAGTTAAGTGTTTTAGTCTGGACAGAGAAGAAAAAAATAAGTGTTTGACTTAGGTGTTTTGACTTGAAATAAACCCATGGCAATGTCATTTGGTGATCTTCCAAAGCCTCTTGTGTGTGTATGTGTATGTGTCATGTGGTTATTTGTGTGTGAAGTAAGTTTGCACTATTTTGGATCTAGCGATAGTGTAAATATAATGTTGAATTGCAGTCCTGGGAGCATGGGACAGCGGCCTGTACTAAACAATCCATGAAGAGTCCAGTGAATACGTATGATTGGAAAACTTCCTTTGTATTTGTTTTAATGTGTTTTCCTGCATTTCTTGCCAATGATGATAATGAAAGCAGCATCTCAGAGCTATTGTCTGGAGGTTGGAGGAGCAGGAAGGGAAGAAGGCTAATAAAAAATCTACACAATATTTTCCTTCCCTGCATGAAGGTCATAGAAGAAATGAATTTCCTAACTCACTCCAGTAGTGACTTTGCCACTTCTTAGAGAGAATCCACTCATCCATTCATTCATTCCTGACTTGGTATTGGTTACATTTTATGTTCATAGCTCTGTGGATGGCACAAAGATTAATTAGATAGAAAGGCTCTGCCTTACAGGAGCTTATACTCTGGTAGGGGATAAGAAGATGTGTACATAACTGATTATAATACAGAAAGATTTTCTGATATTTATTCAGGGATTTATAACTTTCACAGCACTTTTATACACTTTCATTTTTGTAAATGAAGAAACGAAAGTTTAGCCAGGGAGAATGAATGATTTGCTTGAGGTCACATAGGCGGTGAGTTGTAGATTTGGGGCACAGGGAATCACATCTAGGATGCTTTCCATCCTATGTTCACTGTGTTTCCCGCCATCCCTGTTATGCAGTGGTGCACAGAACGCTAGAGAAGGCTGAGCCCACAAGCAGCTGTGGGGCTTGAGCAAGGCTTTGGTTGTATGGAGAGAGCATGGTTAAAAGGGCTTTGAGGGACAGAAAGGGATCAGGGTACACTGTCCCAAAGAACAGGCTAGAGTGACCTGTTACTTGAAAAAGACCCTGGTGCCAGATATTTTCATTATTTTTCTTCTGTCTTTCTTTTATTTATACATGTATTCAACAAATGCACTCAGAGTATATGGTACTTACACATGCAAGGTGACAGACTCACTGATGTGAGGGTCACAACATAAGACTGAGATGGCTGTTCTTGAGGCTTCACAGTGGTCCAGCCAGAAGATCAGATATGCTAACAAATAGTTTTAAGAGAACATGACAGTTGGGTGGGGCACGTGATTCACAGTGTTTCTGTGTTCAAGTTATGACTTTGCTCAGAATAGGATAGTGGGCTTCTCATGTCATTGCTCAAGACCATGTTTCTTGAAAGAGGCTAACATTTAGTTTCCAGAGCTGTATGGAGGATTAAATCCAGTTATGTATACAAATACGAATACATTTTCACTGAACCTCATTCAGCTCCTGGCACATTGAAGGAGTGCAATAAATTGTCAATATTGATGGCTCCACATGCCTTCTGAAGAAAAGCCGAAGTCCTTGATGGGTGTGAAAAGCCCTCTGTGATCTGCTTGGCCAGATTTAAGCTCTTCCTGTATCCCAGTTCTCCACCAGTCTCCCTGCCTCCAGACTGGTCTCTCTCACATGCACCCTTGTCACCCTGTGATATAGCCAAGATGCAGAGGTGCTAAATCCCACGGTCAGTAGCAGGGGTTGGTTTTGGCTCCGCCTTGCCACATTGAGGCAGTGTGACCTCAGCAAGTTATGTCTTTGCCTTGTGCTGGTCTTGTGAGATTTTAAATGATTAAACATGAAGGACTTGGGGACAGTTCTGGTACATGGTAAATGTCACTGTTATTCGTTCTAATTACTCTCTGACCTTGCCACTCCCCCATGTGCAGTCCTGCAGTGAGGTTCCTTGTCAGCTCTATTCTTCTTTTGGAATCTGCCATCTTTCTCTCTAGCTCATCTCATCCTCTCTTCCTAATACTTTGCCTTCCAGCTAAGTGGAACTTCTCATAACCCCTCACCCCTACCTCTGTGATGCTTTGGCCTTTATTTTTGCCATTTATCTTGCTAATTCATTCTTTAGGACTGGTTTTTCTACCTCTTGAAGATTCTCTAGGTCTAATCCCCACCCCTTTGAGGTTCCTGTCTTGCTCTGCAGTGTTTTGCATGTCTTTATCATTGGGCTTAATCTGTTGGGTTGCATTTTCTCTTTGTATATTCCACAGCCCCCATCCCCTCCCCCCCCCAAGTTAGTAAATGAATTAGAAGAGGGACTTTACCTATTTTAAATACATTATCATATTGTCAGAATTATTTTTGAATTAGCTAGAAGGGGCAAAATTTACCTTATTAGTAAATTTTTGCCGGGAAGGTCAGCAGGAGGACTGGCTTGGCCTTACTTGATAGAGGCCTTTTGTCATCCTAAGGCAGGTGACAAGCTTGAGGCCCAGGACTAGACAAGAATCATACAAACGCAGGCATACAATTTTGCCTCTAGTGGATCCTGGAGTTTCTGTCATTTGTTTGCAAAGGCAGTAGTTTTGTGTTTAGCTTGGTGATGATAATATCAACTATTTGGTATTTGATGGCATTCTTATTTTATAATGTTTAGAAAGTTTTTAGTTTTTCTCACTATTTTGTAACTCCAGTGTATTATCCTGAAAAGTCTCAACATTATCCAATTATAGATGTGTGATGTAATATTTCTCCTTGGTTTTCTGAATTACTTAGATTTTAATAAAAAGAGCCATAGATGGAGCTTGTGAGTTAAATAAAGCATACTTTTAGAGTACAATGAATCAGTACCATTTTGGTTAATAGAGAATGCATGGAAAAGCAATCCTGAGCAAAAAGAACAAAGCTGGAGGCATCATATTGTCTGACTTCAAACTATACTGCAAGGCTATAGTAACTAAAACAGCATAGTACTGTGGTATAAAAATAGATCAACAGAAGAGAATAGAGAACCCAGAAATAAAGCCACATACTTACAGCCAAATGTATCTTTGACAAATCGACAAGAACATACACTGGAGAAAGGACACCCTTTCCAAATTAATGGTGCTGGGAAAATTGGATTGCCATACGCAGAAGAATGAAACTGGGACCCCCATCTCTCACCATATGTAAAAATCAACTCAAGATTGATTAAATATTTGAATGTAAGACCTGAAACTATAAAAAATACTGGAAGAAAACCTGGGGAAAACTCTGCTGGACATTGGTCTAGGAAAAGAATTCATGGCTAAGACCAAAAGCATAAGCAATAAAAACAAAAATAGACAAATGGAACTTAAGCACAAAGCTTCTGCACAAATAATCAACAGAGTGAACAGACAACCTGCAGAATGGGAGAAAATATTTGCACACTATACATACAACAGGGGCTACTGTCCAGAATTTATAAGGAATTCAAACAACTCAACAACAACAAAAAATAACCCCATAAAAAAGTAGACTAAGGACATTAATAGACGTTTTTTCAAAAGAAGACAAATAACTAACATGAAAAAATGTTCAACATCACTAATCATCAGAGAAATGCAAATTAAAACCACAATGATGAATCAAGAATAGCTATTACTAAAGAGACCAAAAAATAACAGATGTTGGCAAGGATGCAGAGAAAAGGGAGCTCTTAAACACTGTTGGTGGGAATGTAAATTAGTACAGTCTCTATGGAAAACAGAATAAAGATTTCTCAAAGAACTAAGTATAGAGCTACCATATGATACAGCAATTCCACTACTGGATATTTATCCAAAGGAAAAGAAATTAATATACAAAAAAAGGTACTTGCACCTATATGTTTATCACAATACTATTTACAAGAGCAAAGATAAGAAATCAACCTAAGTGTCCATCAATGGAGGACTGAATAAAGAAAATGTGATATATATGGACAGTGGAACACTACTCAGCCATAAAAAAGAATGAAATCATGTTTTCTTCAGCAACATGGATAGAACTGGAGGCCATTATCTTAAGTGAAACAACTCAGACACAGAAAAACAAATACCACATGTTCTCACCTATAAGTAGGAGCTAAATAATATGTACACATGGAAGCAGAGTGTGCAATGATGGAGAGTGGAGACTTGGAGAGGTGAGGGGATTGGGGTGTGAATTATGGGAAGTTGCTTGGTGGATACAATGTGTGTTGCTCCAGTAATGGATGCACTAAAGGCCCTGACTTCACCACAGTGCAGTGTATCAGTGTAGCAAAATTGCACTTGTACCCTGTGGATATATATAAATAAAAAAAGTACATGGAAATAAACAGAAAATGCATGGAAAAAGGTAACATGGGTCACAAAGGATAGGTTTATTTATTTATTTTAATAATTTGAAGGAAGTAAAATGTGATGCATCAGCTTGCTTCCTAGAGCCTATCAGAATGGCCCTTTAAGGAACTCTAGTTCCATTTGAGAAACAAATGATAACGAGCTGAATTCTAAGGACTTTTTTCCATTATCCCCTGCAGCTTTGCCCTGTCAGATGAAGCATACAGATCCCTACGAGATCAAGATAAAGACCAATGTATTCTCATTACAGGGGAAAGTGGAGCAGGAAAAACAGGTAAGGCTACTACCAAACAACCTTGCTTTCTCCTCTGTAGAAGGTAAATGCCACACAGAATGCAGATAGCAGAGGGATCATGTGGGACCTCTTTAGCAAGACTCCTCACAGGGCCTCCCTCAGTGAGGGCTCCTTTGCAGGAGGCTGATTAGGATCATTAGGATCATGGAATGTTCCCTGGGGAGGACTTGCCTCATCTCTCACATGAAGAAACAAGGTACCTATCAAAGGGATTCCAACCAACCACTGTGGAAATCTAGTGCTGGATTCTAGGCCTTTCTTCCAAGACATCAAGGCCTGTGTGCTTTGACTCTGTAAGAGTCACTTGCCCAAGGAATGCCAATTTATTCAAGTTTTAGGAGGCTCCAGCACAACCTATCTTTGCTAAAAAAGTGAGGAAACTCTGTCAGTATCTGTTGTGCTAATAAACCAAAAAAAAAAAGTGAGGGAAGGCACGAGGAAAGTACTTAAATTTCACTTTAGAGTTTTCCTCTAAAGCCTAAAGAATTGAGATTTTTGTATTTCTCCCAAATGGAGAGGTTATGATTTTTTTTTAATTGTGCTTTTAATAAAAGCAATTCATATGATTGGTGGTCTTGAATGAGAAAGTGACTTTATAGAGGGTGCCCAGCTACCTGGGAAAGATTCAAAAGAGCCACACTCTGAATCCACACTTGGAAGCTTAAAACTGCTGTTGTCCATGGGTCCTTTTCATTTGTTTGTTTTTGTGGTTTTTTTTTAATGGAACTGATGAGTCAATGGAGGAGGAGGATGGTGAAGGAGATGGTATTTTCCTAAAGTTTAATCTGTAAAATGCTTTTGTTTTAAGGATAGGAATGTGATAATTGGTCATTTCTATCGTTAATAGTATGTAAACGTGGGATTTTAAATGTTGCAATTTAACTAACATCGTGACTGTTCAGTTACCAGACATACATTTTGAGTCCCCATTGACCAAGAGAAGAAAATCTGCCGTAGGTGTTGAGTCAAATGACTGAATCCATTTTATTCATAAGCTCTTAGAAAGATTTGTGCCCTGACAGGCCCACTATCTGCCTTGAGCTGGCTTTTGATTCTGTACCTACTCCTTTTCTCCACTTTTCCTTAGGAGTACCTCCTCTCTGCACCCTAGCATAGCTGAAGAAAGAGTGGTTAGACCAGTGTGTCCAGCTCCTTCCTTGAGCCCTTTGGAGACACACTGCACCATTTCTTTACAGGGTTTTGCGGGTTCTGGGTGGGCAGAAATGGAGGGAAAAGGTCTGGCAGGTAAGAATCCTAAGTAACAGAAAGCATAGTGTCATATTGTTAGAAGAGATTTTAGTTGTAGGCCATCTAGTCTAGGATCCTCCACATGGCACAGCCAGACTCCTTCTTTTATCGTGATGGAGGGCTCACCACATCACTGAATTTGTCATACAGGTTCAGCTAACATAGGTTTTTCCTTACCCGGAGTTCACTTCTGCCTTTACCTATTGGTCTTAAGTCTGCTGTCTGGAACCTTACCGAATTAGTCTACTTTTTCTTCCACAGGACACTCACTCAGTTATTTGAAGTCAACCTCCATATCTTCCTAGGGCTAAACATGTCCTTTTCTTCAACAACGTCTCACATTATATACATTCATTTATTCATTCATCCAGGGAAAAAATTACTGAGTACCTACTTGGTGAAAGGACTGTACTAGGTACTAGTAATATAGTGGTGAGCCAGACTCCATTCTTGCCCTTTCCAAGTTTACAGTCTGGTAGGGGAGATAAACAATAGCTCTTGACTATATATACACCTACATATGTATGCACCTATATATACAAATTACATATAAAATGTAAGTGTAGTGAAGGAAAAACACAGGGTGCTCATGAGAGCTTGTAACAAGAGGATTGGATGCTTCATGAAACTGCATACCAAGAAGTAAACAGGAGACTTGAGGTTTGGTCCTGGTTATGGTGAAACTATTAATATTATCCCTCTTAATGCGGACACCAGACTTCTAGTAACGTAACACATATATTGACTCACACTGGTCTTTTCACCAAACAAGATATTGTAGGTTTTTTGTACATTAACTTCTGGTTAGGTCAGACCTTCTCAATTTAGTATTGATCAACAAAACTATTTTAAATCTACATGTAGAATCTTTTACTTATTTTTATTAATTCTGGTCCATTGTTATAGCCTCTTGAGAGACTGACAAATTATAATTCTGTCCCCTCCCTTAGGACCGTTGTCATCCTATTAAGTAACAATGATAGTAGCTAAATTACACTGAGCACTTACCGCATACTGGGCATTGTACTTAATTTAGCATATTGCACATATGAGGCTAGTATTTTTGTTACTCCCATTTTTATGATGGGAAAATCGAGATGCAGAAAGGTTAAGCAATTTGCCTAAACTTACACAGCGAGTAAGCGGCAAAGCTGGGATTTTGAATGTGGGTAGTATAGTTCTGGAGTCTCTGCTTTTATCCACTATGTTAAGCTGCGTCTCTGTACCTTGAACATGTTTCTTTCTGAGTGCTGGGCCACCATTGCTCGTGTTGCTAAGTCTCCTTCAACCGGCCTCCAGTGTCTTTTTAAGGGAGGGATTTTGTTTTGTGTCTCTGCTACCTCATTTAGTGCCCAACACACTTAATCACTGCATATTTGAATGATTGAATGAATATCATCCCCCAATCCAAGGAGCCAGCCTCCTGTCTTTAGTTAGGTAGTTCACAAAAATACTAAATAGGACCAGGCCAAAGAAATTGCCTAGTCTCATTGAAAATATAGGTTATCCTACTAAAAAAGTTAATTGACTTCTGCCTAGTGCTGGGTATCTTTATCTCTCTGTGTTCTTTCCTTAGGTAGTCTCAACTATTCTCTGATTATGTTCATGCTTTCTACATTTATACTTGCAGTCAGTACCTCTAACCTGATCTCCCAGCGAATATATTCAGTGCCAATCTGATGTGTCCATTTGGGTGTCTCATCTACATCTCAGACTGAGTATATATAAAACAGAACTCTTGATTTCTTTCTATACCCTCCTATAACTAACTTTATGATCTCAGTAGATGAGACCACTAGGCAACCTAGTTATCAAGCTAGAAATGTAAGAGTTACCCTTGATTTCTTTCTTTTCTATATTTCCCACAGCAATTCCATTTTCTTATCCTGTCAGTTTTATCTCTAGAATATACCTCATGCCAGGCTGTTTCTTCCTTTTCTTTGTGTCCACATGGAGGTTCCAGGCCCAGCCACCAACTATTATCTCCCTTGAAGACTATTTGCAGCAGTGTCTAATGGGTCTCTCTCTTGCCTGTCTTGACTACACACAGTTCCTTTTCACAGACACCAGTCTTTGGCTGTTCAGATATTTTTTTCACCTGTAGGAACTTTAACAGGGCACGGGCATCTTGGTTGGATGCTTTTATTCCTTCCTTGTCACTGGCCAGTTCTGTCAGGTGAAACGGAATTTAATTCTTAGAAGCAGTGCAGCTTCTTGTTTGTCTCCAGGTTGCCCAGTAAAGATGGTGTCAAGGCACATCAGAAACTCTGTCCCTTGCTGAAGGTGTCTGTGTTGATGCTGCCCCTGCCCCGGTCACGTTTGACTGTATCTCCAAGCCCACTCGTTCACTTCACATAGCTTCATTTTTATTTTCACTTGGAAGAAGAGATGAAAAATATTCCTAAGCCTCTTTAGTTTCTAAATTCTTTAGTTGTTTAGTTAATCTTGTTTATGACTAATGACACTTTTTTTTTTTTTGAGGGTATTTTGATTATCAGGTTGTTCCTAAGTGAGTCATCATAAGTGGGTTGCGATCATTGGTTTGATGGGTCTTGGCCAATTCTTCATCTCCTCTGGAACGTATGTCCCAAGAAGACAGCACGTCGACTAATCAGCCATGTCAGCGTGTGACATCCTCCTCTCGGGGAGTTGTTAACTATACCGCTGCCTCCTGGTGGGCTTGTGCATCCTCGTTGCTGAAAAACTGAGTGGAGGTTGCTGGTACCGTTGCAGAGGGTTGGCATTCATTTTTTCTTAGAAAAAAATAAACAATACCTCATTCCTTTGGTAGAACTCTAATAGTAACAGGGAGTTCATTCTTCTTTTTTGTAGTTTTCTCTTCTCTTAATATTTTTCAACTCAATAACTTGTCCTTTTGGTTTCAGTGCTCCAATCACCACTTGAAACCCCTTTCTCCCTGTCATCTTCCCTGAGTTTAGTCCTTCCTGGGATCCCTCTGCCCTCTGTCCTAAGCTGGAGAATGGACGGCTGCTTCCCAGGGCCGTCGCCTTTTCCTCTGCTAGGGCCAGTACCACAAGGTCAGGGGCTGCTTCAGGCAGGAGGCTGGAGGCTGGAGGCGGCCACCACAGACTCAAATCCTCGGGGAAGCACTACTTCTACCCTCCTCCCCTCAAATCTGCTGACCGATACTAGAAAAGTGAAATAAAATAGAAAAAGGAAATAAAAGAAGCCATAGAAAATTTAAGCCCTAATTTTTTACTTTAGTTTTAAGAGACGAAACAAACTACCAAATTGCTACAAAAACTTTTAAAAGCCTGCTCTCTCTTGTGGAGACCAGTAATAGTCTGTGAACTAGCCATCTTTGATTAGGGCTGGTCCTTGGCCCATACTTTGAGTGGCACTGCCTAGAGGTCACTTGAAGTATTTGTCTTGGTTTTGAGCTACTGTGCTTCCTAGATCTCATGATGAACTATAGTTCTGGGTGCTTCAGCTGTCCATTCTCACAGAAACTTCTAATGCAGGGAGGTGGATACTACTCCTGAGAGCTCCTGCTTTGAAATGACCCGCTCAGCTACACACTTGGTAGCTCCTAGCCCGTGAGCTCTTCTTTTCACTTACAGACCCAACAGCGTCTTCTACTTCTCCGTTCCCATAGAGACATGCGGTGGTTTGCTGACTTATTCCTATCTTTTTCTACTTTTCTTTCCTTTTGGAAGCAGTGGTGAAAAAATTGCTTCAAATCATATATTATGGTTATAGTTGTCGTTAGACTATAAAATTGATTAAAGCCTAGAGTTGTGTGTTGTTACAAGTCTGTTTCATGGAGATAACTTGAGGGAAAATAAAATGATGGAATATAATATAGAAATTGCAGCACAATAGTATGAGGAATTTGGGGGGGTGCGGTCATGTCAGTTTTGAGCAGAAGGGGGATGCCAGGCCATTTTGAAATGCCACATCTTAGTCACTGAATTTGTTTCTGTGTACATGATGTTCATGTACTTATTAAAAATTTTGTGTTGCTATGTAAATGAAACACTATAACTAACATTTATCGTGGGCCTGGAATATGCGCTGTACTTAATAATATCTCTTTTCAATAAGAATCTTTATAGAACCACCATGTAGTATCAGAGGGCTTATTTTATAAGAAGTAATTAATTTAAGTAGGTCATAAACCCTCCTTGGCAAATGATGATGTTATTGGTCTTAAACATTGGAGACACTCTTCAGCTGCACAGTTCTATAATGTGGGCACTTAGGGAGAGGCATGAACTCTTTGAGTCCTTTAGGTGCTATTTAATTCATTACTGCAGTGCTAAATAAAAAATTCATCAGGCCTCGTAAAAGTGCTGAAGTATTTCTAGGCAGTGAACTTACAATTCCCTGCCGTGGATATAAGCGGTTTGTGGAGAACCTTTCAAGTGCCGATGGGGGCAGGGAGGCAGAACATGAGGGAACCGTCAGAATTACATTTTTCCAAGGACATCGGAATAAATCGCCGGGCCTGAGAAGATGATCTTGACATAAGAAAACATTATAAATTATCTGGTTTCTAATTTTACAGTTACATCAGTTTCTAGGAACTCTTCAGCCATCTGCTAGAAGAGTTACGAAGCCTGCCTTACTCATTAAGAACTTTGGTTCTAAACCCTAAATGACCTTCTGCTACTTAACATCTGTGATGGTTCTCCGACTTGGTCAGCGACAGAGATGCCACTGACTCACTATAGCCTAAACATCGATGAGCATTTCGCACCACTGGAAATATCCATACTGAAGCAGAATAGCTACACAAACTCAAGGGTAAAATATAGTGAGCTTTTGTTGTTTGTTCCCCATGTGAGAAAGGCGCCTCTCAATCCACGTGTTTTATATGAATTATCAGAGATTTTGTGGCCTCTTTCAGAAGCAGATGACATGCTGTTTTATTTCAATGAAAACATCACCAGTTGTGACTTCCATTGTAGCAGAGGCTGCATCTCTCGTTGCAGGACCCATGTTTTTAGTGCTCTGATTGGAACTGTTGATCTATTTGGATTGTTGTAGCTGGATTATTTTGCAGCACAGCAGACTCAGGACTGCTAAAAAGGGTGTTCCTCTAGGTTTTTGGGTGCTTGTTTCATTGTACACAAACATGACTTATTTGATTTAGGCATCCTTACTCTTTAGGTTTAGGTCTCTGAACTGCCAGACCTCAGTTCCTAGAAAAACTTGGGTATCTTAATCAAGGAGATGGAGAGGTAAAGAGGTAGATAGTATATCAATGTGTGTGAGTAAAGGTGTGGCTTTCTCTCTGAGATGCCATATGATATGATCAGTATGTGACACTTAAGATATTAACCTGTTATCTGTGAATACATCCATAGATGCCTGTTACTCCTGGATACATTTATTAGAAGCTCTGTGAAAAAAGCCCAGAATAAGCCTTGCTTGTATTCATACCATTTTTTCCCTGACACAGTGCTCGAATCCATGTGGAGCCCACACAGTTAACTTGCATAGGTTTAAATATCTTAGGAGTGAGATTCCCATCCTTGTAGCCTCACGATCACAACGTGTTTTGTTGAAATGTTTGTTTTCCCTTTCTCATTTACCTTCTGCTATTTCACAATGCTTTCTTTCATTAAAAAATTTATTATTATGAGTTTATATGATACTATGATTATATGACAGTTACACAATAATATAGAATGTATGTTATTCACAACACAGTGTAAGATGTCAGGGCCTACAGAATTAAATTAGTTATATTCTTACCTTTATAAGACCTAAAAATCCTCAGATTCATAGACTGTCATTTATGATTACCTTCTGTTCTTTATAGAAATTATTTCTGATCTACATATTCTGATCCAGAAGTATTTCATCATAGGCCATTTGTCCATCAGTGCAGAATATGTGTTAAACCCTAGATGTCTACTATCTTCTGTTGAGAAGAGATTTTGACCTCAAAAACTTTGTATTTTGTTTGACTATTAATGAATTTTAAGATTCAGGTTATATTCAAACATATATATGTTCATGAATTTACATATGTAAAGTATCTATGAGTTAGAGAAGATAATGAACTAAGAATAGATTCTAAGCAATGCTGTTGTATTCTGCAATTTTAAATGCCAGTATTCTTACGTTTTATAGTCTACATTGTTCAACAGCCAGACTTTGAAATTTGGAGGATGATATTCAATTCTTAATTCCTCTCAAAAATTTAGTATTTTTCATTTATAGAAGTTATTACATAAAGATTTGATTTGTATAAATAGATAAATATTTGAATACAGATCCAAATTTATTAGAACTGTAGCACCAAAGAGCCAAAAGGAAATGAAGCAGAAAGACTCATGAGATAACTGTTATTTCCTGTTTCCAGCATAGTGAAATATTAGGAAAACAGTTCCTTAAACTATTTTGGACCTTGCACTTCATCCTTCCTAGTTTACTTATTTTTCTAAAGTAGTGCTTATATCATGAACTACATGACTTAAAGACCAAGTATGTTCAGAAGAAAATTATAAGAGCTGTCTCTTGTAGACAGTGTGACTTTGGAGAAAATTACTGTTAATCTCATCTTCTAAAAAATGAGCCCAATAATAGAACTCCTGAAGGTAGTTAAGAATCTGAACATAGAAACTTTTCAACAACTTGGAAATAAATTGTTAAAACAACTTGACCTGTATCCTTAAACTACGTTTAAAAATTATATTCAAATTGCTTAAGCAGGTTTTAAAGTTAATAAAATTGATTCCTAATTTTAATTTAAATTAATCCATCTTTATGTGACAGCAGATATTGTGGGTTTATTTAGAGTTTAATAGCCAGGTGATGTAAACCCAACACAAATTCCAAGAGATCTGTTCCTGGTGCCATTTTCAAACAAATCTGACCCTGAATCAAGAACTTGATCCCACCTTGTTCTGCCCATTAAAAAGGTCTTAGAGAGGCCAAATCAATTCTAGCAGCCACCAAAGGGTTCCCATTCTTGGTTGATTTCCCCTACTCCTACCAAGGCAGTTTGTCCCTGAGGTCCATCCTGGGCCAGGACAGGATGTCCAGAGAACACAGTGTGGCCATGAATCTGAGGTTTGAGGTTTGGCTACAGTAAGGTCCATAATTACCAGAATAATTATAATTATTTCCTTTGCCTAAAAGAAAACTCACCTTTTCATCTAGAATGTGTATGTATGTGTGTTTGTATATTTGCCATTGTCTAAGACAGTTAATTTGTCTATAATTGTTTTCAGTCTTCTAGTAGCGTAACATGTAGAAAGGGCAGAAATTTATGCCAAGAAAGAAGTGTATACATAGTGTATGTGTGAGTGTAGGTGGGGATGGGAAAGAAGAATGCTGCTGAGAAAGCAGAATGATGAGAAGCCTGGTGGGGAGTTGCTTCAGAGGCCAGACCACAGAGCTGGATTCACGGGCGATTCAGGAGGGCCGGCCCAGAGCTGGAGTCCAGGTAGCACAGGATGTCAGGAACTGGCTGGGTGGGCAGACTCACCTGAACTGGAAAGGCAGAGAGCCTAGAAAGAAAGTATCCTGAAGTGACCAGAGAAGAGTTCCACCTTGAACCGGTGGGTGGAGGGAAATGTGGCCCCCACAAGGAACGGTAATAAATATTCGAGGAAAAGGAGAAGCCCTTTGATGAGAAAACTCATTTCACTGCATCTCACTCACTGTGACCCCAAATTCATTTGACCTTGGACCTCATTTTCCTTGAGTACCTAGTAATATTCCTTGGATCTCAATGTTAAAAGAATCAGGTTCCAAGAGGCAGATGTTGAGAGGGGACACGAACTGAGAGGGAAAGGATAAAACCCAAAACACATTTGGTCGACCGCACCAGTTTGAGCTAAGAATTTTTTGTATGCCTAATGTGGCTTCTTTAGCAGTTTACCTTTTGGGGTTACTAGTGAAGCCTGTTAAAACTACCATGCCCTGAAATGGCTATATTTCTTGTTACCAAGTCCTTACATTAGCTGCTTAATGTTTGAATTGAGTTGAAGAGTAATTAATTTTATGTCTGGTTGTGTGCAAACCAGTTTGATTTAGAAATATCTTTGAGGAAGAGCAGTTCTTTTAAACTTTAAAGATACGTTCGGTAAAGATACCAATGTTACCAAGTTATTTTTGGCTTGTGTCATCTGTATGTAATATAATAATTGTATACAAATGATTGCTTTAAGAAGATAATTCTCCTGAGATTTTGTTGGCTATGTTACTAAGCAATTTTTTTGCCCAGTGATAACTTTTAAGTGTAATTCCTACTATATCTGAAATGATGACATGTCATTGAGTAGAAAGCACACATATTTAAAAAGTTTTCCAAAACATTTATTCCCAGGAATAAAGGCATTTGAAAACACTGTCAGTGGGTCTTCTCCCCCAAATTTCCTCCCCCCAAAAAAGATTTTTAAAATTTCTGCTTTATTGATTAATATGGCTTGTTTTCATTACAGAGGCCAGCAAGCTTGTCATGTCCTATGTGGCAGCCGTTTGTGGAAAAGGAGCAGAAGTTAATCAAGTCAAAGAACAGCTTTTACAGTCCAATCCGGTCTTGGAAGGTAGGATTTTTTTTGTGTACATTAGGTCAGTGTGACTCGAACAGTAGATTCAGTTTTCAGGGCCCTTCAAGTGCCTGCTTTACTGGGAGATGTTCTTGGAGGGAGGAGGAAGGAAGAGATCTGGGCCAAGTCCTGTTGAGCAAATAAGCTGTATCTTAGACACTCGGCTTCACGTGCTTAGTGGAGGGAACGGTTCACTCGTGTAAAAGCAGCTTTCTCACTTAACAACCATTTTTCCCCATTCAATTTTTATTTGAATTACCTAAATTTTGCTTTAAAATAATCAAATGATACTTGCATTTGAAGGTGCAGTACTGCTTTATCATTCAGGATAACACCTGATGCTGGTTATTTTTGTTGTCAGGGAAACGAAGGCTATGCCAAAGAAACACTTAAGGACCAGTTTTTTCAGGGTCAGAGGAAGCCTAAACCTGACTGTAGAGCTCACAGATTCCGTGGTTTGCTCTCTGTACTAGTCAGCTCCGCTACCACAGCAAGTACACAAACTGGGTGGCTTAAACAACAGAAACTTATTTTCTCACACTTCTGAAGGCTAGAAGTCCAAGATCAAGGTGCTGGTCAGGTAGCTTTCATTCTGAGGCCTCCTCTCTTGGCTTGTGGGTGGCTGCCATCGCCCTGTGTGCTTACATGGCCTTTTCATTGTGCTGGAGTGGGGAGAGAGAACAAGCCAGCTCTCTGGCATCTGTTCTCATAAGAGCAGTAGTCCCACTATGAGGGCCCCACCCGTCATGATCTCATGTAACCCTAATTGCTTCCCAAAGGCCCCACCTCCCAACACCATCACATTGAGGATTAGAGCCCTAACCCAGCATATGACTTTGGAGGGGACACAAGCATTCAGTCCATAACACCGTCAGAAGACAAAGCCAGAGAAGAGTTCCCTTACTGCCATCGGGGATGGCACACACATTGGCACAAACCACTCTTACGTTGGAAACAGTAAATCAAAGCAAGCCATTACAGTTGCTTCATACTGTAAGCGTGTCTTTGGTGTCATTTAACACACTTGTTGGGTAGTAGGGTTTCTCAACCTTGGCACTGCCGGACTGTGTGCATCTTTGCTGTGGAGGGCTGTCCTGTGCAGCTCTGACCTCTACTCACCAGTGGCACTTGCACCCCTGCCCCTAATTTTGTTACTGTTGAAAGTGTCTCCAGACATTGCCAGATGTCCCCTGGGGGGTCAAAACCACCGCTGATTAGAATCTCTGGGTGAGAGAAGTAGTTTGATGGCAACCTTTTGGTCAAAGTTGTGCAAGCAAAGTCATGGAAGGACAGGATTTAACACAGATTAAAGCAGAGCTGCTCTGGGGCAGGTGGGCACCCCTCTCCTCCGTGTGGAGGGACAGAACCCTGCTCTGTTGTCCTTTATACTCAGGCCCAGCCTCTCCCTCCCTTTTGGAGATGCTCCTGAACACTGAGCATTCACTGTGACCCCGAGATACACTTTCCTGCTCCGGTTTCTCCATTTTATTACAAGGAGACACTGCATCTGCACCCTCGGATAGAACAAGAGAGAAGCAAAGGCCGAATAAGCTATTACGTTGTTTTTTATTTTTCTTCCCTTTTAGTACCTTAACTGAGAAAGAGGCTATTATGGGAAGTGGGATCTCTTCATTTTATTGTTTCAATATTGACTTTTTGTTTGTTGTCTTTTGCTTTTAAGTTAGGGTGCTATGCATATGCTGTATTTCTGTATATGCTTATTTTAAGAATGCCGCGATGCACAGGCGAAACGCGGTGGAATGCTGTCGCTTGCATCTGTGATTAGAATCTGCCTCTTTATTCAGTGGTATTTGAAACTAGGCTCCAGTGCAGGAGACGGAAGAAATGTCTCCTTGTGGGCATGTAGTATCTTTTATGGGAATGCTTTACTTTTTAACTGGAGCTGCTACTGTAAATGAACATTTAGAACAATGAACTTAAAAAAAACAATTGAGGAATGTGTCTCAAGTGTTCTATAATGGACCTCTTGTCTTTGATTCTGTGGCTCATAATAAAAGGCTTTAGTGTTTAGGGTTGTGTTTAGTAATGTGCAACTCAGATTTGTTTGATGAAAAGATGGTTTATGGCTTGCAAATGGTGCCCCAAATAAAGTGTTTTTGAAGCAATTCCTTCACTTGCCCCTGACCTTCAAGCCACAATAAGCCGTCCTTTATGCACCAGCATCTCTAACTGCACTTTGGGGTTGTCCGAGTTAGCTAACTTGGCAGCCTGGCCTGTTCACACCCACCACAAAGGACTAGCCTGTGAAAACACAAGAAATGTCATAGTCTTCATGATAACTAGGTCGGCGCACACCATCATCAAGGTTGCATTTATGAAAGCCTTTTAGCTGGTGGTGAACACGGGATAAGGGTGGGGACCTCCCCAATAGGCATCCTTTTTGAGCATTTTTAGTGTGCAGTTTTCCTCATTCAATGTAGCATCTGTCTCTGCTGGAGAGAGAATTTGCTGTTGGGACCTACTGAACCGTACTCGGCCCAAGCAGCATCTCGAATGCAGAGAACTTTCCCTGTGTTGACTTGGTAAGTTTTGCTGTAGCTGAACTTGAGCCAACTATGTCTTTTAAGTAAAAAAAAAAAAAATAAAAAAAGCCACCTAATGCAAAATATAACGCATCAGGCTTGGCTGCTGAGTAAAATTAACTTCTTTGTAAACACCACACCCTCACTCCTTGATCAGGTGACTGCTTTCAAAACTCAGACCAGCTTGTGGCCCTTAGTTCTCATGTGAGTGCTTATTACTCTAATGCTGTTCTCCCCGTTTAATTTGAAGAAGTTATGGAGGCTTCCAGAGATTTGATGCCTACCCTTTAATCCAAAGAGTCATTTCTGTTTACCCCATTGTCATGCATTCTTTGCTAGCTACAGTGTGGCCCCTACATCCTAGTAACAGTCTGGGTGAGTTGGGGGACTTGGTAGAAATGGAGAATCTCATGCCTGTCCCAGACTCATTGCACCTGAGTTTGTGCTTTAGTAAGATCTTCAAGTGATTGGTTTGCACATTAAAGTCTGAGAAGGTACAGGTGGGCTTTACATCCGGGCTGGGCTTGCAGAGCCCCCAGCAGGGATCAGAGCCCCCAGTAGAGATCACCTCTGCTTATACAATTTATGCTTATACTCCTGAACCCTACTACCACGGCCCAGATTAATTTGCCCTCTCTTGTACACAGGCTTGGTGAAGACTGGTGAAACAGTCCTTTTACTTTTTGAGCCTGTGCCATTACCTGTGTTAAACAGGCCTACTCTGTGCCTGGGGCAGTGTCAACTCTGTGGTTCTTATGTGCCCTCATTTAAAAGGGAGTCCCGTGGGGGATTTGTCTCCTGGAAGCAGCTAAGATGGGAATAGCTTTTGCATGATGAGCCAATTCTGTTTTCTTTATTTTCTGGAAAATTTCACTTAGGTCTGATGGACATAAACTGAGGAAACTCTGTAGCATTTTCAGTCTATTGGAAACAACTTTTTTCCCATTCTTTCTGTATTTTGGAGTTACATAATAATCACATTTAAGTAGCCTTATTTTAAAATTAATTAAACAATTTAAAATTTCACATGCTGTTTCCATGATCTGGAAACTTCCTCAAGTTCCAGAAAGCCTTTGAGAACAGTAAGTAATCTCTGAAATAACCTATTCACTGGTGATGGTGTAAGAGCATAGAAGCTTTGCTTGTTGGCCACTGGACTGATTGACTACTATCCAAAAGTGTTGAGAGGTATTGAATTAGATAAGATGAGTTTACAGTAATGGTTGAAAAAATTCCATGAATCATAGAGATGACTCTTTTTCTGTGAACTTAAAATAAGATATGGAAGCTTTAGCAGCTGATTAAGACTTTGGTAAGTGTATTTCTATAGAAATTTTGGACAGAAATGTCATTGCTACAAGTTGTAGTTTGCAGAAATTATAGATGTCAAATACTGTATCTGCTTTATTTCTCTGCTTGAAGTTATTTTTTCTGTCAACTTTAACCATGCATCTGTTTCTTTCCTACTAGCTTTTGGAAATGCCAAAACTGTAAGGAATGACAACTCCTCTAGATTTGTAAGTATTTGTATAAGCATAAGTGTTAACACTAATATTTAGCTCACGTATGTTTAAACAACCAGTAGGCATTTAATATTTCTTAATACACACATTTTTAAAATAAGAACATTATCTCTATTGGACACTGAAAGTTCTATAAGGACTCTTTTGCTTTCTGGAATTTTCCTTTTTAGTTCTTTTTGGAGTAACAAGCTATTTTTATCATGTTTTCTTGACGTTTTCTTCTACCATAAAATTCCATAAGCAATTTAAATGAGGCTATTTGGAGTAACTCATTTCTCATCAGGGTGTTGGTATTTAGAAGTCATGATTAAGAATCACAAATTAAGTAAAAAGAAAGATAAAACTGGGTGTCAAGTTTGTATACTGTATAGTCCTTGTGCCTTACTTAGAGGGCCCAGGAAAGATGGGATGTATTCTGAATCTTTATAGAGGTAAAATCAGTAGGTTTGGCAACAAATGCAGGATGGTCTGGGGCAGAGGTGGAGGGGTGGAGGTGGGGGTTGCGGGGAGTAGAACTAAGTAGTAAACACTGAAGCTAATTGGTGTTTTGAGTTGGGTTGAGTTGAAAAATCCTGCTTCCACTGACAAGGGACCTGGCCTGACCCACCTTTCCAGCCTCACCCCCACCCTCCACTCCCGGGCATGTGCCCTCACATTGGCACGAGGGCTCCTCCGGCTGGGCTGTGTTTGGTGCCTCCGGCCTTTACAACGACACAGACGCTGCCCAGATGCAGGGAGGGATTGAGCATGATGATCATGTTTTGAAGTTGGTTGGTTCTTTTTTTCCTGTAGTTTAATAAAGTTTATACATTTTTATAATAAAAAGATTGTTTACTTTCTGAGCTGTCTTATCACATGCGTTACTTGTGCCATCACCATATTCAGTGATCCTTTATGCCTCCCTATCCGAGACTCTTCCTGACTTTTCTCCCCTTTCTTCTTTGAGATCCCTTTTGGCTTTTTCCTCATTAGGGTTATTCGGTGCTGAAGGCAAGATGGTTCTAATAGCTTAGAAAGGGAAGGGCTAAATAAGGCTCCTAATTCCAAGGCTGTGAATTTTTTCCATCAGATTAGCCCCTTAAGTTGTTGTAACTGATTTGATCCATGCCTTTTCCTGTTGTGGTAACACAGCTAATCTCATTACATAAATAGAATTAGAAGCGAAGTGTGGGCAGAGAGAAGTAATTCTAATGATGAAGCTTCTTTATGTGATAGAGATTTTATTTTTGCTGATAGAGAGTTTATTTTTGCTGTCTGCAAATTATATGCACACACACTTTTAAAAAAATATTTGCAAATATATTTAGTTTATAGACCATAAAAATGCAGAAAATCATATTGCTTAAAAGGTCATTACTACTTAGTGATATTTGAAATCTAGTGAAAGGCTTGGCAGGTGATTTGGTTTATTAAGTAACTCGAGAGAAATCCTATTACAACACCAGTATTAGGATATGAGATTAATACCTGATTATAGGCTAAATCATTTCATGCCCCGTTTTTAGCAATTTCTCTGCTTTGTGGTCTGTGACTTGACTAGTAATATACCCAAATATATGTTATAATTTTATAGTAGTACTCTACAGTATTTAAAGTTACTACTGTACATAACAGTGGTTTATGTACTATATACTTGTGCTCCAGGGAATTTGCTGTTCCTTCTCTGACTTTGGCTAACCTAGAATGAGTTTCTTAACCTCTTTACTGAGAATCTGATGGACCTGCTACGTCACGGTGGATGCAAGCTCATCGTAGCTGACACTGGGGACCGGTGTTCCCATGGAGGAGCCTCAAAGTGTCCCCCTCCTATCACGAGAGCTCTAGTTTGACTTACTGAGCTTCTTTTAAGAAAGGGGCCTACTGTTTTTTGGGGGAAAAAAAACATTTTAAGGCTTTTAAAATCACTGTTCTCAACCAGGGCTTTGGGGGGTGGGTAATGTGTTGAGCATCTACTATGTGCAAAGACCTGAGCAAGGCACTGAAGAGTGTAAGACAGAACCTACAGGGTTGGGAAAATTTCATTACCAAATCTCATTCAATAAGAATAAAAAAGCCCACAAAATTTATTCATTTGTTTAAAAACTATTTTTTAACATAATTAAATATAGCTCTTCCTGCATCCTGCACTGTTTCCCCGCCAGCAGTGGAGGGACCTTTACTTAAGTCGCATCTCTGCATTGCTGAAAGGCCCCCATGGCTGCTGCTTGCTCCTAGAATACAATTCAAACTCCTTCCGGGGCCTGCTGGGCCCTGCGTGAGCTGGGGCCTGGTCTGCCAGGACCCCGTCTTTGTTCCTTGCCCCCCTTCACTCTGCCTCAGCCTCCAGGAGCTTCCTCTCGCATGCTGCGCTCTGGCCCCAGATCTTTGCATGGCTCGAAGTGTCTCATACGTTTATGTCTGCCCTCAAATGTCTCTTCTGTGACGCTGTTCGTAGACTCTGACTTCATCCAGTTTTTATTTTCTTAAGGCATGTATCAGTCTCTGGAATGACTGTATTTACTTCCTTTGTGATCATTGACCGCAGATACCAGTAGGGGCCACAGGAGCGAGTACCCTGGCCTTCCTGTGCACTGTGGTGGCCTCAGTAGCTAGAACAGTGCCTGGTACCATAGTGGATGCTCAGAAAATATTTATTGATGAATGAATACCTATTTTTAAGCAGCTTATAGACAAGTCAGAAAAATTGGATGTATCTGAAAATAATTATAACAACACATAAAATAGTAAGTTCTTCATAAAAAGTATAGGTGAAGTTTCATGCATGTTCAGAAAAGAGAAGCTGGAGGAGTCTGGCACAGGGCATAGTCCTGAGGGGGCCCGTAAGATTTAAATGTGCCAAAATAGCGTGGCAAGGGGGAGGACCTGGCGTTACAGCACGAGGAAGCCAGGAGAGAGACCACGTGGGCTTGCTCATGGTCATGGCTGCTGGGCCAGAGGCTGTGAAGGGAGCCGCAGGACAACAGCTGGGAACACGGGGCAAGGCCCCAGCCAGAGGGCTTTGAGTGTCAGGCTCCTGGGCACAGGGTCATGTCATAGGTGTTGGGAGCCACTGGTTATTTCTGAGCAGACCTAGTGACGTGATCAGAAAGAAGCAGGCTTTTGGCAAGTCATCAGGAAGTGGCTGAACGGGAAGTGTCGAGAAGTGTCGTTCCACCGTCAGCTGAGTCCGCGGGGCCACTGGTTGGTTTAGCCCGGGTTGGCTTCCTTTTCCATTCTCTTCGGTGTTTATTCTGCTCTCTTCAAACCTCCTGTCCCTTCACAGAAATCATCATCATCGTCACACTGAGTTACTCCCGATTCCTGCTGCCTCACCTGGACATATGTCTACATACACTCCCTCCTGTCATGGGTCTCACAAGTCCCTCTGCCTCTGCCCTAGGTCCTGTCGCCTCCTGTGCCAGGGACCACCTTCTGTCAAAATGACCTTGTCTTACGTGGTCAGCTTCTAGCTCCCTGGACAGAGCCACCGTTCCTCCCCTCCTTTCCTTTGTAGCTGCTTCTCCTCCTGTGTCCCCCACCACCATGGAGGGCCTCCCTAACCGCTCAGTTGCCTGGGCCACATTCCTGGACTTTTTATCCTCTCTCATCTCCTATCCCAACCCAGGCCTGTCACTGAGACTCTCTTAGGAGCTCTCAACTTTGTTTACTTCTCTCTTTTGTGACTCCTACTTAAAGCCACCAACATCTCTCCTCTAATCACTGGAGCCACCTCCTGTCTGCTACATCTGGTCTTGCTCCTTTCCCATCCGTTCCACACTGGACAGGGTGATCTTGTAGACAGGCAGGTCTGATCATGGCATCCTTGTTTAGCAGCCTTTAAGGAAATGGCTTTGCTGCAAGAAGAATGTCTCAAAGTCGTGGGGGGTTCCGGTTTCCCTCTCCAGCCTCGTTTCCCCACTCACCATCCCCACAGATGCCAGTTCTTATGCCTGCTGCCTCACCTCTCCTGACACTTTGCATTTAAGTGGGGGACCAACTGCCCTTTCTCCCTTCGTCCCTGTTTCTTTGTGCATAACACCCAGACCCACTATAGGATGTACCTCCCACCCTGGAATGTCCTGCTGACCTGTCTGAATTCCTCACTAGACAGTAAGCTCCTCGAAGGCAGGAGCTGTGCATTGCTTTCTCCTGTGCCCACTTCAGCATCAAGGAAGTGCTCCATGGACATTTGCTTATGAATAAGTACAGACTTAAAGGCTAGATGACCCATGACAGTGAAACAGGAGAAGGTGAAGGGAGTATGCATAAGCTGATAAAAAGTCACAAGTTGCATTGTTGACTGAGTTCGTTGGGAATCATGTTTCTTCTTCCTTACCATCATTTGGAAAATTAGAAAGGGTTAAAGTAATTCTCAGGGCATGAAACAAAACCTAAGACTTTACTTATTAGATCAACACACCCTTTTCCGAACAAGAAACAGCTGTCAGGGTTTTTCTGTTATACTTGTTACTCTTTAACTAGGCAATTATAGACCAATTCTTTAAAAATCACAGTATTAAACTCCATGTGTGTTTCTTTGTGTTTAAGATACCATCTATAAAGTGTAATATGAACCTGGGTTATATATGGGTGTATAATCTAGCTCAAAAGCCAAAAAATGTAATAATGATAAGTGATTCTGAGCTGGTCACACTATATAATTGTGTATTTGATTTGAGTACATATAAAAGCGTCTCTGAACATTGCATTTCATCCACTGTCTAATATGTTTGTTAATGTCTAGCCATGGCTTAAAACATATTTTGCCTATTAAAAAAATGAAATAATTTATCTTCCCAAACAGTGCATATACCAGGACTACTTATTTTTCCCATTTTTTGTTCTTGAATTGAGTACACACACCCTTCAGAAGTTTGAAACACATATCTGAAGTGGAACAGTTACATGATGGCCGAGAAGATCTATTCTTAAATTAGCAACAGGCTGTATTCACTTTGAGCTAATGGGGCATTTAGTTGCATTATTTATGGGGGCATAATGTTTTGCATCATGGTTATATAAACTGTATTTGTCTTAATTATATTTGAACAAATGCATTAAAATAAGGGCTTAGTATGCTATTCTCTAAGAAGTACATGGACTGAATCCTTCAAGTACATGGAACTTGAAAACTCACAATATCTGTTTTTCGCAGGGCAAATATATGGATATTGAATTTGACTTTAAAGGTGATCCACTGGGAGGAGTAATAAGTAACTGTGAGTATTTTACTTGAAGCTTTGCAAAGAAGTTCAGAAGAGTAAAACATATATTTGTGGTAGAATAGCAGAATATTTTAGATACTTGGGCCCTTAAGAGATAGGTATAAGAATATGTTTCCTTGTCTTACATTTAGGCTTTTAACCTTTGCATGTCAGCTTGCTTTGTAATGTAATGTAATTTAAAATCTTTTTAAAGATCACTTAAAATCTTTACCTTTGAAAAACATTTTAGAAGTCTGATAAAGAAATAAGTATTTGTCCAACTGTTTTTCATATTCTGTAAGTCTTTAAAGTCAATACAGTGTGAAAAAGATCCTCCAAGGGTTATTTTCTTTAACCAAATGTTTATTCTATGATTAAAAAAAATATAAATCATCAATTTTAAATTAAAAACTTTTGGGGTAACATTTATCTAATAAATGGAATAGACCTGTACTTCAAATTTTATTTTGCAAAATTTTGTTTCTCTTTCAGTGTATTTAGGTAATTGGAATGTGATACACTTGTTAGGTAAAACACAGATTTATTAGCCTCCTTTAGACATGGTTTGTGACTGTTGAAATGAAATGTTCTCTGTGAAAGGTAAAAAAAAAAAAATGAACGTAATCAGGTGAGGTCTGCTTACAATAGCCCTAGATCCAGAGTTTTCTAAAGTGGGTGTGAGAGTGCAACGTGAGGTTGTGCGTGTCTGTCACAAATATGGCGCTGTGGTCAGTGCTGTGGAGCTGCAGTACCCACAGCACTACCCTGAGGTATCTGCTCCCGTCGATTTCATTGTGTTTAGTTTGGAAAATTTAAGGTGATGACTCAGGGTTTTGTGCATCCCCAGCCATAGTCCGGTTGGCCTGCTGAGGTCTCTGGGTTCTTTGAGGGCCACAGTACTGAACCTCTGCTGCCCTGGCTGTCTCACCATCCCATGGCACTATTGGGATTGTTAGAAAGAAAAAAATCTTTGTGCCTGTGTGTACCCATCGTTTAGCTCACACTGAAAGCCCAGACTTCAGCATTGTACAGTATATCCATATAGCAAAAAACATTCCAACCTCTTTAATATTTTGAAGTAAAAAAAAGAAAGAATAAAAAGTCTAAGTTTGGACTAGAAAAAAATGACCAAAGTATCTCAAGTGTGCTCATTAGTCTTTTTTATAAAAGTGGCATTTCGTCTTCAAATGAAGTGTTATGCTGAACCCCAAAGATGAAACGGGTAGAATGAGACCTGATCTCATGGAGGAGGAGGTGGGTAGCTCAGAACCCCTGTGCCCCCTGGGACCCTTGAGATCTTCCTAACCGGCCCTAGAACCAGAGGAATGGTGTTTGAAAATTATCGTTTTAAGTAATTTAGGCAAACTATGCAGCTGATTTTAAAGAAAAAATGAAGCATGATTCATAGCATAATCTTCTAGGACTAGAGTTTCTTCATCTTTGAAACAATGGGATTGAATTGGATGAATTCTATGGTTCTTCCCATTTCCAACATTCTGTAGTTCTTAAATAATTTAATTTTCCATTTTAGTTGGCTCAACTATACACTTTTGTGTGCCATGTGTTGGGATTATCCGTATTTGTAAAAATGTATAATAATTAGGGAAATGTCTTGAAGAGAAAGTTTGATGTGAAATGAAATCCAGTAGGATAGTGCCACTTAGGTTAAGTGATTTTATATGCCAAATATGGAAGCAAAACTACTCGGGCAGACCACGTATGCTGTAACCAAAGGGAAATGATTGTAACCCCTGCCAAACCTGTTCGGCAAACCCTGATGAGTTGCTGTCTAGGAAGAGGTGTGCCTCAGTTTTGACAGCACCATTTTAAGGAGTGATTAACTTTTATTCTGAAAACTATTCATGCATCTTTAGTGCTTTCTTATGACAAGACAAAGTAACTTGAGTTATTAATTAATAAAACTATTTTTGAAATGGGATAAGCTTACTATTGTTTTTCATTGCAGAGTTTATGCCTAAACATTCTGGAATGATTTAATCAATATTACTCTTGAGGATTCTAGGAAAATAATTCAGGATTACTTTATTATAAGTATTAGAAAAATAACTTTGGATGTAAATTTTGAAGTTTAAGTTCTAAACAGAAGTATCTTCATGTCCCCTGATGCTTTCAGTATCCATGGAGAATAAATATTAAACACTCAGTTCTTTTCCAATTAAGATTAATATATCTTCATGAATGGATTTCATATGGTGTTTGTTACCATTTGTTCCCACAGTGAAATTTGTGGTAGTGGGAACACCCTGGTATTTAGGAGTATCCTTTGCTTTGGAGAGGAAAGGAGTACATTAGTGGTACGAGCAGGAAATGTCATCCTGTGTAGCTTGAGGACTGACTCATAGGTGGTCACTGGGAGTTGCCTTCTGGCTTATGGGGATTTAAAGCAATGAGTAAACCCACTTGTATTCTCCCCAAGCTGCTAAAAATTAGCTTCTTGTAGCCCAGAAAGGAGATGAGATTTGCCATTTTGTAGGAAGTTTATTTTGCCTCCGTTTCCAGCAGCCGCCTAGTAAAAGCGTAGATTGTTATTGGCTAAAATTATTACCCTGAAGCAGGCACAAGATCACTCAAGAGAATTGTCTTCCCAGGAAGTGGAAAAGAAAGCCCAGTAACTTCTCTCTTATTTTGTAAGAGAGATATGCTATAAAATTTGGGTTTGAAACTCACTTGAAAGCTATGTATCCCTGAGGTTAGTGTCATTGAAAAGAGGTTTTACTAAAATAGAAGATGGCAAACATTTGCTTCAGTAGAGAAGATAAAATATGGAAGCACATTCAGATGTTTGGCTGATGTGAAATAATATTTCCCCTACTTTGTTAAGCTTATTGGTCTCATAATATTTATACATTTGTATTTAAGGATTTTGGATCTAGTGTTATGAACTGGAAACTTTTAGAAATGTGTTGCAGGTATTAATAGTCACATGTGCCTTCTTATATCTGTGGTGCTTGGGAGCAATTTAGACTGTGGAGAAAATGTGGTACAAGTCCCACAAGATTCTGTCTTCTAAAAGAATAGCACAGAGAAACATACACTGTGAAAAAAACTACGATTTCAGGTGTGCATATACTTGCATAAACCGGGGATGAGAGACATGGCTGTTCTGTTCACAGTAGCGTATCAAGAGCCTAGTGTAATATTGGACACAAAGTAGGTGTATAAATGCTAGAGATGAGGATGGAATTGGTTAAATACAGGCAGGCCTTATCTTTTCCTGGTTTATTATTTGGGGCATTATCCATGAGCCCAGTTTTGCACCTCTTACTAGTTTATCATGTGGTTTCCAATGTCAAAACAAAAAGGCAGCAACTTAATTCCCTCCCTTTCTTCATTTTGAAATAGGAATAAATAATAGTACTGATCTCATAGGTTGTAGTGACATATAAATAATTTATTAGTATCTAAAGCACCTGTAATGGTGCCTGGCACATAGTAAGCACTCAATAAACGCTTGCTTTTTTCACTGTTATATACTTTTTTGTTTATCGTCTCTAGCCCAAATATACGCTGTATAAAGACAGAGCCTTAGTCTGGTTCGCTGGTGAATGCCCAGCAACTAAAATAGTGTCTAATACTGAATTTATATTTGTTGAATTAATTTGTTAATGATCACATAAGTAATTATGCACAGTGAGAATTTTGTTGAGAAATAAAGTTTCTGCTTTATTGGATTATTTGTTCTTACTATTCTATGCAGATCACTTTAAATACTTTTTCTAAATATCCCCAAAAGGCAAACAAAATTATTGATAGTTAAACTTCATCTGTTACTGACTTGTTTGTTTAACTTGATAAAAATATGATTTGTGAATGATGAAGAGAGGCAAACATTGTGATTGGTGTGTGTCTGGTTATTCTTACTGCCTAACATCCCCCTAACCCCCGCCAACAACTTAGCAGGGTAAAACACAGGTGGGCTTTCCCAGCATGGTGGCTAGGGTCTGAGAGGGAGACGTGTTCCAAGAGGGAGCATCCTCATAGCCAGTGTTCCAAGGGGACCGGGAGGAAGCCTGAAGTGGCCTGGGAAATCATGTGGCACGTCACTTCTGCTGTCCTCTGTTACATCAAAGGGGGCACAGGCTTGCCCAGTTTCAGGGGTGGGGGACACCTCTCAATGGGAAGAGCGTCAAAGAATTTGTGACCATTTCATTTTAATGGACACAATCTGATAGATTATTTCCAGAAATGGCCACAATAATTCCTTATCCTGCGTCCACACCCTGTGCCATCTCCTTTCTCAGGAACTCAAGGCTTGGCCAGGAGATTCATTTGGGCTGATGGAACAATTAGCAAATATAGCGCAACTAGAGACTTGAGAATTGTTTGCGTATTGGAGTTAGAACCCTTGCTGCTCTTGGGGACTCGCTGTCACCACCATCGGAATGAGCCTGGGTAGTCTGCTGGGTGATGAGAGACACATGGAGTGAACTGCCAGACATATGGCTGAGGACGTTTTAGACCAGCCAGCTGCCGGCAGCCTGCCCATCGTGAGCAAGCCCAGCAGAGATCAGCCAGGCTGGCTCAGACCAGAACCACCCAGTTGAGTCTCAGGATTCTGAGCTAATAAATGGTATTGTTTCAAGCTACTGAGTTTTGGGGTGATTTGCTACCCTACAAAAACTGATACAGGCATCTGATAGATAATATATCCTTTCCCTCACCCAGTTTGGAAACAGATGAAGAATAGGCACAAGTATCCAGTTGGAGAGGAAGCGGATTTATTGCTGTTAAAGTTAAGGTTAAAGAAAGAGGCTTTTGGTTTGTGCCAGTAGCCCTGGCAGGCTGGCGGTTAGCAGTCGCTGACCGCACGCAGCAGCCCCTGGCCGCTCCTTGTGTGCATGGTCCCATCTGTCTCGAAACACTGCGGAGTGGAGCCCGGTGTGGGGAACCCCGCAGGGCTGAGCACTCTGCATGCCCGTTCCCTCCTGCACACCTCACTCCTCAGCTAAGTCCTCCGCCCTGCCCTGGGGAGGAGTGAGCGAGGGGCTAACTGGGGCTGGGGGACTTACTCTATGGAGATCTTTCCACGTGGAAAGGTAAAGCAGGAGGAAACAACAAGCTCTTCACTGAATTGCTTTTCTTTTACATTTTTTTTTGAATTTATGATATTAATACAACTGGCTTATACTTTTATGTGCCATCTATCTCTTGGCATATTGTTTAATCCATATGTGTGGTATATTCATGCCATTTTTGAGGATATGGAACATAATTTTATTCATTTAAAATAGTTTGAGATTTACAGCTTTGTTCTTCCTTTATGTCATATCTTTGAATTTATTGATGGGAAGGCATTGATTAGGAGTGAAAGTGTTTGTTATAACACTTCCTAAAGGCAGCTCTGGTCTGTTTTCTGGGACTATATTATATGTTTTGAGGTGTAACTGGAGACCTGTACATGAGTCAGTTCTCAACAGCTAGTGAATGTTCATCAGTAACGTTCTGTTTTTAATCTGTCTTCTATAGCATCACAAATCAAAAACTAAGACAGTACATTACCTAGTTTATAATACAAGGCCAGGCTTTTCTTTAACATTTTGAATTTTAAAGTTCCTGAAGAAGACAGAAATAATCAATCATTGGTTGTGAAGTGTCTATAGCAATAAAACTGAAATTTCAAAAGAGCAGTCTGTTACTTGGTAATGGATGGCTTTATATAAAAGTAGATGCTTTCCTTCGTCTCAGTTTTACTTTGGTGTTCTTTTTATAAAAATATGTTTACCTTAAAAAAACTACATGTTTATCATGAAATGAGACTATATATAAATATAGAAGAAGCCAGACATTCAGATATCTCTAAATTAACCACAGATTAAGGAATGAATCTGTACTTATTAGTATATTATGTTAAAATAAGATATTAAGGACTAGCTATTTCATTAATTTTATTTCAGGGTTGGGTCTAGAATTTTAGATTCAGATGCATTCATAAGTAAATTTTTAATTATTAAACATTGAATTTGCATCAGAAAAGTCTGTTGTGAAGATACATATATACTGTAAGTACATAACCAAATCCTAATAAAAAACAGTAGTTAATTAAGTAGATGATAAGCCAAGGTTTTCTTAGTCCTTTAAAGTCCAAGTTAATTTTTCATGTACAAATACCGAAAAACCTTTCAGAACTTTTTATGCCACATGTCCAGCTATCTTTAGTGCTGATTTTCTAACTTCAGGATATTAATTTTTGAGTGAAAACCTTAAGCTGATTTTTTTTTTGTCTTTTTTTTTTTTTTTTTTTGAGACACAGTCTCTCTCTGTCACCTGGGCTAGAGTGCTGTGGCATCAGTCTAGCTCATAACAACTTCAAACTCCTGGGCTCAAGCGATCCTCCTGTCTCAGCCTCCTGAATAGCTAGGACTGCAGACGCACACCATCATGACACCTGGCTAATTTTTTCTATTTTCAGTAGAGATGGGGTCTTGCTCTTTCTTGCTCAGGCTCATCTCGAACTGCTGACGTCAAGCGATTTTCCCAGTGTTGGGATTATGGGCGTGAGCCACCGTGCCCAGCCAAGCTGATTTCTTAAAATGCTACAGAGTACAATGGAGGTGGGGGGAAGAATTTTAATGTCACAGCATGCCAGATGTTTTAGGTCTCTGAAAGTCTATAACCTGCTCATAGGTGGAGATCTGCATGAGACCAGGGCCGATAGAGAGCCCGAGGTCAGCATTCACATCTGGTTTCTTTACTGTAATACGTGTGCACAGTGAATGAATAATTTGTGAGAAGACACTTGCCCCATCTTTTTAATGTTTAAAATTTGTCATTAGTGAACCTTCCTAATTGTCAGTCTTGAGGATTATGTTGTCTATTTTCAGAGAAACTATAGAGTTGATTTTAAAATATATACCCCAATAGATAAGTAAACAGAAGTCCATAGTCAGAATTTTCCATTGAAAATACCATAAGTTATGCCCATTCATTCACCGGTTATTTGATACTGTTTCTTTGGAGATGATTATGTAGGATGAACAAAAAGGTAGATAAATTATAGTTACTTAGATCACAGGCACATGCTTGTTGTTTAATGTATCCATTTGCTTTAATGAAGAGGCATAAATTTATTGGAAGAGGCTAAATGCCACTGGGACGCCTTTTTCATAATGTTCGTCTTGGAGCAGTTGGAGAGGTGGCATAGGGTCTGCACGGGGCAGTCAGTGTTCAGAGTCGTGGGCGTTCAGTCAGGCCTTTGTTATCTTCTGACCTCACTGGCAAAACTAAGACTAAGGTGATTCTTTCTTAAGCCTTAATTAAGAACTTGGAACACTTCTTTTTCCAGGAGAGGAGATTATACATAAAATAAAGAAACTTTTATCAGACTATCTAATCCTTCCTCTGTTATATTACAAAGTGTGTAATGTGATCTCTGTTTTTTCTTCCCTAGCATTACTTGACATTTTATTCCTTTGCCTCTTAAAAAACTTCAACCTCCAGCAGATGGAAACGTGGTGGACATTTTCTTTCTTTCACATCTTGTGCCTTGGAGAGGTTGTCCTATGACATGCACAGGCACATAGACATGTCCAAAACTAGCTGGTAATTAGGCAAAACTAAGAAAGCCCCTAAATGATGGCCTGGCTCTTTGTGTTCATAGGTGGCCGTGACGTGGTGGGGTAGGTGGGTGGGCAAGCTCTGACTCCATTGTTTCTTTGTCCCTGCCCCCTTAATTTCCCCTTTACAATGGCTTAATACATTGACCTTTTTCCTTAAAATGGAAATTTATATTAAATTTAACATAAACTTAAATTTGTATCTTGAAAAGGGGAGTAGCTACATTGGAATATCTGGCATATCTCTTCTGTGCTAAAGATCTGACGTCTAATAACAACTCTTCTTTACTAAATCTCATTAGCAGAGGTTTAATCTGTGGTGGTAGAACTACCTAGGGCAGAAGAGAAGGCTGTGCCAGTGCTCTACTTTGACTTAAGTCAGGGGCACATTTAAGTAAATTAAAATGGTCAGGTGGTGAGTCCCTGCAGAGAATCGAATTTATGTTCTCTACTTTGAGTAATTATTTGGTACGGCTTCATGCTGTTACATTGTGTTGGTGCATACACATTTAGGGGTAAAAAATCCAATAGGGAATGATTTTAAGCATTAGTAAATTATTTGGGGGCAAACTTTTTTCCCTTGATTAGTTTTCTACCTAGAAGCTTGTGACTTATGAGAAAAGTCATAAACAAACTGCCATAGGAGGCTCTGGGGTAATATAGTAAGCATTGTAAGTGGTAAAACCTTCAAGTGCTTTGTAATAAAAGTTTCCTCATTTTGTGATTGAGTTGTTTAGATGAAGTTGTGTATTTTATATAACTTATATAAAGTACAGCATTTCCAAGTGCTTAAGGATTTTTCATTCGTTTTTGCTGGAAAATTAATAGAGTATAGGTATGATACTCTAGTTGCCCAGTGATTTGAATTCTGACTCCATCACTTACCAAGAGTGTGATGTGAGCCTCATTTTCTCATCTGTAAAATAAGAGATTATAAAACCAAACTCAGGGGAGGTGTTCAGGGTTGAATATGATAACAGATGAAAAGCACCGAATGCATAGCGGAAGGTCAGTGAAAGTTCCCCTTTGCACCTTTCCTTTTAAACACTCACAGTATTATGTTTCATATTTGAATATGGTAGTCATCACTGATCATATCAGCGTGTGTGGTTCGAGAAGTACATTCAGCCCACATTCCTTTTCACGTGGTGCGCAAGTGAGTATTAATCTTTAACTTGGTGGTGGTGATCTGCTGGATCTTACAGCTTTACCATTTGGCACTCTCCAGTGTCTTTGAGCATTCGTTCACAACGTGCCAACCATCAGCCAGCCAGTGTGTTGCTGTCGCACAGGGTAGCCTTGTCACATGCATTTTGAAGGTATTATTTTGTGTCTTGAACTACCACCGATTTCTTTTGGAATGTGATCATGTAAGTGCTTCCAAACAATTATTTGTCATCATTATAAGGGGCTGCTGCTATAAGGTGAGAGGGCAGCGGCTCCCCTCTTCCTCACACATAAGGGCCTGGACATTTCCCCTTGGAGAGAGCTGCTGCTGTTGGTTTGGGTGGCGAGAGTCACCAGGAGTCACATTTCAGCCAAGAGGAAGGGCTTTGTGTTTACAGTCAGTGCTGGGCTCGTTCGCAGTAGTTCCTGGCACATAGTGGGTGAGCAGTGAGTTGATTGAAGGAATTTGTGCATGAATAGATGAAGTAAGCTGTAGCATTTGTTTATATTTTTTATGTAGTCAAGTTACTTTCTTGTAGACTTGAGGAATTTCCTGTACGGATTAGCTTCTCAGTGAAGAATCTGCCACGCCCTGTGGGTTTTTTCTTCTAAAACTGTTCTAGGATCCCATAGAAGCTCAGTCACATGATAAGTAAAATCATACTGCCTTTTGGTCGTTACCTATTTAGTGTTTTCTGCTCTGTTTGTCAGTATTTACTTACTAATTGATGGAAACATTCAGTTCTTTAGAGAGAGGGAATACTACACAATCCTTTTTTCCCTAGGTTATATCCCACTTGTGCTTTTCAATTTTCATTTTTTTTAAAACATGAAATCTTTATTATTCTCCATCTGTGATTTTAGGACATGGGCCATCTTCCCAATCATATGAGAGCTGGAGATGAAAATGAAAAATTCACAGCATCTTGTTTCTAATAATTTTTATATTTACATATTTTGGTTCTTTTTTTAGTTGGCTTAATTTTATGTTTTCTTATAATCCATCTCTTTATTCTTATAAACAACATTATGTATTTGGAGCACCCTAGGACTTCTCATTCATCAAATATATATTCTTTAACTCTACCTAGGTGCCTCCACAAATGCTGGTGTAGGTTCCAGAAATACACATTTTAAAGTTCAATGATCATTCCTAGAGAGATTGAGTATCGTTCTCTCCCTTACCCACCCTTTTTAGGATTTTTAGATTTCAACTTGATTGGAAATCAAATGTATGTATTCTCTAGAATTAATTATTAATGCTCAGTAATGGCATTACTGATTTGGAATTTTATAGCTGAAGTTGGCCTTGGCCCGCACAATCTTTTGGATCACTGGTCAGTGATAAGCAGGACCTGCTGTATACTGCTAAGACTTCCTTCCTCCCTCCCTCGCTTGTTTCCTTCCTTCCTTCCTAAAATGATCTGGAGTCAATGAAAGTATACTACCAAATAAGATTAAATTCCATTAATTGAGAACTGTCTTTCATTCTCTGAGACTTCCAACATATCTCTAAAGTCTGCTTTCCTTCTCCCAGGTCATGGGGCATTTGGGGATGAGGTGGAATGTTCACTTGGATCAGATGGCCTGATTTCAAATCCTAGTTCCACCAGCTACCGCGTTACTTATACTCTTGGACTGTCAGTGTTTTAACCTGTAAAATGATACCTTATAAAATGGTTGGAGAGATTCAATGAGATAATGTCTATAAAGCACTTAGCACATAAGACCTCAAAAGTGTTCACTTATTTTTTTATCATTATAATTATTAAGTGGATTCATAACTGGTTGTATTTCATTGCTTAAATTTGCCGTGTTACATTTTGAAGAATTTGCCATCATGAAAAATCAAAAGAATATTTGTATAAAAACTCTTATCAGCCTGAGCAAGAGTGAGACCCCATCTCTATAAAAAATAAAAAAATTAGCCCGGTGTGGTGGTGCATACCTGTAGTCCCAGCTGCTTGGGAGGCTGAGACACAAGGATTACTCGAGCCCAGGAGTGTGAGGTTGCAGTGACCTATGATGCCACTGTACTGTAGCCCTGATGACAGAGTGAGACTCTGTCTAAAAAAAAAAAAAAACCCAAAACTATATTATCATTAATCAGCATGTTGAATGGAACTTATTTTACATATTCATTTTTTTAAAAGAACCGAGCTTGTTTATTAATTTGGTGATTTTTCATTAGAGTTGTACGTCTTCCTGAAAGTAGAACTGAAAATGTAGCTTCTTTTATTATTTTATTTTATTAATACAAAATAGAAAATGAAAAAGAAAGCAAGAGAGAGAAAGAAAAGTCTGGTAGATTTGAAAGTGAAACGAATACTATACTATGGTTTAATTCTTTTTCTCTTTAGATCTTCTAGAGAAATCTCGGGTTGTTAAGCAACCAAGAGGTGAAAGAAACTTCCATGTGTTCTATCAGCTGCTCTCTGGTGCCTCTGAAGAGCTCCTCAGTAAGTCCCTGTTTCTGTATTTTAATTTTCAGTGTCACAGCATTTTAAAATGTCCTCCATGTGCTTTACCCCTTCCTTCTTAAGACTGTTCCATGACTCTGGTTGGAGTGAGGAACATGATGTATTTGCTTCTACCACACCTGAGCATTTTCTTTGTGTCCATGTACTTTACCAGATACTGTGCCATACGGCTCAGGTAGGTTGGAAGAGTTAGATATTAGTGGAGGTACTAATCATAAATTTAAAAAATAAAATAGAAGAATATAATTATTCCATCCAGAGAGAGAACACTAGTAGGGAGCAGTAAATGAGTGCAATTATATAAAAACAAATTACTTGGTGAGGATTTTAAAATAGTGGGGAAGACATTTGCAACTGACACAAGATATAAAAATCTGACCTTTGGATATTTTAGAGAATTAGTATCTAAGTCCACAAAGATAGTATTCAGTAGCCAATAACCAATAGCCAAGTGATGAAAAGTACTGAACAAATATTTAATAGTTCAAACAAGAGGAGCTTTGGGAAGTCAGCAACACTCAGGAAAAATCATCCTCACTAATAATCAATAAATGCAAATTAAAACAGCACTGAAAGTAGCTACTCTACATATATTAGTAAAATACTAAAAAGGATAAAGTTAGCAGAATTGTCACTGATCTACTAAATGCTGTGGATGTTACTTCAAAGTGAGGACCTCGTCCTGGGGGACTAATTGGCAATCCAAAATAAGAGTCACAAAATGATCAGAGCCTACCACCCAGTCACACCACTTTTTGGAATATATCCCAACAAAATAATTGAAATGAATCCAAAAAACCATTTGTATAAAGATGTTTATCACTGCCCTTTATTTATTATCGTAAACTAGAGTGAACCCAAATACCCAATGTTGAGGGATTCAGTAGGCAAACATCATATGTTATAATGAAATAGTACACTGAAGGTATTTTATATTATAAAAATATAGGAAAGGACTTACCCAAAAAGAAGTATAAAAAGTATAAAAAAGCAGAGTTTGTAATAATGTACAACAGTGATAAAAATGATTTTAAGAAAATGCTGTTATTAATATTTGGGGATCAGTTTTTCTTTTGATTCAATACTCAATATGAAAGTCATTTTTTTTTAAATTTTAGAATATTATGAGGGTACAAACGTTTTGGTTACATGTCTTGCTTTTGTACAGTTTGAGTCAATGTTTTAAGTGTGCCCATCCCCCAGATAGTGTGCATTGTACCCATTAGGTGTGAATTTACCCATTTTTATCTGCGTGAATGAGATAGGAGTGAGATATTAAAGCTGATTAGATTTATTGAAGTGACTTATCAATTTGTGTTTATGATTCAACAGATAAACTTAAACTCGAGCGGGATTTCAGCAGATACAACTACCTGAGTCTGGACTCCGCTAAAGTTAATGGAGTAGACGATGCAGCAAATTTCAGGACCGTTCGGGTAAGATATAACACTTTCCTCAAGCTTTAAATTGGACGCCACTCTGTTGCTCAGTGGGAACTGGTAACAATTCTGAGTTTTCTTTAAAGTGTAACTCATGTTCCCTAAGGTTTTAGAATTATACAATAATTTATTATATTTTTATTAGCTTGATTTTTTTTATTAGCTTAAAAATCACACAAGATTGTGAAGGCTTTGCTTTTATGAGAGCATGCAATTTTACCCTTTATCAAAAGGAGCTTTCTTATTATATTATCCTGCGGTTTGACTCTTTTAATGTTTAAATTCCAAATGTTTTTATAGCCAAATTTATGTCCAAGTGAGAAAACTGCCCTTGGTTCATGTTAAATCAAAACTGTTTTTAAGACAGAAAATCTTGTTTTTATACAGTTTTAGAAAACTGATACATAAAGTAGAATGATTAACATTCCATGTTCATTAGAAAGGAAATGATTTTAAATAATACTGTACTCTGTCTTCGGTCTTTATGTGACACACACTTTCAAAATTACTCCTATTATGATGTGATGTGGTGACTGGGATTTACTTCCCAATGAGACAGCTGTGGTGGGGAAGAGGGGGAGGAGGTTGGATTATAGATAAAACAAGGCTGGTATCAGTTAATCATCGAGGGTGAGTGAAAAGGACGTGAGGGTTCTCTTGCTGCTCTCTCTACTTTTGTATGTGTTTGAAATTTTCCGTAACAACAAAAATAATCTTACATTACTCCCATTGCTATGTAGCCTAGTCATTTAAAAGGAAAAGAAGCCAGCTGTTCTCAAAGAGAAAGTATCTCTTAGACTATGTCATTTTTTAAAACCGTATAAACATCCTCATATGGAAACAATAATCTGTTGATTTCCTGGACATGATTTTAAGACTTGAGTCCAAGATCAGTTTTATAACCCCTTTGCCTGGCACATAGCTGGCACTCCAGAAAAAAGTTGAGAATGAATGAATGAATGAATGAATGCCTCCTGTTACCCACAGTGTCTCGGACTTGGCACTTCCCCTTTGCAAACCACAATTTTTCTGATATATGAAATAAGTGAGGAGGTTTTCTTTGTAGGGGGTTGTGAAAGGGTTTTGTCTGGTTTTGTTTCTAGTAGCAGAGCCCCAGTGTAAAAAGACACATAAAGTGAGCCGCTGTGGCTGAAGTGGGAATGAGGACCCAAGGCTCTGTGCCCAGCCTCCCCTTCCTTCTGTCTTCTCTGCATGACCCTCAGCCACAGCATGCGGGGTACCCCTAGGGCTCCCTGAATCACGGTTTGAAGCCACTGACCTAGATATAGCTTTATCTTTTAAGGGTTTTTTTTTTTCTCTCTCCCATAAATCAATCTCTGTAATATGATTCATAAAAAAAAAGAAACACAAAAAGAAAACAGGTGCTTTTCTTTCTCTCCCAGAATGCCATGCAGATTGTGGGCTTTATGGATCACGAAGCTGAGTCTGTCTTGGAGGTCGTGGCGGCAGTGTTGAAACTGGGGAACATCGAGTTCAAGCCCGAATCACGAGTGAATGGTTTAGATGAGAGCAAAATCAAAGATAAAAATGGTAAGTCAGTGGAGAATCAATTTGGTTTAGGAAACTTGCTTTAAACGTCTGCCCAGTTTTTAATCCAGAAGTGAAACTTTTGCTTTGCATTAGTTTCAAAAAAGTTTTCTAGTGAAACTGAGCTGAAATATGATTGCAGCTAAGTTTTAAGTTTTCTGATTTACACATTTTATATTGTTCAGTTTAAATGTGATTTAGAAAGAACAGCCTAAGCCTTGAAAATGACTAGTTGCAACACATAGACAGTCACTTTTTGTGTCCATCCCCCTCTCCCTACAGAGTTAAAAGAAATTTGTGAGTTGACTGGCATTGATCAGTCAGTTCTAGAACGGGCATTCAGTTTCCGAACAGTTGAGGCCAAGCAGGAGAAAGTTTCAACTACGCTAAATGTGGCTCAGGTGGGTGAAACATAATTTATAAAAGAAAATTTTTTTTAAAGTCTGTGCTATTTTTATGTAAGTATAAACAAGAATTTTATTTTGCGGGCTATTATCTCAACTTTCACACTATATTCCAGGCATCGTCCTAGGCACTGGGGACACAGCAGTAAACTAAACAGACAGGGATCCTTGCTGCTGTGGAGCTTAAAATTCTGGCAGGGGGAACTAGACAATTAATAAATGATGTAGCAAGCTAGTAGGTGGTTAGGGCAGCGGGCAAAGAGAAAAAGTAGAGCAGAGTAATGGGCATCCATAGGAGCAGGGAAGGAGGGTCAGAGTGAGGTGGGAAACCACTGGAGGGTTTTGAGCAGAAGAGGAATGAGATGCCTTGTATTTCACAGGGCTGCTCTGGCTGCAGTCTGGAGAGCAGAGGGTAGGGGACGGAGGGGTGAATGCAGGGAACCTTTGAGGAGACATGCATTAACCCAGACATGATGGTAACTTGAACCAGGTGGTCACAGTGCAGTCATTGAGAAGTAGTCACATTCTGGATATTATTTGAAGGTAGAGACAATAGGATTTGCTGAAGGCTTGATGTGTGGTAGAAGAGGAAGAAGAGTCAAGGATGATTTCAGTGCTTTTGGCCCAAGCAGCTGGAAACATGGAGTTGCCATTTACTGATTTGGAGAAGACAGTGGGAGAAGCCAGCTTTGTGGTCAAGTGGCCAAATTGGCCTCCCTGCTTTCCGTATTGTTCCCCCTCTAACCTCCATACTGAGGCCAGTGAAGTCTTTCTAAGACACAAATCTGAGCTGTCTTCTTCTCCCCTTCTGCTTCAAGTTAAATGGAAGGATGTTGGATGGATGCGTGCTTGTGTACCCTGGTGGCTTCTGGAGCCCCATTCGGCGTAAACCCTTTGTCTAACCCTATGGCTTCGACATTTTCTCACCAGTTAATGCTGATTTGGGCTAGAATAAAATGACTCATTTAGGACCTTTCCGACTCAAGTCTACTTTGTCCAGCAGTATTCTTTTGTCTCATCCTCTTTGTAACTATCCTTAAGCCTTTGGAAGACAGTAGAGTGGCTTTCTCTCTGTTGCTCTGAACTGGTCTTTTCTACTAACCCAAGAATGCCTGCATGTCCTTAGCTTTCTTTCAGTGTTGCTTTCTTATTTTAGTGAGTTAATTTGGCTGTGGCAAATACTATAACTTTTATGGAAATTCAGTCTGTAGCAATCCTTTCCTAGCTGTAACCATAATGTGTCCTTCCTCCTAAATGACTGCCCTGCTGTCGTTCTGTACAAGTCCACCTGACTCACTCAAAGTCAGATGGGGAGTGACTGACTGCATCAAGAAAATGTCGCCGAGAGCCTGCACAGCACAAGCCCCAACTGAGACCATTAGTAGGGAAATAAGGGATTAAGGAAGACTTCATGGACAAGATTGAAGGGTTCACATGTGGAAAGAATGGGCGAAAGGGCATGTCAAAAAAAAAAAAAAAACATGAGAAAAGCCGGTTTGGAGTACGTATCAGGAAAAGGATTGGTCAAGCTTGGCTACAGCTTTAGATGAGTGAAAGGGATTCAAAGCAGTGTTGCTGGAAAGGTGAAGTCTTAGGAGTCGGAGAGCGGAAAGCCTGCAGCAGTGGTTTTCAAATTTGAGTGTGCATCAGTCCCCCAGAGGACTGGCTTGTTAAATGCAGTTTGCAGACGGCACCTCCGGTGTGTTTGAATCAGTGGGTCTGAGGGGGACGGAAGAATTTGTATTTCTAGTAAGTTTAAAGGTGACACTGCTGCTGCTCTTGGTCCATGATCACATTTTGAGAACCGCAGAGTTTTCAATAGCCAGAGTGGGAATTGTTAAGTATATAGTATCGCTATAAAAAATGTGTGTTGTTTATGAAGCCATTTTAGGAATATATATATATATATATATATATGTATTAAAATATGTATAAAAATGCAAGAGTAAAACACAATTTGGGTCTTTTTAAAATTTTGTTTTACTCTTGTATTTTTAATCATCCTTTGTGGAAACCAGGCACAGGTGCCTCTTACTTTATAAGCTTATTTTAGTCACCTTACATCACTAGGTAAAACTTTTCCATATTTTTTTAACCTTTGGAATAAAAGAATTTGGCAGTTGAGCTCCTCAATTATTCAGCTCTTTAATCAAGTTCTTTTTTTAATGTTCTTTTTTTTAAGTTCTTTTTTTTAATGTAGTGTTCAGGTATCTGGTCCTGCCTATCTTATTGCCCAGTAGGTTTTGATTCTGTGAGAAGTGATTTGTTTTATTAGCTTTTCCTCATAGCTTCAATTCTTGGGCCCAGTATCATTTTTATTGCCCCATGCCTCATTTTCCCAAGGCATTTAGATCTTTCCCCAGATAGGATGATATTATAATAATGGAAACTCAAGAGGGAGATTATCATTCAGCTTCTACTACATACTCTGTCCTTGGCTTCCAAGGCCCTCTGGAATCTGACCTTACACAGCTTATCTCAGTTTATGCCTTGCTAGTTCTCTAAATGCCATGCTTACTTTTGCCTGGTGCCTTTGCTCCTGCTTGCCCATCACCCCCCCATGTCATTGCTCATTCCTTCTGCCTGTCCAAATGGTCCACCCAATTGCACCCCACCCAAGGAGAGTTCTTTGATCAAATAGGCTCCCCGAGGCCACCTTCTCTGAACTCCCTTTTCTTCCAAGTTTGGCACCTGCCCACTGATTGTGCCAGTTGTGTTCGTTTGATCTCCCCAGCTTCACTCTAAGCTCCTGGAGGGTAGGCACCATGTCTGTGCACAGTGGGCCATGCACATGCCGTCCTGGGCCACCCCTGATCCCAGCCATCTCTGAAATAGATTCCATCTGGGATTTACCTCCATGAGCTTCAGGCAGCTACAGAAATGCAGTCTTTTCACAGTGTGCTTGGAAACCGAGGTGGTGAATTAGTGCACTTGGTGTCTTCCCTCATTTCTCCACACCTTATTACTGATCCTCAAATGGGAGTAAACATTCTTGCCCTTACTGCTTTATAGGATACTATTGGGGAGATTAGGTAGCATGAATCAGGCTTAAGAAGTTAGGGATTGGCAGCCCCTGGGGTCAGATAGCTTGATAGGCATATTTTATTTGACTAAAGAGTAGTTTTTTCTTTGGTTTTGTTTGTTTGCTTTTTAAATTTTGAATGTGAGTGTCTTTAACCTGGAATACATCCTCTAATCACTACGAAGCCACTACTTTCTGTTCTTTTCTATCACACAGTCCCTGGAAGCATTTAAGTTTGATACCCCTGGGCATAAGAATTTAAAGGAAGCAAAGAAGATTAATATTTGCTCAGAATACACTTTAAAAAATATAAAGTAGTTTACCAGACTAAGTTATCATTGTCAGTTCTGTTGCATATTGAAATGCTGGTTTGGTGGAAGCAGATAGCATACAACTAAAAAAGCTGGATGACATTAAGATGAAAAAGGGTTTATTTACAAATACATGGTGTTTTAAGATTGTGTGTTTTGAGATAACTTGAATTTACAAGAAGAAAAGGGAAAGGGCTTGTGAAGTAGTAATAGAGGAAAAGGATACTTAAAAAAGTCATAATATCAATATATCTGTAGACTCTCAGCCAGGCACTGTTCTGAGCACTTAAATTATCTATTTTAAGAAAGTAAAAACTAGATTAAAGAGTATTGGGGAAAGAATATGCATCTAAGTTATATTTTGGCTGCTTTTTCTGTTTTAGCATTTTATATGCATTTTCTACTCTGGAGTCACTCCCTCCCATGTTTTTTGCCAACTCCTAGGTATATTTTCTAAGCCTGATTGGAGTAACTGTCTGAGATTGGGGGAGGAAAGTTTGGGATTAGCATAGAAGTGTCAGATGAAGGGAAAAGTTGCTCTTTCCAGCTGTGATATGTTGCCAGGGAAGCGAATGTGTTGTTAAAGTCGTTACACTCATTCAGGAAGAAATGTGGAAAAGGTATTCCTACCTAATCTAACAAGTTGTGTTCTTTATAAAATAAAAAAGTACTTCTATATTTTAACCGTAATACCTGACTTTCTACTTACAAGCAGCAAAATATATATGTCTGGCCGGCATGTTTAAAACAGCAACAAAACCTCGAGCTTTCCCTTCCCAAGGCCGGTTCCTTCTTATGTTACTGACACTCATCTCTCCCCAGAAGGGCTGGCATTACACATCTGGTTGGTACTCACTGTGCACCAGGGGCACCTGGCACACCGAGGGCCGTTAGGTTCTCCGTCCACGCCTCGCTTCCTGCAGCCGTTGCATTCCAAGCCAAGAGTCACTGAGACATACGTGTCTTCTGCTTCTTCTTTGTCCAGTAGCCCTGAACAGCTTTAAAAATAAATAAATAAGCACATAAAATAGGTTTATTTCATACTACAACTTCTAAGAACTCATTGTGGAAGATTTTTTTAAATACTCAGAAGGTTGAATGAAGACAAAAAATTTTACAGATTCCATCAGTCAAAGCCATTTTAATGTATTTCGTTTGAGCTTCCTTTCCTAAGTGTATGGCTTTAAAAAAGTAGTTGTTATTGAATTAAGTGTACAGTTTTTTAGTTTTCACGTAACATAAGCATTTCCACTTCATTACCTAATTTTCATAACCATCATTCTTTGGTGACTATGTAACATTCCTTTCAGTGGGTATTTATTTTACTACCTTCTGTTGTTGGACTTCTAAATTGCCTCTGATTTCTCTCTGTTCCATAACACTGAGATGAATATCTCTGTGGTGAAAGCTTTTGCAATATTTAGAATTTGTTTCCTGGTATGTGAAAAAATATAACTGTGTGTAAACAATTTGCCTAATTCAGTTAAAGGCTTGCTGTTTATCCAGAGTATAATAAAAACTGGTTCTGATAAGAAATTGAAATAAAAGGGCTTTAAATATTTAAATATATATATATATATATATCTGCCTTATTTTACTGAAATTAAGCATTGTGGAAATTGCAGGTGTTAAGTTTTTCTTTCTCTTTTTAATAGGCTTATTATGCCCGTGACGCTCTGGCTAAAAACCTCTACAGCAGGTTGTTTTCATGGTTGGTAAATCGAATCAATGAAAGCATTAAGGTACTTCATCTCTATAAGCAAAGAAATCGGTTGTAATAGATGGTATTCACAGTATAAACATTAAGTTGAAGAAAGTTTAATTTTGTAAATAGGTAATTTATTACCACTTATAAAGATTATTTCTTAAAGAGAATTTACCTTAAGATTGAAATTGGTCGGGGATTTTGTTTATTTTGTTTTGCCGTATGTGTTGTCTCTCACTGTGAATAGTCTAATAGTTTCTGTGAAGTTACTCAGAGAATCAGCATCCCAGCGCCTGGTCTGGCTCATCTGCTAACTAGTTGTACACATTCGGCTGAAAAGGTCCCTTTACCTCTCTAGGGTAATGTGTTCTGCATTAAAATGGAGGTGTTGAACTAGGTGATTTTGAAAGCCCCTACCTCTTGTAAGATTCAGTGATTTTTTTTTTTTTTAATAATTAAGACTAATGCTTTCTTGGAATAAGTCACCAATTAGTAAAATTTTTAAAAGATTCCATACCAATAGCCCGTCTCATAAGTTTAAAATAAAACCAAGCAAACTATAGTTATTCTTCCAGTTAAGAAGCACAGTTAACCTGTAATATATGTCTATGCTCCTTGGATGCTTGTGATGTTATATTTTATGCCTAAATTAACCCAATAATTTGAAACTTTTTTTAAGGCACAAACAAAAGTGAGAAAGAAGGTTATGGGTGTTCTGGACATTTATGGCTTTGAAATTTTTGAGGTAAGATTTAAAAAATTTCTTGATAGCACTTTTAGTAAAGCATAACAGTTAGAAATTAAGTCCTGTATTTGATAGACTTCTGTTATAACTTCGCATCTACAAATAAGCTTTTGTGCAGATGTAACAAAATTTGGTTGTATGTGTATGTGTTTGTGTGTTAAGTGCTGAGAGCCATGGACAGTGCTGTTTTAAAAGAACTTCTTGTCTTAGTACTTCTAAAATTGCAAATTTACAGTTTGTACTGTGAAGCTTCTCATGAGCTACATGATTATGCCTGTGGCCATTTTCTCATTTGTAGGTTGCTTGGCAAGTGAGGCAGGTTGGTGCCATGGGAAAAGCCAGGAAGGGGATGGCCGGATGTGGGTCCTGGCTTTGCCTAGCTGGTCCCTTCATCCGTAAGACTCAGGGACACAGGGTCTGGATTAGGCGATTCATTCAGTCTCCTCCAGGTCTCATCCAGCTGTGATCTTGTGATAATGAATTCTGCTGCAGAAGGTGACATACTTTCTGCTGAAGTTCATAGTGAATTTTTAAAAATGATTCTGTCTTGCTACAAATTAAATACTTAAACATACACTTATGTTAGAATTTCCTTTCCACCTTCTTGCTAGCTTTGACATTTAGAAGCAGTTTTAAGGACCTATTAAAACACTCATTCTTGCTTTTAGGAGTGGTATTTTAGTTTGCTTCCTGGAAATAACAAGTAGACCAGGCTCCTCTTTCTTAATTCTCCCCAAGTAATGATTTGTGAATTTCTTTACGTAACTAGGCCCAGAATGACCACACAAAGAATGTACATGTTCCAGAAGATTAGGGTCACGGAATCACAGAGAAAGCATCAGAGTATTCTCTTCAGCTGACCTTTCTAGCAAACATATAACAGTCATTTTTATAACTTTTTTTTCTAACAGTCATTTTTATAATAGTAGGTTCTCCCTCAGTCATGTTTCTTATTTAGTAGCTAGTGGTAAATACTTATCAAGGACTGAGTTTATGCAAGCATTATGGCAAGTGTTGTATGTATGGTCTGATTTAATTTTCACAAAACAAACTCACAAAGTAGCTGTTAGTATTACTCCCGTTTTACAGATCAGAAAGCGAGGCCCTGAAGTTCACATAACTCCCCCAAGTTACACGGCTACGTAGTGGTGAGCCCGGGACCTAAACCCTAGGCCCCTAATGTTTTCATTTATGGCTTTTCTTTCCTACAAAGGGTGAGACCAAGACCAAGTCTTTACATTTCTCCCCTAAACTAACAGGTTCTCCAATATCTGGAAATAAGGAAAAAAACAAACATGTGATAGGTCTCTGACTCCCCTATCTCCCTGTCCTTGTCATCACTCCGAGCTCCTGGCCAGCATCGGGAGTCTTCCCAGATGTACGCGTGTGTGCTGGCAGCTGTCCCCCATCGTGTCCCCGGCACACAGCTCTTCAGCACAAAGTCTGCTTGTACTGCTGCCCCGTTAGCAGAATCTGCAAAGGAAAGCTGCCAGTCTTTTGGTAAAAGAGAAGAATTTGAGGTTTGTGAGTTAGGAGAATTGCTTGAGTATACTCAGAAATCACTCTGCCCAAATTAATTTATTTCTAGCAAGACCTCAGGTCACTGTTGCTAAATGGACAGAATGTCAAAGTCATTCTTTATAGTTGGCAAGGAAGAATATTTCTTACCTGGCACATTGCTGATCTAGATTTAAATGGTTTCATGAGCAGGGCAGATGGTAGGCAGAGATTTCACTAGAAAGTTAGAATAAAATTCAATGCTATTTCTAAAAGAAAAGAAACTGATTTTAATTTTGCCAGAAAAAGACATTGATTTTAAGACAGTGGGCAGGTGCTTAATGTCATGTTATGATACATGGAAACTTTTAAAAATAGGGTAATGGCATTATGCTGGGATATCCACTTAGCTTCCTCTTCCAGTAGGTCCTAAGATCTGATTAGCCATGGGAAAGGAACCCATACAGCACTCTAAGGAAACTGGGTTATGCCTCATGAACAATTTGAGTCATTTCTCAAGTATTTATTATTTACCAGATACCAGGAGAAAGCAGAGCTGTTCCTTGTCTGCATGGAGCTTATAGGCTTGGCCCTAAGATTGAGAGCCTGTAGCTGCAGGGATACATCCTACTGGGGAGGAAGGTCTAATCAGGAAACTGGATTACTTTTCAAAGTATGTTTGCTACAGACCTAATCAGAATAGACGTTGGATGTTCCTGGGTAAAACATCCTTAAACTTAGCATTGGGTGAAATACCCTTCAGCAATCCAGGAATATTTTTCACATATGGTCAATTCAGGTTTCTCTCCAAGCCTATCTTGCTGAACATGTCTTCCTTCTGCAAGTTATACCATCATTTTTCTCAACACTGTTACCCCTAGAGACTTTAATATATTTCTAAATACTTTTCTCCCTTTCTTCAGAGGAATACTTCAGAAGTTTGCACTTAGCTGCACATTGGAATCACCTGGGAAGCTTTTGAAAATTCAGATGTCTAGGCTGTACCCAGACCAATTATATCAGAATCTTGGGGGGTGGAGCCCCTGCAGCAGTATTTTTAAAGTTCCAAGGTGATCCCAGTGTGCAGTCACGGTTGAGACCAAATGCTCTAGTGAACGAAAACTCCAGGGTGAACTGTAAATTGCAAATATATGTGGTGTTCATGCTGTTTGACCTCTTGCACGAAATCGAGCCTTACCTGCTGTTCATCTATATAGAAATCTAATCTGTGCATAAATAATATACTTAAAACCAAGCAAGTTACATTTTTATTCTTTTTAAACAAAACTTTCAGCCAAGGCCAAATCCAGTCAGTTATATGTCTATAGCAAACCTTACAATGGCCATAACATCATTAAAAGTTAATTTTCCTTCTCTATGTAGTAACTGCTTTGTTTTTCTTCTTCCACCCCTGCCCAGTTCCTTGAGAGAATTAAGATGTTTTTTCGTTATAATTAGTTATTCTCTGCATTTTCCTAATCTCAGATTAATCTTCAAGCATTTTGATTTTAATACCCTGTTTATTATTTATTTTGTAAATACATTTATTTCGGGGGAAGTCAGAATAGAGATTTGGTTAAGTGCTTTTTTAGATACTGTTACTTCTTGACATAGAATTACAAAGTTTTTGTCTCTTCTCTTAATAAATTATTCACATACACAACACACCCCAGATGCAAGCCTACATTTTCCTGGATTCTCAGCAATGTTAGAGCTCATGGAAACGTCAGAAAGTACATAATATTGAACATTAGGAAACCAAGATAATTAAGGACTTAAAAGTACGGCAAGCTGAAGTACAAGGGGTCAGGGTATAGAAAACTATTCAGATCCACATCAATGCAAAAATGATATTTTCCACCTAAGTGAAAATAAACTGATATAGGATAAATAAAGTTCTTTTTTTTTTTCTGTGTTCTTCAGTGAAAATTAGCTGTAGTATTTAAGAGTTCTGCCTTTTAGAATACCCTGGGCATCCCTTTAAAAACTGGACCATAAAGGGCTAGAACTTTTTTTTTTTTTTAATGTGTCTAATTCTGCCTCGTGACCCCACTGAGAGTCTCCATGAAAATGCTTTTTAGCTGAGTTGGTGGAAGCCTTTCATTCCCTTTGGTCCGTCTCTAAACGGAAGAGGGAAATTGATGCATTAAACCATGGGATGATGACACATGGATTTGACTACAAAACATTCCAGTACCAGCTGGGTGAATAAGCTCTGTCTTGCTGGCCGCATGTGATCTGATGTCAGTTTGGAAAACAGATGAGTGGAACATTGATACCAAAAATAAGGTGATATGAATTAAATTCATAGAGGGGGAAAAAAATCTAGCTGTAAATCCTAGTAGAACATAAGTCCAAATTTCCAAAGGAAGAAAATTATAATCCAAATACTCTAATTCCGCACCATTAAGTTTGGACATTCTTATATCCGAAAACGTGGTCTATGTCTTCTAAGAAGTATTTGTTGCATCTCCTTAAAAGAACAAATGCTATTCTTTTTAAAAAAGATATCAAATATTCAGAAGCAAGTTGAGCAATCTCCATTGATTCAGCTCTTTTTCTAAGTACTTATCCAGTAGGTCTTAAAGTTGACAGGTGGTTTACTAGCATAATCTAATTAATCATTCGTGTTCGGTAGCCCAAAGCAGGCAGTGGTGGCTGATTATTTCACTTTTCATACAGTTGAGCTAGTTTCCTACAGGCAAAGTTATTTTTAACTATGCCTTTATGCACCTTCTTGAAAGTGACCCATATATAGTAAGAATGGGGCAGGCTAGAGGAAATACTTGTTTCAAATAAAACAATCTAACTCTTGCGCAAGAGTCAATGTAGCCTAGTACATTGATCACTGGATTTGTTTTCTAAATTGTTTTTAATTCTGATGATAGTCAACGCCTTCTCTTCTAGTTTTTGGTCTTCAATTTTGTTCTTCATGTGCTAGAGAACTTAAAGAAAAAGGAGACAATTTAAAGTAGATTTAAAAACGAAAATGGCACTGTTAACTGTGGTTCATAATATATATGCACATCATTACTCTTGCTCTAACTTTTTAAATGAAAGCCTATTTAAAAAACTTTTAAGCACTATAACACTTTTTCTTAAAATTTGCTGTATTTGCATATATACCTACAAGAAAAATGTTATATATTTAAAGAGAATTTTCCTAAAACTTAAGGCAGTCTTTCAATTTTATAAACCTCTAAAAAGAGTAGAATACTTAATGTTAAATATTTTTCTCATATATTTTGAGGATTTTTTTAAAAGTTTACTTTCTGAAAAACATCAGTTCTTAATTTGGAGCCTATTTCTTGACATCGTGATATTTAAAAACGGCTTGTGGTTAAATGCATTATATTTTTCTGCAGGAACAGCATTATAATTGGGGGCTGCCAAAGGCCTTACACCAAATAAATCTTTGTTAGGACCAACAGCACATTTTACAGCAGTAATATAGCCCAACTTCTCTAAAGCAGTGATATTAGGCTCAAAATCCTATAACTAGATAAATTAGTTTATCTCATTTATGAATTTATTGTTTCATCTATTATGCAAAAGACTGCATTGTATGTAAAATTTAGAAACCCAGCCCAACATGTCATATCCAAAATTTGACTTCAAATGAAAGTGCTGAAGTAAAACATTTTATATAAATAACAGTAGTTTTTGCTTAAATAAGTCACGGTCTTTGTGTTTGAACTGCTCGTTGTTTGTGACGCTAATATTCACTTTCACACTCCTCATCTCACCATCCCAAATACAGAGGGGATAGAGCTGCCTCGTGTATTTGCCATCTTCCTTTCAGTATTTATTGTTTAAGTGTGTAAGAGTTTTAAAAATATATGTTCCTTATAGAGTATAAAATATCATTAGCCTCCTCTGTTGCTGAAAAGAATATATAGATAGGCCAGTATTTTTGATATATCTTTCAAAATCATTCCACATGGAAGTTTGTGATTGACACTTGTGAGTATAAACCAGTTATAAACTCTATGGGGAGTATGATTTTCTGTTTCTTTGATGTTGAAAGGATGGACTCAAAGTCTAGAATCTTTGAAAGAAGCCCTAGGGTTTCAAATTTGCATATATTATATCCTTCTAAACATAGTAAGTGCTCACTATCCCAATCTACAGTTGGCAAAATATAGTGTGAAATAGAATAGCAGAGAACCCAGACACCTTGCTGTTTACCTGTGTTCTCTAAAGCAGCCTGAGCTTCATTCAAGGGGGTTGTATAATAGAGATCCCAGGACGTACTTGTTTGAAGATGCTTCTAAAAGTTTTCCTTTTATCCCTCAGTCTTTAGGGATAAATGTGAGTAAGACAATAGAGAAAAATTGCATTCATGGAGCATGGGTAGAAAACTGGATACAGCGATGAGTCATTCATGAGGACAAGCTTCTGCCCACTTCCTCCTTGGAGGCTTTGATTCATGAGACCCACACATGGGCGAGCTGCCCAGCCCAGGGACTGCTGGCTGCTCACACAGTTCTTGACAAACTAAAGAAAGTCTCCAAATATAAAGTTGCTCTGGGGCCTTCATATTTATGTGATGGTTTCTAGACACAGTTTATCTAATTTATGAAGGGGAAGGGGACCCAAGTTGAACAACCTGGTGTTAATTTAATACCTATATAAATGGAACAAGGTGTTGGACCTACATAAGTTGGAGTTCTATGAACTCTTACCAGGCTCTTCCTTGATTTTCTGCAAGTTATTGTTTGTTCACTAAATTTTTGCAAGTTATTTTAAATCATGTGTGAAGTCCCATTTCCCTCCAAATTTGAACAATGCCAACAACTTAGATCACAGAAGATGTATCTTTAGCCTTCACTTTCAGCAGTAATTAGCACCCTGGTCATTCTTGACATGTTTTGGAGGCTTTGGAGGTTTGTTTGCAATAGATGCTGATTTCTATGGGAAAATCAGTTAATTTTTACATTGATGATTGTGCTGTTCTGTTTGGGGGGGGGGGTTTGTTTTTTAAATTTTAGCATTAGAATAAGGTTGGAGAGTCAAGTTTTTGTTCTTTGGCCTTCTCCAGGAGAACACTCTCCTCGCCACCCTGTTTATTTTTGAAGGAGAGGTTTTGTACAGTACCACACAGGACTGGGTCCCTGGGGCAGAAAAGAGGAGCTACTTATGGATCTTGCTGGATCTCTTCACTATTCGGTGATCTGCTGACTAACTCTGACACATTCTCTCTCTCTCTTTCTCTCTCTCTTTTTTTGTTGAGACAGGGTCTTGCTCTGTTGCCCAGGCTAGAGTGCAGTGGCATCATTGTAGCTCACTGCACCCTCAAACTCCTGGGCTCAAGTGATCCTCCTGCCTCAGCCTCCCAAGTAGCTGGGACTGCAGGCATGTGCCACTATGCCCAGCTGATTTTTGTATTTTTTATAGAGATGAGGTCTCTCTCTTGCTCAGTCTGGTCTGGAACTCCTGGCCTCAAGCGATCTTCCCACCTCAGCCTTTCAAAGTGCTAGGATTACAGACATGAGCCATAGCACCTGGCCTGCTGCTGACTCTTTCGGTGGATGTTGTTGGCCTTGGATAAATGTCATGTACATTTTCTTTTTCCTGATAATTTAGATTTAGAAGCATTAGATTCTGAAGCCTTAAGGCTTCAGTTGAGTTACATGATTTGTCATTATTTCAGTCAAAGCATTTTTGTCCTGGATAGCTCTCCCCTAGCAGAACCACAATTGAGATGCCACATGTAGGTATTGTGATCCTGTCTTTTGAATTGATTGGATGTGTGTCTTATTCTAAAGTTTTATGCCAATTAAAACTATAGCTTAAATGGTAAAAGCTGTCATTTGTGACAATGAATAACTATCAATAAGTGTTTACTTTTAGAAGTTCATTGCTAATTAAGAACTGACTGCATTTCGTGTAATCTGTCCCTTTTTGCACCAGAATGCAGTAAGTATGAACTGTTTGCAGTGCCGGTCTGTTGCATGCTCCTGTGTTAATAGCTTCTCTAGCTGTGTGAGTTTTGCAGTAAACGGTTGTTGATTAACTGTGTGGATATGAAATAGAGAATTCATACGGCAATTTTTAAAGGTTAAAGACAAATTTAATTTAGCTTTGACTTATTCCTTGAATTGTGTTATAATTGTGAAGCTTTGCCTCTTATTTCTTAATCTGCTTGTGTGTTTCATAGTCCTGTTTTAGAAGTGTACTTCAAGCTGTTCATGGCCACCAGTGTGTCTGAGGACACTAGTTGCTTTCCCCTTCCTTCTCCTCATTAATTGCCACTTGATGATTTAGCATAATTGGGTTGAAATCACTCCATAGGCACAGACTTGCCAAATAACAGAAAAGATTTACTCCATGAGTTGGTTTTCTAAAACAAACCAAAGATCTGTTCTTGTAAGCCATTAAAAGTTTAATTTTGTTTGTAAGTTTTTCATTTGTGGTAGTTGCATTATATAAGGACATGTTTTACCAAACCAAAAAGCTAGGTTTTCTATGTCTTTATGCTAATTGTAATAATAATAAGGCATCTATGCCAGACTTACTTCAGTTTCTAATCACAATTGTTAGCTCTGAGGATTTGGACACAGGGTTTTAAAAAATTTGTGTGAAAATGAGTACTGAGGAACACCCTTTGTGTCTGAGACTATATTTGTTGAAAATAGTGAAAAGAAATGTTTGCCCTTTAGTAGGAACCCTCAGGATTTAAAACAAACAAACAAACTTTTATCCCGGGCTAGATTTAGCATTAACAAGTTAAGTCAGTGATAGTGTATTCACATGCGTCACCTGTAGTTTAGAGTTAAAAACTTCCTCTGATCAGTTCATCACTGGTGATTAGAAATCCTTAGCTGACTCCCAGGAGAAAATGTGGTCAGATGTTGCATCATAAATGATGCATCATTTAAAAATTTTCCCAAGTAGGACCAAAGTTGGTTTTAAAAGATCAACTTTCAAAAAACTCTATGACTTCCTCCCTTCTGCGCTTTACGGAGAGACCTAAAGGCCTGTTGCTCTGCATATGCACAAGGAACAGCCAGCTTCAGTTAGACCATTGCATGTGGACCCTCCTTGCTCCTTAGACCAGGACCGCCCACTTCAGTGGGAGAAGAGTCGTACTGTCCCTTGCTCCCACTTGGCAAAGGGGAGAGACAGAGGTGAAAATAACAAGTTTCAGTGCCACATCTACCTCTTCCTGGAAGGTGTGGTTCCTGGTGAGATGTATTCACCCAACAGACATGTGCTTTGTGCCCTCCATATGTACAGCAATACACTAAGCCCCGTGGATTGTTCAGAAATGATTTCGGTGTGGAGCTTCTGTCAGAGAATTCATAAGAGATAACCCTAGTAAGAAGGAGAAACTGCTGTGATACCTACGAGTGATCAAGTGTGTTGGGCCTTCTGAGAAGAGAGACCGTTTCTAGCTAGGGAAATGATTTTGATGGTTTAATTCCCTTGGGTCTCTATTTGGTAGGAACTTCATTCATTCGTTCACTCGTCCAGTTCATACTGATACTGGCTAGGTGTGAGGTGCTGTGTGAGGCGAGGAATACAGTGCACAAGAGAATGTGGTTGCCTTGCCCTTAAGGAAGGTACAGCCTAGTGAGGCAGATGAGTATGGAACTAATCCGCACACGTGTACACTCACATACACACGTGTTCACAGAACATGTTTTATAAAAAGGGCTGGGGCATAGGAGTCAAGAGTGGGGGATCTGACCCTGGCAGGGGCGAGAAGGGGGATAAGAGGTCAGGTCAGAAGGACTTTCTTGAGCTCTGGTTTCACCTGAGAATGGAAGATTGAGAACTTGGTGACAGAAATTGTAAATATCACTGTGTCTTTGCTGATCCTTCAGGGGAATTTTTTTTAACCATGTGTGGGGTGTTTCTCTGTCAACTAAAAATCTTCATCCTTCAAATGCTGCATCATTTGTATATACTTCATTCGTTCACTTTCTTGTGAAGCATTCCTCGAGTGCTGCAACGGGCAAGCGTCTGTCCTAGGAGCCGTGTGCTGGGCCGCATTTAAAGCTGAAAGACCATGTGTGGCATTTCTCATGGATTGAGATGTCTGAGTGTCATTGTTATGGCAGAACTAGCAACATGATTTATAAGGCTTTTTTCATTTTCTTCATACAGGACAACAGCTTTGAGCAGTTCATTATTAATTATTGTAATGAGAAGCTACAACAGATCTTCATTGAACTTACACTTAAAGAAGAGCAAGAGGAGTATATACGGGAGGTAATGTTGAAATGCTTTTTCAAAATGTTGGTCCTTTGTTACTCATAATGTAAATTCCAGATTCAGAAGATGGTCTAAACATGACCCTGGAATCAGGTTTATCTAAGTTTAGTCAGATTGTGGTTTTTTAAAATTTGCTTGGTATGACGTCTAAACTAAGTGGGATTTTCTTTTTTACTGTGCCACTAGTGCCTAGAATGATGCCTAGCACATAGCAGGTGCTCAATAAATATCAGTTGGCAGCCTCTAATCTCATTGGATTCCACCATAATGATGAAAAATAACACTGTGTTAAGAAAATAGTCTGAAGCCAGGTGCAGTGATGCACGGCTGTAATCCCAGCTACTTGGGAGGCTGGGATGGGAGGATTGCTTGAGCCCAGAAATTCGAGGCCAGCCTGGGCAACATAGTGAGACCTTGTCTCAAAAAAGTAAAAGAAAGAAAATAAATAGTCCCAGATGGAAGTCGTGGAAGTGTTATGACTGCAAAGAACAGCACGAGGAAATTTTGGGGACTAATTATGGTGGTGGTTACATGATACTATGCATTTGCCAAAACTTAAAGAACTGTATACCAGAAATAGTATCACTATAAGGAGATTTGAAAATATTTTGAGACTTTGCTCAATCTCAATCAAAAGCATTGCTTTTCAAAATTTATAATAAAATAGATAGCATTTATTGCATGCTTACTACATACAAGGTATTGTATTAAGTGCTTTGTATAAATTACCTCATTTAATATAATTCAAAAATAACCAGAAGTAATGTTTTCAAAGTCCTTGCATTTTTTAAAACAAATACTTGGCTTTCACCCTTTCATTTTTTAAGTAGCCAGTCTTTTTCCAGGTATAAAATTATTTATTTTAAAAAAATAAAAGGGAGGGATTATTTTATGGTCTATATTTTTGTTTCCTTTTCATTTATTTCTTTAATATTTTAGTAATATTGCCTTTTTTTTTCATTTTCTTTAGTGTCATTTTAAGCTGTTAAGGACACAGAATCTTCTTTTCTTTTGTTTTTCAATGTAGATTTTTCTAATGTGATTATTATCCCCAGTGACTTAGTAAAACAACCCATTTACTCTAAAGCTAAATCATAAATATTTCATCTTGATTTTAGAATGCTTGATGCTTTAGGAATGTTTTATACTTGTCTGGCACTTTTTTGTAACATAAATATCCTAAAAGCAAGATTCATTCTCTTCCTGTCTTTTCATCATAGAGAATGCCCAAACTTTGATGTGTAACTTAAAACAGTTTGTACAGATTGTCTAAAACACTTCTAAGACTATATAGGAAGATTCCTAGATTGCTGTATGAATTAAATTCTCTCCCCTTAGAAGAAAAATAAATGTTTATACTTACAAAGTGTAAGCAGACACAGAATGATTACATTTGGCCTTACAGATTTGGCTTTGTAGCTAGCATTAAAACCGGTGCATACGTTTTCTTGTCTTTCCTTAGGTTGAACGTATTAATACTTAGTCTTGACACAGGGCTTTTTTTTTTTTAACACTTGAAATAGTTAACTTCCCTACAACATAAGATTGACTCTAAAATTAATTTTTTCCTTGTGATTACAAATTAAGAACAGAAAAATCTGGGCCTTAAATTCTTGGGATCAAGTTCTAACTTATTTCCTTATAAACACTGTAAATATACACAAAGTAATATTGACCCAAGGGCCTGTTGAGTAAATATTTGGCCCAGGGCCAGTGAACTGCATGGGAAATTGCTACAGATGAGAGAGTGGAATGGGAGACAGTTTCAGAATAGGTCAAGGGCATGCGCTTCAATCAGATTATGTCAGCTGTGGGTTGCTACATTAAGAAAGTTTTGGGAACTGAGTATGACATGTGCAGCATCGATTCTATAAAGGAAATAAATTTGGAGAAGAAGTGAGATATAAGATAGGCAAAGTGTGTTTTATGGATGGTAGTATTGTAGTTTTATCATATGTGATTTGATTTTGTTCTGTTTTATTTTTTTAGGACATAGAGTGGACTCACATTGACTACTTCAATAATGCTATCATATGTGACCTAATAGAAAATGTGAGTACTTAGGTACAGTTTTCTAAAGAATGTCTTTTTAGTAATATAATTCACTAATTATAAACGTTCTCACAGCCTTCAATTTTAAGCATTAGTATTATCACTGTTTTACACTTTTTTTTTTTTTAAGGGACTACAGAGTTCTAGAGACTTTATTGTAGCCCTAAGAGATCATATACAGTTCTTGAACACATATATAAACAGCTGGACGTTTTGATACTTAGTCTGGGTCCCCCAGGACCATCCTGTTGCCATATTACAGAGCCTTTTTATGACCTTCAGACACCAGGCCCTTAAATGCACCGGCCTTTTTTGTGTGGTTGGAGCCAGGTCCAATCCAGGGCTCCTGGGAACGTAGGCTCTTGGTGAGAGTAGGCTCTGAGCAGCCACCCAGTGTTTTGCCAAATCAAAATACCCATTTCATTTTTAAAACTCTATTGACCTCTTAACATACTGTCTACAGTAAGATAAAAAAGGATAAAGGGACCATCTCTGGAGCTGAATTAAGTGGGACCCCAGAAGTGGCTCAGGTACCCATCTAGCACTGATTCCGAAAATGTTGCAGAGGGTACTGGGTGTGTGACTGCAGGTGGCCAAGGACCCTGGAATTTTTCAGATGACCCAAACCCGTGGGTGTATGTGAAAAAACTTAAAGTATGAAAAATTATTGGATAATTTTTAGTAAGCTTTGTGCATCCAAGATTTTTGTTTTTAGATCGTATTCTGTAGTTTATCATAAATGAATTAATTGTAGGAAGACTGGTTTGTGTGTGAAAACCAGGAAACTGTTATGTTACGCTTAGGATTACTAGTACTTCTGACCTTGATAAAGTAATTTGAGACAATGTGTAAACTTCATCGTCCTACAGTCTTTTTAGCAGTCAGTGGTAGGGGAACGCTGTGTTTCAGGAATACCGTCACAGGCCCTGAATGTATAGCAGACCATTTTCTTTTCATCTTTAACAAGCCCTTTTGGAAATGACGTAATTAGCCATTATTTTTTTCTTCAATATTCAAGATACTCCTGAAAGTTGCATCTTTGAATAAATTGAACATTAAAAGCAATATTCTAAATCATCATTATTTTTCAATAAAAATTAAACTTCATTTTAGAAAATCTGAACAGTGTTAGAATGGGAACACTAACATTCCACATAAGCAATTTAAAACTGTAGTCTAAAATCCAGAAAATCAGTGGATTTCCTGAGAAATTTTCCTGATAAATTTTGTGAAGAAGGTAATTTGCTGTACGGACTTTAATTTTCAAAATTCTTGACTAGTATGTTTTCCTTTATAAACATAACATTGCACTTAATTATTCTTCCTTGAGAAGAGGAGAGGGGAAAGAACAGTGGTAATATACTTAATTCAGCTAGATTATCTCAGCCAAAAATCCCCTTGCATTTATGATTGAAGAAACTCACGTTCACATAGGAGCCTGGGTACATAAAGGAAATGTTTCCTTCCAGCATCATTAAACAATAAAGTTTATTCTGGGGATATTATGAACACACTTGATTCCTGAGAGTCCACACTTCCCCTGGGTTTTGTGTGGAATAAGTAACTGCTGGTCAGGATGTCATGGCTTTGTGAGTAAAAGGGGAGAGGAACAGGGGACTTGGCCTTGGTGGAAGTGGGTGGGGTTGATGGTCAGTGGAGTGGATTGTTTTTGGAATTAAGACTTGTGAGCTTGTAGGGGCAATCCAAGGAATCTCAGCCATTATTTGGCAAAGTAAAAGCTTCCTGATTTCTGATTCAGTTTAGGGCTGACTGCTCTTGGAATAAATATGATCACAGGATCTGAACGTGCAACAAATAAATTTTCATTTATGTTTTTCTTTATAAAACAGGCATGTTATTCTAAAGAGGTATTCTTGGAAACAGTTTGATTGCAACGATCATTAAGAGCAGTACTCCAAATCACAGCTTTTTTTCACTAGAAAATAAACTTTATTTTGAACACATGAAGAATTTGGAAACAAAACCAATTTCCTTCTTAAGCTGTGACTCAAATAATGGATTTAGGAAACTGCTTTGTGATTTGTAACATGTTATAGAGGCTGTATTGTCACATTAGTTTCTGGCTTTTAGATTTGTTTTTGAATCTTTGCAGTTTAACTTTTTATAATAGTATGAATTTCAGTCATCAGCTGGCTAAGGTGGCTGAGCTCACTCCCACGTCCTGTTCTGTGGGTGGGAAGAGACTGAGACAGACACATTCCTCGCCCCCACCACACACACACCTGGGGACACTTCGGAAAAGCTACTTCCTGTGGCTTTTGTTATTTGTTTTTGATTCCCTGCTTTTCGTCCGTAACTGAGCAGAATTTTCTTATGACTAAGTTAATTGTGTTTGATGGTGTAATTAGGAATAATTACTAAAACAATATGGTGAGGAAGGAAGGTAACTTTTTTATTTCCTTTCTCCCAGAACACAAACGGAATCCTGGCCATGCTGGACGAAGAGTGCCTGCGGCCTGGCACCGTCACCGACGAGACCTTCCTAGAAAAGCTGAACCAGGTGTGCGCCACCCACCAGCACTTTGAGAGCAGGATGAGCAAGTGCTCTCGGTTCCTCAACGACACGACGCTGCCTCACAGCTGCTTCCGAATCCAGCATTATGCGGGCAAGGTATGGGGCGGCCGTGAGCACCGGCCCAGAGCCAGGCCTGCTGAGCCCTTCCTGCGAGGAGGCGGTGCCCGAGAGATGGGTGTCTCAGTAACAATGCTGAGTTGTGAGGACGAATTGCGCTGCTGACATAGTTGACTCAATCAGTGTTCAATAGAAATAGAATCTGGGCCATGGGGAGCAAAATCTCACTCATATGGAGAACTGAAAGCAAAGCCAGTGAACTTAATGAAAAGTCCAAATATATTTTTAAAAATCGATTTTATTATTTTCAAGCTATATGCTAGTCTTATAAAAATATCTCTCAACACTATTAAAGGAGATTTGCCAGTAAAAATTAGATGTCACTAAAGACTTAAAATAAGGTTTTCAAAGTACAAGCGACTTAGCAAAAATGAGGAATTCTTAGATTGAAATTTTGAAATGACACTGGGGGAAATATTACTTTTTTAAGAAAGTACTTACATGGTTACTATTTGGGGAAATTAATTTCATATCATCTCATATAAAGAAAATGTTAAAAACAATCTTGATAATAGATTAATTGATAATTAAAAGATAATGATACTTAGAATCCTAAAATATTATTGATTATAGTTAATACTTCCTTTCTTAAAGGATTGTAAACTTCAAAGGGAAAAAATTTTAATTATGTATTTATAAAAATTAAGTATGTGTCATCTGAATTACCTTTAATTTCAAAATATTAAAGCTTGGTACTTCTTTTTTTAATTAGCCTAGATTATTAGAAGATACGTCTCTGATCCGTTTCTCTGCTGCTTCAGGATGTCTATGAAAATCTTAGTGTTATTTCTGTTTTCCCCTGTCTGCTTTTAAACAGACTAGAATTGGCACATGAGAACTAAAAAATAAAAGTAAAACCTCAAAATATGTTCAGACACCAAAAAAATCCCAAATCCTTTGAAAATGTTATGATAACATTTTTGGAGTTTATTCTTGCAAATCCTGAATGGTAATAGAATTTATTTTGATCTCTTCTGTGATTTAGACAGATGGAATTTAAACTTGGAGGTGAATTCGATATAGAGTGTGACTAATGTCTCGGGGACTTTTTGGTAGTGAGGGAAGAGGCTGCAGTGTGGATAGTGTTGGAATATTTTTAACAGTTGTTTGACATGGTAGCGTGCAGTGTGCCAGTGTTGAGTTCTGTGTGCTGCTCATAGGTGCTGTACCAGGTGGAAGGATTTGTTGACAAAAACAACGACCTTCTCTATCGAGACCTGTCCCAGGCTATGTGGAAGGCCAGCCACGCCCTCATCAAGTCTTTGTTCCCCGAAGGGAATCCCACCAAGATCAACCTGAAAAGGCCTCCGACTGCAGGCTCTCAATTCAAGGCATCCGTGGCCACTCTGATGAAAAACCTACAGACCAAGAACCCAAACTATATTAGGTATTTCTGACATATATTAGGTATTCTCTGACAGTTCAAATGTGAGAGCGCTCCGAAGGAATATCATGTTCCTGTTTGCTTCAATCTGAGTGTAGCTCAAGCAGAGGATACCTGATGTACTTACAGCTGAAATAATATCTGGGGTTGGCTTAAAAAATTCTCCACTGTCCTTTCCCCCAAAATAAGAAAGTTAAAAAAAATGAAGAAAAAAAAAGTCGGGGAGATGATAATGATACTTAATGAAGCTTAGTCTTTGGCATCTAGGGGTTTTCAACTTTCTGTGTGTTTAATATTTTTTTTAATGACACATTAAGAAACAAAATATAAGTGGTTTTTTTGGGCAGGGTTTTGCAGAAAACTCCTTTGTTGGCTTCATTTTGAATTCTTATTACATTAACTTAGAGGAGAGCACTGAAACAAGTGGAGCTTTAGTTGCAACTCTGGTGCTTGTTAGGGGACATGCACCTCTTTCTTCCCTGTGACAGGTGTAGGCCTGGAGAAAGCAGTGATTTCTAAAAGCAATCTGAATGTTTTAAAAACAATAGAAAGATCTTCTTTAAAAATCTCTGGTCTTTTTTTTTTTTTCCTACTTATAGACCATCTTAGGTATAACTATCTTAAGATTCAGGCCGGGCGTGGTGGCTCACGCCTGTAATCCTAGCACTCTGGGAGGCCGAGGCGGGTGGATCGCTCGAGGTCAGGAGTTCGAGACCAGCCTCAGCAAGAGCGAGACCCTGTCTCTATTAAAAATAGAAAGAAATTATCTGGCCAACTAAAATATATATATAGAAAAAATTAGCCGGGCATGGTGGCGCATGCCTGTAGTCCCAGCTACTGGGGAGGCTGAGGCAGTAGGATTGCTTAAGCCCAGGAGTTTGAGGTTGCTGTGAGCTAGGCTGATGCCACGGCACTCACTGTAGCCCGGGCAACAAAGCGAGACCCTGTCTCAAAAAAAAAAAAAAAAAAAAAAAAGATTCAGTAAAGACCAACTAGTATTCCAATTTGTCGTGTGTATTTGGTGAGCTAGATAATAGAAGCTATGTTCTGATGGGTCAGATTTCAGACAGCACACCCGTGCCCACAAATACTTTCTATAGTTGTCTTTGAAAATTCAGTTAGGAGGAAACTAGAGTGGAGAAAGAACATTTCTGTGCTTGGCTTGTTTACCTGATTTTTATGTTAGTAGAAATATAAGTAGGCAAAATCCCATGGTTTGATTGCAGTCAGATTAGAACATATATTGGGAGAAGATTCTAGTTTAAAAAAAAAAAAAAAAAGAGCCAAGACCATCTGGGCATGGTGGCTCATGCCTATAATCCCAGCATGTTGGGAGGCCAAGGCAGGGGGATCACTTGAGCCCAGGAGTTTGAGACCAGCCTGGGCAACATAGCAAGACCCCATCTCTACAAAAAATAGAAAGAATTAGCTGAGGGGGTGGTGTGTGCCTGTAGTCCCAGCTACTTGGGAAGCTGAGGCAGGAGGATTGCTTAAAGCCCAGGAATTTGGGCTGCAGTGAGTTATGATCATGCCACTGCACTCTAGCCTGGTTGACAGAATGATACTCTGTCTCTTAAATAAAAAAAAAAAAAAAACTAGGAAACTTTCTGTGATTAGTTGCTTTTGTTATCTCAATTGAGTGAATTTTTTTTACATTTTACTATATTTTATTGAGGAATCATTTACATGAAGTGATATGCACAGATCTTAGGTGAACAGTTCAATTAATTTTTTAACCATTACATATACTTTTTGGTAGCCACCACACAGGTCAAGACATAAAACATTTCTATCACCTCAAAAAGTTCCTTTATTTCCCTCCACTTTCATGGTTTTTATGTCTTCTCTAAGAAATGTTAATTAATAGACCCCAAGGTTGTGAATATATTATCATATATTTTCTTCTAGAGCTTTGTAATTTCAGATTTCATATTGAGGTCTATTTTTCCTGCATATAGATATCCTGTTGCTCTGCTACTATATATTGAAAAGAAAATAATCTATTTTTTCATTTATTTGCTTTGGTGCCTTTAGTATCAGTTGCATGTATATGTAGGGGTCTGAACTCACTAGGCTGTTCCATTGATCTATTTTGTCTATCTTTGTTTAACCCAAAGAGTGGACATTATTTTTATAAATGGTAAAACAAAAAGCATAACACCAAGGCCAAACTATTAATAGATAAGATGATATTGTCCATATATTGTGTGTGTGTGTGATTTATTTGACACTTGTAGTCAGGCAGCCATAATCATAAATGTTTAACCATCGTATTTATTAGTTAGGGCACAGGGATTACTGTAATATGATCCAAAACCAACAATGACTTAAACAACATTGACATTTATTTCTTACATAACTTCCAAATGTAAGGACTCCAGAGCTAATAGGACAGCTTCTTTTATTCTGTGGCTCTGCCATTTCTCAGCTGTTTTCTTCATCTGTGTGGTCAAAGATGGCTGTCCACCATGTCAACATTTGCAGCCAGCAGTAAACTAAACAAGACCAAGGAGAGAGCCCATCTTTTCCTTTAAGGACACAGACCGGAATCTACAGTCCTTACTTCCTGTCTGATCCCAGTAGTGGTCAGAATTTGCTGGCATGGCCACACCTACTTGCAAAGGAGGCTGGGAAATGTAGTCTTCCCTGGGCAGCAAAGTACCCTGATTAAAAAGAACAGACCTAGGGAGGCAACGATTTTTATCTTTTTATTGAGGTATTTTATATATAAAGTGCATGAACCTTAAATGTGCAGCTTGTTGAATTTTTACATAGGTGTGCACTGGTGTTACCCCATCCAGACCAAGATGTAAAACATTTCCATCATCCCAAAAGGTTCCCTTGTGCCCTTTCCATGTCTGTCCCCACCACTACCTCTCCCCAGAGGGCACAGCAATCCTGATTTCTAACCACGGATTAGCTTTGCTTGAACTATCAATGGCATCGCACAGGTACTCTTTTGACACTTTTTTCACCCAGTGAAATGTTAATGATTCTCATGCATGTTGTCACCCATAGTAGTAGTTTATTCTTTTTTTTAACTGCTGTATATGCAGTATTGTATTTATTTTTAGGTTGTTGTAAAATGATTTGAAATCATTTCAAAAGAAATGACTAGGTTTCCCAGAAATAACATATTATTGTACCATGAAACAATCATATATAATACTTTGTAAAATACAGATAGTTAAATCCTTAAGAGGCAGAGTTTAAAACCTAAAATCTTTGTAATCTCTTAGGTGTATCAAACCGAATGATAAAAAAGCAGCACACATCTTCAGTGAGGCTCTGGTATGTCATCAGATCAGGTACCTGGGCCTCTTGGAGAATGTCCGAGTGAGGAGGGCCGGCTACGCCTTCAGGCAGGCCTACGAGCCTTGCCTGGAACGATACAAAATGCTGTGTAAGCAAACGTGGCCCCACTGGAAAGGGCCAGCAAGGTAAGAAATCCATTGACCGTACTTACTAATGAATATTTAAAATATACAAATAACATGCTTTTTCCCCATATGATGTTAGGTAAACCAGAATTCTATGAAAAATTGGGTGTAACCTCTGTTTTGGACCCTTTTCTATGACGGTACCATTTTGTGCTAATTCTTGATTAATTATTGAGGTCTCAGTTTTCTTAATGTCAAAATAAGACTTATGGAATCCACACTTGGAACTTGTGTGTCAATACAATTGTTAAAATATGCCCATGGTAAATTCGTAGGAGGTGATTTGTAGTTGACATATATATATTTGTGTAGAATCTTAGAAGGGCAAAGTTAGAGGCACTGGATTACCATTCTCAGCTTGCCACTTTTCCCATGAGGAATTTAGCCCCAGAGAGAGTCGGTGGGTGGGGGTGAAGGTCTCACTCTTTGCCCAGGTCTGCGCTAGTTGAGAATTAGGTGACAGGAGCAGATGGGATTCACAGTGTCAGTGCTGTTGCTGGGAAAGCTGGATTGAAGAACGGGCCATATGGCTTTCAGCTAGTCTGCCCTGAATTGTCTGACCCATTCAGTCCCAGCTCAGTGCTGGACACTGCAGGCCCATCCGAGGAGCGTCCCCATGCCCTGTGAGCTCTCTGCGGGCTGGGGAAGCTCTCTACAGAATACTACAGGAGGGCTAACGTGCGTGTTTCATGGGGCTGGGCAGGAACTCAGGGATTTTCATTTCACTGTGCTTGTGTTGCCTCCACATTCTCAGTGGACCCGGCCTTTCATAGGAACATCAACAGTATTAAGACATTCGTTCTGCGTTATGAGAAGATACAGAAACTCCAGACATATGGTGTGGTCTCTAATGCCTAATAATGTTGGATCTGGGTACTGTTTCAGTTCCCACTGCTGATTCCCAGGGTGTTATGGAAAACGTGCACCATAATACTGAACATGTACTTGCTCCCTGCCTGGTACCTACTCCACAGGTGGTGGAGCGAGGTTTAGTTTTGGAAAGCCAGGGTGCAGGATTTGCAGGTCAGAGCCAAGTCCAGGCCTTCCTCCCACCATGTATGGCTCACGTTCTTCTGCATCCCACTGGGCTGGCACTTAGCACACCCTCAGGGCCAGGAACAATGTCTGAAATGTTTTCAAGAATTAACTGAGTGGGTTCTGAGTGTCCCTAGTTGGTACATCATTATGGGTATATTTGATAAAAGTGTTATTGTCTGTACAAATGCAACCAAGAAATTGGCTTTAATACCATATTTTCTTAGAATACATAGTTCTGAACCCAAATTTGCCTTTTTAGTGTTTACCAAATTTGGTTTAATTTATGGAATTCAGTTTTGAAAATTCTTTGATAAAAGGATGATTACTGAAAAAGCAGTTATACTTGGAAATGAAGCTATTTTTTTATACCACAGAGAACCTGATATCATGACATAAGCTAAGATAAAACTATTTTTGTAACTCAGAAAACTGTTTTTATTTTTTTAAGGTCTGGTGTGGAGGTCCTGTTTAATGAATTAGAGATCCCTGTGGAAGAGTACTCCTTTGGTAGATCAAAGATCTTCATCCGAAACCCAAGAACAGTATGTAACCAAAACTTTCACACTCTGAACTTAAGTTAGAATCATATAGGCAAGTTCTTAAAAGATATTTAACTTTATAACATTACCCAAGATGGTGCCACAAATGCCACAGTCTTGTGTTCATCTGCAAATGTCTAAGAGGATGGAGCAAATCAGGGATAGTGGAAAAACATGTAATTTTTATGAACTGTCAGTCTTTGGTCTGATAGATTGTACAACACTTAAGAAATTATAAAGAAACTGTTACTACAACAATAAAATCTCCTGAATTCACACCAACTAGGGGAAAATTCAGTCTGTATTTGTAATGTCTGAATTATGCAATAATTTTAGGAACTGTAGCCCTGTTATTTAGAGATACTTGAAGGTACTCAAATGAAAATTTTTTTAAAGTTAAAAAGAACACTTTTACAATTTTACCTCTTAGACCAGGCACGGTAGCTCACACCTGTAATCCCAGCACCTTGGGAGGCTAAGGTGGGAGGATCACTTGAGGCCAGGAGTTCAAGACCAGCCTGGGCAACATAGTGAGACCCTGTCTCTACAAAAAATAAAAATAAATTAGCTGGGTGTGGTTGTATGTGCCTATAGTCCCAGCTACTTGGGAGGCTGAAGTGGGATGATCACTTGATCCCAGGAGTTTGCGGCTATAGGAATGATCACGCTGCTGCATTCCAGCCTGGGCAACACAGCAAGACTCTGTCCCCCAAAAAATAAAATAAAATTCTACCTCATAGAACCCTAAGGGAACCTTTATATAAATGAATAGATGAGCATGAACTATATTACTATAGCAGTTGATTGGTCATTTGGAAATTTAGAGATTTGGGAACGCATTAGTATTTAAATTGTTTAAGAGAGAAAATTTGCCAGCGTCTGCTTTCCATTAGTAAATTGCATCCTCGTAGATAGAGTGAAGGTAGACTTAAGCTCCCTTCAGCCTCTCTCTGATTTGTCATAAATTCTGCATCACTGGAATAAAAATTGTGCATTTTCCATGAATTCATCAAAATCATTTTCTCATGGGCTGTTATCCATCTCGTGTGTAATTAATATGATTATTCAATTTTTTTTCCCTCAATTTGGTTGACTCCAACATTGTGGCATTTTACTTCATGAAAATTCCTATGCTGTAAAGTTTTGGGGGATTATTGATAAATCCATCTATCATTTCTTATTAGCTTTTTAAATTAGAAGACTTGAGGAAGCAAAGGCTCGAGGACTTGGCCACGCTCATTCAGAAGATTTATCGGGGGTGGAAATGCCGCACACACTTCCTGCTAATGAAGAAAAGCCAGATCGTGATTGCTGCCTGGTACAGGAGATACGCGGTACGAGTCCCGGTCATTTTTAATTTGTAATAACGATGCTAATTTGCTAACATTTGTTATGTACTTACTATGTACATAATTTTTACATATTTAGTTCTCCCAACAACCTCATGAGGTGGATCAATGCTCTTATGGTTCTATTTGTAAAGATGAGAAAACTAAGGTACTGAGCTGTTAAGTAACTTGTCCCCCATGGCCACACAGTTATAAGTGGCAGAGCTGGGATTTGAATCCAAGACAATTTCAGAGCTCAAGTTTGCTACACCACATTGCCTCCCACTGATCTAAATATATATAGTGGGAAATTTGCATCTTCAATTTGGTCATCATATTGGAAGGGACAATGTCATTTAACCTTTTGACTATCTTGGGGTCCATTTTCCAGAACAGTTGACTGTTCTCCATTTATAATGACAGTATTGAAAATGGCTTTAAATCCAGAAAACGAATGCCATGTTTTAGTAGAATTCTGGTTTTGGTTAAAGGATTAGATTCTCTTTAGCCCTCAGGTATCTGGCCATATTATCTATGGGAAAAGATTCAATAATAAAGTATGTTTATTAATGTGGAATTTCTTTCTGGAATTTCCTTCATAACTCGGTGGTAGATGTTTTGTTGGAGGCATACCACAGGTTTGAGAGAAGCCTGAAGGTTTGCCTCTAGGCTAGCATGAGCTCGGTTGTGTTCTCAGGGAATGCATATTAGTGATAAGAATAGTGCTTCCAGAGCTTTTCATTCTGCGCTTTTTTTTTACTGCAGAGTGAGTTGGAATATGAATTAAATATGCACTCAAGTCTTTTTTTTTTTATCATATGCTTCCTCTTTCTTAGCCATAGAGATGTTTTGCTATAAGACAATATTTAATCAAGAATAATTTATGCTGACCTATTCTCACATAATACAGTTTAGTATTTCCAAGCTTTAGAAATTAATGAGGTACTTAAAATCATTAAGCTAAAGAAAATTGGCTTGGTCTTTCAAAGAGCATCTTTAAAATTCCTCTAGTTAAAAGAGTATAACCAGCAGTATAAGTCTTAAAGTATGAACCTGTCCAGCCACATGAATGATAGTCATTCATATGTGTTCTGTAAAGGCACAGACAGCTGTTGTCACTCAGCCTGGTGGCAGTGGATTCTCCTCTGTGCACGTAGCAGTGCTCCTTTATTCTGCTGTGGATTCATAATGCTCTGTTTTCTATTTGCCTGAGAGAGGGAAGACCAACAAATAGGAGCCCTTTTTATCATTTCTTATTTTGAGGTCATTAAGAAAATCCCCAGCCTAGGCAACATAGCAAGACCTCATCTCTACCAAAAAAAAAAAAAAAAATTAGCTGGGCCCGGTGGCGCGTCCCTATTGTCCCAAGCTACTTGGGAGGCTGAGGTGGGAGGATCGCTTGAGCCTAGGCATTGGAGGCTACAGGGAGCTATGATTGTGCCATTGCACTTCAGGCTGGGTGATAGAGTGAGACCCCATCTCTGAAAAAGAGAAAATAAAAAAGAAAAACAGTTTTAAAAATGAAAATAATAAAATAATTTTAAAAAGAATAATGAGGAGACAGGCTATAACTTCAGAAAGGATGGTGGAGGAAGACCTTCTGAGAGGGGCAATTTGATCAGAAGGTTGAGAAGGAACAGGAAATGCAAAGTATTTGTACTCCCCCTCCCAATATAGAGCTATCTGTCACCAGATGAAAAAACGTGTCCATATGTCATTAACTCACAGTGGTAGGAGTTATGAGCAGTATTAACTGGAGAATGGAAACAAATAATAGCCCAATTTTTAGAGAAGCATTAATCTCACTCTAGTGTTTTAACAGCTCTTTTAAAATTTGAACTAAATACTTCAACTAGTTAACTACATGTTACTCAAGCCAGTGATTAAACTCACTATTTTCCCTTTTCAGTTACTGATTATTTTTCCGTGTTTTGTGATACTTCATGGCTCCTACAGATGAATTTTCAAATGAGATATAGTTATTTTCAAGTGAGATATAGTTATTTTCAAGCCATTTAGGAACTTAAAAAGACAACATAGAGGTACCGAATGGATGTCAGAAGAGGTAGTCAGATATTGTAGGTGTGGCTTGTTCACACATCTGTGGAATATTACTCTGGAAGGAATCTTAGCGATTTCCCAGCTTGTCATTTGTCAGCTGAGGGAGGAAACTGAGGCCCAGAGAAGACAAGTGACTTGTGCAGGGTCCTGGGGTCCTCTGGCTTTTCTCCCTGGCATCCTCTTTTGTTCTGCTGCCCGTCTACCAGTAAATCATCCTCCGTGACCTCTGCTGTTCCAGAATCCTGGCAGGCCTCTCTGTCACCTCAGAGAGTGGGAGCTGGGCCATCTAGCACTCCCAACGTGAGAGATTCACAGCGTCACTTTAGTACCGTGAAATGCTGTGAATTTTCATCGGACATGCCCACGTTCCAGTGTATATTGCAGACTGAGTCCTGTAAGAGCTCCCTTTTCGAAGGAGAGTGTTCTGACGGCCTCCACCCTCCGAGGCAGCAGCCCTAGAGTAAGAGAGGCCTCTGGGTGTCAAGCTTGTCGAGCCCAAGCCTGGACCTCGCTGGGTTTTCTCTAACCCACCCCACCTGGAAGCAGCCCCTGCTGCACCCGAGCCAGGGCACCGTCTACACTGTTGGCTTGTGTCGCCTGCAAGTCCTTGAGGGCAGGGATGGAGTCAGATGTTTGTTATAACCCCATGGTTTTATGAAAATGTCTTATGCAGAGTAGGAACTCAATATGTTTAATACTTATTTAATTTATATCAGTTTATTTACATCTTTAGCCAATTTCTCAGCTTGAGGCAGAGTAAAAACAGCAAACCTAAAAGGAACTAGGGAGGTTAGAGGTGGGCCCAGGAAGTAGCATAGTGAGAAATGACAGCAAGAAGAAAGAACAGTCAAAAGTGGTTGCAGAACTCAGTGTGTGTTCAGTCAGTGCGCATTTACCGAGGATCTGCTGTGGGGGGGGCCTGTATTATAACAGCATAACAGGAAGAACAGATGATAATAATGCTGGGTCCTGAGCCATTTAGAAATTATTATATTCAGCATCCTCAAAGCATACCTTGGAGTAACTGTGATCATTCTGGACTGTTTGATATTTTGGTTCTTTGCATATTGGTTTCCAGAAGGTATGTGGATGGTCATAAGTCAGTTGCACTAAGTGAGCAAATAGTTTTTCTCAATCCTTGTACTGTCCACATTATAATGTGTAACTACAACGTATCCAACATTGTCCCCTTTTGTCCTACAGCAACTAAAGAGGTATCAGCAGATAAAGAGTTCTGCCTTGGTGATTCAGTCTTATATCCGGGGTTGGAAGGTGAGTTTAAAATAAGTGTGCTTTATTTATCTGGGGCTTTTGGGTTCTTCACAAAGGATGATGTCTCCAGGCTCGCCCTGCAGGGGAGGGCTCCTCCGTCTCCTGCCTCCCCTGGAAACAGTCAGATGGAAAGAGTAAATATTATGAGCCAAGTGGGGACCCTGGTGACCATGTCTTGGCTGCTTCCTTGCAACCAGCTTTCTTTTTAAGAGCTTTGTTCTCTAAGCAGGAAGTCCTTGAAATAACACTGTACGTGATTTCAGTATCCCCTTGCCCCGTGTTTGCAAGAGAAGCTGTAGTCCAGAAGGCTGTCCCACGGCCCTTGCTTCACACCTGCAAGTCCTTGCAGACTGACAGCACTTCAGCACCCCCAGCCAGTGACTTCCATAACTTCCCGGTGACCATCCTGTGGGCTGCCCCATAATGACTGAAAGATCTGAGTTCTGGCCAGGTCTAATGGGGGGAGGCTGGGGAAGCGGTCACAGCAGGGGACCTGGTTTCAGGTCCTTCCTGCCAAGGCTTGGTTTGGGGCTCAGTGAACTATGGCCCACAGTCCCAATCTAGCCTTGCTGCCTGTTTTCATACAGCCTGCAAGCTAAGCATGGTTTTTATATTTTTAAACTATTGTTTAAAAAAAAAAGCAAAAGAAGAGTTCTTGATGTGAAAATTACATGAAATACAGATTTCAGTGTACATAAAGTTTTATCTGAAGACAACCACCTTCATTTATTCCATAGGTTGTCTGGCTATTCTAGCGCTGCAGTGGCAAAGTCAGGCAGTTGTAGAGACTGACTGCTTAACCTACAAAGCCAAAAGTATTTACCTTCTGGCACGTTATGGAAAAGGTTTCCTGACCCTTGCTCTAGGTCAAAGGTACTTCAGGGCCTGTTCTGACCACTTTGCCATTAGGAGATTTTGTGCAGTGGCCTGGATGCAGAAGGCATACTTCAAGGTAGTGGCCGGGCCTGCAGCCCCTTCGGAGGGTCGAGGGTGGGCCGGGTGTCCAGTGGCATTGGCTGACCTTTGCCTGGGCCCTGGACAACCCAAGGGCTCGGAAGTTGTCCCACAGCAGATGCCAAAACACAAGTCCAGGCATGTAGAGTACGTGAAACTGCTGCCTGCGGGTTCTTGCCTGACCTGACTGGGCCTGCACCCTGGTCCCAGTGTACAGGACTTCAGAGGCAGGAACCAAAGTCCGCTACCAAACCAGGTGTCCTCTCGGCCCCCATAAAATCGGTTTCCAGTAACTACTGGAAAGGAGCCACTGGTTTTAGATCAGTTAAATCATTTTGTTTTAGCAAATGTTTACAAATCTCTTTTACTTAAAAAGGACAGCTACAGTTACATTCCAGACCATAATAATAGAAGAGATGCAGTGGACTTTGGAGGATCACTGGAAATCCTCCGTCCACATTCTGAGAACTGTTCCCTCCTGTTGGTGTGCACCAGCTGGCGTTGCTGTGGTCAGATTTTTCCTGTTGCCTATCAGGGCACGGGAGGCTGCTGTCCCAGTCTGGAGTGGGACCTACACTGTCATGCTTGACCACCTTGTCAGAGCAAGTTTTGAGCTGGGCACCTTCATCTTCCCCTTAAAGTGGAGCATAGTGTTGGGACTGCCACCTGTCAGGTCTTTTTTTCAAGTCACTATGAATTCCACTTTCTTTAACATACTCTGTTTTGGGTGATTCTGTGCCTTAGGCTCGAAAAATCCTGCGGGAACTGAAGCATCAAAAGCGGTGTCAGGAAGCAGTCACGACCATCGCAGCCTACTGGCACGGGACCCAGGTAAGCCAGACCCCCGAGGACAGTGGTGGGTCGGGAGTGACATCGCGTACAACCGCGGAGCCTCGGCTTCAGGGGCAGAAAATGTTTCACTGGCTTAAGCTACTGAGCACGCGTCTGCCTCCTGCTCTTTCCAACGTTTTGGTGTGGGGTGGTGGCACACACTTTTGCATTTACCATTTGGCGGTGACCGGTGTCTTTCTTTTTCTTGCTCCATTGGGAACCAGCAGTAACCTTTCCTGCCTTAAACTCTTCTGTAACTCCTTTTCACATGCATCACAGGCGCGAAGGGAACTGAGACGGCTGAAGGAGGAGGCTAGGAATAAACATGCTATTGCAGTTATTTGGGCTTACTGGCTTGGATCTAAGGTACTTGATGCACACATCCCAACACTCCATCTTGGAATTCTGCCGTAATCCATCTTTATCTCTAGCATATCAGGGGGTGAATGACTACAGTGAATAGTGGCTCACACTGGTGCATGTCCTAGCAGCCAGACTGAATAAACCTGGAGATGTTAGTATCAGTAGTGTGCCTAGGGAGCTTAGGCATGTGTAGGCCAAAAAAACTAATTGCTTACTAATCAGGCACTAGTATAGTTGCTCTTTTTTTAAAATTCTTAAGTAATATGCATGTTTAGTTTCTCCCCCACCCCATATATGCTAGCAGTCATTTAGGGATACTGGGGAGAGGGCATGTTGGGAATATTAAGGTGTGGGCTTGAATCAGTTCTCTGCAATGTTTTGACAATGCAAATGCCTTTAACACATGCCTTAAAAAAATTAATCCATTAATGAAATTGTTTTTTTGCCTCACTATGGCAGCTATTGATTATTATAAGCAAAATATTACATGTGCAAAGAATTATCATCTGTGATTTAACAGAAAACCATGTTCATGCAAAGCTAGCTATAATTGCCCCTGAAGAATTGCAGGAATTTCAGCATCAGCTGTTTGTTTTCAGAAACAAAGGCCTCCTGAAATACTCTCACTAATCCCCAGGCATAGCCGTGGGCTCTGTGAACATTTCACATACCCCAAGGGACAAGATTTTTAGATGTTTTCGTTACTTAGAAAATCAAAGGTCATCTTTGCTAAAAATGTGTATTCCAGTTAGAAACACAAATATCAACAGAGTCCTGTGTTTTTAAGTGTACCTTGTCAACATTGTAAGCCTATGTTATGAGAAAAAAATGAGAAAAGTCAATATTTGCCTGCATAAAGAGCTTAATTTGCCAAAAATTGACCAAAGTTGTTCATTTGTGTTTTCCCTGAAAGTCTGCGAAGCACAAACTAGTTCCTTTAGTCAACCGAGGGGAAAGTCCTCCCAGAGGCGCAAGGACTCTGAGACAGTTATTGCTGGGATTTCTCCAATGAGTGATCTCATTTCCCACTCGCAGCACTATAATATATTGAAAAATTAATGCCTATTTCTGTCTTTTAAAATAGCATGCCTAAGATTAATTTTTCCCTGAGAGTAATTTTTTTAAACCTGTAAGTTGTGTTTTACTTTTTGTCTTGCTTCAATCTTCAGTATATTATTTCCCTGTTTGGGGCCTTAGCTAAAATTGGGATTTTTATACATGGTTACTTCCCATTTTTTAACTGGAAAGAATTTTTGAATTTTGTTAGTTTTGGTTTTTGTTTACACTTCAGAAAAACAACCTTATTACTTCCAGTGTTCTAAATGGTTGTTCACAACAGTTGTCTTTTCATCCGTCCAAATGAATGAACTCAGACAGGAGTGCATAGCTTCTTAAGCCCCACGTGCTGTCAACGAAGGGAGGCCTAGTGGAATTATTAGTCCTGCCCCTCAGAGTTCCAAGTCTGATAGGGAGGGAGGGAGAAGGTGTGGAGAAGGGAGCAAAGAGGGAGAGAGAACGGGGGAGAAGAAAGGAAAAGAATGGAAGCAAAGGGGCAGGAGGTGATTACCCTGGGTACACCGCACAGATTGCCCTCCTCTGGAACAGAACCTCAATGCACTGAAAATACAAGCACTGCACCAGCTGACACTGTTCTTGGGTATAAATGATTATGCATTGTTCCTCTGTCATTCTGGAATCCTTATTCGTAAATTGGCTCTTCTGTTTGGTGTGCTGTCTGCATTGGGCTGTCTCTTTTATTTACTATCTAAAACATTCTAGGCTCGAAGGGAATTGAAACGCTTGAAGGAGGAGGCTAGGCGTAAGCATGCAGTTGCTGTCATTTGGGCTTACTGGCTTGGACTGAAGGTACTTCCTCAACCACTTCTTTCTGTCCAGGGTGAAATCCATAAAGCCTAGCACTTACTAACCCCGAGAAAACTATTGATTATGCTTGCTGATGGTCTGCACACGTAGAATGTCATCTTGCCTAATTTTGTTTCTTTTTGAGAAGAAACCTGTGCGCTAATATTTTTTCTGATGTTATTGTGGTTTCTGTTTCTTTAAATAATAGGTGTAAAGTAATAACAATATGATGTTGTCCGACTTTTATTTTATGTTATCTTTATGAGTATAAAGTTGTTTTTTTCCTAATCCGTGAGACAGTGACAATAGTTGAGCCAGAAGCTGACCTGCACCCACAGTGGCCAGCCTGGGGTTGCCAGGCTTTTGTTTTCCTTTATCTGCCTGTTCAGCTTCAGTAATGGCTGGCTGGACTGGAGCTTTCTTCAAAGCAACATGATTCTAATTGTTCAGCGTAAAAACCAAAGGAGTTTGCATTAGTGAACTTATGGATTATAATGAATGAGACCATAGTCAGAGATCAGTGGATCATTCAGGTTAAAGAGAACTTTAAATTCAAATGCCTTGTGATTAAGACAGGGCGTATTTTTCAAAGTGGTGTTTACGAGTAGGATACACTTATGTGAGCAGTAGTACATATAAGTAAATATGACTCTGAGCTCTGGAAACCTTTAGAATAAGACTCTGAGCTCTGAAAAATCTTCAGACAATATAAAGATTTGATCTTTCTGAAATATTCAATAACTAATCATCATAAGGAGCCATCCCTATTGCCTTTTGGGGATAATTAGGTCCCTTTTTGACACTATTCCTGATTATTATTTTTGTTTTTAATCCTATGACATTTAATCTCATTCTAAATATTTGAACATTATGTGAGAAATCATTGACTCTGAATCTGAACAACTATTAGAGATATCCCTGAATTCTGCTTTGAACAATCTGCATTTTTTCCTGTAAGTTGAGCCTATAAACTTTTAGTAAATTATCCTTTTTGATTGTACTGAGTATTCATCAAGTAATATTTGAAATAATTAAGAAGTAACTTAAATATGAATTTAACAGATGTTCTAGCTGAAGAATTCTTAACAAATTCTGTAACTGTTTTTTTAAAAGCCAAACAAAACTAAACATTTTCCCATTTTATTCATATCTTCTAATTTACATTCTGATTTTCATAAAAGAAAGCAAAAAACAACATTGAGTCAGGATTTTTACTCTCTATAATGATTTCCATCAGTAATATGTTTATCGACAGTTTTCTGGGTTTAACTGCATATTATTTCAAAATGTTTTTACATTAGGGACGTGCACTAGCAACCTACAAAGCAAATTTAGTTTGTAGGTAAATGTTATTTTAGCAGAAGTTAATTGGGCTTACTCTATACATAACTTTTTCCCCCAGTTTCCAAGAAAACAGCATTATTTGAATATGTTGCCATTATTATTGTTATGAAATAAGATTCAACTCATTTGAACTCCAAAAATACAATAGTTTTATACTTGTTTTTCCCAAAAGAGAATTATGAGAATTATGTTATTATGAGTGATAGTTTTGCCCTTTGAAATGATTACAAAGTGCAGCGGACCCTTTAGAACTCCTGGTGCCCAAGGGCACCATCGTATATGTCAGCATATTGTCACTGGGCTGGGCTCCTACTCTGTATAGTTGTATTCGGGGAAAAAACGACCTGTCCTGTGGTGTATCAAAAAATATGTAGCTATGAGCGCAGTGATACTGAGGCTCGACTAAATACAGTTAGGGCTTTGAGTTTACTTTTGAGGACTTGGTCTCATGTAACTGCACTTTAACTTGTCTGCTATTATGCTATTATAATTTCAGGAGCCAATTAATAGGTAACATTTTTCTTCTTGTCCTTTCTAACTTTATAAGTTTGAGATTCAAAGTGTTTGTGAATCTAACAACTTTGTGGCTAGAAGAGAAATGATAAACTGTAACCAGCATTTGAATACAGGCATACGTCAGAGGTATTGCAGGTTCAGTTCCAGACCACTGCAGTAAAGCAAATATCGCAGTAAAGTGAGTCACGCAAATTTTTTGGTTTCCCAGTGCGTATGAAAGTTATGTTTATGCTATACTATAGTCTATTAAGTGTGCAGTAGCTTTATATCTAAAAGGCCAATGTATATACCTTAATGAAAAAATATTTTATTGCTAAAAAGTATGCTAGTGATCATCTGAGTCTTGAGTGATCGTAATCTTTTTGCTGATGAGGGTCTTGCCTCTATGTTGATTTTTGCTGACTGATCAAGGGTGGTGGTTGCTGAAAGTTGAGGTGGCTGTGGTGATTTCTTAAAATAAGACAATGAGGTTTGCCACATTGATTGACACTTCCTTTCACTAAAGATTTCTCTGTAGCATGTGATGCTGTTTGACAGCATTTTACCCACAGAACTTTTTTCAAAATTAAAGTCAATCCTCTCAAACCCTGCTCCTGCATTATCTACTAACTTTATGGAATATTCTAAATCCTTTGTTGTCATTTCAACAATGTTCACAACGTCTTCACCAGGAGTAGAAACCACTTTGCTCATCCATACGAAGTAGCTCCTCATCCATTCAAGTTTTGTCATGAGATTGCAGCAATTCAGTCACATCTTTAGGCTCCACTTCTATTCCAGTTCTCTTGTTATTTCTACCACATCTGCAGTTACTGAAGTCTTGAGCCCCTCAAAGTCATCCTGAGGGTTGGAATCAACCTCTTCCAAACTCCTATTCATGTTGCCAGTTTGACCTCCTTCCATGAATCACTTATGTTCTTAATGGCATCTAGAATGGTGAATCCTTTCCAGAAAGTTTTCAATTTACTTTGCCCAGATCCATCAGAGGAATCACTGTCTATGGCAGCTACAGCCTTACAAAATGTATTTCTTAAATAATAAGACTTCAAAGTCAAAATTACTCCTTGATCCATGGGCTGTAAAATAGATGTTGTGTTAGCAGGCCTGAAAACAATTATTAAGCTTCTTGTACATCTCTGTCAGAGCTGTTGGGTGATTGGGTTGCATTGTCAAGGAGCAGTAACATTTTGAACAAAATCTTTTTTTATGAGCAGTAGGTCTTAACAGTAGGCTAAAAATAGTAAATCATGCTGTAAACAGATATGTTGTCATCCAGGCTTTGTTCCCTTTACAGAGGTCCAGGCAGAGTAGACTTAGCATAATTCTTAAAGGCCTTAGGATTTTCAGAATGGTAAATGAGCATTGGCCTCAACTTAACAGTTATCAGTGGCATTAGCCCCTAACAGTGGAGTCAGCCTGCCCTTTGAAGCTTTGAAGCTAGGTGTTGACTTCTCCTCTCTAGCTATTAAAGTCCAAGAGGCCATTGTCTTCCCATAGAAGGCTGTTTCATCTACATTGAAAATCTGTTGTTTAATGTAGCTACCTTCATCACTGATCTTAGCTGGATCTTCTGGATAACTTGCTGTAGCCTCTACATTACTTGCTGCTTTACCTTGCAGTTTTATGTTATGGGGGACGGCTTCTTTCCTTAAACCTCACGAACCAACCTGTGCTAGCTTTAAACTTTTCTTCTGCAGCTTTCCTCACCTCTCTCAGCCTTCATAGAATTGAAAAGAGTTAGGGCCTTGCTCTGGATTAGGCTTTGGCTTCAGGGAATATTGTGGCTGGTTTGATCTTCTGTCCAGACCACTCAAACTTTCTCCATATCAGCAATAAGGCTGTTTCACTTTGTTATCATTCATGTGTTCACTGTAGTAGCACCTGGAGTTTCCTTCAAGAACTTTTCCTTTGCATTCCAACTTGGCTAACTGTTTGACGCAAGAGGCCTAGCATTTGGCCTGTCCGGCTTTTGTCATGCCTTCCACACGAAGCTGAATCATTTCTAGCTTTTGATTTAAAGTGAAAGACGTGCAACTCTTCTTTTCACTTAAACCCTAAGAGGTCATTATAGGATTATTAACTGGCCTAATTTTAATGTTGTTGTGTCTCAGGGAATAGGGAGGCCCAAGGGAGGGAGAGAAGAGCTGGTCAGTGGAGCAGTCAGAACCCAACTATTAAGTTCTTAGCTTAAAAATATGCATATAAAACATTTATGTACAAACCGAATTTAAGTAATAGGTTGTTACCTTTCAACCCCTAATGTAGAAATATTTTGAACATATGCAGTTAAACCCAGAAAATTGGAGATAAAGGAAAAGATATATAATGTCTGAATTATTCAAATAGGCTAATATTTTGCTAAATTCTGACTTTCCCGTTTATAGTGGGATGGTGATAAATGTTTAAAATATTTTTCCTTCAATTTCAGAATGTTACTGTATCTTTTATTCAGCAAATACTTCATTTAATTACTGCTGTTGGTTAAACATTATTAGCATATGAAGTAAATATGACAATGTAGCAAGGAAAAAGTATGTGAAGTAAAACTATATATGATGTTTTAAGTTCTGTGATAGCATTAAGTATAAAGTTTAGTGGGAATAGAGTTAAGAGAGAAAATTAATGCAATCAAATGGAAGATAATGGTAGTTTAAAAGCTTCTTTTAAAATTCTTATTCATAGCCACATTCAGTTCTCAATGTGTGGTGCTAAAGTCCTGTCTTCATATGCAAGACTTTTGGAAACCACAGTACAGTTCTTCAGACTTTTTTTTTTTTTTTTTGCTTTTAAAAAGCAATCTGAAGGGAAAATTACCTTATATAATATTTTCTGAAATGTATTTTAATTTGTGATGAGTTTGCAGCTGTGCCTTTAAAATGTTTCTAGTCAAATCATCAAGTTCTTCGAAAACCACTAAGAGGATTTAAAACATCAATTCATTATGGTATTTGCATTTTACGTTTCTCAATTTCTTTCTCTCTGACTTAAGAGCCACTGTGTGAATGTGCTTCCATTATATTATTAAACCTTGAAAGAACACTTGTAAATTTACTTGTCCTACACATTTTCATTGTCATTTTTGAGAGAGATGTATCATTATGGACACGCGCCAGCCATGTGTTAACCACTATAATCTGCCTCTTCTTTCTAAAGGTACGTAGGGAGTACAGAAAATTCTTCAGAGCCAATGCCGGAAAGAAAATCTATGAGTTTACACTTCAGAGAATTGTAAGTGAACACTTTCTGTATATGATTAATTAGCATTGTTAAATTACTTAATAGCATCACCTCAATAAAATGTGCCTTTCTTTAATTGACAAAAGTGACTTTTTTGGATAATGATTAAATCATAACCGTGATGCTGAGAGTTAGTAATCTTTTTTTATCCTCTCCCAACAAATTCAGGTAGAATTATGTCAGAAAGAGTTGTTACTGGCCCATACATGATCAATAAAATGTTTTCCTTGTTTGACAGAGAGAGAACTTCGGGGAAAATGAACCCAAGTAAACCAAGGTCTTGCCCTATTAAACTTGCAGCCATGAGCATTGGCAGGGCAAGGCTGGCAACCAAGTTAGTGGGTAGAGGGTGAAAGAGAGAAAGGCTATGCAACTCTACCAGCATGGATTTGGAGTTCTCTGTCTTCCAGAGAAGTATGTATGGTGGTGAACAGACTGCAAACTCTGCACCCAGCCTACACTGCCGCTTATAGATTTGTGACTTGAGCAAGTTACCTAACTTCTGTGAGCCTCATTTTTCATCCCTAAAATGGGAACAATAATAGCACTATCCTCATAGAGCTGATTGGTGTGAGGATTAAAATAGAGTGATGATATAAAGCTCTTTCATTGCCTGGCACACATTAAGTACTCTAGAGCAACCCTTTCCGATAGAACTTTCTGCAGTGATAAAAATGTCCTGTAACAATAGAGCAGTCACTAGCTCATGTGGTTATTGAGTACTTGAAATGTAACCAGTTTGACTGGATTTTTTATTTTATTTAATTTTATTTACTTAAAATTTAAATATAAATAGGCCATGTGACTTGTGGCTACCTTTTGGACAATACAGCTCTATAGTATTAGCTGGTATTAAGTATTAATGTTAATATGAGTGTTAGTGTTCTTCTTTTAACCATTTGGTGGAGCTCATATTTCCCCAACCAGTATGAAAGAGTGGAATAGAGACTTCCTAGATGAGTTACAAAGTTTTATGGACTTAGCCTGGCATGGTGGCTCATGCCTGCAAACCTAATACTGTGGGAGGCCAAGGCAGGAGGATCACTTGAGGCCAGGAGTTAAAGACCAGCCTGGGCAACATAGCCAGACCCTGTTGCTACAGAAAAAAAAAAAAAGAAAGAAAGTAAGTTTTATGGAGTAAAACCTGATAAATTCCACTAAAGATTGATCATGGTATATGTAAAGCAATGTCTTTTCTGGTATATTTTCCTCATTTTCTTGTATTTTCTGTCAAACCCAATACAGGTGCAAAAATACTTCTTAGAAATGAAAAAGAAGATGCCTTCCTTATCTCCAATAGACAAGAACTGGCCATCAAGACCTTATCTATTCTTGGATTCTACTCACAAGGAGCTAAAAAGGATTTTCCACTTGTGGAGGGTAAAAAAAAAAAAATGTCATATTATATGTTTTTCCAGAGACTTCTTATCATATATTTTGAGTGTTTGAGAACTCTTATGTAAAATCAAATTTTGAACATATTCTTGCTTTGCCTTGAAGAGAATTACTTGAGAACTCTGGTAAGTTTGAGCCATGCACCATACTTGACTTTCTGTGAGAAGTCCCGCGTCAGCCGTGCGGCTTTCTCCACCTGGTTGGAAAAGAAAGCACACGCCCGCTTTGCCTTTCCATTCTGCTTCCCGTGGCTTTCAAGTAGTTCAGTTTTTGTTTGTTTGTTCTTCTCTTTATCAGAAGGAATACTATAGGAACACCTTCAAGAGACATAAAGAAATTCTACCGATCGTTAGAGTTTACTTTATGAGATTTATGGAACATGTACTCATTAGAAATACATGTGAACACTCACACACTTTGATGGAGTGGGAAAAAGGCCTTAAAGTCCCTAAAAGACATTAAAACTTCTTCTACCTGAAGTAAAGGGAAGCTGACAATCTGTTTTATGCTGCTTTTATTTTAGCTCTCTTTATTTTACAGGAGAACACTGCCCAGCCTGGGACACGTGGGGCATTTGTAGAGATGGTGACTGTATTTCAATAACTTAGTCAGTTGATATGTGAAATGCTAAATATATATGGTTATCAGATGTAATAAAACCATTAGATGGAAGGGCTGGTATTTAGTAAATGAATGATCAGTGGATACATCTTCTAGGAAGCTCTTTCCTGCCCAGGAGTGTAGGCTTGTTGTCTGTGTATCTGAACCACATATGTGTGGAGTGACGTTATCGCTAATTAGTGCGATGAGTGATACCAGCACAACATATGGAACTGGATTCTGGGTTTTGTCCCGTAACCGTGAGCCAGTCTGGCCAGATTCACCAGCCTCTCTATTGTTTGTCTCCCCTTTTGAGTCTGACACAGAAACTGTTTTCAGAAATAAATCTGGGGTGCTGCCTCTGCCCTCCCTGGCTCCACAGTCTCCCCCGTATCTCCCTTGGATTGGGGGTGGGAGGTGAGAGGGCTGTTTACTCCTGGAGCAGCCCCTCTGTGGGAAGGGTCGGCGGCAATGCTAACCTTTCTCCATGCAGTTATTTCGGTGATGCTCGGCCCCACCTGTAACTGAATGTCTTGGAACGCTTATCTGTTAATAAAAAACCTGGCCCTGCTCCTCTGGCCATCCCTGTCTCCTCTCTTTGCAGCCTCAGAATCACAACAAAGTGGGATTTCTAAGATTTCTTGTCCACATTGCAAAATGTTAGTGGAGGGGGTAGATTTGGAGCGGTGGCTTTCAAACTATAGGTCACAGCATATTTGTGAGTCATGAAATCAATTTAGAAGATCACTACCAGTGTTTATAAAGGAAATAGAATAGAAAACAGCAGCACCCACGACATGTAGAGAGGATAGGTATTGTTTTGAGAAGCTTTTATATAAATTGTCTGTATGTGTGTGTGGAAACGTGTGCACTGGATTGTGATGCACAGTGACTTTTACTGTGAGTCTCTCTAGAAGAGTGACAGCCTCAGGACTAGGCGATCTGCAGGGACGGACATCAGCATCCCAAATTCTGCCATGCAAATAATAGTCTTCATGACATTTTCCAAGACGAACTTTTTAAAACCAACAAAGGAAGAAAGTTTTTGGCCTTTTAAGTGAATATTTTGTGCACCTTCAGTCTTATCCTTGTTGCTGTTAAATTGGCTTAGCATATTTAACAATGAGTAATGATTTATTTTTATAAGTAATGCTTTGTTCTTCTCATGTCACACAGTGTAAAAAATACAGGGACCAATTCACAGACCAGCAGAAACTTATTTATGAAGAGAAACTAGAAGCCAGTGAACTCTTCAAAGACAAGAAGGCTTTATACCCATCCAGGTATTATGTCTTTGCTTTACCCCTCAAAGTCAGAAATTTACAAGTTTCTTGAATATATTTGTAGGTCTTTTCTAGTGGAGTTTGATTTCAGTCTTAAATGAGTGATTTTGTGAATCATTTTATCATATGATTAGCTGGATATGAATACACGTAACACATTCGAGCAGTGGCTTCCTTAGTGTACTGTAATGAAATGAGGTTACGGTTGTTGGTTTTACTTCATTGGCATTAGCTTGAACACTTTATTAAATAAATAGAAGTCATTTAAAATAAAAATTGTATAGGCTATTAAGATACATTTGCATTGTAAATTCCTGTTAGTTTTTCATAGTTTTCGAAGACGAGCCAAATTTCTGTGGGTGATATACTCTAATTACCATTCTAGTCTACCTGTCTTAACAAGTCAGGTGAGAAGTTCGTTTGTAAGGTCAATGAAAGAGTGAGCCAGTGGAGTAGCTTTCGAGTGTTGCTTAAGCCCTGGTCCGCAGTGCCCTTTGGTCTGCCCACTCACTGGACGTGGCTTCAGGGGCCTGTGCAGCAAGTTCATTTCCTTTATTGTGAACACCACGTACTCAGAACAAGAAGGAACACCAGTCACAAGTTTAACAAGGGAAGTCCTTGGTAAAGACTACTTATCTGAGTATTCTTACATCTCCTACATTCATTGTGTCCCCACAGAATTTCTATTCCTTTTCATGCAATATTTATAAATTTTTATTTTTTTAATTTATTTATTTTTTATTTTATTATAAAAAGTAGATTGTACAATTTCAAGCCAAATCTATGACAACTTTTAGCTTCTCCCAAAGAATGGCCTAGAAACAACAATGTCTTATATGCTAAGTATATTCACATTTATTACATATATTATATTTATATTCTCTGTATCTCCATACACATTTGAAAGAGCCTCCTTTTAAAGGTTTAAATGAACATAAGTTGCCAGACTCATTGGGTTTAAGTACTTTAAATTGCACAGGTTCCTGGGTTGGCTGATTTGACTGCTTGAGGTGATATATATATTCCCTTAAGGCAAACACAGTAGCTAAGTCTAAAGTTGTCCAAAGTGCCTATTACATAAAGCACATTCAAACAAGAAAATTGTCTATATGCTTGCTTCAGCACCTAATTTTATTGAACTTTTTCTTTATACATTTTAAAATTAGAAAGTAACCTTCTTAATGAACATTCCCTGCACATGACTCTTCAGAAACTGCAGGCTGGAAAATACATTTTTGAAGAAACAAATTAAAAGGCTGTTAGCAATTTTTATTATTTAAAATACATTTGAATATGAATTTTTAAAAGTTAACTTCAGGCCAAGTCCTTTTTGGGTAGTTTTATCAGTTTTCAGGGATGGTGTCCACACTTACCCCACAGCAGTGAGGGAGGTGGAATAATTTACCCTCCCACCACTCTGGGAAGTGGCAGCTCTTATGGGAGTCAGTCGGCCTTTTACATCCTGGGAGCTGTGAAACATTAACCACCTACGTGGATTTTTCTTCCCTAATCCTCCACCCACAACACAAGCATTTAAAGTCATATTTGCAAATTGCCAGATCTTTATAGCTCAAAATAAAGCTTGTAGATGGCTTGAAGCAGCAGTTTTTTCTTGGTGTCTTTAATGCTGTCCTAAGAGAGTCCCCCCACGAGTATTTAGGGAAATCAGCATCTTAATGATAAGGGCACAGTTAGGCCTCTTGCGAGAGAATTTGTTGGGGAAAGAAAACCTGCTCTGATTCTGAATGTTGGCTGCAGTTACTTCTGTCCCTTTAGAGACATACGTTGGAGGAGAGGCTTGATTCGCTTCTGGTATACAGATGATCCTTGACTTCTAATGGGGTTATACCCTGGTAAATTCATCGAAGTTGAAAATACCATAAATTGAAAATGCATTTGATACACCTAACCTACCCCGCCGACCTTTAACATGCTCAGAACACTTACATTAGCCTACAGTTGGGCAAAATCATCCAACACAATGAAGTATGGAATATCTCATGTAGTTTATTGAATACAGAAAGTTAAAAACATTGGGGTTGTATGGACACCATTGTAAAGTTGAAAATCATAAGTTGACCCGTGGTAGGTTGGCAACCAGCTGTATTGCCTATTTAGAACCAGGATTACATGGTAATATTAAGCGCTCTTTAGTTTTCTTCCAAAGTGATTGCCCTGAATCCATTCTTTCCCAGAAAGCCTACTGATTTTCTTATTCTCAGCAAGAAAATGAAATTTTTCTTTGGAGCAGGTGATGGTAATGATTTCAGCTCTTTTTTCATTGCCACATATTGTTTGAAGGCGTTAGTAAATCCTTTGTGGGCAGCTGTTAGCTTTATATTAAGAGATTAGAAGAAATTGCCTTTTCTTTCATATGAGGCTATGCATTTGAGTCTTAGCTTTTGTTGTGAGCGATTTCTGATTGTTCCATGTGATAAGATCGTCATCAAAGTCTTACCTACCAAATGCCGTGATCACATCAACAATATATTTAAAATAGGTTTATAGTTTCTTTTCTAACTTATATTTAGAATAGGTAAAAATGTAATATATAAAATAAATTGAAATAACTTTTTATGAAGTTATCAGCTACTCCTTAGAATCGGCTGACCTGTTTCCCTTTCCCAGTAGTACTTGCATTTGAAATGGTTTCTAACCTGCAGAAATTCTTTCCTTTAGTGTCGGGCAGCCATTCCAAGGGGCTTACCTGGAAATCAACAAGAACCCCAAGTATAAGAAACTCAAAGATGCCATTGAAGAAAAGATCATCATTGCTGAAGTCGTGAACAAAATTAACCGTGCTAATGGGAAGGTAAAAATGCTAACCTTGAAGACTGTTAAGAAGTATTTGTTGGTTGGGACAGTAATCCTTAGTTTTCTGAATCTTAAAATTTGCAATTCATGTTCTTGGTAGAGATAACTGTGAGGGGGGGCTATTTCCCCTTACCTTTAAGCTTAGGTAGGATTTTGCATGTTTTCTGAAATTTTTATGAAGTAAAATGTATTATCTATGTTTTTTTAGTGTGTTCTTGGTTAACATAGGTATGCTTGTTGAAAGATATTAGAATAAAATATGCATTTCTGGAAATAAATAATGCTTTAAATTCATGGATCATTTTTGGATATTTTTGATCATTGTTTTACATCCTTCTTTGCTTTGCTTTAGAGTACATCCCGGATTTTCCTCTTAACAAATAATAATCTCCTTCTTGCTGATCAAAAGTCTGGACAAATCAAGTCCGAGGTTCCCTTGGTGGATGTGACCAAGGTGTCAATGAGCTCACAAAATGATGGCTTCTTCGCTGTGCACCTCAAAGAGGTAAAGTTTCAACTAGTGACTTGACTGAAAGATTTCTGCATTTGTCCAACCCCTTGGGCATTGGTTTAAAAATTTCCACATCTGATTAATCCTATTGCCTGAAGTCTATATATCCTCCTTGCTGATTTACAAATTTTGGCTATATTCACCCCTATGTAAGATCTCAGGCTTGGTTTTTCAATAGTTGGAATTAAATGTAATCACTTTTGTTGACTTGTTCACTTGGCTTTTTGAGACTAATACATAGAAATATTAAGATGTTTCAAATTATGTTTCCTCCTGTTGTTTCTTCTTTGTGTCAACTTAGTAAATGTCTTCTTGTTCATCTTTAATTTGGGGGTTTGTACTAAAGGATACAACCACAATAAAATAACAGCCTAATAATTTTGACCTAAAGATTTTTTGATGTTCGTTGCCTTTAGCTTAACTAGGACCTTCTGACTTGAATGAAGTGATTAAGTGTAGGCTCTGGAATTGGTCTCACTAACTTTATAATGACATTGGCCAAGTCATTTAACTTTTGTGTGCATATCTTTAAAATGGGGATAATAATAGTACCTACTTCGTAGCATCGTCATAGGATTAAGTAAGATACTATATGGACACTGCCTGTCACATAACACTTAGTCACTGAATAAACAAATGTTAGGAAATATTAATCATATTTAGGCATATGTGTCTAGCTAATAGTGCCACTTTCTGGCTGACTCTAAACTTAGAAAAATCTTAAAAACTTACCTCAGTCTGTTTTCCCCACTGTGGATCTTACCTTAAAGGGGGCATATCAAATCCTAGAATAGTAATTCTCAACCTCACTATGTTAAAATTACACATTTTAACAGCTTGGGAATGTTAAAAATGCTGATGCCCAGGCCATGTTTTTAGTACAGTCAAATCAGAATTTCTCAGAATGGGGCAAAAGAGTCAGATTTTTTTGCAGACTCCTCCAAGTGACTCCCTTGTGTAGCTAAGGTTTAGAGCCTCTGCCCTAGGATATTTGGTGGAAGTGTTGTTGTTATTTTTTATTTTTTATTTTTTATTTTTTATTTTTTTAACCAAACCACTGAGGAGTTTTTCAACCGTCTCCTCCAGAATGAGTCGCAGGTGAGGTCAGCACTCTCTGAACCTGAGTGTTGTCAGGGATTCACATTCGGTGGGGCTGCTGCAGGGCCTGAGAGTCTACTTTTCTAACAAGCTCCCAGGCGACGCAGGTGGTGCTTCCGGTCCATTGACCAGCTTTGGATACCAAGGGGTTAGGAGACCTTATGAAGTGCTCTGAGCAAGTTGGAAGAAAGACTGCTCTTGTCATTATTGTTTGCTTTGGGAGAATGGACTCCAGTGTCTGAGGTTTTAGAGAGACTGTAAATACGTTCTTAGCCAAGCCTGTGAGCGTTTACCTCCTAAGGTGTCTTTAATTATGATAGTCTACCTCTTGGTTTGTCCTTTTAGGGCTCAGAAGCAGCCAGTAAAGGAGACTTTCTCTTCAGCAGTGACCACCTAATTGAAATGGCCACCAAGCTCTATCGCACGACGCTCAGCCAAACCAAACAGAAGCTCAATATTGAAATTTCCGATGAGTATGTTCATTACTGTTTGAATGTGCCTTTTCACTTTCAGCTTTATTGTTTGAATTCAGATCTTTGATTTCATTCAGTAACACAGCAAGTAGTTGTTAAGTCCCAGGTATGTGTCCAGTAGCTGTTGTACGTGATAAATGGACAGTGAATGCCACTGACCACGTCCCTGCCCTCATATACCTGACATTCTAGTGTTCCAAATGGTTAGATTTGAAATGACCTTTTCTTTTCATACATGGATAGCTAGAGTTATTGGTAAGCATTCCATACTGACAAGAGTTTGTTAGTGCTAAGACTGATATAAATTTGAAATTCACTTTTTTAACTTCCTGTTAAGGTTCTGATTATAGAGGCTGATTATTTGCATACAGGTTGGGGCATCCTCCCATTTAGTGAATCTATCTATGAGTTGTCTGGATGAGTTTGAGTTACTAGATTGATTGATGCTTAATTAGTTACCTTTTAATAAATTGTTTACTACCTGCTTATGTACTTCTAAGCATGGGTAGTAAAAATTTGTATAAGCCAGATTGCTTAGGAAATGATCTTATTTTCTAGTTTTAAAAAGTCTATTCTGTTTCATCTTTTCCTAAAAGTCTTTCTAAAATAAATTCATACTCATTTTTGCCCCTCTGTAAGTCAAACTCTCTTTGATGTGTTAGGATCTGCAGTGCTAAAGGCTTATCTTAAATTCTCATTGAACACTAAGAATGTTGCTTAGATTGGGTAGGACATTGGGCTTTATGTACACTCTACATTGGAAATTGCTGTTTGGACTAAATAACTTTTCTTGTTAATGAGGCCTTTCTCATAAAACAAAGAATATTACGAAAAAAGATAATGGTTGGTTGGGTTCCAGTTAATTAAGGTTTTAACATGTTAGGGCCTGTTAGAGCTTTAAAATCCCTTTAGTTGAAATGTTTCATAATTTGGGATAATGGGCTTTGGTGGGACTGCTAATTCCCACTCATCACGGGAAGATTATATGTATTTCAGGTGCAGAAGCTTCTCGGGGGTGGGTCGGTGGGTGGGGGGTGTGTGTGTGTATGGCTGAATGAAGCGACATCATAGTTGGCCCACTACATTAATAAGGAAATCACACCAAAATCCAGGCCACAAAGGATTGCTACTTTTAAGCATGTCCCAAACGGATATTCTAAGAACACTACTCTAATAGAACATTAATAACGATGTATTGTGAAAAACATGCTCTCTGGTGGAAATTTAAAATCTTCGCTATAGCACTTCTCGGAGCCTGTAAAATCTTGTGGCACGCTGTGACTCTCTGGGGGGGATTTGGGAGGATAGCATGTGCTGTGTTCCCTAAATGTAGTCAACGACAGAACCCCTCCAGTGGCTCTCAGCACCTGTGCTCAGAGGCACGCAGTCTGGGAAACAAGGCAGGGACCCTGCCCCGTCACAGAGGGCATGTGATATTCTGGATGAAATAAGCCTTCAGTGAACATAGTTATCTGAGTGAAGATTTACAGTGGGCCATGTGAAGAAAACAAACATTTGATAGCTTTATAATACTTTTCCTTCTCCACTTCCTAATTATCCATTGGTCTCATAAAAATCAAACAGCTGATGGAACCTTGCATAGCACCCGTGGATCCCTTCCTAGGTGGCACTGGACGCCTGGAGAGGAGGTTTCCAGAGCAGCCTCTGTTCCATAACCCCAGGGAGCTCTTAGGCAGAGGTGCCTGTGCCTGTGTACGTCATCCCTGAGTGGCTTCACTCCATTTCATTGCCAGCTGTGTAGAACCAGTATTGGAAACCACGTGCAGTTCAGTGACTAAACCCCTCTTTGATGTATCCTTTTCAGAAGTAGTAGATACTCTAACAAACCCATATAATCATTATGGATAAACTGGATGTCATGGGAAGAAGTCAAAGTTTTGTTTATTCTTCAGTGCAGTTTTAACCTTCACATATAGAAGTGAGAATTGAATTCGGTGAGAGACTCAACTGCCTTGTAATTCCACTCCTTAAACTTCCAGACTGTTCAATCTGTAAATAGATTACATTTTAAAGATAACCTGCAAGATGTATAGTACAGTCATACACTGCATAATGATGCTTCAGTTAGCGATGGACCACATATACAACAGTGGTCCCATACGATTATAATGGAGCTGATAAATTCCTATCACCTAGTGACATTGTAGCTGTCGCAATGTCATAGTGCAAGGTATTACTCACATGTTTGTGGTGATGCTGGTGTAGACAATCTACTGTGCTGCTGGTCATATGAAAGTATAGCACGTGTAATTACGTACAGTACATAATATTTGACAATGATAATAAACCACAGTGTTATTGGTTTATGTGTTTACTTTTTATCATTATTTTACTTCATTATTATATTTATTTCTATATATAAAAAACCGTTTACTATAAAACAGCCTCAGGCAGGTCCTTCAGGAGGTATTTCAAAAGAAGGCATGTTATCATAGGAGATAACAGCTCCATACGTGTTATTGCCCCTGAAGATATTCCAGTGGGACAAGTTGTGGATGTAGAAGACAGTGATGGTGACAGTCCTGACCCTGTGTAGGCCTAGACGAAGGGGTATGTGTGTGTGTGTGTGTGTGTGTGTTGTGTGTGTGTGTGTGTTAGTTTTTAACAAAAAAGTTTAAAACATAAAATATTAAAAATAGAAAAAAGCTTATAGAGTAAGAATTAAAGAAAGAAAACATTTTTGTACAGCTGTACAATGTGTTTGTTTTAAGCTAAGTGTTACTCCAAAAAAGTCAAAAAGTTTATAAAGTATAAAAATTATAGTGAGCTAAAGTTAATTTATTATTGAAGAAAAAAATATTTTTTATAAATTTAGTGTAGCCTAAGTATACAGTGTTTATAAAATCTACAATAGCATGCGGGCCTTCACACTCACTCACCACTCACTCACGGACTCACACAGAGCAACTTCCGGTCTTGCAAGCTCCATTCATGGTTAAGTGTTCTATATGGGTATACAATTTTTTAATCTTTTGTACCATATTTTTACTGTACCTTTTCTATGTTTCATTATGTTCAGATATACAAATACTTACCCTTGTGTTACAGTACCTACAGTATAAAGTATAGTCACATACTGTACAGGTTTGTAGGCTAGGAGTAATGGGCTGTACCATACAGCCTAGGTGTGCAGTAGGCTGCACCATCTAGGTTTGTGTACACTCTGTGATGTCCGCACAATGATGAAATTGCCTAATGATGCCTTTCTCAGAACATATTCATAAAGTGAATTTTTTCTATTAAACATTTTAAATATATGTATATATACATGTATATATATAGGTACTCCCCCGTGCACACATACATATATCATTTAAGTTATACAATTGTTTTTCTGAATAATTTAAATCCAAGCAACTAATCTGTGTTCCTTTTACTTTGAAATTCTAACTGTCATTAATGCTATGAAATAATACGTCTATGTTATTATTTGCTAGAGGACAATTTTCAGTTCTCTTCTGTGAAATAATAGTGATAAATAATAGAGATAAATAAGAGTACTTACCTCCTAGGATTGTCTTAAAGCTGAGCTAATAATATGTGTAAGTGGCCAAGAGCAGTGTGTACATGGTAAACACTCAGTACATTTAGCTCTTGTTGTTTCTAGCATGAATCTTGATCATGATTTGTAAACATGGAGATAATTAATGGATGCTAAAGTTATTGGGGAAAGAAGTTCCTGTACATTTATTACACTACAGATGGTCTTTGAAAATTAAAACGTAAGAGTATTTTTTAAATGCGTGGATTTGTGTTAAACTTGAAAGATGTTTCTTCTTTCTTTGAGGCACGTAGATATAAGTATGCATGCCAGAGACATAGATAGGCTAATCTGGAACGATAGCTGTGTTTTTTTCCCCAGTACTTTTGAGTTAAAAAGAAACAACTCATTTAAAAGATCAGAAGTACTATCCTTATAAAACAACTCATGAATTAGTTTATGTGTTAGGTTTCACCGCAGTAGATAACATTTGCAAAAGGTGGTCTCTTCAGACCTTGAAACTGAAACTGATGTATAAAGAGCAGGGCTGTTTAGATCCTTGCTGTTGCCATGGATGTCAGCCGAGTCAGTGGTCAGTCGGTGGTAGTTAGGTTGACTCACTTAATAATGTGCCATTAACTCAAAAAACTGTTCCCCGAGAAACGTATGGAAAATGGTGTAACATTATGCTGATGGTGGCAGCCGCAAAGAAAAGATCGCCAGTTTTGAGATGGGAAGACTTGGTTTCCGGCCCAGCCATGCAGCTTTTGTGCCCACCCAGTGAAGCTGTCCTTCAGGGCAGGGATCGGGCTGTACACAGCTGGGTGCCCCTCACAGCACCAGCACGGGGAAGGTGGAAGAATAATCTGTGGACAGCCACTTGGCCCCTGCTGGTCTGTGAAAGGAAAGATTTGGACTGAAGTGTAGTTTCCCTCAATGTATCATGTGGTGCTGGTGGTATAAGAGATGGTTTTAGGTGGATTTTTAAATATATTTATAATTTTATGTAAATATTTTAATAGGTATTAAAAATATACATGGAAGATCAAACTCATGATTTTATCCTTATTCTGTAGGCTACTATAATTTTGAAATGTATTTATTTAGAGTAGAAATAACTATTAGCATATTTATACAGATGTGACAAAAATTATGTAGGAAGTATGAGTAACGAGTGTTTAGAAACTATAGTCCAGAGGGTCTCCAGATGCCTTTTCTGAAATTCTTTATTTTCTCAATTTTTTGTTAATGAAATAGGATCTCACCCCAATTTATATTTTTGCCATACAGAAATGGAGAAAAATGGGAATATAACATGTTGGTCTTCCCATTTGAAACATGGAAATAATTATTTTTAGCTCTTCTTACCTTATTGGAATATGATGAGTTAATAAACCTCAGTTTACTTAGGGCTAAATGATAACTACAAGAAATACTATGCAGTGATATAATTCAGTGTAAGAAGTGCTAACGGGAAGGGGTGATAGAGATTGAGTCCCCCTTATTCGGAATGCTTGGGACCAGAAGTGTTCCAGATTTCGGTTTTTTTCAGATTTTGGAATACAGTCACAAGTCATTTAATGACAGGGATATGTTCTGAGAAATACATCATTGGGCAGTTTCATCATTCTGTGAACATCATAGAATGTACTCACACAAACCCAGTTGGTATACCTTATCACACACCAGGGCTATATGGCAGAGCCTATTGCTCCTAGACTACAAACCTGTACAGCATGTTGCTGTTCTGTGGGCAGGTGTAACACAATGGTAAATATTTGTGTATCTAAACATAGAAAAGGTACAGTAAAAATATGGTATGAAAGATAAAAAATGGTACACCTCTCTAGGACACTTACCATGAATGGAGCCTGCAGGACGGGAAGTTGCTCTGTGTGAGTCTGTGAGTGAGTGGGGAGTGAGTGTGAAGGCCTAGGACATTACCCTACGCTGCTGTAGACTTTAATAAACACTCCACACTTAGGCTACACTAAATTTATAATGAAAATATTTTTCTTTCTTCAATAATAAATTAACCTTAGCTCCCTGTAACTTTTTACTTTATAAACTTTTTAATTTTTTTTAACTTTTTAACTCCTTTGTATTATAACACTTAAAACACAAACACATTGTATAGCTGTACAAAAATATTTTCTTTCTTTATATCCTTACTCTATAATCTCTTTTCTATTCGTAATATTTTTATTTTTTACTTTTTTGTTAAAAACTAAGACACAGACACACACACATTAGCCTAGGCCTACACGGGTTCGGGATCAGCAATATCACTGTCCTCCACTTCCATATCTTGTCCCCTGGGAAGGTCTTCAGGGGCAGTAACACATATAGAGTGTCATCTCCTATGACGACAATGCCTTCTTCTGGAATAGCTCCTGGAGGACCTGCCTGAGCCTGGTTTATAGTGAACTTTTTTTTTAATAAGTAGAAGGAGTATACTCCAAAATGAGAAAAGTATAGATAGCATAGTAAATACATAAACCAGTAACACAGTCATTTATTATCATTGTCAAGTATTATGTACTGTACATAATTGTATATGCTCTATTTTTATATGACTGGCAGCCAAGGAGGTTTGTTTACACCAGCATCACCACAAACATGTGAGCAGTGTATTGCTCTACAACACTGGGATAGCTGCACAGTCAATAGGTGATAGGAATTTTTCAGCTGCATCATAATCTTATGAGACCACCATTGTATGTGAGGTCCATAGTTGACCAAAATGTCTTTATGCAGCACATAACTATATTTGCATTATACTTAACTGGTTCAGCATCAATCCACAAATCTGAAATTCGAAACACTCAAGCAAGCATTTCCTTTGAACTTCATGTTGGTGCTCAAAAAATTTCAGATTTTGGATTTTTGGATAAGTTAGGGATGCTCAGCCTGTACTTGTCAAGATCAATGTCTATTAAAATACAAAAGCTAGTGTTACTGTAATCACTAGCTATTTTGTGCATACTTTCTTTCATTTGTTTTATTCTTTTCTCCTAGGTTCCTGGTACAGTTCAGACAAGACAAAGTTTGTGTGAAGTTTATTCAGGGCAACCAGAAAAATGGGAGTGTCCCAACCTGCAAACGAAAAAACAACCGTCTGCTTGAAGTTGCTGTCCCTTAACTAGCGCCTCCCCTCTACTTTCATGGACTTGTTTCTTTGTAATGGTGCAATTTGGTTTTGTTTTGTTTGGGATTCATGGTATGTTTGGGAATGGCCAAAGGCTAACTGTTAGAGTCCTTTGGTGAAATAAAAATATTTGACTAATCAATTTTTATTATTGGAATAGTTTTAACCTTTCAAATACATGTTCTGTCCTGGAGCAGGATTGTAGAAACTAACAGTGTCTATTTTCATGTCATATGTGTTCTTTGTTTAGTCATCATGTTAGATCTGTGTACCCTAAGTCAACATATTACTCATAAATCATTAACACATATAAGTGTAGGAAATGGTCTTAAAAGATAGTACATGCATTCATCAAATATTTATTCAATGCCTACTATGTGCTAGGCGCTGTGCTAGATGGTATGAAAACTTACTAGGGAAACTTTTTATTTTTAAGGCCATTCCATTCTGGCTGGTTTGTGCTGGTTTAACAACCGCTAAGAAGGTTTGAAAATGTTGAGACCAAAACAATAACTGTTCATGGTGGACAGCATTGTTAGGAACCCTGTAGTATGATCTTTAACAATGTGTGCTTCAAGAAGGGCTGGTCCTAGGAGGGAGTAGAAATATATGACTAAGTAAAACCCCTCTCCATGTGGTTTCTGTTTGGAAAAAAAAACAACAAAAAACTGACATTTGAACAGGACTTTTAATCTGTTTAGATCTCCTGTAATTATTTTTAAACAGTAGGAAACAGAAGTCATTCTTATTTTAGAAGCAGTGACAGAAGCGGTCCAGTAAGAGTAGATGTTCCTGTTTCTGGTAAACATACATGATCCTAGGTACACTAATATCTGCAGAGGATTGTTTTCACCCAAGTTTGAGTAGATATTTTAAACAGCTAACACAGCGAAGGGCTAAAAGCCTTTCAGATAGTGGGAAACATTCTGTATGATGTGCAATAAAACATCCAAGATCTTTTTTGAAAGTTTTATTTATAATATACATTTTTGTATGAGAAAGGTGATTGGTACAGGGTGCATATTCTAGTCAAGGATCAAAATTAAGTTTGTGTAATTTGCAGGGCTTTCTTTCTTTCTTCAAATTTACAATAAGAATTCATTTTGGAAACTACATTTTAAACTTTGGAATCAAATTGTTTCTTATTTGGGAGGATAATGTATATACATTGGTATTATGTTAAATAATAAAATTGTTCTAAATTTGGTGCCATTCGCTGGATCACAGCTGTATTTTTGTATGTCAAGCTATTTTTGTATGTTGTGTGTCAATGTATCATCGCACAGAAAGGTTTTGCAATCCAAACATTATATGTTCTCTGTGAAATTGAATTTCACTTATCTTTTTATAAACCGAAACATTCATTGAAAATATTTTCTGGGGATTTTCTTTTGATTTTTGTACTTTGTGTTTATTGGTACAGGTAGAGGATATAATTACTTTCATTCTTCTCCGCCATGTGCCTAAAGTGGTAGATTAATATAGGTGAGTAGAAATTTGGGACTGAGTGGGGGTTTTCTTAATGTTTTTTAAAATATGTAATACATTCACATTGTTCAACACACAAGTATAAGAAGGTGTAGAATACAAATTCTCCTATCATTCACCCATCTCTCAATTCCCACCCATCCCCCAAAAAGTAAACCATTGTTTGTAGTTGCTTTTGAGAGCTTGTTTGGAGGTTCTATCAGAGGAGCGCAGCTACTCGTATACCCTTGACCGAAGAACAATCCTCCTCTGTCAGGGAAGATCACCCTCTTCGTCCAGCACTTACAGTCTTGCCACTGAAGTGTTCAATAATTCTGATCATGGAACTCAGTCTGCATGAGTTGAGACTTTACTTGGTGGGATAGTTTTGCTGAACTTCAGCCAGAAAGCTTCCTTGCGTCCCAAGGTGAAAGTGCTTCACATTCTGCACTAAGAGAGCAGTAATATTAATAACTTGACCACACTAGAAATGAGGAGAGAGCCCCCACGGCCCAGGTTACCCGGTATAGAGAAGTGTTTTCCAAAATGTCACCAAGCATCAATCTGTGTCAAAATCACAAGAAAAGCTTGTTTAAAAAAAAACGACAATGTTAAAAAAAACAAACAAAAAACCCCTGCCAATTCTTGGGCCATCCCCTGTACCAACTGAATGAGAATTTCCAGAATAGAGTTTAAAAATAGTCATTTTCAAGAAAATCTCTGTGATTCAAACACATTAAAGTTTGAGAACTGTTAAGAAAAATACTAGAGCTGGCCGGGCGCAATGGCTCACGCCTGTAATCCTAGCACTCTGGGAGGCCGAGGCGGGTGGATCGCTCAAGGTCAGGAGTTCGAGACCAGCCTGAGCAACAGCGAGACCCTGTCTCTACTAAAAATAGAAAGAAATTATATGGACAACTAAAAGTATATATAGAAAAAATTAGCCGGGCATGGTGGCGCATGCCTGTAGTCCCAGCTACTCGGGAGGCTGAGGCAGTAGGATCGCTTAAGCCCAGGAGTTTGAGGTTGCTGTGAGCTAGGCTGACGCCACGGCACTCACTCTAGCCTGGGCAACAGAGCAAGACTCTGTCTCAAAAAAAAAAAAAAAAAATACTAGAGCTTCTCTGTAGCTATGCACAGCAATCTACATCTAAAAAGTCCCCTCTGGTGATTCTGATTCATGCCCAAGTATGAGAACCACTGGTCTAGAGCTTCTCTCTGGCTGTACACGGCATTGTTGGCCACAACAGCCAGTGCGGCCCGCCACCTCAACGCCTGACTAGAGGTTACAGGTAACCATGGGATCACCCTATTACAACGGGCAAGCAACTGAGACTGCTTTATCTTTGGGTTTCTGTCACTGTCCTGCAATGGAGAGTTGAAGTATTGGTGGCACTCCAGAATTCCTGTATATTCTGGCCTAGCCACACAGCCCTAACTTGTTCTCAGCCATCACTTAGAAGGTTGCCCAGCCCCTGGCATGACTAACAGATGTTATGCTTGAAAAAAGTAAACAGGTAACGAGCACCAAAAATCAGACCACGGTAGTTGCCAAGGTAAGCAGTGTGATTGATGTAGTTGTTCTTGACTTTGGTATCCATCTACCCCAGGACAAGAAAGGAATATGGGAATAGTTATCCTATAATAACTGGTGACAGTTCTGTATCTCACACCTTTGGAATAATAACCTGGACCCAGAACTCAGATGTAAGGTCTTCAGCTCAAGTATGAAAACCGTTGCTCATACTCCAGGGGCGATGGGGTGTGTCCGTAACGGTGAAGAAGCAGGGTAAGAGTTCTGGGAATCATAAGCACATCTTCAATATTGAGGATTTGGCTGAGATCTAAGAGAATGAACTGTTTTATTATTATACCATTTAATATGCTGAGAACTCTCAAGTTCATGTAATTGAATATAATTATGATAATGAGAACATGATTTAAAATTCTTTTTTTGGCCAAATATAAAAGACAAACTTTTTTTTTCTTATCTGTTGTTTTTCCTATAATAGGTAAGGTATTTCTTAGACTTCTTGAAATCTTCAAATAGTAAGTACTTTTTTAAATGGTGTGTGTTGCTGGGGAAGGATTTAGTAAATTCATTAACGCATTGTATTAAGAGCCTTTGTTTTTAAGCTGGGCATTGTTTTCCATGAATACTGTGGCACTCAAATTCTAAAACAATTAGAGGCACAAGGGTAGCGGGTAACAGGGAATAGAATGGAGGGCAGTCCTTCAGCTTTTTTTCCTCCTGGTGAGAAAAACAGCTGTAAGCTTTCATTATCCATTTGAAGGTTTTCCTTTAGGTTATTATCATTGGAGGAGCTCTTTCTTTGTATCTTGTTTTAATAATTCTATTATGTGCTCTTTGATTCTCAGGTTTTTGTCAGCTAAACCCTGGGAAGCCATGACATTGATGAGCTCGCACTTGCTCTCTGGTCTCATCAGCTTCTATTTCAATAGCCACACGGGAGAAGATTAATTGTTTTGAGTTGGTTTCTTCCAAACCTTGGAATGTTTGCCTCTTTTTTTTTTTTTCTGGTTTGAAGATTATTTTCAAAATCTGGAATTAATCACAATACAGCATACGCCACAATCTCTTCCTCATTAACTTTTTTCTCACTGGCATGGTGGCCAGATCCCCTGTGCAAAGTTCCATAAAATTCAACAGAAATGTAACTTTATAACCAAGGAAAATAGTCTCAACTTCTCAGTGTTTTAAGAAGGGAATGGGGAACAGAATTTAATGACATATTCACCCAAAGGCCTGGCAGTACTGAGAGAAAGAAAGATAAACCAGCTACCTGATTTCAATTATATTCATCCCAACTTTCTTTTTTCTTTTCTTCTCTTTTTTGAGGGGGAGAAATGGGCTCACTGATTGATAGAACTGGCATATTCTCTTTAAAAATAAACCTTGTAATGACATACACATCAGAAATGTGCACATGGAGGTGAACCCATCCATGTATTAATAAGTAGCACCCAATACAAGAGGTACCCCAAAGATAGCAGCCAGAAGCCCCCTTCTCCATCCCAGTCATAATCCCTATCAAAAGTAACTTTGATCTTGTTGTCTAGTACCATATATTAATTGTGCTCATTTTAAAACTTTATGTAAGTGGAATCATACAATATGTAGTCTTCTGCCTGGCTTCTTTCATTCAACAATGTGTTCAACATTGTGAAATTCATTCATATTTTTGCACATAGCTAAGTTTGTTGATCCTCCTGGCTGTGTAATAATTCATCGTGTGCACAGACTGCCATTTTGTGATCCTTGTAACTGTTGATGGCCATGTGGCTATTGTACATAGTGCTGTAACAGGCGTTCTGGTACATGTCTTTTGGTGAATGTATGTAGGCAGAACTGCTAGATCACAGGATAAGCTTATGTTCAGTCTTAGCAGATTCTGTCCAAGTGCTTCCAAGGGAGCTGTACCATTGATGCTCTACCAGCAGTGTCTGAGGGTTGTAGTTGCTCTACATCCTTGCCGTACCTGCTGTTGTCAGTCTTAAATGCTGGTCTTTCTGGTGGATCTTAGCCTTAATTTTCATTTTTCCGATGACTAAATGAGCTCAATCACCTTTTCAGTATTGGCCGTTTGGATACCACCTTCAGTGTCAGCTGAAGTATTTTGCCAATTTTTCTGTTGTCTATTTTTTCTTTTTGATTTGTAGTTCCACATATATTTCGAATACGAGATCTTTATGTGGGTGGAAGTATCTTCTCACAGTGTGTGGTTACCTTTTTCTTCTCAGTGTCTTGATGAACAGAAATTCTATTTTAGTGTACAGTTTATCAATTCTTTCCTTTATGGTTAGTACATTTTGCTTCCTGTTTAAGAAATATTTGCTTACCCAAAGTTATGAAGGATATATGCTTATGTTTTCTTGTAGAAGCTTTATTGTTTTACCTTTCACATGTAGATTTTCAGTTCATATGGAGTTGATTTTTTTTAATGGCATAGGGGATCAAGATTTATGTTTTCCCTGTATGGATAACCAGTGAGCCCAGCACCTTTTACTGCAAAGGCCAACCTGGCCCCAGTGCACTGTTTGTAGTTTCTGTCTTCTGTTGCATTGTTTATCTATCTTTGTGTCAACACTGAACTGTGTTCATTATTGTGGCTTTGAAATATGTTGGCATAGTGGCTTAAAAGTGAAATTCATAACTCTTAGTGACAGGTTGTAAGCTTTGGTGATAAGAGTGGGGGAAAGCATTAAAACTAATAAATATGCACTTTCAGATATGTGGAACAGTGATAGTTCATCGGAGTTCTTAAATTAGGAACATAAAATAAGCTCTTCCCTTTAGCCACAGGGATTTGAGCATGGGAGTTCCTAATGGGATCACACGGGGAAAATACTAGATATTTCCTTGAAGTAAATTAAGAACTTCTCTTTCTGTGTGATTTTGGTTTTCCATTGACTCAGTGGTTTTTATCCATATTACTAGTCATCCCCCTTTTAAATTTTCCATAAAGTCTTCCTAAAATTACTGTCTTATGTAAGTGCATGTGAATGTTTTCTTAGTTTTTAGGTGAGACTGCCTGTTTCCCTCCCTTGGATTGATTCGAGACCTCTGAGGGTTTTTCTAATTCTTTAAATATTACAGTTGGTTATCTCATGCAATGATAATAGTTTATAGATGGGGCCAGATGCCGCCAGAGGTGGAGTCCGTATCTTTGTTTGGCTTTTCTATACCTTCTACATTTTTTTTAATTAAAAAAAAAAGATGTACTAAATTATTTCCCAGTAATCACCCAATCCATTTTTTTGTATGTAGTTCTGAGCTAGTTAAATTCAGAATTGCCTTTTTAAAAATAATCTCTGCCAGCTCAGCTTTCCTGAAATTGGGATTTTAACAGAGAGGAATAGTACCAAAAAGGCAGATGAACCGTTTTAGTAGCAATAAAGACGTATATACATCATATTTTTTTTTCATGAGGAGCAAATTATAGTCAAAGGAAAATATGTTTAATTCATTTTCTATATACCAATAAGAATCAATTGCTTGGAAAAGTCAAATAGGAAATGAATAAGTTCTGTAGCCATCTAAACTCATATACTGAAAGGAGGTGAGGAGAGTTGCTAAGGCATTACACAGCAGGAAGTAAAAATTTTTCCCCATTCTTCCTGAACCTGAAAGTAGTCCTTAGCTCCAAATTCACCTTCTTTGTTTATTCAGCAATATAACTAGTATGGTAATATTGCCATTCTGTTGTCTCTTAAATCCAAACTTTTAGAATGGGACAATGACATATTTAACCAGAGCATCAATCAAGACTCATTCTCCTTGATACAGCCCCTAAAATGACCTGAAAATCGATTTCTTGGAGTTTGAAAACAACAGCTTTTAGAATAGAAGCTCTTAGAGGATAGAGCTTTATCTACTAGGTGGGGCAGAGCACTCTTTCATGTAAAACTACCTAATACTTTCTGATGGGAGAAAATGAAATAAGTTTCTATTCAGATGGCCAAACCTGGCAGTATTGAGATCATGCCATGTACACAGGAGAGAAAACTTACTATTACCTTAAGCATTATTTTATAGCCTTTGGGTAACTATAAACAAAAATAAAAAGGAAGATATTCATAGGTGCCTAGGTGCCTTTGATGGAACATACCTTCACTTTACTGTGGCTTTGAATATAAATGCGGCAAAAGTTCTTGTGTTTGTATTGTTATGAACAAATTAATGTAGAGATCCAGGAGATGGTAATAGGTGGAATCTAGTCTTTCTGATCATCTCAGAGGCTATTTGCCAACAGCTGTCTTTACTTCCTAGCACAAATTGGACTTGGATCTGAAAAAGAAATGGGATCTGGTAACATTAAATGAAAAGCACTTGGGAACTGTTGCTGGAACATTATTAAAAGGGAAGGAAATCCACCCACTGATTTGTTCTTTTCACTAAAAAAAAAGCCCCACAGATGAAGATGCCATGTGTTGTGTCTTGAATTGTCCCAAACCACACCAGACACACAGGCAAAGTTTGTTTGAAAAATTTATTTCAGAAGTGTGGTTTGATAGGTATAAACGCAGACACACCATTCGTATCCCTGTAATTTCTGAAGAGCACATGTGGCAAATTAGGAAAATGGATACGAGTCTGCTCTACACATCTTGCATTGTAGTAAGCAATCATTAGTCACATGGTTTCCACTGGCCTCCCAAAGCAAACCCGTCTTTGAATACATCATCTTTGGGGAAACCCCTTTGGGAGTTCATTATATTTTCTGCTAAGACATGGTACATTCTAGTAATAGGAACTGCTTTATGTTTAGTGTAGAGATTTAAATTCTTCTGATTTTGCCATCAAGTCCTATTTTGAGTGATCAAGTCGCTCATTTTCCAATAACTGCATCACCATTTGTTCTTTCCATTGAGCTAGTGAAATGCTTTTAGACCTAAATTAGATCCGTGAATGAGCAATTTTGCTCTTCACTTCAACCAGTCTTGCCAAATGTTTGTCATTAGCCAGAAATGCCGGTTGATGGCTTGGCAGAAACCCTATTCTGCCGCTCAAATAAAGGTACATCAAGAGTGTCTCAGAGATTGCCATCTTGATTTAGCATGTGGATGCCGAAGACTGTACTAGTAAAAGAAAGCACTTTTGACACTTGTCTAAAAAGAATATTTTCTCTTTACACTTAGGGTTTCAAGAATATCAATGAAACAGAATTTTAAGAGATTATCAATGTCATCTAGTTGGGTGATTCCCAATAGTTTCTAGTATGAAGACCGTTTTTTAATTTCTTCATTAACACCTATATAGTGGTAGGCATGCTTTTAGCATCTTTTAATTGGGCCAAATACATAATGTTTAAAGTTCAAGACAAGTAAATTTGCATTTTCTTAATGCACATCTAAATAGGTTTGGAAAATGGCATTACATATGTTTACAAATCTTATTTAATACAGTCAACAGAATATATACTTGGTTCATGTGAACTTACAAAACTCCAAAGTCTGGAAATGGCCAATCTATACTTTCCAATCTCTTCACTTTATAGATAAGAAAAATTGGGGCCCAGAAAGATTCAATGGTTGGTACGAGATTTTGTGGTTATTGACAGGACTAGAATACAATCTATTTCTTCTTGTTTTTCCACTCCTACAAGCTCCCCTAGGAGAATTAGGAAAATATGCCCCAACTCTTGAGTTTTCATTTATGAACTTGTAGTGGTGGATATTAATGTAAGATGCTGCAATTAAAAAAAAAAGGTACAGGAAAGATGGGACCCCAGTGTGGAAGCCAAAACTGGTAGGGCCTGACACATAGTAAATTGTTCAGTAAATAGAGCAGATGCCTTTCTGTAATACCTGTTTATGGGGCTTACCTTCCATTCCTGTGGACCATCCCTCTGGCAGGTATTGGGCATAGCAGATTTGTGTTTTGCAGTTCTTGAAGCTCCAAAAGATGTTTCAGAAAGAAACTTTCTCTCTTGTGGGTCTTTCCTGAGTAAAGTAATATTGATATGATAATTAAATAAGTTTTTCCCTGGTCTTCATTTTTTCTGGTATTATAAGAGTTATTGCTAAGCTAATTAAGATGGTGCTTATTCCAAAACAAAACTTTATCTTCATGTCACAAGTATAAACTATCATGCAGCATGGTCACCCATTTCAGAAACACATTGTGTCTTCCCCTCCTCCATGAAATTATTACTTGAGTCCACAGGACTCACTTTTTGTGGAAGAACCGACATAGATGTCTAAGGAAGAGGGAAGCCCATTGCAGGTGCTAGAAGAAAAACTTTAGACAAATTAAATTTAGCAGAGTTTATTTGAGCAAAGAACAATTGCTTAGTCAGGCAGCACTCAATCAGAATAGGGTCAAAGAGCTCCACCCAGCAGTGTAAGAAGCGAGAATTTACATACTGGATGCAAAAGCAAAGTAGAGAGATCACCTGATAGGCTACAGGGAGGCATCGCCTTATTTGGACACGATGTGATGAGTTGGTAGCCTGTGATTGGCTGAAATTTGGCTGTTTATTAAACTCCTAAGTTTTAGTTTGTTTCTATTCTACGGTTAGGCTGCAGTTCCATATGTAGGAACTCAAAGTCCAGAGACACCCTCAGGTTAGTGGCTTCCTGCTTATTTAACTTAACGCATGTAGAAGAATGATTTGTCAGGCAAGCCAGGCCTTATTTCAGATGGCCCTTTCTTGGATTCAATGCTCTTTCAGACAAGTTGAGGTTCTAGGTACTCTCCTGATTTCTCCCAAAGGGAAGAGGAAGGAATAGAGACCACCAGCTGCCTGAAAAGACATAGGGAATTTAAATATTTCAACTCTTGGGGAAAATTGTTATTTTAAATTGATAGTGCCCACGTACTCACTTTCAAAATAATGTTTAAGTCTGTGTAAGAATGCGGCACTGAATGTTGTTTTGTTTTTAGAGCAATTGTGGCTGCTCGCAACACATACCATTTATTTAATAGGAAAGTTAAGAGAAACAAATTAGGTTTCATGAGGCTGAAGTAAGCCAACGCCAGCTACCTCTGATAAACAACGTAATGATGGGTATTTGTACAGATTTGTACTGCTGAGACTCGAGGGCCTTAGCATCATTTATCTTTTTGGGAGAACATTTTGGAGTGGATTGGAAGTTACTTCTAGAGTTAGTGTCATTAGATCTGACTCTTGGTTTACACACACACACACACACACACACAGCCTTTGTAGCACATGCTTCAGTAGAAGCTTGTTGATCAAGGATACACCTTGGTTAATCTCACTTTGCCCTTGTCTCTCCACCCCTCAAGCTTCTCAGGACAAATGCTATGTAGGAACCCAAATTATTGGCATTGGTGTTTGGCCCTGAAGCAATCACTATGTGAGGGGTATTACTCATAGTTTTCTTATGAAAAATTAGTAACTCAATATTTAACTGATAAACACTAAAATGGCACAAGGTAAAATGTGTCACCAATGAAAATTTGATTGAAGAATGGTATGAAAAGTGCAACTGTAACTTCCACCTTGGTTCTTTTCTGAAATGACTCTGGTGGGTCACTCTCTTGAACATGACAACCACATTCTGTTCAGAAAGCATAGGCTTGATACCCTCTGTTTCTTCTCCATGTACGGTATGAATCCAGGCCCTAGCTGGCTTGCTCTCAGGGTAGTCAGTGTCCCTCCTAAATGCAGCCTCCAGAATGGAACACGATGCTCCATTGTGACAACCTAGAGTTCTTCACTTCTAGGGGAGCTGACAGACATATTGGAAGCCACTTCCAGTTAGAGAAAAACAAAAACAAGCTATTGGGGAAAAAAGTGGAATGATGAGAAAAAAAATTTACAAAAATCCTAAACTTTTGAGAACGTGCCTAAAAAAGGCATGCTTATCCCTGGGGATAGATTTTGTTGTTGATAAGTATATGCCGTACAGCACAGGCATGGTTGGTTTCTTTTTAAGTAAGCTATTACTTTTTTGTTGCCTCCCTCTTATTTTCTAGACCCACTAATAAAATAATTCTGTTGCAGAAGAAAATTAGAATCGTGATCAGATAGGTTTTCTACAAAAATGGCTACAGATTGAAAATATTTTTTCGACTGCTGGAGCTGGGACCAAGAGAACAGTGGTTTTAGCATCTTAAGCATGTCCTCCAGCACTTGGTGTGAATGACAGTTGATAGAGACAGGACCCACTGGCAAGCTGCCACCCGAGCTCCAAATGGCCCTTGAACCTACACAGCTGGTGCTTTGGACCGTAAAGAGAAACAATTGCATCTGCAGAGTTTTACTTATGCTTCATTTAAGATTTGTAAGGGAATCGTTTACTACTGTTCCCCTTTAAAACGTTGGGGCTCAGATGCTAAAGAAGCCAACTATATAGACCTATTTCTGTCACTCATTCAACATGGGACGCCTTATTTCCATTTAAATGTTAGATATGGTGTGCGTGTGAGAATATGCCTGTGTGCATATGTACGTGGGTGTACAGTTAAAAAGAAGAGAAACATAAAACCTCCCTATGTGCTTATTTTCTTGAACTTTAACCTCATCTTGCAAACAGGCAGACTGGACCTCTCCATCTGTGATGCATCTAATCAGGAAGTACTGGAGATATTTTTGTAACTGTTTTGCAACATAATGCTGCATTTTTCTACCCTCCTTAAAAATAATATGTCCTGTCCCTCAAATATCATAACACTTGGGTTAAAATTTGAAAAAAGCAAAAAGAACAAAATAGAGTTCCATGATGCCAGCTTGGATTGTATCCACCAACTCGACCAAGCAAAGTCCCAGATGTCAGGCCCCTAGGGGTCACTGTTAATTCCTTCCCTGCTACTGGAGAAATGTAGCTTCCTTTCATGCCTTCAGGAAAATGCTCCATTGCTCTCCGCTGAGTGGACTGGTGTTACCCTTGTGGCTCTAGGTCGTTCTGACAGATTGATGGTGAAGTAGGGGGAGAGAGATGGGAGAACTGAGGATGACCTGGTGGAGACAGGGATATGGCCAAGCTGTGTGTACAGAGCAGCACGCAAGGCAGGGCAAAGCATGGGGTGTCGGGCCAGAGATTATAAGTGGGAGAAAATATTCTGCAATGGCAAAGAGGCTGCTCAAGCTGCATGCCTTAACATACTCTCTAATGGATAAATAGTGTTTGATTATTCCTTATTTTATCCTTCCAATTAGTTTTCTAGAACTCAATTATAAAAATGGTTTTTTTTTAATCAAAAGTTATTTCTGTAAATTTTAAAATTAACTTTTTGGAAAGACTCCACATGGGAACTTTCTAAGTCATGAAACATCTTGTGTATTTGAATGAAACTGCCTTCACCACCCCCCTTCCATTCCACGCCTACTGACCACTCTGGATGGGATGGCTGCCTGCCCTGGGAGGACATCTCCACCACCCCCACCCCCACCCCCACCGCTTTTCACTCCAGCCCCACCCGGGGGCGTTGTACACGACGGCATTTGGCACTCCATCCCTGCTTGCCGTTCTCTCAGCTGCAATTGCTGCCTCTCTGGAAAGCTCACACTCTTCTGGACGTGCACACGCGTATAACCTCCTTCCTTCTCGCCCCTTAGCCTCTCTGTTGCCTCAGGAGAATTGTGTTTCTTCAACTTCATGCAATCTTTGAACCAAAAATGTGTGCTAATCATGGTGAAATAACTTTCCTTTAGACTCTAAACCTTTTTGGCACCAGGGACCGGTTTCACGGAAGACAATTTTTCCGTGGACTCGGGGAGAATGGTTCTAGGATGATTCAAGCACATTACATTTACTGTGCAGTCAAACCTCTCTGCTAACGATAACCTGTATTTGCAGCCGCTCCCCAGCACTAGCATCACTGCCTCAGCTCCACCTCAGATCACCAGCATTAGATTCTCATAAGGAGTGTGCAACCCAGATCCCTCGAATGTGCAGTTTACAGTAGGGTTTGTGCTCCTGTAAGAATCTAATGCCAGCTGATCTGACAGGCGGGGGAGCTTATGCAGTGACCTGAGTTACGGGGAGTTGCTGTAAATACGGATGAATCTTCTCTCACTCGCTGCCACTCACCTCCTGCTGTGCGGCCCAGTCCTGACAGGCCTCGGACCAGCACCAGTCTGCAGCCCAGGGGTTGGGACCACAGCTTTAGAGCACTTAGATAACTTTTTTAAACGTTTACACTCATGACTGAGATTCTTTTATGAGTTTGTCTCTCCCCTACAAAAGGGTAGGTAACTCGATGAAGGTAGAGACTTGGGTTTTTCACAACTTCTTTTTTTCTATTCCAATTTTTCTATATAGTGGCAGACAAATGGCAGACATTCAATAGATATTTGCAAAATTATTGAATGAATGAATGCAATTAATATTGATCTCTGTCAGATACTGTTCTAGGTGCTGAGGAAATAATGGCAAATAAAATTGACAAGTCCCTGGGCTCCTGCAGGTTACATTCTAATTGATGATTACGTCAAATTATCCTCATCGAAATAGGAGAAAAAGCATTTTAACTGAAAATAGAAAAAAAAACTCTAAAGACCTTAAAAATACATATAGTCTATCTCCTCATCTTTTTCTAGTGTAAACTTCTCCTGAAGTGCCAGTTTTCAAATGGAAATATTTCTTATTTTACTTTATAAATAACAATATTAGTTATTTCTCTCTCAATGACAAGTAGTATTATTTTCAATTATGCGTCACTGCAAACGAGGTGTTTCAAAACCACAGGACATGAATAGGCTTTGGGGATGAGCATAGGAATCCAACCATCTTTTAGAACGATTTTTATGGAAAAAGATATTCATGGTCTCTAACAAAAAAATAAACTCTTGAAATACAGCCTATCTGCATAGTTAAAGGGAATTTCAGCATAGACAAAACCCAACGAACTGTTGAAAGAAGAATTGCAAAGTGTTAATAACCTAGCTCTTTAAAAAAAAAAAAAGATGTAAATAAATATTTCATCTACTCAATCGCCCAACATCATTATCAAGAAAGAGAACTTGACTATGGCCGTGCAGTGTGTCAGTTCAGTCTCCTTCCCAGTTTAGGGGCTGCCCATCCCTCAGGCTTCTCCTCTTCCAAAGGAAAAAACCAAACAAACAAACAGCTGTCACCTCTGTTGATGTGGAAGACTATTTACCAACTAGAAAAGGTGGACAAACCTTTTCAACAAGTCACATGAATTCTTGTTACGTATTAAAATTAAAAGGCGTATTGTGTGAAAGTCTTCCCAATATAAATACTATGTTACTTTTGCAGAATTTCTTTTATTTTCTTCATCTTCTTACATTATTGCTTCCCTTTCATTCATTCATTTATCCATTAAATAGTCACAGAAAGGAATATTATAAAAACTAGGTAATGACATAAAAGTGTATAATATTCCCCACAAAATATGTACATGTGCTACATGTTGCATTGTCATTAGAGTTTAAAGACTTTAAAGTTATGGTAGCAGTGACTCTAAACTGGACCCAACTTAAGCTGAAACTTTCACTATCTTCTCTGTCATTTATTTTATACAATTATGAGTGTGGCAAAAAGCAACAAGTACCTCGATATTTAAGATAATGAAAAAATGGCATATATTCATTCAAATACATTTAATCTTCCAGTTAATTTTTTATTCATATTAATTCTGCTTAAATATTTTCACATATGTTGATAATGATCCTTTTAAAGACAAAATCCATTTTCTGCTGAGACAGATGCTTTCTTATGCATCTTGTTATAGCCGAGAGCACCTAAGTGTACAGCTATGTGAATCACGGAATGGTGAGAGGTGTAGTGTGTCTACCTACCGAACATGGGAGAGCCAAAGTGTCAAACAGGCATTAGCTAAATAGATGCTGTTCTGAAGAATCTACCTCTTACATGAACGAGACTCTTCTGCATGTACCCATCATTTAAAGAAAAACTGGTATTGACACCTGCACTTGTGAAACATAATTTAGGGACAGTTTTCACTTCATTAAGGATTTCTTCCCTTTGGGAAAGAATTTACCACGGAGCTTTTTCAGGTAGCCAACAATATCAGTGAATTTTTAAAGTTCAGTTTCTAAGTTTTCAAAAAGAGCAACATTGCTGAGAGGGGAGGTAAGACTGCGGGGGTCCCTTTGCGTAATTCTCGTGTCCCACTAGATCGCCCTCTCTCGGCGTCTTTCATTGCTGCGGTCACCCCAGCTGAATGAGCACATTTGCCTTCTTCATTTTTCCAGTCATAAACGTTTTCTTTATTATGTGAAGGTGTGGGCGACACGGCAGCCCCGCGCTTCTTAAGAACGTGAGCCTCCTTCTTGAAGCATTCTGCTCAGGGCAGGTATTACGATCTCTTCAGCTTGGAGGTGCTGACTGATTTTTTTGTTTTTTTTTTTTCCTACACCAAAGCTTTCATCTCAACCCATTAGGGAAAATGCCACATAAATCATGGAGTCAGTGATAGCCGTGGCAGGCACCGCCTGCCTCCATCCGAAGGGCCCGCAGGGTACGTGAGGAGGAGTAGCAGCCCAGGACCCAGACCTGCCGGAGGCTGGCCTCTGCAAGCTGCTGTCCCCCCGCCTGGCTTCCAGTGTGGGAAGTATGACAAAGAGCGAGGACTCAAAGGCAGACTGCCGGCACCGCCTGACGTGAAGGAGGACTCCAGCCGGCCAGATGTTCCGAGTCACATGTGGAGAAATGCTTGTGGTCGGATTCTGTTTGAAACTGATTGTTGAAACTCTCATGAGACAGCCTGTGACAAATTGTATAATAAAAATGTTAAAAATAGTATATTTATTCGCTGGAAAAGCTGAGTTCCCACAATTCAGCGAGCTGGGAAAATTGCTAAAGGTTTTGGACACAAAGTGCTGATTCCCTGTTCTTATAACCCTTTCATTACCCATATGTTTTTTCGTTGTAATTTTTGTTTTTCTGAACTCTTAACAATGCTCCAGATAGCCCTTAAAAAAACAACTTAAATTTTTGAATAAAATTTTAAAATGTACATTAATATTGATAAATTAATCACAAAGAATGCTTTCTATATATATACAAACACTGTCCAATAGAAATATAATGTAAGCCGGCCAGGCGCGGTGGCTCACACCTGTAATCCTAGCACTCTGGGAGGCTGAGGTGAGTGGATTATTTGAGCTCGGGAGTTCGAGACCCGCCTGAGCAAGAGCAAGACCCCGTCTCTACTAAAAAAATAGGAAGAAATTAGCTGGACAACTAAAAATATATAGAAAAAAATTAGCCGGGCATGGTGGCACATGCCTGTCGTCCCAGCTACTTGGGAGGCTGAGGCAGGAGGATTGCTTGAGCCTAGGAGTTTGAGGTTGCTGTGAGCTAGGCTGATGCCACGGCACTCTAGCCCAGGTGACAGAGCAAGACTTTGTCTCAAAAAAAAAAAAAAAAAAAATATATATATATATATATATAAAATGTAAGCCATGAATGCAATTCATATATGTAATTTTAAATTTTCTAACAGCCACATTAAAAACATAAAAAGAATCAAGTGAAATTAACTTCAGTAATATATTTAATATTTTTATTTGATCCCATATATCCAAAATCTTCTCATTTCAACATGAAATCAATGTAAAAAATTATTGAGAATTTTCCACAGATCTCTCTTTTCACATCTGAACTGTAGCACCTCCCTCCTCTTAAAACACCTCTCTCTTCTGTGCTCACTGCCTTACCTGTCTCCAGTTTCCAAACTTCAAACTGTCACACTGATGTTTTCTTATTTGCAGACCTGATCAACTCACTCCTGGCTTTTTTTGTTTGTTTTAGTTTGTCCTGATGGAAAAAAATCATCACCATCATCTACTAATAAAGTCTGACCTGGTAGCCAGACAGCAGGGCAGGTCCAGAATGTCCACATGGGCACAACCTGATGAAGGATCAAGAACTTGTCTCATTTTTCACTTAGGTTTCATTTTACACATCAATAAAATGACCAAAGTTAAAAAAAAGTCAGTTTTAAGGGCCTCCCAATAGCCATATCTTGGACAATTTGAGCAACAAAATGAATAATGATAGTACAGTAATGGATTATAAACATAAAATAAAATGAGAATGCATGAGTTCATACTAATATAAATAAATAATCAAATGAAGAGATAAATGGAAGAAAAGAGAAGACTCTTTCTTAACACAGAAGTAAAACCATGTGTCACTTCACGACAGGGATATGTTCTGAGAAATGCATCATTAGGCAATTTCACTGCTGTGCAAACATAGCGTGTACTTATGCAAACCCAGACACTATAGCCTATTGTTCCTAAGCTACACACCTGTACTGAATACTGTAGGCAATTGTAACACAATGGTATTTGTGTATCTAAACATAGAAAACATACAGTAAAAATACAGTATTATAATCTTATGGGACCACTATTGTATATGTGGTCTGTTGTTGAGCACAACATCATTATGTGGCACGTGATGGTATAAGTGATAAATGTAGAAAAAATTATTGGCAAAAACTACAGTAATAGCTGATTCATGCAAAAATCATCAATGGATGCCAAAATTAGTAGGTGAATGCATGATAAGAAGTAGAATATATTTGCATAGTCTTACATGACACATTCTTTATACAGGAAAAAATGTTAAATTTAAGTGGTGAAATCTGGCAGGACCACCTTAACCAAGTGATCAAAAGTTAACATTACCAGTAATGGTACAAATTGTGCCTCCTGATACAATGCTATCAGGAGGACACCATATTGCTTTTGTAGTATTCTTGCCAAAAATACATAACCTAGGATTAATTTCCTCCCACACTCAGGAGATTTGAAAATGTCTAGAGACATTTTTTTTGTTTCATTTCAGAATATTTACAGGGGTACAAACGCTTTGGTCACATAAATTGCCTTTGTACCACCTGAGTCAGAGCTACAAGTGTGCCCATCCCCTAAACAGTGTGCACCGCGCCTGTTAGGTGTGAGCTTACCCATCTCCTCCTCCCCTTTCCCATCTGCATCTAGAGACATTTTTGAAAGTCAAGACTAGAAGAGTGCTGCTAACCTTGAGTGGGTGAAGGCCAAGGACGCTGTTAAATGTACAATAAATACAATGCAGAAGATAGTCTCCCACAACAAAGAATTATCAGGCCCAAAATGTCAAATAAACTGAGAAATCCTGACCTAAACTTAATCATGAGGAAACAGCAGATAATCCAAACCGGAAGGAAGTCTACAAAATCACTAGCCAGCAATTTTCAAAAATATGCACAACAAGGAAAGATGGAGCAACTGCTCAAAGTTAAAGGAGACTAAAAAGACACACAACTAAATACAATGTGTAATGTTGGACTAAATTCTGATTTTAAAAAAGACAATAATCAAATAGTTAAAATTTGAATAAGTTCCATAGATTAGATAATAGAGTTATATCTGTGTTAATTTCCTGATTTTGATAAAATGTACTATGTTTATGTAAGTTGTTAACATTTGGGGAAACTAGGTAAACAGTAGACTGAATTCTTTGTGCTATTTTTTACAACGTTTTTTGCCAGTATGAAATTATTTAAAAATGAAAAAAAATTAAAATATAAAATATTTTAAAACTAAACAAGAAAAAGGAAATGAAGAAAGACAAAGAATTTGAGAGACCATAATAAATATTGAAGATAAGCAGAGAAGATAGAACACACAGATAATTTGAGAACTTTCCTGAACATAAATTTTAAGAAGATTTGAAACTAAATATTGAAAAAGCACACCATCTACCCTGAGAATATTGACCCAGAATGACCAATATCAAGATATATTCTAGTAAAATCACGCAACTTAAAAAAAAAGAAGATATTCCTTGATACCTAGAAAAAAGGAGTTATGATTTATAAGGAAAAGAAAATTAGATTATTATAATTTTTAACACTAATACTCTATGCAAGAAAATAGAGATTAACATATTTAAGATCCTCAAGAAAACAAGTGTGAATAATGTTTTATATCTAGCACAAAACTTTCAAGTATAATGGGCACAGATGGAACTTAGGGAATATTGTTCCCATGAACACTTCTTGAGAAATCTCTAAGGAAATGAGATTCAGATAAAATAACCACACAAATATCATAATATAAGGACTGTTGGTGAGCTACATAGGTTGGTGAAGTACATAGGTTCCCTAGAACTACAATTAAATGAGTGCTAAGAAAGAATGCTTAAGGCTATATCCTCTGATAGTGTTGATATTGTACAACTGTTTAAAATAGAAAGGGGAAGAATAATTTCATCGATCATATTGGTATTAGTCTTAATATTGCTCTTCTGAGACTTATGTATATGATATGGAATAAAACAAATGAATAGTTATGAGATATTCAAGTCTACCAGTCTCCTTTTTCCTTGAGAAACAGGATTCTTGGTATGGAGGAAAGGTGATACTTAAGTAGTAGAGAAGACATTAAGTAAAATCTCTGTGATCTCAAGACTGAATGGGAAGTATCAATATAAACCCAGGATGTTTTTTATGTTATTTTATTACCAGGTGTGTCCACTGAAAAGATCTAGAAATAACAACCTTCAGAGTAGCAGTGAGCATATCTGCCATCCAGATTGTGGTCTTACAATATCATTCATCACTACAAGGAACCAGGTCTCTTTGGAAAAATTTCTGATTCCAGGTGTAATGCAGGAAATAAATAAGAAGACTCTGGAACATTTTGTCACATTAAATGGCAAGGAAGCTATCAAAGACTACTGGGGCCATGTCTAAAGGACTTAGGAGCCAACTTGAAGAGGTTCCCATTGGCCAGAGATGGAAAGTTTCCAGTTAGTAATGATAATTGCAATGGATTGAAATTCATCACCTATGTTTAAATTCACAATTTCATACTGATATAAAAAGTAATTACTACTTTTGGAGGATTGATAGAAAACCAAATCATTATTTTGGTAAATAGCTAAAGAACTGAACATTTATCCTCCCTTTCCTACATGAACTATTCACTGTGTAACCAAATACTGGATAAGTGGAAGCATCTCTTGGTGAAAGTATTCTAACTAATAAAGGAAAAAGAAGTGATAGAATTAGAATATTACCATTTTGCAACCTCCACTCAGTAGCTATAGGAATTAAGTATCAACAGTTTCTAAAATCGCAAAAGGAGAGAAAACTAGGTATTACGTGCCAGCAGTCTCCAAAAACACCACCTATAGATTTGTCAAGGCAATGGAACCTGAGTCTGATCCGGTCTCTGGATTCAACTTCCAATTTGCAGGAAATACAGAGACCAGAGGAACAAGTCAGGATAGTGGTTATTCATGGAGAAAGGAGGGGCTGTGATTGGGGCTGGGCACATCAAAGGGACTTCAGGGTGATTGGGAAAATTCTGTTTCATTATCTTGGAAGTGTTTGCTTTATAATAAATAATTCATTAAGCCATACATTTGATTTGTGTGGTTTTCCATATTAGTGTTTTATTTTACAATAAAATTTAAAAAGCAACATGAAGAAAATAAAGAAGACAAAACAACCAAAAGATTGAGTAAATTTTTCCATAACTGTTTAGTTTGGGAAGGCAATGCCTCACAGAGGTCGTGAGTTGATTTGACCTAGAAAACTCACTTCTAGGGGACTTTGGGTTAAGTTTTCTCCAATTTATTGTAACCTTTCATGAACAGCAAATTTATTTTTAAAAAACAAGTAAACAAAACAGTGATAAGCTTTGTCCCTTGATCTCCCAGAAGTGGTGAGAAAACAGAGCTATGTGTTTTCTCTTGCAAAGGCATTGCTCAATATTACCTAAAACATCTTTGCAATTTATCAGGGCAATAAATTTCTGTGAATCAGTTAGGCAGCATGACAAGATACATGACTCTAGATTGTTTATTTATGCTCCCTACTAATTCATATCACCTAGGTGGAATCTTTGAGACATGTTGGTTCTTGCATGATAGACACATGGAGACAGGGCCCTGCACACTGAAGATATTCAATAAATTCTTGTATTATAAAGTTTAGGTGAATAAATTAGACAGGGGAACATACTGAACTCCCCATGAGTACGCAAATAGCTAAATACAGACTGTGGATTTACATGCCATTTATAGATTTAGAAGGGGAAGATCTTCATCAAGAATGTTTCAGAATCCAATCTTCTATGTTAATTCCCTACATGATCTCGTGGCTTTAAATAAACTGATGACTACCAAAGTTATATTTGTAGCCCAGACTTCTCCCCTGAACTCCAAACATATATTCCAATGGCCTACTGAACAGCTCTATTTGGCTGGCTAACATATGTCTCAAACTTACTATGTCCCAGATCAGATTCCTGATTTCCACCTCCACAAACTTTCTCCACCCACCATTTTCCCATCCTAATAAATGGTTACTTCTTCCTTCCAAATACTTTGGCCCCGAATCTTGGAGTTATCATTGTGGTTTAAATGAACATGTCCCTGATGACAAATGCTACTGATCATCTTTTCGTGTTCTTATTGGCCATTTGTATACCTTTATGAAGGTCTGTCCAGATATTTTGCCCATTATTTTCACTGAGTTTTTTGTGTTTTTATTATTGATTTCTAGGAGCTTCTGTGAATTCTGGATTGAAGTCCTTTGTCAGATATATGTATGGCAAATATTTTCTCTATCTGATGGCTTGCCTTTTTATTTTCTTAATGCTGGCTTTTGGTAAGAAGTTTTTAATTTTAATGAAGTTCAATTTATCAGGTTTTCTTTTTATGTTTGGTGCATTTTGTGTCCTCTCTGAGAAATATTTGCCTACTCTAAGGTTGTAAAGATATTCTATTTTGTTTTTTATCTAGAAAATTTTTAGTATCTTACATTAAGGTCTATAATTCATTTCAAATTAATTCTTGTATGTGGTATAAAGGAGTTGAGATTCATTTTTTATTATCCCATTGTACCAGCACCATGTGTTGAAAAAACTTTTATTTCTCCATTAAATTGGCACACTGGTGCCCATGTCAAAAATCAACTGACCATATTGGGTTATTTCTGGACTCTCTATTCTCTTCCACTGATTTACTTATACATCCTTATGCCAATATTGCATTACTTGATTCCTTTAATTTTAGTGAGATTTGAAATTAGATTGTGTGTGTCCTCTATTTTTGCCTTTATTTTTTAAGACTACTTTGACTCTTCTAGGTCTTTCACATTTCCTATACATTTTATAATCAACTTAGCTATTTCTAGAAAACAATTTTGTGGGATTTTGCTTGGAATCACATTTGAATACATGGATCAATTTAGGTAATGCATTAGGTCATGTTCCCAGGAAACAGATGCTACGACTCTGAGATTTGGAAGCAGATAGTTTATTGAGGAGTGCTTTTAGGAATACCTGTAAGGAGTGAGGGAAGCAGAATTGCAACAGGCAGAGGGGGATGTTGAACTACAACACAGTTGCAACAAGGGCCTCAGCTCATTCTACAAAGAGCTCTGAAGCTGGGATGGGCCCTTCAAAGTTGTCCCACCTTAAAGGAAGGGGGCTATGACTTTTTACCCCTACATGCACCATTCATTGAAAAAAGCCTCTCTCCAGCCTGGAGGCACAATCTTCGGTAAGGGCTCTCATCAGCTGAGAGCAATTCCAAGAAAGATGGTCAGCTGAGGACCATCACCTGCCAATACTCCAAGCAGCTGGGGAAATGCCTCTCTTTTAAATGGGAAATCCAGGCAGTGCAGCACATCTTACATTGCAAGAAAATGGTGGGCAAGAGAACTCATTTCCAAGTTGTCGACATGGTATGTTTCTCCATTGACTTAAGTCTTCTTCAATTTCTCCCAGCCATGTTTTGTAGTTTTGGGTATAGAAATCTCACATGTTTAAACAAAATTATTTAAAATGATTTTACAGTTTTTGAGGATATTCTAAATGGAATTCTTAAAATTTTGTTTTTCAGTTATTTACAACTAGTGTATAGAAATACAACTAATTTTTGTATATTGACTTGGTATCCTGTAACCTTGCAAAATTCACATGTTAATTCTCATAGTTACTGCATGAATTTTGTATTGTTGCAGAGCAAATAGTGACAAACTTGGTAGCTTAAAACAAGGCATATGTGTTATCCCACAGTTTCCATGGTTTACACATCTGGGCATGGCTTAGCTGAGCCCTCTGATGCAGGTCTTGCAAGGTTGCACTCAAGGTGTCAGCTGTAGTGTGTTCCTTTCTAGAGCTCGGGCCTCTTCTGAACTCATGTGGGTGTTGGCAGAATTTAGTCCTTGTAATTGTAGGACTGTGGTCTCTGTTTTCTTGCTGGTTATCTGTCCTCCAGGGGCTGCTCTCAGCACCTTGAGGCTGCTCTGTTTCTTCCATGTGGCATTCTCATCGGCTTCTCAGGACATGGTGGTCTATTTCTTGGAGACCAGTAGGAGAACCTCTCCCTGCATTCTGCCGAGACAGTCTTATCTAATGTAGCATAATCACAGAAGTGATTCAGCACCTTTGCCATATTCTAAAGCAAATTGCAGGTTTGACACAGCCAAGAGGAGGGAATTATAAAAGGGTTGTAACTCACTGGAGTATCTTAGGGCAGTGGTCCCCAACATTTTTGGTACCAGGGACTGTTTTCATGGAAGACAATTTTTCTATGGACTGGGGGTAGGGATGGGGGGAGGAGAGGGGAGGGGAGGGAGCGGGGTGGTTTGGGAACAGTTCAAGTGCATTACATTTATTATGTACTTTATTTCTATTATTATTATTACATTGTAATATATAATGAAATAATTATATAACTCACCATAGGTTGGGGACCCTTGCCTTAGGGTATGTCTGCCACATAAATTTCTTAGGATTATCTACATAAATAATCATATTATCTGTGAATAGAGAGTTTTACTTCTGAATTTCCAATATTTATGACTTTTATTTCTCTGATTAAATTGGCTAAACCCTCTAGTCAATGTTAAATATTAAACAGAAGTGACAATGAACAACCTTGCTTTGTTCCTGATCCTAGGGGGAAAACATTAATATATCATAAAGTATGATGTTACCTGTAGATTTTTTGTAGATGCCCCTTATCAAACTGAGAAAACTCCTTACATTCCAAGTTTGTTAATTTTTATAAAAAATCATGAATGGGTTTTGAATTTATTGATGCTTTTTCTGTGTTGATTAACATAATGATATATGTTTATCCTTAATTCTAATTCTTAATTCTTTTAATTATAGTACATGATTTTTGAATGTTAAACCAACTTTATATTCCTGGGATAGAACCCATTTGGTCATGAAGTATTATTCTTTTTATGTATTACTGGGTTTGATTTCCTACTCTTTTGTAAGGAATTTTTTTGTGTTCATGAACGATATTGTTCTGTAATTTTCTCTGCTTGTGATGGTTTGTTAGCAGATTTATACTGGCCTCATAAAATGAGCTGAGAAGTGTTCCCTCTTCCTCTATTTTCTGTAAGAGTTTGTGTTGGATTGGTATTATTTATTTTAAATGTTTACTAAATTTCAGTTGTAAAACCATCGAGGACTACAGTTTCTGTTGTGGGAATACTTGGGAAATGAGTTTAGTTTCATAGGTAGTTATGGGCTATTTTCTATTTTACTCTTGTCAGTTTTTTTTTTTTTTTTTTTTGAGACAGAGTCTTGCTCTGTTGCCCGGGCTAGAGTGAGTGCCATGGCATCAGCCTAGCTCACAGCAACCTCAAACTCCTGGGCTTAAGCGATCCTACTGCCTCAGCCTCCCGAGTAGCTGGGACTACAGGCATGTGCCACCATGCCCGGCTAATTTTTTCTATATAGATTTTTAGCTGTCCAAATCATTTCTTTCTATTTTTGGTAGAGACGGGGGTCTCACTCTTGCTCAGGCTGGTCTCGAACTCCTGACCTCGAGCGATCCACCCGCCTCGGCCTCCCAGAGTGTTAGGATTACAGGCGTGAGCTACCGCGCCCGGCCTCTTGTCAGTTTTTGAAAGTTGTTTTTGAAAGAATTTGATCATGTCTCCTAAGTGGTTGAGGGTATTGTCATAGAGTTATTTATAATATGCCTTTTTTGTCCCTTAATAAAGTACATTTTCATGCTGATATTGGTAATTTGTTTACTCTCTTTTTCTCAATCACTTTTGCAAAGGTTTTTTTAACATTTTATCAATTCTTTCAAGAATCATCTTTTGGCTTTGCTGATTTTCTTTATTTTTAATCCATTTTCTATTTCATTGATTTCTACTTTTTATTATTTCCTTTCTTATGCTTTGGGTTTAATTTGCTTTTCTTTCTCTGTCTTCTTAATGTAGAGCTTAGAGCACTGATTTTTAAATCTGTTGTCTTTTTTAATATAAGCAGTTATAGCTATAAATTTCCTTTAAGAACTGACTGGGATGCATCCCACAAATATATTTTCTTATCATTCAGTTTGAAATATTTTCTAATTTCTCCTGTAATAACTTGTTAGAACCACATGTTATTTATAATTGTATTGTACATTTTCCAAATATTTGGGGCTTTTCTAAGTATCTTACTGTTATTAATTTCTAATTTAATTACATGTGATCAGAAACATACTCTGTAGGATTTCAGTGCTATGAAGTATACTGATATTTAGCTAATGGCCCAGCATAAGTTCTCTCTTGGTGAGTGTTCCATGTACACTTGAGAAAAGTGTACATTCTGGAATTGTTGGACGTAGTGTTCTATAAACATCAATGAGGTTAGGTTGTTGATAGGGTTGTTCAGATCGTCTATACTCTTATTAAAATTTTAGTTGTTGTTGTTCTAGCTGCTCTGGTTGCTCTGCGATTACTGAAAAGGGATTGTTAAAAGCCTCAATTCTGATTGAAGCTTTTTCTATTTCTTCCTTAAGTTCTATAAGTTTTTGCTTCATGCATTTTGGAGCTCTGTTATTAAGTGAATATGCATTTAGGATTATGCCTTTGTGATGACTTTGTTTTATCATTATGACAGTCTTTGTCTCTGGTAATATCCCTATGTATTAATAGAGGACCCCAATGTCTGATATTAATATAGCCACTCTGATTTTCTCATGCTTACAATTTGCATAGTATATCTTTTCCATTCTTTTACTTTCAGCTTATCTGTGTCTTTATAATGTGTCTCTTGTAAACAACACACGTGAAGTCTTGTCTTTTTTCTAGTCTGACTATATCTGACCTTTTATTGGAGTATTTAGTTTATTTATGTCATTTTATGTTTAACATATTTATTGATATGGTTGAACTTAGGTCCACTATTTTTAATAGGTGTTTTCTATTTGTCTGATTTGTGTTTCCAAACACCCTCCCCTCAATTCTATTTTTCCAGCCTTTTTTAGAGGGAGGAGGGTAGTTAATCAGATATATTTTAATATTCCCATTCAATGCCTGTATTGGCTCTTTCGTTACACATCTTTGTATTTTTTTAGAGGTTACTCTGGTAATTACAATATGTATCCTTAAATTATCAGTCTATTTAGAGTTAATATTATACAGCTTTAGGTAAAATGTAAGAGCCTTACAGCAGTATATGTTCACTCACCTCCTCTTGTCTTTGGGTTATCATTGTCAAGTATTTTATATCTACATATGTTATAAACCCCATAATATCATAATGCAATATTATATTCTTTTCTCTAAAAAGTGAGCAATCTTTAGAATAAGTAGGAGAAAAAAAGCTTTAAAAAATTTTTACCAACATATTTACATTTGAGTGCTCTTCATTCCTTCCTGTAAGTCTGTATTTCCATCTGGTGTCATTTCCCTTCAGTCTGACAAAAACCTTCTCTTGTTATTTTAGTAGTGCAGGTCTACTGATCTATACTCTCTTCTCCTTCCATAACTTTAAATACATAAATATTATACTGCTTGATATTATCTCATAAGTCCCTTAAACTCTAGTCATTAAAAAAAGCAAACGCTTTTTTCTATCTGTCCCATGGATTAGATCATTTCTATTGATCTATCTTGAAGTTCACTGACACTTCCTTCTTCTATCTCCAGTTTATTTTTAACCCCATCTTAGTGAATTTTTTTTTGAGATATAATTTTCAATTCTAAAACTTTCCCCTTTTTTGTAGTTTCCATTTCTCTGCTTAGAGTCACCAATAATTATGACTACATTTTACTTTAAGTCCTTCTGCACATTTATCAGAGCTACTTTAAAGCTCTGGACTGTTAATTTTAATATTTGATCATATTAGAATCAAAGTTTCTATTTTTTACTTTTTTTCTTGAGTGTGAATCACATTTTTCTGTTTCTTCACACATCAAGTAATTTGGATTGCATAGTAGACATTGGGGATTATATGTGGTGGAGATTCTTGGATTCTGTTATCCAGTTATTTGAACAGACAATTAACCTACCTGAACTTGAACTTCAAATTCTGCCCTCCCCTGCTTTTGTGAGTAATAGTTAAAATCTCTAGTCAGTTGTCATGGGTTTTCTTTTGTTTGGTTGGTTGGGTTTTTTGAGACAGAGTCTCAGTCTGTTGCCCTGAGTAGAGTGCCATAACATCAGCCTAGCTCACAGCAACCTCAAACTCCTGGGCTCAAGCAATCTCCTGCCTCGGCCTCCCAAGTAGCTGGGACTACAGGCAGGTGCCACGACGCCTGGCTAATTTTTCTATTTTTAATAGAGATGGGGTCTCTCTCTTGCTCAGCCTGGTCTCGAACTCCTGAGCTCAAGCAATCCTCCCACCTTGGCTTCCCAGAGTGCTAGGATTATAGGTGTGAGCCACTGTGCCCAGCCTATCATGGCTTTTTTATTTATTGTTTTCCATGGAGCTTTGAATCTGCCTGATGTTTTTACAGTTCAGGGATCATCCAAGAAGTTGCATAGAATTTATATGCAGATTTTTGGGGATCCCTGCTCTGTTATGTTTTTTCTAAGATTTCTCTGCTCAATTTTCATTTGCTCTTACCGTCCCAGAACTCTGTGCTCTGTCTCCTGAAGTCAGTAAGACTGTGCTTTCTGAGTGAGCTCCAGCTGCCATATGGACTAAAGCTTGCCATCCAGTGACAATCCACAATTTTACTTGGCATGGTTCCTTTCTTTTAAGGGTTGAATTTTCTACAGTTTCTTCCTGCTTTGGTAACTTTACAGTGCCTTAAATTTTTTAAAACAACATATTTTGTCCAGAGTTTATAATTGTTATCTGTGAGAGGTTTAGTCTGATACTTGTTATTCTGCCATTCCTGGAAACAGAATCTGCCATCATTTCCCACCTAGAGCATTGCAGTAACTGCCCAACGGTTCTCGCAGCCACTCTTGCTTCTTTGTCCATTTTCCACATGGCAGTCTCCTTTTAATATTTAAGTACAATCAGTTGCCTTTTCTGATCAGAACCCTCTATTTATTTCTCACCTCATTCAGAGTAAAAGCCAAGTTCTTTACAATGACCTGCAAGGCCCTTTGCCATCACTATCTTTCTGACCATTTTCAGATCTCATGCCCTGCTTCCTTGTTATGCTAACATACAGCAGGCACACTCCTGTCCCAGGGCCTTAGTCCTGGCTGTTCCACCTGCCTAAAATGCTCTTCCTTCAGATATCCACCTTACTCACTCCTTCACCAACTTTAGGTCTTGGTTCAAATGTCACCTTCCCAGTGAGGCCCTCCCTGAACATTCTATTTTCAATGCAACTCCTGCTCCGCCCCCAACTACCATCACTACTACCACTGGTATTCCTTATCTCTCTTCTTTGCTTTAGTTTTCTTCGCAACACTTACTACCACCTAAAATATTATCAATTTACCATCATTTTATTCATTGTCTGTCTACTTCTACTAGAAAAAAATGAGCCATATGAAGGCAGAAGTTTTTGTTTATTTTGTTCATTGCTGACTCCCCAGTGCCAGAACAGTGCCTGGCAGTTAGGAGATGCTCATTGGACATTTGGGCAAAAAAGACTGAATAAATTTGGATCATCCCTCTTTCTCACATAGGTCTGTACTTTAACCATAGATACAAATTCACCGATGGAGCTTGGCTTCTCCTAATTAGGAATCAGGTGATAAGACAGGTCTACCAAACTCTTACTGTAAGATAATCTATGTCCTATTTGTCCCAGAAATGGAGAACAGCAATAGTAAGCATCATTCTATCATCTAGTTCTAAATTTATACAGTAATTTAAACACAGTATAGTGCAAAGCACATGGACTTTGGTGTTCGTTTATTAGTTGCATGGGTTTGCATTATTTAGTAACTTAAAGCCTCAAATTCCTCATCTGGAGAGGAGGATAATGGCCATTCTCTAAATTCATGAGTTGGGATTAGGTAAAGTAGGAGTGACAGAAAAATCCCAAATAATAAAGGCTCAAACAAGATAATAGTTTCTTTATCTCTCATCTGTATGTCTGGAGATTGGTCCAGAGTGAGGGTAGCACTCCAAGCCTGTAGGGACCAAGATTGCTTTCATCTTGTGATTCTGTCCTTAGTAGCCTTCATTTCCAAGGTCACATGAAGTCCAATAAGTTTGCTTCTAATTCAGCTACTATGTCTACTCTCTAGCCAGCAGCAAAAAGAACAGAAGCAGAGAATAAAGGATCTCAAAAACATTTATCCTCATAACCAGAACTTAGATAAAGGGCCACATACAAGGTGACTAGAAAATGTAGTATTTATTTTGCACGGCTATCAGCCCAGGTGCAAATTTTATTACCATGGAAGAAGGGGAAGAATGACTATTAGGAGCCAAATAGTAGCCTTCCACTCTGGTTTACCATAAAGGTTAACTGTCTGTAAGATTCATTGTAACTAGAAAGCCCTTAAACTATTAACCATCTGCCTCCCTTTCTACATTAAATCATCTCTTCGCCTTTCCCTTTTAAGAAAAAAAAATTAACATTCTTTAATCTTTTTCTTCTGGTTCTTATTTTTACCCATTTCTGCTGTACTTTCCTACATCTTCTCAGTCTTCCCCAACTCTTACAGGTAGAGATGAAATCGAATCATGCCAATCTGTATAGGGCTGTTACAGGTGATGCGAAGTCATTGGTGCCCATCCTTGGGCGGGTCTGTCATCAGCACAGAGAGTCCCTGACAACAAAACCATCTTGATTGCTGGTTTTCAAATGGAGTTCCTCAGATCCACAGGGCTCCTTGGATGTTCAGTATTTTATTTGTGTTTGTTTCGATACCTTTAGCTCTTTTCTCAGCACTACATGCAAAATGAGGTTCTAGGATGTCACTAACAGTCTCCAAATGTTTTTAAGTGTAGGAATTCTTTCTTCAAATAAAATCTTACAAACACACATCAGACAGATTAAAGCCCAATCATACTCTGTGTGTGTGTGTGTGTGTGTGTGTGTAGGGTGGAGCTGTTTGCAAATGACTGGTCTAGATCATATCTTCACTTGTTGAGAATCAGTCAAGAAGGGATGAGTGCTACTGATTACAAAAGAGATTGGCAAGGAAGTCGAAGTTCTCACCCACTCAGGTGGCTCCAGCTAGACCCAAGGCCTGGATGCCTAGCAATTCAGCCGGGGACAAGCGCTGCCAATACTTCCCTAGGAATCTGCCACTAAAAGAGGCAGAGCAGATGATTAAAAGTTAAGAGAACAGTCCACAGAGTTATAAATGAAACATAAGCAAACAAATTGCCAACAGGCCCACAACGTGGTGGGAGCCCCGAGGGCAGAGTGAGGTCAGCGCCTGATTTCCCAGCCATCCCCTCCCCCTGCCCCCACACAGCGTGGCCTTTCCCACTTTCTCACTTCACTCTTCTGGCCACAGTATTGTCGTCTGAGTTTCACCTTCTCTTTCCTAGCCTTTCCCTTAGTTCACATTTAAAATTTGCCTTTCCTGCAGTTTGTCAAAAATGCTATTCTGAATTTCCCCACACTTTGATGTACCTCCTTCTTGTTTACATATCTGATGCAGTGGTCCTTAAATAGGGGCACTTGTGTCTCCCAGGGGACATTTGGCAATGTCTGGAGATATTTTTGGTTGTCACAACTCAGGAGAGAGTGCCACTGGCGTCTAGGGCGCAGAGGCCAGGGTTGCTCTAAATATCCTACTATGAACGTCTCACTGTGTGTGGGCAGCACCCCATAGCAAAGAATGATCAGACCCCAGATGCCAATAGTGCCAAGGCTGGGAAGCCCTGGTCTAATGCACACACTTTCAACAAGGTCAGTAACTTAAATATTACAATGGTCTATGGCTCTACCCTACCCAACAAAGTCTTACTCCTTAGTATTTAAATTCCTGGGGAGGGGCTAGTGATTGGAAAAAAAAAAATGTCTAAAAGGGCTCCCTATGAGAGCAATAAAGAAAAAAAGTTTGAGAAATCTGGTCTAATGTTAGGAGTATTTCAGGGTGAAGAGTCAGTCGTATCAAGCCCTTACAAAGTACGCAGTTGCAATTCAGCAAAAGCTGGCTCCTGGCATGGATACACAGCAACCTCCTGGCATTAAACATGGGTTTAAAATAGATTGATCCTGATATTCCCAGGGAGGATGGAAGGATGGCCAACCATCCAGGGGTTCTGGTCCTTCTCTGACAACAGCATATATCCTTCCAGGCCCCAAAGGCATCTTAAGATGTTTTGAACCAGTAATTTACTTAATGACACCCAGTGACCTAGAAGAATTAATGTGCCTTTAAATGATGAGTTTTTATGGTTTCCCTGAAGGCCCTAATATATTTGGCAGTTGAGCACTGTAAAGTTGGAAACAAAGGCAATAGTTTTGAGAGCATCCCATTTCCACCACTGAAAAAATTCTTTCCCAACTTAGCATGTTTCTTTCTGTTTAAATGTATATCACCTGTTAAAAAAGGCTTGAAATCACATCTCTTTTCTGAAGGTCAAAGGTAAACATATTTTGTTAGGGCATTTTATCACACTCTGGGTATTAGAAAAGTCATGTTCTAAAATGATATATATATATAATATATATGTGTTATATGTATAGGCACACACGTATCTCTAGCCTCTAGGCCAATAACTTCTGCTTCCTCTAACTAGTTAACATTTTTTTAATTAATATTATTAATACAAATTTTTATCAGACCTGTTTGGAATCCCCGGAGACAGTAAACTTTTAGTAAGAGAACATGGCAGATGGTAAGAATGTGTAAAATCTGCCAGACTTTTGGTTTGCTATTCTTTCTTTTAAGATTGTTTAGTTTCACCAAGCCCTTCCGCCTTGTGCCTGGGGAGAGGAGACCCCAAGGCTCTTCAGGGGGTGGAGCCCACAACAGAGGCTGGCTTCTCATTGGTGAGGAGTCAAACTTCTTTTAAAATCAGAAAATATTCTTACAACTTTGGGGACAAAGTTTGGAGCCTTGTTGGTTAGAGTTATTAAGTGGAGGTCGGCCCAGGAATGTGGCCTCCTGAATCCACACAGCTGCAGGAGACTCTGGGAAGAAAGGCTCCTCACTTCCTGTAGCTGCGGGTTGCTCCGCTGGGACTTCCTGTCACAGGCTGTCCTAAGGCTCCAAACACCCCCCTACCCCCAAGTTCTTCCTCCTACCAGTTTCCATTATCTTTAAACAAAAGAATAAGGGGAGAGTGAGCTCATTGAAATTGATGCCAAAAAAATATTTTACAGCAGAACTACTTTCTAAATGAATTTACATTTCTCAAAAAATTTTTTACTAATTTTAGTTACAGCTTAAAAAATAAGACGAGGTAGGAATGGAAAACAGAGAAAGATCTTTATGAAGTCAAAATAGAAGTTTTATTGGATTCCATTCCAAAAATAGAGTTCCTGTGTACAGCTCTATGGATATGGTTCAACTTACTGTGACAATGTAGGGCAAAACCATTTAGTTTTATGTTCATACAATATTTTCCTTTTAAACCTGTTCTCGTGTTAGAGCAAAGGAAGTTATTTTGGTGTTGTGAAAGTTTGCTTTTCTGAGTCCTTTGAGAATGATTTAATAAAGTTTCAGGGTACTTTATATTTTTAAGTTTAGTGCCATGAACATCAATGTTTATTTAGTAGTACATAGAACATGCATTGTCTTTGTTAAACAAATAAATGCTCTAAGGGCCTAGAATGACAATTCCACGAGCCAGAATTGCAATGGCATAAGTAAAGTGCATGAGCAGTTTTGTAGGCTTAGCCTTTCTCACTTCTGAGTAAAGTGCAACCAAGAACAATTTAATGTTTTATATTTATAACATAAATCCTACACAAAAGGATGTGTTCTGGCCCAAAAGCTCAAAGCTGTTGATAATGTCATAAATTTATATGCATTTCACCAGTTTTCAAGCAGTTTCTTTACATACATTATCTCATTTGATTTTCTCAGCAATCCATCAGGTAGGCCTGGCAAATATTATGTAGTGGATATGGATCTCATTCACAATTCAGGTGTGAAAAATAGAACTTGTCTATAACTTACGTTAATTTCTAACTCTGGACTGGGTGTGTTGGCTCACGCCTATCATCCCAGCACTTTGGGAGGCTGAGGTGGGAGGATTCCTTGAGGCCAGGAGTTTGAGATCAGCCTGGGGAACATAGTATGACTCTATTTCTAAAAACAAAAAAAAATTCTGACTGTGGTTGGGTGGGAGTAATTAACTTTCAGGGCTCTACTAGCACATGAGTTTCCAAAAGCACCTCCTCCAGGTAGTAGAATCACAAAACCCAGCCTGGGTGGGCAAATTACATAAAGCTTCTTCGTCTAGGTGCAGGGCTCTAAGCACAGAGAACACACTGGATTTCACCCACCCTGTATTCCCACCCCTTGGCCATGTACTTTTTTGTAGGACACAACCAACACAACCATGTGAAATTGTCCTGGCAACCTTCATCTTTCCTGTGCTTCTCCTCCATCCTTGCAGTGTAGATGCCAGAGATCTTTGATACCATGAAGTTCTAAGACCTCAGGAAGGAGAGGTGGGAGGGCAGGAGAACAGCTTCTGTTCGTCCATACACACTGCCACAATGATGTCCATTGTTCTTGTCTGTACATGGCCTGCAGGCCTGGTGGCTCTTTGCTGTTTCCAAGCCACACCTGGGGTGGGGGATGTTTGCACAGAAACATGTGGTCTCTTCCCAGATGCATCATGCTGCCATTTTCCCTTAGAGCTTCTGGAAAGTGCAGCACTGTTGCCCTCTGCTCCTGGCTCTCACTCTCTCAGACCTCAACTCTGTCTCCATCTCATTCCCACTCACTTTCTCTCTCCCACTTTCTCCTTCTTTCTCTCCACACAAGCAGGATAGGAATCCTCTTCTGGTCTGGGCAGAAAGAGGAAGAGGGGAGAAGGAGCTCTTCCTTAAGGAAGACAAAGGAAGATCTGACAAAGCCAGACCTTCTTGTAGGCTACTTCTGTTCCAGCCCTGCTACAAACCTTCCTGGAGACCATAAGAACAGGTTGACCACTGTTCACAGAAGAGAAAGGGAAAAAAATGCAAGGTAGAGAAAAATGATCCACCCACAACTGCTACTTGTCTAAGTGAAAAATAAATTGCTATGAAGGTTGGAAACCATAATAAAACTGACAGCAGCATCTGCTGGCTCTTTTACATCACAGCATGTTAGCCAAGCCTGCCTGTGGTTTGAATGGACTATCAGATTAGCATGGTAAAGGATGAGAATGAACTTGCTCCATTTTTTGTTCTCCACTCTATTGGGTAAAAGATTGTCTCTTGGGAGTAATGGAATCCAGCACTTCCCATGATCTCTGCTGGGTTGTCAGGCAGCGAGGCTGTCTGGGAAAGACTGAAACTAGACAGCTAACCTGGATGTGTACACCTTGCTACCTCACTGTGCTTTTCCCATATGTTGAGCATATTGAAGCCTTGGCATTCTCAGAAGAACCCCTTTGATGTATTGCTTTTCTTATGGAGAGTAACATATGCTTTGGAATAGACAGGAAGGCTTTATATCCAGATGGGGGGCTAGAGGAGAGAGGGTGGGAAAGTGACATCTCCAAGGAAGAAGTATTATACCATCTCTGATGAGACCTAAACGTTGAATAGCAATTAACCAGGAGAAGAGTTTGCGGGTGAGAGAGGAGATAAGGGAATAGCATATAAAAGCCGTGTGGGTGAGAATGTAGGCTGTTGACAGAATTGAAAGTAGTTTGCTGCTGCTGGAGCAGAAAGTGCAAGAGCAGGACAAGGGACTGAGACGGGGGCAAAGAGATTGGAGAATTAAGATTGAGAAGTGAGCAGAGGTTGGATCAGCTGTCTGTGACACAAAATCCAAATAACGGTGGCTTTAACAAGACAGGCATTAGTTTTTTCTTGTAATAAGTAAGAAGTGGGTAGATATTTACTGGTATTGGTTGGGTAGCTCAACATCATCGAGGCCGAGGTCCCAGTAAGTCTCCTGGCCCTTCTTTCATGGCTCCAGTCGGCACTTCCACTTTTTAGGAATGAAGGGAAAAACAGAAAGAGTCATACAGGTACATACCTGTAGCGTCTGACCTTTTAGGGAGTTTTCTTGGAAGTCCCACTCTGAAACTTCAACTTAGATCTCACTGCCCAGAATTCTGTCACAACAGAGGCCTATTTTTCTCCCAGACATCATGTAGAAATCTAGGGATTCACTCTGCATGGATAAATTTGGATTCGACTTTCCTGAACCAATGGCTGTGGCTAATGCATGGATTGGCCCAATCCAGACTTCTGTTATGTTATTCCTGTTGATGTAATTCCATCCTGCCAGGCCCCTGCTCAGGAGATGTCAAAGACTTTCTATGACCTGAAGGCTGGCATTCAAGGCTCTCCTCCACTGTGCCTTCAAGTAAATTAAACAAAAATATAGTAAGTACCTACCATATGCAAGCCAGTTCAGTCACTGACAACTACCTTTCTCAAGCATTCTGTGCCAGAGAGCTAAACTAGTCAATATTCCCTAAACAGGCATGGTCATGTCTACCACATGCCTTGTTCTCCTCTTTCCCTGAAGCATCCTATGCCTGTACCTGCCTGATTCTAGTGTACCCTTCAGGACCCTGCTCAAGTCTTAACTTTTCCTGGAGATCATCCTGCACACTAACTTATGAGGATCCATTTCTCCTTTTAATTCATGACACTTATTGTCTAACACCTCTTGGCTGGCAACTAGAAATGGACTGCCTTGTTGCTACTTGTTTTTTATAATGTAATTGAGCTCTTATTCTAAGTTTTCATATAAGCATGTCCTATCTCATCTTTATATCTGCCAAGTAAAACCTTCAGATATGTTTGATATTGAAGGGAGAAAACCAATGAATTAATGAAAGATTACAACTTAATTGCTCCAAAAAACATTCAATTGTAATTTTAAGATTGCTAGGAAGCTTCCTGGGATTGAACTTGTCACTTGTCGTTGGAACTATAAGGTCAGATTTCCATTGAGGTGCAAATCCAAATACATTGGGGGGACTTTGTAATGCTTTCGGATCCTTCTATATATTTATTATAATTACTGTCTTCTATAGATGGAGAAATTGATTGCACAGAGCCTTAAGCAAATATAAGCCAGTGTACTAAACAGGTATTAATAACATTGGAGGCTCAGTAGGTTAGTGTCTGTCCAAGCAAATGGAACATTTGATTGCAAAATTGCTTATTGAAATACAAAAATTCAGATTCCAGAATTACTATCAAATTCTGCTGCATAGCAAGATAGATGTCTTCAGAAAAGTAACAGTTGATTGCCAAGTATAATTATACCTAAGAGTAATCAGATTGCCTAAGAAAGTCTCATAAAACCATGGAGACTTAACCCCGAATATAGCAAAGAATTCAGTTAAACTTTGATTGTACCAGTGATCAATCTTTCTGGCACAATTCTCAAGATACATAAAATAGGCCTTTGACTTTTAGTAAAAGTGATGAGAACTTTAAAACCTATGATCATACAGGATTAAGTACAAGGTGGGTGTGTGAGGTTTGCTTTTTTGATGTGGCATTTGAATAGGGATTAAAATCCTTTCCTGGGCCCACTGGCATTGAGTATATATAGACTTGTTTTTAAGTACAAAAAAAGTCTCTAGGTCATAAATCATGCCTGGTATAATTTTTCTAAAATGGAGAGTATTTTGCTTTCCTACTTCAAATAATTTTTTTTAACAAGGCTGGCCTACATGCTAAAAATTAATGTTAAAATCTTTCACAATGTGAATTAATCTCAGCATCTCTAGCTCTTTCTGGAATTGGGGCAAGATTCACCTTGAGGCTTCTTACATCCTTCTGCCTCTGGGTAGCAGCTTGAGGCCTGAGGCTACTCCGGCCCTATTAGCAGCATAAAATGAGGCAGACAGCAGAAAGCCTCTCCCCCAGGATCAGTGGTCACCTCTCCTGCTGCCGTTTGCCTGTACGACCTGTGAATCCTAACTCTAGACTGATCTGCCTGTCTCACCTCCCATATCTACATGCTGTGCCCGGAAACCCCTCTCCCCCTGCTTTAGCTAAGTCCCCTCAATTTTTTTTTTCTTATTTAGATCTACAAAGGTATCAAGGAACACCCTGCATCACCAATTTAAACTGTAGTCCTCCTGGTGAGACCTTGACCCCTGGTGAGCCTCTCCAGCACTGTTCAGTGCTGGCCCTGGAATGACATTTATTTAATGGGACCCTCCACTGTCCCTATTTGGCCTCTTAGTGAATTTGGAACATACAACTATTAAAAGCTGCCATAGGACCATTCTTATCTTATGGGATCAGGACTGAGAGTTGGTAGGTAAATTAAAAAGTTGATTAAAGCATAAAATCATAAAAATGATATGTACATATCTTAAACATTTTATTTTAGTCAAAAACATTTTAATGTACATGTGTTCCCTAATCTTTTAACGAAGAACCAAATTCTCTCTGATTAGAGTTCTGAGTTGTCTTTCTTGCATAAACCATTCCATATATATTGTCTATAATTTTTAGTTTTGGTTTCTTTATAGTAGAGGGAGAACTTACTGATGCTTTTAAATATAAATTTTTATGATTTTTTTAAATTCTTTTTTTTTTTTCATAAGAGATGGAGTCTTGCTACGTTGCCAAGGCTGCTGTGGCTATTCACAGGTGTGATCATAGTGCACTGCAGCCTCGAACTCCTGGGCTCAAGCCATCAGCCGCCCGAGTAGCTGGGACTACATACAGGTGTGCACTGCCATGCCTGGCTAATTTTTTTTAATCTTTTAAGGTTTTCTTGCCCACACTTAAAGCGATCACAACTTTATTCTGTGTAATACTTTGCTTTTATCAAGTCTTTCCAAAGCATTTGACTTTATTTTCATAGGCACAGCTCTCTTTACACACTCATCTATCTTTGATTTACACAGCAAATATTATGTTATGTAATTATAAGTAAAGACCAGGATCCTAAACAGGTTTGGCAACAAATGCAGTTGATTCTTGCTGTGTATATAACTCAATTAGTAGGAGCAGAATTAGGAAAACAAGAGAGTACCCTAGAAACAGTGAGTATTCAAAGTGCTGTGGGCATCGTTCAGTATGTTCTAAAGAAGCAATGGAGAGCATTAGTGGGAGATACATAAAAAATCAGTTGGAAGCATTTGCTAGACAATGATATACAGCCTCCCCCAGCTTAGGCAACCCAAGAGGAAGAAAACTCTCTCAACTCCACGTAGCAACATAGGGAAAGAATCTGACCGGGTCACGTGTCTACCATGAGATCAACTACTGTTGCCAGGGTCAGAGGGTGCAATGGAAGCTCAACCTGAGTCCCACTGAACGCGAATGGCACCCCCAGAGTTGTGCACAGCAGCACAGCACAGCCTGCACAGTCTGCACAGCAGCAAGTGACTAAATCAGTGTCAGACTAAACCCCGATCTAGTTAAAAACAAGGGCTCGTGGTGGGAAATGGGAATGGGAAATTTTTGTAAGAAGCTACATTAGTTCAGTATTGAATCTCCCTCTTCCCTTTTAAGATTTCTTGGAATCTCCTAAGAGTAAAGAATGTGATATAATAATAATAAATGGCTACCAGTGATTGAGCTATTACGATGTACCAGGCACTATTCCACATACCTGATACGATGATCACCTCATTTATCCTCTCATGGACACTAATTTCTGCTGGGCCCCTACTGCTGCCATCTTACTACACTTCCCTAGTTTATTCCAACTTCCTAGAAATCTATTTCATACTTTCATACCTCTCCCCAATTCCCCTGCCCTCCAAATCTTTTCTCAGTTGATGAACTTCCTTCTTATTTCGCTGATAAAAAAGAAGCTATGAGGGGCTCCTGCCACCTACAGACATACCTGCCCAGACTTGTGCCTCCTTTCTCTGCCTTCCCTCTCCTCACCAGCTGTCCTCACTCTTATCCACAGCCAACTCTTCCACTCGGGCCCTGGATCCCATCCATCCCTCTCATACACTGAATGACTGACCTACGATTCTTTCCTCTCCTCAGGGCATCATCAATTTTTCCCTTCCCCCTTACTATTAACATTTCCATCACCATACAAGTCTTCTATGCTTTCTCCTATCTCTAAAAACAAAACGAAACAAATCTCTTTTGACACCATATCCCATACCGGTTATTTCCCCAATTCTCTGCTCTCCTTGATGTAGTTACCTATACTGTCTGCCATTTCTCTCCTTCCTTTCTCTCTTGAACACGCTGCAATCAATCAAACTTTTGCTCCTGTAACTCCACCAAAACTTTTATTTTCAAGGTAACCAGTGACCTCTGCATGGCTAAATCCAATTATCAATTTTCTGTCCTCACCTTGTTTGACTTATCAGCAGCATTTAACAAAGCTGATCATTCCTTTCTCCTTGAAACCCCTTAATCCCTTTGTTTCTAGAACAATCTTCAGTCTTACTCCTACATCTCAGGCTACCCTCTCTCGGGCTCCTTTGCTAGTTGCTCCTTATCTCTCTAACCCCTAAAAGTTGGAGTAACTCAGTCTGAGTCTCTTCTCCATCTATACTCCATCCCTGGATGACTTTTGTGGATCTAAATATGTGTATAAACTGATGGCTCTTTAATTTATACTCCCAGCTTTGATCTCTTCCTTGAATTCTAGACAAATGCCTATTCAATGCCTCCATTTGCACGACAATAGGCATCTCAAATTCAACACAGTTCTGCTACAACAATTATTTTTAAATTGCGAATTTGTTCCAACATGATTGATATATTAGGGAATAATTTGAGCATAACACTGATTTCACCTTTGCTTTACACAGTTCTGTTGATGAGAAACACTAGGTGAGTGCAGAAGAGTGCACCCAGCTGAGCCACATAGGGATACACAAAATGCTCCTGTGCACACAACGTCTATTACTATCTCAGTTCACATTGTGTGTTATGCTACAAGGTTGGGTTTGGCTATTGTTTCACCCTTGTGAACTTTTCTATATTAAACATTCATTTTACATCCCAAACATGTGTAAGTGTCCTACTTCAAAAACACTAAGCAGTGCATGTAAAAGGACAAATAGTTAAGTATTGAGGAGAAACTTGAAATAATGTGCTTTTTTAAAAAAAAAATGAGAGAATACAGGCAATCTTGCTTTGCACAGCACCATGTTCATTGAAACTTATGCAGATTGGAAGGAATCATGTGCTCCCTTTGCATGGTTTTGTGCTAACTGACATATCTTAGCAAGGACAAAGTTCTGATATGAGTTTCTGTCAATATTGGGTCATGCAAAACAAGGATTGGCTGTACATGACATCTCCTCAGCAACAGACATAAAAGAATCCACCTTGCAGACAATGACAGACAGTGCTACAAAAATAAGATTTAAAAAATCTATGCTTAGAACAACTTTGAGTACTGTGAAGTCAATAGAACAAGGCCTAAATATACAGAAGAAATGGAAAAGATAATTGAATATGTGGATTAAAGACCAAATAGTGAAAAAATCAGAAATAACCTTTCTCATGAGAAAGTGCAATCTATACACAAAGAACTCAAATGGAAATCACCAATCCTCTAGCCCTGCAGAAATGATTTCTTTTCATGCTACTAGTGCCTGGGTTAGTGATTTCAAACATGGCTGCAATTTCTAAAGCCTCCAGCTGTCAGGCACATTAGGAAGCTGCAGAAGAATTTCCAGCAACGCAGAAATTAATGAAGATGGCTATACATTGGATCAAATTTGCAATTTTGATGAAATAGGTAACTATGATAAATGCATACCTTGGAGAATCTACATCTCAAAGGAAGAAAAACCTGCCCCAGGATTCCAGGCTGAGAGAGCTCAATTAACTGTGATGTTCAATGTCCATTTGATGGGAGAACTATGAAGCCACACCCATGCACGTCTGTTGTTACAACATTCTGTTCTTTTTCAGATAACCCTGTTTTACCACTTCACAATATCACCACGACAACCATTCTGACACCTACTTTCACATGCAAACTTCAGGTCCTCATAAGGTGATGTACCATACTTATTGATTATAGTATTTATGTGTATCTTAACAATTTCATATGTGTAAAACTGTGCTACAATTTGCATATCTTTTATTTTAATGTGTCACTGAGGACATTTTCAGCCATGCTGGACCAGATGCTCAGAGCTAGTGGGAGGATGGACATACATGTAATAGACAATTACAATTCAATAAGAAAGATGCTACAGTGAGCATCTTTCAGAAGATGCTCATACTTTCAGAAAGCTGTGGGAAATGACGGGAGAGAGCAATTAATTTTCAATAGAGGACTGGAAGTCAGGGCTCAGAGACAAGATAATATTTGAGTTGTCTTGAAGGATGATCAGGAATTTTCCAGGCAAAGGATAAAGAAAGAACTCTTGGCCTCCTCTTTCCAACACAAACAGTTTTAAGGGAAAGCTCATCCTTGTGATGACAAAAATCGACCAACTGACCAGAAGCACAAACTGAGCTATATAATGAGCACTGGTACTATAGGAATAAAACTACCAGGTATAGGCAAGACTAGATGGAGACCAGCAAGGCATTTCCCTTTTTGGGACTGTTTTCTCATCTGTAAGGGATGGGGCTTAGGTAAGAGATGTAGAGAGGTCATTCTCATTCTACAACTCTATGATTGCAAATCTTCCCTAAACTTGATCTTTTTAAGGTAAACAGTCTCCATTCCCTCAACTGTTCCTCATGTGACATGTTTTCCAAGACCCTTGACCACACATGTGGCTTCCTTTGCTTAGATTCTACTTTGTCAAAGTCCCCTTCAAAACATAGCACAGGCTACTGTAAGGCCCAGAATGCATATAATATTCAAGACATGCTCCCACCAGGGACGAGACTGAGAAAATATCCCTTTTTATCTAGATATTGTACCTCAATAGGAGCAGCCCAAGGCTTCATGAGCTATTTTCCAGTCACCTCATAGGTTCAAGGTCTTTTTCGAGTGAACTCCTTATTAATTCATCCATCTACCAGTACCGTGAGTTTAAACAATTGATTGAACCTAAATGGAGGACTTGACATTCATTCATGTTAAATTTATCTTAATATTCCCAGAAGCATCTAGCATAGTTAGTCAATAAATATTTATTGAATTGAATAGATCTTCATTTTGCCTTAGGCTGTCAACACAACTTAACAAAAGCTTTTTGAATTTTTATTAATTGTATATTTTATAATACTTAAATCTTTCTACTTTAAAAAGTGATTTGAGATGAGAGCTTTGATTTAGCATTCTCTCTCAGGTGTGTGATTTCTGTAAATCAGACAAATATCCTATTTCGGTATTCATAATGAATGTGACCTAGAAAAGACATTAACTCGGTGTTTGCGACCAGCGTTCTCCATTGTGTAGAGATGTGTCTACACAATGTTAAACATATAAAGAAGACAAAGTAAGCCAGGTATGGTGGCTCATGCCTGTAATCTCAGCACTTTGGGAGGTGGAGGCAGGGAGGATCACTTGAGGCCAAAAGTTTGAGACCAGCCTGGGCAACATAGTAAGACCTTCTCTCTACAAAAAATAAAAAGAAATTAGCTGGGCATGGTGGCATTGGCCTATAGTCCCAGCTACTTTGGAGGCTGGGATGGGAGGATCATTTGAGCCTAGGAGTTTGAGGCTGCAGGGAGTTATGATTGCGCCACTGCACTCTAGCCTGGGTGACAAGCAAGACTGTCTCTAAAAGTTTAACAACAACAAAAACAACAACAACAAAGATCACAAAGCACACTAAAAGGAAAAGACAGAGTCTTTTTTGTGTAGATTTTAAAAGGTTACAAATAATAACATAGTCATTTCTTTGAAAGATTCATCTGTGCAAATCCTGTCCGGAATAGGAGATGTAAAATTCCTGAAGCACTCTGTCAGCTACTGTCTGGTCCAGGACTCCACTGATGTTAAGTATAGGGTTGACTCTCAAATTTTAAATGAGGTCATCTTGCTTTTTGTAAAAAATTTTCAAAGTTGTTCTAAATCGGATTGTTCAGGGCAGTATCCACGAATTCACAGGGATGACATCAGTGGCAGGAATGGAAAGCTGTTGAGAACCAGGAGGCTCGTACGCTTCGGTTCCTTGGTATGGACTGTCCTTTTCACCCAGAAGCCACCCCCGCCTTCCAAGGTTCTATCCCCACAACCTTACGCAGTGCCTTCCCCTCCCTCTCAGCAGATGGAGGGTTATAAAGAGGTGGGGGCCGCCAGGCACAAAGGACTCTAATGATTGTATTTTCCAGCATTTTTTTAAATTCTGTGCTTTTCAAAAACTGCAGAAGGGGCTGCATGTAAATAGACCTCTCTAATGGATGTCTGGTTGCCACTGACTCGGTGCAGATTTAATCCATTAAGTGCCTTCTATAGAAAAAGGACACAATGCCCCACAATGCAGAGGGTCAACCTTAACAAAACAAAACACACCCTGAATGGGGCAGTGCAAGAAGAGAAATCCAAACAGCCTTGGATGGTAAAAGGCTCTTTGTTGCCTATTTATTTATTTCTTTTACCAGAAGGGAAGCTAAATTAGGAGCCTGATGCCTGTGCTAATCTTTTTCTTTCCTTTTTTCCCCTTGCTCGGGAAGGAAGCCATTCAGGCGACAAGCAGGCTCTTATCTGGGGCTTCTTATCATTAACCAGAGGAGCTTGTGCTGGAAATGAGATTCAGAGCCACATCCAGGAAAGGCTGTTTCCTTAATTGAGTGCCTCCCTTTTGAAGTCCCGTCTCCCCAGTGGAGCCTGGAGCTGGCTGGGTCCCCTGGCCAAGATCACTCACTGTGTAATCTCTCACACACCAGAAGCAGATGCTCCACGACATGGAGCTTTTTTGAAAGGCCTTTAATAAGACTTCTCAAACCTCCACACGTCGGGCAGGCAGAGGGAGGGCTGGTTTTCAGAAAAGCCACTGATCAAAGGGTTTAAGATTTTATATGCTCCTGGGGCTTTCCTGCCAGATATACCTCAGCCAAGATTCTGCAGCTTGAGGGTACTCTCAGCACCCTGGGGGGACTTCCCATCTTGTCCCTTCCCGTGTTTCCCCTGCCTCGCCTTCACAGGTTTTGGTCAAGTTTAAATGGTGTTGTGTATATAAAGGACTTGACACCAATTAGGTGTGTGGTAAATAATGTTACAATAAATGTATTCTAGCTGTCAGTTTATTGGGGGTCCTGCCATTCTCCGTGGACCACTGCTGATGTCTAGCCCCTGTTACCATTCTCCCTGCTCCCCGGGGGAAGCTGGTACTCACTCCCGGCTCTAACAGTCCTCAGTTTCAGGAACAGGGACTCTGAGGCCTGAGGATGGAAACTGTCCCTCTTTCACTGGACAGATAGACCCTGGGCAGGGAATGAGGCAGGACTTGGGGATTTCAGGAAGTGGTCAGTGTCTGGCACTCCCAGCCTGGCAGCCCAAGGGGAAACAAGGCACACCAATGTGGCCCTGCACGATGGAGGCCCCCGCCACTCCTCCAACCCCATCTCCTCCCCTTTTCCTGCTGGCTTGCTGTTCCCCCATCACACTGTCCTTGTCACTCTGCTTCAGACCCATCATGAATGCTCCTCCCTCAAGGCCTTCACCTCTGCTGTTTCCCCTGCCTGGAAAGCCCTTTCTCCATATTCTCACCTGGCTGGCTCCTTGTCCACATGCAGTCTCTGCTCACATGTCAGTGAAGCCTTCCCCAGATACTATGTAAAACAGCCCTCTTCTAAGTAATCTCTGTCACCCTTCTCTACAGTCTACATAGCATCTATTGCTACCTAAAATTATGCTATTTATTGATTTACTTGTGTGTAGAACAATGAGGGCAGGGTCTTTGTCTTGTTCTTTGCTATACCTAGTACAATGCCTGAAACATAATAGGCATTCAATGAACATTACTTGGATAGTTAAAATGATAGAACAGCCATCAGGAAACATGTAAGCAATATAAGCAATTAGATAAAAATACATGAACTAAGGAGGCTTGGGAAAAACGATGGGTTTATGCTGATAAAAGAAACCAAAAGGGTAAATCAGAAATAAAAGATGTCAGAGGAAAGACATGTGGACTAGAAGGACTAGGGCAAGGTTAGGTGACAGTGTGGAGACTCACCCAGCTGGTGCAGAACTGCTCTCTTGAAAAAGAAAAAGGGATGCAGAGATGGTGGTGGTGAACTCAGGAATACCACGTATAGCTGTGGAGGTTGTGTGCCACACAAAAAGAATTGCATCTAAAGTGTTGACATTCATATTGGGAAGTTTTCAGCCACTATTTCTTACAATATTTTTTTCCCACTCTTTTCTTTCCTCTCTTTCTGGAACATCCATATATGTTGTTGTATTTAAAGGTGTCTCAATTTTTTCTAAGACTCTATTCATTTCTCTTCATTTAATCTTTTCTCTGTTCTTTAGATTGTGCAATCTTTAACCATGTATCTTCAAGTTTGCTTATTATTACTTCCACCAGCTCAAACCTACTGCTAAACCCCTCTAAGTGAATTTTTTGCTTCAGTTACTATACTTTTCAACTCCAGAATTTCCATTTACTTCTTTTTTTTTAAAAATAATTTTTGCCTCTTTATTTATATTCTCGATTTGATGAAACATTATTATCTTACCTTCCTTGACTTGTTTAAGCATGGCTTGCTTTAGTTCTTTGAACATTTTTCTAATGATTACTTTGAAGTCTTTGTCTATTAAATACAACATCTGAGCCCTATCACGGGAGTTTCTCTTGCCTGCACATGAGTCACACTTTCCTCTTTCTTTGCCTGTCTTGTAATTTTTTTGTTGAAAATTATTTTAGGTTACACGGTGTAGCAACTCTGCATATCAATTCCCCTCCCTCTGGATATCAATTCCCCTCCCTCATCTCGGGCTTGCTTTTGCTTGTTTATTTGTTGAGTGAGTTAGCTCGGCTATTTTAGTACAGTCTATTTCCCTTACAGTGTGGAGCCTTTGGTGTTGCTCCTTAGAGGGTGCAGACTAGGGTGTGTACACAATCACCTTGGGGTGACAGTGGTTTTAGCAAGACTTCCTTTGTCTCTTTCCCGGATCTCTGTGTTGTCTGCCTCAATTGGTGTTATATTCAGCTGTTAGGCTCCATTAATTACTGGCTGATTGCTCTATTGTTTTATGACAATGCTCTGGTACACAAATTGCTCAGTAGTTTGATCCAATTAAATTCAGATGCTTTTATGAAGATAGTTTTTGAGTTTTTAAAAATGACTCTAGAAGGGCTCTTCATCCTGGTCCTCTCTGGTGAACTAGGGTGGTCTGTATCTTTAGCTTGTTACTCTTAACTAAAAAGAGCTGTTGTTTTCCCTATCCTTTGTTTCATATAAAGTCAATTTCTTGGGGATTGCTATGAGCTCCCTTTCTTATGGACTTCCCCCTGTTCAAAATCTCTAAGCTACTATTCTGGGCCCTGGATGGGGTGACAGCCTCTGGTCTTCTCGGCTTGCATCTTCCAGAGTAGAACCTGTGCAAACTAAGGTCTGAGTAAGATCTTCTGTCCTATGAGTGGTGACTGGGTGACAGAAGAGAGTCCCAGCAGCTGCATTCACCAGGAATTTAGCCTCTTCAACTCAGGGTTAGAGGGGTAAGATATGTTGTGGCTTGCCCTATCTAGTAAGATATAGTCACCCTGGGGTTGAGGGGAGAGGGAGCTACATCTTCTTGGCCACACCTGCCCAGAGTGGCACTTCTGTCAAGCTGAGCTACAAGGGGCAGGAGGGGTAGGAGAGGTTGTTGGCCATGGCTCGAATGTCAGGAATCCCTATGTTTCTGAAATCAAATTTTAAATTTGATCATATTTAATAGTTTCTACCAGTTTGGCTTGTTTCTCAGGCAAGTGGGTCTGTAGAACTCCTCAGCTACCGTTTGTGTCTTGATAGTCATAAATACTTTCTGACAGATGCCTATAAGATGGCTTATCCTAATAAACTCAGTATGTTCTAATAATTTTCCAGTGAAAGTCAAGTATTTTGAGAAGGGGGTGTCTTTTTCTAATTTGCACAAAGGTGTCTTTGGCTCAAATACAGGCCTTGGTGGTGAAGAGAGGGGCTGAGAGTGTAATTGTGGATGGAGGTAAAAGTAATCATGGTTACAATGCAGGGGCAGGGCTGCTGTATCTGGTTGTGCAGGTTGTTCATTGTCCAACAATAGGATCATCACAGATTTTCATTTATTATTACAATTATGCTGAGCATCTCCTATTTACTCCTTCTGGTCCTGTCTTTATGCTTCACCTTTCTCTGTGTCCCAAGGAGTTTCCCTGTGTGCTGCCTTGCTCTCTGGCTTCTGATTGGATTCAGAGATCACAGGGCAAAAGGAATGTGAAGTAGGAGAATTTCTTCCCCTAATTCTCTGTTTACTGGGTCACGGTGGGTTGGCCACATCCCTCTACTGAAGGTCACAGTTCTTGTCCAACAAACTTTTCCATACGGCTCCCTTTCTCCAGATTGTGGTAACTGTGCCCTGCGCTTGAACCCCCATGCCTAGTGGGTGATAATGGCTTCCAACTGTTATAAGTTCCGAGGTACTATATTTGTTTCTCTAAATCCTGCCCATAACTTTGTAAATAGTTTATTTTATTAAACTGTCCTTAAATTACCCAATTTGAACACACCATCTGTTTCCCAATGAGACCCTGGTTGATAGCAACAGTTTTGCTGCAGATGGCAGTCAAATGTCTTGAGGACAAGGTACTTTTCCTACCTTGCACCTGAGCTAGCCACCCTGGGGCTTGGGGGTGTAGGACAGTGTGGTGGAGGTTGGGGGTGGCAGAGCTAATGAAATGACTTTGAAAGCCAGAATAAGGCTAAGATGTCCAATAGACAATATAGATTCCTGAACATGTGGACAATTCTCTTTGAGAAAGATTATTCTGGCATCTTTGTGAAAAACAGACTGAGGTAAAAGACGGCTTAAGGAAAAAAAAGCCAACTGGGAAACTGCTGCTCTATCCTTGGATCAAAGAGCAAGGGCCCAGATGAGAAAGGGATCCCTAGGAGAGGAAGGAAGCAATGGAAAGGGCCAATGCAAGGAAGAGCAGAGCTTCCTGGCAACTTCCGCTGGGGATAGACAGAAAGGCAAAGAACAAGAATAAAATATTACCGTAGCACATGTGCTTAGACTAAAGAGTTGAGGAAGATGATAGAAATAATCATGAGGATGATTCATTGCAGCTTAGGTGTATTAAATGCTTCCTGAATTGAATAGACAGTGGGTTCTAAGAGCTTAACAGGGATTAACTCACTTAATCTTCCCTTTGACTTTGTGAAGTGGGTCTCAACATTTACAGGTGAGGAAACAGGCACAGAGAGCTCCAGTCACTTACCTAAAGTCACATAACTAAGCAAGATGGTGAGCAACTGAGCTGAGATTCCAACTCCAGAGCCTGAACCCTAATGCCTCTCAAGATATGAAAGGAGTGGCTGAGGGGTCAGGGAACCATCACCCCTAAATCAGCCATCCAACTTTATCTTTCTCCAAGTGTCCACCAGGTGGGTGTAATTAACCTCTTGCCATTTCTATACTTACTGCATTTTTCCTGCCTCTGACTGAAACCCCTCACCTTTGCTGCCCACCTCGTCATAATAACAGTCAGCATTTCTTGAGGATTTATTATGGGCTGTTTTATATGCTTGATGTGTATTCACTACTTAGTCTTCATGACAACCCCATGAGGTGGGCACTATTATTATTATTCTCATCCACTAGAAGGCAAGCTAAAGGGAGAAGGGATTTCTGTTTGTTTTATTCACCATAATGCTGCTTGGTACATTGCAATGCTCAGCAAAAATTTGTTGCATGAAAGAACTTTATGAATGAGGAAACTGAGGCACAGTGAGGCCTAAATTGACACAACTAGCAAGCAGTGAGGCCAGGCTTGGGTCCTGGACCCTGGCTTCGCAGGGTGTGGTATCACTAACTCACGCCAACTCAGCCTTTCAGATCAGCACAAATGTTACCTCCCCAGGGAAGCTGAAAGGGAAATGGATCCTCTGAATAAACCTTCCCCCTCCTGTCCCCTTCCCTTGGGATGTCTTAGAAGAAACAGTATGTTCCAGGCTTCAAGCAAGAGCACCACTCACGTAATATCTTCTGTATCTTTAAATCACGTCCGGCTTCCTTGTGGTCTTCCTCACTTCTCTTTGGCCTCCTCCCTCATTCTTTTCTGTGCTTGTGTCCTCTCATGCACTGATTTTGGATTCCCAGGATCACACTCCCACCCTCAGCCTTGCCCTTTATGTCCCTTGGCCAAATCCTGGAAGTGACACTGTCCATGCAGCTACTTTTCCCCATGCCCTGGGGCCATTGTGCTGGCTCTGCAGAAAACACCACTTGGATTTCCATTTCTGTCCACCCTTTGATCCTCTCTGTCCAAAGCTCTCTTTACAGCCTGCAAACTGCATTGTTGCCTCTCACACTTTGAAATTAGGGAGTGTAGGCTGACCTGGGTGCAGTACTGTCCAAGCAGAGCTGGCAGCGCCTCCTTCCTGAGTTCTCACACAGCGGCGGCAGGGAGAGAGCTGTCAATGGGTTTTTACTAGACGTCTGCTAGGAATCCAGCCAGGAGCCAGGGAGAGCAAATCTGTAGGGGTGAAGCATGGCCCTTAGAGTTTGTAGGTAGTGCAAAACCTTGTTTTGAGCCCATGTCTTAAAATTTAGCAAGGGGAAATGCCAAAAGGACAAGCAGTCTCACCCCACTTCCCAGATAGGAGCAGACTGTATAAACGTTTGTGTTCTGTTCAGCATTGGCATTTGCTAAGACCTAATGTCTCATGAGAAACTGCGGATCTAGCAACTGATAATAAGAACTAAAACCAAAAATTTAGCTTTTTTCAATTGGATAATTAGGAATTCATTTCTGGATCCATGAGCTTATGAGGGAATACTATGTGATATTTCACAAACCACCCCTTTCTCTCTGGGAAGAAACCAGTCCTTAGGAAGCCAGCTATGGAAGGCAAATTGCCTTTTGCGGTCTCGTTTCGATTCCTGGCTCCAGGAGTTTGTGACTCATAACCACAGAGACTTCGGCCTAGGCCCGGGCAGCAGCTTGGAGCTGGGAACGGAGGTTATTAGTGTAGATGACTAAACAGCATCCAGCTGAGGTAGCGGAATCCGGTGCTGCTAATGAGAAAAGATGACTCCTGCCTTGGCTTTTCCGCATGCTCGAGGTTTTCTCTTTAGTGGATTCTTATTCTCTGCATGAAATGGCACACTCGCCTCTCCAGACCAAGTTTCCACAGTTGTAGCGTTATGTAATGTTTGAACTAGCAATTTCCTCTGGAATAATCTTCTCCGTCTTCTCAAATACGAGACGGGGAAACCGAGGCAAAGAGACCAGGTAACTTACTTGAAGTTACATAATTTGCTAGTCAAGGCCTGAGCTGATGACTCTGAGTCTAGGGCTTTTGCTATGGAAGCTACAAGGGTGGCCATCTGGTAGTCGCAAGTAGAGTATTTGGAGAGCATAGAATATTCTTTTGCAAATCATACTTTATTGAAACTCTTTTTGAGGTTTGGCAGCATTCTAATACTCAGCGCCACTGGGCAAAGACAATATCTTCAGTGCCATCCTGGAAAAAACAGGAGCCACAAAGACCACAAGCAGAGGAGCTTGTGGAGCTATTTGGAGCTTGAGCTGGACTGATCATTCTGCCAGAGGGGCTTCATGCACGTTGCATGTATTCAGCCTGCACAGTGCACAGATTCCATGCGGTGGATTGTGCTGTGTCAACTTGTCTGAGCTGGGAACTTTGTTTTGCAAAATCCCTTTCCTTGCAGGAGTCGGGTTAGAGTTGGCCAGAATGGAATTTGTGTGAGATTTCAAAGGACGAAGAGAGGCAATGGTCGTTACTTTCTGAAGGTTCTTTTTGGGGTCATATGTGGTGACAGGCAGACAAAGCTTGTCCTCACTCTGCTCTGCATCCAGTTCTTCCCACCCACCCGCCCTGCTGACCCACAGAGGCAGGAGAGGCAAGAGGTTCCCCCAGACCTCTCTGTGAGCCTCCCCTTCTCCACCCCACTTCAGTCCAAGGAATGGGATCGACTCCTCTGTGTGACTCAGTTGGTGGCGCCTTCTCTCATCCTCCCACTCACCCTGGCCCAGCTCCTCTCACCCTGTGAAAGCTCTAATTCCTACAAGAAGTCCTTTAACCTATGGTGACTCTGCTCCCCTGACTGATCCCCGGTCTCCAGGAACAGTGAGCCTGGGGCAGTCCCATTCACTCGCCTCTCCCTGCTTTTGGCAATCCACAGTGAAACCCATGTGGCAAAAGAGGAACCAGGAAGTGTTCTCATTATGCGCAGGCCAATATATGTGTCAGCACCTCCCTGTAAGATTCCTCAGGTGAAAGCTAGAATGTTCCCAACTCTGACAGCAAAGGACAGTGAGGGGGTGGGGAAAAACTGAGAGCCATATATCCTAGCGGGACAATGCTCTGTCGTCCCAGTGCCTTTCCTAAGCCTTTGCAACACCACCTGTTCCTGCTCAACCCTCTCCTACTCCTTAAATCCTCCAAAAGACCTGAGCTGTACGATAAGACTTTTGGTATCCTGTTGTCTAATTGATCTACAGAGCTAAAGACAGGCTTCCTTAATCTATTTTGACAGTTCCTATTTCCAGACCTTTCTGGGATCAAATAAGTTGTGAAAATCCATCTTAAAAGGACTATGATTAACTGAACTTTTCCAACCCCTAGAAAATACATAATTTGTAGCTTCTCACAATATTATTTTTCCCCCTGTCATTTAAAAACATGAACTGACAGTGGTGAAAAGTCATAATATCATTTGCATGAACTTCCTGATGCCTGAAAAAAAAAAAAAACGCTCCCCAATTCAAAAACTGTTTAACGCACCACATTCTAGCTGAACACTAAATGGTGGAGGAAGGATGTGACTACATCTGCCAGTTAGGACATCAAGTGTTTTTGATAAAAATTTCCCTTTTTTTCTTCTTTTTGGACAAAGTAAATTTTTCTTTTAAATTGTGCATTGATTTTAATGTTTTCAAATAGCTAAATCAGCAATTCCTGACAACACTGATATGCAGGCTGTTAACAGATGTTACAGCAAGAAAGGATTCTCTGGTCAAAAAAAGCATGGGAAATACTGGTTTCATTCAAGTAAAAAAAAAAAAAAAGTTACAGAGTGTCTCCTTGTGTCAGAAACACCGAGCACTGAGCAAAATCTACCTGGTCCCAGCCAACATGGGGCTCACGATCTGCTAGAGAGAACACGGTTAAACAAGCTTCCCCACTGGAAGGTTTCTGGGAGTGTCTAACATACTGACGTGCACCATGAGCACCCAGGGGAAATGCCATGCTACATTTTCTAAACTGACTTGATCAAGCTGCTACTCTCTCTCTTTTTAAGCTTATGAATAGAACTAGTTATCCTTAGGGTACCTGTTTACAAAAAGCTGACCTAAACCAAATAAAATCCTGAACCTAACTGATTTGTAAGAAAGTTTTTCTGAAGATTAACATTAGAATTCCTGTCTAAGTTGAATCTTACATTGTTAAAAAACAACCCAATAAAAAGATCTCATTCATTTTATATAAAATGAGCCAAAAGTATTGACATCATATTTGTTAGCAGTCCATGGAAAGATGGATTTTGATATTTGTGTAACTTTAAGTCGAACAAAGGTTTAACGTACCTGCTGTAGTGGTGATAATTCATGATGCCGGAAAGCAATGAGTGAATTCTTGAATTAGAGCTGTGTTTATACTCCTATTGTGAAAAGTTAATTTAATTCAACATGATGGTATATAACAGAGGAAAACATTTGCATTTCTGGATTGTTTTTTTGGAATTATAATCCAAGTCTTTGTATATCCATTCAAGGGTTATCTTCTCTGGTAGCTTTGGAGAAAAGAGGAGATTATCCCATTTCTGCTCAAGGGTCAGTCCAAACCAGCCCACTTTTCTGATGTCCCCTGGCTGTAACTCCCACTTGGACCCCCAATTACCTGAATCCTGGTGACTGGTGGATTCTGATGTCGTGTTGTCATTACTGGCCTTAGTTTAGCAGTGATGCAGGCAAGACTGCCACATTGGACTTCACTCTGTTCCTGAATTTCTCACTATGCTGTTTGGGTAAAAGACTTTTTTTTAAAGAGTTGGGGTAGGCAAGGTTGGAAATGAAATTTAGACATCACTTTCTTAAAATGTCTTAGCCATTTGATCTTAGAGAATTTCTAATCTCCACAAAGTCCTGGATTACTTGTCACCATCATCTTCTCCTCCTCTTTCACTTCCCTCTCCTCCTCCTCTTCCTTCCTCTCTCTTTCTTTTTAAAGTCAGGTATAGTTTATATATGGTAAAATACACCCTTTTAGTGTACAGAAGTTTTATGAATTTTTGACAAATGCTAGATTTGTGTAACCATCACCACGATCAAGACACAGAACATTTCCATCACCCCCCCAATTCCCCTGTGCTGCTTTCTAGTCACCCACTCACTCACTTCACCCCCACCCCTTGGCTACCACTGATCTTTTTCCATTCCTATATTTTTGCCTTTTTGAGAATGTCATAAAAAAGGAGTTAAAAAGGAATCATACAGTATATAGTTTTATTTACTTAGCATAATGAATTTGAGACTCATTTCATGTTGTTGTGTGATTTGCTCATTCTTATTATGGAATAGTATTGCATTATATGGACATACCATAGTCTTTTTTTTTTTTTTTTATCCATTTGCTAGTTGAAAGACATTTGAGCTGTTTCTCGTTTTTGGTATTTATGAATAAAACCACTATAAACATATGCATGCTAGTTTTTGTGTAAGCATAAGTTTTCATTTCTCTTGAGTAAATATCTAGGAATGAAATTGCTGAAACATGAAGTAAGTATATGCTTAACTTTATAGGAAACTGACAAACAGCTTTTAAAAGTGGTTGTGCCATATTGCATTCCCACCAGCAATGTATGAAATTTTCATTTGATCTGCATCCTCATCAGCAATTGATATTGTCAGGGTTTTTTTTTTCTTTTTTTTTACAGCAATTCTAAAGAAGAGGTAGTGGTATTTCATTGTGGTTTTAGTTTGCCTTTCCTTAATGACCAATACTGTTGCACATCTTTTCATGTGTTTATGTGCCACCCATGTGTCTTCTTTGGTGAAGTGTCAGTTCAAATCTTTTGCTTATTTTTTTTCCATATTAGACATGCAGGTTTATTATAAGGAAATATGGGAATGTCACCCAGCTTCTGTTTCTTCAGTACACATTCATAAGAAGCAGTTCAAGAGAACTGCTAAGGTCCAATGGCCCTCCTTTCTCTGTTTATTTGGCTCATTTTGCTTTCCAACAAGGGGGATTTAGTTGGGTCATCTTGCCAAGACTACTTCAGTAAGGAGCTATCTTTTGGGTAGTTGGTCTTCATGGTCGAGCTCATGTAAGACCCTCAGCAAGAGCACTGGTCTTTATACCAATCATCTGAGACAAGGGCAGAAGTATTGGTTTCATTTCAAGTATATCAGGTGGGGAATAGCAAGAGAAAGCAGGGACATTGGTTGGGGTTGCTTCTCCTTGGAAGAAGTTTGGCAGATGCTTGAGGCTTCATGGACTGTCCTTCCATCTATCCAGTCCAAGACCTACTAGAGTTTAGGGGGAAAAGTGCCATGGCTGAGACTAGCAGGAGGCAAGAGGACCAATGGCCAGTGTACAGTGGGGAGGCCAAGGAAGCATAGGAAGGGCTTCTTGCAATAGGCCTAGGAGTTATTCAGGGGAGGAATGGGCTTTAGATAGCATGACCAGAAACTGGAAGGAAGTATTCTTTTTATGGGTAACCAATCTCATTGCCTATTTTAAAATAAATTGGGTGGTTTGTTTTCTTATTATTGAGTTTTGAGGGTTCATTATAAATTCTAGGTATAGATACTTCCTCTGACATGTGTTTTTTAAATATTTCTCCCAGTCTGTTCTTGTTTATTCATTTCCTTAATTGTGTATCTCAAAGAGCAAAAGTTTTAAATTTTGATTAATTACAATCTATTTTTTCTTTTATGGATTATGATTTTACTGTGGTATCTAAAGATGTTTTGCCTAACTCAAAGGAGAAACTAAAGATTTTCTCCTATAAAGTTTGTAGTTTTAGGTTTAACATTTATCTTTAAATCCAGTTTTGTATATGGTGTGAGTTATATGTCAAGGTTTATTTTTACCTGTAGAATGTAAGATTGGTCCATCACAATTTGTTGAAAATACTATCCTTTCTCTGTAAAATTACCTTGGAATCTTTGCCAAAAATCAATTGACCATGTATGTATGGCTCTATTTCTGAACTCTTTATCCTGTTCTGTTCTGTTGATGTCTGCTTTCACTAATATCACATAGTTTATATTAATTTTGTTTCATAGAAAGTCTTAAAATCAGGTAGATTAAGACTTCACAACCTTGTTCTTTTTCAAAATTGTTTTGGCTATTCTAACTTCTTGGATTTTCAATATAAATTTTAATATCAACTTGTATATTTTCTATAAAATGTCCTGTTGTGATTTTGATTTAAGTCAAATCTTTAGATCAATTTGGGGAGAATTAATAACTTAACAGTATTGAGTCATTGGCTCTCTGAGCACAGAAAATCTCTCCATTTACTTAGGTCTTTGGTTTCTTTCATTGGTGCTTTGTAACTTTCAGTATAAAATATTCCACATATTTAGTTAAATTTGTACCTATTTCATGTTTTTAATGCTATTATAAATGGTACATATAAAAAATAAAATTTCCAATTGTTAATTGTATGAAAATAAAATTGATTTTTGTTTATTTACCTTGTATCCTTCAACCTTGCTACACTCATTCATTATCAATTTCCAATTGTTCATTGCTAAGAAATACTGTTGATTTTTTGTATATTGACCCTGTTACAAATCTTCTGAACTCACTCATTACTTCTAGTTCATATTTGGAGACTTTGGGGTTTTCTAAGTGGAGAAAAATGTCTGCAAATAACAATAGCTTTATTTCTTTCTTCCTTGCCAACTTGTATGCTGTTTTTTTCCTTGTCTTATTATGCTAGTTAGATCCTCCAATAGAACGTTGATAGGAATGATGGGAGCAAATATCCTTGCCTTATTCTTCATCTTAGATGGAAAGCATTCAGTCAGGCACCAGTAGGTGTAATGTTAGCTATAGATTTTTAAATAGATGTGATGTCCTTTATCAGATCAAGAGAGTTCCCTTATATTTCTAGTTTGCTGAGAATTTTAGCATGAATAGATGTTAAATATTGTCAAATGCTTTTCCTGAATCTATTGAAAGGATCACACAGTTTTCCTGTTTTGGTCTTTTGATATGGGGAATAACATCATTGATTTTCAAATATTGAAACAATATTATATTCCTGGGATAAACCCCACTTGGTATATTGTGCCATTCTTATTTCTGGATTCAATTGTCTAATATTGATTTGAGGATTTGTACATCTATACTCATGTGGGGTATTGGCCTATAACTTCCTTTTGTCATGATGTCTTTGTCTGATTTTGGTATTGGGTAATGTTCATCTCATTATAAATAAAATTATTTGGGAAGTGTTCCTTTCCTTTCTATTTTCTGTGCCCTGGGAGTAATAGGGTTTCTTCTATTCATCCAGCAGCTTAGGGCTGTTTTTCCACAGGGGAGCTGGGTCCAGGTAGGGCTTGTGATTTTCCCACTGTGGCAGCCACTCCTGTTCTCGAGACACCCACCCCCAAATGGGGTTTGCTCAGTTCCCGGCCCTACCTTCAGTCTTTCTTGTGAGTACCTGTTGTGATGTGGGGGTTAGTGGAGAAGAGCCTGTGTGTGGGTACAATCTTCCTTTGTGTCTGTGGTACCCCTGGGAGTCATAATTGGCACTTTGCAACTCAAACACTTTAGCTGAATTCCTCTTACCTGTGTGTGTGGTATCCACTGTCTCTTCCTTGCTGTCTTGAGCCAGTGCTTGCATCTCATCTCCTTGAAGGGGCCTGTCTTTCCTGAGATTTTAGGTTTATTGGTTTCTCTGTGTCCTCAGCTGGGTTCAAGAAAATTATGATTTTTGTGGCTTATTCAGTTTTTTCTTGTTGTTATGATGGGAGTGTTGCTCTTCCCAGCTTTCTACAAACTAGGCAGAAGTGACTTCTTTCTCCCTCTAGAGCCTGCAAATATCTCTCACTTCTTACTGCAAGATATCCACAGAAATGCCAAGTCCTTCTACCTCCATTAGGCAGATAAATCCAGTGCTCTTTCTATCCCATTCTTATACATTCAGGACATGCTTAGGGGTCCTTCTTTTTTCCAATCAAAACCAAAACAAGAGCACAAAAGGATCTTCTATAGGACTAAAAAACTACATACAACTTATGTATGTGTTCCACTGAAATACCAGAAAATACACTATTTGTTAAATCACTATGACACTGATTATCATGTTGCAAGAAGCGTAGAGGTAATGAGTCCTCAGGCTAATTGGAAGATTTAATGATGTCTTCAATGGCACCAACCTGAGAGTCCAACTCTCTTCCTCAAGCACATTACCTCATGGTTACAAGATGCTGCTACATCACTGGAAATGACAGCCTTACAAAACAGTGTTCAAAGGAGGAAAAGCAGTAAGGCGAGAAACAAAGAAAAGCCTGTATCAGTCGCATTTCTTAGTTACAGATATCTCAATCCACTCTAGTTATTTGAAAGGAAAAGAATACATTAAAAAGAGTAAATAGTTCATAAAATTTCTTGGAAAGCCAGAAAATAGTCTTTCTAATCAGGAACAACACAGTGAGTGAGGGACAATGCCAGTAGGGACAATGCCCAACCAAGACATAGGGCTGTTACAGAGGAAGCGTGCCTGAGACTGCCACCTACCTTGCAGCAGCTATGATTTCAGAACCCCACCACCGATGAGCCATAAGAATCAGATACCTTCATCCCCATGGATGCCAGGATATCAGCCATAGTGCCCACTTACATGATCCAAGTTCGATAGCATTATATCCACTTGATAAAACTAAGGTCATATGCCTCTATTCTAGCTGCAAGAGTCTTTGAAATGTAACTTTTAGATTTCCAAAAATGGGACTACATGCCTACCTCAAGACCAGTTATTGGTAGAGACTGTGATTTGTTCTCTAGGGATGGTATATTCTCTCCATCAAGACTGAGATTTTCTTAGAAAGAAAGAGATGAGGAGAGCGGCTCTAGGGTAGGCAAACAGTATTCATTCATTGAGATAGTTAACTGTATGCCAAACACTGTTCTAGCTGCTTAGGATACATCAGTGAACAAAGCAAAAATTATCCTTGCCCTCAAGGAGCTTATTATTCCAGTGGGGGGAGACAATCATTATTAATTAAATACACGGTATTAATATATGTCACACTAGAATGTGATAAGTGACATGGAAAAGAGAAATATTAGAGCAGAGGATTGGGAGTACAAGGTTTGGAAGTGAAGGAAGAATCAAGTTATGTATTTAATGGAGAGCTTATGATGAATTTCTTGAAAAAGTGAGGTCTCAGCAAAGACTTGAAGGAGGAGTGGAAGAGAGCCATGGTAATCGGGGGAGCAGCTCTCCAAGCCTTCTCGAAGGCCCCAAGGCAAGAGTCCTCCAAGCAAGGGGCAGCAAGGAGGTCGTTGTGGCCAGAGAGGAGCAAGTAAGGGGAGGGTGGCAGGAGAAGAGCTCAGGGAAGGAATGGGGAGCTCGATTATGTGGAGCCTGTGGCCATTTTAAGGATTCTAGCTTTCAGATTGAATGAAATGGAGAGCCATTGTAGGCTTTTTAGAAGAGGAGGACCAGGATCCGAGTTTTAAGAGGATGACTCTGACTGCTGTGTTGCGAATAGATGGTTGGAGGCAAAGAAAGAAGCAGGGGCTCCTGTTAGCAAACTAATGCAGAGACAAAGGTGCTAAGATGAGAGCGATGAAGTGGACGGTGGTGAGCAGTGGTAGCATTTTGCATATGTTGTGAGGGAGAGCCTGCGTGATATGCCGAGGGGACAGATGTGAGCTGGAAAAGGAAGAACATGGTAAAGATGCCTCCAGGGTTTTTATTCTGAGCAACTGGAAGGATGGAGTTGTCATCAACTGGGATGAGAACGCTGTGGATAGAAGAGATTCAGGGGAGGTGGTGACTAGAGTTGCATTTTGGAGAGAGGAATTTGACATGTCTTTTAGACATCAAGAAGAGCTATCTCATAGGCAGTTGGGTGTGTAAGCTTACTGTCTAGGTGAAATGTATGAGCTGCAGACATAAATTATCTAGAAGCAGCAGCAGCTGGCACCAGCTTTTGTTTTAAACAGGGGTTTTTATTTTCCTCCTGGTACATGGCCTCCAAATTAATAAAATCCTTTGATACTTTCCAAAAGCAAAGGTACTTTCAGACGTTGAAACACGTTTTTATTTTCTCGAGAGATTTAATCAAGATAAAGTAGCTAAGTTATAACAAAGACTTGTTAACAGCATCAAGGATTCTTAATGCATTTGTTCATTATTGTTCTGTCTCCCAGCTGAGTTTCAAGGGGAGGGAGGATGTTGTAGTATAATAGTAAGGGTGTGAGATCTGGCATGAGATAGACCAGGGTTTGAATTCAGGTTCCACCGTGTATTAACTATGGGGCCTTGGCAAATTATTTAACCTCCATGAACCACAAGGTCAGGAGTAATTATAGCACCTACTGTCATTAAAGATTTTTAAATAATATTTTTACCTAGGACCTCTCAGAGTGCCTGGCAATTCATTCATTTAGCACATGCTTATGCCTACCTGTTATGTGCCAGGCGTGGGGCTAGATAATGAGTTTACAACTGTGAATAGCATGGACTATCCTTGCCCCTCTGGAAACTATGACATATAAAAAGCTGGCAATTTATCAAAGAAAAAAACTAGAATGTGCAGTAAAATTGTGAAAACTTGTTCACTCTCACTTATTTGGGGAGAGGGGAAATGCAAATTAAATTCACAACGAGATATCACTTCACACCCATTAGTTTTTGGGGAAAAAAGTAATAATACCAAATTTTGACGAGGGCAATGGCGGAAACAAGAAGTTTTTCAGTGAAGGTGGGAATTCAAATTGTGCAACCACTTCAAAGATCTACTTGACAATTTCCAGTGAGGTGGAAAATTTGCATCCTTTACCACCCAAAGTTTCCACTGCAGGACTGAGCACCAGAGACACTCTTATACTTGCATTCAGGGTGACAGGCAAAGGATAGGCTACTCACTGCAGCACATGTAGTGACTGCAGAAAGGTAGAAACAACCTAAATATCCATCAATGGGGGTTTCAAACAATGGAATAATATTCAGGATTTAAAAATGAATGGACTACACAGATCAACATGGAAAAATCTCCAAAAAACGGGTAAAAAAAGCGAGTTGCAAAAGCCATTATCCTTTGTCTGATTTAAACATCACACAAAACAATATTGCATGTTCTCATATAGTAAAATATTAAAATATATTATACATGGGAAGGAGGAGAAAGAGGAATGCAATGAATGGAGTGAGGAGGGAAGGTTTAGGTGCATCTGTGATGATTTATTTCTTCAAAAAAGAGAAGCAAACATGGCAAAATGTGTTTATTAAATCCAGGGGCTTATATCAGTGGCTGTAATTTTATGTACTTTTCTGTGTGTTTGAAATATTTCATAACCAAACATTTAAAAAAACTTTTATTATAGTAAAATATTCATAATGTAAAATTTGCCATTCTAACCATTTTTAAGGATACAGTTCCGTCGTATTAAAGTACGTTCACATCGTTGTGTAACCATCACCGCCATCCGTCTCCAGAGGTTTATTTATCTTCCAAAGCTGAAACTCTGCACCCATTAACCACTAACTCCCCAGTCCTTTCTCTTCCCAAACCCCGGAAACAATCATTCTGCTTCCTGTCTGTATGAATTTGACCACTCTGGGTACTTCACGTAAATGTAATTGTACTGTTTGTCCCTCTGTGACTGCCCTATTCACTTACCATAATATCCTCAAGGTTTATTCATGTTGTAGCCTATGTCACAATTTCCTTCCTTTTTAAGGCTGAATAACACAATATTGTATGTATGTGTATAAACACATTTTGTTTATCACTTATCTGTTGATGGTCACCTGGATTGCTCCTTCCTTTTGAGTGACATAATTCTATATTTTGGGTGACAAATTAAACAATTTAAATCAAAATGTTACCCAAAGGCAAAAAAGTCATTTTGTCAAAAAGACACCTGCACTAGAATGTTTATTGCAGCACAATTCACAATCGCAGAGATGAGGAATCAACCGGAAGTGCCCATCAATTCATGAGTGGATTAATAAAATGTGGTATATGTATACCATGAAGTACTACTCAGCCATAAAAAATGAATTAATACCTTTTGCAACAATCTGGATGGAACTGGAGACCATTCTCCTAAGTGAAATATCTAAAGAATGGAAAAACAAACACCACAGGTACTCACTATTAAATTGGAACTAACCGAACAGCACTCATGTGCACCTATTGAAGTAAAACTCGAGGGAAATCATGCAGGTGGGGAGGAGGGGGAGGGGCGAAATCATACCTAGTGTACGTTGTATCCATTATCTGGGTGATGGGCACACTTACAACTTTGACTCAAGGAGTGCAAAAGCAATCCATGTAACCAAAATACTTGTACCCCCATAATATTCTGAAATTAAAAAAAAATTTAAATCAAAATAAATAACAGAAAAGTTACAGATAGAAAAGGCAAAATTAACTACTACTCACTAAGAATACCTGGAGGTAGAGCAAGCTTTATCACACCAATTCTGTACCCACTGATCAAGGCATCCTCGTGGGAACACGTGGCACGTGAATGTGGAGTGTGTTGTGTTTCACAGTGGGGGGGAGCCTCTGTCATTCTCAGTGGCACAGGCCGTTCCCAGCAGCGGGCTGTACCCCTGTCCGAGGCAGGGGGGGGCTGTGGGCTTCTGCGACCGCCCCCTGGCGCTGCTGCCCCCACTCCATGTGACGATCTGGCTCAAGCCTAACAGCTTCCTTCTTGTTGAAGCCTGCAGAAGCCAAGCAAGAAAGCAGTCTCAGGCAATTGGCAAGTGGTAAGTATTGGGACTGAGAAGTACTTTGAGCCCCTGTGCTAGCAGGCCCCAGCCCCACCCAATTCTTGCTCCCAGCCCCATGCCTTTTGGGCACCATGCCCCACCTCTACTGCTCATCCCCTCCAGTGTTTCCAGATGGGCTCCGCCAGGGGCTTCTCAAACCATCTGAGAGCGTTAGGCTGCTCCCTCCCTTCCAGTGTTACTCAAAATCACATTCAAAGAGGGCAGAAGTGGGGCTGCCCTGTCTGGTTAAGCGGTGGGGTGGGGTAGGCGTGAAGCTGGGGGGATCCGAACCCCCGCGCAGCTCCGGGGAAGCCCGGCTTGCAAATGGCTGCGTGGGGGCAGGTGACTCGAAACCCCAGCCCCAAAGCACGTGTCGGCGTGTGAGCACACATGAAGGAAGAGGAGGCTTCTTATCCAGAGAGTCAAGCTCGTCTATGCAAGGCCGACCAGCCACCCTGGTTGGAGCGTGTGCGTGAGGAGGGTGGTGTATGAGCCCCCTCCAAATTATGTCCTTCCAGACTCTTCGGTTTCTTTGGGGCACGAGTTGAAAATCACTGACTTATCTGACCTCATTTAATCCTTAGGATACTCTGCAGACTCAAGTGTTACGATCCCCGCAGAACAAATGGTGCATCCGAGGCCAAAATCCCACACGTAGGAAGTGGCTGAGTCGGCAAGGCTCCTTCCCAGGGCGCGACTTGCCATCCTTCAGCAGGGACGCACACAGGGCAGCAGCCTGAAGCCGGGAGGTTTCTGGGAACCGATGGGGATGAACCCCAAACTCGTGCTGTCCTACGTGGGGAAGCGCACCCGCGCTCTGGCGCGCAGGAGCAAAGCGCATTGCATCAGAGCTGGGGGGACGCAGGCCAACATTGCTGCTCATCTCCCCGGGATCCTGCTTCACGCGGGTCTCTCCTCTTCCCGGTCCCGAGCTGGGGTCTCTGCGACCCTCGCCAGCCGGGAGTCCCACAGCGGCAGAGCAGCGGAGGCTTCCCTTCTTCCCTTCTGCTGGCCTTGTCCCCAGGGCCCAGGGTGAAGGAGAGGAGGCCGGCTGCCCTAGGGAGGCCAGGAATGAAGGAAAGAAACAGACGCAGGCTGCCAGCAGAAAGAGATGGTTGGTGGGACCCAGTGTCACATGTCAAATTGGAGGAGCAAAGGCCTTCGTTGAAAGGTCCACTTGGGAACCAGGTTTCAATTCCTGACTCTCTTTGGACAGGACCCTTTTCGGTAATAGCTTATCGAGTGTGAGATATAACGGGAAGAGCATTCATACTGACCCCTTTTAAGAAAATGACTAAACCTAAAATTTTTTTTGAAAATTTCAGGAAGTCCTTGAACAGAATCATAGTTTTACTTTTTTTTTTTTTGCTTTCCCTGAGGAAATTTATTATGAACCTGTCTCCCCCTTGTGGAATTAATTTCACCTCTTGCTTGTACGGTATTCAGTAAAATAAGAGTGAAACTTACGGGGTCTCCTTGTTGCGTGTTTTCCCCTTGTTTTTCTTTGCATAAGAAAAGGAAGCATGCTATAATTATCAAAAAAAGCTTTGTTTTTCTGAACTGAACAAGTATTTTGAAATAAACTTTAAATCTAACACTTTATAGTACCAAAATTGTGTCAGTGAAATCTAGTGCTTAAAGATTTAGCATTAGTTTAATATCTCTTAATTCTTTAATATGAAGCTGAATTTCTTCTCCATTTTATGGTTAAGGAAGGTAAAGAAGGACCATGATAAAACTAAATTTATGTCTCTTTGGCCAAACTTCAAAGTTCCTTGCAGAATTGTTAGCAACAATGACACAAGACAACAATAGTTAATATTTATTGATCACTTGCTTTTTGCCAAGCATTAGGCCAAGCGCTTCACCTAAATTATCTTACTCTTGGCAATAAAATTACCGGTCTAATTTTACTTGGAAGCTTAAAGAGGTTAAGGTCACACTCAGTTGCTGAGCTTTAAATTAGATTAATGTCAATGATCCTAAATGGAGACTTAGGAACAAAGACTAACAGAAGCACACATTAAATTGCTCTCCAAATTTTGCCCTTCAGGAGATGAGCTGAGAGATATGTAAATAATCCATAGAGGGCTTTTTTTTTTCCTTCTGTAATATTTTGAAGGATAATCGGCTTGTAAATAATGTAGGGTAGATCATATTTTATAATTATTTGCAAGGTTAAATTCAACTTTGAAACAGGGGATACTTTTGATTAATAACATGGAGACATTACTCATGCCACAAGAGGGGAATTGGGGCCCTTCAGTCAGGAGGTGGGAAGGTGCCTTATGTCATGATTGCTCATTACCGCTTCTAGCTACACCCACACCATTGATTGCCTGGTGCTAGTGAAACAGATATTACAAACCAGCATGAACATGACGTGACAAAGCTGCATTGCTGATCCGGAAACCCCTGGGGCTGGACAGTAAGAAAGAGGAGGGTAACAGAGGCGTTTTTGAAACAAGTCAGTCTTTTAAATATTCACTATGGCGTCTTTGTCAATTTCCTAGAAAATGTCATTCTGCTATCTTTGAATTGAATTTAGGTCCGCATACAAGAGACAGAATAAATAGCCACTGTTGGTGACCTCCATCAAATTGCAGAACCTTGATTGCCTTGGTGATTCTTTTCCCCATAAATTTGGCCCTGAGGCTAGGGGAGCCATTCCTCTGATGTTACCAACACATCCTCTCCGTAGCACTCTTCTTCTTCCTGGAACTGTCTGGTACAATGGAGAAAAAAAAAACCAAACCACATCAGGTCTAGTAGTGATGTTTCTGAGCTGAAACAGCTGTTATTAATTGCTAGGAAGGCACTGTAAACACCCAACAATTCTAGAGTGGCTGAGAATGAGGCCAGGTCTATTTAAGCGTGCAGATGAAAATGACAGCCCCTGAGATAGTAGCTCACACTGATCCATTGTAAATATTGTGTTCAAAGGGGTTTAGTTTTAGCCAATGGGCTGAACACAGCATACTAGGATGCTTGGGCACAAGAAGCCAAAATATCCAAACTCAACTGACTTAATAAGGGGGGCAATTTATTTTTTCCAAGAAAAATAAGTGCTGAGGCAGCTCAAAGATGGATTAATTCAAAGATAAAATGATGTCATCAAGGATTCAGGTTTCTTCCCTATGTTTTCACTGTGCTATCTCCTCTTGTCAGTCTCATCCTAGCTTGCTGTACTCATAGTCACAAGATGGCTGCTGTAGCTCCAGGTGTTATTTGCACACATGAAAACATCCAGCAGAAAAAGGGATTCTCTCTTCTTTGGGCTTTTCTGTTTAATAAAGGAACCACTTTCTAAGCCCTGCAGTAGATATTTGCTCATAGCTTATTGGCAAGAACTGGATCACATGCCCATGCTTAAAATGTGCTAGCAAGGGAAATTGTACCACCATAATCGGCTTGGACCAATCAAGATTTACCGTTGAAGGACATGAGAAAGGGTAGCCTCAGGAATAAAATAGGGGCTCTGCCATTATTTTAAAAATGGTGAAGGGAGGATGGCTGTTGTGTTAGCAACCAAAAGTGCCTGCTACATGTGGTTTGGAATATGTGAGTACATGTACATATGTTTTCTTTTTGGAAAGCCATTTTTTTAAGGATCCTATTTATAGTCCAGACCCCATGTCAACCATTTGGAATGTAACTTGGCAGAAATAACCACACCCAACACCTATAGGCACTTTGAGTGAAACTCCTCTCATTTAAAAAGAAGATGAAGAAGAAGAAAGAAATCTTATGAAGAGTTTGACTCTCTTGACATTAGGGAATTATAAAGAATAAATAGTGTTTGTAACTGACACTTCACATTCATTCTAACAATGGACATTCACCAAGCAACTTTGCCAGCAGTTTCTAGACCAACAGACAGAAGAAGGGCCATGAAGTTTTTATTTGAAAATAGGTTTTAAATGATGTTCTCTGACTATAAAAGTAATTTTATATAATAAAAAAATTTTAATATATACCACACTATGTGTGTATTTAAGTGTGTGTGTGCGCGCGCGCTGTGTGGGGAGAGAGGAAGGTGGTAGAATGAAATTGTAGTTGTAGTTGTTTAGAAAAAGTGCTTAATAAGTCTCTAGTATACAGATAATGAGGCTCCAGGGCACATTAGAAGGAAACAGCACATAGACAGTGAAATTACCGTCCACGTGAAAGGAACAGGAGTGCAGCTTTGGGAAGAGAAGAGAGGGGAGGGAAGAGAGGAAATGAGAAGAGAGCAGAACTACCAGGCAGGAAGCTACTGCCTGAATTAAATATGAGAAATCTCTATGGCAGGGCAGTCAAAGGGCTTTCACAAGCAACTTCATTTGAACTTGTGTTGCTGATATATTATATATATGACCCTCTTTGGTAGCCCCAAATCTGTGTTTTCTCACCTCGTACCCTAATGCCTCATGTAAGTGCTTGGGGAAAATAAAAATGGCTGAACTGCACATCTGCATTGGTGTGGAGGAAGACCGAGAAGCGCTGTGCATGGTGACATTTGCATGAAGTCAAGTTTAATAGAAGAAGAAACCTGCTACCACAAGTGATGGTGACAAAGTAGACCCTAGCAGGCACGGGAATTTTGGAGATGGCCTCAAGCTCCCCATGGGATTTGGAAAGGGGCAAAAACAATTTTATTTAAATCTTAAAAGCAGGAGATATCAACGAACACCTGGGTTGCATTGATATAATGAAAAATAAATGCAATGACACTGGACATAGTTTATGTACTGTTTTTTTTTCAAATATAAGCATTTTTATGTTTTTTAAAATATATTTTATCTAAATATGAATTCTTAAAAACTTTATCATGAATTGTATTCTATTCCAATTCAAAAAATATATAATGAAATTTTATAGGCCTGCTACTTTGGATGATAATGAGAGATATTTGTGCAATTGTTACAAATCCATTTGAGTAGGTTTGGACAAGTACTTAATTTTTATTGTGTACCTATAAATAACTAAGTGGTGAAATAGTCAATGAGTTGTCCTGTTGAATTTTAAGTAGTAAAATCGCATAAAATGTGCTGAAACCTCAAAATAAATGTAATGAGCTGAGTTTAAATGGTGTGGACAATGAAAACAGATTTGTGTCGTTGTTTTCCTTCTCCAAAATTGATTTTCCTCTTCCCTGTACATCATTCTCTGCCTCTTGGAAGCAAGAGTGAGGATGCAGCTTACAAGTCTGCCTTATGAGGCTAGCCTACTTCTTTATTTTTTCAAAATTGGCTATAGATGAATTTTCCTGGTAGGCACAAACTTTTTAGTTTTTTTAATGCAAAATATTGACCTTGAACATCAGCTGTTAATACAAATAGATGCATGGCCCTGTGATAATATATGTGAAAGCATCAAGCTGGGCACTTGGCTTATAACCAGGGCTTAAGACTTGCTTCTCCCATTTCCTTCTTGCATATGATGTGTCCAGTTCAAAATTGCAATTTCTAACTCTGAGGTCTGGGATTTTCTTAAACATTGAATAAAACAGATGCAGACTGCTGACAACAAATTAATGCCTGCCTTTCATTTGAAGGGGCCAATATCAATATGGTTCTAAAATCTGAGGAAATGTTAATGCCTGCCTCTCTGTATCTATTCATGGAACATCCTTCCCAGATGAGTATTGTAACCAAATCTTTCCCATCTGTGAGCCAGAGACCCCCAGAGAGCCTCCATAATTTCACAGGGTATGAAGGAAACATATGGGCACTGAATAGGTTTTATATCTCTGTGGATGTAGGACTACTTGTTAAATGTGCATAGATGCTATTGTAATCAATTAAATAATCTTTTGAAAAGCACTGCTAAATTAATAATAGGCCTTTGTTTCTAGAAATTTCTTCAATCAATGAGATACTAGAAGTATGACTATTACCAGGTGGCTGGCTGATCATTTCTTTTTATGTTTAAGAAAGAGTTCACATAATAGCAAAAAAACCTGAAACAACCTAAAAATCCAATGTCAGGGGGCTAGTTAAATGAAAGGTGGTACATTCTTACAACTGAAATATTAGGCAGCCATTAAAAATCATGTTGTAGGGTCTAATATTGAATAATAAGGAAAATATGTCAGCAGAATATTATTATGTGGAAAAAAGCAGGTTATAAACCAGTATCATACTGGTATATATTCAACAAATATATATATATATATATCACATAAACTAAAAGGATGTCATTATCAAGGTATTATTGTTTATCTCTGGGTAACGGAATTACAGATTTTTTTCTTTTCATTTCATGTTCTAGATATTCTGCAACTTCAGTTATAAAACAAAATTCAAATTTATTTTTAAGAGTCCTCTTATTACAGAGTTTGCTATCACCCCATAAATAAATCAGCATTGGTGACCCTTGGCCTTTTCAACCCACTGAAAAATGCTAAGGTTGTTTAATATTTTGGATGTGTGAGATGATACCGATTAGCTTTTGCTGGAAGCCCTCTCCCTCACCCCATCGTCTGTGGCAGCCCTGCTACTGACGTGACTTGATTTGCTGTTACCGTAACCCTGGGGAGGAAGCGCAGCTGGGCCCTTCTTGCTCAGGAACAAGAGAGGCCTTTCTTAATGGCCATGAGAAGATGTGGAGTTATTTAAAAGAAGTGTTGAGATTATAAAAACTCCTCCCTTGTCTCTAAATGACAGTGGGTGTGCGTATGTGTGTGTGTAGCATATATGTAAGTAGTGTCTTTCAATAAGGGAAAATTGTAATTAGAGCCAAGTGTTGCTCTGGGCCATAGTGGGCCATTACTGCCCTTTTTCTGAGCTCGCAGATGGACAGAATTACGTTGCCTTAATAATGAGACTCTTAAGTGCCAGCTGTCATACAGCATGGCAGTCCTCCACGCTCACAAAGCCCTCATTAAATGGTTTGCTCGGAATAATCTGCCTGCTCCTTTTGCCTTTCTAGCAACTGACAACCCGGCCCCTCCGCCCCTCCCTCCAGACCTTCCTTGGACACGTTGATCACTGAAAGAAGAGTCTGTGCCACGCTTGATGGGATGGTAATTTTTTTAATCCTACACGTCTTCATATTATTTTTATGCCCTGTTTCAAAAGTTTTTAAACGAGGTTGGTAGCTAACATTCTGAGCTATCATTCATTCCATGGCGAAATAATAATTGCTAATTTTCTTCTTCAGAGAACCAGAGCTTTATCAGGAATAACATTATGCAAATGACTATGCAAATGTCAACCAGAGGAGTACAGTATCTGGAAAAAAAAGAGCTCAGATAAAACCTTCAGAACACATCCAAAATTGGCTGAAAAAAATAACTGAACATTTAAAACTATGAGGTCATCGTGGTAGCAAAGGGAATTTATTACTAATAAGAATTTTGTGAGAAAGCTCTTCACTCTTAAACAAAATATTAATAAAAGAGGGAGAATATAAATTAGTATTTATTCTAGCTTAGTTTATTTATGATACTATGGTTTTCCTTGCTAACTCTTAAGTCCCCACAGGATGGCTCTCTTCATCCTTTGTGTGGTGTCTAACAGTTCAAAATGTTCATCCTTCTTAGCCTTAGGAATTAATCCTTTATTTGCTCCACTTTCTGTGTATTTTCTTATCATTAGTGTTTCCAGCTTTCTCATGTTGCATATTACTGGAAGAAAGTTCGTGGAAATACCACAGAGAAAAATGCTCAAGTCTTTCAAAACATAACTTTTAGGATATTGATCAAGAAACGGTCTTATTTCTCAGGATACACCCTTTGAAACACCTGGGAAAGGAGTCTGGTTTCAGTTAACAGTATAAAAGGAAGGACGGACTCCAACACTGCTTACTTCATGTGTGATGTATGAATATATTTAATGACCGAAAAAAGAGAAGTCGATATTAAGTTTTGTGGTAATAAACCTGAGGTTTTAATTTTGTTCGATTTTTTAAAAGACCAATTCTTTAAATTTAATACGAGAGAAGAGTATTTGAAAGATCCTTGCTTTAAAATCTACATAAAGAAAATGTATACTCAAATCTGAAATATATGATAGCAGGAGAAAAAAAACAAAGGCCTTTCTGCTCTAAAATATCTTACTTGTCCTGGTCTGAAATTCCCACCAGAAAATCCCTCTCTAGGATGCCAATCTGTTGCCAGAAGGTGGTGACATATTGGACCAGTGCAAATCAAGCTGGGCTGCCTGCGTCTGAATCATGGGGTGTTTCCTGAAAAGTGTGGATCCCTGGGCCCCATCCAGCTCTTCCTGATCAGAGCCATTATATTTGGGGACGGGGATTAGTATTTTCAGCAGACTCAGCACTCTAAAGTGCTATACTATACCAGGAAAAATTAAAAGGGCTAATTTATTAGTTCCCTTTTAGAGGCTCTAGGAAGGAGACAAAGGAGAGATTTATGATGGGAGGGCTGGGGTGGATGGCGGAGGACGTGGGCCTCAGTGAGAGTTCAGAGATGAAAAGAGGGTAGAAAATGGGAAGGAGAGAAGGTGGTAGCTCTTGAAGAAAATTCAGTGACTTAACACTTTTGTCCAAGCCAGACAGCCACTGAGGTTTCTGTGGTAAGAGAGCTCTGTACTCAGGAGCCAGGTTTTGGAGTCTCATGAACTTGAGAGGGGAACCCCAGCTACTAACTGTATTAATTAATATCTTTGAACCTCAGTTTTCCCGTCTGTGAAGTGGGTATAAAAATAGAGTTGTTATGAGGATTAAAAGTACCTGAACAGGGAAGATAATGTGACATGATGGTTAAGGGTGTGGTTTTGAAGTCGGGCTTCCAGGCTTCATGTCCCGGCTCCAGCGTTTACTACTTGTGTGTCCTTGGCAGGTTATTTAATCTCTCTGCACCTCAGTTTCCTCATATATCAACTGCTGCTAAAAAATTAGTATCTACCCCATAGGGTAGCTGGGGGTGGGGTAGGGATTAAATGAGAAAATGCACGTAATGAGTCCATAACAATACCTAGCATGTAATGAACAACTCAATAAATGGTACCTCTCATCATTATTTCATGCATAAAGCAGTTGGCACCTGGTGGGAATTTAATAAATGATAGGTATTATTAATGCAATAATCACTCCTGGCTCCAAGACAGGCCAAAACCCCCTTTATTGCCAAAACCCTCTTACACAATTCTGGCTGAGCCCCCATGCCTTGTTCCCAGTCTGTCATAATGGTGTCATTGAGGTTATTTGCAAAAACATCTGGTTAGGAGAGTTATTGTGCAGTTGTATGTGCACATGTGACTGAGCAGAGAAATATCTGAATGTTTTATGAAGGTGTGTGGGTGGAGGGGCCAATGGCTGGGGTGAGCTGCAGAAGATCCCTCCCTCCCGCAGGGGGAGCGCAGCAGATGCGTCCACAGCAACAGCGGTAAAAGCTGATCTCTCAGAAGGTAACGGACACATTGAAAAAGCAAAAGATTTGAAAACCCACGAATTGTACTTATCTCGATTAAAAGCCTACCACATTCCCTCGGGACTCTGTTGTTGTGGTTGGTCCCCTTGGTGGAGCTCTCCAACAATCACCGCAGCAAGGGCTACTCCTTTTTCAAAGTTTGAAACAATTGTAATATTTTTTTGTGATAGAGACTGTGTTTTAATCTCTTGTTCTCCAAATTCACAAATTTGGATCTGGTGCCCAGCTGGTTATCCTTTGCTGCCAATGTAAACCCTGCCATCTTTGTAGACAAATAAAGAGTACAGGAGAGCTGTCTGACCTGTGCTTCCTGCTGGGCACCGATGTCATTTATGGTTATCAGAGTGGGGCAATGTGGTCCTCAACGATGACAGAGAGGGAGGGTGTGTAGGGATGGCAAAAAAGGAGGAGGAAGAGCGCAGCTCACCACTAGAATCTCATGTTGTCGTTTTGCTTTGGGCGGCTATGACACTAGCGGTCCTCTGTGAGGAGCCCTGCAAGGCACACGGATGACAGCAGCTCTAGTGTAAACATCACGAGCTGGGCTGCCATGGCTCTGCTAACTTGGTTTTGCGGAACTGTTAATGACTGGATGCTAGTTAATTTATGTCTATTCCATTTAAGGCTTTTAAAAGACTTTATGGATGACATTATTGGCTAGAGACCCTTAAGAAAACTGAGGTAGCGCTCGTGGCCCAAGCTAGGTCTTGTAGTGGGTAGAAATAGACTGCCTGCAGACGGAAAAGCAGGTGGTCTCCATGTTCTCACTGCTGAAGCATTGGTTTACTGCGGAGTGGGGCTGGGGGTCTGCCTAAAAACCTCCCAAGCATGGTTCTCTTTTTATTAAAACAGACTGCCTGCTTGTTCTCATGGATTGCATGACAACAGTAAGCAAATGTGAAAATGTACAGCGTAAATCACAAGAAATATTTTAATCAGTAAGAGATGTGTTAAGAGAAGAAGGAGGAGGGATCATTCTGTCTATGTAAATAATCTAAAAACAGTTATTCTTCAGCATAAAATTAATGTCATTATTAGAGTTTCAGACAACTTTGTAATTTGGGCTAACAAATGTTTATTGAGCACCTACTCTGGGCCAGGTACTGTGCTATACCTTGGGTACAGAACGATGAACAGAGAGACAGAGGCTGGTTTACAGGACCTTACATTCTAGTGGGAAATTCTAAAAACAGCTATGCAAATGCAGGCTCTAAAAGGCAAGAGCACATGGCACCTAATAGTTGTCACTTTGTGGGCCACTTACCAATAGCTGCAGGGAATGTAAGATAGATTTGAAGAATTGATGCTCAGGGAGATCATCTTGAGGACAGCATTTGAGTTGGACCTTAAAGGAGGCCTAAGACTTCCACAAAGATGTGGAGGGAAAGTTCTCAAGTCAGTCACAGCACTGGTGGGCAGCTCGGCTTAGCGGGGCTATAGGGTCTATGTATGAGAGACATGAGACGTCAGCTAGTGTCCCATTTAGGAGTTTGGACTTCATGGAGAAATAGCAAACTATCACAATTTTTGAGTGTGGAAGTGACATAATCAAAGAGATATTTAGGAAGTGCAATCTGATGGAGTTGGGCAGGAAGGCTTATGTCAGGCAGGGTCTGGAGACTGGAGGTCAGACGGAAGGGTGAAGCCAGAGGCTCAGTGGGAATGATCCAGTCCAGCGTGTGATCCTTTGAAACAGAAAATAAATTGTAAATAGCCAAATTTTATGGTTTAGAAAAACAACAGATAATGAAAAAGGTATTTGATTACCAGCTAGAAAGGGTGTAAGTAGCTTTGCTAGAATCTGAAGCTACAAACTACTTGCTTCAATACACTAAGTAAAAATAGCTGCATCCCCAATATTGTTATTGTTCAATTAGTTCCTTTGGGACAGCGTCTTGGAGCAGCATAAACCAAAACCTAAAACGCATATATACTATTTAGTCTGTTTTATGTGTATTTTTGTATTCGTGTGTGTGTGTGTGTGTGTGTGTGTGTGTGTGTACATTCATTAATTTCTGGGAGAGGAGCAGCTTAGGTAGAGTAAGTCTGTTTAAAAATGACAGCCTTAGCCTCACCAAGTTTGAGTTTTAAAGGGGAGCTATGAACTATTATTTGGAAAGTGATTCTATTTTTTTCCCTGAAGTACAACTTCTTGTTCCTGAGGACAAAGATTAAAAATTCTGATAATGAATTATGTGGCAGATGAGGCTTAGCAAGTTGTTCTTTTGTAATTCCTGCCACATGAGACTGCTGTTACCTGTGGCCAATATGACATAGACTACAGTAGGAGCTTTGCTTAAGTCTTCCAAAGAAAGGGAGAGGAATTGGAAAATGAAGTTTGATGTACTGGATTTAATTTATGATAGGAATGGGTACTCAGAATGGAAAAGAAAACTTGGAATTTTGAGAGGTATGTGAGGGAGAGGTTAAATGCATGGTACAGAGTACTTAAATATGTATCATTCAATATATGCCATTCATTATTCATTGATGCAGTTTTCCCCCTCTCTCTCCTACAAAGAGTTGTAAATAAGAGAAAAATAAAGGAATTGACAAGCAGGGCGTAGCCCCTTGGTTGTAATCCATCGTGGGAGCATATGTTCCATATAATATTTATGAGCGATGATCTTTGTAATTGGTAGCAAAGTGATCTAGGGTGCTGCTACAGATTAGAAAGTACATGTAATTAGGGATCTATCTCCCTGAGCAATTATCATTTTACAGGTAAAGGTCCTGTCTGTAATCTAAGATCATTAACCCTTAAATATGACACAGCTAAAGAGGTCACTGGTCTTCAGAGCCTTCAGCTCTCAAAGAGGCTGTCTTGACTCCCTCGGTTTAAATGTGGCTCTCCTCCCATTGCACCCTCTTTTTCAGAAGACCTCTTACTTATACTATTTGTTTAATCTCTCACTCTTGCCCTTAGTTGGCAAGTTTGATGAGGATCTATATCTAGCTATCTGGCTCTGACTTCTTCTCTGAGCTTCAAATTCCTATATCCAGTTGCCAGCACAGCTTTTCTACTTGGATATTTAATAATCACCTCAAATTTACATGATCAAAACAACTCCTCACCCCAGGCAAATCTGCTTCTCACCTAGGCTTCTCCATCACCAGGTTTCTCAGCCAAAAGCCTTGGAGCCACCCTTGACTCTGTTCTCTCCCTCACACCCCATGGCCAATCCATCAGGAAGTCCCTGTCACTCTGACCTTCAAATATGTCCTAAGTCTGTCTACTTCCTATCATGTCCACTGTTGCAATCCTGCTCCAACCTTATCCTATTTCTGCAATGGCCTCTGCCGCTTGCCTCCTTGACAGAGCGGTACTTTAAGTGGGGAATCAGGTCAAACCATTTCCCTGCTTAAGAAACTCTGGTGGCTTCCCATCCCAGTCAGAGTAAATCCCAAGACCCTCACCTGGCCTGCAAAGACCCTATGGTATCTGACAGCGTCTATCACGTTCTCCTCCATTCACTTGAGTGGGTCAGTTTTAACAGCTTTCTCTTAGATTCTTAGAGAAACACAGTCTTTGCAGGCTTCTTCCTAGAACTCTTTCTCCAGATGTGGCCTGTCTTATTTGCCATGATATCTCCAGTACTAGAAAGGGTGGCTAGCATGCGTGGGACACCAGCACTTGTTGCCTGAAGGGATGAATACAGTTAGCATTATGGAAGTCAAATATTATAGTCAAAGTATTAATAAGACCCAAGGCAAACCCAGATCACCTAGAAAACTCAGCAAAATAGGAGAAGGAAATGCAGAAAACAAAGTCAGAGCTATATGTCTATGAGTAGGTTTATATATAAGATATCCTTTTAACATATGATAGGAATCTGTCATATTCTAGAGATCTCATCACCATAAGAAACTGTTAATATATACTATTATACTATATATACTAATTGTTTTCATTGTTTAATGACAATATTAAAATATTCCTCAAGACAAGAAGTAATGTTTCAAAGTATGTTCCAAGTCCATTTGTGCCTTGATTTTTGCATAGATGACTTATAATAGCAAGTGTTTTGCATATGAATTTGAATACGGGAAAGTACAGGAGCACTGCAAATGAGAAATATAACTATTCAGCTAATTTTTGAATGTATACTATAGTAAATAGTGAGACAAGACCACTTTCCCAATCAAGCTCCAAACCAAATGCATTTTTAATGAAATTAAACATATGCAAAATATTAGTTTCAGTGGTGGACAATAAAAATAATCCACATTAGGTTATCTGCTCATCAATAGCACAATTCTCTTCTCTTTCACAAAGGCTAACAATTGACTTCTTCCATGGTTGGAGAAGGTGAGTTACCAATGAGCAAGCCTATTCATTGCAGAATTTAATTCAGCTTTCTGTCTTGCCCATTTAAAAACTCATACAAAAAACTTTTATAAAGAAACCTTTTAGCTTTTCTTCCCTCAGGATTGCTATTAATAAGCACACCAAAGCAAGGAAGATTGGAGCTATTTTAAAATATGTAACCCATAGTAATGAATTAATTACCATATAATACTTAAAGCTTTGATTATTCGTACATGAGAGCTTCCATTATTAATGATTGCTTATGAAATTAATCTTTCTAATTTCCATTATGATTCAAATTAACTTGATTAGTTGGTCTCATGATTCACATTTCTATTCACCTCTACTTTTAATTTCTGAAGCATGAAATGACATAAAATGTCTTTGGAGGGGGAAAGTACTTAAAATTAAGATTTTACTTTGATGTACTAAGTAAATGAACTAGATGAATAGCAATTGAACTTTGTTTTCATTCACACACTGTCCTCTGGTGTTTAAATGTCTACACTGCATGGTAAAATGAAAACCCAAATCAGATGCAAAAAGTTAATAGGTTCTTGCACTTGGGAATGTCTGTTTATCTTTATGTTTGATGTAATGATTATCACCTTATCAAGATTGTGACTAAATGGAAAAAAATTCAAATGACATGATAAAATTAAGTGCTTTCTAATAATACAAACTAAAGGCTTATGGAACACATATTTATGCTCGCAGGATAGAAACTATCTTTTTAAAGTGCACATGGAGATTTCTTTGAAAGTGAAGTCATTCAGTACTAAATAGTTCACTTCATTTCCTCCCAAACTTTCTTACTTTAAGACTCTTTACTGGAGGTTTTGACAAAGAAGAATTTAGAGATGGTCTAGCACAGTTGGAAGGAGCAATTAGGCCCTGAATCATGGCTTTGTCCTCATTTTTGAATTCTGTAATCCTAGCAAATATCCCCCAATTGCTTTAATTGAACATTTTTTTCAATACCTTCTCTCTCCTAATTTGAGCTGGATCAGAGTTAAAATTTTCTAAATGCTATTTCTTTGCTTCGATTTAGTTTACAAATTATGTATGTGTGTGTATGTACATACACAGTTTATGACTTATTTTAAGTATCTTTTGGATTGGCTGGAGGCTGGACTTGTGGATGTAATTGTTTTTATTTTAGTTTAGTTTAGTTTTTTGAGCAATCTTTTGTACGACTTTCTTTTAAATGATGACTGCAATCATGCTGTTCAAATGTCATGAATCTAATTTTATTTGTTTGGTAGAGTTGACTGAGGAAGCCCAGTGAGGTCCTGACCAGGGTATGGGAAGTGATAAATGTCAGCCTGAAGAAATTTATCATTTTGTGACAATATGTTCACTAAGGGCAAGTCCTTCCAAGTAATTAGCATGACGCTATCAGGTCAAAGCTACTTTTTGAGAGCAATGATTTTTTGCAGTAAATGTATTTCTCTGAGGCTGGAAGGACACTTCCGAGACACATGAGTGGGGGCCTTCCTTCTCTGGGAGTGAGCGTGGCCTAGATGACCTCTTAAGTGATTATTGACACTAAGGATCTGTGTTGCAGAATATCCTTTTATAAATTTCCCACTGTAGTGATGAATGACACATGGCAAAACCCAAACACATGATCTCTAAAACATGGGAAATTTCCTCTTAGAGTGATTTATACCTAGGAAAATTAGGACTAGAAATCATTTGATGTTAGCTGTTGGAAGAACATAAAGGATTTATACATTGGGATAGAAATGTGTCTTGTGGGTCACTTGCCTTGATATCTTACCGCCCCGTGGATTTCATCCAGAATATTCCATTTTTGAAGGCTCAGGAATGCAGGGAGCATGCGTGGCTTTGCTGACTGTCAAATCTCCTGCATCTAGCAAAATGTCGGGTGTGTAATAACCATTCAACAAATATTTGTTGGAGGAATGGAAGAGTGAAAGTTGGCATGCTAACCCAAAGCATTCAAATTATAATATTTTTAATTTTCCACTATTGATTATCTCTCTGTGTATCTATTTAATCTATCCAATCTTATACCTAGAAAAAAAAGTAACCTGAAATTTGTGAGGAACTAAATAAAGAAGCTATTAAAGTCTTTTGCTAAAGACTCGAAAAATATGTTTAAGAAGGATGCCTACTGACTAGCATAGCATAGTGAAGTCACTCTAGTTTGAAGTCTGACTCTCAGCTTGACAAATTCAGAGCCTGGATTTTGTGGTTTAACCACTATGTCAAAAATTGCTACTACTACCAATAACAGGTAACATTTATTAGAGGTTTAATCACCTGCCAGGCTCAATGTCTTAAATACACTACCTCATTTAATCCTCACAACAACTTCCTGAGATGCATTCTATCATTGATCCCATTTTTATAGATGAAGAAACTGGAGTTCAGAGTGGTTAAGTAATTTTCTCTAAATCACACAGTTATACTGAAATAAAAACAAGAATGCTAATTTTGTAATAATAAGAATAAAACTTATGCATTGCAATAAAGACATTTGCAAAAATTCTCTCTGTTAAGAGAAAAAGAAATGCCAATTCAATACTACAAAAATTGTGGTTTAGCTTAAATACTCAATCTTGTCAGTATATCTCTGTAACTACAAACCCAATAAACTACTTTGTGAATGTGAAGCCCCAGTCCAATGACTCCTTCTGCCCTCCCCTGTGCCCCTTGATAGGCTGTGGGATGTGACTCTCTGTTTGGGAGGGGGCAGCCCTCAATGTTCTTCCATCCTGGAAGGTCACTGGCTGCTTCCCTGTCACTGCCATAACTTCTCAGTCCTTTTTTCTGGGCAGAGAGGGTATGAAGCCCAATCTTTGATTAGCTTTAGCAATGCTGTGGAGAATGACAGGAGCTGGATAATGTGGCTTGCCAGTTGTTGTTTGCATGCTTCAGTTTGGAATTGTCAGTAGGAATGTGGAGTGGATTGATCTGGGCCTGCCTCTTTCTTAAACTCTTTAACCCTCACCGTTTAGAAGTATCCCAAACACACTCACCCCAGGCTTATTGTGTTAGGATTCCTCAAGGTTTGGGTTCAAGTTTTTTTTTTTTTTTTTTTTTTTTGAGACAGAGTCTCACTCTGTCACCCAGGATAGAATGCAGTGGTGTCATCATAGCTCACTGCAGCCTCAACCTCTTGGGCTCAAGTGATCCTCTTGCCTTGGCCTCCCAAAATTCTGGGATTAAAGGCAGGAATCAGTGCACCCGATCCTCAAGTATCTTTTTATAAAAGCTCCCCGAAGGATTCAGATCAACTAGATTGTGGAAACACAAGTTAAAGTCCTTGAAATCTAGGCATGAAAGAGGTAGGTAAAGGAAGACAGTGGTGATCCCCCCATGACGTCCCCTCCCCTGCCTAAGACATATCCAGTTTCCTGAGAGACACCTTCCTCTTTCTGTGATATCTAACACCAGGAGGCTCCATTGCTACAGAGGAGATCAGCCTAATCAAGACCTAAAATAATCTTTATTTGGTATAACACCATTAACACAAACATATCTCCAGGAAATAATAATACTAATAATAAAAACAGTCACTGAGCAATAACTATGTGCCTGATGCAGCTAAGTGCTTATAGGTATTATCCCAATTAATAGATTATATATACATATATATAGATAAATATGATTATATGTATATATATATTAGATATATAGAGATATAAAGATTATGTATATATAATAACTGTTATGATGTGAGATAGGGGTTTGGGTAGGGAGAGAAGCTGGTTTGAGATAATAAATAATGAAAAAGAATACTATTTCTTTGTTGCCTTCTTTATTTTATGTCTCTCCCATTATTTCGGGAACTGTGAGCTCAGGGACCATGTCTGTCATTTAATGCTCTATACTGTGTGTATATTTCAGTGCATGGTACATTGGAGGCTCAAAAATATTTATCAAATGTATGAATAAAAGGAAACTGAAATGTTCATTTACACTGATAAAAAGTATATTTTATGTGAGGAAACCTAAATGGGAAACCAAATTACATTCAGATTCAGAGCAAAGAGGGTTATTTGGAGAATACTGTTGGCTGCTGGCCCCATACTAGGGTGGATCCACCTCCTTAACTATTTCTGCTAAGAGGAATTATGACCAGGACACCCTCTTCCCTGAACAGAAATGTGTTTTTCTTTTCTTTTTAAATGACAGCTTTATTTACATACCATAAAATTTACCCACCACAAAATTTACCCTTTTAAAGTGTAAAATTTGGTGGTTTGTAGTATATTTACAAAGTAATGCAGCCCTCACTACTTTCTAATAGCACGACATTTTCATCACCCCCAAAATGAAACCTTGTCCTTGTTAGCAGTCACTCCCTATTCCTTCCTCCTCTCAGCCTCTGGCAGCTGCTACTCTACTTATTGTCTCTATGGATTTGCCTAATTTGAACATTTCATATGAACAAAATAATACAATATGTGTCCTTTTTTGTCTGGCTTCTTTCACTTAGCATAATGTGTTTAAGATTCATCTATGTTGTAGCATGAACCAGGACTTCATTCCTTTTTGTTCCCATGTGACATTCCACTGTATGGATATACTGCATTTTGTTTGTTTGTGAGTTGATGGACCTTTGAGTTGTTTTCACTTTTCAGCTATTATGAATAGTTCTGCTATGAATGTTCATACAGAAGTTTTTGTGTGGACATACATTTTCATTTTTGGGGAGTATATACCCAGACGTAGAATTGCTGGGTCATATGGTAACTGTTTTACTTTTTGAGGAATTACCAGACTGTTTTCCAAAGTGATTACACCTTCTTACAATCCCATCAGCAATATATGAATGTCTCAGTTTTTCTACATACTCTTCAACATTTGTTATTTTCTATCTTTTTAATATTAGCCATCCTAGAGGGCATGAAGTGGTATCTCATTTTGGTTTTAATTTACATTTCTCTAATGACTAATGATGTTTAGCATCTTTTCATGTGATTATTGGCCAGTTGGATATCTTCTTTGGAGAAATGTCTATTAAATCCTTTATCCACTTTTTTAGTGGGGTTATTTGTCTTTTTATTGTTGAGTTATAAGCGTTCTTTACATATTTTAAATGCATTATTGGATATATGATTGAAAATTTTTTCTCCGATTTTTTTGTATTGTCTTATCACTTTCTTGGTGGTATTCTTTGAAGCGCAAAAGTTTTTAATTTTGATGATGTCCAATTAATCAAGCTTTTTGTTGCTATTGCTTGTGCTTTTGGTATCATATTTAAGAAACCATCGACTAACCCAAGGTCCTAAAAATTTATACAAGATCCTAAAAATTTCTTTGAAGAGTTTTGTAGTTTTAGCTTGTACTTAGGTTTATGATTGATTTTGAGTACAGTTTTAAAAGCAGATCATTCTTTTTCAGTTTACATGATCTTTCTTCATTCAGATCTGCAAATCTCTTTTACACAAAGCCTTAATTATTCAATTGCTTGGTCTTGCTCTTCTGTTGTGTTGACCAGAGAAGTAGGCTGTCTTTTAAGACAACTTCTGTAGACCAATAATCATGTTCATCATGTGTTGAATCTTTGAGAGAAAATGTGGTTCCAGGTCCTTTGGGGGTGGGGGTAAGGGTGGGGTGACCCAACAATGGTTTCCTATATGCTGACTGTATAGAACAAACAGTTCCACGCTTTTGGGCATGGTGAGAATTTGTAATTTAGTAAAATATATAGCTTTGCCAGAACTAAATGGAAAGTCATAACCAAGAAAATAAATAGCTTGGTAGCCCATCCCTTTCCATAATCTTAGAAGAAATTTTTTTCTTAGTGTCAACTCAAATTTGTGGCTGATAGAGCTGGGGGTTTAACAGGACAACATTTATCTTAGCACTTGCTGAAATGTTGTCTGCTTTCTATTAATAACTAGGTTACAAATTTACTCTTGAGGATAACTCAGGGCGAGGGCTTGCAGGTCTGGGCTTCCCAAGGCCCCCTGGTGGTGAAGATGAGCCATGTGTTCCCGTTAATTGCTCCCTGGGTTGTAATCTAAAGAGCTAGAAGCTGACAGCTCACAATAGACAATTCTCATTTGGCAACTGAGTTTTCCCAAGTCAACAAAGCATAAGGTCATTAGTTCTCAGAATTTGGGAAAAGGCACATCTATTAATGAAGTCTAATTTTTTGGGAGTGGCTAGAAATCAGGGACCAAATGAGCTGGGTTTTTGTTTTTTGTGCTGATTTACATACACAGTGGCACAGCGGTTTTCCGTAAGTCTAACAGTCAATGAGGAGAAGAACATTTTTCTTCAACTAGAATTAAAGTAAGTTTCCTAAATTTATGACAAGACTTCCACCATTATTTTTTTATGTTCCAATATCCGTATTTGTGTTCTCATTAGAAAAATGATATCTTCTCTTATATAAGCAGATATGAATTGATATTCAAAACAGAAGCATACATGATACATGGTTCAGAAAATAGGACCTCAAAAACACACTTTTGATGGATTATTGTTCTGTCTGATTATAGACAACTGATTTATAACTAATTGAGCTAGGGATCAAGGTAAGATTATATCTAGAAAATTCTCAATCCTTTTAATAAGTCACCTGATTTAAAAAATTTTAGTTTCTGTGTGGATTTGCCATAAAAGCAATGAAACAAAATTCCATCCTCTAGGGCCCTTTCTAGGTCCTGTGTCAAATTTTGCTTTTATAATTTTGTTTTCTCTTCCTTAAAAGGAGTCTCCAAAATGTATAGGTTTCAGGTTTCACCCTCGTCTGAATTAGCGATGCCTCCTTTCTTCATATAGGCTATTTTTTAAATTGCAAAAACAAGTGATTAAATGCAGATGATTCCTAAAATGAGTTATTTTTTTAAGTTATATAAAGGCATGGCAAAGAAGGAAACCCTGGATTCCTGTATTATCCATCTTAAAAAAAGTATTTCTAGTTATTCATTGACTCTTAACCTCTTTTGCTTCAAACTCTCTCTGAGTGAGCTGCTGAGGTCTAACGTGTTTAGTGGCTGGAAAATTTGGTTCTGTTCTTGACCCAGTACGACTCATGGAGAAGCCAGTTCTGCTTTTCATGGTTGGCTCCACAGACTGTGCTGTGTAGTAAGCTCTATCAGGGAGATCTGCATTTGGTTTACTCAAATGCCACATCCTGTCTGGGTCATAGTTTTCTCATGTGTAAAATAGGCATCAGTTGCTTTCTCACTTCAGAAATGTCAGGTGGAGCTCAATAAAATAGGTGTTCTTAAGAAAACAAGATGATTTAAAAATTAAAGGACGTCTGTGTAACTTCTGTAAGGGTTCTACTATATCTGTCTAGCCCCCACGCTTAGTGTAGGGCCTGGTATATAGTAGGTGCTCAATAAATAGTCGTGGCATGAATGATTACAGTAGTAGGCTTTGATTTCTTTTGTTGTCCTCATATACTAGGGCACTAATACCCTAGTTACCACTAGCTGTTTCAATAAGTAGCCCCTGAAATCTCAGTGGCATCACACAAATGAAGTCTTTGTCTTGCTTATAGAAAGCCTACTGATGGGAGAAAGGAAGATAAAAGGGGGAATCCTTGAGGGTTCCAGGCTGATGGAGGCTCTTCCATCTCAGTAGATGGCTTCCAATGTCACCATGAGAGAGTGTCAATGTCCTGCCTCTGAGGCAGAAAGCCAGAGCCTGGAGGATTGCACTAAAGGTATGGTGGGCAAGGTCTGGAGGGACAGTGCACCCTCCTCTCACTTGCCACTGGGAAGGACTCAGTCACTGGGCTTCAACCTACTGCAAGGGAGGCTGGGAGACGGGGTCCTGGCTGGTCAGCTGCCTCCCGGGGGCATCGTTACAACACGGAAGGGCAGCACATGGCGACAGCTGGCCTCTGCTGCCCTGTAATACAGAATCTAGTGACAGAGAGGGAGGGAGGACAGGTGGCCCAAGGCAGAAATGATGTGGCATGTGACGAGAGGAACAAAAAGAGTTTCCAGAACATCAGTTAGAGAGATGAATGGAAGCACAATAAGGATGCAAGGTAAAAATAGAAGCAATTAATGTGAGAAATGTCCTTTGATCCTTTTGTACGCAAACAAAGCAGCATGCTTTAAACCTCCCTCCGTGTATCTCTTGCCTACGTTTTTCTCCTCAGACGAAGCCTTCCATTCATTTTCCACGCTTCACTCTGCCACAGAGGCTGTGAAAGCTTTTCAAAAGCAGTTTTCAGTCTTGACTTTGAGTAAGGATGCTACACAATACTAAATCTTCAACATTTGACTTATTCCAGTTTCACCTTAGTGGTGTTACTCTGAGGAACTTTACGGCTAGGAAAAAAAAATACAAGTACCACATACTTTTTATAAAAACAGCTTGTTTGTCATCCATTAGCAATAGTTTTTTTTTTTTTTTTTTTTTTTTTGTTAAGTGTTATTCTGTCAGTGACCTTAGAGTCTCAGAAATAAAATGAATTTCTAAAGAAGGAGTCCTCATACCAGAACGAAAGCGGCAGTATACTTCTGGAATTAAAATTGTGCAGAAGTAGTTGCTAGTGAGACAACCTCAGTGAGAAACAAATTGTTTGAACAATAGACTTAATTAACTTATGTTTATGTCTTCCATCACGGCAGGTGTGAAGTCCCAGGGCACCCGCTGATATACCTGAACTAGAGCCCGGAGTTGCTTCTACAAGAGTGTGAAAAATGACTGAAGCGTTAAATAAGGCCATGATGGTACGGTAGCTCTCCCCTGCTGCCTGCAGGGAAGGCTCCAAAGGGAAGGGAAATACAGGACTGAGTTCCCACAGCTTTGTCTACTATATTTCTTTTAACTTTAAAAGAGCATTTAACACTAACAGAAGTGCAGTTTGGGTTGGCTTATGACGAGGACTCTCTTCATTAGAGGATGCATGCTGCTTCTGGATGAGAATGAGCAGTGTCAGAAAGGTGAGGTCTAACTGGTGTGTACGGGGGCCCAAATCAAATCCATCCTTTCTCGTGTCTAACCTGATGGAGAGAAATCCCTTGCTTGTGCAATAGCACATATTTGGGGAAATGCTTGAAGCGCTTTATCTCAGGTTTAGTTCTCCACTAAACAGAATTAAACACTTATCTCTTTGAAAATTCTTCCATCCTAGGTTGGGCTTGCCTTCATTAAAAGCTCTTTTTCTTAGGCTTTTTAAGTGTTTATTGTAATGTGTATTAACTATGGCAATAAAATGCCTGGGGACAGATAGTACAGAGCACAGACATAACTTCTTGTCTAGTTGTGTTTTCAAGCTTGGTTTCACCCACTAATGATTGGGTTATGAAATTCACTTGGGTTTCCCACACATTTAAGAAAAAACCCAATGTACTTATCATTAATCTTACTGATGATGCCAACTGCATTCAGTGTCAATGATGCAATACTCACTCGGTAGAGAAATAGCTTCCCTCCCAAATTCTTACGTTCTGTCAGAAAGGTTGCTGCCAATTTATGACACAGTTTTGGAGAGGAAAATATAATTGATAGGTAGAACTTTTTGAAGATTCAGGTAAATTCTAGAAGAGAAAAGTTGAACATATTGCAGCTGTCTTACTTTTACTTAAGACTCTGATTAAAATGCTGATATATAACGTTTATGTGTATTTTTATAACTGATTTAATCATTCCTCAAATGTCCCCTCAACAATTATTGAGCACTTCCTCTATACCCAGCAGTGTGCTGAGTACTGGCGATACAAAAAGAAGAAGACAGCCACAAAGAGGTGGGAGTGAAAGGAGGTCTGATCTGGTAAGCCAATCATTTCTGTTGGTTTTGGAATATATTCATTAAATGTGACCTCCGGAATAGAGTTCATGGAGTTCTCTTACATTGTCCCAGGAAACTGTCAGCCTTCATAGAGTGATCCTTTTAGATATTGAAGCAAATAAGATTACTTTATACAAATTCATTCAGTTGAATTCCCCAAACCGTTATAGAGCCACTACTTTGTGCTAGAAGCAGTGACACAATGTTGAAGAACACAGGGTCTTCTCCAGGAGTTATTTGAGGTTTCTGAGGGAAAGAGCCATGGAAATGATAGCTTAAGTGGAAACAGCTTAATGCAAAGCATGAAAGGAGCACAGGGCAAGTCACGTGGTCTGTGCTGCCTGGAGAGAGCTGTTGAGATGAGGTGATATTTGAAGTGAGCCTTAAAAGTTAAGTGTGAGGACAGAAGAGGGAAATAGGTGAAGCAGGTGGAAGGGACAATAAAAAGAAAGAACTTGAGGCAAGAAAGGGCTTGGATTGTTTAGAAAAGAGTGAAAAAATGCTCAACATCTCTAATCATCAGGGCAATGCAAATCAAAACCACAATGAGATATCACTTAACTCCAGTGAGAATAGCTTTTATCGAAAAGATCCAAAACAACAAATGTTGGCGTGGATGTGGAGAGATGTGAACACTCCTACACTGCTGGTGGGACTGTAAACTGGTACAACCTCTGTGGAAAGCAATATAGAGATACCTCAAAGAGCTACAAGTAGAACTACCATTAGATCCAGCAATCCCATTACTGGGCATCTACCCAAAGGAAAAAAAGACATTCTATAAAAAAGACATCTGCACTAGAATGTTTATAGCAGCACAAATCACAATTGCAACAACGTGGAAACAACCCAAGTACCCATCAGTACACGAGTGAATTAATAAAATGTGGTATATGTGTTCCATGGAGTTCTACTCAGCCACAAAAAACAATGGTGAACTAACACCTCTTCTATTATCCTGGATGGAGCTAGAGCCCATTCTCCTAAGTGAATTATTACAAGAATGGAAAAATAAGCACCACATGTACTCACCACCAAAGTGGTACTAATTGATCAACATTTATGTGTACATATGGAAGTAACATTCATCAGTATCTCCCAGGTGGGAGGGGGAGAGAGGGGATAGGTATAGTCACACCTAATGGGTGTGGTGTGCACTGTGTTGAGGGTGGGTCTGCTTGTAGCTCTGACTCAGGCTGTGCAAAGGCAATATATGTAACCTAAACGTTTGTACCCCTGTAATATTCTGAAATTAAACAAATAAATAAATAAAGGGACAAAGGAAAGAAAGAAAGAAAAGTGTGGGAAACCCTGTGTGGCAGAACATTGAATTCATGGCAGTGAACAGCTGAGCATGAGGCCAGAGAAGCTGACTGGGGCCAGGGTGGCATGCCACTCCAAGGAATAATCAAAAAGATTTTAAGCAGGGAAAGGAAGTGGTCATGTGCAGAGGGAAAAGTCTGCTGGGGGGGGGGCTGTCCATTGTGGAGGAGAGAAACTGATGATAGCAAGTTTTCCAGCTCACCCAGAAAGAGGTGCTGGGAGCCTGGGTTGGAGAGTGGGAATGCAAAGGAAAAGTGCTGCAGACGGGAAACGGACTTGATGCAAATAAACTCATAAACTAATTTAGTTGAGAGTGCAAAGTTCTGGGCTTTACAAAGGCACCAATGACAAGGAAACAAAGTACTAGAAGAGGCTCGGGTTAGTTAGTCATAAGGAACCAGTTAGTTTTGGGCCCGGGAGTGAGTGTTGATTTAATAAAGGTGTCTGAGCTCATAAAGTATTGGAAAGTAATGACAAGCTACAGATGTAATACTGGGACAATTGAGATTGTTGCTTAAAATAAATTATTCTGCTGATATTATTTCCACTATCAGATACAGAGGTGAGTATCTGTCAAAATGGACTGGGATCTCTGTTTTGGTGGGGCAGCCTATGTCACATCATGGAAGTTGCCTGTTCATTACTTCCCAATTTCAATCCCTGTACACATTTCACAACACCACAACGGGGGTCCCTGTCTGTGTTCTCTGCTAATTCTACTACCAAAGACACTATCTTGAGAAAGCAAACTTTCAATTATCTTTCAATGAGACAATTGCTCTTATATATCAGTAAATCTGGCATGTCTATTCTCTCCCAACGCTCAAAATGAGCACACAGTTTACATCCTTTGTCCAAAAGATGGGCTTAGTGAGAAGTGTAAGAAGCAGTACAGTTTAAAGCATTTGCTAAGAGAAAACCCTTACAACTATCTTGTTTTTCTCTTAATTAGGATGAAAATTGGATTCTCAATTCTACTCACTTTCTAGATTTGTCATGAGGAGAGACCAAAGCCATCCACTTGTCTTAGTGTATTTTTAGGGCCCTTTTGACAATCTATGATAGTAATCCAATTCCAAATAGTTTACGTTTTTTAAAAAAGGGAATTCATTTTTCAAAAAATTTGAAGACCAAGAGATATGTTACAGGTTGATTTTTTCCAGGAGTAGATACACAGATGGAGTTAGGAGTGCAAAACTTTTATCGGGTAGTAACACTAGTGAAAGGGGAAGGGAGGAAGCAGACTTGGGCGGAAGTAGCCATCGGTGTGCAAAACAGATCTGGCACCGTCTCCACCGGTCCACTGGGGAGCTCTGGAGGAGTCCTGCATTGGGTAGAAATGGCCAGGACCGCGGTTCCTGAACTGTGTCCCCAGACTCTCCAAGGTGCCAGGGTGAACACTCAAGGGCACTGCAGGATGTTTTTAATTTTCCAGGGAAACACAGTAACATATGTCAGACATGGCACAAACTACTACTGTTAACATGTTTAGACCTAACTATTTAATAAAGGGAACTGTAGTCATTTCTTTTGGTTTATGGGGCACCATGAAAAAATTACTGAGTTGCTAAGAGTGCCATGAACTGAGAAAGCTTGAGTACTTCTGGGCTAGGCCTTGTACCTTGGGACCCTGGAGAAGAACTGTGACCTTGGCTGTCATGACCTTGCTCAGGCATTGGCCGAGGCTCCTGAAAAGGGTGTGACCTCAGTCTGAAGCCTGGTGGGCCCTGGTGGAGCTGATAGCTGGAGGGTGTCCACACTAACCACAGCTAAGCACACTCCTCACAAATGGAAATCGGGTCCTTTCTTGAAGGGGGATCCTCAGGGCACACTCCATGTCTGCGACAGGGTGGTCTGGCTTCAGGGTGTGCTGCATCTAGGGACGCACTCCTCTTGGCTTCACTCTCTGACTGCACATGGACTTTCTCCATCCTATGGAGAAGATGAATTTTGGTAGCCAGTCCATAACCCAAAAGATTAGACCCTTCTCTTTGGCTTCAGATAACATATTCCTGATTGGGCTGGCTTGGATTCTGGACCAATAGCTGTGGCTGGGGAAGGTCTGTAGGTCTAATCACAGGTTACATGCTCCTTCCCAGGTATTTCCATGCCTGGATTTTTCTCATCATTCAGGTCTCTGCTCCAGCGTCACTTCTACAGGGTCCCCCAGGCAGTCTCCCTCTGCCACCCTGCTTTATTTTCTTCCAGATACTATGGTTGTTAGAAACTACATTATTTACTTGTTACTCTATGTGATTACTGTTTGCCTCTTCCAGCAGAACATAAACTCCATGCAGGCAGAGAGTTTGCCTGTCTTGCTCACTGCTGAAGCCCCCGTGCCAAAACAATGTACTCATAAATAACTGTGAAAAACGAAAGAAAAGCCATTCCTATGGCCAGGGGAGCATGGCACCATGGTACTCGGAATTGTGCCCTACATGGCCAGGGTAGTGGGGAGCAGTTTCCCAAAGGAAGTGGATATTTTAGGCAGAAAAAACAACAGACAGCTGGTTGTTCTGGGCAATATTGTTTTTCTGTCAGGCAAAGGCTGGACCTCGGCCTGGGATGTGGCCCAGCCATTCGGATTAGATTCAGTTCCTTTGATGTAAGTAGACATGGTCGTCAGTGGAATTATTAAGGAGCTGCAATCAGTAATTCTGAACAATTTTATGGAGACTGAGGAGCTATTACACAGTTCTAATATCCAAGATCCTCCAGAGCCCTCCCTTCCTTTGACAACTTATTTCCAAGTCACAAATGTGTTCTATGGGTCTTAGTGTGACTATTAAGTCACTAGGCCCAGGTTTAGGAATAAGCTTTTATGTGTTAAGCCTTGTTATCTCACTTGTGAACTGCTTCTTATCTAGATGATAAAAAGCAATTTCAGTAGCACTTAACTTAATTGGTTTGTGACCAGACAAGGACCCTGGGCTCCACTTACAGAGATTGGGCAATATGGCTCCCTCAGCAATTCTAGAAAGTTCTCATCTTTTAAGTTCAGTTGCCACCTTCAATCACCCGTCACTTCTGAGCCTGAAGGTGGGCAGATTCTCTGCACCTTAAACAAGGTTTGTGGAACCTAATCTTATATTTCACTGAAAGAAATTAGTAGACAACCAAAAGGTTGAGCTTTATTTGAAAACTGTGCCAGATGTCTGGTCCGGCCTGCCTCTTCACGTGCTTCCTGCCTCTTACTCACAGAGCCACGTTTATTCACGCTCACATTTGCACACTGTTCTCAAGCTCCATTTGCATATTTTAACAAATATTATTCTTTTCTGAAAAACTAGGCATGTTTACTTGATTGTCAACCTGGTCAGACCAGACTTCATCCTTTCTCACTTTTGTGAATGGGGGCATGATTAAAAGAGCCCTGGGCACACATCACATCCATTTTGCCACCAGCTCATCGCACAACATTGGAAGTCTCATGCCTTCCTTTATTTATCTCAGTTTCCTCGCCTGTAAAATCAGGGCAGGGAAAGGCCCTTTGAGCTCCTGTGAATCTATAAACCCCAGGACTCGGCCCACATTGAGTCACACCCTGCTCCTGGTGACTCTCTTCCTGACACTGCCTGGGCTGGGACTCCCTTCCCTAGGCTGTTTTCTTCCCTTGGCCTTGGTGTCACTTTCCCCAGCTCCAGGCTCAGATCAAAGCTGCTTTGGAAGCTGATGAGGCAGCGACAGCCTCCCCTGTAGTGGGGAGGAAATTAGCTTCCCTCCCACCCACAGGAATTTCTCAACTTCCCAAGGAAGGTGGCCGTGATAAATGCACAATGGGCAAAAGGGCCCTCTGCTCGGCTGGGATCACCAGACTGCATTTTCTGTTGACACTAACCAGTGATACTCACTGCTGCCTGTGGGGTGAGAAATCTATTTTTATCTCAGCTGATGGACAGTAAATCCTATGCCTGGTTTACCGTAGCTCAGGGCCAGGAGAACCCTGCTGCTTAATAGGAAACACTGACCTGGGGTACACGGGCCAGGCTCTTGAGAGGAAATAACCTGTAGGAAGGGCAGGGCAGAGTTTGTGACTTTAGCTTGCACTTGAATGCGAGGCTAATTAACATAAAAATTAATTTTATTGTGGCTACCAACCAGGCCAGAGTTTATATGCTATAAAAGAATTATAGTAATTAGTGCATCCAACCGACACAACAATACAAATATTCAGTGGCATTTGTGATTTCCAGTAGTGCATTTGCTACCTGGGCAATTCTTCTGAGTATGTGTTTCTCAAGAACACGGTTTTTAATAGCTTTGACTTGACATTTATATCTCAAGCAAAACTGAAATGGGCAGCTAAAGACTAATTATGCTAAATATTCCAACAAGCATAATTAGCAGCGTTCCGGCAGGGGGCACCGAAAGCAACCTCTTAGTGTGTCTTTTTCTTTTTTTCTTTTCTTCCTCTTTTCTTTTTTTTAAACCCTCAAGCTCCTTATTTTAGGCTTATTTAATGGAAGATGATTGTTCTATCCTAATGATTCCTTTTTTGCATAATCTACACTGCAATAACCTAGAAGCATTTTTATTTTAGCATAATTGTAAATTTTGGTTTCTGCTCTGTTAGATTCTTTCCATTTAGAGAAAAAAAAAAAATCATAGAAAAAGCAATATCTTGGCCCGAGCTCCAGCCTTTGAGGTTTTTAAGCAGAACCTCCTGACTTGTTCTGAGGGTCACCCCGTGACACAGTGCCTTGCCTGGTGTTGGAGTTAATTGCAGAGGAGAGGAGGAATACACACACACACACACACACACACACACACACACACACACACACACGTTTCATGTAGATTTGGATTCTATCGGGTCAACAGCAAAATTGAGAAATGAGCTTTTCACTAGCAAATGCTAATTATAATAAAAAACTCCCAAGCTTATACAGTACACAGGAGCAAAACAGATATATGGGTACTGCACTGTTATTTCCTGCAGATCACAGTTGGCAGCATTTGATGGCACAAGTCAAGGACCTTATAGGCAAGATTATCTGCAAAATCCCTTGCTTCAGAAGCCAAAATCCTTTAAGTCTTCAGTATTTAAATGCAGCTGTATTGCTGATTAGATGTCAGAACTAGAGCACACTGAAGTGCCCTATTTAGTGATTAGCTCAATGGACCAATTTTGCTTTCAGATACTTCCACGGAGGAAAAATTTGCATACAGAATTAGAAACAGGACTGTCATCTTTCTGGGTTATGCAGGGACTTGTGAATGCCACAATAACCCTCATTCCACAATTGTCTCTAACTCAATCTCTTAGTGAATCATCTTTATCACCAAGAGTATGACAGCCACAGGGATGTGGCTAGGAACAAATCTCTTCTTGTTTTTCCGTGTTTTGTCGCTTAGTGTGTCCCCACTCTAACTGCCATGTAGGAACCAGTCCTCAGAGAGAGCTTTCGACTCTATACCATGGATTATAATCTTTGGCGATCTGTGGGGTTCTCTAGTACAAACTTGTACATGGCTTTTTTTTTTCTTTTGTGTTTGTAATTAATCCACCTGTGCTTCATATATTTTGGCTATAATCTGAGAACTCCCTCCTATATAGAGAAATCCACGTAAATCTCAGCTTAGATTTCCCCTTCCTCCCTGATCCGCGGGCACAGGCAGCCGGTAGCTGGGGCCTCCTCCGGGCAGCTGAGGACCAGGGACTAGGTGTGAAGCGGTTTAGCTGTGAAGCTCAGCCCATCTCAGCCAGCAGGGGCATTTGATAATGCTACACAGAACATGTCTCTGTGACTTTGGAGGCTTATCCTCAATTTAGAAACTGTATTTTCTCACTAAAAAGACTGAGCAGAATATAGAAAGAACCCAAAAAGAGACTAAATGCTAAGCTCTAAGCCCCTGAACATCTAAAAATCCACAATAAGTGATAAGCACCAGGTGTTTATTAGGGGCATTAGAGGAAGGCGAGTGCAGTTGATAACAGATAAAATCTGAACTGTGAACATCTGTGGACACGGAGAATACTCTGCAGTTACTGGAGAGGGGTCTGACACAAGGAGACAATCACGAGGTATCCACTGGTGTGGGCCCAGGTCAGCAGGCTTGCTCCTAACATGGGCAGGGGCCAGGCCGAGAGTACCATGGGAGGCCCACATGCCAGATGTCTAAATATTATAAAATTACTGTCAGGTTTACATATTGATAAATAAAATATGTTCTAACTCCCTACCTTGACAAATGTGATTTCATAAAGATCTGGAAGGTCAAGTTCAAATGGTGGCCTGTTATTTTCCTCAGGCCTACGACCTACCTGTTTTCTTACCAGCCTAGGCTCCATCCTGCCGGTGAAGGCCCCCTGTGCAGAAGATGCTGCCTAGTGAACAAAGGGTAGATCTGCTGCCCAGGGGGCTCCCCAATACTTTCTCACTTGAATTACACTTTCCCACCCTAACAGGCTGGAGGCCCACAGAACGGCTAAGGAGAAGGCAGCAGAAGACGGGCTGCTTCCAAAGGTGCAGGGCTGGGCATGACTGAGTCCCTCTCCCGAGCTCACACATCAGATCCATCACTCCTTGGCGGTAGTACGTGCAGGCAGCAGGGCCTGGCTCTGCTGGGGATGGAGGCTTCCTCCCCTGTATGGAAATTCCAGCCGTGATCTCTAAATCACGTCTTACTGAAAGACTTGGAAGAAGAGTTGAATGCAATGAGTTAACTAATGGCTTTAAGAACCGTATGTAGCACAGTATACCTATTTTTGTCTTGCAACTGCAAGCTAAATATTTCAAAAGCAATAATCTCTTTCTACTGGGTTGTGCTCCTTATTATTATGGTTGTAGGTTTTTATGTTCCCCCACGACATTCTTCTTCTGCCTGCTTCCCTCATGGGCTTGAAGCCATTTTTACAGCAATTCAGGGCCCTGCCACCTGCTTCCAACTCTTCCATGGCATGTGATCAACTGATAGACTAAAGAGAAATGACTGCAAGTAAAACTATAGACACATCACATGGGTCTTAACCATGAAACTACATATAGCAGAGCGTAGTGAAATAAAACATAAAATAGAAAACTTGCTTTGAGTTGATTATCTATTGCTTTTCATTGAACTCTACTGGCCGGCAGTATCTTCCTACTTAAGATCACATGATATCACTGCTTAGGCAACTCAGCGTGAATGATGAAACATCTTTTCATGACATTTATTTTTTGAGAAAGTAACATGACAATTAAAGGACCCCCTTCATAGGTGCTCACCCCTAGTGCTTTGCTAGCTTAATTGACATTTATCCCCTTTACAGCTATTCAGTATTTGCCCATTATTTTTTCAGGAAGTATAGTGTCCTGAGAAGAAACCAATAATTTAGAAGGTAAGTGTTCAAGATAAAATATTATCATTGAATTGTAAAAAGTTGGGATGCATTTCTACTTTATTTTTATCAAAAAGGGCCAGAAAGAAGTAAATTTTCTTTCCAGAGTTAACATATAAATATGTTTTTGTTTTTGCTCAAAATGATCAAATAGTCTAGAGAAAACAAAAATAAGCAAGTTCTCACAGTGGCAATACTTGGAGTCCTTCCTTGAGGCTGAAGTCATGGCTGCTTTAAACTTGGCTTGGGGCATTAATGTGACTCTTAGTTAAGCCATAAGATTCCCAGCTTTTTTTCTTCCTCCGATATTTAGCAATTTTATACTTCATGCAAATACCTACCCGGGAGGGAAGCTGCTCTCTAGTAAATGTTCCTTTACAGTATTGGATTAGGTTTTGGCTCCCGTGGAGCAGTTTTTACCAGCTTTACAAACAGATCAAAGCTCTTTAAGCCCATGCTGCAGGCTATTATTCGTGTTTTTGATGCTTGCCTGCCTGCCTCTCCCAACCAAAACACACCAAGTCACATCCACAAGAATACTTGGCATTCTTGCCTTCACAGGGTCACCAGCAGTTGAAGAGCTTGAAGTCTAGCTGTTGGCACTATGTAGTGAAAACAGACTTGAACTGCAAACTCAGCCTTGTTGATTAGGCAGGAGGTTTTAAGAGAAATATGAAAGTCAGGAATTCTTTATTTGCTTTATATTTTGAGGGATTTCTAACTAAGAAGACCAAGATGAAAATAGGCCAGTTTATGGATGGAAGCTTTTCTCATAGGATGGCTTCGGAAGGAGCCGCTGGGTTTTCATGAGTGCTAAAGCTTGTCTTTTGCAGTGGGCATCTGTTCTCTCCTGCTCCACATTCCTTCTCCCTCCTCCTGGTTTATGCCCCTACTCCTCCTCCTGTTTCCTGGGTGGAACTTCCTATTCCCAGGAAGAAAAGTGAAAAGGCACTTACTACCTAAATTCTTACTTTGCTGTGTGACTGTGGGCAAGATACTCAACCTGTTCAACGGTCAGACTTCTTACAGTTGTAAGATTATAATAATTGTAATAATGTAGGCCATGGGGTGATGGTGAGCATTAAGTGAGACAATGTTCATAAAGAACTCAGCATAGGGCTTGGCATTTGATAGACATTTAATAAATGGTAGCTCTTATTATAATAAAAAAAGTATTGTAAGCCAGTGGGATATTAGTTTACTTACCTGGTATTCAGGTGGTATTTATCTGGTACAGGTGTCATGGAAGTCCTTAGGAAACAGCCCATTCTGCCTTACAGGGTTGGTCTCCTTGGCCGAGGGAGGTAGTCATAGCTCAGGCCTACAAATACTGTCTCCTGACGGTAGTTTGTAGGTTTCTGTTGGAGAATTTCCCTCAGCAGGTTCCTTCACTGAATCCCATGGCTTTAGGAGCCTGCTGAGGACCAGGACTTCAACTGACTGCTCCTCATGGTGCTGTCTTCCCCCACCTTTTAATTCCATCCTTTAGGTAATGTTTCTTTCCACAGCAAAAGAACATTCTTCACTGTTACTCTATTGTCACCCTAATGCATTTTTGAAGAGTCAGCCAAGTGTTAAATACTTTAAGCCAGTTCTTAAAGAAGCTTAGGAAAAATTGGTCTTTTTTCCTTTTTTTATCTTGCACAGTATGCTGGATGTGACCCTTCTTTCATTTCCTTTCCTCTGTGTCAGTTCTCAAAGTGTGGTCCTAACCAACAACGTCAGCATCACTTGGGAATTTGTGAAATATGCAAATACTTGGGTCCTACTTCATATCTAGTGAATCAAAAACTCTTAAGTGGGGCCCGGCAAGCTGGGTTTTAAAAGCCCTCCAGGCAACTCCAATGCTCATTAATATGTGAGAACTAGTGCTCTATGTTTTTAGACGTAGACTTTTTTCTAACATACTTCCCTAAGATTTGTCCCCCATGGTGACAGATATAAAGTCAAGGACTGCCGTGTCTGCCCAAAACATCTGTTGTTCAAATTTGTCTTGGATAGTGACTTCACTAGGCTGAGGTGGGTGATCCCATCTGGTCGGGGGTTCCCATTGGGCCACCTTCTACACAGGCCTGGACTCTACTCACCTCTGTCCTAACTGGCTTCTTGTCTTTCTTTAACATCACAGCCACCACATTCCTCGGGTTGCTCAAATTTGTTCTCTTAGGAACTCAGTCATTTCAGAATGAATCTAGTGATGCTTCAAATGTGCCACAATGACTTTTCTGGACTTTCCTGATCAAATCTATCTAAATTTTCTGTACTCTGGAACAACTTCCTCAGTCTTCCAGGTGATGTCCCAATGTCTCCAATTATGGATGGCACCTGCAGCTTTAAGAGGGTCTTATTAGTATTTTCCTAGGTACTGAGTCCTTTGCCCCGTGGGAGATTACTCTGGTCAGATTGGAAATGTGGCTTTTCTTCCTTTTGGGGCCCTAGCAAACCCTCTTTTCTAGTTTCATCTCTAAGAAAATTGGGACCTGGAAGAATATTCCTCTGACCTTCTCATCTGTCTAGCCCACGCTCCAAGATCTCATTTTTGTGTATGTCTAAGATCTCGACCTCTTCCAAAGAAAACAATGCTCTTCCCCAGGCCCCAACTCACCTTCTCTCATTTTTCTTCCATTCTTCCAGGACACCTGACCTAATAGGAAGACAGACATGTGATTTTCCTCAACTTTTAATACTAGAAAATTTCAAACCCACAGAAAAGTGGATAGACTAGTACAACAAAATATTTTATATCCTTCTTCTGGACTCTCCAGTTGCTAACCTTGCCACATTTGCTTAATCTTTCTACACACACACATACACACACAAACACACATACACACTTTTTTCCTCTGGACCATTTGAAAGTAAATTGCAGGTACTACAGCATGACCATTAAACATTTCAGCTTGTATTTCCTAAGAACAAAGACATTCTCTTACATAACCACACCATCATTCTTATATATGATATAATATATATTTATACATTATATATGTTGTTTAATATACAGTCCCTAGTTAAATCACTCCAAGCACCCCAATTTTGTATGTTATCGTGTCTCTTTAGTTTCTTTTGATCTGGAATAGCCCCCATGCCTTTTAAACATTTTAAAGAATTTTATCTTTCATATAGTGGCATTTTTGAAGGGTGTGAGCCAGTTGTTTTGTAGACTCTCATACTGGGAATTTGCCCAATTGTTTTCTCATGATTAGATCCACGTTAAACACTTTTGGCCAGAATACTACAAAAATGACATCGTATTCTTTCCATACCCAAATATAACTGAGATTCTGGTGAAATTCAGGTTATAAAAGTCTAGGAGACTGTCTTAAATCCCAGAATCATACAGCAGAAGAGAACCTCAGAGTCTGATCCAGCCACCTCATGTTACAAATGAGCACACTGAGGCATGAGTAAGTCAAAGATCTGTCCCAAGACAGCAGTGGCAGTTAGCTGTTGCTGGCACACCATCTACTGAACTCTCCTAAAATGTCAGCGTTCACTTTCTTCAACTTTTCAGGACCCTAGTGAGTGTGAGATAAATACGAGATATATGGGGCAGTCGACATATTTATACAGATGCCAGAGTGTGTTATTGTGAAGCTTTTTCTTTCCCCTGCTTTGAAGTCTGGTAAATCCCCCTAGTGACCTCTCTGAGAGATACTCAAGAAGCAGCTAATGCCTGTTTTCAACAACAAAGACAAATTTTATGTAGAGAGTGGCCTTCTACCAAGCTCCAGAAACACTTCTAGGTTAAGAAAAGCAGCAGCCCAGCACTTCTGAGCTATTTGTGTCGATTTAAAAGGCAGGTGCCTTTCCATTGACCTGTTTTCAGTGCTATAATCCCATTACCTTGACACTATCCTCTGGAGTTTTGCTTTGTTTGGGAATTTTAAATTCCTTTATTTGTAACAGATCAAAAGCTATCTGGCACACAGACTGCATTTGGAGGCAGGCTCTTTGATGGATCTTGCAGCCTTCCTGAATGCACAGGTCTGCATATTTCCCAGATTAACCACTCACGGTCTGCCCACTGCCCATAATTTTAAATATTAATAGCAAACCTATCACACACCTTTCACATCCTCTGCCTAAGAGATTAATTGGTAAATTTGTCAATGAATACAAAGCTGTGACTTTGAAATGTATTATTGTGAGGTGAGGTTGCTTTGTGCTGTTGAGTGGGGTATCTCTGACAGTCACTTCAGTTCAGGTTCCTGCAGAACTGTCTTAGTGCACCGGCATGCTAAACAGTTTGGGTGATGGGCTGTATCCCGTAACCTCATCTCCATGACAGTGGAACAGTGCCCAGACTGAGAACTGTGATGGTTAATTTGAAGGGCTCAGAGCAAGGGTTAGCAAACTATGGCCCTCAGACCAAATCCACCACCTCCTGTTTTTGTATAGTCCATTCTAAGCAAGTTTTTATATTCTTAAATAGTTGGAAAAAATCAAAGAAAGAATTTCATGACGTGAAAATTTTATAAAATTCACATTTTTTGTCCATAAATAAAATATTATTGGTATACACCCATGCTTATTCATTTATTTATTGTCTGTGACTACTTTTGCATTACAAAGGCAGAGTAGTTGCAGCAGATATCATATGATCCACAGAGCCTAAAATAGAGAACTTTCACTCAGTCATTCAACAAATACCGAATAGGGTACTTTTGTGTGCCAAGCACTCTGCTAAAATATATGAAAAATATATCGTCTTCTCTTGGGAAACTCAATCTATCAGGTGAAACAAGGTAAGCAGACAAAGTACATAATGGGATAAGTGCTCTAGTAGAGCTGTATGAAAAGCACCACAGGAACACAGAGTAGGCGACCTTTCTTGGTGGGGGAGGGACCAGACAGTCTTGACAGACAAGCAGCTGACATTTCAGCCATCAGGATAGGGGCAGGTAGTCAATATTCCTGCCACCTTACACAACCACTCTTGTAACCTTTGTGGTGTTTCTTACCAATCTTCCTTCTTAGGCCTGTTTTATATGGTTGTATTCATAACACAGACATAATTTTGTATTCTATTTATTTGTCACCTGTTATAAGTGGAGGCAGTACAGGGTTGACATTAGTGTCAGTGTTAGGCTTAAACTGCCTGGAGAGTCACTTTACCTAAGCTTCAATTCTTTTATCTGTAAAATGACGTTACAACGAAAACCTGCCTGAGAGTGTTGCTGAGAGAGTTCAATGAGATAAAGCATTTAGCACACTTTACACTGAACCTGATGGATAGTAAGTCCGTATCAGCTCAGTCAATATCAGCGAGGATAGCCCTTCTCAGTAGCAACCCATTGCCTGACTCTTCTCCTCAGGTAGGAATATACCAGGTGTTCGGAAGTGAGAGAACCAGGAATGAAGGTTAACTATGGGTAAATGTACTCCAGGAAGTGAGGACAGCATGTACCAGGGCATCACATTGGATCACATGGTGTCCAGCAAATTCAGTAGATTGAATGGGTATAGTTATTCACATTTTACTTTATTACCAAGACATTCCAGTCAAATTATGCAGATTATATAGGTAAAAATACATCAAAATACTTATAACCATGCAAAAAGGATGACATAAATGAAATGAAAGATAAAACCATATAATGGAACCAGGATTAAGAACCGCTGACAAAGATGTGGCATCCCTATTGTATTCCTGGAAGCAGCTCAGCATTTGTGCTATAACAGATGCTCAGGAAATGTTTTTTGAATGAAAACATGGAATGGTATTTCAGGTAATGGAAAGAATTTAGCACAACCAGAGCATGGGAGTGTGTGAGAAATAGTGGTAAAATATTAGGCTTCAGCTCTGCTGCTGGTAAATTTGTGAAAGCTCTCCCATCCTTATAAGTCAGAATTGAGGAGGTTCAAAAAGCCAGGGAGGAAGGATTCCATAGGAATAGAACAGTCAACAGGAGCAGGTGGGGAGTTAAATGGGATAAGGTTGGAGAAGAAAACACTGCATCTTCCATTCATTGGGAACCTTTATGGATTTTTTAAAATTTCAGAATATTATGGGGTACAAATGTTTTGGTTACATGGGCTGCTTTTGTACTGCTTGAGTCAAAGTTATAAGTGTGCCCATTACCCAGATAGTGTACATCATACCCGTTAGGTATGATTTCACCCATTCCCCCCCCCCCACCTGCATGATTTCCATTGAATTTTACTTCCATTTGTGCATAAGTGCTGACTGTTAGTTGCAATTTAATAGTGAGTACATGTGGTGTTTGTTTTTCCACTCTTTAGATATTTCACTTAGGAGAATGATCTCCAGTTCCATCCAGATTGTTCCAAAAGGTATTAATTCATTTTTTTATGGCTGAATAGTACACCATGGTATACATATACCACATTTTATTAATCCACTCATGAATGGATGGACACTTAGGTTGATTCCACATCTTTGCAATTGTGAATTGTGCTACAATAAACATTCTAGTGCAGGTGTCTTTTTGATAAAATGCCTTTTTTCTTTTGGGTAAATGCCCCATAGTGGGATTGATGGATCAAATGGTAGGTCTACTTTTAGTTCTTTGAGATATCTCCATACTATTTTCCATAGAGGTTGCACTAGTTTGCCGTCCCACCAGCAATGTATAAGTGTTCCTATCTCTCCACATCCACACCAGCACTTACTGTTTTGGGAAATTTTGATACAAGCCATTCTCACTGGGGTTAGGTGATATCTCATTGTGGTTTGCATTCACAATTCTCTGATGATTAGTGATGTTGAGCATTTTTCATATGTTCATAGGCCATTAGTCTGTATCTTCTTTTGAGAAGCTTCTGTTCATGTCTTTTGCCCACTTTTTAATGGGGTTGTTTGATTTTTTCCTTGCTGATTTGCTTGAGTTCTTTGTAGATTCTGGCTATTATTAGCCCTTTATCAGATGCTTGCTAATATTTTCTCCCATTCTGTTGAGTAGAACCTTGTTGCTTTCTTTTATCTCTTGAGCCATTATTTCACATGGGCTCTGAGATGTAGCTTTTGGATAATTTTATACTGGTGGGTTTCTATTGTGCTGATGGTGTATAATGCAGATCTGAGTACTTCCTCCAGGGCAGATCTGGTCGTGACAAATTCCCTCAGTGTTTGCTCGTCTGAAAAAGTCTTTATTTCTCCCTCATATAAGAAACTTAGTTTTGTAGGATACATAATTCTAGACTGGCCATTATTCTATTTGAGAAGAATGAAGATGGAGCTCCAATCCCTTCTGGCTTATAAGGTCTCAGTTGAGAAGTCTGCAGATAGCCTGATGGGTTTTCCTTTGTAAGTTACCTGATGTATTCACCTTACAGCGTGTAGGAATTCCTCCTTCATGTTAACTTTGGCCAATCTGATGGCTATGTGTCGTTGTGATCGCCTCATTGCAATGAATCTCCCAGGTGTCCTTTGAGCTTCTTGTACCTGGATATATTGATTTCTAGCAAGGCCAGGGAAATTTTCCTCTATTATTCCCTCAAATAGTTTTTCTAACCCATATGTGATTCCTTCTTCACCCTCAGGGATGCCTATAATTTTTATGTTTAGCCTCTTTACATAATCCCATATTTCTTGCAGGCTTTTTTCCTTCCTCTTAATTCTCTGTTTCTTATCTTTGACTGACTTGTTTAATTTGAAATTGTTTTCTTCAGGCTCTGAGACTCTTTCTTCTGCCTGGTCTAGTCTATTCTTAAGACTTTCCTTTGTGTTTTGCATTTCCTTGAATGAATTTTTCATTACCAGAAGATCTATTTTGGTTTTTTTTTTTTAATAATTTGATTCCTTTAGTGAATTTTTCATTCATTTCCTGAACTTTCGGGACTGGGATGGGTGAGCTTGCCCTCAGGCTCCACAAAAGCTGACAAGGTATCTGTTTCAGCAGGGGTCAAAGGTCTGCTTCCAGCTTCTGGTGAAACTGCCTAGGAGGTACCGAATTGGCCCCACCCAACCAGAAAGTCTGCTTGTGGAGGTGGGGGCTGTCTGAGATTCACAATTTGGGCATCTGGAGTGGGCCTCACTCTTCTCCACCCTCCCTCGCTCTGAGGTTTTATCCTTCTTCTTCTGCCAGCAGGCATGAGCTCAAGCCAGCCGGCCTTCCCCACAACTGTGATGCGGGCTGGGAAGTCCCCTGCCCAGGGTCCTGGCCTGAGCTTAGAGCACAGCCCTCCTGGGGAGGGGTGCCCTACAAGCACACTGGAGCTAGGACCCACACTGCTCTCTCCCCGCATCTGCCCATGTGGGCTCCCTTGCTTTCCAAGGCTAATTCACAAATCTCCCCTCCCTGCCCCTGAGCGACAAGATCGAGACCTGAGGGTATGGGGTCTGGCCTGAGGGTCCATCCCCAGGTCCCCGAAGATCAATCCCTGACCATCCCAGGGAGAAGTGCACTGGTCCTGAGTTGTCTGCAGGGTGCCCAAACAGGTTCGATGTCCCTTGGTCTCTGGACATGCCCCTCTCTGATGGAGTCACCGGGCAAGCAGCACCGGGGAGAACTGATGGGCACCGCTCAGTACACTGCAGGACCTCACAAGGAAAGGTCTGAGCCCCCTCTCTGTGGAAGTCTTGTTGTGGTGATTCAATTTTCCCTCTCAGCAGCTGCAGGTGGGGGAGCGGAAGGGGAGAAAAACAGTCTGGAAAAATGGAGGAAAGCTAGCACTCTGGTCATGCCTATCCTTCCCTCTAGGAAGCCACCTGCCCACAATGTCCAGGCTCTGGGGTCATGCAGGTCACCTGGGACCCAGTGGACCCCTGTGTCTCCTATCATCTGGGCTGGAGCTGGAAAATGTCTGTGTGGGAGTGAGCGAGATGAAACCTCCTGCATGGATTGTTGTGTCACCGGAATATTACGGGCAGGATTTAATTTGTGGTGCTTTAGTGACTGCATGGGGAAGAGGAAAGTTAGCACCCCATCCCACTTCTTTGATTATAGCACTGAGACATACTAGGCAACCATGAACTTGGATTTAGCCAGCAAAATCCTGGAACCAGTAAAAGCCTTCACCATAGTACTTTCCTCTACGTCCTTGCTGGTCCTCATCCAGTGCCCCGGTTTATAGAAAATTCTTGAAAGATAAAGCCGAGCTATTACCCTATGAGAGAAAACCTAGGCCAAGCCACTTCAGATATGAACTGTTAGTATATCGTGTTCCCAACCAGCAGATGTTACACCACCAAAATAAAATGAGAAGGAAATAAATATTGTGGCTGCTCTATGTGTAATTTAGAGTTAAAAATGTCTTTCTGGCTGTACATAAGGTACCACAAGCTAGATGTGTTCACACTAGAATATCCCAGAGGCATATTTTTTATTGGTTGGAACAGCAAGAAATAAAGACTAAGATAAATTTAATATTTAACTCTAAATCTTTAGTCTCCCTCATTAGGCTGACTTGCCTGCAGCCATATTGCTGTAAATTAAACAGCCTGAGCTGGTATGTTGCCAAAACGCACATCCGGTGAAATGTTAACACTTCTTGTTCTTACGCCTGATCAAGTTAAAAACAAAAAAGTAATCTGTTTGCCATCCACAGAGGTCATTAGAGAGGATGGTTGAAAAAACACAAACTGTCAACTTATTTTGGAAGTTGGATAGAAAACTGGCTCTATCTTCAGCTCTAAGCTGGTCTTTGTAGAAAGCAGCTAATGGAGCTAAATATGGAAACTGCTTCCTTTGATGGGGACCTCATTACAGAAGAGTTTCGGGAAAGCTGGTTTATGTTCTCCAATCAAAATGTTGCCAAATTGCCAATGCCCAGAGGGATGAAGAAAATGCCTTCTGATCAGTGGAAGTCAATAAAGTAATACCTTTGTGTGGAATGCCACAGAAAAAATCCCAGAGGCTGGATTTTTCAGATAGGCAGTCACTGTGCCAGAACAGAGGACTCTCCTTCATGTGAGCAACTGGCTGAATCTGGTTTCTGGTGGAAAAGGGGGTTGGTCCTTTCTTCGAGCTTAACTCATTTGATTGATTTTATTGATCAAGGATGGACGGTTAGCTGCCATTGTCTCCCTTCCATACTAATGACAGAAATGTGTTCTGACTTAACAAATGTTAATTGAACAGCACAAACTGTTTATTACAAAAGAAGAATAGAAGACAACATCATGCTTATCTCTTCTTCTGGTTTCCCATGTCTATCAGAAGAGTGGTGCCAGAGACCAACACATTCCTGGATTTGTCAGCCTCACCTGACATGATTCTGGAATGATCAGTAACCTTGGGTGTTCATATGAGTCACCTGGGAGCTCTAGAAGCTCCTACCAACCTAACCATACCCTAGACCAATGACATCATTATCTCTGGAGCTGTGACCCAGGCATCAGTATTTTTTAATGCTTCCTAAATGATTCCAATAAGCAGTCAAATTTAAGAATTCCTGCATTCTCTACCCTGGTCACAAGTTAGATTCACCTGGGGACCCAGACTCAGCTAATCAGAATGAGATTTTTTTTTTTAGAAGTTCCTCCAGGTGATTCTAATACGCAACTGGGGCCAAGAACTTCTGCCTTGAAACACTACTCAAAGTGTAATTAGAGAGCCCACGTTAGTATTACCCACAGCTGTCATTAAATATGTGTTTCCCAGCCCCACCCCAGACCTATTGAATCAGAAACAGGACTAACTTTGCAAGCTCCCCAGGTGATCCACATCCTCACTGAAGTTTGAGTCCTACTGCCTGTTTGAAGATTCTTCAACTTCCACAAAGATTTATTCTTCTTATCTGAGGAAGATGGCATTTATATTCCTATGAAAATGCAAATACCGTGACATAATACCCAACATACATTCAGTGAAAAGAGCAAGATGAGGAATAGCTGCTATAGCATTTGCCTTTTTTAAACAACAGAAAGGAATAGTTGTATGCATATCTGGGTAGCTGGCAGGGAGGACCTTTTATAATTTATATCATGTACACATAATTCTGTCATTAAAAAAGAATTAAAATGCAAAATTACAGGGAGGGAAGTCATATAAACTTTAGTGTGAAAACATAAACTGAGGCACATTAAAATATTTAAGAGTTTATTTGAGCAAACAACGATTCATGAATCAGGCAGCATCAGACTAGAAGCAGTTCAAGGCTCCACAAAAGACATGAGAAGCTTTTATAGAATGAATGAGGAAGCAGAGCCAAAAAAAAAAAAAAAAAAAAATTAAGTGGTTAAAGTGGAGCAGTTACCTTATTTGGATTATTCCAGTGGAAAGTCTTTAGAGGTTAGCTGGTGGCTCCTGATTGGTAGAGCTTAAGTTTCATTTTGCTAGACTGTGTTTATAGGTGGGTTTCAGTTTGCTTATGTAGGAACCCAGGGTGCTGGAGCCACCTCCCAATTAATTATTTTAACCGTAGTTACTTATACGCTAGAGTGAGTTATTGTATCAGAATTTTCTGAACAGCTTTTGATCCGAGGAAGAACAAGTAGAGTCCATGTCATGAAGACCAGGGAAGCCCAAGAAGGTGTAGGGAAGAAGGCTGGGAGGGAATATCAGATCCCCAAAGTCAACTTTTGCCAACTTCATCTTTTTGCCCACGGTCAGTCTTGACCTCGATTTACAATCTAAAAGATGAAAACAAACCAGTATGTACCCCACCCCTACTTCCAGACAGTGTTATTTAAAAAATAAGCTGGGGCTTTTTGCCTTTTCCAGGGTCCCTTTAATATAGTTTGGGGGGGGGGGGGCGCGGCGGGCAGCCATTCAGGTCTCAGCACTGAGCGTCTGTGAAATGCTGCCTTGAATTCTCTTGCAGCCATCAGGTGGCAGCAGCAATCCAGTTTCTGGTCTAGCCCAGGCGAGGCTGAGCTAGGATGGTTTTTCCTTTAACAGTGGTCACAGAACTATGGACATTTAGACATGAAAGAACATCTCTTAAAAATTCTACTGACAACCACAGATGTTTAAGTGGAGGAAAAAGAACAAACAAGTAGGAACACTTCATAGTCAACACCATAAATTCAATCTATTGAAGAGAAAGAAGTTGCAACATTTCCTGGCATACTATGTGCCAAGCACTTTACGAAATGTCTTGTATGTTACCTCATTTGATCGTCAATACAACCTTGTGAAATGGCTGCCAATGTCTTTATTTTGCAATGCAGAAACTAAAGCTGGGATAGGTTCAGTAAGTTGTCTGAAGTCTCAGAGAAATAAGTAACAGAGGCAGGATATGAACCCAGTGTGACCACCAAAGTCCATGAGCTTTTTATCATGTCAGACCATCTCTCAGGCCTCTAGCATTTGGGAGCTTCAGACACCAGTCAAAATGGGCTTTGAAAGATTGCTTGGAGTTGGACCACAGTATGTGTGGGGGCAGAATTGACCAGCCAAATGGCAGGATTGTGATAGTTAGGGACTATGATTATTGTTTGAGGACCGTGTTTTATGTCCCAGTGCTTGTGCTAGTCACAAAAAGTAAGAGATCAAGGGTGCTTTCTAAATTTGAACCATCTGAAAAATCAAGAGGAGCTTCTTAGAATCAGAGGACTCCTGACCTGGAGAGAGAGTTGTGTCCTGAAGAGGAGCTAGAATGCTTGTTTTTCTAGGACAATATGAACCTAAAGTAAATGATAAGTGTTAAGGCATGTAAAGTGTTGGGGGAATATTTATTAGTGGGAGATTCCTCTATACTTGTTGCCTTCATTACTAATTAATATACTTTAAGTCTCTACCTTTTAATAGTATCTCTTCACTCTCATTAGGTAGGAGGAAGAAATGATCTTCTCATACTTCCCTGTACCTCTTTTCCCCCATAAATTTCCCAATTTGGGCTGGTTAAACCCCATTTTGTCAAGTTTAGTAATTTACATTCTGTCCTTCAATGCTAAACAAGAGCAGTTGTGATACAATTAGATAAAGTATTAGACAGAGTATTTAGTACCGAACTGAGCAGTATGATTGGTCAGTAGGGAAAACATGTCATCCTCTATGACTAACCCCATGTCCTCGTAAGGACACTCACTGAAGTCAGATGGATTCTCTTCTCAGCACGCTCCAGATCAGGCCATGTTTGGTTTATTTGCATCTGTACACAGCTCTCTTATAAATATTTTGGTTTTTTTAAAGGTTCTATTTGCATTTCCTTATTTTGATTGTTAGAAGAAAATAGGCCTCATTTGTCAAATACTATTTATTGCATGGTGCAGTCTGGACTGTTTGTAAGTTTGTGCGACATCTGTCACCATGGGCTTTTTTTGTGTTGCATTGCTTGGCTGGTTTCCCTGTTTGTTAGATCTCAGGTTTCCTCCTTAATTGGATTTGTCTTTGTGTTTTGTTAAAATACATTCTCAATAATTTCAGAAATTGTGCACAGGGAGTATATTTTCCAAGGGTTTGCATGTCTGAGATGTCTTCTTGTCTGTTTGATTGAAATTTCATGAGGGAAATGTTCTTTTAATTTCCCTCTTAATAGTTTATAGTAATTCCTTATTTTTATCTAGTACAAGGCACTGGAATTAATGTTAGTTGTGTCACATCATTTCTATTGAAATTATTTTAGTACTATTTTAATATTTTTAATAAAAGAGATTATATGAGTAAATTATGATCTTAAGTGAATCTTTTTGGCTGATTCTAATAAAAAGAAACCCTTTCCCATTTCCTTTACACCTTTGTAATATCAGTTAGAAATTTTTTTTCTCATACGTTCTATTTTGTTACTGTAAAGACTTCTGGAAAGGTTTTTAAAGCATTATTTCTGTCATCATTTTTGAGTCCTATTTTCACAGCTTACTCAGAAGCAAAGTATTTCATGAGAAACTACGTGAGGCCTAGAATGAGTGAAACGCTAGTCTTTGAGCAAGATGCAGAAAATAAAGTCTTCCAGTAGACTTAACACTAGAAAGCCCATCTGTGTAAAGAGAGACCCCTTAACCCACCAAGAATGCCTATGGGTGTCAGAAAACTCCTTTTATCCTCTATAAAAGAGAGAAAATGGTTAAAGCACCGATCTCGTAGATACTTGAAATAAAGCATTTGAAACTGCACAACAGCCTTCCTTACCTTTGAATTAAGGCATGAAGAAGATTTCTCAGAGTTTTTGAATCTTGAGTTGGACAAGAGCATAGGTTTGAATGGGTAGGTTGATGAGAGTGAGGAAGTGCCTGGGGAGACCTGAATGGAGGGGCACTCCCCTTTACAGTTTGTAGCAGTCCTTTATGCTGGACCATTTCCTAGACTGTGAAGCCCAAGGGTTGTGTTTAATGGAATCTATGTGCTTTGCCAACATGAAAGTCTGAGGCTCTGAGGAACAGTGGGGCTATATCCTCAGCTATTTAATGTGTGTAAAGTATACAAAGATGGACATCTGAGGGGAAACCTGGGAAGATTGGTCCGTAAAAGATTTGTCCCTCTGATTCTAGGTTTTAAAGGCTAGATGGAGGAAGAAAAAAATAGATTTAAATGGGGATCAAATATAGCATTTAAAAAAGGAAAAAAAAAGGGCATGAAAACTATGGGGCTATTGAGGTGGATTTTTAAATAGGGTCCAGTGAATTTCTGGGCATCTGTGTAATTACACTGAGAGGGAGAACAGCAGAGTTCAAGGAGGAAGCCCCCACTGCCCCCTTTCCACCTGAACTGACAGATTAGAGTTCTTAGTGTGTGGCCCCCTGAGCTACCCTAAGCACCTAGACTTAAAACCTGATATTACTTTGTGTTTAAACAATTACTTTGGGGATTATCTTAAATTCACTTGACCATGAGTTTTTGATAACATTAAAATGACTAACTAATTACTCATAAACTGCATATAGCAGGCAGGTTTGAGTAATTCTCTTGAAAACAAATATTTTAAAAGAGTTCTTGTGCTCATTGAGTTCTCTTTCTTGAGCTGCAGTGAGCAAGGCTCAGCAATGCTTTAGACTAGAATCATAAAAGTTAGAGGTAACGGTTTTCTTGAATGAGGTTCCAGCAACAATTGCCAGGTCTCGACCACTCAGCCACGCACACAAGAAGTTGTCCACTTGTCACTCTGCTGGTCAGCCCTGCCGCTGAACGTGGTTGCATCCTGAATGCAGCAATGGAAGGAAAGTTAGGAGAACAAAACCACTTCTCTTGAAAGTAAATATGCCTTTCTAGAGGTTGGAAAATTGGAAATGATCTTAAGATATCTGTCTATCTGACAACACTGAGCCTGAGGAAGGGCTACATCGCGTGCCTACAGGGGCCTCCACATGTAGGAAGCTTATTTGTTCCTTGAAGTAAAGCACTACGAACTCTTGTTTATGCTCAGTTTAACCAGCCAGAGAGTTAAGATAATTCCTTCTCCCCAAACTCTATCTTTAAGAGAAAGAGATAATTACGGTTGTGCAGTGGTGGGGATACATCAAAACCTAATAGTATCACTGTGGTTTAAACCCATTCTTAAGATAATGTGAGTTTTGTGTGACATTCCCAGTAGTGCCCCAAAGCACTGCAGAAACTTGGGGAACTTGTGTGTCCTCAGAGATTAAATTGCACACAGTGTCATTTTCTCAGTTGTATTGCATTTCTTTCCTGACTCTAACCATCTCTCACTATTCTATATTAATTAATTAAATGGATAAGTAAGTAATTATTTTTGGAGACAGAATCTCGCTCTGTCACCCTGGCTAGAGTGCAGTTGTGTCACTGTAGCTCACTGCAACCTCAAACTCCTGGGCTCAAGTGATCCTCCTGCCTGAGCCTCCTGAATAGCTGGAGCTACAGATGTGAGCCACCATCCCTGACTAATTTTTCTATTTTTTTGTAGAAACAGGGCCTTGTTCTTGCTCAGGTTGGTCTTGAACTCCTGACCTCAAGCAATCCTCCTGCCATGGCCTCCCAGGGTGCTAGTATTACAGGCATGAGCTACCACACCTGGCCTCTGTATTAATTTAAATCGCCCATAATGGGATCCAGGTATTCAAAATGGTCTTTTAAGTGTATGAAAGTTTTCCCTGATAAAACATGGCTTTGACTCCTCCTGCCTTGCCTATACAACTTACCTTTAAGAAAAGATAGATAATTAGGTAGATAGATGATAGATAGATAATGGTAGAGAGATCTGGTTGGGCATTGATAAGACATAATACAAAAAAGAACTTGACAAGAAACTAATGCAATCCTTATTTCTTAAAGTCATGCTTACTTTGTTTCTAAATTGCTTCCAAAAATAACTCAGAAAAAAAAATAACTCAGTTTCTAGAAGCAGCTTGTCTTCATAGAGACAAGCCCAGATATGTACAGTAACTGCTGTACCTGGGCTGTGATATGAGGGGCGTGGGAATGAAGTGAGATTTTAAGTGTCTTGCCTATTGCTGATAACACAGTCGCCATTCAACAAATAATAATTTTCTTAAGACCCAGCATTAGGGCCAGTCTTTGGATTCTTTTTCTTAGTCCTCCTTAAATATATTCAGCTCATCTTTTCATTCACATACAGATTCTTTCCCCAAATGTTCACTGACAGCTTACCAGGTGCCAAGCTCAGCGCGGGGCTGGGGAGTACAGAGGTGAGTCATAAATCCCTGACCCCACAGAGCCATGAGTCTAGTGACCAACAGTGTTAGTGACATGGCAGAGATTTTTCTCCTGATAGGAGGGATCAAATCAGGAACTTGTAAGAAAGAGTGAGAGACAAAGAGTCAGAAAAGGGTGCAAAATAAATGAAAGGATTTGTGGGGCTGTCCATCTACTTCTCAATGTGGTGTGGAGTTGGCTGCGACACTCTTGACCCCGTGGCTAGAGACCAAGGTGAGGAATGACAGCCCCTCCTTAGCTCTGGCTCCAATCCAAGTGTAGTGATGCCTTAGGAATTGCTGCCAGAAAACAAAGAAAAAGAACAAAACAATAACTATAATGAAATAAAAGCCTTAGAGCTAAAGAAAAACAAAATCTCATGATTTGTGCATTTTTCTACAAAACCGATTTGTTCTGTGGTAGAAGATAGAGCCTGCATTTGATTTCTACAAGATATGCAGTAATGGGTTATGTACTCCGGGGAAAAGCTATTCTTAAGGGAGCAAGAACGTGATGGATTCACTTCCGCGGTGAGGTTTATAGTATGTGGCAGTTTTAGCGCGAGCAGGTATTTGGTCTATAAACCTGGAGAGCCGGGCATTAGCGGTAGCTCGTTTCTAAATGAAGAAGAACGCGGCTCTCCCTCTCACTCTGGTTATTAGTCCTTCTGGGGATAAACAGGGAGATTAAGTGTTTTCCTGGTGTCGTGCTTGCCGGTCCCGCCCCACTGGCCGCACCTGCCGTGCCGGGCCCAGGGCTCCTTCCGTGCCGGGCGGAGTCGGGGTGATTTCCACTCCTTGTTCAATGCTCCCTCGCAATTAGATGCTCTGTGATTAGCTGCTTCGCAATTAGACAGCGGATCTGTGAACATCTCGTTTCTTGGTCCCCGGAGGCCGTTTCCTGTCCTGGCTCCTCAAAGCCTGCTGTTCTGCTTGTCGCAGTTTGAACGGTGCTAAGGCCGGGCAGACCCGCCCGCCGGCCGGCTTCCCCAGGGCCGGGCCGCGGAGACCTGCCCCGTCCTCCGCCGGGCATGCGTGGGGCCGCGCTGTCTTCTTGAGAAGCGACTTCATTCTAGGGGGCTTATTCCTGTTAACTAATCTCCTAAAACGCTGGCTGGCTGAGCAATTAAAATGCCAATTTATTTATCTACGATTAGAAATATACTTGCCAAGCTATATATCTGTGTCAGCCACTCGGTTTGTTCTCTTCACACAGTGAAAGTCTATTTGGAAAACCAAATTATAGATCATGAGCTTTCTTGGTGAGGGGAAAAAAAGCCTCCTGAACGCTGCTCATTGGAATGTAAATTGAGACAAGTTTTCTGGGAGGCAATATTTTTTTCTGGGAAGCTTTCCATGGAACAGGCCCGGTGAGTTCCTTGTCTGTGTCTCGCACCAGCCCTTGAAAATTTCTTTGGTGGTGGAGGCTTCTCCTGTCACTGGCTGAAAACTTGGCTGCCCCCTGACTCTTTGGGAGTAGACTGGCCTATGGTCTAAGTTACAAATGCTGGCATGATTTAGAAATGAAGAGTACAGTCCACGCTATGAATCAACTTTAATCTTCCTTCACAGGTAGGATTTCTCCTTCCTTCCTCCTACTTGAGGCCCAGGGAGTGGGGGGGGCACCTGTCCTTTGCACAGTGCTATTGGTCACCTTCTTCTCTCTCTCTCTCTCTCTTTTTTTTTTCTTTTCTTTTCAGTCCAGTCCCCATAGGGACCATCAAAAATTGCCAAAGCCGACTATACTGCAAGTCGTCACGGGAAATGTTTTCAATTAGCAGTAATGGCGCCTCGGATAAACCTCATTGGCTACGATACTGCCACTGCGCACAGCTACCTTCTTCTCTCATTCCTCTCTTCCCCCTCTCTACTTGCTAATTGTGTCTTCTGGCCTCTCAGAGGATGGAACCTGGCAAAGGAAGAGGTTACTGAGCGGGAGGTAAGGATCACCTTGTTCCCCACCCCCTCCCCCCATGGGGCCTCACAGCACAGCTTAGCCAAAGACACCCTTGTCACACACCCACTTCCCCTTCCAACCTCTGAGCCCTTTTTTAGCCTTTGCCTGAGCGATCCAGGGTAGGAGGACTAGCTTTTATGTCTATCCTTTGAATATTTTGCTCAGGCACCTAACTTTGGTGCAGAACATCTATTGCAATTAAGATCTATGTATATTACTTAGTGTGTGTTTGTCAACTATTTCCTCAGACTAAATTCCTGGAACTAGAGTTGTTAGGTCGATCAATGTTAGTAAGCATGGCAGTTAAGCATGTGGGTTCTGGGGCCTATTGTTTCCAAGTGCCAGGGTCAAAAGTTTAGTTTTAGCATCCTAAAATGTTATGTATGCATTGAAAGCCTTAAAGATGTTCATAACAACAGCAAATGCCTATTCAGTACTTTCTATACCCCAGAGGGTATTCTAAGAGCTTTATCTATACTAAGTTTAATTTCTCAACAATCCTGTGAATTACGTATTATCATGTCCATTTTATAGATAAAGCAAGGCAAAGAAAGACAAAACAACTTCCCTAAAGTCACACCACTAGAAAATGATAAATCAAACAGTTTGACTCCAGAACCCACACTCTGAATCACTATGCTTACTAATGCTCGTGGCACAAAGCAATGTACCTGGATATTAATTGCAATATTTCCAATAACTTGAAAAAACAAGATACAACTCATATGTTTGATAATAAGAGATTGATTAAACAATGGTATATTAATATGCTAGAACCCAAAGCTTTTAAACATGTATTTTAGAAGAATATTCACATATAAGAAATATATAACTGCTCTAGTAGTCAGGGAAATGCAAATGAAAGTAAGAACCAGGTACCGTCTTTTACCCATCAGTCTGGCAAAAGTGAAAAGGAGCCATAACATGTAGCACTGGCAAGATTGCAGGAACAGACAGACACTCTCCTGTACCCTGATGGGAGTGAGAATCCTTACTACCATTTCACAAAGAATTTGACAAGAACTTCTACAATGTTTGAAAATTTGAAATATGCATACCCTTGGAAGAAAATATGATTTATGAGAATCTATATTATAGAAAGTAAAGTATGTACAGAAGGCAAAAATTGGGAAATAATTGAAATGTCCATCAATAGGACAATGGTTGACTCGTCATGGTGCATCCATGCTATGTTATATTAACACAGCTCTTCAAAATAATGAATTAGATCTTGATTTATTGACCTGAGGAATGTCTATGAGATATCATGTGAGGAAAAAATTGCTTTCATAATAATGTGTAGAGCAAGACCCCATTTTTCTAAAAACAAACAAGAATTTTTGTATATGTGTATGAAAGTTTGTATAAGCATGGAGAAAGGTCTGGATGGTTACAAACCAAGATAACTTGGGGTCCCTCAGGTGGGGAGCATAAAGAGAGAGAGAGAGAGTGTGTGTGTGTGTGTGTGTGAGTGACTTTATGCATCTTTGGATTGTTTTATTGGTTGCAGTACTTAATATTTAGACATTTTAAAATTTTATTAAAGAAAAAAGAATATTAAGTTATATAAAGATATTTATGATCTATTGTCAAATGAAAAGAATATTTATACACATATATGGATAAATCCCATTTAAAAAAGCAATCCAAAATTATATGTATATGTGTATGTATGTGTGTTTATGTGGCTATAGAGAAAAAGCCTTGAAGAAATGTAAAGTTCAAAGTATTAATAGAGATTATTTTTGAGTTATGGGATTTTTATTGCTTTGATCTATCTGTATTTTCTGAATATCAAGCAATTAACATATATTAATTTTATAAAGAAAAAACTTAGAAATAAAATATAGAGACATCAAAATGAGGAACTTGTTTATAATAAAAGATAAAGGGTTAGAATTGAGTGTGAAGTGAGAAAAATCTTTTTAAGAGGGTGATGGGTGAAAAGGAGTCAGCAAAAAGTTGAATGACTTTAAGAGTGGTGTATCTGAGCAGTTAAGCACCTGAAAACACTTCCTCCATTAGAGGGCTACATCTCCTGTGTCCTTAGCCAACAATCTTCACTTTATGTGACCTAGAAAGATTAGAGGAAGAGTTGCAATTTTGAAATTTCTTTTGTTTCACAGAGGCTATATTTTCCATCCAAAATGCTCTGTTTTTTCCCAAAGAATGCCGATATATTAGGTCATTAAATATGTAATGTCCCATTTGGAATCAAAAGTGTAGTTTATTATATCTCAAACAAGTAGCAGCACAATTAATCAAAGTATGCACCTAAACTAGCAACACAGTTTCGCCATCTTAACAGTAGCTTGTTTATGCCAGCAGGGAAGAAGCCATAAGAGTGAGTGGTAAAGAAATCACGAAAGGCATTTTCCATAGCTTGTCGAGAATTGAATATTTTTCTTCGCAAGAAGTGGTCCAAAGCCTGGAAGAAGTGGTAGTCAGTTGGTTCAAGGTCTGGTGAATATGGTGGATGACAGAGAGTTTCCAAGCCCAGCCTCTGTAGTTTGAGCAGCGTTGTTTGTGCTACATGTGGTCAAGCATCTTACAAGAAGATTGGCCTGTCTCTATTGACCAATTTCAGCTGCTTAATCACAGTCATCCTTCATTTCATCCAGTTGGTTGCAGTAGACATCTGCTGTAATTGATTGACCAGGTTTCATGAAACTGTAGTGGGTAATACTAGCACTGGACCACTAAACACACACCATTAGCTTTTTTTTTGATGAATATTTGATTTTGGACTGTGTTTCAGCACTTCATCTTTATCCAACCATTGTGCTGAATGCTTGTGATTGTCAAAAATATTCCATTTTCATCACACATAACAATACAGTATAGAAATGGTTCACCTATATGTCATGACTGCAAAGAAAGGCAAGCTTTGAGACGATTTCTCTCTAACACTCATTTAATTCATGTGGAACCCATCTATCAGGTTCTTTACCTTGTCCATTTGTTTCAAATGGTCTAATGTTGTTGGAATAATAATGTCAAACCTTGCTGCTAATTCATGCATAGGTTGAGATGGATTCCCTTCCACTACAGCGTTCAGCTCATCATTATGTACCTTGTTCTCAGGTTGCCCACGTGGCTCATTTTCAAGATTAAAATCATTCTCAAACCATCCATGATGTACTGTACATTCATTAACCACATCCTTCCCAAATACTTCACTGATATTTCAAGCTGTCTTGAGTTGCATTGGTTCCACAATGGGAATCATATTCAAAAATTTGTACTTACCCATGGTTTCACAAAAATTGCTCTAAAAAATTTGCAAGATCATCACAAGCCAAAACATGTGTTTGAAAGACTGAAGATGTACCTTCACCATAAAAATAAAACAAGTGTCAAAGTGAAATGTCAGAGATAACAACTGTGAAATTTAGTACTTATGGAAATCACACATTTCATACTTAATAACCTAATATTAAGGGGGAATGCTAAAGAATTATGAACAGAAGTTTAACAGGAAAAGAAGAACAAATTCAGGAAGACTTGTAAATGCAGCATGAATGGAGTGCAGTTTGATGTGGTGCAATTGATCATAGACAATCGTGGTGCAATCCTGACACAGGACAGCATGGCATAGTGAACCTGTAGTCATGAAGCTGTTTAAACATATCCATTGAGAACTAAATGGGGGACTAAAGTACATGTGTCATGTGAAGCTCTGGACTTAGATCTTTCAGTGAAAGACAGATGATGTTTGTGCCATTGTTACCTGCCATTTGCAGAACTTTGCAAGCTACATTTGGGGGGAGTAAGGGGGTGGGGTACATGCAAACCTCCATAGTATTAAGAGGGAAAATGGTTTAGGAAAAATAAATACTTTGCATTTCTTCCTTATCTTGATAGTATCCAAATCAAGGCTTGGGCTATATAGAACCTTAGATGTTCTATCTTTTCAGGATATAAATAATATATGGAGAAGAGGAAGTAAAATAATTATTATAAGATTAGAGAAATAAATTTAATGAGTTAAAAATCCTAAGCTGCTTTGCCATTTAAAATTGTGTGTAAAATTTAAAACTCTCATAGATCAGACTATATCATAAAACTGAAGCCGTGAAGGCAAAGACTAGAATTCTTGCTGTTTTTTAGAGGATCCTGTTCAGGAAGAGGGCTATAATATGAAATGAAGAATAGACAGCAATTTATTTTTTACTGTCCATGATGTCAATTGCACAGTGTTGAACTCCATTGTTCGGGCAATGTCAATGGTCCCTCTTTGGTCCAGTGTAAGTGCGAGGTTAAGAGCTGATGGGAGGGGCTACGGTGCAGTGTATTGTGGCTGTTTAGTGGTGGTATTTCCTGGAAAGCGAGTTAATGGTGAAATGGAATGCCTTTTCCTTTTATGTCCCTTTGTGTTTGATATTTTCCATTGTTAACCTGAGGTGGAAATAGCCCAAAAGAAAAAACTGAAAATAAAAGCTGCAAGTAAAAACTCTATTTGGTCTATGCCAAATAGAATAGAAAAAACAGACTTCTGGCTTTTCAACATCAATTAAAATGGATACTAAGGCAGATTCTTCTAATTAGGTACTTCTGTAAAAATTCATGACAGGTAGTCAAGAAGTAATCATAAATCTAGAAACTGTTAGGAATCCTGGGACACATTGTCTAACATTTCTGAGCCTCAGTTTTCTCACGTGACAATAGATGTCAGAAATACTTGAGGCCCAGATCTCTCTTTCTAGCTCCGTATGGTACATTCCTAGCTGCAAGCTCAACGTGACCAAAAGCAAATGCCTCAACATCCTCCTTCCTCAACATCTTCCTCTCTCAACAGTCCCTCTCATGGTTAATGGCAGGAACATTTGTCCAGACACAAGCTAGAAACCTGGGAATCAACCTTTGTTCCCTTTCCTCAACCCACACATCCAGTAAACCCTCAAGTCTATCACTTGTCTGTCAGAAATATTGCTGGAAAACCTACCACTTCTTCATTGCCCAGACCTCCTCATTTCTCCCCTGGTCAATGCTATTATAGTCTTTTTCTCCTTTCCTCTAAGGTCTACACCAACCTCAAAATTCATTCTCCACCATGCTGCCAGAGTGACTATTTAAAAATACAAATTTGATCATGTCTTATCTGCTCTAAAAGACTTTAATGGCTCCCACTGTCTATAGGGTAAAGTTCAATCATTTGTAAAACACTTTCTGTTTTGTCCAAAACCTCCTAGTGCAGCCTCACGTTGTTTTCTTCCCTCTCCCAGGCACCTCTTGTCTTAGCCACATGTGTTACTGGACACTCCCTGAGAGGAGTGAGGTCTCTGTGCCATGGTTTGTGTTGTTCCTTCTGTTTACTGTACTTTTCTCCTATCTCCCCCACATGGCAACATTCCCCTGGTTTTCAAAGGACTCTTCTTGCTTACATGGGGCCTTCTTTAATCCTTCTCTGCAAGAATAAATTGCTCCCTCTTCTCTCATGTGCTCACAGAGCTCCACTCCCACTTTGATGTGCAGCCTCGTCAGATTGCTCTTGTAGATGTTTGAGAGTTATCTTATCTGCTCACTGAGCAAGGATGGCATCTCGGGCATTTTACCCTCTCAATAGCTTATCATGGTCCTGCTGCCAGAACTCAACAAATACATGTGGCATGAAGGGAGTAATAAATAAAAAAAGGAGACTGCAGAATGCTACCAGGTCCAGGGTTATAGGGCAAAGCAAGTCTTGTGTTGGCGTGAGCATTGAAGCAATATTAGTTCCTGGTCCCAACAAATCCCAGAACATTCATCACTGTAACTAACGAATCCTAAATCCTGTGACCCTCAGCCTAGAGTCCAAGGCACAAAGCCAGGAAGAGAACCATTTGGTCCACATGAGGGCAGCATAGTCACTTCCACAACCCTACCCAAGGTCTCTTGGTTGAGCCAGGTTTCTCAGCCCCAGGGTCCAAGAACAGCCACAACTATGGCCCCAGCTTTTCCCTGCCTGAGACCCAAACCCAGGAGGCTTTACTTTTCTTTCACCACCTTCTTCTGGGATATCGAAGCCTTTAATTGTAAGGTGATTAAAATAAAAGCATGTGTGGAGGTTAATCATAAATTGTTTGTTCCCAAGCACTGCAGTAAGTTTAAATTGCTCATTGTGTTCCTAAATTATGAAGCAGCTTTCCTGCAGAAACAGCATGGCCATTCACCCAGATGGGCAGTGCCTTTGTCTGTGAGTCCTCGGGAGAGCATGATGAGCTCTAGGCTGCATTTCATGCTCCCTGGGGGTTTATGCTGGTTAAAGACAAGTGGCTGATTATTCCCAGACCCATGCATAGCACCAACAGTAATACTAACACTTGCACAAGGATTTTCTTCCCACCACATCCTACTTTTAAGAGCAGGCAGCCACAGCTGCCATTCCTCTCTACTTGTTTTCAATAATGTCTCTTTAATTACTTTGTAAAAAGATTCTCAACTGAGATTTTTCTTGCGTTCTTTCTTCTAAAGTGTTTATTACTAGAAGATTCAACTTTCAGGTTCTCTAAAGAAAATTCTTCCCTAGGAAAGGTAAGAGGTTAAAAAAGATGTAGCTAAAATTAGTTTCTTTTTTTGGCTCTGCAAAAGCGATCGCAGCAATGGCAATAGTTGGAGGCAATAACTTAACAAATGGCTTCAGAAATGAGCTCTTCACTGTAATTTGAAAGAGCTCTCTATGAATCCTATTTTATAATTACTGCCTGATTCTTATGGGGCACTCAACAGCTTGAGTGTCTCCAAGCCTCGTCCCTCAGGTGAGCCTTCTGGGTAGCTGTGCCCAATTTGACACAGCGCACTGAACTCTCACCCTACGGTTTATTTGCTGATGACTATTTAATTACACCCGCCAGCCTTCAGAAATCTCAATGACTAAGAATTGCAATCTTTTGTTCTATTAATCTTCCTGGATTTCTTCTCATCTAAGGAAATCAAAGTGTTTCTTGTTGGTTTTCAATATACCTAGAGGAACTTGGTTAGAAGAAATAGAAGGTTAGAAGAAAATAGAGTTAAGATGATGGTGATTGACCTCCCCCAGGACATTCTAAGTCATCAGCAATTGGGGTAAGAATGTAGAGATTTGGGTGACTTGTTTTGCTTAGTTAAGATCAACTTTGACCATAAACTGTAAACAGTATTGTCTATGGTGGGCTCCCATCGTCCTTGCTTGTGTGTGTCTGCAGGTATTCAGGACATGCTCCACTCCCACAGTTAGCACTGCCCATCTCGAGAGTACAGAAAGCACAGGAGAACTGGACCAAAGTGTGTCCACAAACTTCCAATTGATCCTTGAGAACCTCATGCTCGTTACCAAACAGGACCCACCGAGCTTTACAGAAGACTCTGTGGCTAAGGCGTTTGGAATGTAGACTGGTATAACTTCTACTTTTTCTAAGAAAGTCTTTGCTGTAAATGAGGCTGCATGCTCTGTTGAAATGGAAGGAAAGGGGGAAGGAATGAGAGGAACAGCAACGGTCTAGAGTCTCATTAATGTTGCCATCAATTTCTGTGGAATTATCAGTGAATTTGTATTCTTTAATAAAAGGCACAAGATTTTATCAAGTTGGTTGTTTTGAAGCTGGGAAATGCTGGGTGGTGGTAAAAGGGGAAGGGAGAAGAAGGTAATTATGCAAATGCACACCTCTTTGAGATTGGTCAGGTAAAACAGGCACTTGCTAATTGAGATAAATATTAGGAGATGAGGAAATGAACAGAAGTAAATGCTTTCCCCCAAAACAGAGAAACCAACGTGGCCATGGGCGGAATCTGTTTCTAATGCTTGTACCGTGATAGTCAAAGGTAGTTAGACCTACGTATGAAATGTGACACCAATCTGATCATCTAGGTAGTCTGAGGATAGCATGTATTTTAGGGAGCCTTTGTTCTGTTTTCAGTGCCCTGGAGGATTTCCAAAATTGTTCAGCTAAATTTAGGTTGTCCCTTTAATTACCCCTTTACCATCACCACCCATTACCACTTCTGAATGATGACTTTGTGCATTTTTCAATTAAGGGTAATGAACTGCTCTCTTAATCTAGTTCCATCATTCAACTTTGTTCCAAGGAGATTCTTTATAGACAATTTCCATTTTAATCAGAAGTGAATGGAACTATTGCCTTTAAAGTGGACCATCTGTGGGTTTACCAGGAATTTTATCAACTTTGATCTTTATTCAATTTAACTTTCTGCCAGAGCTCCAGTAAAGCCCTTTCAAGCCGTCAGAAAGCAGAGCTCAGAGAGGAAGTAATACCCTTGAACTCCCGTGGGAAGGGTGGGGGAAGCCAATTGGGAAGGTGAAAAAAGGGAGTGTGTGGAGAGAGACTGCAATGACAGTCTCAGTCTAGATGGCAGTGGGGAGCTGAGAGCATTCTAGAAGAGCCAAGTCCTCAACACGACTCCAGTTTGAGACTCCTTCGGGCTTGCAAGGTAATCTTAAACAGACACTCCTGCCCCAATGTTAGTCTCACAAGCCCTGATACCAGCTTGGGGTGAAAGCCATGGGCATGTGGAGGGGTCCAGGCACTCCCCAGCTCTGCAGCAGGACCAGGAGGCAGGTGGGAAGGATCCATAATGGCATCAACACCCAGCGTAGGTGGACTGGGCAGAGGGCAGAGCTTTCTGGAGTGCAGCTTGTGCACACACAGCAGAGGCTTTGCTTTTATAGCTTCCAGATTACTTCTCTGGCCTTTGAAGTGGAGCAATTTAGGATGCCTGCAGATTTCTCTGTGTTAAACAAATGCTGCCTGCTCTCTGTCCAGGAACCCTGGATCTTCCTGTCTTCTAACTCTGCAGTTTCCAACCCCTGGGCCAGGGACTGGTACTGGTCATGGCGTGTTAGGAACAGGGCCACACAGCAGGAGGTGAGTGGTGGGCGATCCAGCGAAGCTTCATCTGTAGTTACAGCCACCCTTGAATCCATCGCATCACTGCATAAGCTCCACCTCCTGTCAGATCAGCAGTGCCATTAGATTCTCATAAGAGCACAAACCCTACTGTAAACTGTGCATGGGAGGGATCTAGGTTGTGTGTTCCTTGTCAGAATCCAATGCCTGATGATCTAAGGTGGAGCTGAAGCAGTGATGCTAGCACTGGGGAGGGGCTGCAAATACAGATTATCATTAGCAGAGAGGTTTGACTGCACAATAAATGTAAGGCGCTTGAATCATCCCCAAACCATCCTGCTCCCACCACCCGGGTCTGTGGAAAAATTATCTTCCATGAAACCGGTCCCTGGTACCAAAAAGGTTGGGGACCACTGCTCTAACTCAGTCATCTTTTACAGTTGGACAGAAAATATTCTTGAATAGCCTCAGACCTTGTCTATTTCTTTTCTTTTTCTTTTTTTTTTTTAAAAAAACAACTTTATTGAGATAAGTGACATACAGTAAATGGTACAAATCTAAAGTGTACTATTCCTAAAGTTTTGACATATGTAGTTACCCAGGAAACTGTCACCTTAATCACTATAGTGGTAGTGAATGTTTCCTTCACCCGAGAAGTTTCATAGCGCCCCTTGTATGCTCTCCCTCTTTTTGCCCATCGCCAAACACTGGTCTACTTTCTATGACTACAAATCACTTTGTACTTTCTAGGATTTTATGAAAATGGAATCATCTTTTTTTGGTATGATTTCTTTTACCCAGCATAGATATTTTAAGATTCATGCATGTTGTTACATGTATTAATAATTCATTCCTTTTTATTGCTGAGTAGTAATCCATTGTATGGACATACCACAATATGTTAACCTGTTGATGAAGCATTCCTTTCATTTTGTTTAATAAGATCATAAAATGTTCGATCTATAAGGGGCTTTATAGATCACTCAATCTAATAAAACCATTGTACAGATTAAATAATTGAAGCCAGAGCACCAAAGAATCTCCTTGGAGTTTATTTAGAATTCAGATTCATACCTCTTCCTGCCATTTGATTCCAGTGGTGGGTGGTCCTTGGGATTCTGCAATTTTAACAGCAGACTCTGGTGCTTCTAATCCAGATGTATGGTCTACTATAGTTAAGACACCAACTAATTTAAATCATTTGTTCAAGGTCATGGAAGGTTAAGAGCAAAGGCTGAATATAAATTAAATCCACAGTTTTTGATTTCTGAGTTCAGGGCTCCTTCCATTACATCATGCCAACACCAAATAACATCAGCCACGTGGAAGCCTGACACCATCTGGTAGCATGAATCACTTTGCCTTCTAATGAAAGAAAATGACACAGCTCTAGGGTTCTGAGCACTTTCATGCATTTCCAGAAGAGGGCACTAATAACAAATCCTTTCTTTTATGCATGTATTCTCTTTCTCCCCTCTTCTCCCCCTCTTCCTTCCTCCTTCCTCCTTTTTTTTTTTTTATATTGGGATTTTTGGGGGGTTACCAAAGTTACAAATATGAAAAGCAACAATGTGAGGCAACCAGGGTGTGGGGGAATTATTTGACCTCAATAAAAAGCCAAGGCCCCCTAGAGAAATGTCCTGACTTCGTTACATTTTTAATGCAATCTTGCCTGTAAGTGCTGTCACTTGCTGGCTTCTGGCCTCTAATTTTGTGAGTCAGCACATTCTCTTAGTGACCTTCTCAGAACTATAGCGATACAAGGGGCTGGGCAGAACATGCAGAGACAAGGACGCTGAAATTTAACCAGAGCTGAAGACACTTTGACCTTTAGGAACAGTAACAAATATCATTCTAGTTATATTCGTTCCTCTCTCTTTTCCTTGAGTATTTAGGGAGGAAGCCACAAACCCTATCTTGGGTGTATTTTTCCCTTTGGTTATTGTAATTTCAGTGACCTTTGGGCTGCCTTCCTCCAAACTCTGAAAATTTGAACTCAGACAGTAAGGCCTGAACCCCAGAATTGATACCTGATGGCTGAGAATGTTGCTTCTAAGTAAGGATGTCAGGATTGTAAAAAACCAAGCAATAACATATCAGTTGAAAGAAAAGGGAGCATGAGTCTAACTCAAGCTGTCAGAAAAATTTTATTCATCTTTGATAGTTTTGGCATTTTCCTAACAATACTTTCATGATGAATTGGGTAATTCAAATGTGCTTGCTACCTTTGAAGCCCTAGAATGAAAGTGAGCTTTTGCCTCAATGGGATGAAATAAGGTAAGGCTTTGAGAACTCAAAAGCTTCCGGGGCGGCACTGTGAGAAGGCACACTGTATTCCCAGGCCTTCCACGCTCCCTTCCTCTTCTTTGGAACCTCTCAGCCCCCTCTTACCAGGCATGGGCATTCCGTTGCTCTCCCTGTTAGGGCCTTAGTGTGAGTTATCAAGAGTCTTAAGCATCCTGTGTTATCTACATTTACATTTTAACATTAATTGTGGCATGAAGGGTTTTGTCTTTGAGTCACAAGGCTTGGTAATGAGACCGAAGATTGGTAATTAGAAGTTCTAATCTGTGTTCATCTACTTATCACTTGTGGGCCTTTAGGCAAGTCATTTAACCTTTATGAGTCTATTTCTTCATCTGTAAAATGGTAATGATGATAATAATATGCACATTTGTGAGTGGCTGTAGGGATTAGAGATAATATATATAAAGTGGCTGGTCCATAAATGGTAATTAAAGGCATGTCAGACATGCAGGGGCCAGGCATTCAGGTGATAGAGACTTTGGGACTTTTTCTATTGATAAGAGGACTTTTCTAGTGCAAATGAAACTGGATTACCAGAATGGAGAGTGGTAATTGCCTATTCAATTAAGGTGATTCTGAATGTCATGCCCTAATGCCACATGTCTACCTAATTTGTCTAACCATGTTCATTGTAATCAGGGAGCTTGAGTCTTTGAATCGTTTATGAGAGCCATAAAACTAACTGGGTGAGTGCTGAATTGAGAAGGGACTCCAATGTACTTGTGAGGATAGCTACTTCAGGGTTGCTATGTTTGAAACACAATTATGGAATATAGACATACACAGAATGACAAGTGATTTGCACAAGCCTGACAAGGAAATTAATCTCATTACTTTATGGTCACACTTCTATGGCAATGTAATTTGTTTTTCCAAAATGTATATCTGTGTTTATATATATATATATATATATATGTATGTATATGTGCTTCCTGATGGCCTATTTCTATACCCAAGCAAAAATATATACAATTAAAACTGTCTTTTTAATAATCCAGTTTGTTATTTCTTGCATGTGTTATGACAGAAACATTCACTGTGATTGCTGTTCTTGGGTAATGAGAAACTGTGATAGACATTAACAGAAGAAGCTTCAAGTGGAAAGTTACCCCAGATTTTCTCACTGTCTCCCTCCAAATTCGATACGCTGCAGTGTTTTTAGTTTTGTTATTATAGTGTCAGGGTGGAGATGGATCATATTGAGAAAGAAGACATAAAGTGCCAGAATCTAAAAATGTGTAAATAGTCATCAGGAAAAATTCTGAAGAAGTGTCCTAATGGTTGGGCAAGGTTAAAAGTGTTTATTCTTGGCATCACTGCCTAAAATCAGTAATTAGTAACCAATTGATGATGTGGTATTTGTTAAATTCCTACATTATAGGTAAGGACTATTGAAATTGTATTAAGCCAGTGGAAAAACATATTGCAATATTCACTCTAGCATAGATTTCAGTCTCTGGGAGTAGGTAGTTTGCCTGAAGCCAAATGGTTCTTGGGAATCAATAACCTCATTATCCCCTGGGGACTGGAATTCTATACTTAGCAGAGTGGTACAGTTGCTGGAACATCTGCCCATGGGCACCCACCTTAGTAAAGAGATAATTTTTTTGTAGGCTTTAAAGCTCAGAATAATTCAAAAACAGTCCTCCAGGTATTGAACAACTGTTTATCAATCTTACAGCTGGAATCATTGCCGTCCCTGCCCTGAAGCTTTTGTTGAAGTCTCCTTCCAATCAGTCAGCTCAGGGTTTAATCTGGTTAATCCCGCTGAGCTCTGGAGTTCTTTTACTGCCATAGCTTCTCCTTAGTCTAAGAAGGGAGAAAATGTTTAGATTCATGAAAGGTCTGTGTTTTTCAACACATTGGGGCAATGTCAGAAACATGGGGCAAAAAGGAAGCAATTTTTTTCTTCTAGATGAGAAATACTGGTAGTTTCTCCAACTCAGATAAAATTAAACTATGTATGCTTCTGCTCCGTGGTATAACTGACTGCCAGGTGTGTTGCAGAAGTTAGTTGGTGATGATAACCAGGTGTGTTATCATTTTCCCATTTCCACAAGTGCTCAGTTTGGGCAAATAGTGGGTACAAAGCATAGAGTGTGTAAAACCAGGCCCCAGGGAAACTCACATTAGAAGGTTGTTTTTGCCTTTATCTATCGACTTCTTTTTCGAGCAATCAAAATGTTTGTGAAAATTAATAGTGGTCTGAATTGTGTCAGTGGCATAACAGGGATAGATTCAAAGATATTGAAAAGGTAATTTCAAGAGGATTTGGTGACTGTGTTAGTTTCTTGGGGCTGCCTTGACAAATTGCCACAAACTTGGTGGCTTAAAAGAACAGAAATTTATTTTTTCACAGTTCTGCAGGCCAGAAGTCTGAAATGCTTTAAAGCACTTGGGTGAGAATGCTTCCCTGTGTCTCCCGGCCTCTGGTGACTCCAAGTGTTCCTCCAGTCTGTGCCCTGTCTGTACATGACATCCTCCTTCTCTATCTTCTGTATCAGATCTCCCTCTGCCTTTCTCTTATAAGGACACTTGTTATTGGATCTAGGGACCACCCAAATAATCCAGGATGACCTCATCTCAAGATCCTTAAGTATATTTTCAAGGACCCTGTTCCCAAACAAGGTCACATTAACAAGTTCAGGATTTGGACATGGATACATCTTTTGGGAGGGCACCATATAACTCACCACAGTGATTAAATGAACATGTTTGATTGATTAAGGAGGTTCCAACAAGGATGAATCCCAAATCTCTGGCCAGGACAGATGGTAAGATTGTGGTGGCAAATACCCAGAGAGGCAACATCAGAGCAGATGCCATTTTTGTCACTTAGTTTTAGACACTGAGTTTAAGGTAGGGGATAGAGGAAACAGAAACTTGAACTCACCATTTTTTCTCATATCAACCCAGGCTTGAGATTTCCAATAATGCTGTCAATGTTATTTCATTAGCAGTGATGAAAATAGATAAACGGCTATAGCTATTCCTGAGTTGGGCCTTAGATTATTATAATGTCTTTGTAAAATTTTACTTTAAAAATACTTCAAGATAAACAGTATGATTTATGAACAAAATTAATTTTTCATTTATATCCTAGAAGCAGTTAGTTAGCATTTGAAGTATCCTGATCAGGAATGCACACTCCGGGCATGATTACCAAGCACTTCAAATATTGCCATGGAAATCCGTACACGAGGATTTGTTAATTAGCATAAGAGATGTAAAAATAACTTTTCACTAATGAAAGGAGAGGTATTCAACATGTGTGTTGACTCTCAAATCCCACCACCCTTGCATAAAAACTATGGGAATCTGGCAAGCCCAGCCACACACTTTTTCCGGAGCAGCCCTCGAGTGTAGAGCTACCGTAGTCTTGGGTCCCACACTTCACAGACACCATTGCCTGATCAGAAAGTTGTCTGTTCCCTCCATTAAACAGCATGGCATCCAGCTTGGAGTGAGCCTCTTACAAGCACATACACACGCACGCGCGCACACACACACACACACACACACACACACACACAAAACCCTGAATGAGTGGAGCTAGACTTTCTTGTGCTTTAATAACTGATATTAACTGATACTTCAAAGGCATAATTGTTATTTGGTATTTGCATCTATAAATGAATCGTATTTTTGATCACTCAAGTAATGTTATTACTGGAAGAATAATAACTTCAAGAAATTTATTTATTAAACCTGTGTGATTTGAGGGAGTTACAACAATATTTCATGGGTTTAGAAACCACAACAAGGCATCAGTTCTAGTAATTTAACGGTGCTGTTGGTTCTGTATATCATTAAGTTGCTACTGGGGTTATACTTCTGAAGGTGTCCATATTTTATTACAAAAAAAATGAAAGGGATTTATGGAAGAGAGATCATGGAAATATTGTAGAGTAAAATTCTCTAACAAAAACATTTTATGTTTCCAAGATTAAACTTTGCATATGGAAGTAAGCTTGGCTTTCATAAATGAGGGAAATGTGTCAGTTTTAGGGAAGACTGGAAGCAAAGAATGTAAAATACTAGCTACCGACTTACAAGTTTTAGCTAAATCTTATTTTCTCCCTATTTTTTGGTGAAGGGATTAAAGACCAGGCAGCAATAGGAAACACGCTGGAACTTTTATTGGAATCATCCTTCTAAAGAAATTTATATAATAACAGAAAAATAATGATTTAGAATTGAGATTTCTGTTGAAATAGAGTCAGTCAGTAAGTGTCACATAGCTACCAAGTCTGAGTTAGGTCTGAAACTAAACAACGTGAGAGGCTCATGGACAGAAAGTTTTACCCAGGTGGAAAGAAGAGGAAGAGGAAAATAAGGAAATGGAAACAGGCCAAAGGAAAGATAACAAACCCAGTGAGAAGATTTGATTCTTGTCATCATCTTGACTCATGGAATCTTAGCAGCAGAGTTTCTGTAGAGGTCACTTTATTCTGTTTCCTCAGCCGTATTGTAGATTGTGGTCACCCTGGCCTACCTCCACTTAAGGCAGTATTTATGATTCACACTGCTCTAATTGGTGGGAGGCTTTTATCTCACACTCAGCAGAACGACCTCCCATTGGATTTGATGGGTCCTGGTTCTGTCCTCTAGAATACATAGAACAACTTTTATTCCTCTTTGGCCTGACGGCCTTTCAAATGTTTAAAGACAGCTGCCATCTTCCTTCCCTGTTTTTAAGTAATGGACAATCAGGGACAGTTATAAGCATCTGAGGTTCTGAATGTCAAGGCCATTCTGGGCAATTTCACACCAGCTCTATCCAGACAATCTAGGCAGAATGATCTGACAGCCTCCAGGAGAGCCCTAAGACGGATTTACTTGTCTTCATCGGTTCTCATCTCAGTTTGTTTGCAACAAGACTTAGGAATAAAAAATTCTAATGTGATTCTGAGTGCTTTGTTCCCAAGGGAAAGCTGAATAAAGTCTGGTGGTCATGAATTGTGACAAGATTTTTCAATTGCTGTTTTCATTCATTATGAGGCCAATTTTATGTCCTTGAGTTTATGATGCAAAAAGAATGAATTCAGTGCAACTAAAAGATCAACATGATGTTTTGGTAAACACTTAGACCAAACAACAAGTGCTTATTGTATATTTAATTTTTTTTTCTTTTTTGGAATTACAGAAACACAGCTCAAAAGGAACTTGCAGTTTTGAATGTAAAATGGCAGGTATAAAAATTACCCAATGAACATTCTTTTGGATGTCCATTTATGTTATGTTGTCTGTAATTTACTTTTAAAATACTTTAACATAGACAGTGATTTCATTTCAGTGTAGAGTGTTAGTGTCAGAGTCTATCCAGGTGATGGTTACTCACCATTTGGAATACCCTGATTGAAAATGCACGTGGGAATGGTTAAGCAACAGTGGACAGACATGAGTGAGAAACTTTTACTCCCAGAGAAGCTGCTCCAACACTTCAGCAAGTTTTCTTCTTATGTTTTGATAAATACCAGACATATTATTAGAAAAAGGTTTGCATTTATTAGAAATTATTTCTTTATTATTTTTTCTTTTTTAAAAATTTTATTTTTAATTATTATGGGTACATAATTGTTGTGTATATTTATGAGGTACATTTGATGTTTCGATACAGGCACACAACGTGTAATGATCAAATGAGGGTGCTCGAGGTATCCATTACCTCAAGCATTTACCATTTCTTTGTGTTAGGAACATTCCAATTCCACTCTTTTAGTTATTTTAAAATATGCAATAGATTATAGTTAACTATAGTCACCCTGATAAAATTAGTAACAATAAAGAGATGCAGTTTTGCTGAAAATATTGTACAGGCATTCCTGCTCTTGTGTGCACAGGGTATGAGAATCTCACAATCCCAATACCTGATAGCCTTCAGAATGGCACTCCTGACTTCTGACTCTAAACCAATAGGTTTGGAGTTGGAAAATTTTTATCATTCCTATTAAAAATTTAGGTAAATCCTATCACTATAATAAGCTTTTAATGCAAGGAGCCATCAGAGCACCTAATAAGGTAAAGTCTTGGAACTTTGTCAAGCTTATAAAACAGTTTCTGTGTCTGCTTTTGTGCCTATTTGTCTGTATGTGTGGCAGAATTCCATCTGAGACTTACATTGTATCATTCTGCCTGGTAGCCAGGATATGAGAGAAAAGGCTTATGGCTCTCATCTACCTCTAGACAGTGAAGGTGTGTTAGATTTGGTTATTGTTCAAAAATACCATGTAAGGAGTATACTTCCCTATCCTTTGGCTTTGGGATGGCCACAGGACATCCTTTAGCCAATGTGATGTTGGTGTTTGTGATATAGGCTTGGGCTTGCCCTCCCATATTGCTGCTGAGACCATGATAGAAACATGCTCTAGATGCCCCTCTGGGCCAAGAAAAATGAGCAACACATGGAGCAGATCTGGACCCAACCTGGAGTTCAGAGTCACTCAGCTGAAATCAGATGGGTGGTTGTTTGTTATGTGGCAATTGCTGACTGGTATACAAGGCTACCAATGTTTACCCCCCAAACCTAATAATTATAAATGTCTGAATCAGCACTTTACAAATGATGCTTCATTTAATTTTCATAATATATCTGGGAGGTAGGCATTATTTTTCCTATTATACAGATAAAGCAATCAAGCATAAGAAAGAAAAAAAACAAATTGACCCAAATTAACACAACTAGGAGGAAGAGAACCAGAGTTAGCTGTAATCCAGACTGTAGAGTCCATCCTTTCCTACTGCACTCCATTGCTCACTCTTACTGATTTGATAGATTGAACTAAATCATAGCTAAAGTTGTATCCATGCACACAGCGAGAAGGACAAAAACTGAACCTATGATCTAGTGAAGGTCATTCATGTGCACATTCACTCATTCAATACATGTTTAATGAGCACCTACTATGTGCCAGTACATTATGGTATGTCCTAGGGATTTAATGATAGGCATGATAGACACTGTCCCTGCCCTCACAGGGCTTACACTCTCATTACAGATGTATTTGATATATACATGCTTCAAATTTTGTTTGGGATATAAGAATTTGGCCTCATTTTACAGTGTATATAAACAACAGCCCTAGACAAAGAAAACTCTCATCTTTGCATGACTTTTAATATGATGACTGCTAACTAGTTGGAATGCAAGTTAAAACTACTCTCAGAAATGCATTCAGCTGCTAAATAAATCTGAGATGTTCTTCCACAGAGTGCTCCAGTATATTATAGGTCAAAGAGGTGGGGAAGAACAGAATTACTCCTACTGTTCTACAGGGGAGGAAAAAAGCAATAGGATATTATAATTCATGTTAATAAACATTATTAAACTCAGATGATTTCTGAATTTTAGAATAAAATAATTAATCTACTGAAAGAATGGTAAACCAGAAAAGATTAAAAATTGTAATTAAAGAATGGGAAAGACATTTGGTATCAGAGGCATCTCAGCTGACTATCTGAACAGTACACTAAACAAAATGAATTATTTCTACCATAATAACGGTATTTATTATAATACAATGGCATACTAGAAATCTAATTGCAACCTGTCAAGGATTTAGAAAAACACAGTTATAATGTGAAAATACAGGAAGAATAGATATAATCTATATTTTTAAAAGAACTTGGTAATGCTACTATATGGTTCAATTTTCAGATATCAGGATTTAATATAATAAGAAAAGACAGAGAAAATGAAAATTGGGGACACTTTTGAATAGGTGCTTTAAGAAAGGGATTTGCAACCAAATGGAAACAGGCTGATTTTGATTACATTTTAATGTGAGATAAAGCAAAGATGGGGTAAATCCAAAGTAAAACATAATTATAAGTTTCTGCATAATCCCTGGAAAAATATTAAAGATTAGATTCCAAAACTGTGTTAGTGACTCTGTACAACTTTTACCATTTATAGTTATGCACTGTACATTAAGCATTGTCAGAAAACAGATAAAAATATATTCATAAATGGAAATAATCATAGAGATATTTAATAAGATATCTGGATTTTAAAGTGTTTCCTTCTTCTTTCTGAAATTGAAAAAATTATAAATAAAACTTGTAATAGAAAGCAATCAAATAAATACCAGAGTGGGAGTGAGGAAACAGAATAGTATAGATTTGTTTCTAGATAGAAAAAAAAATTAAGTACAAAGTACTTTATTTGGAAAGCATGAACACACCATTTTATATATTGTCCCTTGATTTATTTTCACTATGTCTTTTGTATATATTGATTAATTCCCATAGGCACACATTTGGATGGGAACACAGATAATGAGTGATAAAGGTTAATTGACCAAAATTCAGAAAAGTGGTCCTATTTCCACAATGGCTGAAAAAGACATGCATTATCCATTTTGATGTAAAAATAACCCTCCCTCAAATGTGAACAGAAAAATCAATTGCCCTTAACTTAAATATTGGCAATCAATAGATTTGCAGTACTAATACATAGGTAAGAATAATAGCTTTATTTCAGGCAAGTATCTGAGATTTGGGGACATCTGATTATGAAGAGTCTGCAATTGACCAAGTGTTGATAGAAACTGTTCACAAAATGTGGCCACCCCCCCATTTTATGTTGTGAGAGACCAACAGTGTCATAATATATCTAGAGATTTTGATGTCTTTTCTGTCTGTGGACATACACAAAATAAACCTACTAAAAACCTTGATGAGTGATAAATGCCATTTGCCATATTTTAGGTGAAATGTACTTTTATGGGTTGTATATTTCAGAGAGAGAGAAAGAGAGAGAAACTATCAGAAGATATTCTTTTCAGAATAGATGTAGACTTTTTGCAAATGAAATTAAAAAATAGAAAACAGAAGACATATAGGTAGATAAATATAAGTAAAAATTGCATTCCTAAAGTACTGTCATCTCTGAAGAAATTGTATTAGCTTTATCCATCTCAAAGTATTTTTTGAATATGTAATTAAATAATGACTTTATTTGGACTTCTATTTAAAGATGCCTTATTATTATGTTACTTTCCTGAATTCATTATTAGAGATATTGACATTTGAGATGGTTAGAGTACTAGAAGACATAGATATGGCTATGAATTTATTATGCTTTAGAAGAATGTTTATTTTATCTCTGATTATAATGGTATTATATTGTAAGCAATTTGAATAATAAGAACAAAAATAAAAAACGGACAAATCTATAATCCTATCACACAGATTCTAGGTTTCATCATTTTGGCATGTTTCCTTCTAATAATTTTACTGCTCTTTTAAAAATACATACATATTACATATACAAATTTGTGTCCTACTTTTTTATTAATACCACATCAGCAACATTTTCTAATGTGATTGAAATTCATTAAACACCACTTTTAATTGCCATGTAATATTCCATTCCATAAATGGGCTCTATCATTAGTGTTCTATTTATTTATATATTTATTTTTGTGACTTTAAATGACTTCAGGATTAACATCTTTGGGTTTCAGAATATTTTCTTAGCAAAGAGCTTTAGAACTGGAATTATTGAGTCAAAGGCTTAAATGTTTTACATGATACTATTGTAGACACTGGCTAGCTATTTGCCAAACTCATTTGATTTTCCTTCTGGGCACAGAGATAGATTACATTTCTCAGCTTCCCTAACAGGTATGGACATGGAAATGAATTATTTCCTAAGGAATGTGGGCAAAAGCGATGAAATAATGCACAGTGCCCCCAGGTCTGACCCACAGTCACCTCTCATACAAAACCCAAGTCTCTTTCTTTCCTTTCTTGCTGGCAGTGTGCCCGGGCTGGGTGAGCTTGGAAGGCATTTGTGGAAGACAGCTGAACATCTGTCAGCCTGTTTCCAAAGGATTGTGGAGCAAAATACTCCTAAATTCCATTGCTTCTAATTGATACTATGAGAGTGAGAGATAAAACTCTAGTATGTTAAGCTACTGAGACTTGGGGGGTTAATCATTTTAGTGCTAGCATAATCTTAACTAATAGAGACATTGGCATTCGAAATGAGCTACCACTCTCTAATAAAAACCTAAAATACGTGGAATCGGCATTGGATGGTGAGGAAATTAATATCAGGGGATGGGAAGATGGATACCCATGTAATACAGCAGTAGAGCAAGTATTAAAATTGTCTCTGGATTACTAGTTGCTTTGCACAAGGGTGGAGTGAGGAATGATTACGTATGAGCAGCCTTTGGGGAATGCTAGAAATATTTCAAAACTGGATTGTGTTGAGAGTTGTATGACTCTGTAAATTCACTAAAAATCATTGAATTGTGTACGTAAAACAAGTAGATTTTGCTGGGTGAGGGGGCATGCACCTGTAGTCCTACCTATTTGGAAGCCTGAGGTGGGAGGATCACTTGAGGCTAGGAGTTCCAGGCCATAGTGCACCATGATTGATTGCATAGTGGGCCAAGGCACTCCAGCTGAGGCAACATACCAAGACTCTGTCTCTATAGAGAAAAAAACCCCAAAAGATTATTAAAAAAAGAGTAAATATTATGATATCTAAATTGTATCTCAAAAAAATCTTAAAAAAAAAAAAAACCCATGACAGTGATCATGGAGAAAAACAAGCACTTTGATACATGGTAAGAGAGAAAGTTGGCCCAACCATTTTGGGGACCTCTAGGACTACATATCTAAATTTCAAATATTTATACTCTCTTATCTAGCAATTCCACCTGTAGGAATTTACTCTAAGGAAATAATTGGATACATGCTACAAGGTTGTTTCTTGTAAAGTTGTTTACAATATTGAATAATTGAAATAACTAATATCTATCAATAGGGGATTAAATACCTTAGGATATATCTGAACACTGAAATGGCCTATAAGTGTGGTCTTTCCATGAAAATCTTAATGTATTTACATGGAAAACTATCTAACAACCAACAAAAATGCAATTGAAGTGTGGTGATTATGGTATGGACCATGTATGTTTACCAAAACATGGTGGCATGATATGATCTGAATGTTTGTATCCCCCTCAAATTCCTATGTTGAAACTTGATCACCATTGTTATGATATTATAAGGTAAGGTAGGACCCTTGGGAGGTGATTAGGTCACAAGGGAGGTTGGAGGTCTCATGAGTGGAATTAGTACCTTTATAAAAGATATCTCAGTAAGCTGCTTTGCCCTTTTTTCATGTGAGGACATAGTGAGAAGTTGTCATTTCTATGAACTAGGAAGCAGTGTCACAAGACACTGAATCTGCCAGAGCCTGATCTTGGACTTCCCAGCCTCTAGAACTGTGAAAACTAGATGTTGTTGTTTATAAGCCACTCATTTATGGTATTTTGGTAGAGCAGCCCAAATTGACCAAGACAGGATGTAAAGATGGAGTTACCAACTTTACCTCCTGAAATAAGTGAATTTTTTTCAGCCATCACTTATTACCAGGCAAATAGCAACAAAGACATACACTTTGGAAATAAGCTTATGTTAAAGGAAAATAATCAGATTAAAAATTTTATGCCTTTGTTTGATATATTTATACGTGTACATTAGTTTGACCAAATTCAGAGATTCCCCCCTTCAGTTTAAAAAGAGTTAAATTTATATGTGTGTGTGTAACTCATTTGATGTTAAATAACCCATTTGACATACATTTTCAGCTGATTTATATTAATAAGTAGTATTATAAATAAAATCTAGTCTGAGTTCTGGAGAAGATTCAACTCTGTGACATAGGAGCATAGAGTCTTTTAGTGAAATGGGCTAAAATAGATGTGGTTTGAAGTAATGTTCACTCTTTCCAGTCTTATCCTTCACAATCACCTAAAAAAAATCCCCTATTGACAGACCTTTAGAGCTTGATTCCTACCATGAAGACAAGACAAGTTTGTAAATTTCCTTTATATAAGAAAGTAAATCACAGCCTCTATGGCTGTCTTTAAAAAAAGAAGAAAGTAAATATTTAAGGAATTTGTATATCAAATAGCCTGGGAGAAATAAATGTGACTCTAACAGCTATTTCTTATAGTATGTTACAAATACATTTGCTTAAGGGATTTATGATATTTGTTGGTAGGTCCTAAAATCCAAGTATCTTTCTGTACATAGATCAATCAAATCTAGAATAAAAATAAGTAAATATATCAGATCGTGTATAAAAATTTTCTGAATAAATTACAGCCACTATTGGAGGGCATACAACAGAAAAAGAAGGCAGTCCCTTAAAAGGCAATAGTTTCAGAACTCTGGTATTGGGCAGCAGGAGAAAAGCTGTGTTAGAAAATAATACTGCCTTGCAGTTAATTTCAAAAAGGAGCAAAAGCAACATATCAATAGGGATTCTAAATTCCAGGTCAAGTAGATAACCACAGAAAACTATGAATTTAAAACAATAAAACCTCAATTTAAAACAACAAAACCCATTACTGACAAATGGGGGATTAGACATTGTTGGGAGCCAATAAAAATAGGATGTGTGTTTCTGAGGAAGAGAGAGACATTTGGATACGAAGCCCAGGACATTAATTGCCTGAGAAACAGAAAATACCGTGGCTATTTGAGAGATAAAGCACTGAACTTTCATTTAATATAAAAAAACTATGGTTCCTTTGAGTCTTTCTGTAAAAACAAAGATTAAGAGCTTGTCTTGCAATTTAATACACAACTATTCTAAATTTTTACACAGACAGTACTTACAATTATATTAACGGTTTCAGCAGGTTACCATGCTCCCCCAGCTTCAGTAGCTAATAGCAACGTTGTATCTTCTGACTAGGCAGCATGTTGTGACATCATATTCTTATTCCTTGAGATCAGACGCTGTTTTAAACATAGACTCTCAGGCAGGAAAAGCATTTGCACGGGAGGGGATCCTAGGGCTCAAAGTGCAGCAAAGCGCTGGGCATCTTGTGGGCAGTTTTTGCCTCTTTTCCGCAGTTTTTGCCTCTTTTCCATCACATTTACTTACTCGCCTCTTCACTGCTATTTTGGCTTCTAGAACAGTGGTTTGCAACTTTGGCTGCACACTGGGATCACCTGGGAAGTCTGAACATAGTGATGCCCGGGTCTCAGTGCCAGAACTTAGGCCTGGGTGTGGCTTGGACGTCAGGGCTGTGCGTGGGCTCAGGTGCTGCTGTGCACAGCGAATGTTGCTAGTCAGCAACTTTCAGAGCATGGTCCCCAGACAGGCAGCAGAGCAGCACCACGGAATATGTTAGAAATGCAACTTCTTTGGCTCTGCCCCAGACCCACTGAGTCAGAAACCCCGGAGTGGGGCCCAGCCACTGTTATCTGTGTGTTAACGGCCCTTCAGGGGATTCTGATGCACACTGAAGTCGAGAACCAGTGCTTAGAGAAATGAGCCTTCCATGGGAAGGGCGAAGCAAGAGTAGGAGAATGTGACAGTTGTCCACTTGTTTTTTTAAATCTCCCAAACTAGGCTGATAATTTACGGGGATTTTGAAGGTTATTTTCCCCCCCAATGTTGTGCTCCTTCACAGGTTTTACTGTATAACTGATGACATCACATGAAATATGCCCATTATTGAGTGATTTTTATAATCCTTCTGAATTGAATATTTCTAGGCACGTTAGCTATCTGGGAGTAGATGTTAATGAAAACGTCATTAGCTGTACACAGTAGATGGCCTTCCATATATTCTGACAATGTTGTGAGGGTGGATGTGAAAAGAAAGTCTTATTACTGTTGGCAAAGAACTGAGGTTTTCTTTAAGGGTTTTAATTTTTTTTACTGTGATCACTGTTCCTACAGGCCTAATTAAGGCTTCTAGTCAAATTGTTTAATAAGCATAAATTCCCAAGTGAACACTGAAGATACCATCTCTTATGTGTTAGAATCTTCAAATGAGGCAAGCTTCTTCAGTAATGGTACTATTTCTTCCTAAATTATTCTCCGTTCTATCTCTTTACATATTGTATTATTTGCTTACTGCTGTTATAAACAAGTTACCACAAGTCTGGGTCAGAAGCTCAAGAGCACCATGGCCCCAACCTCCACAGCATCCTCAGTATCCTTGGCAGTCCTACATTTGGTCCAGATGTAACCAGGCAAATCTATTTTCCTTTATTCAAAAGACTATTCTACTAGCTAACATTCTTTCTTTTTGTGACTGATTAAACTATGGAAACTATGGATCATGTTAATTTTTTATTTCTGTGTCTCTAATGCCTTTCTCAGAGCCTGGCACACAGTTAGTACCCAATAAATATTTTTGGTATAAAATCAGTGGTTCTCAGTCTTTACCCTACATCAGAATCACCTGGAGGGATTGTTAGACCACGGATGCTGGGTCCTACCCTCAGAATTTCTGACTCAGTAGGCTCAGGTGGACCCAAGAATGTGCATTTTTAATGAGTTCCCAAGTGATACTGCTGTCCCTAGTGCAGAGATTGCAATTTGAGATAACTGGAATAAAGTTTGAGCTGTTAAAGCTCTAATTCTTTTATTGCAAAATAAAAATTTTTATATGTGCTTAAGGGATTTAAAATATTTTTTAGTTTTTGAGTTGCCCTTACTTTTTCATCATTTCTATTTTTTTCCTTAAAAACTTTATCTTCCAGAAATTGGAAAAGAAAATCATATCTTTCATGTAATAGCTGTCCTATGTTTTATTGTTTATTTCTTCTCTATAGAGTTCTCTAGAGAGAAAACAATTGAAAATATTTGGGAGTTCCTGTTGATAAAGAATGTTTTCAAACTCGTATCTATGGTACTGTGGGTACATAATCTAACAGTAAATTATTTTCTTTTAACCTGAAGCTTACATTTTTGCTTGTTTGATTAGTTGATTTTGATTTTGGTTTTTTGCCATACTCCTTAAAGTGAGTAAAAATATTACAAACAAAAGAAGATAGTCACGTATATATTATAACTGCTGTCCCTACTAGAAACATAGACCAATTAAGAAAGGTAAGTGCTACTAAGTGATCTGTCCAATTTGCCTGAGACTTGAATACCTTTTATGAGAGAAATAAATATAAAATTCATCTAGTATATATTTTCAGGAAATTTATTTTTTTGGAAAAATAGCTGACTCCCCCAACTCCCCCATGTTTATCTAGCTAGAGATCATATATAGAGATTTATAGTCCTTATATGTATTTTTTCAACCTAAGAAATCCTTCTTAAGATTTAAGGATAGCTTTCCTTATTCATACAAAATTACAGCAGTGCACTTACTTCATAAAATACTCCCTAAGGTTTGAATCAGCGTTGCAGACAGCCTTACGCCTTTGAATCTGGGTGTAGTAACAGTTTCTGGTGGTGAAGTAATAAAATGTATTGATTTTATTTATTGTACTCCCATGAAAAGGCTGTATACCTGGATTGATGGGATGGAGGATTACTAAAAATATTTATATAGGGCTGAGAAATTTTAATCTTGTATACAGTGCTGAATTTGACTGTGTTGCTGGACTGAAAAGAGGCATCTTGTAAGCAAAGAACTTTTTGAAATGAACTACTCTTTCATGGCTATTGTTGTAAATAACATTTTTATTGCGTGCTTACCATGTGTGCAACACTGGGTTAGATTATTTTCTATCTTGAAAGTTTTTTTGCCTTTTCATACTTTTAAAAGATATAAATTGGTAAAAAAAATGTATTACCCAAATAGGTATGTTCAAGATAAAACATTTATTAAGATATGACTTGTATACAATGAAATGCATAGATCACAAATGTACAATTAGATCAATTTTGGCAAAGGCATGTGCTCCTGTAATGCATAACCTTGTCAGTCAAGACACAGACATTTTCATCATGCAGAAAGTTCCTCCAAAGCCCTTTTCCATCGATCCCTCTCCCTCCCTCAAATAAGTACCAGTATGATTTCTATCTGTTTATTTATCATTTGTGTCTGGCTTCTTTGGCACAACATAATACTTTTGAGATTCATCCCTGCTGTGTGTATCAGTTAGTACCTTTTATTCCTGAGTACTATTCCGATATAAAAGGCATTTACAAATTTGCTATGTTCCAGGGACATTTCCTCAACTGAGTGAGAGCATAGACAAGATCTAGGAGCTATTCTTTAGCTATTTTCTCCACTCTCATATTAATGGTTTAACACTTAATGATCAAGCCATGTTTTTTTTAAAGTACAAACCTTGGACTTCCTTCATCAGTACCACTAGGGCTCCACTATTAGATCTGATCCTACTAGGTCTGAATTTTTTTTTACTTGCCAAATATTAAGGGGGTGCACATAGTTTTTGAGACATGGCTTGAGTCAGGGCTATAAATGTGCCCATCACCCAAATAGTGTGCATTATACCCATTAGATGGGTTTTTGCCCTTCCTGTCATCACCCTTGATTGATTTCCAATGACTTTTACTTTCCTCTGTGTACTTACTTGTGTACCCATCGGTTAGTTTCAATTTATTAGAGAGTACCTATGGTTGTTTTTCCATTCTTGAGATACTTCACTTAGGATAATGGTCTCCAGTTCCTTCCAAATTGCTGCAAAAGGCATTAATTCATCCTTTTTTATGGCTGAATAGTCCACCATGGTATACATATATCACATTTTATTAATCCACTCATGAATTGATGGGCACTTGGGTTGATTCCACATCTTTGCAATTGTCAATTGTGCTATAATAAACATTCAAATACAGGTTTTTTTTGATAAAATGACTTATTTTCTTTTGGGTAGATATCCAGTGGTGGGATTGCTGGATCAAATGGTAGATCTATTTTTAGTTCTTTGAGAAATCTTCATACTGTTTTCCATAGGGGTTATACTAATTTGCAGTCCCACCAATAGTGTCTAAGCATTGCTTTCCCTCCGCACCCATGCCAGCATCTGTTGTTTTTGGACTTTTTAATAAAAGCCATTCTAACAGGAGTCAGGTGATACTCATTGTGGTTTTATTAATAATTTGCATTTCCCTGATGATTAGTTATGTTGAGCATTTTTTCATATGTTTGTTGGTCAATTGTCTATCTTGTTTTGAAAAACTTCTGTTCATGTCTTTTGCCCACATTTTAATTGGGTTGTTAATTTTTTTCTTGCTGATTTGTTTGAGTTCTTTGTAGATTCTAGTTATTAGCCCTTTATTGGGTGTGTAGATTGCAAATATTTTCTCCCATTCTGTAGGTTTCCATTTGCTCTGTTGATTATTTCTTTGCTGTGCAGAAGCTTTTTAATTTAATCAAGTCCCATTTATTTATTTTTGTTGCTATTGTAATTGCCATTGGGGTCTTCGTCATAAATTCTTTGCCTAGACTGATGTCTAGAAGAGTTTTTCTAACATTTTCTTCTAGAATTCATATGGTTTAATGCCTTACATTTAAGTCTTTTATCCATCTTGAATTAATTTTTATGAGTGGTGAGAGATAGACGTTCTGTTTTATTTTTCTGTGTGTGGCCATCCAGTTTTCCCAGCATCATTTATTGAATAGGGCTTCTTTACCCCAGCGTATATAGCTGTCTACTTTGTCAAAGATCAGTTGGCTGTAGGTAGATGGTTTTATATCTGGGTTCTCTATTCTGTTCTATTGGCCTGTGTCTCTATTTTTGTGCCAATATTATGCTGCTTTGGTTATTATACTATTGTAGTATAGTTTCAAGTCTGGTAACATTATGTCTCTAGCTTTGTTCTTTTTGCTTAGGAGTGCTTTGGCTATTTGGGCTCTTTTCTGGTTCCAAACAAAGAGTAGAATCATTTTTTTCTAGATCTATGAAATATGCCATTGGTATTGTGATGGGAATTACATTGAATCTCTAAATCACTTTGGGTAGTATGGATATATTAACAATGTTGATTCTACCAATCCATGAGCATGATATGTTTCTCCACTTGTTTGTGTCATTCACTGTAGATCAGAATTTAAATACATGGTAGAAGATGTGGTATTTCTAGCCAGCTCCCATTAGGATGCTTATGAACATTAATAATTGACACTGTTGATTTAAGCAAATACTTTGCAAATATAAAGGACTAAGGAAAGGGCTGGAAGAATGAGAAACAAAATGGCCAAATTGCTCCCAGTAATTAATGTTGATGGATTACAACAGGCTGCAGGGGCCAGGCCTAAGTAATTAGAGATGGAGACTTGGACTTGAGCAAGTTACTTCACCTCTCTGCACCTGAAAAGAAGGGTGTGGGCAAAACAGAAGAGAAGAAGGTGAGAAGGGATGAAAGCAAGCCTTTATTAGTTTGTGGTGTCTCCAAGAGGAAGAAACAGACTTCAGTTTACCTAAAGAACTAAAGCCCTCTTTGCCTTTCCTGATCACTCTCCTGCCATGTGCTCCCTGAGGGCTGCAAACCTCACCTGTTTTTCCCTCGTTGTTGCCTCCCAACAGAAATGGGAGTACAGCTCAAAATTAAAAGAGCATCATATCGATGGTTCTGAATCATAGGTTGAAAAATGCAGCCCAAAGAAATGGGATCTTTCCTCTCATGTATGGCGACAAGATGCTTAAATGCCAGCTTGATAAGAACAAGATAAATAATACCAACCAAGCCCTGTGATGTACCCGGAAATGTCTGCTGGTGCCAAATGCTGTCCAGGGAAATGTTTTGGATGATCTGGGGGAGAAGGGAGTATACACTTTTTATTTATGCAATTTATTCCTTTTTAAAGTGCCAAACTGCAATGAAACATTTATGTCACTGCAGTGTCGTGTCGGACTGTCTTATGCTTGCAGTCTTTACAGACACTGCACAGATAAACATTGTCTCCTCTTTCATCTGTCATTGCTCAGCATGTCTTTGGGCATATCTCCTGGCCTGCCATCATCACCCAGTGGTCAAGATAAGAGAAACCCTTGACTAATCTGTAGTTAGTCATGTCCACTGGGTATTTTAGAATATAGAAGGTATTATATATCATTGATGGAATATAGTCAAACAAAAACACAAAGAAATCTTTGCCTTCATTCACTGGTCTCATTGTTAGTAGTAATATTGATATCAGTATACTCTAATATGCCATATTATATGGATATTTTTTGAAACTATTATGTATAATACTTATAAATAAGAAATTATGTTGTTAATATTCTTGGGAACCATAATTTTTACTGTGAGAGAAAGGAAATACAAGTATAAAATTAAAAAAAATAAAGAAACTTAGGTTACTTTTGATTGAATTTGAACTATTTGAATATTTGAAATTGAAATCTGAATTTGATATATTTAATCATATTTGAATTGGAAATATAAATATGAATTCATATGTTTTTAAAATGTTAAAAAAATATCCAGAAGGAATGGCAACCCAGTAACAATGAGAATGTTAGCACCTAAATTAAAGTCTTTGAATTTGATTCTCTACTAAAAGGTTCCCTGTATGGGCTGGAAAATGACAAACTGAGACTGGATCATCTTAATATGCTAATATTAGCTGTTTCTATATCTTGAATTTGCATGTATATTCTAGCAAAAAATGTGGTTGGCCGGTTGAATGATGCAGTGTTCCTCCTGACTTTTTGTGAGGAGCATAGCTGACTTGTGATTTCTGTACCCTTCCTAAATTCTCTGCCCTCTCCTTACCTCTGATGAAATCCTGAGGGGATGAGTTTACTAACATAATTGCAAGTATAGGAGCATAAACAGCACAAAATAGTTCTAACTCAAAAGAGAGCTTGTCTGAGGTAGTCATGGATTCTGGGCATCACAGAATTAAATGCTGTAAAAAAAAAAGGTAATTTTTATGACCAATAAAAATAGTTATAGTTACATATGCTGATACAAAAGTAATCAAATCTCATGCCCTATGATGAAAATCAGTTGCTGCACTGTGCAGGCTTGTGCTTCAGGGGTCTAAAAATTTTATTCCTAACTGTGTGTAGAATATTAATAGTTGGTTAGAGCTCTCTTTCTCTCTATCAGATATAGGTAGCTCTAATGGGAGCAGTGGTCCAAAATACAAACACCATTTAATCAGGATTCTCTGTTTAAAATTCAGAACATGTTTATATTCCTGTGTGTATCCATCCAGCTTCATTTAACTTATAGTCACTCACACTGTCAGAATTTTGATTTCTTTTTAAAAGTCTTAATTGGATGAGTTTCTTAGTGAATCATGGCCAGATATGAAGCAATTCCAAGTTACTGGCAGAGATTAAATATTCCTTAAACCTTAAGAGGAATATTAGGGTATAAAATAATTTATTACATGATAAGCTTAATCTACCTAGATCACTGATGGTTTCTTCTCCCTCTCCCCTCTCTCTTCTTTTCCCCTCTCCTACGTCCCTTTGAGAATCTTATGAGGAAAATTAGTCCACAATTTCAGAGGGCTCCTGCCAACTTCCTCACTGTGGTAGATTGTATCTTTTGAAGATGGCCACAATAATAGTGCCCATCTTGCATGCTCTTCTGTGATATCACTTGCTGCTCTCCCATCAAGAGGTGGAGTCTATTTCTTCTCCTCTTGTTTCTGGGTAGTCCTGAGTCTTATGCTGAACTGAAAGTACGCAGAAGACAACATTTTATGGGACTTCCAAATTTAGATCATAAGAAGCCTTGCAGCTTCTACCTGGGACTTTTGGAGTGCTCACTCTTGGGACATTCCCTCTTAGAACACAGCTGCCATCTTGTTAGTGTCACAAGTTTCAAGGGGATACCACACATGGCCACTCTGGTTGGCACACTCAGAGCTCATAGTCAACAACTAGCATCAATTGCCAACCATGTGAGGGCATGGAACCATCTTGGGCATTCAGCCTGTTGGAGTTGTTAGCAATTTTGACCACAGCTAACATCTGTCTGCAGCTGTATGGGAGAGTACATTGGAGAACTGCCCATCTGAACCCACTTGACCCACAGAACCATGAGTGGTAATAAGAAACTTGTTTAAAGCCAGTGAGTTTTAGGGTGATTTGTTACACAGCAGATATAACTGTAACACACACCTATGCCTATTGAGAACAACTGCTTTTAATTATTTATTGAGAAAATTTAAAAAGTAAAGTTAATGCACTGTTAGATTTGGTTTGCTAATATTTTGTTGAGGATTTTTGCATCTATATTCATGAGGGATATTGGTCTACAGTTTTCTTTTTTTGTTGTGTCTTTTTCTGGCTTTGGTATCAAGATGATATTGGCTTCATAGAATGAGTTGGGGAGGATACCATCCTTCTCAATGTTGTGGAATAATTTCTGCGATATAGGTATCAGTTCTTTGTAAGTTTGGTAAAATTCAAGCGTGAACCCATCTGGTCCAGCACTTTTTTTTTTTTTGGAAGATTTTTAATTGCTGCTTCCATTTCTGTGCTTGATATTGGTCTGTTGAGGAATTCTATTTCTTCCTGATTGAGCCCAGGGAGGTTTGTGTATTTCTAAGAATTTGTCCATTTCCTCTATGTTTTCACCACATAAATAAAAGCAAGAACAAAGACCATATGGTTCTCTCAATAGATGCAGAAAAAGCATTTGATAAAATCCAGCATATTTTTATGATTAAAAACTCTTAACAAAATAGGCATAGATGGGACATACCTTAAAATTATTAACACCATATGTGATAAACCCACAGATAATATCATACTGAATGGGAAAAAATTGAAAGCATTCCCGCTTAGAACTGGAACCAGACAAGGTTGCCCACTATCTCCACTTCTTTTCAACATAGTGCTGGAAGTCCTAGCCAGAGCAATCAGATAATAGAGGGGAATTAAAGGTGTCCAAATGGGGGCAGAAGAGGTTAAACTCTCACTCTTTGCTGACAATATGATTTTATATCTAGAAAATCCCAGCGGTTCAACCAAGAGACTCCTGGAATTGATAAATGAATTCAATAAAGTCTCAGGATACAAAATCAATGCTCACAAATCAGTGGAATTCATATATGCCAATAACAGTCAAGCCAAAAATCAAATCAAAGACATAACACCTTTCACAATAGCATCTAAGAAATTTAAATATTTAGGAATATATTTAATGAAGGAGGTGAGAGACCTATATAGGGAAAACTACAAAACACTGAGAAAAGAAATTGTAGAGGATGTAAACAGATGGAAAACCCTACCATGCTCATAGATTGGCAGAATCAATTTGTTAAAATGTCCATACTACCTAAAGTGATCTATAGAATTAATGCAATCCCTATCAAAATACCATCATCATTCTTTTCAGATCTAGAAAAATAATTCTATGCTTTGTATGGAACAAGAGAAGACCCCATATAGCCAAAACAATCTTAAGCAAAAAGAACAAATTGGGAGGCATCAGTCTACCAGGTTTCAAGCTTTGCTACAAAGCTATAGTAACCAAAACAGCATAGTATTGGCACAAGAACAGAGATATAGACCTTGGAACAGGACCGAGAACCCAGATGTAAAACCATTCTCATATTGTCATCTAATCTTTGACAAAGCAGACAAAAATATGCATTGGGGAAAGGAAACTCTATTCAATAAATGGTGTTGGGAAAACTGGATAACCACATATGGAAGACTGAAACTGGATCTCCACCTCTCACCTCTCACAAAAATCAACTCACAATTGATGATCGACTTAAACCTAAGGCATGAAACCTTAAGAACTGTAGAAGAAAATGTTGGGAAAACTCATACAGACATCAGCCTAGGCAAAGCATTTATGAAGAAGACCCCCAAAGCAATCACATCAGCAACAAAAATAAATAAATGGGACCTGCTCAAAGTAAAAAGCTTCTGTGTAGCCAAGGAAACTATCCTTAGAGCTAATAGACACCTACGGAATGGGAGAAAATATTTGCATGCTACACATCTGATAAAGGGCTGATAACAAGAATCTGCGTAGAACTTAAAATCAACAAGAAAAAATCAAAGAACTCCATCAAAATATGAGCAAAGGATATGAACAAAAACTTTTCAAAGGAAGACAGAATGATGGCCAAAACTTATGAAAAATCATTAGGGAAATGCAAATCAAAACCGCAATGAAATATCACTTATCTCCAGTGAGAATGGCCTTTATCAAAAAGTCCCAAAACAACAAATGCTCTCATGGATGTGGAGAGATTGGAACACTCTTACACTGCTGGTGGGACTGCAAATTAGTACAATCTCTATGGAAAGTAATATGGAGGTATCTCAAAGAGCTAAAAGTAGAAATACCATTTGGTCCAGCAATCCCACTGCTAGGCATCTACCCAAAGGAAAAAAAGACATTCTATAAGAAAGACATCTGCACTTGAATGTTTATGGCAGCACGATTCACAATTGCAAAGATGTGGAAATAACCCAAGTGCCCATCAATATATGAATGGATTAATAAAATGTGGTATATGTATACCATGGAATACTACCCAACTACAAAAAAACAATGGTGAACTGGCACCTCTTATATTATCCTGGATAAAGCTTGAGCCCATCCTTCGGGTATCACAAGAATGGAAAAACAAGCACCACATGTAATCACCATCAAATTGGTACTAACTGATCAACACTAAGGTGCTCACATGGTAGTAATATTCACTGGGTGTGGGTCAGGTGGGAGAGGGGTAGTGGTGGTGGATGCAGAGTCCATCGTATGGGGGAAGGGCATGCTTGTAGCCCTGGCTTGAGAGAGGCTAAGGCATTATATGTAACCAAAATGTTCATACCTCCATAATATTCTGAAATAAGAAAAATAAAAAAAAATAAAAAGTAAAGTTAATAAATTTCAGACAAAAATTTGAAAGCCCAACAATACTAGCTGTATATTTGTGCATCTTGTAAAAGCTACTAAAAGTTTTTATAACATTTAGACACATTCTGATTTAAAGGGATTTGGTTTGTTATTTAATTTACAAATTAATGAGTACACCTGGCTATTCAGAAAGGATTTTCCTACTATCACAAGTAATTCTTTTATAACATCTGGGTATCATTCCATATTGGATTTGGATAATTCTCACATTAAATATCATAGAATGCAGCAATATATGTCTCTTCCATTCTCCTCCCCTCTCTTCTCTCTGGTCCCCTCTTGTTCCCTCCCTATCCTGTTCATATACCTATATAAACCACATGTTACTATATTACTTATGTTATATGTGGTCAATATCTCGAATCCCCTTTTCTCCAACCAATTGCCTAACATTGACTACCTTGATTTTAATACCAGATAACATTGAGAGGAAAAATCTTTTGAAAACAATGTGTCATATGCTTTGACCCAGAAATTCCACTTTTAAATATTTTTCCTTAGAAATTAATGATGACAGATTTAGTTACAAAGGATGTTTACCACAACATTACATATTATAGGGGAAAATTGGAAATAACCTAAATGTTATTAGGACAGGACTTAACAAATTATGGTATTCCCATGCTACAAAATACTATGCAATGGTTAAGATTAGATAAATCTATTTATATTAACATGGCAAGATGTTCAGGATAAATTGCTAAATGAAAAAAAAGCAAACTGTGAAACATTAGGCATAAGGAAATATTTTAATAAACAACAAAACATATATGTATATGTATATATAGAGAGAGAAAACTCTAGAATTATATGCCATCCTGTTAACAGAGGACATGTCTGGTTGGTGGGACTATAGGGCGGCTTTCACTTTCTATTTTCAACATTTTTGTTTTGTATTGATTACTTTGCAATACTAACAATTTTAACAATGTTTTATTTAAGTTGAAATTTGCTAAGAGTGGATCATAACCATCATTACCCCCTATATACACATGCATGGTCACACACAATGGTAATTGTGTGGCGATGGGTGTGTTAATTAATTTGATCCTTGTAATAGTTTTACAATGTATACATATATCAAATCATGTACCTTTTGAATATGCATAATTTTTGTCAATTAAGTATTTTTTAAAATGTTATATTGAAAGGAAAAATGTATAAAATAGACTAGACTAGAACCCCTTATTATTTTCCTTTGCGTATGAAGAAATAATGGAGTAATATTTCAGTGAATCCATGTTCCTATCTATAAAACTTAGTTTTTCAAGGAATTCTGTCCTACTTATTATACCTGAATAACTCCTCCTGGGCACCATGCCTCCTATCATTTATGGCTTAGGACTTGTGTTACTATATATATATTATTATTCTACATCTTCAACTGTATTTTAAAACTGTTTGGTTATTGCCTTTTCTTTCTATTGTACCATCTTCTATGATCAATAAATGTCAAGTGCTTTGCTGGTTGATGGGCTAATTTGGGGGTTGTCAAACTGTGGCTTATGGATCACATTTGATCAACCACTTGTTTTTGTATAGCCCTCGAGCTAAGAATGGTTTTTTGCATTTTCAAATGACTGAAATAAATCAAAATAAGAATAACATCTTATAACACTTGAAAATTACATGAAATTCAAATTTCAGTGCACATATACAAAGTTTTATTGGAATGCAGATACATTCCATAGTCTCTGTGGCTGCTTTCATGCTACATCAGAGCTGTAACAAAGACTGTATGGCCCCAAATGCCTAAAATGTTTTCTAGTCGGTTTTTTACAAAAAAAAAAAAAAAAAGTTCGCCAGCTCCTGGATTAACATAATAAGTGTAAGTAGCATCAGAAAGGTTCTATTAAAAACATCTGCGGTTGTACAGTGCCTTTAGTAGTACGGTAGATTGCATTATTGCTCCCAAGTCCTCTCTGCTTCTGTGTAACAGGATTATACATCCATACCCCTGTGCATATGACATTGCAGTGTCGTCCAGTAGAATAGACGTCCTGTATACATCCCTGCCCCAATGTCTTTAGGCTAGGTCATGATATGCTTTGGCCAATGGAATATTAGCAGATGTGTTGTGAGTGAGGCTTTAAATGTGCTTGCAGAGTTTGGCCTCTGTTCCTGAGCTTCTGTTAGCTGCCATGAGGTAGCAGCCATCTGTTCCAGTAACCATTGGTCCCAGAGTGAGAGCCATGCAGAGCAGACTTGAACTTGAAGCAGAGTCAACCCAGCAGGTGGATATTTGCTGTCGAGAGTCACTAAGATTTGGGGATTGTTTGTCATGCACAAACCTGACTAATATTGTGGGATTCAGCACTCATTAATTAGGGTGATATTTGTGTACCTCTTCTATGCTAAAAATACAGAAACTGGAAATCTCATTAGGTTTAGAAAGATGCGATATGGATTTACCCCAGGTAACCTGTAAATGTAATATATTTGTACTGCTTTTTGAGGACAGGCATAAGTTTGAGAAAAGTCTATTTTTTTCACAGAGCTGTTCTAATGCCTTGAAATCACCTTTTTGGTGGACTTACTGTCCGATTATTGTGAAAGCCGCTTGGTTGCTGTTAAATGAACGAGCTGAACTTCTATGCTTCTCCATTCCTCCACAACTCTTGTCTGCTGCATGGTGTGACATGTGATTGTGTGCATTTCTGTATGTGATTTCTGAGGCTGGGGATGCAAATGTACTTTTACCTGTAAAATGGAAATCTTTTGTTGATGTAAAATTTTGCTGTAGTAAGTATTTGAACAAACTGAAATTTTGTACAGATATAATCTTGTGCAAATTTAAACCTAACAAACCTACACAAATTTGGTGTTATTTCCTATGAGTATATAGAATGTGATGATATTAATAAAGGTGTAGAATTTTTTTAAAGCAAGGTTTCTTAACATTTCTGGGGTAGATAATTGCCTAGTTGGGGGAGCTGTCCTATGCAATTTATGATGTTTAGCATCCCAGGCCTCTACACACTAGATGCCAGTAGCACGTCCCCAAACTCCATTCCCTTTACTCCTTGCAGTCATGACAATCACAAATGTCTTCAGACATTCCCAAATCATCCCTACTTGAGAACCACTGCCTTATTGGGGAAATTCTAATGCAGTGGTTTTTATACCTGGTTACATATTATAATCTAGCAAGCTTCTTTTAAAGTCTTCTTTTGAAATAATTTCAAAATTACTGAAAAATTGCAATAATAGTACATAGAACTCTCATGTACCATTTATTCATATTTGCCAGATGTACTTTTCATTCTTGCTCTACATATATGCATCAATACTTTTTCCTGACTCATTTGGGAATCAGTTGAATACAGGATGTCCCCCTACCTCTTAATATTCAGTGTTTATTTTTTAAGAACACATATATTCTCATTTACAATCCCAACAGGATCAGCAAAACACAAGAAATTTTAAATTAATACAATATTATTTCATCCACAGTTCATATTCAAGTTTTGCCAATTAATCCCCAAATATCCTTTGCCTATTTTTCATCATCCTGAATCCAATAAAGGACACACATTGTATTTTGTTGTTATATCTCTTCAGTCCCCTTTAATCTAGAACATTTTCTTAGCCTTTCATTGTTTTTTATAAACTCAATATTTTTCAAGAGTACAGGCTAATTATTTTGTAGTATGGCTCTCACTCTGAATTTGTATGACCTTTCCTTATGATTAGATTCAGGTTATGTAATTTTACCACAAATATCAGTGAGTAATGCCGTAAACTTCTCAAGGGATCTCCTCAGAAGCCATTTGATGAAGAGGTTAATCCCTTTATTGGTGATGTTAACAGTCAACATTTGATTAGGGTAGTATATTAGTTTGCTATGGCTGCCATAACAAGTTACCACAAACTGGAGGGTTTAAAGAAATAGAAATTTTTTCTCTCATAGTCTGGAGGCCAGAAGTCCAACATCAAGGTCTTGCCAGGCCATACTCCCTCTGGAGGGTCTAGGGGTGAATCCGTCAGCATTTCCTGTGGCTGCATCTCTCCATCCTGGCCTCCATCTTCACGTGGCCTCCTTCTCTTTGTCCATGTCTTCTTCCCTCTGTCTCTTACAAGAAGACTTGTCATTGGATTTAGGGTCCACCCAAGTAGTCCAGACTGATCTGATCTCAAGATCCTGGGTTTAATTACAGCTGCAAAGATCCATTTTTCCAAATAAGGTCACATGCACAGGTCCAGGGGGTAAGATGTCATGTGTCTTTTGGGGGCCACCATTCCACCCAGGACGGGTGGTGGCTGCCAGGCTTTTTCACTTAAAGTTTACCATTTTCCCTTTGGCATTAAAAAATAATCTGTGGGAAGATACTTTGAGACTATGTAAATATTTTACTTCTTGTCAAATTCTCACCCATTAGTTTTGATGTTTTTACTAAAAACACATATTTAGTATTTTTAAATTCCATTATTCCTTCTACATTTATTAGTTGGCATTCTGTTGTGCTTTCCTCCCCTTCCTCCTCCCTCCATATCTCCCTCTCTTCTTTACATTCTTCTTTCTTTCTTCCTTTCTTTCTAACGATAAAGATGTATTGATTCTTATTTTATTTAATGGGCTGTAATCTATTATTTTTATTTTATTTTCATGTTCAAATTTTCCTAGCTGTAACCCAGAGTTCCTTCAACCATATTTCTGTGTCCTTTGACATGATCTTCATCATTTTTTGAGCAATTTTTAACTTTATGGCACAACATAATATTCTAAGCTCATCTTAAGTTTTTCCTACCTCCATTCTAGAATCAGCCATTTCACCAAGGAGCCCTGGTTCCTTTTACTGAGGGATGATATTTAGAAAACAATGTCTTGATGTCTCAGAAGCTTTTTATACAAATTTTTTTGAGTTCTACTTGGAGATATTATAATTCATAAATTCTGGGATAAGGCCCAGGCTGGGGGGTGGGGGTGGGGGTGGGAGAGACAGACAGACAGACAGACAGAGAAAAAAAAATTCCAAGTAGTTCAGTTGCATAACAGTGTATGGGAACTACTCCTCTAATGCATCATTTAAACCATGATTTAGTTTACACTAAATTTTCAGCAGCATATTTTTCATCCAAAGGGACAAACAACTGCTTCATATCTTAATTACTGGGTGCCAGAAAACTAAGCAAGATAAAACCTACAGTATCTGAAAGAATTTACTAGTTATCAGATGTCAGTGATAGATGTTTAAGATAGGAGATACTTTGTATAATGTAAAATAATTGTTGATTACAAAATCAAGTCAAGTTAGATTCAAATCCAGGTATAATTACAATTTGAATTAAAAGAGAAAGCGGAAGTTTTACTTTTAAATTGCATTTCTGTGACTGTAATCCCTCTCTGTCGCTCTCTTTCTCACACTAAGAATACATCACTTTGGGGGAAGGTGCAGGGAGCACAAAGGTTTTCACAATGGAATAGAAAAACAATCTATTTCAATATCTGTGCTTGACTATCTTCAATAATAGATAACTCAGAAAAGGAACAAAATTGCTTCAGTGAAGCCAACTATACTGTTGAATAGCTATATCGCATGTTGGTATTGCGCGTGAAAAAGCATTTTTCCCATATGAAATTTTGGGTTAATCTTTTTTTATCTCTTAAAAAAAAAAAAGAAGAGCATTCCAAGGTACTAAGATTCATATTTTAAGGAAGAATTTCTTGTTCTATCTATAAATGATCCATATATATTGAAACTTTGACTCTGTAACTTTGTCTTAGTAAAAAGGAATATAATATACCTCCTCTTTCAGAAGGCAAATTAGAAGAAAATCCCCCATGGAAGTGAGAATTATAATTCTTAGTATTAACAAATGATAATTGTAATTTTTGAGTACATACCAGGAATTTTATGTATCTTTATTTTACCAATAAAGAAACTAAAGTTCAGAGAAATGAAGTACATTTTCCAAGGTCACATAGCTAGCAAATGTCTAGGCAGGGACTCTAGCCCAGGAAGGATACGCTAGCTTATGATACAGTAACAGCCCTCCAATCTCAGCAGCTCACAATAACAAAGGTACAGCTCTTGTTGCATGTGCATCGTGGGTGGGCTGTGGCTCCACTCAATTTCATATTCACTCTTGAACCCAGGTTAGTGAAGCCAACAGTCCCGTTAAACATCTATATCACATTTTATTATTGAACATGGTATTTTTGTATTTCAGTAGCCAGAGCAGGTTACAGCCAAACCTGTCAGTGAGGGAGGGAAGGATACTCCTCCCACAGGGATGAACAGCCAAATATTTGTGGATAGTAGTGACAGGTTGGTGTGGGCATAATTTAACCTGGAGCCCGAGAAGCAGTCCCCTGGCCTAAGCAATTGGTCCACATTAGTCCAGAGGGAAGCAAAGACTGTGGTTTGATGATTGGGGGAAGAGCTGACCTTGTTCTTTATCTAACCAACACGCAGTGATATATACCAATAAATTTTCTTAGGTTTAACCCTGCTTGTTGTACATGATCTTTTATTCTATTTCTAACACATAGTATTAAAATCCAAGGCCTGGGCCTGGCGCGGTGGCTCATGCCTGTAATCCGAGCACTCTGGGAGGCTGAGGCGGGAGCTCAGGAGTTCCAGACTAGCCTGAGCAAGAGACAGACCCATCTCTACTAAAAATAGAAAAATTAGCAAACGTGGTGGTGCGTGTTTGTAGTTCCAGGTACTTGGGAGGCTGAAGCAGGAGGATTACTTGAGCCCAGGAATTTGAGGTTGCTGTGAGCTAGGCTGATGGCTGACACCACTGCTTTCTAGCCCAAGTGACAGAGCGACACTCTGTCTCCAAAAAAAAAAAAAAAAATTAAAAAAATTAAAATTAAAATTAAAAAAAAAATCCAAGGCCTGGCAAAGTCCTGAATTGTCTTAGACGAGGCATGCATGTATATATGTATAATATGCTTAATTTTGTGTAAAAACAATGTAGCAGCATTATGAAACTTTTTAAAAATAAGAAGAAAATGTCTCATTATCATACCACCCTAAAACATCAACTATTATTAGGTTTATGTGTACCCTTCCAATCCCCCCATCCCCACCATGTGCATTTATTTTTACATAGGTTGTATCACTGCACACAAATAATTTTATATCCTGGCCTTTTTGCTTAAATATATATTCAAGCTCTTTTCCCACATTTCTATATAATATTTATAAGGATTATTGAAATAGCTGCAAAATAGTCCAGCGATTGGCTATAATATGGCATACATAAAAATTTTCCTAATTTTGGACATTGAGATTGTTCTAGTTTTTTACTTCATAGATGATAGTGTCATGCATGTATAAATATATGTGCATGGAAAAAAATTGGAAGGGCATATGCAAAAAACAATACTAATGGATGCTTTTGTTCAGGCCTCTGTGCCCTCTGGATCATAAGGTGATGAAAGTCACAGAATCAGGCAATGTTTTATGTCTGCCCACTGCGCGTCTGTGTTCTAGAGACCCATGGATGCAACTCTGCTGTTATTTATTGGGCTCAGTCAAAAAAAATGGTGTAAGCATCTTGAAATTTTGCTAGAATAAAGAATTCTGATTTGGAAAAATATTTGGAATAATTGATTAAAATTGAGAAGACAATGACTTTTGGTGGAGGCTAGTAGAATGGGGGACTTGAAAACATGTTAGTAATAGCAAGTTGGAAGGAAATGCTATTGAGATAAGTCAATAAAAATTATCTTTTTGTGCTGGGATTCTCCACTGGCAAATCTGTTTGGCTGTCGTCCTCTGAGGAGGTTATGCTGAGGAGGTCCAGCTCTTTACTGTCCCCTGAGTCAGTTCACTGCTCTGTATGGGTCAGATGACTCTGTGGCCCTGGCCTGCTCATTGGCCTCTCAGGAACTCTCTCTGTGTCTGGTCCAGCATCCCCCAGTAACCCCAGGGCTTGAGCACTTTCCAGTGAACTCGAGATAGTATTTCCCTCACTAGCCTGAGATTGGTTTAGATTTATATCTATTTGTTATAAATAATTAAAAGAGGCTGATGTAGTAATTCAAGAGTAGTGTCCAGGCAGTTCTCCAAATCTGTTTATTTTTCTCAATCTCATTCAGTAACTGGAAGACCAGCTGACCCTTGATTGGATGCTGAACTTCCTGGCCCTGCTAATCTTGGCCTAGATGTACAGGGCCACGGCTGTAGATCTTGATACCTATTTCTCAGTCCAAGTCCCAGACATGATTTCTTGACAACTATATTAGCATTTAACCTGTGCCCACAGGGGGGTATTAAAAGCAGAGCCAGATAGTTTGTTTAGTGGATCTGATTTTCTAAATTAGGGAATCATTCCTTGGCAGGGTGTAAGCTGGCTTGAGACAAAGCAGTTCTAGGTAACGGAGCCATAAGAGTGTATGTTAGTAATGTCTGAGCAGAGAATAAAAAATGGGCCTAGATCTGCAAAAGAAACCTAGTCAGAAAGAATCTCCTCACAATGAAGTTGGTCAAGCACAGGCTCTCAGACAGAGGCTAGAACATCTCTTCTGAGACAATGGGAGTAGCTGACCTAGAAGTGGCAGGATCTGTGGCATCTGCTCCCAGGAAGTGGGGGCCAGGACTGTGGACCACCAACAAAAATGAGCCCCCCGAGACAGACAAAATACAATACCTACCCGTAACCCTTATATAATAATTGCTGCAAAAATGAGCAACCGGTGTAATTGTTTTGATGGAAATGACCAATTACTTAACATATATCTTTGGCTAAATTCCATTCAAATACAGAGAAACAATGACTTATTTTTATTATAAATTTTTAAATGTTTTAGTTTTACAACCAGTGGTTTTAGTATTATTTTAGATGCTGCCTTAGAGTCTTCTTTTATAGGACTTCTCTTCCAAAAAGACTCCAGTACAATGCCAAGAACATTTATTCTTCATAATTCGAATTTGGGGTTATGCCAAAGCCAGTTATAGATTTTATTTTGATACTTGATCCTGAATATGTAATGTAGACCAACATACCCTTATTCTTCTCCAACAAATGCCAAGCCTTCAAAGCAGCCTTACACAAGTGACTTCTTTACACAGGCTTCACTCCTCAGGCTGCCTCAGGCGTAGCAGAATGGAAGCTCCCCGAGGGCAGGGCTGAGCCTGTGGCGTTCAGCAGCGCCTCCCTCCAGCTTTGTAAGCCCCACGCTGGCTCAATGAATAATGCGTCTAATGGGTTTCCTGTATCCTTATAACTATATTTACTGAAAAAAGGTTAAGTGGAAGTAGAATAATAAATAAATTTTATAGGATGAGGGGGCTTGAATGAAGCTCCCATTTAGTGAAATACGTGCTTAGCACATAAACAAGGTGTAATAGCTGTTTAAAAAGAGACAAGAAGCAGAAAAAAGTCTGTATGGTGTTGTTTCCTCAGAATCCCCCAACTGCAGTGTAGCATTTCATATTTTCTGAAGGGTTTTTCTCTGCGTTCTCCAATTCCCGTTGAGGACCATCACTAAAGGGTGGATCTGGCACTTCTTCTTTCTGAAAAAGCCCTGGTACCTCCTGGAGGTGAAATTCTCTAGCTTTCGGTTCCCGCATACACCCATTCTGAGCGGCGACTGACTGCGTTGGGCAGCAGGGCGAGGTCTGTGCACAGGAATGGCTGGGGAAGGAAACTGCAGAAGGCGTCAGCAGTGAGGGCAGCCCGGGCTGGCTGGGAAAGGGCAGCTACGAGAATTGGTGCCATGGATGGTCGCCGGTGACGATGGCAGCTCAGAGCTGTGGGTACCCAGCAAGGAGCCCCGCTGGCGTGTCTGCCGCCTGTTTTCTGAGGGAGCCAGGCCCCTCCCAGGCATCCCCTAGGGCCTCATCCCCATGGCTCGCCCACCAAACATTCTATAAAGACAAAGGGGAGCGGTTGAGAGTCATCCAGAATAGCTTGGGACATAAAGAAAAGCAGTCGTACTCAGGGATAAGCAGCAATTCCTCAGGGAGCTGAGAGTCTGAGGTACTTGGTTTTATTTTTGAATAAAAAATGTACTTTAAAGAAGAAATATACTTGACACCTTTAATCAGTCCCATGTAAAATGGGTATAATTTCACTAATTTATGCCACACAGATGCTATAAAGATTAATGCTTTTAAAGTGTAGGCTTCAAAATTATTTCAACTTGAATCAGATGAAAGGCTCTTAAAATAAAAGGCACATATACCTGTATATGTTGAATACTAAGGAATTTCGTTTCTTCTTTCTCTGCTAAAACTTAAAAACCCTAAGCAACAGCATGTTCTAAACCCTACTGTGTAATTCTAGTTATTAATTGTGGAAACAATGCTCATATAAATACTGTAAGACTTACTAATTCCTTGAAGAATCTGATTCATAAGGGAAAAGTACTCTGGCTATTTTAGGCACTTAGGTGCATGTTCTCTGAGTGAGTCTACTGTCATAGCAACTGATTTACCACAGGAAAGCAAGGAGTGTCTCAAGTCAGAGGTGCTTTTCCTTCGCCTTCATTTGGGAATCTTTCCTTGGCTCTTAGAATTAGGCTTCGTGACTCACACACGGATCATGGAAAATTTCATTTAATGAATAATAATTCTGTGGCAGTTTTAAAATTTTTGAAGTGCCAGATTTAATGGCTGTTCAGATGCTATGGTTTTGCACCTACGGTTCCGAGAGCATGCCAGAATATCAGAAAATTATGAGACAACGAATGGGAAAATGAGCCCTGTGGGTTTATGTAAATATATCCAGAAAATTCAACCTGAGAAAACCAGATCAGTCAGAAATTTAAGGCTCATCTGTATCACTTGAATTTTAATTACATTATGGTTAATCTGATTTCACATGGAGTTATAAACTACTTTACATATTCCAAAAGTCAATCAAATAAATAACCAATGATCTGAAAATAAGTCTCCCACATTTAGACACTGTTTGAGGGGAAAAAAAGTTAATCCTTTTGGGAAAGTATTTTCATGGCTCACACAATCAATGAATAATGAAGCAATTGGCAAGGAGGGAGGTATTGTGTAATGACTTCTGTATGAGAATAAAGTTTTAAAAAGGGCTGTATTTCCACTATAACACATGAATTTTCTAAAGTCAAAGTATTTGTATAAAATGGTCATAGGCATTCACCAAATCAAAGTACTAGACTTGGGAAAACACATATTAACTCTAAAAGAAAGAGGAGAATTTAAAAAAAGGAAATTCACATCTGAAATCACTTATCTGAAACCTTTGGTCCGGAAGTGTTTTCTAGTTTATGTCTTTTTGGATCTTGGAGTGGTAGTAAGGTAAATATACCATATCATACATAAGATACCCAGGGGGGTCTAGGGCAGCACCTTGTAATGAAACAAATTGATATTACTGCAGTGAAATGTGTGAACGTGCACACTGATGGTGATCAATGGAGATTAAAAATAGCCTCGAGTCAGTTCAGGGCAGGTTTTGTTGCCAAATGAGTTCAGGTCTGGTCAGGCTTTGATGCCAAATGAGTTATGAAAAGTCTTTCACTTATCAAATCTCTTCGGACTTCAAAATTGGTAGCTAAGGGATTGTGAACCTGTACTGCTTTATGCAATGGCTAAAATACTTCTCTCTCTGTATACTGAATAAAGCTGGAAATACGCACTGTTCAAAAAAGAAAATAGATGAATTAAGAAGTGTCAGAGCTACAAGGCAGTAAAGGAAAATAGAAACATCTGGGATCATCTACGTTTCAACAGAATATTCTTAATGTTTCTAGTAAAAGCAAGCTGAACAGATAGCAAAACTGACCTGAGATGTAGTGTGATGGTGTAATATTGGCACAAATATGGGCAATTAGGACAAACCTTCCCACAGCAGTGGAACAAAAATGTGAAATAGAGAATAATGTTCTATATGTGGGATATCTAGCAATAATAGGTGTTGTTAAAGAAAAACTTTAGACAAATTAAATTTAGCAGAGTGCGAGCAAAGAACGATTCATAAATCGGGCAGCACTCAGAACCAGAAAAGGTTCAGAGAGCTCCATCCAGGAGTGTGAGCAGTGAGCTTTTATAGTCTGGGCACAGAAGCAAAGTAGAGAAATCACCTGATTGGCTACCACTAGGCATCTGCCTTATTTGGGCATGATCTGATGAGTTGGCTGTCCTTGGCTGGCTGAAACCTGACTGCCTGTGATTGGCTGAAACTCTGCTGTTTGTCATACTCCTAAATTAAGTTTCTGTTTGTTTATGTACTAAGTTAAGTTGTAGTTTGTTTTGTAGGAATTCACAGTACACAGACAGCCTCAGGCCAGTGGCCTCCTGCTTATTAAATTTAACAGTATGATCATGTGACAGTCACATTTGTGAATGGGTAAAGAATAAGGAATTTGGCATCAGTTAGACTTCCTGAGTTCAAATCATGGTTCCTCTTTGGGCTTAACTTATCTAGGTCTCAGTTTCCTTATCTGTGAAGTGGGAAGAGTTATTATCATAGGGTGATTAGGAGCCATGAATAAAATAAAATCTTCAAAACACTTTGCACAGTACTTAGTACATGATTAGCAGTGAAAAATGAAAGAAAGAAAAAGTTGTTATTACTGGTAAAGATACAAATATCTCATACATCCCATATGTTTAGGTAACATCAATGGTGTCACTGAATTACACAGGAATAAACAATATTTTCTACCAACAAATATGTCTCTAATGAGGCCATTCTTACGAGAACTCATTTGAGAAGTGTCTCTTGAATAGAAATTTTGCTTTAGTTACACCTTAATATAAGAGAGAGGATTTTTTGTGAAGATAACTAACTTTCTAATCTGGCCCACTGCCCTGAACTTCCACTTTGTTTTGTGTGATAGTGGGTTTTAAATCAAGCGATATATAAGTCCTCAGAATTCTGTTACATCCGGGTTCAGAATGCTATTTATTTTCTTCTACAGTTTTCTGAATTAATCTTATTTCTTGGTTGTCATATCTCATAACTCACATCCTTCTTTGTAGTGAATTGTGAGCTTCCTCCTTCTCCTTCACCATAAAGCTGCATACCTGAAAAATAGCAAGTCCTTCCCTTTTATTGTTTTTACTTAATTTTCACTGCAAAACTAATTCACATATTGTATTGAGATTTTTTTACAATCGAAAGCCAAATAACATAGATGTGTCTGTGTGTGCACACATGCACCTGTGTGGAGTAAACAAATAAAAGAGAAAATACGTGGTGAAGTTTCACAGTTTCATCACCTCAATCCCACTTTCCAGAGATAACTGAAACTGAAGTTAATCATTAGGCCTATGCTCTTCCAAACAGCTTTCTAGGTATATACAAACATTCACATTCTATATGTGTTAGGGAGAAATTTGTTGTGGATTTAGCAAAAATAAAATAATTGATACATACAGTTCTGCAGCTCATTATTTTTCCTCTTCAATGATGTACAATGGACATCTCATATTGTTACTGATGTATCATTCCTATTCTTTTGTAATAAATGTGCTCTTTAAACATAATTGTGTATAGTCAATTTATCAATTCATTTACTCAAGTAATATTTATTGATCATCAAAATGAAGAAAATATGTGCTAGTTGCTATGGAAAATGCAAACTTGTAAAAGACATAGTTTTTGTCCACTGGATGCATATTATAATATGAAAAGATAAATAAGACAGGAACATATATTACAATGATATTAAGCAATACAGAATATGTAAACTTAGATTTTAGTACCACTTAAATTTGAAGAAAGTAAATTAACTTTTGAAAGGGCTGATCAAGAAGGTATTTTAGGAGAGTTGGATATGAATTGGATCTGGAAAGAGGAAAAAAATAGTTTTAGCCAAATCTCCCAGGGAAGAAAATAATATAAGACATATTTAGGCTGGGTGCAGTGGTTCACGCCTGTAATCCTAGTACTCTGAGAGGCTGAGATGGGAGGATTGCTTAAGGTCAGGAGTTTGAGGCCAGCCTGAGCAAGAGCGAGACCTCGTCTCTACTAAAAATAGAAAGAAATGATCTGGACAGCTAAAAATATATATAGAAAAAAATTAGCCAGGCATGGTGGCACATGCCTGTAGTTCCAGCTACTCGGGAGGCTGAAGCAGAAGAATGGCTTAAGCCCAGGAGTTTGAGGTTGCTGTGAGCTTGACGCCACAGCACTCTAGCCTGGGCAACAGAGAGAGATTCTGTCTCAAAAAAAAAAAAAAAAAGACATATTTAAAGGAGAATCACCTTATTTTATCAAGTTCAAATGCATTGATTGTAAAACATTTTGATTTCAGAGATATTTAAAAGTGGGATAAATGTTCCAGTTAAATAAAGAAAATATAGTATTTGTTCAATATGATTGGAGGGGCAGATTTATAGAAGGTAGAACTGGTAGATAAATCTAGATCAGTAAGTAGGAGCCTTGAATGCCAGGGTAAATTCAAAATTCCCTGTTTTTGTTCTTTTCCAGATCTTTCTTTCCTTCTTATGAGAAGTTGTTACAAATTAGGATGAGGCCAGATAACCTAATCTTATTGATTGATTGGTTGATCTTAGAGCCAGATCTTGCTAAAACTATTGGCCCATTTTGTCAGGCCCTCCCACTGACTGTTTTTTTCTTTTTCCATAAAGAAATAAACATTTTAAAAATATTAATTTACTCATTTTATTTCATGTGCCCAGTACTATGCTAGCACCAGGATATCAATGGTGAACAAGACACACGCTTAGCCTCACAGTGCTCACGGCCTTGTTGATAGACTTTCCAATGCCCTCTCCCCACTTCCCAGATGTCATCAGTGTCAAATTTTGCAGGCCTATCAACCGTTAAAAATAGACGTCACCTAGACCTCACCTTCTGCTTGGCCTTGTTTCTAGTTTGTGGTTATGATTTCCTGCTTGCCTTACCGAGCTATGATTTCTTGAAGTTCCCATGCCTTTTCATAACACCTGAGTGACTTTTCCTCCACTGTGCTTTTGCTTAAAGCAGAACTACTTACAAATGAACTTTTATTTGTTACGGCACCTCCATAATTATTTCCTAAAATTAAAAAAGTTGGTTTTTGGATTCCCTTGATGTTCCATGTGGACTTAGAAACATGCTAAATATCCACCACAGAGAGAGTCCTTTTATAAATCCACATGAAGAAAACCTCTATTTGGAACCTAGAATTAGGCATGAAGCTCTGCATTCACATTTAGGATTTTTTGTTTTCTTGAGGAATTGACCCTTTTACTGTTATGAAATGTCCCTCCCTATCCCTGATAATACTCCTTCTTCGGGAATCTACTTTGTCTGGTGTTACTAGAGCTATTCTAGTACAGTCGTCAGCCTCTGAGATGGTCCACAATGATCCCTGCCTCCTGGTACACAGACCGTGTGTAGTCCTCTCTCACATTGTACCTAAGGTGGTCTGTGTGACCAATAAAATATGGCAAAAGTATTGTTATTAATACTTCACTTCTGAGATTAGGTTGTAAAACACTATGGCTTCTTTTACAGCCTCCTGCCTCTCCCTTTCCCCCTCATCACTTCCTCTTGGGGAAGGCATCCATGAGCAGTCCTATGGAGAATCCAGTAGGCAAGGAGCTGAAGCCTCCTGCCAACCACCACACCTCTGGGCTTGGATGCAGATCCTTCAGACCCAGCCAAGCCTGCCCTAGATCATGGAAGACCCCGAGTCCGAAAACCCAGCTAAGTCACTCCAGATTCCTGACTGTCAGAAATGATGACGTAATAAATGTTTGTTGACCACTCCATGTTGGGTGATTAGTCAGAAGGACTCACAAGACTCAAGAGAAGGCTTTATTCACAGCTAACGTTTATTATGGCAAGGGACACAGAGAAGACAGCCAGACAGATGTTTTCACTGGCAGAGTCCAGAGAGGTCCAGTACAAGCTTCAGGGTCCTTCTTCATCAGAGGCCACACAGGATATACTTTCTTTCTAGCAGCAAATTACAGGAAGATGTGTGAGATGTCTCTACCCAAGGTCCAAGGATTTTTTGGTATGCTGGTCACATAAACATATCTTACTGTGCAACCAGCCATGACAACTGAAATGCAGGACCCCAAGAATGAAGCCAGGTGCACATCATTAATCTTGATATTTATGCAAAGCAACCTGACAAGCTGGTAGGGCACAGCCCATTGCTCCAGGTATACACAACAAAACCATCAATCCTTGACATACAAGAGCCATTTTCCCAGTGGTTGGCCAAGGGTCAATCATGGTTTTAGGTTCTCTTGGAGACATACAAGAAATATACAAGCAGACCTGCTCTGTTAACTCTTTCCTCAAAATATGGCCCATAGCCAGCATCAACTGCCAAATGCCTAGATGAATGAGACTTTATATAATGCCAGCCCCCAGACTTCAAGTCTTCCATCTTAGTCCCCAAGCAGTGTGAAGCAGAAATAAGCATTCTCCATTGTGTCCTACCAGGCTCACAGAAACTATATGAAATAAGAAATGATTATCATTTGAAGCCATCCAACTTTTGGATGGCAATAGATAAATAATACAGAATAATAGTTTCCTATTTTTTGTAAGTCTGGCAATTTTTTAGTGAATGACAATGTGAATTTTATGTTTTAGGGAACTGGATTACGTTGTATTTCATTAAGTAATATTAGAATTCTGTTTCATTGCTAGCTAAGGTACAAGGAAGTTACAAGTAGAATCTTCTTGAGAATTGCTTTTATATTTGTTAGGGTGGGTCCAAGGCAGACTGTCTTAGGGCTAATTTATCTCTACTACTACTAAGTTGATAACATTTTCAAGATTGCCTCAGGGATTGGTAAGGGGCCATATAGCAAATATTTTAGGCTTTGCAGGTTACATACAGTCACTGTTGCATACATTTCTTTGTTTATTTTTACAATCCTTCAAAAATATACAATTCATTCTTAGCTTGTGAGCTGTTCAAAAAGTCTGTGGGCAGGATTTGGCCTGTGAGCTATAGTTTGCTGACGCCTGATCTATTTGATGTCCTTTGCATTAAGAGATCTATCTACGCTGGCTGAAAGGACCATTAATGATTCCCAGCCTTGTGTAAGTTCCAAAATTTTTTCTGCCCACTGATTCTCATGGTTCTTTTCCCAGCCTTGAGTGGTTTCCTCTCATGCTTGCTCAGATTAGCACTCAGTCAAAGACTCGAATGGGCCCCTCTGTAGATTTCCCTGTCTCTGTCTCTCTCCTCTCTGGTACTCAGTGATACTAGTCCTAGCCATTTTAACCTCTCTGAATTCTGATCTCTCTCTCCTCTACTTAGTGAGACTGCAGGTTCTTTTTGGGCTCCCTCCTTGTGCCATTATTTGCTTACATATATTAATACTTACTCCCATGTGTTGGTTTCTTTTTTTTTTTTTTTTGAGACAGAGTCTCGCTCTGTTGCCTGGGCTAGAGTGCCGTGGCGTCAGCCTAGCTCACAGCAACCTCATATTCCTGGGTTCAAGCAATCCTTCTGCCTCAGCCTCCCAAGTAGCTGGGACTACAGGCATGTGCCACCATCCCTGGCTAATTTTTTTTTCTATATATATTTTTAGCTGTCCAGCTAATTTCTTTCTATCTTTAGTAGAGACATGGTCTCGCTCTTGCTCAGGCTGGTCTCGAACTCCTGACCTCGACTGATTCTCCCGCCTCGGCTTCCCAGAATGCTAGGATTACAGGCGTGAACCACTGCGCCCGGCCATGTGTTGGTTTCTATCCATTCTGAACATAAATTTCTAACGGAAACTGTTTAGTTGTACTTCATGTCTTCGTTGTTAAACACAGCAGCACATCAACACACATGCGGATCATCATCATGCCATTAGCTAGAGCTATATCTCAATGGCCTTAGACTTACAAGATTTCTAGTTGAGACAAATCTTAAATGTTCTATCTGATCTTAGTCCAACTCTAACCCTTTATGGAATTTACCTCTTCAGCTTCCCTAGTAGTGAACATGTACTTTTTGAAAGACATACTCTACTTTTTAAGATAGCCTTTTTCATTGTGGACAACAAATAATGATCAGAAAATATACTTTATTATAAGCTAAAAGATAATTCCTAATCACATTCCCTTTCAGTTCTTATTGAATTGTGTTTAACCTAAATCCAGAGGACTGATATGTACCACAAAGAAGCATGGTGTGATGACACTATGTATAGGAGGATTTGTTCTGGTCAGGGACATTAGGGAGGGGGTATGAGTTGAGATCTGAAAGCAAAGTAGGAGGTAATCAGACAAAAGGCAGTGAGAGCTTTTAGGAAAGGGACCAGCCGAGGTGATGATACTAGGGCAAAAGAGAGCAGTGGTTTTAAATCTAAATGTAGAATGTGCAGACAACCCTCTTAAATACTCAGTGAGTACACTCAATCTCAGAAATATCACTATATTACCAAAAACACATTTCTGACATTTTAGGGGTACTTGTAGAAAGGCAGATTTAATGTCAACGTAAGGAAGCATTTTGGAATATTATTATTGTCGCTATCTCAGGTTTGTGGGGCTGGAAGCTTTCACATTTTGGAGGTCCTCTTTAAGATAAAAATATAAATGATAGTGTAAGGCTGGTGGCAGGTACCCCTCCCTTCCCTAATGAAAAAAGAAGAAGCCCCTCCTATTCCTGAATACCCACCCTAAAGCTGAAACAAAGAAATTCCTCACTCCTCGCACGACATCTCCTGGCCGAAGAAACTCCCATCCCCCAGTCCTAAGAACCTATATAAACCCACTCAGACTTCTGGGTGGCGCAGCCTCTCTGGTACCACTCCGTGGGTCCCCTGAGGCTGGCCCGGGTCCCTCTCTCTCAGGGACTCGTTACCCCCACCTGGGAGCGCTCCAACAAATCCTCTTTACTTATCCCTTTCTACTCTGCTTGTCTTTCTTTCTCTGGCGCCGGCTACTTCAAAGAAACCTTACAGATAGGTACAAAATTAAGCACAGGGTTTGGAAGAGACCCTTGGCGGTTAAAGTCCCTGAATCAGATGTTTCATTAGCTTTAGGGTAAAAAAATCTACCTACTGTTTTGAGGGATTCAAACAGAGGGTCCATGACCATATGTTGGTAATGTCATCAAGAGATTTCATACATTGTGTAGGAATCTGGACTTGATAGACTTCTAATTTTCCTCCAAATTCAAAGATTTTGTGTTTATTTGGCTTATATCAGAGAATTGACTAGGTCAATTTTGACTCTTGTAATCTTGGACCCTCCTTCCTGCCCTCCTCCCCACCCTGTGGTTTGTAGAATGAATTGTCTGATATACAAACAATGATGTGGTGTTTGGGATTGTGTGGGTGTGTGGGGTGTATCCTGTAGACTTTGATTTAAATGAATTCTAAAGTTAAGTGCCCGGCTTTGACCCCTAGTCTATTGTTTTGTTCTAGCACTCACGTCATCAGTCACAAAATCAGAGCTAAAAAGTCATGCATCGAGTCAAGGCTTGAGTCCCAAGCTAGCCAATGTGTGTACATGCAGAACACCTCAGTGATAGTCCAGAGACAGTGCCCACCCACCCTATTTACCTGTGCCCAGAGGAGGCCTGAGGAGAGGGGTCGGATGTTTTTGATGTTTTTAGTGCCTGTCCACCATCCCTGCTGCATTTCCGCATAATGGTGCTTATCTTGTCTGCACCACTATCAGAAGGGAAGAAGGGCATATTACAAATAAAGACTCCCTACCCCACAAACGTAAACAAAAACAGAATCCTCAGAGTCAATTATGCTCTGAATCATTATTCTAGAACAGGAAGAATCCAAAACAACAACAAAATATTAAGAGCAGCTCTGTGAATGAACACTTCTGCATTCCCAGGGTAGTTGTCTGGGCAGATTATAAAGCTCTTAGCAAACTTTAATTAGAGCTCAGAGGTTGGTGAGTTGCGTGGCAAAAGTTCTTGCTAGTGTGCTCACCAGAGAAGTAAAATCAGGTGAGGTTAAGTGGTCAGTTTATAGACACCTGGTCATGCTCATCTGTGATTGCTTTTCCAGTCTGTCAGGTTTTTTGGAATCTGACTTGTTAGCAGCTCTGCCAGGCCCCATCCCCTTGCTTGCAGGTGCTCAGGTCTGGAGCTAATGTGTTAACGTCAGCTCGTTGCCCTAGGGCTTGGCCGGGCCAGGTCTGGACCTGCTGGCTCTTTTTGGAGTCGGTCTACAGGAGATATCTCTGAGCCCAGGGATAACAGTTCCGGAGTCAGGTAGATTCTGAGCACACCTGCCAGGCATGAGGTGGGAACAAGGATAGAGCTTTTCAGTAGGAGATAATTGACTTCAAAGAACTCCAATTTGGTTGACATTTTCTACTTGAACATCTAGGAACAGTTAAAAACCTACTTTTGTTATTTGTGTATTCTTAGAATTCTCTACTACCACTTCTAAGAAGACAGAAAAATTTGGCAGCTAATAAAGAAATAAAAGATAAAATCCCCTTGAGGAAATGTGAAGATCTGTAACTTGCCTGTCCTCTGTGTATCTTACTCCCACCCAGACCTCTGAAGTGTCTTTGTTTTGTGCCCCATAAGGACACACGTGAGTCCTCAGGAAGGGGTTGCAGGGTCAGTGGCCAGTGAGTGAGTTTGCTCACCATGGATTTAGCCTCTGTTGCTTAGGAATTTCCCAAACATCAACAGTTTCCATTAATAATATCCACCTACCAATATGTTGATACAAATTTACTTCAAATCTATATACTTCTTTTTTTTTTTTTTTGGTCTGGACAACAATTTGGAGAAAAATAGAATACTATCTGCTATCAGGCAAAGGTTGATTGTCTTTTATTTATTCTAAAGCAAGACTTTTCCAACTTCAGAAGCTTTCACCAGGTCTGGCACTGTGGGGTTTGGAGAAGCAGCACCTACCTATACAGACTTCATCTTCAGAATTTCAAAAACCATGATTCTGTCCATTCTCACTCTTTTCCTGGTACCTTCTGTCCTCATTTCTAAATCCCTTCTTTCCCTTCAAATTTTCATTGTCTTTCTTTGGATCTTTTCTTTTTATTTGATGTTTCCTTAAATTATTCAAATCAGAATTTTGCATATGCATCCATCTTTCACTGTGGTTCTTTGTCTAAGGATACCCTGATGGTTTATTTTTAAGCTTTTAAAAAATGTAAAAACTCCCAGCTTATGACCTTTTTTGGTCTCAGCAGCTCATTGGACTGATATATTGAGGAAATAGTTAATAATGTCTCCTGGAGCTTTTCTTAGCTTTTAACTAATAGCTCAGAATCCATCTTCCTGTAGGTGAAACTTTTTTTTCCTTAAATTCCTCATTATTCTTGTGTACTCGAAGCTCATTTCTCTGTCTGTTTGAAGAGTTCAGTCATCTCTTCCTTTTTCCTCAATGAGTTGACAGCTCAGTACCTAGAAAACCTTAAAGTTAGCAATAATTACCAACAGGTTAAACAAGAAAGTTGTGTGGAGACATGGGCTTGGTGAGGGAAGCCTTTAGGACAGCTCTTACTGTCCTCCACTGCAGGCATGATACCAGGACTCTACACCGCAAGGTGCAAGCTGTTTGGTTAGTAGTCCGGCTCCCGTAGCAAAGTACCACAGGCTGGATGGCTTACACAACAGAAATTTATTTCTCCTAATCCTGGAGGCTACACGTCCAAGATCAAGCAGCTGGCAGGGTTGGTTTCTTCTGAAACCTCTCTCTGTGGCTTGCAGACGGCCCCCTTCTCCCTGTGTCTTCACAAGGTTTTTGATGTGTGTGTGTCTATGTTGCAATCTCCTCTTCTTACAGAACACCAGTCACATTGGTTCGGGGCCCACCCCAATGACTCATTTTAACATAGCTACCTCTTTAAAGACCCCATCTCCAAATACAGTCACATTCTGAAGTACTGGGGGTTAGGGCTTCAACATATGCATTTTGTGGGAGGCACAAATCAGCCCCTAACAGTATATTAACAACTCCTCATATAGACGCCAGATTTCTAGTAACAACATAGCTCAAAAAAAACAGCCCAAGCCTACAAAGTCTGTGCAAAGGGCAGATTACGGGGCCCCATTAGGGTCCCATGTTGCAGGTTCCTCTCTTACTCTGCAGACTCTTGGTAACAAATGTAAACAAGCTGCGTATCTGATTCCCCACACTGCAGCAGACCGTGTGCAGAGAAACTGCCAGCCAGAAAAAAAGCCAAGCCACTCGGGCAGATGTGACAACCGCAGCAGGAAGTGACTTCAGCACAGAGAGGGCAGCAGAAAAACCTTAAAAGGACAAAGCTGTAGCATCAATGACTGGGTCATACAATGAGGACAGAATAATGATACTCCCAAATTGTCAAAAGTAGGTGAGGTTATTTTCAAAAACCTATGTCAGCAAGCTGTGGAAATTTTCCTATTAAATACTGTATAGTTAAAATTGTTTGGGCATCTGAAGGAGACACACTTAAGTTACTAGAGTAATTCACCTATGCATAATTAAAATTTCCCAGTTCTGCTGGATAAATGCTTCTTTCTATGTGTGACGACGGACAAGGTCCTTTTTGGAAGTCATGACGACTTTGCTATAATCCTGGCTTTCCTGTCATCATGGTCTTCAGGTTTGGACTGACTTCCCAGGGACATTCTACAAGCAGTCACTGAGATTTGCTAACAGTTTTCAAAGAAGATGTTTATCAGATAATTTTTAATTTAAGCCCCACCCTCTTGGAGGTGGGTAAACTCACAACTAATGGACGCAGTGAGCATTGTAGGGGGGGAAATCGCACGTCTCAAATCGTGGTTGTGATGTGGCAAAGTCATAACATGTAACCAAAATGTTTGTACACCCATAATTTCCTGAAATAAAAAAAATAAAAAATAAAATAAACCACACCCTCTGTAGTGCACAGTAAATTAAAAGTTCCATAACTTCTATAATGCTTTTATGAATAGTGCAATTGCATGGCATTGCACTTTGTGATAGGTGTATTAGAAGTAGTAATATGTTTAGTGGAAACATTTAAAATAGACTATAATTTTTATAACCCTGCTTTGGCATTTCTTCATGTTTTAGTACACCAGGAAGCTCAAAAATGGACATGGCCCCTGCATTTCTCAGCTCTCAGAGGTCCTACACCTGAACTTGCTATGTGCTCAGCCTCACCCTCCTCTGAATAATCTCCTGTGGTTTGTACTTTGTGCCTCTGACCACCTTCTGTCTCATATGATAGTTATTATAAAGCTGTTTTTATCTGTCTTATGAGATTGTGAGCTTAATTCCCAATGAACAACCCCCACAGTAAATGTTAGTTTCTGTGTCAAATCCAGGGACACTTTGTTGCTATCATTTCTCTAAGCAAGAAAAAGTCTGGCTATACCTGGTCTTTGTTTTCTTCTTAATCCGTTTGAGTCTTTTGTAGTGCTTGTTGCAACTGCCTTCCAAGGGCAGCCTGAGAACTCTTCCTTAGGCTCCAAGGAGGATCCCCCAGCATGCCTTGCGGGAGAGTTTGCACAGTGCCCTGCAGTGGTGTGCTGGTAAATGTTTAACAGCTGGTTCTAGGGTGGGTCGTGAAGGGGAAGGCCTGATTCCTAGTGTTTGTGGTTATAGACACTGAGTACAGAATTGGGAAGAAATGCACACCATTGGCTCTTGCTACCTAAACAGATTTCCCAGGGTTCCAGCACACCACCAGTTCACAGCTCAGGGATAGTGAAAAAAGCTATGCTGTAAGGTATGGAGAAGCCTGCCGAATCTCTTCTTCTGGTCTACAGCCATACCACCCTGAACACGTCCCATCTTGTCAGAATCTCTTCTCCACCCGCACAAGGCGAGCCAGTAGTACATACTCACAAAACTGTCTCACTTTCCAGGCCTGCCTCCTCTCAGCCCTCCCCAGCTGACATGTTGACAAACCCTGGAACAGCTTTAAAGTCATGGGCAATGAGTCATAAATGAATCCACTCAGAAGTTTCTTAAAGGGTCACTAATATGAAGGCTGTTCAAAACTCTCAGAATTAAGTAATGCATATGGGCTGACTTTGAGGTTATAACCATTAACCTTTCCCAAATTAATTTTTTTTAAGCATTTGCTCAACTTCCTACCCCTTTACACCCACCCACACTAACTTCTTAGACACATGTCAAGGTGTCTGTGACTCAACAATTTTTATCGAAGAGGCAATGGTACCACCCCCTCCCCATCCTACCTCCTTTCCCCTCTTCCATATGCCAGAGTGAGCAGATTTTAAACGTCTATAATCAGAGATTTTGTTTTGCTCTTTCTATCTCCTGACATGATATTTTGTTCACAACAGATAGCCAAAAATATTGAAGTTAAAACTAGTTCATTTCTTGTAGTATATGAGAAATACCATTTTTCCCCTCACTAAAGGTGCTCATAAATGCTCATTAGTTCTTGCATGTACAAGTTGAGATAGTTTCTAAGCTGAAGGAAACTTTTTGTCCTTAGAAGAACTGGTTTTTCTGCCTTAGACAATGAAGGATGGAAAATGGAGGTGTCTACTCTTGCTCTGCCCCACTCTCTTGTTATAATAGCAAGCGTGTGGTTGTCCACTTCTCACAACCAAACTCTTCCCTGAATGACCACAGCCCAAAAGCCTCAAAAGCTTTAGCCATTTTTGACCGAAATCATATGCTTAGGTATTATGGTTTCTGGGACTGGAAGGTAGAAAAAAACTGAGTCTTAAAAACAAATAAACTCACTAACAATACTATGGTAAAAAAGGCAGACCATAACAAGTGCTAATGAGGATGTAGAGAAACGGGACCCCTCATACATCGCTGGCGGGAATGTGAAATGATACAGCCACTTTGGAAAATAGTTTGGCGATTTATACAAAGTTAAACATAAACTTGCCATATGACCTAGCAATTCTACTCCTAGTTATCCACCCACAAGAAACAAAAACATATGTTCATACAGAGACATGTACGGGAATGTCCACAGCAGGTTGATTCACAGTTGCCCAAACTGGAAACAATCCAAGGGTCTATCAATGGTGAACTGAAAAACAAACTGTGATATATCCATACAACGGAATATTCTGCAGCAATGAAAGGTAAAGAAGTACTAATACACGCCACGAGGTTGGACAGCTTCAATAACGTTATGCTAACTGAAAGGCACCAAACACAAAAAACTACATACTGTATGTGAAATTTCCAGGAAAGGCAAATCTATAAGACACAGAAAGCAGAATAGTGATTGTTTTGGTGCTAGAAATAGGAACAGGGATTGACTATAAAATGGACACAAAAGATCTTTTGGAGATGATAGAAAGTTGGCAAATTTGACACACTGTATATGTACTCAAAATCATTAAATTGTATGTTTTAAAATGGGTGAATTTTATCATATGTAAATTATACTTCAACAAAGCTTTTTAAAGACAACACAACAGATGAAGGCCTTTGTTAATTCTATTTAGCAGTTAGTTTTCCTCATCTGATTACAAATCCCAAGGGGGCTACATATCACCCAGCTGCATCTTTTTTTCTTTTCCTTAGCAGGTGAGGAAAGCATATAAATGTGCCACTGGAGGAGGCAGGCATCAGGCCCGACAAAGCCAAAGATGCATTGCCAGATTGTTCTAACGCTGTGGGCGCACTGGTCACTTAGTCTGCAGGGAATGGTATGACTTATTCATTGAGGTCTGTCCTGGGCTCCCAGCCTTCCTTGCATGTAGGTGGCTCTGTGAGGGAATGATGTTCCGCTGGGGGAGTGTGTGCTCCTGTCACAAGCCTGCAGGGGGACTGTGCTGTGGGCAGGGTATTGTACTATCTGGATCCCAGGAGACAAAGGCACTCCTTGTTAAGCTGGAGCCAGCCTTACCTTCAAGCATGAGATCATTTTGACCACTGATCTCTTCCTTACCAAAGGATACGCCCTCTCTTCAGACCAAAAGAGTAGGAAGCCCACAGGGAACCTTCTAGTTTTTAACTTGGTCTTTTGATGTTGCCTTTGAAAAATATCCCAGAGCTTGCTCCAAAGCAGCCAAATCCAAGATGGCACATTCCATAAAGGGACCAGCCAGGAGTTGACAGAGCAGCAACTTTGGCAAGGAGCCTGTCATGTTGTTCCAGTCCCAGGGGAAAAACAATACACTACTTTTTTGCCTACCAAACTGGCAAACTGGCAAAAATTAAAACGTACGCACTGTTCTAATTTGGAGCACTTAGAAAATAATGGGCCTACGAGCCTAATCTGGGTGGCTTATTTTGCTCCCACCAATACCTCTAGAGAATGTTTTGCCCTGGTGGTTTAGTTCTTCTGACTGTGGCCCCAGCTACCTTTCTATTTTCACGTCCTTTGACTCCTTTGTATATACTTGATTTTTTTAAAGAGTGTATTCACCCTTCTTTTTTGTTTAGCTTCATGTTTTTTTTTTTTTATTGTGGTGAGAACACTTACCGTGAGATCTACCCTCCTGAAAAGTTTTTAAGTGCACAATACAGTATTATTAACTATAAGGCACTATGTTGTACGGTAGATCTCTAGAACTTATTCATCTTGAAGAACTGAAACTTTATACCTGTTGAGCAATAACTCCCCATTTTCCCCCCTCCTACAAGCCCTTGGCAACCACCATTCTACTTTCTGTTTCTGAGTTTGGCTATTTTAGATACCTCCTATAAATGGAATCGTGCAATATTTGGGCTCCTGTGACTGGCTTATTTCATTTAGCATGTCCTCTAGTTTCATCCATGTTTTCACATGTGGCAGGATTACCTTTTTTTAAAGGCTGAATAATATTCCATTGTATTTATATACCACGTTTTCTTTAGTCATCCATGGATGGGCATTCAGGTTGTTCCCACATCTTGGCTATTACGAATAATGCTGCAATAAATGTGGGAGTGTAGAAACCTCTTTGAGATCCTGATTTTAATTCTTTTGGGTATGTACCCAGAAGTGGGATTACTGGATCATATGGTGGTTTTATTTTTAATTTTTGGAGAAACCTCCATGCTGTTTTCCATAGCAGCCACACCATTATGCGTTCCCATCCACAGTGTACAAGGGTTCCAATTTCTCCACTTCCTTGCTAACACTCATCTTTTTAAAAACGGTTTTATAATAGCCATTTTAACTGGTGTGAGGTGATGAAGATTCAGTGTGGGCTGTGGTGGAGGTGGTGTCTGTGATATAAAAGCAAAAAGTCCCCGTGCTGGTAGGAGGTCTACTCCTCTCCACTAGTTTAAAAGACTGCCAAAACTGGCTGGGACAGGGGGACTTGGAGAAGTTCACCACAGTGGAAAGAGATAAGTGTTTTTAGAAGGAGTGAAATGAAAATATTATGCATAATCTTTGAAAAATCATTACAGTATCTTAAATATTTGGACTTCCTGAATGTTTGTGCTCTGGAGCTATGCCCAGACAAGCCCTCTCATCCGTCATGCCGCATCCCAAACGTCTACCTCCACAGCTGCCTTTACTAATCCCTAATTTAGTCTAGGACATTTTTTTTCCCCAAGAAATATTTGCATTCTTTCCTTCCTTTGCATCTCTGTAGGTCTTCACACTCGTCTGGTCCTCTCGCCCTGTTCCACCCCCATCTCCTGTGACAGCTGCTCTGCCCTATCTCATCCCCCCTCTGATGGCATCGCTGTGAGGGCAGCATCCCCTCTGTGAACCATACAGAAGCTAACACTTGGGTACTAGCATTGTTTACTTGGAATGAGTAATGGAATCATTTGATTAGTATCAGAATACTTTGTCAGGCAACGGAGGCAACTCTGATGCAATGGCTTATTTTAAAACGCCATTTCGTGCACTATTCTAAAATAGCTCTTCTTCTAGAAACTGATGTCTATACATATGTGTTATGATTCCATTTTAAAATAGAAAGACACTATTTTTTCCTAAAAAACCTTCACCAACTTGACAGATACATAGAGAATATTTTCAGTTGACCAAGATTATCAAAACAATGCCTAATTCCAGGAAGAAAGGCAGAAATAGTGGTGAAATTCCACCTCTTTTTTTGATTGCTGCTTTGAAAATATGTAATCAATATTTCAAACTAGTGAATGATACTTATCAAATGTTTTGCCCTATATGGATATTCCCCTAAGTAATATTATTTTACATAGACAAAGCAAGCTTTTAAGAAAATTCGATTTGGATTTTTCTTTTTTAGTCTCATAGTATCTGTAAATAGTTTCAAGCTTTCCCAAGATCTTTCCCATGCTCCTGTTAGCATGAGCATTTCTGGAAAGACCACAGTTTTCTTTCTGTTTCCATGTGGCTTAATGGAAGCAGCAACGTCAATTGGGTGATGTTTGTCTGAGATGGATTCTAGTTTTGACTTTGTCAATAAAGATGTGTGATCTTGAACAAGTCACTTGGGACCTCAACTTCCTTATCTGAATCTGTATTATGAGGGAAGTGGACAGCATGATCTATGATCGGCAGCTTGTAGAATTTTCTGCCTCCCCCTTATTTGCCAAGGCCCACGGTGGAGGCTCTTGTGTTCACTTCCTTGTTTCCTTCCATGCAGCAGCATCCCAACCACCTTGAAAAGAACCAGGACTGAGTTTCTGGAAGCTGAGTGATGCCCAGTCCAGGAGAGGAAGGCTCTGTTGCTGTGCTTGCTGTGGGGAGAAGGGGAAGGGCAGGCGAAGAGACCTAACCATGAGCAGGGCAAAGGCTGGAGAAGACGGTGCAGTAGGAATGGATCCTGTGTGCCCAGCATCTTGGGGTGGAGGGGAAGAGAAGGAAAGAGGGTGAGGAAGAGAGAAGTAGCTGGGCTAGGAGACCCATGCTCAGGTTGGCTGGGCTCCAAGTCCTGGGGCTGTCACTAGAAAGCTTGGATCCTTATGTAGTGTGTTCACCCACCCAATCCTTATAAACTCCAGAATAACCTCTAGCAGCCTCATGGAGGGCCAATTCTGTTTTAAAACCTCCTCATACTGGAGGATAAGTAGGTAATACCAAGTCAGGATTAGATCTCTTGGGGCAAAGGGCAGGAGAACCTTGTGAGTCTACAGTGGGAACAGGCCCCTTCTCCACCACTCCCACACCAAAGGAAGGTCCTGAGAATAGAATCGGGCCTGGGAAAGAAGGCCCATAGGATCTTTCTCTGTCGCAGTTGGGCCCCGTTGGACTCTGATCCCTCTGGGGTTGACCTCTGTGGCTGGGCTCCATACTTCCCAGCACCGTCATTCTTCTTTGGATTGTACCCTAAGCACCCTTCCTCTAGCCATGACTGGGTCCCAGGGACTCAGGGCTAAACACTTCCACCCCTTTCTTTCAGTCTGAAGATGACATCTTTTTAAGTTGGGGAGGAGAAAGTTACAAGGAGGAAGTGAATAGGTGACACACAACACACACTCCTTTCTGATTTTGCCTGGGACAGGCTGGGCCTCCTCTCCACTTTTTGACAGACCTAAATAAAGAAGCCAACAGATAAACAGTGCAGGCGGTGTTTGCCAGCACGGGATTGTCACGTATTTTGAGGGAACACAATGCTTCTCCATTTCTTCTTAAAACTGATCCGCCTTGAGTCTTGCTTTTCAGCCTCGGCTAACAGCGGGGGAATCCTGACCTGTGTATGCCCCTGCTTACCTTATCTAGTGTTTAATTTTTTAAAAGTCCTCCTGACAAGGCAGGTAGGCTAATATTTCCTGAAACGTTCTTTACTCCACTCTTCCCACAGTTAGGTTTTTTTTTTTTTTTTATTTTAAAGAGAAAATTGTTTAAAGTATATGTCTAATAACTCATGACTGTGAAAATCTAAGTGCTTTGCCGTCCCGGCCTACGAGTCAGGACCCTGCTCCTGCTTCTACAGGAAATTCTTTTATGTAGAATTAGGGTGTTGCTGAGAATGTAAACCTCACATCACTTTGTCTTCACTTTGGGAAAACCCACAGAGAAATTTCTCTTAGACCTTAGTGAAGGAATCCTTTTGCTTCTCCTTTTTAACCAGTACGTGTTTTACAGGTGCTAATGTGATTTTTATAACCATCATGTCTCTTTTTAGTTTTTGTTTTTATGATACACATTAGATGTATATATTTTGGGGTACATGTGATAGTTTGATATATTCATATTATCAAATCAGGGTAATTGGGTTATCCATCACCTTAAATATTTATCTCTTCTTTATGCTAGGAACATTCTAATTATTCTGTTCTAGCTATTTTAAAATGTATAATGGACGCACATTTGTGGTTCTTTTTTACTTTGGCCGAACTTGACTATAGCGACTGTGCAAAACTGCAGTCCCCAACCCCCAGCCGAGGCCCAGTCTGTGGCCTGTTAGGAACCAGGCTGCACATCACCCCCCACACCGCACCTCCCACCACCCCCATCCGTGGAAAAATTGTCTTCCATGAAACTGGCCCCTGGTGCCAAAAAATGTTGGGAACTGCTGGTGTGAAACCCTAGAGCATGCTCTGCTGTGTACTAATTCTCATAATGGTATCATCACTATCTAACTGTGTGTGTGTATAGTTTGATGTCTCTTAATTTTGGGAAAAGGGTTTTTCTCTTCAATCTGTTTATATTGCAGGCTATATTTTTTAAAATTTTGAACTAATTTTTGACTTACAGAAAAGGTACAAACATGGAACAGAGAGTTCCTGTGTTCCTTTCACACAGCTTTCCTTATTTTTAATTTTATTCTATTGAATATATTTGTGAAAGTCACCTAAAATTCTTTTTGGAACAAGGCCTGCAATGTGTCACTAATTTGAACACCCAGATGTTGTGTATCTCAGAACAAATGGGTTGGAAATGATGGATATAGACATCTCAGACAGGGTGATATTGGAAGGATGACCCAGCTTAAAACTGAACTGACCCTGCATCTCCCAAGAACGTAGTCAAAAGTGATTTGGCCGCAAGCAAATAGGAACTAAAGGATATGATCCAAAGAAAAGTGGCCAGTAGGACAATCTGGTTAAAATTCTGAATTTATAGAAACTGAACTTTTAAAATATTATTAATCAGTATTAATCATGGGGTTGAGTCATAACTCTTTATGTGGTTTTAAGCATTTTGTCCATGTATAACATTTTGCTAGTATGTACAGTTATAATGATTCTTAATTTGTTTCTGGGTGATGGACTATCAGTTGAAATTACTGAAAAGTCCAACAGTTTGTGGCTTACTTATATATATAGTTTATATTGGAGGTTATGAAGCATTATGATGGCATGATCTTATTTTGCAGGAGTTAGATGTGTGTTTGTGCATATGTATGTACACACATGGGTGTGTGTGTGTGTGTAGATCAAAAAAGACCTGGAAGGAAATAACTCAAGCTTTCAAGGTTTCAAACAGATAGGTGATTTATAATGTTCTTTTTTTTAAAAACATGCCTGTATTTTCTAATTATTTTTTGTATTGAGTACAATGTTGTTTTTATACCAAGGGGAAATTAACAAAAGAATTTAAATAATAAAATAAATTATGGAAGAAAATACAGAATTCTCAGTTTTAACAGATTTCTCTATTAATTGATATTTAGGTTATTTTAGCCAATATGCTTTTGTTGGTTATTTAGGTTGTTACAAATATCCATCATTGAACAGTGCTTTTTTCTAGCTTTTCAGTATTGTAAGAAGCAAAGAGCATAGGTGATTAGCAAAAAAAAAAAAAAAAAAAAAAAAAGGAACCAATTATAATAATCAGACAGAAATGCTCTTTTTTTTTTTTTTGAGACGAAGTCTCGCTCTGTTGCCAGGCTAGGGTGCCGTGCTGTCAGCATAGCTCACAGCAACCTCAAACTCTTGGGCTCAAGCGATCCTCCTGCCTCAGCCTTCTGAGTACCTGCTACAACAGGCACGTGCCACCACGCCTGGCTATTTTTTTCTATTTTTAGTAGAGACGGGGTCTCACTATTGCTCAGGCTGGTCTGAGCTCAACTACTGAGCTCAAGCAACCTTCCCGCCTTGGCCTCCCAGAGTGCTAGGATTACAGGCGTGAGCCACCGTGGCCAGCCCAGGCCTTGGATTTTAATACTATGTGTTAGAAATAGAATAAAAGATCATGAATAACAACCTGGGTTAAACATAAGAAATGCCCGGCCTAGAAATGATCCTTAAGATGCACAGAGAGCCACAAAGCTACATGGTACACATACACCAAAATTACCAACACTGAGAAAACCAGTGACGGTGTTTACTCATTTTCATATACGTATTAATTGTACCAATTGTTCTAATTGATCAAATTACTTCAGAGATAAAATTTAAACTAAACTATAAATACTTTATATTTAGTCAAATTGGCTTTCAGCCAAATTATCTGCTGTAGTTTGTGAAATTTAAAACATTTTGACATTTCTAGTCAGGACTTGATGTACTGGTCATTCACAAAAGTCCTGAAATGTGAAGCAAAAAGCATGCTTTCGTCAGTCCTGGGGCCAGGCTACCCCCTGGAATATGGCCACCATACAATATGATGGGCCATCCCAATCTTTCAGGAATGAGCAAGAGTCACCCTCTGCGTATGTGCTACTGCAAACTAGATAAATGCAGGAACAGGTGTGTGGCTCCAATAGAGAGCGTTTGGTCAAATGGAAACCAGGACAAGAAAAGCCCTTTCCCCCTTTAACTACTTGACCAGTTAGTACATTTGTATGTAGTAAGCCTGGGTGGAAAAAAGGGATGTTCCCTGCTCTCACTTAACTGAGTGAGACTTTCTGCCTGGTTCTGGTCCAAGCAAAAAGCGTGCTATGATCTCACCTAACTCTGAAGTGACTCTGAAACTTTGCAATAAAAAAATTTCATCCTTCAAGATGGTGAGATACCAGGAAAGCGACAAAGATAAAATGAATGATGGAGGTTTTTGGTAGATATTTTTTTTTTTTTTTTTTTTGAGACAGAGTGTCACTTTGTTGCCCAGGCTAGAGTGAGTGCTGTGGCGTCAGCCTCGCTCACAGCAACCTCAAACTCCTGGGCTTAAGCGATCCTCCTGCCTCAGCCTCCCGAGTAGCTGGGACTACAGGCATGTGCCACCATGCCCGGCTAATTTTTTCTATATATATTTTTAGTTGTCCAGATAGTTTATTTCTATTTTTAGTAGAGACGGGGTCTCGCTCTTTCTCAGGCTGGTCTCGAACTCCTGACCTCGAGCGATCCACCCGCCTCGGCCTCCCAGAGGGCTAGGATTACAGGCGTGAGCCACCGCGCCCGGCCGGTTTTTGGTAGATATTATCACCATGTTCACAGCATCTTGCCTTTTGTACATATTGGGATGGGGGTGGGTAAGAGACAGGCTGGGGGCTCAGTCCTAAGTGATTGGTAACCAAAGATGCCTTAAAGAGGAGAATCGACACTCCGTAGTTTTTCACAAAAAGTCTTTTTGGGCCACATTGACATTCCTAAAACCCTTCACATACCAATGCTGGGATTTCAGGGTCATTTTTTCTCCAGTTTTCCCAAACTCCACCTCCCTTTGCATAGTTTTAGAGCATTTATTTAAAAACAAAATCCCAAAACAAAAAAAACACCTGTGTAGATCTAGTATATTCATGGATTGGAAAATAGCCTGGAATGTAGGGTTCCATTCCTAACTGTGCAGCTAACTTCCTGGGTGAGCTGGAAAACTCACTGATTCCTTTGCTCCTTAATTTCTCCAACCATCTATTCATCCATCCTTCTAACAGATTTTGCTTTGGTACCAGGACCCTGTGGGTATAAAAAATTAGTAGAACCTGGTTCCTTTGTCAAGATCCTTGGAGTTTAGGGGGAAAGACAACAACGAAGATTATAATTCAGTGTGGTAACCTGGATGCTGGAAGGGTACACAGAGCGTTAAGGGAGCAAAGAGAAGGGATGTCAAATCAGACTTGGAGATGGGTGGTGAGTCAGGGACCACTTCGAAGCAGAAGTGATATCTCAGAAGCTTAAACTCTATAAAGTGAATTGGGGTCCATTAGTGGATCTAGAAGAATATTTCATCTATATTCTTATGTTAATTGAAGAAATGCTCATTTGAAGTCCTCATAAAAGGGAGATGCTTTCCAGAACTACAAAGGACAAACAAATTTGCCTAATTTATCCATAGCTGCTTATACCCTAAAGAGTGGCCTAGATCTTAAGATTGTCTTATATGTTCCAAGAAGAAAATATTGGTCCCTAGGACATTCCTGTCACTTGATACATTTGCCTGTAGTCATTGGAAGGGTGTGTAATTTTTGTAGGAAGTCACAGCCCCCTCCACCACTCTTCCCTCTCAACAGTCCCTTTCTCTGAACATTGCCTTGGAATGAACTGTGTAGTCTCTAGGTTGAATCATTCAAGTGCTGTCATCGTCACATAGAAACACCCTCAAACTTGGTCTACATTTATGGGTCCATGCCAAAATCAGTTTTTCATTAAATGTTCCTAGTTACCATTTGATTTTAGTTTAAAACAACATTTCACTTTTCTAAAAGTGATCTGTTCCAAATCTGAACTAATTATAGAAACAGTCTAAAATCTAGAAAACAAATGTTTAAAAAAAAGTCATAAGCAGACAAATAATTCCAATTTCTAGCACATACTGTTGGTTTCTTCCCAATGTCCATTTTTCCTCTTCTTTTTCCCAAGGGAGTTCCAGGATGGATGCTACTTAGTCTAAGTCAATCATGAGAATTCTATCCCTTCAGCTAGTGGTTGGTTTAGGAAAGGGCATTTCTGGTCCCTTTGGAGGAAGTCAGCTGGGGAGCCTCTGAAAAAGGTTTCCTTCTCCTACACGAGAGACACAGACATTGATGTTCTCTCTCCTTCCTTGGAAAATTGCTGCATCTTAATGTGCCTTTGAAACCACTGCAAACGTATTGCACCAGCCGGAGGAGGAAGCCAACCATGAAAGAAGACAGAGCTAGCAGAATCACTCAGGAGTAAAATGAGGCCTGAAGTACCGTGCCTGGACCATACCCTACTTGAAGCCTTCTTGTTCTGGGAGGTAATAAATTTCCTTGTTATTTAAGCCATGATGAGTCAGGGTTTTCAATTATTTGCAGCCAAAAGCATCCTAAGTAATAACCAAGTGTGCAGAGAAGTTTATGCACTTCGCTGCCAGAACATTATGTCAAGCCTTTAGTTCTAGGAAACAGGCTTATCCGTCTTCCCAGTTCCAGGAAACAGGTTTATCTGATTTCCTAGTTCCTGGCAGATTAGAAATAACGAGTTGGAAGTGGAGAAAGTTAGAGACAGGCAGCCGGACAGGGAAGGAAGAGACGCCAGGGTAGAAACAGGAACTCTCAATGCAGCAGTGTGGGATTATTAATGTTGGGGCAAACAGGTCCTCCCACCCCTGTAGCCCTCGTGAGTTCAGTGACTAACCCATTATGACAGCCATGTGTCATCAAAGGAAGTTTGCTTTTTATTTAGTGTACTGTGTTTCAGAAGGGGGATGAGGGTGAATAATATTTAAAAATATTTCTTTGTAAACAAGGAAAAGGTTAAATGATTACAAGGATAAGCTTATCTGGAAAGGCACACAAACAGCAAACTCACTCCCGGGCTATGCTCAACAAATGAGTGCTATACATATATGCTAATAAAACCTGTTAAAAAGTTTTTTGAAATTTGCCTCATCCAAAGAGGGAAAAAGATGAGGCGGTAGTTTGATTGCTGCACGGAGCAGCTCCATTTCAGGTTTGGTCCTCCTGAGACTCCTCAGCGGAAGAGAAGCAAAGCTAAGGAGTGAGGACACGGTGTTGCTCTTCTGCAAGTTACTTTATTTTGGTTCAATGGCTCAGCAAGCCTGCTTAAGCTGTTTCCTAAGAAGCCTGCCAGTAGGAAGTAAATAAGTCGCTTGACTTTCCTCTTAGAGGGGGTTGAACACTCCTAATTAAAATGTAAATAATTCTCAGGGCCAACAGCTTGTAGAGAAAATGACTGGAAAGATCAGACTCTAAAATTGCACCACACAAAACAGGTTCTAAGTCTTTATCTACACAAACACCAAGCCTATCCGTTGATTTAGTCACCTCGTTGAGAAATTGCTTAAACCAAGATAGTTGTAACCATGCACCGGAAATCAGGTGGCTGGTGTATTCTGCTGACACTAGGGACTAGAAATGAGAGTGGTTTGTTTACCGAGTCCACTGGGCATAGACAACTCAGAACATAAGCGCTAAGATGAATTCAGGGCTTTCCTGCAATCAGCTGGAGAATCCACAGTCCTGCACAGCCCTCACCCCACAGGTTGGGACAGCAACTGCTGCCCAGTCCCTGGAAGTTCACCCAGACCCTGCTGGGGCCTGGATGAGGAAGATGAGCCATCTGGACAGGCCCCCACCCAACAGTGTTACTTTGGTTTTAAAATTACCCTTCATTTGAGGTGTACCCTGAAACTTAAATAATATGCAAATAACAGCTAAATAAAAAGGAAAAACCTGACACTTTTTCTACTTAAGGACCAACAAATGCAACTGCACCTTATATGTAGCAGTTACTCATAATTTTTAAAATGAAAGATAAATGATCTAGTAACCTGAGTACTACATGAGGGAAACAGAGAATTAAATAATTTTACTAAAAATGAAACTTAAGACTATTTAGATTAGCAGTTTTCAATGACAGGTTTTTCCCCCTTCATGCTAGGGTATTGCCATCCACACTGAGATTGGGTTACTGATAAATTATTATTATTAGACATTTTTTGGCATTATCCTAAACACTCTACATTCATGATTTCATTTTATTATCACAGCAGTATGAGTACAGTTATTAAACCCATTTTACAGATGAAGAAAATGAGGCTTAGAGATGCAAAGCAATTTGCCTGGGGACAGAGAACCAGGATGTGGTTGGGTCACCAGACAAACACAGGTTCATTCCTATGGCAAAGCCTTAACCATTACCTAGTCACTAACAATAGCTGTACTGAGGTTTTTTTCTTTCATTTTCCAGATTTTCTTTCATTTTTTAAATAGAAGGAACGTAAGATTCTCTCACCTGCATTCTGATTTGTTGTTTTGAGGGAGAGAGAAAGCTGGAATCATATACAGAGAATGAGGAGAAATTATGTATGTTCATGAAATGTCTTACATATTTGTCAACAGCAGAGAAAAGATCATGACCTGATTTTAGAGTTATTCAGGCAACTCTTTTATACTGAGTTAGTTCAACACTACAGTGTTCTCCCATTCAAGGTTCTAAATCATTTTTATTTATTTATTTTCTCATCCTCCTGATACTTCCTTGATTTTTCAGGTTGATTTTCTAAAAAACTGATTTAAACCTTTTTGACCCTCTACATGCATTCACTCATTAATTCACATAGTTACTGTTTATTGCTTCCACGATGTCTGGACTCAGGACAATTTTGTGAAGGTTATGGCACCTACAGCTTCTGTTTTTCATACAGTCTTTCTTGAAACACTCGCTTACCTGGTTTGGTTTCACAAGATACACAGGGTTTGACTTGGGTGATTTCCAGATGGGTCCCACCTGCGCTGCCTTCCGGATATATAAACTAGTGCATGCACCCCTATTTTAGAGTACTGTTTCTCACTACTAATGAAAATAAATATATGTATATCTTTTGCAATATATGTTACATGTGTAACATGCATATATTACATGCATGTTATAAATACATGCTCAATGTTCCCACAATACATGCTTGCTGGGAAAAAGTACTAAACACATGTTTGCTGGAAAAAAGATACTAAATAACAAGAAGTGAAAATTTTCAGAAATTTTACTGCCAAAGGTAATAATTTTTAAAAGTTTAGTGTTTTATCTTTCATATTTTGGGGTTGACTATTTTGTGAAAGTTTTTGACTCTGTTTCCCCTCCCTGACTTTGGTGTGACCCCCGTGTCTTACTGGCCCTGCTCTGCTCAATTTGATTCCACTTCCAGGACTTTCTCCTCTGGGTGGGGGGCCTGTCCTGGAGGGAAGCCGCTGTCCTCAAACCCACTGTGTTGTGGGTCGCCTTGTCTCACAGGCTGCAGACACCCAGTCGCTTCCCTCTGCATCCACCTAACAGACACCGTCTGTGGTTTGCTGTCACCTGCTTTTATTTTATGGTTTTAGGGCATAACTAACACCCTGTTTGGTTTCGTTTGTTGTCTGTGGGTTTTTGGTTTTTCTATGTAGTTGTTCTGTCTGTTTTTCTGTAGAAATACAGAAAGATTCAAAAACGATGCCACTGTTACTTCCATCTTTCCAGAATCCGCCTCTGATCTCGGGCTTCCTACTTTGAAAAACAACTTAAATCTAATTACAGAACAAGCTCATTGTCATCCTTAATTGGCCCAAGACTAAGAAATAATGTTCTATGTGAAATACTGTTTGTCAACCTTGGCTGTACATCAGCAACACCTCAGGACTGTAAACATGCTGGTGCCTGGGTCCCCATCCCCCAAGAGCCTCCGATTTAATTAGTTTGGGCTGGTGTGCTCCCAGGTGATTCCAATGGTTGATAACAATTAATATAAAGAAAATAAAAAATTTTAAAGCATTTCCAAGTCCTTAGTGATCTACTGAGACTAAGCCAGTGACTGCTCAGTCTGCACGTGAGTGTAGCCCCTTCCCTCATCCCTATCTCACGTGGCTCAGGTGAGGCTGACTCATTCTCCAGTGTCAAGTCACCCAGGCATGGCTAGTCAGCGTGCTCCATTCCTGTCCACGAGTAGACACGTGACCCAAGCTGGACCCATAAAAACTTGCCCCATGGTATTTGCTAGAGTTACCATAAAAATCACTGTCGTTTTACAGAAATTGCAAGCTTCAAGATCAATGTAAACTAGAACTTGCTTTTGCCATCTTTACCCCAAAACCAGGAGAATCTGCCTGAGAATGAAGCTTAGTCAGGAAGGCATTGTTGAGAGATGGAGAGAGTAAGAAAGCATCCTGATAACACTGTTGTTGGGGCTTTTAGGGGTCCAGAATGTAATACCTCTTTCTACTTAAATTTGGAACAAATTTAGAGATACAGAGGTTAGGTCATTGGAGGAGAAATAGTTTTATTACTATTATTTATTATAAGGTGATTGAGCTCATGGCTTTGGATTGCTGCCCAAAAGAACTTTCTAACCCTCTACTCCTTAGTTCATCTGATTTACAAGAAGTCACTGGCACGGCTGGAATCTCTGGACCTTGACCTCCATTGCAGACTGCTTAGTGCATGGTAGAACGGCAAACTGGGAAACAATCTGAGCAGACAGAATGAAAGACACTGGAGAAGGTGAACCATGCTCAGATGTCAATTCCATTCCCAAGCCATGGCTCCTGGTTTGGTGAGCTGAGCTTCTGCTAGACTTTAGCCTCCCTCTTGTCCCTCCGCACCAGTGCACCTGCAGCCCCGGATCACTCCTCCTACCCTGGGGAGGAATGAATAAGGAGACTGAGAGCGGGTGCAAGCGTTCTCCTCAAGCTTGCTCGTCCTGAGAAAGAAAATAGGGAATAAGTGTTCTCTACTTACAGTTGTTCTAGCCCCTGGATCCAGCAACATATGAAGCCAGCTGCACTCCTGAATTTCCCAGTGGTGATCAAATACATTTTCTGCCTTTGTTTAAGCCAGTTTTACTTAGGTTTTTGTCATTTACAAACCCAAAGTCTTGATTAATGCATTAGCTAATTCTCTTGTGTTTAATAAAATTAATTTCAAGAATCATGCATTTAGTGGGTATAAGGAAATATCCCTTCTTGTGTTGTAAGTGGGCCTCCTTTGAGGGTATAAAGGCATAATATGTAAGATTTAGATCTGATTGTCCCTTGGGGATCCTCATACCATGGCCTTGTCTACAGGTGCTCCACTGCTCCTTCACCCCTGCCTTCTGCCTGGCATGGCAGGGTTCACTGATACTGGTCCTAGTGTGTTGCACCATCCCTTGTAGTTCCTATACCTGCCCATACCGAGGAAAGGATTAAGATTAGGGGTCTAACGTGAGAGGAGCAGGGTATCGCATCATACTGTTCTCAGGACACCATTCATGTTGGTGGGCAGACAAAGCCTGCAGTGAACTTGGGGATGAAACAGACACTGAACTAATAATTTGGAAAATAATTAAACCCTATAAAACTAATTTGGAATTTATTTTGAGAATGACAATGTCAATCGTCTTCACATCTTCACATACTGGACATTTGTTGGTCATTTTGGGCCACTGGCATTGTCCTATGAAGACAATCGGAACTGCTAACTGGTTATATATATCAAGTTCGCTCTTATATTAAAACATTACAGAAGCCCATGCATGGGTAGGCTGATGTGCAGAGGTATTCCTAACCCATTGGTCTCTAATTCCATAAATCGGATTAAACTTCTTAGAGTAGGATTTTTTTTATAGTTATTGAAACGAAAGACAATCCTGCAGAGAACTTGCCTAGAGTCTAAATAGATACAAAATTTATCTTTTATTTCTCATCTTCTTTCAATGATTCAGTAGAGGACTGGGGAAATTTTTTTTAATATATAACACAGGCAGACATAATGGTGTTTGGTGAGGTCAAGCACACAAGTGTTAAGGTTTTAAGGCCTTTGGACAATCATTCTCCAAAAGCAAGTGTGAGCCAAGTCCTGCAGCCCTTTCCGTGGTGAGAACAATGTCCCTTGGATGGAGATTGGAGCGTAAAGTCTTCCCTGAAACGGGGACTGAGTCAGTGGTAGTTCCAAGGAGAGTGAGTTCAGGGAAGAGATGTGATGACCCCAATCTTAGCATGCTTTTCTCTCCACACCACTACCAACACACATACCATTTGTCCCATAAAGTTTGGTTCTTTTTGTGTTTAAATATATAATGTTTCTCTAAAGTATCTTGAGCATATTTTAAGCAAGCTTCAACATAATTCTAAACAATAATCTAGTTTTGCTAACCCTATTCTTATAGTCTCTTGTCTTGCTGAATTGAGTCATAGTGTCTTTTTTCATCTTTTTTTTCATGGTTTTTGAGGTCATCAAAATCCTCATGACAGTTACATTAATTTCTTTAATTTCTTCGTCTGTGTCTTCCTCCGTAGTATCATTTATGATCCTATACTTTTTTACAGGGGAGGGGAGGAGTGGTACTAAGAATGGGGGGGTGGTTAAGTGCTACGGTTTAAATGTGTTCCCTAAAGTTTATGAATTGAAAACTTAATCCTCAGCACAACGGTGTTGGAAGAGGGGACCTAATGAGAGGTGATTAGGCCGCGAGGGCTCTGTCCTCATGAATGGATTAATGCTGTTATCACAGGAGTGAGTGCTTTATAGAAGGACAAGTTTGGCCCACTTTTGTCTTGCTGTCACCTCTCTTTGCCCTTCTACTATGGGATGACACAGCAAAAGGCACTTGTCAGAGGCTGTCCCCTTGAACTCGGGCTTCCCATCCTCCAGAATTGTAGACCAATAAATTTCTGTTCATTATATAATATTACCCAGTCTCAGATATTCTGTTGCAGTGGCACAGAAGGATTAAGGGATTAACTTTTGGATTTTAAAGTGTTTCCCTGAAGACCACATAATGTCAACAAAGCAAGTAATTAAACTGAGTAGGTGCTGACTGTGGATGAGGAGTATGCCAAGTTGTTAATGCAGCATGTCATTAAGCAAAGTGACTACCAAACTCAATAAAGCAAGATCTGCCCTGGATAAGCTACCCTGGGATAATACAAAGTTGACTACATTTTGGCAAACTTTCAACCAGGGAAAATGTTGGAGATAAAAGATAACTCAGCCTTTCAGCCTTTCAGAGTTAGGGACACACAGGGGATGTCAAAAGATTATCAGGTCCAAGCCCTGCCTTTAAAGACTTGACAGACCCTTGCGGACTATATGCCTCTCCATTATAGTTTTCAAAGTTAATCAAAATAAAGATGCAACTTTTAAAGTAGCCTATTCCAGTGTTTAATGCTTCCAAGTCGTTCTTTCTTGTGTCCAGATGAAGGTTCTCCCAAATTTAAGATCATTTTTCTTTAGTGAAACTATTTGGCTTCTTGAAAAGAATTGCTTACCACTCTTCTCATTGAAAGGATTAAGCTTACAGGAGCTGCAGCCAGACTGCCCACGGTACGATCCCCGACTCAACCACTTGGACCCACAGTTTCTTAATCAGTTTCTTAACCTGCCTGAGTTTTTCCTTATTGATGAAACGGAAATGCTACCAGTTTAGCTACCTCAAGGAGCTTCTGTGAGGATTAAATGGGCTAATGTATTTAAAGCTCTTGTTGATTACTTATGCATGCTAAGTGCTCCATAATTGCAATAGCAACAATAATGATTGTTATAAAATACTTCCTCTATTTGAAGGTGATAACCAGTCACTTGGTCTTCTGCTGAGCATTAAAAATTCCAAACTTCCCTTTGAAAACCTCAAAATTATCTCACTTTTTTTTCCTGGCCAATTAATTGGTCTGAGGTTATTTAACTTAGTGATTGATATTCCCATACATTCAAAAAACTAAGAAATTTATTGTATTACAGCATTTTTTAATATTAATAACAATGACCTTGAATCATTAAAGGAAAGGTTGCATGATGGTATGCTGAAATTATTCCAAATTTGAGGATATATTCAGCCAAGATATTATTTTTTCTTTTTTAAACCAACTCCAAAAGGGATAATCAGCAATTAATCAGGTCCTGAGGATACACTGGTGAGAAATAATAAATGTATTCTTTGTTCTCATGGTATTGCAGTCTGGCGGGAGAGGCAGATATTAATCAAATTGTCATGAAAAATGAAGGCCTAATTAATAAGTGAAATAAATGCTGTAAAAAATGAAGCATGTTTCCATATGAGTATATTAAAAAGAAGCCTGAGCTCACCAGGCTTCCCTGAGGAAATGACACTTGAATGGAGACCTAAGGGATGAGTAAGCAATGATGAGAGCCAAGTGAAGGGGGAAGTTGGGCTGTTGGGAGCAGCTGCAGGAGAGAGCTATTCTGCCTGAAGGGGCCCTTGGGGGAAAAGAGCATCAGAAAGAAAGAGGATCAGAAAGAAAGGTAGCCAGGCTGGGGAGCTGACCTCAGGAAGGAGTTCCAGTAGATAAGGCCAGAGAAGGAGCCGGACCAGTCCCCACAGGTTCTTGCAGGCCTTGCTAAGGACTGTCATCCTTATTAATGGGAAGCCATTGAAGATTTTAAGCAGATTGTGTAGATCATGATCTGGCTTGCATTTTGCAAAGGCGACTATGACTGCAATGTGTGGAATGGACAGGTGAGGGGCTGAAATGTTTGCAGGGGACAATTAGGAGACAATTGTAGAAATCTAGGAGAGACATGCTGGTAACTTGATCTAGGGTCTGCAGAACAGAGCTGGAAAGATGTGGACTCATGTCATAAATATTCATAAATATTTATAAATATCCATAAGCAAGACTTGGCAATAGGTAGGTGTGGGGGCTGAGGAAGAAGAAGGTGTTGGAATGACTCCTAAGTTTCTGACATAAGCATTGAAAAGATAAGGTACCACTTACTAAGATGGTGACCATTGTAAGAGAACATTGTAGCACCCAGAGTTTAGAAGCAGGATTATGAATTTTACTTTGGACATGTTGAGTTTCACATAATTAGAAGATTTCTGGGGCTGGGCATAGTGGCTCATGCCTACAGTCCCAGCTATTTGGGAGGCCAAGGCAGGAGGAGGATTGCTTGAGGCTGGGAGTTTGAGACCAGCCTGGGAAACAAAGCATAACTCCATCTCTACAAAAAGAAAAAAATAAGAAAAATTAGCGGGGCATGTGGTGTCACATACCTGTAGTCCTAGCTACCTGGGAGGCTGAAGCAAGAGGATCACTTGAGCCCAGGAATTTGAGGCTACAGTGAGCCATGATCATGCCACTGCCCTCCAGCCTGGGTGACAGGGTAAGACCTTGTCACTAAAATAAATAAACAAATAAATAAATAAATAGTGTTTACTAGATTTAGTATCTGTCTTTCTAGAACAGTTAGAACAAACATTACAAAATTCCCTAAAATATAGAGAATAATAATAATAGCTCAGGGTCTGGGACAGTCTGATTAAGGATGTCAGATTGAACATAAGCATTCAGATCTCTTCCCTCCAGAACCCAGCTGAGAGAACAATAAAACTATTTGTAACAAAACATAAATTCACAAGGACAAAGAGAATGGGATAAGAGACAACAGGAATAAACTTTTGAAACTGGGAAGAAGATAGAGAAGTAGTAATCGAATTAGGACACCAAGAAAGCCAAATCTTAAGCTTAATGATAAGATGCCAACTTGGAACACAGAACCCTAAATAATTGGAGCAACAGGTTCCTTAGGAACTGGGAATGAGAGTGGTGCTTAAACAGGGGACTTGGTGGGAAGTCTTTGTAAGAAGCTGGTGGGTCCCTAATTCCCCACTCCTGTTCTTTTCAGGTGGGAGACTGCCTCTTAGTCTGGTGACAAGAACAAGCAAAGGGACTCTGGATTGGGGTTACTGGGAAAGGATGTGGTTACACTATTGATGGCTGGGGATTATGGGTATGTTTATAGACGATGTATTGAGACTTCCTCAATCTTCTTTTTCCATTTGGCTCCAAGAATACTGTTAGCCAGGCCTAGGTTTTCTTAGCAAAAGGTCGGAAGTATTCTCTGGGTGATAAACCAGGAAAGAGAAAGACATAGGAATCAGGAGAAAAGATCTAAGATTAGAGAGAGATGAATAGAATCCTTAGAAGGATGATGAAGGCAGCCCCAGTCTCCTAGCTGGAGCTCATGCTAGAGAGCATCCAATCCAGATGGAAGCAAGTCAGATTTCCTCCAGAAGATGAAGTTGTTAGAGTCCCTGATGAATTTGAATATCTTGAAAGGAGATTTACACAATTAAGGTAGAGTTTGAATTAGTAATAAATACAAAGAAAACTAAGTAAAAAACAATAAAATAATCAAGATAGTGATTCCAGGGAAAGTTGGAGGTTGTGTAGGAAAGGAAAAGTGGTCGCTGTGATCTACAGATATTAACTGTGAATAGCATTTGCCTCTTCATAATTATGTAAACACTCACTATTAGATATGATGGTGCCTATGTGGCTGGGTGCAATGGCTCATGCCTATAATCCTAGCACTCTGGGAGGCCAAGGTGGGAGAATTGCTTAAGCTCAGGAGTTTGAGACCAGCCTGAGCAAGAGCAAGACCCTGTCTCTACAAAAAATAGAAAAATTTAGCCTGGCTGACAGACTGAGACTCTATCTCAAAAAAAAAAAAAAAAAAAAAAAAAATTAAAAAATGGAGAAAAAAAATTAAAAAAAAAGATTCTGAGTGCTCTCAAATGTATTGAAAGATTATACCAATATCTTGTTGGTGTCAGAAGCAGCTATGGTAGGATCATATCTTTATGCATATGGTGAGTTCTTCCAGAACATATTTGGAATTATATTCATTAGGAATTGTGAGTAATCCAATCCTCACTTTCTTCTTTATGGTCTGGATTTTTTTTTTTTTTTTAATACAATGAACGTGTAGTACTCTTTGATCAGGGAAAGAAAGACATTTTAAAAACAACTCTTACATCATAAATTTACAATTTTATGATTTATTTCTAAAGGTCTCTTTCTTATCTATTATGTGTGAATTTTACTAGTTTGACTCTCTAAGAGCCAATATATTTCCAAGTCTCTGGGGGCACCTCACTGTTCTTCCCCCAGCAGAACAACATTCATAGCCTGTTTGAGGTATAAATTACTCTAATTTGACAATATGGAGATCGAGGCTCACCAGCTTGTCTGAAAGTCACAACCAGAAAGTGGCAGGGTTAGGGTTCAAGTTCAAGTTTCCTCATTGTAAGCCTAGTGTTCTTTCGACCATATGAGCTAAGTGCCCATAAGTGAGTGACAATATCTCTGGTATCAAATTTGTGATATGAAGGTATGGGGTAGATGATCTTTAAATTTCTGTCAACCCTAATATGCCATGAGTTACTGAGGTATAGGATAAGATTAATTCTATATCATTACCAATATATTTTTTCCTTCCATATAGGGACTGTGGATTCTACTTTCTACTAAGTGCCAAAAGACCATATGTTTATGAAGTCCAGTTTACTTGCATGCAATTTTCACTCCCTGTCTTATACCAAGTTACAAATACCAAGGTACAAAATGGCTTGGGGTTTTATTTTCACTTTTGCAATTACTTGCGAATCTTATCTAAGCTGAGCAAGAGATTTGGAAACTCATAGTGCATTTCCCAAGAAGCTGCAAAGGTTGTGAAATTCTCGGGGCTCTAACCTTCCTGAGAGAACGGACGCTGACTGTACAAGACAGCTCATTTCCAGGAATGTGACTGGGCAGTTCTCTGGAGACAAAGGAGAAGCCATGGTGATTGCAGCCCAGTCATGTGCTTCTGGTGAGGGCCTGTACTCACTGGCTACTGTGGGGCATCCCAGAGACTTTTCTTGCCCCTCACCCCTGGACAGTCACTCAGCAAGCTGTACTCAGCCAGCCAGGAAAGACCATAAATGAAATAGCCCAGCCCTGCACCCTGGGGGGGCTCAGAAGGTACAAAACCGAATTGCTGCCAATGATAGAGTTTCAAACTGGGTACATATCCAAGAGATAGAGTGAGATTGCCTTCTGCTTACTTCTTGGCTAACCTGTATGTAATTAACTGTGTGACCCATTGTTTTCGGGCATTCCATACCCCTTGCCAACCCCTCATGGCAATGGGTCAGAGGTCTTCTTTGGTCTGAGTGGTTTTAGGCCTTGATGAATAGTAACTCTTATTCTATGCTTAAAGACTAAGGCTCAAACCTCAAAAATATTCTTTTGAAAACCAAATCTCTGTGAAATTGGTCTTACAGCTGATTATATGTTAGAAGGCATGATCTCAAACACCCTTCTTAAGTACCTATACGCAACTTCTAAAGACTGACTCACCAATTCGAAGTTCCTGATCCTTGAACACAGCTCGCTGCTACTTAATAAACCATTAAATAAAGTTCATTATCATCAATACAATGCAGAGTAAAAAAAAAACCCAAAATCATCCTGGCTTTTGTTTTTTTCACATGCTCCTAGGGGAGATTTAAACTTGGAAAGGGGTAATGGTGGTGAGTACATTCGGGGTGGTGCTCTGAGGCAAACCAAGCTTTTACTCTGTAAGAACCTTGCCTCTTCATGCCCCCTTCTCAGCAGCACTCTGTCCCCACCCTGCCACATCTACACAGCAATTTCTGCCCTCTCCTCATGAAAATTTTATCCTGTAAATAATATGATAAATTCAGCCCAAACACTGTATAAAGACTGGTTCAGTTTACTGCTCTTGCAGGGATATTTTCACTTTAGTCACTCTTAGGACAAATGAGAGAGTCTGATTTCAAGGCTTACCTGGGGGGCTGAGTGGAAGGGGAAGGGGTAAGCTTCCTGCATACCCTAGTAGTCAATCTGCAAATGACTGAAATCTTAAAAAAGAATGTGAGTGAAGCTGTTAGCAGAATGCATGCCACCTAGTGAATGCTCAATAAACGTGTGCATGTTTATTGTAACTTTATCACGGATCCCATTACTTGGCTCCCGAGAGCATGGACTGGACATTCATGGGTAAGTCTCAGGCGATGGTATAATCCATATTCAGTTTCAGTTCTTCAACCGAAACTTACTCATTGGCTTCTGCTCTGGACTGGTAACTAGGAAAGAATGCATTAAGCTTTCCTGACTGAATGGGAGCCAGCTGAAATATCTTGGGGATTACAATTTTAAGAACTCTGACAGGAAATGTTTACAAAATTTTGGACATATATGACCTTCACCAGAAGGGCCATGAACCTCTAGAGACTTTGCTGAGATGTCCAGCTGAACTGAAAGGATTCTGAGATCAGTGAGTACATTGCTATGCTACCAAGCCAGGCCCGGCAACTTCCTGGCATGTCTCCTCTTCCTGGTATTGTTCTCAACTTGTTTTGCGTACAATCAATGGTATTATTATTTTCTGTGTCCCCCAATTGCTAGTTCTGGTAATCCAAGCAAAGCTCTAAGAAACTGATTGTTCTTAGTGAAGCAAATGAATTTTGGCATAAATTAGTGTGTGGAATATATAATTTGGAGGTGGTTTCTGTCTGTGACGTGGATGAATGAGTCTTTTATGGTAACAAACAAAAGATTAAAGTGTTTTAGTGAGTATTCCCCACCCAGCACAAAACTTGTTCTTGGAGTGAAATTTTGGTGAAAGATGAGAGGGCAATAATTTATTCTACAGATATCCTTCTGGGAACATGTGTGAAATGACATATATCTCCATTTATCCACTACAGCATTGTTTGTAATATCAAAAGATTGGAAATAACTCAAATGTTCATTAACAGGGGATTAATCAAATAAATTACAGTAAATCAACTAAATATTACAAAGACATGAAAAAGAATGAGCAAATTATGTTTCGCTGTGGAAAGATCTACAGGACATAAAGGGAAAAAAAGCACGATGTGAAAGAGTATTGTACAAAGAGGTACTTACAAAGACACGGATTATCTCTGGAATGATACAGAAGAAAATAGTAACTGGTAGCAGAGAGAAATGGGAACCTGGGTGTCTGGGGAACAGAGGTAGGAGAGAGAAGTATCACTATATACACTTTGTACGTTTTGAACTTTTAATCGTGGGAATGCATTTTCTTCTCTAGTAAAAGATTAATTTTTTTTACTTAAAAGAAGGAAATAAAGATAAATCTGTAGGGTGTGAGTTTGTGCATAGGAAACATGTCTGCAATGGAACGGAGAGAAAACCAAGAAACCATATAAAATTTTTCCTTTTTTCTTAATCTTGGGATTTTTTTTTTTTTTTTAAGACAGAGTCTTGCTTTGATGCCCGGGCTAGAGTGAGTGCCGTGGCATCAGCCTGGCTCACAGCAACCTCAAACTCCTGGGCTTAAGCAATCCTACTGCCTTAGCTTCCCGAGTAGCTGGGACTACAGACATATGCCACCATGCCCAGCTAATTTTTTTTCTATATATATTTTTAGTTGGCCAGATAATTTCTATTTTTTTTTTTTAGTAGAGATGGGGTCTCGCTCTTGCTCAGGCTGGTCTCGAACTCCTGACCTCAAGTGATCCACCCGCCTCAGCCTCCCAGAGTGCTAGGATTACAAGCGTGAGCCACCGTGTCCGGCCTGAATCTTGGGAATTTTAAAAGTTTCTAGAAATGACATTTCTAAAAATGTCAAAAAATTATTGTGTCATGAACATCTCTGGCCATTGATGGTTAGTTGAGTCTGTGATTGTCCTATTTAATAATGACAAGCTATTTAATTGGGATTTTTTTCATGTTATGTAGATCCTTCATCAGGAAATCATGTTCATTGTAGTGAACATGGGGATTGACTTGTCAACATCCATTCAACTCCACCCTTAGGATTAGTTGAGGTTGGGTTGCAAGTGGTTGCTCAGATTAATTAAACCAATCACAGTAATCCTATATCACTTGCCAATGTTTAATTGGCTCAGAAATGGGCAGCCTAAGTCTATCTAGAAAGGACATTAAGTAAAAGCTAAGGAAATCCTTTAGTTAATAATATATTGGTTCATTAACTATACAAATGTTCCACACTAATGTAGGATACTAATAGTAGGGGAAACGGTGTGAGGTGAGTATATTGGGAACCCTGTTTTATCTTTGTAATTTTTCTGTAAATCTAAAACTGTTTTAAAATGAAAATTTATATGAAAAAGTAAATCAGGGGTGTTTATTGTCACCAATTTGTCTTATTTTCAAATTAAGAAGAAATTCTTTACTTTTTAAAAGCTATCCAGTTTTTTATTTTGTCCCTCTTTATAATTAAGCTATTTTTGGCTTTGCTCCTTATTTTAATTTTTTGCTATTTACCCAGATTTGCTTTTTCCTTGTTACTTTGGAAATTAAATGATTGGTTCATAGGGCCAATCTAATCAACTTGAACTGACTACCTTCTGTTCCAAAATTTCTTGTGAATTATTCAAAATTTTAGTGCAGACTTTCATATTTTCCATAGTGTTTTGCTATCTTGATATAGAAACAAGTAAGGAACATTCACTTGGTGTGAATATAATCGATAAAAAGTATATAAACCTTTTTCATCAATTAAGTTCATTTAGTCCTTGAACTAATTTAATGCATCAATGATACTAATAAAATGATGTAGACTGAGAGCCTGGCTACCTAATTTCTCAAGATGAATATTTTTCATTCATCTATCTTTTTGAGTCAATGGAAATCCTAATCTCTGGCTCTTGCAAAGTTTAAAAACTCAGTTTTTTCAGGCCTTTCAAATATGATCAAACCTATATAAGAGTTTCACACAAATTAAATTCATAATGTGGTGATTTTGAATCCAGAATATCAAACTACTCATTTATAATTTGGCTACATTTTCACAGTGACTATATTATCTGTTTTTCCTCATGCCTATTTTCAGCTATCGCGGTGCTTAGAGAATGGTATTTGTGATGAGATTCTGTGATGGATAATAGGCCAGGGCAAGGGGAATTGACTCGTTTTATAAGATACTATTAATACTTCCAGACTGGGCAGAGTCGGCAGGTCCCCTTGGACCTATGCAAAAGTACGGCTTTCCAGTGTCTGCCAGACACTGCATCTCTCTTCCTGGGACAGCAGTGGCTATTGATTGACAAAGCTTCTATTCCAGAGGTTGGCATGTTCTTTCTGCAAAGGGTCAGATAGTAAATATTTTGAACTCTGTGGACCATGTGGTTTCTGTCACAACTACTCAACTCTGCCCTTTTGGCTAGGAAGCAGCCTAAGGTTATATGGCAAACACACAGGTTTGGGGCCAAAATTTGCTGACTCCTAAACAATTCTTTTCTATTTTTAAATTTAATCTCCAAGCAGATCACTCCATTTTGGGGATGATATTCAGGATAGCTTACATTTGATTACAGCTATTCGTAGCTTGCGATGTGATCACATGGTCTTTTATGTTAGATGGTAGAGACACAAACTTTGGAGCCAGAAAGACCTGGTTGGAATTTCAGTTCTGCTTAGCAGTAGTTGTAGTTGTGTGGCCTGGAGCCTCCCTCTCCAAGCTTTATTTTCCCATCTGTGAAATGTGGATTGTGAATCTTACCTTAAAGGAGTGTTGTAATGATTAAATGAGAGTGTATGTTAAGTGCCTGGCTCTAAGAAAATGTTCCAAAAATGTTAGTTTCCTTCTCTGATTCTGCAATATCCTCTTCTTTACACATGTGAAAATTGGGCAATGGCTAACCTCATCAACACCATTTGCAAACCCTCTGTCAGATGACTGATCTGGAAAATCTGAAATTAATTCTAATTAGCTTTAATTTCAGACAATGCTATGTTTAAAAATCTGTCCTCAGCTTCTGGGAATCCATTTTGTGTAGTTCTTGCAACCTCTTGCATGTTAACAGCAATAGCCACCACAACCGCATGTCATCAAAGCATTTAACCAAAGGCTTCAATTCTGATAACTCTCAGGGAAGTAAAGGAAACTTATAAAATATACTACTAGATTTTAAAGGGCCACTACTCAAAAGAGATCTTATGGAAAAAGTATCAAATTTAGATTTTATTTGATGTTTGCTATAATCAGGTCTAAGCTTGTTGGAATTGGTTTTATTGTAAAATTGCTTTGGAAATTCACTTTCAGTGCCATTGTAGTGGGTTGGGACATCAATACTACTTGAAATTATTCCTCTTTGAAAAGTTTAATTAAAAAATATACATACACATATGAGGTACTAGTGGCAAGAACTACTTTCATAGCAGGACAGTGACTTTGTGTGTTCACTTACTTGCATAAACACACTCAGATATTGCAGAATTGAGTATATTTAGCATCAGACTTTTTTGGTTGGGGAATATTTAAATTCTGCCATAATTAAAAAAAAAATTTGCTCCCTCAATAGGGAACTTATTACAATCAATGCTAACGTGGCTATTTAACATATGTAAAGTAGTAATATCTTCAAAGAACTAGGGTAGTGCAAATGTAATATAATCTGGAGAAATAATAAGTACCTCAATACCTGAAAGATATTATTGTTTCAAGCGTGAGAATTGAAAATTGGGTGTTTGGTCAAGGAGCCTTGTTCTTGATTCCTTGTATCAGAACTCTTCAATTTGTGACTCATTACATTTGTTTCTTGGTTCATTCATTTGTTCATTTGCTTGATACACATTTATTAAAGGATTACCATTTGTGAAACACTATGCTAAGTGCTAGGAACATAATTTATTCAGAGACAGATGCACAAATTGTTGATTACAGCACATTTTATAAGTGCTTTTACACAAATATGTACCAAGAACTGAGAGAACTATACAGGGGGAAGGATTAATAAATTCTTAAAGGAGCCAGACAGAAGTATGGGGGAAGAAATGGTCAGAGAATGCAAATGACACTCTAGCTGGGTATTGAAGCTTTTCAGGGTTTTTTGAGGATGACAAGACCAGAAATTATAGGCAGAGTATAAACTACATGATCAAAGTCAAAGAAACACAAAAGTGTCCTTTGAACATATTTGTGAGTAGTTCAATGTGGCCTGAGCAGGGCTTTATGACGGTGGTGGACGGGGGAAGATTTCATGCCATACTACAAATCTTGGTCCTTTATCCAGTTGGCCAGTGATCCCTTGGCTATCATTCTATTAATAGTTTCTCTCTATAAAGTCTATCTTGTCATTTGCTAAAACCCAGAATTAGTGAAGTGTTTTCAGGTTTCAAGGAGCACAGACATACCACTGACCTTGGGTGATTGGAATTGATTATAAGGATATGAGAGTAAATAAGGAGGCAAGTGCAGGAAACATTTCAGTGGAACCCTCAAGTCTCATGTAGAACCAGAGTGTTGTTCATTGGTCTCCAGGATGATAAAGCAACTCTGATGTCCCAAGAGCAATACTAAGGTTGGTGTCCCATCAACTTCTCTCTTCTCTGCTTCTTCCTCCTGCCACTTCTCAGTTTATCTGCCTCATGGTTTCTGCTTACTCATTGCTCCCACTAACTCATACAGCCTGCTTAGTTTCTTGGCTCCTACTCCACTTTGCTTTTTTCATCACTCTCTGTGTACTTTTGTGCAGAAAAGAGTTAACAGCAGGCCCAACTTGGCCATTCTTAGGAAGATCTGCTTGTAAAGATCATCATTGACTGGTGTCTCAGAATTTAGGTTTCAGGAGAGTTCTGGCCATTCCCTAAATGAGGAGCCCACTGTGTCTAAACTGTACAAAACAGTGTAGTTTATGGTAAACACCTGCTTTCCTTCTGGCAGTCAGGGATTTGGGCATGTGCCAGGAAAAGGGTGCCTAGGTGACCAGCCCTAAATAAAAACCCTGGGTACTGAGTCTGTCATGAGCTTTCCTAGTAGGCAGCATTTCAAACCTATTGTCACAAGTTTTTGCTAGAGGAATAAAGTGCCTCTTGTGTGACTCCACTGGGAGAGGACTCTTGAAAGCTTGTACCTGGTTTCCTCCAGACTTTGCATTATATGCCTTTTCCAACTTTGCTGATTTTGTTCTGTATCCTGTCGATATCATAGCCATAAGTGGACTAAACGTTGAGTCCTGTGATTCCTCTTAGCACATCATTGAACCTGGGGAGTGGTCTTGTGGACTCCCTGCAGAACTTTGCTTTTGGACTTCTCAGGAAAAAATATCTTATTCACAATACACTACCTAGCTCTTACCAAGCTCTGATCTCTGGCTATCTCTTCATCCTGTCTATTATCACTCCCTGCTCCCATTTTAGTTATGCTGGATTCCTTGCTGGTCCTCAGACATCCCAAGAATGTTCCTTCAAGGCCTTTGCACTTGCACTCCCTCTGCCTGTGCTTTTTCCCCCAGATATCTGCATGGTTTATCCCCTCCCCTCATTCATGTTTCCATTCACATCTACTCTCTTCTACTTCTGTAGTAATAGAACCACTGATATTTGGCTGGGCATGTGGCCATTAGCAAAAAAAGTATACTTCCCAATCCTCCCTTGTTGAAAGATGTGGCTGTGTGACTAAGTGCAAGCCAATGGGATGTAAGTGGAAGTTGGATGTGCAACTGCTAGGAGGTATCCCTGATTAGAATTGCTTTTATCTCCTCTCCCCTTTTTCCTTCCTGCTGAATGAAATGGAATGTAAAGCTTGCAGCATTGGCAGTCATCTTGGACCATGTGGCAACCTTAGAAATGGTAGGTACAGTGAAGGGAGCAACAAGAGAGAAGGGGGTTGTTAATGTGGAAGCCAACATCAATCTTCTAAAATCTATTTCTGGACTTTGACAAGAACTATAAATAAGCCTCTTATTTTGTGTAAGCCCAGCCATTTTGGATTTTCTCTCACTTGAAGTTGGCCCTAATCCTAACTAAAACAAGCACTAATCTCCAGTCTGACTCCTTGAAGCCAGGAAGCAGAATGACACAATATAAAGGATAGTACCATATGAACTTCACTTAGTTCAAAAGAAGCCATGGGCATGACAGAAACTGGCAGGTACAATGTTATCCTGTGGGAAATCTCAGCTGTGGAAAAGCATCATGCCCTCCCCCAACCTGCCCAATGAATCACACCTCCCTGTATCCACATGCTTCTTTGCAATGCGGTGTTGCTGCAGAGATTATCTCTCCAACCCATTGACTCTGGCTCGGGCTTGTGACTGGTTTCAAACAATAGCATGTGACAAAAGTGATATGCTAGTTCCGGAGCCTAGGACTTGGACCTTGCAGCTTCTACTCTCTTGGAACCCCAAGATCACTACCTTATGAAGCCTGATGTAGCTTAGCAGAGGATGGGAAACCACTGGAGGACAATGGAGGTGCCCCAGTGCAGAGCCAGCACCAACCGCCAGACATGAGAGTGAGGCCTTCTAAGGCCCTCCAGCCCCAGGACAGCCATCAGATGACTTGAGCCACATGAGCACTTGTGCAAGTAAGACCACCAAAAGTCACTCCCAGGTAGCCAGCCAATCGAATCATGAAAATAAACAGTTGCTGTTTTAAGCTACTAAGTTTTGACAAGGTTTGTTATGCAGCAATACATATCAGAAAATGAATCGGAGTGAATATCTGTTTCTTGCTGCAGAAAGAGCTAAGACAAGGGAAAGTGTAGGTAAACAGCAACTTTATTAGGTTTGGTAACTTTTAAAGAAAAATATAAAATCTTCATCTTACCCCCTTTAACATTAAAAATTAGGAACATAAACATAAATGTTCAATAATTATGATAAATATAAAAAGGGGATAGCATAGGATAGCAGAAGGAAGGTGGAATGTAAGTTGATAGAACTGGGCTATGGTCCACCTTTCATTAACTAGTTTCATGACCTTAAAAAAGTTGCCAGCCTCTTGGTGTCCCATTTATTCAGGTGTTATATGGGGACCACTCCATCACTCATTCATTCAAGAAACATTGATTTACCCCTAATTGTTGGGAACTATTGTCTTGAAGGGTGAGATGACAGGAGACTTTAACTTTCTACTTGTACATTCCTGCATAATTTGCTTTTAAAAATCATGTATGACTTTTATAATTAGAAAAAAAATATTAAAGTTGTTATGGGCTGAAATGTCACCCCAGAATTCTTACACTGAAGCTCTAACCCCCAATACCTCAGAATATGTCTGTATTTGGAGATATGCTCTTTAAAGGGGTGATTAAGTTAAAATGAGCCTGTTAGGGTGAGTGCTAATTCAATATGCCTAGTGGATTTCCTCGCAAAAAGAGGATGTTTGGACACACAAAAAGATACTGGGGATCCATGTGCATAGAGAAAAGATCATGTGAGGACAAAAGCAAGAAGGCAGCCATCAGCAAGCAACTCAAATTTACCAACACCTTGATCTGGGACTTCTAGTCTCTAGAGCTGTAAGAAAATATATTTCCATTGTTTAAGCCACCTAGTCCTTGGTATTTTACTGTGGCGGTCCTAGTGAACTAATAAAGATGTTTGCATATTGGAAAAGAACTCATGCCTTCAATGGGTGAATGGTCCTTATTCTTGAAGTGTTCATGTTCAAGTAGGATATTAACTTTTAATACAATGCAATATGATAAATACTATGGTGGGATCATTTAAAGAATACTTTGGGAGTCCAGAGAGGGGGGTAACTAACCGGCTATGGAGAGGAAGATGATGGTGGGTCAAGTCAGGAGAGTTTAGAAAACCTATTGTGGGGGTGAAATGCCACCTTCTATGTTGAAGGAGGAGTAGAGTTAATAGTCCTAACTACTGGACTCTCTACTGACCCTTTTTGCTTGGTTGTCATATGGAGCATTGGTTCCCAGATAAGGATTTCAAGAATCAGTAAAATCTCAGCAACACACACACACAAATAAATTGGGGAATTGGTATACTGATGGAGTGTTGCTGATATTCTATTTTACTTTTTTTTTTTAAAAAAGGACACAAAATGTTGTCTACCATCATCTGCCTCTCATTAAAGATATTTTAACTAAAAAATAGGAAGAATATTATCTCATAATAAAGAACAATCTCTTAAATTGTATCCATTTAGCTTTAAATTTCTTCCATTGTCCTTGGTTTTGCACTGTCCATGCATCAACAGTCTTAGACCAGCATTTGGTGGCCATTAGACTTTTCCCAGTTAGGTTACAGACACAAAATTTGGTTTCTTCATATGGCAAAGACTTCTGATTTTCCTCCACACTTCCCTTTTTCCATAGAGATAGAGATTATACGAGGTACCTGACTACTCAGCTAGAGACTACATCTTTAGCCTCTTTCACAGCTAAGTGTGATTATGTGCCAAAGTTTCAGCTAATGCGATGTACATTGAAGTTATATGTAATTTCTGTGCCATCTCTACCTTTAAAAATAAGCCGTTTGCCTTGGTTTTCCTCTCTTTCCCCTTTCCATGGGTTGGAACACTGAATGTGACCACAACCCAACTTTGACGATGAGGATGATGGTATCCCCAGAGGGAGTGGTGATCTGGGAAATGGAAGGAGTCTGGGTCCTTGAGTGACATCATGGAGTAGAGTCTTGCCACAAACCTGCACTGCTCACCTTGGGACTATAACATGAGGGAGAAATGAACATCCATCTTATTTAAGCCTCTGCGTATAGATGTATACTGTTTGGTGTTTCTTTTGGGGGACAGCTAAACCTTTACCCTTGTAAGTAAGACTTAGCCTTTCTCTTGCTTTCGAAGTGATATTTGCCTACCAACTTCCCTTCAAAAGTTCCATGCTACTTCTATTTTTCTCACCCACATGAGATAGCTGAGTTGTTAGGTCACCGGAGAAGGACATTTGCATAATATTCTCTTACCTAAATGTGGAATTCCCCTAAATGGAGAAGGTCAGTTACCTTCTTACTGCTCTTGCAGAGTTTCCCACACAGTTCTCTGCTTGTTCCTTTGCCCTACTTGTACTGCAGTTGAAGGAACCCTCCCTTGGTGGTTTGGCTGCTCAACCAAGGGACACAGCTCACCCTCAGGGCTCTCTACCCTGCCTGTCTGACTTCCCTCTTCTGCCTTCTGAACACTGACTCTTTTACTTTCCAGACAAGATAACACACACTCCCTTTCAAATCATACAGACACTTTCAGCAAAGAGTTATTGAACATGTACTTTGGAAGGAATAAGATAAAATGATGAAATAGGAAAAGTACCTGACTTCTAGTCCACTTGGTAGAAATTGATAAATAAAGAGGAAATTATACATTAAAGGGAAAATTTCTATAATTGGAATATGTACAGTGTGTTAGGGGAATGCTTAGGAGAGGTGCCTGACACAGTGTTTGTACAAAAGGGAGAGTGGTCAACAGTGCCAAGCTAAATAAAGGCATGAAAAAGATAAAATAAATGTACACATTGGCTGCAAAAAAAAACCTGTACAACTACTAATAACACAATTTTAAAACTTCAAATAATTTAGAGTATACTAAATTTAAAATGAAAGTTCTTCCTTTCCCACTTCTTAATCCAACAAGAGTGATTTTGTTAATATTTGGTGTATGTTTTTCCAGATATATGGTTTAAAAAAAGATATATCGAGATACATCCATATTGGTTTTTATTTTGTAAAAATGTAATTATTGTGTACATATTATTATGCAGCTTCCTTTTTCCACAGGGACTTGTTTCTTTATCAGTACATGTATATTGACCTCATTTCAAAAATGGTTATGTAGACATTCCTACCAATAATACCAACTTATTTAATAAATCTCCCTTTTTTGATATTTAGGTTTTTTTTCATTTTTTCCTTTCTAAAATCAGTGTTTCAAGGAACATTATATGCATTAGAATTAATGATAAATACTAAGGCAAAAGAACTTCTAAAAATCCTATACCTGACCAAAATATGTGAGAAAAAAATTAGACATTTTTGTATATGTAAAGTATCAGAAGGTACCTTCCTCTTTTCTTTCTGGGGAATTTACTTGAGGAATCACCATTCTAGCAAGATCAAAATCAAAGCAAAACTATGATCTCAAGGGGATTTAAAGTGTATGGAAAACATGAATGAATGATCAATCTAAGTAAAATATAAAAAAGAAGAATATGGCATCAGAGAGTGGTTCTTGAATGGGGTACTTGAATATTATAAAAAAATTGACATGTCCCAAATTAATGTTTAGACTTCTATCAATTCCAAACCAACCCTGAGAGGGGTCTGTTTTTGAATCATGATAAAATTTTCTAGGAAAATAAAGTAAGCAAGAATGGTTAAATAATGTTCATAAAAGGTGCTGGAGGTTGGACCTTACCAGATGCTGAAAAATTATAACTAGACACTAGTTAAAGCATGTTTCATACTGAGGATAGACAGATAAACCAGTGACCTAGTAGTGATGATATGGAACCAGAGTTTTTAAACTAGAAAAGGATAATAAGATAATATATTTTTTAAAAATCACAAATGCAAGGATAAGGAATTATTTCTTTAATAAATAACACGGGTAAAATACAGTAACTCTTTGATGAATATTTTATTAGAGCTTTGTATCACAACATACATATAGATTAAAAAGTTAAACATTCAACCACAAAAAAATTGAAGAAGGTATATAGAAAAAAGTTTATATCATCCCTTTATGAGGAAGGATTTCCTAAAGCAAAGAAGCAATGGAAGAAACCATAGGAAAAGATAACAGGTTTGACCATATAAAAATATAAAATTTCTGTCCTTAAAAATACAGATAAAAGGAAAGGACAGATTAAAAACTAGGAAAGATTTACACAATATACATTGCAAAAAACAGGGTACAGTCGCTTGTCAAAACTCCAGTACTGGTTAAATCCAACTCTCCGCCTAGTCTGTGCCTAAACCCTCACAGATGGATGTGTCTGATGAAACATACAAAACCATGTCTGTCCACTGTTGAACTTTAAATTGGCTATTAACTGCCTTCAAGTGAGACTTTAGTGTGCTTCTGAAATTGTGATATATTTTTCTAGTTCATTCACTCTCCCATGTTCCCTGACAACTATTTTGTAACCTCTTCACACACTTCAAACTTCCAGCATCTCCTCCCTGTTCTCACTCTATCTGATGATCTTGCCTATTTCTCTCAGAATAGTAGCAATCAGAACAGAACTCCCACACACTCCTACCACCATGGCAACCCAGCCTCCTGTTCCAGAAGATCCCTCTGTCTCCCATCAACCCTTCTACAGGGGCTCTAGCTCCATCCTCTCTCACCTGCTCAAGGACAAGGACGTGTCTCCAGCGATCTGATCTCGCCCTTCTCTACTGAATCATGCCTCTTGGCCTAAAATCATGACCTTATTTTTCACATATTTAAAAAAAAATCTCTTTTGTCTCATTTTCCCTGCAAGTTATTACCCCATTTCTCTGATCTCCTTTACAACAAGCCTCCTAGAAGGAACTATATACACTTACTTTGACATTTCCAATTTCTGGATTTTTGTTTTCTCTTGAATGTGACTGGTTCAGGCTTTCTTCCCCTGCCAACTTTATTGCAACTGCTCTTGTCAAAGTCAACAATGACCTTAATTTTTGCTAAACCCTACGATAAATCCTCAGTTTAATGTCACCTGATCTATCAGCAGGATTTGACACAACTGTCATGCCCTCTCCCCAGAAACATTTGATTCATGTGGCATTCAACAAACCACTCTTCTTGCTGTGTTTTCCTGCCAAAATGGCCCTCCTGATGTTTCCTTGTCCCCCAAAACTGCTCCCCTTGTAGTCTTCCTCATTTCACTTACTGACAACTCCCTCCTTCCACAGTTGCTTAGACCAAAAATCTGGAAGTCATAATGGATTCATCTCATTCTCTCATACTCCACTCCAGCCAGATGGTAGATCTGTTGGCTCTACCTTCCACATAGATCCAGGTGCTGATCACATTGACCATTGTCACTTCTACCACCCTGGTGAAAGCCACCATGCATCTCAAGTGGATTAACATGATGACCTTCTAACTGATCTTCCTGCTTCCGCCCTTGCTCCTTTTGCTCTTAACCAAGTCAGAGTGACCCTGCTAAGTCAGGCTAGCATGTTTGCTCAAAATACTCCAATAGATTCCTGTCTCAAAGTAAAAGCCCAAGTCAGCACAAAGTCCTCATATATGATATGCCCCTTCTTCCTCTTCATCTTCTAGACTCTCTCCTTACTCACTGCTTCAGCTGCAGCAGCCTTCTTACTGTTCTTGGAAAAAGCCAGAAATGCTTGGACCTTTTCGATGGCTCTCCCTCTGTCTGGAGTGCCTTAGCCCACATGCCACCTGGCTTGCTCCCTCTTCTCCCTTGTAACTTTACTCTCATATCACCTTCCCTGACCACTCTGCACCCCTACCTGCTAAATCCCTATGCCCTCCCTGGCTTTATTTTTCACCTTAGTATTCATCATCCTCTAGTATATACTGTACAATTTACTTATTTATTTTATTGTCTGTCTGCTCCCTTAGAATGTAAACTCCATGAAGTCAGGGATTTTTGTATTATTTTTCACTGATGCAGTCCCAGTGCTGGCACATAGTAGTTGTTCAATAAAAATGTGTTGACTAAATGAATTATGTTTAATGTATATACAAAGGGCAAATGGAGTATAAATCTCTTCAAAAATTCCTAAAATGCAATTTGATAATACACATTAGAAGTCTTAAATATATAATTAGTTATTTCAGTCCTAGAAATTTATCAATGCAGGCTTTCCCTAACCTAGTATAAAAGAAATACTGCTCCAGGGTATTAATAGGTATATGGAAAACAAAGAAAATTTATCTTGGGAAAAAAAAATCTTTTAACCTGCTGTGATTCTCAGACTTACTTGCATGTTGTCATTACCTGAGGAGATTTAAAATATGTTGATGCCTAAGTCCCACCTTGGGAGATTCTTATTTAATTGGTTTGGATTGGTTGTCTCTCTTTGTGTGATATTAGCAGTCTCTGGTAATGATTGCTGAGATCCATTAATTCATTAGGGACTGTAGGTGGTAATCTTGTTAACATCTCTTAGCTTGTATTTTTTCATACACAATATGAAGGGGTTAGACTACATTATCTGAAAGCATCCTTCCAACTGGGACACTCTATGCTATTATGGGAAATACTAGATTAGGGGTTTGTTTGGAAACATCTACTGTTTCTTCCTGGTGATTTACTGGTGTGTGAGTATGTGCATATATGTGTGATGCTTGATAATCTCCAACATAAGAAAAGGCATTCATTTTTATTATAGAGAAACCATGACAATAAATCAGACTTCTGCAAAGATTCATCAAGCCCTCCACTCCAACATATGTCAGGCATGATGGTAGGAGAAACTGTCACATACTTCTTGCAATGCCTATTAACGAAGAGGGCTCTGAAACCAGGTGAGCTGGGGTTTTCTTTTTCTTTCTCTTTTTTTTTTTTTTTTGAGACAGAATCTTGCTCTGTCGTCTGGGCTAGAATGATGTGGCATCAGCCTAGCTCACAACAACCTCAAACTCCTGGGCTCAAGTGATCCTCCTGCCTCATCCTCCTGAGTAGCTGGGACTACAGGTGCTCGTTATGACGCCCGGCTAATTTTTCTATTTTTAGTAGAGATGGGGTCTCACTCTTGCTGAGGCTGGTCTCAAACTCCTGACCTCAAGCCATCCTCCCACCTTGGCCTCCCAGAGTGCTAGGATTACAGGTGTGAGCTATGGTGCCCGGCATAGCTGGGGTTTTCAAACCTGTTATATATTATTTTATTTATTTATTAATTACATAGAACATTGGGAAACATTAGCAAACTGTAGTGAGTAACTCTTTTTGAAGCAGCTAGATACTGTATGTTGTTTTATCAGTCTCCAATTAGTTCAGTATCCAATAATATTTTGTTTTCTTATCTGAATAAACAATAAATCCAGGCAGCTATTTAGAGGTATGGTACATTTGAAAGAAGTTTTTTAGAGCACAGAAGCCAAACTTGTTCACTCTATCATTAAAAGATAATATAGCTGAGTTGAATTAACCCATTTAGGGATAAATTTCTGCCCAAGGGAAGGTACAGAGTTATTCCTCACAAGCAGATTTCACTGCCCCCACACAATCAGACATTGGGGAATCGGATAACATTTTACTGCATTTATCACTGTGAATTACAAAGCCTTTGAAAGATCTAATTACACATTTAGGTGACCAAAGAAATATACTTACTAGAGCAAATAAACCGTTTTGTAGAAAAAGTGATTACATATAACACACGGTTGTTTTTAAATCCTGGTTCTATAACTTACTGTAAAATGAGAGCAATCACCTCATATACATTAATTTTTAAGTAATATATCAAAAAGTATAAAGTGCTTATAAGTGTAAAATGCCTGGCTTATAGCAAATGCTCAAGATGTGTTAGCATTTATCATTATAGGGATGATTTGTGTGGCTATCATTGCAGTCATTATTAAACATTCATTACTTCTGAGTCTTTTGTTTAAATCTTTTTAAGAGGATTGTTTTTTTGTTTTTGACCTTGTCAATTATGTTACAAAGTGGATTATGTGAGAACACTGTAGTTCTTGTTAAGTTTTAAAATTGTTTGTTTCACCATACAAGATGTCTAGTATTCAACAGTACTTGGTGATAGGTTTTATTGATGTGTTAATTGTTTTAAATAGATGAATAGTGCAAACAAAGTGAAAATGATCTTGGTAATACCAGAAACCAAAACGTGGGACTGAGCATGGGTACTGAGCGCTGGGGACAGTTTATAGAAAAACCTTTATCAATGAGGACCCAGGTAACCAGAGCCTTATATGTGCAGGACTCCACTGAGTGTCCTTCTGTATTACACTGGATCTCACTAAGCATAAGTTTATGTTTAGGCTGTGAAAAATGAGGAAGGCCTGAAAAACAGCCTTAGAAAGGAGAAGGCCATAAAGTAATCTTATGAATATACTAAAGAATCAGCAATATAATCATTATGACCTAACTGGGCAGGCTGGATGACAGATCTCTTTGTTTATTTCACTGACTGGTAATTTCAGGAAAGATTATCTGCTTAGCAATACTTGTTCTTCTTGATATCCCCTTTCTCTTTTTATTAATTACCACCTTTGGGGTGATTTAGGAGTAGGTGAAACCAACTAGTCTGAGTTGAAGAGTTCCTGTATTGCCCATACCATCTTGTTTCTCAAGGCTGTCTTTGGTTTTGGTTAATGAGAAAGCATATGGTTGCCATTTCCTTTCTGAGAACTACTGAGTGAGGAGGGAAGGAAACAGATGTTCAGCTGAGTTATGTCCTGTGGGGGAAGGGAAGGGCTGGGCCACTGTTCTGAGGATCCGCATCTGCTTCTGTGGGACTTTGTTTCCTAAGTGTCTTGTTCCTCTTTGTAAAATGTCAATATAACTAGCCTGAGCAGCCCCACCTAATCCCCTTTCTGGGGACAAATGACTGAGAGTTTAGCGAGGGGCTATTTTCTTTGCCCAAACCCTTGGCCACAACTCTGTTCAAAGTTCTTAGTTGGTTTCCTGCCTATTCTTAATCTTTTGAAGATCTTGTCAAACCTTAAAAAAAAGAGACTGATTTAAATATTGTTTCTGTGAGAATGTTTTGCCAGCATTAGAAAATACAGCTTTGAGGGCAATCCATTTGAAGTGTCAAGTTCCATCACACAATCATGGTAATCAGAGCTTCTGATCTGGATTGGAGTCTTTGGGATCCCTGAAGTTGGATGCTGGTTCTACCATTAACTGGCATGTTTCATCATTTGTTTTATTTGATGTTGAAATCATGCTTATATTATTTTACACCACTTTCCATTATGTCAACATCTTTAGCACTCTGGGCTTTATTAATCCACGAAATGAAAACTTCTGCTTCCTTAAGAATGCCTTGACTGTCTTGCTAATGCTGTGATTATTTTTGAAATTCTTTTTCAACATCTGTAATATATCTGTGCAGATGTTTGGGAAGTGGTGGTTGATCTAAAAATACTCAGGAAATAAGGGGGAAAAATTAATGCTCCTGACACACAAATTCTCTGACACTTTCCCACATTTCTGTTATCATCATGAATAGTCAATTAAATGATTCTTTAAAGCCCTACTGCTTTATCTTGCTGCTACTATTTTATTTCTTCAGTCTGTTTTTTGACTCTTATAATGCCACCACTGCAATTTAAGTCTAAAAATTAACTTTAGGCTGGAGAGCTCTGGGACCAAGATTGCCCCTAGATTCAAACCCAGTTTGGCCATTCTCTAGCTGTGTGGCCTTTGGTGAGTTTCATCCTCTGTAAAATTAGCACTCACTCCATAAAGTCAATGAGAGGATTAAGTAATCACAGGCTATTATTGTTTTTCTTCTCTTTAATAATAGAAAATTGTCAAGGGGAAAATATTGAGTATCTACTATTAATATTTGCTAGGCACTAGTTGGACAATTTATTTATGATCCCATTTAATCCTCGGTGAGACAGGGATCATTTTATTTTTCAGATGATTAAATTAGGGCTAGCTAGACAGCTTAACCACTTGTCCTAAAGGTCACATAACTAGCAAATAGTTTGAGCCCAGGTTTGTCTCTAAAGTACATATTCTTTTCACTACATGAAATTAAAAAGAACTTTATTCATCTTTTTTTCAGTTATGGGTCAGGTGGTCCCATAGCTGTTGTATATTTTGTTTTGGATGTATAAAAACAAGTGCAAAGTGAAAGAAGAAAAGCAAAATGGGGAAAGGGTGTAATCTGAGAGGGAAGGGGTAAGGAAAAATGAGGTCTGCAAAGGAATTTAATTAACTTGTCTATCTGCTTGTATTCGAGTGAAAAGTGGAAGATCAGGTGGGACGACACGTGTTGCAGTTCTGCCTACTCGTAAGTTGCCAGGTGACCTTCAGCAAACTACTTCAACTTTCTGGATCTCAATTTAAGTGTGCCTAAAGTGAGGCGGCTAAATTGATCTCCCAGTTCCCTTTTCAGCTCAAACTCCAACCTTGCAACCACAGACCCCTTCACCATCCCAGCGTGTTTTTCCTTGGCCTGGGACCAACCACCCCGGGTAGAATCCTGGTCTTACTCGATTACACACTTTTTAACGTATCGACTGGGTCCTAAACTGCACCATTCCCCCTGACCGCAGAACTAATGGGAAAGAGAGGGGGGACTGAACTCTGGGGGGGGGTAAAAAGGACAACAAAACCCCAAACTGGGCACCCAACGGTAAAACGCCGTACAAGGAGGCGAGGCAGCGGAACAGTGACGCTGCGCCACGGCGCCCGGAGTGGGAGGAGAGCGGGCGCGGTGGGCGGGGCCGAGAGCGGATTGGAAGCACGAGGGGGCGGGGCCCGCGCTGACAGCCCCGGGGGAGGAGCGAGGGCGGCTGCGCGGCGTCCTGGGTTCGCTCCCGCCCCTTCTCTTTCCGCCCCCGCGCCAGGAGGGCGTGGCAGCAGGCGTGCAGACGCCGTGTGATGTCATAAGGGGCGGGGCGGCCCCGGGTTCCAGCCGACGTGCGGGCGCGTTCGCCAGTCGCTGTTTGGGGCGCTGGGCGCGCGGTTGTGCTCTCTCTGCTCTCGTCTCGCTGTCTCAGCCCGTCCTTTCCCGCAGCCCGGGAGAGGCTGGGCGCGCGCCCGTGTGTGTGAGCGGGACCGAGGGCAGAGCTGCCTACTCGTTGCCTTTTGTTTTTCTCTTCTTTTCTCCAAAGAACGGGGCAGTTCGCACGCTTGCCATCCTGTAGCCCAGTTGGGAGCGGGGTTGGTGTGCGGAGTGGTTCGTCTTTTTTATTCTTTTGAACTTGTGAGCGCTTTTTTTTTCCTTTTTGCTTTTTTAGGCTCAGTGTCGTCCGGGCTGGTTTCCCCGGCCCCTGAGTGGCCGCTTTCTGCCCCTTCTCTCGCCACCCCCCGCCCAAGGTCGCCCCTCCGCCCTCACCCCGGCCCGAGAGGGTGGGAAGCTTTGTCCCCGCCCTGCCCACTCGTGTGTCTCCGCTGCCGTAGCCGCACCTGCCTCAATATGAATGGGGTCAACGACCCGCCTCTTTTTATAAAAGACATTAAGCCCGGACTGAAAAACTTAAATGTCGTCTTTATTGTCCTGGAGATAGGTAAGTGGGGGTCCGCAGCCCACTCCACGCCCCCTGTGCGCTCCGGTACGCGAGAGAGGGGTGCGGCGGCCGCGAGCCGGGGGCTTCCCTCCCCCTCCCCGTCCCCCGTCCCTCCCCTCTCCTGGTCCCCTCCCCCACCCACGTGGCTCCAGTGGCTCCCTCCTGGGCTCAGAGCCTACCTGCGGCAAGAACTCCCGGCTTGGCCTCTTCCCACCTTCCAGATGCGTTAAAGTACCGGAGGAGGAGTTAGGGAGCTCTCCTGGACGTCCTCATTCTAACACAGCCCCCCCTTTGATTTTTAAATCCTCACAGGACGCGTGACCAAAACCAAAGACGGCCATGAAGTGAGATCGTGCAAAGTAGCAGATAAAACGGGCAGCATCACTATTTCCGTGTGGGATGAGATCGGAGGTCTTATACAGCCGGGGGATATTATTCGGTTGACCAGAGGGTAGGTGTGCATAAAAGGGCGTGGGAAGAGAATGCCAGAACAGTCTGCGGGATTCTTCGGGATTGGCTGACTCCCGGCATCTTGTCAAGTTCTGGAGTTCCGTGTCCCTTCTGTGGGCCACTCCAAGGAGTTTTGAGCTTCTTTGGTGTTAAATTTGAATGGTGGGCAGCATTGGGATGTAACACACCTTTACAGTTACAAAGGCCGTAGGTTTAAGGCTTTTATATCCTCCACGCCCTCTCACCACCACCGCCACCAAGTTCACAGGCCGAGTGTAGTTTTAAGTGCTATTCTGGGAGTCATTGAGTCTTTCAGTAGATTGATACGGTCCACATTTTCTCTTTTCCTAAGTTATTTAATTCAGTGTAGTTGTCACTTTTTAATGACTTCAAATCCTGGCCAGTATTTTACCTCTGTTATTTAGACGGCGTGGACATAAATGAAAATTGTAGTTGGGGAATTTATCATTTTCTGTAGTATGTAAAATTTGCACTGGAAAAATTTAAGAGGGGAAGTTTATGATATCTGGAAGGCTCATTCTCAAAAATTACTTTGCCTTCTGTATTTAGCACAACTTTTTTTTTTTTTTTGTAGGATGTTTTTAAAAATTTACCAAAACTTTATTTCAGGAAGATGAAAGGTCAGAACAGGATCTTGAAAATAGAATTTGGCTGGGGCATGGTGGCCTGTAATCCTAGAACTCTGGGAGGCCAAGGAAGGAGGATGGCTTGAGCTTGGAAGTTACAGACCAGCCTGAACAAGAGCGAGACCCTGTTTCTACTAAGATAAAAATAAATTAGGCGGACAACTAAAAATAGAAAAAAAAATTAGCCAGACATGGTGGCACATGCCTGTAGTCCCAGCTACTCAGGAGGGTGAGGCAGGAGGATCTCTTGAGCCCAGGAGTTTGAGGTTGCTGTGAGCTAGGCTGATGCCAGGGCACTCTACCATGGGTGACAGAGTATGACTCTGTCTCAAAAAAAAAAAAAAAAAAAGAAAGAAAATAGAATTTGGACACTTTGGTGATCAATAGAAGTATAATTTATCAATCATAACTATAGGAAGAGTAGGTGGAGATTGATCCTGGTCTAATAAATATAATCTCAGAGAAGTATTGTAGAGCCCTGAGTGTAGCAGCTTACAGCTCTTTGATACTATCTTACAGGTCTTACAACATCTTCAGGAAGTGAGGTTATCACAGCAGGAAATGAGAATCAGGACTTAGACGTTTTATTCTCATACACTGACTCATTATGACACTAATTATGTCTTAAATTTTCACATCTTAAAAGAGAATTCCTACATGAGAGGGTGTGGTGAGGATTAGCATAATTGAAGTTTCTTGACTCCCAAAATATCTTTCATCCAATGAATAAAAGTATTTTATACACTGAAAACAGCATCTCATTTCAAATATTTCATATTCTGTAGTCACAGTCATAGATGCTTGCATTAAAAGACTGGTCAAAAAATTAAACTCAGTAGCTATGGTGTCTACAGAATGTTAAGGAGAACAATTACCTAGGAGTACAGTTTAAAGGAAAATTCAAAACTAAAGAAGCTCTGTTTACTACTTCAATGTGACTTTGGGAAGTTATTACACGTCATACTTCAGCTTCCTTTTCTGTAAAATGGGAATGATTATACCTTACTAAAATAACACACTCAGCTTGGAGTCTGGGCCATTGTAAGGCCCTTAAGTTCTGGTTGTATCTAAGAAAAGTAGCTTTTCAAGAAAGATATACCTAACATCTAAATAATGGTTAATTAAGAAAACCCTAAAAACTTGGTTTCAGTGTTCTCATTTCCTAAACAAGTGGAAGTTAAATGCTTTAATTTTAACTATTGAAATTTTTTCTCAAAATTTGCATTAATTTTACTTTAGTATGGTAAAATGTTACTGCACCGTCTCCTGTGTCACTCTCTGTATAACTTAAGAGTGGTGAATGGAGTCCTTAATAACCCTTACTAAAATGAACTGTATAATAAGTCATTTTAAAAGTTATGCAGTTACCATAGTAGTTGCACAGAGAACTTTTGAAAAGCAAACCTTGGACTGATTCAAGACTGATTAATATTGATTAATGTACCTTTTTCTTAGATTTGTATCTAGGATTATTTTATTTTTTTGCTTGGAGGAATTGTCTTTTGCAAGGGATTATTTTAAAGATGTCTGCATTCAAAATTGTTCAGAGTAAACAATTGTTCAGCCAGGTTGGTATCAAAAATTGCAAATTTGGAAAGGCAGATTGGTGAATGGTTTGTGACTTAGTTTTTTTTATTCCTTGATTAAATTCTACCAAATCTTCCATAGCTTGGGAATCCTGTGTCTTTTATGGAGGCAGAAGAAAAGACAGCATATCAGTATGTGACTAGACTGTGTAAATGAGCATAAAAGTAAACACTAGAGTGTTGATTTTATGTATTGTATGGCTGAAAAAATAATTTCTGCTTAAATTTCTACAATTAAAAGTTCTTCCTTTGTTAATTGACTAAAGATATGATCATCTAGGGTATGATCTTGCTTTTCAAAAAGACTTTTTCTTTTATTTTCCAGGGTTTGTCATAGTTAATTATGTCAAAACTTGGCAGTAGAATTTCTTTATTATTTCTTTGTAAGTAGCAAGTTCATCAAAGTTAGGTTTATTGTATTTGATTTACTGTGGTAGAGAGAGGGCTTGATTTTCAGTTCTACCTCAGTACGAAAATATATAGTATGAAGATTTACTTGATTTAAATAGAAGAAAACATACATATTTCCAGAGAACTAACACTTCTTTTCTCTTTAGGTATGCATCCATGTGGAAAGGATGTCTGACACTTTATACTGGAAGAGGTGGTGAGCTTCAGAAAATTGGGGAGTAAGTATTGAAATGCATTTGTATAATTACAAATAATGTCTTCATTGGTAGGTTTAAACTATAAATCTCTTACTTGGCATTTTTTGACTAGTAAACTGAATGTCTTTGACAGCTTAACTGAAAAAATAACTTTGCATGTACTGGTTAACAGCTATCAATACTGTTTCCTATGGTTGTAAATGTCATTTTTTCCTGGCAAAGAGCAGTAAGAAGCTGCAGTAGAGACCAACCCCAGTGGGACCATTTCTGTAGGCTTTAGAAATGTACATCTTTCAGATGTCACAAGTGCCATTTGAAAGTACAGTCTCTCTTCTAGTAATTTGCCAAATAAGAAGCTAGGTATGAATTTCAGGCCATAAGTTTAAATTTTCTTTTTCTCTGGTTATGGGTGAATGTACTCACGTTAAAAGGACTTGCAGCAATGAAAACTGAAGTCCTTTATTTATCCACAGTCTAGGTACGGTGCAGGCAGCCGCAATGCGAGCTTCCGTACTCTACCACCCTGGTAATGATCTCCACCCTGACCTGGAGGAACCATCCTCTCTAAGGGTGTAAAGGTAATTCAGCCTCCATGCTAGCCTAGACATTTGGGTTGTATGAAAGTATAGTGAAGGCAACGAGCTAAATCGTTTAGTCCATTCTTCTTGGTTAATGCTCAGATAGCTACTTAATGCCCATCGAATTGGAGGATATTTAAAGAGAGAAGCCACAAATGGCACCAAAATAAATAAATAAATAAAGGAAGAAAGAAAGAAAGAAAGAAAGCTCTTCTACACTAAGGGCATGAGATATTTTGTTTGGAGGATCTGTTTATAATGAAAGGCAAAAAAAGAGCAATCACAGTAGCTTTTAAAGATCAGTAACTGATTTAACACTATGTTTTTGCTGAAAGGAAGATTAGAGTAGTAATATTAGAGTTATGTGTTATGAAAGGTCTTAGTGTCTATAACCAGAATGTTCAAGATTCTGCCCTGGCCTTGTATACATAAAGAGGTGTAATAATGGAGGTCAGTGTGAAGAACCACTGGAGGTCACTCAATTCTTAATGACTGCTCTTTGTCAGGGTCAGTCTAGGATTGACCAAAACTGCTTCTGATTTATTTTTTGTGGGGAGAGGAGCTAAGAAAATACTTACGTGTAATGTTAATTCATACCATATGTTAATTTATAAGCAACACCGGGGTAAACTGGTGGTTTGACAGTCAGTTTTCTTTCTTTATCGCCTAGAAACCACTCTTAACCTTGAATGATTGTCTTTGCAGATACACAGTGATTGGTCAAAAGAGGGACTGGATGAGTGTGTGAATGGATCATGCAAATCCATCACCACTGCTGGAGAAATCACTCTGGAACCCTAAACATGGTTCACTGGCATCAGCCTGTGTGGGAAAACAGGACAAAGAAGTGTTTCTGTGTCCTTGATCTTTGACATGATTTATTTTTTGCAGTACAAAAGGAATTTAAATATAAAATAGAATGTTTTATGTCTTATAGGCAGTCAAATATTTGATGTTTTTATGAGACATAATCATTTAGGAAGTTTCTTTTATAAATGAATAGAGTTAACATGTCGCTGTTAATTTGACACCTAAAGTCTCCATTCCTATAAGTTAGGGATGTTATATAAAGAAAGGTTGATTACTTACTTTATTTCAGAAGTCATTTAACTTTGTCCTTTATTTTCTTTTAGATTTTGTATGGTTTATTCAGAAGTGCCAAATTTCAGTGAACCCAACCCTGATTATCGAGGACAGCAGAACAAAGGGGTAATTAATTAAAATGTATAGTATGTCTTTATGATTAGGCTAATTTTGACTGTCAGAGTGTAATGAAGAGAATTTTTAAAAAGATCTTTATAGTAATTTTATTATATATGTTTTGTGAGTCTGTATATGAGCCTGTAGCAGCGTATACTAAGTAAATGTGTCATCTAGCACTTTGCAGAGTAGGGAGTAATATCAGGAAATATAATAGGATGTAACCAAGGTCTGAAAGCTTTGGGAAACATTTATGAATATTTCAACCTTGAATGGACTTGGACACATTTTTAAAAAATTTGTTAAAAATTAAAAAACCAAACCTTAAATTGAAAAAAACAATGGGTATAGTACTGTTACAATAATATAAATATGTTATGTTCATTTGGTTAAATTAAAAACTTTTTTTTAGGCACAGAGTGAACAGAAGAATAATTCCATGAATGGTAATATGGGTACAGGTACATTTGGACCAGTGGGTAAGATTTTTTTTTTTTTTTTGAGTATTTGTGATCAGATATAAGAATTAAGAGTTATGAAAGATTTAGAGGAAATAATGTCTTTAGGCATAAATTAGTATTAAAAGTAAACTACCAGTAAACAGGGAATTCCCAAAGAACTGATTTTCTAGATATACTTTTGAGCCAACTTCTTTGGCACATTCTATATTTAAACATTTGGGCCAGTAACTGGGAATACAGTGGTGAACATTTACTAATGATGGGAATTCTAAGTTTTGATGATGTCTGTGAAGAGGTTTCATATTTTTTTCCATTGATTTCTATAAAATTTCTGTAATCTAGTGATTACTTAGAGTAGATGGAGAATTACTGGTTATTTTGGTGCACTGAAAGTCTTTTATCTTAAGAGTAATAGCTCAGCTTAATTTTTCATATACTGGTAGCTACCTCTTTAAATGATGAGCCTTTTAAAGGCTAATCATGACCCTCAGATGTACTAATGGTCCTTGCAATCCTGTTGAAGGTCTATTGAAGTCTTTTTCTTAAATACCTGAGGAAAAGTCTTTTGTGATTAGAATTCATTAAGGTGGCTGATGTTTTATTTGACCTGATAGCTACATGTTTTGGCATAACTGATCATCACATCCTGGGAAAGCTTTACTGTCTTTGCCTTGAAAAAGTTAGAATTACATTGTTTTGAGATATTAATCATATTTCAGCCAAATGCCAATACTCAAACACTATTTTTTTTTTACTCTTATAATGTAGGTAGTACATGTCTATGTTTTGTTTCTGCTCTTTCTAATTTTATTGCCCAAGTTGATTTTTTTTCTCTCCATTAATGCAGCATCAAGTTAATGTATTTGCAGTAATCATACATTTGTGTATTATTATCTAGAACCCACATTGAGTATTTATTTTTTCCCAGTTTAAAAATAAAGGTGTATGTTTCCCTTAATATTATTTATAAGCATTATTTAATAGCATGTGTTGGAACTTTAAATAGGTGTAGTTCTATAGATCACAATAGACCACTTGTGAAAATAGTGATGAGTTTTTGTATTCTTTTTTAGGAAACGGTGTTCAAAGTGGCCCTGAGTCAAGGGGATGTCAGTTTTCATATGGTAGAAGCAATGGCCGAGGACCTGTAAATCCACAAATACCAGGAACAGCTAATAATCAAATGGTCATGACCACAATAAGTAATGGCAGGGACCCACGGAGAGCCTTTAAAAGATGACCTATGCCAAATACTCACATGTAGTTTTTGAACTACATGCCCTACTTGAACACTTATTGCACTTTTATTTATTGTTAACTGTGAAAAGTATGTCCTTTGTGGTTTCCTTTTATGTTTTTGATTTGTTAAGAAGAGTGGTTTGTTTTTTATAGCAAAACTGTTAAGCTGCTCAAGTCTCCTAATGAAGAATGGGAACACTCTGAAAAGTAGGAACATTTATTTTTAGGGCAAAAAAATTGTTGGATAGCCTCTAAAAACCCTGCACCCATTTTATGGGTGAATTACTTAAGACATCAGCGTTATGGCCTCTATGAGTCTATCTTCTATATAAATTTTGTAATATTTAACATAAGGCTTAGTGGAAAGATGTTCTTTTGTCTTGAATTCAGATATTGTCAACTAAAGCAATAACCACCAAAAAACACAAAAATTTGATTAATGATAATAGCAATTTTCGAGTGTTTGTGGCTCCAGGAATGATTGACTTCACTGAGTGACTGTCGTCAAGATTTTCCAAGGACTGAATCATCCTAAATTCTTGTTTTATTATCAGAAAACCAGATTCTTTATCAGAATTATGGAATGGAATGTGATCTATCTTGTAACTAGTAGTTTTTAAAAGAAAGCCACATTTATTTTAGAGTAGTGCTCTTAACATTTCTTAAACTTTGTGTATTACATTGAAGGAAAATTTAAAACGGAGGCCTTGATTATTTATTTTTTGAAACTGCCACATTAAAATATTATAATCTGAGGGAGTTGTAAAGTCATAATAAACATTGATGTAATTATTTTTAAAAATAATTATGGTGGATAAACACAGTGAAGGTGATTCAAATTGAATTCATGTAGTAATATGAAGTCTTAAGTTATAGGTCCTAGGTACTTACAGGTACTCAGCCTGGAGGGAAAATCCTAGGTACTTTATTTGAGGGGTGTGTATATATGTGTGGTCAAAGTTTCTGAACACAATTCACGTAGCCTTATTAGCAAAAGTTGAGAAATGGCTCTCTCAAGCAATTACAGCTTTATTCAGAAGTGTGAAGGTCTTATTGTTTGTCATAAATGATACTTATTTCCACTTTTTACTGTAGGGTGGATAACTGGTAAATTTTTCCTTTGTTAGAATTCAACTCTTCTTGAATATTATCTCTTGAATAAAACTTGCATTAATGTTAACCTACCTACTTAATTTTTGCTGTCTTTCAGTGATTTAGATGGAGAGCCAGTGTATCTTACTACAGTTGTAGTGGGACATCAGCCTGGCAGCTGCTTAGCTCTGCACTTATCACTTAGTTTTTTTTCCCCACTTCAAATCACAAAATAATTTAAGTAGACTTTGTTTTCTGAAAGCTCCATAGCATTTGAATAAAAAACGTTGTGCTAGATTGTTTGCTCTAATCTAGTGTGTTTCACAAATAATTCAGTACATGCTATGTATTAGGCACTGTGTAGATAGTGTTAAGGGGTAGACAAAACATTAAATAATCTAAAGGAGTTTACTTATGGTCCATAGTACTTTTGTAACTGAGGTTTGTATATATTATAGAAAAAGATTTTTCCTTTATTCATATATTAGTGATTATTGTTAATTTGGCTTTGTGACTAATATTTTTGTTAAGATTTTCACATTTCAGAATACCTCTAAAGAAGTTGTCTAAGGGTTGGGATAGAGTATATTTCATCAGATTGTAGATGTTCAGAACTTAAAAAAAATGCAGCAAATTATTAATAGTATATGATTTTTAAATCTAAGGAGCAACAACACTTTAAACTATTTGTGGGAGACTATAGCATAAAGAGGATTTTAAAAGAAGGAATTTTGGAGTTTTAGAAAATTAAAATGCTCTCAGGTATGGATTGCTGGGCTTCCGGTCCTGGCCTTAATACTCCTCACTTGTGATGTTGGGCAAGTTATTGACACTTGAAACCTCTCTAAGCCTTATGTTCTACAACTATGAAAACAAGTAAGTAATAGCATTTCTCCCTAGAGCTGTTTTTAAGATTTCTATGTAAGTAATTAGAATGACTTCTGGCACATAATAAGCAGTCAGATGTTTGTTGTCTAATCATATACCTCATGCAGGAAAAAAAATGCAGCATTAGGTGTGAAAGTATTGTCACTCTTCACCATGTTGAGATTAAAATAGAGAAAGACCTAAGCTTTTACTTTTGTGATTGATACTTGCCTTGATAATTTAACGTTGTTCTGTGTTTTTTTTTTTTATCATTTATTAACAAATTTCTTTTTTCTTAAGGAAGCCTCCAAAACCAAAGCAAAGTGAGTCACAATCCATAATGAATATTTGCCTTACCAGTCTACTTGGACTTCACTCATCAAGAAGAGGAAGAAAGTTACCTACCTTCCTCCTCCTTGGTGCTTTCAGCTATCAACTTTGAAATAAGTTTAAACAACACCTACTGAAAACAAAAACCATTTAGTACAGACACACACTCTACCAGGATTGGGTCCCCCATATTGTTTCATCAAAACAGTTCTGAAGTAGATTGGAGTCTGATGAGACCAGCTTGTCCCTCCTGTGTGGGTGGGTTCTGGGGAGAGTTGCTACCATACAAAAACTGAAAGATAAAATCCACAAGGCCAGGTGATGATACTTAGCAGTGAGGGCTCCAGCATGCTTTCCCATAGGCAGTTCAACATCTAGCTTTCTCTGTGGGGTACCAACTCTTTTTGCTTTATCCCTATAATCTTAGTAATTTTGGTTTAAATTTGAGGATAGTTTAACTTGAGAATACCCCGAATATGTGTAGCACTTAGTATTTGTTGCTTACATTTTTATGATTTAACATTTGAAATGTTAAATTTGCTGGGTTGAGTAATGCCAAGGGAATGATGCTGAAAACAGATGTGAGGTTAGTAAAAAATTATAAAGTATGAGAACTTTTTTTAAAGTATAGGAAGGTAGTTAACTGGCCCTAAAATGTTTTCTCAGATGATACAAGTTTTACATCTGTCTGAAGATACAGTGGCAGTTGTTAGCTTACATTTTATACAGATCTAACATTTCAGCTTAGTTACTGAAATGACTTCTGTTTTCTGGTGTCATTAACATAATGGTTTGTTCCAAGCCATTTTAGGCTGCCTGTGATTTTTGAGCTCCTTTAGTGTATTTAAAAGGGTTCTAGAGACAACAACTGAAAAGGGTGCCTGGCAGTATCAACATGGAATACCCCCACAGGAGTCTTCTTAACCTCTAATCTTGTTCTTGAGATTAGTTGCCCTATAGCTACTAGGTTTTTTTTTTTTTAGATTTACTTTTTCTTTGTTTTATCCCTGATCTGATGAGCGTCTGGACATTTTTGGTGGAAAAAGGTGGTCACAGTTATCTAGAATAGGCAAACCTGACTCTACCATAGTGAAAGCCTGTGTGCTGAGGTTCCAGCCAATGATTAAATGTTGGGGTAATTAAACAGCCCCATATTTCACAAAGTATTTGTAATGATTAACAGTTTAGGTATACTGAGGAAATCTAATTGTGACCTTTGAAAAATAGCACTGTCGTGAATGCTGTGGTGGTATGCCCTGAGGGAGAAGCTAGAAAAACATTTTACTTTCCAGGTATATTTAAATTCCCTTAAGTACCTCCAAGTTTGCTTTATTGGGAACCACCAGAATTTGGGTTCAAATATTATAAACAGATCACTCCAGATTTCTGAACTAAAAGGGTCTGTTGATGTTTCTCAAAACAGAACAAACTGAAGGAAATCAGTACAGTCGACAAGTCATTTAGCACTTTTTCTATGCTAACATATCCAAGAGCTTTTTTTACTACTGTGAGATAACCAACTTGATGTAAAGGGAATGGACATTTTAACAAGTTTGACTAGTAGACATTTCATTTGGGCCTTTTGAAAGGCCGTGGTAGACAACCCACAATTTTACTGTGGCTCCCCAAGCTTTGAGAAATGCCAACCAAGGTTTGGATGATCGATGTTGACCTATACTAGAGCCCAGGTCTCGGTTCATTGACATACCTCTGTTCCCAGCATCACACAGTATCTATTGTCTACATAACTTTTACTGAAGGGCTACTGACATGTTTTTAGAAACCTGTTCTTTTTTTTTCCCCATTTCTAAATGGAGAAATTCAAGTAAATTTTATATCCCATCAAAATTTATGCTGCGCATAGGATAGTCTATTGATCAATATATAAATACATTGATAGAATTCTCAAACAATGGTTTGTAAGCGACCCATGTATGTGAGACTCCCCAGGAACTTGTCAAACCTACAGATTGTGCCTCTGCTCCACTAGGAGAATTTATCAGTGTAGATTTGGGAGACCTGCACTTTAAACACTCTGAACATCTTGACTTCGGGCCTTGAGCTCTCCGTTTAAAAATGAGATAACTTTTGAAATTCCATATGTATTCTCAGTTTCTTCTGCTTTTGTGAGGCTAAAATATGCTAAAGTTTTGGATTATAAAATGAAAAAAAAATTGTCTTTGGAAGGATGTACCTCCAAAGGGCAGAATGGATGGGTAAGCTACATAGTCCTGAGCAGAATAACAGGTCAGTATGGCTTCTGGGTGAGGGTGCCACAAATTTTGAATTAATTTCAAAGAGAATTATTCAAATGATATCAGTGCTAAGATCAGCTCTATGGGGAGGGTCACTGTCTAGATAAAAGTAAAAATAAGCTTTATTGCCGTAAGTTTTTGTTTAAAAAATTTGAAATTGATTTTATCATTGCTTATCTCAGCAAATACATGTTTATAGCATCTTCTACCTCACTCCTGTCCCTCGATCCCCTACTTTACTATGTGGAGGAAGGCTGGTCTCATTGAAAAGTAGTGGGGTTGGAGGATTAATAGATACTCCTGAAAATGCCTATAGGACCCACTCTTCAGTTTCCACTCACAGATCTCAATCCTGTTCTGCACTGAGAGGCAGCTACAGTATTTTCCACAAGTAATAAGACATAAATCGATTGCAATGTGGGGCTAATCTTCAGTTACAAATAGTTATAGCCCTAGTGGGAGGCAAACCTCTGACCTAAGCAATGAATAAAACTGGGTAGGCAGCACAGCTAGTGCCATCTACTGGGTGATTACTGCATAGTTTCTGTAATTTAGGAATCTGGCTTAGTTGAGACATGGGGAAAAAATTCTATGATGGTATTGAATAACAATTTTTGCCTGGTGTTTTAAGCATGATATGGAACATCATTATGGAGTAATTGGGTCATTATGAACAAGCAACACTCTGACATCAAAAGTAAATTTCAGTTTAAGCAGATTAAATCCTGAACTGGCCCTAAAGCTATAGAAAATATGGGAAAGGTTGCCAAGGTTTGTGTTCTCCTATTTGTCTGTCAATATTACTGGTGAGAAGCGTTAAAAATGTCTTTTGATGGCTGGTGTTTTGGTGAGAACAATTGAAGTACAACACGATGCTGCACTTAACTTTCATTCCTCTACTGAGTGGTATTTTCCAAAGTCCTGCCCAAATGACTGCTGCTGTTCTTGCAGTTACATGAGCTTTGGTGAAAAGAGCATGGTGTTGAGCTAAGATCGTGGTTTGAGTCCTGGATCTGCTCTCTACTGGCTTCGTGGCCGTGAGCCTCATTATAAAACAAAGCTAATGGGGTTACCTACTGGCAGTGTTAGGAGGACTCTGAGCTAATGTGTGCAAAATACCTGTTCCATATGTAAGGCTCAATAAACATCAAGCCTTTTTTCCATCCACAGTGGAAATAAGACAAATACTGGTCGTTTCTCCAATGTCACTATTAGAAAACAATCTTCTATAATTTAAAATCAAGCAATTTATATGAATTATTACAATTTACCTTTTTGTTTTTTCAACAAACTCAAGTTTCTGCAGTCTTCTCTGGGCACAGAAAAGGACTTATGCTGACATTTTGCCAGGGCAGCATGTAGGGTTGAGTCTTCAAAGATCTGCGGGGCTAGCTGAGTTCCCTGTGCTGTTTTTCCGTTCACCTCTGCCCAGAGGGCGGGGGCCTGATGATGAAAGTGCAGGGAAAAGGGAGGACTTTTGGGCCAAGGTTTCTGCCAGAGAGGACGTCAATGGCCTAGGAACAGGCAGAGGGCACATTGGGAGGAATCTCTGTTTCCAGCGACAGCCTTAGGATTGCTGTATACCCAGAAGTGCAGAGTAATTTGTTGACTTCCGATAACTAAAGCGTTGGATAACTTTTTCCAACATTTTATGAAAATTTTCAAACATACAGAGATGTTGAAAGAATTTTAGTGTAAACCCCTGTTTACTCACCACCTAGATTTTGCCATTTAACATTTGACTCTACTTAATCACATATCTATCCATTCCATTTAATCATTAATCCATTTTAAATACATTTCAAGTAAACTGCAGACATGAGCACAATTTTCCCTTAATATTTCAACATGCCTATTCATTAGAATTCGATATTTTGCAGTTTTTATTGTAAAATTTACAAAGAAATGTACAGATCATAGGTGTACATTTGTGACTTTTAACAAATGCGTAGCTAAGCGTACGTCACCTATCAAGAACATTGCCATCACTCTAGAAACTTCCCTCATGTGCCTTCCCAAACTAATCCCTCTTTCCATGGCCCCAGCAGCCATCACCTCTTCTGCTATTTTAAAAAGCATTCTTAGCTTAACTGAAGGGAAGCTTTCATATGTGCCAAGGTCATCTCTAGAGTTTTCTATCGAGTTTTGGAACTCCAACTCCAATCGTGCTGGAATACAGCCAAATCTCAGAAATGTAATTCCAAATGTATTTTTTATTCTGTCCTTTCGCTTCTCAGCCTTCCCTTTTTGTTTTCTCAAGATTTACACCTGGCATCCTAGATTTCTGGGGCAAAAACTGCTGAAATGAAGACCAGCTGAGCAGAACGTGCCCTCCCAGGACTGTGGCTGGAGGGACTTGGCTACCTGGATAGGGCACATCACTCCTCTGCCCTGAGCAGCTCTAAGCAAGATAGGGGAGCCAGGGGCAGGCCGTGATCTGAAGCCCTCTGTTTGGGATGGAGTGCCAGGGGTAGAGGGGCATACTGGAACTTCAGTGTTTGCAGGTCAGCTTCTTGGCTCTTCAGAAGATGTGAATTCTCAGACTCTCATTTTCTTAAAGTACGAGCTGACCTGAAGTGCCTTCTGCTATTTAGGATTTCGTCCTTCTCACAGGTTGAGCTTCACAATTGTCATACCCAGAATGTGTAAGTTACTTGTCAAGCAAAGACCCCACCACTCTCTTAGTCTACAGGGAAGCATCCCTGAATGAAACAGACTAAAATAATTACTAGTTGTGTGTTCTTTCCCAATGCAAGTGCACATGCACATGTGTACACACACATGGCACGTTACCATTGCCAACAGAGGCATTTCTGCATTGAGCTCCACATTTGGCAGTCACATACAAATCAGATTTTTCCTTTTCTTTTTCATCATTTGTTTAAGGATCCTCTCCTTGTACTTCTTTAATGGGATACCTATACTTTATGGGCACTAACTATATTCCTAGTACTATGCTAGTGAGTTATCTACATTACCTCATTTACTCTATAAAATGACCATGTGGAGGAGGTTTTGTTATCCTCACAAGGAGGACTGAGTAATTTGCCAGAGATCCTACAACTAGGAGGTGACAAAGTCCCACATACCAAATCCTATACTTTTTGATTTTTAGAGATAGGGTCTCACTTCGTTGCCCAGGCTAGAGTTCAATGGCACAATCAAAACTCACCGTAACCTCAAATTCCTGGGCTCAAGGGATCCTCATGCCTCAGCCTCCTGAGTAGGTGGGACTGCAGGCATATGCCACCAAGCCTGGCTAATTTTTAAAATTTTTTGTAGAGATGGGTCAGGGGTTGGGGGTAGGGAGGTCTTGCTATGTTGGCCAGGCTGGTCTCGAACTCCTGGCCTCAAGCAATCCTCCCACCTCAGCCTCCCAAAGTGCTAGGATCATAGGCGTGAGCCACCGCACCCAGCCCATAGCCTGTGCTTTTAACTGCTGACACACTGCCTAGTGCTTCATAGAGGATTGAGGATTGGAGTTGGTTTTAAAAGAGAGTGTAGGCAGAGGGGAAGATGAAGAATAAAAATACAGAATTTGAATAATTGACATTTTTACCTGAGATTAGTCATATTTTAAATGTCAACTTAATATAAACTCAGTCAAAGAAATTCAGTTTACAATAAAAGTAGCATCTCAAGTCAATAGGGAAAATATGTACTATTGGCTATTGGGATAACTGGATACTCTCCCTAACCCTTAAATAGTAAAACAAACAAACAAACAAACAAAAAACTATGAGTAAATTCCGTTATTTAAAAGTGAGGAAAAATTTTCTAACAATGGCTCAAAATCCAGAAAGATTAAAGGAAAGATTGATTAATTTGACTACATTTACATGTTTATAACAATAAAATGATAAACTAGAGAACATGTGTAATATCGCTGACAAAGGACTAATATTTCTAACATATAAAGAGCTTATAAAGATAGAGAAGACCAACCACTTAATGGAAAAATGGACAAGTGTTATGGACGGTTCACAGAAAAAAAAATTCAAATGCCCTTTAAGCATATCAAAATATGTTCACCCTCACTCATAATGAGAGATAAAGTTAAAATATCACTAAGATACCGTTCTTCACTTTTAGATTGGAAAAAATATGAAATGTAGAAACATACTTTCTTGGTGACACTATCAGGAAACAGAATTTTCATTCATAGTTAAAGGCAATACAAAACTATGGAGAGGGATTTAGCAATCTGACATTTGAATTTGCCCTCTGACCGAACAATCCCGCTTTTAGGACTCTCCATGATAGAGGATTTGTGAATGGCTGGTAGCACACCCCTCCCTCTGTGCATGCCTTTGAGTCGTCCTCCTCTTCCTTGCTGACACTGGGCTTGTCCATGGGGCAGCAGCAAAATTGATGCCTGCAAAAGATTGAAAAGTGCTTGTGCATTCACTGGGACTTGCTCTCTCGTGATGTGCTTGGGGCCCCGAGGCTGCCCTGAGAGCATACGAACGAGTACCAGCCAGCCTACTGGAGGATGAGAGGCCACTTGAGAAACCTTGGCTGACAGCCTGCCAACCACCGGACATGTGAATGATCTCTCTTGGACTCTCCAGCTCCAGCTGAGATGCCAGCTGACTTCAGCCGCATGAGTGAGAACAGCAGAAGGACAGGGCTGTGCCCTGCCACAGTTGCTGACCTACAGAATCTTGAACTAATAAATGATTGTTGCTTTACGCCACTAAGTTCTGAGGTAGTGTGCTATACATAGCAAAAGCTAACTGATACAAAACTAAAGATACAAAGGCGAAAATATGAAAAGACATGTTCACTGAAGCGTTGCCTATAATGGCTAAAGACTGGAAACAACTCAGATGTCCACCAATTCAGGAATGGTTGAATAAACTACAGTGCAGTCACCCAGCAGAATACTAAGCAGCTCCAACAGGGGTGGAAAGTCTCTTTACACACCTCATGAAGTGATCTTTAGCATATATTGTTAAATGAAAAAAACAAGGTACAGAATAGTACCATATAGTATGCTATCTTTTACTTAATAAAGGGAGAATATAAACATGTATTTTGCTTTTATTTTAAAAGTGGAGGAATTAACAAGAAATTAGTGATTTCTTATGGGGAAAGGAAGGGGATGCCGATGGAAACTAGACTTCTCTAAATATATTTTTGTTTTGCAGATAGAACTTTAGAACCATGTAAATATTATATACGCACATATAATCAAGATAAAAAATATTTGCATAGTCATACATCACTTAATGACCAGGATACTTTTTGAGACATGGTGTCATTAGGTGGTTTCACCCCTGTGCCAACACCGCAGAGTGGACGTGCACAAACCGCGAGTCTACCGCAGGCCCGTGCTGTGTGGTACAGCCATTGCTCCCAGGCTACAAACCTGTACAGCATGTTACCATACTGAATACTGTAGGCAATTGTAACACAATGGTAACTATTTGTGTTTCTAAACATATCTAAACATAGAAAATGTACAATAAAAATACAGTATAAAAGATAAAAAATGGTACAACTGTACATTCACTTACCATGAACGGAGTTTGGAGGACAGGAAGTTGCTCTGGGTGAGTCAGTGAGTGAGTGGTGAGTGAGTGTGAAGGCCCAGGACGTTACTGTACACTAGTGTAGACTTTATAAGCACTGTCCACTTAGTCTACACTAGATTTATAAAAAATATTTTTTCTTCAATAATAACCTTAGCTTATTGAACTTTTTTACTTTATAAACTTTAAATTTTTAAAACTTTTTGACTCTTTTGTAATAACACAGCATAAAACACAAACACATTGTACAGCTGTACAAAAATATTTTCTTTATATTCTTATTCTATAAGCTTTTTCTATTTTAAAATTTATTTATTTATTTTACTTTTAAAACTTTAAAAAAAAAAAAAAAAAAACTAACACAAACACCACATTAGCCTAGGCCTACACAGGGTCAGGATCATCAATATCACTGTCTTCCACCTCCACATCGTGGCCCACTGGAAGGTCTTCATGGGCAATAATATCCATGGAGCTGTCATCTCCTATGATAACAATACCTTCTTCTGAAATACCCCCTGAAGGATCTGCCTGAGGCTCTTCTTGAGGAAGTGTCACACTTTTTAGAAGTATGCCCATGTTGGTTTGCTTATTTTTTTAAATCATAGATTTGCATGAGTAATACATTGTGCTATGACCTTAGAACAGCTACAATGTCACTACAGCTATGACATCACTAGGTGATAGGAAATTTTCAGCTCCATTATAATCTCACAGAACCACAAATGTATATGTGGATCATTGTGGTCCATTGTTGACTGAAACGTTATCATGTGTGTTATGACTATATATCCAAAGCAAAAACAAAACAAAATAAATGAAACTAATTGTATCAGTGTCTTACACACACTGAGAAGAATTATTTCAAGTATTTTTAAAACACAGTTATTGTCTGTATCCTTAGTGGGCATACCTTAAGGTAAAAATGAATTAAGAAGAAATATTAATATTTTTAATAATACTGTCATTCTGAATCTATTATATATATTTTGCAGAATAAATAAAATGCACAATTTTGTTAATAACATTAGGAATCAAAAGAAGATATACAATCAAAATTGCTAGGTTAAAATTATAACTTATAATTATAATTACAGATTTTGAATTGGAAATATCATTATGAAATAATAATGTATTTCCTTTTAAAAAGCACATTTTCTAGCCCTGTTCTTTGAAGATTAGTAATGAGCACCCTTAGAACTAAGATTATAGTCTCTAAATGCAATTTCCCACTAAAGGAAATAAGGGCTTCTAGGTGAAATGGCAAGGAATTTATGAGATGAGCTGAAAACATCTTGGTGGGCCTGAAAGAAAATAAGCTATTAAAGAATAATGGCATTATTTCAAAAGGACTTAAGAGCTAATTTGTTTTTGTTTTTGTTGCTTTTTTTTGAGATAGGGTCTTATGCTGTCTTCCGGGATAGAGTACAGTGGCATCATCACAGCTCACAGCAACCTCAAACTCCTGGGCTCAAGGAATCCTGCTGCCTCAGCCTCCTGAATAGCTGGGACTACAGGTGCCCCCCATCATGCCTGGCTAATTTTTTCCCTATTTTTTGTAGAGTTTGGGTCTTACTCTTGCTCAGGCTGGTCTCAGACTCTTGGCTTCAAGTGATCCTCCCACCTTGGCCTCCCAAAGTGCTAGGATTACAGGTGTGAGCCACTGTGCCCAACCTTAACAGCTAATTTGAAGGGATTCTTTCTTGCCAAAGATAGAAAATTTTGTATATCAAGTAATAATTGCAATATAAATTGAAACTCATGTTGAAATCTATGAATTTAAAATTTTACTCAAACACACACACAGAACTTCATAGAATGTTGGAGAACTCATTGTTTTGAAAACAGATAAATAAAAAGAATAATAGAGCGTTTATACTACCTTTCCTATAAAAACCATGCCTCAGGGTAATCTAATAGTTGATTTAGAAATGTTCTTCTTTATAAGAAATTCCAGTTAATAAATTAAGAGAAATGAAAGCATTATAATATCATCATTTTGCTACTTCTAATGAAATAATGAATCTAAGAAACGATCTCTAATTTCTTCGAAGTCATTTTGGAAAAGTTGGTGAGAAATTCCTAATAAATGGATCTAATTGATAATTCAGGACCTCCCTAATCAATAACAAAATAATAGACAACCAGACATTATGCACTTCCTGATATGAAGCAATAGGAAGTAGTAACACTAATATTCTTTTTAAAAAATTGAGCCTGATTCTATTCAGGTCTGTAGATCTAACTACCTATTTACAAGAAGTACAGGGTACAGAGAGCAAGTCAAATAATACCATGGGACTCAACGTGTGAAACTCTGCAAGACCAACAGCCATGATTTTTCAACAAATAAGTTGCAAGGAAATTAAAGGGGGACAGTTGTGGAAAACGCACTTGGACAAGCATCAATTAAGTGGACCTTATTTAAATTTTGATTGGAAAAAATCCAACTGGATAAAAGTATTCATTAGACTTTTGGGAAAATGTGAACTGTGATTATTAGATACTGATAATATTAAGAAATTAGTCATTTTATTAAGATGTGACATGGCTTGTCGGCTATGTTAAAAGAGTACTTATTTTGGGGGGGTTACCTTTTGTATCCTCTTCCAGTTTCCAGCTCTGGAAGTAGCTACTCCATCCTAACAAGTAAAAGGCTGAACAAACTGAAAAGTCAACAACTCTTTTTATATCTGTAAGAGGAGTGAAGTCACAGGGCAAACTGCTGCCCCCCAAATTGGAGAGTTAGGCAAATACAAAGAATCAAAACTCACCAGAGCAGAAACTCAGGAGCAGAAACCTCTGTGGGAACAGCACCAGGGTAAGAAAACCTGAACTGTAATTAACGACCTGCTGAAGGCTCAGAGTCCACAAGTCTGAAACATAAAAACTGCAGGAAAACCCAGCCTTTGGGAGGGCCACAACATTTATTTGGGTTTATCTCTTGGAGCTCTATCAGGTTCTCACAGTGAATATCAAAGAAAAATCCTCTCCTGTTTCCAGCGGAGGGAAGGGAAAAGTAGCCACTTCAAAATTCACTGGAGTATTCTGTTCTTCCTAATGAAGTCTTCCTATTTAACCAGAGCCTAACCTACTGGGTTTTTATCAGAGCCCAATGGACCTAGGGGAAAAAAATGCCCAACTTCAGCCTCTCTAGTCATATTGCCTGACCTAAGCGAGGTGGGAGGAACTAAGGAACACTTGTAAAGTTCATAGTACAGAGGCAAAAGCTCTCAAAAGGACCGAAACTGAATCATAGGACTATAAAATGCCTCCTCTACTCCCAACACCTCACCACTACATCACTAAAGGCCTGTTTATAGCAGTTTCTTTCACCCAGGGCATCATTTCTGGCTATCAGTAAAAAATTACAAGGCATACTAAAAGGCAAAAAGTGCAGTTTGAAGAGACAGAATAAACATCAGAATCAGAATCAAATATGACAGGGATGTTGAATTTATCAGACCAGGAATTTAAAACAACTATGATTAATGTGGTAAGGATGTCACTGGATAAAGTAGACAGTATGAAAGAACAGATGAGCAATGTAAGTGAAGAGATGAAAATTCTAAGAAGAAACCAAAAAGAAATGCTGAGATCAAAAACACCGTAACAGAAATAAAGGCTGCCTTAGAACGGCTTATTAGTAGATTGGACATGGATGAGGAAAGAATCTCTGAGCTTGAAGATATGTTGATAGAAACCACCAAAACTAATAATCAAAGAGAAAAAAGACTGAAAAAAATAAAACCAGAACAGAATATCTAAAATCTTTGGGCAAAAGGTATAATATAAATATGTAATGGGAATACAAGAAGGAGAAGAAAGAGAGAAAGAAACAATAAATATTTGACGCAAAAATGACTGAAAATTTTCCCAAATTAATGTCAAACACCAAACCACACATCCAGGAAGCTCAGAGAGCACAAAGCAGGATAAATGTCAGAAAAAAACTATACCTGGGAATGTCATATTCAAACTACAGAAAATCAAAGATAAAGAAAAAAATACTACTAGAAGCTAGAGGAAAAAACAATCTTGTCTATAGAGGAAATGAGATAAGAATTATATCCAACATCTCAGCAACCATGCATGCAAGAAGATAATGGAGTGAAATATTTAAAGTGTTGAGAGAAAAACCCACCAACCTAGAATTCTGTACTCTGCAAAATTATCCTTCAAAAGTTAAGGAGAAATGCTTTCTTAAATGAACAAAACTTAGGAAATTTGTTGCCAGTAGACCTACCTTATAAGAAATGATAAAAGAAGTTTGCTAGAGAGAAAAAAATGATATAAGTCAGAAAACTGGATTTACATAAAGACAGGAAAAGCATCAAAGAAGGAAAAGTGAAGGTAAAATAAAAACTTTTCTTTTTTTAATTTTTGATCTGACAGGGAAGTTTGTTCAAAATAATAGTACCAATGTATTTCATTATGATACATATGGTTATGTATGATATGTATTTGATTATGTATGTGTATCATACATAATCAACTATGTATATATATAGGCATACATTGTTTTATTGCATTTCACTTTATTATGCTTTACAGATATTGTGTTTTTTACAAATTGAAAGTTTGTGGCAACCCTGTGTTAGTGAAGTGACTGAAATGCTGCACCGTTTTCCCAACAGCATGTGCTTACTTCATGTCTCTGTGTCACATTTTGGTAATTCTTGTAATATTTCAAACTTTTTCATTATTATTGCATTTGTAAATGTCATGTGTTTTCCCACTGCTCCACCAACCAGTCATTCCCTCATCTCTTTCCCTTTCCTGAGCCCTCCCTATTCACTGAGGCACAACAGTATTGAAATTAGGCCAGTTAATAACCCTATAATGTCCTCTACGTGTCTTCCTAAGTGAAAGGAAGAATTACATGACTCTTACATTAAATCAAAAGCTAGAAATGATTAATTATTAGTGCTTACTGAGGAAGAAATATCACAAGCTGAGATAGGCCAAAAGCTAGATCTTGCACCAAACAGTTAGCCAAGTTGTGAGTACAGAGGAGAAGTTCTTGAAGGAAGTTAAAAGTGCTATTCCACAAACACAGGAAAGATAAGAAAGTAAAACAGCCCTATTGTTGATATGGAGAAAATTTTAGCAGTCTGAATAGAATATCAAACCAGCCATAACATTCCCTTAAACCAATGCCTAATTCAGAAAAGGGCCCTAACTCTCTTCAATTCTTTGAAGGCTGAGAGCAGTGAAGAAACTACAGAAGAAAAGTTGTAAACTAGCAGAGGTTGGTTCGTGAGGTTTAAGGAAAGAAGCCATTTCTATAACATAAAAGTTCAAGGTTAAGCAGTAAATGCTGATGTAGAAGCTGCAGCAAGTTATTCAGAAGATCTAGCAGAGATCATTGATGAAGGTGGCTACATTAAACAACAGATTTTCACTGTAGACAAAAGAGGCTTCTATTGAAAGAGGATGCCATTTAGGATTTTACAGCTAGAGAGAAGACAATGCCTGGCTTCAAAGCTTCAGAGAACAGGCTGATTCTCTTATTAGTGGATAATGCCACTGGTGACTTTAAGTTGAAGCCAACACTTACTTTACCATTCTGAAAATCCTAGGGCCCTTAAGACTTATGATTATGTACTCTGCATGTGCTCTATAAATGGAAAAACAAAGCCTGGATGACAGCACATCTGTTCACAGAATGGTTTACTGAATATTTTAAGCCTACAGTTGAGATCTACTACTTAGAAAAAAAGATTCTTCTCAAAATAGTGCAGCTCATTGACAATGCACCTGGTCACCCAAGAGCTGTGATGAAAATGTACATTTTGTTTGATTAATGTTGTTTTCATGCCTAATGGTGCAACATTCATTCTGCAGTCCACAGACTGTCAAGTCTTCTTAGTATTTAAGAAATACATTTTGTAAGGCTGTATCTGCCATAGATAGTGATTCCTCTGATGGTTCTTGGCAAGGTAAGTTGAAAACCTTCTGAAAAAGATTTACCATTTTAGATGACATTAAGAACATTCATGATACGTGAGAGAAAGTCAAAATATTAACAGAGTTTGAAAGAAGTTGACTCCAACCGTCATGAATGACTTTGAGGGGATCAAGACTTCAGAGGAGGAAGTAATTGCAAATGTGGTAGGAATGGCAAGAGAACTAGAATTAGAAGTGGAGCCTGAAGATGTGACTGAATTGCTTATGATAAAACTTGAATGGATGAGGCATTGCTTCTTATAGAAGAGCAAAGAGAGTGGTTTCTTGAGATGGAATCCACTCCAGGTGAAGATGCTGTACACATTGTTGTAAAGATAAAGGATTTAGAATACTCAATACATTTAGTTGATAAAACAGCAGCAGGGTTGAGAGGATTGACTGTAATTTTGAAAGAAGTCCTACTGTGAATAAAATGCTATCAAACAGCATGGCATGCTACAGAGAAATCTTTCATGAAAGGAAGAGTCAGTCAGTGTGGGAAATTTCATTGTCGTCTTATTTTAAGAAATTGCCAGTCACCTCAACCTTTAGCAACCACACTCTGATCAGTCAGCAGCCAACAACATCAAGGCAAGACCTTCCACCAGCAAAAATATTACAACTGGCTGAAGGCTCAGATGATTGTCAGCATTTTTCAGAAATAATGTGTTATTTTAATTAAGGTATGTACATTAGTTTTATAAATATACTATTGTGCACTCAATAGACTACAGTATAGTGTAAACATAACTTTTATAAGCACCGAGAAACCAAAAAATTTGGTTTCTTTGTGATATTCACTTTATTGTGGTGGTCTGGACCTGAACCCATGATATCTTTGAGGTATGTGTGAGTATATATGTGTGTGTGTGTGTGTGTGTGTGTGTGTATGTGTGTGTGCGCGCACGTGTGCTTATGTATAAGTGAAATGAATGACAGCAATGATACAGGGATGGGAGGGGAGAATTAGGATTTTGTTATTGAAGGTACTTGCACTACCCATGAAGTGGTATAATCTTATTTAAAAGTGGACTTGGATTAGTTGTAAATGTATATTGCAGACTCTTGGGCAACCACTAAAAAAAAAAGTAAAAAAAAAAAAAAAAAAGAAGTATAACTGATATACCAAGAAAGGAGAGGAAATGAAATCACATCAAATACTCAATTAAAACCTTCTGTGGCAGTTAGGATCCAGTTAGGAGACAGAAACTACATGGTATTTTGAACAGGGAAGGTTTATTATAAAGAATTATTAATTAGTAACAGGAGATTAACTACTAAGGGGCGAAGTGAACTCTAAATAGAGGAGTAGGAGCCTCTACCTCTAGCACTGAGACAGAACATCCAAGGAAGGGGCACATCTAGGGCAGTCCTTCTCGCGCCTCAGGGGTGAGACCCAGGTCTCCTTGGAGAGGTGGCATTTGTGCCCCACTGGGTGGCGGAGAAGCTCACTGAGGTGGCTAGAGCAGGCAGGGGGAGGCAGCTCTTCAGGGGAAGACACCAGCGGGGCACCTGTGAGACCCACGGGGAGGCTGGCAGAGTCCCCAGCAGAGCTCGCTGCTGCTGAACTCACCGGGAGCCAAGCGCCACTGCGTGTCTCAGGAGCCCTTGCTGCTTTGCACTGCAAGAACAAGCAGGGACCCACACAGTGGAACCAGGAAAAGTCTCTTTCTCCTACAAAGTCCCTCCGGTGCCCTTTTTTGACAAAGCTGAACATCCTGCCAGCTGGCGAAAGAAATGTTTCCAGGGTCGAGCTCCAGTGTCACGCATCGGAGCTAAGCAGGGTGGATTGATTTGGAGCTGAGGAGTAATAAATTAATAACTGGCACACATACTAAAGTATTTATAGACGAAATAATAGGACGTCTGTGATTTGCTTCAAAATAATCCTGTGAGTAGGGGTATAGATGAAATAGGACTATTCATAAAATGGTAATTGTTGAAGATAGGAGGCAGATACAAAAGGGTTCATTATATTCTTCTTCTCTCTTCTATTCTTTTTCATTATAAAAAAAGTTTAAAAATTTGAATTGACACATTATCTTTCCCAAGGAAGCTAAAGCTTTATATTATGATCTAAGAATCTAGGGCTGCTCAGAATTTGGGAGGAGTCAGGTGTGGACCTCTCGCAATCCGAATGTGCCTTGACCGGGAAGATGGAACTGTCGCTCCGGCTGATGTGGGAGAGAAGGGATTTCCTTCCTACTGGAAGGTTTAGGGCGGGGACTAGGAGGCCAGTATAGTTACAGGCATGCCTTTGACATTGCAAGGGGCTGGCAAAAGATTGCCTTAAATACGTTAATGTATGCCAAGCACTTAAAACAGTCCCTAGAATAGTCTAAGTGCTGTGTACGTGTTTGTTGTTATTTCACGTTAATGATTTCCCCCTCATGAAGCAACCCGAAGCAAGCACTGCTGCCGGTGAGGCCCCCCCACCTCCTCCTGCCCTTGTGGGGTGGTATGGTTGAGGCTCTCTATACACCTGGAATTCAGACCTTGGATCTTGAAGGACGGAGAGCTGACTAGTACCTAAGAGTGCCCTGTTTTCTCCTCTGTTCCTCATGTTTCCAGGGAAGGAGACAGTGGTATGATTAGCTTCCTCAGCACATACAGCGTCAGTAGAGGCTCTGCCAGCAGTGCTGGGGGCAGGAAGGTGGCAACTGTAAAATGCTGGCAATGAGGAGGGTGGGGGGTGCACAGTGGGGCCCTGAATGGAGCCCTGAGGAGCTCAGTGCCAGCAGGTGCACTGTGGTCTCCAGGTGGGCACCCACAGGGGCACAAGGAAGTCTGAGAGACAGCTCGCCATACGGGAGGGGTGAGGTGGGAGGTCACAGGTACCAAGGAGTTTAACAACTAGTGGGAGGCAGTTGACTGAACGTTGACTGAAGGTCTTGGAGGGAGGTGGTGGTCATATGTGGGTGTGGATATGAGTGTGTACATACCACGAGCGTACAGATGTACATGTGTGTATGGACAGCTGGTTGTGTGGTGACAGTGGCAACATAAGCACTCTATCCCCTGGTGAGAAGGAGCCTAACTTCATATTCAGATTAAATATTTGAGTAAGTGAACATCGCTAAGTAATCAACCTGGTATGTGTTTTCCCTGGTATATGTGCATTTCATACACATTGAATTTACAGGAGTTCACTAAAAGTGCTTAGCTTAGGCAAACAAACAAGCCAACAAAAATTCCAATAAAAACAAGATAGAAGTGAGACAGAAAAGACAAAAATATTCATTTCAATAGTGCATCCGCCATGACTCCATGACTGGTGCTTTTCGTAGTTCTTAGGTGGTTCTCAGAGTGGCACATCTTGCTGCTTTGTGGGATTCTAGCCCTTAAAAACATGTCTTTTTTCTTCTTTTTAATTCAATTGAATTTTTTAATTCAATTTAACTGCTTTATCCAGAACTCAATGAAAAATACCAACTTTTCACTTTCGTTTCTTAGGAAAATAAAATTTTGAAAATTGTATTTTTCATGTCTCCATTATATTAAGTGGAAGGAATCATTTGTAAGTGATAGATTTTATTGCATATGGCTGTATAACAAAGCTATGCATTCCAAATTAGTTTAAGGGAATTTTCAATGAATTTGGGCAATACATGGTTTTATTTTATATGCTGACTTTAGACCCTACCCCTGCAAAAACACTTGGCTCTTCTGTATGATTTATATTACACACATTGAATCAAAACAAGTGTCTCATCTGAATGTGGTGAATCAGTGTTGCACAGAGGGTGTGCCAAAACTCAGTGTTGATCATTTCCTTTCAACAAAAGCAGATCCTTAAAATTGGGGTGGGGAAAGCATTGAAAAGTGAATATGAAGCTTCAATGTAACATCTGGGGAAGGATGGGCCAAGGGATGTGGGAAAATAACCTGTTAGTATCTCAAAGGGACTAAACAGTAAAGGGAAGGAATAGAAATGTGACAGAGCTGCCACAGGGACGTGAACTTGGCTATGTAAGTTGTGAAGCATAAGTCTGGTTTTACCTGATCTTATGTGACAATGTGAACGTTATAAGTTGTTTATCACATTTGAGCCACCTGTGCACACCCCTACCCCCACCCCCATGTTGTAGCCATGCTATGAAACGGTGTGACACACCCATTGATCCAAAGTCATCTCTGCTTGATCTTAGCCAAAAGGCCGTGAAGCGATTGATCCAAAGTCACCTTGTGGCCACTGCTCAGTAGGAATGAAAGTGCTCTTGAAGCTGCCTGTTTCCTTCCTTGTTCTTTTTCTGGATCCTTCTTTGGGATTGTCAGCACTTCTGGGGTTTCAAGCTTGTCTGTGTTTGTTGTCCACTGAAAGTAGTGGAGCCTTCTGGGAAGAGAAGTCAAGCCGGGCCCATTGCTGGGGCTCAAGCATGTGGCCTTGCAGGGGCAGCTGGTGAGACTGCCCGATGCATGCAACTTGACGGGGAGAGGAGGTGGTGGGAAAGGGTGAGAAATGTTCTGGGAGGAAAGGATCTTGATATGTGGGACTTGACCCAGAGCAAAGCCTTAGTTAACAGGGCCAGAGGAGGCATTGAGAACAATACAACAACTGTTCCCAGAATCTATCCCTGGCCCTGCATGCTGGCTGGATCCCAGGGGAAGAGAGAGCTTCAAAGAGTTAGGGAAAAGGCTGATGCACTCAGCTATGTGACACTGTAGAGCACAAGGTCGCTCTGAGATTCCTCTAGCTCAGGCTCAAACACTGCTCTGGCCAAAGGTGAGGGAGACATTCTTCACCCACCTGCACTCTCGGACCCATGTGAGGATTCAGGGGGCTGCCCTCTGGTGAAAGTTCACTGCTGGGCCCGTGGGGACAGCAGGGCTGCTGCTAAGCTCAGGGGTTCATAGGGGGACTGGGGTGCACCTGCAGAGGAGAAATGAGGCCCCTGGATTGTGAGGGGCTCCTGGAACTCTTGGGTGGGGGAATATTTCGCAGGGAGCCGGAGTACCCGAATCAGCTCTTCACTGTGGGTTAAACTCTGTATTGACGTTTTTGGTTTAAATTTTTCTGGTGCTTCAGATGATCTCCTTACACATAGCATGGAATTATGCAACTTCATAAAGGTAGTTTCAAATGTATTAATGTAAAATAAATTTATTATGCTCTAAAACTCTAAATTGTCTTTTAGGTGGGTAATTAAGCCTCTTGTTTGGTATAAACATGAGTTTCTTGGCTTTCCTGTAGCATTTTTATTTTATTTTTTTTTTAGGTTTTAGAATCTTACCAATGCAACTAATGTTTTTTTTTGGTTGTTTGTTTTTGTTTTTTGAGACAGAGTCTCGCTCTGTTGCCCAGGCTAGAGTGCCGTGGCGTCAGCCTAGCTCACAGCAACCTCAAACTCCTGGGCTCAAGCAATCCTTCTGCCTCAGCCTCCCGAGTAGCTGAGACTACAGGCATGCGCCACCATGTCCGGCTAATTTTTTTCTATATATTTTTAGTTGTCCAGCTAATTTCTTTCTATTTTTTTAGTAGACATGGGGTCTCGCTCTTGCTCAGGCTGGTCTTGAACTCCTGACATCGAGCGATCCGCCCGCCTTGGCCTCTCCAAATGCTGGGATTGCAGGCGTGAGCCACCACGACTGGCTGCAACTAATGTTTTAAAATAAGAAAATTCATTAGAAGATTCTCCGACACTTTTCAAGAGCAATTTGGGAAAGAAAACTAGTTTTCTAAGTTTGTTTTATGCAATTTCCACACAAATCTCCTAAAGCAAAATCAATATGCAATAAAATCCTTGGTGCTGGAGCTGTTCGTGTCAGTTTCTCACTACTAAGCGTATTAGACCCAATCGCCTGTCCTCCTCATGTACTTAGTTTACATTTGTGTCCAGGTACACTTTGAGAAAACCAAATGTAAAAATGTCTTGCTGCATGATAATTTCCACCTTGCATCCACATTACTTCCTAAGCTTTTTTTTTTTTCTGTTTCCTGTAGAAATTTTGCAAAAATGATATTTTTTTGGAAACCTTTTTAGGAAGAAAGGAGAGCAAGTCAAATTATAAGAATAATTTGGCTACTTTTCCCGATTATGGAGGAGGGACGGAAAAAGAAGTCAGCAAGCTGGGCTCTATTCTCCATCCTGCCTCCTTCAGGTAGGATGAGGGCTAATCTCACCTCCAGAGGAGGCGGACCTGGCCATCAGCTGGGCTGCTTCGAGCGTTGGTACTTCCTCGCACCGAGGGGGCTTCGGCACAATTCTGAAAACTGCCATGCAAACGCTGTTGGTTAATCACCAGCAGGTCATGTCTCCTGGCTTCTCTTTTTCTTTCTTCCACAATCACACACAGAGCCTTGCTTCAAGCTTCCAGGAATTAATAAAGGAAGAGACAAACATTAGACTACCGAGATTCTAATTAACTTCGATACGGATTTATGTGTAAAGTTGGATGAGTCACTGATTTTTAATAAACAGGAGAGAATATCTTGAAGATTAATGTAATAGCTGAGAACACAGAAACCAGAACATTGATGCTTGCTTAATTTTTTCTCCTAACCAACCCATGTCATTTAGAGAAAAAAATATCAAAAACCGTTACAAAGGGGGAAAGGAAGGGAGATTATGCAAATTAAAAGTGAACTGGACTAAATCATTACACTTGTGCAATGAGCTTCTCCTTCGTGAGCTTTCCAGGAGTGGAGTTTTAGGGCTGTATTTGCTGAGGATACATTCCTGGAGGGAATGAGAAATGGAGGCGCAATGAAATAGAGCCTGATTATAAACTAATCAATCTTTCTATGTATTAAAAGAGGTTAAAAAGAAAAAAAGAACAAAATCTGAGGTTCAGTAAGAACTTGACTTGTTTACATTAATATTGATATTTTTAAAAAAACGACAATAATGAATTAGTGACATAAACACTTTTAGTGTCCCTTTCTCCCTACCCAGTCAAGGCAGCATGTCAGAGGCCCTGGACAGTAGGGCTGTCTGTCCAGATGTCTAATTAGCTTTAGGCCTGCTGCTGTCCTGCTGTCTCTCTTGCCCTGAGTTGGGGACTACGGCAGAGTGTGGGTTTCTGACTCCAAAGAAGCTTCTCATGTTATGTCTAATGGTTAAAATCATCATCTCTCTGGGTTCTTAGGTCATTCATTTTCCCATTTGATGGAATGTTCTAGTGTTGAGCATCAAAGTTGAATAATTTAGCCTAACAGCTCCTTTGGCCTGATAGTAGACAGCAGATACATATAAAGATTTATTTTGAGTGGTTATACAGATTAAGTATTCAATTTTTTCCTAAATGATAAACTGACATCCTGATAGATTAGAAACAATGCACAAGGCCCTATTGTGTTTGATTAACCTTGACTGTGGATGCTTTTGTATCTTAGGCAGCTGATTTGAACAAACTTGTAATTTCACAGCCTTCCAGAAAAAGTCATTAATCTTTTATCATTTTAAAGTAGGAACTTAGTATGTATTTACTGATAATGAGGGGACATATGTAGGTTGTCATAATTTATTCATACTTTATTTCACACTTGAAGTTTGTGGACAAATACTTATAAATAACATCCTGGGACATACATCTTTTCTCACTCATAGTATTTTTTTCTTAGAATAAGTCCCAAAGACTGTATTGCCACGGAGACTTTGGAGAGAAGTAGCTAATAGTGGTTAAGACTTTGAAGGCTGAATTTTGGCTCTGCCTCTTATTTATTAGCTATGCAATCTTGTGTAAATCACTTAACCTCTCTAAGCTCAATTTCTTGAACTCAAATATGGAGACACTATCACTTGCATCCAAGGGTTGCTTTGTATTAAATGAAATAATATATGCAAATTGCTTAGGCCAGTATTGACCACAGAGTAAAGCACTTAATAGCATAGCTGTTATGATTATTATTTCTAAAAGTAGAATTGCTGGTTTAAGTGTATGTATATTAAAACTACTGATGCATATCTCCAAAATTCATCTTAAATTTTGGAATATAAAGTTGTGGGACTCATTAATGAGGATATTACAGTAAGAGGTAATAGGCATGTCTGTGAATGCAAGAAGCTATCCATAGTTTGTTTTGTATCTATTCTCCCTTCTTCTTCTGGTAACAGGACCTTGATTTTCCTTTGCAGAACCACTCTTCCCCAATTCTCATCCATGTTGTTCAGTGGGGTTGACCCCATCCTCTGGCCTCAGAAGGGAGCAGGAGTACATGAGACAGTCTTGGATAGTCAAAACCTCCTTGATTACTGGCACAGTGATTGGCTCAGTAAGGAACATGGGACTTGAGCTGGGCCAACGAAAACCCACCCTAGGAAAGTGACACCAACCTTTTACTGGGTTTGCTAAGCTTGGTGACCATCTTTGCTCCTGTATAGAAAGAATGTACTGGGGAATGAAGCATGGAGAAATGAAGAGCTGAGATACAGAGGAATGTACCAATGACCATTCTGAACACTTGGAAGCAAGCATGTCTGGAATTTTGAGTTACATGAGTCAATATATTCCCTTTATTGTTCAAATTGTTACTGGCCTCCAAGTGGAGGTTTTTCTGAGTTCTTGGTGTTGGTTGGGAAAAGAATTTCAGGGCACACCATGAAAGCCAGGCAAGCAATAGCTTTTTATTGAAAATGAAAGTGCAATCTCAGAGAGGAGAGTGGGCAGGCTCAAAGAGAGCAGCTGCACTGGGAGGAAGTAGTTTCAGATCTTTTGAACTCTTATTAATTGAGGGGAGGAATATTCAAGCCCCCGTGTTTAGTCTCAGCCCTATTTGCTAATCTCTTACACTAACAAAGTTACATTGTGTGAGGTCCTTTCTGAAAGGTGGCCAAAGCTGCCCAATTATATTATGTTCCTCAAAGTCTCACTCTGTATGAGGAATAAACAGGGTTTCTGTCAAGTTAAGTGTCAGAGACATTTACACTCCAGGATATTTCTGAATGATGACAGGCTCAAGTCAATACAAGTTATGTGACACCTGTCTGACGTTATTGGATTAAGACCTACACTGGACAGGCTCAGGTTTCCTTCTAAACCATGATCGAAGCTGTGGATGCCTGTAGGTTCTATGAATGCATGTATGTGTCTTTGAAAGTAGATGCAGGAAGCTTTTTAAAAAGCTAAATGAGCTGTTAAAGTGAAAATCTGCATACTGTATCTGTTGGCATTAATTTCTAAGACTTCTTTACTATAGGTTTGCATTACAAAACATAAGCATTGTTTGTATTCTATTTTTTCATTTGTCCATGGTGAGTATACAAAGGCTGAAACAGAGGGTCCATGTTGAGGGGTCACAGAAGGGAAAGTTAAAACATAACATAAAGGCCAAATTTGGCAAATCTTTGAGCGCTGACCAAAGGCATTTACCATTAATTCTGTGTGTAATGGAGAGCCCTTAAATGGTTTGAATGAGAAAGTTCCTAGAAGGTTAATAGGACAACAATATGCAGATGAGAGTAGAAGGGAAGAGACAGAAGTCAGAGAAATCCATTATTGGTCTATTACAATAATTCAGGTTGAGATAAAGAAGTAGGGCAATGGGAGTGGAAAGAAAATGAAGGATGGGAGAGACATGGAGGAGGAGTAGTAAATAAGACTTGGCCTCCTGGAGATTATGGGCACCAACAGAGAGAGAAAAGTCAACGAGGTGCATAGGATAAGGAAAAAAAGGTAAGTTAGTTTGGGAAGCTGATTTGGCTTGGTAGAGGAGCTGTGAGGAAGATAATGAGTTTAGTTTTATATTTATTTGAGCCTTTTTCTGTCCGGCTTTCAGCTTTCTTGGAAGTTGAATGCATGTAGACTGAGTGGTAACCATGAGATGGCCCTTGAAAACTGCTCTCCCAGAGCTTTACTCATAAAGAGAAGCATGAAAAGTGACTTTAACCTTTACTATAGCCTGGGATTGTATTAACATATCTAAAGAAAAAACAGCTCATTACAAGAAGGGTTGTCTGGTGATGAAATATTTTAAATAGCGAGTCATGCAGACACAGCTTGGCAGTTCCCCCAAAGCACTGTTTACTGGCATGAGGCCTTAGGCTTGGTGTGATTGGCTGACATGGCCCCATGTATTGATGCATGAAGGCACCAGTCTATTTTAACCTTATGCCACTTCATAGTTTGTTCTAATTTTATGCTCACGAAATCAACCTTCTAATTTTAATTTCATTTCTATGCCAGAAGGAAAATTCCTTGTGAGTAGCAGATCCCTTTACATTGTCTGTTATTAGATTGTCACTTCTGAGTTTCCATGGTGTTGAGTCATCAGCCTCACCATCTGTCCAACCCTGGGGCATAGGCAAGACTAGGTTTTCCTATCTTCAAAGCTGCAATCTCTGCCTAGTGGTGACCTTGCAGGTCAAAGCCGCCTGGTAAGGCCTCATGGTAGATGGGCAACTGACTTTCTCCCTGGAATGTTCTGACTTTCCCATGAACTCTTCTCCTCTAGTGTGTATCCTTGCTAACTCAGAACATGCCAGGCAACCAAGAATTCAACAACAAGGCCTCCAGTCTGCTAGGAGAATTGTCACAGACTGCAAGAATTAGTACCTGGGACACTTCCATTTGGGAAACTTGAAGGAAGGCACTACTCAAATCCCATTTACTTTGTTCATTTTTGTGTGTGTGTGATCATAAAAGTTACTCATAATCACTGTAGAAAAAAATAATGAGAAAGCAAAAAAAAAAAAAAAAAAGTGTCAATGCCCCTACCTTACTCAGAGGCAACCACAGTTTACACTTTGGCATATTTCTTCCTGGGCAATTTCATTTTTACTTCTAATTTATATGCAATTTTAAAGGCTTCATTATCTTGTTCACCATTCCACTGTAGATTAGAAGTAGCAATTTAGGAAAGGGAGGAGAAAAAAAGTCATACAAAGTAAATACAATTTTTTAAAGTACATAGCTCTTTGGAGTCATTCAATGGGCACAGCTCAATAACTCCTGGGGTCAGTCATTGGATTGTTATTGGTATAATAATAAATTCACATCTTGATGACCTCAAATGATCTTTAAATGATTAAATTATGTTTGGTATACTTCTGTTAAAAGTCAGAGATATAAAGAATACACTTTTGAACTGTATCATTCAAACTAGTTAAAATGTATAAGAAATGAACCCTTAGGTGTCTGGAAAACTTGGCCATACAAACTTCTTCCTTTTCTTTGAGTTCCAAATTCACAAGATATACTTAAAACTACTGGTTGTCTTCCCAGCATTCATTTTACCCTTCTTCCTCTATGTGGTAGCCATGCTTTTGATAGGATTGAGTACACTTCTGGCACCAAAGAAAGGCTCTGTGTGGCCTCAGCTGATCATGATAATCACATCTCCTCACCACAGTAACTGATTCAGAATTGAACCTGTAGTTGTGCCCTAAACCAACAGCTCATGGCATTTCTCAGGCCCCAGTGACCATACAGAGGTTGGTAATGACTCTCATTAATCAGTCAGAATAAAGCCCTTAACTTCTGTTCCATGGCTATGGAAGAGAGGCTCTCTTCTTCTGTAATCTGACATGTGTATTTGAATTCTGGAACTGCTGCAACTATTTTATTATCATAAAAAAGCCTGCCTGAGGATTAGTGCACCCTGTGGAAGAGGGCAGAGTTGAGGGAGAGAGAAAAGCAGCCAGAATCCTGAAATTCACTCTATATCTGGGCTTGAGTTGATAATTTCCATTGGTGTTTAGGCTATTTTTATTTGCGTATCCTGTCACTTGCAATAGAAAGTACTAATGTTTTACTGTGCTTTGTTGGAGGTGACGGGAGGCCAGCTGCACACAAATGTTCAGTAGTTCCATGATGGAGTTGGATCTAAAGTTCAGGACACCAATTGGGGATGCATTCGAGTTGGTAGCATGTCATACGGGAGCTGCTCAGTACAGCCGTCCTGGTTGAGTGTGACTGGAGTAGTCCCAGTGAGTCAGGACTTGCTGGGAGAAAAGGCACAGACTAGAGGTCTAGAGACTGAAACTCCAGTTAGCACCAGGAGGAGAAATCGGAAGCAGCGAAGGAGCCACCAGAGAGACAGGAGCGAGGCATTGTATCATCTCATCATTGTGCCTAATTAGGGAAAAGGGCTGGGGAACCACAATGTGAAATCCTTTCGAGGCACCAAGATAATCAATGAACAAGGAAAACTCGGTAATTTGGAGGCAACTGGTGACTGGGTGGAATGTACAGAAACAAACAGTAAGTGACTTTGAATGTTATTAGATTTGCAATAAACATGGTATAAACAGTTTCCCAGAGACACTGGCCCAACAAAACGTAGAGTCACAGTGACACACACAGAATGGATTTTCTCTGGTCCTTGCTTGTATTTGCTCTGCAGATAAATCCAGGGTTTTAAAAATTCTTCACACATTTCTGGGGGACTCTAGGGTGTTTTTTGTGTTCATTACAAACCACTGGTGGCCAACTGAAATTCACTATTTTCCTCCTCTGGCTCTCTGGGGAGACAGGTGATGTTGGCAAAGGCACAGGGAAAAGCAGAGAGGTCACTTCTGGAAGGCTAGCTAGCCAGCAGCCACTTTCATAGCTTGTGGCATTCATCCCGGGAGAGCCCCCGCCCTTAGGGCATAGCTAGTCCTCAGCTCTGGAGCTCACAAATCTCATTTTATCAGCAGCGCGCTGAGAAAAGGCCATCCCTTTGGGTGGCCTGGCATTAACCAAGCTCTCAGAGGCTTGTCTCCTATAAACCAATTTGTCAAATTTTGGAGAGCAGTACAACTGTCAAGAGATGAGAATGCCTGGATTGGCAGAAATTTGGTGAGTAAGAAATCCAGACATCAGGAGTGATTTGAATGAAGAAGTGTCCCCCAGCTAGGACAGGCTACAGGTACTCTGGGGATGGTGCTGCCAAGAAACTCAAAATTTTAGTGTTTAATCAAAATTTCTTTTCCTCTAGGCAACACTTGCATAATTACTTGTCAACATTTTCTTCCTCTGGGGATCCTGTTTTTCTCCTGCGTCTGTGGCTGATTATCTTCTATTCATACATTTTTTTTCTCCCAAACGTGAGCTGGATACACTTGATTAGGATTCTACTTACAATCAACGCCAGTTCTGCCTCCTTGAGACAGAGCTGCTCTCAGTCACCTTGCCTGGAGTTTTAAGCGTTCACAAATATTCCTTTCAAACATCTTTAAAGACCAGCTTTGGAATTTATTACCGTAGTTGACAAGGTATATCCAGTGATGCAGGTATTTTTTAATTCATTCATTTGTTCATTCATTCATGCCACAAATATTTAATGTATACCTACTATGTGTTGAGTACTGTGCTAGATGCTGGGCCAATAACATAAGCCAGGCACAATCTATTCATGTGCAGCTTGTCATGAGTAATGGGAGATATTTTCCTCTAGTCTCTGGATATTATAATAGTTCCTGTTGCTGATGGAGCCCAAAATGGCAATGCCTCTGGGAGTGCCCGTTGATGTCCATCAGTGCTGGTCAGTTTTGCTTGTTGGTGGCTCCACTGACCTAAGTATTTTCCTGCTAGAGGGTAGTCGTGGGGCAGCTGGGTCTGTCCCTAAGTCTGGGCAGAGGGCAGCCAGGGCTGTGAGAGTGTGCCTCTGAGTACTGAGGGTGCCATCTTGTGATACTGTTGAGGCTGATGTCTTCAATGACAGCCACTCTGCATTCTTCTGGCTCCACAAACTTCTGGCCGTGCTAGCATTTCTCATTCTTTTGGTAGCCCTTTTGTTTAGGACTCACTGCTCTCCACCCTACAACTAAAATGTACAACTTGACTTTCTTTCTTAGAATGATTTTTTTTTTCTTTTCTGATGAAATTTTTTTTTTTCCTGCAGCAGATAGAGTCCTGGCTTGCTGCCCCATCATTCCTTCACATACGGGAAGACATCCTGAATCCCTCTGTACACAAACCTTGGGGTCAAGTTGACACACCTGCAATAGATTAATTCAATTCTATTCACAAAATACATATGTACATACATAGAGGAAATTAATCCAGGGCCTAGTGAAGGACTTTGCAAAATAAAAGGAAGGACAAGAGGGACAGAATGAAAAAGGGAGGGAAATGAAGGAGGAGGAACAGAATAAATAATGAATTCCAGTGCAGAATCCAAGAAATCAAGTAGTACATAATAAATGCTTAATAATTAAAGATAGGAAGAATGGATGGAAGTAATGATTTACAGCTTTATAGAGTCTGATACATATTTTAGACAGCATATGTTATATAAGCACAACGTCATTCTAGAATGAATGAAGAGAAACAAAGCTATTAATTGCCAAGAGACATAATGTAGCTGGAATATGTAACATATTATTTAAAGCAAAACCCTCAAATACACTTAAATTTATATTTCTAGGGATATAAATGTCATTTCTTCAGAAATTTCAGATGGCTAGGTTGAGCCAAATTCATATTAACCATTTCTGAAATCCGCGTGAGAAAATAGCAGTCTAGAAACTGCTTATCCGGTATGTAAGAAGGCTGCAGCCTCAGCTGCAAAGTCAGTCTGTGACAGGCTTTTCACATCATTGAGAGGCAGAGCCACATGCTGGGAGACGCAGAGGCCCCTGCTGGGAAATGGTGTACTGCACATTTGCAGGGTTTGTTGTATTCCTGGGCTCTCTGTGTTTTGTGGTTCAAGCAATAAGCCGCAGAATATGTGAAACGAAGACATGTATATTAAAGATATCTTGTAGCTTTTGGTTGCACATATTTAAACTGCTTAAAAACAGTGGCTCCAGGTTCATGCCTTCTGTCCTTGATATGTGTTTAATCAGTTCTAAAGCGTATCTCTGCGTTGTAACGCAATAACTAGGAGGCTGATCTTTATGTTCAGAAAAAAAGGGAGATGTCAGGACCACTGTTATCTGGCGTCTTATACATATGGAACGGTGTGTAGTGGGTGGAAAGAGACAGATCTGGAAAGGTTATTTCTTCCTCAGTTGAAATCCTTACTGTAAAATTAATTGCATGCGCTGTGGCAAAGACCCTCTTGTCCAGCTACAGAGGCAAAAGAGTTTCCAGAGAAAGTGATACATGTGGACTGCTCATCTGAGCTCTCCATAGGGAGAAAAGGGATTGGACATTTCCCACTAAGTCTGTCCCATATCTCAAGACTGATCTGGATAAAGTGAGATGACAGTGACCAAGGTAGAAGACAGAAATGATTCTATGACAATGGGATCATGCTCAACATGGAATTCCAAAACAATAAAACATACTTGTCATGTTGCCTCTTTCAGTTGTAAGTAATAACAATTCAACTTGAACTGCTTAAGCGAAGAAATAAATGCATTGACCCCAGGGTATATGACCAGGCAAAGCTGGGTCCTGGTATGCAGTGATTGTTGTCAGGGACCTGACTCACCCATGACTTGACTTGGTTTTTTTCTTGGTGTTGGCTTTATTTTCAGGCTCTTTCCAGACAACTGAAGGCTTATATTCTATTACTGTAGCAACATCAGCAGAAGGAATATCTTTCTTTCCTAATAGATCCAGAAAAAGTTCTCAAGCTGATGCTCTTTGCTCCAGATTGGCACATATATCCATTGCTTAATCCAACACTGTTACTCTGATTGACAGAGCCTGGGTCATGTGCCAACTCTTTCTCCTCAATCAGATTAGGCTCAACACCACCCACACCAGTGGTCTGAGAGTGAGAGATGGACGGCTCTTTGGAAAAAAAATAACAACGACCACAAAAACAAAAAACAGAAAACTTAAGCAAATGGAAAGATATTCTCTGTTTTTGGATAGAATGGCTTAACCTCATAGAAATGTCAATTCTCTCAAGTTAATATATAAATTTAAGGCTAGCCCAACAGAAATAGCAAAGAATATTTCCTCTAGAGCTAGACAAATTGAATCTAAAGATAATTTGAAAAATAAACAAAAAAAAAGAACAACTAGGCAAATGCTGAAATGAAGAGCAGTGAAAGATATCACGCTTTATTCTCCCATTAATGTTTCTAATATTACCCATCATAAGCAATGGAGCAGAGTATCCTCTACATGTATCCATTGTGCATATGTGTAAGATTTTTCTCTAGGTATCTCCTTAGAAGGGGAATTAGTGGGTTTAGGATATGTGCATCTAAAAAAATAGCTCTTTTTTTACATTCTAAAAGTTAAAAACATAACTACAATGTAACTTATTATATATATTTCTGTATAAATATTTTCCAAGTACAGTTTATATGGTTATCAAAAGCACTGGTAATAATGATAGAACCCACCCCACCGAATGAGAGTTGAGAGGGGAGTTTACTCAACAATTAATATAATAATTATATTAGAGAAAATCTAAAAGTAACGCACATTGTGATGCTGTTAGGTGAATCTCCAAACTCTTTTCAGCAGTAAAATCTTATACTCTTGAGTGGCCTCTGTTTTCTTTGATCATTTTACTTCCCTGTGGCCCATGATTCTCATTCTTGTTCTCTTCCCATCCTTCTTGAATTGATCAGTCCCTGGTATCAATCATTTACCACTTGAAAAGAATTCTCAGACTCTTTGAGTTTTTTAAAAATCCACACTGTATGATTTTTCTGTTTCAAGCATCTAGCATAGTGCTTGGCAAATAGAACAGCTTCTGTTCAAATAGAGTCTTCATCAATTATAGTTTATAGCTTTAACTACCCCTTACCTTATTTGCATAGCACCATACAAAGTTTCATGCTAGAACTTCCAATGTATGTTTGAAAATAGTATTGCCAAATGGTTCCAACAAAAATACTAGGATCACTTGAGAAAAACATACTGACCACAAACCAAAAATTCACATGTCTTCAGGAATGGTTTGTTGCAGACAATCTGTATCACATCTTAGGCTTTACATCTGATAGCTTTTAAGCAAATATTTATTTTTTAAGAACATAGTCTGTTTTCAAGTAAGTGAATTATATTGTATTACAATATATTATTCTACATGCCAAGAGAGCAAGATGTTGGGGCCCACGTTTAATGTGCTGTGTTAATTGGTCCACATGTTAACCATGTCCAGCACTGATTTTTGCAGGGGAAGTTCTTTGAAGTTCATTCCAGAATATTTTTCTGAGAATTATGAAAACCAGGGTAGCACTTTATAGCTGAATTTATATTTTTCAGTGAATTTGAATGGTCACATATTTTTATAGGTGTATCTATTTTTGTGTAACAGATTATCCCAAACTCTGTGACTCTAAACAACAATAAGCATTTATTGTTCATCACATCACTTATTATTTTTGTGGATCAGGAATGTGGCTTGGCTGGGTGGTCCTGGCTTAAGGTTTCTCTTGAGGTTGAATCAGTTGTTCACCCTCGCAGCAGTCCCATGAAAACTTAACTGCGGCTGGGCGCAGTGGTGCATGCCTGTAATCCTAGCACTCTGGGAGGCCGAGGCAGGAGGATCGCTTGAGGTCAGGAGTTTGAGACCAGCCTGAGCAAGAGCGAGACCCCATCTCTACTAAAAATAGTAAGAAATGATCTGGACGGCTAAAAATATATAGAAAAGATTAGCCGGGCATGGTGGCGCATGCCTGTAGTCCCAGCTTGGGAGCCTGAGGCAGTAGGATCGCTTAAGCCCAGGAGTTTGAGGTTTCTGTGAGCTAAGCTGATGCCATGGCACTCTAGCCCAGGCAACAGAGTGAGACTCTGTCTCAAAAAAAAAAAAAAAAAAAAAAACAAAACCTAACCAGGAGTGGATGATCTGCTTGCAAGTGGCTCACGCACACGGCTGGCAAGTTGGTTTCTCGCCATGTTGGCCTCTTGAGTAACGGTCTGCAGGAGCAGGGTCCCTTGTAGCAAGCATACTAGAATCTCCGTGTGGAATTTTAAAACGTCATCTCCTGTCCCAAGATTCTGATAGGCTACTTCCTTGTACTGATAGGTATGACGTGGGAAAAATTTAGAACCAATACCATACGTAATAAGAGGAATTACTTGGATGTCATGATTTTCTGAAATCAAAGTCACTGGCATTATGTTTGACAATTTTTGGATCTTATCACAAAGCCATCTTTATGACAGTCCAGTGAGGTGAGTATTATTATTTTCTCCAATTTATAGGTATGAAAACTGAGAAAGAGTCTGTTTAGGTAATTGTTCCATGGAGCTAAAATTTGAATTTAGGTGGTTGACCCTTAAGCTTGTACTCTTAAAATCAAATCAGGCTATCCTGTCTCCTCTTTTGATTTTATTTATATATTTACAAAACAAAAAACTCCGTTTTATTATGAGAATTTTGAGCATACAGTAAAGTAGACAGGATAATTTCATGGACTAACACACACTCAACATCCAATCTCACTGCCAAACCCTGGCCATTCCTACCTCATCTACACCTTTCTGTCCTTCTTTACTTTGAAGGGAACCTCAGACAGCATATAATTTCATCTATAAATATTTGGCATAACTTTCTGAAAGATAAGGACTTTTAAAACATAAGCACTATCAGGACAAAAAAATTAACGCTAATGTTTTATCATCATGAAATATTCAGTCAATGTTCAAATTCCAATTGTCTCATATATATCATTCCTTTCATTCCTTTGATTCTATGATTCAAATAATGTCCATACATTGTCATTGATTGATATATCTTTTAATTTAATTAATTAATTAATTTATTTTGAGACAGAGTCTCACTCTGTTGCCCGGGCTAGAGTGACATGGCATCAGCCTAGCTCACAGCAACCTCAAACTCCTGGGCTCAAGCGATACTCCTGCCTCAGCCTCCCAAGTAGCTGGAACTACAGGCATGTGCCACCGTGCCTGGCTAATTTTTCTATATATATATTTTTAGCTGTCCATATAATTTCTTTCTATTTTTAGTAGAGACGGGGTCTTGCTCTTGCTCAGGATGGTCTTGAACTCCTGAGCTCAAACAATCGCCTGACTCGGCCTCCCAGAGTGCTAGGATTACAGGCATGAGTCACCGTGCCCAGCCTTAATTTTATTTTAATCTATGTGTCCCCTCTGTTTTTTTTTTTTTCTGTCATTGGTGAGCATGTATTTCCAAAATTTATCTATTGTGAACAAAGCTGAAATAAATCTCTTTGTATTTATTTTTCTGGGAACTGATGCTTCATGTCTTCATACATTTTTTTATTAGAGTGTTTATTATTTTTGTATACTAATTTTTAAGAGTTCTTTAAATTCTTTGCATGTTAAACATATTACCTCATTTCCTGATATATGTGTTACAAAAATTTTTTTTCAATTTGTTGTTTATCTTTTAGCATTTTTTTTTGTGGTATGTTTTTTCCCACAAAAGTTTAAAATTTGTGTGTAGTCAAAATTATCAATGTTTTCTAGTATAAATTTTGGGTTTAACATTTTGCTTAGAAAGGCCTTCTCCATGCCAATATCATTAAAAATAAATCACTTATGTATATTTCTAGGACATTGATTTTTAAATTATAAATTTTTCTTTTTTTAGGGTTTATTTCAGTATAAGTGACCTAGTTTATTTTTTCAAATGCCTGCCAATAATACTAATACTATGTATTAAATGTTCCATCTTTTCCTTAAAGATTTGATCTACCACTTTTACCACACTCTAAATTCTCATGGTATTTCTTTCCCTCTCTTTCTTTTTTTTTTTTTTTTTACTTGCTATATATTTGTTAAGGACACTGGGTTTTAGAGTTTTCCCGAACTGCATTTATGGATTGCATCTCTGTGATGTTCTTTAACTTATTCTATTGTCTTCTATCTTTCCTGAAAATGGTAATTGGAGCTTGAAGATAGATTGAATTCATGGTTTGATTTTTTTCCACAAGACCACTTCATAGGTGGTGGTGCATTTTTCTGTCAGCAGGAACATAGAGTCTGGATGTCTTTCTTTTGGGGGGATGTCAGCAGCCACTTATAATCAATGTCTATATTTTATAATTTTTTAGAGGTTGCAAAGTGGTAACATTCTAATACTATATCATGCCTTCTTTGTTTATTAGTTAGCTGAAAGTCTGGTATAAAGAGAGACACCTGACAACCACTATTTGGCTACCCAGTGATCCAGTCCATATAGGAAAGGTGGGACAAATGCCAGATTATTTTCCTTTATCTACCAGTTTTCAAAATAATGACATAATGTATCTAGAAGATGACTGTTAAGATTTTTAAAGCATCATTATGAACACATGAATTTAAACATATTGATGTGTTTTAATCCATTGAAGCTATTATTCTTAAGATGCTTAAATTTGGTCAACAAGAATCTCTTTATGTTGGCTTCAGAATTTTTTATATGACTCTAATGGTATTTAATAGATTTCCCCACCTCCAGTTTGGTTTAAGAAAATATTCTAGTCTTATCTTATGTATCTTCTGCTCTAGACTTGGACTCAAGCACTTTTCTAAGGGTGCTGCAGCAAACTCACAGGCATTAAGTGAGATACTTTAAATTTTTGAGTGAAACAGCAATACTCCACATCTGTCGGACACAACATGAATTACTGGCACAAGGTAGTTCCCATTTTCAACATTAGGTTGCACTTTAATATTTTCAATGATAGTATGTATTTGCAGTGCTAGGTATTTCTGGTTACTGGGATAGAAAGTAAGCGTCTCTTGAAATCAATGTAGAGGAACAGGAAGTGAGGGTGTTGTGTTCAATTCGATTCTAGGGTTTGAGAAGCTGTGCAGTCTCCAACAGGTGCACATATCTTATTAGTAAGTGTCATTGTTAAAGAATAAATTATTTTTTTTCAATTTGTGTATATTATTTTTTCAAATGGCTACTAAGTTGTTAGGAAACAGATATTTGGTTCTTTGAGCCTAACTACTTAATAAAGGAAACTCTTGGGTATTTTAAAAATCTTTTGTCTGGGGGTGCTAAGTAAACGCTGCTGAAACACCAAAAACATATTGATTCAAGAAAGTTTGGCAGCCTCTGGATTAGACTCTCCTTGTTTTTGTCTGCATGTGGCTAAGTCAGAGTTCTCGTGTAAGTGTCACTGCTGCCATTATCTAATTTACTCCTGCTTGTCTTCTTAGCATCATCTGTGATCTGTGTTTGCTTTGCGGCAACTTCTTTAACTCATTTGCCCAATGTTTGAGGGATCATTTAATTAAAAACAAGATAACATGATACAGTGGAAAGTGGCTGGAGTGCTAGTCAGGTAAGACATGAGGATTTATCTGTTTGCTGAGACTTGAGCTTGCTCTCTCTGATGGTCGATGCATGGTGCTGCATTAATTTGTAGGAACTGATTTCCTTACTAAAAAGCCACATCAGCAAATTTAATTTCAGATGAACCCGGCTGCTCTACCAGGCATGGGTTAACTCCATCGTATCCCAATATGCTGAAAACCAGCAAACAATGTGGGCACCACTGTCGACTTTGCAATGCTCTCATCCTCCCTGAAGACACTAGGAATTAATGTGCTCATGGTCACTTGACATACAGAACAAGGCAGGGTGCCAGGGCCAATTAGTATGTACAGTAATAGTGAAGCTAACTACTTTATTATTTTTCTTTAGATAGAATAGAAATAGAAATAGAAATGATAGTGTGTGTGTGTGTGTACATATATATTTAGAACTCCTGCACTGTATGTCCCTTCTTTGGTGGCCATTACTCCAGAGCGCTTAGTTACTGAAAGGTTACATTTTCCTTGCTACCTCTTGTCCTGAGATAAGCCAAGGAAGCCATTACTGGCTGTATTGGCCTTAGGTGAGTCAGTCAAGGCCAGGTTTGTATCATCTCTTGACAAAAAGCTTTATACAAGGAATCCAGTCTGGCTGTTTTGTTTAGAACAAGTTAGGTGGCCCCCAGGGAAAAGTGAGGAAGACCCAGAACCTTGAAATGACTGGATTGAGATCCTGAAATGATCAAGAAAAAAACAGATTTCATTCAACATGCATTTTTGAGTTTCTAAAAGGCCAGACATTGTTCTAGGGATTGAGGACACAGTCATGAACACAAGAGAGAAAATCTTGCTTTCAGGAGCTTACATTCTCAAGGGCAGACCCAGGCAATAAAAGGTATGTGAGCATGCTTGACGGTGCTCTGTGCGAAAGATTAAATCAGGGAAATGGAATAAGGAGTGTTGACTAGAATAGGGCCATGTCACAATAACATAGGAACCAACCTGAAAGAGCTGGAACGATCTGAGTAGCAAAATAAATAATGTAGCGTTGGGTTGTAACCCAAAGTATGAAATAAAAATAAACCAGTATATACTGATAGAAATAAATAGTAGTGATTAAATAGATAAATGGAGAAGAGACAAATCTCCTTTACAAAAGAATTCCATTTAGTATATATTATGTACTCTCCCCTTCAGGAAGTAGAACACTCTCTTCCTTGAGGATAGGCTAGTTCCAAATAATAGACTATATGGAAAGGGAGAAATGGTAACTTTACAGTGGAGAAACCTGCCAGACACTACTTTAGCCAAATGATGAAGGTTTTGTGGTTAGAGATGTCATGTTGGGTATTATGTATTCTCTGATCAGGTGAAATGAGAAGGCATTTCATCTCTCTGCTTTTCCTTCCCCAAACTCATAATCCAAGCCTAATTCTGAGAAAACATCAGACAAACCAAGACTGGAGGACATTCTACAGGATAACTGGCCAGTATTCCTCAAGACTGTGAATGTTATTAAAAAAAAAAAAAAAAAGGAAATACTGAGAAACTGTCATATACCAGAAGAGACAAGGGACAGATGATAAGTAAATGAAATGTGGTACCTTGGATTGGATCCTAGAACAGAAAAATAATATGAATAAAATATCTGGTGAAATTCAAATAAATCTGGAGATTAGTTGATAACAATGTACCAATGCTTTTTTTTTTTTTAGCTTTGACAAATGTACTATGGTAATGTGAGATATTAATGACAGATGGGGGTATACTGTAACCCTGCATTATCTTTCCAGCTTTATTGTAAATCTAAAATTATTCCAAAATACAAATTTTATTTAATTTAAAAAAAACCTAGGAGAATGAAAGTATCTCTTCTTGTTTAGAAAAGACCTTCCTAAGATTCTCAATATTGTCTGGAGCTCTGAAGTTATCAAAAATGTTCATTATGACTACAAATATAACCTTGGACAGCACAGCAATATGGAACAGGTAACCAGGGCTGGTACTGGTTGCCTTGGTTACAGGGGCCTTGCTGCTTACAAAGAGAAAAAGTCAAGAGGATTCAAGCTCCACTTTGCTACATGTGATCTACAAAAAGGAAAACATAGTCCTTCCCAGGGAATAATACAGCACAGACCTACTGAGCCCGAGAGGCTGGGAAGGAAAAAAGACTGGCTACTCACCATTTCCCACATCTTCCTGTATGTGCTTTCCTTGATGTGGGCTCCCATTTTTTTTCAAAACTAGCATTTGAGTAACTTAAATGTGTTTTAAATGATTTATTTTATATCTTGAACATGTGCTACCAGTATTGTTGCAATAGGTTGTACTCATTAATTTATCATTTCTTTTACACATAAAATGTTTCCATTCATTAAAACAACAATTAAAAAAAACAAAGAAAAGACTGAACATAGGATGGAAACCTGGGACTTTTTAAACTTACTACCAATAGGGTGTAGACTGTACTAGTAAATTGGATTTCTAGCTTCCTCTTTGACTGTCTACATGATCGTGAATTTATTTGTCTTATTTCTTCAAAGTTTTTACTCTCAGATTATTTTTGTTTTCCTTATAAATGATAACTTCAGGGCATGTCATGTTCCCAGTGTATTTGCTCGACTTTATCATTAAGCACAACATTTTTTTACTTGCTTAGATATATAATGCACAGATTGTGTTCTAATCTAAAATCCCTAAGGGCATGGGAAACTGGGAAATTGTATTAACTCTTGAGATAGTGAAATTTTATTCATTTAGAATCACATAAACATATTTTTATGTAATTCCATCAGAAAAAATACAGGGTCTATTGACAGTAAGGTGAAAAGTAATGACGTCACCCTTGGCTTTTGAATGTCTCCTTGGCCCCCATTATCTTTGACATTTCTTTTTTAGGCCTTTTTTTTTCTTTATCTAACAAAAAACATTTTCCTTTGCCCTTTCTATCCCATCACCTCTTTGTGAAGAGGGTGAACAAACAAAACCTTCAAAGGTAGCATTTAGCTAGCATCTTCCATGCCCTGGGCACAAAATCATAGCTAATTTCTGAGAACTTTCACATTTAAATCTGTATAAATACTTACCTGATGCAGGAAATTCAGGGAGTACCAGAGAAGATCAGCATGGTAAAGTCATCCCAATCTATCAATTCACTAGAGTAGGTCAAAGTGTGCCCTCAGTGACTTTGTATGTGAGTTCCAGTAAGAGATTTTATTTTAAAAATGATACATATTGCTCAAGATATAAATTCCTAGTGACTCTAAGGAGGTCTAAAGGGAAAAAAAGGTCAGCTGGAACACAGACATGATTCAATGGCCAGAGGACATTTTTGAACCTGTGACTTTCACCTAACGAAATAAACCCCTGGAGTTTGGTTAGGCTCATGGGGAATTTCAGCTCCCTTGTTCCCCCTGCCTCCCCAGCTACTCCCCTACATGCCAGTTTAATTCAGATGCAAAATGAACACGATCATTGTTCATTTATCATATTTTAAAGAACAATTAGAAACTATTTTTATTCTAGGGGAATGGAGATGCTGAAGTTTTCCGAACTTAGAGAAATAAAATGTAATTAAAAGTTGATTAATAACAAAGACATTTTCCTAGAAACTAGGGATTTTCACTCCCTACGATGGCAGGAAGTAATTTAAGTCTCCTTTTTATCTAACTATTCATAGAAGATCACAGGTCTTAGGAATGAGTTAAGCCATTCCAAAGGGGTGGTTTCTTAATCATAAGGGTCCCTGCCCTTTGAAGACTTTGATTTGTCCTGTGACAGCACAGGGCCAGGGACACAAAGACCCTGACTTGGGTCACTCGCTTGTGTCAAACTAGTAATATTTCTCCTTTTTGGTTTACATTTAGCCAAAGTGAAGGAGAATATAAAATCATTTGAATGTGCCAAGAAAACTATTAGGAAATACTGCTTTGGACAGCTTAAGCTGTCCAGATTTTACTGAAACATCTGTTTGCTATTTGGATATACTCATTTATTTCAAAAGGTGAACGTTTATTAACAACCCTGAGGAAGAGAGAGCTCAATAGGAATCATCAGTATCCATTTAAAAAGCTTTTTTATTCAGTACTTTGGATAGGATATTTAGAGTATTTTAATAAACAATGTATTTTGAATACTCAAGGTTGAACAGTAAGCATTAAGCCTGCCCTTTGGATTTAAGATAATTACAGGATACTGTGAGCCTAAAACTTGAAATATAACTGAAATAGTGTATTCTTGATATTACAACTACTCCTGAACTTTTCAGAATTTTGACATTCTAGTTTGGTTTATCCTATCTTTTCTGACAGCTTTTCTCTGTCTCCATCAATATAAAAGTGCCATGTGGCATGCACATACATTTTAAGTTAATGTAGATTTGAATTAATTTAAAATCATATGGGGTCTATTGTTCAGAGATGGTTTAGGAATTGCAGGATCAAGGTGGCAATTAGCAACCAATGTTGAACACTCATTAAGCTTCATTTTCCAATGTCACATCCCCAGTTTTAAGTAAATAATTTTAGGTCCTTTGATAGGGGAAGAATCAGTATTCCACCAATTCGTGATGAAAGAATACTATTGTCCAAGCATAATTACTCTGACCAACATAAATACTTTTAAAAAGTAACAAAACTCTTTCTCTCTCTCATCACTATCAGCTAATCCTGTATTTGAAATTCAATTTGTAGATAAAAAGAATTAAAAAGAAGAGGAAAAATAGCATACATTCTAATCTGCTGTCAAAAGTTACTTGGTTGTTAAATTCTCTTGTTTTTAGGTCTCATAATATGTACTGTGTACTCCATCTTTTCTAAAATTGGGTTATTTTAACAATACAACCTTAGTTTCTAAAAGGAAAGGGTTTTTCTTTCTCAAGAAGGTAGATTTGGAAAAAACAAGTGGAAGAAAAAATCAGAAAAGATGAAAATAAAGTTATAAAAGACAAAATAATTTCAGACTTGCCAATTTAAATAGCATTGTGTCTAAGCTTCAATCTTCTCCTTCTCTTTTTTTAAAACTGCAGTTGAATTAATCTATTTCTTTCACTGTGCATCTTATTGGAGAAAATGACTGTCGGGACTGAGAACATGATACCCCAAAATATGATACCTTGGCATAGTGAGTATTTTAAGCTGAAGAAAATCACAGAAGCAGGAAGGTGACTCTGACCTTCTCCCTACCTTTCCCCTAAGAGGCCCTCATATGACAGGTATCCTTCCCTATACCTTGAGGAAAGGAATAAAGACACAGAAAGGCCAAGAAGAATCTGAACAAACAGGCTTTGCTAAGTTTCTCCTAGCTTATTACGATTAGATCTTACCCCCTTTTGTCCAATAATCATACTTCTACATGACTGTCCTTTCTTCATTGAAACTAAGCATAAAAATATATTCCTTGGGTCTTCAGGTCTTCATTTATCAAGGCTCTTGTGTCAAATAAAACTTACATTAAATAAATATGTCATGCTTTTCTCTTATTATCTTTTGTTATAGGGGTGGCAGTCACGAACCTTGTGATGGGCGAGGAAAAGGTATTATATTACTAATCATCAAAAAGTCCTTCTCAGTCCCTAAACCTGAGCTCCTTGCTGTAAAGCCTGGATTCTGGCCCATCAGCATTACTTGAGGGTTACGAGATCAGGGTTATCCATAGACCAAGCACAGGATTTGGGATTTCTACAGCTGATATAGTCCCACATGCTTTTCTGCTTTAACTTCAAGTTCTCTATCAGTTTAGTTTCAGACTCGTAATGTGACCTCGGGCAAATTGCTCAACCTTTCTAGATGTCGTTTTATTCTAAGATTCCTCACTAAGGTGCTATCCATTTCTAAAATAAAGTTGAGGATTTCTTTGAATACAATTTACAAGTCAGACTGATATATAGGATTCTTCAATTATTAATTAACATTCTTGTTTTATAGGAGAAATACGGTATTCAAACAAAATACTCTATTACTAAAATAGGCTATGGTATGAAGGAATCTTTTTAGAACTTGGAACCAGGAAGAGTTTCTTTTTCAAAACAGACCAGACGCATTGCTAATGCAAAGGAATAGTGTTTCTCCAAAGGCAGCTCTCAAAGAGAAGGCTCTCCTACTTTAGTTTTGTTAAAAAAATAAACAAACCAGTATCAAAAAATTAGAAATAAGGCAAAGGGATGCCCATGTGTCCTTTCTGTGTCATGCTGCGACATTGTCTAACAAGCCCACACAAGGATTACTTTGGGATAATATCCTTTTGTTTAACACATTATTAGCTATTTATTAGGGCCCAGATTATGTGAAGTTATATTTTAATACATGGAGTTTTGTCTGGTAGAGAAGATGTTTTCTGTCTAGCAGAAAATATGACCCTAAAGGTTATAGTCGTATTGCTCTGTAGAATTTTAGTCAGCTATATATCTAACCTCATCTCATTGCAACTCTTTTCCTTCAGTTTCTGAACTCCTTAGTTCACCAAATACCCTTTGAACCAGGTTTATCATCCTGCTGGTTCCCTCATTAATAAGTTATGCAAATTTTGACACACTTTATATTTATGAATCATAGTTGTAACATTTAAAATGTCTTACTTTGACAGTTTTCATTGTTGTTTTTGCTATTTTCCCTACTGCCACCACCTGGAAGAGCAGAGAGTTGCCCAAAGCTGAAAAAATTCTAACTCTAAATACTAAGCTCCTAGTTATTGGAATACATTTTTCTTCTTCGTCTGTCTCCTACCCCTCTATTTCATGATGTCTGTTGTAATGATCGAGTCCAATTACAGGAGATTATTGGAATTTGAGGCTTACACATTTGCAGTTTTGACTATTTTCAAGAAACTTAACATGTAACGATTTGCAATTTTGCTGAGGAATGAATTTCGGTTGCAGGCTTTGCAATACTGATGTGCTGGAATGACTCACAGAAGTAGGAGGGAGGGATCCAGCAACAGCCTTTGAATTTCAACTTGGTTGTGTTGTTCTGTACTCATTATCATGCACCCTAGCTCTCCTGAAGTGATAAAAAACTTCATTTCTTTGTGTAAAATGGGCTATAAAAGAAAATCATCTGCTAGTGTTGCTAATTGTAGTAAAGAGAAAGTAAAGAGGTCTAAGAAAGCAATGATTTTAAGGCACAAAACAGAAGTTCTGGAGGTGCAAGCTACATCATCAATTCACAGTTAATTTATCAAAGATGCAGATATACAAAAGTGTATATCTGTGCTAATAATTAAAATAATATATTTTATTTTATGAAATTATAAAGATACAAAAATAATATTGGTGTTTTAAGGGTTTGCGAAGGAGTTGTTCTTGTCTGGAAGTTAGAGCATTATGGTGGACAGATCATTGAAGTTATATGCAGAATGTCTGAGTTCAAGTTCTAGCTCTTGTGTTTAGCTATAGAACCTTGGATTATACCTAAAATCTGTGGGTTATAAATTCCAGGAGGACTTTTTTTTTATTGCTTTATTGAACATGTTACATGAGTTTGTAGGTTTGGGATAGGTCAGTGAATATTATAGAGATCCCTGGTCTTAAAGAGCTTTTGTTTTGCATTGTAGGAGGGGGAGGTAGGGAGAAGGAGAAGATAGTTAATAGATAGCAAAGGACTAAATAAATTATCAAATATCTTAGAAGGAGATAAATGACATAGAAAATAGAAAGAAATGGAACAGGGTAAGTGGGGATTGGCAGTACATGTCTGTATGTGTTTGTTCTAATACAGTTGTGTTCTTGCAGTGTGTTGTTGTAATAATAACCAAGGTGGTGAAAGTAAGCCTCCGTGATATGGTGGCATTTGCAAAGACATGAAAAAAGGTCAGGGAGTTAACCAAGCTGGAAATAACATCCAGGAAGAGAGAACAGCTAATGCATATGTGCTAAGGTTGGAGACTGCTTAGTCCATTTTCTAGGAGTAGAAAGTGGCCAGGGTGTCTGGAGTGATCAAGGGGCCAGATCGTTGGAGACAAGGTCAGAGAGATGAGTGGGATGCTGTTGTCCAGCCTTGTAAGATCAGCCATTGTATTTTACTCTGCGCAAATGGGGAGACAGTAGGAGATGTTGAGCAGAGAGTGATATGTTTTGAAAGGATCACTCTTGCTGCTCTGCTCAGCCTAACTTGTAAAGGGGTGAGGGTGGGAGTGGGAGAACCATTCAGAGCCTATTGCAGTAGCCAGGTGAGAGATGATGGCTTAGACCAGGTGGCAGCAGAGAGGTAGCAAAAAGCATTCAGATTCTGTCTAGATTTGAAAGTACAGCCAATAAGATTTGTGGTTGAACTAGATGTGGCTGTGAAAGAAAGAGCAAAGTGAAAATCAAAGTGGACTCTAGGGTGTTTCACGTGATGAATGTGGAGTTGCCATCAACTGAAATAGAGGAGGCTGAGGGTAGAGCAGGTTTTGGCAGTAAGATCAGGTGTTCACACTTGAGCATGCTGCGTTTGAGATGCTTATTTTATATCAAAGGACAAACAAATCTGCAGCTTGTGAGTGGGGTCTGACTTGGAGATAGACATCTGGAGGTCAGTAGCCTATCTGGTATTGAAAGCCATAACCCTGCTGTGATCACCAAGAGAATCACTGTAGTTTGAGAAAGGAACAGGATCAAGGACTCATTCCTTGGGCATTGCTACATTAAAGGGTCAGAGAGAAGAGGAAGAACCAGCAAAGGAGATTAAAAAGGAGCAGCCGGTGAGACAGGAGAGAAACAGCAGAACGTGGAAGCCAAATGAAGAAAGCACACCGAGGAGAGAGTGCTCAACTGTGCCAGATCCTGCTGACCAAACAAGAAGACCAGGCTATGGGACGTGGCCACATGGTGGATCTTGGTCACATTGTTCAGAATGGCTTCAATGGAGTAGTGATGTAAAAATCTGATTGAACTGGTTTTAGTGGAGGATGGCAGGAAAGAAAATACAGAGAGTCACTGTAGGTAACTTTCTGGAGAGGTTTTTGTTCAAAAGGCGGAGGAGAAATGAGACCATAGCCAATAAGGTAAGTGGAATCCAGAGAAGTTACTGCTTTATTTATTTTTAATGTTTTGTTAAGATAGACACAGCTGCATATTATTTGTATTTGAATGGCAATGATCCAATTGAGTAAAAAATCGATATGAGAGAAAGAGATGCAAGTTGCTGGAATGAATGATGTCCTTAAGTAGCTACAGGGAATGGGATGTGGTATGTAACAGGAGGGCTGGCTCTGAGCAGGATCATGAACAGTGACAGGCGTGGAGGCAGAGACTGTGGATGCAGATGCTGTGAGTGGGTAAATACGGTGGTGGAGCTCTATGGAAGTTCTCTTCCAATTGCTTTAATTTTCACTGTGAAGTAGGAATGTGAAGACAGGAAGGAAGTTAGAGTATTTGAGAAGAGTGAAACTATGAAAAAGTTGTCCAGGAGAGGGGAAAAGTCAATGGTCTTAGGAAATTAAGTATGATATCGTGGTAGCAGTAAGAGTGTATATATATATATATATATATATACACATATATATATATGTATATATGTACACACACACACACACACACACACACACATATATATTTCTCACTCTGTCACCCAGGCTAAAGTGCAGTGGCATCATCACAGCTCACTGCAACCTCAAACTCCAGGGCTCAAGCCATCCTCCTGCCTCAGCCTCCCAAGTAGCTGGGACTACAGGTGTGCACCACCATGCCCAGCTAATTTTTCTATTTTTTGTAGAGATGAGGTCTGGCTCTTGCTGAGGATGGTCTTAAACTTCTGACCTCAAGCGATCCTCTGGCCTCAGCCTCCCAAGGTGCTAGCATTACAGGAGTGAGCCACCGCACTGATAAAGGGCTGATAACAAGAATCTATAGAGAACTTAAGAATATCAACAAGAAGAAATCAAACAACTCCATCAGTAAATGGGCAAAGGACATAAACAGAAACTTTTCATAAGAAGACTAATGGCCAGCAAACATATAAAAAAGTGCTTAATATCTCTAATCATTAGGGAAATCAAAATTACAATGAGATATCACCTATCTCTAGTGAGAATGGCCTCTATCAAAAAGTCCCAAAACAACAAATGCTGGTGTGGATGTGGAGAGATAGGAACACTCTTACACTGCTGGTGGGACTGCAAATTAGTACAACCTCTGTGGAAAGTAATTTGGAGATACCTTAAAGAGCTAAAAATAGAAATACCATTTGATCCAGCAATCCCACTACTAGGCATCTATCCAAAGGAAAAAAAAACATTCTATAATAAAGATTTCTGCACTTGAATGTTTATGGCAGCACAATTCACAATTGTAAAGATGTGGAAACAACCCAAGTGCCTATCAATACATGAGTAGATTAATAAAATGTGGTATATGTATATCATAGAATACTACTCAACTACAAAAAACAGTGGTGATCTAGCACCTCTTATATTATCCTGGATAGACATCGAGCCCATCCTTCGAAGTGAGGTATCACAAGGATGGAAAAACATGCACCACGTGTACTCACCATCAAATTGGTACTAACTGATCAACACTAAGGTGCTCACATGGTAGTAATACTCATTGGGTGCTGGTTAGGAGGGGTGGTGGTGAAGGGGGTGAGGAGGTAAACCCACAACTAATGGAAACAGAGCACACTGTATGGGGGAAGGACACACTTGTAGCCCTGGCTTGGGTGAGGCAGACGCATTTCATGTAACCAAAATGTTTGTAGCCCCATAATATCCTGAATTAAAAATAAATACATAAATAGGAAAAAAATAAATAAAAACATCAGCATGATACATCTGCATAGTGACATAGAAAAAAGTCTAATATGAGAGGCATCAGCATCTGATCAGAGTAATGCCAAGTACCTGGAGATGACAGCTAATAGAAGAGAAGAAATAATAACCAGAGGTACAAAATAGATAACTTTCTCCCCAGTTAGAATGTAAATTCTATGAGGGCAGAACTTTGCTTAATGCCTGATACTCAGTATCAGGTGCTCAATAAATATTAGTGTTTATTGGAGGAAATGTTCAGCCAAAGGAGAAATGTTTGGATGAAAATATCCTAAGTGAAATGTTCAGTGTAAGATGAGGTCACAAGTTGAGGGCAGAGCTACGATGCTGATGAAATTTGTCTTCTGGATTTCTTCCTCCTCCACCCTGCTTTTCTGCTCTGACCTCCAGGTCCTGTTCACATTCAGAGGCATTGCCCCACGTTCTTCTTGCTTTCTCCTCCTTTAGGGCTTTTAGAAACATCCAGAAACCAATGGTTCTTACCTGTTGCTATGGTTTGGCTATTTGACCCCTGCAAATCTCATGTGGAAATTTGATCCCTGATGTTGGAGGTGGGGCCTAATGGGAGGTGTTTGAGTCGTTGGGGCAGATCCTTCATGAATGGCTTGGAGCCATCCTTGCAGTAATGAGTGAGTTCTTGCTCTGTTAGTTCCCACGAGAGCTGGTTGTTAAAAAGAGCCTGGCGCCTTCCTCTCTCTCTCTCTTGCGTCCTCTCTCACCATGTGATCTCTGTGCATGCCGGCTCCACTTCACCTTTTGCCAGGAATGGAAGCAGCTTGAGGCCCTCACCAGAAGCAGATGCTGGCACTGTGCTTCTTGTACAGCCTGCAGATCTGTGAACCAAATAAACCTATTTTTCTTTATAAATTACCCAGCCTTGGGTATTCCTTCATAGCAACACAAACAAGCTAAGACACCTGGCAACATATTAGATCATCTGGAAACTTTTTTTTTTTTTTTTTTTTTTTTTAATTTTTATTTTTTTTTATTTCAGCTCATCATGGGGGTACATAAGTTCAGGTCATATACATTGTCCCTGTCCCGCCCGTCCCCCCGAGTCAGAGTCCCAAGCGCGTCCGCTCCCACTCTCCAGACAGTGCGCCTGGCACTCGCCATGTATTCATACCAATACATCTGGAAACTTAAAAAAACTTAATCCTGCTGGAGCCCGTTCTACTAAGTAAAGTATCACAAGAATGGAAAAACAAGCACCACATGTACTCACCATCAAATGGGTATTAACTGTTCAACACTGAAGTGCACATATAATAATAACATTCATCGGGTGTAGGGCAGGTGGGAGGCGGAAGGAGGGGATGGTTATATTCATACCTAATGGGTGCAGTGAATGCTGCCTGGGGAATGGGCCTGCTTGTAGCTCTGACTCAGGCGGGGCAAAGGCAATATATGTAACCTAAACATTTGTACTCCCATAGTATTCTGAAATAAAAAAAACAACAAAAAATAAAAGCCAAAAGGGTCTGGGTTTCCCTTTCCCACGGAGTGTAATTTAATTGGATTGGGGTAAGATCCAGACATTAAAGCTTTTTAAAGTCTCCCAGATGATTTTACTGTGTAGCTAGGATTGAAAAACAACTACAACTTAAGGTATTATCTTTCTCAGGGAAATTCAGATGCTGAGAGATCTAAGCTAGGAAAGGAATGCAGTTCTGACTAGTGCAATTTCACACATTAGTGCATGGGGAAGTCCCCAGAAATCACCCTGACCCAGACCTAGCATGGTATTTGGAGGTGCTCAAGAAATGTTTGCTGAAGAAATGAATGAATCTGTACCAAGCAGATGCCCTTTGCCCTATGTGGCCAAAAGGCAGGCCTGTATACCTGGAAAAGTTGGGCTATGGAGACTGCTCAGATAATGGAATAGTCTGAGAAGCAAAAAATCTAGATCAGTTGTTTTCAACTTGTGAGTCAAAGCAGGAAGGAGGTATGGGTGGGTGGATGGTTGTGAATCCATATGTAGACAAAACATAAATATGTCTTGCATAATATACTACTTTTTTTCCAAAAGTGTATTGATAATATCATGGTGAATAAAATACAAAGTTTTCTTTTTAAACATAGTATTGAATTCACAGAAGCCTTTTGTTATATTTTCTTATTCAATAGATACCAAAATTACGATTATTGTCATGTAGCCTATACTCTTTTTTTTTTTTAAACATTGAAAAGAAGTCTTTATATTAAAAAAAATGAAACCCTCTTATCTATTCTGGAGGAGTGAGGGCAGGCATGCAAGTGAGAGGAGTGAATGGAGAATTTTTCAGTGTACAGCTAATATATTCCATTTCATTTTGCACTGGAAGAAGCTGGAGTTAATATGAACTCTGAGTGCTCAGATTTGATGGAAAATAAAGCATCCTCATCCTGTCCTTCTCAAAGAGTGGTCCCAAATCAACCTTCATTTAATAAACATAAAAGGAGATAGTACTAGGGACAAGTTTGGGCCTAGTAGGTGGTTTACCCACAGGCTCTCCAATGTAACCCAGCTCTGATTCCTGCAAAGAGGGATAATATCTCCCTCTGTCATCACAATTAACAGTCAAAAGAGACTTCCATTTCTTTATCAGCTCCAAAGAAGAAAGAGTAAATGTTAAAGTAGCATCCTTGCCCAAAATAAATGAATGTAATGGCTAAATGCTTATCTTTACAGTGACTCGCTGCTTTGAGTGGACCTCTGAGGTGACTATACACAGGCCACTTGTACATTCTTCATCAAATCATTAAGAAGTCAAATGACAATGACCAACCACTGTCTCTGACATTTATTAACTATGAAAGGCGTTTAGGAGATGTAAAGACCAGGCAATCGTGAAACAACTATAAAGACCCAAGGCTGAAAGCATCGACAGTGACATTCAGCTGCTCCGTTATTCCAGCAAAATGGTGAGTGCCCTTTAGTTTGAAACTTCAATTCTAACGGAGGCTCAAGACAGGAAAAGGCCACCATGACATAGTGGTGCAGTGAATATTTGACTTGGAGTCATATATACTGGTTCTGGGTCCCTGCTCTGACATTTAAAACTTGTTCATCCTGAACAAGTCACCTCACCACCTAGGGTCTAAATTTTCCCACCTGTAAATAGGAAATAACAATTTGCACACCACTACTTTAGGAAGTTGTATAGTTCAAATGGCATAAGTACTGTAAAAGTATTTCATAAAATATAAACCATCACGCAGATATTTATTATCATTGTATTAACCATCATTACCTCATTTAGTTCAAAATAATGCTGTCTAGATCATGGCTTTACAACCTCTGAATTCTGGGTTTAGAACATCCAGCATCCTCAATAGCAGTAAATATTTATTGTAGGGCCAATTGTAGTTATGTGACTTCAGGTTAAAGGCGATTGTAAATACAACTCTACAGACACCAATATTTGGGAGGAAAATAGTCAAAAACTTACCAAGGGAAGAGTCAAGTCTAGTATTAATGTGAAAATACTGACTTTTTGGCAAAGTAGATAATAAAAAGTTTTGAAAAGTTATAGAAAAGTGGAGGTATTGGGACCCCAGGCAGCTTGTTACCAGGAGGGAAGAACTGCTCAAATAGTACGTACACAACGACCAGCAGGAGCATGATAGGAGAGCCATTAGGAGCTGCCAGGTGCTCCAAAGTTGCCAACCGTGTGCATGAGAGTTGTCAACAGTGTGGATGAAAGTTCCCCTGGCTTCCTGGTAGAGCATGGCATAGATGATGAACAATCCCATGAAAGGTAGGGGGAAATTAGTAAGCGTTTCACAGCTGAGGACTTTCCACCTTGGCATCTTTAATTGTTTCCAGAACGCTCACAGTAGAGCTTGTGTTCTTGAGAACTCACATCTCTTGTATGCACTGGTCCATACATGAAGTCTCTTGGTCCCACGTTTATTAGCCTTTGCATGCTTTATTGGTTTCAGGTACTTAGATCACCACCCCTTCCTTTGCCCTTTGGTTTTCTGAATTGCAATCGTGAACATGAAGTTTCATATCCCAGTGCTCAGTTCAGGGTCCCCAGGCCCACAGCAATTTTCTCCAACTCTGCCACACATCCTGCACACCTGGAAAGGGAGGTCATACAGAGATATTTATGGTAGTGAACAATAAATATATAATTCTCAGCTTCCTGACAACCAGAGCAAGAAGAAAACTTGATGGTTTATATCAGAGTAATCTGCTTTTAGAGCATTGCATGGTCTCTCTGCACCTAAAACTTGTTTGGCTTTGAACTCCTTTTCATCTCTAACCCTCTCCTCTTGCCCCCAAATACACCTGGTCTGGGACTGTTCACTTGGCGAGGCTGTAGTTCTGCCTTTTCTTGTTTCCTGCATTAACTCCAGTCTCTTACCCTATACGATCCTGGAAAGTAAGTGGCTGAGTAGGTAAAACTTTCAGAAAGCCCAATTTTATCTTTGGTTTTCAAGGCTTAACAGGGTGACACGACAAGAAAAGAAATAACACAATCATGAGCTTTTCCACCTGTGCTAAGTAAAATGAAAATAGGCAGACCTACCTCATCAAACATTTTTTTTTCCAGTAAAGAAACATATGGCCTGACCATATTTCTCTATTTCCTAGTATTAGCAGAGGATTCTAAATTATCGTGAAATATTGAAGGGGATGATTATTGGAAGAATTAAAGCTGGCTGGATAGAAAGAATTTAGGGAGATGTGATTATACACTATTGAAACCCTAGGAAATCCAGAGTGCATGTACTCCCTTTGCTTCATGATTTCCATTTGGAAATAATAGGGCTTCGGGGAGCTTTCCTAGAAATTCTTAAAGGAGAGGTCATTCAACAGACATCTTCATAATGATTCAGAAGACCTTCAGCTTGCAGAGGAATAAAGCTTTTCTGTGAACAGAGGGTATTATGCAGACATACCCTGCAGAGGAACTGCTGGGCAGATTGGTGTCCATATGAATTCCTTTGGCAAGAGGTACTAAAAGTTCTGGATTCATAAAGTTAAAATCTGGTAAAAAATGAGCTTAATGAATCAGAGAAAGGCAAACTTCAGCTGCGTATGTGTAGACTGTGTCCTATTAACATTGAGGATTGCTATTGACTTACGATACTGCAGAAGTACGGCTGAGTCAGCCTGGACCTCCAGGGTCCCTGACCAGGGCAAAATCAGGGTTAAATAGAAAAAAATTCTATAGTGGGTAAGATGAATCAGAAGACTCATGGTATCAGCTTTTAAAATTATTTCCATCTCTCTCTCTCTCTCTCTCTCCTCTCCCCCCTTGGTTTTATTTACATTTTTATAATTCCTTAATCCCAGAATGAATTTATTTTTAAAAATATGATAAAAATTTTAATATACAGCATTAATTTTTAGAATTTAGATTTGTGCTCTATTAACAGATTTGCCTTTTGCAAACAGATGATACAGAGTCGTATAATAAACTGGATGATGTAGGAGTTTACTTAGGATAGAATGAGTCATTCTCATCGTGAAACAGAGTTCCTGCTGCCCTTTTAGTCTCTAACTCTGCTAAAATGAAAAAAGAATTTGTGCTAATATTTATTCAGTCATTTAATATTTTATAATAAACACTGACAGCTTTTAGAGGGCTTACATATAGCAGCACACACATTTCTGTTTGTTTCGTCATGGGCTTGGGATTTTTGTGCAGATTTTTCACGGTTCTCTGGTTTTTAAATAGATTAGTGTGACACTGTAGAACATTTCTTGTTAGTGGGGAAAAATTGGCAGCAATAAGTGTCTAGCAAAAATAGGGGCACATCTCCCAAATAAAGAGCATTTTTAAGGCTTTGGAAACTAAAGAACCACATTCTGTCTGGTCATACTGGCACCATTAGTTTGCCGTGTATCTTTCTCTTTTGCCTGTTCTTACTTGTCCCACCCCTCACTAACCCTGACATTTCACACGTACCAAAACCCGAATAGATCTAGGTCTTTCTGCTTCTGACAAATTTAAAAGAAACCCAAATAAATTTTTAAAACGTCTTTAAAATTCCTGTATGTTTTTACTGCAGTCTTTGAACCAATGACAAAAGAGAGTTTCCTTTCATGGCACACGGCACTCACGTTATCCACAGGGCTACAATCCTGCCCGCCTCTCCCCAACTCTCTGTTCTCTTTCCTGCAGGCAACCCAACCCCCACCTTCTCCCAGGTGTGCCAGCTCCCTCTGTCCTCCCCTCCTCCTGCCTTCTGGATCTCTTCCATTCATCGGTCTGTAGCTCTCTGCCCTCTCCGCTGCTCTTTTCCCTTTACCAAGTACCCCACGTCAGCATAAAGGAAGGCTTTGGAAGTGAGCAGTAACCAAGCCATCTCCTGAAACTGGCAGAGAATAAAGATGGAGAATATGTAATATTTTCAGCTCTGTCAAATAGACTCAGATGCAATCTAATACAGGTTTAGAACTCAGACCCTACATAGGAAGAATTGGTTGCTACAAACCTCTACTTCATTCCTAACACTTTTTCCTCAACACTTCTTGCTGTGTGTGCTTTGTTGTATGCACTTTCCCTGGGGAAAGTACTGAGAAGTGCTGGAGGCTACTTCAGGAAGTGGGGTCCCAACTGGCTCTTCGGAAGGAGAAGGCTCAGCCTGGCTCTGGGGTGGTACATGGGCACAGAGAAGAACTAATGACTGCCGCTTAAGTAGATGCTTGAGTTTGGGAGGGCAGGTCCCAAACCATAAGACAATGGGGTAGTGAATGTATTATACATGTTTATTTTGAGAGCAGAAAGAGAGAAATGTGTTGATTGTAAGAAGGGAGAGAGTGAAACAATGCTGGAGAAGGTGTCGCAGTTGGGGTAAGGAGCCAGCAGAGACTGAAGGTGCAGGAGATGGTGAAGGCACCCAAGGGAGGAAGGGTGGGCAATGGAATCAAACACACAGGAAGGTCTTCTTTTACTTTTTTGAGACAGAGTCTTGCTCTGTGACCCTACTGCTCTGTGCAGTAGCCTCATCATAGCTCACTGCAACCTCAAACTCTTAGGCTCAGGTGATCCTCCTGCCTCAGTTGCCTGAGTACCTGGGACTACAGGCCCCCACCATCAAGCCTTGATAATTTTTTCTGGTTTTAGTAGAGACAAGGTCTTGCTCCTGCTCAGGCTGGTCTCGAACTCCCGACCTCAAGTGATCTTCCTGCCTTGGCCTCCCAGAGTGCTAGGATTGATTACAGGCATGAACCACCATGCCTGGCCAGGAAGAAGGTCTTAAACTTTCATTGCACCATGGTTTTATTCTCTTTAAGCAGCTTTTCCTATATTGTTTTTATGGCTGTTGTTTATGATATGGCTTCTCTTCCCTCTAAGCTCCTTGAGGGTGGGATCTGAGTTTGGTTTGCTCTTGTTGTGGAGAATGTGGTAAGCCTCGGGCACTCCCAGCTGTCCAGGGGTTGTTACGCAGCACACACCCCGGAGGGCATTGGGTAGTTCTGAATAAGTACGAGGAGATGAGGGAGCCCAGGTGCTGGGTGAGCAGAGGGTGAAAGACTTAATCAGGTCTTGGAAATTTTGATGACAAATCCAACTCCAGTTTTGTGGTCTTGCTCCTATCTCTGTATTTAGGAAGAATTGATTTAAACATAATCAAATGTGATCATCTTGACTATCAACTTATCTTCTATCATCATGAAGGAAGCTATGGTCAAACAAACAAATACTATATTTGGAAGCCAAGTTCACTGTGGAAAAATTAGAAAACACAGATGAGTCAAAAGGAAAAAATGTGAATCATTTATAATTTAGAAATATCAATAGCTATAGCTATAGGTATATATTTTTATACATTTTGGTACCATGTAGTTTTTTTATAAATTGTTTTATTTAATAACATAATGTGAGTATCTTTCCACATCATTAGATTTCAGTGAGATGTCAGCAAATGTAGTTGAGAATAAGTTATGTTGGAATAAATCCATACTTTGAATCATTTATTCTGTAACTTGGAAATCAGATGTTTGGAACAAATGGTATCATTAGTCAGAAAAAGACCAAATTCTTCCTAGGAACTTGAATAATCATGAAATATAAAGCTCTTCATTGTAGAGACCAGTATAGGAAAAGCCATTTGGAAGGCAAGACAAGGGTATGGTTTCTTTTAATAGCATTTTGCTATATTCTACAGAGGAATTTAATAATGATTAATGATTAATATTTGTAAAGCATCCCACAAAACATTCAATTGTAAAATTACACACTATATTATCCATAAACACTTGTTTAGGGCATGGTTTTGCCTTTTGTTTTTTCAACAAAGAAGAAAAAAATGTCCTTCAGGATAGAAAAATATCTAATGTATTTTCTAGTTCTTAGTTTTGAACTCATATTCTACTGAAAAACTAAGATATCCTAGAAAATGATTTAAATGTCAGAATTACAATACCTGATTTATTATTCACAGCATAATTTTTTATTAAATACACTTTCAATCCCATTATCATTTTTAAAACTACTTAGCTCCAATCAAAATGAAAATGGCCATTTCTTCATCTTTATTCATGCCTTTCACATTTCAGTGCCCTAGAAAGAGGCTTTCTCCATTTTTAAATGAAAAGTTCTGGGCTGCTCATCATATCTGAAAGATAATAGAAGGATGTAGTATAAATGAATGATGAAAAAGCTCTGTAACAGCAACTGCTTGCTTCATTGTCGTTTGCTGCCCTGGAATTGGATCTGTCACTTTTGTCTTCACCAAAACCATTTGGTTCTTTTGCCAGTGTCATTTACTCTCCCCAACTTTTTCTGGTGGTCTAAGTGGGTTGGTCACCTGAGCCTTGAGAATGTATCTTTTTCCTTATGCGTCATAATTGGGAAATTTTTCTCCAAAGTAGCACTAGGCTGAAAAATAAAGTTCTTTAAAAGACTATAGTAAGATAGCAAAAAGATGTTTTCTTTCTAATGGATGTAAATGGAAATGCAAATGCAAATGCAGTATGTATAATAGACCCCGAGAAAACTTAGATATGTGATATGAAAACACATTTCCTTCCAAAACCGTGCTTTCCGGAATTTTATTTTCAAATAACAGAAGTCTTGGAAGGAAATGTGAAAGGACGGGTACTATTTAAAAGGTCTGGGTTATTGAAAAATACAGGCATTCCCAGGTGAGACATATACCTTATAGGACTGTCTTGTAACACAGATTTTATTGCTTTATTTTTTTAACTTGGCATAACAGAGAAGTCAACACACTATTCTATAGGTGCCATCTGGTTTTGGTTGACCTTAATTTTCTGAATGACTGCTTTTCTTCAGAGATTTTAAGTCATGACTAAATTGTATTTAACAAGAAATTTTTTGGTTAGTTTGTGAACAAGAAATCAGAAGTTCTGAATTCAAACATAAAATTACATTTTGACAATGCTTAATTCACTTCATATTTTAACGAGCTGATTTATATTTGTGTTAATGCTCCCAGAATAAACTCCATTTTTTATTTGGCCCTTTAAAGGCTAACATATAGGGCCATATTTATTTTAATTCTACTTCATTTTGACATTTCATGTAACAATGGCATGAGATTTATTATAAAGGTTCTGACCAACTGGTTATATTAAAATATAAGAAAAAATAGATCTACTATAAAAGTAAATTGTGCCTCATTAATAATAAAAAGATTATATATTTTAAAATATAACTTATTATCAGAATTTATGATAGATTGACATTTCAATTGATAAGACTTATTTCATTTTTGACAAAAGTCAGTATTTCCCAAATTGGTCTGATTACAAACATTACTGGAATGCTTGTTAAAAATACAGATTCCAAGCCTGATATGGTGGGTGCATACTAGTCCCAGTCACTAGGGAGGCTGAGGCAGGAGGATTGCTTGAGGCCAGTAATTCAAGGCCGTAGTGAGCTATGATTGCACCTGTGAATAGTGACTGCACTTGAGCCTGGGCAACATAGTGAGACCCCATCTTAAACAAAAACAAAAACAAAACCAGATTCCCAATCCTCTTATTCTAATATAGTAGGACTGGGGCCCAGGTTTAATAATATCCTCATGTGATTCTTAGGAGCCAGCAGAAGTAGAAAACACTAGAACAGAGTAGGTTCTAAACTCCTGGGACATATTCAATTAGTTATCTGGGAAAATTTTCAAATAATGTCAATGTCCAGGTCTCCTCAAAGACCAATTAACCAGACTCTCTGGGACCTAGCCATTGTAATATTAAAGTAAAAATTCCACTTCAATAGACAATATTATTTCACATTACACAGTGATGAAAATTGTATTAAATGATTATGTGAAAGAGTCTGTAAATGACAGCTAGAATTCCAAGACAGCTAGAATGTCAGCTCTACGAGGGCAGGAGCCATCTGTGTATGGTCATCTCTGTTCCCTTAGCTCCGGGCACAGTGACGTTTGCATATATTATGGATGCACAATAACTATTTATTGAGCAAATAAATAGCTTCCCTTGGCTAAAATTTTAATCTTCACATGTTGAGTTCTTGCACAAATGGACTTCAACAACTGTCATGAAATAGAGTCTAACAATGATTCAAATGAATACTTGCGAGGGTATGTATGGGAGACAGCTGGTGAAACTGGGGGACAACCGATCCCAAGGTTGCCCGGGTGAGCCAGAGAGGGCTTTCCTCGAGAAGCCGGGAGTGGGTGTCCATCTGAGCAGCAATTACTGAGTTCCTTTGATCAGCAGCACGTATAGTAATCACCTTGATGAATGTCCACCTCCACTCTTGGGGATGGCAGAGGACAGCAGCCAGGCTTTGAGGACAGGACAGCAGAATCCCCTGCCTCCACCTCCCACTCATCCATTTTGCACCTGGTCCTTGTCAAAGCACGTACTTACGGGAGTTAATTTTGGCCCAACTTCTCCTGCCCACATGCACTTCCCCTCCTGTTTGTCAGCCTTAGCCAGTGGGACTTTGGCACTCTGAGGCTGTCATTTTATTGTGTGACCACAGTAGCACCTAATGTGGTGCCAGCCACACAGTTGTGGCCAATTAATACTTGGAGATGATGAATATAATAGAAAAAGAAGATGACCAGGAAAATATCACCCCTTGATAGATAGGAAAAGAAAAATTAATTATAGAGGACAGAGAAATGGCAGAAACTTTCCACACAGTTTTCATTTCTGCCTTTTACAGAAATGGTCAGATGTGAACGCTTGGCTAGAACAAGTCTCAGCTGTGAGAGGAGATTGGAAGGCCAACTAGGACAGGCAAAGAGGTAATTAAAGAGTACCTGGAATGTCTGTGTACAGTGGAATGTGCAGAGCCAGATGACTGGCAGTGTAATGCAGTGGAAAGAGAATTGGATGAATATTCAGAACACCCAGGCTCTATTCTCAACCCAGCTTGCTTGTCAATTGAGTGACCTTGGGAAAAAGAAGGCCTCTGCACCTTGCTTGCCATACCTACAGAATGGGGATAATATTACCTTCTTTATAGGATTGTCATACAGTGTAAATGAAATAAATCAAGAAGTACTATTTGGACCTAGGGCATATTTAACAATTGCAGATGTCACTGCACAGCTGCCAGTCTTTGCTTTTGAGAAATCATGAAGGACAACTCTCTGCAAGATAGCAAGCAGTGTATCAGCTTACACTGATACCTGGGAAACTAGCGGAAGAAATCATTAAGCAATTAATTAGTGACAATTTAAAAGAACCAAGAAGTTAGGAAGCAACCCATATGACTTTAAGATCAAATGGTGCCTTTCCAATTTTATTACCCTCAATGAGAAACAGCCCCAAAAGGTAAAGAAATGACAGGTGGAATCCTGCAAAATTGTTAAGTTATCAATGCAAGCTGAGTTGCTGAAAACTCCCAGTATTATCTATTAATTTTTGGCATGACTTGTGTGATTATATTCATTAACTGGTAATACATTGTTTTGTGTGCCCTGCATTACAGAATGATAATGGGACAAGCAATCAGCTCAAGGATTTCATAAAAGGTTGATCAATTTGCCAGGGTTTCATAAGAGTTGATTTGACTACTCCATAGACTCTGAAACAGTGGTAGTCAATAACATTATCAAGAGCAAAGGAAATCAAATATCTGTAATCAGTTTCCTATGACTGATAGAATTGTAATGGCTGTGACTTTTTTTTTTTTTTTTTACAAAACGTTGAAGTGCAGTAGAAGGAGAGGAAATCTTCTTTGCCTGGTGATTGGACCTGGGTGCCCTGAGAACCTGAGAACAGTATTTCTCCAAAGGGTTGTCTGCTCATCACCAATAGCAGGATCATCTGAAAAACTTGTCCAAAATGCAAAACCCTAAGCCTCTTGGCAGACTTACTGAATGGGAGCTCTGGGTGGAGCTCAGAATGTGAATTCTATCAAACACTTTGGAGTTGCCAATGCTCATGGAAATTTGAGATCTGCAGAGAACAATGGTATTATTCAATATGTAATAAAATTCTTATGAATGAGTCAAAGAGTTGAGAATATCAGTCAATACTCAGATGAGTCTAAATATGAAGGGATAGTTACTGTTCTAGAAAATTGAAATGCAAATCAGTGCTTTTGAAAAATTTTGAAGTGAGTTGCTCAAAAAAAGACTGAATTTTGTTTAATTTTAATTTTTTTAGAGACAGAGTCTTGCTCTGTCACCTGGGCTAGAGTGCAATGGTGTGATCATAGCTCACAGCATCCTCAAACACCTGGGGCTTAAGTGATCCTCCTGCCTCAGCCTCCCAAGTGGTTGGAACTATAGGCATGTGCCACCATGCCTGGCTAATTTTTAAACTTTTTTGTAGAGACAGAGTCTCAATATGTTTCCCAGGCTGGTCTTGAACTCTTGGCCTCAAGCAATCCTTCCATTTTGGCCTCCCAAAGTGCTAGGATTACAGGTGTGAGCCACTGCACACAGCAGAATACCAGAATGAATTTCAATGGTAAAAGCAAGCAGATACATTTGGAAACCAAAACTCTGTGGTGTCATTATAGCCATCCCCTTGGATGGGAACTTTCCAGATCACCTCCTCAGAGGATCTTCACTCCTTTCTAGGGTTTTTTTTTTTTTTGTTGTTGTTGTTCCAGATAGGTTCATGAGCCAAATAGCTATACTCCCTGGGGCTCAGTAATTCCCATTCTACATTGCACGGTAGACTTTCCTGGAACAATTTTTTAAAATACTGATTCTCAGGCCTATCCCAGTTTAATCAGGATTTCTACAGGTGGGTTTCAGGCATTGGTACTTTTTAAATACCTCCAAGTGATTCTAGGTTGGAGAAGCAGGATTGAAAAACACTGTGTGGATAAATGGAGGCAGGTGTAGGAGGTGGGGAGGAGAGATTAACATGTGTTCTTACTCAAGTATGCTTGTGTACAAAAATAGAATTTTTAGATAAATTTAAGCAAATACTCCTGGATTAACAATGTTAGTAACCAAATTCAGGCAACCAAAGTGATTTTCTATTTGAAATACTCTTCTATACATGTGAACCCTTCCTTTTCAACTTTATTGACCTTGCCAAATTTAAGGTTTTCATCTTGAATGGTTACAATTTCAGAAGTCCTGAAGTCGGCCTTCCTACTCCTGTGTTGATTATTTGATCTGCCTAAAGCCTAACATGTGAGGATGTTTCCTAGGCATTAATTCATTCTCTGTCCACCTGTCAGGAGGGCTCTATGCATACATGCAATGCATTAGTCACCAATTTTGTCTATTTTGTGCTTGAGGTTTGGACCAGGTCTTGAAGGAATTGGAGTTCATACTGGAAAGTTCTGTGATTCCTAGTTTGGCCATAACTTGTCTGCAGCAAAGTTGGCTTTGTTTCCTCATTATTGACTGATTGATTATTTGGTCATTCGAGAAAGTTATATTAAACATCTGAAACATTCCAGGCATTTTACTCGATGCTAAGTATAGTATGTGAAGATATCATATCTAGTCCTTGTCTGGTAAACAGCTCATTGTTACCTTCTTTTTTTCTTCTCCATCCTTCTTCCCACTTTTTCTTCCTTCTACACAAACCTGCCTCTAACAATTGTGGGGCCTGGGGCAAGAATACAAAAGGAGGCCTACCTACTATCTGTCTAAGTATTTAAAAGTCATAAAACAAGCTTACAAAATGTTAAATAAAGTATGTTCTATCCTCCTACCTTGACAAATATATCCTTATAATGAGCCAGAAGCTAGGTTCAAATTCAGAATTCTCAGATTCCTGAGAATTCTGAGCTAGACTATGGTGGTTCTGGGAGAGTCCACACCTGGTACCCCAGAAACAGCTCCCTCCTTTTCTTTCCTTACTTCTGACTCCTCCATCTCTGGGAGGGGCCTCACATATGTGCAGAGGAGTCACAGGTCCAAGCTCTGTCCGTAACCACTGCCTGACTCCTGCCACACAGCTGCCCCTTGGCAACTCCTGGAAGTGTGTCCACCAGTCTAGCTAGCCTTTGGAAGGGAAACCTGGGGGAAGGATGGCATAGGTCCTGGTAGTGGCTCGGGGTCATTTGAGCAGGGTATTCTAAGGTCCTCCACTCCCAGAGAATGGTCAGGGTAGGGGATGGGTACATGTTCTGGTGGCCATGTCCCCTTGGCCCCGAGGGGAGGGATGCCACTCCAGGGAGACCAGAGTGGGACATATCTTAAGCATGGCATCCTCTAAAGTTGGCATCCTCTTACCTGAATATAAGGGTGATTCTGCTTTTACTTGCTTGCTTATTTTGCTAATTGAACATTTATTGAGCACCCATTAAGTACAAGCTATAGTAGACACTACGTGTGTTGGTGTAGGACAAGGAGGGATGAGGGAAAGATGAAAACTCTTTTTTTCCTCTTTTAGTCTTACTTGGTTTCTCCATTGGTATCCTTGCAGACTGTACATCTCTTGGACCATTCTTCCTTGAAAGTATCCATGTCCAATCTATGTCATGAATATGATAGTGGAAAGGAGAGACAATTACATTTCCTGTCTAGGACTTCCGTGGTGCTTTTAGGACATTACTGACCAGAGCCTGCAAGTGTCAGGCTGAGGACAGAACAGGCTGAGTGAGATTTAAACTGTGGCACATTGCACATATTACATGTAAATAGGAGTTAGGCTTTATACTTGAGCTATATAATTCCTAATTTGAGGATTCTTTTGCATCCATTTCAGATTATGCTGTAATAAATACAAATAAATTCATCTGTGTCAAAATCTAATTTTGTTTTACTTTTTCCTTGATCATGATTAAATTGTGGTTCAGAGACAGTTAAAACTGCTGATTTCTGGGCCAGATAACCAATATGTAAATGCATGTTAAAACAGAAATCCAATGTGAAATAATACAAGTGAAATTACTTAGATAAGGTTAGCTTCGCTGCATATGCTTTCTACCTGTCTCTTTGTATCTGGTGCTGTGTGGAGAGTGGAGAATCGAAGCCAGGGATTGTACCTCAAATTACATTGAACACACCACAGGCACCTTCCAAACAGCGTGGGCTTTTGCTAGATTCTTGGGGGAGTTGTTAAGATTATGTTGTGCTTGTCGAAGAAGAAGGATACCCAGTAGCAACCCTCTCTAGGTAAACCTGAAATAGGGAAAAGTAACTGAGGAAACACACCGGGAAGGATGCCATGAAGTGTACTTTGAGACTAAGGTAAGGCAGTTGGCAGTGAGAATCCTTGAAAAATTTGCTGTGGGTTTTTGAGAAAGAAAAAGCATGAAGGAAGGGACCTTTGAGAAACCAAATCTTGGCGTGACTTGGACAGGAGATCTCTGGGACTGTGTGTCTTGGTTGCTTAACCCAGGTAATTGTACAGAGGGAAAACTTTCTGAGTATTTATTGTTGAATAATTTAATTCATCCTACTGATTGAATATATCTAAACCAACACAAAATTGACTTTAAATTGTTTTCATAATAAGATCAATGAGAACATTTTTAAAGTTTACTATGGTTTCCTTTAAATACATTTCAGCTCTTTCCATAAAAATGGCTCATTTGGCAATTGAATAAGGTAATTTGATTAAAATGACTAACATTCAAATAATCAAGATAGTAAAAAAAAACTTCATGAGTTTCATAAAAAGCCTACTTTTACAGTCCAATTCTTAGAAATCATTAGCTAATGTTCTGATGATCAAATAATAAATACATAAGTGGATTAAAGAAACATAAATGCAAACTCATCTAAATTTAATTTACTTTAGATAAACCAACATATGTGTTTGAATATTGAATTTTAATGATGTAAATATTTTGGGGGGAAAGCAGAGGTTTGAGAATAAGCATAATAAATTAATTATAAGTTTCTAAGAAGTTGTCCCCAGGTATTTTTTATTCTTTACTCTTGGCTTTTCATGGGGCATTAAATTAAAAATTACATTGTAAATCTCTTTCACTTTATTTTCTTTAAACATTTTTTTTCTCTGAGCAGATAAAAATCATTTTGGAATGTGTGTTCATATTTGCTGGATCCTTTTCTTCTGGGGCTTGAGGTGGGAGTGTTTTGATGGTTCTGAGAACACAAATTGTGAAGAAGAAAGAGAACTGTCCACGTTCCCTTTTATTCACCACCTCGAAGACTCAATTTTTCTAATTATATTCTAACTTATAATTTATACCATACTGTGAAGTACAATTTAAACTTATAATAGAGGACACATATACCATAAGCCCATGAACACAGAACTAGAAAATCAATGTGTAAAGGAGAGAAAAAGCCTACTGACAACTTGGTTTAATACAATTGCAGTATTAATACTGAAGCATGCAATCTAGTTATCCTTTTCCAATTAGGTGACTTTATGGATCTAGGCCTGCATCTCTTTTAGGACAACACAATGAACATTTCAGTCAAAGCTTTTGTGGAGATCCAAGTAAATGGAAGTAACACTTCTGTAAGGGCAAATGAGTTGTTTTGTGTTTATTTGATTTGCACTGCCTATATGCACATAAGATGGTATTGTATCTGGAGAACAATTTATGTATTTGTTGAAAGGGATACATTTGTCATGGGAGTGGGGATAGTTATCTTCACAGGGTGCTCTGTGTCTGGGGGTAAGACCCACTTAAAAATTCAATTGACTCAAGAAGTTGCTTGATATTTAATTAGATCAGCAAGGAGCTAGTAATAGTAACTATTAGTATAATGTAATACTTCTCACATTCACCTAGTGAAGCGGTAGGTGAACCTCCTACCTCCAATCTCTCCATCACATACCAGGTATAGGAACAGGGGCCAAATTGGCTTAGTTTATGCACAGTTTAATTTTTATCATTAAAGTTTACTCACAATTTATATTATATCTCCTAAGACATCTTCAATTCTTCTGATGTTAATAATACATTTTAATTTGACATCTAGGAATATTTTTCGAATGTACCATGTTTACTGTAGTGCTTCTCATATTTCCAGAATCAACTTCAATTCCCCTGAGGATGCTCATACCACAGTTGGAGAATCACTGTCCTGAAGGATAGTTCCATCAAGCCGTGATGATTTTGTAAAATGCCCTTCTTAACCCCAGGGATGGTGCTATCCTGAGAAATAATTTTCTGGAAGTACTTGGTGATGTTGGAGACACAAGGAGCCATTTATCTCCAGGATCATCCTTTTCAACACTTGTCACTGTAGTTCTTCTGATTACATCATTTTTTTCTGCTCTAGTCTCAAAACTTTACAATTACTCAACTACAGGTTTATGATTGCTTCGGGGAGAGAGAACTCTAGAAATTGACCTTGCTTTACTGTCTTAATCATTTTTTCCCTTCAACAACAATAACAAAAAAATTATTGAGTTTATTCTATTTCCAGGGCATACTCTCAGGGAAACAAAGAACTACAAGGCATAATTCCTGCTTTTAACCTACATAATGGAGTATAGAAGATAGATCATGTACATGGAAAGGTAAATAATTATATCAGGTAGCAAAACATGAATGGCATGCTATTTAATTTATTATTTAAGTCAGCAAATGCATTCAAAGTGCCTACCTTTATCAGGGATTGGGAAAAGCCTCAGGGGAGAGCGAAAGGAGAATAAGATATTCTTACACAAGAGCATAATCGAGTGTGACATCATTAACATGGTAACTCACACAGTGGAACCTGCTATGAAAGCACGAGAGGGAGTGGTAGCTCTTTGGGAGAGTTTGCGGAAGTGAGAAGGTTTTCTCCACTTCTCTGGGTGCATCTGTTCTATTTTGGCACTACTTCCTTTATTTTCCAACCCTCAGTCCATCACAGGAATAATTATCTGACCAGTTTCTTGGGACTTCGTCCTCTCTTTAGATAGGTTCACCTCTTTGCTTTCTCAGCTCTTGGGGCTGGGCTATGGAAGGGGAATGTTGCAGGTGCAAATACGTGGGCTCCAGACTGTTCTCCAGTTGTCAGTGCTGCCAGGAGTCCTTTACACATCTCACATATGTACCTGCTTCTACTCTGAACACAACTAATACAAACTTTCACTATTTTCTTCAGCCCGGCCTCAGTTCCTTTGGCAGCAGATAATTTCTACTTTTACTTCATAAAGAAAATTTCAGAGCCATTAGCATGCAACACCATCGATTTCTAGTCTTCCTTCGAAATGCCAGGCGGGCTCCCACCTAGAGCCTATGGACTAGCTGTTCTCTTTACCTGAACCACTCTTCTCCCAGATAGCTGCCTGGCTAACTCACTCTTCCTTTTTTATGTCTTTGCTTTATTGTCAGCTTTTCAATAAGTCCCACCCTATTTAAAATTCCATTCCACTTTCTCCACCTATACAGACTATTCCCCTTATCCTGTAGCAAACATCACTTTCTACTATATGGTGTAATTTGCTTATATCTTATGTCTGTTGTTTTTTGCTGGAATATAAGTGTCATGAGGGTAGAGATCTTTGTTTGCTTTATTTATCAATGTAAGATAAGAACCTAGAGAAGTGTCAGGCTTATTACACATGCTCAATAAATATTTGTGGAATAAATGTTGCATTCCTATACATTTTAACATCCTTTTTTCCTACTTCCTCTTTCCTGTGTTCCACTTCCTAATCCCTGTAGATTTTCAGGGATCTAAATCCATCAATTGTCCGATTTCTTCATCTCTCTATCTCTCCTCCATCAGCACATCCATATTTTTCAGTCTCTCATAAAAAAAAAAAATCCTCTTTCATCTAGATCTTCCCTCTAGCCACCCTACAATTAAATTTCTTAAAAGGAGAGTCTTCACTTACTGTGGTCACTGCTTCACTTCCCATTCACCCGTTGGCCACTTTCAATCTGACTTTACTGTCTGATGATCAGAAGAAATTGTTCCCACGAAAGTCATCAATGGCCTTCCATTAAGTCAGGTCATTTTCTGGGGTCCTGTATCATACACAAGTCCCCATACCCACACATTCTATTGTAATCAAAGGCTTTGTTGTTATCTTATCCACTGGACATTTTTTTCTTTTTCACACAATTTTTTTGTTATTTATTCCATAAATAGCTACTGAATGTTAACATGTACAGACACTATAAGAGGTCCTGAGGATTTACTGGTAAACTGACACAAAGGTTATGCTACATGCAACTTATACCTGTATAGAAAAAGGAATAAACAATTGGAAAATTAGAACTTTCATTACTATTTTGAAGAAGACTTACATGGTGCAGTAAGAGTGCTTAATAAGAGAATTGGACCTTATCAAAACACTTGAGAAATATGTCCCTGAGAATGGCATGCAGGGGCCAAGAAGTAAGGCAGAGCAGGAGTTAGCTAGTCAAAGATGAGTGTGTGATAGGAGGACATGGGGTGTATGGATGTCCTGAGCTTGGAGGGACCTTGAAGGGATTGGGAACAAGAGAATGCCAGTGTGGCTGGAGCCCAGGCAAAGAAGGGAGGAGTGGCAGCTAGTGAGGTGGCTGGGGGCCACATGACATGATGATTTTTATAACAGGTTAAAGATTTGGGTCTTTAGTACTAAGAATATATGGGTGTCTTTATAATGGCATGACACAAATCAGCAGGGCATGAATCAGCAAGCAGCTCACTAACTGTTTATCAGATGAAGGAAGACATGGACACTGAATTAGGTCCTAAAGACTGAATATCATTTGCCATGAAGAAGAGGTCAAGGACATTTCTTTGCCAAGGAATCATTGTTTAAAGAAACACAGTGGTATGAAAAAAACATATTTTGCTTTGCATATAGGGCAAGGGGTTCAATGTGCTTAAATTGAGGTGGTAATGGTGACAGAAAGGTTAGAGGTGAGGGGACACGGGTGACGGGGGGCGGGGGGATGGAGCGGGGTTGGGTGGCTGCCAAAACAAATGTTACCAGAGTTCAAGGGAAGGTGAGATCATTGAGGGCCAGAGCAGTCAGGAAAATCATTTCAGAATTGTAGCACTTTGGAGGTTAGATGAGGATCTATATTTTGTTTGAAAGGACGGTTAGATCTTATTAGACAAGCAGAGAGATATAGGAAAGCATTCTTGACACGGAAAATGAAATGAATTATGTCTCAGAGGCCACAATATACTGGAATTCTTCCTTTTCTAGTAAAAGCTGCGTCTCTCTTTAACCTTAGTGCATGTTTCATCATTTTTTTCCCCCTCTCTGGTCCATTTCCCATAATGAATTGTGTGGGAGAAAAAAAAGTCTTTACCAAAAATTTACCAAAATCCTAAAAAAACAAATCCTAAAGAAAGCATTTTACTTTTGCTAGATATTTTGTTTGACTGAAAGTAACTTAGGGAGAATGGGAAAAATGACCATTTTTGTTCATAAATGTAGACTAGCTAATACATTTCAGGCTGCATGGTATTTTGTTTATTAAGCTCACTTTCAGCCTCTTTTATTGCCAGCTGAAGTACAGTAATAGGATTTTGTTCCAAATTTTACACTTTGCCAAAGGTCTGCTTCTCAGCTGCATTTTGGGAACAGCTGTCAGCCCCAAGCAATCTGATTGCTTTTCATGAATGATAAATCACTTCCCTGTACACTGATTTGTTTAGGTACAATAGGAGGAGACATCTTTCTGCCTAGTATGTTAACAGAGGAAATGGTAGGATGAGGGTGGTGGGGGAGAAGTGAGAAAGAGCTAGTGGGCTTTTTCTTAGTACTCAATGTTCAATTAATTTCATTCTGAGTGAACACTGAAAAGAAATACTCTTTATCAGCTATTCTGAAGGCAGCAGGAAAAAACAACAGTCCTTTCTCTATTAAGAGCTATTATCAATTTATCACCAGATCTTCTGTTTGAAAATAAAAAAATAGATTCTCCTGGATCTCACATTCTTTTATTTGAAAAATTGCCCATACAAGCTGTAAGGGTTAAAGGGTGTTAGAAGTTACAAAGAGAAACCTCAAGTTTCATTAAAGTATCCAATTAGGGACCCAGCAGTCCATGAAAATATTTATTATATTCCCAGTCCAGCTAAGACCTTACCTGCTCTGATTGCCCTTGCACAGAATCACAGAAATCTACACTTGCTGCTTCACATTTCAGAGGAACAGGTGAAAAGGGAGTGGGGGAGCATCTCATGTGTCAAATGTTATGTTCGCTGCTTGAATTTTAGGTTTAGAAAATTTTGAGGTGAGAGGAGAGAGAATTCAAGTCTTCCTTTGCCTTAAAGTCTGTTCATGATGGTGTTGTCCCTGTCTCTGGTGGGCTACTGTCAACTCCTATCTGTGAGACACCCTGGCAATTTACCTGCCTAGGTCTTTTTCTTGAACATAGGAAAGGTAATTTGTAAATTACAGATTTTCACTAAGAGCAGAAAGTGGTCTACAATGGCCTAATAGTATGTTTTTGGCCCTCAGTTTGTAAAAGTGCCTCCCTTCACTGTAAGCAGTGATGGCCTTGCCACGTTAACCTGTGCCCTCAATTTCTGTGTGTCCCCAGCCTTGCAGAGCTGCTTGGGAGCTGGCTGCTCCAGCCAAGCTGACTCGGTATAATCAGACAATACTGAAAACCTATTGGAATCATTCCTCAGCTGGATGTCAGCAGGCCAGGCACTTACTGTAGGATGCTCTTTTATTTTAATAAGTAATTTATTTAATGAGCCGACAATGGCAAAATGTCAAATGCAGAGACTTCAAGGATGAATAACACAATTACAAGGAGCAGGAAGTCTACTGGGCTTGCAATATCCAGTGTCTTGAGGAAGGACGTTCCTTGGGCTGATTTCAAAATCAGTTGGCAACTGATTTGAGAAAAGGATCTTTGCTGTTAATCTTGAGAAAAGTAACTCCGCCCATACGAAGTTTTAGAATTAGCAATAGGAACATGGCAGGTGCTAGGTATGGAGTGTGAGGCAACCTGGGGACAGGTCATGTTTTGTGGTGACAGAGATGTAGGAGCCATATAGCTGGCCCAGTGGAATGTGCTTCCACTTGCCCATCTGGCAGCATCTGACCTTGCAGTCAGGGTGAGGAAGGGGAGGAGCAGAGCCCTCTGCTAGGCGGCAGTGACTCGGTTCTGCTATCAGTTAGAGGTGTGTCCTTGGGTGACTCACTTTAGGCTCTGAGATATTAGTTCTCTCATGCTAAACAGAGGGGCCTGAATTGGAAGAGGTTTAAGTTCCTTTCCAGATTCTGAGATAAGATTTCCCTAAAGTAATACTCCCTCCAGTGTTCAAGATATGTTCATTAATTCCTCAGTGTTGGCTCTGATTGGTTATGAGTTCGAATCCTGTAAGTGATAAGTCAGTTAACCTAAAGACAGACTATAAAGGGTTATCGTAATTCTATTGGTCCAACCATAATTTAACAATTCTCTATTGAGTACCTACTAGGCACCAGGTTCTAAGGGACATACAGCAATGAACAAAACAGGGTAAAAAGAATCCTGTTATCATAAAGCTAACTTTCTATTAGCTTATTGACAAATAACATCAGGTAGCCCTAACTCACATTTGGAGTATTTCTTCTAAGAGCCTGGATCAAAATTTTCATTTGTTTTTGCCCAGTGGAAAAAAGTTGCAATGTGAACTGTGCTATGTCTGATGTATTTATCTGGTGTATTCTTCAGCCATTCCAATTAGTTTCTTCGTTCTGTGTTAGAATTTAATTAAAACTCATATTGTTTACTTCCTCCTGTCTGACTCAGGAGGGCTCTGTAATATGCCCATAATCCTTTCTAGGCCCCAATGCAGGGAGGAAAACCTGTTTCTACTTGGAGTCTGGAGTTCTGAGCTTGAACTTGTTCGGTGTTGTTCCTCTCCTGGCAACGGTGCATGACTGTGAGATACTGATTTGCACATGGTGCCGGCTGGCTTTGTTTCTGAACGAAACAACGTGCATGGCTTGTCTCCGATTGATGTGTGGGAGCTGCCATTTGAGGGTGTGTAACACTTTATTTTTCATCCCACTCAGAATTCTAAGGCTCAGTGGCCAACATCTGTCATTCCTCATTTTGGAATTTTTAAACCATCTTAAAAAAATGACAACAGTAATAATATTTATTAAAAAATCTAGAAAATATAAAAAGTATAATGAAGAAAATAAATCTTTGTCAATTTATTAGGCAAGAGAAGTATTTCACCATTGTTTTATTTTCCAGTTGTTAGAATCCTAGTGAGACTATGTGTTTCATAGGTTTATCGGCCACTGATTTGTTTTTTTTCTGCTGTATATTGTCTCTTTTTTATTTTTCTATTGACGTGTGGCAGACTGAATAGTGGCCTCCCAAAGATGTCTATAATTTTATTCTCAAAATGTGACTCTATTTCCTTACATGGCAAAAGGGACTTTGCAGATGTGATTAAATTAAGGACCTTGAGTTGGGAAGCTTATTTTGGATTATCCAGGTGGAGTCATTATAGCAGGGAGACAAGGGGGTTGGAATCAAAGCCGGAAGGTGATGATGGAAGCAGAGGCCAGAGGAGAGAGACTTGAAGACATTGCACTGCTGGCTCTGGAGCCAGAGGAAAGGGCCAGAAGGCAAGAGATGCAGGTGGTGTCTAGAGACCAGGAAAGGCAGGGAAAGGGAGGTTCTTCTAGACCTTCCAGAATGAACTAGCCCTGCAGACATCTTGAGCTCAGTGAAACTGATTTTGGACTTCTGACCTGCAGAAATAGAAGAAAATAAATTCATGCAGTTTTAAGCCACTATATTTGTGGTCATCTGTTACAGCAGCAATAAGAAATGAAAACAGTGCGTTCTTATTTTTCTTACTGATATGTGAATATTGTTTTACATGGTAAAGTTATTAACTTGTCATATATGTTGCAAATATTTTTTCAAGATTAAGTTTGCTTTTAAATATTTTTACGGCGTTTTCTGATACAGAATTGTGTTGTTACCTTTAAAAATATTATTGATGTGACATTAGATAAGCTCTATTTCAGTGATATACAAATTTAACAAATTAGGCAGTCAAACCTATGTATCTTTTCCTTGGTGATGTATTCTATTGCTTTTAAATCAGTTTTATATTCACCAATGTTACTTCCAGCATTTTTATGGTATGTGATTTTTCATTTATCCTTCTTCATTAGGTTTTCATATATTTTTAGTCCTATTTCAGGACTATCTAGTCTGTCCTATTAATCTGTCAAGTCCTGTGCTATTACCACATCATCTAAATTACTGTAGTTTCATAAAAGTTTTTATATCTAGTAGGCCAAATCCTCATTCATTATTCCTTTCTTTAACATTTTTTAAAAGCTAGTCTGGACACTTTATTTTTCTAGATGAATCTTAGAATCATTTGGAGAAGCTGAAAAATTGCATTGGTATTTGAAGTTGAAATTTGCAATAAATCTGTACATTAATTTAGAAAGAATGGTATCTTTTTAATATCAACTCTTATCAGGGAAGAACATGGTGGGTTTTTCCATTTATATATATTTCTCTAAAGTTTTGTCATTTTATTGAGGTAATGTCAGTTGTTATTCAAAAAGATTAGTTTTAGGCATTTTGGATGTTTTGTTGCTATTGAGATCAGAATGTTTTTCCATGGTATTTACTAACTAATTTTGGTTGATATATGGGGAAGCTCTCTATTTTTGTATATATAATGTTTGGGTTACTGAACTTTATTATAATAATTATGAGGTTTTTCAGTTAATTTTTTTAATATGTATAATTATATCACATGCAAATGGTTGTAATTTTATTTCCTACATCCTAAAATTTGCCTCTTTTCATTTCAAATTTTTTTAAAGTATTGATGAGATCACCCAGAACTATGCTGAATGTTAGCACTAACACAATGTGCCTTCATCTTATTCATGTTTTAGTATTTCACACTCAATATAATGCTGGCTATTGCTTTAAGAGAAGTCTTATTTTTTATGTTAAGGAAGTGTTCGTTCCCTAGTTTAAAGCAGGGATTGAAATTATTTGAATTTTCATTTTTTCTAACTGGATCTATTGAACTAATATACATTTTCTGAATAATAAACTATTAATATATATACATTTTTTGAGATAGGGTCTCACCTTTGTTGCCCAGGAGATAGTGCAGTGGTGTGATCATAGCTCACTGCACCTCACACTCCTTGGCTCAAGCAATCCTCCTGCCTTAGCCTCCCAAGTAGCTGGGACTATAGGCATGCACCATGGCGCCTGGCTAATTTTTCTAATTTTAGTAGAGCTGGTCTCGAACTCCAACTCTGGACCTCAAGGGATCCTCCCGCCTCAGACTCCCAGAGGGCTAGGAGTACAGGCATGAGCCACCATGCCTTGCCCAATAAATTTGTATTTCTAGGATAAACTCTACTTAGATTATTGGACATTCTTTGGAATGTTCTATAGAATTTAGTTGGCTAGATTGCTTTTTATTAGGATTATTGAATCTATATTTACAAACGAGACAAACTATAGTTTTAATGTTTTCCTTTCTCCAGCACATTTTGTTATAAATCAGTGTTTAGCTTCCTAAAATATGTTTGGTGCCTTACAGCTTTTTCTATTTTTCAAAGCTTATATTGCATGAGGATTTGAAAGAACTCACCATAAAACTGGCTGCATTGAAGCGTTTTTGGAAATAATTTTTTAAAAAGTTAGCCAATTTATTTTATGATTTCTTCTTAACAGATTTCCCTCTTCGTAAAGTCATTTTCAGTAATTCATATATTTATTTTCAAAAAATTGTCCTTTTGTTGAGATCCCAATGAATTAGGCTTCCAAAGAAAGATTTGAGTAACTATGTTTTTAATCCTCCCAAGATGGTACATAACTGCCATCATTCTAGAGGGATAGGAGAGAAGTCAATTCATTACATGCAATGGATGCCTTAGGGCTTAATTATGAAACTGGTTGAAAAGGATGGGTATAGAGTTAAACATAATACTTTAAAATAATCGTAAAAATGTGCTTATTTGTTTTTATATGCTCTATTTTTCTTGTTTCATTTACGTGTGGTTTAAATTATTTTTGTTAGATTTGTTATTTTTTTTTTTCCCAAAGAACCAGCTCTTGGATTTTATCTATAATTTTAATATGATTCCGTTACTAATTTGGTCATATTTGCTTTTATTTTATTGTTTTCTTCCTTCATATTTCATTAAGTTTTTTTGTTGAACTCTTTTTAATTCAAAAGGAATAATAGGAACACTCTGAATAGAGTGCGATGGTTAAGGTAGAGGATGGGGCAGGAATAGATGGAATTATCAGCGTGGAAGGCTGGAATAGATAGGATTGCAGAGGGCCATGAATGCAGACACAGAGACTTTATTTTGAATAGGAATTACCGGGTGTTAGTGGTTGTAGAGCTAGAAGTTATATATGCTGTGGACAATTTTACCCTGGAGGGTGCTGAGTCCACTCTCTCATAAAGACAATGTGCTGACTAGCCCCTTCTTTGATTGTAAAGTGCCCATGGAAGGGTTGCCATGAGTGCTATGCATGGAGACTTGTCCTAGGGGCAACCTAGAAAATAATGCAAGAGGAGCTGAGATGCTTTGGCTTTGAGCATGTATTTGGTTGCAAAAGTCAACTAAGTATGTGGTAGCCATTCAAAGAAAGATCATAGTCAGGATCCAGGATAAACAGAGAAGACTTTTTGAAAAGGCCGAATTTGAGGTGAATATGAAAGAGGGTGGAAATGAAGGCTCAGCAATAAATGAGACAGGTTTAAAGGGCAGTGTGGAGAGAGCCATCTCTCAGTTTTGATTCTTAAAATCAGGTGGTTATAAGGGGTCCTATTCGAGAAGAAATATAGTATATAAATTTTGGGTGTCTTAAGTTGAAGGTTGTGGCTGGACAGCCACTGGGGGGGGGCAGCTGGAGTTGGCTGGACATGTGAAACCAGTGTGCAGAGGAGCAGGGGCTCATGGGGCGAGGGGGGTCAGATGGGAACCCACGGACTTGGGTGAGTCCATCAAAAGGGAAAGTGGAAAACGGAGATCAGAGTGATGCAAGGGGTGTCCCAGTGAAGGGAGAAAAGCCCCCTGCACTCGCCAAGTGGTTCTTGGCTTCATGGTGGAAAGAACTCAAGAGAAAGCCAACTAATGACAGAAAGTTTATTGAAAGAGAGACAGACAATAGATCCTACTCTCAGACAGAGTAGGGATCCTCTCCCCAGCAGGAGGGGCACCCCTTATGACCAGCAGTGTCTTGAGGTCTGGCCATAAAAGTTCATCATAAACTGCTGTCACAGGAAGGTAAACACAAATACTTTGTAAGGCATCCGGCTTAGTAATTCACCCATCCTTGGGTGGTCCTGGGCCAGTGACTTGCTGGCGACGTCCTTGTTCAGGGTGGTTAGGGTCTGGTATCAGCCAAAATGGCTGTGCTCAGGCGCTCTTGGCCTTCCTTTTCTGCCTTATCCCTACGTTAGAAGGGCAGAGTCTTCTGGAGCTAAAACACACTTTTGGAGATTGTTGGAGATTAAATTCAATGTGTGTAAGCTGCAATGGCACTGGGAGATATTACATGGGAATTGAAGGCAGTAGCTGTAAAATAACATGCTGGGTTCATTGGGCAGCAAAAGGAGAGATAGCTGCTGCTCCAAAGAAAGTCAACATGATCGAGTGAACAATAATTGCATGAATGATAATAATAATGCTAGAAAAGTTTTTAATACAGCATAACATCGGCTTATGTTTGAAGATATGCAGGGAAAGGCAGGAAGAAGTTATGCAGAGAGAGAGGTTTAAATACAGGAGTAAATTTTAGTCTTTTTCTGAAATATATTTTCCATACTGAACCAAATACATTAATAAAATTGAACCAATTGCACTTGGTGGAAGTTAAGATAAAAACCATATGCAGTCTAATCTCAGAATAGTATGTTCAAGGTGGTGACAAAATCCTATTCAATACTAGTTAGCATATAATGTCTAAGAGCAAAGGAATTGACTGCGGATGACAAATATGAACTAAGAGCATGTTAAGAAGTTGTAGGATGGTTAAAACCCAGGGTTAATCTGTTCTAAAGAATAAGAATAGTTTTATCAATATTGCTGACTGGTTGGCCCTTCAATAAATGGGATTTGTGTGCCTTTGAAGTTTTTAAATCAAAGTGACTTTGATATAAAGTTCTTTGGAATAATTGAAAAAATAATGGCTTTTTTCATTTTTCTTTTCTCTTGATTTGTTACTTGAAATTTGCATACTTCTCTCAAAGTAATAAAATTTAATCTAAAGTTCAAGGTAGCTATATATATCTTATTAAACCCTTAAGTTTAAGATAATATTTCTTTGAGTGGTGATTTATATATGGCTGAAAACTTTATAGGGGAAGAATCAGTTACGTAGGCCTTTTTTTTTTTTTTTTTAAATGGGTGGGAGGTCAGAAAACCCTGGAAGAAACAAAATAGAAAGACATTTTTTGTTTGTGATCAGAGAAAAGAAGAATGAAAGTGTAGATGTCAAGGAGTGATTTTAAAAACTTTGCCCTTGCTTATGCTGAGAAGGAGGGCAGGAAGTAGGACCTGGAGGATGAAGTTAGAAATAAGGAGAGGGTGCTTGGAAATCAGGTTACCCAGCCAGAGGCCAGTGCAAGGAGCACAGCGTGTGGGGTTGCCTAGATGAGAATGGAAGAGGACTGACAAGGAAGGAAGAGATGGAACCTAGGAGGAGTCTACAGAAGCCCCCTGAGCTAGTCCGGTAGTGTTCTTGTGTGCAGACCTGCCTCTGAAGGTACGTCTTCACAGCTATCCCTCTACAGGGTTAGAGACCCACCATTCTGAAGCCAGAGTCTGAGTAGCACGATATATTAATAGTCACTATAGTTGCCAAAGAAATAGTCTTTCTTCAAGTAGAAATGTAGTTTCACTTGAACACAGCAGAATATTCTTTCTCTAAAAACCTTTCTTGTTGGGCTTAATTTTGCTCTCCAATCTGGAAATAATCTTTACAGAAAAGAGTGATTTCATTAGGCCTGTCCAGGTTCGGACTGACCCTTCCTATGCAGCTGGGAGGTCAGTTAGAACAAGACCACGAGGACACCTGGGCACAGGTGCTGCTCCTCTGCTGCTGGGATGCTCTCGAGCGAGCCAAGGTTGTGAGGTTTGCTGCCAGTGGAGTTCCCAAGGGTCATGCATCAGAACAGAAAGATGTTTTCTGTCGTCTTTAGAAATTTGCAGTCAACTTTCTTCTGTGGGTTTAACAAATCCGTTATCCTGACTTTAAAAAGAGCTAGGCTTGCTTTTTAGGTGAACGAGACATTTTGGAAAAATTAAAGAATAGGAGAAGAGGAACAATGAAATAGTTAGGCGTATGGACTTTGGAACCAGAATGACTGGATTCACATCCCAGAGCTACCCCTGACCAGCTGGGTGACCTTGGACAAGGCCTAAACCTTTCTGTGTTTCATTTCCCCATGCATTACATGGAGATGACGATAATGTGACAATCTCTCTCATAATTTAATATATGATAATAATAAAATAGTAATAATACAGGGTTTGTGGCTGATGAAATGAGTTGATACATGTAAGGAAGGACTTAGAACTGTGCCTGACATATGAAGCACTTTGTAATTTAGTTCTTGTTATTATTAAATAATGAATTCGAAAGTGTTAGAGACTGATTTTATACTTTGTTTTCTGTAACGTGTGGTTTATGGTTTGGGGTCTAAGTTGACTTTAAAGTATTCCCCCTCACATCAATATTTCCTATGTCTTTGTAGAAACCAAATTATGCTTTTTCTACTTGAAAGTGACAATAATGTTGTTTACTTGCCATCTGAATATTGTGCTCCATATTTTTGTTCTTGTGCCAGTATAAAGATGAAGATCTTTGACTACTTCCACAGAGCTCTATTGATTTGGTTCAGTAGGTCACTATTGGCCCCATCCACTGAGGCAGCTCTGAAAGTTTTTCTCTTTTAAATGACATTTCAGTGAGTCACTTGCTAACTTTTTCACAAAATCATTTCCGTATTGGAACTGGAACACAAAACTTGTTGGCTTATATGGGACTCAAAATTTTGAATAAGGTAACTAAACTTAGTGATAGAAAAATCTGAAGGGAATTGTTTATGTTCTCAGTCTTCCAAGAAATTGGTGAGGAGTGCCCATTTGCTTAAAAAATACCTTGGAGTTTGGGTACCCTTTTCATTTCTCATAGGGTTATGTCTCTAGGAGTAGAATATCATAGATGCATTATTAATTCATTCAATTTATTTATTATAAAACCCTTATTGAGTGTCTACTTTGTGTAAGGCAAACCACTGTCCTAGGTGCTAGGGCTAGAAAGATAAATGGTTACAGAGCTAATCATTTTGAGGTGGGCATAAGATGCTGTATAGATTACTAAAATATATACCATAATTTGCCAAATGGCACATCAAAAAATAAGATGAGTTTCATAGGTTCGGAGGAGGGAGACAGCAATTAGTTTGAGGGATTAGCAAAATTTTTATGGATTAAATGATATTTAAGTTGGATCTTAAGGACAGGCAGAATTTAGACAATAAGAGAAACTGGCAAAGGGAAGTTTTGATTAAGAGAATAGCATGAATAAATGTGGAGAGATGGGAAAAGGTAGGGGAAATTTGTAGGGAGAAAACATCCTCAGTTTGGTGAACAAGGTGTAGGTGCAAACTTTATACAATGAGCATCTATTATGTGCCTGGGGCTGCTGCAGGGACTGGAGGTAGAGAGCTGAATGGGCAGACAGGCACTCGAGCTCAGTGGAGCGTGCGTGTCAGTGGGTAGAGATGAATAGTACACAAGTAAACAAATAAGGTAACTCAGCAGTGAGACATGCTACAAAAATAAAATTGAAATGAGAAGTGGCAAGGTTAGGAGAAGTTATTATACTTGAAAATGGGGGGCCCAGAAAGACCTCTCTGAAGTGAACTTTGATGTGAGACCAGAATAATGAGAGGGATCCAGCCTTGAGTAGGCCGAGGGAGAGGGCTCTGCAAGACCATGGGTAAGATAGGCCTGTGTGATGAGCAGAAAGGCCAGGGTGGCTGGAGAGTCATGGCCAGTGGTGACAGTGATACCAGTGGAAGGCAGAGAGAGAGAGATGGAGGCAAGATCACGTAGTGTCTTGAAAATTATGGCAGCTGTTTTGGGTTGTATTCCAAATGCAATGGGACATCACTGGGGGGTTTTATGCAGAGGAATGATGTTCGGACTATTACTACATTTTAAAAAGAACACTTAGGCTGCTGTGTGGAGGGAGAAGATGCAAATTAGGGAGATCTCTCTTGGAGTTTATTGCAGTTAATCAGGCAACAGATGATGCTGACTTGGACTAGAGCACTAGCATCAGAAATGGGAGGTAATTCTGGAGAGACAGATCACAGATTGAAGGGCTTTGCATTCTCTTGGTCAGAAGATTTGGATTTATTCCAGAGGCAGAAAAGAAAGTAAACGTTTTGGGAACATGTACTCAGGGCAGCTTGAATCTGTATCTTCCAGGTTGCCATCCTCAAATTTGGCCCACATAAACTCTCTACTTATATTAAAAAAAAAAAGGTAAAAGTAGTTACAGATTTAGATTTTTCCAGTGTCTACACTTTGATTTCTTTTTCTGTGGAAGATGCATTTGTTTCAACACACATTAATTAATTTATATATTACATAATAACTACTTCTGTGGTACCCAAACGATTTGACAAAATAAGTGGGTCTTAAAAAGTTGTTCACTTTAAGCTGGGCGTGGTGGCTCATGCCTGTAATCCCAGTACTTTGAGAGGTTGAGGCAGGAGGACTGCTTGAGGCCAGGAGTTTGAGGTTGTAGTGAGATATGATCACACCACTGCACTCCAGCCTGGGCAACAGGGCCAGACCCCGTCTCTTAAAAAAAAAGTTGTTCATTTATAATTGTCATAGAATCAGATTTCCTTTCCCCTTGAGAAGATCTTCAGAAAGACAGAGCAGAGACACAGTTTTGTTTTTTTTTTTTAAGGTATAATGAGTCCATATTATGCTATGAGAGCCGGTCAGTAGCAATAAGAGAAAGTTTTATTTCTCCTACAGACGATTTAGTCTGAGAAATCTGGAAGACCTAAGGCAGGAAATGTCCAACTTGAATACCTATAACAATGAACATAAAACGTAAATGATTTCAGTGGGCAGTTGTGAAAAATGGAGAAAACCAAAAAGGATATATCCATCGAAAAGTGAGAAGTCATTCCTCAATTTTCTTGTGGCAATGTGCATATTCGAATTTTTTAAGGAAAGAAGCTCATAATTGCCTGATTTTTAAAGATGGCAACTAATTTAAAACATCCATGCACTGTGTAGGCCAAAGCTAAAGGTGGTTTTAGTCTGATTTCAACCTGGGGCCACCACTTTGCATTTTCTGAAACAAAGTCTTTGCCAGCAACCCATGGGGAGGCTCTGCTTTAGCGAATCTACAAGGAAGACAGAAACAAAGCTCAGTACCTCCAAAACTGAGACCCAGTGGGTGGGGACATAGACACAGAAAAGCCTTAGGGAGTGGGAGAGGCGGAGCAGGAAGAAGAGGCAGAAGAGCGGAAGAAGGATGGTCGGCGAGGTGGATGGCATGGTCTGATGAGGATGGGTGGGACAAGGAAAGAAATATTCTGGGCACCATCACCTGGACCCCATCGGTGTTGGTGATGATCTGACAATAAGGCCATTTTCTTTCTGATAACAGACTTTATCTGCATATCTTTCTAAACACCACAGGTAAACCTAAGGAGTTATATAATCTGGAAGGGATTTAGATCCTTAGACTCTGGGACTTACTTTTGCAGTATCATAGATATAAGCTTACTTTTCAACTTTTTTAAAAAATTAGTTTCCCAGTGAAAATCTCTTCTTCATTTAAAGTGGATTTCCCATTGGCCTACTTGCCTACACTGCTGGACACACTAATTCTCAGTGGTTTTCCCATCAGCTGAGTATACAGCCCTGGTTATAGATAATATTTAGAAATCAGTCAAGTCAGATAATCTTTTGTGGCTTCCTTGCTTTATTATAATATTCGACAACAATAAATTAACTTTAGCTTTCATACATTTATTTTAACTTCCCCAATACTGAGTAATTGTGCAGGCTGAGCCTTTATACCTGGTAGTTACCCCCAGAATGTTTCCTGTCTACTAGATAACAAAAAACAAAGTTGAAAAGCAGAAAATCAAAGTTAGACAACTTTATTGTCTATGGGAGTTCAAAAACCTTTTTTGATTCCCCCCCTCACTGGATGGAGAATTGATATTTTTCAAAAACTTAATTGATGGCTACTTTGTCATTGCACAGACACAGCTTCTGTGTTCTAGAGCCCAAGAATACCTCTCTCCAAAGCAGAAGATGGTAATACTAGTTCACAAACCTGGAATTTACCCAAGCCATTTAATTAGCAAGTATTTAATGAGAACTTATTTTTGGCCTACCCGTCTCTGTAATTGTGGCTTCTTTGTGGCTCAGTGTCTACCATGGTTACAGCATTGCCATTTGGATCAAGGACCAGCGGAGAAGGCATAGCCAAGGGAACCTGCGGTTGCAGAGCGCAGAGAAAACGTCTTTCTTCCCCCACTCTACGTTGCTGGCTAAAAGAGAGCTGCCTTGCCATCTGGTTAGAGAAGCTGCAAAAAGCCTTCAGTGAGTATTTGAAACTAAACCTTAATATGACATGAAAAACAATGACACAGAATTTCAATAAGAAGAGGCAATACATCAGGTACTACTTTGTCAAAGTCTGATTCTAAAGCATTCACTGCATATCATCAAATATTTCTTGGAGATTATCTACGCATAAGGTTCTTGGAACCTTGGGAAACATAAGGGAAAAAAATATATAATGCTTACCTTTCAGGTCATCAAAATTTAGTGGGGAAAAAAAACTCTCTAAACAAGTAGCAATATAAGATATTATGATATGAGTTTAATGACACTAAATACACAGTGAGGAAATGGGGGAGATTAATCTAGGTGGGGTAATCTGTGAGAATCTGATGGAGAATTAGAATTTGGTCAGAAACAGAAGGATCTGGAGGAGAAAAGCTTCCACATGAAGAGAACCAGAGGAACAATGGTGCGGAGTAGGAAAGTGCAGGGTACCTTTAAGGATTGTGGATTGGCCCACATGGCTTGAGGAGAGTTTCTGTCCAAGATGTGTTGGGGACGAAGGTAGAGTGTATGTGGGAGTGAAGGTCAAGAGTAGAACTAGCCGCTCCTTCCTTCTGTTCCCGCGCTGCTCTACACGCTTTGTCGTGTGTTCTCACTGAGCTGTAGCGTGGCATTCGTTTATGTGCCTATCTCCCGGCCAGATGAGAACTCCTGAGGAGAAACATATTTTCTTCTTTTTCCCCCTGAATACCAACAAATGCTTAATATTCTTATTACTTTTTGTAACCTTGGTGTTTACATGAGTGCCTGGAAAATGAGGCCCTTTACAAATGTTGAACCTGATAAGCTGGGGGCTCAACTATGTACAGTTTTGAAAGCCAGGCAAAGAAGTCTGGGCTTGTTTCTCTGTGCAATGAGGAGCCCTTGAAACCTTTTAAGAAAGGAAATTATATGATCAGAGCTGTGCTTTGTGAAGATAACACAGGCAATGGTATGGAGGAAAACAAATCAGAGAGAAAGCCCAAGGCAAGGACACCTGTCAGCAGTTGTCACAACAATCTAGGTGAGGGGTGCGGAGCCTGGCGGGAGGGGGCAGGCACTATGGTAGTGGAACAGAGGAATGAACTCATTTAGGTTTGGCATTTGGATGCAGAGAATGGAGAAAATGAAAGGGAGGGCCTGGAGTTGCAGTTCCCTATCAAACTCAGGTTACTTGAAACCTTTTAGCCAATTTGCCTCTTCTACATGATTAAATACAGACTGCCCTGGTTTTCTTAGCTCACAGCAACCTCAAACTCCTGGGCTGAAGAGATGCTTCTGCCTCAGTCTCTGGAGTAGCTGGAACTACAAGTGCATGCCCCCACACCCGGCTAATTTTTTTATTTTTAGTAGAGGCAGGGTCTTGCTCTTGCTCAGGCTGGTCACTGGTCTCGAACTCTTGACCTCAAGTGATACTCCTGACCCCAAGTGATCCTCCAGCCTCAGCCTCCCAGAGTGCTAAGATTACAGGCGTGAGCCACCATGCCCGGGCTGCTGCCCTGGTTTTCTAATTTCTCCCCTGTTGAGGAAATTCGGGCATGAAATGTTAGTCTTCAAAAACAAAAGCTGGACAAAGACAACAGCTTAGTATCATCCTCAAGTTACTGTGGTTGATAAAAACTTTTCAGGAGCCTCAAAGGCAGGAGCAATTCATGTAAAAGAAGGGCTTCAATGAAAGTATCAGGGGTTAGTGAACACAGTGGCTCCTGTCAAATTTGTCAGATAAGGAATAAAACTGTCAGTTAAGCATCAGAGATTTTGCTTAATGATGTGGGGTGCCTTCAATATGAAGACAGGTGCAGCCAGCTAAATTCAATACTTTCTTTAAAGTATTTGCCTAGTTGAGGATTGTGATAAGAAGGATATACTGGCTACTTTAAGGGCATCCTATTTTTTCTTGACTTGAAAAGTTTTGCAGGAAATCGAGAAACTGTATTGCACAATAAATTGTTTTCCTCCAGTGAGGAAATATTTTGGCTGCTGTCATCAGCGTTGTGCTTATGTGAACTGAAAGAAAACATTCATAGCATATGTATGTTGTAGCCTGTCAAATTGGGAATGGCTTCCAAAACAATAAATATAAAGAAACCCATGACTTGACCGAGGATTTCACATTTGTTCATGAAATGATAAAATTTCAAGAAAGCACCTTCTGGCAGTCTTTGAAGGTTATGTAGAATTATTTAGTACCCACAAGTGAGCTACTATTTAAGGGAATTTTCATCAAATGTCCACAGCCAACCCATCAAAACAACAATATCAATTACCCATGGAATGTCAAATTCAACGATGTCAGAAAAGTATGCAATTTACTACTTACAAGGTGGTTAAAAAAGAAAAAAAGGGATGAATAAACATATACATATGAGAAGCATTATGGTAGACCCCTGAAATGAAATATACTGTGGCAAAGTAGCAGGCATTTTCTAACAGGTGGAGAAAAGTATCTATTCCTGAGTTCTTGGCATTTGTAGCATTAAAACTGGAACAAGGATGAGGCCACCCTCCTGGACTGAATATTGAGAAGATTGTGGAGGAGGAACTGGCATAAAAATGGTAAGAATTAATATTCATTAGATAAAAGATGTTTTATTATCAGATAAATAACAAGAATTAATTCATTAAAATGACATCCATTGAACATTTACTTTGTAAAATATTATAACAATGCAAAAAAAGAATAAATGTACTTTCCAAGAGTCACTGGTAATAATAACTAAATCATTATTGATCAGAGGCAGAACTATCCTTTGGCAAAATTGGGATGGTTTTCAATGCCCTTTGTTTCCTGCTGTTTTTCTCTGCTTCTTTCTCCTCTTTTGGGTTCCTTCTTTTCATTGGCCTGCACCTGTCTACTTTCCCAGGTCCCACCTGTCCTAGGGCAATGTGAGAGGAGAAACTAATTCACCCTGTGGGAGTGCTTCTCCACTCTGATGCCTGTTAACATCATGAGGGTGGGCAAGGTAGGGGGGATGTTTCAGAGATTGTGACTTCACTTTTCATGGGTGGGGTCTGGGCATTCATGGCTTTGATTCAGGCAGGGTTGAGAACCAAGCTGTCTTGCGAACCCCCCACACTAACATCACACACTAATATCATTTAGAAAAATTCGGTTTCAGTTTGCATAGTTTTGAGTTGACATCTAAAATGTTTCAACACAAGTTTAAGTAGTTTCAAATAATGTAATTTTCTACATGTTACAAATTTTTATATCTTAAAATAAAGCTAATAAATTATTGAGTCCAATTGTTGGGAGCGGTCTCTGATTACGGGTGAGCACATAGCCAATAGAATCATTGCTGGGAGCCTTGTCAGGGCCCTCTACCAATCACTTCCCGCCACGACTACCTGCAATGGTATATAAGCCCACTGTCCTTCCTGTTCGGGGTCTCTCGCCATGTAACTAGACTAGATGCCTCATTAAACTGCTGTTGGAAGAACTCCAGTTTGTTGCGTCGTCCTTGCAGGCGAGTGCGGCGCGACATCCAATGAAACCAGAAACTATGGGATTTGAGACCTACCTAGCTTTATCCACTTAAGAAATATATGAACATGCCCTCTTCTAGCAGATGGTCATTTTACATTATTCCTTCTCCTCCTTGAGCTCTAACTTCCATTCTATTTCTCTCACATAATTTTAGGTTTATTGATTACTTTATCATATTTCTCTTTAAAAAATTATTAAAGTTAACATTTTGAGAAATTTCCATAAGGCTCCAAGTTAAAATTACCCTCCCCTCCAGCAGAGCTACCATTGAAAATACTATTATCATAGACTTGACATAAATATATCACAAATTGTGATAACTATTAAACATTAAAAGTATAATTTTATTTGAAATTCATTTTAAAATGAGATGTATGGGGCTTTAAAAACTCATTTAGCTTAGTTTCCTTTAATGTGTAGTACTTAGAGCTAAAATGGCACCAGGCTCAGCATTGATAATACCTCATTTTTGATTTTGTAGGTACAAATATTGACAAACCTTGTTCACATAAATAAAGAGTTTGGCATTGGAAAGAATATTGTCATGACAATGTCTCTCGATTTTTTGAACTTATTTTGAATTATATGCAAAAAAAATTACTTAGTGATTTCTCCTTAAAAACATTTAAAAATAAACCCTCAGTGGAAGACTGTATTAAATTCTTCCTTCAATTTTGTTGGAAGCAAAAATACCACCTGAACAACTTGCTGAAGAATTTCTTATCCACATATTGACCCATTCTCTTTCTCAACACCAACACCAAAAAGATCTATTATTAGATATCCCCCTAAAGCCACTCCAGGAAATGTATCATTGTAATATTTGTGAAGGGTGATATATATATATATATATATATATATATATATATATATATATATATTTTTTTTTTTTTCTTTTAAGTGGTTGGAGAACTTTTACAAAAGGAGAAGTGAGAGTGTGAGGCTGGATCAACATCTTGACTGCACTTCGTCCTGGCCAGATGAATTTTTTTTAGAAGAGTGAACAAATGGAAACTGAAGATCCTGGAAAGTGTTTCCCATCCCCAGTTCATGTGTGCCTAATATGTTAGGTCCTCTCATGAGTACATTTACATGATAAGTGAAGATAGGGAAAAATGTGGTTAATTTAAGGACATTAACTCTCAGAGGTAATAAAGAACTTGTGCATGGAGTGTTTTCCTTCCAGAATCTCTCAGATCCTCAGTCACAGGCACAGAGGCAACTACAAATTCCACCTATATATTTTCTGACTTGCCTGATTGGTATTTGAAAAAGGTTTCATGATTTCAATTGAAGTAAATTTACTAAATCAAAAATATAAACTATCAGTGCTATTTAATAGAAATGCAATGCAAATCACATGTATAATTTAAAATGTTCTACCATCTACACTAAAAAGGTAAAAATAAAAAGGTAAAATTAATTTTAATAATGTATTTTATCTAACACAACAAATCACAATATTATTTCAACATTATCAATATAAAATTATTAATGATATAATGATATATTCTTATTTTTGTACTATGTCTGTGAAATCCAGTGTATATTTCATATTTACAGCATGTCTCAGTTCATACTAGTTACGTTTCAAGTGCTCAGTAGCTACATGTGCTTGGTGGCTGCCACACTGGGCAGTGTGGCTATGTATGGTTGGAAACTAAACTTGTGCATTCTCTAATACTGTGTGGCAGAAGTAAAACCAGTTCTTCATCAGTAGAAAGAGATGCGAAACAACTAATTTGCATTTAGCTAAATGACATTCTTTACCCCACCTCACACACACACTCCATATGAAATCTGGCACTTTACTGAAGTTCTAATTAGCTACTGAGTTTTTGCAGTATGTATCCCTTTTTGGCAAATATGTCATGGTATAGTACTTATCACACTCTTAAATTACATTTGCAGTAGAATAATCAAGTCTATTTTTCATTAGAGCACTGATTTCCTCCAGCATTTATTAGTTGTATTAACTCTCTCTGTTCTGCAAAAATCAATAATTTTAGACATTCCTCAAATACAGGCTCAACCTGAGTTGACATGTATTCCCGTTTGCAGATGATTTGGGCTCCCTTGCTCCTGTTGCTCCTTCTGCTCCACCTCCTCTTCCTTTTTCTCCACTTCTACTCCTCCCTGATGCTCTTCTCTTCTCCCTTTCTGGCCATCAAAAGCCCAATTTTAATTTAGGCAACAATATGCCCAGTTCCAGTAGATGCATAATGATTGGGCTGGGCCAGCTCTACTTTCTCAGTGACTGGGACAGAGGCTCTCAAAACTAACACCATCAGAATCATCTGGAGAACTTGTGCCAACCCAGAATCGTGGGCCCTGACTTTGGAGTTTCTGATTCAGTAAGTCTGGGTGGGTCCTGAGAATTTGCATGTTTAACAAATTCCCAGGTGAGGCTGCTGCTGCTGTTCTGGGAACCACACTGTGAGAATCACCGGTGTAGGGTAAAGACCAGTGATTCATTTTGGTTTATGAGCTGTAAGAGATACTTGGCAAAGTTTGTCCTTCCTGAGAAGAAGGCAACTGGGCAATAATGGCATTATTTTCTCCTCTCCCCCTCTATCTCCTTGCTTCCTCCTTTGGATGCTGTCATGTCAGGGCAAGATTGTTAGAGCTGCTGCAGTGATCTTGTGACAACAAAAGGGAACCGAGAGAATTTCAGAGATACCATCCCACATCCTGACATCCTGGAACTGCCACACCACCTATCTCCATGGGTCTAATTATGTGAAATAATTTATTTTTTTATTTCAGCATATTATGGGGGTACAAAAGTTTGCGTTATGTATATTGTCCTTGCCCCCCCTCCCCGCCAAAATCAGAGCTTCAAGCGTATCCATCACCTAGACAGTGCACATGATACTCACTATGTATGTATACACCCATTCCCTCCCCTGCCACATCTGCCTGACATCCGATTAATGTTATTCCTATATATGCTCTTAGGTGATGATCAGGGAAACCAGTTTGATGGTGAGTACATGTGGTGCTTATTTTTCTATTCTTGGGATACTTCACTTAGTAGAATGGGTTCCAGCTCTATCCAGGAAAATACAAGAGGTGCTATATCACCATTATTTCTTATAGCTGAGTAGTACTCCATGGTATACATATACCTATGTGAAATAATTTTTAAAGTCTTTACTGTCTAGCTGCTATGTCTTATTTTCTGTTGTTTGCAGCCAAAGCATTCACCGTAGATCCAGCAACTAATCCTCTCAAACACCATGCCATCATCTGCATGATTGGAATGGTGACATCAACTTAATGTCATCACAGAATTGTAGTACACAGTCCTAATACCTTTCTTTAAAAGCATGCAAAGTATTATTCTGATGAACATGTCACATGTGTGTATGGTATCTCAAGTCTAAGGAATTAGAGAAAGCTATGTGGACTGAGTGCTTCCAGGCTGAATCTCAGCAGGCTGACTCAGTGTACCTAGAGTCCTGTGTCATGGATTAGAGTTAAAGTATGGGGGACATGCTAATCACACTTGTTGATGACACACAACTAGAAAGATAAGAATGTGTGGGGTGTCCAGGATTCTCTGGTGGGAGAGGAATATGACTTGTTCTGGGTAGCTTCAGAGAAAAGAACTGGTACTTAAGGGGTAGAATTTATAAAAAGGTCCACTTTGGCTCTCTGTAAGGAGACACATTTTCCAGCAGCTAGAGCATATGCATAAAGAAATTTTCACCATGAAGTGTTAAGCTCTGCATTACTTAACTGTTCACTGGGAGATTGAGAGTCCACCTGCAACCCTTGTGGTTTATCTTTCAGCAAAAGGCATCACAACAAACTAAACATTTCCCATAATGTATATTAGGTTTAACCATATGAAAATGCTAGTACTCAATCATTTTTGACTTACAAAAGTGGAAATTTCATGTGATTCAACCTAATGGAAATAAAATAATACCCTAGGGTAAAACATAAAGTCTATTTTAGATCACTGATTGGAAGGGCAACACTTAAGCCATTGACATTCCTCTTTCTGTAGGTAGTGTGGATTGCATGAACCGCAAAGCTGTATTCAGTTCCTGGAACCTGCTAAGAAGACTTGATAAGAAGAGCTGCTGTTATAAGAATGAGCCTTTGTTCCGACTAACTCAGGTTTTTTAATTTTTTTCCCCCTAGGGTTGGGGGAGGTGGCACCAGCTTCAGAAGTAGGGATGTATCTCCAGAATATCTTAATATCTTAGATTTTTCCCAGGAAGCCACTGTTTATTTTGAATCTGTTACCTCATTGGGAAATGAACTTCCTAAATTTACAGTGGGAAAGTGGCAGCACTCCCTTTCATTGGCTCTATAGTTGCTCTTTCAAGTGTTGAAGGGATCTTCTGAATTTTAGTATTTGTGGAAATTATTCTGTTTTATTCATAATGTTTATTATTTTCTACATTTTTAATAGATACATTCTTGACCTCTGGCTTTCTGGAATTTTAAAGCCCTAATTTTTTCAAGTTGGTCTCTACACCGTAATGTTGATATTTTTAGTTGTCTTTAACGGACATTTTGGGTTCTAGCTATACAGATCCCAATCTGTTCCCTTTTTGGTCACCCTGCAGTGGCCACACCTACTCCTTCAGATCTCAGCATCTCCTAAGACACTTTCCTTGATTTCTCCTATTCTGGCATAGGCGCACTTGCAATGAACTTCCAGAACAATATATACTGTCCAGATCATAATGCTGTCCTACTATTTGTTATTTATTTTTAATTTTATAGATACTCTCATATCACTTTTTATGTGCTAGGCACTGTTTTAAGGGCTTTACAATCGAGTTATTTGATCTTCACAACAAACCTTTGAGGTAGAACCAGTACTGTCCCCAACTTACAGATGAAGCAAACGAGGCACAGTGAGGTTAAGCAACTTGCCTAAAGTCTCAGCTAATAAATGATGGAGCAGGGTTTGAACCCAGCCATCTGGCTCTGACCTCCTCTTTGCCACCACACCATGCTGGCTCTCACTTTATTACGGTTCTTTGTTCAATGGTAATAGCATAGGTCCCCTCTCTCTCTAGCAATCAGATCTATTGTGCTAACTATTATATGCTCCCACTTGACTGTAAGCTCCTTTGAAAGGACAGCGACTGTATCTGCTTTGTTCCCCATTGAATTCTAGCACCTTCTAAGACAGTGCTTAACACATAGTTGGTGTTCAATAAGCATTTGTTGAATAAATGAACACATACATGTTCATTGTAAACATTCAATGAATGTGATATTTCTAAAATGGATGGAATAACTAAAACATCTTTTAAGTGCAATCCAAATATGATCCAGTTATACTGGAGGAAAGGAACTTAACCCTGACGAGCAGTATTTTGAAAATTTCAAATGTCTGAAAAAGATTAAAGCTAAAGGGGATTTCAAGGTTGGTATCAGGCAGTTCAATTTGAAGCAAAGCAGTTGCTGTTCAAACTTTCACCACTCCTAGCCACAGGAAAAGGCAGACAGGCTGGAAGGAAATTCTAATTTTTGGAATGCCCTGAAGAAGGAGGTAGAGCTGTAGACTCTGACTACTTCACTGTAAGACCTGATAACCCTGAAAAAAAATATGAGAAATACATAAAAGAGGGCACAAGCCAGATTAGAGGACCAAGTTGAAGCTGTATTATCACAGGTCCTCAAGAAATCAGCAGGGCTGGAAATAAGGCAGGCTGCAGGCAATTACAGATTGTCATTAAAGTTAAAAATATGACCCACAGCACTGTTGCTGTATTGCTTTAGGCTACTAAAGCTCCGTGCTGTCAGTTGTGACACAAAGCATGGGAAAAGATAGTCAAAATTCTATGCTATTTCTGTATTTTGTTACAAAAATAAAATGTTATAATTTTGTACAATTAAAATAAGTAAGCATACACTTATTTTCAAAGAAAGGGAGGAAACAGAGAAGAGGTATTAGATCTACTTGAAAAAGTAACATTCAAATGCCTATTTCATAACTGCTTGGGTTTGGGTGGTAATATAATCAGCAACAAGGATGACTTTGTCCAACTGGCTCCTCTTTAACAGTTTTTAAAGCAGGGGTCCCCAACCTATGGTGAATTGTATAATTATTTCATTATATATTACAATATGATGATAATAGAAATAAAATGCACAATAAATAGAATGCACCTGAATCATCCCGAAACCATCCCCCCACTCCCCTGTCCCTGGAAAAATTGTCTTCCATGAAAACAGTCTCCGGTGCCAAAAAGGTTGGGGACCACTGTTTTAAAGTCAAGAATTGCAGACAGTAGACAATATAGGTATTGTGTCTGATGAATTAAAAAAATGCGTGAGGATAATGCCCAAGTAAATAACACTTCAAGTAGGTGTTTAAAGTAATGTGCTGAAAAAATTCACAACGATGGAAAGACTTAGATGAAAGAAGATTGAATTCTGAACAAGGGCACAAGGATTAGGTGAGTGTCAAGATGAACATCCCGGTATGGATCCATTTCTTGTATAACAATTGAACTCCTTACTTCACAGTGTGGTAGAGAGCGTAATTTAACTTACGAGGGGTAAACGTGCTAAATAGAAATGACTGGGTAAAGAAGGAAGGATTTTTAATGTCAAGGACAAAGCAATTTGTAATTTGATTTTTAATCTGCAGACAGTAGGTAGTATCAAGTCATCAAACAGCACAAAGAAGAGGCCACTAATTGAAACAGAACGTGGAGACATTAATGAAATTGATTAGAAGTGACAAAGCAGCTGGATTTGTCAGCATTTCAGCAGATGGAATAGCTCTGATTGATGAAATGACAAGGCTCGGAAACAAAACTGAAAATTAAATGTACAGCCAGATAGTCCTGGCACCAAAAATGTACAATTGCATAAAATTTGTGAGGAACAGATCATGAAGAGATCTTGAGAAATGCTGCTGAATGGTATTAGAGAATACAATTGTTTGTCACTTGGCTCGAAGCTGCCACTTCTGATGACTGCTGGAAGTTTGAGAGTTGGTGTAGAAAAACACTTGATGCCATTGCTTGGGTTAGATGGCAATATCACAGGTAAGTAGGACTGCTTTAGAATGACTGTCCCTTTGCTCTAATTTTGCAACTACTATTCCATGGGCTTTGTTATGTTACATGAATGCAACTTTTTCCAAAGTGTGTTCCTTAGACTACTAGGGACTCCACGAGATGCTAATAGACACTCTGTAAAAGCGTTCTTTGATCAGATAAGTCCGGAGTAGGCTATTTGATTGATTCACTGTTAGAGAGTCCCAATACACATTAGCATAGCAAAGCCAAAGTCCTATAGTAAAGTGAAAGTTTCCTAAGTTTCTGTGTCTACTGAAATGAATTTTTAAGAAATATCTATAATATTCCAGAGGAATTATTGCTCTTTGGAGCCAAGTTTGGGAAATGTTACCTTGGTCTCTCAAAAGCATTCACAGACCTGGACCCTTCCAAGTACTTACTTACTGCGCTCTGGAAGAATGACTTAAACCCTGAAAAGAATCCAGCTTACTATGAAATATTTGGTTATACAGTTGACATTTCAAATGTGTTTGAGTGTATTTGGAAAGATGCTGCCTTCCTCTTCCTGCTTATATTTGTGTGGGTTACAGACTTAGTTCCTGCAGATGATCATAGACAGGCTGCAGTTCTGTTATGCTGAAAGTATTTGTCTAGAGCATAGTCTCTATTTCAGGTGGAAATTCTGAGTTAGGAAAGGAGCTCTTGTCACCAGTGCAAGTTGTGTGGTACACAGGAGCATCTCTTTAAGTTCCACTTAAAAAAAAAAAAAAAGATATATCAAACATTTCTTCTTTCATTTCCTTATGTTATTTTTTAAAAATTAAAGCAATTGTCTGAAAGGAAACTGTGATTATTTCCCTAAATTCATAAAATGAACCCAATTTTAAATTACTTTCATTGAAAAAGTTAACAATCTATCTGCCACAAGACATTTTTTTGGGTGTGGGCCTCAAGTGATGAAATTAAACCATGATTGTTTCAGACATACTTTTAAAAACTGGGAATTCACTGAGCACTAGAACAGTTCTCCAGAGAACTATTTCAGAATTTAAAGGAATGTTTTACAATTCAGTTAAAACTATTGCATTTTATATCTATTTTATATCTTCTTAATTCTCTATGACCCATTTACACAAGCCAACTCCGGGAGTCATGTTTTTGTGAAGTATTTAGCTAAGGGATGTATTTTACAACTCTTTACTTGGGCATTTTAACTATGACTGTTTACAAATCTGGATAAAGTCCCACAGAAGGCTGCACTGTGTGAGTTCCTAGGGATTTCTGTATTCTGTCTGTGTCAGCCTGATTGTAGCATATCTTTTCCCATTTCATACGAAGCTCACTCACTGCCCTCGTTTCAGACATTTTATCTATATGTGAACATTAAGTTTTTGAAGTGATTATTTCTGCTGTCCTGATTTTTCCCAAGGCTTTAATCTCAACAATTAAAATTATGATTGAGATTAAAAACAGTCAGAAGTGTGTTCTTAAGAAAGAATATCTTCCTGAATGGGATTCAGTTAAGCAAATATTTTCTTTGGTTTCAATTATTTTTTTACGAGAAAGAGTTTTCCCTATAATCCCTAGAATTACAGTGGACTCTATCATTCACATGTGACTGGATGTGGTTTATAAAATGTCAGCAGTATTCTTCATAGGTGGTTTTACTTACTCATCGATGAATTGTTACTGGCAGGGTTAGGAAGAGCACCTCACCCTGGGCCTGGTTGGACCACTTCCTGGATATCCATTTGGAGGGGATAAGAACACAGAAGTTTTGGATACTAGTACTGCTTAAATTTGTGCTCACTCAACTCTGTCTTTTTGTGGGAGAGGGACAAGCATGGTTTGAGCAAGTTTTAGTCTGTATCATACTCCTTTTTCCTATAACAGAGCAAGAAAGAGAGGAGGAGGGGGGTGGAAGGTAGACATTTTACTATTAAAACAATTACATGCATTTCCAAACAGCTTTAAATTTCCAAAGCTGAACTATGATTTATGTGTAAATCGAAGTTCAAAACATTGGCTTCAAGAAGTACAGATTGCCATTAGCTAATGGCAAGAAAAGTGAGCCCAAGGTAGAAGATAAGCTGGGTGATCTCTGGTGGGTGAGTCCTCACCAGGCTCTCCCCTCAGGCGTGGGGAGCAGAGCTGCAGCACACCACTGGTGACTGCCTCCAAGAAATGTGGGGTGCCCATTGCAGTGATCCTGTATTGCATACTGATTCTTAGGGGATGGTCAGTTGTCTTCATTTGTCTTGGGAAACTATACACTCTGGATGTCTTCCATAAAAAACCAAAATGTTATAAAGAGCACAACAGAATATGTGTCTTTACAAATATAGTTTTGCCCAACCCAGAACTGAGTGACTTTAGAATTGTAGGGCATGTCAGGACAGGGTCAGTATCTGGTGTCCTGAGACTGCCTGAGCAGAGACATTTCTCTTGGAATGTGACAAGCTGTCACTAGAAAGTGAACTGTTCTCCTTTATTGGTTTCTGAGAGTTTGGTCTTTTAGAGAGTTTCTTTATCTAAATGAGCTTTTGGTTACGTATTTTATTCTCCCAACAACTTTCACAGGATGAAATATTATCTTAACTAGGTCAGCTGGACCTTCCGTGAACTAACTCCTACTTGCTGGGTACTTTTCTCTTAGGGAATGACTGGAATCTTAGAACCCGATTCTGCTCCTTGTGGAGGATGGGAGCAGCATTGTGTGTACCATAGTCACATCTTAGTTACGGGGTTGCTAACAATCATGGTTGTGTGCCAAGTAAAAGCTTGAGGCATGGTGAAATAGAACAGCATTTTTGGAGTACTTTTGCAAGGATTGTTTTGCTCCATTTCTCTACAAGTCTTCCTCATTTTCTTTGTCCATAGAAACCGCATATTTTGAGATTTGAAAGATCCCTAGATCAGCTTATATGACAAAGACTAGTCACTGCCTGCTGGAAAATCCCTTCCCTCCTGCCTGAAGATTTAGCCAAGGGAACGTCGAGGGTTCTTGCCCTTATTCTTTTTTCTTTTGATGTTTTTTTTTTTAATTCCCTTTTCCATGCAAGCCATCTTAAATTCTCTTAGAATTTAATTCTTTAAAGAATTATAATTCTTTTTTGGATTATGACGATGGAGTAGAAAAGTGTTACTTGGTAGACCTTTATGAAATGAAATCGATAACAATGGAGAAGGATGTGGAAGCATCACAGGTGTCTAGCCCCCAACCTGGAAGAAAGGCAGGCTGACAGACCGTGTAGGACAGGTGGGGAGAGGAACTATAGTTGGGAAGAGGGTGATGAGTTTAGCTTTGGACTTGTTGCATTGAGATCATCGGGGCCAAACCGAAATGGAGATGCAAACAGTCTAAAGTCAGAGGCTCAGGTTCACAAAGAGAATCTGGGAGGTGTATTAGTTTACAATAACTGCTGTAAGAAATTATCACTATCTTAGTGGCTTAAAAGAATAAAATGTATTTTCTTACAGCTCTGGAGGTCATCAATCTGAACGGGGTCACACTAAAATTAAGATGTCAGCAGAGCTTCATTCCTTCTGAACACTCGAGGGAAGTCATTTATTTCCTTCTCTTTTCCAGGTTCTAGATGTCACCAGCATTCCTTGGTTTGTGATTCCTTCTTCCATCCCTCCGTCTTCAAAGGAAGTAGCATAACATCTTCAAATAGTTCTCTGATTGTTACTCTCCTGCCTCCTTCTCTCACTTAATATAAGGATACTTATGATTACATTGGCCCCATCTGGAGAATTCACACACTTGGAAAGTTTTTCCATGTAAGGCAACCTATTCTCAGGTTCCTGGGATTAGGACATAGACATTTTTGGGGGAGACATTATTCTGCCTACCACAGGAGGCATTTCTATATAGGTAACAGTTGGATTTACCTTTTTATGTGCCTAAGGGAATGTGGGTAAAGAGAGAAGCCCAGAGCACTGAAGAACGAGACTTTTTCATCTTTGTTTCCTGTTATCTTGTTTTCCTATATCCTCTTCCCTTTTCTCTTTTCAGTAATTGGATTCATTCTCTTGGCCTATGATGTTTTCCTCCACACTCTTTTAACTATTCTCAGGTGTCTTATCAATAAAGGCATCAACTCTGATGGTATTTCTCATAGTAAAAAGAGTTATTTTATTTCCTCATTAATTCTTACCTGTTGCCTTGAAAAGCACTGGATTTTTTTTTTTTTTAAAAAGCAAAAGGAGCACTTATATTTATTTTTCTAGTCTTAGTATAGTCTTTAGTCATACCTACTTAGGTTGGATTTTATAAAATAACATTGTAGTTGTACTATTGCTAAGTAAGTCACATACAGTTCATCCTTTTCCTCCATTTAAATAATGAGAAAATAATTATGTTTTCAATAGTGGGACTAAACTGCTGTGCTATTGACAAAGTCTTGATTGATTTGAAATATGAGAAAGCTCATGCTCTTCTCCGAAATAATTGGCTTAGACCCGGGGGACTCTACCTGAATTTAACTATTGTAAATGCTTATTGAATGCTGGCTTCCAGTCGGGTCTATGCTCAGTGCTGCCGCACACTCGATTTGAGAAGTGGTGTGCTGTAGCCTGAGAGCCCTGGAGTCAACATCCATTCATTTAACCATTGATTTTTTTTTCTGCAGTAAACACGGAAGTGCCTTTGATGTGCTAGGCACTGTGTTAGACCCTGGGGATAGAATATTGAATAGACCACAGTCCCAAGTAATCAAGATACTTATAGTCAGTGGTTGGGGGTGAGTGGAAGAAGAAATCATATTATACCTTAAAAAGTGCTGTGATGGTGGGTGATGTGCCTAGAGTACTATGGGAGAAGATATAAGAGGAACCCAACCAAGACGTGGGGCTCCCGGAAGGCTTCCTGTAGAAATAATATCTGAGTCCTGAAAGGCCAGTAAGAGTTATTCAGGCAAATATAGGGTTGGGGAAAGAGCCTTATGATCTTTCCTGGGAGAAATGCTATCAGGTGCAAAAAAGGAGGCAAGTGAGAGCAGGGTTGAAATTCTTACTGAACTCCTTTTTCCTGGATATCCTTAAGAAAATTATTTAAACTGTCCGAGTCCCTTCACCTATTAAATGAGCCTAATCATGTCTCAAGGAATTGCCAAGGAAATGGTACAGTTCGGACTTGAAATATTGTCTAGGGATAATGTGTTTCTTCTTTTCTTTATTTTTATGTCTGTTTTTCCCATTAGTTACATAGTAATTAACCAGCAATCATCCTCACTCCACAAAAGAATTAAAACACAAAATAACAAAAATAAAATCACAACCGGAATACATTCTAGATTTCTTAGCCTGAATCAGGGTTACCTGTCCAGACAACATCAATGTAACTTAGATTATTAAATGACTAACAATAATTTTAATTTTCAATCACAGTTAAAATAGTACTCTTATCTCCAGCTTATATTATTTAATTTTTTTTTTTTTTTTACTAAAGCTTTATCCTTTATTTTTCAAGACACTTTGACAAATCAGGTGAACACCTACCCACATGCCTTAAAATAGACTAATCATGGACTTGAAAAGTAACATGTGTTTTCTTTGATTTCTGGAAGGTATTTTCATAAGAAGTTTTCTTCCAGGGAAACCTTGAGTTTATTAAGCTGGAGCTTCTCTTTCTGATGTTGGTAGCAGTTGGGGACAGTGGGCTTGACTAACAGGGAGTGAGAAGCATTATTTTAAGTGAGGACAGTTTAATCATGTTGACTGATGAACGCATCCTGCAATTTAGAACAATTTGTCCTTTCTGTGCAAGTCTGAGTTATCATCATTTGTCATTGCTCTTGTTATAAATATATTAAGGATGCTGGGCACTTCTTATTTTGAAGGGGCAGGGTTTATAAAAATTATTTGTTGTTCAATAATTAAATAGGCCTCCCAAATTCATAGAAAATTGACAGAAGGAGACATGGAAAAGCGAGTCATGGAATGTCACTGATGAGATTAAGAACAAGGGCTTTAATGTCACAGAGAGAGACCTTGTTTTAAATTTAAGCTCCACTAAATGGCCCTGAAAAATTATCCCTATCTTTATGCCTCAGTTTTCTTATCTGTAAAACAGGGATATGAATACTACTAATACTTTCCTCGAAGGGTTCTTAAGGGAATTCAATGAAATAATCCATTAGAAGTGATTATGGCTGATACAGTGCTTCATGAGAGATAAGTATTATCAGGCATCATTATCAAAGGTTTTTTTTTTTTTTTTTAAATAAGGTGAGTTCATGTTTCGTGATTGACAGGCCGTTTGACAGTAAAAGAGAGAGTAAAAAAAACATGTGGTCTCAGGTGTGTGGGGGTAATCTCTCTATTGAATGTAGATTCAAGACATAGGAGGGAACAAAGAACTCTAGAAATCTTTCCTACGGGAGAATCAAATGAAAGGAAAGCAGCAGGATGTGGGCCAGAGTGGGGAAGGGCACGAAACCCGAGATCTCAGGTGTCAATTTTTGCAGGCTGGTTACTATCACGCATGTATAGGTCCTGCATAAGTTGTTTGAATAATTATAAAGGTCATGGGATGTCAGTAAATCGAGTCAAGAAAGGTCCAAGTCGGAGTGATATGATTGTGAAAGCAGGCCCTTAAAGAATTTTTTTTAAGTTGTTGCCTTTTGAATATGGTTTTATCCTAATAAGCTACTTAAATCTAAAAGTGTGAAAGTGAGCCTGAACGTGGACTTTTCTTTGACTCTTGTCTTATTTTTTAAGATAAGCACAGTACTTTCCGTTCTTCTCTCTTGAGATGTATCTCCCAGCCAGAACACTTGAGAATAGATTGCTCAGGCTGCCTCCGTTAATTCTTCCCGCTGCAGGTGTGGGCCTGATCCTACACCTCTGAATTAATGGGGCCTCACTTCCAGTCACACAGGCAGCGTGCTAAGTGGTCTCCTTCTCTGCCTCTGCTCTGCAGAGGGCACTGCTCAGTGCCTGTGCGAAGACATGCTTAATTAAGTAGGGGTCCTTACTTTTAATAACATTCTATTTTTAATTTTGAAATGTTCTTAATTCAAAGGACAAGTGCACTCTTAACAAGACCTGGACAGCAGGCCAGAAATGTTTTTTGGTGAATTTATTAGACATTATTTAGGCTGATAACAATCTGTTTTGTACATCAGGAGAAACTGAACAATTACCCAGAGGTACCCTGCGTGAGTATCATATTGGGTCTAAACAGACTGCTGTTTTCTTTTTTTCCCCAGTGCTTCCCATTATCTTTATGCCTGTAAGAGTTTGCTTGACTGTAAAAGAGGGAATATAAACACAAATCTATGTGACAATATGCTGCATGACCCAGATCAAAGGCACTCTGGCTTTCCCTGAATAAAGGCTTTATGACAAGGCATTGCAAGAAATACTTCAGGGCTTTATAAGCCTAATTAGAATTTCATTAACTTAATCATAAATTACCCCTGGCTCAGGTCGGCTTGTTACCTTTTCCCTTTCAGTTCAGATTGTGACCCACGGGTTTCCTATTTAATGTGGCAGCTGCTGAGATCGTATGTGAAGAATAGACTTGAAGCGCACGCAGTCAAGGGGCTATCTTTCTCAGTCTGTTTAAAGTGCACCTGGAACTGTAGGCTGAGCAGGAGGAGAAGCAGCTCAAATGCCCACAGACGCCGCAGCTTGCCGTGTTAAGTGGACGGCACTCTAAGGGAACGTGGAGACGTGCTGCCCCGGCACCAAGGTTGCTTTAGTCTTAAAAAAAATGTTCAGATCTCATTTAAAAAGACTGCATGTGGTTTCCTTCTTCCTGATCTTAGTTTTAAGATTCACTTAGAATTTAAATCAGGCAACAGATAAAAATCAAAAGTTTAAAATGTCACATAAACTTATCAGTTTATGGAAATGGAAGAATACTGAGGAAGCCACATCTGGAATGTTGTCCAATAGCTGTGACAGTTATGTGCTGCTGAAAGGCATGGATCCTGTATCACTTAAGACAATCTGTTGGCTGCTCTGAGTTTGACAGTTCATGGCACATTGTAAATTCACCTGAATCTGATTTATGTGCATGCAAACACGATAATGAGAAGACTTATACCACACTGTTAGTGGGGGTGCTATCTGAATGGGTGCCAAGACGTTGGCTGATTGTTGGTGCAATGCCAAGCTTTTTTTCAGTGTAAGTATTCTTTCAAATCACAAAATTGCTTTGCTTGAGGGGCACTTATAAATGGCTATGGAGTGGTTTTTTTTTTTTTTAATGTAGATAGATCATTCTGCACTTCAAATTGTTCAGAGTTTAATTGGCAAGATGTGTGGCATCTATCTTGTCTGGTTTGATCTGGTTTTTCTGTAGAACCAAAGGTACTAGAGTTGACTATCTCTGATAACAGTTTTTGAAATGTCTTGATACTTATGTGGACATAGCTTTAAAAAATATAATAGTTATCTTTTTAAGTTGTGTTGGTATAAATAATTGAATCTCTTCAAAGATTTTAATTTCCTTTTAGTGTTCATACTTTGATGACTTAAGTTGAAATTCTAATTGCACTTAATTTCTGCCTCTTTACCCATCTGGAAAATATGGCCTTTGACCAAGAGTTCTTAAGGTATTTAATTTTTCTAGCTCTTGAAGGAAAATTCCATTTACTTTTACAATTCTCTAATGAGGTTATGGGAATGGATTCTTTAAAAATGAAGACTTTCAAGAAAATCTTTAAACTTTTTGAAAAACATATAGCTTATTTTAACTTTAGAAAACCCAAGGGAAATCTTGTTGAAATCTACATGTATAACCCAAGCCAGGATGCTGACAGCTACCTGGCCGTCTCTGGAGTATTTTCTTTTTTTTTAGGGCCATAGAAATTCCTGCTCAAGGTAGGGGAGAGAGTCTGTCACTTCGCATCTTATGAGTCCTGAGATTACTTCTTTTGGCAATTGTACTAAACTAGCATTGTAATTCAGAACGAGGCCCTTTCTCTCTCTCCTGCAATATCACCCTGGTAGGTCCAGCTAAACCCAGAGGCCAGAAATATTCTTCTTGTTATAACTTAAGCACAGCTAAAAAAGAAGAAGGCAAAGAACTGGGGACCTCAGACAAAGAAAAAGAATAATGTGGTAATTGGCATTCCAAACACAATTAGTGCAATCAGGCCAGAATTGATTTTTCAATCAAACATTCAAACCCCAAATTTATACTGAGTGCCTACTGTTATACATACAAGGTACTATGTGACATATTGTATTGTCAGGAAAGCTTGTGAAAGACTGAATGGGCCAAAAAAAAAAAAAAAAAAGAGAGAGAGAGAGAGAAAGAATCTGTTCTGTCTAGTATGACCTTCTGGGATATCTCTGATTTTCATTGTCTTTTAGCTGTTTTATAATGCTCTAAGTTGTACAAAACTGATAATAATGCAAATGACTCTTGTCCATGGAAATGTAAATTAATTGTAGCTGGTAGAATGAAATTGATTATAGCTCTGTGAATAGAGCTGTTTGGCATCTAGTCATAAGTTTATTTCAGAATTCCATCTGATTATATGTTTGGTACTTTAAATTCTTCTTTGAACAGGTTGTAACATCTAACTGGTCCCATCATTGATTATCATATTAAATAAAATCTTTGACATGTGTTCACTTTATATTTGTATAAGGGTTAGGATTATACTCTCTTTTAAACACTCTCTTTAGCAACTTGACAATTAAAAAATATGACTCATACTTGCTCTTAAGGAGTTAAGACATATAACTACAAGTTGATAATACAATTCTGAGCTCTCTCAGTTGACAAGATTGGTGTTTAGAGAACTGAGATGCATTTCAAACATCTGTCCTCCAGAATTAATAATATTAATAATAGGTTTGTATCATTTAAGCTACTAAATCGTGGTATTTTTTTTACAGGAGCAATAGGAAACTACTATAATGTATATATGCAGATTTTTCTCATCTATAAAATTATATGCACCTATATGTTATTTTAAACTTTTTAGATACATAACTTGTAATGGATACCTAATCATTTACTTAATCCTTCTTTTATTATTTAGAATATTTCTATTAAAATGATACACCTATTAGTATCTTTGGACATAAAGCTTTTTGTATATTTTTTACTTTATTTTTCTAGGATAGATTCACAAAGAGAGAATTGCTGTGTCAAATGGTAGAAACATTTATTTTTTTAAGAGATGGGGTCTCATCTCACTCTGTCACCCAGGCTGAAATGCAGTGGCATGATCATAGCTCACTGCAGCCTCCCATCTCAGCCTCCCAAATAGCTAGGACTACAGGCACAAACCATCATACCTGGCTAATTTTAAAATTTTTTTATAGAGATGGGGTCTCGCTTTGTTGCCCAGACTAGTTTTGAACTCCTGTTCTCAAGCAATCCTCCTGCCTCCATTTCCCAAAGTGCTGGGATTATAGGTGTGAGCCACTGTGCCTAGCCTAGGTAGAAACATTTTTAAGGCAAAAGGGTTGTGAGGAAAGGTAGGAGAAAGCATATAGAATTCATATTTCTGACCCACGGGTGGTAATATTTTCAGCTTTTGCCAAACCCATTCAAAAGAACTGGGTAAATAATCTTCCTGCCTCCTTTTCCACTTCCCTCAGTTGCCCAGTGTGATATAACCCAAAAAGATGAGGCAGGTTCCAAAGATCTGGGTCAGAGTCCAGTAGACTCTGGGACAGAAATCTGCAGAGTGGTATCATTAATCTTGGAAACAAATTAACTGGCTAAAGTCCAGAATTTAGCAGAACTCATTGGAAAAAAAACAATTTCCTTCAAATATGTTCAAAGTGACAGTTTAAGCCAATCAGGACTCACACAAGACAAAGAGCATCTTGGGGTGAGGCCTTGGAGGGCAATCAATGCAATCTTCAGAATGTAAGATGTTTGGAGGATGGACACGAGATGCTTTATTTGGTACCATGGTTTAAGTGTTTGCTAATTTCTTGTAAGGGAGAATATAAAATACATGTTAGAACCAGCTATATTATTTTTGATGTGTTATTTATAATCAGCTGCATAGTAACCCACCTATAATTCTTACTTTATAGAGCAGGCTCAGTGATTCCTAATAAATCCTTTTATTAACTTCCTAAAGGGTTATAATAATAAACCTCTCCAGGTATGCTTATAGCTAGATATCTGACCAAGTTGACACAATTGATCATTTCAGTCAGAATTCCTGTATCTGGAGCATGCAGACAGGTAAATAATGCCTTCTGCTTCTCCCTTTCCTCATGTCCATTGAGTATTGCTTTTGTCTGGGGGCTACACAACACGCCATCACATAGTAAACTTGGCACTTTCAAAAGCCAGTCCTTGAACAAGGACAAAATGATGCAACCAATTGGAAAAAAAAAAAAAAAAAGAATGTGAAGTACTATATTTCAGTTAGCTCTTTTCTGTATTCCCTAGATAACTAGCAGAAGGGAGGTTTTAAACTTTTAAACCAAACAGTGAAATGGAGAAGACTTGGTTCTTAGAAATGCAGGAAAAAGTGAAACTGGGGAAAAGGAATGAACTCAAAGGTCCAAAAACATGATGTTAATTATTATATTTTAGTTTTTCCATTTATTTAAGTTTTCTCAGCTCCTACTTTATTATCTCTTTAACTTATTTTACAGATAATGTGTCGTGAGAAGGTAGATCAGGAAAGGTGGGACATTAGGGTGGTGTATGGGCTGGGAGGTGATCTCACGGGAGAGTCCCCTTAGGAACGATGCTCATTGTTGAACAGCAAAAAGACAGCGAGTGGGAAATGTATTGTTCCGGGGTGGAGCTGAACCTTACCTCTGCTGTGAACCAGTATAAGATTAGAAAAGATTAGTGTTGACCTAAAAAGATTGAGGAAAGGGTATAATTTCATTAGAATACGTTTTTTTGAATAGGGTAAATTTTATATGGGACTACAAAGAGGATGGAGACTATTACAGATATTTATTTAAACTATTGGGAGTAATAAGGAAGAACACTGAATAAAATGGCAACAATTGCTCAGGAGCTAGCCAGCAGTGGCTCTGTTTTATTTTCCCAGGGTAAAGATATTTGCTTAGAATGAAATGGATTTCGAAATAATCACTCTCATTCTAAATGAGTCTACCTAGGAAGAAAAAGCTATTAAGCCATCAATGCACCCCTCCTTCCTCACCTAGGTATTAGAACAAAATGTTTGCAAACCTGACTTCATTGTCAAGAGAGACCTATAAGTTAACAACCTTGCTTATAGAACCTCAATTTGCAAACATATTTCAAATATTTACCTAAAAACTTAAGTTTCTAAAATTCAATTGTTTGGTGATAAGATTTTGAGAACCATGATGACATATAAAGAAGTACATTATAAGACTACTTTGGAGATGTGAATTTGCAAAAAAAAAAAAAAAGAGTATATGAATTTGTAGTTGTTTCAACATTGAATTGTGTGCATAAATTAAGCATTCTAATTTCTCATTCTTGCTTTGCATATGTAAATATGGTATTTTGTACTTGTGGAATTATTTAGATAATTGTAGCTGAGCTCAAATATCAAATCTTTCAAAGGCATATTTGGCTGAGAAAAGGGAGGGACACTTTTTTCTTCTTTACTTTTTGGAGTTATGAGCAAAAGAAAGTTCTTTTGGTTAACTTAAGTTATTTTGCTGCCAATCTCTCAGAGGGAAATGGCAGCTTCTATGTGGAAATTAATGAGTCAAGGAGAAAAAATAAATAGTGATTAAAAAAAGGAGAGTGAGATTAATGTGGAAATGTTAAACGATGCATAGGTGCCAAACACGCATACTGCCAGGTAGCTTCAGGGAATTTTGTGCTAAATGAGAGGCTTAGGTCAAGGGTTGGTTGACTTATAGATTTATCCAATAAATATCTATTGAGCACCTAATGGGTGGCAGGCATTCTGAGAGGTGCTGGTGACTCAGGAGTGAACAAGACAGATGAAACTCAGGAGAGGTCCTCATTGGAGGTCCTCCAATGGAGAGGACCCGGAGAAATGATCGTTGCCGGGTCTGGAGACTGGAAGCATGAGTTGTAGTATTGACCAGGAAGTGAGCACATTTTCAGTTTCTACCTCATTGGCTCGCTATTAACCAGGGAAGTGTCTGAAAAAGTCTTACGGCATATTACACATCTCATAGGTTCCCTGGACCTTGCAAGGCAAGGGAGGGGCTGAGGATACACTCAGAGAATTGTCCCTCTGAGTATATAGTCATGTGCCTCATAACAACATTTCTGTTGACAACAGACCACATAGACAATGGTGGGCCCATAAGATTATAATAGAGCTGAAAAATTTCTATTGCCTAGTGATGTGGACCTCATAATGTTGTAGCACAATTATTTAACTTTTAAATTAAATTTAGTGTAGCCTAAGTGTACAGTGTTTATGAAGTCTACAGTAGTGCACTGAGGCCTTCACATTCACTCACCACTCACTGACTCACCCAGAACTACTTCCAGTCTTGCAAGCTCCACTCATAGTAAGTGCCTTATATAGGTTTACCACTTTTTATCTTTTATTCCATATTTTTGCTGTAGCTTGTCTATGTTTAGGTATGTTTAGATACACGAATACTTAACCATTGTGTTACAACTGCCCACAGTATTCACTACAGTAACATGCTGTGCGGGTTTGTAGCCTAGGAGCAAGAGGCTATACCATATAGCCTAGGTGTGTAGGCAGCTGTACCACCTAGGTTTGTGTGAGTACACTCTGTGATGTTTGCATGACAAAACTGCCTAATGGCACATTTCTCAGAAGTCTCCACATTGTTAAGTAATCACTTTGGTGACCTAGGCCTGGTGTTTCTCAGCAGACTTAGACCATTCACACTGTTGACAGAGTTATTTAGCTTCTTCTGGGTTCCAAGAATGGTAAAGATACTGTGGTGATGAACTATTCATAGACCCTGCCCTTGTGGGTCTTCAAGGCTAGTGAGAGACACAGATATTAATTAAATAACTGAAGAAACAAAGATATAATTACAAACTGTAATCAGAAGTACCAAGCTCTGCAAGAGCTCAGAATGGGGCTTTTCGTAACTGTTCTGGAATCTGAAACTGTGAGTAGAGTTTAGTAGGGTAGTGGGAGGGAGATGTACATTCCAGAAAGAGGCTAGTTTATGAGAATTTAGGGGGTTAGGGAGGAAGAAGGCCATTATTGCTGGGCTACAGAGAGTTTGGCAAAAGTGAACAGATTACAATCAGGGAGAGTAGGTCCAAAGAGACAGAGTCCTCTTGATGCAAGCTGGGCAGCTGGAGATTTCCAGCAAGCACCCAGAGAAGTTTTCTGCTTGTAGTCTACAAAGAGAGGGAGGAAGTGTTAGATAAGACTTTTTTCAAGGTTAGGCTAATGTTAGATTTACTGAATGAGAGTATTTTGTTATAACATTCTAAGTTCAAATGTAATTTGATACTATTATGAACTACCAACATATCATTTACGAGTTCATCCACATCTAGTCATTTTCTCTATGTCATAGGCATTAAAGAGTGATTTGGTAACACATTTCTTATAATCTAGCACAGTGTCTGCCTGGAGTATGCACTAAAAAATTTTGCTGGTAGATTAAGTTCAATTTAATCACATTAATTATTACCCTGTAGTCTACAACCTAATGAAGGCCTTTATGTATGTGAGGAGATCCAAGGAGGGGGAAATGGGGGAAGACAAAAGAAGGTCATAACTAATTTACATATGCATCCCAAAGGCTGAATTGCTGAAGTGCTGGAGAAAGGATTTTTTTCCTTTTAATTACTGAAATTTTGGGACAATTCAGAGGCATTTTCTGATATTACAGCATGAGACTTTATGATTGTGAGAATTTTGTGTGCATGATCTCCCTTCAAAAGGTGCATGTTATGTGAGAGAAAACTTCAAACTCATTAAAAGAGGTGGTCCTCTATGTTCTCATCAGTATTTTGTACTCTAAACTCTGGTATCAAGATTAGCATTCTGAGTTTAAATCCATTTCTAGTTTTAGTTGGACAGAAAATTTTTGCTTATCTTGTTTGGGCTTAAAATAGCAGCTTTCAAACAAGGGTCCATATAAACCTGACCATATATAGATTTTCTGAGAGCGACAAAGTCATGGATGACTTTAATGGGAATCAGTGACCAGATCCTCAGCTTGTAAGTATGCTATGGTTTGAATGTGTCCCCTCCAAAATCCAGGTACAGCCAATGTGATGGTATTAACAGGTGGGGCCATTAATGTGCCCCTATAATGAGCTGAAATAAAAAAAAATAAAATGATAAAAAAAAAAGATGTAAGGCCTTGAGGGCTTCTTCCTCATTAATGGGATTAAGGCCCTTACGAAAGAGGCTTCAAGCAGCATTTGGTTAGCTTGCTCTTCTGTTTTCCTACCACGTGAGTACACAGCATTCTGCTCCTTGGAGGATGCAGCCTCCATAGACAACCTAACCTGCCTGTGCTGTCATCATGGACTTCCCAGCATCCAGAGCTGTGAGAAATAAGTATCTGTTCTTTATAAAATTTTTTTTCTACAGTATCTTCTTGTAGCAGCCAAAACAGGCAAAGACAATGTGTATGCTTTCCTAAAATTAAGCTGCTGAACAGCATGGCTGTGGTGGGCCAATTTCCCTTCCCTATCCCCCTCTCACAATCACTCTCCTCTCTCAACCATCTCTAATTTTACCTGGTGTACCGTGGTGGTGTTTGAGATTGCCTTACTCCTGTAAGACCAAGGCAGAGAAAGCTTTGGTGAGAATAACTAAAACATGGTGCATCTTATTTTCCTATCATTCCAGTAACAAATTCACGTCTTTGGGTCTCATCTATCTAGCTAACAATGAATTTGAATTTATAGGAAAGGAAGTAGGAGATGTAGTTTAATGCTGTTTATTTAAAATAAACAAGGAAGCCAGACATTTTCTATTAGAAAGTAAGTCTGATTTGGTTGATTGGTTTGACAATGAAGACAAGCTTTGCCAATTAGTTCTATGACAAACATTTTCTATAAATTTAATGAATGAAAGTTAATCCTCTGCCATAGCTTAAATTTAGGGTAAAAGTTTTGGAATTCCAACTTAAAAATATGAGAAGGGAGACATAGTTTCTCAAAAGGTCATAGATTTAAAATATTGGCTGCTAGGAATAAGAGAAAGTGTGGCAGCCCAGTGAATGAAAAGGAATCTCCCAAACCTCTCACTAAGAAAATGATTTGGTGCTAATGAAATAATCTAAGCATGAAGGAAATAAGTTTCCTGGAGAATGATTATATGTACATATTTATAAAAATATGTGCATGTATGTGTGTATATGTTTGTATATTATATATGTGTATATGTTTCCCACAGTTATTCTGGGGGAAAATGATGGATTTGTTGAGTTTTTTCATAGACTCTCTGCTCTTCTTATAGGGGAACATAGCCTATCTTGTTCAGCAAAGTTGTCTTCCAGAGGTTGAGAAATAAATTTGTCATTCTGATTTTTAAACACACTCTGGAGTCAAGACCAAGAGAAAATAGTGTTTTGACTGCAGATTTATTACTCAAAATCTATTTTCTCACTATAGAAGTAATGTCTGTTGTAGAAACTTTTGAAAATGCCGAAAATCATAAGGAAAATAAAACTAGTGATGCATTGCCATTTAGTTGCATATAGATGCTCCTCAACTTCTCAATAAACCCATGGTAAGTTGAAAATATTAAGTCAAAAATGCATTTAATATATCTAATCTACTGAACATAACTGCTTAGCCTACCCTACCTTAAATGTGCTCAGAACACTTACATTAGCCTACAGTTGGGCAAAATCATCTAATACAAAGCCCATTCTATAATAAAGTGTTGAATATTTTGTGTGAGAGTATTGTACTATATGTCACTAGTTAGGTTTCTATGGAATGCATATAGCTTTTGTACCATTGTAAAGTTGAAAAATCGTAAGGTGGGGACCCTTTCCCATTTTTCCTACGTATAGAAATTTCGTTCGTTCTTTTTCAACATTGGGATCTTACTGTAACAATGTGTAACTACTCTTTAATTTTATCAATACATTTTGATCATTTCATTATTTCATTACATGTTTTTCTACAACATCATTTCTAATGATTGATTAGTATTCCATCAGAAGGAGTGACATAATTAATTAACTCTACATTTCTCAGACTTGAGCAAATGTATTGATACTTTTCAAAGAAAAAATAAATTCTCATGCTTCCTCCAGGGTTGACTTATATTATTTTTTATTATAGTGTTAATCTTCTATGTTGAAATATAAAATTTGAATACATTCTTTATGATGCTAACAATTATAAAACCAACAAATTTACATTTAAATTTAGATATGAAATTAATATAATTAAAATGCCAACAGCAATTCAAAGCAATAATTGATATTTCATAGTAGGATGATAAATGCTTTATATTTTCTTTCTTGGCATGATTCATTCAACTTGATTTTGAGTCCGATGGGACCATTATTTGAATCATCCTGAATATCATCATCATCATTTTCCTTTTCATAATAAATTAATTTTAAACCAGTGATCCATTGTTTTTACAGGTCAATGAATTTAATGGTGCAACTCAAAATACAGTACCAATAAAAAGTTTAAGCAAAAATTCTTAACTATTAAACTCAGTCTTGTTAGATACAAAAATAGCTGCTCACAATGTAAGTGTGACATTGATAGTATTTGTAAAGTAATAACTCAGTCCTCCCACAGCTACTGTGACCTCTTTGTTCTTAGAATACAGCTGGAAGTATGGCTTCCCTTGGCACTGTTGTGACTATTAACACAAACACAGACTTGGGCATAGAAATCTTAGCAGAGCTGTTACAAGGTGGTCTACTGAATGGTCCAGAATATCTTTAGATTGAAATTCTTTAGATTATCATTAAAATAAAAACACTGAATTAAAAAAAAAACCCAACTTTCTCTATAACTTAGATCCTCAAGTATAAGGCTTTGGAGCCCTAAATTTACCAAATTCACTGTTTCTTGATATTTGCTTTATTAGTTTTTATTGCTGCTATACCAAATTATCACAAATTTAGTGGCTTAAAACAACACAAATTTACTATCTTACAGTTCTAGAGGTCAGAAATCCTAAAGTGAAGATGTCAGCACAAATATGTTCCTTTTGGAGCCTCCAGAAGGAAAGTCTGTTTCCTTCTCCAACTTCTAGAGGCTGCCTGTTTTCCTTGGCTCATGGGCCCATCCTCCATTTTCAAAGAGTGTCACTCCAAACTCTGCTTCCATTGTCCCATAATCTTCTATGACTTGGACTCATTTACGTTTCTCTTAGAAGAACTCTTGTACGCAGATAGTTCAGTATAACCCCCCATCTCAAGATTCTTGTCTTAATCACATCTGCAAAGTCCTTTTAGCACATAAGGTAACACATTCACAGGTTCCAGGGACAAGAACATGGACATCTTTGGAAAGGCCATTATTCAGCCTACCTCATCTGAATGCTAAAACTTCTCTTAGTACAAATAAAGCTGTGACGTTGTATATAAATTATAGACAGGGCTGTGATAATATATGTTGCTGTATTCATTAGCCAGGAAGATTCTTTTAGGACTAACAGAATCCACAAGACATACACATTTAAAAAAAATATTTTTAATAAAAAAATGTCAAATTGCCTTCTGGAAGGATTGTTTGAAATGGACTCTAAACAGTAGTGTATAGAGTAGCTTTTCTTGTTCTTTGACCACATTGGGAATTATTGTATTAAAAATCCTTTGCTATTTGATAAGAAAATAATTCATTGTTATTTTAGGATAAGTTGATATTTTTCTCATGACATTGAACATTTAAAAAATATATTCACTAGTTATTGGTACAAAAGAAAATAATTTAATTGGAAATTTTATTCAAGCCTCTATTGCTTTATAAGGATTTACTTTGTTATATAGAAATCACCTAACTTGTAAGTGGTATGTTTTTGAAATTGCAGCATCAGGAGGAAAATGCAGAATGCCTTTGAACTGAGGTTTACATCTTAGAATGTTTAAGAGAGTGAGCTAATTGTTTAGATAGATGCAAGGATGATACTTGTTCAGGAAGAAATAAATTCGGCCCAGTGTGTTTTGTTAGAAAGGAGTTGTCACGCCTTTCCAACAGGGAGAGCCTGTTCAATTATATATGTGTGCCCAAGCTAGAGCATGTCACTTGTTTCTGCTGCACTAGGCTGTGGTCTTCTCTCCAGGGGAAACATCTTGTGATATATTTTCATCATTGCTAAATAAGAATTAGATATTTTGTCAGAGCAATTTTTATTTAATTCTGGTTATCAAAATAAGAGTGACAGAAAACCTTTCTAAATATATAAAAATATGAAGGTTTTTTACAAATTGTTTTATTGCACAACTATTACATGTTTGTTGAACAAAATTTTTAAATTGTAGGTAACCAAAAGAAAGAAAAAAAAGGCGTGGTGAAGAAAGAACATTTTCTAAAGCCTTCTTTATCCCCAGGATGATTGGGAAGTCAGAGGCCTGTAATGTCAGCAAAAGAGGGTCTGAAATGATAAGGCTGAACACATAATATAAAATGGGTCGGGTCTTATAGGTGGCTAGATTCTGTTTGCTTATGAAGATTCTATCCTTTCTCCCTCCACAGAATCACTTGTTGCTGAGCTAGGGAATCTAGACACAAGGCAAAGCAAACCCCGAGGAAATCATGCAAAACAGTGCTCTGAGACTTTTGAAAGCCAACGATATCCTTTATTTCCTTGCTTAATTCTTCTGGGGCTCTGCTTTCCTTGAAGAAGACAAGTGTCAGTGGTTTTCTTCCTTTAAGATCTCCAGGAGGAGGCTGTTTTTAGCTGAGAGCTACTGCTTTGCCTATCACTGCAGTGCCGTGTAGGATGCCTGGTAGAGAAAGCAGCTGGAGAAGAGGAAGTCGGAAAGTGAATGCCTGTAAAGAGAGAGCTCAGGAATAAAAAGAGAATGCGCTAGGACGTGCGCACCCAGCAGGTGCAGCTTTCAGGCATGGCAGAACAGGGTGGGTGCTTTTGGCAATCTCCAGTCTCTTGGGCTCTTTCATTTGTTTGGTATTCTAGGAAGATCTGACTTATTTGTACCATTTCAATGATATTGTGAGGTTAAAAATATGTTTCCTTGTGCATAGTAATTAACATCAGGCTCTGCAGCGTGGAATATTCCAGGATATAGAGAATGCCAGGCATTTTATGGGCTGCAGCCAGCAGATGGTGTTAGTGTACCATAAAAAAGCAAACAAGGCAGGCTTGGTCAAACTGGGAGGTTCAGTTTTGTTTTGCTTTGTTATTTAAGCTTGGCAATACCCATCTATATATCCTGTGGGTGCACAGTGTTGGAGCCCAGTCTGATCTTAAACTTGTTTTATGATGATATCATTATTTTTTACTGCTACAAATTAACTGTCAGTTTCTATCTACCCCATGTTTCAACTGCCTTCAGGGATCATCTTGTCAGTTATGCAGCTTTCCAATTTATGGCTGAGATCAAGAACGATTCCTTAAAGGCACATGGGAAACACAATGAAATGTGGGAAAGTGGATGTGAGCTCTGCTACGTGGCCAATATTGCAGGTGTGCAGGGAAGACAGATAAGGGTAAACTTCTAAGGCCCCAATTCCGTTTGAAATTTGACTGTCATGACATTTACTCAGGTACAATCATTTTTCTAAGTATTGGTAGTGACCTACTATCAATGGAATGAAATAGGGCTAGATGAGTTCCAATATTATTTTACAGAGTTATGTTCAAACTTGTGAGAATTTAAGGACTTGTGGGCACACCAGTATTTGTAGGTCCACAGGAAATTCTTTCACTTGGACACAAAGTAAAGTCATTCTCATTCATTCATTTTTCCTTACCTCTAATGCTTCCTGAGTGCCTACTGGGTGCTTGTCCTTGTTCCAGGTACTAGAAAGTCCTTGTGAACTTATTGGGTAAAAATTCCTGATTGCTGTCTATCTTTTTTCTTTTTGAAGTATAAGGGCAAAAAGAGATTAGGATCCTCTTTACAGAGTTGGCAGAGCACTGCTGATAGATGGTAACCTTGAAGGAGAAAGAGGTCATATTCTAGCTTGTCTCAAAGATTTCCATCAGCAACAGACCATCATATATCTGCCACTGAAATATGCTACCAGTCAGCACGCTGCCCAAAGATGTACTGAGAAATGGGGGGACATCCCAAAAGTCAGTAAAAAAGGCCAGGCTGTTCTTCTAATGTTGGATGGAAGCAATGGGTTCAAGCTCCCTGCCAAGTTATCTGCTGTCTACAGAATGGTCGTTATTCCAGCTTCCTAAGTAATGTGATACCTACTCCTAGAACTTGCTGGTTCTCAGCATTGATACCCTATAGCACATTCAATATGGGCCAGGTCATTTTCTTTTTAATCTTTATGGTACTCATTCAAGCTGGACATTATTATACTCTTCTTATTTGTAAGATAAGTGAGACTTAAAGAGATTGATTAATTTGCCCAGTAAACAGCCAAGCTGGGAATTAAACCAAGTTCTGTCCATGCTTCTTCCACTCTACCAAGCTCCCTCTCTTTTGAAGCATTGTTTACCATGACACTGTTCCACTGGCCAGAACAGGTATGGAAGAGAAATGAAGGGAGCAATTTCAAGACTTGTGCTGAGAGAGCCTGACATCTGTAAAGGAGTGGGGCAGAAGATACACAGGACCCTCAGGTGTCCCATCATTTGGTCTGCAGAGCCTTGGAATATTGAGAAACAAAATCATCACACTTTGCCTCGGGCTTTAGCCTGCAGGAATGGGGTGGCTTCTTTTGAGCACAGGCTTCAGAGCATCAGACGGACTGTGGAGTTAAAGGCAGAGAAGCAAAGTGCAATTAGAACCGCCACACCAGGAAAATCTTTGCTTGAATGCAGGACATAAAGGATGGATAGCAACGCACTGGTCTTTTCAGCTCCACTCTCAGGCAAGGATAACAACACGACTGGCAGCAGCACTTTGAAACACAGACAGCCACCACCACAGATATTTATTTATAGAGAGAAAGTGCGCAAGGTGGGATAAATGCACAGAAACACTTTGAACACTAAGCACAGTGCAAATGGGCCCACTATTGATTCTTAGCGGAAATGTTCATGTCTGCCTCATGAACAAATATTACTCCTGAGACCACCTTTAACAAAATATTTAGTCTGACTTCTCCAGACTGCATTTACAAGCTCATTTCTCTCCTCCTTACATTTTAGGGCTTTACACTGAGATACAAGTAGGCTCTGCAGCAGTCCCAGAAGACTTTCACAAAAAGAGTTGCAGACAATAGAAAGTAATCCTAAGTGAATGTGCAGTGGGTTTCTATCAAACAGTGTCACAGACATGCTATAGAAGAAGAATGAGACATTATAGGAAGTTAGCACGCAGGGCCATAAAGGCATGTTCAGGTGTAACATCAGCTGGTGTGGCCGAGCTTGGAATGCCGGGAAGCAAAATAGTCAGACACTGCCTGTTGGCTTTTCACCCCCAATTCGGCCCCTTTTCCATATGCACATGATTAAATCTGTTGTGCCTTTGGACACAGCCAAGTGTGGAGAGCCACTTAGGGCAGTTTAAAAATCCATTAGATTCATTAGATCTCTTCTAAACTAGCCAGAATAATCAAATCTGTGTCCAAGTGGAGTCTCGTTTAGCTGCCGGTTTTACTTACCTTTCAAAAGAATTGAGAGGAAATTCTTATGCAAGATTCGCTTACAAATGCCTTCTAATGGGTATTTAAAACATTCTACTCATCTCCAGTCAAAAATGGCTTCATATTTATGTTGCTGAAGGCCATTTTTCAAAATGTACTGTGACTTCATTTTAATGGTCTGTGAACTCAGGTTACCCATAGGCTGGATGGAAATTGAGCACTCTGTAACTATAACATAAGTGATGTAAAAAAAAAAATCAGCTGCATATTTATTTGATTGTTCAAAGTTCTCAGTGCATTATCTGGATAGCTGATCCATTTTTGTCTGGGTTAGTGTCAGAAGTTTTCAATTGCAAGTCCTTCCAAGGCAGGACTGATGTCAGTCCATCACTTTGAGAGTCCCAGGTTCCTCATCCAATGAGCATTTCTTGAGTGCCTGTTATGTGACAGTTCTTGACTGGCACAGGGTGCTCTTACATCCAGAGATGGCAGAGAAGACATTTTTCTTCCTACATAAATATGTGCAGGAAATCAAAGCTTCTTTTTTTAAATTTTTGTCTTTCTGTAACCTTGCCTTTCCCCTGTTTTGATCACGTAGAAAGGGAAAGGGAAAATTAGGCTTTTTTTTTTTTTTTAATTTTGAGCATTTCATTTAAAGCTAAAGCTAAGGTAAATATAAATAGCTCCAAGCTAAAGGGCTTGCCATTGTGTGTATGGCTATGTAGCAGACATTTGGCTGTGTTTGATTTTTTTTTTTTGCTTTTGCTTTAATTCCTCGTAGTTAGAAAACAAACCCAATGCATTCTCCCAATTAGCACAGTTCTATAATCACTGCTTCTGTTATAGCCTCATGTTCTCCTTCCAACAGGCTGGCGGCCCTCTAGCCTCTCACTGTCTGAAGCCTGTGCACCCCATGATATTTGCGGCCTATTTAGGGAAACAGGAACTCAAAGGTATCTGTCAATCTTGGAAGCCTCCTCTGTGTGCAGCGTATGCCTATAGAGATATCTGGGGTATTTGCTTTCTGATATAAATCATTTACATTTGTAGAAATTTTATTGTATTTTTACATCCTCTAATCACCTATGTTGAACAGTGTTGCCAAAAGTAGGGAATGAAGTATAGTGAAAAGCCTAGGGAAGTAGGCCTAAGATGCTGCCTACAAACCTTCTGACTGGAGCAAGTCACTCTTTATAAATCTCAGTAATTCCATCAGTTAAAGTGGGAATAATAATGCTGTTCTTAGCTTTACTTGTTATAAATACAAATCTTTTAGAATTTCAAGTGCCTTGCAAGTATATGGTTAGAAGGAAAAATAACATTTATTAGGTCTCTTCTATGTGTGACAAGCCAGGCTAAGGCAATACTATTATATAAGGAGAGAGTCTTACCTACATATTCCTTACATGGGATTCTTGTATAATACATTGGCAGAGCATCATAATGCAACCAACAAGGCGGTATCAGTTTTGCAGTTAAAACACTAGATTTTGGAGCCAGGTAGACATGCATTCAAATTCTAGGTCTGCCATTTTGTGACCTTGTCATTTAACCTGTTTTTTTCCTCCATAAAATGAAGTTAATAATTTCTACTTCATGGAATTTTGATAGAAATTAAATGACATAAAGTATGACAAAAGTATCTGGCAGAGTGTGAGTATAAAATGGATTTATTCATTAGGAATTTGTGTACCTTCCTCCACAAAAGGTAAATTCTATTTGCTTTAGGTGAAATGTTATGCCTTCACTAGAGTTATTAATTCATAAAAGTTTTTTTATTATTTCAGAAGCATGCCTTAATTTCCCATGAGAGAATCTAATTACAGCCAACAACTTTTCCCATATCAACCCCTCCTATTGAGGAATGGGGTCTTTCTTCCCACTGTCTTCAAATTTGTAGCATCATCAACTTTTGGAGCAGCTAATACTTCTATTCTAAGACTCACAGTCTGCCACAAGGTGTTGGCCAAAAGGCTCACCGGCATCTTGCTGTGCTGTTCCTGCCAGGTGGGACAGGGCTGAGCTCAAATTACATCAGGTCCCAGGGAACATGCTTGCCAGGGACTTGTTAAGGTTTACCACCTAAGCATGCGGACTTTGGAGACAGACCATCTGAATCCACATCCTAGCTTTGCCCTTTATTCATTGTGGGATCTTGAGAAAGTTCTTAACCTTTTAAACCTCCACTTTTTCATCTTTAATAAGTGGGTAATAGCAAGAGCCAACACTTGCTTAAGCTCTTTCCATGGGACAGGTTCTGTGCTCAATGTTTTACATGTACTAACTCATTTAAACTTACAGCTTTCTGTAACTTACAGCTTTCCAGACTTTTGGGACACTATTTCTTTATGGATGTGGACAGAGCCCATGAGTAAGAAGATGCCGGAGCAAGCCTTGTAAGAGCTTCCAGCAGTCCTGTAACCGGAAGTCAATCCGCCATTCTTCTCTTATCCTCTGCTTCCTGGCTTGTGATTTTTCACTGCAGCAAATATTCAGCTTCTTCCCTGTCACAGAAAATGTGGCTTTTCTTATCTGTAAGGTGTCTCAATTTAGTGAAAAATAGAATTGAGTCCACTGCCCACTCCCTGTTCCAGGACTGTTTTTCTCAAAATAGGAAATATATAATGTGTAGGCTGGGTGGCTAGAATTAGGTTGAATCAGTATGAAACAGGGAGATTTGTTTGCTTCAGAAAAAAAGCTCCCACTGCCTTGGCTGGCTGCAGAATCCAGGACAAATATCTGGACTCAGAGCTGCAGAAATCAGACCATCCTGGGTGGATTATTATAACAATGGCCCTCTCCATGGATTCCCACTTGCCCTTTTAACAAAGCCTTTTGTGGCCAAACTGACATTTCTAGTTAAGATTTTGAAACCATTATATTTAATGCCATCTCATTGATTAGGTCAAAAGAGAAAAAAAATAGACTTTCCTATGGAGATGGGCAAATCTTTTTTTCCTTTCTCTGTCTTTATAATGAACTTACATGTAAAGCTGTCTGTTTTCTAAATATGCAGATGAAATTAATCCCCTCAAAATGAAGAGGGAAACGTTGGAAGTGCAAAATGACATGTCTGCGTCTTTTTGGGGCTTCAAAACACTCATCTGGATAAAGACACTACCAAATTTATTGGCATCCAGCTTTGCATTCTTATTTGCTGTCTATCTATTGGGTAATAAAGGATTGGATTTGTTTTCATTGTTTTAGGATACCACAGAGAAACAATGAAAATGTGAATCACTCCAACTCCAGTACAAAGTCTGGGAAGAAAGAAGGAAAAAAAAAAATCACTGACAATATTTGGAATTTCTAGTGCCCGTAGTTGACAAATGGGAGGTTCACAAAGCCCAGTAGTAGTGTACATTTCTCCCTGGGTGAAGGATTTCCATGCACTCATCAAATGCAAATAAAAGTTGTACTTTAGGGAAAGAAACTTCTTTTCGTGCCCCCAAATGTCTCAATCTGAAATCTCATTCTTCCGTTAAAAAACAATTGTGCTTTGTGATTTATTAAGTCTGTTTCTTTTTCTTCAAGTTGAATGTTAACGTTCTGCCTTGTGCCCTTAACTTAATGGATATTCTCAAAACTGGCAGCTTTTCTTTCATGCGGGAAGAAGGAATAATTCTGAATTAAGAACACCAAAATAGGTTAAGGATACATTATGTCAGAAGCTGTAGATTGTTAACAAGCAAAGGAAGTGCAAGTCATAGAGTATAATACAATTAAGGGCAACTGGGTAAGATTGCCAAGCCATTTCATCCCAATGACTTCACCTGTTGATGCCAGAGGTGACCGTTTCCAGTCTGTCTAAAATTTAATAGAGCCCTAGGTGTTTTTCTAATTTCAGAGTGAATCGCAATTAGCAAGTGTAGCAGATGCTGTGGGTGCCCTGCCTGGATCCCTTTACCAGGGCCATTCACCCTTCTCCAGCTGCTGTGAGTGTTGACTGCTAATGACACACAGCTGTCCCCTTTTCCAGAGCATTGCTGATGGCAGCTGCATCTCCCAGGAGGTTATGATCCTCACCCCAACTAAGGGCAGCCAATGATAGATGGATATGGGGCTACAAAGGTCCCCATTGCATTAAAGGAGAGAGTCATAATTAATTTTGTGGTGTGATCCTATGGATCAGGTTAAGATTAGCCTTCCATGAGAACACATCCTTGTTCTGCTCTTTCCTCTCCCGCTTCGTACCTTCCCCTACTGGCTTTCCCTGGAGAGCATCCCTTCAATAAATCTCATGCGCCAGAACTACTGTCTGAGGCTCTGATTCTAGACACGTAAGATAGCGAGTTTGTCCATATATTTTAACTTATTTTTTCCTGATGAATTCAATAACACAATATCATCATTAACTAGAGATCCACTGGAAAACAATAGACTATTCTCTCTGAATTGTTAACGTCTGTTCTTTTGACCCTTAATAAGCCCTTGTAACAGAAGAAGAAACGTTCCTTTACTTCAGTAGTGTTCTCTGCGCAGCCTTCATCCATCAGCTTACACGGAAAAAGCATGGTTGGCAAAGGACCAAAGTCACAAAGGTTGGAAATCTGAGCTCTATGGCTGATTCCTACTTGCCTCCTTCCAATTTTGTTAGTTTGTCTAGTATTCCACTATTTATAGCACTCCTCTTAAAAGCTTGGCTTTTCAAGTTAGAATAATGTCCTGCCACAATAGGAGTAATTATTATGGCCTTAGTATATGGTAGTCATCTGGGTGACAAAATAAAAGATTTTCGCTTGGAATCAAATAGTCCATCCAAATCTGAAATGATATGTATTTTCTAGGCCCTCTGTAATTAGAAATGTGATTGTATAAATGTCTGAAAATCTGTTCTAGTTTTAAAGAAATTGGCCTAGAGCCTGTTCTAATCCGGACACAAAATTTGCAGAATTTGAAGGTCTCCTTGTATCTGCACCAGCTAGTGGTAGGAAGGTGGGCTGATTCAGCAATTGGAAGAATGGTGATTCTAGCTGACAGGTGCAGTCCTCAAGGAAATGCTGCTTAGAAAAACAGAGCAGAGAGATGATGGAAAAGGCCACAAGGAACAGAAATATTTTAAAGAAATTATTATTTCTGTTAGGTGGGGTAAGGATCCATGATTGCACAGTGGAAGAGTTGGAATCCTTCACCCACTCCAGAACTGTGCTTGTACCAAACATAATGTCCCAATGTGTTGACTGATGCACCACATTGGACACTACTAACTCTCAATACCATATTTTGGTTTAAAGAAATTGGCTCTTTGTTTCCATCATGTTATTGCTTATTTATAATCGATACCATCTAATTAATTCTAAAACATTCTTAAAGCAAGCAGGTGCTTTCTATTTTCTGTTTAGATATCTGATGTTCAGTTTGGTTCAATTTCTTCATGTTTACAAATGATTTTTTCTGGATTTGTAGGATGTAAAGTTGTTAGCATTTGATCTTTGAGTGGGATGCATCCATTTGAAGGTCAATGCTGAAAAGTCAGGAAATTGCTTTTAATTTTATATAATTTATGGTTCATTTGTAAAAGTCACAGAATTTCACATTCTAAGACATTTTCCTGGGATTCTGTTTCAAGAAGGCCACTGCCTCTTAAGGAAAGATGAACACATTTTGTGGTTGTTGTTGAGTTTCCAGACAAAGAGGCTTGGAAATTGCCATTTATTACTGAGAAAGTAGAGGTAATTATTATAGTTGCTAATGTCCTTGTTCAAAATCCTTTCCCTGTCTGCCCTATGATTGTTATACCACTTTCAAGGGTTAGGTAATATAAGAAGCATCTCTGAAAATTAGGTACTTCCTGTCCCTCTTTAATAGGAGGGAAACAAAACTTGGTGAGTCAAAAGAAAAATACTGACTTCCAGAAAATCTGAATTATTCTCTATTCTTTTCCCTGTGATCCCAGTGGATTTTATAACTGTCTCTATCTAAATAAAAAATCCATAAAATTTTAAAAAACAAGAATAGTGGCACTGATAATAGTCTTGTCTTTAAAGTTAATAATCAGGCAATAATTGGAAATATAAAAATGAACTTCAAATTTTACATTTTAATGTATTATGTTATTAGAATGTTTTGTTCTTTAGCTTTTATATTTGTAAGATTTGATGAAAGGAAATTCAATGGTATTTGAAATTTTATTAGCCGGGCATGGTGGCACATGCCTGTAGTCCCAGCTACTTGGGAGGCTGAGGCAGGAGGATTGCCTGAGCCCCGGGGTCTGAGGTTGCTGTGAGCAAGGCTGACGCCACAGCACTCTAGCCTGGGCAACAGAGTAAGACTCTGTCTCAAAAAAAAAAAAGGTATTTGAAATTTTAAAATCCCATAAGAGTAAAATTTTGACTTTGATTAGCTTAAGCATCTCTAGTAGTATATTTTTTTTAGAGTTGGAACCTGGCAAGGCAAGAAAAGCAAAAAAAAATCAGTGGATAAAAGGAAGGACACAGGATATTTGCATATGCTTATAAAGTGGCTATGTCATCCATATGAGTTGGTTTAATGTTGATTTAAAATTTTAATCTTTTTCTTTGACTTTCTTTTCCTAATTATTTATTGCCTATTTCTAGAAATAAACCATGATTCCTTAACTTCCCTGGAACTTCACTATTACACCTAACCTCTCTTAGTTGTTTGGCTAGTAATTATATATGACCAGACTAATAGTTTAAGTCATTAAGGCAGAATAATCACTTGTGAATAAGTATTTTTATAGATATGAGTGTGGGTGATATATGGAAAAATAGAACATTGGTGTAATGGAAGCCTTAAGATAGAGTTAAACCTCAGGATAACCCAAAATATACTTCAAAAATAACCTATGTTATTAACATGCATTGATATGATTTTAGAGCTGATTTTTTTCTATAATTAAAATGTCTAAGGCTAACCAAAATTAATTTGCATTCTCTGAATTTCTACCAATTAATGACACAATGAGGTCACTCTGGAGGTCAGTCAGTCTAGAAAAAAGTCTTTCTTGCTGTATTCACTAAGGAAGTAAGCTACATCTGGGTAGTTGAGAATTCTCTTCAAGCAGAAAAATGCAACAGCATGGTAGCTAACAACAACAAAAAATGTGTAAAAGTCCCTAATTGTGTCAGAGGGTCATTGTATCATAGAGCAGTAATTATTTCATTGTATATATAAAATATTTTCCAATTTAGGTCATGAAGATTCCCAAACCATGTAATGTGAAATCTACTGTAGCTGAACTGAGAAAGGATGAAATTGTATGTTGGAAAGTTAGCTGTTACGCTTCCTTCGGGCCATCCTTAGGACATATGCAGGGCCCCATGCACATCTTTTTCGGGGGGCCTCTGTCTATAAAAACCATTTGATTTTAAAAGTGTTACAAAGTTCATGCTTCAGAATAATGGGTAAAGTGGAGTTACTTACCCATTTGTTTATTGTCCAGTCATTGCATGTAGAGATTCCTCGTATTAGCTAGTGGCTTGGTACTGTATCTTCTTGCTCTTTATTGTCAAATGCATATTTCCTGGCTAATTTCCTATCTCCCACCATGTGAGAAACAGGTGGCAATGCTGTTATTATTCACAATGCCATGGCTCTTCAGATCTTGTTTGTATTGAAACAGTAGAGATCTTCTTGCCTCTGCAGCTTTCTACTACCATTAATTTAATGCTGGTTACATCATTACTCATGAGGCTGCATCATTCATCCTGCCACCCAGGGAATGATTTCTCTTGACTGTCTCAAAAGTTGTTACTATGCTTTGTTGATGATGACCACAAATGCAAATCCTTGCATATGCAGAAAAATGTGAATGATAAGTTGTTTTCTGGTCATGTTAAATTTACTGTTCAGAATTTTATAGCATAAACTTAGAATAATCCATTTTTCAACTATGTCTTCTTTTAAACAATTTAGACAGTAGCCACTGCATTCCTAGAATGTGTTCCCTTTTAATGCTGGTTGTCTGTATGCCTTCTACCACTTCTAGCAGTGGGAAAGATACGTGAGAGACCCATGGAGGATAAGCAGGGTGTGGTCCCATTTGTACAAGAAACATCCATCCCTTGTAGCATGGCATGAGCCATAGGAGAGCAAAGATCTTCAAAGCTCTTGGAAGAAATGGGCAAGTCCACGTCCCTAGTCTGACCCATGGTATGGAGCCTGTGAAGGAAGTGGAGTGACAGCCCTGGATAGAGCACATCTGCGGCCACCTTACTCCCTGGGGCCTATAGACTGGAGGTAGCATCATAGTCTGAAGAGCTATTGTATCAGCCCATATGCATGGCTCAAGCCCAGGGACCAGCATAGCCATGAATTGTCCTGTGTCCCTTCAAAGTGAGGGTCACATCAAATCAACATGTCAGCACCATTCCAGAGGCTCAATCTCATCCCATCTGTCACAGTCCCATATATATGAGTTTTCCTCCTGGAGGTTCTTTAGGACATCTCGTTTACCCCGTGTGTGGGGTAGAGGCTTAGAGAGTGCTCTGTAGAGGAGAAGTGGAGACATGGGTCCTGGTTTAGTCTGAGGCTTCCTGTCCACATAGCATTGCCACAGAGGCTGGTCCCAGGCACCAGGGAAGAACTTAGAAAATTTCTTGGAAGGTGCTTTAAGGCATGGGGCTCCCTGAGGTGCAGGCCCAAGACAGGGTTCCTGCTTTCCTGGGTCTAAGGGCAGCAATGGATTTCCTTTCTGCTTCTCTGTTGCTGTTCATCTCACTAACAATTGCCTCATAGGATCTTGAGGTTTGTTCTTCAATTGCTGCTAAGTTACTATTAAGTGCCCTCCTTCATGTCCCAGTAGGCAACCTTCAGAGACGTGCTTTTAGGATTTCCCTGTAGCAGAGGTGAGGAAGTTGAAGATTTTTCAGAGCAAAGGACCACAATTCATAAGCATTAGCAGTATGTGTAATAGTCCATTTCAGAACAGTGGACAGATCTCTGAAGAGAAACTTTCAGCTCACGGACTCTTGACACAGAGAAAACGCTCGTGGAAAATGGGGCCATTATTATTGCTTACTGTGTTTTCATTTAAATTGATGAAAGCAGAGCAACTTGTCACTTCAGTAGAAAAATTGAATATATGAGTTTTGTGGAAGCCTCAGGAGTCAAAAGTTATGAGTAGTAATGTAAATCTATTTTTTAATGTCTAGTCCCATTCAAAGAACAATGAAAGGGAGTAGAAGTCTCTTTGTCTTTTTGTACTTAGAAGAAGCAGATATGAAAAATTGGTATTCTAAAGCCATAGATCAAACGCTGTAGTTTAAGAATTTCAGAATGACAATAATTAGAAAGAAATTCACCTTTTGTGGAAAGAGTAAACTTTTTATTTCTTTGATGTTGCCATGGAGAAAAGATGTGGTAATGGTCAGAGGATAGAACTTTATTTCTTCTCCGAAGCATAGATGAACTCCAGACCATTTCAGTTTAACTTTAATCTGATTTCTTCTGCTTTTCTGTTTTCTTTTTCTTCTTCATGTTCTTTTTTTAATGGCACCGTTTCTTCACGTGTGAAGAAATCCTGTGAAAATCCTCTTATGTTTAAATGGATCACTTCCTTCAGACGTTGTTATTTAAATTTGCTTTAGAGTAAAATTAGTTGACTCTCTTCCAAAATAGGGACTCTTGGAGAACCCATCTGTTCTAAGAGAAGTAGGTGTTTCAGGTAGAACAATGAATGGGTTTGATGCAGGCTCTGTCCACAATTTAAAAATCCTTGAGAAATAACCAATAATCTGTTTTAGGGATGATTCATTGCTAATCTCTTTGCTTATTCTTATGTAACTATTAAAGAAATAAAAAGCTACTCCTATTTAGCTGTGATAAAGAACAGTGTTGATCCATATGTTTTGCTAAAGAAGGAGCTGAGAGAGATTAAAAGAGAAAAAATATGATACTGTTCATTTAAATTCAAAGAGGAGATAGATGCTTATACATCTTGTATATTTTTTTTCCTTGAAGAACATATAAGAAAACTGCTGACCATGGTTATCACTGAGGTATGGGATTGGGAGAAGTGGGATAGAAGCAGCTTGTTTAATTCTCATGTAATACCTTTTTGCATCATTTCAATCCCCTCACCGTGTCCCTTTATGTGGCAGTGGTAAGCAAAATTCTCAGATGGCCCCCAAGATTTTCCACCTTGCCAAGGACATGTTTTGTGTAAATCCCCAGATCTGGGAATGTGATGAGTTTTACTCTTGTGATTTTATGACATTGTGTGGCACAGTTTACCAAGACAGATGACCCAAGTAGGCCTGACCTAATCCCAGGAGCCCTTTAAAAGCAGCGAGTTTGCTCGCTGGTGGGAGAGGATGAGGACGACGGGGACTTGACATTGCTGGCTTGAGGATGGAAGGGGCTACCTGGTGAGGACGATGGGCAGGTGTGGGAGCTGAGAGTAGAGGTGAGAAAGGAGACCTTAGTCCTTCAACAACTGCTGGGAACTGAATTCTGGCAACAAGAATGAGCCTGGAACACATTTCCCTCAGATTCTCCAGATAGGAGCTCAGTCCAGAAGACACCTTGATTTCAGCCTTCGGATACCCTGAGCAGAGCACCCAGTCCCCATGCTGGGTTTCTGACCTACAGAACCGTGAACTAATAAAATGAGTGCTGTTTAATGCCACTCAGCTTGCGGCAATTCGTTATATAGTAATAGAAAACGCTATTAGTTTTCTATAATATTTTATTTAAGAAAATAAACAATTGCAGTAGAGATGGATTATCTAGGCAGTGAGATTATAGGTCATTTTCCCCTCCTTAATATTTTTTAAATAAGATTAAAAAAATCTTAATAAACGTAATTTAAAAAACCCAATGAGAATTTACTGTAGGGAGAACTTGCACTCTTTCAAAGTTGGATGTAAAGTTAGTGCAACTAAAAGGAGTCATAGTTTCTCATTGATTTCCATTTTATATTTTCATTTATTCATTCCTGCCTCATCCTAGCAAGGATATTATGTAACATTATAAATTAGCAATGTATTTTCATGAGAGAAAATTCCCTTAAACCAAAAACCGAGCCAATCTGAAAACTTTTGGCAAGAGAGTGACTAAACAAGCAGTTTATTTCAGGGATGCTGGGACTTCGGGACAGGAAGGGCATGTCTGTTTGATTCACTCCTGTCTACCCAGTGAACCCAGCACCTTCCGCAGGACTTAGCACGCAGTCTGCTCAATACTTATTTGTCAGTTAAAACAAATGAATGTGCCTGCTGTCAATGTTGCATTTTAAAGACTTTATAGTTTTTCTTCCACTCAGAGTTTCCCTTCCACTATTTTGTTTCCTGCTTTCAAGAGGAGAAATTCCTATTCCTGTGTATTTGTATCTTTAAGTCCAAACAACTCTAGCTAGCTTCCTTCCTATACCACAGCTAACTTCCTTCTGTCTCTGTCCTGGACATTTATGGTGTTTGCTACAGTCTGAAGGTTTGTGTCCCTCCTCACCAAATTCATATGTTGAAACCTAATCCCAAATAGGATGGTATTAGGAGCTGGGGACTTTGGGAGGTGATTAGCTCATAGGGGCTCTGCCTTCCTGAGTGGGATTATTGCCCTTATAAAAGAGGCCCTGGAGAGTTGCCTTGTCCCTTCTACCATGTGAGAACCCAGTGAGAAGCCACCACCTATGAACCAGAAATTGAGGCCCTCGCCAAACACCAAGTCTGCTGGCACCTTGAACTTGGAATTCCCAGCCTCCAGAACTGTGAGAAATAAATTTCTGTTGTTTGTAAGCCACCCAGTTTATGGCATTTTTATGGTATTCTAGCAGCCTGAAAGGACTAAGACAATAACTTACAGAGCCAAGCTAAAGTATTTCCACTTAACCATCCCAGTGACTATTTTGCAAATTATCTGTTGCCTCTTGCTTTTCTACTATAAGTTCAAATTCTTTACATAAGGGATTCTCAGCACTTCCAATAGATAGGAAGTTTCCAGATAGCAGAGACTCTTCTAATTCTTCTGTTTTTTTTCTTTTCTTTTATTTCAAGATATTACAGGGGTCAAATGTTTTTGGTTACATGGATCCTTTTGTAACGCTTGAGTCAGGGCTATGAGTCTGCCCATCACCCAGATAATATCCATTGTACCATTAGGTAGGTTTTTGTCCATTCCCTTCCCACTGCTTGATTTGCACTGAGTTTTACTTCCCTCTATGCACATGTGTGCTCTTCGGTTAGTTCCAATTTAATAGCAAGTACATGTGGTGTTTGTTTTTCCATTCTTTAGATATTTCATCCATGCCAACATCGATTGTTTTTCCAAAAATGGATGCAGAGAGAAAGGAATACTTATACACCGTTGGTAGGACTGCCAATTAGTACAACCTCTATGGAAAACAGTATGGAGATTCCTCAAAGAATCCTCAAAGAATTAAAAGTTGACCTCCCATTAGATCCAGAAATCCCACTACTGGGTATTTACCCAAAGGAAAAGAAGTCATTTTTTCAAAAAGACACCTGTACTCAAATGTTTATTGCAGCACAATTCACAATTGCAAAGATGTGGAATCAACCCAAGTGCCTATCAGTTCATGAGTGGATTAGTAAATTGTGGTATATGTATACCATGGAGTATTACTCAGCTATAAGAAATAACAGTGATATAGAATCCCTTTTGTTCTCCTGGAGAGAGTTGGAACCCATTCTATTAAGTGAAGTATCCCAAGAATGGAAAAAGAAGCACCACATGTACTCACCAGCAAATTGGTTTCCCTGATCATCACCTAAGTGCACATTTGGGAATAACACCAATTGGGTATGGGACTGAGGTGGGGGGTGGGGAGAGGGGATGGGTGTATACCTACATGATGAGTGCATTGCGCACCGTCTGGGGGATGGTCACGCTTGAATGTTCTGACTCGGGGGGATGGGTGGGATATGAGCAATATATATAACCTGAACTTTTGTACCCCATAATAAGCTGAAATAAAAAAATAAAAAAATAAATATTTTTTAATCTTTAAAAAAAAAAGCCAATCTAACTAAGGTCAGGTAATATCTCATTGTGGTTTTAATTTGCATTTCCCTGATCAGTGATGTTGAGCATTTTTTCATATGTTTATTAGCCATTTGTCTATCTTCTTCTGAAAGCTTCTATTTATGTTTTTTGTCCACTTTTTAATGTGGCTGATGGTTTTTTTTTTTTTTTTCCCTTGCTGATTTGCTTGAGTTGTTTGTAGATTCTGGTTATTAGCCCTTTATCAAATGTATATCTTGTGAATATTTTCTCCCATTCTGTAGGTTGTCTATGTCCTATGTTGATTGTTTCCTTAGCTATGCAGAAGCTTTTAAATTTAATCAAGTCCAATTTATTTATTTTTGTTGTTGCTGTGATTGCCATAAATTCTTTGCCTAGGTTAGTATCTAGAAGAATCTTTCCTGCATTTTATTCTAGAATTCTTGTGGTTTCATGCTTTAAATTTAAATCTTTTATCCATCTTGAGTTAATTTTTGTGAGTGGTGAGAGATATGGATCCTGTTTCATTCTTCTTCATGTGGCTATCAAATTTCCCCAGCTCCATTTATTGAATAGGGCTTCTTTTCCTCAGTATATATTGTTGTCTGCTTTGTCAAAGATCAGTTGGCTGTATGTGGATGGTTTTATATCTGGGTTCTCTGTTCTGTTCCATTGGTTTATGTCTATTTTTGTGCCAGTACCATGCTATTTTGGTTTATATAGCCTTGTAGTATAGTTTGAAGTCTGGGCATGTGATACTTCCAGATTTGTTCTTTGCTTAAGATTGCTTTGGCTATTCTGGCTCTTTTCTGGTTCCAAATAAAGTGTAGAATTATTTTTTCTAGATCTGTGAAATATGACATTGGTATTTTGACGGGGATTGCATTCAATCTGTAAATTACTTTGCATAGTATGAACACTTTAACAATGTTGATCAGCAGAATTAACATTTTTCTTCTGTTTTATCTGTGTACCCAGCACAGGGCATGGCACATATAGATGCCTAATAAATATAATAAATGTTAATAAAACAAAATGCATATCTGTTCTGAGGAAATGTTTCTTGAAGATAAAATCTCCCTGCAGTTATTGGACAATTCAGGCCAACTGCTTTTATTTAATCTCTGAAAAATCTAGCTACAAGGTAGTTGCGAAGGATGTTTTAGTCTCTGACAATAAAAAGAGCGATAGCAGGAAGAAAAAAGAAAGAGAACTGAGGATTATAGTGAAATTATACCCGATGTGCCCCAGTCTCCCTTTCTCTGGTTAGTTTCAGGGCAATCTCACAAGCTGAGATACTGCTTTTCTCCATCCAGCCTGGCAGGGAGGGCCTCCTTCTATTATGTAGGGATTTAAAATTATTGATTTGAAGTCCCTAGGAAATTTGACTTTTCAAGTAAGGGCACATTCACTGGAATATGCTGCCTTTTCCTGCACGCGGTTCAGGTCACAGAGACAATTAACATGCAGTGGACCTTAGAGAACACAGCTAATCCTGGTGCTTCCTTACAACTTCAAGTGGTTGCAAGCATAAAAAGTTTCTTCTTAACAAAGGACATCTTGACCCTGTGCTAAATTGTTATCAGTTTTTTCCCCCCAACCCTGAGCTCTGAAGGCTCAATTTAGCATCCAAAAAAATTGAGCTGTGCTCTTTCCCTTTTGTACTTCATTATCAACAATAAAGAGTTGAGGAATTGGAGTGTTAGCTGGCAATTTTGCTATGAAATATGGCAGAGCAGAATACACACTTGCTTTTTTGTCATCTATAGGGCCTCTGGGTTATTGACAGGAGTAGATATTTTTCAACTGAAATGTAGAAATGGAATAGTCACTTCATATGCTCATTTTACCAAGAATACCAATCCCTTTGACATCCAGAGCTCTGCAGGTGGCTAGCAATGTCAGTGACAAGGAGTGGTACATTCCCATTAGGGAACACAACCACCTTTCAATGTGATTGGTTACTGACACCTCAGTGCATTAAGAGCATCGGCGGCATTAACAGCAATCTTTTCATAAATTCAGTAAGTGGCCAGAGGGAACCTTCTCATAAGTGCTGGCAAGGGTGCTTTTGCATTTTATGCTCCTCGAAGAAGTTTTTTGTGTCTTTTCTTACGGCAAATCCAATCCTGTCACTAGCTTTCTATTTTTGTGTCTATGCCTCCAGGAGGGGAAGGAGAACCCCAGAGCCTTCACGTCTACAGACCAGGAATCAGAAACGATGGTCTGTGCCTGGGCCACATCCAGCCAGCAGATGTTTATGTTTGGTTCATACAAGGTTTAAAATGATTTGAACTAGTTGCCAAAAATTAAAAGCCAGGAGATTTTCATGTAAAAAGGAATCTGGATTTTGGCTTCTCTTAAAAGAAGTCTACGTTTGGGGCTTGAAAACCAGTGGACCTGATTTCTCACATGGCAACTGGAGTTGGTTAGTGATTTCCAGTTTAGCACAACCAGGGTAAATCCAATAACATACCTTCCCTGTGTGGGAATTAGAAAGAGGCAGCGGATCTGCACAGATGGAGTCTAGGGTCTCCATCAGAGAGGACGCTGCCCACATGCAGTAGCTTTGCCACAATCGCAGCCATCTCCTTGAGCCATTTTACTCATGTCTGAGCTTTCAGGTTTTTGAGCTTGTGACCCCTGCCAAAGTCTCTGGAAGAAGTTGCCACCTGCAGCATCCATCTGGATGAATGAGGGCTGGCCTCGAGGGTTTTCTTTGATTTCTTGCCCACAGAGATGGAGACTCCAGCATTTGTTTGACCTAGCTCCTATTTTTTTCTGGGTACACAGCTCGACAATTTTGCAGGAATTATATTCTTAGGCTAGGGCTCCCTATCTTCATGGTTCACTCTACTTCCTGAACCTCCACACTCCCTACCCCCTGTCCCATGCTGATTTTTTACTTGTGCTATTTTTTCAGCCTTTGAGAGGAAGAGTCCAAGTAGGATATACGATTTCTCTAGTACTACACAGGGGTATGACTTCTTTCCTTAAAGAGTTTGAGGTGACTTCATGAGCCATCTTTGGATGAGCTGATTCTAGTATCTATCTCTGTTGACAGCTTGCTCTTATTAAACCCTGCCCCAAAGTGAACCCTGCAGCTACTGACAATGGAGAAGGCCAGTGAACTAAGGAGCCCCCCGTGGCCTCAGCAGACTTGAATAATAGTCTCTCAGTGGCTCTCCCAGAACCACAAGCTGGTTTTTTTTAGCATTGGAATGACAATCATCAAAATCATTTACAAAGTACAGCTAGCTGTATGTGATGCTGTATGAGGGCTGATAAAATGAAGTTAATATTATACCATTTGAGAGCTTATAAAGTGACTTATAATTGAGCACAGTTGTGTGATAATTAGGTGTCGGTTTTGGCAGTAGCATGGATTTCAGATTGGGATTGAACACTGGCCCTGCCATTTACTAGTTATGTGAACTTGGACTAATCACTTAATTCTATGACCCTCAAAGGAAAAGTAGTGAAATTATAACATGATGAATGAGAACTTAGAGTGCTTAAGAACTCTGGAGTCTCTCCCCCACTCCATCGTACCAGTTGGACTCAATAAACTTCCAAAATCTCAGATTCCTACTCTTTTAAAATGGAGGTAAAAATAGCACCTTCCTAATTGGATTTTGTATGATTAAATGAGATAATGCCTGTGTCTAACACGTGGTAGGTACACAGTATTGCTGGCCATTGGAGTGCCCAGCCTGCTATAAAGTAAGCTCTTACTGCTTTGGCACTAAGAATTTTAGCAAATAGGAGGGACTAAAAAGGTTGGTTTACTAAATAAATATTTTAACAAATTGGTTTTTACAGTGGAAAGTGTATAAATGTTTGAACATCAAGCTGTTTTGCTAAAGGTGTGACTTCTTAATTGGGGCAGTTGGTGTGGAGAGTTAAAAATAATTTTGGAGTTTCAAATACTGCAGGATAATGTAATGGTTACAACAAAAGTAAGAAAATATCTTTAATAATGTGAGTTACTGCCTGTTCCCTTTAGGAATGAGTTCCTGGCTGCAGATGTCTTTATCTAGATACCCAGATCAAGCAGAATACACAGGTCACAATGTCAGTTTCCTCTGAAACTTGTTTTGCAGTGCCTGAGTCTTGGTCTTTAGGAAAAGACCTGTGGTTGCTATGGACCTGTTAATAACGATTGCTGCCTGTACCTCGATTCTTCATACTCTAAATCTCCAATATAAAATCACTTAGATTTGGGCTCCAGGGCAGTAAACAAACTTTTGAGCAGGAATTAACTGGGCTCGGGCATTAGTGTCTTAATGTAGGAAATGACTTTCATTATAACCTTTACTTACACTGGCAGCCTGGCTACATTGAAGGAGCTTCTGGTTTCCCGATAGTGGGCTGAATTGCTTGAGGCTCAAACTTTGCTCTTCTGGGTGGGCACCGCTAAAAGCAGAAACATTTTGGGATTTTAACAGACAATAAACATCAGAAGTCTTTTTTTTTTTTTTTGAGAAAGGGTCTTGCTCTGTCACCCAGGCTAGAGTGCAGTGGTATTTTCATAGCTCACTGCAACCTCAAACTCCTGGGCTCAGCCTCCCTAGTAGCTGGGACTACAGGTGTGTGCCAGCATGCCTTGCTAATTTTTCTATTTTTTGTAGAGACAGGATCTTGCTCTTGCTCAGGCTGGTCTTGAACTCCATACCTCAAGTGACCTCCTGCCTCAGCCTCCCACAGTGCTAGGGTTACAGGCATGAGCCACTGTGACTGGCCCAGAAATCTTAGTTTTGTGCCTGGTCTTAGTGTGGGTCTTTTATTTTCACGTATAAAAAGAATCAGTAATGCAGTCATATACTAGATTCCTAAGTGGAAAGAAAATATTCCTGTTGAAATATGTATCTATGTATTTTTAAGATAAATCTTGCAGAAAAATGACATTTTTGCTATATTTCTGTGAGATTTGAGATCCATGTAATAGACACTTCTTACTCCTGAATTATATTTCTAAGATATGGATCTCAGTCCTTATTAAGGTATAACCTATCTTTGGGGAAACCTAATCCGGTTCTTGAGCTCCAGGCACATAAAGTTAGGAGTGGGTTATTGGATGGGTGGGAAGAAGACATATCTAATTTGGGGACTCTGCAGCCTCACCAGTATGCAAATAATTCAACAATAATACAGAATAAATTAGCTTCCATTTCCACAACTGCTGCTCTCACTAATCCCTACAGTATGTGTTTTCTAACAATTATCTGGCTTAATTCTCTGTTTTATTGCTTAGGATCTTAATGCTTCGAATGTGGAACACAGAATAAATGTTATTGTTAGTAAAACTTTAAAAATGCCTGAGTGCAGTTTTCCACTGACATACAGATAGTATATAGGGACAAATGAAAAAAGCATTTTGAAAAGGAAATGTAAACATTACATTAGCTTTGAATCCTCCAACTCCTCAGCTGCAAGAAGTGACAGCAACCCTGTAAAGGTTAAATAGGCATGCTTTGGGTCCTAAGTGAAATTAAGTCTTCTACCGTGTCTACGGCGCTGCAGAAGACAAAGGTTTATCTGCATGAATAAACTGAATGTACAGTTCAATACATTCACATTCGCAGGGCTGTTTAAGGTTTTGTAAGGTCTGGTATAATACAATAAAAATGCAGATGGAACTATCAAATTCATCAAGCTGCTGCAATAAATTCAGATGCTCTCCAGAGCTGGCAGGGTGATGTCAAGAAAGTTAAACTTGAAGAATGAGAGTTAGATTTCTAAATGAGATCAGGGAGAAAAGAAAGCAGAGTTAATAGGGGAAATCAAGACTGAAATAACCAACATTACTGCTACATTGGGAGGAGAGTTTAAAAATCAATTCTTTCTGTTTGTTCTAAAATTGTTCTGCCAAAAAACTGACATTGTTATATACATTTTATGTTTTGTTTATTTAATCTTTTTTAATACAGCTATTGTTAGTTCAACAACCCAATATTTGAGGTTACATTATTGCAAAAACAAGGACATAGCTAAATAGGTTATGCCATCAATACATTTGTTAATCCTATCCCTTTTATTAAAGACAAAGCATAGTTTGTTAATATTGTCTTGGGTTACCTCTATTTGTAAAGTTACTTATGGTGGCACATACTTAAGGCAGGGAATTTGCTCCCTGGGTCAACTGTCTTTAAACTATAACTTAGCAAAATATTAGCATTTTGTAATTAAAAATAGATAAAGCAATATTTTAGTATAATGTTAGCAGTAAAAATTAACCTATCTGAATAAATGTGTATATATACATAAAACACTACCATGCTTTAAAAAGTTGAGACACTAATATTCTGTGAAATTAATATATAAATAAAATATAACCTGGAATGAAATTACCATTAAATACAAAAAAGGAAAAATAGAATCTTTCACTTCCCAAACTTGTAGATTTTAGCATTTTATAAGTCTATATTACATCCTTTGGAATTTAAGGCTTATTTCAAATTTGGAAAACATTACATTAAAATTCCTACAAAAGGCAATATATATTAATTACATTTCGAAGATTTACATTTATTCCAATGTTAGAGACATTTTTTGAACTTCCTCAAAATATTTGTAATGTCTTTTATTTATTAAGAAAAAATACAGCTTTTACACTGTAAAGTGTTTGTTATATTGTTTGAAAATACTAGAAAATAAAAATACCTTGATGATACAACATATTATTCCAGGATATATGAACTTCTTTTAGTATTGTTATTTTAGAAGTGAAACAGTTAACCTAATATTGTAAATATTTTATTTTTCAGCGTATCCTTTTCCCTTTGTCTTCAATCTCTTTGGCATTCTTTGTTTCCTGTTTCTCTTATTTTCCAACTTTTCCTTCTTAGTTTTCTTTTGTAATAGTCCAGACTTTCCTACATATCTTACTTCATTAGCTATAACAGTCTTTCAATTTTCCCTTTGTTTACAATAAAACAGTGGTATCTATTAAGTGACTAACCAACTGAACATTCTCTTCTACCTTGTGTAAATGTTTTCTTCTTAAAACATATCTTTAGCTTATGTCTTTATGTGTATTAGATAATCACACACTTGAATAATAATCAGATTCACAGAGTGCTGTGGGAATTCAATGTATTACTGATACACTATTCAGCAAGCTTACACAGTGACAAAAAAGAACGAATCACATTTCGTGCCTAGTATCTTAAGTATCTTCTGTTTTTTCTTACTAATACAAACACAGCAACGTTTTTCAACTTCTCCATTTCTTCTTCCTGGCAATCCTGGAGAAATTCTGCAGAAATAGGACCTAAGGGTAAATTCAATTAGATGCCCGACAGGGGCTTTCATGGTAAATGCTGGTCTTGCGTATGCGGCTACTGCTGCGCGGAGCGTTGTTGCTGCGGGGACGGTATCGCGGCGGCGCGGGCTGCGCGGGCTGCGCAGGAGTTCGTGCCGAGCCCGGGCCGGGCAGCGGGGCCGCCTAGGCGCTCTGGTCCACCCGCAGCGCAGCGGGACGCACCTGTTCCTCGTCTGAGCGCTCTGCCTCCTCGGAGGTCAGCTCGTAGGCGCCCTCATACTGCACCTTCTGCGCCTGCTCCAGGGCCACCGACTCGCCTTCCTCGTCTTCCGCAATGGTCAGGTCCACGTCGCTGTCCATGCCCGAGTTGCTCCCTCTCGAGGCCGCCTTCTCGGCGGCGCCCTCCGCGTTGTCCCCTTCCAGCAGCGCGCCGGCCGGCGACGCCCCGGAGAGGCCCTCCGCAAACGGGCCCTCCGCCGGGGACGGCTCCTGCCCGCTGCTCGGCGTGTCTTCCGGCTTGGCCTCATTTTCCGCGGGGCTTTCTCCCTCTCGGACTTTCTTTCGACCGAAAGTCAGGGGAGAAACCTTGAAGGGGGAGCTTTTCCCTGAGGAGGTTTTCTGGTGATTGGATGTGAGAGATTTCTTAATCTTCTCTCTCCTCTCTACGGAGACGATCTTTGTCCCCAGCTTGTTCATCTTTTTCTCGATATTTTGGCGAGAAAATGCCTTCTTGAGGCTATCCACTTTCCTTAGGCTGGATCTTTTTATCTTCTCCGCCCGGCTCTCCTCCGTCTTTTCCTCCGCGCTGTCTTCCAGCGCGTCCTCCTCGCGGGGCAGTTCGTCGTCCGACGACAGGTCCACCGTGTGCAAGGTGTCCTCCAGGGACTTGTTCTCGTCAGCAAGCCCCTCCTTCCCTTCCGCTGCACTGGGGACTGGCTCTTTCACAAACACACTGGCAGGGATCTCATTTTCTTCCTGAAAAGATAGACAATGTAGGTTTCGTGTTAATAACACATTTCCCCCCAAAGAATTCTGAAATGCTATAATTTGTGTTTCTGTTTTGGGGACATGGGGATGATAGAAACCAAATGTTCATGGCTTCAGTTTTCCAGAGCAGGAAGAGTTAATTCTAAATTGGTCAAGTCATTCCCCTTCGTCCGGATAAGGCCAAGGGCCTGCCCACTGAGAATATCATGAGGGCAGCCGGCAAAAGCCCTATCAGTGACAGGCGGGGGAAGTGGCTGTGACTCAGATGGACAGGAAGCTGCCTAGATAAACGCACTAAAGTAAGTTACTCTACTGTGAACCCAGAGGCCCTCTCTCCCCTACCCTTCCTTGAGGTCAGAGGGCTCTACTCCTCCCAAAATCCCACTGCAAAAGAGCCTGAAGGTCAAGTTGGCAGATAAAAGATGGAAGCAAGGGAGAGAACTGAGATGTCCTCAGGTACCAGACACCATGTACAGCCTTGATGAGGTTCCCTCTGCAACTAGAGGTCAGAAGTAAAGGGATGGGCAACCTTAGTATCTGTTCAAAAGCACACACTAAAGCTGATGACATTTCAGAGTAAGAGAAGCAAGGGCTGCCTTCCCCGGGGCCCACTCATGAAGCCTCGTGGTTTAGGATATCCTTTGTGGCAGTTAATAAGGGAAGGTGAGATATTAGCATCATTTTTAGAATAGTGAGGTCTAAAGGCTTATGCTGCGGTCGTAGCTTATCAAGCCTCTTTTGTTAAATGAGCTTCCCTGGGCAAGAATACTTTGGCCCCCAACCTCCAGCTAAGAGCGAGGAGAGAAGCACAGAAAGCTGCCGCCTTCACTGTTCCCAGCACATCTCTTCCCAACTGCCAGGCACACAGGCAAAGGTGGCTCTTCGTGTCTCAGGGAGCAGAGCCGGAGAACTTGTCTCTAGAGTGCAAGGGAGATGGTGCTGCAGCATTGGTTACTGGGGAGATTGGAATTCAGACAGACCTGGGTCACACAGTATAAGAAGGTTTTGATTTTCATATTTTTCTTTGAATATTGGAAAATGAGAGCCAATCAGCAAGGTGCCTCCACATTTTCACTGAAAGAAATGTCATGGTATTGGATGTGTGTCAGGAGACCTGAGTCTCAGCCTTTGCTGTACTGTTAAATGGCTAAGCAGCTTTGGGCAGATAATTTGTAATCTCCTTGGGTCTCAGTTTCTTCCAGACATGAACAATAGAATTGATCTAGATTAGCAGTGTTCAAACTGCACCCTTAGGGGCACCAGGGGTTCTGCAGGAATGCCAGAGGGGGGCAAGGCTGCAGAGCCCCTGCCGCCTCTACTGCTACCAGAGCCTCAAGGTTACGTTATATTTTGGGCTGCTCAGTAAACTTTCAGTTTGAAACATAACTGGATTTAGTGGATTAAAAATCTATTTGGGATCTAAACATCATGCAAAGTTCACGTTAATGGTAAGAACTCCCCTTCTTGTTTTGCAATGTTGATTGACTGAAAAGTTAACAAGAATGGGTTATGACTGAAAACATGCTTTAAGAGTGTGACTGTATATTTTTAACTTCTTGATACAAAGACTAAATGAACAAAGTGTAGATATTATAGAGAAACTGTAAAATATCTCTCTCCTTATTAACCATTGAATGGTACAATTATGATACTCTTTGAAAAGATACAGCCCTGTGTCTCCCTCTTACACACACACTCATATAGAGTCCTTTCCATAAATAGGTTAGACACAGAGGATAACATCTTGGGTAGAGGTAAAAGCAGAAAGTCTGGTTAAATAGAATCCTTGTTAGAATGAAGATATCACATACTCTGTTTCTCAAAGGCATCTCTACAGCCCCCTCCCCCCTTTTTTTTCTGTGACACAGGGTTTTACTCTGTAGCCTAGGCTAGAGTGCAGTGGCTTGATCCTAGCTCACTGCAGCCTTAACTCCTGGGCTCAAGCGACCCTCCTGCCTTGGCCTCTCAAAGTGCTGGGATTGCAAGTGTGAGCCACCATGCCTGGCCTACATCCTCCTATTTTGAATGTCATGGAAAGTGTCAGGTACACAGTAAAAGAAAAGGGGGAAAAAAGAATGAAAGGAGTGCAGGACTGCCACAAGACATTTATAACATGGACTTTTGCAGAGACTGGTTTTCCCATATTTCAAGTTGAGGTTGCTTCTGTTTCACTGGAATGTACTCCTCATGTGGGTAGGAATTTTTGTCTTTTGTTCACACTGTGTTCCAGTGCCTAGAACTCAAGAGCTGCTAATTAAATGCATGCTGGGTAAGGTGGCTTTCTAAGAATGGAATGGAGATGGCTCCTCAGCTGGGCAGGCTTGAGGACTACAAAAGGATGGCCTCAGCTCTGTGTCTAGAAGGAAGTTTGCTGATGGCTGCTTCCACTGGGAAATCAGGAGAACCTAAAATCTAAAGTGGGCAGTAGTCTCCATTTTTCAGAAAGGATTTTCTTCTCAGCGGATGAGTGTTACTGAAAGAGGGATAGACTGCAGAAATCGCTAGGGCTCGCATGCCAGAAACAAAATGACTTCTGGGGCTTGACAAGAGGGTTAGAAGGGTTTGACAGGAGTTGCTTGCAGAAAAGAAGAAACCAAGAGTTCAGTGAAATGTTATTAAAAGTCGTCAGTGAGGAAAGCAGAAATTCAGGCAGAAAACTGTAAAAATAAGCCTTAGTTATGACAGAAGAAGAGTACATTTTTATAGTATAATTTCTCAGGGTAATCAAAGGTAGCAAGTTGGATAACATCTCTTTCTTCAACCCCAACAAAAGGTAGGTATATTAACTGTACTTCTAAAGGAATTGAACTAATCATGCTGTACTTTTTCCTTAAATATAAGTTTTACTGTCACAAAAGCATAGTTACTGTTGAGTCTGACGCCTCTTTTGCCTTTCTTATCCTGTATCCTTCGGGGACAGCTTTGAGGAAAGTTGTTATACAGTGAATCAAAAGTGATCTGTGGTAGATACATGCTGCATATTTGGGGGCAGGGTGGTGAGGGAAGGTGGAAAACCCATTGAACTCTTTTGTAAAATGCCAGGGAAATTTATATGAGAGCTTTTTGATGCCAACTGTGAAAATAAACCCAGCAGGAATGGAGAGAATCCAGAATGAGTTGGATGTGTCTATATGCAACTGGAAACAAATGAGATATGTCTTCTGGCTAATTGCTATGCATCTGCTGTCATTTTAATTACTCAAGCACGATTTTATGTTCTGTCTACTGGACGGTGTTTATTCTGGAGCTTCTGATGACATCCACTCTGAAGGTAAGCCCTTTGTTTTCACACAGGAATTTGTAAGCATCCAAGCACTCGTAGGTCTTACCTTTCCATGTTTGTTTAGAAGCAGAAAAATACTGATATTTTTCAAAATCTCTGTTCTTTAGCAAGACATATGTATGGTGTTTGATGGGTGAAGTCACTCTTATGGTGGTGGAAATTCAGTTTAAACTTCAGATAATGGATCCTTGGCAGCTGCCTTCTCCCAGGGTTCCCTTGTGCTCAGGCTCTCACACACACCTCATGGAAACTTGATATCTTACATGCCTGCAGGTGAGGTGAAGGGTGACACTTCTGCCTTCAGCCTCCTGTTGCTTTTTTTAAATTTCAGAATATTACAGGAGTACAAATGTTTTGGTTACATGGATTGCTTTTGTACTTCTTGAGTCTAGGTTATAAGCACACTATCATCCAGATAGTGTACATTGTACCCTTCAGGTGTGATTCTACCCATCCCCTCCTCCCCCTTCCCACCTGCTTGGTTTCTGTTGTGTTTTATTTCCCTCTGTGCATATGAGTGCTGTTAGGTTACACTGTTGGTGGGACTGCAAACTAGCACAACCTCCTGTTGTATTTCTGATCTGCTTTCTCTTACAGATTCCAAGACTGATGGCTACCTCAAGGAGGAGGGCCAAGTATACAACGCTGTCCCTGCTTACCTATGCTAGTTAATCACATGTCTACTTAGAGTTTGTGGCACCTTGAAATGGCATTGAGAATCCCTTATGGGCTGAATTGCTTCTGTGGGCAGGAGAGGCCCCTAGGAGCAGCTGATTATTTGCCCTTTGTTTTCCAAAAGGTCTTTGGCTCCACTGATGCCAGTGTTCCTGCATCTGATCTTTCATAAGGACCCTTAGGAGTTTTTTGAAAGAAAGGGAATTAAACAGCATACTTCAAACATATATGAATGATATTCTTGCAGCATAAAAGAGAAAAGGAATGGAAAGAACTCTAGAAAAGTAGCATTTTTCCTTTCACTTCTGCTTGTTTGCTGGTTATTACTGATGCTAGTGAACTAATAGTCTTAGTGGTATCAACTCAGATAAACTTGCCAACATGTCAGCCACTTCTTGGGTTGAAGCTCATGGAAACAAATCTTCTCTGCACCTATATAGATATGCACACTTTCGAAGAAAAGAAGACTCTTGCCAGAAAAGGTCTGGGTACTTAAAAAAAAGAAAAGAGAGGATGAGCATCAGAAAAGGAAATCTAAGGTACGTTATTTAAATTCTTGAATAAGGAGAGAGAAGCCAGCAGCTTTGCTTTCCTGTCACTAACTTATCATTCCTATTGTTAGAAAAAAATAACAAAGGATGTCATATTCCCACAGGGATATGGTAGCATCCTAGAGGGATATGAAGACCATAAATTTGTGTCCATAAAGTGTTTCATCTAATAATTTGTAAATACTAGTTGTTAATATGAAACTATGCCCACCTGACATTCTGATTTATAGGTCTCTTTCACACATTGATGGTTTTCTCCGATTTGTGTTTCTGAGGTATAGATTGCCAAGTGGATAAAGCCATTGATTACAACTGCACCCCGAAGGCAGCTGTCGGTGGAATCAGCAAGACATAAGAATGAAATGCATTAGTTATAATCCCTGAGCAGTCTTTCACATGCTGGAGGATTTAAAAGTTTCATTATTTTTCAGTGTTATCAAGGGTTCAATTCTTTTTTAAGATCACACTGGTTAGGTGTTCTTTGTTACACATAAAATACACAAAACAAAACCCAAAAAAATCCAAATCACACTGAATTATTTAAAAGCTGATATGGAAAAGCTAGTAAACGTGAACTTTACCATAGTGGGATTATAGTGTTTGTTTTTACTCATTTCAATAATTTCTATTATGAATAAAATGAGACCTTGCTAGACATTTGGTTTCTCAGGGCCTCTACTTTGCTGATATAAAATGAAGTTAAACTAAATGATTATTAAGGTGCTTTTGAGCTCTAAAATATTTGATTCTGTGATATTAACCTACATCCTATGAAAAATAATCAACAAATTGCAAAAGTGGTTCCATAGTGTACTAATGCCAAGTGTGTTTTGTTTCATGCAAGAATCAAAACTATAGGACCTGAGTTGCATTGGAGAATGTTTTTCATTCATTCAATTCAAACAGATATAGATTACAAAGCAATGGAATGAGAAACATTTACTTGGAAAGGCTGCATCTGAAAGAATGTAATGATTCTTTTGAAGAAATACCAACAATAATCAGTTATTCACTTAAAGTGCCTGGGGCAGTGCTGACATTCAGTAAGCATAAATAATAACAATAAGAAGTAGTATTTTTGTTTATCTCAAACTAAAAGGGTACTGGGTAAGTAACACATCAAAACCAATATCCCATATGGGAACATTAATCAATGTGATATAAACACAGCCGGTTGTCACAGAAAGGTGTCTTTGATTATCTATACCCCATTTCTTCCAGGTTCGTACTAATTTAACAGTTTTCAGAGCAGTGGCTTTGGATATGGTGCAGGCTTTTAAAAAATCAATTTTAAAATAGTCTGAAGATGTTACACTTTTAGCACCTTTCTAAAATTCTGATCTCATTGAAAGAACCCAAATGATGAATATTTGAACACATTTATAAGCTCAATTCTCCAGAAATGGATCCACTGCAAATATCTAACCTTTCTACTTTTTTTTCCACCCAATTTCCCAATTTTATGTAGATGAAAGTGTAAGCTGTCTATGAGTACTCTCATTTTGTTCCCTGGATTTGAAATCATTCCCAAACTCCTTCTTCAAACATTCATTAAGAGAACCTTAAGAGGACATAAGTGGACATCACACTCTCAGGGCCAGTTACCTGTAAAGTTTTAGTCTCTTATAGCAACATAGAAAATTTCCTCTTAACTGTAAATTCACTGATTTTCTGTAAAATATTTAATTTTAGTAAAATATAGCCATGCTTACAGGCAGTCTTAGTCTTTCTTGAGCATTTTCTTTTTGATCAGCAATGCCTGTGAGTTTTATTTCATTTATGCTAGGTCATGTCACAGTATTTTGAATTCAAACATTGATCTGAAGCTATTACAAAAAAAATTTGAAAAAATATCTGTTGGATTTAACTAGGATTTCTCTAGTTTTAGATACTATTGGTTATAATTTGAGGTAATGGCTATTAAATTTGAGGCTTAATAGCCACAACAATGCTATAACATTCAGCGCAGATTTAAATAAATAAATGACATGTTTTAAGTAGGACAAATTAAGGACAAAGTTAGGAATTAAAAAATGCAAATGCATTAAGTATCTACTACGCCAACCAACCAACCAAAACACACCTTTAGATTTGAAGGACATGACAAGATTTTACAAACTGAAAATGTAATCGTCTCAACACTACAGTACCACATATGCTCAAGTCAAGGGACAGATTCTTTTCTCTCTTCTTTTTCACACAATTTTTTGTCTTAAATGAGAAAAATCAATAGATTTAGTAAGGGGAAGTCCAGCACAGGATTCAAGGGGACTAAAAGTGATAAATTACTTTAAAGACATAAAGTGGCACGTGGTACCTCATCTGCCCTCTACACCCTCCACAGGTCCAGAAAACTGACCCCTTCCGCCACACGGTGAAGTCTGTGCTGCTACTAGAAGGGTCTGTTTAGAGTGGTCTTTTGAGCAGAATCCTTTGCTTTCATGGAGATGAGACATATGCTGATTTCAATGTGGTGACAGTCATACAGTGTGTGGGGTATGTGTGTGTGGGGTATGTGTGTGTGTGTGTGTGTGTGTGTGTGTAAAAAGGCATAGGCATAGCTGTTTTAAGGTCCTGGTAGGGTAGGGTGGGGTCAGTTTTTACCCAAGAGCCTTTTTTTTTTTTTTTTCTTGAGACAGGATCTCACTCTGTTGCCCAGGACAGTGGTGTCATCATAGCTCACTGCAACCTCAGACTCCTGGGTTAAAGCAATCCTAATGCTTCAGCCTCCTGAGTAGCGCGGACTATAGGCATGACCCACCACGCCCAGCAAGGAAGCCACATTTCTAAACAAGCGAAAGTGCAGCCTCTCTGAGCAAATGAATTTCAGATCCACTCAGTAATTGCTTCTATTCATTGAGCACTTAGTCTATGCCAGTCCCTGCTAACCATTTTAAATGTTATTTTCTTTATTCCTTGCCCTATGAGAGAGATACCAGGCAGGGAGGAAGCATTAGCATTTGAAATTAATTAAACATGAGGGTGAGAGGCAGCTTCACCACTTGCTTACTAAATAACTTCAGACAAGACATAAACATCTCTGAATCTCAACATCCTCATCTGTACATTGGGGATAAATGACATAATGCACAAAATTTCTTAGCAATGTGTGCTGGGCTTATTAAGTGCTCAACATATTTTTGCTCTTATTAATATCCTCAGTGCATAGAGGAGGAAACAGAGGCTTGGAGAAGCTACAAAACGTGTCTGAGAGATCACGTAGAAGAGTGGTGAAAATAGGATTTGAATCGTTGTCTATGTGACTCCAAAATTCATTTTCACAACTACTATACAAGACCAGTCTCTAACACAAATTATTGTTTTATCCACTGGCATAATTACTAACCTAGAGAAACCCCTACTTTATGAAGGAACAAGAAAAAGAGCAACCTTTCCACTGAGGGCCTGCACTTGCATTTGTTTTTTCAAAATAATCATCTTGAAATGCCTTGAGAATTGAGATTTCTAATATTCTTTAGGCTAATAAAGGATGTTACATGGTTTAAGAAAGGTCCAGTAACTTGCCTTTAGTTCTCCTAAAAGTGTCCCTAGGGGGCTGCTTGCCAAGGGGCCCAGAATGGAGTCTAAACATGTTGCTTTGGATTCTCTTTAGGTTCCAATTTGGTCTTGAGCCCCCCTGTTTCAACTTTTACTCACTATGTGGAGAATTCCTACCATTCCTAGCTGCAATTTCACACCTGTCAGTCCAATGTGACAAAACAGGAGACCATGTCAGGCCCTCAACAACGAACATGTGCCTTTAAGTTTCCCAAGAGTTGTTTTCTTAAATGTCAGATTTGCAATTCTCTTGAATTTCCAGTAGCATATCCCCTTCCATCCCTCCCTCCAACATCCGCAGAACGAACACCCGTGGCAAAACAACAAAAACCAATCCTGAAAAATTGTGACTTTCCTTTACTAGGTAAATATTTTTTTTCCCTCCTTAACTGAGGGATGGGACAAGAGATAATCTCCCTGATTCATATGGAAGAAGGGAAATTTCCTTTGATGATTCCGATTTAAACAGGTCTGTACATGTTTGGTTTTATTTGGAGATCAGTATTTAATTTAGAAATGCCTCGAGAGCTGAGATTTCTAATATCTCTTAGGCTAATAAAGTAAGGATCTCGTATGGCTTAAGAAGGCCCAGTTAACCGGATCTCTTTTCAGTTCATCTGGTGCATGAAAAGCTATTGCATTTGCATTAAAAGCTAAAAAGTTTCCTGGCTGCAAAAGCCTTCAAGGTATAGGAAGGCATCAGCTGCCTAAACCTTTACAATACTCAAGTGCAATTTGAGGAGGACAAAAAAGCAGCCAGATGAGTCTTTCCTTTTATGGGAGTAGGAAGGCTTAGGTTCTAACTTGGCAGAGCAGATTCATTTTGAATAAGAAGGCTCCCTCGGTTTAAATCCCAATTTCTAAATCTCTCTTGGGAGATGAAGGCTCTCCCTGTGTGCCTTTCACAATCAAACTGTTGGTTATAGCCTCTCCCCTCCATGGCTTTGAAATCCTCTCCTATTCACATGGTCACAAGGAGACAGCCCTGGGGCGAGGATGGCGATCGCTTCCTGGGCTCTGTGCTGGCTCGAGTCCACTGGGCGGAAGGGCTTCCAGCATTAGGCAGGGCTGCCCTTGGATTCACAAATGCCCACCACTTGGCGGAACAACAGCCCCACGCAATCTCCCTGTCCCCAAATAGCCTCTTGCTACATTAATTGCATCATTGATGCATTAAAAAAATTAAGTGGCCTTTTTATTCTAAGGCAACCATATTAAGGAGAAAACATTTAAGACTAGCCTTTGTGACTGTAACTGATAACACTCCTTTTATTTCACTTTACAGTTGTGGTCTCTCTGAGCAATGAGGGGCATATCTAGTGTGTTTGTAAAGAGTTATGCTCTGTAATTTTAGTGCATCATTTGCTAGAAAAGAACTCAACAAGATTGCTTTGCCCACTCACAAATGTCTTAAAAGAACAACGCTAGTTCAATTCTAATGGAATCAATCCTCCATTGGGTTAGTCCCCAAAACACTAGTAGCCTTTGCACAAAGGGATAGTTTAAGCAGTGATGAGTTTGACTTCTTGGTTAAAAAAATCTCACGTGATTACCTCATTTCCACAAAGAGTTAATAAACTGCCACTGAATTAATTTGTCCAGTCCAGCTCACAGCTGCAGCCAGAGCTCCAGGCTCTTAATGCAAAGAGACAAATGAATTTGCCTATGGTATGTGCACCTGCACATCTCCCGACCTGTACGGAGTGCATCCAGGTGCTCCCTGACAAATGAGCCGGCCTACCAACCCTGCGGGCATCTGTCCTGGCGTTAGGCTGAGTGACCTGGGAAATTCCCACCTCGGTGTGCAGATTTCATATTCGCCTGCTGCAGGCAGTCAGGGGACAATGCCTCGTGTGTGTGATCCCTGACAGGCAGAACAGATGTAAACATGGCTGTGAGTGCCAGGATGACTGAGGTCATGAGCCTTGGGAAGTGCCAGCCCGCCCGTGCGGAGGCAAAGGGGTCACTGACCTGGAAGATGAGCACTTTGAAATGGTTGCGCCTGAGGAGCTGGGCGTGGTTGTTCTCCAGCCGCTTCACCTGCGCGCACTGCCGGTCCATGCGCTCCTTGACGGCGCGTGTGTGCGCACTGACCTTGCGGGACTTCTCCAACAGCTTGCTCACCGTGTTGCTGGTGGAGGCCTGGTACTTGGAGAGCTTGGTGAGGTCGTTCTGGATGCCCTTCACGGAGCCCTCCAGGCTGATCTGCCGCTGCTCCATCTTGTTCTGGTTCTCCTGCACCGCGTCCAGCATGTTCACCAGCTTGTCCAGGAGCGCCAGCACCGTGACGGCGTTCACCTGCGAGTTGTCCCGGATGGCCTCCTCCGTGCTCCCCAGGTTCAGGCTGGGGCTCGGCGTGGAGGAGGGCATCGGGCTGGGGCTCGTTGGCTTCTCCTGCCGCACATCAGAGCCCAGGTGCTGGAACTTTTCGGCCTGCACAGCGTCCTCTCCCATGGCTGGGCAGGTGGGAACACTCTTCCCTGCTGGAAGCTGCTGCTTGCTCTGGCGAGAAGGGCGGTGGTGCACAGAACGAAGCCCACTGGCTTCAGCTCAGAGCACCACTCTCCAGGACGGGCAGAGGTTCAGACAGCAACAACTGGCTACGCTGATCAGGGGAACTGCATTCCAGCTGCTCTTAAAGGCCCTACTCCACCCAGTGGGAGGAGAAGGTTACAGAACTGAGAACCACTCAGAGTTCAGAAGCATGCACACACTTCCTAAGCACGTTCTCCTCTGCACAGGGCACTTTGCTGCAGGTTTAGCTTTTCTTTCCTATTCCCCTTCCCTTTCAGAAATAAGTTCAATGCCATAGTTCAATCATGACTTCATCTCGAGGCGGAGAAAAAACAGGCTAACTTGGCCCAGCTCCACAGCTTCCAATTGGCTAGAGCTAGTAAACTTTTTTCTGGCTGCTATGCTACAGATGCAACAGAGCCCCTGTTTTTTTTCCTGGATACAAGTTATTGTAAGGGAAAGTATTGTTTGCGTTTGCCCTAGAACTGACTGATGGGTTGCAGAGCACCGGGTGTCCTACTGGGAGGGGTAGAGTTTAAAGAGTACATGCAGCCAAGTTCATGTTGTTAGTTTCTCATTTGCAAAGGAGTGGAGGTAACCCTTATAAAGACAAGGAAAACAGCCCAGTGCTTATTACTTTTGCAATTGGGGATACAAAATACATTGAAAGAGTCTGAGCTTCAGGGATGTTAAAACAAGTAATGCTGCTGTTATGGACTGTTATCATATAGTAGATGGAAACTGTTTGAATGATCACTGTTAAAAAAATATGGAGTTTTTTTTTTTGAGAAGATTGAAAAATAAAAAAAAAGGGGATATGATCTCTTTAAGAACCTATCATGGTAATTTAACTATTTTTAAATCTGTGCTGAGAGATTTTCTCAAATACTCATCTCTGCAAGGCATTTATTGACACGTGTCCAGAAATGTGACCGTCGACAGGTTGAGTTGGAGTTTCTGAAGTGGTTCTAATGTTTGACATTTCCAAATTCCTGCTCAGTGGAGTGGCACACCTGTTCTCAAACGTGGCCCTCCTCATCTGAGCCCTTGGGATGTGGGGCTTATTTCCTAAAATGACTTTACATGCTTGAATTGGTTTTAAATGTATCCAGCCTTTGAAAGTGCTTTCAGCAGGAAGTTTGTAATAGGCCTTCTATGAACAGTTTTGAGAGGAACAAATGCCAGCTCACGTTGGGTCAGGGATTGAATAATGGAATAGTGCTGTTCTTCAATGGCAACATCAGCATGTAAGACAATCAATCAGCAAGCCATTGGGTGTCACATTTATTGAATCCCTATCCTCTGCTGTATGTTTACTGTGCTATCCAGAGGATACTGGGAAAGTATGATCCAAGACCCTGCCCTCAGTGAGTACACCTGCTAGTTAGAAAGATGAATTAAAGATATTTTTACAGAAGCTTCCAATTTCCTGAACTGATTGGTACCCCCAAAACCCACTTAAAGTGAATCCTTTAAAATTAAAGACCAAAAAAACAAAAGTGGAAAGATTTTGTTGAGACATTATCTTTTAAAAAGGAAAATCATTAGAGTTAATTTACCTTGTATTTAACAGTATTTTGTTGGTTAAAAATGTGTTAAATATTAGAACAAAGGGTAGATCAAGTGTTGACTTTGAGAAGCATAATTTTCTAACAAAATTATACGGTATCATGATACAATGTCCTTTTACGTTTGACTTCTGTGGGGAAATCATAAAGAGTGTCATTATTTCAAATATATTTGAGGGCTTCATCAATTTTCCAAGAGCCTCTCTTTAAATTTTGACATTCAAATCATTCCCTTTTGAAGCACTTATTGTACCATCATCCATGTGGATTTTTTCTTCTTCAAATGTTAACTATTCCAGCTGCAGATTCTCATTTGTCAGAGGAGTTGCCCATGATTCAAGGGCTTCGCTAACATTACCTTCATCAACTTCATGATTTCCTACATATTTTGCAAGATTTGCGATTTCACATTATAATCACTTCTCGCTGATTTTGCATTGATTTGAGCTGATTTTGCATTGCATTGTTGGGTATTGTATAATCAGCTAGATGAATAGAGACATTAAAGAGATGGGGTGTGAGGTGGGAAAAGGAGAGAGGCTAGTTGTTAAACAGGAAGAAAGGTTTGCATGTGTGCTTATTTGTTTTTGAAAATCTATTTTGTGTAACACAAGTAATATAATAAGCAGTTATCTATTATTGCTCCAGCACAGAACTGAGTGGCTTAAAATAATAATCATTTTATTTACTCATGGTTCTGTAGTTGGCTAGGCGGGGCTCAGCTGGATTGGGTCCCCTCTGCTGGGCATGCTCATTCGGCTATAGGGTGAGCTGAGGAATGTGAGATGGCCCCACTCACCGGTCTGGCTCCTTAGCTGGGACAACTAGAATACTTGGATTTCTCTCTTCTTGGTCTTTCAGCCTCCAGGGACTGATCTCTCTAGTAGGGACTTCAAACTTCTTTACATGATGCCACAGGGTTCCAAGAGAATAGAAGCAAAAGCTGCAGGGTCTTCTGAGGCTGGGCTCTGGAACTCTCTCCCTGTCACTTTCACCATAGTCTGTGATCCAAGCAAGTCACAGACCACACTCAGGTTCCGGGGGATGGAAATAGACTCCATCTTTTTATGGGAAGAGCAGCAGTGTCCCATGACAGAAAGGTGAGCAGCATGGGAGAGATTGTTGTAGATATCTTTGGAAATTTACCATAACATGAGTACATTCTTCTTTCAAAACACTATTACAGATAAAGCTGAAGGCCCTTTTGATCACCATATCCATTCCATTCCCTTTCCCCTCTTGTCAAAGGTAATCATTTTTGTGAACTTGGAATAGATCCTTTGGAAATTATAAGGGATCAATTCATTAGTAAATAGTTTCATGTTGTGATGCAGTTTGCTTTGTTGCACAATCTTATCATCATGGGAACTATGACGAACTATATAATGGGAGCCTTCCTATTCTGTACAAGACATCATGTAACTCAGTAATAGAGTGCAATGCAAACTCCAAGGGCAGTACGAGTTCATGTAAGGCAAAACCAAAGACAATCAAAGAAAACACTATTGATGAGTTAGAATTTGAGGTAACCTGAACAGTGAAACTTACTATTTGATTGCCCTAAATTAATTCTTATTTCTGTCTGAAAGCAATTAGTGAAAACCAATCAATTCTTAAAAGAATTTTTTTTTTTTTTTTTTGAGACAGAGTCTGGCTCTGTTGCCTGGGCTAGAGTGCCATGGCATCAGCCTAGCTCACAGCAATCTCAAACTCCTGGGCTCAAGCGATCCTTCTGCCTCAGCCTCCAGAGTAGCTGGGACTACAGGCATGTGCCACCACGACCGGCAGCTAATTTTTCCTGTATATATTTTTAGCTGTCCAGATCATTTCTTTCTATTTTTAGTAGAGACAAGGTCTCGCTCTTGCTCAGGCTGGTCTTGAACTCCTGACCTCGAGCGATCCTCCCACCTCTGCCTCCCAGAGTGCTAGGATTACAGGCGTGAGACACTGCGCCTGGCCAAGAATTTTTTTTTTAATTAAATCTACCTATTACATACTATAAAGTTCCTTGGGAATTGGGTAGTGGAGTTTAGACTCGATACAATGATAGGAGGCTCCTGGAGGTTTTTGGACATGTGAAAGTGATGTGCTTAAGAAGGATTAGTGCAGTAATAAAATGTAGGAGGGGTCACTAGGCTGGTAACATTTATTGTGTGGGAAATAAGTGCTAGGCATGGGGGGGATGCAAAGCTGAATGACACGTATTTGATACCCTTTAAAAGCTCCCACCTTAATGAGAATAGGCAGGTAGACAAATACTGGGTATAGATATACAGATGTGGTGCATAGAGAAAGAATGATTGTCTCCACTTGAGCCACTCCAGGAACATGAAGGTTGTCATCATGACAGGACATTGTTAAGACTGAATCTTCCAACTGACCACCAGCTGTCTACTCAGGGGTCTAAGTCATGTAAGCACAGAAATCACTCCAGGAAAATGCTACTTTATTACTGGCAAGGGCACTGGTCCCAATCTCTATGTGGTTATCCATTTCAAGCCACTAGTAATCCCATAATTCCTGGACCAGAGGCAGGTCAATGGCCTCTTTGGTTGGCTTTTTCCTTTAGGCCCATATAGTAATCCTGGCATTCTTGGTCTTACTACTACGGCAGTGATAGAAGGCCTGGAATGAGGATCCCGCAGAGAAGAAAAGCCTTTTTCCCAGTGGCTTAAGAAGCAGAGAAGGCTAAGCTGGCTACTCCATACATCTTTTTCCCTGGGCCATTACAGTGGAATTCAAAAAGCTTTTCAAAGGCTGCATTGCCTCTTGAACAAGAGGCAGTCCTAGGGCTCTATAAGTATATTAAGCACATGGAAAGAAAGCAAAACAATGTAATGACACATCCACATGGTTTATGTCACTAAGTTTTGGAGTGGTTTGTTATGCAACAGTAGATAACTGAGGACATGTAGTTTGCAATGAAAATGCAATTCTTTAAGAACTATTGTTAACAGTCCAGGATTGTTCCCAGAACTCCTCTCTGTAATACCTTTTGTACATACCACTGTTTCCAAAAACCTAACTCCTAAGATAATATTGTAAAACAAAATAAAGAACTTTGTGTAATTATTCTTACCTTAAGAAAAAATTAAATCTGGGCTAATACCAAAAGTGGTAAGATAAAACCATGTTACAAAGATAAAATAAACTGTGCAGAAAGGAAGGGAGTTGAAGGATCATCTGTGTCTGACCACATCTGGATGAACTCCACACCGCCTCCTGCCGTGGCCATGGATGGGAAGTGGGGGTGCAGTTTGAAGAAAGCCTGAAGGTCCTGCTTTTACTTACCGTTTGCTGAGGCAACGGAGAGGAATTACATGTTTACTCTCACTAGAAATGTTAACGATGAAAAGCACAAGATTACATGACCTAAGCTCTTCCAACCAAAGTCACCATATAACCAACCTATCAATGATGTCAGTGTGGAATAGAGCAACGTATAAGGAAATCTTGTATAAATGAATGGTAAAGCATATATAGTGTACAGTGTTGACATACAAAGTAGATTGCACCCACTCCACATGTGTTGTCATTTGGGGCTGCAGACTAGTACTAGTCTGTGGCCTGTTAGGAACCAGGCCGCACAGCAGAGGGGAGCAGCTGGTGAGTAAGTGAAGCTTCATCTGTATTTACAGCTGCTCCTCATTGCTCACATCACCACCTGAGCTCCACCTCCTGTTGGATAAGCAGTGGCATTAGATTCTCATAGAAGCATGAAGCCTACTGTAAACAGCACAGGCAGGGGATCTAGATTGTGTGCTCCTGATGAGAATCGAATGCCTGATGATCTGAGGTGGAGCTGAGGCAGTGGGAAGCTTCTGCAAATACAGATTATAATTAGCAGAGAGGTTTGACTGCACAGTAAATGTAATGAACCTGAATCATCCTAAAACAATTCTCTGGTCCCCCCTACCTCCCAGGTCCATGGAAAGATTATCTTCCATGAAACTGGTCCCTGGTACCAAAAAGGTTGGGGACTTAGGGAACTCCAGGATATTTGGAAATTCTAGAGGGGCTTGCATTCTCAAGGCTTCCTCTCTCTTGGGCTCTTATTTCCCCATACGTCATTCTACACCTGCCCAGTTGTAAACCCCACCCCTTCTTTCAGCATCACACAACCACTCACATAGAGTATCCACAAGTGTAGAGGTTAATGAGACTTCAGGGTCACAGTCTGGAAGATTTCTGACATCTTGCTGGTTCCTCTTCTCCTAGTTTTCTGTCTTCTGTTTTCTCCTTACTTCTACTCCCTATTTCATGAAGAGAAATTTTACTCAAATACTGGTCATTGGGTTTTATCTCTACTCTAAGAAGATATATTATTATTACCATGAAAGAAAATTTCCTCCCTTCGTAAGAAGAATTCTGGTGGCAGTTAAGATAACTAAACTTTTTTTCACCTTGTTTTTTTGTCAAGATCACAGGCAGGAAACAAGTTAGAACATTGTTCATTCATTGTTCATTCATGAAACAAATATTATTAAGTAACTATTAAGTGCTGGGAATATAGCAGTGAACAAGAGATAAAGTCCCCGTTCCTATGTAGCATGTGTTCTGAGAGGTGGAGTTCCAGATGGATAATAAAAATACAATGTAATGTTAGACAGCGATAAGTACTAGGAAGAAAATCAGAGCAGAGTAAGGGGTCAGAAAGTGATGAGGGTGCTGTGTTAGATAGGATGGTCAAGGAAGTTCTCTTTGAACCAGGACCATTTAAGCAGAAGTATGTTGCAGGAATCCAGGTGAAGGGGAAAGGGCCTCTTCTGTAGTAATATAGTTTTTCTAACAAAGCAATAGAGTTTTTGTGGGGTGTGTGTATACCCAGCTAAAGACTACACACCCAGCCTCTCTATGAGCTAAGTGTGGGCATGTGACTAAGTTCTGTTCACTGGATGTGAGAAGTGACATGGGCCCCTTTCCAAATGCTGTCCTATGAAGAATGACATGTGTGCTCTACTGACCCTCTTTACCCCATATGTTTTTTTAGGAGATGGCAAATGCTGACTTTGGACACAGAAATGGAAACTCTTGACTTGAAGACTGAGGATGGCGGCTCTTCCTGCTCTCTCACTCTCGTCCCCTCTGTCCATCTGCCCCACCTTTTCTCATTGTCCTTGGTAAACAGAATAATAGGTAAGAGTCGGACTCTTAAGCCAGACCTCCAAGGTTGTAATTCCAGCAAGGTAATGTGACCTTGGATAAATTGCTTTTCCTTTCTCAGTCTCACATTCTTATTATAAAATGAGGATAATAATTCTTATCTTATTATTATGGGTTTTAATGAGGATTAAATGAGTTAATATTTGTGAAATGTTTGGACCAGTGCCTGGAACATGGTAAGTAGCATATGTGTTAAATACATAAATAAATAAAAGCCCTTGCTAATATAAGTGTCTTGTTCAGCCTCTTGGCTTTGAAGATGTGATTTCATTTTTTTCCCAAGAATATGTTGATATCTTGTGCTGCATATGCAATATTCAAAGCTAATACCTCTTTTGCTGTCCCTTTCTGCCTTGCTCATTCACAGGGTATTATGTGGCAAACCTTGGGGAAACTGATGGGGGGTGCCTCGGTCTTGCTTCTAGTTAGATTTTAGACAATATGAAAGAAATATAAATCCAAGTCTTTGTCCTGAAGAACTTCAGAGTCCTACAGGAAAAGCAAGATTTACGCACAAGAAGCAATTAGAAGACAATACAAGGCAATACCTAATGAAGTGTTGAAATTCCCCCTTTTCAGTCTCAGGAAACCCTTAACATCACAATAATAACCCTTAGCTTTTGCTTTTCTCATTTCAGAGGCCTAAAGCACACAGGAACTGAGACAAATAGCTTTAAATTAATAGGATGACTTGGTAATAAAGCTTTTCTTATAATACAGTACTTTTCATGTATGTTGTCTCCAGATACTATAAGACCTTGAAAACAATATTTGAAGGAAGTGGGCAGATATCCACTACTTTTCCATGACCAAATCGCTGCTTGCGGAAGCCTAGGGCTCAGGACCTAACGGTGAGATGACAGATGCGGTACACTCTTCCTTCCCCCGCGCGAGAGAGCTTTTGCACTCTCCTCTGTCTTCCTCTCCCTCTTCTGTGGCACTCTGCTGCTGTTTATCAAATCTTAAATCTCTCCTACAAAGGACATTCTAGATATTGCTTTGGTCAGAAGTTTCAGAGTTTAATAAGCCTCATTTTGAGATGGTTAATTTTGAGGTCTATTTTGTGAATTTGTTCCTTGAAGTATGGTGATGAATCGATGTCAAGAATTCATACAATTTTGTCCTCTATTTCAGCAAAACAAAAAACAAAGGTCAAGGACAACAGAAACCTTCTTACCCTGTCTGAAAAGGAAGTTATATTAATTTGAAAGCTTCAGAGAAGGAAATTCCAAAACCATTTTGGTTACCCAGTCTGGTATTTGTCAGGAAGTTCTTCCTCATAGATAATTTAAATCCTTATCATAGCAATATAAAACCATTTCCTCTCATTCTGCTCTGTTTTTTGAGTTAATGAACATTCACATAATGGATTTCTATGCATTACCTATTAATCATCTTTCTGTAATTTCTACATATTCATATTAAAATTTAGGATTCTTGATTAAATCGAGGCTGTATGTATATAAAACCTCCTGCTATAAATACTTTTTCTCAGAAATATTTTGGTAATGCAACATGTCTCAGCAATAAAATATTTTTGTAGGTGAATAATGGTGGTAGCAAGCAGCATTTGCCTGATGGTTTACACTTAGAAAGTACTTGAACTATCTTGAATTATCTCTGAATGCTAAAAATGTGTGATTCTAAATTCCTCTCCCCCTGGGCTCACATTTGTTGGCTTCAAAGAACTGTTATCTTAGTGGAAGCTATGGCTGTATTCCAACTGAAAAAATAAATAAATATTGAGCAAGCCAGAAATCCAGGTAACAAGCAGAGGTGACTAGAGCAGAGGGAATAAGGGTTTGGCTGGCTGTCCTCATGTGCCTGACTGCTTTATTAAAACATATTTTGAGTATCTCTTCTTAAATCAATTTTGGGCTGTTGTGTAGGCACAGTCATCATACCAGGCCTGATTAATGGCAAACATGATAGAATGGATTATAATGCAAAGGGAACTTAGTGTCTTTAGGGCTGAATTTCCTCATTTGTAAAACTAGTCTACTTGATTTCTGAGGCCTTTTCTAGTGATGCCATTTTTTTGCAGAGTAATTTTGTTAGTATTGTGTCAGATTCTCAACTTTAAAAACAACACCGACAAACAAACAAACAAAAAAAAAACACAACACAGTATATTTGGGCCACTGGATCTCACCTCTGCTCACAGCCAAGGTAGTTTGACAAAGCGTGGTGTTTGAGTGGACTGGGAAACCAAGAGACCTGAACTTGATTTTCAGTTCTACCACTAGTTGAATGCCGTTGATCACTCAACCGTGTGGGGATTGGATTTTCTCATTTGTTAACATGAAGGGGGTTCAACTGCATGATCTAATTCAATTCAGCGAACATTTATTAATTGTTTCTCACATTTAAGACCCTTCACTAGGACATGGGGGTGAAGTTGGGGAAAATATGAAGATAAATTCATGGAGAGCTCTTAATGAAATACAAATCCAGAGGGAGAAAAGGACAAGGTTAAGCATTATAATAGAAAAAAACCACAAAGTTTTAGAAGCGTAAAGGAGGCAATGAATGAGCTTCTGAGTTTTCAAGTATTATGAAAGATGATGCTAACCTATAGCAGAAGAGCCCTTCAGGAAAAAAAGCATTTGGTCTGCATTTTAGATACTGTAACTAGTACATACAGTTCATTGCAGCAGCTACTTAGAACCACAATCTACTATGGTGATTAGCATGTCCATCTCTCACTGCTAATTTCACTCCTCTGCAGGGTGTAAGAGAAATGAAAACGTGGGAAGATGGAGTTTTTCCAGTTCAGGGATTGACCTTTAAAAGAATCAGGGCAGAGAGAGGGTAATGAAGCCAGTAGAGGAAACTAGCGTAAACATCCCTGACATAAGATGAAACTAATTAAGTTTAAATGGGAGGGAACCCGATCTAAATTAGACAAAAATATTACCTGAATTGTAGGATTTTTTTTAAAAAAAGAAATGCAATTATATTATTTTCAAGTATATGTGGTAAGTTGAACTAATTGCTAGAAAAGCATTTCTAAGTTTAAGTGCTATTGGAATCTTCTTTTAATGAATAGATAAATTATCAAACCATCAGGACTATTTTTTTGAATGCATATAATTTATGGGCATTAATGTGTTTAAAATAAAATGGCTAATCAGGCTCTTTAAATTTTGTTCATATTGCTAATTTGTTTAGTGACCTTTTTATATAAACAACTCAGGGGTAAACCTGAGTCCAACATGGTTTTAGCTTTCAAAACTTTACAAATTAGTGGGGTCTAACTGGCTGCTGTCTCACTTGGTTCTTATGTACTAGAAATGGTACAACTTTATTACAATCAGATCTGAAAATGTTATCCCTAAAAAGTTGTAGCTAAAAAAGATATCAAGGGAGGCCAGCTGGCCACCTCAGGCTGTCCTGTGCCATGACATAGCAAGGACTAGACCGATGAGCTTCTGGAAGCCCCTTTTAGGCACAGAAACATCAGAAACCAGAAGATGGAAGTAAAATAAAGTGATTAGGAGAGTTCCTCACAGCGTCTGCTCAAGCTTAGCTATTGTTCAGGTGGGAAGGAGTCAGATCCAGGCAAGAGCTGAGGAGAAGCTGAGATAACGTTTAAAAGGCATCCTGAAAGGGGACCGCTGTGGATGTGGGAGCAGCTGGGGGCAAGGAGCCACTGGATGGTTTTCTAGAAGAGCATTTGAAAACATAGGAACCACCACGTGAAATCCTGGGGTCAGTCTAGTGAGCTAATCACAGTGGTACTAAAATGGCAGGAATTTTTGTGAGCTAACCTTTGACTCTGCTCCTCAGAGTCACGTGGCCTAAAGTATCCAATTCTCCAATTTGCAGGTCCAGAAATGTAATCTTGTCCACTCACTCTTAGATATGATTTGGGGAAAATTGACTCACTCTATTCAAACTCACAAGAGAGCAATTTATGAATCCATGTTTCTTTAATAAAGAGAGAGCTACTTTGCATAACAAACCACAGAAACTCAGTAAGTGCCCAAATGAAGCAAAAGAAGAGAGATATCCCTAAGAAATGAGGTGAGGGTGACTATATGTACTGATCTTTCACATTTTATGCCCCAAATGTCTTTTCTCCAATGCCTGGCCATAGGAGTTTCAAGAATCTGTATTGAAATGAAAAAGTAAGAGTAATACAGTGGTCTTATCATAAAACTAAATATATTTAATTTAAAAGAATGTGCTTTATTTTGTGATTATGTCATTTTTATTTTTGATGTCAAAAATTTTGCTTTTAGGGAATTATTGTACTATTTTTATAAATTTTTTTTACTTGGCAGAATAAAACTATAAGAAACCCTATTGCTTCTTCTAGTTTTTTTTTTTGGAGGGTGATTTATGGTTCCATGAAACCCCAAAGTTTGAGAACCAGTACTTTAGAAAACTTAAGATCTGTATACCATTGGTTTCCATTCATTCGTCCACAGAGAGAAATGCATTATCATTTAAAAAGTATATACACACTTGCATATACATAAATACGTATTAATATGAATATTTATAATAGAAATAAAGGTTTCAAAAAGCCATGCTTAATTTTACCTCATGCAACACACTCTGATATCTTTCATTTCACTTGTTGAAAATGTCAGTTGCTATATAATAAATTGATTTCATGACCTGCTACTGGGTCACAACCCACAATTTTAAAAACACTGCTGAAGACTCAGAGTCCTCTCTTCCCAGGACATAGCTGAATAAACACTGGCAGGTGTTTCCTTTTTGGATCTCCTTTTCTAGATTCCACACAGACTATATCCCTCCTGTTGCACATTTGTTGTCCAGGATAGGTTACAATGCAATTGATTAAATAAGAACTTTCTTTATGTTAGCCATAATCATGTCCTTAGGATATACCCTTGCCACTCTGCTTAGTTTGAGAAATGTTCTCTACTTTATTTGGATTTAGAGGTCACTTTGGTCTTATTTTTACAACACAAGGAAGTCCCCTGGTGAAATTAGTCCCACATTTACAAAACACTTCTTATGATAGGTTATTCTGCAGGCTAATAATTCACACCTGTTTTAATTAATTTTATTAGCCTCAATTGCAGAGCACGACATTTTAGTTACTACTCAAATTTGAGATACGGGGATGGACAGGAGGGAACACCTTTCTCTAGCCCTTGAACACTCACCAGGCAATGGGAGATAATTAGAGAGTCCAGAGAAAAGGAAAAAAGGCAACTCAAACTAATTAAAGAAATTAATGATTAAGAATAAGTTAAACTGTCCAAATGTAATTAATTTGGCTAAGTAAATTTGCCGCCAGAGTAATGAAGAACAAAAATGTCATGTATGTTTTGTAGTAATTATTTTTATTTTGGATCATAGTGTTGGTGCCAGTGTAGCAGTGTCATGTGAGGGCTGATGCCAGACTGTCTGGCATCAAATCCATTTATTGATGTCCCATGTTAGGATGAGGGGACTAAGCCTCAAAGAGGTTAAGTGACCTTGGACAAGTTTCCTAACCTCTGTGAGACTTAGCTATAAAATAAGTTATAAAATGAGAAAACATAAGAGTACCTACTCCCTCAGGTTGCTCTGAGCATGAAATTAGTTAACATATGTAATGTGCTTAGTCCAATGCCTGGCACATGGTAAACACTCCATGCATTGTAGTCATTATTGGTATTATCATATAGCTAGTGGTTTACTGGCAGGGATTTAGAGTCAGTGACCTGGATTTCAGCTCCAGGTTCCTCATTTCCTAGTTTTATAATATCGAGAAAATTACTTAATCCTTCTAAGCCTCCATTTTCTTATTAAAAGTTATGCTAATAATATTTACTATAGTGTTATTCAAGGTTTCATGGATTAATTTAATGACACCACGCAGTGCCTATTACATAGAGCTCAATAAATACTAGTCAGCTAGCCAGAATTACCAATGCTTCCCCATTGTGTATTAATTCACTTAATACAGTACTTCCGTTGTATATTTAATAATCAAGATCTTGACTTCCACATCAGAGGCCTTGGATAAAGCACCATTTAATCGCTCTTTATCTTTATGTCTTTCTAACACGGAACAGCATTCCACCCCAAAAGAATCAAACAAGCATGAAACTTTAAATAAAGTTGCAGTGTTCACTCCAATTCAATAACTGTCCTTATGAATTTCCATTATGTGCTAAGTACTGTGTCCTAGAAGGCACATTTCCGCCTGGCAAAGGTTGAAGAAAAGCTGAATTTAAAAGGCTACTATAATTAGAACTTTTGCTAATGGCACTTAAACTGATTAACGTCCAATAGGACCCACTCTACTGAAGCATATTTTTTAGGCAGTTATACATTTGTGTTAAATCAATATTCGTTGGATGAATGATCTTATGCAATGGTGTCTCCATGTGGCTCTTGGAGGTAATTCTGTAATGAGATGGCCAGTGTAGTTGAGGGCCTTCTCCCTTGCTGTTTCCTCTGCCTGGAGTGGATGTTCTTCCCATTCATCCTCACATGGCTGGCTTTTTTCTCATTTAGCGTAGGCTCAGTCTCACCTGGCCATTCCACCTAATGTGGGTCCCATCCTCAGGCTTCCTCTCCCCAACCACCCTGTTGCACCTGTTGCATATTCTTCATGGTGCGAATCACTATGAAATAATACTGTGTTTGTGAGCTGCTTCCTGCCTGTGTCACCCACTAGGTCTGAAGTGCCAGAAAGGCAGGACTTTGTCTATATTATTCACGGTCTGTATTATTTTTCTATTATTTGTAACGAATTACTATAAACTTAGCAGTTTAAAGCAACACACATTTATTATCTCATAGTGTCTGGGGTCAGGAGTTCAGGCTTACATCTGCTGGGTTTCACTAGGACTAGCTCAGGGTTTCAGCGGGCAGAAATGAAGATATCGGCTGGGCTGAAATCTCATTGGAGACCTGAAATCCTCTTCTGAGGTCGTTCAGGTTGCTGGCAAATTTCAATGTCTTGTGGTTATGGAATCAAAGTCCTCTTTTTCTTGCAGGCTATCAGTAGGGTGAGGGTGGGGTACTCTCAAGTCCTAGAGGTTACCCAAGGTTCTGGCCGTGATACTTTCTCATAATGTGGCAGTTTATTTCTCCAAGGCCAGCAGGAGAGTGTCTGATCTCTAGACCCTCTTTTAGGAGTTTATCTGATTAGGCCAGGCCCACCTATGATAATTTCCTTTTAATTAACTCAAAGGTAACTTATTAGGGACCTAAAGTAAGTCTTCAAAATCTCTTCATGTTTGCTACTTAATATAACTTAATCACAGGACACTCAAGGGGTGGGGATTAGACAGGGCAGGTAGACCAGGGCTGGGAATCCTGGAGGCTCCCTTATAATTCTGCCCACCACACGTTGTGGCCTGAAGGCCTAAGGAGCACTTGACACTGCGTAGGTATTTAATGCATATTTGTGAGTGAATGAATAAATGTCAATGAAATAAGAATGGAGGAATTAGCAAGAAATAAAAATATTGGTTATATGTTCAGATGTATGTTTAGTATTCTATATTGAATTCAAAACAATCTTGTGATTGGATTTTCCACTTAATTTGCTTTTCTTACTGAGGGACTTGTGACTATCACATGGTGTAAAGGAGACTCAAACAGTATTTGTCGCATTATACTAGCAAAGTTTCTGTAGCAAAGTCTTGATTAATCATTCTGCCCAGCAAATCCTATGAAGACAAAAATGTTAAATGTTAAGGCTAGAATGGTTTGCATATAAAAGTCTGCTTATCATTAGCAAATCAGGAATAATTGAGATTAGTTTTGGACTTTTGCTGTCTGCTGTTGAACATTTAATTATTCCACTGATTCCCCAAAACCAGAGAGGAAGAAGGCATTTTAATTTCTAGAAGAAATGATATAAAATCAGGTTAAGAAAGATGTTTTCCTGACCATGCCTAGTATTTTGTGGAATGGGCCTCTAAAGGAAATGGAGGCAGTGCTATTATTTGAGACACAAGAAGCTGCAGGGGTGTGGCAGGCATAGGATAGTGTATTAGTCTGCTCCAGTGGCCATAACAAAATACCACTGACTAGGGACCTTAAACAGACACTTATTTTTTCACAGTTCTGGAGGCTAGAAGTCCATGATCAAAGTGCCAGTAAATTCTGTTTCTAGAGAGGGCTTTCTTTACTTGCAGACAGCCACCTTCTCACTATGTCCTCATACAGCCTTTAGTGTGTGCACATGGAGAAATCTCTGCTCTTGCTTTCTCTTCTTATGGGGACACCAGTTCAATTAGATTAGGGTTTCACCTTAAGGTTAAATGAGGTCCTAGTCATTTAACCTTATTATTTCCTTATAGGCCCAATCTCCAAACATGGTCACATTGGAGGTTAGGGCTTCAACATATGCATTTTGAAAGGACATAAATCAGTCTACAACAGAAAGCCTAGGAAGTTATGGAGAACAAAAGGACCTTCAAAAGGGAGTCAGTTTAGCAGAGTAAGATTTCAGGTGTTGGATTTAGATCTGTATTTAAATTCCAGCTTCACTTCATGCTTGCATCAGGGGCAAATCCAATTTCTGTAGGGCCTAGAACTCACATATGATTTTAGAAGCCCCCTTTTAGATACAGAGTGAAAAATTAGGTACAGAGTCTTGGAAAAGGGAATATGCACATAAGGGGCTCAGAAGCTTACAATTCATTAATTCTCCAGTAAGTTCATCTCTACTTGCCATATACCTAAGAAAATTATTAATACTAAATTTCTCTGAGCCTCAGTTTTCTCAGCTGTACAATGGAGATAATAATTGTTTTAAATCGAGAGGATTAAATTAAATTACAACTAACAAGCTTTCCTCGTTAGCTATTATTATTGCTACCTTTCTTATTATTGTCAACATCATCATCATTATTCAGCCCCTACATTTTGCAGGTGTTGAAACCGGCAAAAAACTATCATATGGCTTGCTCGCCATCACACAACCAGTGAGGTGGGAGATTGGGCCAGTCAGCCCTCCTAACTCCTGCTCTACTCTCTCTCCATGGCTCCATAGAGGTAGCCTTTTGTACTCCTTCCCCCATGCTCATGTCCCTGAAGAGTATGTTGGCATAGAGAGTATCATAATCTTCACCCCCAATAGTTACTCTATGGCTATTAAAAAATGAAAGAGGTCGAAACAGCAGATAGTAATTTGGTTGAATATAAGCTTCTTTTCATACACACACACACACACACACACACACACACACCCCTAACAGGGTTGAGGTATATGAAATAAGAAGCCATAATCATTAAATACAAATTTTCATCATTTGTGGATATTTCTAATTGGAAAGCTTAGCTTCCATCTTCATTTGGAGGAAATGATGACTTTCAAAAAAAAAGATCTATGTAATCTCATTTGGGAGTGATTCCCAAATTCCTACATGTGCAGATTCTGTTAAGGACATTAGAAGATTTTCCTGGGAAAGGTCTGAGGAGCCAGCCCCAGGGGCTCCAGTCCACCCCTTGGAAATATGCACTGGATGACAGAACTTGGCTCTTCTCTGCTTCTCTCATGGCTCCAGGGATGTGAGAATCTTTCCATGTTATCTTGACTCCGGGAAACTCTGTGCCTCAGAACTGGTTTTAGCATTTAAAGCACAGATAATGTTAGTTCCAGTGTACCTGAGCATTTGTTTTTCAGTGACCCACACATATATTTTGGCTTGCTCATCAGGGCTCGGCTGTCTAAGCATGCCTGGTATTGGACCCAAAGATGCCAGCCCTTAAAATGAGTGCAGTGTGAAGGGTAAGTCATATTTGACTCAGGGCTCTAAGTCTTTGGCCTCTGAGTCTGAAGTAAAAAAAAAAAATACAACCTTATAGCAAACATTTTTCTCATTTCTCTGATTTTCAAACGTAGCACAATTATAGGATTTTTGTGAAACCATAAAACGAACCATGTAGCAATCTAACAGAATCTACACATGTGTAGGACATAGATCAGCATACATATTTCTGGCTCTGCTATTGACTATAATAAGCATAGGTAAATTATTTAACTTGTAGCTCTTACTTATGTACAAATAATAAAATGTGGTTTTGGAAGTTCTTAGAGAAAACATGTCACTTATAAACAAGGAGGTTATGAATACCTACAGTTTTTGTTATCATTATTAATATATCTATCAGAAATAGTGTCACTAATGTTGTAGGGCTAGAAAACCACTGCTAATGATTGCTTGTAGGATCTGCACAGGGAAACTCCTGGTTCATCCACCTACCAGATCTGCTATTTATTAAACAGACATGGGCATATAATAAAACAGAACAGTGCGGAGAACTGTTGGCACAACAAAGCGCATCTGCTAAGGGGCCTTGTTCCTTGTCTTCTCTGTCTTTCAAGGTGGGCAGGGGAGAGATTGGTGGGCTCTTCCTCTGAGCTCCACTCATCTACCGGGCCTCACCTGCAGGCCCTCTGCTCTGCAGGTTTCGGGCAACCACATCTGTACCCTGCAGCTTCCCTCTCCCAGTCCTGTTTACATTGTGTCCTCAGCATCCCAGTTTCCCACCTTTACTTATCAGAGATTCTTCCTGGCATCAGGGCTCAATTCGTCTGTCCTATTCTTTAACACCTTGTAATAGCTTGAGTTAAACAAGCATTAAAGTGTTAAATTCCTAGTAGACACAAAGATGAAAACACTGATCATGAGGACTACCAGGCTTTTCCTTGTAAACTCTTTTTGTATAACATAAAAAGACATGAAAAACAATTTCTTGGTCAGTGAAACATCAACACAATTTTTTATGTCTATGTGAATCTAAATATTATCTTCTATCAAGGCTCCTCATCTGATGCCTGTCACCACGTTAGTCTGTGTGCTCGTATTTGCCAGTAGGGGACTGTTTACTTCTTAACATTTGCAAGCAGAATAGTGGGTGCAGGAACAATACCTTCTCAGGAATTAGAATAGCGATTCTCAACCATATCATTTATTCAACAAAAATGTGCTAGGCACTGTTCTAGTTGCTTGAGATAAATCAGTCAATAAGACAACTCCCGGCTCCCCCATCCCCCAAATCCCTGAGCTCATAGCACTTATTTTCCATTTTCCATACATACGTAAAAATATAGATGCATTTCTATACCCGCTTGTATCCTACAACCATCCCAGTGTTTTGCGTTTGGATGCAGCAGCCTGTGTTGTATAGGAAGTAGAGTGCCTCCCAAGAAAGTGAAAGTTGTATCACAGGCTAGCTTTTCAAACAGGATGGACTTTGGCAGCTCTCTCTTGAAATACGTGTGTGAGACAACTTCCATGTTTCTGCAGAATACCAGCATGACATGTCTTTCATCTTGAGCAGAGTTGTGCCACTGGCCAAGAAATGCTACAATCCCAATTCGGGTTTGCATAGCAATGTGGAGTCCGTGCTAGCCAGAGTCACCATGCCGGGCTTTCATTTAGTTTTCTTTTGACAAGACAGAGTTCAAAAACAGCTAAAAAGAAAACAAAAATTCACCGTCACGTTTGCACAAGTATTAACTACTACGTTACTGTTTCCAGTGGTAAGAATAAGAAGTTCAGGAGTAGGCTTTAGACAAAGCATGGAGAATTGATTGCTTAGGAGATGTGGAAAGTAAACAATTATGCTTGAATTAAAAGAAAACAGTACTGACACATACACACACTATCCATGCTGACCTACGTCTTACATATGTATGCCTGTATTTTAGGAGTGCAGGAAGTGTGAGCTGTGAGTTGGGGAAATGTAAGGTATCTCCTGGCTTCAGAACCAATAATCTTTCAGACACGTCATAAATGCACAAGATGCTCCCCAAACTGGATTTTGAAATCTCTGAATTAGCTGAAACAGTTGTAAAATCACATGGAGCCAGACAGTTTACAATCAACTGCAAATCAAAGGAGGCTCTTATATGTTGTTTTTTCTACCAGGCACCGGAAACGTACTGAACCTGCGAAATGTGCTTTTGCTATCCCATTAACAAAATCTGCCTGTGATTACAACCTCTTACCTTCTCAACCTTCATTTTCCTTCCTTACCCCCATATTAGCGATAGTTAAAACCCTTCGCTCCAGGAGCGTCTACGAGGCGGTTTTTAAGACAGGCTGCGATGGCTCATTGAGCGCACCTGGGCTGGGCTCCTGGTTAGATCCTACACATCCCCAGTGCTGACATCAGAACTGATTTCTGTCAGCTCTAATGTGCCTGAAAAATTTCTTTCAAGGCAGTTTCCTCTTCTAACACATCCCTGGGGAATTTCCCCTAGGGGGTGTGAGGCAACGTTAGATTGTGACTATGATAAGATATTCCCGTGTTGGAAGAGTTCTGTATGAAAAGCAGCACATTACATCTGTTGTTTTCCTTATATAGGGTCTATTTCACACTGAATGATACTGGAACATAACCCAGGACTGTCTTGACTCCCCTGCAGTCTTGTACTTCCTCCTCCTCATTGACGGCAGATCCCGAAACACTTAGTGACATATGGTAGCCTATCTGGGAAGTGTGCTGAGTGCACTGCATTTGCTTTCTGACTCTGGAGTACTGTGTTTCATTTGGGGCATCATATTTTTTAAAGGGATATTGACAGACTGGAACTCAGCAGTCAGAAATCTTTTTTGGAACAAGGTAAGAGAAAAAACACAATCACTACATTCATATCTGCATAACTAGTACCTGCACAGAAGGCGGCTGTAAGAAAGGTGGAGTCAGCAAAGTGCTATAAGAAATTGTTTAAGGAAACTGGATGTGTTCAGCCTAAAGGGATCTATTATTATTATTTTGGGGGGGAGGGTAGTAGCCATAATTCAGGTGTTTGAAAGGCTGTCATGTGAAAATGCAAATTTTTTTTCCATGCAGTTCCAGTCAGCAGAGCTAGAATCAATGTGGGATTCATGGGTAAACAGATCTTCACTCTTTATAAGGAAGGTCGTTCTGCTTATTAGTTGCACAATGATAGCATATCTGTGTACAAGCAAAAGCCATAAAACCTTGTAGAGAGAATTCTTCACTAAGTAGTTGAGCCAGACCTGTAAAGATTCCTTCCAATTTAAATATCTTATAAATTTCTGAATTAGGAATTTTTTGTTCTCTTTTCATTTTGACAGAGGATTGATAGAGGCTTGAAATACCTCTTTTTATTTTTCTTCTTATTCCCTCTTAAAAGGATAAGATAATTGAATCAATTCCATCGCTTTAATGAAGGTGGTATTACATCCAATTTTTTTTAGTTATTTTCTCCTTTGAAGTATATAATCCTAGATAAAGGAAAACTTACATCAGCTAAATATCCAGGCATCCTCACTGTAGCCTGATCAACTTTCTAAGATTTTAACTGAGCCTGGTCATCTTGTTCCTTGTGTATAGAGCTAACCTGTGGATTTTGCCCACCCAGTACCCATTCCCATATCCTCTGATAACAGCACCCTCATGTTTCTTTGGGAGATGACACCTCTTGCACTGTGTACAGTCTTGGTGGTTTCCTCCATCAGGAATCCTTGCCTCTCCCAGGCTAAGGGGTGGGAACTGACAGAAACTTGGCCAATTCGACTCTCTCTTGGAATTTGCATGTTGAGCACTATGACACAAGGACACAGAAAGGTCGGAGCGGATTGTTTCACTACAGCTCCGAAAAGGGAATGCCCTCTAGTTCTTGTTTCCTGCACTCACATGCAGATGGTAAATTGATCTCACAAGTTGTGAATGTTTGTTATGCAGCCATATTGCTTGATTGTTAGATAAGGAATTTGTGTCAAGATTTGGAATGTGTGACCTTGTGTGTTTTCAGTGAGAAAAGAAAATGAGATATATGTAGTGTGCACAATTAAGCATCTTCTGGGGAGAGATCTCTAAGGGTTCATTTAACTAGAGGCCTTAGGGTGTGAGAATTCCTGTTTCCTGAAGTGTTGGAAAGTTAAGGTCAAATGCTGGATGTGTTTCAAATTCTGAGACAATACCAGCCGATTTCAAAGCTGGTGTTTGTGTGTGCGTGCATATGTGTGTGTACAGAGCAGGGGAGGAAAGGCAGCCTCTAAAACTTTGCTTTGAAAGATGCCAAAACACTGAGCCACATATTTGTGCGAGAGAGATCTGTGTGTTTGGATGAAACCTGCCTTTTTCGTAAACACTAGACGCAAAGAGGCCTACCTCCTCCTGCCCCAGTTTTGAACTTTTGTTCACATTAGCGACTTCCCTCACCTTGGCTCTTGAACTTCCCTTTGTAGTGAAATTCACAAGTACTGTGAACTGGCACAAAAATGATGGAAAGAAAGGGTGTGTTGGGCTAGATTGCATTTTTCCTGAACACTCTGAAATATCAGGATGTATGGAACATGAGTCATCATTTTCTGTTGGAAACTTTCATGACCTTTACAGAGTAGGTCAAATTCCTCCCAAGCTGTGCTTCTTCACACCCCAATGCATGACAGTAAAAGGGCAAATCCGAGGGAGGCAGAAGCATATTCATATTTTTTCTTGCAATCTGTTACACATTATTGTTTTTTTGACACACTTTGCTTCACATGACAGTACTAATGGCAGAAACTAAGGTCAAGTGTGAGAGAGATTTCCCTGGCCTACCCAGCATGACTGTTCAAACTCAGGCTGGGTAAACTCAGAGCCTGTTAGAATTAGGACAGTAGTGAAGGGGAGAGGGTTTCACTGAGGACTTGGGGAAATAACTGAGTTATAGGGAAGTCCCTGAGAAAAGAAGATCATATTCCAAATTATGAATTGCAGACACTTGGCAAACTTGGACTTGATGTGATATACAAGAACAAAACGGCCAAAAGTACTACAACAGTGTTCTGGCCAGGTGCCATTTCATAGAGGGCCATGTAATTCTACAAATGTCTTCGCTCACTCAGGGCATCATGGTTTTGACCAATGATATCAATAGAGAAGAATCTGAACTATTAAGAAAATTTCACTGTAGTGGCTCACTCCTGTAATCCCAGCTACTCTGGAGGCTGAGGCGGGAGGATTCCTAGAGCCCAGGAGTTCAAGACCAGACTGGGAAACATGCAAGACACTATCTTTAAAAAAATAAACTAAAAAAATTCTCTAGGTGTAGTGGCACACATTTGTTGTCCCGGCTACTTGGGAGGCTGAGGTGGGAGGATCACTTGAGCACAGGACTTTGAGGTTGCAGGGAGCTGTGATTACATCACTGCACTTCAGGCTGGGTGACAGAGCAAGACCTCATCTAAAAAAAAAAGTTTATGTTGTATACACTATATTCTTAAGAATCCAGGAATTGGGGGTGTGGTATAATAAGGGAGCAGGCTGAGAAAGTTCACTGGAAAATCAACAGTCGAAGTATCCGGCCAAGGAACAACCCAGCTGTGTCAGCCCCTTTTTAATTCTATTGGAATACTTCATCTTTCTAAAATCATTTTGAAATTAGGAAGTCTACACAGTGAATTTTTCTTATCTCAAACTTTTACCTTTAAGACTTTTGACCACTTTTTACTTTAACAGATTTTAATACTAATCTTTTAAAAATGAATTACACACTTCTTTGTTTTCATAAAATATTTAGTTACGATAACATAGCTAACATAGCATTTTAATGTTTCTGTTTACTGTCAGATGCTGGGCTGTCACTCCTCACAGCTGCCACTCCTGTCTCTAATAGACTTTCTCCCTGTGTCTAGTTTGCAGCTCCTGAATGCAAATGGCTTAAAATTCAGCATGCCTAAGTTTAGAAATTTATTTATGTTGGTGATATGTGTCTTTGAACAGGGCAGAAGAAACTCTTAAAAGTGCGGTGAACTTTAGTGAATGAGTTTGGTGACATGAATTCCGGCTTCTTGGAGTCCTTTGAAATGTTTCTCAGGCCTTTTTATGTCCATCTTTGCTTCTCAGTGGTGTCCTAGACATTTGAATTTACCAGATTAAGTGACCCTCAGATAAGTAAGGAGTCATTGGACTCACTGCTCTTCAAAGGTTAGAAAAAGAATCAAACATATCTATCACCCAATTGGGAGTTGAGGTCAGCTGCAGAGAGGCTGGCGAAGTCATTTAAATGCAATAGCTTAATCGCTATTCCCATGCTGACTTTCTGCATGACTGCAGAGGAGGCTTGAGGATGGCTGTGTCAACCGAGGAAGGGCAGCAGATAGCTCCTATAGTTGCTGTACATTGGGGATAGACTAGAAGTGCAGTGATTGGATGAAACACACAAAACAGGAAGGGGCTCTGTGACTGACCACATGTAAACCTGTGAAAGACCTGTTCTTTGCAACTGTATTTATCAAGAGCTCCGGTGCCCTGTAAAACTTAGAGAATCTTGGAGGTGGGTGGACGTATCCCTCTACCCCCAAAACTTGTATTCCAGAATAAGAAACTTAAGCTGTGAACAAGATTCTGTGCCCTTAGATGAGCTGGCACAAGAATCCAGAGTCTGTGACTCCAAAGTTGGTGATATTTTTCCTATACTGTAATGCTTTTAAATGTAAAATGTTGTGTATGCAACCAAAAGTTTTCCACTGGAAGCAAACCTATTGCTAGTTTCTGGATATGAAAATCCTGATGTATTAGATGATTTTTCACATTCAAGCAAAAGATGGCAATTGATCATCTATGGCATAACGGCCAAAATGATTCAGAAAAGTTGTTTTTATCTTTTTTATCTATCAGTAGATGGCAGGAGATACCATGAAATCAAGATATAAAAAGGTACACAAATGATGGAATTCAGTCATTGTTCCTTGCATTACCTGGAAATACTGGCACCCAGGGTAGACAGGGTGCTGTTACGTTGGCACTCAGGGAGAGAGAATTTTTGAATGTGGATTTGAGTTCAGTTATTAGCTTCCCCATTAATCTGGCAAGATTACAGTTGGTTTAAAACAATAGTCAAATGTTGGAACTAAATTTACTTTCGTTTAGAGAGACACCTGGAGAAATGATTCATCATTCATGTTGCTAAGATTAATGGGGCATTATAATTGTGTTAAGTGGATTCACACACCATGGAAGAATCCAGGAGCTTTTCCTATTTTATTTCTTTATTTTTTCTTCAAGCAAAGAAGAGAAAACAGAGTTAGGGAAATCTAGTGTCATAAACAGCTTTACCCAAGATTCATGAAGATAAAGTACCACAGTTAAAACAGTAGTAACTAAACACAAGACTGTTTTTAACCTGCCTTAATCGACTCTGGCCTCATGAGCTGGTATGTCCCTATCCAAATAGAGGTCATTTTCATCAAGATTAAATTTGATTTTACATATTAGTTTTCCTGAAGTACAGAATTCTCTTAGCAGTTCTGGCCACATGTTTCCCTAATTTGGAGATTACAGAAAGGTGAAGTACCTGAGGAATTTTCAAGAACTGAAATGTGCTGTCTTCAAGTGTGTTGTTCCCTTTTTATCCACTTTTCTCCACTTGACAATGATATGATTCTTCTCTGTGATACAAAGCATTTGGAAAGCTCCAAATCCTAGCCACTAGACCACCAGGGAACTGATACAAAGCTTTTGGATCAGCTACTTAATTTTTTTTTAACTCTTTCATTATTTGACTCTTATTTTTTTTCCTTTGGAGATTTTTTCAGAAAAAAATCAATCTGTGTATTGAATTTTTTTTTCTCTTAGACAACAACTTAGCTGAAAACCATCCATAGGTTAGGAAGGCTAACTGCAAGAGCATTTATGTGAAGATCAAGTCCTACATCAATCTTGGTTATTGCCAAGCTGGAAATCATGCTAGGTGTGGCCTCGATGGCTCCCCAGGGAGGGGCTGTGTGCCGCAGAAAGCATTTAATCCCCGAAAACACAAACAGCTGGATTTGGTTGCAAGCGGACCCTACTACTTCTTCCTCGTAAATTTATCCACTGGGGGAAATCTTTTACTTACAATCACATTATTTTCCCTTTTTTTAAAAAAATATGAATTGTGGCTAGTGCTAAAATATCCTGTCAAAGAATATAAAAAACAATCTTTTCAGTCTATGTGCTGTGTTGCCTGAAATCCCATGTTTAAGAATCAGTCAGTGTTACTGAGCTTAGCACTGTGCTGTCGCACTATTAGAGATGCTCTTTTAAGTGAGGGTACAGAATCTCTAGGTGTGGGAAACTAGGCAGAACTAAGCAGTCTGCCATAAGGCATAGTGTAGCCTGAACACTCTTGTTACAGTGGTTTTGTCATTTATTGTACGCTGTAAATCTACCACTCTTCATTTATTTTATTGTTCAGTAACACCCTCTTTCATACTCCAAAGTGACGATAAATTACATGGTCATTCTGTTCACTGGTTGTGCTTCTCTCCACTTCCCTTTCAAAAAAGATACTACTTTCCTGTTTTGTGTGGACCATTATCTGCTGAGCTCAGTTGCTAAGGATGCAGGTTCATATTATCACCATATTCTTTCCTGTCTAAACTTGTTTACAACAAAAATTTTTATAAATTCTTCCACTTAATAAATTATAAATGATTGATAAAGGTTAAGTACTGTCTCTCCTAAGTGTATATTTATATTAATAAAAAATAAACTGTAAGGCCAATGAAATAACATCCCTCATCAGATAGTTGTGGAGCGTTGTGAAAGATTTGAGACTTTGTTCTACTCAAAAGCTAACAAGTTAGTTTGTCACAGTTTGGTGGATGCTGGCAGAAGATGTGAGACTTTTGGATCAGAGATAGAGAACGATTTACTACTTACAGCAATGTTAGTAGGCAGCTATTGGTCCTAATTCTCACAGGGTGATGTAAAGAAGGCCAGGTGACACCTGCACATGCAGTGGGTCGTGCAACAGGAGGGGAATCCAGAACTTAGTGAACCTGCATCTGTTTCGATGGGCAATGAGCATGTCTGCCCTTGGCTTTGAAGGGAGACGGTGTATATTCCAAGACTATTCACTAAACAAACATGCTAGAGAAGATCAAGAATAAAGACATGCAGTAATGCGAGAGACCTATAGAGATTTGTTCCCCAACAACAATTGCAGATCAATCAAAACACTGGGAGAGATCATTATAAAAATTCATTTTTGGCAAATTTTATCTTACTAGAGGCAATCATATACTTTGCTTATCCATGAATCTGACTTCAGTTTTCCAAATTATTCTGGAAAGTTAGTCTTCCTACTTTAAGTATATTTCTAGCAATAAATATATAATTAAGATCTTATTTTTCCCTGATAAGAGAGTAATGTGTGGCCATTATAGAAAATGCAGAAAAGTAAAAAGAGAAATCTTAAAATCATTTACAATTTAATTACTCACAGGTAATCTTTATTAAAACACCAGCTTTTTAATGCCTCAATACATATTTCTTTTTTATACAAAATTGGGACCATACTATGTACTGTGTAGTATCTTGATAGTTCTTTTATGTGTATTGAAAACATTACTGAAAGTCATGAACTGTTCCTTTAAATTATGATTTAAAAAATAATTGTATAATATTCTATTATAGATGTAACATTTTTTAAAGCAATTTTTTCAATGTTAGAAAATTTGCTACCAGATACTATTATGATGAATATTCTGGTACATAAATGACTTTTAGTGCCTTTGGCTACATTCCTATAAGAAGGATTACTTGGTTAAAGTGCCTAGTTTTATTTTAAGGTTCTTGATCTTTATTACCAGACTGTTTTCAAGAAAGATTACATCATTTTATACACATGGCACAATATTATGATCACTTTCTCCACACATCTTCATCACCATTAAATGCTTTAATTTTAAAAATCTTTCAGTGAGATATTTAAAAATATCTTTTTTCCCAACTTAGTATTTCTTTGATTATCAGTAAGTAGGAAATTGTGTTAATTGGTCATTTGTATTTGTTCTTTTATGAATTACCTGCTCATGTTCTTTGCTCATGAGTCCTGTAATGTTTTAGTACTTTTCTTACTAAAGAAAAGTTTTCCAAAAACCCTCCATGTAACATTTTGTGTATTAGAATTTTGTAAAATATTTCCCCAATATATTGTTTATTTTTAAATTATACAAATGGTATTTTTAGACATTTGGAAGCCAAAAATTATCTAGTAAAATAATTAACCATTATCTATATGTTTTCTTCTATTGCTTTGGAATTCTTGCTCACGCAGGGATTAAATATTTATTGCGTTTTTTTCAAGTATTTTACTTTTTTTAGTATTTAATTTTTAAAATCTATGCTTCTAAATGCATTTTGATATGTGGTACAAACAAAGACATTTCCCCCTGCTAAACAGCCAGTTTCCTGGACAGCACATGAGTTCTTCCTTACTCAGTTGTTCCTGGTAATTTCTTGGTCATGTGCTAATGTCATAAATTTTAGAGTATCTATGAAATGTTGTGTTTGAAGTGTATTTTTCTCTTCCTTCACAAATTTATTACTGAATAGCAATCCTGCTTTGTATACAGGCTACACCTTGATGCCCATCTATTAAGGACTGGCATAGGTATATTAGAAATATTTAATTTCATATATTGATAAGAACAAATAAAATAGCACAATACTTCCTGAAATTCCAACATATGCTCCAAAATTATAACAAGAATATTTTCCAAAATTTAATAAAATATTTAAATGGTAAAATAGATCATGTTTTGGGTTTTTTTGTCAGTCTTGCCTTATTTATTTATTTATTTTTTGGGACAGAGTCTCACTGCGTTGCCCTGAGTAGAGTGCCGTGGCGTCAGCCTAGCACACAGCAACCTCAAACTCCTGGGCTCAAGCGATCCTCCTGCCTCAGGCTCCCAAGCTGGGACTACAGGTATGTGCCACCACACCCGGCTAATTTTTCTATTTTTTGTAGAGATGGGGTATTGCGTTTGCTCAGGCTGGTCTCTAACTGCTGACCTCAAGCTATTCCCCTGCCTTTGTCTTCCAGAGTGCTAGGATTACAGGTGTGAACCACTGCACCCAGCTACCTTTTTAAACTTTTTTTTCTTTCTCTTAGTGACAGGGTCTCACTATGTTGCCTAGGCTGGACTTAAACTACTGGGTTCAAATGATCCTCCTGCCTCAGCCTTTAGAGTAGCTGAGACTATAGATGTGTACCACTGCACCCAGCTTAAACATTCTTAATTTGTTGAATTTTGGGGAAGTAAAAGCTTAAATCATTTTCTTGTAGTGTAAAGTAACTTTTAATATTCAGTAGCTACTCATTTAGAGAAGAAAATTGCTCCTTAGGTAGCACAGTGCAATTTTTTGTGTGATAGTGTTGGAGATGGGGGTGTTTCCTTCAGAAACATCTTACGCTCTTTGGCATTGGTGTTGGCGGGGAGGAATAGAGAAATAAGGAAGGATTGAACTCTTTACTTTTTTTTTCCCCTTACCAGCCAGAACACAAAAGGCAAAGCCTGGTTTCATGCAAGATCAACGGGGGTGAGTTATTCTAACAGAAATTTGCCATCCTTCACTGATCATGTGGTACTCTGGATAATAAATATTTTAAGCCAGTACGTTACTGGTAATTTATTAGGCAATATGAAATAATGAAAACAATACAAAAGTCTAGAGATGAAAAAGACTGGTGAAATAGAAGGTCTAGGTAAATGTTATGTACTTTCTAGAATTTTACTATTATAGCTTAGTGGAAGAGAAGAACGTGGTTACTGTGTAGAGCTGTGCATTTTCATTTCTTTTTAAATTGTCTCCCTCATACTTTCCTGTAAGGGTGATAGTTTTTCCCTCAAAAGAAAAAAAACCTTTTTTTTTTGTTATTGTAAGTCTGGTATGTTGTTTTATTTCTATTTCATTTCTATTTCCTTCCAAATCTAGACAATGCAGTCACACCTCCAAGTTCAGATGTTATTCATGAGGATCGATGCAAAAATTACATTCTAGGCAGAATGCAGAAATAGCCGTGCCTGTGAATCTCATTCTCAACATATTCAAGTTATTTTTTTTTAAAATCCTGGTGGGTCACCAGCTACCGAAGCCAGTGTTGCTTCCGAGATGCTGCGGATATGAGCAGCATGTGCTCTGACCTCGGAGATCAATAAGCGTCACAAGGAATGGGTCTTTAAAACGAGTGCATTTCCTAAACGTTTGAAGGTGGCGACGATCTGGATAATTCCTCTGCCCCACAGAGAGCAAGTGGAGCCTAATGGCAGCTGTGTTGAGGCGCTGGGTGAAAAGCCCCCTGTTGACGAGGCAGTCGGGGTGCCTGGTGCATATGTGGTGGGACAGACAGACGGAGGTGAGTCGAGGTGAAGAACAGCAGGACGCTAGGCCAAGGTCACCAAGGGCCCTCCTGGCTCTCCCAGCTCAGCTCTGTGTAAGTCACTTGATCTCTCTCAGTTTCCTCATTTGTAAAATGGATAATATTAATCATCGCACCTGTGAGCTTTGTTCTGAGGATTAAACGAGCTAATCTGTGTAATGCACTTAGGACAGCGACTGGCACATAATAAGAACTTGATATAAATGTCTGTTAAATATTTAAAATAAACTTCTTGGAAAAGAGATGAAGGCGGGAAAGGGACAGCCAGGCACATGGAGTCTCCAGAGGCCCAAATAGGCCTGACGTGGAGGATTCTGGGTTGGGAAAAGAAGAAAAAAATGGGTCTTTAGAGGACTCTGCCAGCCACAGTCACAGTTTACGTTCACTTCAGAGTGCTCTAAGTTAGGGGAGTGAAGTGACCTGTTCTGGGTGAGAAAGAAGACGGGGAAGCCGAGGTCCAGCGAGAGGGAGACGTTGAGAGGCCGTCTCTTGTGTCCTTCTTTTGACATCCCTGATGTCGATTGTGCATGTGTTTTTAAGACATCTCAAATTCTTTCTGAAAGTAGGTGATAAAGTGCTTTTTAGTAAAGTGAAAAAGAAGTCCAAGTACTAAATAAATAAAATCAAACAAGTCCTGGGAAAGAGACCGCAGTCGGGCTGAAGAGGAGGTGGATTTCGAGACACTGGGGTGATGACTGCTTGGAGGGCACAGCGGGCGGATGTGGGGATGGGCTCGCCCCGCGTCTTGGGGTGCTCGGCTCCAGAAGGGGAGTCGCGGACAAACTCACCACGGTGGTTCACGAGTGGAGATTCTGAATACATACAAGAAACAATTTACTTTTAATTTAAGTAGGAATGTTTTCAAACTAGTGGGTGATACGATGATAGGAGATTAGACAGAAACAGAGAGAAGAGGAGAGGAGAGAACATGAAGAACTATTTTAAATCTGGGGTGGCTTTGCCCTCTGCAGCAAACATTCAGAGAGGCAGTGACTACAATCTGTCGCCTAAAGGGAACCACTGATGGAAATACTGTTTCCAATGATAACTCTTGGTAGCAGTGCAAGTATGTTTTTAAATTAAATTTGGAATTTTCCTCAATGCTGCTTCTTCAAAGACAAATGAGCCTCTTACAATATGTCTAGTTAAATAAAATAATGAATGTGAAAGGCTTTGTAAAACATTAAAGTGCTATATAAATGGAAGGTGTTATCATCGTGTACTGTGTGTTAAAAAACACGCAGTAAAAAGAGATTATTTTTGTGGACTAAATAGTCAAATATGGGCTGCATGACAGCACTGTGAAGTGGAGTCATAATTGATGAACGACCGTGCCCGGAGAAGTTTGATTAATGTATGCATGCTAACCTGGAGGAATATCGCTGGTGTAATGCTCCAGGTTTTTGTTTTGTTTTCTTTCTTTGCCCTTTTCTTGTTTAAATTACTTTTCAGAGAGTTAAAGTCATACTTATCAAATTTAATGATGAGACAAGTAGGGGAGAGGGAGCTAACATATATCAATCTTAGAAAGCATACTGCTATGTGAATAAACCAAGCTTCGGATAGGCCAGCAACTTGCCCAAGACCTCTTGTTTAATAGTATCAATAGACAGTACTATAGTACACGAGTAACCTAATCTTCAGCTAGATTAATAGCTGGCCCGGTGGAGTGGCAGAGCTGGCACTTGAAACTGGGTAACATGAATCGAGAGCATTCACTTTTCTTGATTATTCATTCATTTATTTAACAAATGCAAAGTGCTCACACTTACGTGAGAGACCCATCTGAGCATTATACAAAGGTTACTCTCCTAATCCTTATAACAACTCTAGGAGGTAGATACTATTATTATTTTCATTTTATAGCTTAGAAACTGAGGCACAGGTAAGTTAAGTAACCTCCCCAAGGTCACACAGGTAGGAAGCAAAATTCAAAATCAGGCAGTCTGGCTGGGGAGTCCCTGCCTCTGACCACCATGTTGTGCTAGCTCAGCTGCATGCTGGACTCCTTTCAGTAACATTCCCAACTTCACACAGCCAAGTCTGAGGTTACCCTGCCCTCTCCTTATACCCTGGGAACCAGAAAGTCTTTGAGGTTTCAAAGGCAGCTGTGAGCATCTGTGATTCAGTTGATGCTCTTTTGACCTACCTTGGAGCATCCATGCCTAAAGGCATCTTTTGTGATGCCACACAAAATCCAATCCTAGCCTCTTAAATTCTTGTCTGTGGTTCTTAGTGTCAGATAGCATTCCCTTCTGCATAAAATACTTTCTTATTCTCATTACATCTCCCCATAAAACTTTCATCAATTTGAAAATTGTAAAATGCATTCCTTTTTATGCAGACATTTAATCTATGGTTAAATGACAATTGAGCAATATATCCTCTTGCATACCGAACTACCATCCCAACTCTGCAATTTGAAAATAAATTGCCTATCTTAAAATTGGCATAGGTTTTAAGGAAATGGAATATTCTCAGCCACAGACTTTAGAGGATGTTTATCTGCAAATCAAATTATAGGACACACTTTGGCTTGATCAACAAATTCTACTTAAGAGAGGTTACACATAGAACCACCAGCTTAGCAAACCCAGTTTGAATTTTTCAGTGGACAAGATGTTGTGTTCTTTTCTTATGTGCATGGATGAAGCCAGAACTTTCAACCTCTCAGCCTCTCAACCTCTCACTTTCAGAAACACTGAAGTTTAAAATATAAAGGTGTTGTTTTTGCTTTACACCCAAATGTCAGAGCTAGATATTCTGATTTTTCTTGATTGGCTCCAGGTGATGTTAAGTGGAATGCAGGAAATTATCAAAATCAATCTATCTTCAAAGGCTTGCTTTGAAATTACAGGTTCTGAATCCAAATGTAAAATTACATTATTTTTATTCTAAGTTCCCTTCCATGATTTTTTGTAGCTCTCTGTACCAAGGAGCAAGTCAAATTGGTAAAATAGCAATTTTTTTTTCCCTCTAGAAAGGTGATTGTTAGAGCTTTAATATTTTCCAGAGAAATACAGTATTTCTTAAACAATCTGACTCTTGCTTGCTTTCCAAAGGATTTAATTACTAACTTTCTGAAGGGTTAAGAAGAGAAATTTCCCCTCTTCAACACATTGGCAAAGTGACTTACATTGTATATTAAAAATAAAACGCGTAGCATGAATCATAGCTAAAGAATGCAGCTAACACTGGGAACAATAAAACATAGCCAACGATAGCCATTAAAACATTGAGCTCTTCTAAGACAGTCAATGGAACACTTCCAACACTGAAAGGGGAATGATTCAGATCAAAATCCAGACCTAGTAGAAACTGGCATAGTCTAGAAAGCAAAATGAAATACAGAGTAACCAAAAATAAATAATGCTGATGACATTGTTTAATGTCTTGCTACACAAAATGTGATTGGCAGATGACAGCATTGATGTTTACCTGGGAGTTTGTTAGACATGCAGAATCTTAGGCTACACCCCAGACCCTCTGAAGCAGAATCTAATTTTTAGCAAGGCCTTCAGGTGATTCATATACATATTAAGTTTGAAAAGAACCACTTTAAAGTATTTTTGTGAAAGAAATTATGTGAATAATTTCTGTTTGCCAAAAACAATGTCACATATTGAGAGTTAATGGTCATACTTATTTTACAGTGGGGCCATCACCTTATAGTGGGAAAATTCTCATATTCTATCACTTTGGAAAGATAATGACTGATACAGGCTTATTTTTCCTGGAGGTGCAGAAAGCAGTTTTAGGGGAAGGAATAGCAGCTCATCACTTTCAGTAACAACAAATGCCAACTTGACCTGCATTGTTATTTCTGACACATCACCATGTATTTCTCATCACATTATGCTGGTGGATTCTTTTCCTTCCTTTTCTTATTTTTGGGTCAGAGAAGGAAACTGACCTAGAGGTTGCTGCAGGCATTTGGAAATACGGTCTTCCTTGTCTCTTCCCTTGGATCTGCTGCTGCTGTTCTTGCCAGGTGATTTTAAGAGCTTATCAATCATGCGACTGTTGAGATACTCAAGCCATCAAGCAAGTACCTCTCCCATGACACGATAACTTGTGTTAATAGTAAAATGAAACCGTGATAGGAGAAGATGTGGAAAAAAATGGGAATCAGAGTGGTGCCCTGAAGGGGTGAGGGGGAGGGGGAGGGAGGCGAGACTAAGTGAGGAGAGCTGTATCCTGAAGTCACCTGGAAGGATGTGGCCCAAACAGGTCTCAGGCAGTGCTAGTGATGGGGAGGGAATGGCCATCAGCCACTCCCTGCTCCTTCTTGGCTACCTGGAAGCACAGACAACACCTGCGACCACACTTTTGTATTTAACGTCTCAGAGAAGGTTTATGCTGAATTTACCAGGGAAAAAGACAAGACGGGGCTGTTATACACAAAGATGGCGTTATTCCTTTCAACGGCTCGGGTTAGCTAGAGGAATAGAGGAGTACAGTTGGCTTTCTAACCTGGGAACCATTTTAGCTGTGAATGGAGAGAACTGGAGTCCCAAAGCCCGGGTGAGAACACCCACTGTGACAATGTCATTAACTCCATCAATCAAATTAGTTAGAACAGCAGGCAATTCACTCCTCACCCTGCTTGGGGAGGTTGATATTATAGCTGGGACGTCTGAGGAATCTCAGCTCACTTTGCTCTTCATAGTTTTTGAATAATATGATTGTCAGGGTCAATTAATAACTTGTAACTGTGTAAGCTCAACTTCTGTAAATCAAGAGGGAAACATTCAGCTAATTCAGAGAAGCATAAGCACCCTATGAATGTTGTCTTCAAACTTATCTTGTTCTTACAAGATTCACATTCACTACCTACTGCTTGTCCCTGCCACTGTCATATCTTGTCCACCTGTTCCGGTCTGTCCTGTTGTTGTGGTCTTCTAACTGTTCTCTCAGATTCCACCCTTACTACCGCCAGCCTATCCTCCACTTGGCAGCTGGAGTACACATCCCGAAATGTAAGATAGGTCCTGTCACTCCTCTGCTCTAAACCTTCCACTGTGTTCCCATCGCAGCCGAAGGAAGATCCCCAGTTCTGACTCTGGCAGGGAAGCCCTGAGGACGTGGCCTGCCATGCCTCTGCCCTGGACCAGCACTCTGGTATTCATCTCCTGCCTCCTTCACCTTGCCCACTGTCCCGGCCCTCTCCTGCCTCCACAGTACCAGACAGACCCTGCCTCAGGGTCTCTGCCTGGATTGTAATTCTCTGAGACAGACACTTAATTTACCCTTCACTTACTTTAGGTGTCGGTGCCCCCGAACACCTTCTATAGCACCGATGCTCCAATACTTACGTAATTTAAAACCGTTTGGTGCATTATACATTTGTCTTTTTCAATGTACGTCTTCCCCAACTACAATATGACTCTACGGGAGTGGAGATTTTGTTTGTTTTGTTCCCTACAGTTTCCCCCGTGTCCCAAAAAGTGCAAGAGATATACAAGAGCAGTGCCCAGTTAGTATTTGTGAATAAGTGGTTGCCAACGCTTGTCTGCACATCGGTGCTCTGTGCATTTTCTCTCTCTTTGGCTCACAGGCACTTTTCTACCTTCCTGCTTTTGCTTCCTGTCTGAGCTGTTCTGCCTTCCCAGATCTGCATGTTCAAGTCTTACCTTTCCTTCAGGTCCCACCTCCTCCAGGAAACTTTCCCTCATTCTCTTCTCAAAGCTGAACTCACCTCTCTTCTGCTCCCCCCAGGACTGTCTTTCTCATGTCTCTGTCTTGTATTAGCATGATTCATCTCCATGGACTGGAAGCTTTAAAAGGTGAGACCCCATCTGATTTATCTTTATCTCCTGACCTCCCACAAATTCTACTTATTGCTTCATACATAGAAGGTCCCCAGTGCACATTTGGTCAGTAAGTGTTGCTGAACAGAGTGACTTGACTGTACTGTGTTGATTTGATGGTGTGGTACCTGGATAGGACATGGTCGTGGACTGCCTTCATAACTCTGCACTTTCTGTTTTTCCAAAATTTGCCCTTGGTGACTTTTTGGTTTGGTGTTTTGTGTGTGAAGGGGATAGAAAAGCATTGGCTCTTGGGTGTTATTTTGCTTTAACTTAATAAGGGCTGAAGGAGAAAACATTCATGCAGAAGACAAAATACTTCAATAATCAGAATATTGTCGCCTTGCCCAGCTGTCTCACTCCCCCGTTGGGTTAGTAACTAGGGAAAAGGCTCCTATTGCAGAGAATTCTGTTAGCGTCTTTCACTGCCTGAAAACCCTTTTTCCCCCAGCCCTTATGATGAAACCCTTTCCTCTATCCTAGCAGGGAGAATCCGGAGCAAGAAGTAGCTATGCTTAGAAGTAGACACCTGTTTAAAAACCTGATTTTTCTTAGCATGGATTTTCAACTCCAAACTGTCAAGATTCTGCATTAGAAGTTCACAGTGTACTTCTCTGTGGAACAGCTGGTCTAATTGGGCAAGTTTTGCCTTGGCGACATTAGGGCTCGTTAGGCTTTCTCTTATCAGTGGTATAAGCTGTGAGATTTCAACCAAGCAGAGGGTTTAGATTCTAAATGAGAAATATAGATTAGCATTTCACATAATGAAATAATGGACTTTAGTGTTACCTTTCTAGTGACAAAAGCAGGAACTTAAATCCATTGTAGGGTTCCTTGTTTAATCAATAAATAAACAAGAGACACAGAAGATTTATTTCTTCTGTGGCTACAAACACCATCATTTTTCTTAATTATCCTTAGGTTGTCTTTCCTGCTTTCAGATTCTTTGTAAGTAAAAAACTCTCCACGCTAAGGGGCATCAGATCTCTTCTCTCTCTCTCTCTCTATCTCTCTCTCTCTCTCTCTCTCTCTCATACATACAGAGAGTTTTGCCTTTCTGCTGCAATAACTACATTTCTTAATGAAAACCTAATAAAGTCAAAGGTTTCACAAGGTTGACCAGGCTACCTTAGAGGCCAGAGGTCCCAGCTGAGGAGGAGAAATATCAAAGCAGCTGTAGGAGAGAAAACAAATAGTTTGAACTTTGGATCCACAGATGGTTATGTCTGCCAACTGTTATGAGCCAATGAATATCTGGCCTATCATTTGTCATATTTATTGCAGTACATAATGCTGTAATTTCTCATGGCATGGTTATTTATCTTGCTGTGTTCTCTGAACAGCTAAAATTGCAGCCATGTTGGAGCATATGTATACCTTTTAAGTTTCATCTTTAAATAGCAGTCATGCAAATTTGCACAGGCCTGCCCATCTAAGGACTGTGATTATGGATGTTGCAAAAGCAACAAGTTGTCAGATTATGGAAAATTCTGACAGCAGTTGGAATTGTGCTTGTAGTTGTGCTCCTGCATGCTTAACTACGGAGATTAAAGGGAGCAGAAACACTCCCCTGCAGTTTCCTTCCTCTCAAAGGTGCCAGGGTGGCTTCCTAGAGTGGTGGCTACTAGAGTCGTGAATATCCAATTTGGAGGCATCTCTGGAGCGTGCAGGGATCTCTCCAAATTTACAGTAAGGAAAGGGGCTCTCGGAAGAAGACAGGCTGGGAGTGGGAGGAAGTCATGAGGTACTCAGTCACCAATTTCTGACAGCAGTCATGGGGGCACAGTGACATCAAAGGAGCAGCAGGAACACCTGTCTTTACTGGCACCTCTGCTGCTGGCAGTGGTGAGTCAGTGATGAAGACCACATGGTGCCTGGTGACAGAAGGTGTGACTCACAGGTGGGCAGAGAGCGTCTTCAGGGTACTGTTGCTCACCTGGCACATCTCAGTATCCATGATGAATCACTGGGTCCAAACGGGGGTTGGAGTTGGGGCACATTTTTGTGCACATTGGAGCCTGCACGAATGGCAGATGTGAAAATGTAGGTGCCTCCCATCCATACTGGATTATCTGCATCCATTTCCTGGTGTGTGAAAACTCACAGCCTGTTGGAGGTCACTCCATGGTTTATGTTAAAGGGGCTATTGGGCACTCAGACCCCTGCAGAACATAGACAACCTCAAATCTCACTTTAGCTGTTGGTTTTCTTCACAATGGCTTCAATCAGAGATGTTAACAATTATTATTCCTAAGAGTCCTGAGATCTCGTTCTTCTTTTCCCTGCAAGGCAGTGAAACGGCCCTGCAGTGTTTAGCAGAAGAAAGAAGAAACCCTGATGTCATTCTAATTACTATTGGGGCTAGTGTTAAATGTCTGAAGGTGAAGACATAAAAATCCTTAACCCCTGCTTCCCCACTCTGGTCTCTCCTCTTGCCACCTTTCAGTTCCGAAAATAGGTGATGTTCCCTTCTGCCTTAAGACTGCACAGCCCAGACCCTACTAGGCAAGGTAACTCAGGAGAAAAAGAAGGCTCTAAAAATGTAATTCTGACAGTATAATTCTGAATCATTCCCTTTCCTCACAAGGAAACACAAAGGGTGGAATCTACGAAGGCTCTCAGGTTGGCTGAGGACCAACCACTTGGATTGTCTTAAGTTTAAAAGGCTGTGCTCAAAGACAGAGAGAATGAGCAGATGACCTAGTGCAGACATGAAATACACAGGAGCCTTCGTGAAGAGAGTCAGAAAGGTTAAGACTCAGAAAGAATGGAGGCTTTTGAAAAATACCAAAGGGGACAAGAAGCTTTTAAAGTTATCGTCAGTGCTTAGCGCTTGGAGTGGCAGTACAAGGTCAATGGACAACAACAAAAAAGCCACTATTTCGAGTCCTCTTTTGCATCTGTCTCCCAGGTTAGGCAGAATGCTTTTAAGACTAGGCAGTGTGGAAGAATAATTGGTAAGAAAACTGCAAGGCCAAGATATGTAAAAAGATCATCAGAGAGCACCATTCAGACTTCCAAGTCCAGACACGTATGTTTCATTCCTGGGAAGACACGAATCACTGCAGATAGCACTTGAGGGAGCATAGACAATGGGGAAATTGCTAGCAGCCCCAAACTGAATAAATGTCCTCATTTGAAAGAAGGGAGAGTATATTATTAAACAAATGGTTTGTATGGTTTGTGTATGTTTAAAAAAGAAGCCAAGTTAAGAGTGAGCACCGTAGTGAGGGAAGAAGGTCACAGAGTTAAGGAAGTCTAGCAGACTGGCAAAGACAAAACCGAATGTAGTCAAACATGTGTTGAGAGCAAGGAGGGAGGTAACATGCATAAACTCTAGTATAGGCAATCTGCACACAAAGAACAAAAGTCCTTAACACAAAGCAGCACTTCCATTGTTGTTTTAGGCCTTGGTTGTAGATGACAGGAGAGATGTGTGGTTCTCCTAAAAATCTCTCCAAGCAAGGTCTCTTCTACCCCTTTACATACAGCCAGCCTTTGGAAGTGCCTTTCTGGGATATGACTCTACTCTTTGTCCTTCCTTCCTTTTATCACTTCTCACAACCCAACTTGAACTGAGAAATGTGATAGAAGGGTTGTTTATATTGGGAAGGCAATTAAGATGGAGTTGTGAAAGGTCTGGTTAGCAGCTGTTTGTTGGAAAAGTAGCTGAGAGAAGACTTGATACATATTTGCATCCTGGTCCCCTTAAGCAAGCTAATGTTTTTCTCATCTTGGAAATGGGAGCAATGACTTTGCCACAATCAGACCTCTCTCCTCTGCGGACTCCCTGCCCACTCCTTTGGTTTTTTTTTTTTTTTTTGTCTTTTCTTGGGGTTTCTATTAATTTTACTTTTGGCTTATTACATAGCATATTTGATCAGATTCATAGGCACTTTGTTTCTTGACCACTCTAAATAAACAGCAAACTCTCTTAAATCACTGAACTAGGATAAGAAATGAAAATACAACAGAAATTCAATCAGAGCATGTTTGGTCTAATTGTCTGCTGCTCAAACTCTTGCAAACAATCTCAAGGTGCCCACCTGGTGCTACAATGCCTCATGGCAGTTTACGCCCTACATGGGACAGTTGAAAGACACTGACGGAAAAGGGATGCAGGTTCTAGGAGGAGCTTTGCCACTAATTAGCAATGTGACTTTGGACAAATCTTTTTACATCCTGGCACTGTTTCCTCATCAGCACAGTAAATGGGTTGATCTGTAGCATCTCCCAGGTTCTTTCCAACTCTAGAATTTTAAAAAGCCCATGATTTCAAGCCAAAAACTATATTATGGAATGTGGTGACAGCATGTATAAGTGCAAGTTAATTAAGGAAATGGCATAGGATTTATTTTTTTAAATTGGCTTTCACAATAATAAATCATGGACTAAAGATACAGAGAAGAGAGATCATTTAATGTAAGTGTTCAAGGAAGCACAGCGTATTTTAAACAATGGTTCAAAATAACCTTTCATTTTTTGCCCTTGTATTTTTCCTAATGGATGGCATAAAATGGATACTCAGGCTGAATAGTGGCTTTCATTCCATTTTAAGTCACCCAGTCATGTTGTGTCCTGCTGCTTTCCACGCAGCTGACATTGCAGGATGCAGCACAATGCAGGATGAAGAGTTAAAGATGTGACATGGCATGTCGGAAACAATACTTGCTTTTTGCAGATCAGTTATCATTTAAAGGCTGGTATTTAGAAACATCCTTGGATAATTCAATATCTCTGTGTCTCTGGTAGGGAGGATGTCAACCTGAGTTAATTTTCTTGCTTATCAGATATGATGGGACAAGATGACATTAAAATGGTTGAAAGAAACCATCCAGAATGCATATTTAAAAAAAAAATCAAGTGAATCTTTAAGGAGCTTAGGAATTGCTTGGATTGATTTCCTGCAACCACAGAACTCAAAGAATAAATGATAATTGTCACAGATCGTTGTCCAGCATAAACCCAGATATTTCCCATTGTTATCCTTTGTCCTGATAGATTACAGTTGTCTGGTTTTGATTGAAGTCAAATCTTGTGAAGGGAAAAATGCTCTAAAGTGACTCTGGCTTACTCATTTATTTGTCCTCTGAGTTTACTTCACTCCACCAAACTGTAGGTACAACGGAGTCATAGTATCATTACTGTCCCGGATTTTATAGGCTCTCACTGACACCAGCTTAAACCATACCCTGTGCTCCCCTGAAATGGTAATTCCAGGGATTCCCATATATGATGGTGAGATGTCCAGTTGAGCATTGTGTGGCTGTTCTACTTTCCAAGTTAGGCACTGTGCAGTCTCCTGGTGGGCACATGAGGGAGGTGACAGAGCCCTTTCAGTGACCAAATTGCAGGATGGTCTATGGCAAAGAGGGGGATGAGGTCTTTCTCCCACTCTGGTTGGAATCTTTTAAGGTGTATCAACATGGCACTATTGGTGCCTCTTTCCATATGGAGTTTAATGAAACAGGACATTGGGGTTTTACCTGGAGCCCTCCCTCTTCTTGGTACCAGGCAGGCATACAGGGCGAAGAAGTGGGTGCCAGCCTGTGTCCTCTCTTCAGCAACCAAGGCATTGTTTTGGGATCATTTTTATTCTCTTAGTATGCCTTTACCTGGAAAGTTCTTCATCCTCTGAAGCAAATAAACTTCTGTCAGGTCTTTCTTACTAGTTTGCCTAAGACATCCAGATAGAATTATCTGAAATGCAGTGGCAGCATAGCTCAGATTGGGACCCCTGAGACTGTTCATTCAACAAACATTTCCTGATCACATTTTATATATGAAAGACTCTTTCCCCTTTATTCCTTTCCTCCATAAATAAATTTTTTTCTTTAGAAGATTGGTTTAAATGGAAGTATTGACATTTAGGACTCCTCTTAACAGAGACCATGAAGCCATTTTCAAATAAAACACAATTAGTCGAGAAGGAATGTGCTTTTGGAATATGGGTTTCTCTAGCCAATGCCTTTATGTACACAGGAGGCTATTATTAAACAACTTTGATTTAACTGGCTGATTAAACATCTTTGTAGAGGAATAGAAATAATTAGAGAAGTACAGAAGTATTCAAACCAAAAGCCAATGATGGGTAATTTATAATTTAACTTTCTTCTTAATATCGAGCAGATCTATGTTTATACAAGGAAAGCATGTTTTGGTTGTTTTAGAATTGTCCAGCATTTTCATTGGTAATATTTATTTTATTATCAGAACATTATTACAGTGAACTATTTTTCATATATATTCTGGTACAAAATTATTTTATTGCATTGTATATAATCATATTTTGCATGAATGGAGTATGAGGACAATATTTACTCTTGCATGTAGATTGCTACTAAAATTACCTGCATTTAAAAAAAATTTTGCACTCACAGCCTTCCATAAATCGCATGTTAACATTAATGGACTACAATGTTGATTTAGAAATGGCTAAGTACTGGCATGTTTTATATACTTGCTCATATAACATTCCATTCTCAATTTTAATAAAGAATGCCTATTGTGTCCCTGAAGTATATGGTAGTCCTTCATATTAATGGCAAAATATTGCTGCCCTTCATGTTCTGAAATGATATTACTGACAAAGATGTGTAGGGATGTATCTCCCAGATCAATATGTGATCAATAGTTTGCTGCACGCAGAGTGGAAAATACCGTAATCACTGTTGGCAGAGTCCTACATTGTTTGTAGCTTTGTCTTAAAGTTGAGGGTTCCATATACAAATTATTGTATAGACTTAAGTAATCAATAAAGCAATAGTCTAATTGATATATGTGTACACACAGCAACTTGGTCTTTCATCTTGTCAGACCTTTGTTCAAAATGTTTTCCTGTTTCTGGTTGCTGTGGAGTTGTGTGGTCTACCTATAGGATGCTTCTCTCTTGTTTCTTCTCTCTATTTTATTTCCATTTGGCTCTTCAATCTGCTTGGGTTCAGCTGTTGTCTCCCAACATTTCTAACCTAGTTAAATTGTGTTGGGTGGCATCGCCTTTCTTCAGCCCAGGTCCATGCTTTGGCAATATCTACTAGTCCAGTATTAACGTCTACTGTGCACATTCAGCAACCACATGCTAAGCCATGCTCTGGGGACACAGAGATGAGGAGCCTCTTGCAGTTCAGTGAGGTGGGTAGCAGAAGTTGTCTCTCGATTTCCACTGCTCAGCCTGCAGTCTAACACCTCCTTCTTTTGGCATAATAATGCCTGTTGCCAGGTACATAACTTATTTTCACTCATTTAATTCTTGTAACAACACTGCAAGGTAGGTACTGTTATGAGTTCTATTTTATGGTGAGGACACTAAGGCCCAGAGAGATTGACTAACTCCAGGTCACACCCCTAGGATATGGTGGGACTAGACTTTGAACCTGGAGAGTCTGGCTAGAGAGTCTGTGCTCCTCACACCACAGCATTGGCTCTATTTTGCTTTGGGGAAATATCCCTCTTTATGGATATAGTCATGCAAGCTTGGCCAGTCAAGACCAAGGGAGGGTCCCTGACCCAGGCTATGCCACTGAGACTTCCAGGGGAAAAAATCTTGAGGAGAGGGACTGAAAGCCCGTAAATAGTTCCAGACCATTCCCCCGATGGTGACACCCTGAGAAATCATCCATTTGTTCCTGCTGTCGCAACATCTGCAGCTGCTCAGGTCTGGGCTCTTTCCCAAGCTTGGTTCTTCAGCTTTTTCTTCCATGCTATGAGCTTTCCTATATTCTTCCAATAATGTCCTTTCTGAATTAAGTAGGTAACAGTTGGTGCCTGCTGCTTTGCCACCAAAGAATTGTAACCAATTGTAGAAACAGGTGAAACTCCTTAATATAGAATAGTAAGTTCTCCAGAAAAGGTAATGCAAAGTATCTATTTGACATTTAGGACATGTTTTTAAATTTGCTCAGGAAACATCATGTACAATGACACTAGTAGGTTCTGGTTTCCCATCTCACAACCCTTAGTTTTTTTTTTTAACTGTGGCCACAGTACAGCAAAGACTTGTTTGTTGACTTTCTTATTTTAGTGTTTTATTACATCAATCAATGGTGAATGTTATGGTGTCCTAAAAGTCAAGTCTAAATCTTACAGTGTTTTTTAGTAGTAGGAAATAAGTAAACAAGTAGAGGTAGCAAATAATTATACTTCATGCACAATTGACGTTTAGAGTTTCTTTACTTATGAATTTAATTGCAAACCCTTTCAAACTTCAGATAGATAAAAATATTTTTCAGACATGAGACTCATACCTAAGAAATCCCTTAGGATTTGAGAATGAAAAATATTGCAATGACTAACCAATAAAAGCAGGTCACACATAAATACATCTTCTGATCTTGGGGAATGTAGGGGCTATCTTTACAAGTGTTGTCAAACAATTATATATTTTTAAAAATTTTTTTACTGTAGGAAATTTTAAATGCACAGATCAGTTGAAAGAATATTATAACAAAACCTGCATATACTTATTACTTGCTTCAACAAATATTAACTCATGGCCAAATTTATTTCTGTATACTGAACCTGCTTCCCCCTCTCAAATTATTTTGGAGAACAATCTAATATCATATTAATTTATCTGAAAATAATCCAGGATGCAGTAAAACAAGAATTCTCTCTCTCTCTCTTTCTCTCTCTTAAACATACCACAATACAATGAACACATCTAAAAAAAAAGGTTACCAATCTTTCCTCTGTATCATCAATCATCTATTTTGATGATCAATCATCATATTTAGTTAGTATCCTTATTTCCTGCCTGGTATTTTGTGGGAGAGCCCTTAGGGTCTCTAAGTCATACCCTCTTGCTGTGACAGTTGTTGGACTCAGTTCTGTGTGAGCTCAGGCTCACTCATTGTCTCATTCAAGCACACATCCCAAGCCTTTCTGCTTCAAGGGAGATAGCACACCACTGCGCCAAACACAATGCATCCCGCAAGTGGGGAGGATAAAAGCCCAGTGGTAACTGAACCAAGGAGGCCAGGAGCCTGTAGAACATGCTTCCAGCCTCCTGTCCTTAAAGAAGACAGTTCTTGGCAGCCTGCCCTGTGCTTCTCGGAGGCACAGGCAGAATCAGCCCCCTCTGCCTATAGTGGCAATCGCCCTAATGCAGCTTCATGTCAGCTTTTCCTTCTTCCCAGTAATACTTTCCCTGTTCCCACAGTTCTGTCTCCTGGAATGGTAGCTCAAGTCCATGGAGTATGCAAACTATGGTACCCTGTACTTTTTAAAAATTCAGATCTAAATAACACTGAAATATGTTGATATGTCTCTGAATTCACTTTTTTAAAAATTGTGGTAAAATACACATAACAGTTATTGTCTTAGCCATTTTTAAGTGTTTATTAAGTTCAGTGGTATTAAGTACATTCACGTTGTTATGCAACCATCACTGCCGTCCATCTCCAGAACCCTTATCATGTGTGTAACTGAAACTCTATACCCATTAAAAATACTCTCCATTCTCAGTCTCTGGCAACCACCATTCTACTGTCTGTCACTATGAATGTGACCACTCTAGGTACCTCATACAAGTAGAACCATATGGTATTCATCTTTTTTGTAACTGGGTTATTTTACTTGCATAATGTCCTCAATATTCATTCATGTTTTAGCATGTGTCAGAACTTTCTTTCTTTTTAAGGCTGAATAATATTCCATTGTATGTATATAGCACATTTTGTTTATCCATTTGTCCATCAATTGATATTGGTTTGCTTCTATGTTTTGGCTATTGTGAATAATGCTGCTATGAACACAGATGCACAAATATCTCTTTGAGACCCTGCTTTCAATTCTTCTGGGTATATACTCAAAAGCGGAATTATTGGATGATATGGTAATTCCATTTTACATTATTACCAACAGTGCACAAGGGTCTCAATTTTTCCACATCCTCGTCAACACTTGTTATTTTCTGTTTGTTTGTTTTTATAATAGCCATTATAATGGCTGTGTCTTAATTCTCTTCTAATCGATAAATTTCTCCTCCATTTCTCTGTCTTGCTCTCCCTCTCTTTCTTTGTAAAGAAACAAAGTTGTCCTGTTTTTCCATAATCAGGGTTTTTCTGATTGTTAAATATTTGAAGGAATTTATAATACAAGACTTATAAAAACCCATTAGTCCTGAATTTGAACTGGAAGTATCAGTGTGGTATGGACCCATGATCTATTTTATCCTTTTTCCAAATTACATATTTTCTACCTCTGTTCCCTGTAAGAGTCTAGAACAATGACTAACCCAGTAGTAAAGGAGCACCACTAGCTCACAGATTGTGGTCTTTAAAACCTAATTTCTACTAAATTTAAACCAGACCTTCTTGGAGAAGAAGCCATTGACAGGTCTGGGGCAGGAAATGCTCAGGATCAGCATCAACTACCCCAGCTATCCAAGACTTCTGGGGTAGTTTCAAAAGGACTTGGGAGCCAACATGAGCAGGTTGCCCCTGCCCAAGGGCGGACTAATTTGTGCATCAATTGTGTAGCTGCAATTGATTAAAACATATCTAATATATTTAAAGAAATGAGTTCATAATGATGCTAAATAGAAAAGAAAAATTCATCAGTAAACACTGGAGGATTCTATGGAACCAATTCATTAGTTTGAAACTGGTAAGTTTTGATAGAATCAAACTTTTAGTCTTCCTATACTAACTGCACCTAAAGCCATCAAATTGTTAATCTGATTAATTATTCTAGTTAAATAAAGAAAATAACAGTACAGTAGCATTTTGTAACTTTTACTGACTTGTTGGGGCTGGGCATTAAGCATCAGTACCTGCTGGCATCAGGAAACGGAAGATGACCAGACATTATGTACCTCCCAATGAAAGTTGACAACACCACCTCTGAAGGAGTCTTGCAAACAAATTTAAAATTTGAATCATATTAAGCCTGTAGATTTACCTACCAATTTACCAAAAATACAAGTGAAGGGGAACAACTGCATTTTTGCTTATTTCACGTAATGCCTGAAAAGCAGTAGAAATTGAAACTGAATGGATACATATCTATTGTGCCAAGTAAGCCTAGACTTCTCCAGAAATTCCACACAAAAGTACACAGGTGTATTCCTTGTTCAGATTTTTGTCTTTGGAAGGGGTTAATCTTAGTGGCAAAGGAGACCTTTTTTTTAAAGAGGTTGGCAATTAACATGATGTCTGTTATTTCTTCTCACATCTTCTTATCTTCCTTTTGGTTTTGTGGAGTCAGATGAAAGAAAATCGTTAACATTCTGTAGAACTGTGGGCTTGGTTTTAGTCATCTCAGCTTTGATTTAGATATTTTAAATGTTTTCCTCTCTGAAAAAGGGGGGAAGAAGTGAGACTCAAATAAGGGGCCAACAGGGAGAAGGGCAGCTAAATTGAATTCCATAGTGTTCAGTTCCCTGACTGCAAGAATAATCCCGTTAATTATCTTGTCTTCTGACCTTATGTAATTTGGATTCTTCGTTCACTATCTCTTGAATACACCCATATTTCAGTGAATAGTGAACATCTGAAAATTTTGAAATGCTAACTCACAAGTTATTTGCTTTACTTGGAAACCAAGGAGGAATTGTAGGAGTTCTCCCCTGTGTCAAGTCCAGGAATGTGTGGATCTTATTCAGTTTAATGACTAATACAGAATTCTTTTTTGTGTGTGTGTGAGCAAGCTGCAAAGTGCGAAGATGACTCACAATGAATCCCCATCTCCCATCTAGTTACTTACTACTTGTTTTAAATCTATTTATGATTAATATTTACTGTTAAAGACTTATTGTGTAGTATCAAGTCATTCCTTCAAATATTTAAGAATCATTCATTCAATATATATTGAGCACCAGCTATACATCAGGTACTGTATTGGGTCATGGGACTATGAACAAGCAATGAACAAGATCTATACATTCTCTCCTGCCCAGGAAGTCATGCTGTGGTGAATTTTTCAGGAAAGCTTATGCCAAGATGGGATTAGAAGCATAAGAGATTTATTGGAGGAAATGCCCATGAGGGATAACAGAGAAAGGGAATGGGAGTACATGTGGAGAGCCTCAGATCATGACGCAGGTCTGACATTTTTGCAGGAAGAGAGGAAGGAAGGGTGATTGGTTAGGAAGAACCTAAGACTACAGTGCAGCCCTGAGAAAGTCTCAGCTAGGCTGATGGGAGTCCCTTGAACAAAAATTGCTCATGAGAGGAGTCCCACACTGGCCAGGAATGGCACAGCTCTAATACGTCTGTTGTGTTTAGTTATTGGATCAGAGCAGGCCTGGGAGAGTATGGCCTTGGTGTGAACACCACAGTGGATCTGGTAGGTGCGGCAGCAGGAGGCTGTCAACTAACTGCACTGGTTCCTTCCTAATGGGCATCTCAAAGGTGAATTGCCATGGCTGCCGCAGTGGGGAAGGCAAACATAGAACAAATGGATACAAGGGTGAGGCATGTTCCAGTAAGGATGCTGTGGGGGCATTTTGGTGGTATAGCAGGGGAAGTTTATCTGCATTCACTGTTCTTCCCCTGCTCTGCTCTGGATCATAGCAAACAATGCTATGGACGTTCTCTGGTTCTCTGCCTTTCAAATAGGGCCTGTCAGTTGGAGACACTGGCAGGAGATTGGAAGGTGGAAGACAGGAGAGTTCAGTTTATTTCTCCCCTTCTCTTTCTGTCTCCCCTCATCTCTCCAGCAGTAGCTGCATCTCCTGTGTTTTCAGTTCTTATCACAGTTCCTCACTTTGTGGTCCTCGCTTTAAACAGCTATAGTCTCTGGGACAGTGCTATGGCCACTGTGCTTTTTCTCTGTAGAGACTGTACTAGTGTCTTTCTGCTATTACTAGTCTGTGTTGCCTCACTGTCTCCTATTTGACTTCCCAACTTTTTCATCACCTTTGGTTAGAAATTCCTTGTATTAAATCCCCTTTGTCTGAAACATTATATCTAGAGTGTTCTCATATCCACATTATAGACATAGTTGGAAGAGGTCACAGGGAAGATTTCCCTAATAAAATGATGTTTAAGCTCAAACTGAGGTATGAATGGAAGCTATCCAAAATGGACTGATTGTAGCACTGGCATTGGTTTAGTACTTGTACACTATCTTTTATATTATACCATTTGTTCATTTTCAAAACAGCATAACAGCTAAAAGTACAAATTCTGAAGATGCAGTGATTGGGTTCAAATCTGCCACTTTCTAGATATGTGACCTCAGGCAGGTTACTAAATTCCCTGTGCTTCAGTGTAAAATGGGTATAATAATTATATTACCTTTTATGGAAGGTATGAGAAGCTAATAAGTTAATATGTACAGGCAGCTTAATGTTTGTTATTATTCTTTTCATATGCATCACAGAACTTTGCAGAATTTTTGCCATGCTAATGTGCACTCCCAGCATTTAGGACGAGTATACTGCATGCAGAATACACACTGCTTCATTTTTTTCTAGAATCTAATGTTTTAGGGGAAAAGCCTGAGAACAGCCTCATTTTTTCTTAGTCTAGGTTACCTTCATTTTCTGCCTGTATACTTGTGCGTGTATTTCTCATTCTAGAAATTCAATAATTTTATTAGGACATGTCAAGTTGTTGGTCACTTTTAATAAGTTTGGCTTGACATACAGGTATATCCTATTATTTTTCAGGTTTGTTTATTTCTTCCTTTTGGGAGATTTTTTTTTTTCTTTTATATCATTGACATGTTTTTCTGTTCTATTATATGAATCTGGAGGAAGCCAGTGTTTTCCTTTCAATTTAAAGATTGACTCTGAGTTCACTTGAAATTTTACCTAAAAAGCAGCAGGCTCTTATAACCAAAGTAACAGATTATGGTACTTGCCACCTTAGGTAAGGCCAAATCTGGAGATATTTTTATCTTTCTTTGGGCAGCTAATGACTGCTCTGATGTAGATGGGACTCTGTGCAGCTGCTCAAGTTTGTATGATCAGTTGGAATCTGCTTGGTCAGTTATTAAATAGAAAGTGAATTTGCTTTCATGGTCTATAGTGTATTATCTGCTTCCTCCTGCCTTCTACCTCTTTTGTTTGCTCATCTTCACTTGGAGCAGTCCAGGGCTTGACTTACATGCAATACTAGGCTTTATTCAGTGATTAATGTAGTTCTTGGCTGTGGCCAATAAGGAGCTACAAATTTTTATACATCATAAAAATGATAAAAGTTGGGCAAAGAATCTCAGAGGTTGGTTTGCTTATGACAGAGATCTGATCTCTTGTGATTCTTCATTGGCTGCATCTGGAAATACAGGCTCTGGAGCCACCACAAAGGAACATCTTGGGGATGAGCACCACAGTCGAGCATAACCTGGACTTGCAGAAGCATTGTCACATGGCGATGTCCCGGTGCTCAAAAGCATGCATTCCGGAGAAAGGTGAACTAGGTTCAGGTCCCTGATTTCCCTCCTCTCAACTGTGTGCCCTCCGATCAATTACTTAACCTTGCTGAGTGGTAAATTACTAATTGGTAGAGTGGGGATGATGATAATACTTTCCTCACAGGGTTGTTGGTGATTATTAAATTGGATGATGCTTTGCGTGGTCCCTGACACACAGGAGATATTTTTTACCATTATTATCATTACTAGTCAATATCTAAATCAGTACCACATATTTTACAGCTGTGTCTTTCTTTTTTTATCTAATAAATACACTAATTCTCTTTTAAGACAAGAAATTTGGGTTGCTACTGTCGTATTTGGCTCCGGAGGAAGATAACCCACAATCTGGGCAGGGGGATCCATGACTTGAACATTTGAACTGCATTCAGTTTCCAGCAAGAGTGAACTGGATGAGAATGCTGGGAGTGCAGAGCCTTATTTCTTCAGTGGATTTCGACTGGACTGTTCTATTTTCTCCTCAAGGAAGATCAATTAATTATCCAGATGTCAGATTTCTGCTGCTTGTTCTTCTATCGTATCCTTTTTCTCTGACTGCTATGGTTTGTTCTGACCAAAACTCATATTGAGGCTTAGTCCCTAATATTGCAGTGTTAGGAGGTGGTACCTTTAGGAGGTAATTGGGTCATTAAGGGGGATTAATGCCTTTCTCCTGGTAATGAACTCTCACTCTAATGGAACTGGGTTGCCAGGAGAGTGGGTCGTCATAAAACAAGGCTGCTTATGGTGTTTGGTCTCTCTGCACGCACCTGCCACCTGTTCCTCTGCACCATCATGTTATGATACAGCATGAGGCCCTCACCAGAAGCCAACGAGATGCAGCCTCCTGATCTTGGACCTCCCAGCCTTGAGAATCGTGAGCTAAACAAACGTCTTTCCTTTATAAATTACCCAGCCTCGGGTATTCTGTTAGAGCAACAGAAAACAGACTATGATACCAACTTTTTAATTTCTTTTTCCTTTACCCTTGCTTTCTGAAAGAGTATATCAAATCTTTCTTCACAGCCCAGGTTTAATGTTCTGCAAGGTCAATTTAGCTCTTTATGGCTTTGAGTGATATTTTAAATGCCATCATGATATTATTAGTTACCTTACATTCTTTAGGTATTTTGTTCCCCAAATGCAGTTAACTCCCTTTCAAAAATGTCTTCCTATATCTTATCTTTCATGTTAAGTATTATAAAAGCAATGTTCTAAAATGTTTGTTTCCTGGAACAAATCTTTATAAAAATATGCTCTTCCAGCTTTGTCGTGCTATCTTAATTTTCTTGCCAAAACTTCAAAAGACTTAATGCTGTTTATTTTGTGTGTACTTATTTTTGATAGAAGGCAGGTTTATTTTGATCTGTTATTTGAATAAAAATTAACATGGTACATTTTCCTTGGGTCTGCTCACTGTTTCGCTTGACATTTTCCACTCCTCCTTTTATATTTTATGATAAAAAAGAGATGATATAGATTACTATTAATAGTTTGGTTATTAGGCAGACAGAGAGGGATGCAGAGAAAATTAGAGCATGAACAGCCCCAAAAGGAGCAGAAAGAAAACAGTACTTTATATATCTGTTTAAGAGACCAGGTTTCCACATCTAATTTACCCTTTAACCTAGTGATTGGTTTTAGGTACATGACATCATTTTCTTGTTGTCTGCCTGCCAATATGGGCAAATGTTTTGTTTTAGAAAAATGCCTCTGAGTCAGGATGAATATGTCAGTTGGTGGGAAGCTGCCTGACTGTAACTTCTTTTTGTATGGCCTCATACATTTCCTCAGCCCTGTACTTCTGTCTCAGAGTAGTTTTTTTGGTTGGTTGGTTGTGTTTTTGGTGAAGCATTGAAACTGACTCTAAGGCAAGGGGTTCCTGTCTTTCCTACAATTCCACCCTTCCTCCCTCCCTTCTTCCTTCCTTTTCTCCTTCACTTTCTTTCTCTTTAGGAAAGATTCCCCATCTGAATCTGAAAGATTCAGAAAAGTATTCCATCTTTGGGAAGGATGATCCATAACTGGGGAGCAGAAATTGGGGTCAGCAGAAATCCCTACCTCTTTTTCTGTTTGACACAGTTTACTCCCAAGGCACTGATGGCGATGACGAAAAGGGGTCCCAGGGGAGTTGTCACTCTGTGCCTTGCCTCACTTTCTTACAGCCCTTAAGGGTTGGGTAGGCTGTCACTCTACAAGCTGTCAACAGTCCTGCTGGCCAAGCCGTGTGACCTCCAGCAGGGCTGCTTCCACCCAGAGAAAGAGATACTACCTAAAAATTATCATAAAGACATTGTTTATTTGCCAAGTCTGGGGACCTGAGTCTTCCCAGAGTGGTGGCCTATTTCTAATTTGCATAAAAGTTTAGCTGGGCTATTAGTGGCCAGTGCAACATTAGGTGAGTTTATGGGCTGTGCTTTCTTGGAAAGGAGATCACCGGAAAAGCTCTTGATTGTTTGTTTTTATCTTACTCTGTCTAAGCCATCTCTGGGGGAAATTCCTTGACATGCTTTGCTTATTTTTCAGCTGGTATCGAAGAGGAGTTTTGACTTTACTTTTTTGTTCTTATCTTTTTGGCAAGTCCCAACTTTATTTAGAAAATGTATTAAGTGGTTAAAAACAGAAAGAGAGAAGGAGAGAAAGAAAGAAAGAAAGAGGAAGAAAAAAAGAGAAAGAAAGAAAAAGAAAGAATGAATTTAGTGAGTGTTTTTGTCCTATTGCTGTCTCTAGTTTGCTGAGTTTCTTATCCTACTGTCATAAGTAGCCACCATTCATAGTTTATTATATTTTCTTGTATAACTTGTTTATGCATACATAAATATAAATTCTTATTTACCCATTTTTCTCTTAAATAGAAAAGGTAACCATATTGCTTATGTTTGAATTTTTGTTTTCATCTAACATTATCTTTGAGCACTTTTCAAATTAGGACACTGAATGGTTCTTCATTCTTTTATCTAGCTGCATAATACTCCATTTTATGGATAACCCATTTAACTAGTCTCCTCTAGAGCAACATTAAGGGATGTTTCCAATCAATTGTCCTTACAAACAGTGCTGTGATAAATAACCTTGTACATTATTCATTTTGCACATGGGCAAATATGTCTGTAAGATAAATTCCTGGAAGCAGAACTGAGTTAAATTGTATTTGAATTTGTAATATTGATGGATATTGGCAGATTGTCATCCATAAGATTTTAGCAGTTCATATTCCTACCAATGATGTTTGAAATTTTTTTCCCCCTAAAGAATTGCTAGAATAGTATCTTATCAAGCTTTTATATTTTACCCATGCTGGTAGATGATATTACAGTGTCATTTTAATTTGTGTTTCTCTTACTATGAATGATACTATCTTTTCATAGGACTATGAGACATTTATATTTCACTTTCCATGAAGTATGTTTATATCCTTTGCCCATTTTTCTCTTGGGTTATTGGTTTTTAATTATTTAAATCAACTTTTAGGAGCATTTTATATATTAATTTAGTTCTTTCTTTGTTAAATGAGTTATAAATACATTTTTAAAAAACCAATTTGTTTTGTGTTTTTTGGCTTTGTTTTTATTTTATTTTGTCACATAATAGTGTCTTTTAATGTAATCAAAATTATCAGTCTTTTCTTTTACGGCTTCTGGAATTGGAATAGTATTTTGAAAGAACTCCTTAAAACAAAGTTTGTAAAGAATTCTCCCATATTTTCTTATATTATTTAATTATTTACAAGTAAACTTTTGATTCATTTGAAATTTGTCTTTATATAACACATAAGGTGTAAGTTATGGATACAATTATTTTTCTAGATGGTCACTCACTCTAAACAAGAATAAGACATATATTCCCAGGAGCAATACTTTCATTTGACTTCATACTGAAGAATAGTCCATGCAATTATACCAAAGAAAGATAATAAATGTACAACAATTTTAAAGAGGGCTAAAAAATTCATTGTTTGTAAATGATGTGGTTATATACCAGGAAAACCCAAGAGAATAAACTAAAAAAGAAATACTAAAACAGTAAGAGATTAAATAAGATAGTGTATAAAATTTTTTAGATATAAATCAATAGCTTTCATACACAAATAACAACTAGGTATAAGATCTAATAAAAGAGTGATCTCATATACAGTAGCAGAATAAAAAACAAAATATCTAGGAATATACTTAACAAAGTATGTGCATAATCTATATAAAGAAAAGTTTAGAACACAGTTGAAAGCACCAAAAAAACTGCTGAACAAATGGAAAGATATATCATGTTTTGTATAGGAATAGTCAAAGATATCATTCTTCCTAAGCTATTTTATACATTGGCAACTCAATAAAAAGATTAATGCTATTTTGTTGAAATATTTATGTTGATGCAAAAGAATACATGGAAAATATGAATAGCTAATAAAATTCTAAAAATAAACTTTGAACAGGACAAACACTACCGGATATTTAAACCTATTATAGAGTCTTAGAATTTAATACAGTGTGCTACCAGTGCATAAAGAGACAGATAGATCTAAGGAATAAATAGGATGCTTAGAAATAGACTCCAAAGAATAACGGAATTTCTTTTCCATGATAAGGATACGGTTGTAACCTAGTGGGGAAAAGATATGTTGGAACAACTCATTTCTTTTAAACTGCATGTTGTTAATCACCCTATAAACATTCTAAAATGCATCATAATAACCCCATGTCCTGGAAAAGCTAATGAGATTGAAAATGCACTTTGGATTCTTACTAAACCCACAACTTCAGTAAAGAAATAGCTTGTTCTTGTACCCAAATGAAGCAAATTACCAAATTCCATCTACACCAATGGGGACAGAATTTGTACGTACAGCATTCTTTTTCCATTCCCCATTGTGTAGGTATTATGGAGGGAGCAGGGAATCAGACTTTTTCCAAAGGCAAACATAAGATGTATAACCTGTAGGAGTCATGTATAATAATTGCTTTTAAACAATCCACTGTGCTTATCGAGGAAACAAGGTGATATTCTTGAATAATTTTTATAATACCTGTTTCACTCAGTGTAAAAGAAACTCTAGGATGGTCAGATAGTTGACCTTTATTGTCTTACAAATAATTTTTGCTTTATTCTAATACCATCCCAGAGAAGACATCTCGGCCATTGAGAGTCCACCAGCACGCATGATATGGGTGGAAGCAAGCTGTGTGCAGCGTTCATGGCTTTTGTCAGCGCGCAGGGATTCTTAGGGAAATAGCCTGGCTTATAGACGCAGCTCCAGGTTTTTCATCTCCAGGTGTTCTTATTCTAGACTCGTTGCTTTATTGCCTTTCTTGCCTAATTTCACTTTCACCCATTTTCTAGGTTAAATTTGAATAAAATTTCTTGAGATCTTTCTGAGATATTGGGCAAGAGAGCTGTGTTGTGTATATTAACTAATTCAGGGTCTTAAAGTCATTTGATTCAGGGTGCAGTATAAATGCAAAGCAGGATGCACTGTAAAGCAAAATGCTAATTATTGCAGGCAATGCAGATGCTACTTTTAAAGGTACCAGATGTGTATCACCTCTCAATAGCATGGGCTGGCTCTTGGAAAAGAACATGAGGCAGGCGAATGGTATAAACTGAGTAAAACAAATGACTTGGAAGACTAAAACCCACCAAGCAAACAGAACTACAGCTATCCTCAGAAAAATTAGAATGCTACTTTCTGGAGGACAGCCAGGTCAAATGGGCAAAAAAGAAATATGGTAAAATTATATATATACATTATATTTTTGTTTGTTTTCTTTGTACATTGTTCTGTGGTTTAATAAGAGGTTGAAATACCACTTAGTAGGTTTGCACACAATTCAATCTAAAGTATGAGTTTTTTCAAGATAATTTTTTTCTAGTGTAGGCTCAGGATGTTACAGCAAAACTGTGTATTTAGCTTATACAGATTTATTATGTGCCATGAAGACCAGGTAAACTCTGTAGTGCTCATGGAGAAACTGAATTGCTTTCAACTAACCACAAGATTAAGTTGGACTTTTAATTAATGTATGTGTATCACACACCCCAAAAGGATGTTTCCAGAAGGGACACATCAGTTTGGGCTAATAGACTAGAACGTGACGTTTAGGATAATGAAATGGGGAAGGGAGGCACATGTTAACTACAAGGGCAAATACAGTTGCTCTGATTAGAAATAACAGTTTCTCTGTGGCTATGTCAAAGGAGAGGGGACCTAATAAGCTGCATAATTGTTGTTATCAGGATGAAGGAGCACGTCAATTCTTCAAATACAATAGTTTTAGCATTGTATTCTGAATTAAATGTAATGCATGTGATCTACTAAAGGGACATCCAGGAAATATTATATACTATGTTTTTGATGACAGTTTCACAAAAAGTGAGGAAGGAATTTTTAAAATAAATTTGGCTCAATTCTGAAAATTTTAAAATCCTATTATAGAATATGGAAGATAAAAATCTGCAACTTCACAAATATTTAGTGCTGGGCTTTTTATTTTGTGACAGATTTCTCTAAACAGGTATCACAGAGACCTCCAAAGTCCAATATAAATATAAAAATCAACAAAAACAAATATTTCACATGATTTTAAAGTCCAATAGAATATTCTAAAATAGAATTCTAAATTCTAAATATTCTAAAATAGAAATATTTTATCATTTCAATGAAAATGGAATTTATATTAGGATGATTTCTTGATTATTTTTTTCCTGACAAGCTCCGTTATCTACTTCTATAACTCCACTCTATTTAGCATAATTTCATCTACAATATTTAATCTTTGTACTATCCCTTCAACAAGAAAAGGCAGGATGTACGTGAAGAGCTCCTGTTAGTGAACTGGTAATTTCAGGAACCCAGTTGAGCACCGTCTCTTCCTCCATCCTCCCTCTCACTCTCAGCAGATAACGCTGCCTTCCATTCCAGAGGAGACAGAAGCTGTTACATAGGTATGGTCTCTGCTTCGTGTTCTGCCCCTACCTAGCGCCTGCCTTCTGTCCTTGCTCCTTCCTTCTTCTCTCCCGGCCAAAGCATCCCTCTCTGCCTGGATTCTCAACCCTTCTGCCTTCCCCAGGATGTCTCTGTGAACACATTAGATTCTCTGCTCCTTTCCATCAGTCTTTGTGCTCATGTCTCTGGGGAAAGCAACGGTTACACAAAGAAGACGACAACTCTATTCTTCTGCCCAATTTCTTCTTCCCCTTCCCAGCCAAACCTCCTGATGTTTACAGTCTGTTTCTACTTTGTCACCTCCCATACATTCTTCAATTTGCTGTCATCTGGCTGCTTCTTCCACTTTGCATAGAAACAGCTCTTGCCACACGTCACCAATGATGTCCTCCTCGCTAAATCCTGTGGGCACCCAGAACACTTATCTTCTGACTTCTTGGCAACAATAGACCTGTACTCCCTTCCTGACACTTTTTCCTCTTTGTTCTGTGACACATTGCTCTTCTGACTTCCTACTTCTCTGATGGCTTGTCCCCAGTCTCCTTTGTGGTCTTCTTTTCTTCCACCAATCTCTTAAATTTTGGTGAGATTCTTGGTCTGGCTTTTGTTTTGCTCCACTCAGCACACTTGCCATAGTAGTTCTCATCTACTCCCATGGTTTTCATTACTATCTTTCTCTTGAACTTCCGATTTTCATTCCCAACTACCTACTGGCCATCACCTGCTGGATAAATAGGCCCTCTATATACAGCATGTCCAGGTCTGAACTCTCGTCTTTCCTCTAACTTGCTCCTTCTGGGTGCCCTGCACTACTATCCATCCAAGAATTTGGGCAGCATTCTCGTTGTCTCCCTCTCTGTCAACCTCTCCCTCCAGTCAGCCACCAGGTTCTATTGATTCTGTCCCCTAAATGTCTTTCAAACATGTACAGCTATTTCCATCTTCCCTGGTCAAGCAGCGATGGTCTGTCACTGGATTCCTTCTATCACCTCCTTGTCTCCCTGGCTGCTGTCTTGCTCTTTCTTAATTGGTTCTCACTGCAGCCAGATGGATCTTGGCACAAAAAAAAAATCAAATTATGTCATTTCTATGCTTAAAAATCTTCACGGCTCTCCATTCTCTCATGAAGAAGTTCAAACTCCTTGATATGGCTCAGCAGACCTCTTCATGCTCTTGTTCTCATTTTATTCTTTCAACTCAAAGTTTAAGTCTATGCTAGCCATGGGGAACTTACTTCACTTCCCTAACATATGGGCACAGAGTACATTGTTAGGAGCCCGGACTTTAGCACCTTACTATTTGGGTTCAAACCCCAGCTTCATCACTTAATAACATCATGACCTCAGCCAACTTACTTAACTGCTCCCTCTCAGTTTTCCCATATCATGGCATGATAATAGAATTATTGTGAAGATTAAATGTGTTGAGGAGTGTAAAACACTGGGGCATTCAGCAAACATCACCTGCTATCAATATTACCATGGGTCTTAGACACTGAAAAGATTGTGGGACCTCATATTTGTGATTCAAAATAAAAACAATTCAAGTTGTAAAGTACATTTTAGGTGATAAGTCAGCCTAACAAAGGTATGATTTTCTTTCTTTCTTTCTTTTTTTGCAATAATACTACTTGGATCTTTTTCAAAAATACAAGATTGAAAAAAGAGAGATTTTGTTACTTCTGCTTTGTTGGCAAATTGGCCCCATATTCAGTTTGGGTTTTTGATCCAGCTTTTCCCTCTTCCTAGAACAGTCTTCCAAGTTCTCACTGACTCTTTTTTAGCAAATTCTATTCCTCATTTAGGTCACATATTACAAGTTAGTTCTTTTCAAAGGCTGTCCTTGACTTGGAGTCTGAGCTGGCCCTTGGTTATGCATTCTCTCTGCATGCCTCATTCTTCCAATTTAGCACTTACCATTCCATGTCATACTTTCTCCTTTACTTGTTGTATCCCCCATTATAATGCCATTGCCATGAAGGCAGACTACTTCTGTCCTGTCCACATTATCATCCTTCTGTGCTGAGCATAGCACGTGCTCAGTAAATCAGTGACTAACTAAGGGGCAGGAACCTCACTTTTCTTTAGGCATCATCTCACTAGAACAGAAATAATTCTGTGTAAGAGTAAATGTGCACATTTTGAAAATACCATTTGTCTGTTTTCTTTTTCCTCCTAACGTGGTGACCCTGCCTTAAATACTACTCATAGCTCAGAGAATTACTAGATTGGTCTTTGCTGTTTTCAAATTCAAATAACAGAGATAAGGTAATGAATCTTTTAAGACCATGTTTGAAAACCTTTTAGAAATGTGATGGGAGTTTTCTCTGTGCTGAGTTGTGAGAACCAGATATGAAGGCATTGCTTTTGAACATGTCTTACGTCTTCCCTAAGATCCCTGATGGTGGAAATCTCAGTCTGGGGCTGACTGGTAAAGAAGAAATTTCTGGCTAGGAGCCCCTCAAATCAGGGTCTCCAGGCAGTTACTTGTTCACTGCAAATAGAGAAGTTCTGTGTTTCAGACTTGAAGGCCCCTGGGAGGTCCCTGATTCCCTGTTCAGCAGTTAGGCACTGAGATTTCATCTCACCATTATAAATTATTCAATGAACTTTCATAAGTTCTTCCTAGGAGGTCTGTACTCGTGCCTGTAGAGACATTATGTGATACACAAAGACAAAGACATGGTCCTGCCCTTCAGAAGTGTAATCCAGACATCACCTGCTGCTCTTAAGAACCTCTACCCCACGTCTTAAGGGAAATCCAATACCTGCCACAGGAGCTTTGCAATGTTCAGGGAGTTCTGCTTCATTTAGTCATCTTGGGCTCTGATATTGTGCTGATGCTGTATTTTTGTTGTTTATTTTTTTGTCTTCAAGCTGTTCCTTTATCTTTGCCCTAGCATCGACTTAGACATAGGACACCATTTCTTCTCCATGATTCTTTCCCTCACACTCCCAAAATATCACTCTAGGAAGCAGCTGTGTGTGGTAGCATTTTACTTAAGAAATGGGTAACAGTGAGAGAAGTTATATGACATTCCACAGTTAGAATAGACAATTGAAAATTGAACATTAATTTCTTTAAAAAGTCCTTCAGCCATTTCTCCCAACATAAATTCTGGATGCCTGCTATGTGTTTTGGCCCCCTCTCTCTTTCCTCTCAGTGCTGCCTTTCAGCCACAACAAAAAGAAAAACATTTTCTCGTATTTGTTTATACTGAGCACTCCAGCTTTCTTCTCTGTTCCCTACCCATACGCTCTGCTCGGGCTTCCTCTGCATGGCTGTTTCTCACCAGCGTACGCTGCTCAACAACGCAGCACTAATGATTCCACATCCCACCCATCCTCTCTCCCTGCTCGTGTGGCTCGTATCACTGCCACCACCCTGCCTCCGCTCCTCGGAGGGCACAACTGGATATAGACACATTTGGCTTAAACAACATTTTCTCCCATTTCCCTTGCAGAAGTTTGAGACCCAGAGAAAATGCAAAAGAAAACGAGTTTATTTTTGAATTCTTCATTCAACACAGGAAGGCCAGGGCGAGGCTTGCTCACCATTGTATTCCTATCACCTACATGCAGAGGAAGCACTCAACAAATATTTATTACACAAATGAGTTTATACTTCCAGCAGAGCTGCACTGGAGTTAAACGTGTTCATCTTTTCTTTAAATAGCTCGGCAATACCTAATGTTTATATTCTCTAATATGTACTGTATTCTATGCAGTTACCGTTTTAGGGCACTATTAATTTGCAAACAGGTATAATTCATCTGACCTGCATTCTGTCTCAGGCGAAGCAGTGAGGATCTGGCAAAACATTTTGACTTTGCAGACTGTGGCTCTGTTCTCCTCAGGAACCAGGGCTGCCAATATTCCCAAGATGGAATGAACTTTTGACTCTGGGCACCACACAAAGCCTCAAGCTGTTCCCTGTAGGAGTGAAGAGCTTGGATGGAGTTAAGGACTTTAGTGGCTTTTGCTAATGCTTTGAGGCAGCTTCACCTATATTTGCATCATCGAGGAAGATCTGAGAAGCACACAGAACAGCTAAAGATCACGGCTTGTTCTGAATATGCCATCCAGGATTCCTGGGAATCCAGTTATTGGAACCAATGTCTGACTAATTTTTCTTTTTCTTTAAATAAACCCCAACAGCTTTGCCACCAGCAGTTGTCACTTGCATGTTTTTAAGGCATCGTGTCCTTGAATGGAGTTTCATCTTTTACATATTCTGTTTATTTTTTAAGGTGAAAAGATGTTACAAAACCATTTTAACGTAATGAAATTACCAGCCTGGACTGAAAAGCTTTATGTTTGAATAGGGCATTTCTTTACTTCCCAAGTAGCTTTGCAGTGAGAAAACTGACAGTGATAGAGCTGTTGACCTTAAAGATGAAATATTTGTGTACTTTCTCAGGAGAAAGTTGTGCTATTTTCCTGGTCCTCCAGTGAAATATGATGGTTCCTCACATAGGTAGAAATGCTTTGGATTTCAGATCAGCAATGTTACAGTTTTTGTTACTTTCCTCACCCACTGCCTGCATTTTGTTTGGAAGCTGCAACAGAAGAGCTGCTGGTGCTGTTTGAGTAGATTCCTTTGTTGTGTTCTCTTCTCATTTTGAAAACCATAAGAATTGCTACTCAATAAAAAAAAATAACAGTCGAGCTTCATTTTAGTATTGATATTGTGACTCCAGCAGTGAGCACGGCAGCATGCTCTGGAGGAAGCTCTTAGGAGTCTCTGTAATTTCTTCCTGACCCCAGCTGGTGATACACTTTATGTCCTGAAGCTTGCGGATGAATAGCCCTTATAATTCCCATCCTAGTGTGGGTGCATTCTAGCTTGCCCTGCTCTGAAAAGAAAATTTGAAAGGTGACAGTGTTTTGAAACGTCATTCCTCTGGAAACAAGAAGAGAAACACCTTAGATTAATAAGCTCCTTATTTGCTAAAAAGAGAAAAGGTTTTGTGTGTCCCATTAGAATGCTGTCCGACAACTCTAAGCCATTATGGTGCTTATGGTCCATTTAGGATTTCTTTCTCTCCCTTTTCCTTTAACATATTGTTTCATTCAATCACTTAATCATTGTCATCCTTGTATTCTTTATTCATGTATTCTTTTATCCAAGACTCATCTATTAAGCATCATTTACGTGCAAGACACTGTGTCGAATAATTGCCCTTGCCTTCCTCAAAAACATAAAAAAGAATTTGATTTTTTCACATCCAGGGGTTTACAAGTTGATAGGGCAGATAACAATTGAATATAGACATATACCACACCAGGTGGTTACAAATACCTTCCTTTTGCACACTTTTTTAAAACATTTCCCAAATGACTTCTACCTATATTATCTGATTTAATTCATGTTTACACCACTTGTAGAGCTGGGATTAGAATCCACATATTCTGATTTTCTTTCCCCTTGTGATTGTGACTTCACCATCCTAGTGCCAGTTGAATTTTACTTAGCATTGAAACTACATTTACGGGATGCATTTGCTTTTTTCAAAGGCTTTATCAAGGAACTCAGAAAGACATTTTCTTTCATCATAATTCCCCCTTGTCACCAAAGTTGTTCATTATGGAGTTTCTTTGCATGCCTGTTTGTTTCCCTCTTCCTGAGACCATTTGGAAAAGGAGATATATTGTAATTAGAATATTCACAGGGAAGTGTAGATGCCAGACTGGATTTCTGGTGGGGATGGCAGCAAGAGACAAACAAAACATTCTAAAAGGTACTAATAACTACTGTTTAAAATATGTGCAAAGAGAAAAGAATTCCCTGTCCTGGAAGATATAGTTAATTTACTTTTAAGAAGGGACACAACAATCTGGAACAGATTGTACTGGTCGTTTAACCCACGAAAGGGAAAAATAAAATTATATCTCCCAAATAAACTTTACTCTCAATTATGTTCTCTGTGGTCTCTTCCGGCTCTAAAATTCAATGATTCTAATTATGCTCTCTATGAATGTGAGTTTCAACTTCTCTAACAAAGAAGGGTATGAGGCTGCTTCTGTGTAACTCAGGGTAAAGTGGAGGTATGAAAACAACCAGTTAACATAATAGACGATAGAAAGTGAAGCCAGATAAATGTTTTTCTGGCTTATGTGACTTAGTTCACTTTGTGTTACATAAATAGAGCCTGAAAGAACCACACAGATGAGTCAACAATGGCAGAGACAACATGATGGATTATCAACAACAAGGTATTCCACACTGGGTAGTTACACATGTTTAGGTTACCCAAAACTGTCACATTTAGAGTTTGTTTTTTTCTTATAAAGTGTTCTTATATTTGTGATCATCTTTGTTTTCATAACAACCTTGTGATATAAAGGATGTAATTACCAGCATGACCTTTAGAACCAGAGGTTCTAAAAACACTATTTTTTCTTCCTCAAAAGATCAGAGTGACATCATACATCCAAATAAATAATGTCACTTACTATGGCAGAGGATCTTAATGGGATGGCTTTTCCATCCTCTCCAGTATGCATGTTGGGGTCTGAGGAGGGGCCTAGCTCCACAGTGAGTTTGATTTGTACTTCACTCTAAACCAAGAAATATGCTCTTCCCAATCTCTTCCAGTGGTAAATTATTTTCTAACCAATGACCCTCTTTGATTGTCTAGGAGTCCTGCAAATGTTAGTTGAGGCAGATCAAGGAAATCACTAAGATTTCTTCACAACCAGAGTAGAGGTCTCAAGAAAGAGGAACACTAGGATAGCATCACTTTTTCAGCTCACCTTTACCTCAAGATGGTTTGGGTGGACATGAAGACCACGTGACAGTACCATGTAGGGAACCCCTTTGGAGAACATTGCGCCTAATGAGCTGTGCGAACCATTTCTCCCAGTTAATTGCATTTGTTTACTTACCTAATTATGAGGATACTTACTTTTCATTTATAGCATAGGGAAGACTGATAATTACATGCCTATCTGCATGTGCCTGTCTGCATTTACCATCCATAAAATAATCTTAACAGGCACAAGCCTTGCTATCTTGCTTTCAAAGAAAGAGAATATTGGCAAAACTTATGAGTGTTAACTAACATTTATCAAGGCACTTTGAGTTAGTAGTTTGCCTCTGGGGAAGACACTGGAAATACTTCCTGCAGGATATAGGATTTGAGCAGTCTTGCAGATGGGTACGATGTGACAGGAAGAAATTTATGGTTGGGATATTAGTGTTCTAAACAAAAGTGGTTGTTCTGAAGGTGAACAATTTCTTGGGCAACAGAAAGCGATGTTGAATGGGTGGAACATTAGAATAAGCAGGGGAAAAGTGAAAATTGGAAAACAAAGCCATGTGACAAAGGGTCTTTAGTGCCAAATAGCCATTGTTTATATAGAAACATGATAGAAAGTTTCTGGATAAAGGTATGTCATGGTTACACTGATGTTTTTAAAACCTAATCTTTTAGCAATGTATGTAGCAAAGACCAATTAAAGGGCTCTTAACAATGTTCTAGTGAAAATTTTGAGGGCAGAAATTAGGATACTAGCAGGACCCTATCTGGAAGTAGCAAATATTTACATAAAAGATATGGAAGTACTGTCACAAGATTTGAAACTGACTGGATATAAATTTGGGGTGTAGCAAACGGAGTCAGGAAGGAGTTGCAGTTGGTTGGTTAGTAGGTATATAGAATATGTTTTCCCACAGAAATAATATTACAGTGGTTATGTTCCCACTTTTGTCATAAAACACTGTTTAGTTCATACTATGACTCCTAAATTAGAAAAGCATGGTGGGAATGGTAGACAGGAACCAATGCAACCGACGGGAGAGAGTTAATCAACAAAATTTGCACCAAATTGGGTGTGGGGGACAAGAGAAGAGAAGACGATTCCAAGGTTTTGAACTGGGTGAATAAAAAGATAATGATGCTATTCATGGAAACGGGAACATAGAAGGAGGAGTTTTGGACAAGCGGAATTTGAGTTGGTGGCTGTGAGTCAAAGCATATTGCTTGCCAGCTCTGTGTTTGTCATTAGTGCCCTCCAACAGGCTGGTGAAAATTTGGGCCTGGAGTTTATAGATAACTGGGTTTTTAAGAGAGGTTGATAACAATTTCCATAGTGGTGATAGCTGAAACTGTAGAAATGAATGGGGCACATCGCTCAAGTATAGAAAGAGGAGAGAACGAGCCAGGGGAGATCTTTGGAGAAATATATGAGAAGTATAGCTGATAAATATATTGGGTAGGTTTTTTGTTATATGCAGAAATCAAAAGCATACTGCTGAAATATACAGCTTCTCTGCAATCACAGCACTGTGTTGAGGAAGGGTTAGATATTATAGCCTGGCTCCTACTTCTTAAACCAAACCGGGCAAGGGGACATGATTTGTATGTGTTCTCAGTTGTCAATTCTGGCATGATGTTTATTTTCAGCTGGGGAATGTTTTCCCTTGTAAAGATCAAAATAAAACTAAAGCTCTAGGTTTGTGCGCAGGGAGTAACTCTCCCGGTTTGCAACATGCATGCTTCCCAGTTTGTTTAGCCCGTGACCTCCAACTCGATTCAGAAGTAGTATTCACTGCAGAATGAGAAATGATTCATTTCTGGTTCAACTTTAGCCTTGGGCCTGTTCCTACATAAAGAATTGCTGGGTGAGCTTGATTATATTCAGAGGCTTAGAGGTTTGAACTTCCAGAAAGTGCTCTCTTAATCATTTCACTCTGGTCCTCAACCTGACAGAACCAAGCGCCCGAAGGGGAAATGCCAAAGGCTTATCTGCTTTCGACCAATGTCTTGAGGGATTTTACTACTCTTGGGGTTTCTGTGGCCTGTTGTGTCCTTCATCTGGCTCTCTTTCTGTCCTCCTTCTAGTGTGTTGAATGCAAAGACTAACTGATGCAGGCCACGTGAGTTATCATCACTCCTAACAGAGATTCTGAAGCAATTCACTTAATTCTCGCTCCCTTGCAGGGCTCTGACAACCTCTCTATCTTGCTTCTATCTTTCTTCAGCATTATTTCCTTTCACAAACCTTTTCCCAGTATCCTTCCCTTCTGACAGCCTATTTAGTACTCTGCTCTCACGAGTGGAGAGAGAGTGGCTCAGCAGAGTGTCATGCTGTAATGGAAACTGGGTCCCACAGGTGCCCACTGCCTGTCCCTGAAAGCTTTTTCATCTTGTCCCTTGTTACCCTGGAGAATAATTACTTCAAAGACCAGTCTCAGTGCCTGGTATTTCAGTTTATCTCATTACCTCCGTTTTTTGCCAAGCCCGCCAGTGGTGCCAGAAATCAAATCAGGGCTGCTGGCAGTATTGCCTGCCTAGCATGTTCAGCCTCTCCACTGCCCGACACTCTAATGTTCCCTGATTGCAAACCCTGTCATCATCTTCTTTGAATTAGCTGCGCCTCCTGAAACGGCATAATGGCCGTGCAGCGCTGGAGTGCTGATGTGGAGTCCTGTTTTAACTGTCTGTCAAAGCCCGGGCTAATGAATTCTATTAGCATATTAGCTTGCCAGCTCTGGGAGCCCAGAAGGAGCCGGGCAGCCAGACGCAGTTGGCAGAGCACAGCCGCAGTGCTTCAGAGAGCTCCTTGGCAATTGCGGCACCAGAGACTCCAGTAATGTAAATGTACAGATGCGGCAATGTATGCAGAATTAGAGAGGTTATTTGTTACAATATACTCTAGCAGTAGAAAATGGGATGAGAGATGACATTTTTTGACTGTGGGGCCTACCTCAGGCATTTTAAAGAATAGGAGAGCTTTGGGAGCACCCCAAGGCACTCATAATCTAATCTTATATTCTTTTGGAAATTAGAATGTATGGAAGCAAGGTATACTTTCCACATGCCTTTTTTAAAAAGATGCCTTGAGATACTCCTCTGACATTAATTTCATTTTAACTGTGATGGCCAGCGATTGGCATTATTGCTTTAATAATTGGGTATCATTCCTAGGACTTCTTGTTGAGGATAGATGGAAGCATAAGAACCAAGACATCCCCTTCTCAATTCTTTCCTTGAAATTCAACTCCCCAGAATAGCAAAATACGAAATCATTAGTAACAGAAAAAGTGCACTTTTCTGGGAAATAGAGACTTGAAGTGGAAAAATATTCATCACTGATTTTACATTAGTGTTTAGGATAAACTTACTGTAAGTGCAGGTACCACGGTTGCTAGGCAACCGGTAGTGATTGTTATGCCTGATACTCAACTCTTAAAGGGTATGCTTAATGGGTGTAATCTTCAATGTAGTTTGAGATTAATTTAAAAATGTATAGCTTGAAATATTTTATGTTAATAAACTTTTAAATATTGCAACATGGTATTAATGCTAAATGTGTGACAGGCACTCAATTCCAGAAAGGTTTCTTAAAACTGTATTAACTTGTAGTTAGAGCTAAATTATTCTGCCCACCAGAATAACTTTTGAATAAATTAACAAATTAATTAGTGTTATCCTCAAAGACTTGGTGAAACTTGCATATTTCTGGGTAAAGGATTGCAGACATAGCAAATGTAATTATAAGACCTGTAGCTAGAAGTTGAGTCTCTGGCTGTTTTTATTTGTCTATTGTTTCTTGCATTAAATATGATCATTTTTCAATCTTTACTGCCAACAGAAGAGATACATGGAGGAAATCTGACCTACTGCATCTGGTGTAGCACTGAAATTTTAATCTTTATTTGGGAAAGATAATCCACAATAGTAGACACAGTGTTTTTTCACTTAAAGATAATGGTGTTTAAAAGTCTTTAGGATCTTCTTATTTTAGTTTTCCTTCCTCTTGCTTAGTTTTTGTTGAAGTATTATTTTTCTATTTCTTCTTTCTTAAAAGTTAAATTGTGCCTCTTTTCGGGAAGAATATGGTTGACTTGTTTCTTTGACTCTTAGGGAATTGGATGAGTGCAATAAAATAAAGTTAGACAGGTCATTGGCTGTTGTGAACACTAGTGGTTGCTTATTTAACAATAAATCTTACTTGTGTTTTCCCACCCTCTAATTCCTTGCTTCCAAAGCTTTAATTTGCTCATGTTCCTGGAGGATCCTGGGACCATCCCCAGCCTCTGAGCAAGGGGGAACCTGATTAGTCTGTGGCTAATAATTCCAGTCCCCTTGACTGCCATTGGCTTAGGACTGGACATGGAATATAATTTTGTCCAAAGAAACATGAAGAAAATATCAGAAATAGATGTGCCCTAATTTCCCCATCTGACATTTGAATATTGTATGATCATATGATGTTTGAAGCTACTGTACCAAATTATAACCACAAAGAAGGCAAACAGGACTAAAAGCGCGAAGATGGCAGATCAAAAAGATGTTATTGTTGAGACACTGAATTAATCAACTCTGAAACTTTAGACTTCTTATGTGAGAGAATACATTTTCCTTATTGTTTAGGCAATAAATTTTCCATTTCTTGTAGCCAAGACATTCTAACTGACATCACCATACCATTATTTTATTTTTAGTTAGGATTTATGCAAAGATGAATGTTTATGATTTCTCATATACCTTCATCTCCTAGGTCATTAAAATTGCAGACAATGTGTAATATTTTCCTTTGCTTCAATTGGCTGCCACTACATGGCATATACTTCCACATTTGCCTTCAATGCAGCAATCAGATGAATTGATTGATTGATTGTTCTGTTCATCAATCATTTATAGGCAAGCCCCTCTGTCAGCTACCTAGGAACAGCTATAAATACAACACAATCCCTATAATCAAAGGGTATTCAAAAAGGCAAAACTGTATTTTTTTGGTGCATACTTAGAAATGCATCTTTGACTGGAGAGTGGAGGAAGATGATGGATAGGGATGAGGGAGGGAAGAAAGACCTTAATTTGTATTTTTGGCAATAAAGCCTTGTTAGTAATTGCATTTTCATGGAAATGCATTGGCTCCCTCAGTGTCAGTTTTCCTTGTAAGTGTCTGAAGCAAGGTGAGCAGAATTTATGGTGGAGTACAACTGGAAGTCAATCAAGTCAATCGTACAGTATGGGTGCTAATGACTAGGAATGGAGTGATAATCAGAGCTTCAATTTGGACTAAAAGTACACAACTGAGAGAACCCCATCAGACACATCTCTGTAAATCCCCTGGTCAGAGGATGGATGGATAATATATACGCTTTGAGGCCAGAGCTCTCATTATTGTCCACTTTATATTTCAGCCACACCAAATTATTTACAGTTTGCAACATAGCAGGCTATTATACAATCTGTACCTTCACACGAGTTGCCCTCCTTTTCTTGTTTGATGGATAAATTTAACCTATTCCTTAAATTCATCTCAACCCCCAATACTCAGATCATCATTTCCTGTGAACTCTTTCTAGGTGGGATCCTACCCCTAAAAGAGTTAATATTCTTGTTCTGTTGCTTGTATCTTGTGGAATATCACACTGTTCACCCTACATAGTACTAATTTGTTTCTGTGTCTTCCCTACTCACCAGCCTGAGCTTCTATGGGGAAGGACCCATGGTGTGTTCATCTTTGGGTTCTCAATGCTTAACGTAGTTCCAGGCACATAATAGGCAGCCTTTATAAGCTGCCATCATGGTGCTATGTGATAGAACTGATGGAACAGTACTGTCAACAATGAAAGAAATTAAGTTTCATTGTTATAGAAGTACATGTGCTCCCATCTGATCCGGTATTGGACTATATTTACCAATCTAGGCTTCACACATGACAACACGTTTGTTGAACCAACTCACTTCAGTGCGTATTATTGCATTTATAATTATATGTGCCTTTTGTTTCTCTCTTTTACTGAGCGTCACCTGGGATTTTTAGGCATTGATAATAATGCTTTGGAATGGAACAAAGAGAAAAGATATGACTTAAAAAAGTCATTGTTACTCATAGTAATAAATACTAGGGGAAAAGTGAAGTGAAACTTAACAGCTAATGTGAGAGTTTTTGGTTGCCTGTGGGGTTTCATGTTTTCTTTCCATCTGGACCTACTAATTGAGATAATAGGCAAGGGAGATCCAGGTCTGCATTGGTAGGTATGATTGGATGGGCCCCCAGGAACTTGACTTTGTTGTATGCTTAGGAGCTCATGAAATAGGTGACTTGCCCATTGCTTTCATGCTCTTTATTCTGGAGATAACCCCAGTAGAGTCTGTCTTTAGCAGTTTCTTTGGGTCTTTGATAAACAGAGCAGTTAGGCCTGAACGAGCTATGAAATAAATAAGAGAATATTGATGCCCCACTATTTAATTGCCTCCTAAATCCATGGAAAATTTTTCAGTGATTTTAAACTCTGAAAGAATAGCAGACTCATTGATTTCTGTAATTCATTTATTTAGGGATTTCTATTATCAACTGAATTTGATTGATGGCTTCATGACAAATAGCTGTGTGCTCAGCATATACCAGCACTCTGTAAGCTCACTCAGCCATAAACAATGTGTGAATAATTCTTAGGTCCTTTTGCTGACTCTGTACTTTGCTATTTGGGGAACAACTGATTGAGATTCCTTAAGTGAAGGAGGTAAATTGAAGCTCCCACTTAGTTCTCTTGGCTATGTTTTTTTATATACATATTTGTATGTGGACCCTAAGAATTTTCAAAGTCCTCTTTTGAGATTCTGTGGCATTTTACTCCAAAATGTCAAGTCCCCTCTCATGATTCTGAATACATCGGAGTCACTTGGACACCAAAATAGTGGTATCTCCTATGTGTTTTTATAGTTGAGTCCTTCTCAAAGTCTGTTTCACTCAGACATAAGGGGTGGTAGGTAGTAATGATATATGTTCATCAAAAATTAAAATGGAGCCCAATAAATCTTTTTAGTCTGTTTTTCTCATAAAAGATTTTGATTCACAACTTTTACATGAATAAAAATCAAGTTCAATTTCTATTTCAGAGAAAATGGGATGTCGTTATATAAGATACCAGACCTGAAAACTTCTTTGCTGATATTATTGACTGTAAATATTCCTTCCAGATTACATTTATGGAACTTTGTGATACCTATCTTAAAATATTCTTAATAATTTTCCTGATTATAAATAAATTAATCTACATTAAAATAATATAGAAATAGGAAAATAAAAAATATGAAGAAGGAAATAAAAATTACCAATAAAACCACAAACCAGAGATTATCACTATTAATATTTTAGCTAATTAGGTGTTTTAACTGAATAATTTTCCTCTTAGAACACCACTCAGGCAAAGGTTATTATTAGGCAAGGGTTGATATTGGTCATAATCATGAGGATTTTATGTTTTTGCTGTGTACCTAAGATCTTCAAGATAATGTAGAGGCTGAGTCCAGAAGCTGAGTCAGGGACACTGCCAAGTTGGCCAAAAATGTGGCTGTACCAAGCACCAGACTTTCTTCACCTAATCTGGGGTGAGAAATAAAAACTTCACCGCCATCTGCTGCAGGAGAGGAGCAGGAAGTATCACTTTAACCTCACTTTTGGCTTCATAACTTATAAATTTGCAAAAACATACTTTTGGGTGTCTAAAATAAGACCCATGAACAAGCAGAATGGAAAGAGATTAAGAAATTATGCTATCTTTTCAGATTTGTACATGAAAATATTTACTCTTGTAATGTAGTGATTAGTTGACTTTTTTGGAGAATTGCAAACTATTGTGATACTTTTAAAATAAGATAAAATAAGCAGTTATCTTGATGGACATTATTCCTGTTGTCATCTAATCTCTGTTCACATGAGCTTCCCTGAGTGTAAAATGACTGTTCTTGGTTAACTGATGAAATGAGTTACCTATTCCATACTCAGTGTCTTGGGATTTAGAAGACAATGCCATGAGTAACACATTAAAATAATAATGTCTTATAGGAATATCATCTACGTTTTAGTATGAGAATCAGTGGTTATAAAATTACTGTAGCTTAAGGAAAAACTAAAGAAAATAATTTAGCAACACTAAGAATTAAACTCTTTATATAAAAATAATATAATAAAACATAATATAAGTGTTTGAGTCTTTTAATGGGTACTTTTTTATCATGTGAGTCATAGTCTACTGTCTTTTTGTAATAAGTAAAGTTATGATTTGATATTGAATTATGCAAGTGAAAGATTGGTATTATTATAGTTAATGTTAAATTATAATTAAGGAGAAAAGTGACACCAATACATCAAAAGAAGCTAATTCAATAAAACTTGTATAGTTTAGTTGTCCACGTAGCCCACTATTCCAACTCTGAGAGGAGCACCCAGAGATATTGCAGTAAGTTTTTTTCTTTTTTTGTACATCTTAGTTTCCTCTTAAAAAAAAATGTGGATTTGTTTTCTAAATATCCATGAGTGATCCTCAGTAACTTGGACATAATTTATCTAAGGTTTCTTTCCATCCGTTTGTATTTTTACTTTCAATTCTTTCTTGAAGGTAACATGTTTTTAAAGTTTGCTCTCACCATATAGTATTGTTAATTTTATTGGTTTGCGAACTAAAGCTTTAACATTTCAAGGAGTAGTCCTTACTTTTAGGAATTGTTAAATAAAGCTATATTCAGTCATTTTCTATGCTTTTTATTCGTAAACATTGATCATTTTATCATTCAAGCTTTGTGTTTCTAAGTTGAGTTTTCATTATTTGAGTCTATTTTGATACAGAGTCTACTCAGTCCTCTTAATCTGCAGTCCCCAACCCCCAGGGCATGGACCAGTTTTAGTCCAGGGCCTGTTAGCAACTGGGCCACACAGCAGGAGGTGAGTGGCAGGTGACTGAGCAAAGCTTCGTCTGTATTTACAGCCGCTCCCTATGACTCACATCACCACCTGAGATTTACCTCCTGTCAGATCAGCGGCAGCGTTAGATTACTATAGAAGCACAAACCCTGTATAAACTGTGCATGTGAGGGATCTAGGTTGCACTCTCTTTATGAGAATTTGTCTGAAACCATCCCCCACAAGGTTCGTGGAAAAATTGTCTTTCATGAAACTGGTCCCCAGTGCTAAAAAGGTTGGGGACTGCTGCTCTTAATGACTCTAGATGTTGTTCTCTAGACTTTATTCAGTTAGTTGTACTGTCATTGAGATATGGTACTCATCCATAAAACACAGATGCTTTGTTGTCTTAGACATACCTCATTTTGAAAATGTTTTATTTCCAAAACACTTTCCCTGGGGTCTCCAGCATTGTGTTTCTCTTCAGCCAGACAACCAAAATAAGCTGATTTTAGGGAAAATGGTTCACAGTTCCTCCTAAACATTTTTCTAGAATTTTACAATTCATTAGATTTCGTATTTTACACATATACTTTTATATCACTGTTTTCTAAAGTCAATCCTTTAATATTAGTACACATCAAAGATCATGGAAGTTTTATTTTTTGGCATTTTATTTTCCCTGTAAGTTCAGACAGTTTACTGCTAAAATGAGTTTCATATCACCTTCAGACTGGAAACTCATTCTGTTTGTGTGTTTGTGTATGTGCATGTGTGTGTAAAATGTTGGTGTGGAACTTTGTCAAAGTGTTTTTGAAAATTGAAATAAATAGCACCCATTGTTTTCCCTTTGGACTTGTACTTATATATTTCTATATTCCTTCCTTGATTAATTTTTAGCTTTATTATGGAGATTTTCAAATACACAAAAGTAGAGAGAATAGGTTAATTAAACAACTGTGTACCCATCTTATCCACAGTCTGCTTTCTTTTTCATTACATCTATCCTTTTTCCTAAATTTTTTTTTCTAGAAGTATTTCAGAGCAAATCCTGAATATCATATAATTTCATCTATAAATACTTCAGTCTGATAACAGATATGTACTCTTAAAAAAACTCTATAAAATTTCAAGGATTTCTTAGTTACTGGTTCAAGTTTCCCAAGTCATCTAATTGTCACTTATAGAGTATTAGCCAAGACACCCTGTCATGTAAATGATGGCACCTCTAGGTGTTGTATCTTTAACCTTTATGTAGATGCCATCATCTTACCAAGATTAGAAATCAGACCAAGAGACTTTTGTTTCCAGAATCTCCTCTGGAGTCCTTCTCATGAGTGTGAGTCACATTGGCAAGCTGCCAATCTCTTCATACAGTGGTGGTTAATAACAACAGGTTTATACATTTTGGCCAGCAGTTCTATATTTCACCCTTGAATTCCTTTAGAAGTCTTGGGTAGATGCCGTCTGGTCCTGGTGATTTATTTACATCTCATTTGTCACTCAGGTGTAGGAAATTCCTGTTTTCCACTGTTTGTTCTAATACCTCTGACCTGTCTGCTTTAAAGCAAGATACAAGTGAATCTTTCTAAAGTCTTCTTCAGTAAAGACTGAAGCGAATAATTCATCGATTCTCCTTGCTATCACCTTTTCATCCCTGAGTGGCCTTGTCTGACCAACTTCCTGACTGTCGTACTTAAAGGGGTTCGCATTTTGCTTTGGAGTCCCTTGCGAGGGGCTCTATTGATTTCTTCGTGGACCATTTGTTTTCAGTTTGCCTCTTGACCTGCTCTACATTCCTTTTCTTTGAGAGTAGCAAGCTTCACATTTAAAAATATTTGTGTGGCCTTTATGTTACCAACTTGGCATTTGTGGCTTTTGTTTAAGTCCTATCTGTTTTGATTGGAGTTTAGCCTCCGACAAGGTGTTTGAATGCAGTCTCTAGGGGTAGTTGTTGATTTTGAAAATGTTTCCTATCCACATGTATACCTTTTCTCTTCCTTTTGTTTTCAAGAATTGCAAAATCCTAAGGTGGAATCTGGGGCTTTCCCTGTGCTGTATGAATGTCTGGCTCATAAGTGTGATTGCTATAAAGACTGGTTCTCTCACAGGTACTTCTAGCTTCATTTCACAATCCACTCCTGACAATCACAGGAGCCACGTCTGGGTTGTGGAAAGGACTGTCCAATGTCCTTCTGCAGCCACAAATCCACCTGTGGGTTAAGACTGACTTTTCTATTCTTCCACTTAACTGACCAATGGGAAAAGGGGACTGGGAATTTGTTCAGAATTTAGGAGGGGTCAATTTGAGATTCATCATCTTATCATTTATATTTTTTACTTATAACATGGAGAATAATATATCACAGATAATAAAGATTTAACCTTACATATTGGTGACATGATATAGAGCATGAATGTCCAGTAGAAATGTATTATGCATTACATACAGAACTTAAAATTTTCTAGTTACCATATTTAAAAAAGTAAAAAGCAACAGGTGAAATTAATTTTAATAACATATTTTAGTTAACCCAATAGCCAAAATATGATTTCAACATGGAATCAATGTATACATTAGTAATGAGATATTTCATATGTATTAAATGTACAAAATCCAAATATTTAAAATCCAATGTGTACTTTATACTTTTTGCACATTTCAGTTTGAACTAGCCATATCTCAAGTGCTCAATAGCCACATGTGACAATAGCTACCATATGGGACAGTGTAGCCTACGATAGGGTTATAGAGGGTCCTCTTAGAAAACACACATTTAGTCATTAATTCTCGAGAAATCGTTCAGAACTTTTACACACACCCATATAATTTTACTTACACCTGTGATGGCACATCTTTATAACAAACTCTGAAGGAGGCATTTTACCTGACAAGAAGAAAGTTGATGAATATATTTAACTGTATTACTTTAATATACTTGGTATATCTCCTCTAATTAAAATAAGATTATCTTACAACTTATGAAATGAAGATCTGGCATAATAGACTTAGAATGTGATGAAAATGTTTTCATTAACTGCAAAGATACTCTGTAAGGCATGGCATTTTATTTCAAGTCTCTAATAACATTAATATACCCTTTTAATCTCTGAAGCATTTAAGACTTAATAGGAACTCCTTAAAGAATGACAGAATAGTAAGACTTGCAAGGTTAGTTTAATTCGAAAGTACTCACAGTCCTCCACAAGTTTGAGTAAGTGTAAAATTCTTCATTGGTGGAATGTGCAAGTACAGTTTTGTTTACTCCAGGCAAGACTCAAAAGCCACACATGCGGGGGTGGGTACAAAAGGGAGGAAAGCAGGGTTAATGGTGTTTTCCAGTAATTGTCCTTGGCTTCAGCGATAGCATGTGACTTGGCTGCTATTCTTGCTAGGGGCTGTGTGTATGTAAGTTGGGAACTCAGTACATGTGATCTGGGAATTTTATCATCACTTTACGAAACAATTTGTGGGAAAACTACAGTTACTAATTCTCTTCCTTCTTTCACATCATTTTTTGCACATGTGTGTATTTCTTTGTTGCTTTCCTCTAGTAGATGAGCTATGTATAGATAGTAAATATTATTTTGTTATCTGCATTACTGCAGGTCTTGTTTTCCATTCAGAAGAAATTACAGAAAACAATATTGGGGGGTTCTATTGAGTGTTTTATCTAATTTCCCACACTTGATGTTGAATAGATACTGCAATATTCTACTGAGGATTGGAAGAACTGGATTTTCTTTTCCTTTTCTAATGGTTAATATCCACTTTGGGTGACTCAGTGTTTCCTTTCTCTTGTCTTACTTTTACAGCTATTCTAATGGAACAGCTCAGAGCCCATTAGGGAAAAGGTGCTACATTAATCCAAGAGAACAATTTGGTAATACTTCTCTACTCTGGTAAGAAAATGGTATTCTTTGAAATTGTCTCAAGTAAGTGTTTTCTTTCTAGATGTTATGACATTGGCCTATAATGTTTTGTCCTGTAACTTTTGGTCTATAAAAAACATTTAATGAACAGTCAGTCTATATGTTCTTGAGAACCTCCACTCTTGTAGATCCAATAAGACTTTTCAAAGGAAATAGATGAGAGTCCTGAGATAAAGACACTAACACCTAATTGCATTAAATGAGATTGGAGGGAGGGAGAAGAGAGCTGAATAAAGCATATTGGAAAAGCCACTTACACAGTGGGTCTCCAGCTTTAGCCGATGAACATAGAATCAGCCGTGGGAGTTTAGCCCCACCCTTAGAGAGTTTCATTCAGTACACCTGGGTAACATCATATGCATCTTCATTTTTAACTGATTTTCTGGATGGTTATGAAGTCAGTAATATAGACACTTCATTTGGGGGAACATTGCCAAGGTCAGCAGAAAGACCCCAAGGCCCTTCTCCTGATTCCTGGTTCTAGCAGCTGGTCAGCATAGAGGGTTTTATTTTTTGTCTTGCGACCTTTTCCACTCCTCTGGATCTTGACTTTTTGACTATAGGACACCTCATTCTTTTCTTTTTTCTCTGGTGGGATGAGAATTGACTCTTTTTCCAGTGGCCTGTTCACTCAGTGTGGAGCCCTAGGCCTCTGTCTGCTCCTGACCCCACCTTGTCTTGCTGTTGGTCTTCTAGCTGGATTCCTGAGTTTCCCTTCACCATTGGCCAGACACCCGGGTCAGTTCCAGCTGCCTGTGTCATTCATTTTAGCATTCTCTGCTACTCGGTCATCCTTGAAACTTACCTACACAGCCATTGAGAGCCCATCGCCCTCAAGGTGAGCTTGAGTAACACAGATAGGTTAGTTGTACTAACTGCAGGCTTTTTTTTTTTTTTAAGTACCTGGTATTTGTGGCTGTAGAAAGACAAAAAGAGGAAGCAATGCGTGGAGATCCAGTGTCTCATATAAACACCACTGCTGAGAATGTAATGAAGGTTAAATTGTGCCTGACACGTAGCAGAGGCACCAGGGTTGTAGGTCTTAAGGGAAGTTGTGTGTTAACATCATTCTAAAAGCAACCGAGTCTGTGAAGCTGGTACCAATAAAAGGATGCTGTTAACAGGCCGATTTCCCAAACATTCGAAAGAGCATTTAGAATACTTGTCTAGACTAGCATTTAGACAACCAGCATGCAGCATACTTGCTCTCAGCTACAACTGAGCTTCCCAGGCTCTATTACCAAGATGCACCGAAACCCAGACTGAGCGGTGCTCACGTTCGGGCTGACCTTTTCCTTTTCTCCTCCCTGGAATTTTCTTTGCTTGTTTGAACTTCTGGTTGACTCACCTTTTTACTCAGTGCAAGCCTCCAGGTCAGAAGTAATTCCTTATGGATTGGGGGATGCCTTTGTGATGTGAGTGAGTTCACAAGAATTAGAGTGTTTTTGGTATTTATTCAGTCAAAAACTGACTGGTTTAAAGCTGAGCTGACTTCAATATCTAAGAATTTTTTCAGGCTGTGGATAGGCAGATGTCTTTCATCAGAATCACCTGGAGTGCTTATTAAATATTTCAATTCCCAGATCCATCCTCGATCAGCTGAATCTGAATGTATGGGACTGGAGTCCAGGACTTTCATCAGAACGACTTCCTCAGGTGATTCTGATGTGCACAAGAAATTGAGATCCATGACTCCAGTTACCAGATCTCCTCATTTTTATAATTTAAAACACTAATGATATATTTAGCAAATGGGAAGCACAGGACAATACCACTTAGTGCACATTGCTTTAGTGCAACTTCACGAGCGTATTGAACACATTTAAGTAAATGTACAGTGTTCCCGTTTGTGTACCTAATGACTTGTGTTAAACAAAAGCCATTCGGTGCCTATAGAGGTACATTTAAGACTTCTTCATGATGACAACTGGCATGAACATTATTAGGGTGTTATGATATGTCTTTCTTATCAGGCAGTCATTCACTGAGTGAACAAACGTTATCTATGGCAAAAGAAGAATCTAATTAAAAGAAAAAGTTATACCCTCTCTATAATGTCAGAAAGCATCTTAAGGTAGCTTTTCTGCTTATGGTACCCTTATAAAAGTGTGCTAACCTTGAGTTTTACTGAATAAAAGCAAGACAAGTGTGCAATACATTTTAATGCTTAGCTCAACTTTGAAGTCCATAGGTAATTAAAATAATAAAAGGCCGAAGTGGTAACTGTCATAGAGCATGTACAACTGTAGCTTTGTGAGATTTTAAAGTGGCTTGTGGATATCATGTGTGAACTGTGGAGTATGTTGGTGAATTATCTGGGCTTCAAATGGTACTTTTGACCATGTTGAGATGAGCCCTGAGTACTTAGTAGAAGGTGGGACCCCAATGGATAGGATAAATCAGAGGAGAGAGACTGGAGGCAGGGGCCCTTTGGCGAAGCCAGTGTGGCCTGTTGGGCTGTTGGACTTGCTCCTCTTTTCTGGAAATAGTATCTCTATGTGTTTTTCACCACATAATACTCAAATCCCCAGTTGATTGGTCAAAGGAGGATAGCTGATTCCAGCTAGATTAATCAGATTATCTCTAAGAATATGGAATTCTGGACTAGGAGACCTGAGAGGGGAACCCGGTGGACCTGAGTTGTGTAGAGCTGGAGAGAGGGTTTGGCTAACTCCTGCTGCTGACTGCTCTGGCTCCTTACTTTCCTAGGCTTATTGTTAAACCTTTTCTTGAACTTGTGAAATTCAGCATATTTGACCTTACCAGCAGTCCCCAACATTTTTGGCACCAGGGACCAATTTCATGGAAGACAATTTCTTTCACGGACCAGGGTGGGGGAAAGGTTTCGGGATGATTCAAGCACATTACATTTATTGTGCACTTTATTTTTATTATTATTACATTGTAATATATAATGAAATAATCATACAACTCATCATAGGTTGGGGACCCCTGCTTGCAGGATTTGGTGAAGCAGTTTCTATAAGGTTATTAACTAAACACACACACTTGGTCCAGGAGTCAGAGAAACTGGAAGGGGCGATCCGGGGGAAAGTGGAGCAGTTTCAGGCACAGCTGCTGCCTTGTGCCAGCGGTTAGGCAGCAGATCGGCTATGACATGTGAGTGCCACAAAATGAGTGCTGCTCTGTTTCTACACTCCAGCTTGCCTGTGAGGTTCACAGAACCCAGAACCCGTTCAGAGAACTCATCATTATGATTCTGTTCCTCTGGAACCACTCTAGAATCAAAATCCAGATAAGTTATCGATTGCTGCATAACACATTACCCCAAAACATAGTGGTTGAAAACTACAAACATTTATTAACTCATAGTTTCTGTGGGTCAAGAAGGGAGCTGCTTAGCTGGGAGGTTCTCACTCAGGGTCTTTCACAGGCTGCATCTGAAGGGCCACCTGGGGAAGGAGCCACATCCAAGCTCACTCGTGTGGCTATTGAAAGGCATCAGTTCTTGGCTACATGGGCCTTTTCACAGGGCTGCTTCACAATATGGCAGCTAGCTCTTTCTAAATAAAGTGACCCAAGAATGAGAGAGAACACAAGCATCTAAGATTGAAGCCATGTTTTTTTTTTTTTTTACAACCTAATTTTGAAAGTGAGATCTTAATACTTCTATTTTCTATTCATTAGACATCAATTAATGTAGCCAACACTGAAGGGGTGGTACTTGCACAGAGCTTGAACACCAGGGAGTGTGTGGGGCTCATGAGGCTATTCAAAGCTGCCTACCATAATCTTAGATTGCTTTTCTTTTTGTCTTATGTGAAACTTGAATTGTTTTCTGTTATATAAAGCTAAGTAAATCTTCCCTAATATGATAGAATTGCCATAGTCTAGGCAAGAGTTTGGGTTTTACAATGATAAGGGCAAGAGACAGACTAATACAATAAATATTATGAAGTTAGAATTGATCATCTTGGCAGTACTGGGCAGGAGTTCAGAGTTAGAAAAATGAGTTTACACTTTGGCCATTGCATTTATTAGATAAATGACCTGTGGCAAATTCTGAACCAATTTTAAATCATAGTTTTCTCACCTATAAATGGGTAGCTAGCTCATGGAATACATGGTACACCCAAGACAGAGTGATGGAGAAGAGTTTAATAAAGGGAATGTTTAAAAAGGTGTGGGCAGGGTTGAGGGAAAGAGCAAGGGATGGTGACAAGGAACAGCTACTATCCCCAGGCCTGAGAGGGAATAGGTAGGAATCTATAGCTTTGGGAGACAACTGCTGGTTAGGGTTTTGGAAAGAAGGACATAGCCAGCCTGTAGTGACAGGGCAAAAAGGAAATTGCCCTGAACTTTTTTTCCCTCCCGCCAATCTACTTAAAGTGACTTGCATCTAGGCTGAAGCCATCTAGGAGTCTGAAGGCAAGGATGCCTAAAGATGCAGTCCAGAGTGGTCAGCCTCCCAGGGTATGCAGAGTGGCTCTGAGAGGCAGATGAAAATTATTTGGCATAGCACGTAAAGTGCTTAACACTAATTATGTCAAATAGTAAGTGCTTAATTAATGATAACTGAAAGGTGGCCTTACTCATAACTTATCTAAGAGAGGAAAATAAGCTACCTAACAGAAAGTAAGGGAAATAAACTCACAGCACATAATTGCCCCTTTGAAGAGAAAATTCACAACACAACTACCCGCTTTGCTTTGTTTAATTAAACACCTGTGGCCTAACTCGTTATTTCTAAGAGTTTTGTTTTCTCAGCCTTGAAGAGCCCTAAGCGGACAGTAGGGGTACGAACTCCCAGCTCCCGCTCTCTGACTCAGTTCCTGCCAGAAGCACATTTCAAGTACCCAGGTAAGTTGGCCTCACAGAGAAAAAGAAGAAAAAATAAAGAGCACCTTGCAACAGCTTTGCAGCCGCGTCTGTTATCTGTTTGCTGAAGCAGAGGAAAAAAAGTCATTTTTACCCTTTAAAAACTCCAGACAGCTTTTCCTCAATGGCCTGGCACTTCCTTCCTCCCTCTGCATGTCTTGGCCACTCCCTCCTTTTCTCTCTCTCTCTCTCTCTCTTTCTTTCTCAGAAAAATAAATAAACTTTTACCTTTTTTTTTATCTTAATCTTTGTGTGAGACATCTTTCTCTGCCTGTGTATGGATTTCCCACCCTTTCAATAACTATTATTATAATTTTTATCACCTGACAACGGGATCTATGCATGGAGGTAAGCTAGGTGAGAATGTGTGCGTGGGAAACTTCAAAGGAACCTCATTATTCTACCCATGAAGACTGGATCTGGGCATCCCAGCATTAGGAAATCCAGACAGAGTGGAGTTTATTTAATTGCCTAGTACCATTTACCTAGGTCAAGCTAACAGAAAAATCTCATTTAGTACAATACTCTATCCACTAGCACATTAACAGGAGTTCTCCTCTTCATTTTCTAATCATTTTGGAATGGTGGAAAGCTTCCTAGATCATGTTTTCTAACAATTCTCGAATTAAGCCTTCAGGTGCACCTTGGAGAGTCAGTCTCGCTAGGCATGGCATGTTGCTCCAGCAAGGCTCTGCTGCCCAACTTTCCTCCCACCCAGCTGCCTGCCTCTCTCAGTTCAAATAGCTGTGAAAGGTGCCACTCCCACATAATTCAGTGCAGAGTATTCTGGGGTTTCCTGAGCAGCAGGTTGGCAACCAGCAGCAGATGGAGAAGCTGCGTAATACTGAGTGGAGACTTCAGGGAGAGGTAGGCAATGAGGCAGGTGGCCAAGTGGGCAGTCGGGGAGATGGAGGCCCAGAAAGCAGGGAGAGCCCTTGCTGCCAAATGAAAAGATTCCTATGAAGTTGTAAATTTCACATTCCCACTGTTTCCCTCCTTCCCTTCTCCCCCCACAAGGCATCTCTAAATTCAGTAAATCTCATTTACCCATTTTTCTTAGGTAGGAAGTAATGTGCCATCTCTGCCCCCAAGTCTGATTTTCCCTGTAAGGCTGAACTTCAACAACGCTATTGTGCCTTTAAGGAAGAAATCAACATGGTGCAGATGGTATTTCAAACATATTTGTTTCTGTGTCATCTGCTCTGAACATAAATATCAATTCAATGACTTCACTGTTGTAAGTGATAAGTTGAAACATCATCAGTTGTTTTTTAGTTAAATGACAGTAACAAAATGAAAAATCACCATTAAAAAGGCTATATTTGCATATTTTTATGCTGTCAAAGAACATGGCACTAATGTAGCATAAGGAGAATTCTTAAACAGAAACATTACAGTTTTCAAAATCTACGGAAGATCAAAAACAAATGCTGAAATTTCATTTGTAAAAAGAAACGGAACAGTTATTTCACTGTCAGAATAATAAAAGCACTTTCTAGTGACATTTTTAATAGCACATTAATTCAAAATTGTAATTTTGAGAAGAAGTGATTCCATCTACATAAACAGCAAATGCATTCTAAATGTTTAGTATTACCATAATGACTAGAAATTAAATTAATAATGCTAGGATAGTTAAATCTGATGTAACCTTCTTAAATCTTTGTATCTACATGAATTATTTCTCATTCTTACTGAACTCTCATTCTGAACTTTGTTTGTTGTTTAAATTTTTCAAAGAAGTGAACAATTCTTTCATTTTAGGAGTATTTCACTTTTAGAAGTTACCTTCAAAAGACATTTGTAGTAATTTGAACCCACCAAGCATTTTAACAGTTGTAGGGCCAGATTGGTCTACGACCCATACATACACTGATGCAATCATAATATTGTCAGTAATTGTCTTGCTACATGGCTGATTTTACTATACCTCATAACTGAGACGGCTGAACTAAAATAGGTACCATTTTAACCCTGAATGAATGGAGAGGGAAAGATGTCTTTTCAATTTAGGCTATAACATCTGAGCAACATTTTATAAAATCAAGATACCCATAAGTCAAGGGAAAGGTTTCTATTCCTTCTCTAAAGAAGACTGTAAAAGTGCTACAAAAGGTTTGGGTAAAGGGATTCCTTAGGGAGAGTTCTTCATTTCTTTTCTTTTCTTTTAAGTGTACGCCAGGATGGTCAGCAAATCTAATCCTGCTGGTTGCAGGGCCTTTAATGAGACATAGGGCAGCAGGCAGCTTTGGTTTCAAAAGGTACATACTATTTAGGGCTTCATAGGCCCAGAGACAAACCTAGAATTTGATTGTCTAATGTATGAGTAGCTAAGGTAATTCACATATAGTGAACAATTCTTCCAGGAAGTGTAAACACTAAGCAATATGCTTTGCTCCACCACCTCACTACTTGGCAAGCTTCTGTTATTATTGTACAAGTCCTCAAATCTCTTTGTTTCCTAGACTATATGACACCTTAAAAAGTGATTAGGACATGCAGCTCATTCTGTAATACAGCATAAAACAAGGCAGATTGTGCTTCAGACGGGATTCTCTTTCACTGCCAGAACACCCTGCTGCCAAAATGTCAATGTGGTAGAGTCCTTGGCCATAACAGCTACAGCCATCACTGTGCCCAGACAAGACTTCTCAAAGGGCGCGCAGAACAGCTACCTTGCCAGACCTGGCATTTGTGCTGTCAGACTTGGATCCTCACCACCCCTTTCCCTAGATCTCCCCAAACCCACATCTCAAGAGTAGTGAAAACAAGGGGGATACTAAGCTGTAGATTTCCACAATCAATTAGAAATTATTTATTCTGAGAGTTTCATTTAGCTGGAAAACCACAGTGACATGTGTAAAAAAAAAAAAAAAACAAAGGAACCAGTGACCAGCGTGTATTATTCATAGGTATCTTGGCTTCATTGATCTCCTTGCAATTGTTTTTAGAGCAAGTCTCTACTTAGAAATTAAAAGTACATGGCAAACATTCTGCCTTGGTTCCCACGTACCCAGTGTGGAAGTCCTTGCAGTTGGTAAATCCCTTTATAGTTAGCTGAGGCTGTCCTTGCCCTGAATTTGTTGTACCTAATATAGTTCTGTCCCCACAGCCTCTTTCTGGGATAGTTCATTGGACCCAGGACAGATTTAAATGGACCCAATTCTGATAACAAACACAGCACAATTAAATCTCCCTGGACTTCCAGTTTACTTTTCTTATACCAAGGAGGCAAAAAGTAATCAAATTTTAATAATAAATGTGCAAACACATAATAGTAATATATGCAATTAAAAACAGTTTAATCTCCTGTAGTATCTTATAGATTTTTCTCTCTAGCACATTTTGGGTCTGACAGATTCAGGGCCTTCTACCTACTAATCATTTTTATTAACTATTAACCAAGCAGGCTCTTTTTATTTGAAATTTTAAAACAGGCCAGGGTTGCAATGTAGATCCTTACAATTAGGTCATTTAAAGTGGCCTTTCCTCGTCACACCTCTCAACTCTTCCATATGATACCAAGAGCTTGGCAGGTAGAATCCAAAGATACCCACTTTCCTCACCTGCGAGGGCTCTTTGCTGGTGGTAATTTATTCTGAATACATCTCTTTCATTTATGGCTGACCTCATGGAAAGAAAGATTCATTTTACAGTTTCTACCTCAGTGGCTTTGGAAGTACTGCTCTTAGGTAGCTAACATTTTTCTTTTTTACTTGCGTCCCATCACAGGAATAGCAAATGATAGAATTAGGCCCCGTGTCTTGAACAAATGAAATAGGCCCAGGTGCCCCTTGTTCCTTTCTTCCTGCCTAGATTTGTGTTTGAGTTTTATCCTACAGACCAGTTCACCTTTTGGTCATTCTGATCTCTGCCATGCAGAGCCACTGCAAAAGTTTTTCTTCTTTGAGGAAAGGAAAGAAAAAAGGGATATAAATAAAAAATAAAACAGGGACACATTTCCATTTTGACCATTAAAGGGGCATGTGTATGACATCTGAAGATTCCCATAATGACTTAGGAATCACTTATTTTTTAAAATGAGCTTTATGACATGCCTTTCTTTGGCAATCAAGGTGGTCACAAAACGTTGTCCCCTTATGCGGCTTTGTATGAGGTGTGGAAAGGACAGACTGAGAGACGAGGGAAATAGAACAGCTTTTTCAAATGAATCTCAGAGTTCCAGTGCCTTTCAGGGGCAACACATCATTTTTAATCCGAAAGCTCCTAATTAAATTGATTGCAAGATAAAATGCACCCAACAAGTATCAGACTCACATGAGTCAAAAAGCCTGGTGGGTTGCAAAAGGCATTTGGCGCTGCTAAACCTTCCTGAAAGTGAATGCCCTTGAAAGCTCTCGCAGCAATGAGTTAAAGATCTCACCTAGGGAGCTGCTGACATGTTGTAAAGGCTATAATTTATAGCACACCAGCTCCATACTACCCTTTGCCCCACCAGGGTGCTGCCTGGAAGCTGGTATGGCTTACGGAGGATTGGAAGGAAGAAAGGGGAAAGGAAAAAAGACCCTAAGGCCTTTTTAGCAGCCTCTGTACTGTCAGCTTACACTTTGGGGGCTCTTTTCAGAGACAAGTAACATTCAAACTGAACATATCTTATTCATCTTCTGCTGATTTATGCCATAATGGCATAGTTATGTTCCTGACTTGCATAGAATAGTTACTCCAGGCAGCTTGGCAGAAGCTCAGGGATGATGTTAATTTCATTCATTCATTCATTCATCAAGTATTAATTGAGCACCTACAAAGCACTGGGGTCATATCGACAGGACAGGCTTCTTGATCTCGTGAGGATTAACATTCCTTAGGGTGGAGAAGTTAGAAGTGGAAAAGAGATAAAAAAGCAAGTAAACATATACATGAACAAGATAATGTCTGATATGATATCACTTACAAGAATCTGAAATTATCTTGTTCAGCTCTTTTTCCTTACAGCTATACTTTAGGTAGAAAGAACTATGTGTATAGCTATATTTGGAAGAATGATGAAGAGGGAAGAAAGGAGAGAAAGATAGGATCCAAAAGACAGCATCCTTATAATATGTTACAACTGATTTCTTACATGCTAGTATAAAGCAAAATAAAATGGGAAAAGCATGGAACTTTTTCCATTTTTTTTAGTGGAGCAGAATGGATTTTGGTTTGATTTGGGTTCGTATCTTGGCAGTGGTTTGTCTTTGGCCAAACTATTTGCGACTTTACCAGTTACTTTATATTATTTAATCATAATATTGGTATAATAATAACATATCTCAGAGACTTATTATAAGAAATAAGTGAAATAGTGTTTATAAGTGCCCAAAACAATGACTCTTCTATAAAGGAAGAATAGGAAATCAATATACATGGTTTGTGTTTTTATCCTTAGGCATAAATTATAATTTTATATACATCATACCTTATTACAATCAATAAACCATAATATCAATTCTTAAAATCCTCAAACATAGCTAGAAAGACAAAGTCAGTACTTTAAGGACAGTTTCATTCCATTACTATCAGGTCAAATAAAGGGTTTTATCTGAAATGGAAGGAGTTTTGATTTTATGTATTCAGGATCAAACCAGACATGCGTATCTTTGAGTATGGCCATGATTCAAGTCATAGCTTTTGAGGATTTTTGATATTGTGAAACAACAACTCAATGAAGGATCAAAGATGGGAAATTGAAGGTTGATTCATGCATTTGAAAGTAAGGATGCTTTATAGCACTGGGCACAATGTGAAGCAGCTAGTTCCAGAGAGATGGTAACTCAAGAGAACAGAAAGGACTTGATTTCAAAGCAGCAAAAAAACCAAACAAACAGAAAATTGACAACTTAATCTCTCTCATGTCTCAGATCCTGACAGAAAAATTTTCAATGATGAAAAGAAATAAGTAAAACATAGATAACTGGACAAATTTTCCCCAAACTACCTGGCGACCCTATCTCCAGACTTTCCAAAGGTATCTTTGAAACTCTCCCGACAAAAACCTTCCTGAATTCAAGGACTTGAAATGCTTTGTTGAAGAATAAACAAAGTAGGAAGGGGTTACGAAGTGAAAGCGTTTTGTATCCTATACCATGCTTCCACATATTAAATGCAGCTCTTGGTTAGTGGTTTTTAGTTAACAATCTTTTTATGAAACTACTTGGTATGCTACAGGTATCCAGTTTATTAAAAATAGATTTTAGAAGTATTTCTGAAGAAGTTAAGTACCAGGCCCTGAGTTTGGAATGTGATTCTCTATTTTCTAGCTTGTTGAAAATAAGAGCCAATTTGCTTAATTTCAATATACAGTCTGTCAACTGATCTTATACTCGATCTGGCCTAAGAGCCTGCTCTTCCACTTCTCTTGGGGGCTCACAGGTTGCCTCTCTTTCCCCCTCCCAAGGCTTTTCTCTACTCTTCTGTGTACCAGGTGGAGAGAGGGTGATGATGTGGCAAAATGAAATCGCCATCTTCCGTGGTTAGCCAGTGAGCATTTAGTCCCCCTGAGGTATTTTTGTGCATCTTTTCAGAGAAGCATTTTCATGTCCCCACTGAACTGATAACGATGAAACTTCAATCCCTGTTGCCTTCAATCATTTTCTTATTGTGCCAGCTCAATGAATTTTCTTCAACTCCAGTTCTGGCATCAGGTCTGGCAGAGGCGGAGGAAAAAGAAAAATTCTTTTGGTGTGGGTTGCAGTGAACTTCACTTTTAATTCCCTGCTAATGTGCAATCTGAAGTCCTATTCAAAGAAAAATTGTGTTCCTGTTTGTGGTGAAAAGGAGGATGTAGAAAAGTGACAGATGTAAGATGAGAGAAGCAGCAGCCTTTAATCATTTTGTTGTCAAAGCAGCTTTGGATCGCCCCTTAAAGAAAGCATTTTCTTTGCTGCTTTTGGGAAACTGGAGACTCATTCTCTTGCCCTTTGCAGGTTCCTTACCCAGAGGGTTAAACTCCACAGTGGATGCCAAATTTCTGAACCCTGGATCCTTGCTACAAAGCAACCCAGTTTATGCATTGAAATTTCAAAAGAATTGGATTCCTTTGCCCTAACTAGATACATACTCTGGTGACTCAATTTATGCATAATCCTGATAGAAGGAAAGACAACCTATGGCAAAACTCAGTGCTTAAAGAATTCGTTTTCATCTATGATTGGACGAGTTATTTCATGGAGAGGTTAAGTGTTAAAGCATGTACTGTTTACAAAGTAAAAATCCCTTTCTCCCTAATCCCTGTGTGACTGTAATTAAGCAGGAGAGTTAATTTTATGTAAATCATGCATTACTGTAATTGGGCACAAGTGAACATTCATGTACATCTTATTTAAAAGTGAAATATAATGTTATTATGTGGATGCTGGTGCATTTCAACCCTCTGGGGAGAAGTCAGCAACATCACTGGCTGTTTACAAGGCTCACTCTTTGGTCTGTGAGCTTAATTACAAATCACCCAGCTCTGTTCTGGGAAGAGTTGAGCCACGTGCCTTTGGGAAAGCCGAGCGGTGGAACACTGGGGCTTCCATTCCCATTTCTTTCTTAACCTCTACTTATAGAGCAGTCATTTTTCTCTTTCTGCTCATCTTTTCAAACCTAAACAGCAATTTCCAATGGTTTGCTCTGCTTGGCAGTTCTGATCCATGTGTCCCCAGGCAGACCACAGATGGATTTGTTTTCTGCAAGCAGGGGCTCGTCTGCTTCCCTTTTTGGCTTGTCTTTTCTAATGCTACTCAGGGCTGCTTTATGACCCCGGGATTTTGTTTTCCAAGTGTAGCCAGATCAGATACTACGAAGCAGCCTGCATTTGTGATTGCCACGGCGGCCTGCACAGCCCGGGGAGGGAGGGCTGGCCTCTGGGTGGAGAGGATGAGCCATTCTTTTATTCTGTATCTGGAGAGCAGATCTAGTGCGTTGGGACAAGGTTGCCCTCCAGACTATAAAGAATCTAATCTACATATCTCGAGGTCAAGATTTGTATGGAAGAAAATATCCACATGACAAAACTTTTATTTTAAACATATTTTCCTCCTCACCCACAGTCTTGAAAAATCATTTTTGGAGTTGAGCTTTGGCCTCATTTTGCCCAGCTTGCCCAATCAGCTCTTCTGCCTGCGAGCTCCATTCTCGAGACAGGTTAGCCTTCCTAGACTCTGGGGCAACAGGCCTTCCCAGGGGCGCCCCGTTTCTGCTCCCTGTGTTCTTGCTGCCACTCCATGTTCCTGAAATTCTGCTCAGATGCTGTAGACTCATTTATTCTAGAAGGCCTATTAGAATGAACATTCTTTTAGTCTTCTCCCCATAATTGCCCCCTCCTGCTAATCCAATTGCTTTCTCCATCCCTCTCACCTTCCCAGGGCCTTTGGTTTCTCTCTCAGCTCTCTCTTGCTCACTTCTTTCCCTCCGCAACCCCATACTGTCATTTCTCACTCTGACGTGGTCTTATGGGAAATGCCGTTTGTCTAGAGGTTATGGATGAGAACAGATGAAATAACTTCTAGCTAAAAATTTTTTTTTTTTTGCATGAGTAAGTAGTAAGGAAGTAAGTGTGTTCCCTAGTGGCCATAGCATTTTCTTTTCATCTTCATTCTTATAAAAAGACTCCTTGAAGTAATGTGTGGTAAAGCCTGTTGGTAGAATAGATTATCTTTATTGGACTAGTTCATCCAGTAAAATTCAATGCCCTTTTGTACTGGCTAACTTTAGCTGACCTAATGTGTGGCAGCTACTTGTACGTTCCTTTATCTAAGTCATGTGATATTTTTATATTATTTTTAATTATTCAATTTTATATTGCATTTAAATTTGAAAGTTGGTTTGAGTAATTTTGAGTATAATCAAGTGATACATTTTTGGATAAATAGAAGTACACTTCTTAATGTCATTGCTATTGTTACTTAATGTTACACTATTTATACTCACTCCTGGTTCTGAACCAAACTGAATATCTCAACAAATGCCATATACAGTTTTTCACTCAGACTGTGCAAGGCAGGAGAAGAGGCCTGGATAGGGAAGAGAGCTCCAGTTTGGGAAGTAACTCAGCTCCAAGGCTAGCACTGGTCATGAGCCGAGTTTAACTAAAATGTGAATTTCTGGAGGAATGGCAGCCTGTGGACACGTGCTGGTTAAATGGCAAAACCCTGGGCTTCCCTAACTTAGGGCTCAGAGGGAGAGACCTCCACAGGGTGAAAAGAGAAATAAGTATCTCAGAGTGAGTAGAGGCTTAAACTGCTTTAGAGTCTCTGGATCTCGGTAGAGGACAATTAATGGAGAAACTGTTGATGAGGTCTTCATGCTTTATGAGTGAACTTTGGACAGTTGCAAACTGTGAGACTGAGAATGCCTTGCAACTGGTATGAAACTGCTAAGACTAGAAAGAACAGCTTCTGATTAATATATGTGGTGGTGGTAAATTAGTGGTACAGGGGAAAAGAAAGAGAACAACGCTAGACATTATCCTCAGCTAAACTCTTTAAAGACCTCACTGATTCCTAACTGAGAGGGATTGAAACTTACACAAGAATCACTCTGTATATACGTGTCATTTGATAAATTATGCTTAAATGACTATTAAACTTCACAGCTTATTCTTTAGTGGGGGTTCAGTTTATAAATAAATTATTTTCTTGTCTTAAAAAAAACCTCAACATATGTTTATAGAAATTATCTGAAGCAATATACACAAATGCCATGGTGCTTTATTTTTGGTGGTAGGATTATTTTATGTTTTTGGCTTGTCTATATTTTCTAATGTTATTGGTTAATTATCACTTATGGAATATATTTATTAATAATTTGATGTACTGGAGTGATAATTTGGAACATTGCTCTGTGCTTTATTTTCATAGCTGCACTCCTCAAAAGGCTTCTGTTTTCAAAGTCTACATCCATGGAAAAGAACTAAGCTGGAGAACTAAGCTTCTGTTTTCAAAGTCTACATCCATGGAAAAGAACTAAGCTGGAGAGAGGGGCTGTGGCCAAGGATGGATACTTCATGAGGTAGAGAAAAAAAGGTGGTTAGTATATTGAGAATGGGAGGAAGCCCAGCAAGTGGAGATGGCCACAGAGAAGACGGGCACTGAGCCCTCTCAAAATACGCTCAGCAGAGTGGGTTTGACTGTGTGGGTCCTGAGAGATGCCCCTGTGGGCTGATCACTGTGGCTGAGCCTCGTGTGGCGGGAGTGCCTTCGATGGAGGAGGAAGACCAGAAGGTTTATCCATGACAATGGGACCACTAAGAGCAGAGGGTCAGGCCTTGCTCCTGTTTCTCTCTCTCTTTCCCCCGTAATACCTGATTTTGGACTACTCATTAGCTCTGAGTTAGGTTCTTATGCTGAATTAAATTTGGCTTGAAAAAATAAAGGGAAACATTATTTTCTTCATTTCTTACCTGATGTAAGAGAAATAGTAATATAATTAGTGTGTGGTAAATAGTTAATTAAAAAATTAAAGGCCTACAAAAATTCCAAGTTGAAATAATACATTTTGTATTGCTGGAGATAGATATCAACCAAGGTACCACCCCCAGAGCAGGGGGACCAGTAGAATAGATTTCTGCCCATAGTGAGGCTGCAAGGAGGCCTGGCTGTGACTGGTGGGTAGCACATTACACATAACTTCCTGATGCTGATTTCAAAGGGCCACGTTCATTTGTATATTTATGTGTTGGTTATAAAACCAATCCCATTACTTTACATAGTCCTTCATCCTTCCTTTATCCATCCTTTATATGAGCTTCCTGTGGATGTTCATATAAACATACCAACTAATTCAATGAAAAAGCTTTTATTATTGATATCCAGATGATTAATTCTGTAACTGAAATGTCTGCTGTAATTGAGGAAGAGTAACAGGTAGTTCAGGTTCTGCATGACTTTGGCAAAGTGAAATGGCATCTGAAGATAAACATTAGTGGCGAGTCCAATATGACTTTGAGATAATCACTGTCATATTTCAGTATTCTGCACTGACTTCTCTTCCAGGATCTATGCAAGCAAAACATTTGGTCCTGCACAGTTACTGCAATATTGACTCAATCTGTGTTTAGAAGCACACAAGAGGTTTATTGGTATATGCTTTGTCAGGACAGAACTATTTTTGTTATTTTTTGTTTGTTTTCAAGTACTTCTGTATGGTAGGGACAGACCTATTTTAAAATAGAATGATAGCCCTTCTTGTTCAGACACAATACCTGTGGACCCATTTGGAAGAAAAAAATTAGAGGGGCTGTGTTGTTTCTTAACTCCATGTTGCCTTATTTTTCCAAAATCCAAACCAGCTCTCCTGTCATACAAGAGACACTCCTTTGAGTAAGCAGGATTCCTTGACTCTCTTTAGCTTGGACCATAAGATTCTTATTATGCATTAACTGATAAAAACGTGGTTTCTTCTTATTTATTTTTGTAATAAATATTTATCATATCCCTGCAAAATAATATCCATATATTAAACGTTTATTCTCTGCATGTCACTCACTGTTCTGAGCCCAAACATGGAGTGTCTTGTTTATTTCTGATACCAGTCATATTGGGCATGAGAAGATATTTTTCTCTCCATTTTAAATATGAGGCATAAAGAAATCAGGCAACCTGCCCAAGGTTAAGTAGTTAGTAAAGTGGAGGTTAAAGTGGGGCCCATATCTGCCTTGCTTCAGAGACCAAGTTTTAAATATTACTCACGTTGGAGGCAGCCAATCCTCACTCACTATCCAGTCACCTCATCCTATTTTTAATCCTTTGAGTAGAACTTAAAACTTTCCAGTTTTGTTTATTGTTTGATAAATTCCCTCCCCTCACCCACCTTCACCTACCCCTGCTATGAGGTGAGCCTGTAAACAGAGACTTGTTAGCTACCTCATTGCTACACCAGCACCTAGAATGGTGTCTGGCACAGGGTGGGCACCCAGTACATGTTAGTTGAATAAATGGAAACAAACAGCAAGGTACTCATTTTCTGGTTTTTTGTTGCTCCCAGGCTAAGGAAAAGATAGACTTGTATGGACAATTAAGGAACAACATGGAAAGTATAGTAACAGAATTGGGAATACTGCCAAAGAAGTCATGGAAGCTGCACGGATAAGCTATTATCTGCTCTGGGTATCGTGAGAAGAGGAATATGCAGAAAATGTGAGGAGTATATAACATCTTAGAAGCAAGAAGACAGAGTATGTGTGGAGAATGATGAAGTCATTTTATGTACCTTACTACGAAGAGGCACGCCTACCCAACCTGGAGGTCCCTGCTGTAGGGGCCCTCGCACAGACCAGTATTAGAGCCTTTGTCACATTCATTATAAATTTTATTTACCTCTGAGTTTCCCCCATAGGACCTTGAGATCTTCTTCTTTTTTTTTGGGACACAGTCTCGCTCTGCTGTGTGGGCTACAGTGCCGTGGTGTCAGCCCAGCTCACAGCAACCTCCTGGGCTCAAGCTATTCTCTTGCCTCAGCCTCCCAAGTAGCTGGGACTACAGGCATGCACCACCATGCCCGGCTAAGTTTTTCTTAGTAGAGATGGGGTCTCCCTCTTGCTCAGGCTGGTCTTGAACACCTGACCTCAAGTGATCCTCTCCTCTCAGCCTCCCAGAGTTCTAGGATTACAGGCATGAGCCACCACGCCTGGCCAAGGGCCTTGAGATCTTTGATGCAAGGAACCAAGAGGATCTGATAGCAAGTTCTTTTCGGGCAGGAACTCTACCTTATTTATCTTTGTCTACTTGGAGCCTCGCATGGTGCTGGTAATTGGGGGCCCTCAGTAAATGTATAATAAATGTGTGAGAATGAAGGAGTGATTGAGTGAGTGAATGACATGGCTTATTAGCAGTTTACTTTAAAAGAGTTATGAATTTAAGTTGAGGACAAGCAACAAAAATAGTTCATGTGGTCTTGGGTAGCAATAATAAAAGCAGAGTGCCTTTTTCTGAATACATAGACTCTTGAAATTACAGAGCTAGAAGTGAGGAAAATTCTATGATGAGAAAACTGAGACCTGAGCTTTGAAATGAATTGCTCATGGTTCCACAGCAAATTTGTGGTAGAAGTAGGACTTGAATTTAGAGATATGGCTCTCAGTTAAATTTGTTTTTTACAAGCTCTACTATACACCGTGCTGATCAGCCCACAATTGTAGTAGACCATACAGTTCTGAGTTCTACACTTAAAGAAATATATTGACAAAGTCGAGTTTGTCCAAGGAAAGATGATGCAGATGCTAGGGGGTATAGAATTCATACTGCATGAAGAACAGATGAGGACATTAAGGATGTTTCACTTGGAAAAGAAATACTTGGAGAAGGACTGTGGGGTGAGTGGGAAAATGTTTCTCACTTTAAATTTGAAGTGAAGTCATTATTCCTTTACTCCAGTGAGGAAACATAGGAGCCACGAGTAGAAGCAGAGATGTAAATTTCAGCTAAATATGAGGAAGAATTGTCTGAAAAATTAGAATTGTCCAGGAGTGAGATTCCAAATTATAAGAAATGTACAAGTAGAGGCTGAATGATTATGTCAGGACTAGACTGTGAGTTCTTTTAAAGGAGAGACCATGTTGTATTTATATTTCCCTAGGACCTCAAACAGTGCTTGGCACATAGTATATGCTCACTTAAGATTGTTATGCATCTTTTAAAAGAGATTCCTTCATGGGTTGGGTGAGCCTGGAGGTGGGTAGGACTATATTGTATTATTAACTCCGAGGACTTAGGTTTACGACCCTTTGATAAAAATTCACATGTTCACATGTAGTAATGCATCCATATCTAACAAATCAAATCATTTCATAGTCTTACAAGCAAAAGTCAGTGGAACTGTAGTTTCTTTTAAACTCTGCAAATCTGTTGAAGTTGCATTTTTTTCTCTTTCTATGGGAGCAGGAATGGTTTCTTTGCTACAACTACCACCTTACAAAGGAGACCAGGGCCAGTTACATCTCTGCACCTGTTAACCAAACCCAACTTCCACGCAGAAGTTTAGAGGGAATTTTTCTTGTACCAGTAGCATACGACTGATTTATAGGAACACTTGAGTGATGGTTATGGCAATAGATTCACACTTTTCAAAGTGATGACTAATCTAGAAACCAGTTTTTCAGAGTCCTAAATCCTATTTAGATTGTCACCTTTATTTATGTTTTAACAAGTATCTTAAATATCACTTCAGAAAACTAAAAGTAATTTTTCACTGAATATTTTATATTCAGAATGTGTTGACTCGATATCTGTGTCTTTTTTTTTTTTGGACACAGGAATGTCATTTTTTTTTTTTTAGTCCACACAGAGGTCATTTGAAGGAGACAAAGAAAGCTTTATTTAGATTTACTATGTTAGCCACGGAAAGCTTTGCAGAGCTAAATGATAATAAGGCAATTACTTGATTTATTTTCATCTTATTCTTTGAGAAGTTTCACAGTTTATTTTTTTCCAAACCAAGTGGTGATACCTATTTGTATGCATAAATCAAACAAAAATCCATACCAACTTCCCACTAAGGTCTTTCAGATGCTATGGGATTAATTTTCTTTCTTATCTCACCATATAAATATGTTCAAAACATATTTCTGTTTTCATGAAATATTGTCATCTTAATTCCATTTCAAATAATGGTGCTGCATTAGCCATAAAGCTATTCATGGGGTATTTAGTTGTGATTCTAACTTTTTTCCAAAGAACCATATACCATAAATATAGTGCTTTTGAGAATTCACAATTGTGATGTTTCACATTTAATGGTGCTATTAATTATTCCCCTGGTCGTTAATTCCACTCACCTAAATGGAATATATTTTGCTGCCCTGTGTATACCAAATATGTAACTTGTTCAAGCCCCTTTGGATATATGCACTTAACTGGGAGATGCTAAGCTGCTTCCCAAATAAAAACCAATATCTTCTTTTCCTTTCCTTTATGAGTTATAAAACACTTTCCCTTCCCTTCTTCTTTTATTTAATTTATATGCCAGAGATTTTTTCTGCTCTGAAGATGAAAATGGAAAACCAGGGAAGAAAGTTGATGAAATAGAGATGACTCAAAGATCTGAAATATTTTATCTTCACTCGATATAAAGTAAATTATTTTTTCTCTTTTCCAATAACCATCATTTTCCTTGATCTTGGAATCCACTCAAAACCTAGCCACTGAGTCCTCTATGAACTAATGTGCTGTCTCAAGATGTGGAGAAAGATGAAATATTGGAACCTGTACAGATTGTACTTGTTTGACTATATTTACAGTTATGAGATACCGCAAATTTAAGAATGCCAATGTTTTCTCATCACTGAGTATTTATTATATATAACAAATACATGGGAAAGAAAAAACTATATTGTGTGATATAAATAGTTTATTTACATTACAGAAAAAACATCAAGACAATGTATACTATTTCAAATATATCCATACATAATCAAATATAGCTGTAGTACATGTTTTCATTGGTGTAGATTACCACAAATGCAAGGCAACATGTGTAGATCTCTTGTCTTATTCTTTTGTCTATAATACTGTATTGTGTAGTCCAAGCTCTCGGTAGTCCAGCCACTGTGAAACATGCTCCCTTTAGATTAACCTCGTGGACGCTCTTGTTGTGTTGTCTGAACTGTAGTGCCCTGTATTTTGCTTCTGTCTGTGAATTCTGTTGCTTCTGGGGCATTTCCTAGAAGGTTGGAAAGTTTACAGATCTTAGTCCAATTTTATTACCTAAAGTTTGGTCCTACAATCACAGAGTGAAGCTGTGGATTAAGCAAATTATTAAAATATTTCAGATGAAAGAATTGATTATTAGTAGATGCTGTAATTATTATGGAAAAGTTATTGTTTTGCTTTTCTTTGCAGTTGTCTTTAAGCTGTTGAGAATTGAAGAGCAGAGGTAGAAGCTGAAGAGGAACAGGTTTACCTTGCTTACTCATTAAGGCACAAAGAATGACTCAGCACAATGCAATTGAGCAAGTCCATGAGCTCATCTTATCTCACTTTAAAGGTCTTCAACAATTTTCTATTTTAAGTGTCCTAAGAATGAATGTTATATTGACATTTCAATGCTACAAGTTTAAATCCTATCACATCAGCGAATGAGCCAACTCTTAATAGCTGATATGTAATGGAAAGGGATATTGTTTTGGTTCAGCCTATTATCATTTTTGTACATTAATAACTGGGAACTAGAGAGACATAAATTGGTACCAATTATTTAGCTTCTATAAAAATCTAATATTCAGTCAAATTATCTGAAAATTTCTGATCTAGTTTTTTTTCTCTTGTAATAAACAGAATGCTTTGACTATGCAAATGAGAATAATATACAGTTCATATAAAATCCTATTATAATAAGCTGTGGGGTATCAGAGAATATACAAGAATATATATAAATACATACACATATAATATGTATATATTTTGGGGGCAGGATAGATCTGTCAAAATGAACATGGAGCTGGAAATCATATTCCTAGCAAGTGAGAGCTGGAGATAAAAAGAATAAAAATCTAACTTCCTAGGGCAACTCTTTTCATTTTGGAGCTTGTCTCTGGATGTACTTATTTTTTTGTGACACATGTTGTGTTTACGAGGAGGGCAGGTGTTTGACTAAAATAGTAAAGAAAGAAGAGGGAAAGGAATTGGAACGAAAAGAAAGTAGGAAGAGGGAAGAGAAAGAACAGAGATGTAGGGGAGAAGAGAGACCTGGTGAGGAAGACATTAAAAGAAAATTAAAGGGAATGAGAGGACCTCTGCTTGGTGTGATTTTGTAAATCTTTCAGCAACTGGATATTTTGAAATAGGTCTTGACAGACAACTGTGGCCAGGTCACCAGAAAAGTAGGGTTTCTGAGGGTGGAAATAGAGGAGATGGCTTTGTTGGAAAGTCTGGTTTCAGAGCAAAATCTTTTTAAGTGAATTCAATGAATCCATACTGTGAATTCCTAGGACAGGTTTATAAAATCCATTACAGTAATGCTAATTAGTTCATGTGATATTTCTCCTCCTCAAAATTAAATAAATTGAGGGTAGGTTTTGTTTTGTTTTAACAAGGAAAATGAAAAAAAAAAGGCATATACCTTGAAAAAATAACTTGCTCTAGTTTGGAGCTCAGGTTAGGTAGCCTGGAGTATCAAAACACACAAAATCATGACCAGACAAGGGGCAGTAGAAGCAGTGCCCAGGCTCTGACACGAGAGAGTCTGGACACCAGGGCTGCCCTTGGTGCTCAGCTGTGTGAACCCAGTAACTGGCCAACTTCTCACACTTCAGGGTCTCTGTCTTGAAAATGGGGATAATCATTCCTTCTTTGTAATGTTATTAAATGTGTATATATGTGTGTGTGCAAATGTATGCATGTGTATGTATACATATATGATACACCACATATAATACATACTTACACAATTCCTGGTGAGGAAAGGACTCTGTATATTCCAGTTGTTTTTATTATGCATGGGAATGGAACTGTGATTAACAACAGAATTGAAAACATCTGCTGAAGTGTTTAAAGTTTTGCATTTCTGTCAGTACTCAAAGTAGCAATCAAATTGTTATATCATATTATATCCATTAAATATGAGTTTTGTTTTTCACGTACTGATATTGCCTAGCTATTAGGAAGGTCAGACCCTTAGAGTAATATGCCACAGTTTCCTGTGTTTTAGATTCTTTTCTTTTTACATTCAGTACTTTTGGCTTCTTGAGTTATCTTTATGTTCCCCAGAATCTATTTTAACATAATCCATTGACTCACTTGGCATCTAAACGTGCGAGTCGAGTTGATGAACTCAACTTGGCTTAGAGCATCCCAAAGCTCCAGTCGATGATCTTCCCTTAAGCCTTTAGGCCAGGCGAGGATTTATGAACCATATTTTGTCTTTTTCAAGAGCAAATGCCACACTTGTCCTCAAAGAAGATAGTGCAATACAGATACTGAGATGTATTATGGCCTTTATTTTCTAAAGATATGATACTTTCCTTTATTTTCTTGTCTTTTGGAAAGAATTTTTAAGGAAACATTCTGATTTACTGTAGAGCTGTACAAATGAAGAAAGTCTAAATGCCTTGTGAATTTGATGAAAACCTTCAAACTTCCTTGGAACTTTTTAAAGGAGAGTGGAATCAGGTCATAAAGAAATATCTTCAATAACTTTTCTGGTTGCACAGAACAGAAATGATATGCATTTGGTTTAGAATCTAGTTCTTGGTTATCATGGGGTTTGCATGCTAATGAAATTAAGCAAATACCTGGCCTTGCTCCTCTACTCCAAGTCGAATGTCAGACATCACTAATTAATCATGGTTTTCTTTGCTGTTGAAACTGGATGAAACCTCTCCCAACCTGGTTCTCCAGGAAACAATTACCTTTAGATTGGACTGGGAGTTTGACATAAAAGCTTGTTATGATATTTGCTACATGTTTCTATTTATCAAAGATATTCATTTATGATAACATAATCTTTCTAATTATAACTTTTTGTATTTTGTGGTTAAAAGCTATAATAAAAATGTATTTGTTGTTTATATCAAGATATGTTAAAACTGATTATATGTGAGAGTTATACTTGGAAATATAAGTGCTGTAAATGAGAGCTATATTTTAATACTTTCCTAGGCCTTGTCTAAAATCTAACCTGACCTCATTTGGTGCACTGATATGCATAGGTAAAGATACACTGGACATTTAAATAGTCTGTTAGTAGTCTGAATGAAAATTGACATTTTCTAGTTAAAAGGGAAAAGCATTTAAACCTTTAAACAAAGGTTGGCATTATATGTTAGAGGAAAAAATAGAACTAAAAACTTCTGCTTAAAGACAAACAATCCTCAGCATAATGCAAAAATAAGGAAAATAACTGGTACCACTCCAACATGAAAATTCATGCCTTTCCATTTGGCTATTCCAATGCTTTTATGATGAGGAAATAGGACTTACAGAGAATGGATGGCTGCAGAGTCCATGAAGGAACTCATAATCAGAGACATCTGACTTTTAAAAAGGAGGAACAGTATATCCCTTTATGTGGGTGGCCACCAAACACAGTACGGTTACTGACCTTGTGATGCAGAGGACCACCACACAGATGACAGCAATCTGAATTGTTCCAATCACAGCTGCGATTAAGACATACTGAAATCGTACAGGACCGGGAACAACGTATAGAACACTGTAGTCCTTTTTTTCACAGTGTTGTCCAGTATAACCAGCATCACACCTGGAAGAAATTACAGTGTCCAATTAACCTGTAGGTACTGGATTCATTTATATAGTTGGCCTATAGGCATTTATCTTCATCTCAAAATTGGGCTTTTTGTTTCCCTTTCTAAATAAATACTACTTAATAGATATGGTTTTCAACTACTTATTTTCAACAAGATCTCTTAGTGTTTGTAGTTTGTAAGGTGTGTTGTTTCTTTTTATTACTTATAATAATGGATTTTGAAGATAGGAAGATTGCTAGATAATTTATTTTTATGATAATATAGAGAGGTAATACATGTTCAGGGATAACTGTTCTTTCTCTATTTTTTTCAGATGAGCTTTACATTTTATTTAATTTGTTCTTTAATCCATCTAAATCAACATGTTTACTTGAGAAAAGGTTTGTTTGCAATGACAGGGGCACAAAAATAAGTCTATTTATTTACTTGTTTTGGATAAAACATTCTCTATGCTATTGTCAGAATAAGTGTTGAAAAATATTAGGATCAGAGGTACAAGAGTCATCTTTAATTTGCTGGTCCTAAGTCGTGTGCTAATGTCAGGGAGCTAAATTTGGTTAAAAGAAAGTATTTTTGATATAGGCAATATTGTTACACAAAACAAGCCATGTACTATTCCTCTAAGAATGAATGTTGCCTCTCACTCAGTCAACCCTCACCGGAAAGCTCAGGTAGACAATCTGCATATTAAAATTAGCATTTGACAATGAATTGAGAAAACAGCTCATTAAAAAAACCCACGACACTAAAGGGGATCAACTTACCATTGATTGTGTGGAATCAAAATCAATTCTCTTCTGTTCTATGACTTCACTTTGAATTTCTCATAACTACATCCTGAGCTCTTTCTTCTCTGTGTCACAAAGGGTTAATGATGGTGACTGTTGGGGGGGGGGCGTGTAATCTCCCAGTTATGTTCACCCTGCTTGGCTTCACTAGGAGGCAGGCACTAGTGTAGCCAGTGAAGGGTAACATGAAAGGAAGACGGTTCTAGATGATTGGGGGTTGTGGTGGGAGAGAGAGAGACTTTTTGTTGTGTATCAAAATATAACCTATTTCATCATATTCTGCTCGTATTTTAAATAAAAATAAATTTGTTTTTTCACTTTGGCTTTACCATCTCTAAAATAATTATGTTTTTGACATGAACACACAGCCAGTATTTATATTTATAAACTAAATCTAGACAAACAATTCCTTTGTATCTTTAAAGAGTTTGGAACAGCAGAGGTGTGGCTAATAATCTTAATACGCAAGGTTCCGTGGATAGCAGATACGTGGAAAACAGTGAGTGCCTGACAAAAAAGGATTGATAGTATTTATTAGAAGACCCAAAGGACTTCCGACAAGATGATCTCCCAGAAGCAACTATGTTATCTAATATACACGAGGCTGTGTCCATTTGTTTGTTTGAGAAATATTATTATTGAGCACCTGACAGGTACCAAGCACTATTCTATGTTCAGGGTAAAGAGTGGTGGATAATACAGGACAGTTAGTGGCTTTAAGGAGCTTGTAATGCACAAAGTACACTTTTAAATTCTACTAGAAGAGTACATGTAGAGAGGTGATACATAATACTTGAGTGTGCAAGGCACACACATTTTATGGTTTTCTAGTGTGTATATGTTTGGGTGTGTTGTGTCTGGGTGTTTGCGCACGCCCAGGAGAGGCAGAGAAAAGTTCTGCTGCTGATCATCCATTCAAATAGAATGCCAAACAATGCTCTGTAAACATCTACATTTTTACTTTATACGTGTTAAAAGCTGAAGAGTAAAAAATGTTACCTGCAAGATGGCTCCTGCATATTGATGGAATGTTCGCACTTCCCGTGCATGCAGAAGCCATTGTAATGTTCTGGACAAGGTATGTGGTGTTCTCTGGCACTTTCTTCTAATTTGTTAGCATTCTCTGTGAATACAGATAAAAGCAAGCACCCCCTGTTAATATGTTCTTAGCCCAGTAAGATCAACCAGTACATTAACAAGGAAAACTACAGTAGGCAAAGATATTTAAAAGGGCAAGAACTAAAAGGCCATGCTTCAGAAGTAAGAGGGAGAAAGAATTGAAAGACAGCCGTCTTTACAATTGTGTTTAGAGATGAAACTGCAAAATTACCCAGTGCTTTTTATGCTTTTATGCAATTTCCAACATCTTTAATAGGCAGTGATGTTTCTGTGAGTTATCAGACAGCTTTAATTTTCCTTGTGTAGAGACTGTACATTGATCATAAAATAATCCAAGAAGAAATATCCTATTTTTTGAATTTCAAAGCCCAGCATAATGTCCCTAGGAGTAAATTGCTGTAATACCTTGATACCTTCTCAATGTGGGAGCTTAAAAGTTAAAATATGGCTATGTTCAATTGTTAAACAGACATTTTCCAAACCGAATGCAAATTTCAACAAATGTATTCTTTCAGACTTTTTAAATCTACTGTGAACATGATTTTTACTAGCATACATACATTTTTTATTGCCAAAATAAAGCTATTGAAAGAGAAGATGTTATTTTAGAATCACATATGTAGATATTCGCACAGTACACACTGAATGCTTTAAGTGTATTTTAATGCATAATATTTGGCCTATGTTAACAATACTATATGAAATTTAAACTTATGATAAAGAAAACACTTGTGTTCCAAAATGGACTCCCTCCTCTGTCATTAAAAACACATTTTATTTTTTGTCATGTTTTTATAAAGATATGTAAATATTTTTTCTGACCTTTGTTAGTCTAAATGCGTTTGCTTCAAATTCGTAATGCCATTTTCAAGTGGTCTTTTGATTCTTCATATGTTCATTTTATAATAAAACTTTTGCCTTTTTTGAATCTCTGCTAAATCTGAAATCTAATATTCTTGAAAATTTCTGCCCAAACACACGAGAAATATGACTTTCTTGACCCCAATCTAAAGATACTCTTCAATTTAAAGATACTCATCAACACCACAGTAACTGGTCAGCAGTAATGAAATATTGTGAGCGAATTCCTACTTTTATGAAATAGATTATTGCCTATTATTTCCACATAGGGGTACAGTTTTTAATTATAATGCATCCTTACAATTTTTATTGGTAGTCATGGATGATGGCATACTCATCAGGAGAAAAAAATGTGCCTCTGGTATCAGTGAATAGACAAATGTATTATTTATGTTTAAGCAGATCTGTAAAATATCTATACATTTTAAGATCCAGATGCCATCTGCAAAATATTAAACTTTGAAATAAATTGTTTAATATGTTTAGTGCTTTCTTGTGTAGGCATATCTACATACATTGTTTTGATGGGTAATATTTCAAGTTACATACCCAAATTTGTAAGGGATTTACAATCAGTACGCTAGAGAGCTCGTAGATGACATTTAAATCATTCATTTGTTCTCTATCTGTGTCTCTTTAGCAATGACGGGTGGCGATCCTTTGTTTGCATTGTAATATTCTGCATTGATAATTGCCATTAAACTGAATGAACTACGTCCTTGGAGAAGACTAAGAGTGTATAGAACTTTCTTTTTTGGTTTCTACTCTATTCTTTCAAGTTACTTTGAAATTTCGTGGCATGGTGTTTTTGGTAACAAATTGCACCCGAAATAAGCAAATACCCCAAAACTAAAGTGGATAGTGTTGGGTGAAATTTCCCACATGGGAAGATGTAACCAAAATAGAAGCAGAGCAATTCATGAATCCATAGAGAAGACTGGGCTCCTTCTGTGCCAGGGGCAGGGGGCTACAAACTAGAGTGGTCAAACCACGTATCTGCTGTTTAAAGGTTGCTTTAGCACTGAGGTTTGCAGGCCCCACTGCTGATGTAATGAACCAGCACTGATTTTCACTCTTATTTCTGGATCTTCTTCCCATAACAAACTATTCAACACTTCTGTTTAGTGTTTGTTAGAAACCCTTCAGTGCTTCTGCACACCTGCAAGCAGGGAAGTTTTCTGTGACCTCTCTAAATTTCAGTTACACACTGTTTTTTCAGTCATAGTATTTTTCAAATAGATCTTATTAGGGCTATTTTTCTTTTTGTCAGTTGCAAAAGGAGATCAAGAATCATCATTTAGGCTATTTTATTTTTTTAACACTGCACCTTACCCCATACTGACAGTTTGCTTCTGGATTTGTACCACATTTATAATTATGAACTGAAGTCAAAGGGCAAAATAAGAGCTTGTTTGAATGAGGCTGTTGCCTCAGTACAGTAAGAGCTAGATATTTTCATAAAGTTCATTATCCAGCCGCAGTGGTCACATGGGAGGGGAATAGTTTCCATCATAAAATCTGCTAATTAGTTTACACTATTCCTTATGAGCTTAGGGTACTCTGTTATGCTGCTCATAGGATACTGTCAAATAAGAAAGTAGAGAGATTGAAAATAAATGAGTAGAAGAAATGATCCCTGGGTAAGAAAATGAGGAATCATCAATATATGTCAACAAATTTATAGTCAATCCAACCAAGTAAACCAGTTGATTGAAAACCTGAATATATAACCACTTCTAGTAATGAAATAGACATATTTTAGAAAGGAAATTTAAGTATACTGGAAGAGTAGAAACACAGAAATCTAATATCCCAAACAAATATGTGTATGGGCCATGATAAGTATTTGTGATCTTCATGTTTTTGTATAGTGGGTATTCAAGCAATAATAAAAAATTTAAAAATCTAAAATTATATGAAAATGATATTTTGGAAGTCTGCATGTTTCCTCCAGTGGCTGATGATTTAGATGTCAATTTCTCCATTCTCCATTTTAGACATCAATTTCTCCATCCTCCATTTAAAAAGAGGTGTAATGTAAAGTTGTGCTCTTTCTTCTAAAAGAGATAGTGGCAATGGTAGAAACTCTTCATGTCTCTGTTTAAAATCCTCAACCATTTTCCTGTTTAAATGTTTATATATGGTTTGTTCTGAAAAGGTTCCTGACCCTTTTAAGAAACAATTTCTGGTATAATCTGAGTTATTTGCAGCAGGGCTAATAGGGCTACGTGCCCATTGCTAGACAACACTCCAGTCAAGAGCTACTGAAGTGGCTGTTCTATAGCACAGCTACACATATTGTTTCTAACCTGGTGTTTGCAGGGAAAGAAAGAGATGGAGAGATTGGCAAAGGGCAAGCCTTACCCTTGCTACAAGTCAAGTAAGGTAAAGTGCGTAGAAAGGAGGCAGAGCTAGACTTAGCTGTTCAGACTTAAATCAACACAGCCCAGTGCATGTCAAAAAGCTGGAGATAAGATGTTCAAAGAATTAATCTATCAAAGCAACATATTATGGATCAAAGCTTAAATAAGACAGTATAAATTTGACTAAAACTATCTATATTTCTAAAGAATGTTTCCCTCGGGAGAACAGTTAGAGCTTGGCCAAAAAGTTCTGAAAGTCAAATTGTGTCACCAATTCGAGTGCTCTCCAAGGTGGTGTGTCCTGAAAAACTGACTTGAACTAGCAAACCCAGAGTCCCAAGTGCAGAGATAGAGGCACCAGACTATTAGTGTTTGATGCTATTATTCACTCAGTTAACCCATTTCTCTTGTTCTGATGCTCTGCATCTAATTAGTCTTACAATAATTAGACTTCTATGTAGCCTACTCATTGGAATTGTTTTGACCATTTGAACATGAATCTCTTACTCATTGACAGTTATATATTTCGTTTGAGTGAATTGACTAGTTCTGAATTTCTGTGCATTTTTTTTTGGTGGGGGGGCTCATGAGTCAGCTTTCTTCAGCCCACTTAGTTCTGGGGTTTTGTAATATCACTCTTCTGCACCTGTGGACCAGAGGATCAGACCCTACCCTTGTACATTATAGCCTGAGAGACTTTTGGGGGGCTGGTTAGATGGTATTTCTCCGGCAATACATCCACTTTGCTGTAATTAGGCCTTTGTTTTGAATACCTACAAATCCCTTAGGCCACTGATTCACCGAGGGGGGTCTGATTCTGGGTGTAAGGGTTTCACAGTAAGTTGGAAAGATTCTAAACCAGATAACATCAAGGATTTAGGGGATGTTTTAGGGAGGCAGATTTCTACCACACATTTTTAAACCACTAGAGCTGCTCACTAGGGGAATGTATTTATAGTTAAGTAGTGAGTTTCCAGTGGTATTAAAAGAAGCCATGTTAGCATTTCTCAGGGATGATGACTATTAACGTATGGTAGATTAGATTATTTCAGACCTCTAGGTTCTTTGAACTCTAAAAGTAATATTTATTTCTATTGCTATTATTTACTTAAAATAAATTACTACAAAATATTTACTAATATATATTGTAAATTTTTTTTTTTATATGCTGGGAGAAATAAGTGAAGAAATAGGGACATTAGGCCTGGTGTGGTGGCTCATGCCTATAATCCTAGCACTCTGGGAGGCCAACCAGGGAGGATTGCTTGAGTTCAGGAGTTTGAGACCAGCCTGAGCAAGAGTGAGACCTTGTATCTACTAAAAATAGAAAAAATTAGCCAGGTATGGTGGGTCACACCTATAGTCCCAGCTACTTGGGAGGCTGAGGCAGCAGGATGGCTTGAGCCCAGGAATTTGAGGTTGCTGTGAGCGAGGCTAATGCCATGGCACTCTAGCCCTGGCAAAACTCTGTCTCAAAAAAAAAAAAAAAAAGAAAAAAGAAATAGGGACATTATTTAGATATAGTAAACAAAAGAAATCACTTTGACCTTCATTATGAGGACATTTTACTTTTTGAAAGGGTGCAAAATATCTTAAATTTTGACTATGTCTATAATTCAGACATTCTAGCATAAAGTGACCTTTATTATGTACTGCCTTCCTTTTAGGGAACAATATGTTTTGTGGACCTAAATGCAATTTTTATCATCATGCTTTAACATCACATATTATCTTGACAAGCACATGCATGGCTTATTATCTTTTCAACTATCTTTTCCTGTGGGCACGCAAGATGTGCTACACTTTTCTAGAGAACCAAAATTTTTAATTTTGAATATATTTATATAATCATGCTATTTTTCATATTTAATGAGAGTACTGGCCAGCTCCCGCACTGAATTATTCCTATTCTTGCATACCTTTTGTGATTACTTATTTTACTCTTTCCCCACTTCCTGCCATATCTCCAAAGAAAAATGAAACTAATTTTATTTAACTAACTAAAAAAAGAAAAACTATCTGACTCTCTATTATACTTACATTGTGACTGGGACAGAAATAAATTACGAATTTAGAAGTAAAGTCATGATTGTCCCCATTGTTGATTACAGTTGGTTTCAAAGAAGATATACTATTCTTATGATTTCCTCTCCTTATCTTATCAGGTATAAACATATGAGGTGGCAGTAAAACCTCATATGCAGCTTGAGTTGCAATCAAAGTTTCTTTAAAGACCAGAAAAGCGTTCTTATTGAACGGGTTCTGAACGTAATGCAATCTGAGCTCTTGCAACTTAACAAATTCCACAGTAGCCTCACCTGCTGTCATAGTTTCTTCAAGGCATAGATGAGTAGATGAGAAGAGTCTCTCCTTTTTTAAGCTTCTAGGACAGAGACTCAAATAAGAATGCTAGCTAAAAGTGACAGCCTATCACAGGGGACACAGAGGCATTCAAGGACACAATCAATTCTCAAGTTTTGTAAAGAGCAGAGACCCAGTCATAACATTCCTAGTTATTTGATCTCTTTTAAAGACTTAGAAAGATAATTCTTCAAAACAGAGACTGAGTCCTCTAAAATGCTACAAATTCAACATTTCTTCTGCAAGTTGAACATTATCCTATTTTTTCAGAGAAATAATAGAAACTGCTTGGATGTGAAACTTTGCTAGTTAGGCAGTGGTATGGACTGGAAACAGGATGGATGAGAACGGAGGGAAATTCCTTTTCTTCCTGCCATTAATCAGGCACTAATATAAAATGTGAAATGTGATTGTCCATATCATTGCTTGCATATATTATAAATATTCTTATTGGAAATAAAATTAAAATAAAGTGGAAGAAAACTAATTTTCATGTCATTGCACTCTCAGGTAAGGCCTTGATGATATTATTCAGGAATTGCTAGAATTTAAATTGGAAAAAGTACCAGCATCTGAAATATACATAGTAATTTGGAGACTGGAGTGATTGAAATGCAACAATACTGGATGATTATTTGCATGGGCTTTTATTATCTCAGTTTCTACTGGTAATATATTTACATAGATAAACACCGAGAAATCTGTAAAGTTGTGAAAGAGAAACTTCTTTGTAACATTTTAACTTATGACATGCAAATACATTTATTATAATTCTAAGATTTAGCATAAGGGTCATATAGAAATTAGTTAGAAATTCTGGAAAAAAATAAATAGCTCTTTAGCTGTTTGCTCTATTTTTTGACTCAGAAATGTACTGCCTGGCTTTGGATGGCAGAGCCCTCCAAAGGGTAAAGAGAGCAGGTGACTGGGAGAAGTTGTGTTCTGCCTCTAATGGTCCTTTGCAAACTTCACCATTCAGTCAAGAGTCTATTAACTCTCAGCAAGTGGGTAACTCCTGTTGGTTTAGAGAATTTAGCTTGAAGACCTTTTAAAAATACAATATTTTATGGAACTTTAGATGTCTTTGACAACACTTCTGTAAATATGAGGCCTGGGGAAGAGGTAGGGATTTATGGTTCATTAGTCTCTTGGGAGTCCAGAGCTGGAGTTGCCTGAAACTTATCTGGGGCAATTTGCTACAGCTCTCCCCACTGAATTTCCCCTCAGCATCCCTTCTTACATGCAAGCTGCTCTTAGAAGACAAAGTCTGCTATAAACCTTAGAGAAAGAAAAAAAATATGGGAAGCCATTTTATGCTAAGAATGTATTTCTTCTCCCTTTTTTTGATCTTGAACTAAATTGATACATTTCCTGCCAAATTTATTTGCCTAGTGGCCAATGTGGGTGTCCTTTGTTAGTGAGCTTCTTTGGTGACAATGCTGAAAGTGACACTAAATGACAGCAGAAGCAACAGATCAGTGACCATTTACTTTAGCTTTTGCAGCTGCGTGAGCCAAGCTACTTTCTTCTTCATAGGCTGTGTATGCAGAAATGGATGATAGTCCAGAGGAGCCTTCGCAGGTGACACATTTGTTTTCCTCTGTGCCCCTGAAGTTATTGACCAGCAGAGTGTGAAGAGGGGTGAGGCTGGAGCATTTACCAGAACACAGTGAAAACAAAGGTTTTAATAACACAGATAGGACCAAAAAAATTGTTTTCCAGTAACTTATTGTATGAATATTTCTTAAGTAGCTACTATGTGTCTGGCACTGTGCTATGTACTGTAGGTCACATGTTTTATCTATCAGTTGTCTCCAGTGATTTTGCTTGTTGTCTTCTAAACACAACCAATAAAACAGATTCTGAAGATGATAATAAATTAATCTACAATATGACCATCATTGTGTTAATACTTAACATGATAAAAATGTGTTCCTTATTACAGCCTTTCAAGTAGATTCATAAAATTCTCATTTTGTCTAGATCAGGAAACTGAAGCTCAATAGGTTAAATTACTTGTCTTAGGAATTTATACAACTGATGAACAGAACTAAGGTCAAAGTCAGGGCTATTTCCAGTGTAAGATGCAGAATATGCACTTAAAAACTTACTAAAACACAAGACAACATCTGGCCTCCACATCTTTTACCATTTGCCCTTTATGACTCGTGGCTCTTTATCCAACCTAGCTCCTTTTGCTACCCTAAAAGCCACTTCTTTTCTTTTTTCTTCCTTTTACCTCAGGAGAGGTATCTTGTCTAAGGCCAAGCCATCAGGAATCTCAAGCCCGCCATCCTCCGCCAGAGCTCTCTCCATCAATTATCTCTTTTCTCGCCTGGATTTTCAACTCTCCCTCACTCTTTGCTCCTTTCCATCCAATCTCTTCCTTCTTCAAATAAAAATTAAAAACTCTCTCTCAATCCAAGCCCCTTGGCAGATCTCTCGTCTCCTTTCCCTTTGCAGCTAAACATCTTAAAAGTGTTGCCTCTGCCCCTTCCCTTCACTTCTGCACTAACTCACATTCATTCTTTAACCTGCAGCCCTCATGTCGGCGCTTCAAAGAGACCACTATGGCCAAGGTTACCGACAACATCTTTGTTGTTAAAACGAGTTATCTCTTCTCAGACCTCAACCATCTGTCAATCTCTCAGTAATATCGGATACAGCTGACCATTCTTTTTTCTTTTTTTTCCTGAAGCCCTCTCTTCCCTGGGTTTCCATGATAGTACCTACTTCTTACTCCTTTTCGTTGTGCCATCATAGTCTATTTTGTAGGCTCCTATTTTCCAACTGATTTCTTAAATGTTGATGTTTCCCTAAGATTCTTCTCTTTTTATACGTTAAACATTCTCTCTGAGAGAGAGTTTATTCTCACCCAAAGCTTCTATTTTCACTTACCTGCCTTGACTTCTGAATATATTTTTTTTAATTACATAATACTAGGGGGTACAAATGTTCGGTTACCTGGATTGCTTTCGTACGGCTTGTGTCAGTTATAAGTGTGCCCATCACCCAGATAGTGTACATTGTACCTGTCAGGTGTGATTTCACCCCTCCCCTCCACTTCTGAAGATTGATTAGTCAGCCCAGATCACCTTTATAGAGGTGATCACACTTTTATAGATATACATCAAATTTCATATCTATATATCAGAGTGTCTCGTGTCTCCCAGGCACCTCAAACTCATCAGACTCTCCTCCCACTTCCTTTCCCGGCTTCTTAGCTCAGGCATATTTATCCGCTCCTTGACCCAAACCAGAAATCTGGGTTTCACTTTCAAATTCTAATTGAGTAAGTCACTGAGTCATGATTTCTGCTTCTTAAATAGCTCCCAAATTTGTCTATTTCCCTACATTTCTACTGCTACTCACTTAAGTGAAACCATCACTGCCTCTCAGTGAATCTGCCTCCAATCTTGCACCCTCCAGTCCAATTTCCACACGACACCCAGAGTGATCTTTCTAGAAGAAAAATATGAGTGCATCATGACCTTCCTTAAATCTCCCCAAGGAAATAATTCTTGAGTTATTTCTCATGATTCCTTTAATGAATCAAATTTTAACATTACTTAGAAGGCCATTCAGAATCTGGTTTCAGTTCTCCAGTCTCACCTTTCGCGGTTCTCTTGCATTCTCCTACACTCATCACATGGAATCTCTCTCTCCCTTCTGGGAGGTTCATTTCCCTGGAATGCTCCTCTCACTCCCTTTTATCTGCGTAAGTCCTACTTATCATTCCACTCTCATCGTTGATCTCACTTTCTCTAAGAAGCTTCTGTGATGTTCTCCCTTGCCTCCTCCGTCTGGGCTCGCTGCTCCTCTTACCTAAAACCACGCCCCATCCTGGCACTTTTCACACCAAAGTTTCATTGTTGTTTACTTGTCTGTGTGACACATTAGTTCAGAAACTTCTTTTTACAGGCAGTTAATGTATCTGCCTATTTTTAACTGTTACAGCTCAGAAAAGATGATGAGCACACAGTTTTTTTAAAAAAAGGAATGTTTCCCTAGATTTACCCTCTGACACAGATGCCCAGCATGGAGAAGTTGCCAGAAAAATATCCAAAAATTATAGCAGTAGGAAAAAAAATTGTAACCTTGCATCATGGGAACAACTTTTGGTAGGGTGAGGCTGGCATGTCAGAAAACGACTGAGGGCACTGTGAGAACGGCCTTGTGAGAGAACATCTACCACAGGGTCTGGTTACGCATCCTGCAGAAACGAACCCAGAGAGAGGGATGTGGTCTCCTCTTTCCACAGCTGCTGGGGAGGCTAGTGGAGAAAGGGACACATCATCTAGTTCTTAAAATAATATCTCTCCTGTTCCTCTGTTGACAAGGGATGTGTGATTCTGAAAGAAAGGATTTATTACCACCTTCACTTAAAGATTGAAGATTACGAGAACTTTAGTTCTAGGTGGAAAAATTGCCATCCATATGCACCTTATACCTCAAAAATCACACTGGAGCTATGTATGGCCCATTCTGAAGTCATAGATTCTAATTTGGCCATTCACACTGTGTATGTGTTCAAAAGTGAGAAATGCTGAACTTTTGCAGGAAAACAAGGAAAGAAAACTTTTATTTAAAAAAAAAAAACAAAGAACAAGCAAAGGAATTTCAAAATAGAATCTAGGATTAAGAATTAATAAAACATTTTCCTTAGTTAGTTGTCAGCATCTGAGGACAGCCGTGCATTTATCCTCAAACTCAAAAGGATTTTATGGTAGTAAATGATACACACCAAAACTGTAAGCACAGATATACTTGATGATACTGCAATGAGTAAGGCTAGTGATCAGCTTGGTTTTCTACAAGAGCACTCTAAAAGAACTGGAGAGGTTTTATAATTTCTTAAACTAAGGAACAGAGATAGAGCTTTTACTTTTCAATAGGCTTTTGTGAGTAGAGTCTAAAAAGCGCTTGAGAAAATACACCAGGAGTAATGTAAAATTCTCTATGGAAACTGGTTTAAAACTGAAGTACTGGAAAAAATAAAAGGAAACAAAAGTTCCAAGAAATTGGTGATAAAAGCACTTCTAATAGCTAGGAATATTTTGTATTATTTAAACGGAATATTTAAGTTTAATGTTTAATTCTCAACATTCCTAAAACGCCTAGTCTAGAAACTACGGACGGCCACAGTTGGGGAAATCATGCAATGGTAGATGCTTGAGCAGCGTTTCTGGGTATACAACTTCAGTACTGTATTTGGACATCACAGAATCTTAGAGGATAATGTGGATGTCCTGACACCCCTCACAGAATCGTGCACATATATTGTGTGAATTTTGTATAAACACTATACTATTATAATATCTTCCAAGTAGACAAATTTAATGAAATAAAATGTAAGGGCAATGCTGTTTATTTCAGCACAGATTCACTTCCATTGCTCGTGAAAAGTGAATATCCAGGCTTTGGTCCTGATCAGCTGAATCAGAATTGCCAGCCGAGGGGCCTGGATCTGTCTTTAAAGTACTCTAGGTGATGCTGACGCGCAGATGATGTGGAACGTGATACTCCTGACCTCACCTCGCCATCTCTCCTCATCTCTCTCTGTCTTCGGTCATCTGATGCTGGGTTTTCCTTTTCCCACACCCTGGATCCCCTGACCTTCCCCTGATAGCTGTCCTACAGTGGCCCACCTTTCTGGTCCCAGGTCTATCTTAGCTCCTCTTCTGTGAAGTGCCACTCCCAGCCGTGGTCTATGAGTGTGTGCGCAGTGTTTTGCCCTCTGCTGCTCTCCCCATATCCTGTCTTGGGTGTCACGGGAAGTCCTCAGGGCCTTCAGTTCGCCAAGCTTTCTTTATTCTTGGTAGTCAGCCCAAACAATTCATTTCCTTTTGGACAATTCATTTCGTTTTAGAATGTCTTTGCCTCTTTTGAGAACACAACACTCAGATAATAGGCTGTGTGCCTGTAACAAGTGCCAGCATCTGTGAGAGACTGCTACGTTCTGTCAAATCTCAGATACCTTGAGACCAGCTTTTTCAAGTCTCCAGTCTTCTTTAATGATTCTGTTAGATAACTAACAGAATAACAACAAGAACTCCCTGTGTGAAAGCAAATGAAGCATCCTCTTGGATACAGGCACAAATAACACAGCTGAGAAAAGGTGCCCGTTGTACCAATGCTTATGATTGCTTTAATTTCCAGATGGGAGTCCAGGAGCATTGGTCCACTGGTGAATATCTGTGTGAGTTCAACTAGTCTGTGGAAAAGATTAAGTCATAAGAAAGGCAACAGGGCAACAAAGAAGGCAAATAGAGAAAATAGAAGCAAAATTACTATTTGCAGCAGGGTGACAACTGGGAGAGATGATACACAGCACAGAGCAGGTGGTGACAGCAGAAGAGGGGGGCAGCAGGGGAGGAACAGCTCTTCAGTGTCATGGGGCAGGACAAATAGCCACCTGTGCTTCTCAAGTGCAGGCCTTAAGGACATAGGACATACTGTCTAGACCAGTTGCCCAAGGACAGATCTGTTGGTGCATTGCTACCTCTGTAGCAGACTTCTTGGACAAAGAAGTTCTGTAGTCAAGGAAGTTTGGGAAAGAGTAAATTAAACCAAGTTGTATGGGTTTCTTTACTGCTGGTTTCCTTAGAACACTTAAAAGGCTGACTTACATTCTGAGATGTCAGAAGGGACATGCAATTTTTAGTGCTGCTAAATTCATTTGTCTATGGAACCTCTCTCTTCTTTTCAGGAACAATTTGTGGGACTATTTATTCTACCAGACTTCATTCTGGAAAACACTGCATTAGACCATGGCATCTCCAAATTTTTCACATTGCCACACATATAGAAAAAAAATATTTAGTTTTTGGTAAAAGGAGGAAACACTGGCCTGGGGGGTTCTCACCACCTAAGCCACCCTGAGGGCTAGGGTGGATCAAAGCCCTAACATACCTGCTACCCATTCAGGGCACACGAGAAAGCTTTGTACTAGACTATATACTGCCTTAGGGCAGAGACTGTATTGTTAACTGTGATATTCCTAAGGCACTGGCACAGGCACTGGCACAAAATGGTGTTCAATATGTAGTACCAATAAATAAATAAATACTATAGGCACAAGAGATGTATTTGGCAGCCACCTCTACCTTGGTATGGTAGCTTTGAAAAAAAAAATTATTGCCTCTTGGTTGTTTGCATTAAAGAGGCAGCTGCACTTCATTGATGTGCTCATAAAGGCAAGACCAATCCCTACCTTAGGTGACAAGGTAAGGTGCAATATGGCCAAGAACTCTACCCAATAGAATGTATATCTTTTGTGTGACAGGACCAGGTGTACAGGTAAAAGCCATATTTGCCATGTGTTTCAGTCTTCTTCAGTGAAAAGAAAAATGTGAAGGGCAAAAATGTGTTGCTAATCATAAAAGACAAAAAGGACATCTATAAATGACTTGAAAGGGCAAGTATAGGCACGTGTTGATGGGCTGCATATTTCTCCTGTATCACGTCATGGCCCAGAAAGGGCAGTTAGAAAATTTATAGTTTGGAGTACTCCAAATTTGGAGTACTGCTGTACAATGGTACCTGACCAAATTAACGTAAGTGACTCTCACTGAAGGGCTAGAAGGTATACCATCTCTTCTAATACTCAAGGATAATACAAAGTTATTTTAAGAAACAAATGCAGCTGACTGTGCTGTGAGTATTTCTGAAGATGGATTTGACATTTCAAACTAGCTTCTACATGAAATTGACAATAAAAAACTCACAGAATCACTCTAAGACAGAATTGTGTGGTTTATGCTAAAAAGTAACTTCTGAACAGAGCATAGGCCCTGACCAGTTTAATGACTTTGAAAAGTTATTCTGTTTTAATGGTATTTCTCAATTATATATAGGTACATGTCAGTGAATCAAATATATTTGTGTTTAAGCAGAATAAAAATATCATTGAAGGTGGTATTGCTTATTGCTTCCTAAAATAAATCTTTCAATGATATGAAAACCCATCATAGATTTCTACATTGTCCCCCCAAATGGTAAATAAATGTTAAATAACCTATCATAGAGACACAAATATACAAACGAACAAGTTTTTTCATGCCCAGCATCACTTATTTATTTATTTATTTTTACTATCAGTAAAATCTTATGCCCAGTGGTTGGTAAAATAACAACCCAATATTTTATTGATTACTGTTCTGAATAGAATCATGTCCCATCAAAATTTACATCCACCTGGAACCTCTATGTGACATTATTCGGAAAAGAGTAATTAGTTAAAATGAAGTCATACTGGATTAGGGTGGGCCCTAAATCCAGTGACTGGTGTCCTTATGAGAAGGTTATGTGAAGATTCACACTCAGAAGGTCATGTGCAGGTGGCGGCAGAAATTGGAGCTGTGCTGCTACCAACCAAGGCATGTGGGAGCCAATAAAAGCTGGAAGAGGCAAGGAAGAATTCTCCCTTTAAAACTTTGGAGGAAGTGTGGCCCTGCTGATACCTGAATTACAGACTTTCAGCCTCTAGAACTGTTAGATAATAAATTTCTGTCGTTTTAAGTCACCTGACTTGTGGATTTTTTTTTTATGGTAGCCCTAGCAAACAATGGAAACAACTGTCTGCCAGCCAAACTCTTACAATGATGAAGTACATTTTTTAACAGTCCAAATGGAGTCGATGAAAGTGAGGTGAAATACTGCTTTCAGCTAGGATGTGACCTGGAAAGTCCTAATTTGTATCTATTTTCCCAGAATAATTATTAATAGTGTGCTTTCTCACTCTCAAACTAGTTTCCTAGTTTGGATGATAAATTGTATGATTACCCTAGTTTAAGCTTATGTTGAAGTACCTGTGGTTCATTGCATTTGCAACCCCAAAATCATGTTTTAGAGGGCCGATGTCAATGCTAGTAACCACAGTAAAGAATGATTTTTGAGAGGAGGAGAAAATGTGTTGGAAGGAAAAATGTACTGCATTCCATTTTGATTTATTCATTTATCTTATAAGAAAGGTAGTCATCTTACATTGTTCATTTTGTCATAGAACAAATGATGCTGCATTTTATCTATTAGAAGCAAATGATCAAATAGCAAACTGCTATAAATTACCTTTTCAACAAAAAGATTCCAGGTCATGTCTGGGGTATGGTTTCCCATGTTATCTTTATCTGCATTTTCAGAATGCCTGAATAACTGATGATCATGTGGAGTTCTGACTCATTAAAAAATGCTAGAGTTTATTTAGCAGCTTTTATTTTAGAAGGATGGAAGTTTAGATTACTCTATTAAGATAAATTGAAAATTAAATGTTCTTGCATTTGAAATGTTATCCTTCAATTAAGTGAAAATCTTTTTGTATCTAGGACAACTCATTTCCCAAGTATTTTAAATAGCTATAGATTCGGTTTTTTTCTTTCTAGTTGTGAACAATGGACTTACTTCTGGCATGTCCTTAATTTCTAGTCAGTGATAACTTTGAGTGCAAAAAATGGCTCTAGAAATAGTTAAGGATGTGATGTGGGTTGAAACAGTCTCTTTCCACTTGGACACCATTTAAGGATTGAAATTAGTTATTAACTAAGTGGTACTTTGTGGTCTTATAGTGTTAGTTTACCTTTTAACAAGTCTAACACACTCCCAGTGTATAATTTACACTCTCTAAGTACATGGTTAACCACTTGAGAAATCAATAGGAGTTATAGAACATGTACAAATTTGAATCTGAAGAGAGTCAAACATCTATTTTATCTATAGAAGTAGAATAGCTAACATTTAGAATTGGGGCTTATAGGGAACCATTTATTTCGAAGTAGAAAAAGCACAAAATAGGTATGTTCAGAGTCGGGAGTGGAGTGTGACATTGATAATCCAAACAAAGCCCTTTGCTTTTGCTTTACTTAATACTGTCAATATCAACTCACAACTTTTGGTTCTTGGTGTGTGACCGTGTAGCCCTTTGGATCCAGGGAAGATAAGAAACATACTTTCTCTCAAGAGGTTTCTAAATTTGCTGGAACTTGATCCTGGCTACACCTAATTAATTCATCAATATATTCATTCACTTAAAAATATTGACTGATCTCCTCCTCTGTGCCAAATATCACAGGTATAGGGTGTATAGCAGTGAGTCAAATAGACAGTTTCTCTCTGGAAGGGCATACATATTAGAGACTGAGATAGGCAATATACAAAAACAAACAAAAACCTACCGTCTAAATTAGAAATGTCACAGGGAAAAATATGGTGTTCAGATATAGAATAGCAGGGTGGGAGACCTGCTTTGGAGAGGTGAGGAGATGTGTACTGAGGAAGGAAGGATGAGAAAGAGCTGGTCAGGTGGCCAGCCCAGGAAGAGCCCCTCACTGAGTGAACTGCACACAGAAAGACTCTAATGGAAGAAAGAGGGTTCCAGGAACCAGCCTCGTGGCTAGAGCAGAAAATGCCAGGTAGGGCAGAGAGAGGGATAAAATAAAGTTGAAGAGGTCAACAAGATCCTTACTGGGCAGAACTTCATATGCAGGCGAAGAAGCATTGCTTTAATTTAAGGGCTGATGGGAAACCATTTGGGTAGTTTTAAGCATATCTGGCTGATACCGAAAATGGATCACTGAAGGGATGCAGAGGCAGAAGGGAAGACAAACAGGAGACTAGCATAGTGGCATGGGGCAAAGACAGTGTCCCAGTTGTGGACTTGGGTTGTAGCAATAGATGGAGAAAAAAAATACTTCTATTCCATATGAATCTTCAAGGTGGACTGAATATGACTTGTTTATGTATTGCAAAATGGGAGGAACAACTCAAAGATGACTAGGTTTTTGGCTTAAACAGCTCAGTAGTGCTGTTTCGTACAATGGGAAAAATGAGAAGAAACATTTAAGCTCCAATGTGCAAACATGACAGAAATCTCTCTTTGCGATTTTTGAGATTATACTGAAAATTCTGTGGTTATGTTTATGTATGTCTACAATAGAATTGATGTTAATTGGAAAAAATTCATAGTTCAATAGAAAATTATTAAGAAGTGAAAAATCTACTGAATAATATTAAGATATTTTATGATTACTAAATGGAAACATACAGCTACATGATATCCAGAGTAGGAGGAAGGACATTTATAATTGTGTACAAGGCATTTGGAGATGTAAATTTAAAGGCCAGATAAGAAATATCATGAAATGAAAGGGAAAAATTAGACTATGAAGAAACATCAGTGAGGAATGCTTTTAAGCAAAACATTTTTTTCTTTTTGAAAAATTTATTACAAGAAAAGAGTTCTTTAAAGATAAGAAGATTGTAGATTTATGGTCTTTGATTTCCATTATATAACAGGTCTTCCGTTGGCCAAAAGATTATTAAATGGTATTATCGTAATTATAATTATAAAATGATTTAAAGTTTTCAAAGTTTTTGTAGCTATAATTTTGTTTATGACTGTATAACTACTTTGAGGTATAATAGTTTAGTTTAAGAGCATGAATATATATATATGTTTATATATTTGTGTGCATATATACACATGCACTGCATACACATCTGTATATACCTAAACATAATGCACATATATGTGTGTGTGTGTGTGTATAAATCTATTATAAAGTTAGGAAGTTGAGTCCAGAAATATTCCATTAATCCCCAATGTCATACACAGGGTAAAAGGCAGGGAACCACCTCCAGAAGTCCTGTGTGTCTCATTTTTAAAATCTATTTTAAAATGGATTTAGGTTTATAGAAAAATTACAAAGATGGTACAGGGAATTCTCATATACCCACACCCAAGTTTTCTGTGTGTTCTCATTTTTAATCTGGTGTTTTCTTCACAATTTTTCAACGGTAAAGAATTGTCTTAGAATTGTACATGTAGAGTTAGGGGAAAAATGAAAGAGGCAGTCATCTGGATAATTCCAGGCCAGAAAACAATTTAGTGTGAAAGGTATAGATAATTGAGACAGAAACGTTTTTTTGCCTGGAGAGATCCCCATGATTGCCTTTCTGCTCCACTCGAGTCTGTAAGTAGAATCATAACCACAGGTGTTTCACTCACTCCCATAATAGGAAACTGTGTATCATTCAATGTGAAGAATGGGGGTTGTTTGAGATGGCTAAAATGTTTTGTTCTATATTATTTTTTCTTAAAAATAAACTATATTGGGTTTTTTTCATTATAGAAGCAATTCACATTGATTTGAGAATATAGATAGTAAATGAATGAAAGAAAGTACTCAAAGTTTACTATCTAAAGAAAACTACTATCAACATTTTATTTATTTACTTCTGGTCTTTTGACTACATGTATTTTTTGCATCTGTTTGCTTAGTTTGGACTATGCAAATGGCATTCATTTTGCCATGTCTAAAATAGCAGGAAAGTCAAATTGTTCAGCATGGTTCCCTGTAAGTAGGTGGTTTATAGTGAAAAATGGGAAATTGCATAAATTTTCAGCAACACTGTAATAGTTAAATAAATTATGTTGTAACAAAATGATAAAATATTATTCAACTGGAGAAAAATTATGAAGAATTTTGATGACATAGAAAATGAGTAGGATGCTAACATATATAATATGTGGGAAATGTAAAAAAGTAGAAGGAAATTCACCAAAATTTAACAGTGATTATCTCTAGGTAGTAGAATCAATTTCCTATAATGCATATATTTTGGTCATCAGAAAAAAAATACACATTACTTGAAAAACAAAGGCCATCAAGTGCTTCTTCTTCTTCTTCTTCTTCTTTTTTTTTTTTTTTTTTGTTGGCCTAAAAAGGAATGGTCAAGTCTTTGAATTTAAGATTTTGTTTTTACTTTATTCATTTAGATTTGGTATATTCGGAACTTTTCATTACTTATTGACGACATCTTGTACTAAAAATGTAAAATCTTACTTCCCTCACCTTTCTTAAAACTCCAATCTACCAGCTGCCTTCACGTCTTCATACTGCTTTTTGGAAACAGTTTCTCCAGTTCCCAAACATGACTGAGTGTATTTCCATGTCCGAGGAGATTGGCAATCTTTTCTATCATAGTTGGCAGTACCAGGAATAGGGTAGTTGCTTTTGGGAGTCAGAACTTCTTTCATATTTTTATTTTTTTATTGGTCTTGGGTCACTGGAAGCAACTGCTACTGAGTCCTGTAGGTCGAGGTGAAAAGGCTGTTCCTTCAGAGCGCCGCCAGGCTTAGCAGCATCCAGAGCAGGGATCTTTGTTTGAGATTTGGAACAATGAATCTTCCACACTGATTAAAGATCAGTTGAATACAGAGAAGATGAAGTATGCCTAGCAGGGGAACAGCTTTACCGAATCTCGGGATCCCATCTGTCTTTCTGCTACACAAAGTTGGACCTATGCAAGCCCTTTATCATCTCTTCAAGCTGGGACATTGCAAAGAAACCAGGAGCAAAATATGAGCATGAAGAGCTTTAGCCATAATCATTTCTTTCTTATGCTCTAAGTATTTATAAGTATATTTTTTCCTAAGGGAAACTGAACATAAAGCATGTTTGCTATTAGTCTCACAATACATAATTGATATGAGTCAAATAGTTTGATAATTGACAGTGAATTTTTGCAACAGTGAAAATAGTCTCATTTCTCCTACAAATGAAGAGTTGTTGTGTCAAATTGTCTGAGATCAAAAGCTAGCACCTCTCTGCCTATTAGTTGTGGTGCCAAAAGCTAGTCATGTACCCTTCTGTAGATGTTTCTTCATCTGTAAAATGAGGATAATAATAGTATTTGCCTCAAAGGTTTATTTTGAGGAACCAATGGAAGAATCCATATAAAACCCCAGAACAAGGGCTGGTACATAATAAGCACTTAACAAATGTTTTAGTTATTATTAGCTATTAGAATCAGATGTCTTCATAATCATGTTTTAACATAAGTCAAAAAGAACCAACTGAGAATGAAGCAATGGACATAGAAATAAATATTGTCTGCATCCTTCCAAGTCACTTTGCTTTCATTTTTATGGGAATGCCCATCTGTGGAGAAATACCCTGGCTCACATTTACAAGGGACTGCTCAGCAGAAGGGAAAATGCAGACTTTGGAACAGAGAGCTTAGTCATTTATTATTGTTAATGGTCTCTGGCAAGTTACTTCACTCCTCAAGGCTTCTATTTCCTCATCTAAAAAGAAAGAAACAGAAAAGCAAAGAGGCAAATAAAATGCAACATCATGCCTGGGTAAACATAGGAGGCCCAAGTTGCACACAGAACAACTTAAGCCAAGATTCCAGGGTAAAGGGGGAGGTGCGGAGGCCTCAGCTTAAAATGGGTGAAATAACAATACATACATATAAACACTTGTGAGGCAATAATATTACAGTCTTGGGAATTTGACTGTTCTGAGTTTACATCCTGTTTTGTTTAGTTTCACTTTTTTCCCAGCTTCTGTGACCACAGACAAGTTATTAACCTTTATGTCTGTATGTAAAATTTATAACAATGTCTGGCACACAGTAAGTACTTAATGAACTATAGCTATTTTAAACTAATGTGTGTCATGAGTAAATGAGATTTTAAATGTCAAGTATTTATTTAGCACAGTGCCTGACACATAGTAAGTGCTCAATAAAAGAAAGTGGCTGTTATAATCATCGGCATTCCCAGAGGAAGGATGTCTAAGCTGATACATGAAGTATGAACAAGGATTAGCCCATGAAAAAAGCAGAAGAGTATTCCATGTTGGACCAACATATACGAAAACCCAGATGGGAAAGAGCATGGCTCATAGTTGAACTAGGAGAAAGGGTAGAGGGCATGGATGAAGGAGTGTGGTCCATGCCATAAGAGCTATCCTACCATCCTGTGCCAAGGAGGCACCTGCCAACCAGCACCTGCCTCTCCAGGAGGACCAGCAGTTCCACTGCCATGCTTGCCTTTCCCAGCCTTTGAGTATGTGTCGTTGCTGGCATTTTATAGAATGGCTTCAGTTACATTCAGTAGTGGATTCTTGCAAGAGCCTTGGGTAGTTAAAAAAGCCTTTGATGGAAGCGAGGGGGAAAAGTTATAGGGTCAGTAAAGATACACTTCATTTAGACAATCTACAAAGGAGACAAAAGCCATGGTGCCTATATTGCTAGTGAAATAATCTCTCCTTCCATGAAGTCTTATAAAAGAAATGGAAGTCTGTCTTGGCAAAATAAATATATATCAGGTTTAGGTCATTTCTCAAACTAAAGGCAATATTAAAAGTATAATTTCAATCACTTATTATAACAACAAATCTTATGACTTGAAATATATCTCATCTCTTAGACACAGAGTTGCTGACTCAATATGATCTATTCTGATGGAAACAAGTTTGTTATAATAAGATAACATCCATATTCCCCTTCTTAAAAATAACTATGTTTTTATGTTTGATGGAATGATGAGATTCTATAATACATTTTTAAAAAAACCATGCCTGATATTCATTCATTGTGACAGTGTATCATAATTATTTAGCTTTTCTTTATCATTAATAACAGAAGATTGTGAATAAAAACATACTAATATCCACCAGATGTTCAGAAAAACATAAATATCCCCACATGTCAGCACATTTTAACAGAAAGTCAACAAAATTTTCCCTACTTCTTTTTCCTTTTTTAGTTTCCTGAACATGCTCTTTTGATATAATATTTTTAATTCTCATTAGGAACTTGCTTTGGTTCCTTTAATATCTGCCATGAGAGACTGTATAGTTTCAGACGTAGCCGACATGAATCTTGCTACCTTTTTCCTATTACTTTATTTATCAAGAAGCAGGCTGGCATAACGGAGAGACATCGGCCAGCTTTGTGGTTGAAGCGATCTCAGTTTACACATACTCTCAGCTTCTTAAATAGCTGGGTGACCTTGGACAAACTGCTTAAATTTTCTGAGCCTAAATTCCTTTATCTTAAAATGGTGGTAATAATTCTTTCATTGAAAGGTCACTTCAAAGAGAAGCACTTATAAAGTGCCAAGCATTCAGCCGTATTCAATAAAAAGTAGCAATTATATTTATCCATCTAAAGACCATCCTGATTTCTTGGTTTCTCAACTATGGGATTTTTCTATTTCTTCCCCATTGATACCTTAAGCTTATTAAAATTTCTTTTTCTTTTTCCCTAAAATTCAAGTGTTTCCTTTCAGTTATATTCTAGAAGCTTATTTTCTCAGCCTGAGCTCCCTTATAAATATGCCGTGTAAGGGTCAGGGCAGGCTTTGTTATGCTTTTTAGCACCTGTATAAAATAGTGATGCAGGCACCACTGATAGATTGCAGTCAGCTTCTCCTGGTAAAGGAACACAACTCCCACATGGACTCCATGAAATGGCCAATAAAAATTGCATAAAATAATTTATTTAAATTTTTTTTCCCCGGTGGTGAATTCCATACCCTTAACTTAGAAAGGAGCAAATGCCTATTGTAAAAATAATACCTGGGCACTTGGTCCCCAGGAATGGGCTGAGTATTCAAGTGAGGCCAGTTAACTCCTCCAGGAGCTGGGAGAACCATACAATGTAAGAAAAATATAATTCATAGAATGGTCCCCTGGTATCCTGGAAGAATAATTCATTTAATACAGAGGAGTTATTTATCCCTATCTGGTAGTTTACATACTACGGTTTACTGGAGAAATTTTCCCAAAGTGACCATTTTGTACCAAGGCAAAGGAACAAATATAAAATAGGAAAGAGGTAAACACTAGAAGAGTTTTCTCTTTTGGTCTGACCTTTAGAACCTCACACAAAAAACAATTCTAGCATAGAAGGTAAATGTAGGAGACCTCATGAAGCCCCTGATTTCCATGTTAATATTTAGAAGAGAAGCAAATAATTGATAGGAAGTTGTCAATTTTTTGATCTGTGAATCCCTCTTCTTCTAGCTGGTTCATTTCTATTACCATCAAGCACTGTGGGATTTGATTTGATTTTGGTTTGGATTTTGGCCAGCTAGTCTTCGACCTGGAGTGCCACACAGTGTTAAGAGGTAGTAAAGATGTGCTCTTCCATGTCTTGACTCACTGCTTCTCTATTAGTTTATTTTACTGCGATAGAGAAATTGGCTAATGCTATACAAAGTCTCCCTTCGCTGGAATTCCGAGAGCAGCTTATTTATATGTAGATGTAGCTATATGACATTTTCAAATGCCATACATTTGCATATGAAGGTCTCTTTCTTCCCCTTTCAGTAAACAGGCTCTGCTATTACTTCCAAAGCAATGTTTGGAATTATATTTTCTATACAAGTTCTTCCTTAAAATGTACTTTAAATGGCCAGTAGAGATAAAAAATTAAACCCTCAAACTGGAATCCATTTTTTAGGACTAAAAGCTTATAATTTATGATAAATAAATATACAAAAAATATAAATATATATATATTTATTTATATCTTTTAGCACCTTCTGCTTGTGTGGCTTTGCCCTAAAAGTTTGTTAAATAATAAGAATATTAGTATGGTTAAAATTTCTTAAGGGGAAAGCAAAGAGATATTAATTTGGTATGGAGTTTGGTTTGTAGAGAGATGACTGCTAGTCTTGTAACAGAGGAGTTGCCCCTCCTCCCACAGATATGGAAGGGTAAAATTGACAGGGGGGAATAATATGTAACAGAGTAGTTGCCTTAGCTAGGAAAGTTGCCTCCCATACATAGGAAAGCATAAAATTGAGAGTGGACAACATGTAGCAGAGCGAATGGCCTAGAAAAAAAAAAAGGCAAAAATATTTTCTGTCTCTTTAAAACTTCCCTTTTTGGGAACTGCAGTCTGGCCTGCATCCCTGTCTTGGGCAGGTAGTTGGGAGGGACAGGGGAATGTCTTTGTTCTTTGTGTGACAAGAGATAGCTCAGCTGTCCCAGGTCCTGGTCTGGCCTCCCATGTGGGAGGAGGTCACAGGCTTTGTCTTCAGCAGAGATGAGACCATTAGAATCATTAACAACAATAGCCTAGAACTGAGGGCCCTCCCTTTAAAAGCTCTGTATTTCTGCTTATGGACAGGAAAATTTGGATTTTTGAGAGGAGAGTCTACCATTTTTCTTCTTTTTCTGGCAAAGTAATAAACTTCTCTTTCCTTCTCAGACCACTTATTCTTGTTCTTCTGATATGTCCTCTAGGACAAGCGCTGGGCTTTCGGTAACAGCCTTATTCATTTACTCAACAAACAATTATTGAGTGTCTCCTAAGTGTCAGGCATCCTTCCAGGCACTACATTGACAGTGGGGAACAAGACAAATTCCCTGCCCTCATGGAGTTTATGTTATAAGAAAAGAAGACAGAAAATAAAAAGGTAAAAACACAAATATGTAAGTAAAATTCTTTTTGTATTAAACACAATGAAGAAAATAAAACAGTATTGGCAGTGAGAATGCATGGAGTGAAATAAGTCCTGAGAATGGCCCAGCAGCCTTCCCCTTGAAGGGTGTGTGGGGTATTTCTAGGGGAAGTCAGGAAGGAGGCACACCTCTATGAACACAGAAAAATGGCTAGGGCAAAACAGTAAGCTTCAGGCGTCATTGTACAGAAAAGTAAGTAAGGAAATAAAAGAGAAGGAAGTTACTGAGTGTTCCTACAATTTCCATTTGCTTCCAGGGTTCCTTGTTATCCACACCGTTGTTACCCAGGTATTCATTTTGGTCATCTTTGCTTTCTCCTCTACCTGAATTCCCTGGCACTCCCAAGCTCAGCCTCTACCTGAGGATTACAACATAATCATCATCATTTCCACGTCTCTCCAGACCTCTAGTCCCACAGGTTCATTTCCACGTTGATGTCTTCAAACAACACAAGTCAAAAATTAGCTTATCATTTGCTCCTCAAATCTACTATTCCTCATACTATGCCCTATCTTAGGGAATAGAACTATTATTCATCTAGGCAGCCAAACAAGGAAACCGTATTTTTCTTGACTCTCCAGTTCTCTTAGCATTCATACCTGGTTAGCATATATGGAAAGCTTATCCACCTGCTATCTTTTTTTTCCTCTCTGCGGCCACCACCATCAACCACATTCATTCTTTACTGTTACCACGGTATTCTCCTAATTCATCTTGCCTTATACTCCTTCCCTTTCTAGCCTATTCTTCACTCCACTGCCAGGGTGGTGGTGTTTGTTTTTTAAATAAAAAGTATGACATTATTTAAAATACCTCAATGGCCACTCATGGCACAGAGGATACATTTCAACTTCCTTTGCAAATGAGGAAAAAGCCTTGATGGTGGCATCAAACAACAAACCACTATTCAATCCACTTAGCTCCATTTGTTTCCCTTGTTCATTCCATGCTTCAGCCATGCCATTCTCTAAACATTCCAGCTCATTAAAGCCTCTTTGCCTTTTAAATGCTGTTCCCTATGTCTGTAATGCTATTTTCTCTTCTCTGCCAATGCAAACATCACCTTTTCTTTAACACTTCTGACTTCTTTTGTTGCCAAGCAGTTACTCTATTGGCTTGAATTCTTGCTCTGTTGCATCGACGTTTTTGAGCTATACTTTCTTCATTTCTAAAAAGGCCTCATTATACCTACTCTCCAGGCAGGTTGTAAAGAGATGGGACAGCATGTTGTATTTATAACGAATGATGCAAAGTAAAGGCTAAATAAATGTGCATTTCTACTATTTTATTTCTACTTCAGCACTTTTAGTGTTTTATTTTCTATTTGCCATAAAAAAGTTATTTGAATAATTATTAACTTAGTATATGAGTGCTTATTAGGGTAACATGGGTTTCTGAATTTAAAGTTAGAGAGAAGCTTGGATGTAGTTTGCCCCTGAATTTCCTAATTTCCAAAAAAGTCAAACAAATATTACTAGCATCAGTGATAAATTGATCAATCCTCATAAGAAATTCACTAATTAAAATTCTGAACTCAAAAAGCTAATTAAATCACAGTGTCTCTAAGGCACTGCATCTTTCACATGAGTACATTTTGTGGGTCTTAGGTTGCTTTGCTGTATCTGCCACTTTGAAGTCCTGGATACCAGCAGCCTGAGAAACAGGACACTTCACTTCATGAGTGTCACAGTTAAAGTCAAGTCACTTGATAGTGTCTGAAAATAACTGGTCCTTTTCTAGGCTTAGAATTTATCATTTTGATGAGCTTGGGCCAGCAATGTTGGCCCACTATAGCAACAATGATTCTGAAGAGACATTCTGTATTTCCTAATCATTTTCAGGATTCTAACATGTTTATGCAACTTCTGGGGAAAGTCATTATTTAGCAAGAACTGAGCACTTCAGTCTGTTGCCTTATGTGCCATTATTGTACAAACTAATAGAAAAGTAGATTATTATATAGAACAGACATTGGACATCACCTATCTGAGATCTATAATTTACAGATAAAAAACTAAAGCTCATAGAGGGTATGGTCACATGCAAGACCCAACACAGGTTGCCCTGGGAATTGATGTATGACAACAGCTGGAATCAAGGGTGCACTAAATCTCAGTCCTGAGATTTTCCAACCTACATAGAAATGTCTTTGTTATTCAAAGACACTATAACCCATTTCATAGGTGTTAGCAGAAGAAAATGAAACAGGATAAATAAAAGCAAGGATGGTGGAGAATTATCCCAATTTTGAAATTACATTAAGTTTAAAATAAAAATGTTAAAGTGACTTAACATCAGTGAAAAATTTGACTGACTAGCTAGTTTTAGGAATTATGATTTTTATACTAAGAATAATAGATGAGACATATCATCATATTGTTTGAGTTTCCATGCTCCATCATATTTTTCTTTAGAAATTTCTATTTCTTTTAAAATTTTGCATATAACATATTTCTAGGCATCTGAGTATCAACAGTTTTATCTGAACAGCTTTTCTTTGACCCCTTAATTTTAAAATGTTTGTATTATAATATTTTTAAGATGTGTTTTTAACCTCTCTGAACCATTTCCCAAGACAGAAATATAGTGGATTTTATAATAAAAGTCATTATAAACCAGAATTCATTTACCAGAAATTAGATTGAAGTGGAAATTGCAGTAGATACGGGAACCCCAAATGTCTGCATTTTCAATTAAGCATGAGGGGACATTGAGTATAGTAATTTATTGGTGTGAGCTCTGGCCTACAGTAGGATTTTATTGTCTCTCTTATATTTGACAGTTTCAAAAACACCCTACATTCTCATGCTCTAAAAACACAATGCAAAAGAGTAATAGACATTGGTAGATCAGGATAATATGACAAATTGGATGAACTGACAGGCAGGTGGTAAAGAATTTTAACATGACCCTAAAAATAGTGAAAGGGTGTTTGCACATTGACACTTCTCTAAAGGCAGATGGATATGCATGTCCTGAGTTTTTAGACAGGTGTCAGGAATATTGATGGGTGGTATGAGGATGATTATTTTCTTGGCACTGTTGCAGTAGACAGTTTGCATGATTAATGATGCATCTTAGTCTCTTTTTTTCTCCTAGGGGCAGAAAGGGATATGAACCTTTGTCACTCCAAGGAATGTAAGAATTCTGCCTGAAGGGTAAGGCAAGAGAGCTTTAGTCACCTAAAAGCACCATATTCTTTTTGGAGGCGAAGAAATATAGTAGTGAAATATACAAGTGATCTTGACATATAAGACGATAGTGTCTGGTAGGATGATTACAGCATGCTTCCTATTAAGAGGGTCCTACCCTAGGGCATAGGAGCCTTGCACAGCTCTGAAGTACCAAGTGCAGTAAGCCTGGGCTTTGACAAAACCGAGAGTGAACTATGGCTCTGGGATGCACCTGAACACATACAATGTTTGAATGAATATTAAGAACCACTCAAAAGAAACAGAACAAGACTAAGACAGGAAATAAAAGGTGAGATCATCTGCCTAATGTTTATATTCATTTCAGGTTTTCAGAGACAATTTTCTGATTCAAATCAATTCAATATTGTTTCTAAATGCTGAATCTAGTGAGAAGGAGCTTTTCTTTTCCAAGAATAATACTGTTTGCTCAGGTTTTTAAAATGTCACATAGAGTAGTGAACGAACTATGCTATTTCAGGGCTCAAAATTAAATCCAAAGTCTAATAATAATTTGTAGATATATTCTTCTAAACCCCAAGAAGCCCATCTACTGAAAATATTACGGTAAGTAAATGTAATATAAGCTATGGAGGTAAACTTCCAGAGTTTGTTTTCCTTTCTTTTTCTTTTTGAAGTAATAAAAAGAACTCTTGGAAATCAAATCCCAATGAAAAAAAACTGTTAATTAATAGAAAGCATGTTCTTTTTTATATTGAGGGTTATTGGCTAATGGATTAGGTGATCAAGAAAACTTAGAAAATCTATTTCTCCTAAGAAATTTAAAAATAGGATAAAGGCTCATTTATATGATAGAAGGAGGTTAGAGTTTAGTCGTCATGAATATCAGCGACTAGACTGGCTATTTCTTTATTTTCTGTTTACCCAGAGAGAAAACAAGAGTTACAACCTAAAATCCTTCCTGGTACTAGAAAGGTTTATGAAAACTCTCAATGAAATCCCACATTATGAAATGTGAAAATGATGGGGTCTGGAGTCTGCTTTTAATATTTTTAACTCATAATTTTAATTGGCATTCAAATTCTATAATAGCTTTTTCTTACAGGGATAAATAATATTATCCTGGACTAATATGGTACAATTTGTGCTCAAATTCTATACATATTGAGTCCAATGATCTCTTCCATTACTTATAAAGGCATTAAGGATGGGGGGAGACCCCTCTTTGTAACAATATGAATGGTTACCCTAAATAGCCCTTGTGCTTTTGGGAAATGTAGCTTGAATGAGACTTAAGCCAACCAGTGGAGAACAGAAGTACCTAGGGCATAAATTCAAAGCTTTATATATAGTCAAGGGAAGATAGAATCCATCAGCCTTGTCATTAATTTTTATTACCTAATTAATAAACTGATACAGAGATATGGGAAAATAAAAATCTAGAATTTAAAAATCTACAATTTGAATTTTATTAAAATTAGATCAATTCATGCTACCCAAATTAAATAATTACTTTTATCTGGAAAATAATTAAAACAATGATGACAATATGGAAAAACTTTTAGAATTAGGTATATCCATATCTTAAATTTGTGCCAATAATAATTCCTTTTAACTACATAGTGAGTCATATATCCAAAACATATGCAAAAGGCAGAAAATATATAATATTTATTTCAAAGATTTTTAGAGAAGTTAGGAGACTTCCCCAGATTATATGGCATTACCAAATTGAACCAAAACATTTCAGTAGACATTAACAAATCATATATAGAATAACATCCCATAAACAGATTATAAATAATTGCATATTATGTCACCTGTCTATACCAGAAGAATTTACCTCAATTTTTCTCTTACTGAATAATTTTTGGCATAAAACTAGTACTGATGAAAACAAACAAAAAACCCCAACTGTCTCAATTTTCAGAAATAGTCTTTTTGCACAAAATACATCGTAAGTTTTTCAAAACATTAACCCAAATTTCTTGGACAATTTATTAACCCAGCCCTGCTTTTTAAATATCTTTTCCCAGTAAAAAGGGCAATGGTGCACATACTATATGAATAGGTAGCTGTACAATCTAAGACAGAAAATAGCATTGCTGTGAAAGTTATTCATTTGTTTCAATACTAAAGTAATTACTGTAGCAAAGCCTTGCTCATTTATCATTTCTTGTTGTCTTTGCTATATTTTCAAGCTGTCTTTTAAACAAATATCCTCATTGTCCTTGCTGCAAAACCAATAACTTTATTTCACTAGGTAAGACAGCACACCAGTGTGGCAAGGTTTAGTCCCCATTCCAAGGAGGGTCTATGCCTGGGAACCACCTAACAGTATCACATATTCCTGTGCTTCCCTGAAGAATGTGGCACAGTGTAGCTGGGCACTAAGTTGCCATCTAAGAGACATCTTCAGGTTCCCCTTCTCTTTCAGCTATGAAAGTTTTCATGACCACTTAAATTCTAATGCCATATCACGCATTTTGTTCCATGAACCATACAACAATTTCAGTTTTTAAAATTGCCATTGAATATTTTAATAGCATTTAGCCAGATGGTTTTAAATATATTTCTATGAGTTAAGGTTTACAAAAATTTATAATGGGAAAGTACCCAGATAATAAAAAGAAGTTTTAAAATGGTTGCTATTGACTCTTCAAAGAACATCATTAAACAATCTTTCAAACAGGCAGTGTTTGGTGCAGCAATTTAGTAAAAATTTGTAAGAAATAGCTAATATGAACAAAAAGATGATACAGCTTTAAAGAGAAGCAAAGCAGGGAGCCAGGTTATTGAAAATACTAGTTACGAATACTGAATCGGATGAGTGATTCAACCACTTACGATAACTAAAATTATAACTTCTTCTTTAACCAGATGAATTTTTACCATTCTAATAAGCCTTTGTAGAGACACATATTTCCTCATATTTGTGAAACTTTACATTTCTATTATGGGACAACTATCATTTTTTTAAAAAAGTATGTGTGTGTGTATGTGTGTGTTTGTGTTTGAAGCAGCAAGATGATAAGAACCTTAGACTAAGCTGGCAATCTTTGGTCTGAGATTTATCTCCTTTGGGGGAATAAGAGAATTGAGAAATTGTTAGTGAGACCAGCTCTGGACTCTACAATGTTCCCTAACTTCTAGAGCTCACCTAATATGCATATTCTCATAATTTTTAGCACCACAAGACAGGATTTCTAAACCTCAACACTATTAGCATTTTGGATGGTAATTCTTTGTGGTAGGTGGTGTCCCGTGCAATGTAGGATGTATAACAGCATCCTTGGCCTCCACCCACTAGATTCCAGTAGCATGCAAACTCACCCCCTCCTTAGACAAAAATGTCTCCAGACCTTGCCAGTGTCTCATGGAGGGTGGTGAGGAGGACGGGTTGGTGGGGACGTGGCAAAATTGCTCCAGTTGAGAACCACTGCCATAAGCTGATGGTAAACAACTCTCCCTCATTCATCATTTCTGAATTAAAGTTACATACTTTGTCACAGAATTTTAAAGCTAGAAAGACAACATCATGCTCTCATCTGATTTTCAGATTTAACTGATGGGAAAAGTTAGGTTCTAAGAGGTTAAATAACTATTTAAGTTTAGATGAGTCAGCTTAGACTAGAGATGAGACTAAGTCAAAAGTTCTGCATTCCTCCTCCAAGCTCTTTCTCCTACAAAAGGCTATTTGGAAGTCATTTGCTCTAAAATCCAAATGAAATTAAAAAATAAATATGATTATCCATATCATTGGAGAATAGCCTTGCAGAGAATCCAAAACAACAGATAACACACATATAATTTGTAGTTGATTTTGGAATGAGCTAAGTGAGCCTATTCCAGTGGTATTATTTTCCTGATGATTATGATGATGATAATAATTATGATCATAATGAAGATGGTGATGGTTTTCTTAGGCTAACATTACAATTATCTATGTTTTCTGAGCATGTATCAATTCATAGCTAAGGTGAATAGCTCAGAAGCATTCTAACTTGCAGAAAGCAACCAGCTTCAATATTAGAATATGGTACTGATGATCTACTTAGATAAGGAAGAGTTAATAGTTGCCTATCATTGTTGACAGGATGCCATGCTTACTATTGATTGTTGTATGTATAAAAGACAATGTGGGCACTTTATTAAAACTACCATACAGATAAATTTCTCTGGTCTGCCTGTTGGTTCTTTCTCATGCTTCTCTAGCTACATTTCATTAAAAATCAGAAACCAGTAACAAACGCATACGTGCCAACAGTATGGAAAGGGTGAGTGGCCAGGGGTGTGGGAATAGGAGTGGGATTTGCTCAGAGATTATTTCAAACAACAGGAAACCTTCAACTTCCCTGGGGCTCGTTAAATAACAGAAAAACAAATAGGAAAAAAACCCAGTGGTGCAAGATTTGTAGAATAATTGTGACAGTACACAGACAATCAATCTGCAGAAGTGAATTTGGATGTGTACTGCCTGACAATGCACTAATCGCTTGTTGGTTTAAAGTCTGTAGACTAATAACACATGATCTTTCTGGAATACTTAATTTCTGGAGGACAAATGGAGCTTGTTTTTAGGCTTCATTTTCAGAATGATTTTTAGAAATTTATTGAATCTTCTTTTTTTTAGCTAAACAGACATTTATTTTCATTATTAGATGAAATTTTAGAAGACATACTCTCCAGAGGGAGTTTTCTAACATATGACACACACAGCTTTGAACCTCAGAAAATGAGAAAGGAAGATTAAAAGCAGAGAATTTTTTATGGGTGTGAAATATATTTTACAGGAACATTATGTAACACTATCAAACACTGATAATGCATTAACAGCTCTCTGCAGAACCCTCCATCTCATTCCATGAGGGATAATTAATAAATTCATTCTGTTTATGTTTTATGAAGTTAAACATTAACAATTTCACCATAAAGGACATTTATTAACATAAATATTAAGAATTACCTTAGAAAAAACCAAAAATATTAAACTTGCTTTTAAGAATTATGTATTTTTCTTTGTTACTGGTCAAATCTCTTTGAACTATATGTTAAAAAATAGCTTTCAAAATTAATTTTGTGCTAAAACTTTTGCAATGTTTCACAATGCAGACAGATCTACCAATCCAATAAGACTGGAGATATATTGTAATATTGTCATTTCTCGGGGGCTATTGAGCAAGAGGTCCCAGAAGGGCTCAGAAGTAGACAGCAGGATTGCCCTGTGCCCGTTTGGAGCCTAGAATGACTTAAAGTCATGAAATGGCTTCTGGGAGACCAGGCCTCAATTTTACTTTGATTAAAGTTACTGTATCTAGGAAAATAGTTCTACTGGGTGTGAGGCCTCACAAAAATGGAAACTCCGACAAAGGAAAGTCCACAAACCGATGTTAGTGCAAGTTCTGACCATGGGAGAGGACGTCCTAGGCAAGGATACTTCTTATTTACCCTGATTTGAGGGCAGCAGTATCCCTACTGTGTATACATTAGCATCAGGCTTTTTTAGCTTGATGCCTTAAACATCTAAAGAATATATGTTTTATTTAGGCTCAATTAGTAAAATCATTATAACTGGGCTTCTCAGATCATTCAACTGGAGGAAGAGAATACACAGTGAGAGGATGTAAGTCCTCTCAGTAATTCTTTCTTACTGCAAATCAATATGCAGGCACTGAGTTTGGTTACTTTGAGTTTACCACTGAGCGGTGGCTTACTCTTGGTGTGTCCAAAATTTAGATTTCTGAGTTTACAAGTCTGAGGGCCATTTTTGCTTCTATCATGAATTTAATTGACATCCAAAGCATAATTCTTACATTATCCTGTCCCACTTATCTATTTTGTGCCAAATCATCAGACCCGTGATGAGCTGCTCTTGTTGGTTCTCTGCCCTTCATGAAGCCCATCTCTGCGCCCCCAATTTCCAGACACTTCCCAAAGCTCACCTGAAATTGTGCTCCATCATTGGCAAACTCCCTTCTATCCTCAGATGCTTCATGGGAAATCTCCCGTTTCTTCCTGCATACTGAAGCACTAGCTTTCCCTGACAATAAGGAATCCCTTCCTCCTTCTCACTAGGTGGTCGTGTTTGCTGCCCTCCTGCCCTGCACCTCAGGACTCAGACGTGGGCTGATGTTTTCTTTGCTCTTCATTACTATTCCCAGATTACTAGAGCCCCCGCTTCCCTCAAGCCTTATCACTGATTTCCGCACACTTGTTATGCTTGGAGTTTGGCTCATAAGTTAGATTCCTTTTGATTACAATTTGAGCTCAAAACCAAAAGTGTAAGCGTTTTCCAAATGAACAACTGGAGGGAACAAGCTACACCCATGAAGCAAGTAACTGTTTGGAAATGTAGTTTTTCTGAGAGATTTAGTTTTACAGATATTTTAAAATATTTTTAGTTGATTATGTTTATACGCAGTCTCAAATCATCAAGATGTGAGAACTGACTTTTTAGTGCACTTGATAATGTGGGTTCATGTATTTGGGGCATGCCAGCCTCATTAACACAGTAGCAAATCAAAGTGCTCTGAACATTTTGTGTGATTTTTTTTTTTTTTTTTAGACTGCTTGGATTCTATTTACTAGTTTTGTGGAAAACATTGTGCCTTGAGATTATATAGAACATTGGGCCATATCCTACTCTTCTTTCAGTTTCATAATTCTATTTATACTACTGTTCTTGGGAATGGAAATAACATGCTTGAGGTAAAAACGTAAATTAAGGTGGAGAATCATAGCATTTTCACTAGCAATATTTAGGTATTTGAACTCAAATACCTTTTTCCTTTTTGCTTCCTAAGCTAAGTAGACCTGTCTTTTCTTTTTCATCAGTTCATTAGAAACATTTGTTCTGACTGCTTTGAGATGTGTGTGTGTGTGTTATTGACACGTGAACATTAACATTTCTGAGTGAAAATAACATTTTGCATAGACAAAAATAAATTTCTATATACCACATTCCTGTTATTTTTGTTTGGTCACCCATTACGTAGGCATAGGTTTCTTTTACATAATGAATGTGTAGATCCTTCAAACATATGCCCTGGAGTATATATGACTGGTTTTAAAGTTCAAATTGAAAAGAAACAAGGATATCATCTTGCAGTTCTGACATTCGCTATGTCCTCCTACTAAATTTCTATTTGAATCTCATGTCTTAATAATCTTGTGATTATATTATTTTGAGTGACCAAAATATACCACACATAAAATTATGTTGACTTGAGGACATTTGGAAAATTGGCCTTATAAAAATTTAGACATATCATTTTACTGAAAACTTATAAATAAGTGCTCAATACATGATGAATATAGATGAAAAAAAAAGTCAGCCAGAGTCTCTTGCAACAGGCTGTTGTTATATGACTTGAGTAGGGAAAAAATCCTACTCCTGTAATTGTATGAGTTCATAAATGGTAATATACATATAAAATCTCTGAATATATATCATATGGACACACCATCTCCCATACAATGTGCAATATTTCCCATAAAGATAACTTCATTTCAATTGTGAGACCAAAACAAAAGTAATAACAATAGCTAGCTTACTAGCTGCTTGCTAATGCCTTACATGGTGTTTTTAAATTCAAACTTTAGTCCTTTGCAAGTAGGTTTATTAACTCCATTGGAGAGATGAAGAGACTGATGAAGAAACAGAGGCTTCAACTAATTGGCTCAAGGTTGAATAATCAATAATAGCATAGCCAGTGTTTAAACTCAGTCCCGTCTGATTTTGTGGCTATAACCGCTAAAGCAGCTGCCACATATTACGGCAGAGAAAGGTACACAAGTAATACCTCAAGGTGAACAATTGGTTTCAGAAAGGAGCATTTCAAATAGGAAAAAGTGCATATAAATGATGCAGGATGTGTTTATGAACTGGGGCATAAACACAAAGTTTTCCAGAGTGTCTACCAGGGCCCAAGGCAACTTTTCAGTAGAAAACCTTCATCTGTATTGCAAATACCACTTCTGTGTTTATCTATAACCATGAATATAACATAATATTACAGATGACTGGCTACATGATTTTATGGGAAAAACAATGAAAGCACAGAAGTTCAAGAGAGCAGGAAAAATTGTGAGTTAGAGTTCATAGAAAGCTTTATGAATTCTGTGGTGCTGTAATGTAAATCCCAGAGGGGAAAATACTTGCATTGAGACACTTTCTCTCAGAAATCTTGAAAAAATCTTGACATCTTAATTCATTTCCTAGGCTTAAATATTCTAGGCTAGTCTGGTGGCATGTAATAGCCTGGGCAAACATTTTTATTTATTTCACTGTTGATACCAATATTTGTGCTACAAGCTGCTGCCTGCATTTCCTGCTATTTATTTATTTCCTACAGATCAAATTATTGGCCCAGACATAACATAGTTTCTGGTGGAGTGCTCCTTGTGTTCATGAGCAAATGGAAAAAGCTTCCATTTTAAATGCAGAATTTTGCCACCTGACTGAAATAAATCATGTTATAAATATGATATGAAACCATTTGATATTCATACCTATATATGTATAGTGGAGGAGCAATCAAAGGAAATAATAGGTAAATCAAGCAAGTGCCCTATTTGCACAGGTACATGGTCAATATGTCAAAATATTGCATCCAGTTCCAGGCCAGCCACTTAGCTTTTTTGAGCTTCTAGTACCTGTACTCCTGTTGTATTGGGTTCACATAGAACAAATGAGGTAATGTGAATGAATCTTTGTAAAACTACAAAGCATCACAAAAAGGTCAGCAATTTCTTTTTCATTAACGTAGGATTTCTCAGAAGCAAATATTTTTCACTTGCTTTCTCTTGTCTATATGGAGAAATAGGAAACAGAACAGGAGAACCTGAAAGCCAAACAATACAGCATTTATAGGATGCTTAGAATGCATAGACATAAATTCAAAGAGAAGAGTAACTCTTTGGAGCGTCTCACAGCAATGTAGACATCATGGTGAAACATTTTTGGGTCTGGAACTTCCAAGGGATTAATCTTCAGGGTGCAGAAGCAGACTCAAAGCCCCTAAGAATGTTAGATAATGACACTTCTCCCCTGGTCCTCACACTTGCTGGATTCTGGAATTAGCAATGATGGTTTGAACCTTAGCTCCATCACGTACTCTTTTTACTTAATCTCCCTGAACTTCCATTTCTCACCTGTCAAACGCATGTAATATCTCCCTCACATTTCCGTTGTGAAGACTGAAGGAGACAATATATGTGAAAAGGCTTTGTAAATTGCCATGGCTTCTGCAGAGAAAAAGTTATTACGACAATTCCCTTAGACTATCTAGATACCACTTCAAGATGTCAGTTTCCTTTTAGTGTGGAAAAATGGGTTGATGGAACATTAATAGAATGGATAGAATTTGGTTTAACTATATACTTCCGGCTTCTTTCTTCCATAATTCAGACCTGAGCTTAATATCTAAATTATTGCTTGAAGATAAGGAATGGATTTCTAAAGAGAAAATTTCCTCAAAATTAATTCTAAATGTTACAAGAAATAATGAACTGCCACAGTGTAATGCTCAACATGTAGACTCATGGAATCCATGCATCCTGGTAGCCAGACACAGAGCCAGGAGACCCTGGCTCCCACCCTCCTCCCCACCCCAAGTTTCAGAGAACCAAGGACTTATATTTTCCACCAACAGCCACCTACAACAGTGGAAATTTCTTGTTCCCACATATATACCATAATCTCACATATTCTTTATCTTAACTAAGGTGTTCTGAATGTTCTGCTGCCCAGTTCCCGTTTAACCTATAGATATGTGCTCTCCTTCACAGCCATTTTCCTCAGTATTCTGTTATTTCTTTTTTCCAATTTGGAAATATACATAAATGAAACTCATTACTTTAGTCTGCCACAGAAACACTATCCTTGAGTTATACATATTTTATTGCTATGCTCTAGAATGTTGTCAAAAATTGATTTTAAAAATTCCCAGCCATAAGAAGAGCCTCTTGGCATATTTTCTAAAAATCACTGTTGAAAATGTTATTCATTCTATGTTTTCCAGGGATGTCTTGTAGAAACAATCTATGCTAAGTATTTCCCTTATAATTTAACATAGAGAAACTCTGTGATCTCTGAAATTACTTTTTATTTATTTTTATCAGACAATAAAAACCTAAGTTGCATTTAGCTTAGCAGAGACCTAGGTTGATTTGTTGGCCTTTGTAAAGCCCAGAATAGTGGCTTGCATATAACAGGGACTCTGTAAATATTTATTGAATGAATTGATTCAACTATAATTTCTCTTTTCATATTGGCTGCAAGGAAGCTTAGGGCTGAATACAGTAACTATAATAGTCTATATTGCTGATATATTTATTTTCTTTAGCAATTCTGCTTTTATGTTTGCAATTTCTGTTTAAACAGTCTCATTGAATGTAGTTTAATTGTGAGACACTGCGAATCCTTTCTGGAAACTGATACACAATGCCATAAAATAAAATACACTGTATTTTCTAGATGATAAAAACCAAAATAGTTTAACTTCATGCTTCTAAAAATATCTAACAACTTATAAAATTAAGTATATTTTTACTGGAAAAATATATAGCCACTTTTTTCTGAAGCATGACCAGACTTTTCGACAGAGAAGCACCACGATCAGAAAATACATATACCAGATAAAGAAACTTCATGTTTTTTATTACAAGACATGAAGGGGAGATACATATAAAAAGATGTTGCAAATTTCAAGAGGTATAAAACATTTGCTATTTTAAAACTTCCAGAAGGAAATTTTAATTTTAGCAATTTGAAACAATGGAAAGCTTGGAAAGCCCTAGCTTTGTGGTTTTGTAAAATTTGTGTTCTTTGAACGTTTCTGTGGGTAAAGAGATAGACCTAACTCTAAGCCCAAATCTTAGACTGATAAAGGGAGAATAAAATCAAGTGGCCTGTTTAGCTTATCTCACAGGGATACTGTCACTGGGCCTTAAAACACAGAAATCCAGAGCCCTTGGTGTAAGACTCAGTAATGCCTTGGGTCTCATTAAAAGACAGAGGGCAGAACAGAGACCCAAGTCAGACATAGCCAGAAAGTACTAGGAGCAGGGACTATCTGGCAAATTCTTCAGTTTCCTGATGCCGACTACATTTATGTGCCTGTGAGGACTGTAGAACTCACATCTCTGTGCAAGTCAGCCACACTCTAGTCTACTGCACATACTAGTTTTGTTGGAGGTATTGCTCCCTTACTTTGCAATTTTTTTTAACAATTCAGTCCCTGCTGGTCCTTGCTGGAGTCTCTTTCTTTTAAGTGATATTAAAATGAGATACAATATATTTATTTTATGATTTAGACTTTCTTTAAAGAAGGTCTCTGTTTTTATAATCAGAAACATGTATTTTTGTATTAATAGCTTTTTTTAAAGTAGGCTCAAAGGAACAAAGGGAGGTGGGATCGGTAAGGATTTTTAATCCATAGTATTAAGGACATATAAGGAAAAAATGAGAGGGTGTTAAGATCATTACTTTCCTCTGGTGGGAGAGTCTGTAAATGTGTGTCTAACAAGGCTGTGACATTAAATTAGCTGTGAGCACACAGCAAACTCCTAAGAATGTGAGTTACACAGGTCACAGAGTTCCTCTTTTACATCCTTGGAGAGTTTTTAGCATGTGAAATAGAAATTAAGAGGACAATGACATACTGACTCTCCATTTGGTTCCTTTTAGTTTTTCCAAAGTTTATGTCCCCAAATTTAGGAAAATACAAATACTACTGGAAGCTTAGAAATGTTGAGGAATGGGACTATTATTTAATTGATTTCTAAATACATTATTGGCATCAGACTTTGACTTGCCATTGTTATCTTTTATTATTTTTAATAATATTGCTGTAGATCAACATATCTCAAGATGCATTCTTGGGAACACTAGTACTGAAAAACATGCCACAAAAATGTGTTATTTATCAAACAATTTTGATAAAAGCTGTGTATTTTAAGGAACACATTACTTATCTTTGATGTGATTATGGTATTGTGGTTTTTTTTCAAAAAAGGTTGATCTTTTTGAAGTGCACACTAAATGATTTATGAATGAAATGATGCAATTTCCAGGATTTACTTCCATATATTATGGAAGTAGGAAAAGAGAATGGGGTGGGGGTGGGGCTGGGTTAGCCATGGGTGGATGTTACTGAGTTCGAATATGAGTACATGTGGATTCATTATAGCATACAGCCTACAGTGTGTACTTTGCATATATTAAAAATTCTCCACAACAAAAGTAAAAAAAATGAAGAAAAATGCATGTCTCTTAAAGATTTTTAAATGAATATAAGAGGAGTTTTGGGTAAAAGATCTATAAAGAGGAGTTTTGGGTAAAAGATCTATTTGTGTATTTGGGATCTTCCCTAACTTACTTACCACTGGACTATTCTTTTCAAGGAACATCTATAAATATCTCTCCTGGACACTTCGGGGATAGCTATATAATAGTAGAACTAATGTTTTCCAGTGTATCGTTGTCCATGATAATTCCAGGCTTCTAGCCCATAAAACGTTTTATCTACATGTTGAAAAACATTAAGGTAAAATATGGAAAAATTTTAAAAAGAATCCTTTTATTATTTTTAAATTTTAAGAGATTTGAGGTATCTATAAGTAAAACATCTGATTGACTATTATTTTTTCAATGTTATAGGCATGTGTTCTGTATATAATCTCAGAAATATTGTTAAAGAAAACAAAATTTCAGAAAGAAAGAATGAATGGTAGTATATATCTTGAAAGATAAGAAGCAATTCTTTTTGATTGAATATTAGCCATAAATCTAGTTATAATTCCTTAATATCTAAATGAAAAGCTCTGTTTCAAAAACCTCATATATCATTATCAGCTTCAACAATTTTATTTTTATATTTTTTACCCCAAATTTCTATAAAATTTAGAATTTGATAAAATTCCAATTGTATACCCATAGGTTATTTCTCACTCTAGAAACAGTATATTAGGTAGAGATATTCCTCACAATGAAATTCTATAATTGCTGAATAAGATTTATATTTTTACATAAAATTGTTTATGATTTTTCGTGTCTGAGAAGCTACATTGTAGTTTCTAAATAAATTAAAAAATTAAATAAATTTATTTTTTAAAACAAATTACACATACTTTTTAAATTCTGCATCTAAAGACAGCCTGTATTACTATTTTTAATTATCCTTTCTTTCTAGCTTTTTAGAGACTGGCAAACTTTTTTATTGTTGACTTTTATGAAAATGCAAACAAGGACATTTGCATTTATTACAATATACTGCCAACAATTGCATTAATTTCCATTGATGCCCATTACTTTGATAAATGTTTTGTCATTTGTACCATTTACACTGTCAAAACAAGTTAATTATATCTTAGTGACATTTTTGACAATTGCTTTAACTCTGGCACACACACAAAGAAACATGTCTTCTTTGCTTCAATGAAAATTTACCCTTGCCTGTTGAAAGCTTGAACTAAGCAAGAGAAGACCAGCACATGTCAGAAGTCTTACAAGGCTCAATTTAGGAGGAATGGTAAACAATGATTCCCCAGGATTGTCTCATAGAAATGCTCAGGTTATGTAGTAGAAAATTTTATGTACCTGCATAATCTGTTCTTGCATAATGCCCATCTTCAGATTTAGTAGTTGTAGTTGTGTTATCTGTTTTAAAAAATTGACAAAGATTGATTAACTGTTTGCTAAATATCTAACATTAAACTTATATTATTTCTCCAACAGTATCTTCATTGCAATTAAGGAATTTTTTCCAACCATAGTTCTAAAAATCCTTTATACAAAGACAGATTTACAATGTCAATTTCTGTTCGAGAGCAAATAATAAAACAATGACACTTTTCTAAAGTTGGGACAAGGAGAAGGTTCATAATTATAACTGAGATAAATGAATAACAAGTAAAAAACCAAGAAAATGTTTCTGAACAAAACTCAAAATAGAACATTCTAGTACTTCCTGCTTTTAAAAATGCACTTGAAATATTTCTACCAAACCAATCATAAAAAGAAGTGATGTGCTTGAAATTTCAGGGTCCTCTAATAAATTCTTGGATTCTTTGTTAAAACTAGTTTTGACTTTCTTTTTTCCCTTTTCAAGAAGAATGTCTATTGTCTTCTGAATATTACCTTCTGGATTTACTGCATTGTGATGATACAGTCCCGTTATATAGAAAAAGATTGGGACTGCTGTTGGAAGGCCCTCAAACTCCTATAATCAACACAAATAAGACAGTGGACTATACTATCCATTGCAGATCAGAACTGCCTTTTGGAGATGAAATAGCTGCCTAATAAGGAGTTATCTGTACTTTTCATTTCTGCACAAGGACTAAGAACACTCTTTGAAATGATTTTTGGTATGAACATTACCTTGACATCGACCCAAAGACATAACTTCAATTTTCTCCTGTTTCTGACATGATGCTTCTTTGATTTGACATGCATTATCATAAGATTTCCCATCAGAAGCACAGAGGGGATTGAAGTTGGTTTGAGAACAGTCAATGTTGCACACACACCTAAAGGAAGAGAGAAATAAAAATATATAACATCAATAGTGTTGTTACCACATTATAAATAAAACACAAATGGAAAAATTGTTAGGTTGGCAAAACGCAAGTTGCCAAAATTCAATTTTATCCTCCCAGGGAAGTTCCTTAACTTTTCTACCTGAGAAGAAAAGAAACCCAGAACTAATCAAAAATAATTCAAAAGACTGAGCAATGGATAAAAAATGAAAAGGGTAAATTTAGAAAATGATCATCAGTTAATCTTTGCCCTGGAACTTTTAAAACATATACATAAACTTCCACGCTGATGCCTGCAGAATTTGAATCGGCTGAGGCAGCCATGAAACTCTGTTTCAGAGTTTTATTAAATGAAATCTTACTTCTTTTCTCAGTAAAACTTCAGGAAAATGACTCAGAGGACAGTTAAGAGAAAGCAAACAAGTAAATTAGTTGGAATGCAATCAGGAGTTAAATTTTTTCAGCATAAATAAAGATGCACACAGAATGTACTGAATGGGAATCTTCAGTGGTCCTTAACATTTTTAGGCATGCTACAAACCCTTTTAACAATCAAATGAAAGCTATAGAACTCTCCCTGGAAATACCAATACTCATAAACAACCTTTCTGAATAAAATTTCAGGGGTTTCTTGGGCTCTCTAAGCATATCCACAGATCCCCTCCCCAGATATACACTGCTCTTTTTCTGTTTCTCATTTTAAATAATACAATAATAAATATAAGTTACCTGTCACTCATGATGGTAGTATTTTTCTGTAATCTAATTAAAAGTTTGGTGAATTAATGAGAATTAGATCACCTAAAGTAGAAGAATTAAACATTTTTAAGCAAACTTTAAGTGATTTTCCCTATGTTCTTATATTGTAATACTTCGTATTTTATTATACAATCTACTTCGTTATTCAGAATATTGTGTATTTTTTGGCGTGTGTGTACAAACATGTTACTGACTTAGACTATAAACTCATATTTTAAATTCTTGTAATGTTATTTTTCTAAGTAGATTGTATGCTTCTCAAAGTCATGAACCACACATTTTACTTCTATATATCTTACTTGGAGCTGGACATATAATAAAATAGCAAGAGCAACTAGCTTACCTACACTCAACTCTTAACATGCATTGCTTTATTTAATCCTCACAAAAGCCATTTTATAGACCAAAGATATTATATAAGGTCAGAGCACTAGTAAATTGTGGAATAAGGACTCACAGATGTGTTAATCTAAAATCTAACCCTTTTCCTCTAATGCCAGAGGCTATGTTATTAGAATCTCCTGGAGAACTCTTAAATATACAGATTCATAAGCAGATTCCTGGGCCCCAGTAAATCTGGGGTAGAGTCTAGGATTCTGTATTCTTAAGTAGTCATCCTGGCACCAGACTCACTTCTTGGGAATCACTGCTTGATCAGTTTGTCAGCTGAGTGAGAGAGGGTTTGTCTACACACCAGTGCATCTCAGAGTGTAGTCCTTAGACCATCTGTATCAGAATTACCTAGATGGCTGTTAAAAATGCTGGCAGAATGTGCTAATGAACTTAATTTTCTTTTTTTGTAAGAGAATTGCTTTATGAACACTTGGTTATTTTTACATGTACCTGTTTAGGAACAAATAGCTAGGACAGATGGTAACCATCTCTAAATGCTTAACTCATTGAGGTGCAGCATTCCTACCTTAGCCGTGATGCTGCCATGTGATGACAGCTACTGGAACATGATATTGATACCTCCGCTGATTCTTGGCATCTGAAAATCTGAGGTCGGGAGCTGCCTGTATATTCAAAGAGCTTTGGTCTTTTACAGAGTAGACTTGGAGAAGTGACTTTGTAGGTCAAGCTTGCCTTAACCATCTGTACTGAATAAAGAAGGCATGGGGAGGCTGACATTTGCATTTTTAAAAAGGTGGTCTCTTTGCCTTCAAACTGGTTTAAGTTTTACTGTTTGTTATTGTGTTAGACTCTAGGGAATATCTCCTTGAAGGTTATTTGTGAGCAGTAGAAGAACACAAAGAAAGGTATGTTCTCTCATCTTTCTATCTAAATAGTAAATTAGGTAAGATACCAAGGGCTTTGAAGATATCTCCAAATTAAATCCAAAGAAATTCAGAAATGCACACCATATATATGTGGACAGAATTATTAAATCATTGTCAGTTCAGAAATCCAGCTGATATCATAACAAAATGGTGCAATGAGAATAGAAGCCGAAAGAGAAAATTTGATTGAATTGAATTAGCTAGAATCCATGTTTCAGTGAAATTCACTTAAGTTGTAACACCCAATTGAATAATTGTTCAAGATATTCTTACAAATTCTCCTTTTCCAATTGGTTAATTTCTTTTCTTTTCTTTTTTTCAGTTCGACTGATCTGATTTTAGTCCCACAGAATTTCTGCTATGGACATCTTCTTCCCTTTCTTTTCCTAGCATTGCATGCCCAGGGCTTCCTTTCAAGATTTGTTTCTCCTTTGGAAATTCCTGGCTCTTGCTGCCTCAGATAAAGTCTTTCATGGAGTGGCTGAGAAAAAAAGTATAGACATTTGGCAATTTTATTCTCAGCCTCAAAGGAGGACACAAATTCCTTGATGTGAAAGTAAGATGTAGTATCTCTGGGATATAAGCTTCATAAATGTATGGATTATATTGGTCTTTCCCTATTGTATACCTCCCTTCTTCCTCCCTACTCTATGTACTTGCATATATTAAATAAATGCAAGAGTAAATTTTAAAGAGAATTTGTAAATCTCAGCAATCATTGGAAACTGAAAATCTATGGAGAATATTTTTCTTTTTCTGAATAAATGGAGTTATCATCAAAGATTTGCAAAAATGGTTTAAAAACTAGGAAGTTTGGGGAAAGGAAAATACTGTGAGTGGATTCCAAGGACCAACTATTTCTATGTTTCCACAGACCAATGAGCCCTGATTATATAATCATTACTTACTATATATTTTTTGCATGTAAATCGGTTAAGCTTAATTAGAAAAACATGCAGAATTCCAGGAAAATAATCCAAAATTCTAAGTCCATCTTGACTTCTACTAATAGTGGCCAAATTATCTTTGTGTTCCCCACCCTGCCTAATACCTTGCACACAGGAAACTTTCAATGACTAGTGTTGAACAGATACCTAAACAAAATAAATGGATACAGTAACAATTTTATGTTCTTAAGGAAAGGTAGCTGCAATTACTATCTCCATCTTATAGATAAGAAAATTGAGGCTTGGAGAAGTCACACAGCTTGTAAAGGGAAGAATCTAATTTCAAATCTAGGCAGTCTGACGCCAGAGCCTGCGCTCTTCTGCGTGCTGACAGTACAGGGAAAGACAGACCCAAACTCCTACCATTAACTGATTGAAGGAATACTTTAAATGAACAGGATTTGAAAAACAAGGTTAGTCTACTCTCGGAATATTTATCATGGCTTTATGAATTTAGATCGCATTGACTCTTAGTCTCTGTCTTCCCAAACAAGTGATCAGGCTTTTTTGTGTTATTAATAGAATGTGTAGCTAATTTAATGGGTATTAAATTAATATGACTACTTAAAGCATCAGTTGTTCAGAATATTTTATCCTTAAATAAAATGCTATATAAACTTGGCTCCATATAAAAACACATATTTACACACATACATAGACACATATGGACATACACACAAACATACATCCCCATGGACTTTACTACTGAAATTACAAAATGGGAGGATTTTAATAATAAAATTTTTTCTGAATCTCTGCTTCAAAACTTTCAAACAGGAATTTTTGGAAGTTCACATTCAGAGGGTAGAGCGGGTTTTGTGTGTTTATATGAGTGAATGAATTTGTGCATGTGTGTGGGGGGCGGGCTCATACCTACCTCCATGGTGGCATTTGCTGCATTGTTAATGTGCCTATTTACTTGTTTATAGCTTTACTTTCCTGCAAACTTCCCAAGGGCAAGTTGTCTTATTTACCTTTGAATTCCTAGTACTTAGTACAGTGCATCATAACACGTCTTCAATAAATGCTTGTTGAATGAATTACTGAGAGAATGGCAGATGGAGTTGGAGTAAGTTAAAGAAAATGGTCATTGTGCTAGAACTTAACACCTGTGAGAGAGACCTTTGTGCTACTTGGTACATATAGGGTCTCCAAAAGAGAATGAGGCTCTTGAAAAACTAAGGCTCACCATCCTCCATTTATTTGTGCCTCCACAGACAAAGAAAACAGAGTACTACTTTTTAGTATCCCAATGATATCGAAGTCTAATTGGGACAAAGAGATGTTTTCACCAGCCGGGCTACTACTTATATTTTGTGGTATGTGGGTACAGTTTTAGGCACCAGTATAATCAGAGCATGGTAGCAACTTGTCAGCTTATTGCTACTTCAAACCACTGCAAAACATAAGGCTCTGATAAAAAGGTGACAGAATTATCATATAGTGTAATTGTGAAATTGCAGGTCACCATGCTTTAGCAGCTTATGTAAATTAATCTACAATTTTTTTTCTACAAAAATGAAAAGCATGCATTTTTAAAAACAGAAACTATCCCTCCTTCACTGCTTTTGGCAAATAATTGCACTAGTATTCATTCTTAGAGGAGTAACTAGTTAATTACAGCATGCCACAAGTATTTTAAGTGAGCCAAGGATTTGTAAGGCTGAGGACAGCACTAATGCCTTTAAGGATTTTTGCGTTTTCTTTTCTTCTTTTTTTTCAACCTATCTCAGTCTTTTGACATTTTGACACTGCGATTACATAGATCTCTTTTCTTCTAGTCTACAAAGAAAAAGAATAAGCCTTACTTGAAAATAATAATTTCAGGGGTCTCTATGTGGAAATATTACCCTCTGAAAATCCTTCCAAGAAAATTAACATTGACTGAAAACCTTAGCTTTCTGAATTGTGAGAAACATGAAATAATTTTAAAACACCACCTGATGGGGTAAAGAACCTAAATTATAAGAAGTAAAAGGTAGCCTCTAAGACCACTCACATACTATAATTATCTCATGAATATTTTGGGGAGCTTGACATTAATTTAGTTCCCTACCTCACTTGAAATGGCTCATCCTAGGATGATTTGCAATGAGTTAAATAAGCCTCTCCGTGTATTTAGGAATGCCTTGTCATCTGACAGAGTGTGAGAATGTGAAGCCTCCCAGCTAGCAAATTACTTATTTATGTGTCTGGTTTGTGGGTGCCCTCTAATTTCACAGATTTTGTTTCATCTATTAAACATGGCTGTCACTTACTCCTCTCCCAAGGTCCTTGACTCGGTTTCCATTCCATATTTTGACCATACAATATTCCTAGTAAGTTTCCAAGCACCCAATTGCACTGCAGCAAGCCCGGCTTTCCGGATTGTTCTGGACCTTGACGGTGGCTTGTTTCCCTTGAGCCTGTCCATCTCTGGGGCTGTTATGCAGACCCTCCCTGGCCTGGTCAGTAAATGAGGTCAGAGCCATTGTCTGTGCTCTCTGTCAGATCCGTAATGGATGAACTGCATTATATTAATGACAGTAAAAACAGTGTGTACCTTTCATTCAATACTCTTGTGGTATTTTGAGCCCAGTTACTTGTTAACTCTCACGTCAGTCCTTTTGATGGAACTTGATTATAAGTATTTTATCTGCAAAGAAACTACAGTGCAGGAATGAATGACTGTGAGTTGTAAGGGGGAAAAAGAGGTAAGAGATGTGAAAATGCATTGAAAAAGTAAATACTCTATACAAAGGATGGGGAAGCATTGAGTGGTAAGGCTAATAAGTCTTCCATGTCATTATTCAAATTACATTTTTTTAAAAAAAAATTAGAGTGGGCAATCCTTTGAGTTTTGAAACCTAGGGGGAAGGAATGATGACCGCCGGAAATATTACCCAGGACGGCAATGAGGTTTTCCAAGGATGGCTAGGCTTATTGTGTACATGGAAAAAGCTTAGTTGCTACTAATATTGATTGACCTCTTTCTAAGGAGGCAAAGCCCAGAAGTTGGTCTATTAGATGGCAAAGGTGTTGGGAATACTAGGGCTCATTGATTAGAAAAAGCCTAGGGCGGTCCGGGCACGGTGGCTCACGCCTGTAATCCTCGGCGGGAGGATTGCTAGAGGTCAGGAGTTCAAGACCAGCCTGAGCAAGAGCGAGACCCCGTCTCTACTAAAAATAGAAAGAAATGATCTGGACAGCTAAAAATATATATAGAAAAAAATTAGCTGGGCGTGCTGGCGCATGCCTGTAGTCCCAGCTACTCGGGAGTTTGAGGCAGAAGGACTGCTTGAGCCCAGGAGTTTGAGGTTGCTGTGAGCTAGGCTGACGCCATGGCACTCTAGCCTGGGCAACAGAGTGAGACTCTGTCTCAAAAAAAAAAAAAAGAAAAGAAAAAGAAAAAGCCTAGGGCAACAAACCCCCAATCAAAGGAAAACCGAACTGAGAAATCCTTCCCCTGAGCAGTGCCAAAACTTTTAAAAACAGAATCACATATTTCACAGAGGGAATTATTGCTGGGAAAGAAACTGATGGCCACAGACTGAAATGTCTAATATAATAAAGGTAGATGGAGAAAATGATTAGAGATTGGAATGTGGGATCGGATACACCTGTGTTTCACCTAGGCTTATTTACTAGGAGTACGGCACTGGACTGGTTACTTAACTTTCCCATGCCATAGAATCCTCACCCATGAAAATGGAGATAATAACTCAGGATTGCAGGGACTAAATGGAATAATGCACATAAACTGCTTAACAAAGTTTCTGAGAAATACCCAATAAATATTGGTCATCATTAACTTTCGGCTTTTGAATCCTAGATTTCTAATTCTGGATGCAGACCAAAATCTTCTGTAAAATATTTCAAAAACCCAGATGTTTGGCATCCCAACCAAGAGATTCTCATTTAGGATGCCTAGTGTGAGGCCTAGGTAAGTGTAGTTGTCAAAAATGCTACAGGTGAGTTTGATGTGCAACCACAGTGAGTTGCAATTAATATTAGATACACTCTAAGACTGTCTAAAAGAGCTTCCAAATTTAGCATGTGTGAGATTCACCATGAGAAATTCTGATTTCTCAACGGGTCTAGGGTGGGACTCAGAAATGAGCATCTTAAAGCAAGTTCCTTAGCTCTTTCTGTGGCAGATGCCTGGCATCACCTATTGAGAAATCCCAGCTACTCTGGCTCCAGCCATACCTCTTTTCTGTTTCCCATTCATTCCATTATAAGGAATTTAATATTCTTGTTACTATTCTCTTCAGTGACATGCATTAAAAGGCTTTTCTTCATAGGGCACATACTCCAGGTAATATGTATGTGGTATCAGGTGACAGGGGCAGGTGATTCAGTGCACTGACCCAAAAACATCAGTGGCAGAGCTGTCAGCAGAAGTGATGCACCAGGTAAAACCAAGAGTGAGTGGTGAGAAAGGAGCTGGAACTATTGAAGGGAGGAGGCACTTCTCTGTGCCTGGCACCTCCCTACAACTTCCTCCATGATTTCCTCTTTTAATGCTCACAAGATTGGGAAGAAGGAAGTGAACAGTCTGGAAAGGTGGGTCGGATTTAGATGGAGAAGAGTGGTGAGGGGAATGACCTGGGGAAACGTATGGAGGCAGACGGCACGCTGTGTGCTGATTGGAATGAACTCTTCTCATCTAAAGTGGCTGAACACAACACCCTAGACAGATTGCAAAGAGCCTCAATTCCAATCCAAGGAGTGGCCTTTATCTTCTATGCAATAGGGAGTCCCGAAAGCTTTTCGAGCACGGGGCGATGAGAAGGTCAACATGATAAAAGCAGTGCTTTAGAGAGGCCATGCTAGCAGTAGAGAGCAGGCAGAGTGACTGGTTACCAGGCTATTGCTGTCAGGTGTAGGGACAAGGAAGGAAAGCCCAAGAGTGAAGCATCAACTATACAGAAGCAAAGGAAGAATCAACAGGGCTTGGTGGCTCTCTACTTAAGTACTAAGGCAAAAATGTCACTACCATGCTCTTCTGGGTCTACCATTTCCTGCTTTTCTTCCTGGCCTGTGTTGTGTTCCAAATTGGAAACGTATTAGAGGAGCAGCCAAGCTCAGGGAGGCAGCTGTGTGCAACTCAGGAAAGCTTTCTTTCCTCATAGGGAGAGTTTTCCATCCTCACCATTGGGACAGGGCAAACAGGGTTCTTCGTAATAGTGATAGCATGCAAGCTTCTTAACAGTTGCAGGAGAATAATTCCTTGTTTTAATGTATACCCTGCCTGGTTCCAGGATTGACATAAGAAGACTGAAACAAAACCACAGTGGCAGCAGATACTTATTAATGCCCACTGCTTTAGTGAGCAAACAAGGCGCTTTCCGAGGCTGTGACTGCTCCCACATCCCTCTTCAGTATATATCATACACCTGGAGCAGGATTTAACTCTTGATCCATTGTCATGGATCACAGTTGTTTTTTTCTCAGGATTAATATTTTTTTCTTTTTTGGAGCAGCTGCATTTACATCTTAAAAAAATCAAAGTAAAGAATTCTTCTTTCTCATGTACGTTTTTAAAAGTATCTTGAAGCAAAATCTCTCATTAGCATCATGTGTATGCTCTTGCTCATTAAGCTGGAAAACATATTCAATAACCAAGGGTAACTTTGTAATTACTGAGAAGCGTGATCGCTCTGACTGGATGGGTCTTAATACACACCCGAGTCAGAAAGCATGAAAATCTCAGAATAGAAAGTCGGCAGGAAAAAAACAATACCATAACATTACCAAAAAATCACATTTGAATAACGTGATAAACTAAATTCCCACTTGCTCCGTCCTGTCATGATCATGTTGAGTGTTTAAGCACGTTACCGAGTACCAGGAGTCCCACATTCACTTTGGCGAGTGGGATGGCTTCATGTTTGTATCTTAAAACAAACTGGACCTCTGGTCTGCTTTCACTTGACGAAAGGCTTCAGGAATATATGTGCATGAACATCATTACAGTCTAGATTTCCCACAAAACTGCAATTTTACATCATGCCCTTGGATTTTATCCATGAGAGATAAGAAACAATAGAAGAATTATAGCTCTGCATTTTGTTAAAATTGCTAGTTTGAAAATATTGTCCATTACATTTTTCAGGTGGTTTTCATTTGTTTGGCTAATTTTGATTTATTTCCCTATAAGAACACTCATGATAATGGTTTTCAGAGGCAAAAAAGGTAGTCTTACCTAATGATGTGGTAGATCTTTTATTAGATAATGTCAGCTATAAGACATATTGTATTTTTCCTTTATTTCTTGGCTCTCAGGGAGCTCAGAGATAAGTAGTGAGTAAGTGTGTGTGTGTGTGTGCGTGTGTGTGTGCGTGTGTGTGTGCATGCACAAGTATAAAATGAAAGATGGGTGCTACATGAGAATAACTAAACATCTATTCAACAAATTTCAACAATTTTTTTTTATCTTGTGATATAAATGTAGGATAATAAGGTGATATTTATAAACCTGTAACAAATCCTCATGGAATTGTCAGGGTTTCTGTAATGTGTTATTTCCCAATTGATGTTTGCAGAAGTTTATATTGTTATAATTGAGTATAAAAATAAAGTATTGATTAAATTATACTGGCATTAACTAACTCTATTCATAATTAGAACTTATCTCAAGTGATCTCCCTTTATGATTACATCAATATTTTACTTATTAATTTTTGGGTCAATTTAATTTAAATTTGCCTTTAAAATAATATTAATACATATCATAAATTTCATTACTTGAATAATAAAAATATAATAAAAATATTCATAGGGTGCTAGACTCCAAACCTGGAAAGAGAAGATGGGAAATAGGATTAATGTAAGAGGGTACCTTAATTTTATTTGTAGTGTTATGTTTCTTGAGAAAAAGAGCAAAAGCAAAGATGCTAAATGTTCGTACCTGTTAAAACTAGGTGGTGAATACATAAGTGTTATATTACTTTTGATAGTTTCAAAATGCTGTACTTTATAATTAAAAACAAAAATATTGGATTTGACATTTTGCTTAAAAATGATTAAATTACCAGTCTTGGTAAATATTATATTGATTTTGATCTGGAAAGTTCATTTCTAAATTGTACTCCTAAAAGTAGGAGTGAAGCTAACTTATTTTTAGCATTATTTAGTACATGAGTAAACAAAATTTGAAAACGAAATATGTGTGTGGAGAAATTCCAGGGTAATAAGATAATGTTTCTTTGTATATAATATTTAAGATTGAGTTTATGTCTGTATAAAAATGACTTTCAAGAAGAGTTTATTATATGAAGGGAATCATCTCTCTCTCTCTCTCTCCTCATCTTATGTCTTTGTCCACCGACATGTTAAATTGGAAAACACACTGGCATTTTAGTTTATAAGCTGAAGTCGGCCATTCCTCAGTGACTTCCTGCAGTATTGCTGGTGAGTTTTGTTTGCTCTGAAACAGGGCTGTATGGCCAGAAATAGTCATGAGCTATTCTGAAACTCTTGGAATGAAGGACTTTAAGTAGAAATGTTTGAACATTTTACCTTGAAATAAAAATGCTTCTGAGTATCTCAAAAATATTAAGCTTTAAAAAGTAAGAGGGAAAAGGATTTGCGAGTTCCTCCCTGGTGTGAGCCCCAGGTAAGGTCCTCTCGTTGAAGGTGTTTGGAGGTCTGCAACTATTACCACCATCCTTTTTTCTTTCCTTTTCTTTTTATTCCTGGCCACATGGTTTTCATTTATTGCAGGTCTCATTTAATTCAGTTCAATCCCATAAGTACAGCTGAGCACCTGCCAGGTTCCAGGTACTGGGTTAAACATCAGAGACACAAAGGTGATCCTTGTGATCATGGCTGGCAACAGAGATCACAACAGAATGAGTGAAACAAATATCCATAAAATGGTCAACAGAGTTGGGCTTTGCTGGTAAAAAAAAATTTGTTTTATGATCACTGAGGAGTACTAGTTACTTCCACCTAGAAGGTATGGAAACCTTGAGCTAGAGCTTCAAGGAGGAGCAGAATTTCAACAGGCGGTTTCCCTGGTGACTTGTAACAAGAGGATACCTAAATCCTTCTCTCCATGGAAGATTTCCCTCTTAACAATGCCATTTGTCATTCCCACCCCTCTGTTGCTCTCTTTCCTGTCTGTTCATTGATACAGTACCTGAAAAACCAAAATGCTTTTCTCCTTCCCTAAAACTCTTGCTTCATGTTTCATCTTAGAAATGACAGTGTTATGTGTCCTGTTTGAAGCTCAGAACCATAGAGGCTTCTGAAAGTCAGGCCAGGTCATTAAGTAACCCTGTGGGTTTGGGGGTCTGGTTTAGGCAGTCTTGCTTTCTAGCTGCTGGTTCTCTGGCAGCAGGATACTAAGGGACAAGCTGGCGGAACAAGATGATGATTAGGATGGTCAGCTCCAAAATGCTACACTTTGTGTCCTTACACGTATGATACCAATTATTTATGTTTATCCAGCACATTCTTGTCTTCCAGCCATCCTCACAGTCTTTGTTGGTTCCTCTCTGCTGGAGCCTCTGTTAAATGAGTTTAGCATTTTCCTCTGCCCTCCCTACCTTCTAGCACAGTGTTTTGTACATAGCAGACATTCCACATAAGATGGCTGAGTGAATAAATGGATGAATGAGGATTCCTGTTTGATTTTGATCTTTCAACACTTCCTTAATGTCATTTCAATTAGTGAATTATTCAGTGATTCCTAGCTGTCCAGGGCTCCAACCCTATTCTTTGTCATCCGGGAATGTTTCTTTCCTGGGGCTGCTGTTTCTCTACTATGCTGCTTGCTCCTTCATCCTCAGCAGCCTTAGTCACCTGATCTCCAGCCTGTTCTGTTCACAGATCTCCATAGTTTGGTGGGAAATTAAGGATTCAGTCTATTATCTGGACCTAAAAAATGCTTATTGAATGGATGACAGACCTGAGTTAAAAATCATAATTCTGCAAGTTACTGGATTCATCTGTAAAATATAGAAAATAACCCCTAGCTCATGAGGGTACAAAGCGAGAAAAAGTGAAAACAACTTCATGCACTATTTGGTGCATAGTGAGTTCTGTTTGCTTCCTTGGATCATGGAGAGTTCATTCTTTCTCTTGTATTAAAGTGGTCTAGCTCATTCTGGGCTGGCCATCAAACTACATTACCTTTCCACCTACACCTAATTGATCAACTGAAAATAAGCTTTGACCCAATTTGGAGGAAGGAACCATTTGCCATGCATATTTATCTAAATCTATAAATTGAATTTTTTTTTGCTATATTTGGAAGTACAAGTAGACTAATGTCTCTTTCTTTTTTTTTTTTTTTTTCTTGGTTAAAATAGAAACTGTTACTAGGTAGTATCTCCAGTGTATTCTGTTTTAAAGATGAGATATTTGCCATTGTCTTCTAGATTTTAATGCTTTTTTTCTATGTAACTTTCAAAATAAAGAAATCATTAGCTTATTTACCTGATTTTCCAGAAATACTACAAATTCTTATAAAATTCTAAAATATTAATGTACTGAGTAATGCTAAAAATGTTAGTGTCACTCCTACTTTTTTTCTAGCTTTTGTTATCTCTGTCTTCTTCCTCCTTACCTTTATTTCTTTCTTTACTGCTTTCTCTCTCTCCAAATACTCATGTATATATAGCTTAAGTATTTAGTGGACATAGTTCCTGTCATTCATGAATCTTACCATGTAGCAGAGAAGCTTACTATTTAGAACATGGAAAGTTTCAAAATTCCTGATAGTAATGCAGAAAAATGCTTTTAATGTATCATCTATAAAACCAATATAAATATATTATGTATACATAGAGACAGCATAAATGAAATGAATTAGAAGAATCTACTTATACTTCCAAATATACAGCAGAAATTGACTCAATTTATAGATTTTAGATAAATATACATGGCAACGCATAAAGTAACAGTGAATTCTTTCGTTCTCATTTATTTTTTCATGCTAGAGTTGTTTGTTAATGGTGTTATCCTTTTTATTCTAATTAAAATGTCTGCATTTCTATTCTTAAACATGGCTGTGCAAAATGGTCCTCCTGCTCTTGGCTTTATCTCAGAAGACTTTTTAAGCTGCATAATCAAATGTGGGCTTTTCTTTTAGTAATAATAAGTGGACACTATAGGAACACAATATGTTTTTTAAAAGGGTGTTTTGAATTACTTCTAAGAGGAAAAATCATTTTAATGAAACTAAAAGCTATTGATTATAATAAACACTAGTGCTATCATCAGTTATTACTTGAAATTTGGCAGTATTTTATTATTTTATCTGTTCTTGGTGATTGTATACATTCTTTATCGTTTGTAAGAGAGATGGATTCATCCTTACCCGTGCTAGCTGTCCATTTCGTAAATTGTCAGTTTCTATCTTAAGCAAGCTAAATTATAATCTCTGAATTCAAATGATATTTTTTATTTTTACATACTATCTTTTATCTTTTTCAAAATAAGTATCTTTAAGTGCCGTGCTACATATGGGCATAGCATAAAACATTAAAAAATTCTATTTAAATAAGTTAGCCTACAGTTGATTACAATTTAAAATCATCTGGTGGTAACTTTCGTTTGTGTCTTTGTGCAGTATGTTTTCTGTAACTTTCTCACTGATAGAAGGTCTACTGAGATTTGACAATTGTCAGCAGGCAGACTTGGGGCATGCTTAGATCATCAGATACATATCAAGGCACCAATATGCCAACAAACCATACAGGATAATTTCATTACCCATCAAAATGTTGTGTTAGCTAGGGGTCCCTTTGACATACATTGGAGTTTAAGCTTATGTTCTTCTTAATAAAATGCTAGCCCTGAGTAAATGAACAGGTATGTTCTCTAATTTGGGAATTTTTTCTAATATGAAAAAATACATTTAAATGTAAAGTTCCAATCAAAAGTGACATAGTGTAACTAAAAATGTATAAAATATCTAGAAAGAAATGTGATGCCTTTAGCTTTGTATTCATACTTATATAGCTCATGGAGCAACTTTCGTCATAAATTCAAAATATTAAACTAAGAAAAATTATCAGTATATAAATAGGAATACAAAGGTATAGAAAAATTATTAAAAGCATATGCAAATTAAAAATTCTCTTCTCTGATCAGAGAAAAACTTAAAGGCTAAACCAGAATTAGGATAGTAAAATGCTCGGGATCTAAAACCAACTAAAGATGGGTCTGTATGTATAAATTAGCAGGGAAGTAAAAGAGCCTCTGAATTGCTCTTCCTGTTTCTATTCTGCTTTCCCTGGATGGAGTCAGTTCACACTATAGCCAGGGCGATGTCTTTAAAATGTAAACAAGATCAAATCATTCCTTTTCTCAAAACCCAGCAAAGGCTTCCCATCGACTTTGCAACCTGTAGTTCTTACCATGGTTTATGAGGCCCTGCGTGATCCAGCTCTTGGCTACCTATCCCATGTTATTTCTTTTCAATCTTATGCACCCTTTCCATGCTCCAACTACACTGCATGTTTTACTCCTCCTCCAACATGCCATATGTGCTTCTGCCACCAGGCCTTTGCACTTGCTGATGCCTCTGCCTGGAATGTTCTTACCTCAGATACATGCATGGCTCAAATACTACATTTTCAGACAAATCTTCCCTGACTACCCTAAGTCAACACCAAGTTCTTCTCTGAATCCTGATGTATTACATACTTGATTTTTTTTATTGTCTGTTTTCTCCACCAGAATGTAGGCTACATGTACAAAGTGACCTCTGCTTTGCTCACTGTTGTATTCTTCAGGCCTAGAACAATGTCTGGCACACAATAGGCACTCAATAAATATTTGTCAAATAAGTGAGCAAATAAATACATTTCTGACTTTAAAATATGTTTTGTAAAGACGATGAGTTAGAAAAAATATGCTTATATTTTAATGATCTAGACATAAAATGTTGATTCAAATTATGTGATTAATTAGATCAATGGATGCTGTTTTGCTTCAATTATCAAGAAAAGTATTTCTTCATTCATACACATTATAAATATTCAGAGATTTTTGCTTATAGTGTATGTGGAATAAATATTTGTTAAATAAATGGAGTGCTTACCATGTACAAATTATTAGACATGTAGCCCTGGGCTATATGCAATGCATACAAGTATCCTTTTCTTTATCTCTGTACATTCTTGGCATTGAAATCCATATTATATAATTTTAATATTTTTTTCATTGTGATGCTCAAAATGGTTTAGACTCCCTATCTGTCTGAATCTCCTTATATGGAACAAAGACTGAATCAGCTTTGTTTCTTTCAATGATTATTTAATCTGTACCAACCTTTGTTATTAGTATCCATAAGATCACCTATCCTTCAAAGTATGAGTCAATGTTTACTGCAGAGGAGGAAAATGATTGAAGGTTACTGTCTGCTGTAAGCCTTTCTAATTGAGTAGTTTCTTCATCTTTAGGCAATTCAGTATGTGTCTAATTTAAGTAATTTGATCATTTTATTATTTTGATCTGAATTCTGATTATACTTGTATCAAGAGATCTATTTCATTTCAAAGATGCAGGAATAGCTACTGAGACTGAATAAACTTGTGCCTGTTCTGGTTGAGAGTACTTTCTTTAGGTTCAAAATATCCAGGTAGAACAAGAAAAATGTGTATCAATTTATTGCTTATATTATATGCAACTATTATTAACTCATGAGTTGGAACAGAAGGCATGTTAAATATTGCATAAATACTTTGAAGTGAAAAATTTTGCCTTTTCACAGGCAATGTTTTTATTTTTTATTTATTTATTTTTATTTTATTTTTTTTGAGACAGAGTCTCACTCTGTTGCCCAGGCTAGAGTACCATGGCATCAGCCTAGCTCACAGCAACCTCAGACTCCTGGGCTCGAGCAATCCTCCTGCCTCAGCCTCCTGAGTAGCTGGGACTACAGGGATGTACCACAATGCCCGGCTAATTTTTTCTATATATATATATATTTTTTAGCTGTCTGTATAATTTCTTTTCTATTTTTAGTAAAGACGGGGTCTCACTGTTGCTCAGGCTGGTCTCAAACTCCTGACCTTGAGCGATCTACCTGCCTCGGCCTCCCAGAGTGCTAGGATTACAGGTGTGAGCCACTGCGCCCGGCCTATGTTTTTATTTTGACTGTGGTTTCTGGTACCTACTAGTCGGAGGGTCTTCTCTGCAGTAAATGTAGTTCAAAAGGCAAGCAAACGCAAAGTAGACAATACCTCTGCTTGCTTACTTAGTAAGAGTTCTAAGGCAACAATGCTCTTCTGCCTCCCTGATAATGTGTTGTTCCTGGGCAGACAGCATGATGTTAGGGTTGTGGCTAGTTGAAATTAGGGATTGGACTGTATATTGCTATATAAAATTTTGTATACAAAAATTGTTTATAAAAATTGAAACTAAAAGTGCTAGCTGTGACTTATTGGAATATTTTTGTTGACAGAGGGACATTAAAATGGTTCAATGGGATTCTAGAGGCTGTCATTAAAGCTTTTTTTGCCAGATTGGCAATGACTAAAATGCTTACAGAGTTTTAGATTCTCATTCTGAACTTTGTCCATTTGGCTGTACATTCAGCAGTATGTGTGCCCCTTTAAAAGAATTTATGATTAAAGTCTGAAACTGTGTCTAAATTGCACAAATTATAGTCTGTTTTCCTAAACACTAAAGGGCGGTCATTCTTTTGATAATGTTTTTAAATAACAGAAAGAAAAAGCCTATTAAATATAATATACTTTGAGGGAGCTGTATTTAAACAATCTACACTAACTAAAAAGCCAGCTATATTTTTAAAAGATAATGTATATGAAGGAAACAATGGTGATCACTTAATAAATAGCTGAAAACATTGGAAGAATAAGCATGACATTTAGAAGAAGGCTCCTTTGTATGAGAAAGTAGGTACCATTTTACTTGGTATCATAACCAAGAAAGTAGAACCAGAGTTGTCAGTTTGCTTGAGAGACTAGGGTTCATTTTCTTTTCTTTGATTCACAATGCCAGTGTCATAAAATGTTGGTGTTGTCACACTATATCATAACACTGTGTCGTAGTTTAAGCAATCACTGTGTCAGCCTAAGCCAGCTGAAGTATAGGTTTCCAGTTATAGATAAGGAAAGAAGTTTCACTTAAAATGAATGTTGACTAAATATAAAGTCTGTACAGATATGAACCAATATATCCATTCAATGCTCTGAGTCACACAGGAAGGTACTCACTTTTTAACCTCTAATTCTAGAGGTTTATTGGTTTATAGACAATGATGATGGTACCAATTTTTGGAGTGGGGGCCATATCAAAAGAAAAAACTTTCACATGGACCAAAGATGACAGAATCCCACAAATTGTGATATATGAGTAACTTAACTCTGTTAAAAAATCATTAGAAATATATAAAGAGCTACCAGGCTACAGGGAGATGAATAGGATGATTCTAATTTCTATTCAGCATAGTCCAATTAGCTGGTGAATATATGTCTACCTTTGTTTATTAACAACTCATAATTAGATTAGATTGGTCAAGGGTCATTTACTTGAGAATCTTTTTGGACACTACAGTCTGACCATGGCAACCCAAAACTCTTCATAACTATCTGCATAAGGCGCTCAGTCAGATGACACATATTGTCTTAATCCCACGTTTCATCAACTAAAACATGAACTGTGGAGCACTAACACTCATTCCTGGCTCAAGGAATCCCTGTTCTCAATGGGTGAAATATACCAAGGACCCCGTGAGTCTATCTCACATCCTTTCACATTTTCACTCACATTTTGTTAGTACCTAGTTATTAGAAGTTCAGTGAAACTGGACATTTCTCTTTTTCAGCCAATGAATAAGAGTAAAAGCAGCTCAATAAATAAGAATAAGAGTAAAAGCAGCTACATTGTATTTTCTTGAACATGACCAAATATTAGATCTTCCATCTGAGTAATGAAAAAACATGACAGATAGCTGTAGAAGAAAAATTACAAAGTGGAATTTTGGTGTTTTCATTCATTCATTCATTCACTTAACAGATCTGTGCTGAATATCTAAACTGTGGCTGCACTGTTTTTTAGATACGAAAATGAACGAGACTATCATCCAGTTAAGAGGTAGAGACAAGAAAAAAAGAAATAAAATGAATCCAAAATTGCACACTTACATTTTATAACAAAAACATACACTTAATTAATTAAATAATTAACAACTAATTAAAAACCAGAAGTTGGCAAATAGGAAACTATCACGACAGCAAACAGACAAGCTACAGAATGGGAGAACATGTTCATGTGCTAAACATCTGATAAAGGCATGATAACTAGAATCTACATAGAACTCAGGAAAATCAGCAAGAAAAAAATCAAACAACCCCATTAAAAAGTGGGCAAAGGACATGAACAGAAACTTTTCAAAAGAAGACAGACTAAAAATGGCCAAAAAACATACGAAGAAATACTGAACATCTCTAATCATCAGGGAAATGCAAATCAAAACCACAATGAGATATCACTTAACTCCAGTGAGAATGGCTGTTATCAAAAAGTCCCAAAACAATAAATGTTGGCATGGATGTGGAGAGATAGGAACACTCATACACTGCTGGTGGGACTGCAAACTAGTACCACCTCTGTGGAAAGCAATATGGAGATACTTCAAAGAGCTACAAGTAGAACTACCATTAGATCCAGTAATCCCATTACTGGGCATCTACCCAAAGGAACAAAAGACATTCTATAAAAAAGACATCTGGACTAGAATGTTTACAGCAGCACAATTCACAATTGCAAAGATGTGGAAATAACCCAAGTGCCCATCAATACATGAGTGGATTAATAACATGTGGTGTATGTATACCATGGAGTACTACTTAGCAACAAAAAGTTATGGTGATCTAGCACCTCTTGTGTTATACTGGATAGAGCTGGAGCCCATTCTACTAAGTGTAGTATCACGAGAATGGAAAAACAAGCACCACATATACTCACCATGAAATTGGTATTAACTGATCAACACTTAGGCGCACATATAATAATAATCTTCATCGGCTGTTGGGCAAGTGGGAGGGGGGTGGGAGGATATATTCACACCTAAAGGGTGCGCACTGTCTGGGGAATGGACAGGCTTGAAGCTCTGACTTGGGTGGGGCAAAGGCAATATATGTAACCTAAATGTTTGTAGCCCATAATATGCTGAAAAAAAAACGTTAGCAAATAAATATCTGTTCCATGGAGCCAAGAGTGTAAAACCAACCAGGCCACTCTTTCATTAAACTCTGCTCACTACTCTGCATTATCCCTGGACCCCATGTACCATATAAACTCCCTGCTTCACAAACTTGTCATTGATAATACTACTGGCTTTGAATAATGCTGATATTCAAATATCCTATTTTCAAGTGGAAAGCAAGAATTTTTCCCACTCAAGCTTTCAGCATCTTCATTTGTCACTTTCAGGAAATCACCACCATCCCATTTCCTTTTTACTACACCTGTTATAAAACAAAATTCATAAATTTGGCCAAAGTCAAAGTGCTCTGACAAGGATTGATGCCAAAAATCTCTGTAGAGCATTTCTCCATATAAATTATTATGTAAATTCTTGAAAATATGTTTATATAAATAAATATGTGGAGAGGAGATTTGAAAAAATATATAATTACAGAATGCTGTTTTAGAGGCAATCGCAAGGCTGGGAAATTAACTGAGGAGGTGGTGGAGTGTCAGGGACTCCTCAAGGAAGAATGTCAGTTGATTAGGACCTGGTTGGGTGCAGAAGTGGGAGAAGAATCTTCAACTTAGAAGGAGGAGTGTATGCCCGACCACAGATACATGAAACCTTTATTCAAGGAGCTACAGGTGGCTTGGAAGGGCTGCAGGTTCCCATGCACCCAGGAGAGGAGTAGAGTGTGGCTGGGGAGGCAGGTGGAGCCAGAGCTTGAGGCAGATATGCAACCTGCTGAAGACTTTGAAATTAACCATGAAGGCACCAGAGTTTTGAAGAATGGAAGCAGAAGAATAGTCGGAAGAGATAGATGTCGATTTTAGAAATGCTCTCTATCAGGAATAAGGGGAGTGGATTGGAGATACTGAGACTGGACGCAAGGAGACCAGTTCAAAAGCCACATGTCAACATAGAGGAGAAATTAGGAGCCCTGAACTGAGCACCTGATCACACCTATTAGCAGCATTCACGACAGATGATTCTTCTTCCTATTTTTCACTTTCTGTGTTACCACTCTTTGCTGGTTTTCCCTGTACCTCTGTGTCCCCCTTTTCAGCCTCTTTAATATCTCCCATTCCCTTTCATGCTGCATAGGTTGGTGTTCTTCAAAGCTCAGTCTTAATTTCCCCCTTTTCTCTCTTTGCAGTTTTTCTCTAGGAAATCTCTTCCATTCACAGTCTGACAAGTTCAAATTGATTTTTCCAGCCCAGAATCCACTAGAATCCAACCATTGGAATCCCACTGCCTACTTGATGTACTTGAGTATCTCATGGGCAAGATAAACTAAAATTAAAAATTAAAACCTTGTTCTTTTCCCAGAAATTTCCTTTTACTTCAGTTTTCCCACCTCAGTCATCGGCACCTATGTCAACCAGGTAGGTAAGCCAGGAGCTTACGAGTCAGGGTTGATACTCCTTCACCTCTCACCCCAATCTCTTGCCTGTTTACCTTCCCTTTCTTCACTGCTACCTAAAATGACAAGCTTATTAAGGACAACAGGCTTCTGGTTTGATGGTGTAGTGAGAGCAGGAGATTGTAGGGAGAGGGTAGGGGAAGAATTTGTACCATTTGATTCTATAAGGATGATAAGTTCTATTGGAGTCTCTTAAAATGCAAGCCTTGTTAGAGGCAGTTTTAGTTTCTCTGAGTCTCAGATTTCTATTCCCTGTCAATAAGCAAACATCCTTTCTAATTTGTAAAATCATTTGAGATAGCCAGGACAAATTTCCTATGTAGCTGTGGCAGAAATTTTACTCTGCAAAAGGTTGAAGTGGTACAACATCTTCCTTTTGCTTTTAGCTTATCCTTATTATACTGAGTTTCTTTTTACCCTGCACATTGATACCATAAATAACCGCTACTTGATTCTCTTTCCTTTTCAATTTTGCAAACATTTTTCACTTATTCACATTCGTCTTTAATCATTTAGTCCAATGTACTTGTCTTTTTACCCCTCATTTTGCTTTATTCAATAATTATTTCAAAGGGGATTTGATTGACTTTGTCCTATTGAATTGGCATCCTGTAGCTTGGCACTGCAAGTTGGTGATCCGCTGGGAAGAGTGCGAGACTTAATCTTCTCTCTCCTTTTTCCCCTCTTGCCTTCCCCAGCCAAATCTGCCAATAATATCTGTGTGAAACTTGGACCCAATATGTTTTCAGGTAGCAAAAGTATAATTAAGTATTTAAACATTTTAAAATCATAAATTTGAAAAAATCATGCATTAATAGGCGAAATTACAGTTTTTCCATGAATTTAGAGAAAATTATGATTTTAGTCCATTTATGGTATTTTTTAAGGTAGCAAAATTGACTTTGCTACATTTATGAAGTAGCCATATGCAGAGATCTTATTCTTAATTTACTGTACTTTTGTGATCAAACTAATTCCTTCTAACTACAATAATATCAATATTACTAAATAATATTATTACTCTCTATTAGACACATTCACACATCTACTGTACTATTTGGTATTTACTTTAAAGCTGAACATTCTGGCAATAACTTTACAATTCTTAAATTTCTATTTTAAATAAAACATCTAGTTGATACTTTACTACTTGTCATTATACAGACGGTTAATTGTACTATCCCAATATATTATGTTGAATGAATTCTTTTATATATTAATAATCACATGCTAGTGATTTGATTTCAGTGAAAGTAGGTGATACCATTTTTTGACTTTAATTGTTAGAACTCTTAAAGCATAAATGATGTTAATAAATTACTCCACAAATCTTCATTAGAATCATTGTTGAGAAGTATGAGGAATATCTTTACTTAGATAAATTACACAGCATTTGTCCTTTCAGCTCACAGTGCTCTCAAATGTCTAAATAAATGGACACTCTGATCAGACTTTGGCTAAACAATTTAAATAACAACAACAAGAAAGGCACATTGCATACCAGGAAATTAACGTTGACTTAATTCTGAGCTTAAGGAAGGAAAAGATAACTCTACCATAATGGGTGCACATTTAGAAAAAATAATGTTAGTGTAAAAATAGTTTTGAAAATTTGTTTTTAGAATTGCTTCCTTCCTCCGAAATGATGATTATAACATGCACAAGATATTGCATTTTTAAATGTTGTCTTTTTTTCCCCTTTTCAGGGTCCTTGCATTTTGTACTGGCTTTTCTTGATGGTATATCTATTTTAAAGTTTGCACATTTTTCTATACTAAAAGATATTGAAATGTTGCTGGATGATAATTCAATAGGACAGACAAGGTTAATAAAATAATTAGAATACTACGTAAACTATGCTTAAAATGATCAGCACACTACATGGAGAATTGGTTTTGCATGATAAGAATTATTTCAAAGGCTTCAGGTTTTATAGTATAAAAATGTGCAATTATACTATTTTTCTTTGCTCACATAGAGAAAGTGTTCTCTTTTGGAAATGCGTCTGAGCAGATACACACTAAAATAGGTTTCATAGTATGCTTCTAGGAAACCATTCTGTTGGGAACTCAACCAAGATGTTCTGCCACTAAAATAAAATAATAACAGCTTTTTCCAATCTCTGAGAAAAACAAGTTAAAGAAGAAATTTTTTCTGAATTGTAAGTTTTTCTTCCCTGCCTTCTTTTTTTCTAGTGTCGTTGGTTCTTCAATTTGCCTACTGGCATGTGTTGCTAAAGATGACAAAATGAATAAACCAAGAGCACACAAGAAAAGAGACAAACCTTATAAATGTTAAGTCTCAAATATATGTTATGAATCATTGCTTTTTATGTGTGGAGACTTTCATACATGTAAAAGTCATATTTCCACAGGTGAATTTCCTCCTAATTCAATTCAATTCAAATGTCATTACTTCATGGAAAGTTTCAATAAATACGAAGATTTTCAAGTGCTCAAGCATTTAACCATGATTGAAAAACCACTGAATTAAAATGCTAAATTTATTTATTAGTTTATATCTTTTAATGTAATTGCAATCCAGATATTTTCAACTATATTTCAGTTGAACTATAGTCCAGAATCAGGACTAAATATGCTGATTATACTTTATATTGTTTGGGCTTATGAATTTCTCTAAGATAGCAAAGAGAAGTTAGAAAATGTATTAGCCTATGTCTGTGTGGGAAAGTTATTTTCAAAAAGTGTTGTGGTAAGTGATACCATTAATGGCTGCATATCTAATTTAACTTGAGACCTTGAAGATGGTCTCTAGTTTACATTCCATTAAAAGTTTTTAATAAGATTTCATCAAAAATAATAATAAAAAGCATCCCATTTCACCTTTGCTTCTTCTTAACAATTCAAAGTATCAATTATAGTGTAACCTTCATTTGACTTGCAACCATCTCTGCACTCTCAACAGTAAAATATTTAAGGGCAAAATAAATGTCTTGTTTTACTTTTGAACTTTTGTTCCATTTTAAAGTGACCTCTCAAATGCATAATACTCAAGTACATTTTATCTATTAAATAGTTCTTAAGCATTGATCATTTAGAATAGTTGAAAAAGCATTTTAAAAAAGTTAATAATACCTAGTCCTCCCTTACATCTTAAAGACAGACTGTACTTTTCCAAATAAAGATGTTGTTTTTCTTTTTAAATTATCACATCAATACTACTCTGGCATTGGGGACACTTGCTTACTCTACTTCCTTTCATTTTGCCATTGCTTTCTTAAGAGGACTGATAACACTGCTCTTACAATAGGCTGAAGCAGGATATCAAAGGAAGAAAAAGGAATTTTGATTATTAAAGGTTCCAGAGTTCTTCACCCCTTTAAAAAAGAGTAGAAGCTAAGAAAGGGAACAGAATAAAATTTGAAAGCAAAAGGAAAATGAGTAGATACAGAAAAAGCCAAAGGATGAAACAGACAAAAGAGTGAACTATCATCTTTCAAAGCAGACTTCATGGTTCCTAGATTTTTCTTACTACCCGTGATTCTTCAGTTGATCAGTCAGCAAATAAGCCATAAATCCTCTTTTCACAATAGCGTTTCTCAAAGTCTGGCCTGCAAAGAGGATTAACTGAGAGCCCCTGAGGTCCCAGATGGGCAGAGTTATGGAGAGACAGTCCCCTCCCCGGGGGCAGGGTTAGCTCTGTGGGAGCAAGAGTGTGTGGTGTGTGGACCAGAGGCTGATTGGTAGGGGAGTTTGCCTGGAGAGCTATAAATATTTTAGGAATATGTTTGTTAATTTAACTTATTATGTAGAAAATGAAACCAAATTTATAGCTTATATATTACCAGTAAATAGTCTTAACTCTTTGGATTTTAGTGAGAAGAGCTTCTACACAGCTCCCAAGTGACACCTAAAGAAAGAGGTAAGTCCTCGTATAACACAAATAAAGGCTCATATTAGAAACAAGGATCACATGAAATTGATTTATACTCTGTTTTCCTTTGTTTTGCTATCTTTTAGAAAGGGAAGATTAATTTGTGGTAGCTGCATCTTGCCTATATATGACATGTATTTTAATTAATAGGCAATTAAATGGCTAGTTTTTCTTTCTTAAAATTTGGTATTTAACATACATTAATAAATTTAAGGAAGATAAAAATAAAAGCAAAGCAAACGATATACTTCAGAGTATCTCTACCTTGTGGGGTGAATATGTTGATTGAAAGTGGGAAAGAATTTGGGAATCAGATGACAGAAAAGCACAGCAAGGAATCAAGAACACAGAGGCCGTACGTAACTCAAGAGAGCCTGGTAATCGTTGAGGAATAAGGCTTGGAGGACCTGAAGACTGTCTTTTTAGGTACTCATTTTGTGGTATACCTGGGTCCATGATTGAAAGAACCATAGTAAACCAGAGACCAATTGAAAGGATAGCTATGGCTAGACCTGAAATGGAGAAAACAGATAGAAAGACACAGTTTGTTAGAATAAGATTCAGGACTCCATGTGCCATAACTAAGAGTGACAAGATGCAAGCAAAACTGTGAATTTGGAGAACTGCCTCAGGAGCATCATAACACATGGTAACATGGAGCCGTGGAGAAAGATTTCTAACAGAGAAAGAGCAGTGGTGGCAGATGGGGGTGTGGGAAATCGAAGGAATTTTGAAAATCTGAGTGAGCTGAAGTAAAGAGGACAGAAGTCTTTAAATATGCAAAAACAGCTAATCCAGCAGCTAAGTCCTTAGCTTATAACTTAGTTCTCTCATAATTCAGACTCCACTGTTCCATTGTCTTTTCGAATTAAGATTTGTAGAAGAGAAGCCTGAAGTCACTCTCGTTTTTGTTCCTTTGTAGGTATATAAATTGCAGCTACATTGCTCAGAAATCCCTTCCTGCATGGTTCTAGGCTAGGGTGGCCACAAGGGAACTGGCAGCAGGTGAAGCCACAGTCATTACACTCTGCGCATCCATGGGGTGCGCCAGGTGCAGCTACAGGTCACATTGCTGCTGCCTCCCTTTGTCGGTAAGAGTAGGCAGCAGAGCAGCCTGCCACAGCTCAGGCTCTCACTATATCTCCTCCAGCAGCTTCTCTGCGTCTGGAGCCAGGTGGGTGTGCAGCAAAAGGTGTCACCTTCTGCAGGTTACTGTCATCATTGAAGTTGAAGGTTAGGATAGACAGATGTGTTCCAGTTCATCCCTGTGTGTCCTAGTTTGTCCTTGAGAATTCCAGTTTGTCCTTGCTGTCTTCTTGCCTCACATCCAGCTAATTAATGACCCCGCTGACCTATGGTGACTTTGAGACCACAAGAGGCAGAGGCAACAGCCTTCCATATACTTCTTCAGCAGTTCCCACAAATGGGTAAGGTCTTATCCCCATGAAAAATCCCTAATTCTGTAACATTTATAGTGGCTCTGTTTCCTTGATTAAGCCCTTCTGAGAGAGTAAATAATGTGCTTCTTTGTACCTGGATGTTTGTCAATTTTTTCTCTATCTTTATAATTAAAAGCATTTTTCAACATATGTCTTGAAGTGAGCATCTATTCACTCATTCACTGATTTTGCCTGGGATTTTTTTCTTTTACTCTGCACTGAGTTTTTGTTTTTTGGATTGATTATTTACTTACACTCAAGGAAGTGGTTTTTGAATGATCTCTTTAGTTCTGAACGTTTACCAGTAATAATACTTACTCTTTATTGGATGTTTACAACTTGCCAGGAGCTATGCTAAATGCTTTAGATACAATTACATTCTTTATCTCATTACAATAACCCTATAAAGTAGGCATCTCCCAGTGAGTCATGTTAAGTAGTATGCTAGGTGTTCTTACGTTATGAAGTACAAAAAATAGAAAAGATGTTGGGGATTTTTTGGTTGGTTTGTTGACTTGCTTATTCACCTTTGAGTAAGTCCTGATTCACCTAAACCTAGTTTGCCAATATGCAAGTTGTGTGGATTGTGATTTATTCTATTTCCTGTTTACCTGCAAACTGATTTTATGTATATACACACACACACTCATTTGTCTACAGCTGGGTGGTAGGTTGATGGACACAGTTATTAAATAGTTCAGTGTCCACTACCTAGGCTTTTATCTAAAATGGCTGGCCCTCCCCTTATTCAAGACACATTGAATAGCTGGAGTACACAGAAATCTACAGTCAGGGATATGCTCAACATCCATGACTCCACACCCACTCCTCTTCTGTCTGCAGCGTTTTTTTTCTTGTGGGAACTATGTCAGCACCAGGTACTTTCCACTTAGTGCCTAAGTATACTCTAGGAACTATAGTTTCTGCCTGTGCTTTGAAAGAGGTGACAACTCAAAGGAAAGACAAGGGGACAGCAGCATTCTGGTTTTCTCCCAAAGCAGCATTGATCTATAGAGGAAAGGCTGCACGGTTTCTTAATTGTTTTGTCCTCATGTTTTCCAAAATAGTGTGGAGGTAGAGGTGGGCAGTTTTTGTTTCTACAGACAACAAAGAATTGGAGGGTGTTGAATGAATTTTTAAATCCATTTTTATTGGCTTTGTATTAGCTGGGAAATTTCATTAGGTCTGCTAACCAGACTCAATGTGAAACAGGAAGATCTTTCCCCTCACCACCTCTGCAACCCCCTTGGTAGTGATATTCCATTATCCTTAGATTACCTGAATTTGGGACACTACACTCACAGGAAAAGGTTTAGCAACTCCCATTGATTAAAGATAATCGCAAGTTCCAAAGTGATTAAAAGGCAAGTTAAACAAAGATTAACACCAAATGGAGTGTTTCTTCTGAAATTCTGTGAAAGAACACTGCAGAGGGGACAGCTTTGGGATAAACGCAGGACCAGCTCTCAGATATACTTCCCGACAGTCACAAATCTCTTATGCCTGCAGTTATTACTACTAAAGCACACTATATTCCCATATTTCCTTATCCATGGGGTAATTTTGAATGTCTTTCCCATATATAAGAGGTTTCCATAGCTGATTTATCATAAATACTGAAATAGAAATTGTATTTTATGGATACTTCCCACTCTTCATTTTACTACAAGCTGCATTCAGTCAAACAAGCTGTATTAAGCCAACACATTATTTCACTTTATATATAGCATAAAATTGTCTGTAAAAAATTCAGGAGTGCCCTTCAGTATCTTGTTCTTTTTGTTTTGCTTTTCAAAATATGGTGAGTGCTTGTCTTTTCACAAGTGAAATCAAGAAGAAGCTGTGAAATTTATCAAATTAAGTGGAATGATTCCTTATGTTAGCGTTATACACCATAGAGCTATGTCAGGCGTGTGGAGAACACTGGTAGTTCTTGAATGGAATTTTAAAACAGTTATTCTACAGTAAAATTTCAAAATTTGAGTTAGAATTTACCTATTTTAAGTGCACATAGCAGGCACATTTTCTAATATTAGTGACATGTGTTTTAAAATATGTACTCTCAGAGTACATAAATGGTTGGCATTTCATGCAAGTTTTTCCACATAAAGTGATCAGAGAGATGGATGCCAGAGTTTTACTTTTTTAAGCACTTAATTTGGAGTCTTGCTTCAGCTTTATTTCTCAGTTGTCCAATGGCTTCTGCAAAAACATTTTAAATTCAGTAGTTATTTCTATGTCAGTAACTATTGAGAGATTATAGCATGAAAGTCAACATAGACTGGACTATGAGAAGAATAATGTTGCCACCTCTTTGTGCAGCATTTTCTAAATTAAGTTCATTGCATGGGTAATTTCCTATAACCACAGGGAGCCAGAGCTGGCTGGTTGACTGGGAGAAAATTAATGAAAAGCAGAGAGGCTTGAACAAAGAGGGAATGAATGAGGTATATTATTGACTAATGTAAAGGAAATAGACTAATGCCCTGATGAAAGGAGGTGATCAGAAGTTTACTCACTCAGGACTAAATAATTGATCTGGAGGAAATGCATTGGCAGTTAGCGAGAAAGCCAGACTTCAAGCTCTAACGGGCATTGTGGTGGTGACTGAGAGAGTGCCTATGGTTGTTCCATTTGAAGCATGCCTACTTCTCTGGGACTGTTAATGGTGTGTTCAATTTCAATTTAAAGCATTTCTATTGAGCTTTTGAATTATTGATCAGGAGATGATGAGGGATGGGCCTACAACCAAGTGTGAAGTTACTGGTTAAGTCAGTGCAGGGTAAGCTCTTAGCTGAGGCAGAAATTCAGCACACAGGAAGGCCTTCTTTTATAATAAAGGGTTTTTGTTGGGGAAAAAACAATGCTTCATGGAAAGACATGAAAACCGGTATCGTTCAAATCTAAGAAGTTGGTGATACTCTCACTAGGCATCAGTTGTAAAGTATAGAAAATTTTTTCTGTGTAACAAAAAGGAAAATCTCTGCTTCAGCATATTATCATGGGTTATAAAATTCAGGACTTGCATTTTCTATGGGAGGAGATCTGTAGATGTGCCATAGTAATAAAAAATTCTGTTTGGAAGCAATATGTTGATTTTTGGCATATGTCCTTTTAAAATTGGAAGATTTAGAATTGCATAAACAGATTCCTAGTGCTTCCTTCCGATCTAGGTGTGGTACCAGTGGAACATGAAGCAGGATATGGGACGGATGCCGGCTGGAGGTGGGGGCGGTGATCGCAGGGGAAGCCGGAACATCAGAATGCAGGGCACAGACACAGCACCCCTGCTTTTGCAGCTTCGTACAAGGACTGCACTATTTAACCAACACATTCGTTTCTAAACTGCAGAGTTGAAATATCGCTCGGTTATTCATACATTCTTATGTAAAACACGATAAAAACACAATACGTTTATTGCTAAAATGCTGGTAAGACATTGGTAAAGAAATAAGTACAATTCATTGCTTGGGAACGTCTGTCCCTGCCTGCTCTCCTCTCCCCACCCCAAGCTCCTCCGTGGCTTTCAGTTTTGCTCAGTTCATGGTATGGTATCATAAACCCGAAACAATAAATATCACTCCTTTCTTGACTGCACATTAGCCCAGTAGGCATTTTATTGTTACTAAATGGGCCACCTTGAGGACACCAGACTCTTTGTTCCAGACGTCCCTGGAGTTGCTGGTTAGGGTACAGAGGGCTTTGTTTTGTTTAGGCACGGGAGGAGGAGGAAAAGCTCAAGTGTAAAGACAAAGGTGAAGAAAAGCATAACCCTACAGCAGCCCAGCATGGGCACTTCCCTGCTGTAATAGATGACTATGTGTCAACGCACATTAATATTTGATGTGCATCATAATATCCTCCTTTATGTGCACTTTCACAACATTGTGAAGCAGCAAGGTTGCTTTGGACAAGGATTTATATGGCCAAGTGCTGTGGCTTTTACTTAGTGACATTAGCACACATCCTGTCCTTACAACGCCAAAAGGGATGCTTCTGTTTATATTGAATAAACAGGCAGAGGTTGGGTCCAGCCTTTTTAAAAAACACTGTACTATCTTGAATGCATAAACAAGACTGACAAAATATTTTTTCCTAAATGGCACACTGATGCATTTTGTATTCTGCTCCTTGGAAACAAAGACTTAGCTTCTGTCATTATAAAAGACCCTTGAAACAGATCTGGAAGTGAAAGCTTATGCATTGTGAGATAGACCAATGAAGAAAACTGAAGAAAATGCTTAGATCTACAAAGGCTTCTGCTCATTTTTATTTTCTTTTTCTGAAAATTGAATACAAGCACTGGGAAACATTATTTGCTCACACAATGCCTGACCACATGTGCAAACCATTAAAAGGGCGTAGCTCCCCTGCCATTTTGATGCAGTCCAAAATAAAAATATAAATGTCAATGGAGCAGTTTCTCCAGATATGCTCCAGCTGTCCCTTGTATCATTAATTTTCTTCTCAAGTACAATAATTCACCCATAACAATAACCTAAATAAGATTTTTGTAGCAGTCAGAAAGAACTCATGCTTAGAGGGAGGACAGTCCCTGACAAGGGGGAAAAATGAGAAATTAGTACATGTGGCACTTGTGGAAAGATAAGGATCTGAAAAGATAAAGACAGTCTTAATCTTGCAACATTTGAGAAAAATATTAAGGTCAATTTGTCATATTGATAATTTTTCACAGAGACTGTTCACCAGAATTTAAATCAAAGTTCCACTGCATCATCTATTCATACATTCACTCATTTGAAAAGCATGTATTCAGTGCTTGCTGTGTGTTGCATATTACATACAACAGAAGAGTATCAGGGTACATACCAGAGAGAAATGCTGTCTTTAAGGAGCTTACCAACTAGTACAGTGTACAAAATAATATGCACACGAGGAACTACGTATAGAATACAAGAAAGAAAAGAACAAGTCAAAAGAAAAGAATGTTGGATGCAGCAGGCAGCATCTAAAATGGTCCTCAATGATCGTGCCTCCTGGTATTCATGCCCTTGCACAATCTCCTCCCCTTGCATGTGGGCTGGAACTAGTAACTCTCTTCTAATACAGCAAAAGGGATGGGCAGGGCTGGCGTCTTGGGCATGTGACCTATGCACACAGGCCCTGCACTTGCTTTAGTGGTTTGTTGTCATCAACTCAAAATTCTTAATTTTACCTTTGAATTTTATAAGTGAAGTCCAGTGAGACACTGGATCATGAGCGTGAGTTGTGTGAGATGTGTTCAGTATGTGTGTCTGCCTTCTTCTCTTGCCACCTCTTTCACATAGAGTGTTCTCCAGGCTTCATGAGCACAGAATTCTGGTGGCCCCATGATTCATGGGAGCTCGGTGAGACTCACAGCAAGTACAAGGTAAGTGGGTTACTTCTATGACTGAGTAAGGGGATGCTGGTAGCCCCAAGAAAATGCCCTTTCTGTTCAAACCAGAGCTTGCTTAGAACACAGAAAGAAGGCCATGATATCCTAAGAAACACAAATGACCAAGGGATGCTATCATATTGCGGTTGTGTGTGTGTGTGTGTGTGTGTGTGTGTGTGTGTGTTACTTCCCTGGATTCACCAACCACTTATATTGAAAACTATGACAGAGGAGGAAAAAGAAAGATAGGGTGGACTATAGTTCCTTTTCCTTTAACTCATTCCTTACTCGTCAGTAAGCCAAGGTAGAGAAGGTTGGTACAATGTGTGAGTATCATGAAGTGAAATAAAAACAGTTAAGTTAGTTTTGTGAAGATGTTTCCAGGGTTCTTATAATAATGAAATACATAAGCATATATAAGGATGAAATATGAATTGTGTGATTTTGGTGATTCCATATACAAATTAAATGGTCTTAAACTGGCATTTAAACCTGGCATGGTACAATATAAACATGAATGGCAAAATCATGCTAACAATTTAAAATTTTAATCTTTCTCTATTCAGAATAAAATACAAATAAAAATAAAATAAAAAATCACCATAGCAAGTCAAGAAAGAAAGAGCAACAGAATAAAAGAAAAAAGCCTCTAGCAGCATTTTTTTCCTGCTTTTTGAACGAGGGACTTCACATTACTTTTGCATCGGGTCCCACAAATAGCAGGCTGTAATGATGCTACGTTGCTTTTAAGATTAGGTTATAAAAATGCTCTGGCTTCCACCTCTCTCTCTCTCTTTATTCCTCTCCCTCTCCCTTTTCATCCCCATCCTCCCCTAGCCAGTTCTTTCTCAGCTCGTTCTCCGGGGAAGGGAGGAATTCAAGATATCATTTGGTGAGGAGACTTTGGCCAACAACCAAGAAGGACCTGGGTCTTGCCAGCAGCCACATGAGTGAGCTTGCGAGTGAGTCTGCCCGCAGGTGAGCCTTGAGATAACTGCAGCCGTGGCTGACAGCCTCATTGCAGGTGAGGGACGCACCCCGCGTCAGAAGCGCACAGCAAGCCAAGCCAAGACTCCTGACCCACAGAAACCGGGACCTATAAACATTGTTCTCAGCTGCTAGGTTATGGGATAAGTTGTTATGCAGCAATTGAGATTCCGTGGAATAAGAGCTTACTTTCAAAGACTGAGAAAGATAGATTCATTTGACCTCAATCTTTCAGGATAAGCATTTAGTGATGGCGGAAACAGCATCGCATGTGGAGGACACTGTGCAATCTAGGCTAGGGCAATGCTTCTCGAGACATTTGTTCTCAGGACCCCTTTATAATCTTAAAAATTACTGAGGACCTTAAAGAGCTTTTATTTTTGCATATTATATCTATAGATATTTACCATGCTAGAAACTAAAACTGAGGCATTTAAAAATTTGTATTTATTCATTTAGAAATAATAATAGCCCATTAGATGTTGACATAGATAACATATTTTTATAAAAATGAATATATTTTCTAAAAATAAACTTAGTGATAAGAATGGCATTATGCACATTTTTGAAAATCTCTTTAGTGTTTGGCTTAATAGAACAAAGCTGGATTCCAATTCCTGCCTCTGCATTGAATCTGTTGAATAACACATATCAAGTAGCCTCTGGAAAACTCCACTGTGCATTTGTGTAAGAATGAGAATGAAAAAGGCAAATGTTATCTTAGTCCCTGGACCACACGTTGAGATCAACTGATCCAGGGCATGGAGATGAGAGGGTTCAGAGCACATATTGGCTAAAGCATGCTGTAGAAGGAAAAATAAGGTTTACATCAGAAGGTTTGCATGTCATACTCAACATTTTATTCAGTAGAGAATTTGGCAGATATTATTTGTTATCCACCCAAAAGCCATTCCTGCTCCCCTTCTTCCTTCCTGAAGAATCCTTGAATCTTTTCAGCTAGTACAAGCTCATGCATTGAGGTGGGGATGTGTGTGTTGGTTGGTCTTCCCGTTTCCCGTGATAGCTATAAGCACACACATGTGACATAACCATGGCAATGAAAAGAAATCAGCTGTTGTAGGTGGCCATAGCAATGTGTAAGTTTTCATTGAGACAGAGCCTTATTCCTTTTTGCCTCTGTATGTTGTGCTTCTTGAGCCTGCTGTAGCCTTCCTGTGTCAATTATGAGAAGGCCAAGGGAATCTGAGTGAGCTCACCCAGAGCCTGGATATTGCTGAGTCACTAAATTAACAAGCCACAGAATTGCCCAACCTCTTTTATTGTTGAAGTTATTTTGATTCAGAGAATTGCTGAAGATTTTGAAACTGTGAACTGACAAGGCCATTGATGTCTATGAAGACTGAACTGACCACCATGGACTGGACTTTGAGGCATCAGCTAGGTGATTATTAAAATAGTCAGGTTAAATGTACTATGAGTCTGAACCACACTGGTTTCAACAGAAACAAAAAGAATAGAGTAGATGTGAAAGAACTGTGGAGGTAAAATTTGTAGGACTTGGCAATTGAGTAGATGAACATTGATGTTTGCAGATAGGGGAATGGAAAGCAAGCATCAGCTAGGACAAGGTTAATTGTCTGTCTGAATGATTTAGAACAGAATGGAAACACTGCGGATGTAACAAGTTTTTGGTGGGGGTAGAAGATAATAGGTTAAATTTGGACATATGGAGATAAGAAGGACATACCTAAAATACACAGCACATGGTTGGTGCTCAATAAATATTTGCTGTGATACAGGACAGAATTGATCTGATATCCCTAGGGTTTGCTCATCTCCTTCACATTTTTACTCAAATGTTGCCTTCTTTAGCAAAGCCTTCCTTGGTCACCCTGCCTGATATTGTAACATTCATGATCCACTCCCTTAACACTCTTGTCCAATATGTCCTAATAAGTCCTATGTTGCTTCTACACTCTTTAGTTTTACCTGAGCATTTAGCTCTATAAAACTACATACATGTATACTTACTTATCATGTTTTCCTAATAGAAAGTAAGCACAATAATGGAACTTTTTAAATCTGTTTTGCTCACTTTTGTAAGTGCAGCACCTGGGACAATGTCTGACACTTAGTAGATACTCAGTAAATATGTGTTAAATGAATGACAGAATACTCAAAGTGTGTGAGTCAGAGCTGCAAAATATCTGTCCATCATATGCCTCAAGATAAAAATTGAAGCCTTAAGATTAGACAAAGGCATTGCAATTGAATGCTGAATTCACAAAGATAACAGTGGATATTTATTGAATGCCAAGTACTGCCTTAAACATTTTCTATACACTTTAGCATTTATTCCTTATAAAAATCCTGTGGGTAAGGACTGTTCTCTTTCCCACTTTGCAGGTAGACAAGTTGAAGCTCAGAGAAGTTAGGTCACCTGAGGTCACGAAGTTAGTGAGGGAACTGGGCCTTTATATAAAACACTAGAATAACCTCTTGCATAGAAATGAATGCAATTTCAAATTGTGTTCCACACTGGCATGTAGTTTTCAAGGAAAATGATCCAGAGTCTTTCTTGGTTCCTGGCTTTATAAAAGGTAGAGCTGACCACTTAAACTTCCAAGGAAAATAATTTTTGACATTAAAATCAGAATATCACTCAGATGATATACATATTTATAAACATCTCCTCTAATGTCTGAATAAAGCAACAGTAAAAGATTGATCGAATAGCAACAAAAACTTTAGCAGTTAAACAGGTATTGGTTAATGAGTAATACTGTTAAATAGAAGGAAAAAGTTCTAGTGTTCAATAGTGCAATAGGGCAACTATAGTTAACAATAATTTATTATATTTCAAAATAACTAGAAGTTTTCAAATGTTCCCAACATAAAGCAATGATAAATGTTTCTGCTGAATCATGTCCTAATTACCCTATTTTGATCACTATATGCTATATGCTTGTATCAAAATATAACGTGTACTCCATGAATATGTAAAATTATTATGTATCAATAAAAAAATTAAAAAAACATAAAAAATAAATAAAATTAACTGGTCTGTTGGAAAGACAAAGCACTTTTGGCCCCACTGGCTTTCTACCTGGAACTATAGTGAAATGACCTGGAGGACCTCATAAAACATGCGAGACTATTGGTGTAGGAAAGATTATACTTTTCTTGAAGACCTTTATTGGCTGTAAGTTGCAGTTATATGACTTAGAAGGTCAGTCATGACATCTTTTCCCTTAATGCCTCAGAAATGCTCTTCACAAAGAAAAAGACTGCACACTTATTTCATTTAACTCAGACTCAACTGATGGATAGTTTTCCTCCTTGTATGAAAAAGAAGGCTATTCATGAAGATAAGGACCTTTTTGGCTTTGCAACACATTTTTACATTTCACTCATGGACACAAGATGGAAAAACAAGATGGAAATGATTCTTTTATTGGTCATTTAATTAAAAAATGTCATGACTTCGCCATTAGTTTGTATAAATCCTAGAAATGAGTTTCAAAAAGACTGTGTTATTATGCTGAGGAAAAGACAGGAAGTGTATAACCTTGGGCAGATCGTTTAACTTCTCTCTGCTTTACATTTACAAGCAGTAATACAAAGAGACAGGGTTATATGATCTCCAAGGTCCTATCCAGCCTGTTTTAATACGGTATGATTATTTGAGAGGCAATTTAGTGAGGCAATAAGGAGCCTGTGCTCTTGAACCAGACTGCCTACGTTCAGATCCTGGCTCCTCCACTAAAAAGCCATGTGACGTGGTATAAGTTATGTGCCTCATACCTGTTTCTGCCTGTTTCCTCATCAGCAAAATCAAGATAGAAACATTCGCTAGGTCCTTTTGAGTAGCAAACAAAATCATCTTTGTAGTGTGAAGAATTACTATTTACTTTATAGCATAAATGAAACTCCCTCCCCACCCCCGTAACAACAAGAACAACAACAAAATAATTTCTCTAAGAATTCAGGATAGTATGACTTTTCTTTGTTTCGACTCTTTAATCTATTTAATATCCACACTATTATTGGAAGTATTAAAACAAGTCAAAACATTCATTTTGTTTTTGCAAACACAAATAATTGGTTTGATTGTTTAAAATCCTTCTTACCTCACAACCCCAGTAGAATAAGCTAAAATTCAAGGACTATTTAAATGGCTGCTTTGGGGTCTTATGAAGAATTTCTGTTAAGAGCTAAGACACTATCACACAAGTCATCAATAATGAGAGAATGAATGACATTCCTCCAAATCAGTCTGAATAATAAATGATTAAGATACCAATATATTGAAAATGGTGGAGGAGACAAGATGGCTGACCAGAGCTGTCAGATTGTCTCAGAAAGAAGGAAAAATTTTAGATGAAAGAGAAAAAACAAACAAACAAACAATCATAGATTGGGTGTAATTCCAAAGAAAAAGTGCCAAAACCTACGAGAGATTCCACAGGAAGAAGTTGCAGAGCAGAACAAGAAGGAGTAAGACATCAGCAAAGGTCAACCCCTGAGAGGCTTGCAGCCTCTTGAAAAGTGTAGGTGGAATGGTTTATTTTTCCCTCCCTCAGATCTCTGGCAGACAGCAGGCTCCCAAGCTACTGGAGAGCCTTTCTACCCTCATGAGCCCCAAAGCTGCTGCCACCAGTGAACTGGGAGCTTCTTGAGGACAAAGCACCAGGCTGCCAGCCCCCTTGGGGCACTTCCTACCACTACAGAGGAAAGCTGAGATGGCAGGTGCCATTTTGCATCTCCACCCACTGTGCACCTTTGTTCTTTCCACAGGGCTTCAGCCCCTCAGTTTTTGTCTTGCTCATTTTCACGCAAACATTTCCAATTCCGGCCCAGACTGCAGAAGCCACAGGGGGCTGGTAGGTCCTAAGGTATCTACGTGACCTCAGAGCCTAGATATTCCCAGTGGGCTGCCTTCCAGAGGTAGGGACAGAGATGACCAGAGTGCTAGCTTTTCTCCATCCAGACTCTTTTCCACCCCTTCCCTTCCCCTGCCTGTGGCTGCCAAGAGAGATGCTTGAGCTGGGGCTCTCAGGAGTTGCTGCTTCCCCTCTACTGGGGCTTCCACAGAGCATGGGGCTCAAACCTTTCCCCTTAAAAACCTGCAGAGGACTAAGGGGTGCTAGGACTGTGAGCTCCTTGCTCACCAGCCCTCCCTGGTGCTGCTTGCTTGGCTGCACCATATGTCAGGGACATCCCAAAGGAGAGGGACATAAAACTGGCTTAAGCACCACATAGGTAACTTGGGATCAGCACACATCTCCCTGGCACAGTCAGAGATTGATTTTTGTGAACCGGAAACAGCCCCATAGGCCAGATCCCATACCCCCAGGAATTGATCATGTTGCTTGGGGTGCGGAAGGGAGATTTGTGGACTAATCTCAGGAGGTGAGGGAGCCTACTGCTCCTGACAGCCAGATTGTGAATATCAGATAGCCCTGCCTCTGCAAGCAGACTTTCTGGCTGGGTGTCGGACCTCAGGCCCTCCCTTGTGGCTTCTTCCAGAAGCCTGAGGGTGGACCTTTGACCCCCACCAAAACAGCTACCTTATTAGCTGAGGTAGCCAGCCCAGTCCCACCCAGCCTCACTCCCTTTGCCTCTGCTGTAGTGGAGAATAAGGACTCACCTGGAAGTTCTAGGGTCCCCACCAACTGGGGCATTCAAGTGCTTCTCCTGATGGGCTAGAGCTGGTAACAGGCCCCAGAAACAACACTGCAGCTTGTTCCTTCTGTCAAATGCCACCTACTTACAGTGAGGTCAATTTTGTACAGCCCTTTCCAGCATTTACTGACTCAATCATACAGGGTGTGGTTGATTCTTATCCACAAGCACCACCTACTCTCTGAGAGATGAAACTGGGTGTGCCAATACAATTCACACTGTTAACAAAGATCACAGGGCTGGGGAAGAAGAAATCATTTCAAAGACCTCCATCCTCCTACATCAACAAGAGACAAGGAATCTGACCACACACATAGTTCACCACTGCTACAGCCTACAAACAACTAGAAAACCAGAAAACAACCACACTAAGGATATCTATAATCAAGGCATCCATCCAGAACCTAGACCCTCCATCAAAGCACCCACAAGCAAAGCCAAATGTTCTTACCTAACATATGCTACAGACACTCCCTTATAAAGGAGCAGGGGAAGAAAAAAAAGGCCCCATCTAAACAAAAGAAAACATCCAAAAATAAGAAGTGACAGAGGTCCTGGATGAAAAGGAATCAGCAGAAGACTTCTGGAAGTATGAAAAATCAGAACAAAAGAACACCCCCAAAAGGGAACACCAGCCTTCTAGCAATGGATCCCAACCAAAATGAAAATATTCATTTTTGAATATTTTCAATGAATATTTTCAATATGAAATATGAAATGACAGATAAAGAATTCCAAATATGGATTATAAGGAAGCACAATGAAATCCAAGAGAAAATGGAAAACCAACTTAAAGAAACCAGAAAAACAATTCAGGAAATGAATGAAAAATTCACTAAAGAGATTGACATATTATAAAAAAAAAATAGCACTTCTGGAAATGAAAAATTCATTCAAGGAAATACAAAACACAATGGAAAGTTTTAAGAATAGACTACACCAGGCAGAAGAAAAAATCTGCCGTCTGATGTCTCCAGGACACATGTAACCCACAAGGACTCAAACAGAGTCAAGGTGACAGGATGGAAAAAAATATTCCATGCAAATGGAAACCAAAAGAAATCAGATGCAGCCATTCTCATATAAGGTAAAATTGACTGTAAATCAACAATATTAAAGAGAGATAAAGATGTTCATTATATAATGGTAAAGGGAGCAATTCAACAAGAAGACATAACAATCCTAAATACACATCTAACACAGGAGCACCTAGAGTCATAAAGCAAATCCTACTAGATCTAGGCAAAGAGATAAACAGCAGCATCATAATTGCTGGAGACTTCAATATTCCACTGACAGAACTGGAAAGGGCATCTAAGCAAAAAATTAATAAAGAAACACTGGACTTAAATGGGCCTGAAGAATAAATGGGCCTAATAGACATTTATAGGACACTATATCCAAAAACTGTTGAATATACATTCTTCTCATTGGCACATGGAACATTCTCCAAGATTGATCATATCTCAGGCCACAAGGTAAAAAAACCTCCCTAACACGTACAATGAACACTATCTGGGTGATGGCACACTTACAACCTTGACTCAAACATAAAAAAATTGATACATGTAACCGAAAACATTTGTACCCCTATAATATTTTGAAATTTAAAAAATATATATAGGCAAAGAAATACTTTTGAGATAAACATTTAAAATCAGAAATTCAAAGAAAATTGAGGTTTGTTATAATAGATATTATGTATCTTCCCAGCAACCTCATATATTAGGTGTTCCAATTCTCCTTATATGGATGAAAACCTTGTCACTCAGGAAGGTTAAGGATCTTGTCACACAGGAATTAGTAGAAGCACCAAAATTTAAGGCCAGGCAAACTGACTTTATTTCAGCTCTTAGTTAGACTGCTTTTGGCACAAGGGTCCTTTGTTTGGGTTTGTTTTACACAAAACCTATGCTCTCTAGAGACACCAAGCTGCCCTGTTAGAAAAATCTATCCATACATTTATCTGTCTGCTTCTCCATTCATCAGTCCGTCTATCCATTCATCCACCCATCCATCCAAAAAGATCTTTCCCTATTAAATATGACCAGAAGTACTTGAGCTCTTGGTTCATGGCCAATGAATAATGTCAAAGCCGATTTGTTAGATTTAGACTTTGATATAGCGTGATCATCACTAACTTGTGATTTAGGTACAACTTAATTGCAAACTGAGCATCTACCCTAGTAGGACCTTTTGGTTAGACAGTGATAATTCTCTTCTTGTAAAAGAAATTTCCTGAGAATTTGTTTTGTTAGTTTTGTGCTTCTTTCTTTTTTTACAAAAAGAAAAAAAATCCTTTTTAAAGACATTATTTTGAATAACAAAAATAAATAAAAATCAATGAGTGTGTTTTCCACTTGAGGTTCACAATAAATCTTAGAATTCCATTTCACATATTAAAAACACTATCTCAAATAGAGTATCGAATATGGTTCCTAAAATTTAAAATTAGGTTACTACAAGTAGTCAAAGATTGAGCTAAAACAAGATATTCATTTCCTTTCCCTTTTACCTTCCTCATCACCCCTCCAAGGGAAAAAAAAAAATCACTAATGTTGCACATTATGGGAATAAAATGGATTTACCTCTTTTCTGTTCTTTTTTTACTAATCTCTACACTGGTAGGCCTCACATGGAAAATCAATTTCTGCTTTATTCTTGTAAGCATGGTTTTATCTTCCTAAATATATCCTTCTTGTCAGATTCCAATCAAGCATTTTGCTCCTTCTTGTTTATAAATCGTTGTCCTACTTTATGCTTTTGGTTGTGATTATCTGTGGTTCTCTTTTCCCCTTTGTTATAGGCATTGTGGTGCTGGAAATCTGGAAACACCACTAACTGTCCTGTCCACTTTCTGATCCTCAGGCAAGTCAACCTAATTCACGTTAGCTGTGAGGAGGCGTCAGGGAGAGTGACACAGCCAGCCAGTGGGAGGGGTTCCCCATCATCCTGAAGCAGTGCTCTGTCCTGCTTTGCACTGGAGGGACCCTTGATGGGTAGGCAAACACTGCAGCGAAGTTTCCAAGGCCACCCCACTGCAAGGCCTTTGGGGATAAGGTAAAAGGTTGGTCAGTATCACTTGTCCACTTGATTCTCCTTCTTCCTTAATAGTCCTCAGTTTCCCCACTAGTTCCCTATTGCAGGAGTCAATTTCACTCCACATCTATCCTGTTTCACTCTCCTCTGATGGTGAGTTCATCAGGCAGGATAAAATGTTATGCTGCAGTAATAACTGCCCTCTCCCAACATCTCAGTGACTTAAAACAACAAAAATCTTTTTATTATTTGTGCTCTATGTTGCCCAAGCAGGATGACAAAGCAGTCACCTACTTAAAAACTGTCCGTTACTATGTCAGAAAGAGGAAATAATTCTGTAGAGCCTTGTATTGGCAATCAAACACTCAGTCACACGTCACAGTGTGGAACTAGACACATGAGTGTCCCCAACTGAAAGGGAACCAGGAAGTAGCATCTTATAACACAGTCCTGTGTCCCCTACTCTGGACGTAGGTAGTAGAAATATTTAGTGAGCAGCAGAGCAATAATTTTATTTTTTAATTAAACAAATGGAAGATAAAAGCTCCTTAGTTTTTTTCTTCTTTGGTTTTCTTATCTCTTAATATATCCTGATCTTTCTATCTTTTCATTATCCCATTATTTTCAGTAAATATTTTATGTCATTTCACCCAGCAGTTTAACTTTTTGCTACCTCAGTGTCTATTCTCATTGCTCAGCCCCAAATCCATTTTCTTTATTAGATTTCTCTGAACTCCTGCAGCTCTTTCTGTCTGCATCACACAACTTAACCTTTAATTACTTGCCTACTGGGCATTCCACTTGGTTCTGCCTTTTATCAGCTGAATCAGAACATAACTTTCTCTCACCACCTCCCTCCCCTATTCCAAATCGACTCTACCGCCTGATTCCCTATTTCTGAAGTTGTTCCATTATTTTTCCCAGCACTCAGCCTCAAAACCTTCATTTCTCTGTGACTCTTTTTCTAATCTCTTGCTTCTCATAATTGTGCAGTTACCAAACTCTCCCCCGTGAGCCCAATGTGCTTGTGTGGATCAAATGACATAGTGAAAGTGAAAGCGTGTTGTAGACTCTAAATACAAGGGGATATTGTTCTCTTTCCTTTAATCATTTTTCATTTTTTCATTTATTTATTCATCATTCATTTATCTATGCACTTACTCAAAACCAAAGTGCTTTCTTGGAACTGTGCTTGTTACTGAGGGAGCCACAAATTAAATATAAGTCTGCTCTCCAGGAGGTTACTTTCCAGTGAAAGAAATACATATCCACACTTTCAGGTAGCAAAGTACTGACGTGAATGAAGCAAGGGAAATGCTATGAAGTACGAGAGAAGGGGACGATGATGATTTTCAGGAGGAAGTGAGAGTAAAGATGATTAAATCATATCACTTCCAGAATAAAACACTTGGACATTCTCAGTATATTTGGAATAAAACTGAATGTCCTCCCTAGGCCTATTAAAACCTTCATGATTAAACTCCTTTTCAAATTCATCTAAGACTTCATTTCTTATTTTCTGGGCTCTTGATACACTGACCTTTGGTCAGGTCCTTCAGCACACCAAGCTCATCCTCACTCTTATACCTTTGGACGAGAGGTTTTCTCTGCTCAGAATACTATTTCTGCAGATCTCTGCATGACTAACTCTTGCTATTCTACTCACACAACAATCCTCAGAGAGGCGTTCTCTAAATATCCAATCTTCGGTAGCATCCCCTTCTCCCAGGACCCTGTTTTTCTGAACTCTTTTTCTTTTGAAAAACACTTATCATCTGAAAGGATCTTGTTTGTTTGTTCATTTCTTTATCATCTACTCCCTGTCTCTTCCCTTCTCAGGATATAAGTGAGCTCTTTAAAAGCAAGAACCTTGTCTGTGTTATACACTGTATTGCCAGGGCTCAGACAGAGCATGACATATCATGTGTACTAAATAAATATCTCCTGATATTGCAGAGCTTTCCTGACTCTAATCTCTCTTCCAGGGACCATTACCAAACCTCATTACTTTGTTCTTTCTTTCATGTCACTTTTACTGTATAGCAAATGTTCTGACCATCGAGACATTAGTGGAAGTGCAGAATGTTACTTCTAAGACCAGCTAATAAAAACTCCCAATTAGCATCTTTTATCTTTTTTTTTTGTATTAAGTTAGTGAACGGAACCTCAATGATTTAAGGAAAGGCAGGCCCATAGTATGGAAAGGCTCTGGACCCCTGGAAGACCATGTGCTCATCAGGCTGCCTGATTAGGACCATCTGCCCTGAACTGTGATGAGAGCAAGAAAAAAATGTGTGTGTGTGTGAGTGTGTGTGTGTGTGTACATGTTATTACTCTGAGAATATGGAACTTATCTGTTATAGCATTTAGTGTTATTACCCTAACTAATATACTTGACAACTAAGTCTTCCATCATTTAGCAACATGCTCTTTTCTAACTCTTCAGGTATTACATACCATAAACTCAACCATAAACTATTCTTTCTTCTGAAAGCACAGTTTCTCTAATTTAATTCTACCATGACATCTATTCTATAGCATTATGCAGTGAAAAGGATGTGGGTCTTGAAATTAGAAAAATTTGACATTGAACTCAAGATCTGCCTCAACCTAGCAACATATATTTGGCATGTTAGTTATCTCCCCAAAACTTGGCTTCCTTCTTTGTATAAACGGAGGGAAAGAATAGCTAACTCATCACTCTTAAATAACTCATGGTGAACATGACTTCATATATGTTAATTAATACATTTCTTTCCCTTCTCAGCACCTTTAAAACTCCTCTGAGTCTTGCAATTTCTCCACTATGCTCCAAGTTTTCTGGAGCACAGCTGGAAAGAATGTTGACAAAATAGGTCAGAGTATGGCCTTTGTGTTCAAATTCTGGCTTTGATCCTTAAGAACTAAGTAAACTTAGACAAGTATCTTACCATCTTATGCTTCAAGTTCATCATCTTTAAAACTAGAATAGGAATAGTACCTAACTAGTACTTTTCCTTCGAAGGTTCAATGACTTAATAAGTGCAAAGTCCTTAGAAGAGTTCATATTACAAAGTAAGCACTTAATAATATACTTAGTTGTTATTTTAAAATTATTTTTTAAACCTTTCAAAACAAACCATCCCAGCTTATGTGGACACTGCTCTTCTCTATACTTAAGATACTTGTTGCACCTATTGTATTGTTGTATTTTCTGTTAAAAAGAAAGTCTTCCTGACTAGGAGTTTTGCAAGCTACAGTTTTTAATATCCAGTGTTCTACACCAACCCTTCTAGTCAATATTATAGGAAGCAAAAATAGAATTAAACTAAATTACACTTTTTAAAATGCATACCTATGGCCCCCATGCAATCTACTTTATTACTATGGGTTGTTTGGTTTCTAATGCAAGGAATTTTCCCTCTCTAATGTAGCAGTGTAGTAGAAGATTTTAACTTGAAACTGTGTCTTGGTTTAGAACAAACAAAAATTGGGGAAAAAAAGATGCAATAGGTAAATAGCTGGGTTAAAGTTTCCAGTAGCTTGATTATACTAATGAAAGACTACAAATCCTATTATGAGGACTTTTAGAAAAAAAAATAAAGTCAAATATACCTAGAAAACTATTGGTTATTTATTAACTACATGAGTGAAAAATAAGAAAGAGCCAAATTGATAGTAGGAAGTCTTATTATTAAATATATCTCAAAGTCAAATTTGGTGTTCCAAACTCACAATGATAATTGCTAGGCCCTAAATTATGGTATATTGCTACTTCTTTGAATATTTTTATCTTTGCTTTTCATTAATTAATTAATTACTTTCAAAGGCAGGATATTTATCATAAAAATTTGATGAGATCAATGTTTTCCTGTTTTGCCTAACTTCTATAACAACTGTGACTTTTATTCTTAGCTAATAGTAAAGTATTTACAGAAAAAGCTATACAAGGAAATGATAGTTTATTGCCATTATTTAGTCACTTGATTTCTAAATTGCTCATAAATTGTTTGGAAAAAATTAGAGAACAGTCTGAGAAACACTGTCCTAAGACCATCTCAGGATCCCTGGCCCTCTTCCCTACTCTTATGTATGAACAAACGATTTATCACTCAGCAACTGCTTAGTTTTGCTATCTGTACACAGGAATTATAATTCTAAAGACTCATATTAGATATTTTAGGTGTTCTGCCTAATTTCTGGTTGAGATAACTGGTAATTAAGGGGAGGCTAAGGAATACATTGGATATGCATTTCTTTTGTTTCAATCCTGTACTGCTTCAGATAACCATAACAATGACATATCTGGATATCAGTATGCAGGTCTGGAGAATCACCTCTACAGAGTTATAATTTTATAAATTTATTATTAATTAATTATACTAAGTTCTAGTATCAATAATTTTATATTTACATTTATAATTTATAAGCCAGCTATCAAGGATGGTGTCTTTTATTTCATTCAAAATCTTATGAAATGCATACAATATAAATTCTTGTGGAGTTCAAAACTGATAAAAGTATCCCTTGATGAACTAGTTGTCTTTTCTAATTACACCATAAGAGTTACTCCTTTTTTTTCTTGCCTGGAATTCAGGGCACTCAGAGATAAGGTTTTTGATTAATTACAGCATCTTCTCTAAGCCTTGGTATTTCTTTAAAATTATACTTTCTATCCTACCTTTCACCTTCTTCCTTCACCTCCACATTGTTTGATTATTCAACTCTTGAATTTTCTCTCTCATTTAAATAGCTTCATTGTATGTTTACCTTTTGTTGCAGCAGCTTCAAATCTTTTGAAGAGTTTCCTATTTTCTGTGCCTTCTAAAGAGATGCCTAGCTAATATGAAAAGTTTATTTCTGCTAATGTGTGAGGATTAAAATACAGAGTGGGAAGTGCTGCCTTCTAGACAAAATAGATCATTTTCTCTAATTTAAAAATAACTTGTTGGAAATTTTAAGCCAAGAAGGAAAGAGTAACGGTGTCACTGGAACCACTGGGGATGCTTTTGGGGTAGTTCTTCATCATTCACAATAGTTTTGCTCCTATGGCAGATGATGTTGGAGCTCAGGAGCCATGGAAATCTCATAGGCCAATATCCTAATTTCCTACATTTTACCTATGAGGAAAGGGAGTCCAGTCCTAGCATAAGGATAGACACACTGATCACTGGAATAGACTGAGACTACAGAAATAAGCCTTTGTATACAGAGTCAATTGATGAAAATTCAATGAGGAAAGATTAGTCTTTTCAACAAATGGTGGTGAAACAACTGGACATCCACATGTAAAAAATGAATTTGGACCCCTTCCTCACTCCATTCACAAAAAATAACTCAAAATGGATCACAGACATAAATGGGGAGCTAATACTAAAAATACCTTAGGAGAAAACATAGGAGTAAATCTTTGTGATCTTGGGTTAAGCAAAGCTTTCTTAGATATGAAAACAAACACAAGTTACAAAAGAGAAAATAGATACATTGAAATACAACAAAATAAAAAACTCTGTGTTTTAAAGGATACCATCAAGAAAATGAAAAGACAACATTACAAAATAGAAAAACTATTTGCAAATCATATGTCTGATGAGGGACTTGTATTTAGAATATATTTTTAAAAACTCTTAAAACTCAATAATAAATAGACAAATAACTCAATTTAAAAAATGGACAAATGATCTGAATGGATAGTTCTTCAAAAAAGGTATACAAATGTCCAATATACACATAAAAAGAGACAAAACATAATTAGCCACTTGGGAAATGTAAATCAAAACCACAATCAGATACCACTTCATACTCACTAGGCTTATAATAATCAAAAAGACAGATAATAACAAGCATTGGCAAGAACGTGGAGAAATTTGGATCCTCACATACTGCTGCTGGGAATATAAGTGGTGCAGACACTTTGGGAAACAGTCTGGCAGCTCCTCCAAAAGTTAAACATAGAGTTACCATATGACCCAGCAATTCCACTCCTAGGTATATATACCCAAGAGAACTGAAAACATATGTCCATATGAAAACCTGCACACAAATTTTCACAGAAGCATTATTCATCATAGCCAAAAATTCGAAATGACCAAAATGCTCATCAACTGATGAATGGATAACCCAAATATAGTATATTCATACTGTGGAATATTTTTCATCAATCAAAAGAATGAATCGCTGATATATGATCCAATACGCATGGCATTGTGCTTAGTGAAAGAAGCCAGTCACAAAAGACCACAATTGAATGATTCCATTCATATGAAATGTCCAAAATTGGTGATTCTATAGAGACAGAAAGTAGATTAGTGGCTTCCTAATGCTGGAGGAAGGAAACCAGGAGAGGACGTGGAGTGGGCAGCTAATGTGTACAAGCTCTTTTAGGAGTGATGAAAATAGATGGTGTTGATGGTTGCACAACTTTGTGACTCTACTAAAAACCCCTGAATTGTACACTTTCAGTGGACTTTATGTGAAATATATTACAATTTTATCTGGTATATTTATGTTTATTTCATATATATGTACATATATGTGAAAGAAAACATAGGCCAAGAGAAATGATGTGATTTTATCCAAGGTGAGATCTCAGTTCTCTGACCCCTGGTCCAGCGGTATTTCCACTGTGTCTTGCCAGCTCTTCTCTCTCTTTCAAAAGCTCTCTGTGGTAGATTTGATGAGGTAATGGCATAAATCACTTGGGCTCTTCTTTACATATTGATTATTCTTAACCACTCAGGGGCTTCAGGTATTTATCTTTTAAATGACAATCACCTTACCTGACCTAACTACTCCACAGGGATGTCAGAAATCATAAGAAAGGAGAATATAGTCTGAAAAGTGTTTTTTAAATGTTAGAAGGTTTTTTTCTTCTGGCTGTTCCTTCATGCCATCCATGTCTCAAAAGAGAAATACTTTCTCCAACACAACTGGAAAATGTTACTATAAGAATTATGAATTCAAGTCATAGTATATGTCCTAAACATGAAGCAGTTTTACACAAAAGTGTCAGAAATTGATTATGATGGATAATATTATGCATTAACATGACTGGGCCACAGTTCCCCAGACATTTGGTCAAACATTATTCTGGGTGTGTCTGTCAGGGTGTTTCTGGAGGAGATTCGCATTTGAATTGGTAGATAAGTAAAGCACATTGGCTTTCTCATGTGGGTGGGCCTTATGCAGTTAAAGCCCTGCATAGAACAAAAAGGCTGAGTACGAGAGAGCTCCCCCAGACTGACTGCCTTGAGCTGAGACATTCATTTTTTCCTGCCTTTAGACTTGAACTGAAACATTAGTTCTTTCTAGAATTAAGGCCTGTCAATATTTGGACAGGAACTACGCAGTCAGCTCTCTTCATTCTCAGGCGACTACACGTACATCAGCTGTCCTGGGTCTCCAGCCTGCTGAAGGCAGATCTGGGACTTGCCAGCTTCCATAATCATATGATCCAATTCCTTATAATAAATCTCTCTCTCTCTTCCTACATACACACGCACACACACACACACACACACACACACACACACACAATTGATTCTGTTTCTTTGGAGAACCCTGACACAGATTTTGGTACTGAGAGTGATTCTAGAAAGACAGAATGTTGAGGATGAGTTTTCTCAATTAAGTCTGGGGTTTCTGGAATTGGTTCTGTATTTCTAGCAGTAAAGAGAGCACTGATTGTCCCTGGCATGATCTGATAATAGAGATAGTAAGTTATCATGACTGGGTACTCCTAATCAACCACTTATAAAAAGCAGGGATCTAGGTGACCGTATGTGATACTTTCAAACACTTTCAGAAAGCTAATGAATATAATAGTGTTGCCTGATTGCTACTAATTTTGCTGGACAACGTGGAGAAAGAAAAGGATGAGTTCAAGGATTCAAATTCCCAGCTCGAGTGCCACATAAATGTTCTGAAAAACTTTATGTATGCCCTGAGGAAGACCTTTATCTCCTCAAGCCATGAAGGCTGAGATTGCTGAAAATCAAACCCAATTCAACACAAGTTAAACTCCCAGCCTCACAGGGTGCTACTGTTAAAGTATAGGCATTGATTGGAAAGAAATGGCATCCTGAAAGTTGGAATAGGGTGTGTGGGAAGACCCTGATGAAGTGGTGGACAAGAGGCACAACATTCTGATGAGTCTTCGTTGTCACTGGGAGAGCTTTTCCACCCCTGTCTGAGGAGATTGATCCTGCACTGCCTGAGGAAACTGTAATGGCTTCCCCCGAGTCAGCCGCTGTGCAAGACAGTGCTGAGTCTCCTCAGGACCCAGCCCCACCTCTTTGCTTCTAGTCCTATACAGGCATACCTCGGAGATATTGTAGGTTCAGTTCAGACCACCACAGCAAAGCAAATATCAAAATAAAGTAAGTCACATAAAGTTTCTGGTTTCCTAGAACATATAAAAGTTATATTTACTCTATACTATAGTATATTAAGTGTGCAGTAGCCTTATGTCTAAAATGGTCATACCTTCATTGAAAATACTTTATTGCTAAAAATGATAATAATCATCTGAGCATTCAGGGAGTCATAATATTTTTGCTGGTAAAGGGACTTGCTGTGATGCTGTTGGCTGTTGACTGATCAGGGTAAGGGTTGCTGAAGATCAGGGGTGGCTGTGGCCATTTTGTAAAATAAGACAACAATGAAGTTTGCCACATTGATTGATTCTTCCTTTTATGAAAGATCTCTCTGTAGCATGCAATGCTGTTTGATAGCATTTTACCCACACTAGAACAACTTTCAAAATTGGAGTCAATCATCTCAAAGCCTGCCACTACTTTGTCAACTATGTTTGTGGAATATTATAAAACCTTTGTTGTCATTTATTTCAACAGTTTTCACAGCATCTTCACCAGAAGTAGATTCATTAAAAAACCAATTTCTTTGCTCATCCATAAGAAGCACCGCTTCATTCATTAAAGTTTTATCATGACATTGCAGCAATTCAGTCACATATTCAGGGTCCGCTTCTAATTCTAGTTCTTTTGCTAATTCCACCAGATCTGCAGTTACTTCCTTCACTGAAATTTTGAACCCTTCCAAGTCATCCAAGAGGGCTGGAATAAACTTCCAAACTTCTCTTCATGTTGATATTTTGACCTCCCATGAATCATGAATGTTCTTAATGGCATCTAGAATGGTGACTCCTTTCCAGAAGATTTTCAATTTACTTTGTGAAGATCTATCAGAGGAATCACCATCTATGGAAGCTATAGACTTAAAAAATATATTTTGTATTAATAAGACTTGAAAGTCAAAATTACTGCCTCGTTCATGGGCTGCAGAATGGATACTGTATTAACAGGCATGAAAACAACATCAAGCTTCTTGTACGTCTACATCAGAGCTCTTGGGTGACTAGGTGCATTGTTAATGAGTAGTAATATTTTGAAAGGAATCTTTTCTTTCTGAGCATTTGGTCTCAACAGTGGGTTTAAAATATTCAGTAAGTCAGTTGTAAACAGATGTGTTTTCATCCAGGCTTTGTTGTTTTATTTCTAGAGCACAGGCAGAGTAGATTTAGCATAATTCTTCAGGGCCCTAGGATTTTCAGAATGGTAAATGAACTCTGGCTTCAACTTATAGTAACTAGCTGTATTAGTCCCTAACAAGAGAGTCAGCCTATCCTTTGAACATTTGAAGCCAGGCATTGACTTCTCTGTTTTACCTAGGAAAGTCCTAGATGGCATCTTCTTCTAATATGAGGCTGTGTTTTCTACATTAGAAATCTGTTGTTTAGTGAGCCACCTTCATCAATGATCTTAGCTAGATCTTCTGGGTAACTTGCTGCAGCTTCTGCATCAGCATTTGCTGCTTCATCTTGCACTTTTATGTCATGGGGATGGCTTCTTTCCTTAAACCTCATGAACGAATCTCTGTTAGCTTTAAGTTTTTCTTCTATAGCTTTCTCACCTCTCTCAGCCTTCATAGAACTGAAGAGAATTAGGGCCTTGCTCCAGATTAGGCTTTAGCTTTAGGGAATGGTGTGCCTGGGTTGATCTTTTATCCAGATAACCAGAACTTTCTCCATATCAGCAATAAGGCTGTTTCACTTTCTTATCGTTTGTGGGTTCGCTGGAGCAGCACTTTTAATTTCCTTCTAGAACTTTTCCTTTCCATTCACAACCTGGCTAACTCTTCAGGGCAAGAGGCCTAGCTTTTAGCCTACCTTGGCTTTCCTGGCATACTTCTCTCACTAAGCTTAATCATTTCTAACTTTTGATTTAAAGTGAGAGGCATACGACTTTTCTTTTCACTTGAACACTTGGAGATCATTCTAAGGTTATTAATAGGCCTAATTTCAATATTGTTGTGTCTCAGGGAATAGGCAGGCCCCAAGTTAAGGGAAAAAGATGGGGCAAGGGCAGTTCGGTGGAAGAGTCAGAACACACACACCATTTATCAATGAAGTTTGCTGCCTTATATGGGAGTAGTCTGTGGTGCCCAAAGCAATTATAATAGTAACATGAAAGATCACTGATCACAGATCAGATATAATAATAATGAAAAAGTTTACCAAAATGTGGCACAGAGATATGAAGTGAGCACATGCTATTGAAATGGTGCTGGAAGACTTGCTTGATGTGGGGATGCCACAAACCTTCAATTTGTAAAAACAATGCAGTATCTATGAAGGGCAATAAAGCAAGTACATAAAAACAAAGTATGCCTGTCACTGACCTCAAGTCTCAGCAATAAGTAAGGCACAAGCGTGGCCCATGAGGAAGTGTGCTACTCTCCAAAAGAACTACTTGAGTTTCTAACGTATGCATACAAAAATCCAGGGAACATGTGTGGGAATGGATAGTAAGGGTGTGGGATAACGGTGTAAAGTACCTGCAGTTGCATCAGGCTGAATTTATTGATATGAGCTCACTAAGCAGAGACCTATGGCATCGGCTAGTTGATCATGGTGTTCCTAAAAATGAAATAGGAAGTCTGCTAAATTCTTACTTGATCTGTGTATGCAGAAAAGTTCTAGGCTAAGTAAACAAAAGTCTACCCTACATCATAAAAACAGAGCATTATGGCCCCTCAATGAAGTCTTAGACTTCAGCCAGTTTAGACTCAAGGGAGGTCAGGTTTCCCTGAGGAGTGACCCCAGTACAGTGCCAAAAATTTGTACTGTTTATCTTCCTCCCAGCCTTCTCCGAAGGGAACTTCCACCATTTGACCAGAATAACTGCGCATTGGGAATCAGTCCTTCCAGGGACAATTGGACCCTGGCTCTGAATTGACACTAATTACAGAAGACCCCAAACGTCGCTCTGGTCTATCAGTTGGAGTAAGGGCTCATGAAGGTTGGGTGATCAATGGAGTTTTAGCTCACTTCCATCTTACAGTGGGCCCAGTGGGTCCCCAAAAGCATCCTGTGGTTATTTCCCCAGCTTTGAAATGTATAATCAGAACAGACATACTCAGCATCTGGCAGAATCCCCACATTGGTTCCCTGACCTGTGGAGTGAGGGCTAGTATGGTGGGAAAGGCCAACTAGAGGCTGCTAGAACTGCCTCTACCTAAGAAATATTAAACTCAAAGCAGTACTGCATTTCTGGAGGGATTGCAGAGATTAATGCCATCATCAAGGACTTGAAAGATCAAGAGATAGTGATTCTCATCACATGGTGCCATTCAACTCACCTGTTTGGCCTGTGCAGAAGATAAGTGGATCTTGGAGAATGACAGTAGATTATAATAAGCTTAACCAAGTGGTGACTCCAATTGTTGCTGCTGTACTATATGTGATTTCATTGCTTGAAGAAATTAATACAGCCTGGTACCTGGTACGCAGCTATTGATCCAGCAAATGTGTTCTTCTCTATATCTCTCAATGAGGACCAACAGAAGCAGTTTGCTTTCAGCTGGCAGGGCCAGCAATATACCTTCTCTGTCCTGCATGAGAGGTGTATCAACTCTCCAGCCCTATGTCATGATTTAGTTTGCAATAATCTTGATCACCTTTCCCTCCCAAAAGCTATCACACTGGTGCATTACATGAATGATATTATGCTGATTGGATCTAGTGAGCAAGAAGTAGCAACTACTCTACAGTTATTGGTAAGATATTTCCATGTTGGACAGTAGGAAATAAATCTAACAAAGATTCAGGGAAATCCAGTGAAATTTCTAGGGGTACAATGTTGTGGGGCCTGTTGAGATATCTCTTCTAAGGTGAAGGATAAGTTGTTGCATTTGTCACTCCTACAACTGATAAAGAGGAATAATGCCTGGTGGGCCTCTTTGGATTTTGGAGGCAAAATCATTTGAGTGTGTTACTCTTGTCCACTTACTGAGTGGCCTGAAAAGCTGCTGGTTTTGAGTGGGGCACAGAACAAGAAAAGGCTCTGCAATAGGGCCAGGCTGCTGTGAAGACTGTTCACCACTTGGGCCACATGATGCAGTAGATTTAACGGTGCCTGAAGTGTCAGCAGTAGTCAGGAATGCCGTTTGGAGCCTGTGGCAGGCCCCTATAGGTGAATCGTGGTGCAGGCCCGTAGGATTTTGGAGCAAAGCCCTGATATCCTCTGTAGATAACTGCTCTCAATTTGGGAAACACCTGTTAGCCTACTACTGGGCCTTAGTAGAGATTTAATACTTAACTACAGGCTATCAAGTTACTATACAACCTGAGCTTCCCATCATTAACTGGGTGTCAGCTGACTAACCAGCCACAAAGTTGGGCGCGCACGGCAGCACTCCATCAGTGAACAGAAGCACTTTATGGGAGATCAGGCCCCATCATGTCCTGAAAGCACACATTACATGAAAAGAAGGGGCCTAAATGCCAAGGTCCCCACTCCTATTACACACTACCTTCTCTCTCCCAGCCTGCACCTGTGGCCTCAAGGGGAGCTACCTGTGAACAGGTGACAGAGGCAAAGAGGACTCAGGCCTGGATTACAGAAGATTCTGCATAACATACAGCTACCACCTGAAAGTGGACAGCTGCAGCATTATATAGCCCCTTTCTGGGACATCCCTGAAGGACAATGAGGAGGAAAAATCCAGTGGGCAGAACTTCGAGCAGTACACCTGATTGTTCACTTTGCGTGAGAGGGGAAATGGCAAGATGTGTGATTATACACCAGTTCATGGACTGTGGCCAATGATTTGGCTGGATGGTCGGGAATTGGAAGGAATACAGCTGGAAAATTGATGAGAAGGAAATTTGAGGAAGAGGTATTTGGATAGAACTCTCTCAATGGGTGAAAATATTAATATATTTGTATCCCATGTGAACACTCAAAAAAGGGTGACCCCAGCAGAGAGGGAATTTTAATAATCAAGTGGATATAATGACCCATTTCTGTAGATATCACTCAACCTCTTTTTCCACCCACTCCTGTCATCATCCAATGGGCTCATGAACAAAGTAACTTTTGTGGCAAGGAGGGAGGTTATGCATGGGCTCAACAACACAGACTCCCACTCACTGAGGCCAACCCGGCTACAGCCACTGCTGAGTGCCTGATCTGCCAGCAACAGAGACCAACACTGAATCACCGATATGGCACCATTCCTAGTGGTGATCAGCCAGCTACCAGTGCCAGGTTGATGATATTGGACTGCTTCTGTTATGGAAGGAGTAGCATTTTGTCCTTGCTGGAATGGGTACTTACTCTGGAGATGGACTTGCCTTCCCTGCACACAATGCTTCTCCCCAGACTACCATCTGTGGATTTACAGAATGTCTTATCCACTGTTCTGGTATCCCACACAGCATTGCTTCTGACTCAGGAACCCACTTCACAGCAAAAGAAAAAAAAAATTAGCTGTATGGCAATGGCCTTATGCTCATGGAATTCACTGCTCTTACCACGTTTCCCACCATCTTGTAGCAGCTGGCTAGATAAAATGGTGGAAAAGCCTTTTGAAGTTGCAGTTACAGCACCAACTCGGTGGCAATACTTACCAGGGCTGGGGCAAGGTTCTCTAGAAGGCTGTCTGTGCTCTGAATCATGTGTGGTGAATAATATGTGGTGCTGTGTCTCCCATAGTCAGGATTCACTAGTTTAGAAAGGGATGGAAATGGGAGTGGTACTACCTATTATTACCTCTAGTAACTCACTAGAAAAGTTTTTGCTTCCTATTTCTGTGACTTTGTGCTCTGCTATCCTAGAGGTCTTAGCTCCAAAGGAAAGAATGCTTTCACCAGGAGACACATCAATAATTCCATTGAACTAAAAGTTATGATTGCTGTCTGGCCACTTTGGGTTCTTCATGCCTCTGAATCAACAGACAAAGAAGGGAGTTACTGTGCTGGCTGGGGTGATTGATTCTGACCACCAAGGGGAAACTGGACTCCACAGCGGAGGTAAGGAAGAGTATGTCTAGAATGCAGAAGATTCCTTTGGGAGTTTTTCTGTTTTTGGAAACAGTCTCGCTCTTTTGCCCTGGCTAGAGTGCCATGGCACCAGCCTAGCTCACAGCAACCTCAAACTCCTGGGCTTAAGTAATCCTTCTGCCTTAGCCTCCCGAGTAGCTGCTACTACAGGCATGTGCCACCATGTCCAGCTAATTTTTTTTTTCTATATATTTTTAGTTGTCCATATAATTTCTTTCTTTCTTTCTTTTTTTTTTTTTTTTAGTAGAGACAGGGTCTTGCTCTTGCTCAGGCTGGTCTCAAACTCCTGACCTTGAGCGATCTTCCTGCTTCAGCCTCCCAGAGTGCTAGGATTACAGGCATGAGCCACTGCACCTGGCCCTTCGGGAGTTTTTTAGTATTACCATGCCCTTATGATTAACACATTGACTGCCACACTAGAAAAAAATTTTTTCCCTGGGACCACGGTGTTTTATTAAAACAAAACAATCTTTTTTAATTTGTTGTTTTCTGTGTATGAATTATATGCAATGCAATTCACATTTTTAGAATTAAATTGTCAATATTAATTGTAACAAGAACAAGAAGTAAGATTTTCATGAACCAACTGCAGGGTTTTGATTCACGAGACCCCAGACTCAAAACTAGCCTGAGTTAAATACAACTCACATGGCAGTCAATGTGTTAAGGTTAATACAATACTACAACTCAGTCTAGGCAGGGCTACTATGGCCCAGACCCTTCAGAAATGAAGGTTTGGGTCACCTTACAAGGTAAAGAACCATGACCAGCTAAGATGCTTGCTGAAGGCAAAGGAAATACAGAATTGGCAGTGGTAGAAAGTAGTTACAAATGCCAACTTTAACCACATGACCAGTTACAAAAACAAGGACTGTGATTGTTGGGAATATTTCCTCATTTTATTATTTAGACTAGAACTATACCATAAGCTTTCCTGGGTCTCCAGTTTGTTGATTATAGATCTTAGGACTTGTCGGTTCTTCATAATCACTTCAATTATAATTTGAATTGCTTCAAAAGCCACTTATTTATAATTAAATCTCTTTATCTTTCCATCAAGATACAGATATAGTTACAGATATGTACATCCTATTGGATTTGTTTCTCTAGAGAACCCTGATGAATACAATAACATATTGATCAATGTAGGGCTTCTTTTTCTTTTTTCTTTTCTTTTTCTTCCTCCCAAGTCTGACTATCCAATGTCATTGTAATATAAACAGTTCTGTTGTACTTTCTTTTTCCCAAATCAATATGGTTTCTAAGGAAGGAAAATCATATTCAATTAAAATTAAACTTCACACTGCAATCAAATATATTATTTTTATTCCTTCGTCATACTTCATAATTTGATGTTGTATTTGAATGTCCTAAAGTTCCAAACGTATGCAGATATCTGTTTATTACAGAAATACATCACTAACTTTTGCTTATGTGAAGGTAATATTTTATTTCTTATTTTTGCCTTTTTTCAAATTGTGCACTTCTCCCAGATATATATCTTCTGATATCTGCTGATTGTAAGCCCTTATGGCTAGTTAGGACCTAACATTACTTTTATTATCCTGGATAATATAATTTTGATTGTAGAAAGCTCTTTTTAAGATGAGCTCAGAGAACACAGTGAACTATTATACTATGTCAAAGACTTTGAAAAGACTGGAATAAATTTAAAAAAAAGAGCTATGGTAAACAATCTTTAGAAGATCATCTAGCCCAAGTGCATTGTCCTGATTTCTTATGTTTCATTCACAGCTTAGTGATGAAAGGATGAATGGACTCACTCCTGATTAATTTTACATTGCTTTGGGGGGCCAGAAAAATCAGATATTTGTTTTTATTATTTATCGTCTTTTTTAAAAGACTCTAATAAGCATTTAGACCTTCAGCAGTATTGATTTTTCTATTGGGTATTGCATATAATTTTACAATCTGTTCAATCACTTATTAGATATTACACATCCTGTTTGAAGGGAAATGTGTCTGGAACAGACTGATGTCAGCTGCTGAAGACAGCTTGCTGATTTGTTGCTTAGGTGAGCCAACACATACGATGTATTACTATTCGGAAGTAAACCACTGAAGACCAGCAATGGTTTCTACCCAATTTAATACACCTTTGGGAGGACAGTTTCTCAGCAAACAATGCTTACGCCTCAGAAAGCTATTTATTATGTACGCTCTGGATACAGACAATAGAAATGTTTTCAGCAGAGTCTAGTCTCTTGGAGTTAACCAAGAAAAATGTCTAACATAGACTTAGAGGGGGTATAGGCTTTGGTAAATTTTTTGGACCACAAATGTTAGGACAGTACCCTCAAATCAATTTGTCTTGAGAAGTGCTGAAACTTTTGAAAGAATAATTAGAATTTGGGACACAGAAATTATGTTCAAATATGAATATATTATTCATAAATTTGTTTAACATTCCTAACAATCACCAAACAACTCAGCCTCAAAGTTAAGTAAAAATTTTCAAGAGAGATGGTTTTGTTGATGGGTAAAGTATGATTAGATTCTCATAACACACACACACACACACACACACACATACACACACACACACACACAATCACACATAGGAGGAAAATTTGTATCTCCAGCTTTTACAATGGTTATTATGAATTGGGATGACAATTTTCTGTATTTTTTATAGTTCTATTTTTTTTAATTTCTATGACAAATGTATACAACCTTTAAAATAAGAAAAATTATATCCTTAAAAATTCCATTTTAATGGTTATCATCAAAAAGATATGATAGATTGAGAAATAAGAGGTTTCACATCATATTTTTAAGTGCTAAATTAAAAGATAGAGCAGAGAATTGGCAGTAGGATAGGGATGAAAACCCACTGGCATAAAGTCCATATTTATTTTCCATTTAATTTGGTGATTCTCCTTTCTTTTTCTATTTCTCATCTCCAATAATTTCTATTCTTACAGCAAGAATAGACATTTGTAATAAGCACTCCTGTGCCACTTGGAAGAGGGCATGTAGCCCATCAGCTTGTCCCAAGGGCACTAAGGAAAAAGCTATGTCCTATTTTGCTTAGCAAATGGTTTACTGAACTGTGCTCATGTTCCTCTGACTTTCTCTGTGCTGTTTTTGCATAGCCTGTTGAAATATTCCTGATGGTGGCACTCCAGCAGTAAAGAGTGTTATAATGGGCAGTCTCTAAAATCTGTGTTATGTGCCTCTTTACTGAATAAGATGATCTGAAACCTATTTAATTGTGCCATATAACTGATCTTCGCTCTAGTCTATAAGCAGAATTGCCAACTGCAACACAGGCAAATTGAGTTGAAGCAGCTCAAAAAAACAAACAAAACCCCCCCCAAAACAGAAACAAAAACAATAAAAAAAACAAGATTTTGGTGAAGGTATTTCTCTCCTCTGCAACTTCAAGAATAGTAACCTCATCTAATTGGGTGCACACATAGCCACAATAAGAATATTCTCCATAAATAACAATTCAATACCTCTGCCAAAAACAAACAAATGACAACCACTCAGTCTTGAGGGGAACTGCAGAAGAATATATCGTGTATGTATATGCAGTGAAAACCAACATCAAGGGTATCATAGACAATGTGGACGTGTTAGTGGTGGACTTCATCACAAACTGGCATGTAAAGTCTTTGTTTTTATACTTTATTTCATTAAAATGTGAAATTCTATACTGAATACATAACATATTAGATATATTCAGTATGTGTGTGTCTGTGTATACAGATAATGCACAGTATATACACACAGACAATTTATGTTACTACACGTATGAGAAGACCTTAAGTGGTAGTTAAGAGCACGGTGTTTGGAGTTGGCTTGGCTTGTTCAAATCATAGCTCTTCCACTTGCTGTTTGGCTTTGAGAAGTTTGATTATCCTCTCTGTGCCTCAGTCTTCTGTTTTGTAAAATGGGATTAGTGTATCAAATGTCATGAGATTGTTGTGAGGATTAAATGGCTCCACAAATCTAAACATGTAGGATAGCGTCTGACACACAGGACACAAAATTTGGACAGTTCTGTTCTATTTTGACAACTACAATGAGATTCATATTTTTATTTCTGAGACTGGGATGTTACACTGGGACACGAACATGGAGTATACACTCCCTGATTCTAGGGACAGGAGTCGCTGACGCAGAATATGCCAGGAACTGAAACCCAGAAAACTCAAGAAGAAATACAGGGTGAGTTTAGTGAGTGAGCACCAAAAGTTAGGCAATAACCCATTAGCAGAGTGTAGTCTACAACAAGACTAAAAAAAGTAAGTAGAAAAGAGAAACAAGACATGAAAACAGTTAAGTTGGTGGTAGAAACACAATCTGTACTTTGGAGTTCTGTTTCCTTAGTTCTGTTGTCATGTTGTATTTTATTATTTTGATATAAAATAGAAGTTACATGATTTACAATGCAGGGCCTAAATAAATATTATAAAACTATATAAAACACATGTTAAAGTTCATAATTCTTTATTCCTCTATTTCTTGGTGCTCTACACCAGATCTAGGTTTGCAGTTGTCATATCCTAATTAAGTTTCATTAATCACTGTGTGATAGCTAGTACAGTTGATGCACGGATACTGAGAAAATTTTAAAAGAGTTTCTAGAACTTATGTGAAAATTCAATTTTTTTTGAAGTAGCCTAGCATCACAGAAGACCCGAAGTTTTAAAGACTATGTTTATTTTCAATTTTATTTTTTAAGTTTTACTTTTCATACAGCATAACTCCTTTTTTGGAGAGGTGGTTAGCTGGTGGTGATGTTTGTTGTTAACTGACTGTTGCATATGTGAAACGTCATTCTTATTAACTTGGTCTGCCTAAGTAACATTTGAAGCTTTCAATACCAGTTTGCAGATTTGACTACTGGCACCTACTGTAGAGAGAAATTTAGGTCACAGATATAAGATTTATCAACACGGGGCATTGTTTAATGCCCTGTACATCATATACACCATATTAGAAATACTAGTCCTATCTAGTTATAATGGCACTTCTAAGTTTTATTTCATTGTATAAAATTTAGAAAATACAGCTGTTTTTTTCTTGATCAAGATAGGTGAAGAAATACAAAAAAGGAATAAATAAAATGAAACAAACTTTTACATTTGGAAATACCTTTGTTAACAGTATCAACATTTTCCCCTTGAAATTATGGGAGTAGAAAGACATGTGTTTCCCCAAATCAGGACTATGTATTTCCTGCTCTCCTTGAAAAATACTTTCTGGACAAATGGAATCGCTGAAGGAAAGAGAGGTGTCATTCTTCAGTCCCCACCCGTTGACACAAGCAGTAAACACTATGGCAATTTTCAGAGGCGACAGCCACTGTCTTCATAGTGTGGATAAGAGGCAATCAGAGAGAGGTAGTACCTCAACTACAGGAATCCTGGAACTGGAAAAGTCTTCTCCAAAAGCCATATATACATCCAACCAAAACCCTGGCTTTTCTAAACCAGACCTATTATCTTTTTCGGCTGCTTTTCATCGTCTCCATGAGCAAACTCATATTAGATGCCAGTCTTAATTTTGGTGACCACATTTACAGTTCTGAGGCCAGAGAGCAAACGAAATTAATAAAAGGGAAACACCCTAGGGGAAGATTGAATGAACTCTTGGTTCACTCAAATTCTGTGACTAATCAGCATCCTCTTCTTTGAATACACCATATACAACCCTAACTGATCTTCTTTTTTACTTAGTTGAAAACAACTGGAAACTTGCCACTTGCAACACCATCTTTCTGTTCAATTGTCAGCCAGTAGTAGTTTTAAATAAAACCATTTTCTGTATTTTCCTCAGAGGTGTCTTAATTTTCCCTATCAAACTCACAACCCAGACGTACTAAAGTCAGCAGGACCTAATGTCTAATTTACTTATATGTATGGTGAAATCTAGTGCCAAGGATCATCCACGGCCATTGCCCTGCTTCAAATATTCATGAGCCTCCACAGTCCAAAATGCATTAAAGGTGGGCAGGATGCCAACACCACACAGTCTTCCAGTCACAAGGAGCCTCCTCAGATCAAAAGAGCAAGATGTTAAAGACTTCAAACTAAACAGTCTCTGTGAGACACACTCACAAAAGGAATGCCAAATCCCACACCCTGTTTCAGTTATAAAATACCAACAAAATGAGAAAATAATAGATGCTCATTCACTCTCTCTTCGGAACTCATTTTATTGCGATGACTTTACTTCTGTCCTTTCCTACCATTGTTGTCAAACACAAGGATGTTTCCAGCTACAATTGGAAAGCATTAATGCTTTTAGAGACAAAATGAATGACTACTGAGAAATTAATAGCATTTAAGCCAATAGGATTTTGCTAATGGAGCCTGAGTGGCATGTAGAGAATACTACCAAAGCAAAGTTAAAACAGGAATAAAGCATATGTATAAAGCAAATACACATAATAATTTAAGTTGTCCCTTTATATCATCTGTCATCTGGCTGCATCTGCTCTTACACCTGTGCTCCCTTCCCTGATCTATTCTGATGCCTCAGAAATATTAGGCATCCAGCCAATTTCACACCCAGCCATTCCTATAATCAGAACCAGCTATCAGTTTGCTTAAAAAAATATATATATATGTATATATATATATGAAATCAAGTATCAACCCCAGGGCTCTGAACTACTTCTGACTGATAGCACCAACAGAAAGTTCCAGGCTAATTACTTCTAAGGAATAGTTCTCCCTTTGCAGAGTTACTACTGACCTACTTTTGACTTACTGAGATAATTTATCAGGTAATATAATTAAGGGATTATAAAGCTGTTTCTAAAGTGAACCAAGTATCAGAAATATTTGCTGAAATCATAAGTTGGTATTCCCACTGCTATCAGATGGGGTTTTATTACTTTGCAATGAGTCAATTTTATTATATTTGACTTATTTATAAGCCATTCTTTTTCTTTATAAATTATATTTGGCAGGATATATTTGAGAGTCTCTTTGATGTATAAATGTATTAGTTTTGACTCTTTTCAGTCTAGGTATAAAGAGAAACAATCTTTTAAGCTTTCCTTTCTTCTTCCCTTACCCCTTCCCCATAAACAGGCACACATATCTCTTTACACAGGTGTTTCAATTATTTTTGAAGTTCATCCTAAGTAAAGGATGCTTCTACTATGACAGTGGAGGTACTGGGGTATGGACCACTTATCCTGTTGAATTTTAACTCGCTTTTGGACCTTAATCCTCTCCCACATTTAGTTCAATATCTATAACAGAAAAATATTTTGTAGCAATGGTCTTTCTTTCCTATTGAGAAAACCTGATAATTTTTTGATTTTTATAGCCTTGATGTTTTCCACAAGAAGAAAAATGTAAGAGAAAAACCTTGAAATGAAATCATAGAACATAAATGGAGAGTCTTAGATTATAAGCCATCTGTTTTCTCAAAATAAAAGCATTAAAATTATATGTCATTACTATTATGGCTTGGCAATGCCATACTCTAATTGTTATTTTTTTCTCCTTTTTTCTACTCTCCTTCTCCCTCACCCTCTCCATTTTATTTTTTTTCTTCCCCATCTCCAGTATAACTTGGTCTTTACTCAAAAAATCATCTAACTATGAAAATAGGATCTGTTGACTATGTACTGGCTTTTTAATTCTAATAATGATTTATCTTCATCTTGGAAGTACTTGAGTATCTTTGAGTAACTAGATTTAGCACTTGTGTCAAAATGTAAAATATTGATTTCTTAGGCCAGAGTTAAAGAAAGATCAGGAATTAATTTTTAACCTTTGTTTCAATATTGTTAGATATAACTCATCAGTACTTATTCACATCTTGTTATTACTTCATACTGCAGGATTGAGGATTTCCATGCATAAACTTACAGTTGAGTTGGTGTCAAAAGAAAAAATGAAACAAAACACTGAATGGTACTCTTTGTTGCCACACAACACATGCAGTATTTTATACTGGAGAGAGGACCTGGCCAAGGTTTCATCCAAAATCAATAGTGTATCAAAACTCCCCTGATTCAGTGATGGTTCTGTTGCCTGGTACTATGCTCAGCTCATTCCCCTATTGCTTTCTATCTTATTTTATAGCCTCTTTCATCCCATGCCTATTTAATTTCATTTATTGCTTTATTCTTGTGTCCTTCAGCTGTTTCCAATCTGCTCTTCATGACCATAACTAAATACAATATGTTAACATACAAAGGTATTTATATAAATGAAAATCGATGCTCTTATCATTTCAGCATCATTCCTTATTGCTTACATTGAACATTTTAAATACGTTTTATTTAAACGCTAACAACTTTTCATTCTTGCCTTGGAAGTCTAATGAGCTTCTTGGCTCCCTGCCCCCGCAGCCCTCTAATCTTCACAGCCGTGGCCACTTAGCCCCCATCTGGAGGTTCAGACTTACTCTGCATTTTGGAACTAATCTTGTCCCCAGGCTAGAGGCATACAAGATATCCTAGCCAAGAGCTAACTGATTCAGCATCCAGTCAGCTTTGCTGGTGGTTTCCTTCGGACCTTGTGATTTATTTCCCAGATCTAGGCTATGCTTCTCCCAGCCCCGTGTAACCAGGGCTTGGCTTTCTATACCAATTCCAATATCTATTCGGTCTTCCCAATTTTAATTCTTGATTCGCTTTTTTCTGATTGATACCCAATTCCCTCATGGCCGAGGTTCTACCTTGTTCTTCCTGTCTCCTTTGTAACTGAACTTCTTTTTCTGAACTTCAGTTCCTATGGCTGGGCCCCATGGCCAACTACTGAGCCTTTCTGATGCCACTGGCCTTGCCCGTATCTCCTCCTGTGGACTTTGTGCCATGGATCTGAACTTTGGAAGAATACCAGGAGTAATACTGCTTGCCTGGGCATTTTCCCACTGCCTGCGGCAGGCATCTACCTAGTTACCAGCTCTAACCCTGCAGGTCTTGACAGTCACCACAAACACAGTGCCTGAAATCTGGCCATCTCATTATTCCAGACATGACAGAAAAGAAGTATTATTTTAATTGCACCTTTGGTTCAATTGTTATGCTAACAATTCACCTCACATCTTCATCTTGATCCTGACACTTAAACATTGCAAAACTCAGTTTCTTTTGTTAAAGTAAGATAACAACAGAATCTACCTTCTATGGTTGTTTTGAAGATAACAGAAAAACTATATACAAATGGATGAAGCTCATAGTAAGCAGCCAATAATTTTTAGCTGCTATTATAATCTCATATCTTAAATCTTTGTACCTGGAAGTAGAGCTGTGCCACTTAAAGAATGATCATTAAAAAGATAAGGAAGTGGCAAATGGAGATTCTTAAAAAAAAAATTAGGGACCCACCCATGTACATTTTTTTAAAGTGAAATAATTGACAACATGATAATTAACCCTTGAAAGATGATGTTGAACTACAGACACAGTCGGCAGCAAACATTAGAAAAAAGTTATTTTAAGGAAGCATTTTCTATCATGTGTCGATATACATGAGTATGACTGCACAAGAATCCTAAAGCATTTAGAAAGGAGAAAGATTCTTTGAGTTAGCCATTTATTTTAGATCAGTAAGCCCCACTTCTCTGAAATTCTGATTCATTAAGTTTGGGATGGAACTAAAGAATTGGCATGTTTAAAAAATTTCCAAAGTGATTTTGGTGATCTCCCAAGTTTGGAAACCATCAATTCGTCAGCCATTAAAAACCCAGGATGGTTTTAAGAAAACATACATTACCTCAAGATGTTCAAAGCAGTGCACAGACTCCAGACTCAACTTCTAGCTGCCCATTGGCTAGAAGTGTATGACAGGTATGAAAATTCTACTGATGTCGTCTTTTATTAATGGATGACTATTTCACCTGGCTATTCAATGGCAGTGTTTTCCCATAAGTACCTAGTTTTACCCTAAGAACTCAGATGAAATCTTCACCTTAATTTGCATTAAAAATATTTAAATGCAGACTGTTTCACTACTGCCAAAATTATCTTGTCTTAATTTTTTTTCTTCGTTTCTCTTAGATGAATTTCTCCCTCCACTCACAAAAGTTTTATCAGAATGATTGTTAACTGCTCTAGGCAAATGCAGTGTACATACTGAAGAAAACAAAGGGCAGCCAGATGTTTTTCTGAGAGGAGGAGGGAGAAGGGAAGGAGGAGGAGGAGGAAGAGGAAGAGGAGCGGAGGAGAAGGGGAAGAGAGAAGAGAAAGGAAGAAAAGAGAGATTGCCTTTTTCCACTATCATGACACAAAGAACTCTCTCTGAAGCTTGGGTTGTTCACTTTTTAGATAATTAGGATGGAACCAATACACTAGAAGGCTTAAATTTTGGCATTCAAAATAATAAATAGTGTCCACTATTTGTTCAACATATCTTTACAGGAGGAGCTGAGTATTACTTGGTGAAAGGGAGAAGAGAGGTAGCCCGGAGATCATTGTTTGCTCAAACATTTTACCCAGCACAGCTGTGGGCACATCTTTGCAGTTACCCAGACCCACCATCTTAGAAATAAGATTAGCAACTTCTTTTATCTGAATGTTGCTGTTCCCACAAAATTCATATGTTGAATCTGTAACCCCCAAAGTGATGGTGTTAGGAGGTGGGACCTTTGGGAGGTGATAAGGTCATGGGAGCAGTGTCCTCATGAAGGGGATCAGCGTGTTTATAAAAGAGGCCCCAAAGAGCTGCCTCGTCCTCTTTGCCGTGTGAGGCTATGGTGGGAAGAACGCTGTTTATGAGGAAATGGGCCCTCACCAGACACTAAATCCACCAAAGCCTCGATCTTGGACTTCCCAGCCTTCAGAATGGTGAGAGATAAACGTATGTTGTTAATCAGCTACCCAGCTCATGGCAGTTTGTTACAGCTGTCTGAACGGACTCAGACAGCAAGAATTCATTGTCTCCTAATGATGCTTCTTGAAAGATATTCTAGCAAAGAAGATTCTTTTCCCTCTCTATCTTAACATTGACAGTTGTGGGGGGCCTCAGTGACATTTTAGTGTACCTTATCTAGTAATGCCCTGGATAGCTGCCTGCCTGGCCCGCCTCTTAATCCAATTCCAGAAATTCCTTGCTGTTATTACAGCCCTCTTCTCACCCTTAGGAACTGGATAAATGCTGACAGTGTTCTCTTTTGGAGAATGGTTGATAGAGGAAGAAGAAATTAATCACAGTTATTATTTTTTCTGAAAGAATAAAACTAGCATATTACCAGACATCCTCGGCATCTTCATCGCATTCTGCACCAAACTGGCAAATGTCACAGGTGGATGTCTCCTTTTGACTAGTTTCTCCAGAGCCTTCGTGGACTGTAGGACAGAAAAAAAGTAAGCAAAAGGAATTCAGATAAGTGTGCATAATATCAACAACTCTAACATAATTCTATATTAAAGCTGCTACTGTCCCAGTGGACCTGTTTGCTGTTAGAGCTTCATGGGCATATCATACTCAATTGTTTTCTTCCTCCAATTTAAGGACAACTCTAACAATAGTATGACACCCCTTGCTATGTGGAGAATGTGTCTGTTCTTTATATGCAAAATCAAACAACAAACAAGAGGGTTTACTGGATTTATCAAAATTTCTTGGCTAATAAATGGACCACATGAAAGAGTTATTGAACTAAAAGGAATTTAGATTGTTACCTCCCTAGAGGAAAAATCTAGTGTATATTTCATAAAAAAAAATAGCATTTTCTTATTCTTAAATGATGGGTTTTTTCATTCAAAGGAGGTCTTCTTGTATAATTAAAAAACTTAGATGGGAAACCCTGACTTATTAGATATGTCCACTTTTTTTTTAATCCTAAAGCTGTTAAGTACTTATTAAAATATATATTAATTGTAAGTTTTAGAAAATAGCTTTTACTTTGTTTTTACTGTAAATTCTTGAATCTCACATAAATATTGCACAGAGCTAATCATAGTGATTTCCTCTGAGAGGTAATGAACGTATATTTTATTTTAAAATTGTCTGGGGAATGGACGCGCTTGAGGCTCTGACTCAGGGGGATGGGTGAGACATGGGCAGTATATATAACCTGAGCTTTTGTACCCCCATAATAAGCTGAAATAAAAAAAAAAGAGAAAAAAATACATATTAAGTCACTGATGATGATTATTGGCATTATTACCTTTTCTCCCCCTAAATTACAGGTACAAAAATAGGTAATATGTAACCTAATTATAAAATTAATCTTTCAAAATCAGGACACAATAATGTAAATTGAGAAAATTTTCTAGTATGTTGAATGTACTTTTGAGTTGATGAATTACTATTTACCTAATTAAAAAATATATGGTTAAAAAAAGTAGTCTTATTTGAAAATGAAAAATTGCAACAAATGATCATACACTTAAAAAGTGATGTTTAAATCAAGAGGATTTTGGAAAAGTGCACTTCTGTAAAGGATCACAAATTTTCAACAAAAAAAGCCCATAAGCAATTAAGTACAGCATTGGTTTCTGTCTTTATGAACATTTTTAGCAAAAACAATTTGTTAACATTCACCCTGACAATCTGTCAAATTCAATCTTACTTATTTTGCTTTAATATGGTATTTCCTTATCATTTTTTTTTTGGTAACAAGAGAGTTTTTAATATTTACAAAACAAGATCTTCATTCCTTGATTTTCTTTAGTTTACTGTTGTGCAGACAAGTGATTTGATTTACAAAAATATGACAAGAAGACATCTCTAGGAGAGTTCTCTGTTTTATAGCTCTACCAGGAAAGGTGGAGAGATTTCTTTTTTCCCAAAACAACAACAATTTTTTCCCCTGTGCTTGATGATCTACACTTAGATTTTTTTTTAAGTTATGAATTAAACAGGTCAACTTAAATAGCAAAAGTATTGATGGTATAGTTTTCAATATCTTAAAAAAAAGGTGTTCCTCCCCTAAAAGAAGAAGAAATTTTAGACTCTGGTAAAATAGACAGCACTTATCTTATTATCCACTCTATTACTTTAATACAGGCAAGACCATTAGAGTGGACCATAGGGATAAGAAGGAAGGAAGTTGGGGCTTCACCTCAGGGGAATCTGAACAGCTGAGGTCGGTCTCTTTATTACTTTCTTATTATTAATGCAACACAGAAGCTGCTAATGGGAGAGAGCCTTTTAGTGTTAGCAAGATTAGCAACTTCCAGACTAAAACTTCCCATCACTCAGGAAACATCCTCATACGTTGGGAAGGCCCTTAATGAACAGTGATAGCCACTTAGGGGCAGCCCCATTTTCTTCAGCAGTCGAGATCCTTGGTTAGGGATCGACTGGAAGTCATCCAAGGATGAATTTTGCTATCTCAGCAGAACTAATAATAATGTTTCTACTCAAAGTCACATTACATTTCTATAAAAGGGCAGTTATTGGTAGAATGGAGATGTTTGGAAATTCTCTCACAAGGAGAAGCAAATTCAGAAGTAACAGTGGAAATAAAATGCCTTTATATGAAGTCACTCACAATGAAAAATAAAATCCACATTACCTTAAGCATAGATTTGTACACTTATAATAAACAAATAAACAAACAAACAACTAAATCAGTGCACAACTTTCATTAAACCCTATAGACCGGTGGTTCTTAAACAGAGTCAGGCTCAGACGCTCTGGTAGATTTTGTTTGTTCATTTATTTATTTATTTACTTAATATAAATGCCCTGGAATATACCTGGAGGTAATTAAGCTTAGTTTGGGGCTTGGAGATATATATTCACAAAACAGACCATCCCTGAGTAAGAATCTCTGCCCTAAACAACACCAAGAAAACTTCGTCTGTCCCAAGCACCCTCCTCATGCATTGCCTGGCACGGGACTTCTGACACTTTAAAGCATACAGCACGAGTTTTGTTAAAATGCAGATTCTAATTCAGTAGGTGTAAGGTATGGCCTCAGGTTCTGCTTTTCCTACAAGTCACCAGCTGCTGCTATTGGTCCATTGGTCCACAGACCACACTTGGAGTAGCAAGGATAGTGCTGTTTCTCAAACCTCGACTCACAAGCCGTGAACAGGTAGTGAAATCAGTGCGTCATAACCTCCGCTTTTGTAAACCTAAAACAGACTATACTAGACTAGAAAATATCAGAGTGCATCTTTTTTAGCAAGTGTATGTTTTATTTTACAACGGTGCTTTTGTTATCCATATGTATGTACATAGAGGCTGCAATACAAATTGCAATTCTTACTAAAGGTCACAGTCACAAAAGCTTGAAAACCACTGATTTAGCATATGTTACATGCTCAGTAAATGTGTGTTAAATTGGACTATTTATTCTTTCTATTCTTTCTACATTACCGGAAACGGGAAGGATCAGTGCTTCTTTGCATTCGTATGCTGATTATGCAGGAATACTATTCATTTATCATAAAGTGTTATCTTAACCATGCATTTAGATTTTAAGCTCTTTATTATTTTGAGTTGTGAAGTAAAATAATTATTGGCCTTTACTTTGTAGAAACTTAGTTTTTGGCAGCAATTGAGGGAAATTTGAGGTCAAGGGATGCGGAGCTAATGAAAGCACATTCTACCTAATATGCCGTTCTGCATTTAAAACTGATTTAGTCCTTTTAGGGAGATTTGGATTTGGAGGATTATAAAGAATGATCAAACCACTTTTCTCTCAAATTTCCCTGCCCTGGTGGTTTCATGTGAAGGTTACTGAAATTCCTTCCTAACAACATTGTTCTGCCCCCAAACAGATCTTCAGGCTGGTCCTAAACATTAACACACCTGTGGAGTCCAGTTCTAATTCACTATCATGCTTCCTGTGCCTCTTATAACATTCTTAATCTGTGTTATACTATTTCTGAAAACAGTGAAATGCAATGTTCAAACACATACTCAATGTAACTCATTTTGTTAAATGTTAACAATGTTTAATTCAATGAAATACAGTCATCTCTGTGTATTCACTGGTCTCCACCCACAGATTCAACCAATCTCAGATCAATATATTTAATGGTGGCATTGGTGGTATAGTGGTTAGCATAGCTGCCTTCCAAAATATTTTGGGGAAAAACAATAAAAAATAAGAATACAACAATTAAAAATAATACAAATAAAAAATACAGTTTCACAACTACCTACATATTAATACCATTTACATTGTATTAGGTATTATAAGTAATCTAGAGTGACTTAAGGTATATGGGAGGATATGCATAGATTATATGAAAATACTATGCCATTTTGTATCAGGGGACATGAGCAAGCAAGGATTTTAGTATCTTGGGGGCAGGGGGTCCTGGAACCAATCCACTGTGGATGATGGGGGACTACCGTATTCTGATCTTAAGGGTACCTTTTAATTAATTTTGAGGAGTGCATATTAAGACACAGAACAATTCCATTATTTCAGAAATTTCCCTTGTGCTGCTTTTCAGCCATTTCCCTACCATTACTCTGTCTATATATGGACAGATCAATGATCTGATCTCTGTCACCACAGATTAGTTTTAACTATTCTAGAATATCACATCAATGGAATCATACAATATGTAATTTTTCTGTCCAATTTCTTTCACTAAAATGATAGCTTTTGAGATTAATTCAGGTAGTTCCATGCACCAGTAGTTTATATCTTTTTAGTGCTTGGTATTTCACTGAATGATATACTACAGCCCATTTATCCATTCTCCTATTGAAGAACATCTGGGTTGCTTTCAGTTATTGTCAGGAAATTATAATTGGGTATTTACGAATAAAGCTGCTGTAAATATTCTTGCAAAACATTTTGTGCACATGTTTGTATTTCTTTTGGATAACTACCTAGCTGTAGAATTACTGAGTCTTAAGGTAAAAATTATTGTTGTTGGTGGTGTTTTCATTTTTATTCTCTAGTTGGAGGAATTTTTAATATATTTTGGGTACGAATCTTTTATCAGACATATGTATAGCAGTATTTTTTCTCAGTCTATGTTCTTTTTTTTTTTTTTGCTTTGTTTCTTGTTTGTTCTTTTGAGACAAGGTCTCGTTCTGTCACCTGGGTTATAGTGCAGTGTTGTCATCATAGCTCACTGCAACCTCAAATTTCTGGGCTCAGGCAATCCTCCTGCCTCAGCCTTCCCAGTAGCTGGGGCTACAGGCATGTGCCACCATGCCTAGATAATTTTTCTATTTTTTTAGAATCAGGGTCTTGCTCTTCAGGCTAGTCTCCAGTGATCCTTCTGCCTCATTCTCCCAAAGTGCTAAGTTTACAGGTGTGAGCCACCACGCCCAGCCTTCTGTGTATTTTCTTAATGGTGCTTTTTTTCAATGAGAAGAAGTTTTTCTTTTGATAAGGTCGATTTTTTTCTTTTATGATTTTTTATTTCTCTGCCATTTCTAAAAAGTCTTCTACTTAAAGGTTGTAAAGATATTCTCTTATGTTTTCTTCAAGTTTCTATTTTTATAATTTTTTAAATTTTATTTTACATTTAGTTTGATGATTTTGTGCATGGTATGAAGCAGAGATTGAGGTTCTTTTTGTGTTTCCATATAGTGTGATTTTTCTCTCTTGATCTGTAAGTGTGGTGAGATACACTGATTTTCACATGTTAAGCCAACTTGCATTTCTGGGAAAAGTTAGACTTGATTATGGTATATTAACTTTTTTTATAAATTGCTGCATTTTATTTGCTAACACTTTGTTAAACATTTTTGTATCTATGTTCATGAGACACACTGGTTGTGATTTTCTTTTCTTGTATTTTCCATGCCTGCTTCTAATATCAGGGTTAAAATGGCTTCATGATATGAGCTGGAAAGTGTTACCACTTCCGCTGTTTTATGAAAGAATTTGTGTAGGATGAGTATTCTTCTTTCTTCATATGTTTGTTATAATTCAGTAGTGAAACTATCTGATCATGGAGTGTTTTGTTAAATTTGTTTAATTACAAATTAGACTTCTTTTTACAACTCTGTTTCATTTTCCTATTTTATTGATTTCTGTTCTTTTTATTATTTCCTTGTGCTACATACTTAGGATTCAATTTATTATTTTTCTAGTTTCCTGAAATAGAAGCAGACTTTATACCTTTCTTATTTCTCATATGGGTATTTAAATCTATAAATTTCCTTCTAAAGATTGCTTTAGCTGCATCCCACAAATATTGACATGTTGCATTTTCATGTATTAATATTTCTGTTGAAAATATTAATATGTATTGTAATATCCTTTGAGATTTCTTCTCTGAGTCATGAATTATTTAGTAGTGTGTTTTTTTGTTGTTTTTTTTGTTTTGTTTTTGTTTTTTGAGACAGAGTCTCACTTTGTTGCCCGGGCTAGAGTGAGTGTCGTGGTGTCAGCCTAGCTCACAGAAACCTCAAACTCCTCAGCTTAAGCGATCCTCCTGCCTCAGTCTCCCAAGTAGCTGGGACTACAGGTATGCGCCACCATGCCCAGCTAATTTTTGCTATATATATTTTTAGTTGTCCAGATAATTTTTTTTATTTCTATTTTTAGTAGAGACGGGGTCTCGCTCTTGCTCAGGCTGGTCTCGAACTCCTGACCTTGAGCGATCCACCCGCTTCGGCCTCCCAGAGGGCTAGGATTACAGGTGTGAAGCCACCTCGCCCGGCCGTGTGTGTTTTTTAACTTCCAAATATTTGGGGGTCTTCAAAGGTATATTATTTTTATTCATCTTTAATTTATTAAATTTAATAATTTAATTTATCATGATTAGAGAACATACTGTTTAATTGAAATCCTTTGAAATTTATTGTAACTTGTTGTATGGCCCAGGATATGGTCTATCTTATTGAATATTCCATGTGCACTGTAGAAGTTGCAATTTGCTCTTGTGTGGGGTAATTATCTATCAATGTCAATTAGCTTAAGTTGATGGTTAGTGTTCAAATCATCCATAACTGCACTGATTTTTATTTAATTGTTTTATCTATTACACTGAGAAAAGAGTGTTAAAATTCTATGTTGGTGGTAGTAAATTTGATTCTAGTTCTCTCTTGCTTTGTCAATTTTCTTCTCATATTTGGGAGCTTTGATACTATGTGTATAAACTTTTAGTATAATAGTTTTATGTCTTCTTAAATAAGTGACCTATTTATTATTATAAAATGCACCTTTAGAATCTCTGGTAACACTATTCATCTTGAAGCCTCCTTTATTTTGATATTCATATCACCTCAACAGTTTTCTTTTGCTAATTGTTTCCATCCTTTTACTTTCAACCTCTTTGTTTCCTTATGTCTAAAGTATGTTTCTTGCTGAGTGTGGTGGCTCATACCTGTAATCCCAGCACTCTGGGAGGCCAAGGTGGGAGAAGTGATTGAGGCAAGGAATTCAAGACCAGCTTGACAACATAGCAAGACCCCTATCTCTACAAAAAATAGGAAAGTTAGCTGGGTGTGGTGGCACACACCTGTAGTCCCAGCAATTCAGGAGGCTAAGGAGGGAGGATTGCTTAAACCTAGGAGTTTGAGGCTGCAGGGAGCTACGAACTCACCACTGCATTCCAGCATGGGCAACATAGTAAGACCCCATCACTAAAAAAATGAAATAAAATAAAGTGTGTTTCTTGTAAACAACATATAGTTGAGTCTTGCTTTTTTTTAAAATCTAGTGTGAATATGTCTGCATTTAAGCAGTGTTTAGTTCATTTACTTTAATTATTGATATGTTTGGTTTTAAGCCCATCAACTTGGTGTTTTAACTCATATTTGGCCAATCTTCTTGTGTTCCTCTGTTTCTCTTTCTGTTTTTTTTTTTTCCCTGTGTGTGTGAGTCAAATATTCTATCGTATTCATTTTCCTTTATCTCCAGTGATTCTTCTGGAAGGTAGTTATGTTTCTTTGTTATTACTTTGGTGGCTACTCTAAGGATAACAATATGCACCTTCAAATTATTCTAATTTATTACTTCATGAAGAACTTGATAACTTTATGATAATATATTTCTAATTACTATTTTCCAAACTTTGATTTCTTATTCTCATATATTTTATTTCTACCTATGTGGTAAAACTTATGTTTCTTTTAAAAATTATTTTTACTTCACACTGACATCATTTTTTAAGTTCATTTCAAAGGCAAAAAGCCACAGATTTCATTACTAATGAAGACCCCTACCAATCACTGTTGAATGATTTGACTTCTAGCCCATATTTGCCCTAATTTTGAAAGACTTATCTATAGTACCACATTCTCCAAGGAAAGCACTTTTAGCATATGACACTTAGAGTAGATTGCATTATTTTTCCCCATTATTTTTCTTCCTTTCTGATAAAAGGATTATATGTTTCTTGCCATAGCCACATGACTCACAGTTCCATAATATCAACCTTGGCCTTGTGATATGCTTTTGTCATTGAAATGCGACTGGAATTGGGAGAGTTCTGAATAGAAGCTATAAAAAAGCTATCATGTGGATTTCCACTTTCTTATTCTTTCCGTATGTATAAAAAAGACTCATTCCAAAAATGGGGCATTTCTTTAACCAGTTCTAGAATGAAAAGATATATAAAGCAGAGCCACAGTTGACTGCAGTTACCAGAGCAAGAGATAAGCCACTGATGCTATAAGCCTCTGAGATTTTGAGGTCATTTGTAACTGTAGCTTTACCTACTGAAAGTTGATTAATAAAATATGGTTTAATGTTATTAACACATTCTAAGGAAATAAATAGTTCCACATCATTTTCCACATTTCAGGTTTTGGTTACTTTACTTATCTATACAACCCAAGATCTGCTTTTAATTTTCTCCAAATCTGCCTTCAAACTTTTAAATATTTTCTTCCTATGTAAGCATATATTCTATAATAGTTAAGACATGTTTCTTCTATTATATTTTGATTTTCTCCCAACATACCACTACCCTTCCTAGACTATTCATGGTTTCCATTTTCTTCTCCAGGTAGCTCCAGTACATTTCTTTGATCAACATATAAGATGTTCCATTTAAATTAAGCATAGTATAAACTTTAAACGTAGTATTAGTATAAATGTGTATAAATAGAAATCTTCACATACATTAAGTCTGAAATGAAGTAGGCAGTCCTTGAAACTATTAGATTGTTTATCAACAAAAATAATGAGATTTCTAGATTTAAAATATGACCCATAGATACTGATCCTACACTCATTTAAATTATTACAAAGCTGAGAGAAAAACTTTTATACACATTTTATGCATATCTTAATCTGAATTTTTTTCAAAATTTAGAATGCATTTTTCTTCTATTTAAGGGTCAATATCAATCTAGTGGTCAGTGCTTTTTTTTCTTAAATAGGCAAGATAACAAAGTCATTCTTGGTAGACTTTTAATTTTTTCTGCTTTATTTACATAGATAAAAAATTGATCAGTGATAGCATTCAATATATCTGTTGTAACTAAAATTACTTTGCTTACCAAATCATGAACAGCAATTTTTCTTCTTGTATAAATTACATAAATTACTATCTCATTATCACCAAAAAGCTGAACTGTCAGTTTACCTTCCAATAAAGGACATGCCCAACTTAAGGAATAAAAAGAAAATTTTAAATCAAAACTCTCCATTACATTCTTTAATTTGTACAACTTGTCTATTTTGCATCCTGTATGTCAGTTTTTCCTCCATATGCTTCTCCCACATGTAAGTTGTATTTAAATGATGGAAGCTGCTGACAGTTCTTAGAGGCCCAGACATTCTAAGCTGTTGTTTCTGAGCCATAGTCATGTTCTGTTTTACATTTTCCAACTTTTCCCTAGAAACCCCAAAATGACTTTAAAGGAAAATATGAACAAGAAAACACTTTTTTTGTTTTTCATAGTAAAATGTGAGGATATTTGTCATATGAATAATAGTTCTACTGTTACATCATATTATTGAAATTTGAAAACAACAGTTAAGTGGCATTTTGGTTTGCTATTTATAAAACTAAGATTAATATTGTATATGTATCAGTGACACAATGTAGTAGCATGTTCAAATTTTAGGGAGGAGATGCATTATCTTTGCTTCTTTTTAATAAAAAAAAAAGCACATCCCCACTGATCATTTTTAATTTTTAATTGATTTGAATGCTAAAAACTAAAGGAAGGCTGAAATTACACTTAAACATAATGGTTTAAAATTCTAAAAACCATTTGAAAGGCCCCAAAACCAAATTTATGATTGAGCAAATGTAATTTCATATTAAATACTTCAAAAAGAGATTGTTACACAAAAATTAATTTTTCATAATTAAGGTTGTTTGCCAGAGCTTGACAAAGCTTCTTTAGAAATCACATATAATTTATCTTCTGCACGACAATGAAAAATAATTTAAGAGATTAATACCAGCTAGTATGTTGAGGCACTCTTCTATTTCATCGTGTAAGCCTGACTGATTTCACTTAGTCTTGTCTGAGTAAGAACTGAAGATACTCAATTAATTTAAAAAAAGAAGAAAGAGAGAAATGAAATCAGGAAAGGAGGAAGGAAGAGAGGAGGGAAGGAAGGAAGACAGGCAGACAGGCAGGCAGGCAACTTGATGTCACACATAGCAAAATTCATGTAGAACAAGTAACTATGCCATAGTTCATGCAATTACAGCATAACAGTTATATGAAAATTACAATCAAAAATAGTTTTATTATTTCCAGGATAATTATATTTGAATTATTTTAATTCATCTTCCTACAAACGGTTTTTAATTTTTTCTTTATTGAATATCTGAGAGATGAGGAATTTATTTTTTACTGATAGCTTATAAACGTTGGCTTGAACTACTATAGGGTGAATCCCAGTTAGAAGAGATGGAGGAAAGACTGGGAGGTTACTAAGTGGAAACAGGAAAAGTAGGCAACGCTTTCACACATACTTGCCAATGAGGAGAACAGAGAACTAGGTATTAATTGGGTAAGAATGAAGGGGTCAAGAGAGGTTTTTATGGAATGGTGGTATGGAGGCATCATCGTATGTAGAGAAGAATGATGGAGCAGAAAGGGACACATTCAGGTAGGAGAGAAAGGGGATAATGACAGAAACCAAGTTTCTGAGAAAGGATTGGGTTTAGACTCAGGTGTAGTGGTTGGTCTCAGAAGTAGGAATATGTCTTTTCCTGTGCAGAGAGATGTCAGAGTATGTGGGTACATATGTAGGGAGGCGGTGCCATGGAAATGGCAAGAGAAATGGATCTCTGGTTTTGTTATCTCTATTGTATTTATATTTAAGGAGGGCATCAGTTGAGGTGATGTGATAAGGAAAATGGAAAAGATGTGAAATACTGCAGGAAAATGAATGTGAATAAAGAAAGACCAAAGTCTTTTTAAGTCTTTCTTATGCCAATGTGTTGCTTGCCAACTTTGTACTTAATTCTTCTAATTAGTAAGCCTCTGATGAATAAAGATATGTCTTTATTAATGCACACTTCTATATGTCTTTTGTGTACCGCATATGGCTTTGATAACTCAAAGGTATTTTGTGATAGAGCAAGTTTCATTTGAATCATCAAATAAAGACTTAATTGCCAATGGAATTAACTTTAATATATTTCATATTTGTTTTGGTTGAGGGACTTTACAATCTGGTAAAAACTTACATGTCATGTTTATGTCCTAAATATTTCCCATTCTACCACCACTGTAGGAGTTCAGAGCTTTATTATACCTTTAAAGTTATCAAACGTTAAAGTAACCTTCTAACTAGAAGATCTTTGTCCTTATCAAACTTGCTTCTCTTATATATATCTCTCATGTACCTTAGTGAAATGAAAATCTGATCATGCTACTTAAAACTGAAAATGACATGAAGTAATATAAAGGTAGTTACTTGCTCAAGAAAACTCAGGTCTAGTGCTAAGAGTACTAGATTTGGGTTTTTTTAGATTCTTTCCTGAGCCCCAGATTTTGCACTTGTAAAATGAGATGCCTGCCCTGTTTAGCTCACAGGCTATGGTGAAGATTAAATACAAGGATGTGTGAAAGTGCTTTGCACCCTCTAAATTGCTCTGCCACCCTCAGGTGTTACCATTAAGAAAGTGTTAAAGGTGAAGTAAAGTCATTCTCTTACTCAAGTAAGATGGTTCTTTGGAGGAAGTCCGTGGCTAAGCATCTCAAGTGTGAGTTTTTGGCCCCGTACGTGACCTTACAATGATACTGAATTAGAAATCCTTGTGGGAATAGGGAAATAAGAAGCACTAAACACCATAATGAAAATAGAGAAATAAAAACATTGTGGAACTTATAAAGAAAGTCTTACACCAAAACATCCAAATTTGGTTTCCTATATTAAGGAGTAAAAAGGATTGAGGGAGGCATGGGTAAGAAGTAGAGGAGATGTCTCTGATAGATGTCTTCAGAAACTGCCCACAGCTCCCAGCTTTCTGTTTTAGTGCACTGAGCCTTGGAAGAAAGAAAGCACTAAAGTGATATTTTCTATCTCCTTGTTGATGAAGACAAAAACGAAATAAGTTCTTTATCCTTTTCTTTTTGCACTTGCCTGCTGTGGGCATTGGTTTTCACTGAAAGCTTGAAAAACATAAACCATCTAACTCTGACTTTCAAGTCCAGGTGAAACTTAAAGATGAAATTTATAAAGATCAAGCCTTGTTTAAATGTATAACTTATTTGGTATAGATAGGCTGATGAAATAAAAGAGTAGCAGTAATAAGCCAATTTTAAGAGGTCACAGCATTTCACAAAATTGGTAGTTATAGCAATAATTTTTTTTAATTGCCAGTGATATTTCCCAGCCTAGCTTTGCTATTTAAGGCTCAATCTCTGGTTTTTGGAATTATAATCACCAAAACATAAGGGAGAACAACAGGGCCAGAATTCAGTGTTTGTGATTAATTTCAGTTTTTTGCTAGATCTAGCTACACACCCTCCTTGACCCCCTGCTTGATTCAGATTGAGAGATCCTATTTCAGCTCTACAATTTCCCTTCTGCTATTGGCTCTAGTTGGCAGAATCTGGTGACTCTTGTGATTCCCTCTTCCAGTTCACAACTGTCCCTCAAACTGTTGCATCAAATCTGTAATTTATGGTCTACCCCCTAGAGCTCCTGAAGACCTCTCTTGTGATGCTCCATCTTGGAATCTGCCCCCACTAGCAGCCTAGTAAGGCAGTCCCAGAACCCTAAGTTTGAGACCAAGTGCTTTCACATAATTATTTCAAGTCAACATACAAACAAAAGAAAATAGGAAGAAAAAAATGTATTCTCAAATGTGTAAGGACAGAAAGGTCAGAATCATCTGATTTGAGGTGTGAACAAAGACATGACCATCTTCTACAAAATGGAAAAAAAAGAAGAAACAAAATTAAACAAAACCCACACAATGGTCTAAGAAAGCTGAAGTGCTGAAATAGGTTAGAAATTGACTTTGAGCTAATCAATATGTCTACTTACAGAACCATTAGCTCAGTCTAAAACTATAAAGTGAAAAGAATGAATGTATAAAAGACATCTAGATTTTAAAAAAAGCCTGAGTTTCAGAGAAAAATTTATTGCTATTAGATTGACATGGCTATTCAAAGATAGGTGGAAAGATATATATTTAAAAAAATTAACAGGATTCTATTTAGAATTTCATAATGAGACCAATTTTCTAAATTTTAAGCTTTCAAATTCAAACCATTTTCATTCACAATTGCATCAAGATTCATGAACCTTTTATTTTTAAACACATTATACCTTAATGGTAATTATAATTGTAATTATAATTGGAACTGAATCAATTTTTCTATTTTTGCTGGATTTGGAAAAAATATATCTTCAAGTTTTGGAGAAACCTAAACCATAAAGATTTAGGCTTAACAGGTACCATAGATTATTATTTTTGTTTAATGATTGTTTTAAAAATTATAATATTGAAGGACATATATGCTAAAATTTTCAGGCATAAAATATGATTTAGATTTGTGAATGAATAAAAACAGATTGATAAATATTCCAAGAAACAAATATTTTAAAAGGTTCAAGCAGTTGTCTTATTATAACATTGTGGGTTACTTTGACAGAATTAATAACAAAATATAAAAAGAAAATTATATTTTTGTAGAACTACACAGTTGTTTGTATAATTTAAGATTGTGACCTCAATTTAAAAGTCAATGAAATATTCCTAATGAATAAGAAATATTAGTTAATAAACAAATTTGAATGATACTTTAAAAATATCATACAAATATAAATCTGATTAAGATATAAGCCTGTATAATTCAAAGGCTTTAAGGATAAAAATCTACAGACCTTACTATTTTATTCAAAGTCTTTCATGATTTGCCTCCAACTTACCCCCTACCTTCATCTCTAACCCCCCTCTCATGCTCCTTATGGTACAGCTATACCTGCAACTTTGCCAGGGCTTTACACAGGCTGTTTTGATTGTCTAGGGGGGCATGTCTCCTCCTGCCTCCATGGCTAATTCAGACTCTAACTTGAAGATTCAGCTGCAGTAGCAGCACACCATTCAGCAAAAACGTCCTCACCTTCCTCCTTGTTTCTCCACTTTTGTGTTGGGCTCTTATTTTCTGCCCTCACACTTTCTTAGTAATTCATCACAATCTAGGACTTGGGTTACTTTTCTGATTCCCCCATTGGCCTAGGAATTCTTCAGGGTCACATCATGTGTCTCATTTTCTTTTATATCCATCTTGGCACAGGGCTTAGGAGATGATAAGAATTAGTGATCAGAGAGGGGAAATTCAGAATTTGAGATCTTTGATCATAGCAGTTATATGTAATAACAAGGTATAACCACACTTCTACATGTTAAATTGAGGTTGAGTCTAAAGAATTATGGGGCTACTGGTGAGAAGAAAGATCAGTTAGACCCCGTGGTAGTTATAAAGCTGTGCACTAAATGTTCAGGCATAGGGCAAGATTGCATTTCCTGGATGCCCTGTAGTTGACAGGGCCACATTAATTATTCTGACTAATGAGTTGTTGAGTGGAAGTGACACAGGTCACTTCAGGCTAGAGCATTTAATTGCAGGTTGGAGCCCCTCAAGAGTATTCTTTCCCTACTATGTGAAGGTTGCCTGAGAGGGGCAAGAGAGGAGGCCAAATGAGGAGGCTGTGGCAGGGAGATAGTAAGAAGTGTCAGATGTGGCATGTAATTTGCAGAGAGAACTGACAATATTTATGGATGGATTGGGGACAGGTATGAAGTCAGTGTTCAGGATAGCTGCTCTAGCTGTCTAGGTCTCTGGGTGACTGCAAAGGCCAGAGCCAGCTTGCCCAGCCACCTGCAGTGAACAAGGAGTGAGAACGAGAAATGAACCTTGGTTCTTTTAAGCCACTAAGTTTTGGGGGATATTTATTATTACCACATGTCTTTGCATAACCTAGTGTAACCTAAATATGTCAGGGGATGAGGGAATATGTGGATGCAATCTGTTTCGCTGTATCAATTTCACCACCAGCTCTCATGTTCTCAGCTACCTTGGATACCCTGGAAAAGGGTACAGTCGTCCCTCGGTATCCATGGGGGATTGGCTTCAGGACTACCCCACCCCCTACAGATCCCAAAATCCACAGATGCTCAAGTTCTTTACATAAAATGGTGTAGAATTTGCATGTAACCTATGCACATCCTCCTGCATACTTTAAAATAATCTCTAGATTATCTATAATACTACAATGTAAATATCATGTAAATAATTGTTATACTGTATTGTTTAGGAAATGGTGACAAGAAAAAAAGTATGTACGTTTAGTACAGATGCAACAGTCCTTTTTTTTTATTTTCGACCTTCCGTTGGTTGAATCCACGGATGTGGAACCTATGGAGAGTGAGGGCCGACAGAACGTGAAAATGAGTCAGGCGCTGAGTCATGGAGGGAAATGGTAGTGACATGAAGTGCAGCAGCCTGTAACTGAAGTATGGGGAAAGGGTGGTGTAGGGAAATAGCATGGGCTTTACATAAGAAGCAGTTTTTTGAGTGATGTTGGATTGCATTGAAGATGGTTTGAAAATGATAGTATGAAGAAAGAAATATATAGTCTACTAGCCTTATACAAGAGAGGAGAGAAGTCAATAAGATTTGGGAAGTTTTGCTCTCTAGTCAAGGAGAAGGCAGAAGGAAATTGTTGGGACATTGAGGAAACTGTAGCCTTCTTCGTTCAACAGAGCTAACATTGATAATAACTATCCAAAAAAGGGTAAGAATATACTAAGTTCTTGTACCCTTAAATAGATCGAATTTTACTTTCACAGAGCATATACGAAATGTTATTAATCATCGGTATGTTAAAAGCTATGTTCACATGCCCGATTTTAATAATTTAAGCACTTTGACACATAAAGATCAGATAGTGGCTGATTAGGGATATCCCCAAATGGAAGAACTTTTTTTTTTTTTAACTCTCTCAAAACACATTCTGCTTCCTGCCCAAATTCATACCCACACAGCATTCTGTACTGTTGCTTTCATTTTTCCTCAATGCTGCTTAGATTTCTTTCATGTATGTTCATATTTTTAGATTAGATAAAATGAATAAGAAGGTTCTTTCCCTGAAAAATATGTGGTGTGATTCAAAGAAAATGTTAATGCAATGAAATTCTTACAGCTTTGTGAAATACTCATATGTAGCAACTAATTTTGTCTCTATACTCAATTGCTTTTTCTTTGTGCAACTGAAGCATAGTTCTTATGGGATTATGTAGATGTACAAGCACTTGTATTGACAGCACTTTTAAATGGAAGAGAAAGGGGAGGAAAAAGGACTTAATATATGTAATAGTACATGGGGACTAATCATATCTTTACAGTGTCATATTCATTTTTTCAGGAAAACCACCTCTGTGCAAAAATACCTTCCACCAACACAATATAGATACTCAGAATGAAGAGGACTCTGCCTGGGTTGTTAAATTCCATGTCAGAAGCGTGGACTGTCTTTCATGACAAATTTCATTCCTCCTCTGCTCCTACACTGCCTGACAAGCAGCTCAGAGGGAAAGGTTGTTAACCACATTCCTTTGCCTAACAAAGGATTCCAAATAAAACACGTACCTTTGCTTTATTCTTAAGAGGGTCACATGGCTGAGGGAATGATTTGTTTGCGTACAGATGGGTTAGTGCAAAGGAACAGAAAAAATATTAATATTCAGATGTGGAATTTCTAAATGGGGAAGATGTGTTTTAAGGACAGCGTCTATTTTATATCAGCTACACCTGGCAGAGTCCCAGGGCAAGATGGGTATACTAGAAACAATGAAGTCTCTCTCCTTAGTGAAAGCTGCTGCATAGTGAGAGAAATCTGTGGGAGGGATTGTAACAGCCAGGACTGTCACTTGTATAGCATATGTTTTTAAAAGCAGGTTCCACATCAGTTTTAATGCAGCTGGGATGGATCTGAACTTGTATTTTTAAACAAATTACTTCAATTTAACTCCTATTTAAAAACTCAAGACCATATATGATCAATAGACCAACACCAGATGATAAATAAAATTCAGTCTCAGAACTTCAGGAACATTAATAAGCCAGTTGTATTGTTGGTGTATGGAAATCTATATTAAAAAACCTACTAGTTTGTTTAGTGTATCCATTAAATGATAAAATATCCATATCTATGATCCCTCCAGAGATCAAATTAAGAACATTCCTCATTTGTTGGTTTGTCTCTAAGGAAAATACAGGAAAACAAATGCTAATCAAAAGATTAATGGTCTTCTCAATGTATAATACATTAACCACTCTTTCCACTTTTGGGAAACAAAATAAAAATCAAATAAAAATAAGGTGTTGTCTAACATATTCTTGATAAATATTGTATAGTTTTAAGGTCCCTGTCACTATGAATTTGATTTAAGTCTGTGAATCTTTTTTGAATATTTCTACAGCTATCTAGATAGAAACATAATACATAAAAATGTTCTTTATTCCAAAACAGATGAAACTCCCAGTGGTAAAAGAAGATTTAGGTATCTCTGAAGGTTTCTTATCACCCAGCAACATAACTCTCTGATGGTTCAGTGCCTGAGAAGGTCGTCTGAGATCACTTATCAAATAAGTCAAATAGTCGGCTGGCTAAAAAAGTAGATGCCTACAGTAATCTCATGTCTTTATTTTCAGTCATCAAATCTTTCTTCTAATAAGCCAGGAGAGAAATGAATATGTCACTTGGTGTGGTATACCCAAACCTGAATATCAACCTGCCTTAAGTTGCTCCTACTGGTTCTGAGAAGGTTTTACTCACCTTAGCAAGGAATATATTTAGTTTTAACATTTTAAAGCACAAACTCCAAACCCTGGTATGTTAAGGAAAAAGTGGTGGTGACAAGGATGAATGTGTACTGAGTTTTGTCTCTTGATTTCTAGGAGAAATCTTATTGCAACATAGAAAATATACTTTGGTGGGTGATCTTAAAAAAATTCTATAAATATTTATTAAACATTAATTAAATTATATTTATTTTATATATCTTTTGGTTAGTATTTGACTAAAAGCAGTATTTTAAATTACTCCTATAAAAAACTAAACAAGTCTTTTAAAAACTTGAAATCAAATGCTTTAGGTCCGTGTTGTCCAATAAGATAGCCAGTGGCCACCAGTAGCCTGTTTGTATTTATGCTAATGATAATCAAATAAAATGAAAAGTCCAGTTTCTCAATTGCACTAGCTACATTTCAACTGGTCAGTAGCAACATGTGGCTAGTGGTTATTGTGAATGTGTCTATCAACATAGAAAATTCTATTGGAGAGAGCAGCTGTAGCAGGTGTATAACTCAAATACAGTATATGATAGCATTCATAAATCAATCTTCTCAGTTCAGGACTTTAGAGTCATTCAAACTGTATACAAAAAGAGATGGCATGACTGCCATTTTTATGAGAGGGAGAGACTATCTTACCATGATTATATATATATAGTATGTCTATGTGTGTCACTTTGTATAAATTGTCACTTGATTAATAGGCACAACAGAAATTCTTAATAAAGACATATTTTTAATCTATCTCGAGGGCTTGAATAGAGCTAACTTCTAATTTATTCCCTAAATATCTTGATAATTAACATCAATATTGCTGTGGCTTAAAGCTCAAGAGATTAGAAGAAAAGAACTAGGCATAGAAGAATGCACGTGGCTATAACGAATATCTTTTGTTTCTCTGTCCAAGGCTCTGGCTTCTATACTTGCAATCATATCTATCATTTGGGTTAGCATGCCTACCTCATCCACTGAGATTAATTATTGTGCCTAGGGTACAGTACCATTACATATATATACCGTTGTACATCCTTGCAAAAATGCTTCCTTTTCATGGAGGCCTAATTTTTCCATGTATAAACTTAGTTATGTGAGTTTAAATGAAGACCACATGGGACCCTCGAACATCACATTATTTGTAACAGGATTGGCTTCACTTTTGGTGGCTAAAACCTTCCTGCAGAAGAATTACCTTTTCAACTGGCATCAACAGGCCTCTCATTACTAGCAGTTTAAGGAGTGACATTAAAGCAAAACGAAGGCATATAGAGATTTAATTATGTGTTCACATCTAGAAGCAGTGATAAGCTGGGGCTCTGCCATTACCTTGATATTTTGGAGATAAATGGCTATCTGAGTAAATAGAAGACTTCAGCCTCTGCAGCTGGCACTAACATATTTCACCCTAATTGCAAAATATTTATTTTAAATATTAGAACACACACTGAGGAAGCTAACCTCAGCTGGCAAAAAGGAGATTTTCAGCTGCTAACTTTTCCAGATTAATTCAAATAGTGTGGGAGATACTAAGGATGGCATTTTATTCTTTATATTTTTGACTTTGTATTCTGTACATGAGGAAGGAATAAAAGAAGGAAGGAAAAATGTAAGGAGCTACCTCTCTGGTTTGTCCGTGGGTAAGGACTGTTTTATTTTGCTGTGCCTTTGCACCCACCCATTACTTGGCACAGAGTGGGTAGGCACCTAGGGAACATTTTTTTGATAAAAGAAGAAATAAAATCACTAAATTTTGTCTGAGACAAAAAGTCATTTTTTCAAACAATATTTATAGGTGTATTTTTATAGATACAAACTTTCTTTACTCAAATATATATTGTTTTGTTACATTTGAGAAACTGATATGCATCGCTGTCCCTCCCTTCGCCTATTTCTCCCCAATTCTCTTTCTTCCTATTATCAGCAGAGGTTTTAGATTAATCAATTATATTCCTGATTTTGGGAGTGTGTCTCACAAAAATATCTTCTTTAAATGTTTACTTACTTAAAAATATAATGCTATTAAGGAATCAAGATAAAACTAGATATTGAATTTTTAATTCGATGATGTGGGCCACTCTTTCTAATTTATTAATTCCTTTCACTAACATTTACTGAGCACCTAACTGGTAGTAATGGGGAGAAAGCAGTCAGCTAAAGTCCCGTGGAGATTAGAGTGTTGCTAGGAAATAGTTTTAAACATGTTTGAGCACCTTAAGACTGTGCACTTCACTGTCTCTTTCAAAAATCAGCAAGTTCATTTATTCATTTAGTCCAATTCACTCCCTTCCCTGCCCCCCACTACCACTACTGCATGAGGCAGTGATGGGGAGCGTGTACTTGAAGGAAGCAATTTCACATTACTGGATGCTGATATTGCCGAGCTAGGGCTCTGGGGAGGTCCCACCACAGATAGAGAAGTGGGATGGGGTGAGCAGGCAGCAGCCAGTGAGCCAGAAGGTCTGTACAGGAAGTGCCTAGGTGTGTAATGAAGGTGGAGTGAGGATCAAGCTCAGGGCTCGGTCTTCTGACCACATACCACCTCCTACAATTTCCCAAATAGGGCAATCCGAGCTTCAGTTTGACCCTTTTCCTACTCTTTGCATTTCGTTTTCTTTTGCAGAGAAATTGGGCATCAGAAAATGATATCTAAATGGTAATGTGTCATTGTGCTGATGAGTAGGGTTACAATGGTTGAGACAGATAGACACATGCAAGAAAGGCAGCTAGTTGGCAGATCAAAGCATTTCCCGACCAGAAGGTGGAAAATAGCAGTTGGGAGCTTTAGTAAATGCACTTAAGAATCTAGAGGAGCTTCTCAGGCATTTATTAAAAGCTAATTCAAACCCTTAAGGTTACAGAAGATTTTGTGAAAAGCACCTCTTAACTGACCAACTGTCAATTAGCAAAGGAGAAAATGCCTCAAGTACTCCATTATGATGATGATAAAAAAAACGGGCTTTGATTACTATAATAACAGTAGTATAATGTATAAAAATTCTCTGGTTTTAGATATGAAAAGAATTCATAACTGGTGATCATCTGTAAAATCTACTGTGGAAAGCTACAAGTATAATTGCCCAATAATATCAATTTATTTTTTCTTCCTCAAACTTTTCAGGTGATCTATTATAATGAGTAACAATAATCATTAAGATTTGATCATGCTAATCTAATTTTCTGGATGGCTTATTAACCTTCCAGGGATGTCTTTCTTCTACTTCTTGATCATTAGATCAGGCTATAATTAGGCCAGTAATGAGGAATGTCAATTATATAATAATGTCTGAGAGGATACAGAAGGTGTCATGGATATTTAGATTTATGATTTCAAGTTTGGCTACATTTATGCATATATGCGTTGCACAAATGTATATATGCATTTATGTATTCATGTATATATATGTTTACATATATGAACATAACTTTGTGATTTCTTCTAAGAAATATTTAATGAAACATATATTTTAAAACATTATTTAAATATTTTTCAGAACCTAAATCTGGCCTCCACATGTGTGTGATCTCTAGAAAATAAAAAGTAGCAAGAAGGAGAGAGTCTGCCGTAAACAGCTCACGTGCATTTGAAGTGAACTAAAATCCTTTAGAAAAAACAATAATTTCCAAATATGACTAAATAGAAACACTTAAGAAGAGGAAAGAATGATTATTTCAAAGGATTGTTTTGTTTTAGGAGGACAACAATGTAATTGAAAATTGATGAGTTCTGGATGATGGAGATCTGAGTTTAACACCAGGTTAAGTCTGTACTAGTCACATGGCTTTGAGTCATCTCTGAAACTCTTTGAGCCTTAGTTTCATCATCTGTACAATGGGGATAATAGTACCAATTGCAGGGATATTCCAGATTACATGCAACATATGGAAAGATCTTGACATATGTCAATAAACGGTAGACCTTCAATAAATGGTAGAAGTTATTATTCTTTACCTTTCTGAATTGGGAGCTATTTCTTCACTGAATTAATTTCTTGAATCTGGACAAAAATATTTATATTCATTCAAACCCAGTTTCTTGTGTTCTTTTTTCTCAGAATCAATTCCAGTTGTTGGATTTGGATAGCAATAGAGAGTAAGAATTTTTACTATGGGTACTAGAGATACATTCCAGAGGTGCTTTTCATGTGAATCAGGAAAATTCACAAATTAACCCTGCCAATTCTCTACATTACAGATTATATGTGGGGACTTCGACAAAGGGCCCTTGGTAGAGCTTCCTCATTGTTTCAGCTATATCTCACTCCATACAAATGAAAAACTATACTCCATGTAGTTTCAGTTTATAAATAAAAATAAATCACAAATTTGACAGGAAATTAGACCCTATAATGAACTTTATCAGTGCTGGTCTGAAAAAAGAAAAAAATATATAAATGTTTCTCAAATTTAAAAGGCATGACACTCATTGCTGTGACATAGTCTTCTTCTTGATAGTATAGCAGGATTCAAGCAAGAATTGAATCAATACTTGTTTGTATTCTATCTCTACTAATAGTACATATACGTGTACTGTGCCAACAGCTACTGTCTCCTAAATCCGTTCTCCCTTTATTTCATAATGCAGCAGGCTTGGAGGTATCCATCTCAAATCTCACATTAAGAAAAGAGCTTACCATTTAGTTGCAAGATATGCAGTTAGCTGAGAGCCTCTAGCTGTTACGGCCTTCAGGATTCACCCCCAGCTTTCAAGCCCAGGCCACATTCTTTTTGAGCAGACACAGTCAATGATTGATCCTGGTGGGGGTATTAGGGTCTGCCCATTTCTGCCCAACATGAGACTTCCCTAATGGGCAATATTTGCTCTGGAGATGCACATCGGGTTGACGTCATCTGCCAGATTTACATCTTGGTCTCAGGTTCAGTTCTGTTTCCCTTCCTCTTTCCTTTCATAGGTATCAGATCTGTATTACAGTTTTGAGGACTTTTCTAGCCCAATTCTGCTTCCTCCCCATTTTATCTTTCACTCACCAAATACTCCTTTTTGCACTCCTACATTTGTCTCAATCTCTACTTCCCAGAGGATTCAACTAACTTGCCCAGGAATAGAAAAAACCTGGATCGCTGAATGATTATGGGGAGCAAAGATGTTCATGTGTCCTGCAGGCTATTACTGTCATGTAAGAGAGAAATAAACTTTATCTTGTGAATTACTGTATTATTGTGTATTGATTTTATGGCACTAGACTCTAATATATGTACAAATAAAGGTTAAAGATTCAAATGATTTCCCTTATTCCCCAAATTTTATATACTTCAGTCATTTCTTCATCCAAACTTTGATCTGCTTTCTAAAAATGAAATCTTCAATTGCTTATTAACTTTTTAGAGATCTAAAATATTTCTCATTTCTTTATTATCTTTTAAATGACCTAGAACATGCATATTACTTGGTACTTACATATCATGTTGCATAAATACTGCCTAGGAAGATAAATAAATATGTAAGCTTGGGTACCATGGTAAGTGCAAAGACTATTAACCTCCCCTAAAACAAAGGAGTTTAACATTATTTTTAGAACTGGCCTCTACCTACACAAAAGTATAGTAATTGAGGCTGGGGGAACAAATACAATTTTATAATGGCTAAACAATTATTGCATACTCTAGAAAATAAATTACCTTAAATGTAAATCAGGACATATTAACACACATCAATTAGACCACAATATGACAAAATAATTTACTACCATACAGGCTTACTACAGTTAGTCATTCAGGAGCTTATGCAGTCTACATTTCTTGGACACCTTTGTGAGCCTTGTATTGAAGTAGAGAAAGTAAGGCAATTTAATATTTCCACATACACTGTAACTGCATCAGTTTTATACATATCAATTTAAATGACCAGCTCTGATGTGTCATGATTTTCTTGTTTGACTAAAATAAAGACTTAAACTATATAAAGCAATCTTGTTGCCAAACCCAAAACATGTAGTCATTTAGGCTACTGTTTCATACATCCAAAAGCTTACTTGATTTCCAAATTCTCATCTTCTGCTTCTCATTACACATAATGCTTTGCAAAATATTTGAGCAAACAGGTGTAATATTTAAAGGCAAACCTTCAAAGATATCTACCTTTTATAATTTTATTTATGCTTGCTGAATAAAGTATTTTTTAAAATTAGCATTCATTGCAATAGTATTTAGAAAGATGGTATAAGAATGTCACCAGAACAGAAATTTTTTGTTAAGAAAGACAGTGAAGAATGAAAGAAACAACATCTTGTGATAGGTATTTTCAGATGTAATACTAGGGCCTATACAAAACATAAACAAATAACAGGAAAAGTAAAGGAATACTCTGTTTTTCTAGTAGCAGTTTAGTGCATAGCTTATTGGTTTACCATAAATCTGCAGAAAATGCAGTATGCTTTGTAATTTAGTCTTGAAGCTTTCTCTGAAAATTTTCTTTTCAAAGAAACTTCTCTACTTTAATACTAAACCTGGAAATACAGGGCATGAAAATATGTTTCATTCTTAAGTAGTTTGAGGTTGTGTTTCACTAGCAAATTTCCCTACAAAGAGGCACAAAATGGAAGTAATTTCTTTCTAGCCATGTTAATTCTAATTTAAGAAAGATAACAATCAGCCTGATGACATGCCAATTTATTAAATTAATATACCTGAAATTTAATATATCTGCTGAATTAACTGTGATGAAATACCAGGCTTTTCTTTCCACAGAATCAGGGAGTCATAGCTAAACCAAAAAAAAAAAAAAAAAAAAATGCCAGGAGGAGAAGTGATGCAAAACTGATCTCAGTTGCAGACAAGTCTCAGTGCTTTCTAATCAATTTAGTTATTATTTTCTATTTGCCTACTATGCACATGTTATGTGGAAAAATATAATGGAAGAAATATTAAAATTTCCACATGCTCTCTAAAGTTATACTTTTTAATGTATAAAAATCAATGATGAATTACCATAATTATCAACCTATTCTACTTGTTTTTGAAGTTGACTGTTTTTTCTTGCCATTACAGTTAATTCTGTGATGAACATCGTTATAAATATATTGTTGTTTTTTTCTTTTATTGGAACTTGGAATTTTATTAATTGAAGAATTTGAAAATCTTTTATTGTTATTTCTTATTATTGTTCCCTTACCCATGGCAGACACTTCTATTCAAGTCTAGTGCTCCTTCCTGCTAAGACCACACATGGCTTTAGAATTCTTACCAGCATAGTGCTCCAAACAGCACTATAGTTAAACAGAAAGTTGGAGTTAGCATGCTAAATATAACCTATTTGTCATTTTCACCTATGATTTTCTCAAACGACCATCCCATTTTCAATGCTGCCAAAAACAAATGAATATAGAATTAATATTGCAACTTTCCTAACATTTCATCACTTTTTATCTTTTTTTTTTTTTAGCTTTTTAATCACTCCTATCATAAGGCTATTGCATCTGTGTTCCTTGAACTATGTGTGAAGATAAACATCCTCCTATATGTATGTTTGTTAATTATATTTACTCTGGAACGAGCTTTTATTAAAACTGCTTTGCCTATTTATTTACTGGGATTCTGTAGAGGAATGACCTTCCTGAAGGGTTAGATTTGGATCATCTTTACTCCAGTTGGTATTTATTTTGGTACATTTCCCCAAACTGATATCCCTAAAAACCAATTTTCATCCAGTTGCGTAACATGGTTTATTTTCAAACATAAAATATGTTTTTAATTAAAGAAAAATAGAGTAAAAGATGTCAAAATGTTAAATATAACATTTTGTCAGTTAAGTTTCCTGCATTTTAGAATGTGTCTACGTTAACAAGATTTTTAGAGAGTTGATGTTATTTTTCTTAGCACAGTCTTTTAACTATCTTCTCTGTGTTCTTCTGCAATGATGCTGCAGCTCTTGCCACCTAAACGTTATCTTTAGGGACACATAATACTCTGGTCAGTTACATTATGTGCTGAATCCCTATATTTATACATGTGAATAATAAAAATTAACATTTACAGCCCCTCAGGGAAAAAAAGAAGTTTCAAAACTCCAACTGAGAGGTGTAAAGGAAGGCAAAATTCTCTTTGTCATATATGGTTTCACGAGAGGATAGAGGCCAAACCTCCAAGATTTTGTTTCTGTAGAAAACAGCAATATGGACATTAACACTATTGGGACTTAGTTCTGGAAGAGGAATGCAGATGTTGATCAAGAAAAATGTCCTTTTCTGGCATTCTGTAATTATAAATACTTGATGAAGTGAACTGAATTGAACTTCTCCCTCTGCTATATTAATTTGGCATGCATATGGAGAAAAGTTATTTCAAAGTCAACTAGAAGAAAAAACCCTCTGCATAGTGGTTACCATATGTAGTATTTAGACAGCTCATCAGCTTTCAAAATGCATGTGGTAGTACTATACAATTAACACCTACCCCCCCCAAATCCGGTATATTCATGGAATCTTGAATGCCCTAATTGCATTTTCAAATTCCAGATTTTGTTTATTCTTAATTTACATATATGAAATGTCTCTTACCACCTTTAAACTTCTAAGATCTATTTTGACTTAAGGTTCAACTCAAGCAATTAGAGTCAGATGGTGTTGTAGGTAAAAGAGGGCTTAGAAAAGGAAACTAGGATTCATTCGGGGTCTTTTCTATGCCAGGTGCTGGTGCCAGGAATTTCAAAAATGCACATATTACTACCATCACTAGAAACATTGTTACCACTGAATTGCACCTACCATGAGACAAACCTTGGAGTAGTTAAGTTAGGGACATTTCCTAACTTAATACTCAAAATAGCCAGTGGAGTAGGTAGTGTCATCCCTGCTTATACATTCAGAATGAGTCCTGTTCAACGTAACATAGCTAAAAGTGGCAGAGATGGGATTTGCAAATAGATCCACAGGAATCCTGAAGTTCCTCAAGTCCTCTTCCCATTGGCCCTCACTCCTCTCATTCCTCTGCTCTGATCTGGAAGGTCCACTTTTTGCTCTAATAGGATTTTCTCAGCTAAATACCTATAATATTTACTGTGTGTTTCACTTGGTGTTTCCTTCTTTATATTATATATATATGCTTACATCATATATTTATACTTGTCTCAGTATATGTATGCTCTGTTCCACAATCAGATTATAACTTCCTTAAGAAAGGAGATAATATTTATTATACACATAGTGCCAATTCTGATACTTGGTACACGTAGGTGCTTAGTAAGTGACTTTTGCTGAGGATAATTGTTAATCTAAGCAACCATGTGAAAGGAAAGTGAATATTCTTTATACTAAAAAAATAAAAGGAATGGATCCAAAGCAGAAGGGCTCTTATGGAAAGAGAAGAAAAAGACAAAATTACATTTATAATTTCTCCATTTTAATTTTTATCTTTCTGTCTCTTGACTATAATTTTAAACATGAGTTTTTATTTCTTATTACATTATTTTGTACTGGGAGCTATATCTAAGTGGTTGCTCTATTATTATATTAATTCATAATTAAAACAAAAAGTGAGATATCACCAAAAAAAGGAAACTGATGTTTAGGTATTTGATGATGACAGGAAGTATTTTAAAACGTGTGAGTGGGTGTCTAGCACAGGTTGATTGTTTTGGGATTTTTTTGTATCTAGTTTTACATTAACTTTTTTTCTGGAGGGGATTCATTAGGTTTCTGCCACTGAATTAAGGCACTTTTTAGTTTCTTTGCTTTACCTACTGCTAAAAAAAATGCAATTATAGCTATTCTTAACCTTAATACTGCTTGGTTTTCCTTTAAATATTTTAAACTGAAAACTGTTATAAAAGCCCTTTTAAGTCGAACCAGCCTCCTATACAAGTAAAGGTTTAACTTCTTTTCTTGTCTCCTTCTCAGAAATGAAATCTGTATTCAGGATGTAACGCTTCTTCTGAAGTGCTTGGAGAATCAGAGAAAATGGCCCATTTTCATTTTAATGAATCATGCTGGAGAATAAATTTACATGATGTTAATACTGAGACCTGGAGATGGTATGGTATAATGCTCATAATAAAGGATTTAGGAACCATGACAGTTCTGGGGTATGAATTCTGGTAAGCCACTCATGTGTGACTTTGGATAAGTTACTTGAGCTCACAGTTCCTCAGCAAATTGAGATGGAATGTAAGGGAGAGGCAGCACATCGCTGAAGACCAGCTCAGGGACGCCAAAATGAGATAAACAAAACATCAAGGCTTTACTCTCCTTACGCACCCTGGCATTTTCTGCACATAAAACAGCACCACATAGTCCGACACCACTTGCTGTGGGTTCTTTAAATGAATGTGACACAACTGAAAAACTTTGCGTCTAAAGATGGTGAGGCATGGTCCTACTATCCCAGGCAGCTGTGTGAAGAGAGAAACTGGGAGGATGCAAACCTTGTAGCAGTGGGCTTGGTTCTACCTTTCTATTACAATGTGGAATCTTCAGCACTTTGTATCTAGTAACCACATTAAAGAGGAATATGACGGGGAAAGCCATATCTACGGAGGTAGAGAGAGAGTGAACCCAGAGAAGCAGGAAGAATAACACCAAAGAGGTAACTTCAGGAATCAGTAAATAGAAGTTGTGTCAGAGAAGCCTAGAGTACAAATCCGATCACAAAGCTCTTAAGAGATGACTTTTACATCTCACAGCATTTTCTCATTATGCAATTAGTACTCCAGAGAGCGCTGCATTTCAAAGGATTTATTCATATGGACAGGATCCATTTCCCAAATGCGATGCACAGCCACATTAAAATGGCTGCTGTGATCTTGAGTAAATCATTTCATCTTTCTGTGTGTCAGTTCCCTCCTTAGGAAAATAGATTCCCATCAATTCTTCAGGTCATTGCAAAGATCAAAGGAGTTACATGAAAAATTAGATTTTTTATTTTGTTTAAATCTGCATGTTTGGCCAATTAAAATCATCAGTGATATCAGAAAAAAAGGAATTATTAGGCAAATAGTTGTCTATAGGATTCATTGACATCTATTCACAACTAAGAGCATTTAAGCTTTTGGGACACTCCTTTTGCCTTCATAATTCTTCTGCAATATCAATGAGCCACTATGAAAGCTATATAAAAGTATATTTATTCTTCAAAATTATATATAAGTAAAGGTAACTGGAATTATCCTTTTATTTATCCTAATTTCTCCAGGGTGGGGGGAAACCTCTGACAAGTTTTTGTCTTGAGTCAAGGTTTATGTAGACTTATTCCAAATCACTGATTATGGAGATTCCTTCTAATCTGGATGCCATGACATATTCCTATTGTAATTCTCATCTTTGTCATTGTACATGCTTTGTAGTATGGATCACCTTGGTAATACTCCAAAAAAGGAAAAGGGCTGTTAGCTGAGAGATGAGGTGGTGTTCATGGGTTATAAGTTTGGGTTATAAAAAATGTTCACAGTAATGATCAAACTTTATGATCCATCTACGCGTGGTAGGTTCCAAGCTAATAGAGAATAAGACAAATCTCTTACCCAAGGGATAAGTAACCTTAAGTTCACATGTCTTTAATTCCTTGTGGAAAATACTTTCTATTGTTTTTGGCCTACGTGCAACCTCTAAAGACACTTGCCTTGAAATATTTTTATTTTGTTAGCATACAATGTTGCGGTTTATAGAAAAATATATTAAAAGACAATTTTCTCTTTTAATTTGACACATGTATAATAAAAATTAGACATCACTTGATAGATTGGACTTAGGAAGAAAATAATTGAATCTCTTTGCATCTTTTTAACATTAAAAAAATTCCACATTGGACATACAATTAAATTCTCAATCTGGGACCTCATAAATAGATATTTTTATTTAATATGTTACACATTTATTATAAATATAAATTTATTTAAGTTATACATTTATTATAAATAAATACACTTATTGATACTCTGGACAGAGACTCCAGGAAAAAAAACAGCTAATTAATCAATGAGGAGGATTTTACCTGTTCATTGGGAAAATCTATACAGTAATTTATTTCCTAACTTTGCAAAATGTTTAATCCCCAACCATGATGGGCTCTAAGGAAGTACAAGCAATGCTCAGAAAGTAAACAGTCTACAATTCTATTCTATAAAGTGTCAGGGTTATATAACTCATAAGGCAGAGAGAAGACAACATTCAGTTTACAAAGAAGAGAGAAGTCTGAGAAATGAATGTTGGTCCCAAAGTGTGCAGATTCCACTTTTATGTAGTGTCCTGAGTGCCAACAGTAGCACAGTGAAAAATCACCTTAGGGACAGTATTTACAGCTGTAGGAATTACCTATGGGGCTAGAGTTTAGAGACAGCTCATCAAATCTTTGTTTGTTTAATAAGCCTAAGGCATAGTGCCAAATTGATTAAATGTACCATGTCTGAGTTCGCTCAAGCATGTTACCACAGTGAAATTAAAGAAGAAATGAAAAGAGAGCTGATCCGTTAGAGGCAGACGCAACAAATGAGACTAAAGATTATATTAGAAACTTTTCTATGTTTAATGTACAGTATGCGTGACACTGACAAACAGTTATCTTGAGGAAGCTCTTTACATCATCCTTGACTAACTCAGATCCCTGTTGACTTCCTTCATTAATACCTTTATTAATAATACCATATTTTTAAATTATTCATTAATTCTTATGTTGAATATTTCAGCTATACATTTGAATACAAAAGAAGAAATAGCTTGCTTATTAAACCAAAAGTAAATATATTTATAAGGAATTAAATGCTGGGAGGCAATTAATTTACTACAATTAATTCCTGTTCCTCCCCTTGAGCCAAACACTGATTCAGAAAAGACAGACTCCTTCCAGTGTGGCTCGTATCCCTCATGCTGTCTGATTCTCTAAGAAACTGCAGCATTTCAGTGTCAAATTTTTCTGTCTGTAGCTCAACAGTGAGAAAACAATTTCCTTGCAGGGCTGCTGAATAAGGTGTTGAGACATCGATTCCATCACTTTCAGAAGTTTACCATCAGCTCAAAGCAAACAGAATTTTTTTTCCTCACACATCCAGCGAAGCCAAATTATGCCCACAGGTAAGAAAGGACTAAATTCATGAAGGGACATGGAAGACTGAAGGGGAGGTGGGAAAGGGAGTCTCACATCTTTACCAACATTGACTATGACAGGGCTTGTGTGTCCACCGGCCGTGGATATATGTGATCGGTGAATTTTTAGCTGATGGAGTCCTTGCATTTTTCCAGACCTCTGCTGGCTGAATTTACAAAGATGAAGGGGTCTCACCCCCCGCAATTGGCAGAAGCAGTAAGTGACAATGGGGTCAAGGTGAGATAACCTTGATAACATATATGATAACTGGTTATCATATATCATATGATATATGATAACTACAGTGGTGGTGCCAGCATCAGCTGCTTCAAATGAAATAATACATGTGCAGAACATGGTGCAAAAGTGAATCAATTATCCTGATCTTTTCTGAAATAGACAAGAACCCTTTGCTCTCTGGGCAAACCCAAGTATTCAGGTTTGTTCCCTATTGATATTTCATGTTCTTTTACCTTTTAATCTTTTAATTCATGCAATTCCTTTCATCTAAAATTGGTTTCTTTTCTTCTACCATCTCTAACTGTCCAAAGCCTATCATACACATTTCAACTACCACCTCCAAAATATTTTTTGTTCTTAGCCTTTCACCTACCCTTGCCCTTTCTTCCAGAAGTCAGTCTTTTTCTTCTGAACTCTAGAACACTCACTCTGCCCCCTAACTTGGACTATAAATCATGTTTGCCCTGGTTGTAAGGTTAATTATGGGATAAGGTCTCGTAATTCCCAATAAACTCTTTGAGGGTAAGATCTGTGTCTGATTTATATTTGTATTTCCTGAGCCACTTACTATAGTATGTACACAGTAGACATTTGTTAAACAAACACATTTATTGAAAATCAAGACAAAAGTGACATTTGGGGATTGAATTGCTCCAATTCAGCTAATTGCTCCAATTTCTCACTGAATTTAGGGTATCCAGACAAAGCCCTTGCTCCCTGGACTCCAGCACAGTCTTTCCTAACCTCCTTTCCCTTTCTTTTTAAATCCCTGTGGGCTCAGGTAAGGCCTTTTTCCTCAACCCCACCCAAGCATCCTCCTGCTTGACCTAGTTACTTTGATAGAAGAATTAGGTAAGCAGCTCAGGGACCAACAATCTTAGCCATTTTTTTTTCCTTCCCAAAGGTGATAACTGAATTTTACTCTCTAGGTGGCAAAGAATTCTGCTCTTGAAATTCTTTGATAATTCCAGAGAGTGTTGGATCTAAGAGCACAGAGTCTCTTCCCTCTTTCTGAGTGGGTCTTAAAGTTAGTATCCAACTTCCAGGGTCAAACCCTTAGAGAGGGTCTTCTTTGACAATCCCCTTGACTTTCCCCATACCCAGACAGTCCTGACCATGTTTCCTGAGACCAGCACCTGCAATTTGGGTTTACTTCTCAGTTCCCACAGCCACCACTCCAACCTGAGGCTGCAGGTACACACCATTTGTGCTGTGACAAACATACCCTCATGTCACTTCACAGGCTGGGTTTGAACCCAAGTTATTATACTTCCAAGCTGTGTAACTTTATGGAACCTCCCTAAGGTTTTGTTTCCTCATCTGTAAACCCGGGATGATAATTCTACCTTACAGGATTTCTGAGAGGATTAAATAAGAAAAGACATGTAAATCAGGTGGCACAATGCCTAAAACACCATAAATGCCTCTCATCTGCTCCCTGCATAACCACATTCTTCTCTTTCTGCATGCATTCACCTCCCCATCTAAGATAATTTCCTTTCTCTTTTCTTCTTCTCAAGAAAATTCTACCCATCCATCTGTTGACTATGAAATTGGTCTGTATAATTCTATCCATAACTGATTTGCTTTTCTTTTCTGCAAACATCATTTATTTTCTACAGCATACAAACTAGAAATAGTATTTATTATTTTGTATTCTTTCCTGTTGCCTTAGATATCATAAACTTGACTATAAGATCTTTGAGGACAGAGTCATAATTTATGGTCAAGTGTCCTACACGGTGCCTAGCCTAGCACTAGCATATAGAAAGTAAACAATAAGCATTTATTGGCTTAACAATTGAAGGAAATGCTGAAAGATAAAAATGGTATACATTCTTTAACAAAGCGACTCTGAGCTTTCCCAGAATTGTTTATTACTCTCCTGGCTTGCTAATTTTAAGTATGGCAAAAGAAATGTACTAGCCCATTCATAAAGTTCTTTGGCATCATGACATGTCTTTAATCTTCAGTAGTTAAATACCATCACAGCCAAATGTAGTGATATAATAAAAAGCAATCTATTATGATAATAAGTCACCAGGAGTACAATTAGTCAAAATGGCAGTTCCCTGACACTTTGCCATCTCAGGGCTCTCCCTCCACAATGTGTGACATGAGCTAATTTTCATGTTTTCTGTATGAAGAAGAATCAAGGAAATCTTATCATTGATATAGGAGCACCAGCAATAGCTTAAAAATGATATATCACACTTGCCCATTACCTTCAGGAGGCAACTCAGACATGGTATTTGTATATGAATGTATTACAGTGTTAATCAATTCTGAAAGTACCTATCTCTGTAGTCCAAGTGCCACAGGTAGTTGAACAGCCAAACCAGTGTAAGACATTGACAAGAGCAGGTATGATGGCCCAGGAGTCTCATTAGTTATACATAGATTTTTTATAGGATAAGAAAGACTTCATTGCTCTGACAAAACGTTATTCATCTACATTTTAAAACTGGCAAGACATTACCAATTTCATGGTTCTATTCCTGTCACTAAGCATGGCATGAACTCTAATGCTCCGTTAATGTGTTGAAAATACTACGCGTGGGAGATGGTGAAAGTAGCATCTGTCTCACACACTCAAGCTGCCTGCTCTTTTGCCTCCAGTCCTTTGGACACTGTTGTCAACTCTCAGCTCCCCAGACTCCTTCTCTAAGTAGGAGCACACCTGCTGCTGCAAGACTTGGGGATTCTCTGCAGCCAACTCATGGTGGTACTTGTGGTAGGTTCCCACATATGTAGCTGTTTCATGCTTTGATGGTTGTTTAATGGCTCCTCTCAAACACTTATTCCTGAACGACAGGGTTATAAATCCCAGCCTAAGTGACTACACAGTAGCAGAAACGCCAGGGAAACCATGGAGATTATCAGGACAGTAGAGCAGTTGTGCTCGATACCCTCCCCCTCCTCCGCCCCTACCTCCTCGATGCCCCCACCTCCACCCCTCCACATTCCCACCTCACCTACTAAATTTGTGATTGCATGAAGGAAAGAAAAGTATAGAACAACATTAGCTTTCTAAAAGAAAGAAAGGAAAAAAAAATATTTACTTCCTTTGCTTGTCTGCAATCAAGTAAGAAGCTTATTCATGCATTTTAAATTAAACCCTTATTTTAATAGCTAAACACAAAGAGCAAACACTTGGAAAGTGGACTGTCTCTGTAACATTTGCTGGGAGAGTTTTGCATGCTATAGTTGGCATTTTGGTTTTATTATGTCACTTTATGGGCAATAAGATTATATATTTTTTCAAATGCAATTTATCTGAAGGAAAATACTAATTTGGAGGTTATTATCACAGAACTGAGTTTCAATGTAATTCTCCAACTCATTAAAAACCATGACTGCTATGTGCATTTCACACCAAAGTGTCCAAAAACGGGGGGGAAATGGATGGGCATAAAATTCCTAAAGCCCAATGACATCTAGGTGCTGAAACTTTCCTCCACCAGATGTGTATTGCTGCCTCTTCAAAATGATTTATTTTTATGATAGTGTGACTACTCCTGCTTAAAAGTTTTAAAAATATATGACTTGCTTTCTTCATTAGAAACTTAAACAACTAAAGTCTAAGTACTTCCCCAGGATTCGAACCCTCAACTTTTAGCTGCTTCCATCTTACTAAAACTCAGGTACAAGAAACTTTCAGAAGGCTGGCTATGTATTTATTGCAAATGATAATTCCTCTTGTATTCTGTGTGATAGTTTCTCCTATTTCTGACTGAATGACTGTGAACAAAGTAGAATCATAAGAAAGTTTACTTTGCTACTCAGAAACTCTCAACATTCTCCTTCATTTATTTCCATATAGACAAGATTCTATGTATTTACTTTCAAATATATAGGATTCTTTTACATTACCATATGGTAATTTACAATTACCAAGTGTGTGATATTTAAAGATACTTGATGGGTTATCTGAAATTTTAAAAAATCTGGGGACTATGTAACTGGTCAAGAAAAGAATGTTCTACATGATACAAAGCTTGGCAGTATTCACTGGGGACAACATTTTTTTTTTTTTTCATTGACTGGGGATTGGCTAGAAGGAGGTTCATATAGACAGAATAATGCCCCTCCCAGAGATGTCCACAATCCTAATTTCCAGAACCTATAAACATGTTATCTTACCTAGCAAAAGGGTCTTTGCAGGTGTGAATAAGAACCTTGAGATGCAATGACTGTGCTTGAACATCTGATTGGGCCCAATATAATCACATGGGTCCTTAGAAGAAAAAGGGAGCAGATCAAGGGAGTAGAAGGTGATCGGAGGATGGAAGCAGAGAGGGAAAAGGCAATGTGATGAGGGCTGTGAGCCAAGGAATGTGGGTGGCCTCTAGAAGCTGGGAAAGGCAAGACAACAGATTCTCCCCTAGAGCATCAATAAGGAACATAGCCCTTTTCACACCTTGATATTAGCCCCATAAGACTCATTTTGGACTTTTGACCTCTAGAGCTATAAGATAATAAATTTGTATTGTTGTAAGCCAATAGGTTTGTCGTAAGTTGTTACAGCAGTAATAGGAAACCCATGCAAACCCCCAGATTAAGGATTTACTGAAGAAAGTTTCTCCTGATAACCTCTCCAGCTGCCTCTTTGCTGGTGAGATGCCTGTCTCTGCTGTCTACTGAGCTGTTCTTCTGCGGGTTTCCTCGCAGACTAGGGATCATTTAAGACAGGTGTTCTCCTGCCCCTTGTGTCCCTGCTCTCACGCAGCTCACATTTTACTGGGAAGAAATAGATGTACACAAATGGGCTACTTGGTAGATGATGAAGTAGGTGGTAACGACAATAAAGCAGAACAAGGAAATGGAGAGTAATGTTTTCCTGTTATTTATTTGGAGGTAGTATTTGATCTGGTTTAATAACTTTTTTCAAGAATTTATCTCAAATTCTGCTCCTATGTTATTATCAATTCTCTGTCCATGAAGAAGGGTCCATTTGGTACTGCCAAACAGAGTCTGTTCCTGTTTTGAAATAACATCCCATCTCTTGACAGATGTTAGAAAGATAGGTGTTCCTCATTTCTAAGGACTAACCATAAGTGGCCATGTAGAAAATAGAACAAGAAATGATTTGGATGCAAGTTCTAAATCTGAATTTCAAGACCTCAACAGCATAAAATATTTCTATCCTCTTTCTTAGCAGTAGCTGAATGGGAACCAGACAAAAAAGACTGTACCAGGAACTCCCTGATAAACTGTATCCTTTGATGATGAGTAGATCCAGGCCCAGTCAGAACTTATTTGCCATTTCTAGATCAACTGCAGTAATTTTACAGTTTAAACACAGAGTGAAAACCTTTTTGATTACATTTAAATCCTGAAAACTCTGAAATTAGAAGGAATACATTTTTTAAAAAGGAAATGAAGGAGAGAAAAGAAAAGGGATAAAAGAAAAGTGAAAGGAAAGGAAACTCCTGGGTTTTCACGTATGTTGGGGCTGGTCTTACAGACACAAATACCTATTTTGCCATGACCAGGACCCGGTTTTTGTTTTGTTTTGTTCTCTCAAGGCTCTGGATTGTTTTTTAGATTCATGCTATTAACGCCGTAGGTCACGGTAATTCTCTACATTTAAATGTCTCGAACTTTAGTACTTCAAGTGGTTACTTTTGAATGTATTTATTATTAATTTGGTTTGAATGAAGCTTATCCACTTAGTTAAAAATAAATGTTTGAAAAGGAGAAACACTGACATTTTATTCTGGTTGAAGTTTATAAAGTTGCTAGAATGAGAGGGTTAGGTAGAATTGGAACCCATGACACAGATAAAAATTTCATGATGCACAGCTTTTATTTTAATGTTTCATGTTTCCTTGTTTGCTTTTCTTCCTATTGTAATGTGTGAGGAAGCCTCTCAACGTACTTGTGTTCAGCCCTATGTTTAATGTAACACAGGGCTGAGTTCCACCAAAGGCACTGATGGAAACACATTTCAAATGGTATTGAATACCCATAACAAAATTCTACCCCTTGGCCAGAGCACAAACTATTTTTAGTAGTGTGTGTGTGTGTGTGTGTGTGTGTGTGTTCAATATACCCATATTAATTTTTACCTTACCTTCAAGTTATTTGTGCCCTCTGATAGAAAAAAGAAACAATTTTTAAACTTGAAAACAGAAGTTTCTTCTTAAGCCAGTGTATATTTGCTAAGATATCATATTTGAGAATTTATTCAAATTTTATTTATACACAGTTGAAGACCTTTAAATGCATCTTGTGATTTTAATATTTGATTAAGAAAGCATTTGGAAACATCCTTCTTCCCCTCTAGTAATTGTTAAATTCACCCTTAAGAACTATTATACTTTCTATTTCTGCCTTGATTTGAAAAGGGCATGATAATCAATAATAACTATAAAATAATATGCAACAATTAGTTTTTCTTGCATGCTCATAATTTGTGTTGACATCAGTTGGCATTAGTTAATGCATACATTGGAGAGGGGGAAATGAAGCTGCCAATAATTAAGTTTCATACTCACTGCTATTTTTAGCAGCTTTTTGGCTTTAAATAAAGAATTTTTGAAAAATTTATATTCCATCATCCCATTAGAAACAGAAATAGATGTGTTTTCTCCTAAAACCCAAGGACTTTCCAAACATAATGACTCTCTAAAAATAATGAATCAATATATTTGTGTTTCACCTGATTTATTGCTTGGGCCCATTTCAAAACTGAGTCTATGACAGTCTTCATATTCTAGCGACTCCATTGGTAAATCCACATGAGAAAGGGAATTTTCACATTTATGCAAGTACAACATTTGATCACAAGAAGCAGAATTTAGACATCAGGGTTGAACTTTCCTCAAATGCACATGGTTCCCTACAATCACATGTGATCAGCCATGTTAAATTATCTTCCTCAATTATTTTTTTCTTTCCTTTATCATGTCCCAAATAGATTTGTGAGTGTTTTCTTGCTCTACTTTCATCTAATACTTTTTGCCATGTGGTTCTTATTTATCCACAGCCAGCTTTCCTTTCCTTGTCAACAGAGTCCTATTAGGCTTGTCCCTTTAGATTCTACAAAGGTGAGAGCTTGGAAGACAACTTGTGGAAGGGGAAATATCTGAAGCTACAAGGAAGTCCACCCTCTGAGGCTCAGTTTCTAGTCTGACAATATTTTCCAACTAAAATCCTAGAGAAGACTTGGGCTAACTATACAGAGTTTACTGTTTAGGCTCAGAACTTGCTGCTTATTTTGCCAGTGAGCCAAAACCCTCAAAGATCAACTATCACTTTTAAATAATACTTTAAAGAGGAACAGAATTCAGTTTCTTTCAGTACCATACTTACTGAACACAGTGAAGGATTTTGCACATATAAAGAGAGGACATAAAAACTGATCCCAGTAAAGGACATGATAGAATATACCTTTCCATCTACGTGCTTTCCTCGGGAGGCTTCCCAGCGTGTTATCTTATGTATACAGTGTGGTAGTGAGTTCTTTAGGAAGTTTTGAAATAAAAACATCATGGAATTCAGTGAGGAAAAATATGGTTGTCTTTCTTGCCTTGAAAATAAATTCTAAATTTGTGGGGTTTTTTAATGGCAAATAGGGTCATACATTATTCTAATTTTATTTGCAAGAGTGCTCATTGCAATATTAAAATTATAAAGTTATAAGGAAACACAATAAACTTTTCCTGCAGCTAAAGAAATACAGAAAACAATTATTTAAAACAAAAACAAAGATATAAACAGCAACACCACAAATCCTTATGATATAGAGAATTATGTTCCTAACTTACTGTATGTAAGGGCAAAGACCAAAAGACTTTCCAAAACGATAAGCTTTGGATAAGCTAACAGTAAAGGTAGAAATTATCAGCGTTATTCAACCTACAGCTTCTAAGTCAGGCCTAGTACTTCCTGAACTCAGGGAATAAAAGTTTTTAGTATTTCAAACATAAAATAAATAAGAAATAATTAACTCTCGATATATTTAGAAACCACAACAAGCAAATAAAGTCTATATGAGATGAATATCCTTCATGGTTTGTGACATAATCCATACTTTGAGGTTAAGATATATATTCGGAAGTCTCATGACTAACTTAAAAGATGCTTTGGATATTTGTGCTGGCTTAGTCTTCTGTTATCACCCTTTAAATTGCTAAGAGGTTTTCATAATGAGAAGTGGTATTATGGGAATTAGACACACTGCTCCACAGAACACTTACTGGCAGGAAAATGGAATTTGGGTGGGTGTTCTACTGCTTTGAAAGAAGCAGCTGTTGATATTATTGATATTACTTAACTTTCTCTTCTGTTCAAGCTGTGATTTGGTTATCCATTAATGTTACAATAAAATCAATGGAATATTAATTGGGCCTTTTTCATTTCAAAGGACAGTTAGAAGCTTTTACGTACAGAGACTAAAAGTTAAAAGATTTATATACATATATGTAGATGGACATTAATATAAAACAACAGAAATCTGACTGTATTGGTTTTTTTAATAGCTTAAGGAATACTATTATAAACGGGTTTTTTTAACATCATTTAGAAATTAATACTCACTGTACATATAAGAGATATTCCTTGCATGACTGATTTCTTTCAAATTAATCCTTTATACCTCCAATTTTAATTTAATTTTACAAATTAACCCATTATTTTGAACATTATAGAAAGAAAAAATATTTAAAAATTAGATGTATATTTGAATTTGAATTTTTATAAAAGTGTTCTAATGTACAAATAAATTTTGTGTACATTTTTAGTGCTATTTCTTAGTAATTAAATATGCAAATATAGTATTTGGTAAAGAATGGAATAATCAAATGTGTGTGTACACTACATTTTGCAGACAGAATAGCAGCTATAGGCACATACATTTTTTAAAAACTTAAGAAAATTATACTAGCTTGACCTACAAGTATTTATTGAGGTGATTTAAAAAAGATTACCTGTGCATTTCTCTGTGTGAAAAGCTCCTTTAATTATTCATTACAAGCATACTTACCACACTGTGCACAGCACATTTTGCAAAAGACAGCAAGTCAAAAGATCTCACAATAGAATTATGTGGATTTAGTTGTAATTTCAGTTTGTTTCCTAATTCATGTATCATATCATCTTATCTACTCAGCCAAAACTTAAAAAGAGCATATATTCTTTAACATAGTCTCTTTCCAGTTATGCTAACAGAAATGTGTTGTTAGCTTGAAAGTAATCATCTGTCCATTTAGACAATAATTCGCCCAAGCATTTCAAATAGACTTTAAAATACAACAGATACCTTCAATTGATCTGTCATACACTCTTCTCTCAGAGAAAGAATTGACTGTTTACTTTTAATTTTACCAAAATGGAATAAATCTTAATTATCATTTTAAATACTTTCTCTTGTTTTTGTAGCATAACAGGAGTAAGACAATTACAGGTTACTTCATTTGTTCAATACTTCACTGTGTGGCCTTTGACCACCATTATTAGTATTTCTTAAGGTTTTTGTATTTTTATTTTTAATAAAAATCTATCATTGAAGAAAATATGTTTACATTCAAAGCTCATATTAGCCTAAAAATCTTCTAAATGCATTAAAGAAGGTGCAAGGTTAGGATTCTAAGCATGATACATGTGACATCATTTTTATACTTGAACAAAGTATTATAAGTGGTAACAATAGTTTCTGATTAACACATTAACTACCATGTGAGTTGTATTTAACTCACGCTAGTTTAGAGCCTGGGGCCTCATGAAGCATATGTAACTCACACATCTGTTCACAATGGGAGCCATGAGAACTATTTTTCAAGTTGCATATAACTCATGCACAGAAAACAATAAAAAATAACGAATTTTTTATTAAATGAGAAAGGATCATTTTGTTTCCAAGTTTTTATTCTATTTTTGTAATAAAACACTATAGCCCCAAGGGCAATTTTTTTTTTTTCCTAGTGTGGCAGTCAATGTATTAAACAGAAGCTTGGAGGAAAGGGAAGACAAAGAAAAGAAAGGTCACAAGCATTTGACCATTGACAATTACATTTGCCACAACTAACCAAATACTGAGTTAAAATGAATACAATTCTGTGCTTGCTATTTAATAGTACACATCATCATTTGATAATGCTTTAGGGTAGGAAGTGCTCCAAAAATAATAATCTCAAACTTGAATTTAACCAAAATAGCGAGTGAAATAAAATACTAGCTTACATGTTCTTTAAAAATAAAAGTGACTTTTTGCTCAGTGAGTGTATTGTGAGGTCACACACATTCTACAGAACAAAACAATCTCAATCCAAACCTTATTTGAATGAAACCCTGAGCTATTTTTGTGAGAAAGAATTTTTAAAAAGTGTATTTATGTTTAATTTTTGGTCAATATAAAATTAATTTTTCAAAACAATTAATTTGCCATTCAGAATGAAAATAATTTGCTCCAAAAAATTTTCCTTATTATTGGACAAGGCAAGATGCTAAAATGAGACTGGGCAAAGAAGTAAGAGGCCACATCATTAAAGAAAACACTTTGGGGTTTCCTGTAGGGGTTTCCTGTAGCGGTTTCCTGATTAGACAGTAGAATTTTAGGAATGAGGGAGAACCAAGGTACTACCATGTGTTTTCCAATTTAGTTTATAGCAGGGCAGCTGTGCTAGAGGCAGAAGCCATCTGCTGCTCTTCTCTCAATTGGATGATAAAAGTAAAATTTGAAAAATAAATAAAAGTTAGCTAAATTGGCAGTTCAATAAAGCTTCAATTCCTAAAGATTTTCTCTCCTGGGTAAATGGCAATTCTGTGAAGGCCAGCAGGATTTCTAAAAGCATGACTTCTGCCAGCCAATCACCATAATTTATTATATGAATCTGAGTGAATATTACAAATTTTTTTAGAGTAAGTATTGAGAAAGATTTTGGTGACATATTATTCAGTTTAGTTATTCAAAAGGAATTAATCTGAATTTTTCAGAGTATTTCAGTTATAGAAACCAGACATGAAGTTGCATTTAATAAAGTTAGTTTTTTAAAACGGAAGTATTGTATTTTTGAAATTCCCAAAAAATCCAAAACTATTACTACATTAGCACTTGGTTAATATTCTCCAAAGACAGTCAGGTATCAGCCACAGGGGATGCACATTGAGAACTTGAAGGAGAATCAGCAAAGATGTCCTTCCCTACTTTTCTTCCCCATCGTCCCTCTTTTCTGGTTATTATTTCAAAATTTATAGTAAAGAGAATATTATTTTTTCTTATCATTAGAAATAGAAACTGAAAATCTTGGGTAATCTTTATAGCTAAACTTCATTTCTTAGTAGCCAACAAATATATTTTTGTTTATTAGTTTAGTACCTGAATAGTGTCTATTAACAGTTAGGTTTCACCCCTTGATGGTAAGTCTGTCCATGAACTAATTCTTCGAGAAGCTGAGGACATTAGGGACTCTGGCAGCTTTCAGATTTACTTTTTTAAACTCAAGCCAGACACTTATGCATGTAGATATATTGTTACTATTGTGTTTCAAATTTTCCTGGGTTGGCAATGCTCTGTTTTTCTAAACCCCTTAACCCAGAACAAAATGACTTCCCTTAAATTCTGTAAGAATAACTTAAATTGTTCTGGTTATCTGGTAGTTCCAGGTGGCCCATGTACAGAGCCCCACAACTTAGAAAAGGTTGGCTTCAGTTTTCTTTAACAACTATATCAAGTTAATAGCTCCAAAGGCTGCTTCCGGGGGAAAAAAGAGTTTCCTACATAATTTTCTGTTTGGCATGTAGAATTGCACAATAGTCCCCAGAATACCCTGCTACCCAACAGATTCAGGTACTAAAAGGACACAGACAGGTATGTTTGTTTCAAGATTTAGTTTTCCCAACTTCTTTAAAAAGCCTAACCCCACTGACTTATTCTACACCTAAAGAAACTGTGTCCCAAAAATATCTAATGATCTGCCCAAGATCACATTGCCAAGAACAAATCAAACTTGGGTACTTCCTGGACGGCAGGCCTTGTCTTGATGAATTACCTCAGTCTTTGTTTGACTGAGGTCTTTATTTCTCCTTCGTATACAAAACTTAGTTTTGCAGGGTACGAGATTCTAGGCTGGGCATTATTCTGTTTGCAAAGAGGGAGAATGCAGCCCCAGTCTCTTTCTGCTTGTAAGGTCTCAGTTGAGAAGTCTACTGTTATTCTGATGGGTTTTCCTTTGTAGGTTACCTGCTTCTTTTGCCTTACAGCTTGTAGGAGGGCCTCTTTGGTAGTTATTTTGGTCAGTCTGATGACAGTGTGTCATGGTGTCTTCCTATTTGCAACGCATCTCCAAGGAGTCCTTTAAGGTTCTTGTACCTGGATACCTAGATTTTTAGCAAGGCCTGGGACATTTTCCTCTATTATATTCTCAAATAGCTTATCCAACCCTTGTGTATTTTTCTTCTTCATCCACATGGATGTCTATGATTCTCATGTTAGGCCTCTTCACATAATCCCACAATTCTTGTAGGCTTTGCTCTTTTCTCTTATTTGTATGCTTTATCACTGCGACTGACTTATTTAATTGAAAGGCGTTATCGTCAATCCCTGAGATTCTTTATTCTGTTTGATCTACCCTGTTCTTGAGGCTTTCCACTGTGTTTTGTAATTCCTTGAATAAATTCTTCATTTCCAGAAGTTCTGTTTGATTTTTCTTTAATATGCCAATTTCTGTAGTGAATTTTCCTTCCAAGTCCTGGATTTTTTGTGTGTGTTTCTTTGTGTTGGTTATCCATTTCTCTTGCATACCATTGAGTTTTCTTACAATCCATGTTTGAAATTCTTGTGTCATTTTAGTGTTCTGAATTTGGTTGATGTCCACTGCTAGAGAGCTGGCGTTCCCCTTTGGCAGTGTGCTTTCCATTTGATTCTTCATACTTCCACAGTTCTTTCTCTGATTCCTTCCCATCTGGAGAAGCTGTTGCTTCTTACCTTTAGATTTTTGTTTGAATAATGACACTCCCTGCTTAGTCTCTGAGCCAGTAGGTGGTGTCTGTAGAATGGTGGGTGAGATTTAACCACGCCCTTTATGATGAGTCAGTAAATGCAATAAAATGCTGTGCAGAATGACCTCCTTGTCAGTAGGTGGCGCTTGCTGGAAGGAGCAGGCTGCAGAATTGTTTTTGGGTCCTGTAACCAGCTCTTGTGCCTCTGGAGAGGCTTTATAGTGCCTCAGGTGGGGGGTGGTGGGTGGGGCCCTGGGACTTCCAGGTGTGTCCTTATTCTCTACCTCAGTGTGGGCACATGGGGAAATGAGGCTGGGTGGGGATAGGCTGGGTGAGCCTGCCCTTAGGCTCCACAAATGCTGTCAGCAGGGTTCAAAGGTCTGTTCTCTGCTTCTGGGCAAAGCTGCCAGGGAGGGGCTGAAATGGCCCCACTCAGCTGAAAAGTCTGTGTGTGGGGATGGGGATGTCTGAGACCTGCAGTCTGGAGCCTTGCTCCTTTCTACCCTCCCCTATTCCACTGTTTCTCCCTGCCCTCTGCCAGGAGGCAGGGCCTCAAGGCAGCAGATCTCCCTTGGCTGTCATGCAGGCTGGGAGGGTCCCTGCCCAGGATCACAGCTTGAGCTGGGAGCACTGCCCTCCTGTGGGGGGAGGGTTGCCTCTCAAGCATGCTGATCTGTCGGGAAGGCACACACACCTCAGTAGGCTCCTTCACAAATATCCCTTCTATGGCCCCAACCAATGAGATTGAGACCTGGGTGAACAGGATCTGGTCTGCAGGCCCATCCCCTGGGCCCCGGAGATCAATCCCTGACCCTGCCAGGGAGACCAGTGCTGGTCTTAAGTCACCCACAGGGTGCCCAAGCTGGATCAATGTCTCTCTGCCTCGGGATTTGCCCCCCTCTCCTGGAGTCACCAGGCAAGCGGCACCTGGGAGGGCTGGTGGGTGGAGAGCTCACAGTCTGAGTACCCCTCAGTCCACTGTACGGCCCCAAAAGGAAAGGTCCTATTCCCTGCAGATGCTGCCAGTGCCACTGGGTGGTGGCTAAATTGTCTGTTTTGGCAGCCACGGGTAAGGAAGGGGAAGGGGAGAATGAAGCAATATGGCGCCTGCCCATCGGCTCCGGTCTGAGGGCTGGGAGGTGCCCTGAGGGAGCTGGGAACCTGGTACCCTGTCGGCAAGAGGCTCACCACTCACTGGTGGCAGCTATCTCTGGGTTGGTGTTAGCAGGTCTCACCAACCGCTCAGGAGCCCACCAGCAGTCCACCATGCAAGGGAGGAGAAATTTAACCACTCCACCTACCCTTGTAGCTGGTCTCCAAGCCTCTCAGGGGCCTTTCTCCTTCCAGTTCTCCTCCTCAACTTCTTCCCGTGGAATCTCCTGTAGTTTCAGGTCCCCTTCCTTCTGACCCTCATCTGATCTATGTTTGTCTGCCTGTTTATTTATTTATTTTTTTCACTTTCTTCTAAAATCTATCTTTCTTGTAGAGACGCTCTGGCTGGAGGCTTTTCTCGTCCGCCATCTTGCCCCTCCCCCCAACAAATCAAACTTGGATAAAAAACGACCTCAGGAGTGACAGTGTATTTTGGTTCAATAGTGCTTCTGAATCAACATAGTTTTGACAAATTGATCACTAGAAAGAAATGTACACCGTTTTTAGTTTTTCAAACTGTTTTTATACATATTACTCAAGTATATTACAAATACATATACCACTTCATAACATGGCCAGAAAAGTTGTTGACAAATGCACACAGTAAGAAGAAATGTTAGTATAATAATGAATTTTGGTCCTGTTCACATGTTTATTATTAAGGATAGTAATTACTTTAAAATAGCCATAAAATAATTTTGAAATTCAATAAGCCTTCTCATATTTTATATCAAAGAACTAGCCTTACCAAATTTATTTCAAATTTAATTAAATTAAACAAACATATATTAAGTACCTATAAGGACTGGTTTTACTTAAAATATACACTGTGCACATTTCAAGGTAATTCCTTAATTGGCTTGGAGGCTTAAAAACTGACCTTGTGCATGATGCTGTGTCAGAATTGTGGCCTGCTGGGAACTTTCGTTCAGAAAGACTTGCCTTATCCCTGGGCTTCCAGGAGAGTTTGACTTCAACTATTATTTTCCAATAATCCTTAGTCATGTCACTGTCACTGAAGCTGCCCGAACGTGTATTCTCAAAGAATTTCTTCTATGCTTCCTCCTTCTGGTCTCTGCACTTAATCTCACTGAACAAAGGCTATTTGGGTAGAATAACTGTCCCTGCTGACTACTATTTTGATGCTTATTAAAGAATGGCATTTTTGATAATTAATTGAGTTATGGGAAAACACACACTAATTAATATAAAATCGTAAAAAACAAAAAAAACTAGTCATTTACATATAGAGATAGCCAGTAACCAAAAGCTGTTTAAAAATCTTGGATTCTCCCCAAATTAAGGTGATAACATGGTTCCACTTACAGATGTAAAATAATATGATTTTTTATCTTCATGTTGACAGTCTTTCTTAAAATGAGTACTTCTGAAATGTCCAAGTGTCCAGGAAAACGCAGAATGCAGATTAAGCATTAAAGTTCAAAGTGATTAAAGTATTAAATATTCAGGAATTTATACCATCCCAAATATGTTGGGATGGTATAAATTACTCCTTATAAATTACTCCTCTTATATTACTCCTTTGTGAAAACACATAAAACTTCTTAGCTTATCTGCGAATAGAACAAAATTTTACCATCTCTATCCCACTTCCCCAGCTTATGATAGACTGTAATCACAGCAATACCACTGTGTGTTTTATGAAGGACAGTCCTTCACAAACTGCATTTCCATACCACATCAGAGTTCATGGGATAGTAATTATTCCATGAAAGAAAAGGCTGTGTGGTAATTTCTTAGGATTTGGTTTACTGTTAATAGGTTTTAGCAGTTTAGCTTGTTAAATAGTAGAGTTAAACTTGTTTAGTTATATAGCCTCCTCTGAGTGTGACAGGCAGCTTTCACTGCAAATGTTGAAGAGAATAACACTGGGAATATTACCCAAATTTATGTTACCATGTAATCAGTTGTGTGATACGATATTACCAAATTGAAGTCATGGGCAGAGACAATTAAAGAGTATATAGCCAAAAATCAATGAAAAACAAATAAAAAATGGATTAAAGAGTTAGGCATAAAACAATAATATTGTTACTTTTTCCTGAAGTTTTAATGCTTTGGTATTTATTAGCTTTTTAAATGTATATTTTGCTATGCTCTCTTTTCTTGATGCAAATAAATATTCACTTTTGTGCCTAATTTTATATGCTTTCTCTTAAAAGGTGGCCTCAAAATCTTATAGGGCTTAGATCCTGCTTTAAGTACTACCATTTTACAGAGAACCAAAATGAGACACTGGGAAGTACCACACAGCTGGTAAAGGGATAGGAACCCCCGTGCTCTGATTCTAGTGCACATTATGTTCAATCACTAAGCTATGTATCCCAAGCAAGTAGCTCATAGACCTGAGGATGCAGACTATGTCCTTTCACTTGGAAATCTAGTCCACTCTGTAGAATGTACACTCTCTTAACTAAATATTAGGGATCCTAAAGAAAATATCTGAAGAGGGCACTCAGGTCTACAAAAATAGGCATGTCAACCCTACCAAGGCACATGCTCTGGGATTCCCAAGTTCTCTAGCTTAAAGTTTCCCTATCAGTAAACTGGTGGTGATGATTATTACGCACTGCTGGAGAGGTCAATGGGATTCTACATATAAAGCACATAGCACAGTGCTTGTCACATACAAAAGCTCCATAAATGTAATTTAATTTAGTTTTAGGACAACGGACCTACAAAATGAGAACGAATTGGAATGTTAAATAATAATAGAATGTCTCAAAGAGGTTTATAAAACACAGCATGCACAGATTATTGAAGCTCATATAGTAAGGTACTATTAACACATAAGAAAGAAAAGCAAAGAAACAAAATTAAAGCCTCCATTTGCTTCCCTTTTAGCTTTTAACTAATCATTTTGCAATGCTTGGTCCAGGAATGAAGGTCATGCCTACAAGCTTATCACCAACACACAGACCAGGTATTCTTCTGCTGAAAACCATCTAGTGACACTCCATCTTACCCAGAATAAAAGACAAAGCCCTTGCCCCGGTGGTGTATAAGATCCCACAGGTGTGCTGCAACCCCAAGCCCATTTTCCATGCCGCTCTTCTTCCTCACTCTGCTCCAGCCACAGACAGGGCCTTACCACTCGGTCCCCTTGCTTAGAATGCTCTGTCCCCAGGGAGGTTCACGGCTCCCTTTCTCCCTCATCTCCTTTCAGTTTTATTTTAATATCACCGTTTCAGTAAGGCCTTTCTTGTCCATCCTATTGGAAATTGCAACCTCTAGTTTATTCCTAAAATGAAGCTCATTTTTTCCTAAGGCATTCTGTGATGTGGAATACTACAGCTGGGCCTGCTTGAGTTTTTCCTTAAACCCTTGGGTCACTTCTGGACATTAACAATGGAATTAATGATTTCTCACTGATTCAAACTTGGAGCTATTGCCCAGACACTCAAAAATTGAATTCTTTCTCTTATTAATGATGTTCATTGCCCTATAACTTAATTTTATATTGAATGTGGTCTTTCTTGATCTTCTGTCTTCTTCTAAAACTCTGTTTTCTAAAGTGGATATATCCCTGGTCCCAGCAGATGTTCTTTTTCTGAACATCGATATCCCAAAGTGAGTACAATTGCTGTCGTGTTTCCTTTTCCTGTGGAAACACATTTCCTAGCACCAACTGACCACTGATAAGTACCTTCACCATGACAAGATTGACTTCCTCTCTTATCCTGTAACACCTCTGCTTGGATCTTGGCCTGGATACGGATCTTTTAGACATCTGTCCTCATTTGACCTTAGAATAATTGATTTTTGTATTGCTTCCATTTCAGATGTGCAGCAATCTTTTAATTCCATGAAGACTCAGATCTAACTTTCCTACCGCATCTGGTTCTTTTGCCGATTATATAAACTTACGCAGTATAATGATCTAGACTCCCTGGTTAGCCTAGTTGTTACTCAGTATTTAATTCTTAATAGTGTGAAAGAGATAGTCTTGTTTTCAACTCTGCCAGTAAAATACTTAGGACAGTGCTACATAAATCATAAATTATTGTGTATATTAAGTCAGGCAGTCAGTCTATTAGCATTTAGAGCTGGACTTCAGGGCTCTCTTGGTAAGAATCAGAGCAATGGTGAGGTTATTAGTAGAAGGAGATGGGATACGAGAAAGCATATGCCTTTGTTTTACATGCATACCTACTGTAGCCTTGAGTGAGAGCATGTTTGATGTGTTTGAGGAGAGAGTAGAGGGAAAAAGAGAATGATAGGAGATAAAATCTGAGAAATAGCAGGGGGTCTAGATCATCATACTGCTGTGAAGCTTATTATAATGCCTTTGGTTTTTACTCTGAGTGAGATGGAAAGCCATTGGGAGTTTTGAGAGTACTGGCACATTCTAACTTTTATTTGTAAAGGATTATTCTGACTGTTCCATTGGAAAGAGATGGTAGGAAAGCAACCATCAAATCAGGGAGAACTATTAAGAGACCATCTTCATAATCCAGGAGACAGAATGAGACATGTGATTATGATGATGGCTTGGGTAAGGGTGGTAGCAGTAGATATCTGTGAGAAGTATGCTGGATTTATTTTATCAAGGTATAAAGCTTTAATGGTAGCTTCTGACAGAATTTGCTAATGGATATTTGGTGTAGAGAAAAGAAGTTAAGAGTGACTTCAAAGTTTTTGGCATAAACAGCTAAAAAATGCTATTATATGCCTACATGGCGAAAACAGTGGTGGTCAAATTTTGGGGGGAATATCAGAGTAATTTCTAGTTAGACTAGGGTTTTTTTTACTGAATAGATAACCTACCTATATAAGAGGTATTCTTTTAATGTCTGAAGACGGCAGTCAAATATTTATAACCCTGAAAACTCATTACATTTGCACCTAGCTTAGTATTCTAACTCATATTGCAATATACGAAACCATTAAAATAGTAATAAAAAACAGAAAATGGTTATTGGCAAACATTTTAATGCAAAAAACCTGACAATTCTAAACCTCTTTTATTCATATTGTATTCATCTTGGATAATTTAACTGGATGAATTAAAGATAACATAAATTATTCAACTGTAAATGATTTAAAAACAAACAGCACATTCATTTCACCATTTTTTTTTTTCTTACAGCCTTTCATTAAAACTCAGCCATTCTGAAATTAATTGTCACAATTTTCTGGCCAATACATTCACTTCCTATCATATTCAAAGAAAATTATTTGAATTTTAAAAAATCTTTCTCTACATGTAGTATATTGAACATTTCAAGTCTTGACAGTTTAATTCTATATTTGTGTTATGAAAGGCAGTTCTTTTCTTTTTACCTGTCTTATTTCTTTAAGTTAGTTATAGGTGAAATTGTAACCCTGACTGTTATCTCATGTTAACTCAAGACAAGAAAATATGTATGAATATCATGAAGAGATTTGACCTAGAAGCTTTTCATTTATTGAAAAGGCTGCTTTTAGATTTTATCACATGAATTATTTCCAGAATCCTTTAAATATTCATACAAAGTTTAATTGATGTAGTAATGTCAAACAACACACTCTTTTCATTTGACCTATTCCAAAATGACACAAAGTTTTTTTTTCCAAATTATTTCAACGTTCATGTGATAGAGAGGTTGATTTTATTTGTATTTCATAAAGTGTTACTGAAGTGAGCATAAAATATTGTTCTTGCTTGTCCCCCCCCCACGTAGTGTAACTCATTCTACAATAAATAAAACCATTTACTGAGCATAGCTGTTAAGTAATGAACCTGTAATGTAAGCAGTTATTTTCTAAATATTGCAGTTAAAATTAATAACAACTACTATTTTATAGAGACCTACTGGACAATTCGTTTTATATGCATTATTGCATCTAGCTCTCACAACCACCCTTCAAAGAAGGTATCATAATTATTTCTATTTTGTGATTAAAGAAATGGTAGCTAAGCACTGTTAGGTGTGCTGGCCAACATCACACAATGGTAAGTGGCAGGTAACAGTTTGAACCTAGGCAGTATAACTCCAGAACTAGAACGCTTCCTTAATTCAGCTGGCATTTCTGAATTTGAAATATTGAGTCAACATATACTACATAACATTAATGTGTCATAATATAACTAACTCCTAAATGTATATTTTCAGATATGCAAAAAATATAAGAAAAAGGAGGACCTAAATTATCCCTTCCTTAATCCAATTGCTTTTTCTTTAGCAAGGACTTAATCTAATATCTCTTAGGTAGGTAAGAATTGCTACATATCTCAATTTTGAAAAATACTTTAAAGAATGCAAATTGTGTTAGAAATAGGGAGCATAAGGAAGTCACTATTGGGCATTCTAAAATACTACTATTGCCAAAAGAAATTGGTAAAAAAAAAAATGTTTGAAGGGCACGTTATTAATGAATAACAATAGCTTTAACAATATACATATGTCCTGGGCAGAATAATTCCATTTTTAGGAATTTATCACAAGAAAATAATCTAAGATGAACATAAAGATTAAATCACATGGATGAACTTAAAATAATATAGGTAGTGAAAAATTAGAGTATTTCAAGTGTCCCTAAATTGGAATAACACAGATAAGAAAAGAATGCTAGGCATCCATTAAAAATGATGTTTGAGAAGCATATTTATTGACATAGAAATAAGGTCATGACAAACTGTTATTAGATAAACACAAAATACAGAAAAATACATAAACTATGTTCCCCTTTGGAAGGGTTAAAAATGGAACTTGGTATTTATGGGAGTTATTTTCAGAAGTGGAAGTAAAAGTAATTTTATTTTTGTGGATTTTTATAATTATTTTATACAATAAACATATAACTTGATAATAAAACCAAAAAGTTGTTTTTTAAGAAAGTCACCACTGCATGTTTTTTCCTATCCTAAACCACTGACACTCCTTAGCTTATATGATTTCCAAGATGTTCATAATTTGCTCATTTGTTAATTATTTTACTTAATGAAGAATAAATTTTACTCTTCTTAAAATATTTTATAATTTATAAAATATTGAAAAGGAAATTCCATTCAATTCAAAATAATAAAATCTATTTTAAGTACTCTCTGTCCGTATGACACTTTTTTTTGGTGCTTTGGTAAGTTCCCAGATGAAGAATATATAGCCCCAGCCCCTATGGAGCTTAAGAATAGAAGAAGTAAGGCACATAAAATCTAAATATAATTCCAGACAAAATGTAAGAAGTATGTCAATAGTGGTAAAAGGTTTTACAGTAGTAGGGAGATGGGAATTATTTCCCATTCAGTGAACCAAGAGAAGTTTAATGGAGAGGATGGCCTTTGCTCTTGAAATTAGACTTGAAAAATGAGTAGGACTTTTCTAGATGGAGTCAAAGAGTTAGGCATTTCTATTGGGTTGGAATTACATGGGGAACATGTAGGGAGTAAAGTGGAATAAATAAAGTTTGTTTCTCGTATTGAGTATTTGATAAGTAATAGTGAAATAAAAGCCTGAAAAGGGAGTTGAAACAGGATGCAAACATTCTTGAAAAAGGCTAACGTGTTCGGATTTTATTCTCTATTTATTGGAGAACTACTAAAAGCTTTTCAATAAGGAAATAAAATTATGTTAAAGTATGAATAATATTAATGCTAAATATATGCAGGATCAAGGGGCTACTAATTCATACACAGATCAACGGAGCCTTTGATTCTGAGTGCTTCAGCATCACATGATAATAAAGCACCTTGCTATCTTGAAGGATGAGTACAAAAGAAAAACAGAAATATCTTCAGAATTTCTTTCAACTAAAGAACCTAGGGAATTTTTTGTTCTCTTTCACCCCAGACTTTTTAAAAAAGATTTTAAATTTACTTAAAAGAATGTTCTACACGTATTTAATCTTATCATGAACATCAGTGTACTTATGCTAGATATAATGATTTGTGGGAAAATAAGAACTATTAATAGGAAAAAATAGTTTTTCTTAAGTAGAACTGCCCAATTTATGCAATATCATATGCAGTCTATCAAAAGAAGGAGCAAAGTTTTTGTGGACTTGGAAAATGTGTATGCATTCACAAGATATTGACTCTATGCTTATGAGACAATGAGGTCTCTGTTACTTCCCCAAATACAATAATTCAAGTGACTTCTCCACATATGGCAGTGTGAATGCATATGCTGCAGTAAGACTTCACATTTTTGTATCCCAATAAAATTGCCTCACTATGTCAGTGATGTGGAATAGTCAAGTAATCACAAGGCAACAAAGTAAATTAAGAGATCATCTCATTCATCCTCTGTCTGCCTTATAAACCTCTATGTATCATTCTATACAAAAGATAGAAACCATATGACTTCTTTAGAAAACAGATACTTTCTGTTTAATAATGTCATAATGACGATCTATTATAAGCTAAATTCATTTCTTTTGTTCTGGCACTGAATGGAAAAAAAAATGCCAACTGGATATCCAGTCATCCATTATACACGATCAATTATCTTACCTAGTTCAAACAGGTCAATTTTTTAAAAACAGATTTTTCTAGCAGGCAATTAACTCTGCTCATTTCCACAGAGAAACTATTAATGTAGTCAGCAAGCTCAAAATGGATACTTTTGGTTATATGGGGTCTGGACAAAACAAAACAAAAGTGGCTAAATCCAAGTCACTTTTTTGATTACCCTAACAACAATTTGAATTGTATGCCATATTCATAAGGGTTATTAGTATAATTTACATGCATAAAAGACAGGGATTTATTTAAACATAAATATTTTTGTAATAAAAATGAATGCTAGATCATTTCACTGCCTTCTCTAGACTAAAACACTTTCTTTTCCAGGTCATTGTGCTAATGTCTTTTAACTTTCATTTTTAAATTCTTTAATAATCTTTGTTAATGCATTGCAACAAATTCTCCATGGTAATTCTAAATTATCAAGCATTAAACTAATGCAATAGTTGAAAAAGTATCAATGAGAGGAACTCTTGTACATTGTGGGTGTGGATGTAAAATGGTGTATCAACTGTGGAAAATAGTTTGGTGGTTCTTTAAAAAAGTTAAAGAGAATCATCATTTAACCCAGCAATTCTACTCCTTGATACATACTCAAAAGAACTCAAAATAGTGATTCAAACAGATACTTATATGCCAATGTTCATTATTCTCAAAAGCCAGAAGGTAGAAACAATCCAAGTGTTCATCAACTGATGAATGGGTCGACAAAATGTAACATAATATATATATGTGTGTGTGTGTATATATACACACACACATAGACACACACAAATGGAATATTACTCAGCCATAAAGAGCAATGAAGTTATGGCTCTTGTTATAACATGAATGAATCATCATGCCAAGTAAAATAAGCCAGACACAAAAGTACACACATTGTATGATCCTACAAATACAAAATATCTAGAATAGGTAAATTCATGGAGACATAAAGTAAATTAAAGGTTAACAATGGGAAGTTATTGCTTAATGGGTAGCATTTCTGTTTAGTGTAATAAAAAAGTTCTAGCAATAGATAGTGATGATGGCTGTACAATACTGAGAATGTAATTAATGCTACTGAATTGTACACTTAAAAATAGTTAAAATGGTGAATTTTATATTTTCTATATTTACTAAAATAAGAATGTATTAAGAGTTATGTGAAATAAATAATTAGTATGAAAGTCCATGTACTGCATTCTTATTTATGGATCCTTTATTGATTTAAAAAATCAATAGAGATATATCATTGATTCACATACAACCTATTGCAGGCCAAATCTTTGCAAATCCCTTTCTGCCTTACTGATCTATTGTTGATTGCTATCTCTTATCAATTTCCCATCCCCTCAAGGTACTTTTTCTTTAGTACATTGATCCTCAATGCATTTATTTCTAACCACTTCTGCTTGACCAAGAGATGTTAAATTCTTAACCAAAAATAAATGATTAATTACTGAAGATGACTCTGTACTTAGTGAACACTTTTGTAATAATATTATCTCTAACACAAATGATAAGAGGGGAAGAAGTAGACAGTTTCAAGTCAGACTTTGAGTGCCCATCCACCCTACCTGAGGACAGACTGCACATGGAGGGGAGTTATAAGGAAGGGGAAAATATTGAAATGACTTCTCATTACAGAATTGAATTGAAATAGGGAATTCTGGAAAATGAGATTTTGATGTGTGCATGCCTGTATATGGGGAGATAATTCATTTGGTTTGGATATATTCGTGGTAGGTTCTTTTAAACCTGCTTTTCTGAGATATCCCTAATGGCCATGTTGTGTAGCAATTACATTTCCAAGCCTTAACCTCAGAGAATTCTGGACCAGAGACATAAATGAAGAATCTATTAGCATATAGATAATAAATTCATAGGTATGACTGATATGACTTAGGGAGAGAAATTAGAATAAGAAGAGGACATGAAAAGAAAGGAAAAGAGAGAAAGAGACAGGAGTGAATCTTTGACTATCCATTGAGGCACTCTAACATTCAATGTCTGGATGATGAGGATGAGCCAGCAAAATGACGAAGTTGCTATCAGAGGCATGAGAGGAAATTAGGCCAGGTGAGTCACAGGTGCTAGGGAAACAGGGTTTCTAAGGACTAAGAGGTCAATGGAGTCACCCACTTCTGGAATGTCAAGCTGAGGAGTATGAAGCATCCCTGCCAAAAGATGTACCATTGTCTGTTTGCTTTTAGTGAGTTGAAGTGTTTGACTAACATGCTTGCTGTGAATACATGTTTCTTGGCCGCTGAGAAGCTCTAAGGCCCAAGTGAAGATCTGGCTCTAAGACCCAAACGTAAGCATACTTGTCGAAAGATGCCTCATTCTCTGTAATCTTTCAGTGAGTTGAAGCGTTTGACAAGAAAACACCTTTACATTATGAGCTAACCCACTTGGTGTGAAAACACATGTCTTCACCTATTAGCTTATAAGGCCTCAAAGAATATCTGGTTCTAAAACACAAATGAAAGCGTGGTTGTCAAAAGATGCATTATTATCTGATTTCTTTTGGTGAATGGAAGCATTTGAGAAGGAAGTGGTATGGCAATATGAGCTAACACACTTGTCAGAAAAACATTTCTCTTCGCCTGTTTGCAGCTAACAGACGAACTTGACTATCTGGCTCTATTATACGAATGGAAGCCTGCTTGTCAAAAGATGTGTCATTACCTGATTTCTTTTAGTGAATTGAAGTGTTTAACAAGGAAACACTATAAAATAAATATGTACACTGGATTTCGTGACCCAGAGGTGACTGGTGACTTTACAGAGAGCTGTTTATGTGGCAAGATGGGGTAGGGAACCAAAATGAAGTGGGTTGAGTAGTGAGTAGGAAGTGAAATATTAATAGTGGAGTTAGAGAGTATAGACAACCTATATACAACAGTAGAGTTAGAGAGTATACAGAATCATACACAGAGAGTGCAGAGAATCATACACATTCGTAGCTAGTGGGCTAGTGGTGGAGAGAGGTTTTTACTGTTGCTTTGAGCTTTAGAATAAAAAATTCCAGTTTACTTTTATTCTTCTTTTCTGTCTAAATCTCGCTCTTCCCTTTCAAGATTAAAACCTTGCCCACCTCTTCCTATTTCCTCTAGGATACATAGCATTTATAAAGTATTTATTATACACCAGCTTGTTATAACCACAGAATTTTTAGATTTGTTTCAATTCTTGCACACCCCTTTTTATCATTAATTTCTCATTCTTTGCTACTTATTTCTTTTTAACATAGCTAAATGAGATTTATGATGAAGCTTGTCGGTTATTCTGCATATATGTAGCTCTTCTTGGATAATAAGCTGATATATTTATTCCCTGTATTTCAAGTGCTTTAACTTGCTTTCATTAATGTTGAAGGTTCTATAAAAGCACTTAAAATTAATATTACCGTTTTTAAAGGTATTTGTTGATTTCAAAATGTTTAGGTTTATACACTATTGAGAAAATATTAGCATTGTAGCAAATGTTAGAAAAATTATGTCAGTTGTATTATTCTCTCTCCTAGTGATTGCTAATAATTAAAATATTAATAATTTGTCAGGTTGAATAGACAAACAATTCTGCATATTGATATTTTTCAGCTAAATTACAATGTTTTATAGAAAAGATGAATCTTTTTCATTGATTCTTAAAAGTCTTAGTTATCACATATCATGTTATCACAAAACAAGAAAACTATTTTCATGAATTAATATCAATCTCATGACTATGAAAAGTAAATGGATGCACAAATTATAAAACATTATTTTCATTTGGGATATTTCTTCATTAAATTTCTTTTCTTTTAATATAAATAACATGGAATAAATATAGCATTTAATCACACTAAATTGATTCTAATAAGCTATTTCGGTTGTTTTGAATATATATTCTAGTAAATATAATTAGCATCACTAAAAATAGTAAAAAAATATGAAAGATATTTTTCAATAAGCAGTAAACTTATAAAATGAACAAATACAAGTTCTCAAATAGTTATTTTTAATATGGGCAGTTGCTCAAAAGCAGGTGACATTAATAGTAGCTAACAGTTGCTGAGTACTTAGTATCCATCAAGCACTTCATCTTATTTGAATATCTACAACCTCCTAATGAGGTAAGTACTATTATCATTCCCACTGCACTGATGGCAACTGAAGCTCAGAAAAGGGCATTTCACTGTAAATTGGTAAAGTCATGGTGGAAAATAGTATGGATGTTCCTAAAAAAATTAGAAATAAAACTACCATATGATCCAGCAATCCTTCTTCTGGGTATATACCCAAAGGAAATGAACTTACCACCTCAGGAGATATTTGCACTCCCATGTTCACTGCAGCATTGTTCACAGTAGCAAGATATGGAAACAGCCGTCAATGGATGAAAGAATAAAGAAATTGTGCATGTATACACACACACACACACAGAGGAATCTTTTTTCAGCCCTAAAATAGAGAAAATCTTGCCACTTTCAACAACATGGATGAACTTGAAGAACATTATGCCTAGTGAAATAAACTAGACACAGAAAGACAAATACGGCATGATCTCACTAGTATGTGGAATCTAAAAATGTCAACTGCATAGAACCTCATAGAGAATAAAAGGGTGGTTACCAGGGGTGGGAGGACTGGGCAAATGGGGAGATATTTATCAAAAGATACAAACTTTTCTTCATAAGATGAATAAGTTCTGGAGACCTAATGTACAGCATGGTGACTAGTAATAATGTGTTACATCCTTGAAAATTGCTAAGGGAGCATAGATCTTAAGTATTCTCACCACACACATGCAAAAATGATAAATAAGTTAAGTCATGGACATATTAATTAGCTTGATTGTTGTAACCATTTCACAATGTGTAAGTATATAAAAACATTATATACCTTAAATATATATGATTTTTATTTGTCAATAAAGCTGGAAAAGAATAAAAAATTTTTTAAATTCTCCTTTCTTCCTGCAAGGAGATCATTCATAAATAATTAATAATAATATATACAAGCTTAATTAAAATATGTTTAATAAAGTAATAATAAAACACGAGACTTGCCTGATAGAATTCTGTATGTTATTCAGTAAGCAAAATGAAGATAAATGAATGAATCAATTCAATGAATATATGGTTAAGTCATTATATTTTACTAAAAGAATATATGTTATTATTAATCATTGGTTATAACCATAAAGGAAATAATTTTGCAGTTTTTGCTATTGATGTTGACCAGGTTGATGAAATGGCCACGTCATTTTATTCAAACTGTAACTACTTGTGCCTAAGAAAATACTCCCTGAGAGCTGGTCTGAATCTGTGAGATTTATGATTTAGGAATCTTTTGATATAAGGAATCAATTCTCACTTGAAGATCAGGATTTTTAAAAATGCTAAATTGCAGTTTATCATGTTACTTATGATTGCTAATAAGAGTTTGCAAACTTTTTAAGAAAGAAATCAGACATCTATGGCTCAATAGTCATTCAGAATAGTGACATTTCTGCAGTTACTTTTATTGAAAGAATAAGTAGTTTTTCTTACTTTCATCCTTATCTAACAGCACCATTTTAATAAGTACTACCACATATATTTCCAATAGATGTTTGATATTTGTAATATTTTTAATCAACTATTGCTTTAACAAATGAGAATTCAAATTGTGATTACCAATAGATAAAGGCTATAAGAGAATGGCAATAATTAAAGGTAGTAAAAGTATTGTTTCAGAAATCTTACAAAACTGCAATGTTCTCTCAAAAGTTATGAATAGCTACATTTAAGGGTAATTTCCATAGACTATACATACTAGAATTTATTTCTGAGACCTATTATCAACTCAATGATAAGTAGACTTAAAATCATTTAACATCAAACTGGTATATACTATTATGTGCTTACATAAATTTGGCATAAAAAATTAAAAAGACTGGTAATAGGTTAACTACTAAGTAGAAGCAGATTTTTCAAGAAAGAGAGAAAAGGCAATTCATGTAATGGAAACCCAGCATTCAAACAGAATATTGAGGAAAAAATAATAAGAGTGAAAAGTGCTTAAGTAAATGTAAAATTCTTGGTTTCCACTGATAAAATATGAACTTGGAATAAAACCAATCTACTAGAGAAAAGTTTGTTTTTATTCCCTTACGATTTACTTCTTAAAGCTTATGAACTTCTTTCGGTCTTAACTTTGTAAGCTCCTTAATGATGTTCTAATTAAAATGGAAGTTTTTGTACCAAGAAGTTTAGACTAGAGATCTTTTCATAACAGATGGCTATGCCAACAGATGCGTTTGATCCTCTTCAACTGACTACCTTAGGGCTACTGCCAGTTTTTGAATGAGTTCTCTAAGGATTGTGTTTCTAACAGGCAACCACTTTGTGGTGGAAATTTCAGGAATGACATAACTACTCCACCATAATAGTTCTAAGAGAATCAAAGTTTCCACACAGAAAATTGCTTTGTCTTTAAGGAATATATACAAGTCGTAGTGAAACAAAATGACTTTTCTCTTTCTCCAGATCTGAAAAGCACTCATGTGTGTTCAGAAAAGCCTCTATAGGAAGATGAGGAGTATACAGTAAACGGTGAAGAGATACTTGCTGAGTTTAATTATGTAAGTAGATTCAGGAACTGAGAGCTTATTCAGCACACCTAAATATGAAGGCAGTTTTCAGCTTTTAAAAAATTATAACAATTTACTGCCTGAAAGAGAGATGTTTCCCTGAAGACTAGGTTTCTTTGAACAGCAGATTTAAAATGTTTGTAAAGTAAATCTGAGCTAGACCTGAGCTGTTCAGATATGAAAACTCTGTATGTGGATTTTCATTTTTGCTTCCCATACAATTTTCATAACCCTTTATCCTGATGACTAATCTCAGAAAGTAATTCAAATACATATTTTAAAAACACACTATTTTTATTGTTATATATTTTACCAAGATTATTTAGGAAATATATAAACTTACTACACGATAACTTCTAAATTGGTGGAAATGTTTCCACTTTATTCTCAGACTTAAAAAATACGCTACCCCCTTTTAAATGTTTAATTTTTCTGTTTTTGCTTCTAGAGCAGAAGTCAGCAAACTTTCCATAAGGTGTCAAATAGTAAATATTTTAGGCTTTATGGGCCAAGAAGCAAAATCAAAGACATTATGCAGGTACTTATATGACAAGAGACAAAACAAATTTTCACAACTTTTTATTGATAAAATTCAAAATATTAAATAACAGTGGAGTGTATTTGTGTAATGCAAATCTAATAGTGACAAAATGGAAAATTGAGGGGAGTAGATAACATTTTGCTCAAGTGAGGTTCAAAGTTAGTGTTTCCTATCGTCAAAATTAATTGCAAATGTTCTATAATGAGATTTTATATAGTATTACATCTTTGAATAAGTTTTTCATCTAGATAAGTAGTGCCAAATATATAAATGTATAAAGATATGAGCATGTTTGTCACTTGGAAGGAATTCATAGAATTTCATTAGATTTGTCTCTCAATATGTGTGTTTTAGCATGACTTTAAATTGTAGATCAGTGACTTCCTGCTGAAGTTTAGGTGGAAGCTCCTGAATTGAACAGTTAAATGCATTTTGAAATAGGAAAATTTTCTTACACTTTTTGCTTTGGGGTCCGAAAAGTACTGCTGGACTGTGGTTTGGGCTCAGACAACATATCCCTGCAAATCTGTATGGGAATGGAGATCTCTCACCTTGCTTAAACTTTGACAGTACTGGGAGTTTCAAATACAGCTTGATATCATTTGTGATTCGAATGTCAATTGTCATTGAAATAACTTTATAGCAGTGTACTTTTCACATATAGATGTTGTTTGCCTTGTAATTTTAGGTGGAATTTATTAAGAAATGTTATCAACTTGGCAGTGAAAGCTGATTTCTAACGCCATCCTGGGTTAAATCACAGTGGCTGAGGCCTCAGTTCGGACCTGGGTAGGCTTTGGACCCTGCTCTAGAGGATATCAATTGTTTAAATTGTCCTATAGTAAATATTTACTGTTTTTATTTACCTTGAGCAAGATGCAGCGATCCATTATATAATCTATTCTTACATGAATTTATTGAACAAACATTTGTCAAGGACCTACCATGTTAGCAGAACCCTATTAAATGTCAGAGAGGAAAAAAACACAGTCTAGTGGGGGAAAGAAACATGTCAATAGGTATTTCTAACATAATAGAATCAGTGCTAAAAAGAAATAAGGAAAATGTACTATAGAAGCAATGAGGAGAGAACCAAATAATTGTGATTTGTCAGATGCTGCAGTTTGAAAAGCAGCACCACATGAGAAGATATTTGGTCTCGGTCTTAATATATATGTAGGAGTTTCTTAGATAAAGAAGTCAGGAAAGGAAATTCTGCACAAAGAGACCACTTTGAATATGGAGGGATGGAGGCAGGGAAAGTTCATTCTGAGTCTAGAGAAATGAGAGCCAGTGGAGACAGAGGGGGAGGTGGGGCAAGGACCTGGCTGGAGAGGCCACATCGGACCTTTGGAGCTAGGACTTCACCAGCTTTCAAGTGCAAACATGTCACCTGGATAATCTTCTTAAACTGTAAATTCTAATTCAATTGGTTTGGGATGGGGCCTCCATTCCATCTCTGGTGGTGGTAATGTTGCTGGTCTGAGGATCATGTCTGAACAGCAAGATTCCATAAGACACTTAGGATTTAGCCCTCATCTGGTAGTGAATTTAGAAGCAGTTGACTTTTTTCCCCTTTTTCAGCAGAACAGTAACACAATCACATTTTGGAATTACAAAGAAAACTGTAGCTCCCTAAAGTATGGACAGCATGTAGGAAACAAGCAGGACAGGGGGGAATTGCTGAGAGAAACTTGTTCAGGAGACAAATGCTGAGAATTCAAAGTAAGCAGTTATAGTGATGAGAAAATTGTCCAAAAACATCCTACAGGTGTATTAGTTCCTTTGCATCACTATTAAGAAAATACCTGAGGCTGAGTAATTTATAAAGAAAAGAGGTTTATTTGGCTCACAGTTCTACAGGCTGTACAAGAAGCATTGCCTCAGCATCTGCTTCTGGTGAGAGATTCAGGGAGCTTCCAAATCAAGGTGCAGGGTGAAGGGGGAGCAGGCGTGTCCCATGGTGAGAGAAGGAGCAAAAAGAGGGAGGAGGTGGTGCCAGGCTCTTTTAAACCAGCTCTCTGCTGAACTAATAAAGGGAGGACTCACTCAATATCGTGGGAGGGCAGCAAGCCATTCATGAGGGATCTGCCCCCATGACCCAAACACCTCCTACCAGGCCCCACCTCCAACACTGGGGATCAAATTTCAACATGAGATTTGGAGGAGCCAAATATCCAAACCATATCAGTAGGTAAATATGCAAATTGTGCAGATTGGTAGTTATGAAGAGTGAAGTAGCAATAGCTATATTCCCTGAAAAATATTCACCAAATTGCCATAATAGTTGATCTCTTAGAAGTAGAGAGTAGAACAGTCGTTACCAGAGGCTAGTAAGGGTAGGGGGAAAGGGAATAGGGAAAGGTTGCTTAATGGGTACAAAATTACAGTTAGAGAAGAGGAATAAAGTCTAGTATTCCATAGTAGAGTGACTGCAGTTAATGATAATTTATTGTATATTTCCAGATAGAAGAGAGGATTTTGAATGTTCCCAACACAAAGACATGATGTTTGAGGTGATGGATATGCCAATTACTGTGATTTGATCATTACACATTGTAAACATGTACTGAAATATGACACGTACCCCACAAATATGTACAATTATTATGTGTCAATTAAAAAATCTCACAGAAAGAAAAAAATATAATCCTACTCCATGCCAACCCCTCTATTCTCCAGGGAAAAAGCAAAAACAGAATTTAATTTTCTTAGTGCTAAAAAAAGGTGCTTAGTAACAGGACTTATTCCAACAGGAAATATACAAGAGAAATATTTTGGCGTATAATAGCTAACCTCCAGTCTGCTAAAACTGATGTCAGAGGAATTTAGATTCTGCCAATGTAGAAGCTTTATTTTAAGGTTCCAGAAAATATTCAGGTGATAAGTTATGCGAATTTTCTTTTCTTAAGAATGGGACAGGCATTTCTCCTTTTGGAGTGGAATTATTTCTGCTAAAGAACTATATGATTTTTAAAGTCCTTTTAAATATGATACCCGGTGCTGCATTATATGACTTCTGTGATCAACAAGCAATGAAATAGACTGCATGATATGAACTTTGTTTATGAGATTAACTGTACAACATCTTGTTCCAAAGGCTAACTTAGTGTAGAATAATGAGAATAATCAGAAAATTAACTTTACCGAGTAAATATGCATATAAACACTACATAGAAATAAAAAATATCTTTCATTCAATGCCTTTAAAATAATATCAGATACTAATAGATTGATAGAGCTATATTCCTATATTAGTCAATATTATTTAATCATTTATAATGCAGAAAAGCGTAAAAGAATAGCAAAATGTAAAGTGAGGGTACAAAAATTAGATTGGAATCAGAAATGAAATCAAGGAACATATATTAAGATGTATATGTGATAACACAGCACACCACTTGTGCTCTGAGCTTTACAGCAGCCATGTAATAGAGTTATTTATCTATTTTCCATGTTCATATTAAAACAACTTCTCCTATATACCCAATGGGAGAAAAAATGAATAAGCCACCCCATTGCTACTCTCTAAAATCATGTTAAGGAGAAAATTACTTTTCAACCTTTGGCAAGTTACTTGTAGTTCATTCTTGATGTGTTAATGGCTGCTGTTCTGTAGTTCTCTGAAGTAAAGATCGGCTCTTTAGTGTATTTACTGAGGCGATGTTTGTGATGTTTGGCAGCATCTGTATTTCACATTTAGTTACCCTGTGCTGAACTTCTGATGTAATGTGCTAATTTGATTTTTTATCTGTTTTGATAAATAAATTTATGTTTTTTTCCTAGACTCAAAAATGGAGGTACTTGATCTAGGTTACAAAAACATTCAAAATTGAATGAATCATGGGAAGTCAACAACATTTATTAAACCTTTGAAGTTAAAAACATGATTTGTAATGTGTATACTGAATTGGCTTTCGTAGTGTCATCTGTAGTGTCAGGCAAAGACTATACAGCAAACCCAAATGATCAGTATTAGCAGAATATCTAGGAGATGCATTATATCTACTATTAGTTTAAAATCTACTAACAGTTTGAAATTGACATTACTACCTTGGCACCGAAAAACAAGGGAATCCTTAATGTAAGGTTTCAAGATCTGTGTCAATTGCTGTTCTCAACTAAAACTTATTCTCTTAAAATCAATATTCTTGTTTATAAACTAGTTCTCTGAATTATTACAAAACACAATGATGTTTTGAACAAGCGAATGGTCACAAGATTGTTAATCAATTTCCCTATTTGGAAAAAAATTGTGCAGATAGCTGCCTTTTATTCAATATTGAGGTGGTTCATTTGTAGACTGATTTCATTTTGATTCATCAGGATTATGAGAAATAAGAAAATGTTTGAATTTTCAACTCACTCCTTTCTGTTGTGACATTGTGTTCTTTCATTCCATCATCTCCATTAGTTTGCCAACTGGCACTGACAGGAGTGTAAAACTACTGCAAATTGTTACTTCAGCAGTGCTCTGCCTGCCAAGAGCAGATCAGCTGCGCCTCCTAATGCACCTCTCACTCTTTCCTAACTGAAGCAGCCTGCGCCCGCAGTGCTGCGGGGTTACAAATCTCAACCAGAGCATTTTAATTCAATCACCTGACTTACGCCGCTTCAGAATAAACATGCATAAATGCAATCATTATGGAAACAAATGTCTAGTTTGCAAAATCAGAGGGGGTGTGGGGTATAGGAACACAGGGGTGAACATTCATGCTCTTCTCTATTTACGGTTTCATTGGAATTGATTTATCCATCTCGTTCCCATCTCCCCTGTCTCAGCAGTTATAAACTACATCACCTTTTCTTAACCTGAGAATGCAGTCAAGCTTTTCCCTGTGGAGTACATTCTAATGGCGCTCTGTGGCTCACCTGACAAAGGGCTGCAACAAGTGACGGATGCTCCCTTCTTTCTTCTGTGGATCTGGATGCTTTGCACCTTCTCAGGGACAAATTAAGACTCCTGAGAATAATATCTGGATCCCCTAAACAGTTGTGAAACTGCCAGGATCTTCTGGATGGGTAAGGTTGGTGAGTATTTCAAATTTATGTGGCTAACCTCAGAGAAACAGACTGTACACTTATAAAATTTTTCAGATGACAGAAAACATGAATAAGCAGCTAGAAAATGGGTTTCTTGGCTGACACCTGGCAAATGGAGTTTAAACATGTAAGGACAGAAGAGTAATTCATATTGATCATAAAAACTAAGAGGAAACACAGACATATCCTTCTAGTATTTCAGTTTGTCACAAGTCAAGGGTGTCTGGTTCCCTATAATCTGTCCTCATTGCTCGCCAGCATGTCCCTGTCAAAGACTGGGTATCAGTCACTCTGTAGAACTGTTTTGCCTCTTGCATAGTAGTGTCTTTTAATTACTTACCTATTGTATACCCAGAATTAACTCTTCTCCATTAGCTAGGAGGACCTTATATCCTATAAAAAGCTCCTCTGACCAACTTCTCTTAAAAGAGGTATTAATTAATTGGGAAAGCATACCACAAAAGATACATTACCACTCCTTGTCCCAAACATCATCATTTGTGTGAAATTATATAGTACAGAACTATATTTTTCAAAGGTTTCTCATTTGGAAGGGGAGACATTGGAAACCAGTGTGTCCATAAGGTTTGTGAAATTTTCCACCTTATCTTAGGTCTAATTAAATAATATTTTAAACTAGAAGTCAGATCTTCAAATTCACGTTACAGAGAAAGATAGGTAAACAAGGAAAACAGATAAAATTACTTTCAAGCTATTACATAAAGTCCCTCTCTGAGTTAAAATAACATTCGGCTCAACTCTAATAAAAAACATTTCACTATTTTTTTAAAACAAATATTAGAGAAATATAAGTGTTTTTGTATTATAAGCAATGATATTGAGTTTTTCCATTTAGATATCTTTTTAAAGGATTGGTTTTTAAAGTCCCCAAGAATATTATTAAGTTTAAAATGAGGCTAACTGTTAATTTTATCTAAGTTCTGGCTAAAATAAAATATTTTAGATCAAGTAGGTTTAATTAGTTGATTATTCAGATATTTGAAAAAGAAGTAATATTCTCCTTGTAAACAGACAAGCAAACAAGCTGAGACATTTATTAACCCAGTGGTTAAAATAATACATCCCTTATATTTTCATTTTCTGAAACATTTTTTATCTTTGCTCATTACATTTAGTTGCATATTACTTTATACATGAAATAGATCTTTAATATGCTGTGCTAATTAATGAGGTGATGGGGAAAAAGTACAATCTGAATAATTTACCATTTCTTTTCTATGGAAATGTTCTCAATTGTGAATACATTTGCCAAGTCTATATGATGACAGGTTAGGTAACCGAAAATCTTATAAATTATTCAGGTGTTTCAAACACATTATAACATTTGTATGAAGATATTGCATGATATATTTAAGAATATATTAATAGTACCAGGATTTTTATGGGAACAATAAAAGGTGACAACCAAAACTGCCAGTCCCAAACGAAAGATATTGACTACATTTTTCAGGTTTCAACTTGATGCGTTCTAGATAGTACTATGATAATTATATTTGGGATGAAGGAAGAAAGACATACTTGCAACTAGAGCGAAGGAGAAATGACTAGCACTTATAAAATTATTTGGTGTTTTGCCCTCATGATCCTGTTGCCTTCTCCTCACAGTCATGTCAGGGAAACTGAAGTTCAGAGAGACTGGGTGACTTCCTCAAGGTAGAGAAACCCAGCTTGGTTAAACTCCAAAACCCAGTCTCATTCACAATGTGGAGTTGCCTCCTAACTATAAAGAAACAATTACTTTGGCTACTTTAAAAGAATTCCTTCTCTTCTCACTTTAGGCAATTCATCCATTCATTTTCCACTATATTTATTTAGTTTTATACTCATAGGAGTTAATTCTTGCTTTGGATTTTAGAATTTTGTTGTTTTGCTATATATTTAATAACTTAAACTACCATATTTAACTATGTGTAAACATAAGAGAACAGCGAAGTGCTCTTACTCTGACAGATATAACACTAAGTACTTCAATGGGATCTTTGGTGCCAAGCCACCTTTCCCTCCACCTGCCTTTCTGACAGATGAGTCTCAGGCTCCTCCCTCAGCCACGGGAGAATAGTACACTAATGGCATCTGGGTTGCCGCTGACTCTTTCCAAATGATTCTCTATCAGCAAAAAGAAAAATTTACCTGACCTATTGTTCATCCAGGTATAATTTTGTAAATGCTTACAGAAAGCTACATATTGACTAATAATAGAGCAAATTATGTGGGGTTCATTAAATATCACAGGCCACCTAATTCATAGCTGTTATATGAGTAAATTCTTAATGGTGTTAGAATATCTTCCCCTTCTGTCTTTAAGTGCTGCCCTTCCTGCCTTCTTTCCTGCCTCTCTCTTCTGCAAATCCAAAATGTAAAAACTGCTGCATTTGAAGAACATTAAAAAAATCAACATTGTAGCTAATTTTTTTTTTTGTTCAAACTAGATTAGAAATCTATTTATTTTGGAGAAATAAGTGACTTACTGGCATGAAACAATTATTTGGGGCAAACGTTGAAACATTGTGTTTAGGCATGCCAAGAACAGAGCTGTGTACAAAGTCAAAAATTGGGCAACAGTATTTTGTAATTTTAAGCTTGTTTTACTTTAATCGAAAGGCCTAATCATTATAACTTAAGTCTTAAATATGGTAGTTCAATAAATGTTGGGCATTTAAAGTAATGATCTCTATTTGTATGTTATTCTTCCTTCTATCAGTGAATCTAAGCTTAGCAGAAATGCTTAAAACTACCAGAAAAGTTTTCTACCCAACACAACTTATACTTTTACATTCTTCTAATCTTAATTTTCATGTGATACATACATTATCTTTGGAAATTCACTACTTTAAAGCTTGGAGATATTAATACATATTAATTATTATAGTTCTGGGCTGTTTTGTAGCATTTCTTAGCATAAAGTTACACAATTTTACTGTGCAAATTCATGATGATTAGTATTTCCAATCTTGCTTTGCCATTGCAACTTTAGATTTCAGATCACTGCAATTTTAAGTCTTTTATATAAGTTTAGCTTTTCACTCATGTAAATCTAAATAAATTGCATCCATCACAATGTTTTTTTTTTAAATTGCCATTACAGATGAAGTCTGTAATTTTCAAAAAGTTTTTGCTCAATGTCTATACATATATTTATTTTCATTTTTTCCCCAAATCTCCCTATTTTTAATGTTTAAGAACAGATGAAGTAACAACTCAGCATTAGGATAATATAATATTCTAGCTTCTACTTAGATTATTGACAAATAAAACATTGTAATAAATCACTCCAACTTTCAAATTTACCCTTAATCGTACCTACTATAAATGTGCCTGAAATAATTTTCCTTTATAAATGCTTGCACAATCAAAAATATTTTGACAAAAGAAAGGCTATGCTAAAAATGAATACTTGAATTTACAGATAGAAAATTAACATCAGAATAAGTGAACTGTTGCCTTCTTATCTCAAGAAAAAAGTAGACAAACAGCATATATTTTAATTCTTGTACAACTCACTTTTAATAGGAAGAAAGTACTGGGATAGTCAGCATTAGTGAGACTGCGAGTCTTTGAATATGCTAGAAGCTTATCAGATACAATATGCTAATTTTTTTCTAATAGTATAATGAAGTCTGAAGCTTTCAGAGATGCGACTCTGATAATGGGCCTGTTTAAAACAACATTATGAAAACCTTGATTATGGGTTGCTCAGCAGCTTCCAAATGCCAAAGGAGAAAGCAATTTCTTCAGAGGAGGCTGTTGCTCACAGAAAATGCATTTTCATTCCACGTGCTGCAGCAGCACATTCTGGCTTCCCCCAGGAGGTAGTGAAACTCTCCAGTGTGTGGTGTACATGGTGCATTGTAGGTGATTTGTGTATCTGATATATATTGCCATGGTTTATCTTTCAGTAGCCACATATTTCCTCTGGGACATTCCTGGGAGCCCCAGATGTGAGTGTTCAGCACAGAGTAATCTTAACCTGCTCTGGCCTAGGTCTGCTAAATTAGGTATCAAAGCTCTGAGCCAGTTTATATTTCTGCAGACCTACATGAGCTAAGGCTGAAAAACTACTAGGAATCCCGGGATCCTTGTGCATGCCTTAGAATTGGCTCCTTGACAGTTCCCCAATCATGTATTCTGAATTGATTTTCCCTTTTTTTGATATGTCCATTTTTTTTATATGTCAAAATGTCTATGAGCAATTTAGACTTTCATTTGGATAGTTCTAGTTATCTTGAAAGTATAACCCACTGGTAAATTTATAATATAAGAGGAGAACGCAAAATACTCTGACACTTTTTACCAGCATGTTACAAAGAAAAAAAAAATAAAGAAATGTTAATATCCTCAGAGAAATACCTTCTGGCCATGATGCACATAGTTCTTGGGTCATTCTATGAAAAAAGACACTTTTAGAGGGAAGTATTTTAGTACTACTTTAGTTCTTGTCACTCTGAAAAATCCCACGCAGTGGGACAAGAGTTTGATGGCCTCATATGTGTTCTTACATTTCAATTTTAGGATGTATCTTGATTTAAAAAATATTAAATACGAAAATAATGTAGCAGAAAATTAAGGAAATATGCTATTTATGGTGAAGGGTTTACTGCCCTTGCTCCAGGACTCCTCAGTTTAAGGACTTGGCCTTAATGTATGCATTTACGGGAGTGAAGTCCTTTGTGTATGTTTATGAGAATAGCTGGAAAGACTGAGGCCCATCACACTGTATAATCTATGCTATGCACATAATAAAACAATCCTTTAATTTTAGTGGTGGCATTATTTGCCATGCCAAGTCATTATTTTTTTTTTAAATCTCTTTGTTGTCACAGTTTTACTAAAAAGAGATAGACAAAAAAAACACTAATTTTAAAATATTTCATCTGATGCTAACATAAGTCACTTGGCCTAATTTAATTGCAACTGTATTATTTTCCCTAAATATACAACAAACAGATACAAAATATCTATGAGCAATTTAGACTGTGTTGTATTGTCATTTATAATTTTTTAGAAGTAAAACTGTTCTTTAATCCTAGTATTTTATTATTTGAGTATACGCAATAACAATCTCAATTTCAAGAGAAAGAGGAAATTAAAAAATTAATATTATTTTTCTTTCAAGATTGCAAGTATAAAATAATTTAAATTCAATAAAAATAAAATAAAGAACTCAGTTTTTTTCTAAATTTCATGCTATGCCATTCCTTCCTGAGTGGTGGCAGCGACTTCCTTTTCCTTCTCCTCCTCTTCTTCCTCCTTGTCCTCCTCCTAATAATTCAAACTCTGCAATTTTGAGTTTAAACTAAAATTTTAAAGAGTTTTCACATGATACTTTTAAAAGAGTATTTTCTCTTTTTTTCAAAATAAATAGAAATCTACTAATTAAACTCAGTATTTCATGACCTATTAATTCAGCAGTTATTATAATCCATCTTTAATTGGATTAGCTGTAATTACAATGAAATGATTCTCTGAATCATAAAAGGTTAAATACAAGTCATTTTCCATTTAAGACTTAAATATGAATTGATTGTGGTAAGAAAGGAAAGATACTTCATCCTAAGGTTAATTGCTAAGTATTTCCCCATATTTTCAGATTCAGCTTCCTTATCTCTTGCCTTTTTACGATTCATAAAACCTCTCAACTCTACAACATACTGTCTGAATACATGATATCATTTTTATAATTCTTAAATTAGAACAGCACTTACCTGTATATAAGTATGGAATAAAATAATTCTTTTCCTACATTAATTAGGTAATGTTATCCCTTAAATTGAGTATGTGGTGGTATTATTGACTGGAGAGGAGAGAAATATTGAAGACCTTTTTGGCCGAAGCGTAAGTGGATTTATCATTCTGTGTGAATTCTTTCTTTTTTCATTTCTTTCACCTTCTCCCCCTTCCTTCCTCTCTCTCCCTTCTCTCTCCTCCTTTCCTTCCTATCTCTCTCTTTCTCTCTCTCACATACACACACATTTATGCCATTTTTTAAACACCAAGTTTCATAAATTAATATTATACACCTGCTTCCATTTGGAAACAAGTCATTCAAAGAAGAACAACTAACTTTAGACTTATCAAAAGAACATTATACTCAGGGCGCCTTTCATCAAAAAGGTAATACATTATTGTGTTAAACCATTAAGTTCAAATAATTTGGAAATAAAGCCCTTAATTCTCTATTTAGGCATTTTGAAATTAACTGTCTAATTTGAGAAAATTTTAGACAGGGTAAAAAGAAAAGAAAAAGAATTCCTAGAAGAAGTGATGAAATGAATTGTTATATTTCATACATCAGAAGTCCCTTCTTAATCGAGGGTGTAAGTCCCCAACCACATATTGTACAAAGTAGTAGGTAATCAGGCACATAAAGCACAACATTCCATGTTCTATTGACATTCACCAGAGGGAGAAGAAGAAAGGTGACATCTAATCAAGTTACAAAGGAAAGGATTCATGAGAGTGGGGCACCCCAGAGATGTAAAGAATTTTTATGATTTTTTTTTTGAGACAGGATCTTGATCTGTTGCCCTGGCTAGAGTGCAGTGGTATCATTATGGCTGACAGCAACCTCAAACTCCTGGGCTCAAGTGATCCTCCTGCCTCAGCCTCCAGAGTAGATGAGGACTACAGGTGCCAGCCACCATGCCTGGATAAGAGAAGTAAATAATTTTACCAAGGAAAGTGAAAGTAAATGGCACACCAAGAGGAAGGAAGAACATGAACAAAGGCCTGGGGCAGGAAAGTTCAGGGAACAACACATAGGTCTGTCCCCTTGAATCGGAGTGTGAGATACAAAGCAAGAGGTCATGAAATGAAGGCCTCAAATGCCAGTTAAAAATCAAAGAATTTCCAACAAGGAAATGACATAATTCGGCCTGTATTTGAGGTCAATTTATAGAAGAATGGGACAGAAGGGGAGGGGTCTGGGAGCAGGGAGAACAGGTATGAGGTAGTTGTTATTGGCAAGACCAATAGTGGAGAGGGTGCCACGAAGTTCAAGGAGGAAATAATGTTGAATGAATCAGACTAAGCGAAAAGCCTCAGATATTTGCATACCTACACACTGAGCCTGATGGCTAACATATTTTTGGAATACTGGCAATTTAACAGAAGTTGAATTATCTTACAGTTATCATAATATGTGTTGGGGTGCAACTGTGTTATATAGAAAACTTTTTGTTCAAAATAAATGAGTCAATAGCAAAGGCAGAACATTCCACTACATGGTAAAAGCAACATACACTTAGAAAACTGTGACATTAATAGAGAATGACCTAGCCAACATAAGTGGCTAAGTGATGATACTCTACATTGCTTCTCATTTGGAAAGTGTGGATAATGCTTTACAACGGCAGTTCTCAAACTTTTTTTGGCAGGTGAATTACAAGGACTTGTTAAAACACAAATTGCTGAGACCCACTTCCAAAGTTTCTAATTCTGCAGACTCTGAATTCACATTTCTAATAAGCACATATATGATAATGTTGCATCACACAAATCACACAAGTCACAAAAAATGTCAGCTTATGGGAATGTAACCCCCCTGGGCATGTACTGGAAAGCCTTTTTTTCCTCTAACAGACAGCATCTGAGATTGTTGTACTGTCTTGATGAAACAGTGTTCCTCACATTGAAGACAGAACAACAAAGGGAGTTTCTATCCTAGAATTTCTACTCCTGATTTAATCTTTACTAGCAAAGATGAGGCTTATTCCTGAATCTGAAATAATGGAAACTTTCAGAGAAAGCATCCATGACACATTAGTAGCCAAGAAAAGGCTACTAAAGTATACTCCAGGTTTTAGGAAATTGAAATTGAAAAACAACTTAAGAATTACCAGCTATCACAGTCTCCCCGGGAGGCTCTGTGAGCAGAAAATGTAAAGAAGGTGGAAAGTAAAAATTGAAAATCTGATAATACAATCACAAATGATACTGATGAGGAAAATAAAGAATCAGTATCCAAGGAAACCGGTGTGGTTTCTTGGGGCTCTCTTTCTGATGATTTCTGATTTAAATAAAACGTGTACAAAATATGAAGGGAAGAGGATATAACCAAGGATGAATACAAAAGAGATGCAACAATCTTTAAGAATAAAACCAAGAGGCTGAAATGATCTGATATTTCTTGCATTTACTAAGGATACTTAAGAGGTTTTTTTTTATTATGCATAAAATGTGTATATAGGATATAAATATTGTACTTGAAGGAAAAAAGATCTTAAAAATGATGGATACAATAATTGCTTGGGAAAAATGATATACTATTAAATGTGGTAAAATGGTGGTTTGCTTCTATTTCTCTCCACTGGGAGAATTATCTTCACATTAGGAAGGATAGCACCGTCAAGAGGTAATTGAAGCACAAAATAAAAGCAAAGATTATGAGAGCATTTAGCCTCTTTAAATGAATGTAACAGTCCAAACACTGATGAATTACATTTGAAAGGTGAAACAAATCATTCTGCATAATCACTGGGAAATGATGATGAAAAGAGGAAATCCCATAAGATTAGAGATGAGCAAATGAACCAATTTTCAAAAATGGATACAAGTTGAAGTATAGAATCCACAGATTTATGAGACAGTTATTAAAACCTGCAAAATTTTGTAAAGTCTAGCCAACCTACTAGTTCAGAATCTCTAATAAGTGGTGAACATACTAATTAACTAACTAACACCAAGAGTGCACTAAGACTTAAGGCACATCGAGCCAATCTCGTATTTCACGAAGTCTATCATTATCTAAATTAAACACTTAAAACAATGTCATGCTGTCCCCTGTTGCTATGACAAAATGTGGAATGAATGAATGAATCTTCTAGATGAATTTGTAGTGATAGGGGAGCCCTACTTTAGGGATTCTAATTATGAATCAGTAGGAAGGAGTCTAGACTGGTAGCTTCCATCCTTGGCTCTACTCCTTACAATTCAATATCTTTTTCTTATCAGTGTCTTAGCAGCTGAAAACTAAATGGCTTCCTTATCAACTAGGTAGTTGACTCAAAGCTGGAAAAAACTGACTACTATCTTTGACACCAGACACAGAATTTAAAATGATCTTGACAGGCTAAAGGGATGAGGCAAAGTAGCATAATGAAATATAACTGGGATAAGGGAAGAGACAATACCAACATAATGAAATATAACTGGGATAAATGAGAAATACTAGATTTGTGTTGGGATAGCAATTATACACATTGAGGATAGAAGATCTTTTCTTGACAACAATTCATGTGACAAGCACTTGAGAATTTTAATCAAGCTTTACAAACCTTACTAAGATGACACCTGTGGAAAGTCCTCATGGTGCCTGGCAGACAATGGGCCCTCACTAAATACTTAGTTGTTGAAGCTCACTATGAGCTTACCACATGCTTTGGCTGCCAAAATTGTGGGAGGAATTACAGGAGTGTGGTGTCCACGACGAGGGAAATAATATTTCCACTGTATTGTGGACTGGTCAGATCATCCACAGAGCATTTTTCCAAGTTCCAGGTTCCTCATTGAAAGTAGACTGACAAAATAAGTAGCATTAAAAAGGGTGATGACCAGAATGGTGTCATACTAGGAAAACAGAATGTGGGCGTGAGGGGTGGATGAAATTTACCATGAGAAGAGAATGCCTAGGGTAGCATTGTGTCAATATTGAAAGGGTTGCCATGTAGAAGAAGAAAACATTTTTACTATTTAAATTCAACAGGCAGAGGTGAGAGCAAGGTGAAAAAAATATTTCAGCTCAAAACAAGAAAGAATTTTCTCATAATTTCAATTTTTCAACAAGGTAAAACACTATGCCATAAGGTAATGAGATTGCACATGATTTATGCAGGGTATGGGGGAAGACAAAGAGGGGATTTCTGAATTAGGTAGGAAGCTGGTCACAATGGCTCCTGTAGTTTCTGCCAAGTCAATTCAACAAGTATTTATTGAACATTTACTATGTGGAGGGCAATTTCCCCCTTTCTGGGTATTCAAATGTGAATGGGATAGAGACTTTACCCTAAATATACCTGTGATCTTGTAATGGTGCTAAAGTGTGTACTCCATTAATTTTAAGGCTCTAAGACTTACAGGTAGGTGCAATAAGAGCCACAGAGGGTCCTGGAAGCAGAGAAGCAGGTGACTTAGAGGTGTAGAAATATTTCACTGAACTGAACCTCAAACATATATAAGACCTTTATGGGATATAATTGGTGAGGGAAAGGGGTAGTAAAATAATTCCAGATAGGTGGGAACATCGTAACAAAGATATTGAGCAGAGAGAAAAGCTAAACAGAAAGTTGTTTAGTTTGGATAAAATGCAATCATAAAGGGGAAGCATGAAAACACGCTCAGAGAGGGCCTCGACAGCTATGCCCCATCTTCGATAGGCAGGAAGGCTCCACAGCACATGGAGTGTGCAATCACCACTACTGGGATTATATATTTTAGGGTTTGCCATAAGTGAATAAGTTGGATAAAACAGGTGCATTAAACAGATGGTGGCAAAAACAGAAGCAACTAAGGATATTTGTATTTATTGCAAATCATCTATATTCCAGGGCATTAAGTAAGTTTCTTTACAAATAACATCTCCCTTAATCCTCATAGGCTTATATAAGAAAATTTAACTGAAAAAAAATGGTATAGAATCAAGAATATGTTAATCACAGTGTGATAACATAAACCAGAAACACATCTATAACTTTCAGACAAATGGAGTCTTTACAGGAAACATAAGAGAATAATCCATTAGGATATTTTTGGAAAACTCTCTTTGGTAAGTCAAAGGGGCAATGGAAGAGTTTTATGGGTGTTTTCATTATATCTAGAATCAAAATCAGATCTTATATAGAAATGTAGTTTGTACTTTTTTGGCACTATATAAATGTTAACTACCACATGTTTGTTACATGTAGATCTAAATCTTGGACTCTCCTAGAAGTGAAACTCAATCAGGCATACCAAGATAACCCTGGTGAATGAATGAACTAGCTCTCAGTGGGCCAAATGTGGTGCCTTTTGGCTTGAAGATCGTACATATTTTGTAACATTGAAGATGCCCCCACACTTTTTTCTTATTTAAACCAATAAAGGAATGAGTATACATTAATTCGCATCACAAAGATACACAGATTCCTTGCTATTATGGGGCTAAAATTCTGTGTGAAATTTGGCAAATGATGGGAGTAGCAATTAGCAAATTCTCTTACTGGAGGCTATGTAAAATTCTACCGTGAACCAAAAACAATTTTTAACTGAAAAAAATCCATGGCCTGGAGTGCAAGAACTGACAGAAAGGATTTATTAGGTTTTCACCTGGGATCTAGCAGCCTATGAAACGCAGACTGAAACTTAACGGATTAAAGGGGCTCTCATGTATTAAAAGCCACCACTGATATAACACAATGAACTACTTACTATTCCTAAATCTGTGACTGAGGAAATGTAACAAGATTCCAAACAGATTCCAACCAACAAATTCCCTAATTGATCAGTTTTTAGTCTATTTATTAAGGATAGCTTTATGTGAAGACTTATAGGAAGATCATAAACTAGTTACTGGCAGTTCTTTTGTGGCCCACTAGATGCTTTAAATATTTTATACTACTTGTCCACATTTAAAAATTAGAAGGTTTTATATAAAAATCTAGATATTAAGTTTCCCATGTAAAATCAGAAGATACAGCATGTGTAGATATGAATTCATGCAGCACAATTATTAGAGGAATTAACTTCCTCTGCTCATTTAGAGAAAGCATGAGCTCTTTAGTTTACTATAGATCTTACCAGTCCCTACTACTCCTGAATTTTTTTAACACCCATATCAGTCACTTATTTGCCTGATCTGCTAATCTTGATCTGTTGTTTCTTTAATTTAGAGTTAGCAGCAAAACTGTGTGTTTGAAAGCTACTCAAATTCCACGCTGAAGATGTGGTCTCCTGGTCAGCACTACAGTAATCTTTACACACCAGTTACTTCTGGCATATGTGGGCTCTTTGATTTTTTTCCCTATTAAAAAGTACAAAAAGTAACAATAGTCAGCTTTCTATTTTTATAAATTATTTATTTATTTATTCAAATGCATATGAAAAAATTAAATTCATCAGTAACTACACTTTAATTGTATTTGTCGTGAACTTCAATGGCAAAATTTGCCTAATTTACATATATTGCAAATTTGGTATTTATTCATTTTTTTAATATCATGGATGGCTAGACATTCACATAATAAATATGCTTTTACCTTGCATCAGTTGAACTTCAAGAAAAATTAATTACATTTATCATTTCCTGATTTCTTTCCGTAATTTAAGTTTTGCCATGGCAACCACGTATTTTCGTTAATTTCTGAGTAGCAGTGGCACCATCCTTTAGCATTCTTTGCATTTATCAGTGGTTTCTTGAAGGATATAAGACCCATAGTTTCTTTCTGGTGATATTTTTAAGTAGTCACTTTTAATTTAGAATGAAAAATCTTACGCACATATAGATGCTTATTTTGCTGGACTTTTTACTTCATAAGGTCCTATTCTTAGGCCAGTCTGTATTCCATTGATATATTTACTAGCTATGTGTTCACACAGCAGTTACATTAAAAAATAACACTGCAAGTATTGCAGGGTTATTTTAAAACCTTGGTGGATACCAAAACACAAAATCATAAATCTTGAGTTATCTGGTAAAAAAACCATAGTTCCCGTTTTTCAGAATTTCTGTTCAAGCATACAAAGGAAAACAAGGAGAACTCTCATGCATGAGGGTTCCTGGTCTTTCCCAAATTGTCACCATTGATATCACTCTCCTCATTTTCTGATTTCATTTACTGCCATATGGGAAGTTTTTACCTCTTTTTTCTATGTTTTAAGAATTAATATGAAAATTAATTCTCCTCATTGTCAAGGGCATGATATTGGAAAACAGGTAAATGGATTTATCTGTTGCTTTAAAATTTTGATCCTACAGCTTTCCACCCTCTAGTGCCATCCCAACTTGTTTTCTCTGAGTATCACACTCCATTTGTTTAATAATGGAAGAGCAGAGACAGAAGCCACTTTTAGCACTTTTAGCTTACCTGTCCCTCCTCCATCAATATTTCTACTGAATTGTTTAATCTGATTCTGTCCTTTTTCTTGTAGATAATCATAGAATCGGCTAAATTAATGTGTGTTCATGTATGTTTCAAGGTTGATCTGATAGTACTTTGAACCTTGTTCCTAAATGAGCAAAAGTGAATGACAAAAGGTTAAATAACTTATTTAAATGTAACAAAGACAAATGCAGCACTGTTTTGCTTTTATTCAATTTTTTATGTTACTTTACTCAAACATAAAATAATACTCCTGTATATGCTGAGAATAGGGGGTTTAACTTATATAGGTTTCCTATTAAATATCATATTCATTTGTGGCATCATTTCTAACTTGACTTTATAGACTTCAACCCTTCTGATGAAATGATTTAAGTGATTAAAGGCCAAAGAATAACTAATTTAATGTAAGATTTGTGACTTTTCTGGAATTTTCATAAACATACAAATTGGGAGGTTTTTAATAAAGTCAACAAAATATTTGGGTAATCACTATTTGTTGACATACTTGAAACAAATAGATATTTTTTCTGAAATATTTTCCCTTTTGAGAAAATTGAATGAACATTTTTAACAGAAAAAGATCCCATTTTGAAGGATGTAAAAATACATATTATATAGTGCTAGTCATACTACATAGAACACTGAATTATAAACAATATTTACATTATTAATTATTTTTAACATTAAATACAAGGAATGTGTTTTTTTGGTAAATAAAGCTTTATTGGAACACAAGCACATTTATTCATTTATGTGTGCTCTACAGCTGCTTCTCTGCTACAGTGACAGAGTTGAGTATTTACGACAGAGACTGAATGTCCCACCATGCCCAAAATATTCACTATCTGACCCTAAACAGAAAAAGCTTGCTGATCACTGGTATGGATGAACTAAGATAAGCTATGAGTACATAATTATTGAAGCTGGGTGATAAATACAGAGAGGTTAATTATAGTAGTGTTTCTTTTTGTATATGTCAGACATTTAAGGAATGTGATTTTGATTTCTTTGAGAATTAACTAATTTTGAACCAATATTATCATTAGAAAATACATATTTATGTATATATGATTCTGATTATATATTCCATAAATTAAGTAATGAATGGCATGATTTCATTGTATATATGAACTTTTAAATATGTATGCATATCTTTTTACAGTAAAATGCTGAATTGAAGAGAGAGTAATAGAGAAGAATTTGGTAACACAGAGTATACATTTTTAAGTTAAATTTTATTTTGTGTAAGATATTCCTTTTTATATGAACTTGGCAGTAGCATTTTTTTTGTTCAATCGTTGTTTATTTATTTATTTTTTTAAATTTCAGCTTATTATAGGGGTACAAAAGTTCAGGTTATATATATTGCCCATGCCCCCCCCCATCCCCCCGAGTCTGAGCTTCAAGCGTGACCATTCCCCAGATCGCACTCATCATGTAGGTATACACCCATCCCCTCCCCCCACCTCCCACCTCTGTCCGATCCCCAATTGGTGTTATTCCCAAATGTGCCCTTAGGTGATGATCAGGGAAACCAATTTGCTGGTGAGTACATGTGGTGCTTATTTTTTCATTCTTGGGATACTTCACTTAATGTATATTATGCTAGGAATCAGAAAGATTCCAATTAACAAAATGTAACATTTTAAAAGTATGTCCACCATTGGACAAAAATGACAAAGCACTCATCTTACATAACCTTTTCAGGATGTCTCATCTGGATAATTGAAAAAAACATAAGTAAATTTCTGTGTGAGGAGAACAGAGTAGTGGCTAAGGTCCTCAATTCAAGACACAGATTGCTCAAGTTCAAGGGCGGTACTGACTTGATTACTTACCACATGTGCAGTCTTGGGAAAATTACTTAACTTCTCTGTACCTCAGTCCTCATCTATATATTTTAGGGTTGTCATAACGATGACATGTTTTATTTTACCTATTGCATATGAGCAACATATAGTAAGTACCATATAAGTTTGTTCTTGTCATGTCAATGGGGCCCTACTAGAAGCTGAAGCCCTTTTGAAGAGACAAGAAGAAAAAACTGAAAACAACTTATTAGTTGCCTAAGTGAACTGACTAACTAAACATATCCCACATTTAAATGGCAACAGGTGAGTGAAATAAAGCATGTTTACTTCTGTATTTACTATCACAAGACATGCAGGAGGGTCAGCTCATGAAGGCAGGATATAAAAATAAGACCACAAAGAAATCTTTGCAAAAATGTAAATATCACACAAGACAAAATATGTAAAATCCTACAACCATGCAAGGCACCATCTCTGTGATAACTACAAAAAAATTTTAAATCTTTCTAGTCAGGAAAAAATAGATTATTCTCAGAATAAGATAGGCTACTGGCCAATAAAAGTATTGTTAAAAAAAAAAACTAACAGAAACACAGGTCTGGCTTTTAAAGAGTTCCTCTAACATTTGATATATTAATATTTTTGATATTGGGCTACATTACAACATTATAGGGGATAGTTGGGGGGGAAGGGATCTGAGACGAGAAAATTAATGACCTAAAAATATTTTAATTAATTTTCCACATTCACTTTCTTTAAGTGATAATTATTTTTAGATTTTTAGAATCTAATGACAGCATTTTCCCTAAAGCTCAATTTGCAAGCTCTTTTCCCTGACTGTCTTAGTCATCAGCTTAGTGGATTGCTACATTTCTGATTCATTGAGAGAATATGAATATCCTATTTTCTGAATTTGTAAGCTTTATAGAGGTTGATAGCAACAGCCTGTAATTTGTGTGTGTGTGTGCATGTGTAAATTATTTTCCAATCTACCAACTCTTTTAAATCTAAAGAAAGGAAAAAAATCTGCCAACAAACCATATTTAAAAATACTGGCTAGGGAAACTTGCATAAGAGCACCCCTGGCCATATTAATGGCTTGGTGATTACTCTGGAGCGGTAATCATTTTACTGTTTTTCCATTTACAGGCCAGTGAAAGCTAAACACTGTCGGTTCCCTGTGAGGCTTCAGGGGATTTTTTTTTTATTATTATTGCAAAGTTCAAGGGAAAAATTGTAACTACAATAAATAAAACATAAACATTTTAGTTTTAATTTTTAAGACCTCATATGTATTAATAGGTTTTATTTTTAACCAAAGTAACATATTAAGAGGCATCATTAAAATACTCTGGGTATATATAGAGATCACAAGTGGACTTCACTTTAGGCTGCTGACTTTGGTGGTCACTCTCCCATCTTTAAAATAGCTTTTAAGACTCCCCTTTCCAGAAATATTGATATCAGTGGTCATAGAAACAAGCAGGAATTCTTGTAGGTGTATTAAAATATGGACTCGTGTCTAATAGTTAAAGATTAAATCACAGTGGGTATACATATATTAAGGCAGTCACTGTGGGTAAGAAGTAGCAGGCAGTAGTTTATCAGGCTTATAATGACAATGCACTTCAGTTATCTCCCTTCATGTGTTATATTCAACAAACATTAAAAAGAATTAATAACCAATTGTGCTACATCTTTATTCAATTTCAGCTAACCCTTCCATCTCATTATAACCAGCCCCAACCACTTGACTGGGATCCAGTGGAAGCATTGCCCTGACTTCCAACCCCACAGCCATTAGCCCCTGGATGGCTATGCTTTTTCAAGCAGTAAGCAGTTTGTTTTTTTTGCCTTGCATCCCCAAGGTACAAATAAATAGATACAGTAGTGTATTAATGCCTGTTTTACAAAACTGCTTCAGTTGTGATATACATTTTTAATATAATAAGCTGACTGCATTATGATGAAAAATTCTAGAATGAATAAACTCATAAAAATTCATTGGTAATGCCTGTTCCTCAATTAAGGAAAGTCTGTCTATCGAGTTTAGGAGAATTGCTTGTAATGAGTGGAAAGCTCAATCATGTTTCCCACAATCACTGAAGCTAATGCTTACATTTAGGTTGCACAGAGTATCAATTTGGGCTGTATTTCAAGGACAAGCTCCACTAACCTTTCTGCTCTTTTCATCGGCAGAGATACATTGGTTCACTCAAAAAGAAAAAAGACTGATATTTAAGATCCTGTTACTATTACATTTGGAAAAGCAGCAATGTTGTTTGTTCAAATATAACATGAATTCTGGAGAGAAAGTGCTAGATCTGAAAGGTTAGTTTCCACAATAATATGAATATCACAAAAGTGAAAGACAGAGTTAGAAATTATAATTATATACTTGATCGACAGTCCATGCAGAAACTTGAGATTTCTCCTCCCCAAGGTTTGCTTTTCTTTGCCTTGTCCTTCTTCCTACACTTGACATGTTATAGAAATTTGACAATTGAAGAACATCTCTGGAGTACTTATTACTTTGCCTGTGATCTCTTTGCCTAAGTGGAACTGGGTGGTAAGTCATTGACTACCAGAAGGGCTTTTAAAAAGACAGTTTGTTCTTTGTTAATATTGAAGAATGCTACAGTGAGTGATCCGAGGAAGTCCAAGTGGCCAAAGGACACATTTTACATTTGTTTTGTTCCAAGGCATTACAGAGTAAAAGCATAGTGCAAAATTAATCTGGCTGGCAAGAGAGTGCGGGTTACACAAAGCATCTGCTGGCTGCCTCTGGAATAAAAACACTGCATTTGTCTAGACTTTATTTATGATCCATTTTTGGCATAACTAGTTGTTACTGCTGAAAGCCAAATTATAGCAGCCTCATGTAACAGATTACCTCAAAAGAAGACAAATTCTAAAGTGGATGGCTTTTTAGAAATTTTAAACAAATGTATTTTTAGACTATCTTCTATGTCCAGAAGGTCCCCAAGTCCCACAGCATTTCCAGCTTTTTGAGAATGACAAGAAAACCACAAAGAGGAGAGAAGGAACAGGAAAATGGCTTATTTTCTTCCTTGTTTCTCTCGATCACAGCCTACTGATGACTTAGTGACTACAATTTTAAAGCCTTTAATTTTGCCTTCAAATCATGTTCATTGTCTAATAGGTTTTGTTGGATTGGGAGGTCTGGTGGTGGTTCATGCCCAGGGCCCAGAGGAAGGCAGTTACGTCCCACAGAATGACGTTCACTGAAAGCTTTCTCTAGAAGCACTTGGTAGTCTAATGAGCGTATTTCAGCTTCACATCAACATTTTTCCTTTTGCAATTCCATTTGCACAAAAAGCAAGCAGTGTTCTGCCTCCAAAAATATGTACGAGTGGGTGTGTATACAAGAACGAGAGAGACAAGCATAGTGAGGGGAGGAAAGAGGAACTGAAGAAATAGCTCTAATTACGCTTGTTCTTGTCTTCAAACTTCATTTGGGTTTTTTCAGTAGGACAGCAGTGCTGATTAAAGACTCTTATGGGGATTCTTAATATTTGAAGAAATGGATCCTTGCACTCAGAAGATGGGAAAGAGATATAGATGCACATCTAATCTAAAAACTGCCTTAAAGGTGAAGTTCAGAGTATGGATTTAGTTTGTGAATTTATTCCACATTTATACCATTTAAATGAACTCCAAATTAAAGCTGTGGTAATGGAAGCAATGGTTACACTATTATTGCCTTAAGGACAGTAGATAACCTGTGGTGAAATGTGTTGGAATCACACATTCCAAAGGGAGAAGAGTGTCAGAAGAGGTGTATCTTATACCTACCATTATACACTTTCATACAATTTCTTGGTGAAGGGATTTACTCATATATTGTTAAACACACGAGCCAGTGAAAGCAAGATATTGTATAACTTCATGGCTAACTTTCAACTATAATAATATTATGATGCCTTTATTAAGTACAACTGCTACCTAGTGTTCACTGGTCCAGAGGCCCATCATAGAACAACTCCATGCAAAGCTCTGGAAACCAATGTTTTGTTGCCATACGCTATTTATAGCTGATATTAATAAGTTCCACTTGTGATTTTTGAGTCACATCTTGTTCATCGATATATAGTTTAAAAATTAAATAAAAATTAATTAACAAGTAAATAAATAAACCACACTATCTTTTTGATTTAAGATGTGTATTTGTTCTTCAATGGAAACTCTGTTACCATATTGAATCTTTAAAAAATATACACATAAGGATAGTGACACACAGGAATTATTATTATTAACAATAAACTGTGGGTCTATGTTGACTGAAGGATAAACAGAAACTGAGTAGCCAGGTGTAAGCCATACCCCTGACAATATGGGCCAGTTTGGGAAGTTTTACAGTTCAATTGTCTTAAGCCTTGATCTAGCATCTTAGAAAAGAATTCACTTGATGCAATTAAGGCTCTTTACAATGTTTAAGAAATAAATTCAAGGAATAGAAACTAAAGTCATCACTTGCAGGGTGATTTTCATGGATATCATAGTGCCCAATTATTTCACAGTAATACATAGTACAGGCATACCCAGGCCTTGCACTACATCCTAAGTTCTTCGCTCCACTCTCAGTTCTCTTCTGATTTGGGTCACTTTCCCTAAAGTATCTCATTCTCAAGGCATTCAAAGTGCTACCTGCATACATACTCCAAGATCTAAGCAGAGGACTTCTCACAGTTTCTTTTTACATCTAGTGTCATAACCCCCTAGGGAACAAGTGGAGGGTGGGGACAAGAATCTCCCACCCAGCATGTTTCTCTTCTCAGCCCCTCCTTGCTCTTCAGATGCAAGTCCTCCTCAGTACTCCATAGCCTTGGAGAAAAGTATAAATTTAGCACGTTGACTTTAAATTTTCATTCTCTTTAGAAAGTTACAGATAAAGTGGGTCACGCAACATTATTTCCTTTGAGGTTTTTTTGCCCCAAAGATTATTCATTACTGAGGTTAAGAACATGGGCATCAGTTATTTTTTAAAAAACTCTCCAGGTGATTCCAGCGTCTAGTAACTTTTGAGAACCATAGGTCTGTTACCCTTTAAGATGATCACCATGACTCTTGCATGAAGAATTCTTTAGAAAACCAAGACTTTTGGTTTCAAATATTAATTTTGAGATGTCTGAACCCGAGTCTAGGAGCAAACACGCTGATTAAGGAACTCTTGGGAAAAATTGGGAAAGATGAGTTTGTTTTTGTTTTTCTTTGTTTTTTAACTAGTGAATGTCAAGGGAGTGATGGCTAGAGTTTAGAGGTAAATTTCCAAGTTTAGTGCCCCAGACTAGAAATGTAAACAGAAACCAAAAGAGCCAAATGTTCTCATAGAGACTTCGTTTTGATTTGAAAGTGCCACCCTTTAGGGACCATCATGAGAGGGTATAACATAGTCGGAAGGAAAAAATTCTCCCTATTCCTGCAGAGGAGTTTTAGTGATGAGGTGTTTAAATAGTCTGACCTTGGGAGGGCATTGACAGGTGGCAGCACCAGTGGGTTGAAGCTGCATCCCTCACAGGCATGTATCTGGTTCCCTGAGCCAAATCCAAAGACAGGACAGAGAGGAGGAAAAATGGTAGGTATTCCACACTGGATGAGGGTAATTGTTCAGGAACCTTATGAGTCATATCCTTAGAGCCTTCTAGAGTGATCAGGAAAGACATATTCATGGAGGAAGGGGGATGCAGGCCCTATAACTGCAATTACCAGGGGGTAATTGAAAGATGCATGTGTTACTCACCAAACAATAATGCATTCATGCACAATCAGGAACTGAGTGCCCTAGGATGGCTGTCAATTTTTATATCATACAAAATTCAGTAATCCATACTGTCTAGCTCAGGACCACAATGGGGTAACTATGAGTGACAGGGGAGAGTTGTCTTTTTCGACACAGGTTGGCTGACTGGATGAAAAAACACAACCCACATATATGCTGTCTCAAAGAAACACATCTAAGCCACAAGGACACACACAGACTCAATGTGAAAGGAAGGAAAAAAATATTCCATGAAAATGGAGATCAAAACAGAACACATGTAGGCATTTTCATATCAGGTAAAAATGGCTTTAAGCCAACAAAGTAAAGAAAAACAAAGAGGGTCATTATATAATGGTAAAGGGAGCAGCTCAACAAGAAGACATAATAATCCTAAATACATATGAATCCAACACAAAAGCTCCAAGATACATAAAGTAAATTTTTCTAGAGCTAAGCAAAGAAATAAATAGCACCAGCACAATTGCCAGGGACCTCAACACCCCATTGTCAGAGCTCAAAAAATCATCAAAGCAGAAAATAGATAAATAAACAGTGGACTTAAAACCAAACTCTAAATCAAATAGACCTAATAGACATTTACTGAACACTGTATGCAAAAACTACAGAATACATATTCTTCTCAGCAGCACATGGGACATTCTCCAAGATTGATTAGATCTTAGAACACAAAACAGGTCTCAACAAAGTCAAAAAAATTGAAACCATATAATGTACCTTCTCAGACCATGGTGGAATAAAACTAGAAAGGTACATGGCATTATTTTGATTTTTTTGAATTTGTTGAAAAATTGAAAGGATTCCCCCTAAGAACTGGAACAAGACAAGGATGCCCACTATCACCACTTCTATTCAATATAGTGCTGGAAGTCCTAACCAGAACAATCAGGCAAGAGAAAGAAATAAAGGGCATTCGAGTCAGAAAAGGGGAGGGCAAACTGTTGCTCTTCATTGACATTATAATATTGCATCTATAAAACTCCAAAGATTTCACCAAGGGTGTCCTGGAATTGACAAATAAATTCAACATAGCCTCAGCATACAAAATCAATATACATAAATCAGTAGCATTTCTATATGCCAATAACACTCAAGCTGAGAATCAAAGACTCAATACCATATATAATAGCTACAAAGAAAATAAAATACCTAGGAATATACTTAACCAAGGAGGTGAAAGGTCTCTATAAGGAGAACTATGAGGAAAGAAATAGCAGAGGATATAAACAAATGGAAAAACATACCATGCTCATTGATAAGTAGAATCAATATTGTTAAAATGTCCATCTGTTAAGATGTAATCCCCATCAAATTATCAATGTCATACTTTAAAGATCTAGAAAAATAATTCTATGATTCATTTGGAACCAGAAAAGAGCCTAAATAACCAAAGCAATCTTAAGCAAAAGAACAAATCTGGAGGTATCACATTACCAGACTTCAAACTATCCTATGAGGCAATAGTAACCAAAACAGCATGGTATTGGTACAAAAATAGAAACATAGACACAGAACATAGAACCCAGATAAAATCCATCTACCTACAACCAACAGATCTATGACAAAGGAGACAATAATGTACACCGGGGAAAAGAAGCCCTATTCAATAAGTGGTACTGGGAAAACTGGATAGCCACATGCAGAAGAATGAAACAGGACCCCTACCTCTCACCACTCACAAAAATTAATTCAAGATGGATAAAAAACTCAATTCTGAGGCATGAAACCATAATAACTCTAGAGGAAAATGTAAGAAAAACTTTTCTAGATATAAGCCTAGGTAAATAATGTATGACTAAGACCCCAATGGCAATCATGGCAACAACAAAAAATTAATAAATGGGATTTAATTAAACTAAAAAGCTTCTGCACAGCTAAGGAAACAATCAGCAGAGCAAACAGACAACCTACAGAATGTGAGAAAAATGTTTGCAATCTATACATCTGATATAGGGCCAATAACCAGAATCTACAAAGAACTCAAGCAAATCATACAGAAAAAAACAAAGAGCCCTATTAAAAAGTGTGCAAAAGACATGAACAGAAGCTTGTCAAAAGAAGAAAGACAAAAGGCCAATAAACATATAAAAATGCTCAATGTCACTAATCATCAGGGTAATGCAAATTAAAACCACAATGAGATATCACCTTACCCCAGTCAGAATGGCTTTTATTAAAAAGTCCAAAAATGATAGATGCTGGCATGTATGCAGAGAGAAAGGAATGCTTATACACTGTTGGTGGAACTGCAAATTAGTACAATCCCTAAGGAAAACAATATGGAGATTCCTCAAAGAACTAAAAGTAGACCTACCATTTGATCCAGCAATCCCACTATTGAGTATTTACCAAAAGGAAAAGAAGGCTTTCAGGAAAAGACCTGCACTTGAATGCTTATTGCAGCACAATTCACAATTGCAAAGATATGGAATCAACCCAAGTGCCCATCAATTTGTGAGTGTATAAATAAAATGTGGTATATGTATAGCATGGAGTACTACTCAGCCATAAAAAGATTAATTAATACCTTTTGCAACCATCTGGATGGAACTGGAGACCATTCTCCTAAGAGAAGTATCTCAAGAATGGAAAAACAACTAGCACATGTACTCACTATTAAATTGGAACTAACCAAGAGCACACATGTATACAGATGGAAGTAAAACTCATTGGAAGCCAACCAGAGGAGAGACGGTAGGCAAAAACTCACCTAATGGGTACAATGAACACTATTTGGTTGATGGCAAACCTATAGCTGGGATCAAGCATTACAAAAGCAATCCCTGTAACCTAAAACATTTGTACCCTCTTAATATTTTGGAATTAAAAAGAGCTGTCTTTCTTATTGTGAATACTAAGTGTGAGGCTAACATCCAGATAGGACAACCAGCTATAGGGTCTCTTCATCTCCATGTTTATATCACTTTCAAAGGTCTAAAACAGGCACTAAATCAGAGACTTCTCTGTAGTTTGTTTTATAGGCACTAAGTTATCTGGTATCATCGCTGTTGCAATTATTTCTAACCTCATGGAAGGTAGTTAAGCAGGAGAAAGACCAAGGCATTATATAACACAACAGGGTCATGAAAAAAGGATTTAATGCTGCACTAAAAGTAATGAGTAGCCTCAAGGGAGCAGAGTTACACTTATCAATTGCAAAATTTCTTATTCACTGTTGTAAAGATTGTAAAATATAATGTCTATGAAGGTAGCTAATATGGTGCCTGCACATAGTAGATAGTCACTATTTGTCTATTTTAATAAAAGTAAGCATAGATTATTGAGTAGAAAAAAGAACAATTATTTAATCAACAGAGTCATTTGATCCATTGATGATATTTGCTTTATTTCAAATAACAATTAGATTTGTCTAATATGTACAAAAGAACTATGTTGGAATAACCTACAGGCTGCTAATTTTAAAAGGTTGAGAAAGGCTGAAAACTATTTTCTAACTATTATTATAAGCAAAGACAAGTATTCTCAGAAATACTTAATCAAGACCTAATTTCATTGGCTTCATTAGCATGCACCATAAGGATGAACTGGCCATGTCAATCTCCATTAGAACCTGAAACTTTAGAATCTTATTCATAACTATATTAGTTAATTTAAACTGATTGGGAATGTTAAATTTAAGAAAATTCTTCCATAGTTAGTACAGAACTTGCAGTTAAATAATTGAATTATTACTTTTGATAATGTTATAAGTCTAAGAATCAGTTTAATTGTTTGAGAGATATATTAGACCTTTATAAAAGAAATATGTTTTAGATATGAGAAAAAGACAGAGTCTAAATCAAATTATTTGACCACACACTTTTAAATGCTAGCCCTTGTTAAAAAACTGGTTTCCCTGATCATCACCTAAATGTACATCAGGGAAGGATACCAATTGGATATCAGACTGGGATGGGGGGGTGGGGGGAGGGGATGGGTGTTTGCCTACATGACGAGTGCATTGCGCACCCTCTGGGGAATGGTCATGCTTGAGGGTGCAGACCCGGGGAGGTGGGGGGGGAGGGGATCGAGGTATGAATACATGGCGAGTGCCAGGCGCACTGTCTGGAGAGTGGGAGAGGACGCGCTTGGGACTCTGACTCGGGGGGATGGGCGGGACAGGGACAATGTATATGACCTGAACTTATGTACCCCCATGATGAGCTGAAATAAAAAAAAATAAAAAATAAAAAAAAATTAAAAAAAAAGAATGTATTTTGTACAGCATGATATACTTGAATAATTTTTTTAAATTATTGATTTAGAACCATTTCCACAGACGATTTTGCATCCAACTTCCCACTGCATTTTTTTTTTCATTTTTTCCTGGTACATATATCCATTTCATATCCACCAATTTATTGATGAACAGCCAATTCGCCAATGCTCATTTGCTGACATATCACTGCTTCTGTGTAGATTCACAATAGCAATCAATAATCAGATGCTGGGGTCAACTTTACCATGTTCACGATAGACCAACAACTATTGGGTAGGCTGGCATCAAGTATTTTGCCAACCATGTGACATTCTAATTAAACTATTTAAAATCGACACTCATACATAACTCAGGATGACTAATATCTGTTGCTGTACCATTCTTATATTTCCTGGGGGAGAAATCAGCACCTGTGGTATGAAAAAATACATACCACAGGCTGGCTATCTAGAGTGTTCTGTTTTCTGTTTTTGAAAGATGCTGAAACGCCGCAGATGCTGACGTACATTCTAATGCTTGAAATACTGTATACGCGAAGAGGGGTGAAAGTGCTGATGCTACTCAAATATGTATGAGATGGCTGATGCCTACTCAGGAACACACCAGAACTCCTGGCACAGGTTCAATCAGTAAATAAACATAAAATAGCTATTTCATGTTGAGATACAATTTTATCAAAACTAGCTTATATTCTTACGTGGTGGGTAGAAGGAGGGCGAATACCAAATGGTGCTTGTATCTTAAATTTGAAGGCAGAGGGAATTCAATTCACTGCTAATTCCATGAAGCCGGGTTTGATGAGAGACATGGTTGCTTTTGAAAATGGGAAAGATTGTGCTCCAGTGCTTCCCTTGGGCTCCTACGATTAGAGGAGTCAAAGACTATAAGGGAAAGGGACCTCGCTTGGCAGTGCTATACTTCAGTATTTAGACCCAGGGCTTATGACCTTCCCCAACCAGAAATAATGTGTTTGTGGAGAGAGGGATACCAAATAATACATATTAATAACCCCATGTACAACTATCTCTAACGGATAGTGCAGGGTTGATTAAAGAGCTTTGTGTAAGAGAGAGATCTTCTGATGGAGGGTATGCCTTGAGTAAGTGAAGACATAACGATCAGAGGGACACTTCACTTTCTACATTAGTACATTAAGTACGCTAATTTAAATCTCTGACTTAGATATGACTGTCATTCACTCTTCAAATTCCATAGATCAAGAATAGTGGAGAATTTCTGTTTAGAAACTACTTTGATGTCTGTGTCTCTCATGAGGACCACAGACAGAACTTCATACCAACTTTAATGAATTTTAACATTTATTTTTTATTTGGGGCAACATATACAGTAGCATCTCTTTTTAATAATCCATCTAAATTACAAGAGCTCTCCCATTGTTTATAGCAGTTATGTTCTTTTCTCTATTTTCTGTTTTCTCTATTTTAGCTGGAGACTGTTCAGGCAGTCTCCAGGGAGTCATTTCTGCTTAGATTCCACCTCCACAGGGAAGTGAAACACAGGCATACCCCCATGAGGCTGGTAGCACTGCAACCAGCCTTTGCATGCAGCTGATTTCCAAGGCCTTCCTGCTTTCTCATCCCTGGCCTTTGGAAAGCATCTTCCCCTACTCTGACAGGTTTCCATAACACCGCATCTTGGGAAGAAAGTATCTAGATTTTTTTTTCCTCTTTCCTTCTATAAAACTTGTGAGATAATTATGTAAAATTTTCATACCCTTCCCGGGAACTTTAAGTTGGGTATCAATATTTCTTTCTGCAACAAATAATGTGAAATTTCCTCTCATTGGCCAATGCACCGCCCCCCCTCCTCCGCCAGGTGGCAACCATTAGGTTTTGATGTTGAACAATAATATACTTTGGTTGTTTTCCAAGCTTATGCTTCCAATAAAATTATTTAGACAACAATAAAATATTCAAAATAGTATAAAGCTGGAAGGCACTTTACATATCTGCATGTTTTTGACATAAAGCCCATTGGGAGGAATAATTTACTTTTATTAACTAAAGTGGCTGTCCTTGTCACTCTAACAAATCAACAGTGACTTGGAAACAGTGTCTATGTGGAGAAGTATAAAGAGGGAAAAACCATGGTTTTTAAAGTAAAATAAGATAAAAATTGTGAAAACTCTTATAAACACTGGGCTTACACAGCTGTAATTCTGAAGCATTGTTACTAAAATTGAGTGTGGGATTTTTATCAAACTTAGACTGTTTAAGTAAGATAGGCATTCATTTGTATCCAGAAGGGTAAGATTGCTAAATTTGCAGTCTATGGTTCTAGGTCATAGTTTCTAATTCCACAAGGCAGAGGGGAGGTTTATCAGTATTTGTGGAATTCCTGGATTGTTTTTCTGTCTGAAATCAGCTTAAAACCCTCTGAGGCAGTTGGCAATGCTGCCCAGCACCTGCCCGAGTAGCAACTGCAACAGCTGGATCAATACAGCTACTGCTATAACAAAGGGAACTGCCAAGACCCACAAAATGTCTAAATAAGTAGAGGTCTGATTTTTTTTTAAGTTATAGAAAAAAAATAGGGCATCATGGTTGCTTTTTATGAGAAATTATCAAGAGTTTGTGATATTTCTGCCTAAAATACCACAGAGGAACTGGAACAGGAGTCTAGAGACCAAAGCTGTTACTTACTACTCATTATGTTATATGATTCATAGCATATGGCTTAATGCTCTTGGACATAAGAAACATTAAAATACAGAGGAACATTTGGAGAAAACAGGATAATGGAGGCTTCAACCGTATTGATTCTGGAGCTATTCATTCAACAAATGTCTACTGGACACATAATCCAAGCCAGGTACTTAGGGTGGGACTCGTGATGACAGCAGTGAAAGAAAAAGGCAAAAACCTCTGCCCTCTTGGACCTTACCTTCAATATTTTTATTTTATTCATTAACTCTGTAGCTCTTTAGTTCAAATAAATTATGTCTTATCGAAAATGCTAACAACAGGTAACATCCCATGATGTTCATATGTACTGGGCACTATTACAGGTACTATCCATACATTAGCACATTTAATCCTCAAAACAATCCTCTGAGGCAGAAGGTTTTATTATTATTATTATTTTACAAATGAGAAAATTAAGCCACAGAGAGTGAAACTCACTTGCCTGAAGTTCCACAGTCAGGAAATGGCAGTGCCAAGATTCAAACCCAGAGTGTTGGTTCTTAACTCCACATCCTACTGTCTCGCCACGCAACAAGCACTCCCCAATCTGATGATAGGTATTCCTGATTATTTTGTTTCTATTGATTTAAAAATTAAACACATTGGTACCTTGTTTTTAAAGAACAACTTTCTGTTTATAAACTGGATATATCACCAGTAACAAATCCTACATATGCCAGAAATATGCAGGCCATGAGAGTTCTTAAAAATAAACACAAAAAATCACAGTTCTCAAATCTGATTCTGAATTTGGCAGTTATAAAATAATCACACTTCAAGTGTTCTCTCACCTCTAAGCCAGCATAGACTTATCTATAGAATTAAATGATATTTATTTGGAGTATGCACAGAATCCTGAGACCATGCAGAAGGATCACTGGGATTATTAGTCCAAACTGTTCATTTTAGAGATGAGGAATTAGGGTCGAGAGAGGTTAACTTATTTTCCTAAGGTCTTGAGAGCCTCGTCTCACTTAGAGACTTTATATTTATAATATTCCCATTTGTTCTTTAACCTAATTTGAAGATTATTGGACCAAGATGTAGTTTGTATAGGAAGCTGTAGAAAAGATAGCTATGAAATTCTTTCTCTGGCGACCTCCAGAATATTTATTAATAATATGAATATTGTGACAGGGAAATAAATGTCAATTTTTCCTACCTGACACTTGATACAGTTTAATGAAGGCTTTAAATTCTCCTTAGAACAGAGGGTGTTCAAACTCATATATGATATAGACAAAGCCTGACTGAGGGAAAGTGGCAGCACAGTATAAACTATTAACTTTGGTGTCAAACATATCTGTTTCAATCTTAATTTTTATCTCTTAGTAACCTGGAGATCTTGGGCAACTTTCTTTTTCTCTGAGTTTCAGTATTCCCACCTGTAAAATGGGAAGAGAAACACCTATGACTTAGATTGTTGTATAAATTAAATGGGGAAATGTATTTAAGTATTAAAACTTAATAAAACACAGAAAAAAGTGAGTTTCTGTACCCCTGTGGTCTTCCTAATTATTTTGACTGAAAAGGAAAACATTTAGCTCATAAAAAGTAGATATCACTTTGACACCACGATTGTACTTCTCAGCTTATTTATATTACTTGTTCTTCTTGTTGCTACTCTCTCAAATTTTAGTAAAGGTATAACTAAAGAGCCTATTGGAACTTTATTCCAGGCCTTGCCAATAAAAAGATGAAATCTTTGATAATAGGAGATCTTTTTAAGCGTAAAAAAAAATTCTTCATTGTCTGTCTTAAAATTAGTTTTTTTAGCATCATCTGCACCCTTCCTCTCCTTGCATTTTCCATTCCAGTCATGCCAAACCATCTGTTGTTCCCTGAAAATGCCATGCTGCTCCACACTTCCATGTTTTTACATGCATTTCCTCTATCTCAAACGGCCTGTTCCTTTTTGTTCATTTGCCAAACTCTTACTGGTTTTCCTGTACTAGTGCTACATTCCATAGAGGCAGGATTCATGCCCAATTGATGTTGCCTCCTGGCACAATGCCTGGCACACTGAGAGTATGAGTACCATGCAAAATGTTTATTACATGAATTGGTAAAGCAGATGATGAGGCAGGGCAATATCATTTTTGTTTTAATGTGAATTTCACAATAATGTAAGGAAATTTATCTGTATCGTTGTATGCTGGCAATTTAAGAAAGACTGAAACGCAGGCTTAAAAAATCTATTGAATGATGGCATTATTGTTCAAGTATGATTATAGTTTCATAGAGGGTCATATTTAAATGACAATTCTTATCTGGATATACATTTTTGAGATTATACTTCCAATATATTGTATATAAACACATTTTTAAATCTAGATTTGTTATTTTTAATGTGAAAACTAGACAGATCTGATCCTAGCGAAGCATTTTAGCCATCAGTAATGTACACTGGCACATACTTGATATTTACTAATATACTTTAAAAATAATACTACGTGATACTCAGTGGAAGATAATATATTCAAAATCTACTTTAAAACACTTACATTAGAGTATCACAAACCATAAAAATTACTCATGGTTACATTAACAATACTGAAAATTAGAATTTCTCCTATCTTTTTGTCTCCACTATAGTTCCCTGACACTAGAATTTATTACTCCACACACTTTAGTACCTCAATAGCCAGGGAAAGACTCAAAACTAAACATTCAACGTATTAATCCTCTCTGAGAGCTGGAAAAATAATCAAAACTACTCACAGAACGAGCTGTTGAAACTAGGAATAAAAATACTTGAGCATGATCCACTTGTCAATAGGAAATCTTTAGCTTTTGAATTTAAAAAGGAAGTAAATTGGAAAATAATAAAAATGTCAAATTATTCAAAACCTAAACTAACTTTATTGTTTAACTCATGTCCCACATCCTTTCTAAGGTTCTCCCCATTGACTACCTAACCTATGATGGATCAATCGTTTCTTTCTGAATGATTACAAACCACCCCTTCTGGTCTGAGGATTCCATGTGTATATGTTTTCACTCTCTCAAAGGACTATAAACTTTTCCTCCAGGACAAGAGATTATTTTATAGAGATTTCTTTTCTAACCTCACTGTGCTGTGAACACAGTAGATACATAATAAATATTTGGTGGCTCTTATTTGTTAATAAATGCCAAATGGGGAATTGCAGCCACAACAATGGAGTTTGTTTTGTGCTACTATTATCTGTAGTTAAGGGAAACCCCCAAGGCAAGAATGTATACAAGAAGGAACAGAGCAGATAGCATTGAGAGGGGAATCAAGACAGAAGGGGAGCATCAGGAACTAATTCTTCATTTGAAAAATAGATTGTCTCTTGTTCCCCAGGCAGTCTGCTGTCGAGCATAGATGAGCTACAGTAACCAGATTGGTTCATTAAAATATGGTCCCTTTAGTTCAACATGACTCATCTTTATGATGAAGCTGTGATTCTGGGAACTGAATGTGCTAATTTTCCTACTCTCATGACACCCAGAAGAATAACATAAAACTTAATTTTTAATGACTTCATATTCAGTTTACTGCCATTGTATAGCTCAACCTCTGTATGGACCTATCATCTAATAAAATTTAGTAATACAAAGAACTGTCATAGCCGTCCCTTTGAGCAATGGTTTACCCTAACTGCTTGGTATTAAATGTTTGCGGATCTATTTCCAAGGAAATATTATAGATAATTAAACAGTACTTCCCCAACCTTCAGTATCTCCCACCTCATTGCCCCCACCCCACCAACCTTCGCTTCCATGTTAACATAGTGGTTGCCTGCTCACTTCTATATCCCCAGAACCTGAACAAGTGCTTGATACATACAATTTTGAATTAAATAGAAGTCATTTGCCAAATCAGTCTTTTGGAGATCTGGAAGTCTGAACCAAAGACTTGAACTTTGTGTTATCTGAGACCAGAGCTAATGAGGAGAAATAATGGAAAATTACTGGGTCACCATTTTTTTTAGAAATGGCATAGACAGATTATATTGCTGCCAGAGGCTTAGTATTCAGAAGATACTTTCCATTGTGATATTATTGTCTGGATAAAGGGCATCTTGTTTGAATGGCCTTCTAAAATTTGAGAGTCTTAGGTCTCTGAGGTGGAGTAAGTTGTGTGGGGAGGGGAGGTTGAGGTGTGGAACTGAGAGAATGTCCAACAGATTTGACAAAGAGCCTGGTTTCAAAGTCACTGTCAAGGCTGAAATATAAGTCACTGGGTGAGTCTTTTTAATGGTGTGTTTCACCATTTGGCTTGGCTCAAATGCTGTGTACTTTGTTGAATACATTCTATTCTTGTAATATCTATTCTAGTGGTAGAGGTTTAAGATACCACATTTTATAAGAACTGTTGAAAACTCTATTAAGCTCTATTAGAAAATTTATCTTCTAGCACAACTCTGGACTGAAAAACTGCCTTGGAGAAAAAAACAGATATTAAAAATATTCATTAAGAAAAAAATTAATTACTATAACAATTTACCTACAAGAACAAAACAATAATGAAACAACAAAACAACTGAAAATGAGCCAAAGATCTGAATACTAAAACTTATGGACAGAGATAGATCTAAGTCTCTGTGGAGGCTGAGCTTATACAATTTAGGGGACATTCTTTAGAAAAAAAAATAATGTTCCAAAATGCACCATTATGTGTAGAGGCCTGGGAGGGACCTGTGCAAGGTGAGGAGCCCTGAAGTTGAAGCCACATGTGTTCCACCACAAAGCAGCCTCTGCACAAGGCTGTCGTCAGTCAGCTCACACAGGATGACAATGTTTTCAGTTAATCCAAAACAGGAAATATAAGATATGTGGAAAAAGAAATCCAGGAAGAATATGGAAAGAAGTATTTGTAGCAGCAATGGTGTGGTGGTAATTAAGCACTGAAGTCGGAGCAGTAGGCAGCGGTAACGTTGACAGAAAAGAAAGTCTGTATTGTGGTGAGAGACGAGAAAAGATTTTTGCCTTGTGGGAAGTAAAGAGCTCCTTAAATCTGAGAATCCAGTCTAGGGTCAGCACTCTGTCATGCTAAAGGCTTATCAACCACAGGACAGCTATTGTATTGCTAGAGAATTGAGAGACAGTCACAGAGCTCACCCTGAGGAAGCAGAGTAAATACCTGGGGACATTTTATCATCTCCTAGTCTCCTCTTCCCACTTCACCTTTCATTCCTCTGCCCTCCCTCCCTCCACTTCCACACCGGTGCCTATGAAACAACACACTAATTTGCATGAAAACTATATGGCATAAGTGATTTCATAAGTCATGTCCATCCAAACACAAGCATTATATACTTTCAAATTCTAAGATTTTCAATTGTGTTGTACATGATGTAAGCAATCAATCAACCGGCTTGAGTCAGGAATGACATGAAGGTCAAACATGTGGATCAGTTTGGAGACAACTATGTCCTTTCCTTCTGATGAAGAAAACAGGATTTGGAGCCATGCTTTCCCCAATTCACTAAATGGTGAGTTGCCTAGATCATGAGTTTCTTGTGGGTAGAGATGAGTTTTGTTCATCTTTTATTTTTTAATCTCTGGTCTCTTACTCAGTGCCTAGCATTAAATTGGTTTTCAATAAAATGTAGGCAACATGTAAAGAGAAGAAATGTTATTCCTTTTTCTTTTCCTGTGAACGTATTATATGCTGGGGGAATAGAAAATTATATTCAGCATGGTGATGTGCTTGATGTCCACCATATTAAAAATCCCAAAATTATAGAGTCTTTTGAAGGATGTTGCCAACTCAAAGGATAAATAGTCATAACAAGTTTGAAAAGAAAAAGGAGTAAGAGAAGGATGCCTCGGGCTCTGATTTCTTACTGATTTTGGTGAAATTTAGCTAATCGTGATCCTGGTGCCTCTGGGACTACATGCAATGCTAATTTAGTGAGCAAGGCAAATGACCCAGAAGTAAAATTACTGATGTTTATGAAAAAAACAAGTTCAACTCGATTTTCACTGCCACTCACATTATCATTTGCCATGTTTATATGGACCTGCAGTCATAAAGCAAACACATTAAAAACTCTTAGAATCAAGTGTTGTGTCTGTTATTTATGGAGGAGAGTAATTTGCTAATATGTATCAGGAAAGAAATCTTTTAATGTGTTTTAAAGCCTCCACATTCAGCTATCTGAAAACTTCAACCACAGCACACAGATGCATTAACCAAAGCCATTGAAACGCTTACTGTACCGGAGATTTACAACTTTAGCAAAGTTTAATTTTTCAACTGAAGGAAATAACTTCTGTTCCAACCCATAATCTTCGTTGGCTTTAGAGTTAAAATAGCTCCACCCTTAACTGCACAAACCTACAAAATTAACTTTTCCTCCAACCCACAAAATAGGCATGATGTGAGCTCCCCCTACTGGCACAACACTATTCCCACTTCATGAATACGGTAAAGGACAGCTTCTGAGTCAGGGTATAAAGGGATTGCAGTTTAGTATTAAAGAGGAGGAAAAGCTAAACAAGGTTTTAAAAACCACACAACAACCCAAAACAGAAAAGAAAAACAGCTCTTCTCACTCTAAAATATTTTCTGTGGAGGAAAAATGCAAAATACATGTTTACAAATATTTGACAGCACCTTTTAAGTGCCTGCCCAAGATTAGCCAGGCAGAGTGAACTAAATGGCTGTCCCTTTCAGGATGCAATGGAGTCCTTATTCATATTTAGACATAACAACAAGAAAAGTTTAATTGCAGTGATGTTTATACATTGATGATAGACACCCTCCTCCCCCAAGAGCACATATGAGAATCTGGAAGCTTTAGAGAAATAAAATAAGTAGCACCATTGAGGCTGAACAAAGTCTATCTGAGGGCCTTGGGCTTTTCTGCATCTGGAAGAGACTTCTGTATTCCTGTGAACTGGGAAACAGAAGGTGGAAGCCATCAGCTTTGTATTTCAAGCCACTCAGATTAGTTGTGTCCAGAGTAGAAAATCCAATGTGAGAGAATCAATGGCAAATATAGGTAAAATGCTATTGCGGGGACAGTCACACCGACAAGATAGGAGAAATGCGACAAAGGTGTTGCTAGTGATAAGCTGTTACAGAAAAAAAATATAATGAAAGAAATGAAACTCCCACTCTTTGAGTCAGCAGAAGGGAGCTGTTTCATGATATTTGCTATATTTGTAAGGCTGCAATTTGATTATATCTGATTCTGTTGTCACAATCTGTTACATATCCTACATAGAATATAAATATGTAAAGCCATTTAAAGGCCAAATTATAGAGCTGTCTATTTTTATATTTTACCTTTTACTGCCATAGCAGTGATGATGCTTAAATTGTATAAATTTAATACAGTAAATGAAAAACAAAAACATGAATCTATGCAGGCTTTATTGAAAAGCCACTAGTTGAAAACCCCAAAAGTGCATCAATCTGTTTCTTTCCTGAAAGTCTGAGAAAATTACATTAGATGAATATAATAGGCTCAATGCATGGGCTTTGCCTTTTAAAAATGATGCTCTTTATGAAACATTTTCATGTCTTAGAAGTAAACCTATATATTCATTTACGTTGAATGTGTATGAAGAACTTGGTGAGTGCCAAATGAGGTGACAGGATTGTTATTTTCTATCCTTCTCCTGTCCATATGCTTCTTAACATTGGCATGTGACATTTTTGTTCACACCAATATCAATATAGAAAGGGATGGAAAATAATGTGAGTAGACATGGCCCCCAGGACATCTGTCACCTTCTCATCACCTTTTTGCCACCATGACATGGTCAAGGACTGTCCCTGCTCCACTACAATAATCCTTTGTATTGGGTTCTTTGCTTCCACTCTTGCCTCAGTTACAACTCATTCTTCACATAGATGCCAGGGCAATCTTTTGAAAATATACGGATGATATTGCTGCCCTTCGGAGACTTCCAATGACACTATGAATAAACTCCAAATTTCTCACCTCTTCTCCACTCTCCTCTTTTACCATTTTCCCACTCAATCACCATGCTTGAGCTACCCTTGCCTTCTTTCTGTTTCTGGATTTCACTAGAGTCTCTCTCAGTGCATTGGCATGTGTTCTTCCCTTTGTTCTGAATGCTTTGCTTCTAATCTTTGTGCACCTTCTTCCTAAGGCTTCAGTGAAAATCTCACTCTCTCCATAAAACCTATTTCATTTTATATTATGTGACCCTGTTTTACTTTCTTAAAAGAAATTATCACTCTCTGGAATAATTTTGCTTATTTATTTTCTTGTTTTATGTCTGTTTCTTCCTTTTAGAATTAAGCTTCATGTGAACAGGGACTTTTTCTGTATCTCTAGCATCTAAAATATGGTTGGCACAGGGTTTAATAATATTATGCTATGCTATCAATACTGAAAGTATAAAGTACAATATAGTAATAGGTATTATTTATCAATAAATCCTAGCAGAATGAATACTTTGAATAAAAAACAGGGTGTGTGTGTGTGTGTGTGTGTGTCTGTGCACATACACGCAAATGCCTATTTATCTACTTGCCTGTGCAGAGCACTAGTAAGCTAAAGTCACATCACACAGAACAAATAACAGAGATATTTCTATGATTGGTGCAAAATTTCTACTGAACAGCAATGCCTGACTTTTAGCCAAATTAATAAGTGCTTAATATATTTTAATATGAAAGATTATAATTTCCTATTTTAAATCCCTGACGTTAAAATATATGACAGACCGCACATTAAGTAGTAGAGAAAAGGGAAATTTAGAGCCCCAGGAGACTAGTTTTAATCCTAACTTTAATCCACTAACACTACCTGATGCTGAACAAGTGACTTAATCTTTGCATCTCTTATTTTTTTTTCCATTGGAAAATGGAGAAATGTCTTTCTTGAATAGTTATAGTAAGTGTTTAATATACAGCTATAAAATACCTGATACACAGTAGATACTCATTTTAAGTATATTAAGACAGCTTAGTCTTAGAGTGTTACACTGGGCTTATCAAGTATGGGAGAAGATAAGTTGTACAAACTTTAGTGATTCATATAATTATATATGTATATTTGTAAATCAGCAGTGATGCCTTTATCGGTGTTTCCATAATTACCCAATTTGAAAGCATCATACTTAAAAGTAATATACTATTCAAAGCACTTTTCCATTTATTCCTTTTTTTCTGCAATAACCTCAGGGAATAGTAGGTGACTACTGCATTTTTCTTTTGCATGTTCTTGTCCCAGAGGTACAAAAATTAGAGACTTTGTCAAAAGGAATGCTCCCTCAGCGTTATCGGTGGATACTGTGTGCTAGAAATGTCAGAAATAGTACTTTTTAATTCTCAGATATTTAGAGCTGAAAACTACTTACAGAAAGTTAGAAAAATATCTCTGAATTTAGAAAAATGTCAGTCTTGGTTGAAACAAATACATTTTGGGAACATTATTAGGTGTAACGAGCCCCTTTCATACATTCATTTGGCAAATCCTTTGGGATTCATTGGAATGGGCTCTGCCTATTACGACTGTTTTGCAGGTGAAGGAAGAGGCACCTGTCTCTAGTTCGTGATGCAGTGGGAAGTGTGGATGTGTTCAACCAAATGGAGCTTTTAACTGTTGGTTATTTAAAAAAAAAAGTTTGAGTAGAACTAAGTAGCTCTGAATCTGAATTTTTTGCTCCCTTTGCAAACACTGCATTACATTCCATGCATCTAACCACCCCCACCCCAACTCATTCTTCTCCCTCCCCTCAGGTACTGCTTTTCCTATAGAGACGGATGAGAGGACGGTTACACGAGTGCCTATGCAGTTATATCACGGTAGCCTCAAAACTCTTTACTACTTTCTTTCGTCAAATTTATATATACTTCCCAACACGTACTCAAGGCTCATCCAGAACTATGTGATAGCCAATGAAAAGAACTTGGAATATGGACCTTTTAAGGATTTTCCTTGCAATGTTTTACCTTCTTGTAGACATTCCCAAAAGATTTGCATTAAGACAGGTACATATTTGCGAAAGAGACTGGGAAAGGAGAATTATTTCAAAGTGCTAAAAATATTTCCTATATAGAAATTCTTTTAAATTTCAAGCTTGAGGTTTTAAATATCTCCAGTCTAAGGTTCAGGAGGAAATCCGAGCAGTTACAATGGCTAATTCCTCAACCTCCATATACCCTGCAACACTGGGTGACAGAAAGATCTCTAATAAGATTTCAGGGCCAGGACCCACATGGATGGGGTTAAGGCAGAGTTTCCCAAAACCAGAAAAATCCCAGGCAAACTGGAATTAATTGGTCACCTTATCTATGACTCTTCAAAAGGAGTCAAAATATGCTGCAATTTGTCCAGCTCATACTCGACTGGATATCGTTTGGCAGAACAGCATTTTGAGGAACTCAAGGTCTGCAGAACAGGTTTTTAAAAGTGCTGGAGTAGAGGAAGGTTGTCTAGTTCTCCGACTCAGCAGAATGAAACATTGATTTCAACCTTTGCCTTGTCTGGCAAGAACGGAATCTATTTTTCCTAATGAAATATCCACTGGCAGCATTAAATACTATTTTAGATGAGTGAGAAAAATGGATGTAATGGTGGAGTTAGGAAGAAAAATCTATGCCTGGAATGCATCTTTCTTGATTTTCTTCTCAAGACATATGTGTTGGAGGTATATAAACAACCGAGGGAGAAACGCATTAAATAAGTAAATATTGTATGTGTTAACGTGGAAAGAAATGTTAAGAATTGGAGTGTATAAACCAATACAGCATACCCAAGTCAGAAACTACTTAGAATTCCACCGTTTTTGTTCCTTACTTGAATGCTAAAGCTCTTCTTATATGAAATATTGAATACCACTGCCTTCTCCTTTCTCCTTCTGATTACTTTGCATTGAAAAGTCCTTTTCTCTCTCACCAGATTATTCTCTTATCTTGTTTCTCCAAACTCTCTTTCTTTTTTAACCTCTGCACATATTTTTTATATCTGCGCACAGCATTACTACTTTGCTGCAGTTTCATTTACGAGGGAAAACAGATGGGATAGAAGAGCATGAGACCGCAGGTAAGAGATCTGACTTGAACTTGGTATAAGAAACAGAATCACCTTTCAGGTTTCTTAAGGGATGAAGCCTATTATGGCATTTCCTATGCTCATTCTTAAGTCGAGGGCCACAGTGAGCAATTACTGGGATGTAGAAAAGTGGCCTCCACGTTCATGCACACATCAATTAATTTCATTTATAGCAGCTGGCATCCCTGACAGTTCATTCATCCATCCTTTCATTTAACAAATATTTAACAAGCACCTACTACATGCCAGACACAGTTCCATGAAACTCTGTTGGTTGAGTCTTTACTTTCAGTCTGCTGACAGTGATGTGACTTACTCTAAAATCATCTGATCTAGAATTTCCACGGCAACATATGGAGGCTCTATTTTTCTCCTCCACATATCTTTGCATATTTCATAAGTTAAAAGCTGAAGCTCAAAGATTTCTACTCTTTTCCTTCATAAAATTAAGAGACTTTCTAGATGTGAGGAACCAATACTAAGTGTTTTATTTTCCAAATACTATTCTTTGATATACATAAATTTAATATCACTGTAATTCCTTGATAATTCACAGAGAAGACAGGTTCTTTTCCTGCTCCTCACTGGTTCAATGTTAAATTAAATGAAGGCATCAAATGAATTTTCAAATGATTCTATTCTCTGGCCAAAGTCATTTGGTATTTTAATAAGTAATTTCAATGTGGAATAAAGTATTCACATAGGACAAAATTACCTCAATTACCTACAAACTAACTAGAATCCTAAAATAACTTCATTTTTTTTCTGCACACTACTTTTAGGAGAATGAGATTGTTCACAAGTGAAAAAGTTGATATACTGGTATAAGATACTATGCACTTCAAATAAAGAAAATGCAAGAACAAGCCTCTCAGACTAAGCTTGCAACCTTTTTCTAGGCTCCTCTTGGATTTCTCTGATTTTCTTTAGGTCCTGGATATATAAACTGGTGCTTATTTTTGAGGCTGGTTGAGGTTTGTGAATATCATCTTCTTGCCTTATTCTTGGCGGGATGTATCATGCTCTTACTTTTTGTTGTTGCTTTTCAGTCTTCTTCTATGAAGTTAAAATAGTTCTACAGTTATTTTAGTACACAAAACCATTCATATTCAACTCTTATTTTAGAATTTCAAATACTTTAAACTGTAGTATGCAAATATGAATGGAAACATTTAGAAATTTAATCATACTTTTTAAATTTCATTTTTAAAAATTTTAAGGGTTTTTTTTTTTTTAGAGGCAGGGTCTCACTGTGTTGCCCAGGCTAGAATGCAGTGGCTATTCACAGGCATGATCACAGTGCACTGCAGCTTTGAACTCCTGGTCTTAAGTGATCCTCCTGCATCAGCCTCCTGAGTAGCTGAGAAGACTACAGGTGTGTGCCACAGCACCCGGCTTAAACATGCTTTTTTGTCATTAGTGTTAAAATCTTGCTTCAGTCAAGTAAATATTTCATGAGAGTCTACTAAGCACCAGGCCTTGTGTTCTGATATAGGAGTATTAATGCTAATTAGCCCCAGGCACATACACATACAGATTATTTCAATCAATCAGACTAGTGATCAAAGTAAAACTGATGAGAGATATTTAGTCCAACCAGGGAACTGAGAAAAGTCATCCTGAAGATGATCCCAGACTGAGTCTTGGAATATGAATAATATTTAGGCAAAAACAGGGGAAGGGATTCAGGAAGAGGGATGAGCATAAGCAAAGCACAGAGGTATAAAATCAATTGGTGGTTTCTTCCAGTGAACTGTTCTCAATGAAATAGTATACTGGAGTGCCAAGTCTGAGGTGAAGAAGATGAATGATGAGGATGGAGAGGCAGGACTGAACCAACCTGGAAGTCTTTGTATCTCCTATTGGGAAGACTAATTTTCATTCTATGGATGATGGACAGCTATTGTTGGGTTGTAAGCAGGGGAATTATATGCTTAGGTAAGTATTTTATGAAATCATTCTGGCTTTGCAAGTAAGGAAAAATTTTGGAGGATGAGAATGGAAACAGGAACACCTTTTAGGAGGATTTTTCCCCAATGCTATAGACAAGAGATGTCTAGGGGCTGAAACGGGATTGGTGGAGTGTCTGGAGATATAGCTCTGAGAACTAGTCACAATAGAAAATTCACAGAGTGTCCTGATTTCTAGGATTGGACTCGCTTTATAACTCTGCCACATTCTATTTCAAAGCAGATCTCGGTATAAGGGAGCTCTCTCTTACTTAAAGGCCAAGGGAGTTTCCTGAATCAATGCCTGAATGTAGTTGGGCAGCCTGGACTTCAAAGGCAATGTGAGCATGAGCTTCCAGAATATAACCATTTAATAATATCCCACTATTTAAGATGCAATACAATAAAACTCTACTACTAATTCCCCTTTTTTCTTTAAACTGTGCCAGCTGTGTTTCTCTTTAATTATATTTAAAAATAACACCTACTGTTAAAGATAACCACATTCAAACTGCTATTATGGTTGTCTTTTGAGTAACTTAATAAAATTCTCAACATTGTAAAACTCTCCAACCCTTAAGTATTATATCTCAAACTATTATCACAAGGCTCAAAGGGTCTAGAAAAGATGACACAGTCCTTTCAACAAGTTGCCACCACTACCACTTACATCAATGTGTCAGAAACTCTACTTGCTGACGGTCATGTTTTTCTGTGAGTGCAGTGGTCTCTGGAGAGGACAGTTAGTGTATCTGTAATGACTCTTGCACTATCTTGATGCTTACAAGATCATGCAAAATTGCTCAGTCTTGCCAGAACCAAATACATGCAGATGCAATTATTACAGAAATAGGTTCCCTCTTTGATTCCACTAATATGATCTTTGTTTGTGGCTTTCACCACAAGAAGGTAACGATAGACCTGCAACCTAATAAGCCAAACTACAGGATAAAAGAGTGAGAAAGAAGCTGGAAAATGAGGGGAAAAATGGGAAAAAAAGATCAAGTTTACAAGAAATATTATTTAATTAGAAATGAATCCAGTTTAAATGATTCACCTGCAGAACAGGTTCTTGGAAGCACAAGGCCAACCTTATTTAAAATCCAGTTAATTTCCCCCTTATTCTTCTCAGAGAGAGATCAGCAAGGAATACAAAATTAAAAGATTTTTCAGAACCAGTTTACTAACTGACAAGCACTGGAATAATTCTTTTGGTTTGACTCATTGAGCCAGGATGCTAACATTATTTAAACATATTGCTTTCTATTTATTCCTGGATTTTTTTTTAAATCCCAAAGCTATAACAAGTGTGTAATTTACCAGAGAAAATGAAATTGCTCTTTGTTAAGTACACATTGAAAATCATATGCTACAATATGTATTGTACATTTAGTACAATAAAAGAAAAGCTATATTTTCAAATCTAAATTTGAAACAAATTCAATGCAATTTGGCATGCACTGCAGCATGCACAGACATCCCTATGCATTAAATACTATCTGGAATCAAGTGAAATTTTCTGCTTGCTGAAAAATTTCAAAACAAGAGAAGGCTATCTCAAATAAAACCCCCAATACAAAAACACATTAAGAGAAATAAAAATGGATTTGACTACAGTAAAACCTAGGATATCTATTCAATAAAAGACCACACTCAACATCCCTTAGATGAGTAGCAGAGTGATATATGTCTAAGACAGAGACAAGGGATACTTGAGAGAATATACTATAAACTCCCCAAAGTCAATGACAAAATTTTGTCTTGTAATTGCAGAAGTCTCCCCACTTTGTCCCTTACTTCAACACAGCGCATTCTCAACACAGCAGCGAGAGTGGATCACAACATTTCACTGCTCCAGACCCTCCCAACAGCACCCTGCTCACTCTAAGGAAGAGTCAAACCCTGCAGGAGGGTCTTGAGGGCCACTTCTACTCTCCTTCCACATCTTCAACCAAGCATCTTCTCACTCTTTTCAGTCTAACATCCTTGATGGTCTTGGAATACCTCAGATATGCATTTCCTTCAGAGCTTTTGCATCTGCAATTCCCTCTGCCTGGAAGGTTCTTCCATCACTTATCTGCAAGACTTGCTCCTTCATTCCCTCCTTATCTTTCCCTAACTTTTATTGATCACCCCAAACACATTAGTAACCCCTCACTTCCCTTATCCCACTTCCCCCTCCTACATAGCGTTCATTACCATCTGACAGTCTATATGTTTCCTCGTTTCCTTATTTAGTGTTTGTGTCTCTGCCCTAGAAACAAGCTCTACAAGGGCTGGAATTTTGTCTGTTTTGTTTGATGTTTTACATTTTACAGATCTTAGTGGATGCCGCAGTGCAATGCCCATTTTACCCTGCCTAGCTACTGGGAGTGTTGCACTCAGACAGCTCACAGCTGAGTCCCTCACCAAGTCTAGCCTGCAGCTGAAGAGAGCTACCTGGGCCTGCCCACAACAATGGTGATCAACTTTGGGGTGTAAAGGCCCAGCCACATTATTCCAATTGAGAACAACACATAGGGGCCATCTCATCTCAAGAATTCATATGAGCTGGGCTGTGGTTTTTTTTTTTTTTTAACCAAACCAGTTCAAATTCTCCCCCTCAATCCTACTTTCTTCCCTTCCACAGATGATGATCCTGAAAGCAGTAAACTTCATGTACACAAATCTCAGCTTCAGAGTTCTTCCCAGGAAACCCTGCCATGGTTGCAAATGAAGAACTAAAAAAAGAGAGTCTGAGTAACTGTCCAGAGCCACGTAGCTAGAAAGTGCTGAACCAGGATCAAATCCAGTGTCTAGAGCTCTAGAGTCTAGAGCTTTTAACCACTACCTCCCACAGTACCCACACAGCCACACTATATAATTTCATCAAGAATTTAAGGTATCTCAAATACCTTAGAGTGAATATTTATAGAAAGAAATGAATGGGATTATGAATGGTGGAACAAAGGAGAAAAGTACTAGAATAGATGGCAATAATCATGTGCCGTGGGGTGAGGAGTGTGGTTAACTTAGATAGAAGACAACAACATAAACCCTCAGGATTTTGAGTGCTGCATTGACTAGAACAGATGATTTTAGAAATAAAAGTGAGAATGGGAAGGAGATAAGGAGCTGTGATAATAAAATCTCATAGAACTGTTGGTAGGATTAATGATTTATATAAACCACAGAAGATGAGGTTTGGTGTAGCTGTTGCAAACACTTGTAGACTAGTGTCCTTCCTTCTTGAAGTTCAAGGACTGGCTTACTTATCATGTTCACTCTTGTTCAGATTGTGGGTAAGATGCTCATCCTTTCTGGTCTTCCTTCACACATCCAAGGCTCATTGGTGTTGAGGTTAAATAAATTAATGTTATAATAGTGCTTTTTATAAATCAGAGCATTTTATAAATAATTATACATAAACATAGGGATCCTTACAGATTTACCAAATTCATATTGTGACATCAAACAGAACTGTAATAAAATCTTCCCAGTGACTTTAAAAGATTCTCTTTCTAAAAAGCTCAAATCCCCTTAGAAAAACTTAGCAATGCTTACAGCCTCAATGAAAATTCTTCTTTGGGGGCCGGGCTCGGTGGCTCACGCCTGTAATCCTAGCACTCTGGGAGGCCGAGGAGGGCGGATCGTTTCAGCTCAGGAGTTCGAGACCAGCCTGAGCAAGAGCAAGACCCCGTCTCTACTAAAAATAGAAAGAAATTATCTGGCCAACTAAAATATATATAGAAAAAATTAGCCGGGCATGGTGGCGCATGCCTGTAGTCCCAGCTACCTGGGAGGCTGAGGCAGTAGGATCGCTTAAGCCCAGGAGTTTGAGGTTGCTGTGAGCTAGGCTGACGCCACGGCACTCACTCTAGCCCACTCACTCTAGCCCGGGGAACAAAGTGAGACTCTGTCTCAAAAAAAAAAAAAAAGAAAAGAAAATTCTTCTTTGTAAGTATACTGAATCTCCCACAGTATGATTCCCTCCCATTTCTTCTTTGTTGGTTTTCTATGGAGGCAATATGCCCTCCACTATACTTTTAAGAATATTTACTGTTTAGAAATGTTTAACATTATTCCTTGTTTCTTATCTATCTTGTGTAACTGCAGTTCCTCTGGATGCATTTATCTTCCATTATGCATATCAACATAGTGATTTCATTCCTTTCAAGGTGCAGAGCTAGCTGTCTTTTCTAAATACTGGAAACTGTATTTCCAGTATTTCACAGAATTATTGCTATCTCAGCATCAACACTTTAAATCATGGACTTAAAATCACTAATTAAAAGATTCAAAATTCTAATTAAACTCTTCAGAGAAATCATATTCTTAGAGTATATGAGAATGAAGAGCAAAGGTAACATGAATTCTTTTAATTTCATTGTCAATTTTTTGGAGTTCAAAGTTCTTTGCATCACTTTATTATAATCATCTTTCCTATAAATAGATATTATTCTGTTTTACTGATAAAATAAATGACTCTCCAAGGAGATTGAGAGTTAAAAATCAAATAAGCATCCTTCAGGTCAATTAAAAATCTAGAATGTGAATCTCCTGATTCATAATCCAAAGCCATTTCTATCACACTACACATAATGATTAACTTTCTTTTTCTATATATAGTTTTAAAAAATCCATATGGATGATTCAGACAAAAGTTTGTAGCATCTATTTCACATTCCCAAGCAATCTCTAGAAATTCAGAAAACTATTACTGCTCTACTGGAAGAAAAAAGTTATTTTTATTTATAAAATGATATTCATGTGTGAAAATAGACCACAGCCATGCAGATAACAAAGGTCCCTTTCTCCTCCCTTTTCCTTTTCCATCATTCTCACTTTATTTCCCACCTTCTTTGCTTTTTATATTTCTCCAATTTTGTTATCCATTATGTGTTCCTCATTCATTCTCCTTCTATTTCATTACTCCATGTTTTTTCTGAGGTAAAGAGAAAGAAAGATGGATTCCAACCTATGAAAAGCTGAGATAAGATTTCAATTGAGGTTCAGATGGCTATAAGCTCATCTCCAGACAGAACGGCAGCTCTTAGGTGTGGGAGAGCACAAGAGAGGATAGTTTCTGCTTTCTCTCCATATGTACTGCCTTGGAAGAATTTCAGACCTTGCATGCTTGGTAGAATTTCTTTATTAAATCAGTATTTCAGCTGAAGCTGCTTACAATTGACCCCTGTCAGACTTTGGCTGTAACGTGAACCCAATGGAGAAAAAAACATGGTGAGGTATACTGTGTTTGCCAGAATTCGACTGTGACAATGAAGGGGAGAAGGTACAAATGTTGGTCAGGAGAGGGAAAGAGTACAGCAACATGGAAGAAAAAATTACTTAGCCTCACATAAAAATATTTTATGACATAAATATTCAGTTCCTTGTTATTTACAGTATATTTAACATTTTATTTCTGCAGGGGATTATTTTTCTTTTCATAATCAAAATCATATTTTTCCCATTGTGTGCTGAGAAAAATATTTACATATAAAATCTCTCCTTGAGTGAAAGAAACTGTGTCATACTCATCTTTACAGCTCCAGAAATCTTGCCACAGTCCCCAGGTTATATTAGGCTTGTTTAAATCAACCGAATTCCTCAATTTTAACTAATCTACTTGGAAAGACAAGGATTTTTATAAAAATTATTTTCATGATTCAAAGTTCTTACCATATACTTTGCCAGTTTTTAGCAACATAGTCCGAAATAGCAACGTAAGATCTACAATTTTTTGCAATTGAACCTTTTTTGTTGTATCTAAGATGCATATGAAGTCAATGTCTTAATTATGGACGTCCTAATATTATATAAAAATAATTTGCACTAGAAATTTTTCATTAAATAAAAACAATGTGTCAACCGGTTTCCTACAACAAAGCTATCATAATAACAATTACCTAGTAATTCATATAAAAATCAGGGTTTCTTTATACAAATGATAGACATTAGTTTAATTTGACTTGTTGCTGTATGTAACTGATATTAATCTATTAAAGAATTCTCTTAAAACTATATACAATTACATAAGTTGTATAAATAGGCTCAGTGCTTCCTTTTACCTCATGAAATAAAAATATGCCCATTGTATTCATTTTGTATATCTTAGATACATTTTATTTTTATAAACATTATCATATAACTTCCCATAAGATGTTATAAAAATTTAATTGTGGATTCTGCCACATGTACAGGTATAATAGATTTACAATTATTTTGATAGTTAAAATACAGTTTTCATTTTACTGGACTTTTTTTTGTATTTTGGAATCTAGCAAAAATCTAAGCAACCTAGAAATACTTTTAAACGACAGTAATGGAAAATATTCTTAGTCTTGTCTTTATAATATGACTGAAAGATGTTGAGAGAAAAGCAGGGGTTAAAAGTTATTCGTTAGCCACCCACACACTTCTGGATTTTGAGAGGAGGCTCCTTTAATACTTCTTTTTCCTGCAGTATTTGTTGCTTAAGGAAGTCTGTGGGTGGATAAGAGGTTATTATTCCTCCTACACACACCCGTTTTCTTATTTACAACGTTAAACTTCCATATATATAAGTACTTGAAACACCAATTCTTTTTTTTCAATCACTTTCTCAAATTGTTTGGAATTTGGTCCACATATTACCTTCCTATAGCACACTTCCCAGTTAATTACAGGTTATCCTGAATTTTTTAAGAGTCTATCCAAAAAGGTTATTTGATGTAGATGCCATTCCAACCAAATATTTTTGTTTGAAAACAGTTCTATAAACAGCAGGTCTTATGTTCAAAACTAATAATGCAAAATTATTTTGGGTATTAGTGAGTTTTGGAACACTTAAATATGAGGATACAGTCACTGAAATGGGAAAAACCAATCTTTAAGATTGTATGAAGTGTTTCTTACTACTCTACAAATTACCTTTATGAATGAATGCACACTTGTGGATCATATCAGAGACACAGTAAACATGTTTCACCTAAATAAACTTAACCCTTTTAATTGTTTCATCTGATTAAACACATCAAGAGTTAAAGATTTTTAAACACTCTATAAAACGTACACTAACAAGTTAACATAAATTTTATGAGGCTTTCATATCCCTTTTAAATTATAAAAATGTTCCCCGAAATGCAGTAAATGACAGATATACCCTTGTGCAACCTTAAATTATTTTTAAAATAATTAGGTTTAGTCTTCATTGTTAATATAATATTATTCTTTTAAAAATACAGGACAATCTTAAAAAGTAATAATTGATTAATTTTTTTTAAATGATTTTAGATGTGCAGGTTTAATGATATCATTTATGATAATAGTCACATATCATAAATGTTTTACCATAAATCTGTTTATTTCGCTATTCAGATCAATGCATTCCACTTAGGACTGATATTAACTTTTGTTGAAATAAGAAATTAGAAAAATAACCATTAATCAAAGTGCTTGCAAAGATGGCCCAATTATTAACTAAATACACATTTTGGAGAATATATTCTACAGAGATCAGTTAAAACAATCACTAGTTGCAACTGTTGAATTAGCCAAACAATCACAGGTTATTCAATCACTTTTGGTTAATTCAAAGGAAACGGATCCTGGACCCCTTGGTAATGTGAACTGTATCAAAATACCGCACAGTAGAGGTAGCAAGTCAAATACATCTCATGTATAACCCAATGTATACATGAATTGAATTTGTCCATGTCACTCTAAGCTAGGTTTTCAAGTTTTCATTATTAAGCATTTTTGGCATCTGGTAATAGAGCAAAAGATTTAAAGAAAATACAAACTTGTATTTCAGAGCAAAGTAACATGTAGACTACAAGAAAAGCAATTCAGTCAAAAAAGAACTGTTTAGTACCTAATTTTTTTAAAAGTTTATGAAACTAGTAGTAAATACTTATTACCACAATTTTCAGAACAGCAATTATTTAAAAGAATAAACTCAGAATTAATTGGGTTATATGTTTTTTTTTACTAAAGCAAATATTTCTTAAGAAGTTTTTTTTTCCCTGAAAGTTACTATGAAAGGCATTTTTAATTGAAAGGAAGAGTAAACAATGAAAAAGAGAAACTATAGAAAAGAAAGTGGGTTTCAACTGATGTATTCCTCATATGGTATGAAATAATTATAATTGTCACTTATGAGATTAAAATTATTTCCTTAAAAAATCAGGCTTATTTATATCACAAAATAACATAATGAACCAAAGATTTCAATATAAATGCAATATAAAAGGAAGGATGAGTTCAACTTTATTTTCACTTGCATGTGCTAATAACGAGTGAAAACTGGGAACTAGTATCTGAAACAGAACCCAAGTCTATTATTAAAAAACAATAAAGAAATGATATATGGTATGATAGGAGACTCAAGTAGAAAAAATTATATGGTAACGCTTTAACAGAAAGAGAAATTAAAGATATTCTGTGTTCTGTGGACTGGTTTGTTTTGCTTTGTTTTGCTTTTAAAGATGCTAGAAAATTAACGAGACTGGTTGGGTAAACAGTGGAACAGTTCAATCTCAGCACAATGTCTGCCAAATTAGGAAGTCTACATATAAAACTAACCAGCTGGAAAACATATAGAATTTTGCATAGAAACTACTTCCCTACAAAAGCAACATTTTAAAAATTGATTGATCTCTTAATATTCCAGTATTCCATCTACTCAAGGAACTTCCTTTTTCCCTCTCCTTTTCTTTTTTTTTTAAGATTTAATTTGTTCTTCTAAGCTCTTCTATTCAAAACCTCTAGGGAAGCATTCTTGGGAAAACTGTATTAATCAGCTAGAAGGAAAAAAAAAAAACCTTAATTTCTTAGAAGTAAAGACTGTCCCAACATCAAAGGACTGTCCAACATTATGTGATGCTGAAATACATTTTATGCTTGAGTCTTGACTCCTGTTCAGTTTTAGTCTTTATGAAAAAAAAAATTGTGCTCCAATATGCTGCTCTAATTATGTTCTCTGGGTATTGCTTATTTGAACTAGTTAAGCCTTTCATTACATAAGACAACTTGATAAATCTTTCAAGTGTATCCTGAACTAGATAAAGGATGCATTAAAGATCTGCCTTCCTGAACCCAAGACATTCTTTTATTTATCTTTCATCAAATTCTAAATTTAAAAACTAAAATTAACTTTGAATCATATACTTAATTATTTTACACAACCTAAGCAAGGCCTTGAGAGAATGTTTATGTTTTTATTCTTTTTTTATTAACCTTGAAATTATATCTGTTTTTTTAATTGTTTATTGAGATATAATAATTGTACATATTTATGGAGTACATGTTATATTTTGATACAAGCATATAACATATAATGATCAAATCAGGGTAACTGGGATATGATTCACCTGAAACATTTATCATTGCTTTATGTTGGGAACATTTGAAAATTTCTAGCTATTTTGACTTTGTATTTATAAAAGTAGAATTCTGTTTGGATTTAATTTGGAAAAACATTTGGGACATTTACATGAAAGTTAAATCTTTAAATACCATCTTTATTTGATAGTAAGTACATTAGATCAAATTTTTAAAGTTTCTGCATCTCTCTTATCTTATGAACTTCCTTAATCAAAACTAAATGATGAAAACATATATCCCACATTAGTAAAAATAACTACAAATTAATTTAATCAAGGAAGCAACAATAGTATCTTATTTTCATTGGCTTAAGTTACATCATTTTTACTTTTATGAACTAAAGCTCCTTTAGTTTCAAATTATAAATTTGATAATTAAGACCTTGTCTCCATGATACTTAGCTATGTGTTAATATTAGTACCTAGTAATTAAGAGCAGTATTATATATTTTAAAAACCCAATATTTAAATGATTTTCTCATGAATTCTTTCTGTCCTGCCAAACATACTTAGAAGATTCCCTTAGAAAGTTTTGACATTATGCATACCCATCTCAAAGATAACTCACACACAAACAAATAAATAAGCAAAGAAGATTAAATGAAGATAGAGTATGATTCATAAGTATGCTAAATAATTTGCATGGTATATACATTTACTTAAGAAGGACAGTGATAGTTTTTATATTTTCCCCTTCCCTAAAATGCAAAATTTGAATTTGTCTTAGATATCTTTAATGGAAAATATATAAGTAAATTTCTACAATATCCACCAATAAGTCTTCCAATGCATAAAAAAAGCAACTCCTACCTCCATCTCCAGATCCTGATCCTGCATCTGTGGAGGGGGAAAAAAGCAATTTATATTTGTTTGAAAAACATATTCAGAAATATTTATAATTTTGTAAAGTTCAAGTTTACTTTCTTGATTTAAGACTGGAATATCATTGCTTGAAAAAATTACTATATTTGATAGTATATATTCACATGAATTTAATTTGAGTTCTATCTGCATAACTTATAAAATAAATTCTCTAACATTTTTATTCTAAAACTTTGTGAAAAAGTATTATTCAACTTTAGAAAATTTCCTAATCTTGACTAGGCAAAATCTTCATATCTTAATTTTATCAGGCTAGATTTTGTGCCTTTCAAAAAATATATTGGAAAGGAGATGCTAATAACAATCAGTAACTTTTAGAAATTAAACAGTCTCATATATGCAGCAAATAAACTCATAATTAAGGCCTATATTATTGCAAATTGCTTATGAACAAAGAGAAAAACAGTTTAAAAATAAACATCTTTTTATATCATTGCTAATATGTTTTACAAATGCCACAACTGTGAATGATTCTATCTGTGACTAAATAATCCTTTGTTTTTGAAATTATTAGAAAAGTGAGCTTAGTTTTTGCCTTTGTGCTTAAAATTGGATATACACTAAGTGATGTTGGTGGAAAAAATAATACTCTCCCTTCTAAATTTCTCTTTCTCCACTTCTTCTCTCTCCTTTCTCCCACATAATTACAACCAGTCAAAGTTTTCTATTTCAGAGAACTCAGTTCCCAGAAACACCCAATTTTCTTATTGAAGTCAAGACCATTGAATTTCCATCAGCTTCTACCTCTTAAATGTAGACATCATCTTCCCTCTGCCTCCCCACACTTCTTTTCATTCTAACTATACTTGGTTATGTATTTTTTAATGTTAATATAGGGAAATATGGTTAATATTGGTATTCCCTGTCTGATGTGCTCTCATCCCATATTGAAATCTCAAACAGGGTTCAAGACCTATATCAAATGCCACTTTTCTGGATTTATGTTTGATTTGTGAGGCCAATTAAAATAAAATATTACTTCTATGTGCTTGCCTCCTTAACACTTTATTGACAAGCGCCACATAAAAAGAAGCATGGTGCATGCAAAGCCACAGAAGGCTGACACATAATGGAAGAATGAATGAAATCCCCTCAGCAGTCCTCCATTTTGTCATGGTATGGTATTAGCACTGCCATGAAGGAGCAGTAGTTTGAATTGTCAGTCTCGGTGGAGACTCACATTAACTAAATTCATAAGGTCTAACACTGTATTATATTAGAATGTCAAGTCATTAATTAACTAATAATGTGACTGGGCATATATATCTTTGGGTCAGCATATCCTTTATTTAAAGGCAAGTTAATTGGTAAAACAATTTATAACAAAAATTATTTTTAGTAAATGTGGAATCAAACAAGGATTTTAATAATATGATTTGACAATTTAACAATAACAGATCAAGAAAGGCTGATGCATTCAATCCATAATAATAGAATATTTCTGCCAAGTGAACTGATAATAAGTCACAGTACCATCTCTTTTGGACAGAACAGTGCTTGAATGCTCAATGTTTGTCAAGTTTCTTTTTGTGTACTTTCACAGATAAAATTTTAATTGACTTTATTTGAATTAATTTGAAAGCTTAATTCAGTATTACTTATAATTATCAGGAACTAAATAACAGGTTGTACTACTATAATAATAGCACATTCTACCTATATTTTAGTTTGAATGTATGTAGTTTCTTTTTTATTTCCTAAGACCATAAACTTCTTTAAGTCAAGGACAATGTGTTATTCATCATTCTATACTTACATGCATATAAGCGGAAATGCATAAAGGCTTATGGGTTCCAAGCTCCAAACCTTACTCACTGAATGACACAAGGAATGTTATTCAAGCTTCCTACATTTATTCCTTCTCTATTCAATGGATATAGTAATGTCTGTCTCACTGAGCTATTTTGAGGCTTACTGCACAATAGCATACTTTAAATGTATAAGCATTGTCTGGAATATGATAATTAAAATTTAGAGTAAACATCTTGCCTATTCTTCCATAGTTTTCTATTAAATACATATGGCTGGGGAAAACCAGAAAAAAATGGCAGTAGTATTTTGGATTGTATTTCCCATATATGTTTCTAAAAATTCAAAGGGCATAGTCCTTAAGACAATTAGTGTTTGATTTGACCCAAATTAAATAGCTAGGGAAGAAAGGAGAAATAGATTGGAAAAATGGTCACTTAAGCCCATGGCATCATTATGAAATAGTGATGGGAAGCTTTAATGTTTTCTCTATTATAAGGTGCATCATCTTGGCAAACTAGAGATAAGTAGCCCACTAAAGTCTTCTTAGTGAGACAGAATCATCTAAGAAAAGAAGTCATGCTGTTGAACCTGATTCTGGGCTCCTAGTCAATGCATTTCTTACAAGGCAAAAAGTTAAAGTGATAGTAAGACCACTGAACAGACTGCCCAATACAAAACCATTTTCTGGATTAAAAAAAAATATTTGTAAGTTCAATGACATATATTGACTATAAAGTTATATCTTCTACTGCCTTTTATTCCCAGACCTCACAACTGCAACTTCCACTCCATGTCAAGTAGCATTTAAAAAATGGAAAATCTACAAAAAGTAGCATGAGAATCCCTTTTAGAGCCAAAGTCTGAACCCCAATTTATTTAGAGTCAGACCTGGTTAATCAAAATTACTTTGTTCCTTCATCATTATTCAGATCAAAAACCTTTTAGATTTATAAGTCAATGGAAGATGCATTCAGAGAGACTGGCTTACTAATTAAATCCTGTAGAAATCTAAGTATGTGAATGAGCTAAGGATGGGTTGCTCGATGGTGATTAAATTTTCTACTTGGCTAAGTATTTATTTTCATAGTATAACCAGCACGCCAGGGACTAGAATGGAAAGATTTGAATGAATCAGGAGAATGTGATTATATGTGCTGACGAGAACGTGGAGGTTGGCAAGTAAGAAAAAGAGATTTTGCTATCAAACATTCTTAGCCATAATTGTAACTTCTGGTCTGTTATTTATGACTATTGCCTGCTGATCCTCATTTGGCTATTGTCAGAGAAGGACAGATATCCTCTATGATTTTGAATAAGCAAATCTTTTCCTTAATACTCTGTAGTATTTGCCTGCATCCTTCCTAGTTTTTGGGAAACCATTTTTTTTTTTGTATTGAATTTGTGCCATTTTTCACTTTCAGGTACGGATGATTGATTTTTTTTTTTTTTTTTTTTTTGAGACAGAGTCTCACTTTGTTGCCCAGGCTAGAGTGAGTGCCGTGGCATCAGCCTAGCTCACAGCAACCTCAGACTCCTGGGCTTAAGCAATCCTACTGCCTCAGCCTCCCGAGTAGCTGGGACTACAGGCATGAGCCACCATGCCCGGCTAATTTTCTTGTATATATATTTTTAGTTGGCCAGATAATTTCTTTCTATTTTTGGTAGAGACGGGGTCTCACTCTTGCTCAGGCTGGTCTCGAACTCCTGACCTCGAGCGATCCACCCGCCTCGGCCTCCCAGAGCTAGGATTACAGGCGTGCGGATGATTGATTTTTCATAATTAGTTTGTTCCTTGCCTTTCTTCCTAGTTCCCTCAACCTTACTATGAGAGTAGCATGCTGCTCCTCCTCCTTCCCTACTGAGGAAGTCTGCCCAATGCCTTTCACATGTTGCTGTCACTTTTATTCATTACTTCTCACTCACAGATCAAGCAGCAATGATCTGTTTGCTCTAGCAAGTAAGCAGCAAGTGGAGCACTGGTCCAGCTGGCCTTCTGATCACCCTTCCAGGAAGGATATTCATATCTCAGGCAAAGAATCATTTAGGAGAAAAGACTACTCAAAAACCAAGACCCAAACAAATATCATTGCTCATGAGAGATGATACCATTCTCTCCTGCTAATTCTGAGAAACTTTGTTAGTCACCAGTATCACTTGGAATATTATTAATTACTAACAATCAATAGGCTTCATATAATCTTTTAAAGAATATGAGACTTTTCTCTTTGCTCATTTTCCACCCTGCCCCAACAACTGAACACATAACTTTTAATGTAATATTCTGGAATAGAAATACCTGTTATTGAAAAGGGACTTTTGAATAAAATAGATTTTTCATGACACTATTCTCTATTTCCATTTTTAGAGGAAGTTTATATTTGATATTATTATTATCTTTCCTGCTTATATCATCCAAATTCTCATAAATTATGACTTTACAGAAAAATGCTACTTTGCCATTAAGTACAACTATCGATGAACACTAAAGATTCTTATGTTTGATATCTTGAGCCTAACCTGAAAACTCAAGCTAGGATATATTTCCTCTTGTGTTTTTTTTTTTTCTGCCTGTAATGCTGTTAAGCTCTAAAAACCACTGTACACAAAAGGGAAACATGAAAAGCAAAAGAGCATATGAAGCCACTCTTCCTTCTCACTTTCTTTATAGCATTCTTGGTACAATATAACTAAAATGCTTTGTAGAATCCCAGGTTAACTGTGTCAGAAAAGAGAGATGTCAATAGAAATTATTTCCATCACCAATGCCTTCTTCAGTATCATCTACTAAATGGTAATAAGAGCATTGCCTAGAGCTGCTAAGATCTTAACTTTAGAACCCAAACCAGCAAAACTGCCTTCCAGCAGATAATGCTATTGTTCAAAACAAACAAACAAACAAACAAACTTTATCCATGCATAGACAGGTTTCTATTTATTTGGCACCTGGGCGGTCAATCTAGATTTCTAATTATGTTTGACTTTTATTCAACTAGCTGCACTTCATTAGATACATACGTATTTAAATCTACTAGTGTCCTTATTGTAAATTTCCTCTTTCTTCCAAAAGTGACTTGAAATATAAAAATATAAAGAATAAGAATAATGTATGCCTTATACAAAAGAATTAGAGGTTTGTTTCGTCAATATATACTCTGAATTATTTATTGGGAGATAACATAACAGGAAATGCAAAATATGGATTCTGAACTCAGAATCCATACAGAAGGTTCCAAAGAGCATCAATCACACACATACCTGTGGCACATGATCCTTCTGACACCACAAGTATTTCACTCTGTTGTTTGCAGGCAGCCTGCCGCAGGTAACACTCATTCTGGTAGCTCTCACCATTGGAGCCACACACAGGCACGTAGTCATTGTTGCACTGGGAAACACACAGATGTATGCTTACGGTTAGTACTGGAGTCTGCATCCCTCTGACGTGCGAACAGAACACTTACAAAAGAAACCACTTGTCTGCATTTACAGTCATCCTCATTATATCCCATAAGTGTTTGACTTTGTAAGGGCATCACTCAAAGATATACAAAGGCAATTTGAAGTCAGCCAACCAGTCATTTGATTTAGATAGGGGAAAAAAGAAACAGGCATCTAAATTGATCAGGCAATTCCAACAAAGCGAATAGACAGGTAGCACAAAAGAGACATAGCAACAAATGTATCAATCCTATTTAATATTATTTTTCTGATATATGGCACATTTGACTTGATGGAAAAAAATCAAAACACATAATAATGTTCCAGCTATTCAAAAATAGTTAATGTCTAACTGTGTTTTGAGCATATATAGTCTATTGCTGAAATACCAAAGAATCCAGTTACTCCTTGGTTGCCTTTTCTCTATTGAATTTTAATCATTACAAATTTCTAAATATTCAGATAAGATATTGTTTACTAATTATTACATATCTTTAGATTATTGGATATTGATATAGATACAGTTTAGGGAGAAACAAGACTATGGGACACAGGGAAAAAATTCAACAACTACTGAAATATATGTAAACTTTACTGAGTATTCCAAAATATGACTATTAATAGATATTTCATAAAGAGCAAAGTTCATTCTTAAAACAACCTCATTACAAAAAAAGTACACATTTCACAATGGAAATTAGGCAACCTATGGGGTATAGTCATCATAATATAATCACACTCTAAGGCATTAGAAATACATGGCTTTGTCTTATACCTGCTAATTACACCAGGGATGTGATTATCTCATGATTACTACTACTGATGCACTTTATTGTTTAATTATAATGAATATAATGATCAAGATGATTATTTATAAATGCTCACCTATGCCAGAAGTAAAATCATATGTATAGATACATGTGAAAATACCTTTCTATGTTCTTCTGTTAATTAAAATATTTGGATTTTTTATGTGATGTAAATTCATAACACATACAAAATAAACCAGGGATCTAGTGGGATGACTGGGAAAGTTTAACTATATACGATAAACCTAAAACTATCATAAGTAAACTTCAACTCAAGGATTTATACAAAAGAAAAAAGGTAAGCTCTCAATATGTCAAAAAAACCTGAGGGTTTTTTTATGCTATTTCCTTATAATATTTGTACTTCCTTATTCCTAATCAGCTATTTAACTCTTGCTCTGTGCCTTTATAAAATAATAGCTTAATCATCCTAAAAAATTAATAAATTGTATAAATCAGTGTTCTTTGATATGAGTATTATTTTATGTCTTATTTATAAAAATAAGTTATTGAAAAACTTAATATAATGTCTTGCTAATTGTTACACACTGTTCTCCAACCAGTAAATCCAAATTGTATGACACTCATATTATGATGACCATAATTGCTAACAGGATGATTTAGTACATGTTTTAAAAATTTTCTTTACCTTAATTTCTATAATTTATAACCTAGGCATTCTATGAGCCCTCTACATAATAATTCCTTTCCACAGTTACACTATTGGCTTCCAGACTCAGTCTATTTATGTGATTATATTTTAAAAACTGATTTGATTAGAACTTTTCACTCCCTAATTTTTAATTCAATAGGCAATTCACTTCTGATCAGGTGATAACTGTGGAAGGGCTGTCTTCATGAACTTTCCAAATATTGTTTTTAGCTTGCATCTGAAAATTGGCCTACTACAGGACTGAGCATCACTGCTACTACTAAAGAAAGAAGGCAATAGCAAAATGCCAGTAAAGAGCTGAATTTTCCAGTGAGCAGTACTGAAGAGACATGTCAGAACCATGACCAGGAAGCCAAGTGAACGTAGGAGCTTGATAAAGTTACTGTGTTCAGGACCTGGGACAGGAGAATGTAGGTAGGATATATGGGGACCCAATAACACTACAATGGTATCTAAGCACATGGAAGAAAGACTAGAAAGAAGGAAACAGCAGATAACATTATAGTTAATAGATTTTCTGACCCTTTCAGTAGACAGAAGAGAGTCATAATTAGTGTCTACAGTTGGACCAGTTAACATATTATGCTTAAGTCCTAGCATTCTTACCTCTGGTTCCCTTTTAATCTCTATCTCCAACTCTGGTTACAATATTTTATGTTTAGATTATTTGGGTCCACATTTTCTTCTTTCCAGCCCTTACAATTTATGTATGTTTATCATCTACATCTGCAGATTACTCAAATGTAGATCAGCAGACTGGGAGTGGGGAGTAGGAAGTATTTATTATCTCTGTCAAGTGCTAGTACACAATGCTGATATGCATCTTAAAATATCGAATAAACTGATAAAGTGCTCATATGCTGCTTCTGAGGGACACAGTAAGCCAAATTCGAACAGTGCTAAAAACAGAGCTGCCAGGTTCCATGCACAAGCCAAAAGGGAGATTTCTACAGAGCTGAAAGAGCTTAACTGTAGATTATCAGCATGATGTTTTTGGCCCCTAGTACCAAGACTTGTTCTCATTAATATGAATAACACAAGGAGGAAGCATGGTCTAAATCATTAGAGCTCATGTGTGGGAGAATAGTCCTAAATTCTCCTATTCCTCTCACTGCCTTGGGATAAAAACTTGTGTATATTACTCTACAATTAAATATTTAATATGTTTATAGCTTAGTTTCCCTATTTGAAATGGTTACCTGGGACATTTGGAAAATCAGAAGTCATGTTTTTAAAACATGAAATACTTTGGAATACTCACTTATAAAAAGAAATGTAAATTATTTGCCTTTTATGACATATTTTCACTAGCAGAGTTATCATCTAACATCAGCATCAAAACATGGCATCTCTAGAATTAGAAAACAAAGGAAAACAGGATAACCCTTAGCATAAAAATAGGCTAACTACTGTAATAACACATGTCAAATTATTGGGAATAGTTTTTATTGGTAATATTGATACTGCCCAGTGACTTGCTAAAGTCCACATAGTTGACTGCCAAGATTAAAAACAAGACTCAAGTCCAGAAGGTTAGGTCCATAAATGTTTGTGTTGTACAAACTTTCTCTCAGGGGAAAAAGTGATTCCGTTTTTCCTAAGATGTTTTAAAAATCTTAAGTTTATTTTCCAAATATGTGTTTTCCAATAAATGATTTTGTTCCAAAGTTTCCACATTGCTTAAGAAATTAGCTACACGCCATGCTAATGAATTCAATAACTTGACACGCTATATGGAACTCATTTTTGCAACAAATGAATAACAATTATGTGAGAAGTCTTTCATGTGATTTATTGCTTGTTGGGTTAATAAACATTTTTTAGCTGAGATTTCAGCATCTAGAAGCTATGTAGGATTTATATTTTATATATTGTCGGCACCTTCCACAGAGTCTGGCATGTAGAAGGTGCTCAACAGATGTTAAGTCAATTCTGTTATATTCCCAGTTGTCAAGACTTAGGAAGAATGGCTTGGGATATAGTATTTCTCTTCCAAAAAAGAAAAAGATAAAAAAACCTGCATATGTTCCAATCCTTTGACCATTCCGTAAGTAATTTTTACTTCTCTGTGACTACATTTTCTTAAATGTAAAAAATTTATTTTAAGAGTGGACAGGCCTGTGACTATGGCAGAAGTTACTCTGTGTGACTTCTCAGACTAGGTTATTGAAGGATACAGCTTCTACCTGGCTCTTTCTCTCTCTCTGGATGCTTGCCCTTGAAACTCAGCCATTGTGCTATGAGGAAGCCCAGACTAGCCTATACAAAGAGATCAATATGGAGAAGAACCAAGGTCACCAGCTGACAGCCAGACATATGAGTGAGCTCTGAGATGAGTATAGCACCAAATCTTTGAGTTCCCTCACCCACTTCAGCTAATGCCAAAGAGAGCAGAGATGAGCTCTTTCTGTAAAGCCCTGCCCAAATGGCAGATTCATCAACAAAATAAACGTTCATTGTCTTAAACAATTAATTTCCGGCCAGTTTGTTATACAGTCCTAGTAACTGGAACATTTGCAGAGCTAAAGCATGGCTTATTAAATGAAAATATTTAATATTTGACTTAGATAATACCTGAAAAACATAAGAATTCATGATATTTTTAAATTATAAAGAGATAATTGATCATTGTATGACCAGTGCTATCTATGAATAACCACATGTGTGTCTCTCTCCCTCTCCCCCCTCTCGCTCCCTCCCTCCTTTCTTCTTCCTTTTATCCATCCATTCATTCATCTATTGCTTTTCAATTTTCATTCTCATAATTGATTTACCGGATTAGCCAGCCTATCATTTGGTATACAGATAGGAAGGTAAGATACATGAGATTGTATACCATTTCTGGAACTCATATCATCACCTAAGAATTAATTATATTGATTTTTATATTAAGAGTTGTATACAATAAATTAGTACTTTTGTGGTTGTTACTGATATTTTCATTTGTATGTATGTCTTGCAAAGAAATTTTATTTGAAGTCAAATTATCTAGGTACTTACTCTACCATCATTATTAAATGGTAAGTTACTTGTATTTATGGGCCTTAATTTCTTCATCTTTAAAAGGAGGAGAAAACAATTATCTTACTGATTTGTGAGAAATAAATATGTTTCAAAAGTAGAAATCAGTTTATTTAAAATTGTCTAAGAGAAGTGAAGACTAATATATGTTTACTTTAGAGACCCCATAATAATCCAAGTTGGAAAATGTTATAGCTATACATATGCATGCTCCTTTCTCTTGTGAAATTTATCTCTCAGGCAGAAAGATTATAGTTTGTATCCTATTTTGAAGGGGAGAATTCATACTTGTATCTGAAAATGCAGTAGAAGCACAAATTTAGAATAGTAAATCGGAAAATATATTTTCAGGATTTCTCCTTTTTTATCTGATACTGGGGCCAAAAGAAAAAAAAAAAGAAAGAAAAAAGATACCAAAAACTCAAAATCATCTGAAAATATTGTAAAAAGAGTCAAGATACTCTTAGCCTAAAATACCCTATTTATGATTTTTTCATACAACTTGTGCATTTTCTTTGATCTTCAACTAAATTCAGTCACTTTATATTCTTGGTATGTGCAAAGTCTACATTTTCCACTAGGGAGATGTTTGTTTTCTTTCACCAGATTGACAACTATTGCAAAGCACAAACTAATGGCAGTAGTAATCCAGTAGTAAATTTTAAATGCTAGAAGCATTAGGAAAAGCACATTTACATGTTAGTTTCTTATTCAAACTTGCATTCATTGCCCCCTCCATTTATTTTAGTTAACAATTATTGACATTAATGATAAATGTAATTGGCTGACCAATGTATAAAAACACAAACATTTTTTTTGATAAAAGTTTTACCAAAATCTTCTGTGGCACCTGGAAACTGAACACATACTAAATATTCCATAACATATCCAGTATACAATACCAGAACACAATTCCCTTAATATGAAAATTGTACATTTTCCTCTAGTAGCATTCATCCATTTACAGTTCTATCTACTTTTTTCTCTTGGTGAAATCTTAGAATCTTGGCTTTCCATTTGAGAAACATTCTTCTTGGTTCATTTTATATTGTTAATAAGTTCACTTCTTATGTCTACCCACTGTTATGAAAATAAGACAAACTGAAAGGGAAAAAAACCCCACAAAATCCTGTGGGCCTTTGATGATTTATCCAACTGTTTATTCCCTTTAGCTAACATTTGGGGAAAGTATGAATTGGGGAGTTCTCATGCTCTATCTCTTGCACGTAGTTCATTGAACTACATGTTCATAAGAACTTTGTTCAGTATGGCTGGAGATTTTAGAAGGGGTGTCACATGCATATTAAATATGCATGAAGATGTTCTAACACTATAGTATGATCTAAAAGACTATAGTGTAGTCACAGCAATACTTACCCACCAGGAGGTGGTGCACTTTACAAATATCAGTTGTTTTATTGTGTTTCTTAGAAAGGAGAAAATAATGTCTACGAAGCTTTTAGCTTATCTATAAGCCACTAAAACTATATTTAAATGTGAACTGTTTCTCTCTCTCCACTGGAAGGTTGAATTCAATATAAAATATTTAAATTTCATCAACAATTCTAAATATTACATATTAAACTAGATATTTAGGTATGAATTTGAATTTAATGTTTTCATTGGTTTTATATCTTTATTTTAGTAATTCTTACAGTCTTGGGGAAGTTTTCCTAACATCACATATATAGTTCTGTTTATATGTGTATTTCCTATTTGAGTCTTGTGTCAGATTTCAAGTATATTTTAAAAAGTAATTAAAAAACACTCAAGGGTGAATATAGGCTACTAGTAGAACATCTATGCTGTCTGAAGGTATACATGTGCATATAAATATTTTGAAAGAAAAAGAAGATTTATAATTAAATGATGGAAAGTATTTGTTACATAAAGACTATAACAATGACATTAAGACTTCTAACTTAAATGGATACTAATAACCCAGTATTGATGATACCAGTGGTGCAATCTTTTTCTTTCTTTTTTAATTTTAAAAAGTTTTTAACACAAGACAAAGTGCATTGTTCTCATGTTTATGAAATGACTTGTGCTGTATGTGCTCTTTTGGATTCCTGAGAGATTCATTTCTAATTGAAAGTGGTATTCATGAAAAAGTTGGCATATATTAAAAAGTTCCTTAATTTCCAAACCAACACAGTTTTGAAGTAACATTAATAAGGAGTTAATTTTAAAAATTAATCAGATTGCCAGGATAATGAAAGCCAAGACCATGAAAACACAGGACAACAATAAGATCAGAAGATGATAGCCTGGATCAAATTTGTACTTCTTACCCACTAACTATTTTGACCATTATCCCCAGTCAGTTGACTTTTAAACCGTATGTTAGAAGGGTCAAACAAATATAATTTTCCTTTGACATTCCCAAGCACAATTTGAAGACTTCTACCTCCAGAGTCATTTATAACTCTGGCATATACATTTCTCCATAAAGCATATGTCTTCTTGACATCTGTTGGCTCTCTTGCCAGTCCTTTAGCTTGGTGCCAGTTTTCCTCTTAGCTTGCATAGCTATAAATTGCCAAGTGATCAGTTGTAAAGGGAGACCCCTGCTTTGTAGTCTCACTGATGAATTAGCAGATGCAAATATAAGACTTCTTACCTTGAACTGACAGACGCAAGTCACAGTGTCTCCAATTCTTAAACATTCCCCATCAAATTTACAGGTGTTGGTATCACAGAGGAAGAGATCATTTTCTCTGTCATCATAACCTCAAATTTAAAGAGAACACTCCAGTCATTAAAAAATGTTATAAGTTTTAACAAAAAAAGCACTATCTTCATGCTTTAAAAGAATAGTCTTAAATTTTAATTCCAACAACCACAGCAGTACTGGAAGGTCACTTTTTACTGATAACCTCAAAATCTAGCTAAGTGATCAATATCCATTTTTTACAATTCTTTACTAGTCAATTCTCTTTTAATATCCTTTTTTGATAGTGCTATTTTATTTTAGCTTGGGTTAACACTGACAGTGGTGAATGAAGGCTTAGCACTTGCTTCCTAGCTTCCTTATTTTTTGCTCATTAAGTGGACTATATTTATGACCCCAAACTCCACATTTTTGAAAAGAGCTAGTGATGGTCTCCGAATGCCATTTTACCATTTCTCCATCTTTAGTTGTTCTTTTGCTTCAAGGTCTGAAACAACCCCTTATTTGGAATTTATCCAGACAAAGAGGAAACAAAGCCCCAATAATAAAGATAAACAGGCACAGTGTTTTCCGTGATGGTCTGTCTGGCTCAAATGAAGATTGATCACCTCTAAGTTAACAGGGTACCAAGTTCTTGACAATCTGCCTCCAAAACCAGCTCATTCTTTTTAGTGTCTGCAGATTCCTTTAAGATATCTGGCTAATAATGAATTTCTTGTATGCCAATCCCAATTTCACATTTAAGTTAGTTATTTGTGAAAACAATCCTATAGTTAGGGATGATGCAAACCAGTCATGTTGGAGTACAAAGCCATCAACATTTCAAACAATTTCAAAAATCAATTCTGCAGGCTGTTTAACCTTCCTATAATAAAGCACCTAAAAGTGATTGGGCAAAGTGAATTTATTCTTTCAAAAATAACATACATGCACAGATGAACCAGGAATAAGCTAATGAAACATGCTGAGTTTTATAAAAATGCCGAATTTAGATACTGCCCCAAACAGAACAATCTATTGACCCCAATCTAATAGGGCTGCAAATCTCAACTTGTGTTTAAAAAATGATAAACTGAAAAGATGCATAATACTTTTTCTTTTGAAATTTGCATTACTAATAACTAAGAACTATATATTCTTTCACTGAGTAAGTTACAGTTGGTCATTCCCTTCTCTTAAAAGTTACATACACTTCAGCTCACATACATTCCGGAAAACCGCTTTATTCGGAGCCACATTTAACTACAGCCGAATTATATTTACAGAAGATAAAAAATTACATACACAGTTGCTAAAAGTAGAACAGATCAGACCTAGGGGACAATACCCAGGCATGTTAATGGAGTTTAAAATGCCAATGAAATTGCACCACAATTCCTCCTGGTATACTACAGGCTGTCATACTGAAATGCGAAGCCAGCTAGGAGGAGTGCAGCAACTCCCATCCTCCGGCCCTATTTAATTAGGAAGCTTCAGCAGAGCGAAACCTGCCAAGCTCTCGCGTTCAGAATCTGAAGAGACTCCAGCAAGGAAGAAGCGCGCCTGACCCACACTCCACAGAAGACTGTCCAGAATCGGAGGAGTCAGCACCCACTAAGGTCGGTTCCGCCCTGGGCTAGCCTACACCAGAGCCTGCCAGCCTTGGTTATGCCCACTCTGACCTGGGAGACCTGCAAAGTGTTCTTTTTCTCAACTTCCCTCTACCACCTAGGAGCTTGAGGAAGCAAGAGAGGGGTATATCTGGACTGCAAAAATCATCTCTTTTGCAGCCTAGGAAAGCCGGCGGGGGGGGGGGAGTTGCGGGGGGGTAGAGAGAGAGAGAGAGAGAGATTCTCTTGAAACCCAGCTCCTTTAGAATCTGTGTGACCTGGTCTTGAATGGGAGACCAGCGCTCAGTGCGCCCTCATGGCACCTTTGCCAGGAATCAGCGATTCGCCTGCAGTCACCATTTGATTTATTGCTTTCTCGTTCGTTTTGTCTAATAAAGTTATTTCTTCCTCATCCTAGCCAGACTTTTTTCTTTAATGATGAAAAAGATTCTGTTTAGTGTTTCTCCCAGGATTGGCGTGCTCTTTTCAGTGAATCCAGAAAACCATTCCGTTTAACATTTCTCAAAATACTCGCAGCTCCAATTTAAGTGCAAGCATGCAAAGATTTCTACACCTGCACTTTCTGCCCATCCCAGAGCCACCCTCCCCCCCACCCCCAAAGCTGGAACAGTTTCCCGTTTCTCTGGATGGAGGTGGATGGTCTCAGGGGTTTGGGACGGTGGCGCTAGGGGATGGGGGGACACGCTAGGGCAGGCTTGTTGGCGCTGGCTACGCGTGTTGGTCTGTGGGGCTAAAGGGTTGGGAACGGGGCTTCTGGACTTACCAGAGCAGTTCCAGCCGGTAGGCGTTTGGCAGTCACTTAAGGAGGTAGGGAAAGCAGCGAGCTTCACCGGACGGGCTACGATGAGTAGCATCACCGGCAGCAGCAGCAGCCAGCAAAACCCCTCGCAAAGTGTCCAGCTGCTGCACTGCCGCGGGGACTCCCACAGCACCATGACTAGTTCGCGCAACTCTGCAGCAGCAAACGGCTTCCGAAGAACACAGGATCGCGGGGGCCGGGCAGCGGGCTACTGAGCATCCCGCGGACCGCGGCAGCAGAGGCGGCGGCGACGGCAGTGGCACCGGGCTGGGAAGCAGCAGCCAAACCCGCGCATGATCTCGGGACTTTCAGCAACATCCAGGGACCCGGCTCAGCCCCGGGAGCGAGAGGGTCGTCCGCTGAGAAGCTGCGCCGGGGGCGCGGGAAGCTGCTGCCATAAGGAGGGTCTCTGGGAAGCCGGGGAACAGGCGGAGACGGCGGTCCACGGGGCAGAAGAGAGGAGCCCGGGGAGGCAGGGAGGAGGCAGAGTCAGGGCGCTCCGCAGCCCAGCAGCCGCCTCTCGCGCTCTGCCGCCCGCATCCCTCTGGCGTTTGGGAAGCAGCAGGTCCTCAGCCCGCCCGGGGTCACGTGGGAAGAGGCAGTCGCGCTCTGATTGGTGGAGCGGGATGCAGGTCCCGGGAGGGAGGGGTCGGCGAGGAGGTGCAAGGAGGAGGCGGCCGCGGATGCCACAGATGGGCTAGCTCGCCCTGCGCTGGCCCGAATGGGGCTGGGCGGCGTGGCTCGAGTGAGAAGCTCGGGCTTCAGGGTGGGCTCCGCTCGCACTCTCATAGGCCACTGCCTCGCTCTCCGCTCCAGGACGCCCCCTACCGAGCGCGGGGGCCAGACTCGCGCCCCTCTTCTTTGCGTGACCCCGGGCTGCGAGCGCCCGTGGCAGCCGGGTGGCGTCTCTCCGAGCTGGCGATCGTGGGGGCGGAGGTGTCGGAGGAGCGGCGGCGGCAGGGGAGAGGAGGGGAAGCCGGCGGGAGGAGAGGGCGGCCGAGAGCGCGCCTCCTGGGCTGTAAGGGGATACAGCAGGGGAACGTCGCTGCGGAGACGCCGGGGACGTTTCTCTAGGCAGGAGCAGGGAGAAGGAGAGGATGAGAGGCGACGGCCTGGGAGCAGCAGCGTTTCCCACAGGAGGCTGCAACCCGAGGCTGCTTGCCGCGCCGGCTCAGCCCGCCTCGCAGGCTCTCTTCGCTCCTCCTCCCCCCTCCCCGGCCATCCCCAGCAGCGCCGACCCAGCCCGAGCGGCCGAAGGTTTGAATCCCCCACCCCGTCCCACGCTCATCTGCAGCCTGAAGCCTAATCGTGTGGCCGCCTGAGAGGTGCGGTCCGATGTGTTTGGAAGGTCAGATTCGGTCGGGACGAGCGGTCGGAGAGAAGGGGACGACGGCTCCTCTGCATAAGCAGTGGGTGGGTTGCCGGCGTCCGCTAGAGCTGGCTCACTTCGACTGGTGGCGGGGTAGTGGCCCCGGGCGCTTACAAGGGGCTCTGCCTGACTGCCAGGGACCTGGGCGAGGCGAGAAGGTCTAACCCGGCGGGAGTCGCCGGCTCTGCGCGTGTCTCTCTTTCGCTCCAGCAGGCACAGGGCGAACCGCGTAGCGGGACCCGCCTTCCGCCTGCTGCATTCTCCACGCAGTTAGACACACTCTTTAGCCTAATGGCATTTTGGTCGCTAGCAACGGGACCTACAGCTTTCCGGGACAAGGATGGAGAGGAGCATCTTTCTCCCGTGACCCGGGTCACTATTGCAGTTACAGTGTTTTGAACGCTCTACAAGGAAGACTTTTCTTTTTTGCGTGTGCAATTGTTCAATGATTCAGGATATTTTTTTCTCTCTCTCTCTGCTCTCCTCCCTCTAGTCCTCTCTCTTTCCTTCTGATCCTTCTCTCTTCTCCCGCACCTCTTTCTAGGGCCCTCAGATCCTCCTTTTTTCTCTTTTTTAAAATATTCTGTTTCCTCCTCTCCTTCCGCGTCCCCTGAATTTTGAAGAGCATTGTTTGATAGTATCTATCAGGCAATTAGCGTGCATTCTCAATCACTTACAGGAGGCACCAATATACTTTGAAAACGGGGACTATCTATCCTCTGCAGACACCACCAGAAAAACAAATTGTGCCCTGGCAATCCTTTTAAGTACTTTAACCTGCAACCTCCTCCCACTTCCTTGCTTTATAACTTCTCCTTTGAGAGATGTGATCGTGCAGCACCTCCATGCCTCAAAGAAATCTCTCTCTCTTTTTTTCCTGTGTGAAACCCATCCCTTTATCTTACATCTCCGCCTCCGTCCGAGACTATTCCCCCCTCCTCGCCCACCTCCGAAGATTTCTGTGTCTCTTGCTCCTGGCAATTAAGCAGCAGATCCCAGCATTCTAGTCGGTGGCATCTCGCTCCTCACCGACGAAGACTCCATTAAAACAGATCAATTTGACCAGACTGTTAGAGGTATCAGAAAATCGTCTTCTAGACAGAGCAGCTAAATTCTTTAAGGAAACGGAATGCCTGTTAGGTAGAGCTGCCAACCGATATTGCAAAAACAAGGAATTAGAGATGTCTTTCGCTACAGCCTTTCAGCAGAGACGGCAACATAAATCCAAGCTTAATGTAGATCAAGATTTAACAACTCCACAGAACACAGTGAGAACATGTCATTTTCCATAGCAAGGCTGGTGTGGTAACTAATCAGGCTTATGAAAACAAATCATGCTTAAAACTAAAGACAAAGTCCTTAAAAGTGTTTATGCAGTAATTATGATAATGAAACAGGACCTGCTACGATTCAGGGCTTGGCTATATAAGTAGAATTTTACAGACCCTCTTAGCAGAGGAAAATTGTTATTGAATTCTCAGCTAAGTAAATTTTTGGCATACTTTCTAATAATGTGTACTCTTCCTAAAACATTTTGCCCAAAGTAACTTAAAACTCCAAAGGAGTTAATTACTGGTTCTGACTGCTTAAAAAATGCAGTTGCTTCAGCCACAGAGGTTTTTAAATTATTAAACAGTTTGAAGCAAAGCCTTTCCAATGGTAATGCTGTGATTTTGTTCCACTTACTATGTACTTAGTGTTATAGTGCCACCAAGAAACAAATTCTGAAACTGGCAAGCACCACCAAGTGGCAGAAGAACATCATTCACTGAACAGAGCATTGCATTATTGAATATGTAAATAAAAATATATACATTATTTAGAGTCATCACTAGGTACCAAGGAAGTAGACAGGCATTACATTTTGTTTCAGTGAAGATTGGATTAGAGCTTTAACTTTTCCTTAACAGGGTCAAATCACTTTACTTATTAGAATTAAATTTAAAACCAGGTCTATGAATTGTACTTTGCATTGTGTATTATATGATTACTAGTAATATGATGGAGTCATATTATGCATTTGCAAAATTCTTGTTCTAAAATACTACACAATATTTGCTTTCAATGTTTATGAGCTAGAATAGTTTATTTGTGGCACATACAGTCTAGAATTGATGCAGAGGGGTAGAATATGATGTTGCCCTATTTTTCAATAGAAATAGCACAGGGATATTTTTCTAGAAAACTTAATTTTTTTTTCCACATGGAAAGGACATTATAATGAAGTGTGAGATTACTCAGAGTTTAACTTGGTGAGGGGAGGGGGAAGTTATTCTAGAGCAAGTTATTCTATAATTTAAGATAAATAAATGAACCTGGGGAATTAAATCACACTGCCAGTCAGAGCTATATCTCCTTCCTGATCTCATACTTCCTGATTTCTTCAATAAAGTTAAGATGTATAGTATGCGTCTTAGGTCTCAGACATTGTGCCATAGAGGAAGGAACATATTATTTTTATTTAATCCCTACAACACCCCTATGAGCAAAGATATCATTATCTCATTTTGTAGAAAAAGAATATGGCTTTGAAAGCATCAAGTAACTTGCCCCACATAACAAATCTAGTCAGTGGCACAGCTGGGACTCAGCAAAATTCTGTCTGACTTCAGAGCACAAGCCATAAGTCACCATTTTCTGCTACATTGCTGTCTGTTAGCTCTGAGAAGGGAAACTAACTGGGAACACATCAGTTCTGTCCATGAAGCCTCTTTGTCTGCCCTTTCTATGGAACATCAGTAAGACCCACACTCATTAAATCTCAGCAATGACCAATAAGATCAAGTAATTTCTGTACCTGGCTGATAGTATGAATTTCTTGAAAAGTTTTTTAAGAATAAGCAAGTTCCAAGTCCCCACTAGCAGGGATTCTGATTCAGAAAGTCTGGCCTTAGGCCCTGGGATCTATATTTTAATATTCATCCTTGTTTGAGAACTAAGGTACCACCTATATTTACATGACAAGTGGCAGGATATCTGGACTTTTGCTCAGTTTTCACAGAGTTTTTGGCAGACAGGATTTTAAGACAGGATAAAAGCTTACACTCAGTGTACAGATGAACTGTTGTATACATCTATCTTTCTGTTCTTATACATATATTCAGCAAATATGTATCAAAGTTCTAATATGATTTAGTAACTTTGTGACTGTAGACAGTTTCTTCATTTGTAAAATGTAGGTAATATTATAATAACACCTCCCTTCTAGGGTTGTTCTGAAGTTTAAGAGAGAAAAAAATGTATGATTTAATGGTAATGGCTTTGAGGGGAACCCCTAAATAAATGAATGAATGGATGAATGAATAAATGAATACATAAATGTATGTGTAGCTATATTTTGTACATAATTAAAAGTAATTAAGGGTGTACAAATTAAAATTATGTGTCTGATATTGAAGTACCTAATAAGCTGATTTGTCATTTAAACTGAGAGTAATTAAATTTGCTATTTTTTCCAATATATTTTGTAATTAGTAATATATAAATAAGTTGTGATATAAAGAAATAATTTTTATAATATAAAAGTTTCCTTATGTTTATTGATCCCTGTGTCCTTAATTACTTTTGATAGTTTATTTTTAGGTTTGTAATTTCAGTGCTGAAGCAATACTTTATCTCATCGTAGGCAGTGGGCTTCAGTCATGACTTCACATCATAATCACCTGAGGAATTAAAAATTACTGATGCAGAGTTTCCATCCCAAGACTTGTAATCTCTGGGAGTGACACAGAGGTATTGATATATATTTTGAAAGTTTTCCTAGTGATTGTAACACATAGTCTTTGTTGAAAGTCATTGTCCTGGGGAAAGTGAATGAGTGGCTGTTTCCTCATTATACAAATATCCAAGTTTCAAAAGGTAAGAGAATTATTTTTTGTTTGAATTAAAACTTTCAAATACATATTTCACAAAAGGTGCTTTCTGGTTATTAAGATATCTAACCAAATCAATATGAACCTGTTAATGTTTTTCAGTAGTTTGCCCAATAGTTTAGAAAAAAATTATTGTTGGAAGAAAGCTAGATTCAAAAAGCAGTAATCACCTCAATGCAATTTAGTGTTTATTTATAAATTCAAATAGTTTTCAATTACTATTAGTTTAATCATAGCCTTTTCTTAGGGCTTAGTCTAAGACTTTTTTCCAAATACATTATGAAACTTAATTTTTGGAGTCAGAAACAGGAGCTAGAATCAGTCTGGGAAGAATCTACTTTCATGCCTTTCTTTGGCTACTTATAGCTATTGGGCTAAATTAGAAATGGACTATTCGCTGGCTTTGTGAAAAGTATTAGTAAAGGTAGTTCCTTCCAATTTGTGTTATTAGCACCATCCAGTCTTTTATATTCTGAGCATTTTACTCATTGATTTCTTACAATAAGCCTCAATCATTTCTCCTTCTATTATCTGTGACACTGATACGAGTTACATGTCAGTGGCAGGACAGATCCCCTGAGTGCTAATATTCTCCACCACTTCGCTGATGTTTCTTCTACCCACGTTTCTTCTCAAAAAACGAAAGAAAGAAAACATGGAGGGGAAGAACTTCTGTTATAAAATAAATTTAAGAAAGCTTCATATAAACTCTGCTCACTTGTAGCTTCACAATGTGCATTTACATATTAAAGGCTCTGAGCAGCCCTGCAGTGAAATCAAACCAAAACACATCAAGTAAAACTAAAAACCTGTTCAACTTTATTGAGTTCAGATTTTCCAATATTATTTGATCATGGAATCCCTTTTAGCAAGAAAACATTACATTAAACTATGTCAATGGATTTCTACATATTACTCCATTAGAAATAATAGTTTGAAGGAATGAGTCTTTCAAAAAATTGTGTCAGCATTTTAGGTGAGAGGGTTGGTTCTTCCCTTTGACTTCTCTTTTCAGAAACAGCAGTGAAACCAGCTCACAATCAGGGGTTTGTTTTCTGTATTAGTAGTGAATGTGGTCCAAGACTCTATCTTCTGATGCAATGTACCCTGCCATCATAAACATTTTGGGAAGATGATTAAAATATTAGCTTTACCTGTATCCCACCACCTTATGATCTTTAAAATTTTTCCTCTATTTTTTTAATGTAAACTCTAAATTAGATACTATATTTTCCTTAGCAGTGATTATACCATAGAATCAGATACAGATTGTGCCTGATAGCGCTACTTTCTGAAAAGCTGTATCTTATATTGTTGAACATGTTAAAGACGTTTAAATAGAAAATTTCACAAGATTTTAAAAAGAATTTAATTGACTTCTTTACATCTCTATACTTATCTCTTTACAGCATAAATCTGGACACTTAGCCACTCGCTGACTATTATTAGAGTTTCTGATATAATGACAAGGCGAGGCCATATGACAGGGGCCAGGCAGCTGTGAATATCTGAGTTGGAAACTTTGCCCTGACACTTACCAGCTGGGTGCCCATGGGCACATTACTTAGTTTCTCTGAGCCTCAGTTCTCTTTCTTGGCTAAAGTTCTTTTTATTACATGGGTAACAAAAAACATGCTGGTGTAAGAAAAGGGAGAATGTGCTGTGGAACTCTAGGGAAGAAAGGACAAAGGTTAGAAGGACTAGAATCTATGGATAGAAAGTCATCAGGAGTTAAGGCAGCCTCTCATTTCATCTTTCTAGGGCAGCATCATCTTTTTTTTTAATATATGATTTGAGAAGATGATGGTTAGAGCACATTAAGGAGTACCTAAGCAAGGGACAGGGGAGTTTTAACTCTTTATGTCTCTGCCTAACGGGTGGTCATTGATCTCATTATCATTATCTCACATAGGGAGTAAGTTATTCATCTTCTCAGGCTGTAATTGTGCCTTTATTCTTTGCCATCTTTGTATTCCTATCACTTCATGTCAGGAGATCAACCACTGAATTCATCAGATCATAAAACAAACAAATGAAAATTGTCTTGATGTAAAATTTGAGGTTTTCAAGTGACATGAACCAAGAGAAAGAGAAAGGAGCGCAGGAAGCAGGTGGTATTGGGGGCCTGACTTACATAGAAACACACACAGACTCTTTCTCGCTACACACACACACACACACACACACACACACACACACACACACACACACCTGGATGAAAGCACATCTGTATCTTTTGACTGTGCTTCCACTAGTCCTTTGAGAACCCTTCAATGTTTGTTCAGGCCTATCATCATGGCTTACTGAATATTTCAAGACCACTGTCGAGACCTATTGTTCAGAAAAAAAGAAAGATTTATTTCAAAATATTACTGTCCATTGGCAATGCACCTGGTCATGTACGAGCTCTGATGGAGATGTACAAGGAGATTGATGTATTGATGTCTGCTAACACTATATCCATTCTGCTGCCTATGAGTCAGAGTTATTTTGACTTTCAATCTCATTATTTGAAAAATATATTTTGTAAGGCTATAGCTACTATAGATAGTGATTATGCTGATGGAACTGGGCCAAGTAAATTGAAAGCCTTCTGGAAAGTAGACACCATTCTAGATGCCATTAAGAACATTTGTGATTCATGGGAGGAGTTTAAAACATAAATATTAATTGGAGTTTGGAAAAAGTTGATTCCAACCCTTATGGATGATTTTGAGGGATTTAAGACTTCTGGGGAGGAAATACCTACAGATGTGGTGAAAATAGCAAGAGAACTAGAATTAAAAGTGGAACCTGAAGATGTTATGAATTGCTTCAATCTCATGATAAAACCTTAACAGGTTAGGAGTTGTTTCTTATAGGATGAGCAAAGAAAATGGTTTCTTGAGATGGAAGGTACTCCTGATGAAGATGTGAGCATTGTTGAAATCACAACAAAGTATTTAGAATATTTTGTAAATTTAGTTGTTCAAGCAGGGCCAGCATTTGATGGGATTGACTCCAAGTTTGAAAGAAGTTCTTTTGTTGGTAAAATGCTATCAAACAGTATCACAGCCTACAGATAAATCTTTTTGTGAAAAAGACTCAACTGATGCACGAAACTTCACAAACTTCATTATTGTCTTATTTGAAGAAATTGCCACCGCTACCCTGCCTTCAGCAACCACCACCCTGACTAGTGAGAAGCCATCAATCTTGAGGCAAGATTCTCCCCCAGAAAAAGATTATGACTCGCTCAAAGCTCAGATGATTGTTAGCGTTAAAAGTATTTTTAAATTATGGTATATTCATTGTTTAAATACAATGCTATTGTATACTTCATAGATTAAATATAATGTAAACATAACTTACATATGAACTGGGAAACAAAAAAATTTGCATAACTAGCTTTATTGTGGTGGTCTGGAACCTAACCCACAGTATCTCTGAGGCAACCTGTATATACACACACAGAGGCATATACATGCATGTATATAATATATACATAATATGTAGACATGTGTACAAGTATACATCTACCCATGATAAGCAAATTCAAGCCACAAAGAGATTATATAAAATAATCCTACCTCTCTAGCCTCCAGGTCTCACTCCACAGATGTAATTGCTGCCACTAGTCTTTTGAGAACCCTTCCATTTTTGTTCAGGCCTGTCATCCTATCATATTCTCTCCCCTCTCTCTATATATATACATACACATAAATGTTATAGATTATAAATAATATATCAAATATAGTGTGTATCCCTTTCATTTACAAACTAAATTTACCATATACACTGTTCTGTTCTTGCTTTATTCACTTAATAAACAAGGACATCTACTTCATTTGACATGGTAGAATGTCATGTTAGGTATCTCATAATTTATTGAGTGCTCTATTTAGGGACATTTGTTTTAAAATTAAAATTAATGCAGTCATGATATATAATATACTCTTTTTGCAATGAAAATGTCTACCTCATCTCCCCCTAAAAATACTAAAGGCCACAATGAGAGAATAACTCTGCTTTTACAGGGCAGTGCTGAAATAGCCATAAAGCTTTACATTTTGGCTCTTAACTACTCCCAGTGAGAAATGTATTTAACCTGAGTGCCTTACTGGAAATATTAGAAATATCCTTTCAAATTTAATTCAGATATACTTGCACACAAATGTTGCAGTTAGAATATAATTTCTTGCAAATGCTGACTTTTTGTCCATTTGCTGCCATGATACATAATGATAACTCTAAAATGTAATGTAATATTAGTTGCCATATTATATATTTTACTGTAATGCAGGTTGGTTTTGAACTCTTTCCAAAGGAGTTTAATTATATCATACCATGATAGTTGCATCTATTAGGCATATAAAGAACAGTGTTTAACATGACATACCAGTGTAGACCGAGTAAATTAGCTCTTTTCTTCTACAAAGCTAAATCTTTCTTCTTCAGTTACAGAAACTTTAAAATGTATTTTTGAAAATGGCCATTTTTTCCTATGCAACAATTGACTGTGGATTAACAATTATACTCAAAGAAGCTTTGGGATAATGGCCAGGACACTGAACTTGAATTTAAAAATCTGGTTCCACGTTCTGGCTGTCTGACCCTGGAATTTGTATAAGCATCATCTTCCTGATACCCAGTTTCATTATATATTCAACTTGACAGTTACAATATTAGAATTAAATGAGATTTATATTATGTAAAGCCTTCTGCAAAAGACAGGTATTACTGGCCAGAAAACTAGGAAACTTTAGAGACTAGAACCTATAGATTTTAAACAAAACTAAGATACTTTGTCTAAAGTAGAAGATAGTGGTTTTCTTCATAATCCTTCATTTCATGGAAATTTTGAACTGTGATTTCCCGTTATGCAAATGAAATTTAATAATTTAGAGGTTTTAAACATTTTTGTTAGGGTTTTGTAATTCACTGATGTATCTGTAAGGTATTTTTAATGTATGATTTAGTAAATAGGCGAGGAGAAAAATGCATTGGCGAAAGTGGAAAAAAACCAATGTTAACTTTATGACCATATATACTTTTAATAGGTCAACTGTTTCTGTATTAGTAATAATGTTAATAATATTTACATAGCACTTGTTTCTTACAAAGCTGTTTACATATTTCTTATCATCTTCATGAGACAGATATTTCTATTTCCATTTTAGAGATGTGGGAATTAATGTAAAAAGATTTACCTAATGTTTTCTAACTGCAGATTCAATGTTGTCTAGTAATAAATTTACCTTTTGAGTTGTCAAGATGACTACAAAGAGCTGGGAAAAAGCTTTTTTACCTAGACTATATATATTATAAATGTCAGTTTCTTAAACTGCTATTATATTATAAAGTAAGCAATCGCTTCCTAGTTGCGTATATTCTCTCACTTGCAAAATTGTACTGGAAATGGATGCTAATAACTTGCATTTGGCTTGTGCTTTAATGCAGTAGAATAGCACATTTCTTAATTGTGTATCATTTAGAGCGCGGTCTACCATTTAGATAAAAGAGCTCTGTTCGTGCACACAATTGGGAGGATATTGTGGTGAAAAGATATCAACATTAGCTCCATTAATGTTTAGCTTATACTTGCATCTAATGGGTGATAATGCATCTTGCATGACATATGTGAAGATAAATTTACAGCATTAACAGGCTCACATTCCATAACAATAAGCTATTTCTCAAACAAGTTCTACTTCTCTAATAAAATATTGCCTTTCCTGTGTCATCTGATTGACAGGTAAGGGTTAGATGATGAATGTGGCTTTTATTGACATAGTAACAAAATGCCCTCATATTGGTGCATAATATGTGAATATTTGCATCTTATGTGAACATACGGAGAACACTGCCACTTTGCAGAAAGTTGCATTTCATGAAAAGTGCATTGAAGAAGCATTAAGTTATCTATATGGAAATGTAGGTCGTCACCATATAACACTTAAAATTGCAATTTAATTTTTAAATGTTATTTATTTTTATTCAACCTTCTTTCAGAGAAGATTTAAGACAAATCTAAGCCAGCTGATTAGTCATTTTTATGTCTCCAGGATTGCTACATATGAAGTAGTAATCAATCTGTTCACCCATATTAAAATCTGATTTCTACAGACACACCCATTAAAAAGTTTTATTTAAGTCATGGATTCCTCATCTTAAAATCACTTTTCATGGGTTTTTGAGCACACAAAAATCTAAATAATATTAATTAAAACATAAAATAAATCAATTTATTTTTTCCCCATTTTAAGCATTATGATGACAGCCTTGAGTAAAAAGTTGATTTTGACATCTCTGTAATTTCATTACCTATTTCACTGTGGACTTGTAGGCACTTTTAAATATTTTGTTGGTACATGTATTTTAGGGCATCACATTGTTGAGAAGTAGATAAAGCTATGTTTCTTCATCTCAGAAAAAATGGTCCTAAGTTTATACCACAATATGTTTGCATGTAGTTTCAAGAAGGTTCAGACGTCTCCAAAAGCCACACATGCACTTTAGGATAAACATCATATTTTATGAGTCATTTTTATTATTAATAGGAAAAATAACATCACCACATTACGTAAGCCATTTTTATTAAAAAAGGAAGACATGGCATAGAAGCATGATAGTTTATTTCCAAGTGACTTGGCTTACTTTATATTTCTACAATATAGATTGGCTCTGATAAAAAAAAGCTATATTATTAAATTTCATAAGACTTCAAATTGGGAAATGTATGAAGAAGTATGAAACTATGTTGAGTGCATATCTTATTACAAAATAACATTTATATATTATGTCTCTGATAACTTCAATATTTGTATAAATCCAATCTAAAATTAGATAAGAGAAAAATATATTTCAAATATATATACATCCATATAGCTTGCGGAGCATGTATATTCATACCCATGCTCCACTTCTTTCATTATTCAATACTGTCTTTAGAAGTAAAATTTTGAATTAAAAACAGAAACAATAAACAATGTCACCAAAAAATTTTATAAATCATTTTTAAACTATGGTAACTTTGAAAGTATTTTTTGTGAATATCTTTGAATAAAATATATCTCAGAGTCTAGAATTAGATGGTTATTGCTAGCAAGAATGCAAGCAGTGCAAAAGTCTGTTCCAGTTGTTGCTTAGTATATCACTCAGCATGGTTTTTTCTTGATTCACATTACTTGTTTCAGGAACGACCAGTGAATTTATGACGGGGTAAAACAAGTAAAGAAACCTGGCTTATGACAAGAGGAAAGTGAGAATACAATTTTGATCTTTATATCAGAGTCTTGTATTTAATTTTCTCAACTTTCAGCCTCACTTCTTTTCTACATCTTCTTATGCTGCAATTTTTTTCATCACTATCCGAGTGTTTTTATTTCCTAGTGTAAGTTAGGGTTTAATTAGGAAGCTGTCATTATTAGAACAATAAAATAGCAGAAATACTTAATCGTCAAATAAATGATCTTTGCTGTAATTATGAAAGACTATGTTGTGCAAGATTAACTATAATTTCTGAATAGTTTTTATTTTCAGTATATTAATTTATTTTTAGTAATTTAGGGCTATTTATCTTTTTCACCATCTCAATGTCAGACACATAGTCACACAGCTACACAATGAAAGGTATGTAAATGAGTATGCAAACATGGTATGATTGTGTATTCATTTATTCCATAATACTGAATGCCTACCATGAGTCAGACCCTAAGCTACCTCTGAAAATTCAGCAAGGAACAAGACTGACACAGTCTTAGTGGGTTTATTAGAGAAATGGATTTAGTGGCAAAAATAAACATTAAAGAAGTAATTACACAAATAAGTAACTGTAATTGTGAAAATTTTCATCAAGGAATAATGCAGGGTTCTCCTGTATTAAGTACGTAGAGTGTATAACAGAGTCAACTAACCTGATGTAGGGGTCAGTGAGCTGTTCATTCTTTTCTTCATTCACTCATTTAAATATTGGAGTTTCTCAGGGCTCTGTCTTTCCCCCATTCTGTTCTCATATGCTGCTTAGATGGAGTTGAGGGTGAACTGTTTTAGGGAATCAAGAAGGTGCTGCTATTTAGGAAGGGGAAAATCATGACATGAGAGTGTTTATAGGAGGAGGGAGTGAGCAACTTGTTATATGCTTTAGAGAGGCCAGGTAAGATGAAGGTTACAAATGTTCCACTAGAGTTTACAATCTGATGCTCACTGGTGACTCATCAAGGACAGTATTAACAGCATAGGATACAAAGGGAAGTTGATGGGTTGGGAGGTAGTGTGAGGAGACATGGCTTAGCTTCATGTGACCATGAAAGCAAGCTTTAGGAGGGCAGGAATGTTGCATCTCCAGCAACTAAAACAATGTCCAGCACTTATTGCTCTCATAAATATTTGCTAAATAAATGAATGTTATGAGTTTTGCAGGGTATGCAGCTGTCAAATTTTATAGATCATACAGGGTCTTGTAAATCATGGTAAAACTTTTGGCTTCCTGCTTTCTAAGTACAGTGTAATGGAAAACCACTCAAAGATTTACTCAGAGCCTAGTCAGATTGGATTTATGTTTTCAAATGATCATTGATACCTCTGATGTAAAAAGGATTGTAAAGGAAGTAGGAAGACAAGTTATGAGGCTTCTGCAGTTTTCCAGATTGGAAAAAAAATAGAGTAATTGATGGAGCAATCTAGAGCTAATGAGAATGGGTGGTCAGAAAGTGACATATTTACATTTTGGGGATAATGACTAGATCAATACAGTTATAATTCATATAATAAATGATGGAAATTGGCATCTCTACTTTTTAGATTGCTGATAATTATAAGTGGCATAATTCATGTTGCTTTTATCATTTAAAAAACATGATCATCCTGTGATTGTTCTATGGGACTGTTGTAGTCTAACTCTGGACTCATGGGGACTATTTCAAATCTTTGCTAGAATTTGAAATCATCCACTATTTCTATAAATCAGTAATTCTTTACTGATTTATTTTGCTTCTACCATACTCCAGCCACTATGCTAAATGTTGGGGACAGAATGGTAAACAAGGTAGACATAATCTCTGCCTTCAGAGTTTAGAAGGAAAGACAAAGATAAAATTAAAATCAAGTATGAAGAGTATTATGAAAGGGTAAGTAAGAACCAGAAAATGTTTGGTAGCATTATAAATCAAGGAGATTAAACCTATTCTAGGAGGACAAAATAGCCCAACTAAATTAAAAAATTAGACTGAGACCTTGTTATCAAGGGCCAGATGGAAATGGGGAGGGATAAGATTCAGAGTAAAGAAATGACAAAATATTCAGGCCAGGATTTATGCAGAGGCTGGTTCACTAAAAGGAATTCAGTGGCCAGAAAATAATAAGCAATGATGCTGGTTGGTCAACAGGAGCTAAATCGAGCAGTCATATAATTCTTGTTAATGATTTTGGATGTTATTGCCAGGACAATAGAGAAATAAAAAGACTTAAGCAGGAGAGTGATACAACTCATAATTTAGAATTGTAAGCTAGATGCCATATAGGGATTTCTAGCTCTTGATGATTTTGTTTGGCTTGACATGAGTCCCACTTCCTTCATCTGTGATGGAATTCAAACCCTTCTTCACAATTTCTTCAAATGACAAGATCTAACTATCTTCCACTCCTCTCTGACTCTGTGCTTCAGGCTGCTTGAGTATTGTATCTGCTTTTCCCTCGTGGATTTAAAACTTATCTCCTTCATCCATATAATAAGCAATCCATACATTAATTCTAGTGGCTTTTATGCTGGCTTTAGCAGGTCACTGGGAAGAGACATCTCAAAGTAAGTTCCCCTCTGCCATTTATCTCATTGTATCTCATTTTCTTATCTTTCTTCTTTCATGGAAACATAAACAATGTCTTATCTTGGATTTATAAACATTTCATTTATATTTATAACTCTTAGGGTCTTATCTTCTATCATCAAATACTTATCAATATATTCTTCCAAAAAATATACTTCTGTCTCTAAGATGAATGTTGGTGACAGCTATTTGTATAGACTATATTATTCATGCTGTAATGTAAGAAACAGTGGAATTACTTGGTAGAAAAATTATAGTTTATTAGAAGTAAAAGTTCACAAAGATAATGTAATTATTTTATATAAAAGATGAAGACATGTATGTTCAAAGAGGTAAAGTTATTTGCCATCTTGTCAATGGGAGAACCTGGACAAAGATTCAGACAATTTTTCTAATCCAGTATTCTCTCCATTGAGTTTTTGACTCCTTCCTAGTTTGCCTTTTATCTCTAAGGAAAACATAAGTTCATACATCCTCTCCATGGATATATCTTTGTCCCTAATTCCAACTTGCCTATGTGGCTCGGTCAGAATTTTTTTATTCATCCAACAGAATTGTCTTATTCCATTCTGGCTGCTATAACAAAATACCATGAACTAGATAGCTTAAAAACAACAGAAATTTATTTCTCACAATTTTGGAGGCTAGGAAGTCCAAGATCAGAAACAAACAGATTTGTTATCTGGTGAGGGTCCTTTTCCTTGTAACTGCCCCACCTTTTAATATAATCTCATTGGGGATTAGGTTTCAACATGTGAATTTTAGGGGCTACACAGACATTCAAAACATAACAGGAATGGTAAGGGTAGCTTTTATTGCACTATTGTACTAACTTTGTTTAGAACCATGCTCACTGTCTTAGCTCAGGCTACTAGACCAATGCATCATAAACTGGTTAAACATTTATTTCTCACAGTTCTGGAGGCTAAAAAGTCCAAGATCAAGGCACCAGCAGATTCAGTGTCTAGTGTAGGTTAGCTTTCTGGTTCACAGACAGCAGTCTTCTGTGACCACACATGGCAGAGAGGGTGAGAGTTCTCTCTCAGGCCTCTTTTATAAGGAAACTACTCCCTTTCATGAGGTCTCTGCCTCCATGACCTAAGCACCTCCCAAAGGCCCCCATTCCTAATACCATCACCTTGGGGTTGATGACCTCATTATATGAATTTTGGGAGGACATAAACATTCAGACCAAGCACCCACTCAAATAGCCACAGAATCAAAGTGATGATAACAGCAAAGTGTTGCCTTTTTTAATAAACAAAGAAAACAGCAAAAAGATTGCTTATTTATTGAACTGTAGGTCACCATATATATAAAACATTCAATAATTATAGGTGTTCCATATTTTTTAATCTTGACAAATATTTAAGTCATGGTCTTTGCTGAAGTCTTTTGTTCTTTTACATAAGCAGGAAAATAATGCTTTAATAGAAAATAGAAAGAAAAAATGGACCATATAATCCCTTTGCTTAATAACATGGATCTTCACTTTCCTGAAAGTCTCTGAAGTATATAAAATTATCACCAGCCTCTGAAATGTGTCTGTTTCTTAAAATCTGTGGCACATACTGTCTCATTATTTTCCTCATTATTTTGATTCCTTCTTTTCCTCTCTTGGCTGTCCGTGCACCTCCCCTTCCCTCATATGGGTATTCTCCCCTGCTAGTCCCTGACCCTCCCTCCTCTGCCTTCTTTTCTCCTTTGTCCTTTTCCTCCACTTTCAAGATTAAATTATTTCCAATAAATAAATGATTCTTAAGTCTACATGTATGTCTTAATTCTTCTTTTTCAAGTAACAATTTGCATCTTTAACCACCTTTTGGAAATTTTGATGTAGATGTACAATTATCAATGTCAACATGTTTAAAATCCTCCTGGATAGTCCCTCTAATTTTCTCCTAAATGTTTTCCTAACTCCACTCTTACCACTCTCTTGTGTGCTACCACCCCATAACCTACCATAAAAACAATTTCTATCATATAGGACTCCTCTACCAGCAGGAAGAGATTGCACCATCTAACCCTAGTTGAAGAAGATCTTGTAATAAAGCATTTCTCCAGAGTTTGTATAAAAACTTCCATTTGATACATATTTATCTTGTAATAAGAGCATGATCATCATTACTATTACCAAGTAAGATTATAGAAGCAATAGTTATTTATAAGTTGTAAAGAAATGCTCAGCTATAATGCATTTTTATTTATTATTTTTTGAAATTTTTTATCATTAAGCTTTTTAGAATCACATACAATGCTGTCAAGGGGAAACAGCAAAATTTCAAATATTCCAAGTTGAAGGTCTATAATTGCTTTTCTTAAACCATTGCTATAAGTAATATCTATGGCAATAGATAAATTTAGTTTCTTCTATTTGTTTTATTTACTGAATCATTTATTTTTGCTCTTTTACAGACATTCTATGTTCTATTTTAAAGATTATAATGTATAATATAAGTACATTACATTTTTCCCTGCTCATGTTTATTACATATTAAATTGCCTTAGAGCAAAATGTAAATAATTAATGAATAATAAAATTATTGAGATTTCCCCAAATAGAGGACTGCTTGATTGGGTGTCTTCAGATGTCAGTTTTCAATTTTTCAATGATCCTTTATAGCTGAGGAAACCCATATAAAAAACAAAAACTGTAGAAAAACTGAGTTTTCTCTTTTTAATTGAAAAATTATCAATGCCATCAACTTCAATCTCTATATGATCTGAATACCAGTTGTTAAGTGACTTGAGGAATAAATAACACACACCATACCTAAATATTTCTGATTTTTTCTATGTTTAATGAAAAATCTTTTGAAAATATTTTTAACCACTGTATTATCTTTGAATAATCATCAAATTTTACATAGCCTTTGTTTGAATCCCAGTTTCACCACTTAGTAGCTGTTTGAATTTGAACATGCTATTTTTCCTCTCTGTGTTTTTGATCTCACATATGTAAAAAAAATGTTAAGAAAATTACACTGGATAATATAATAATAGAGAATATAATAATGGAGAATACTGAAGAACTTCACTTAGTGTCTGGAATTTAGTTAAGTGCTCACCAAATGTTAGTTGCTATTATTATTTGTCAAGAAAATACTAGATGATAAGGACTAAGGATTTAGGCACATTGTAAACAAGCAATTCTCTTATTTCACTCATATCACAGAATATTATAATTGCTCTGTTTCCTGGCATGAAGAGTGGAAGATCGATTGTACTTAGCACATTTTTTAAAATGTGTCTGCATAAATTGTTTTAATCCATTACAGGTGTTTTCTGATTTCTTCTTACCCAGTTCCTGGTATCCAACCAATAAGGAGATTTTAGGGCTTTAGTTTCCTTTCTATATTTTCATTTGTGGGGGAAAATATATCTAAGTCATGATAATTGGAATATTAAAATAATAAGTTCTTACACCCAGATTAATACCAAAAGAGTATAATAAAATTAATTTTATTTAATTAAGTATAAAGACCTCAATATATCTTCTATTTGAAGCCTTACTGGAACATGCAAAATTATCATAATCAATAATGATAACATAAATCTTAATTCTGAAAAAGCATAGAATCTAAAGCTTTTTCCTAAAATTGAAGAATGTTTCATTGACTGTGTTTTAAATTATGGAGCAGATTATTTACAAACATCATAAATCATAAAGAAATGCAATACTTATTGCACCCAGGAAGCCAATGCAACAGGGACTGAAAAAATTTAATTAAGCCTATAATTAAATTATTTTAAGCCAATTAGTTATTCTGTAGTAAGCATTTCATTAGGCAATAGCCCTTTGTGTTTATATCAAATGTCTTTTCTGCTAAGAAACAAAGGAGATGAAGTAAAATTTTTTGATGGACATTTATTTACCCTTTCAAATGTCACTTAAAAATTAGAAGAAAAAGTTCATGTGATGTTTCAACTTTTTAGTTTGACAGATCACCTCTTTGCTTTTAGTAAATGAAGAAATTTATCAGAATTCTTAGTTACAACCGTTAAATTGTGTAATTCACTACTCAGAATGTGCCAGGAAAAAGAGGTAAGATCATTTTATATAGGTCTAGCTCACTGCTTCATTCATAGGCTTCCTTAGAAGTGCAGGCTGCCCTAGATATTGCAAAACGATGGTGGATTCATCATTTAAAGTTGTTCAAGTTGAATAAAATTCTAAGAATTTTATCTAGTTTTCCTGCTGAGTCTTTTAATAATATTAGAATGAAGGAGGTTTGTTTTTGAGGTAGATTTCTTTTTTCTTCTTAAAGCATGAAATCTGAACAGATGGGATCTCAGATTCAGCTTAGTGAGAACTGAAGTTGTTTCATGCACTTTTTTTTTGTCTTTAGAAACAAAAACTAACAGCATTAATTTAGCCTGACTCTGTACAGTACCAGTATTGTCCATCATAGCTCAATGATGAAGTGTTAACTGCAGCTGCAGATTCAGTATCTAGGCTTTTGTTCTATTTCTTTTTTTAGGAAGCCATTAATGAGATTCCTTTTTAGTTTAGGGCCTCCTCCCCCCTTTTATTTGCATATGTTCTTTCAACAAAATACTTAATTTGCTAAAAATCTGTCATCAGTAATAAGAAGGATACTTTAATAAACTATTTTGTAATTAAGCTTGAATTAATTCTCAGTTATCACCCATTTTCTTAAGAGGGAGGAAATAAAAGATTATACATTGTTAAATTTATGACTGTATTTATTGGCAGCTATTTATAAACTTTTTTCTTGCTATTGACTAGTGGACTGTAAAAGTTTTCTGTTATTCCCCACTTTGCTGGGTAAATCATTATAATTAAGTATCAGAATACTTCCTGTATTAGGTAAGATATAACTTATATTCTCCTGGGTTCTCATTTGCCAAAAATCTATTTTATATCCTTTCACTGTGAGAGTATTTCTCAATATATCTGAAGATATTTAGGACATTAATTAGAGATTTAAAAATGTTCAGTGTTATCTGACACAGTAGTTTTATGAGCAATGATCATATATTAACTCATCAAGCAATAAAAATTATTGCCTCATAGAATTTTAGAACCCAGAGGAAACATAGAGTTTATATAGCCCTACTTTCTTGGTTTTTAGATGAGGCACAATATTTCCAGCTATGTTAAGTGACAGATTTCAAGTTACATACCTGGCCAGTGACAATGCCAAGATGAGACTCCAGAGTGCCAATACAATCTGTTTTGTGATATCTTATAATAGTTCTCAGTGGACTTGATCCCTTTGTTGTTGCTTCTTACCCAATACACAGTTACACTCATTGCATTTGACACTCTAGTTATGTTAATTATATAAATTAAAATTCATCCATTGCATGAAAGCAGAATAAAGCTATTCATACATGCCAAGGTTTAAGCACGCATTAGACAATGCATTTTATTGTGTCTTGTGAATAAAGACATGAAAACTTTCATACCCTGTGAGCTAAGAACTCATGTGTACCTCTCAATACCAGAAAGAAAGCTTTGCAAAAATATGAAATACTTGAAAATTCCTGGTGTCAATTGATTTTATTATTGTTTTCACTTCAGTTCTTTGTAGTTTATAAACACTTATCCAGACTTTTTGATACAATTCTACATTTCCTTTACATGTGAAAACACAAACTTGAATTACTTTTAATGATTCTTATTAATTCTGGAAGCTGTTTCTAAAGTTGTCATTGACTCAAATGTTTTGGCAAACATGTATTTATTTTTAGTTCTCATCTCAATGAAAACAACATATTCTTTATTGTGACTATGAAAATGTTTCAGTACACAGAACCACCATATCAGTTACTGAATGGATTTTAGTCTGGGATGCTTAAGGTGAAGCACTGAACTCTAGAAGATCCTTATGTATTTATATTATCACTTTACCAATAGGTATCCAGAAAGCATTATCGTGTGTGTGTGTGTGTGTGTGCGTGTGTGTGTGTGTGCGCGTGCGTGTGTATCATCTATTTATGCTTAAAAATCCCACTTAAATGTTACCTCTAAGAAGAATATTGTTTAGCCCCCTCTCCAAAGCCATCCTAATGGCTCTCTTCACTGTATCCTGACAAGATACTCAACTATAATTACTCATGTACCTTTCTAAATCCTAATCTGGACTGTGAACTCTTCAATAACGGGTTCCCATCATATTCTTATTGTTTATTACATTGCCTGAAATATAATAGATACTTAATAACTTTTTTGCTCAATTAATAAAGTAATATCTTAATAATGAGTAAGACAGATTTAAATTAATAAATCAATATTTTATTACTTACATAATTAGATAGAAACTCCAGGAAGGAGAAAAATAACCCTTATATTGAGATGGTAAGTGGTGGTATGAAGCCTGAGTCTAGTGAATATGTATTATATACACAGCTTAGTTGTAATGACCATCAGATCTTCAAAACTACATTTTAATTCCAAAATTTTGCATTTTTGTATAAAGACACAGTGCAGCTTATCAATTTAGAAATATTTTACTATTGTTAGAAGGATTTTACATTAATTTATTTTATAAACCACATCCATAGGTAAGATAAAAATATTATTTCTTAAATGTGATTAGGCCCACAGTTTTCCTGAAAAAAATCTTCTCCAACTCTGTTCTGTTCTTGGAATAGCTAGCCTAAGGTTACTCTAATACTTTTTGAATTGCTTATTTCCAACATTAAACAAATATTTTATGTAGTTATTATTTTAAAATTAATGCACTAAATTATATATATTTTTAAGTATTGATGTCAAAATAAGCCATATTTATAATTCATTTATCTGCTATGTCAGTGTCTTCATTAATCAATAGAAATGAAATTCCATGTTTGAATCTATCAGTACTTAAATTATTTGAGGAGACAGAGATTGGAGTTTGCAGAGGTCAAGGAAGCATGAATTTGCTGAGTAGAGTATCTAAGAGGAAGAAAATGCAGAGGGAGAAAGAACGAGTGAGCGCACACATTACAGAAATCTGCAGAAGTTCCCTTGAGTCTTTGGCAGAATAACAGTTTGCGCATGCATAGGGTGAAAGCCCATAAAACTAGACAAGCACAATTTCTAAGAAAAGAAAAATTACTGTGGAGCTATAAGACAGACAATGCTCAGAGCTCACACACACCTGGAGATTGTTTTACTTCCCACCTTGCTAAATACATAGGCATTCGGTAGATACCCTGGGCCACACCTTCAGTGAGGGGTTTCATAAGCACGAGAATAAAGGCTACTCTAGACCTACTCTAAAAGAACTTAAAAGAAAGGCTCAAAAAATCAGAATAATCTGTAAGTAATTTTACCTAACAGAAAAAGTTAATCATTTAAAAGAATACCAAAAAAATCCATTATTCACGAACATAAATTCACAATGTCTTTCATATAGTAAAAAATTACTAGGCAACAAAGGAGAAAAATTCAAATAACCTCCAAATATAAGTCGTTAAGCTCTTTTTGATTTCAATTAGCCAAAAATGGGAATTCAATTACTAAATAAATAGCTGTAGTTCTATCGTCATTAGAATACATTCAAATACCACATTTTGTGGACAGTTTTGTGTAAAGGCAGGTCATGTACTTATACGACATCGTCACTTACTGAGCACTTTTCAGTCTTATCTCAATGAACATCCACAAAATACTGTGTGGTCACTGTTATTATTTGCTAAAGTTTACACTGTGGGCAAGTGGGTTTAAAAAATTTACAGTGCTTGCAATGCCAGGGAAGCAATTTAAATCTGACCTCAAACATACTTTATTTTTTTAATCTCATTGTCTTACTTCAGGTAAGTTTGTAATTATTAAAAGTTGCACAGAATTCTACTGAATAAATATTCTTAAGTATTAATTATGTTTGTGGCTTGTCTCCTAAATATAGATCTCCAGTATAACTGATAGTGATACTCTCTATACTAAAACACCTGCCATAAAATAATTTAAAAGCAAAGGTCAAAAGATCACAGTAGAAAGGCTAATACTATATTATAAATTATTTAGATGTATCTTGTAGCAATAGCAAAGGCATTTGTGAAATTATAGAAAGAAATGATTGATGGTACTACTTGGAGATTACTGCATAGTACATGAATGGAAATTGCTGTAAAGCAATTATTTAAAGAAAAAAATAAACTAATATTATTTGCAATATTCCTGTTTATTCTTCTACCCCACTGGCTGATTCTTTTTTTTTTTTTTTTTTTTTGAGACAGAGTCTCACTTTGTTGCCCGGGCTAGAGTGAGTGCCGTGGCATCAGCCTAGCTCACAGCAACCTCAAACTCCTGGACTTAAGCGATCCTACTGCCTCAGCCTCCCGGGTAGTTGGGACTACAGGCATGCGCCACCATGCCCGGCTAATTTTTTCTATATATATTTTTAGTTGTCCAGATAAATTTTTTTATTTCTATTTTTAGTAGAGATGGGATCTCGCTCTTGCTCAGGCTGGTCTCGAACTCCTGACCTCAAGCGATCCTCCCGCCTTGGCCTCCCAGAGGGTAGGATTACAGGCGTGAGCCACCTCTCCCAGCCTGGCTGATTCTTCTTAGTGTCCTTTATTGGATCACTCTCTTTTGTTCAACTTTTAAATATTGTGAAGCACTAGGGGCCTCTCTATCCACAATATTCTTAGGTAAACTCATCAATCCTGTGTTTTTAAATAACCAGATCTCAGTGGCTCTCTTCAGCACTGATCTTTCCACCCCAAATGTAAAATTGTCCAACATCCTACTAGACATTTCAAATGAAATTTTAATAGGCATTTCAAACTTTATCTTAAGAATAATATTCTATCCCAAACCTTCTTCTACCCAAATTTTCTATACTTTGGATAAAAAAATAGTTTAAAAAATGTCAGGATCCGTCAGGCCAACATCTACAAATTTTCTTTGCTTTCTCCCTTTCCCTCATGATCAAATCATCCATCCCATCAGTAAGTCATATTGACTGACTTTACAAGCAGAGCTTTGATTGTCCCTGGTATCACTCACATCCAAGCCACTGTCATTGCTCTCCTGTGTTGCATATTTGCAATAGACTTCTAACTGGTTTCCCTCACTTACTCTATTCTCCTTAAAAATTCTTTGAAAAATCTATGTAAAACATAAAACTCTTATTGATTTTCTATTTTAATCTAAACAAATCCAAATCTCTTACCTACCCTGACTTATGAAATTCATGATATCTTTTTTAAAATTTTAAAATATTATGGGGCTATAAATGTTTTGGTTACATGAATTACTTTTGTACAGTTTGAGTCAAAATTATAAGTGTGCTCATCACCCAGATAGTGTTTATTGTACTCATTAAGTGTGAATCTCCTCCTCCTCCCTCCCACCTGCTTGATTTCTATTGAATTTTCCTACAATATGTACACATGAGTGTTAATCATTTAGTGAGTGATCATTTAATAGTGAGTACATGGGGTGTTTGTTTTTCCATTCTTGTGATACTTCCCTTAGGAGGCTAGTCTCCAATTCTATCCAGGTTGTTACAAAAGGTATTAGTTCACCATTTTTAATGGCTGAGTAGTACTCCATGGTGTACATATACACCATTTTATTATTAATCCACTCGTGTATTAATGGGTACTTGGGTTGTTTCCACATCTTTGTGATTGTGAATTGTACTGCTATAAACTTCAAGTGGAAGTGTCTTTCTTACAAAATTTCGTTTGTTCCTTTGGGTAAATGCCCAGTAATGGGATTGCTGGATCAAATAGTAGTTCTACTTCTAGTTCTTTGAGGTATATCCATACTACTTTCCATAGAGGTTGTACTAGTTTGCAGTTCCACCAACAGTGTATAAGTGTTCTTTTCTCTCCATATCCACGCCTCCATCTATTGTTTTGGGACTGTCTGATAAAAGAAAATATATCAGAAATTCTCTCACTGGAGTTAGGTGATATCTCATTGTGGTTTTGATTTGCATTTCTCTGATGATTAGAAATGCTGAGCATTTTTTCACAAGTTTATAGGCCATTAGCCTATCTTCTTTTGAAAAACTTCTGTTTGTATCTTTTGCCCACTTTTTATTTATTTTTTTATCTTTGTTATGGTACTTTTTTTTGTATTTCAGCATATTATGGGGGTACAAAAGTTTAGGTTGTGTATATTGCCCTTGCCCCCCCTCCTGTTTTGCCCACTTTTTAATGGGGTTGTTTGATGTTTTCTTGCTGATTTTCTTGAGTTCTTTGTAGATTCTGGTTATTAGCCCTTTATTGACTATATAGCATGCAGATATTTTCTCCCATTCTGTAGGTTGTCTGTTTGCTCTATTGATTGTTTTCTTGGCTATGCAGAAGCTTTTTAATTTAACCAGATCCCATTTATTTATTTTTGTTGTTGCTGTGGTTGCCTTTGGGGTCTTCCTCATAAATTCTTTGCCTAGGCTTATATCTACAAGAAGAAACTCATGATATCTTGTAGTTCTCTATTCTAACATTCTTCAACCTCATTCAAACCATTCTCCTTTCCATCCATTATATTCTATTTACACTGGCTCTCTTTCTGTTTTAGTATATATTTTTATATACACATATACATTTATAAATTTTCCTTGCACTCCTAAACTAATAAGTTATCTAATGAAATTCCAAGCCTATTTTCAAGAGACATTAGTGATGGCCATGAAGGTGACAAGGTCCACATCTGTAGGTAAGTCAACATGGACATTCAATGGTGGCTTCAACCTCAATTTCAAATAAATGAGCAAGAGGCCATTAAGTGTCACGAATTTTAAGTAGGCCAGAATGAGATATGGGGAAGGAAAAGTGAAATTCAGATAAAGATATCCTGGAGAAATCTAAAAATCACCTGTGAGGAAACACAGCCAAGGGTAATTGACCTCCTGATGGTGAAATACATAATAGAACAGACAATTATCTACCTAGTCGTTTGAGTGTTTTGTTGACTTTCTTATTTTTAACTTGACAATAAAAGTTTTAAATTTCTACTCCTTTCCAATTTCTTATTACCTGTGTAAGGAAAAAGAATTCAGATTATCAAAATCACTCCCAAACCCTATTATTTTAGTCCTGATCTCAGACAGGACACAATTGCCATCAAGGAAGCAAGTGAAAAGTACTATTTTATATGCAAATTAGAATATTGAACAGCCAATTTTGTGTGTACTTCATATATTCTGAGATGCCATAACAGGGAGTATTTGAACTGTAAAAGGCCAGGTGTGCAATCAGAGCTAGGCTTCTACTCTCATAGGAGTAATCAATATGACTTAGTACTTCGACTTGATCAAATTGAACTTGGCTATGATTCCATTCCAATGAAATCACAACAGGAGAAAGTTGAGAGAATGAATTTGAGTCTTCTATCATTTTCATTTTTCTAGGTCTATTACTATCATCACTGCTCCCCTAGTCTTGTTTGATATGCTATTTTTAATTTATTCTATAAATGAGAAGGTAAACCTTTCTATTTCCATTTTTCTGTTTCCATATTGATTATTATCTCACTGTAAAATAAAATTGATTAAGAAGTAAAATATTAAGATATTTTTATGCTTAGACATCAAAGATATTTTTGTGTAAGAAATTTAAAAAAATACAGAAATCCAATAGTTTGTCCTATTTGATTTATAGCCATGCATTCAACTCACCTAAATATATTTCAGCAATAAAGATACTTATCTGAAAAATCCATATTGATACAACTCTGAAGTAGTTCATTTAAATACCTCATTTTAACTAGTAATATTAAGAAAGGTTTAAAGATGTGATTCAGAGAAATATAAGTTTGGGTGAACTGGATTTTTAATCCTTATTCTGACCATATCTGCATGCATCTCAGCAAGTTATTTAATCTTCCTGGATGTCAGTTTTTCTCATTGTAATCTCTCTATATAAAGTCTATGCTTTTCAAATACCAAATACATGCTTCTAATGAGAACAAGGTCATTAGATGTTTCCACCCTTAGCTACTTTTACTACTAGTGCCAGAATTTGATTAGAGTGGCAAGACAACTTCAAAAGGCTGCAAGCAAACTAACAACTCTGTTTTCTCAGGTCAATCAACAAGTTGCGTTTATTGAGTTCCTTTTATTGTGGTGGTACAAGAAGAGATGCAAAAATATATATAGTTCCTGCTTCAGAGCAATTTGAAATTCTCTCATTTGAAATTAAAAGTATGGCATACTGTATACTTCAGCAATAATATCGACGTATTAGTTTGCTGTCTTAATTTCTAGTACAGAAATCTATTTTGGACTAATGTAGACCAAATAGAACATTATTAGCTAATATAATATACCACAAAGGTGCAAGGGTATAGTTGGGCCTATAAATGATTAAAACCAGCATTAGAAACACTCCGTTTCAAAACTCTCAATTTCTCTCCCCTTCTCCAAGGTCCCAAGTTCACATTTCTTAGATTTTTCTGAGGGAGAAAGAATCATCTTCTTTCCTGTCCCAAGTTAAAAACAAAACAAGATAAAATAAACACACCAAAAACCAAAACATCAAGAAGGGCACAAATTGGCCAGACAAGGTAGTATAATAATAGGATTGGCCTGGTGTTGGTCAGGTGCTTACCTGGTTATTTACTATTGGCCAAGTGACAGTTCTATCTGTAAGAAGCCAAGTCCAACTTGAACCATGAGGTAGAGCAGAAGGCAAGGAAGGAGCTTGCTCTAGAAGAGGAGTACTATCCTGGGAAAATGACCACCAATGAAAAATATACTTATGCAGAGAAAGAAGATATTTGCTCCAGCTTCTAAACAAGTAAGGCATTTTCAAATAGCTGTAGGGTGATGTAATCCAGCTAGATAACAACACAAAGTTGGGAGAACAAGAGCACGAGCCTGGAGGGGTGAAGGTGCAAAGTGTTCTTAGGGGCAGTGAGCGGGTTGTTTGGAGGGACTGCTGACACAAATCCTATCAAGCAAGGTCACTTCCTTTGGAGATGCTATTATTTTTATTCCCTCTTCAGTTTTCCACTTCAGAGCACATTTCCAATCTCTCTATCTTTAGAGGTTGCTCTTTTCCTTTGTCATAAATGATATGACACCTACAAAAAATACGTACACTTGTTTTCCAAAAAGACAAGAATTAGTGTAAATGGGGAAGATGCAATTGATCTAAAATGAAAGAGTTGGGGGTTGGTAAAAAAAACAAAACAAAACACAAAACCTCAATTTAGAGAACTTGTGCCACAAGAGAAGGCAGCTTAAAATTATTACAGGCATATGGTGGAGAGCAGTGGTCTGCTGGTAATTCTAGTGCAATACAAAGAACGTAGACTTGATAAATAGAACACTTCACCCTCCATTGGGGAACATTATTTCCACAGAAATAATAACTTTTCTTTCCCTAGATACCAAGGGAATTTAAATGTCAGGTAAAAATTTGCATGCTTGGATTAGTTTAAAATGTATATTTTAAACCAATTCATTATTGCTATTTTATTTTATTTTTGATTGCATTTAGTATTTTTTAAGAAATCTGACTTCTGTTTTATATAAAATAAAAACTTATTACACTGAGATAAGAGAACAGCAATAGAAATACATCCCCAAATTAATTATCTTCAGTATAAACTGTCTCTTGGAATAAAAATTATATTCTTAATCCAAACTTAATGAGTCTTTCTCGTATTTGATTATATGGCACTTTCTTCATCTTCTTCTAAAATATTCAAGCATTCTGTCTCTTTTTTTTTTCCTTGACTATTTCTCTTACAATTGAAGCCCCTGTTAAAACCAGAAGTGACTATTTATTATCAAGAAATACGGGTTCTTTTGTGACATAGAGAACAAGAAGAAACATATTAAGAATGCATTTATCAAAGCCTACAAGCACCTGCTTCCAAAGCTAAGAGAATTGGGGAGTAGTGTAAAATTAGTGTAGCATCCCAATAGGCCTGACAGCATAATAATGAGGTAAACTCTGACTTGGGCTCTGTCCTTGTGGCAAATCTGAAGTTCACTAAGAATAATCATGCACCTGGAGCATTAGCCTCAATGAGTCTTGATATGTCAAAAAATTCCACCAGACCATACATTAAGGTAATTTTCACTAATTGATCTTTATGTTCTCATAACTTTCTTTCTTTCAGATTAGAATTTATTATTTCTTTCTTTATTTCTATTAGATTAACTGGAACTTTCTATTAAAACATAAAATAGAAGTAAACAAATAAAATTTGTTTCCAGAGAAATGATTTTAGCGCATAATCATACTTCTACTTAGTGAAGAGGTCATTTCAGAGTCTGAGGAACAGTACATAGGAACAGACACTGAGGAACAACCTGGGATCCCAATCACTCTCAATCCTTATATGGAATTATTAAGTTTCCCATTTCTTGGATAATACTAAAACAAGTAAAGAATATGAAAATAGCACCAAATATATTTTGGAGTACTCAAGTTAAACTTTATTAATGATAAAAATTTTTGCAAACAATAATAAAACTACATTTATACAGATAACAATATCTAAAATATGTTCATCTTCCAACAAATAGAATATACATACATACTATTTCATTAACTATTCACAATAACCCTGAAAAATAGTGTTATCTCCTTGTAGAGATAACAAGATTGTGGAGTATGTTTAAACTCTCTAAACTTCAAGTTCGTATGTAGAAATAAGTGGTGAACCCAACACATCCAAGAGTGAAAAAAAATCTACATTTCATCCAATCTGTTATGCATCTTCTCAACATTGAGATTTAAGCAGAAAATTAGAACAGAAATGTTAATTTATGAACTAATTTGCAGCCTTTGAATGCAGCCAAATACATTTTACGTTAGAAATGCAGTAGTTCAGACTTAGATATTTCCTGAGAGCCCTAAAAGAAAGAAAAAATACTAATATTTTGGAGAATAATGTTGGTCCAAAAGTGATAAAAAGATAACAAAAGAGGCATGAATTAGTCAAGTTTTTTCATCATTCAATAAACATTGAAAGCAATAAAAAGTCAAAATTCATTAAAAATTGTGGATCAGGGACAAACAGGTAGCTTGTTGATATCAACAATTACTCTTAAACCTTGTTGCTATATAATTGAGAAGAGTTTTACTGCTTGTGGTTTTCCTAGAAAATAAACATTTTTCTATCATTTATTTCAATTAAAATATTTTTATGATTGGCAGAAGATAATTGATGTCTGAGTACACAGAACTTATAATCTAGTAGAGGAATAGGGATGTATAAAATAGTGGGTCAAGACAAATTTCCATTGGAAATATGAATAGAAGCGATACTAGCTTTAATTGTGAACATTAAAGGAAGGTTTCATAGAGATGGTGAATTTGAAGGATGGAGAATGGGGAAATTATTGATACAACAGGCAAAAAGAGAGGTCAAAAATTATACTAAAAAACTATGTGCATACAGGGGTTAACCCATTTTCTTTGTGGATTGGTACACATAGAAATAACATTATCATAGTTCTATCGCCTCTAAAAGCAAAGAATTGTATATATTTAAGGGAAACTGTGAAAACTGTGAAAAGTTTAGTTTGGCTGGAAGTCAAGGAAAAGTAACAAAATTATTATTTACTGACCATATAACATATGGCAAGATATGTTAGGTGTTTAATATATGTTTCCTTATTAAATTATTACAATGTCCTTCTAAGTTAAACATAAATCTTCTCACATTTCTGGGAAGAAACACAAATCTGAAGATTAACTTGTCCAGGGTGAAATCATTGATGAATGTTGAGGCTGAGATTTGACCTCAAGACCATCAGATTCCAAATCCCGTGCTCATTCCACCATCTCAATGTTTCATAAACTGTGTCCTTTGGAACACTATTCTCAAGAGATACTGCATGAAAAAATGTTTCATGAAAAATTCACTCAGGAAGTATTTCACTGTGTATCCACTCTCTGGCTATTTTTAATTCACACTAGCATCCTAAAGCTTCTAAGAACTATAGAAAAGGAACATGATTAACTTTGCTTATCATATCATTTCCCAAATGCATTTGACCTTGGAGACTTTTTTATTAAAATATAACACCTATTAGTGCTCAGAAATTAGGATATCCTGTGGGAAACACTACCTTATTGGAAACAAGTGTAAGAGTGGCTGAGTGGTGCCGTAATGAGTAGAGAGCAAACCAAAGCCAGACCACAGAATGCTTAAAACAAAAGCTGAGGAGAAAGAACTTAGTTCTACAGGGAAAGTGGAAAGAATCCTTGGGGGATTTTGGACAAGAAAGTGATGTGGTAATATATTGCCCAGAAATATCCCCATGTACCTTGAATATTTAATAATAATTACAGATATTTCAGTAATAATTTTTCAGACACAACTTCTGCTAATATTTAATGCCTCATCTTCAGGTAAGAAAATTTGCATCTCATGTGCAGAGTGAATGCCAAACTTTCCTAGAATAATGGCTCTACTGTTTTTGCTCTGCCATCATCTATCTTTAAAATAATTATTTTAATGGACTTATCATTTATTGTGATGAAAAACTGTTGAATAATAATACCCAGGATAACTTTAGCAGGATAGTTCTGTGCAATGAATAGCTAAAATGTTTTTTACCCTTGACACAGCAATTGAAGTTTGCTTTTCTATTAATTGTGTGAATTGTTTTCATCAATATATAATGTTTTAAACGGAAAATTTATAGCTATTTGCATTATACCAGCTTGTGCCACACAAGTGTAAACCCTTTATGAAAATAGCTTGCTTAGAACCAGGTTTTTAAATCACTAGAGTGCCCAAATCCCATGTAGGCCCATCAGCATTTGTTGACACTGCACAATGTAATATTTCTCGAAAGTGTGGTCATTAGAGGATCTTCTCATAATTGTCTGGATGCTGATTAAAAATACAGATTATGGGGTTTCCTCTTAGACCAACTAAAATGATTTCTTGGGTTGGAGAGTAAAAATAGGCAAGGTTCTCAGAATGCAGATGCTCATAAAGGTCTGGAAAACTTTGACCTATTAGGTCAGTGGAAGAAGAAAATAATAATCTCATTTAAATTTTAAATGGACACGCTTGAGGCTCTGACTCAGGGCAATGGGCGGGACATGGACAATGTATATAACCTGAACTTATGTACCCTCATGATGAGCTGAAATAAAAAAAATAAAAATAAAAAACAGGTCTATTTCAACTTCAAAAAAAAAAAATTTTTAAAGTAGAGTTGCACATGAGCAATAGGCCAGTTATGCATAAAACACTCCATGAGACTCCATAAGATGTCTTCTTATATGATTACAAAATTGTAAAAACAAGAAATTCAGCAAAATGAAGAAGAATAAACATTAGATGTAATCTTATCAATATATACAGGATACATATATTCAAGTATCATGTGTAAGAGCCACAGATATTTATAAACAGTGATAAATTAATTGCTCAGCCATCGTAAACATGAAAACCAACAATCAAGAACCCGGCTGTATCTCAACAATCCTAGCGTGCTCCTTACTCAAGGACTTGAAGGTTTTTATTCCCTCTGCTTAGGAGACTCTTTACCCAGTAACTTTTCCCGGGTTTCTCACAAAACTAAGTCTTATTTCTTGTGATGTAATTAGAGGGTGCAATCCTAGGGATGCAGGAGTGAGGAGAAGAGAGGCCGAAGAAAAGACAGACAGAGGCAGAGTAAAGAGAGAAAAAAATAAAGCAAAGGCTGTGCTGCTTAGCTGGCCATGGCTGGTGCAGCTAATGTCTCTGGTATAGGACCATCTCCTGAGGTCACAAAAGATTGTGTCTCAGAGTTTACTTTATAGGGGATCAAGCAAGGATAATTTATCCTTCAGCTCTCACCTCCTGTTGGTTAAAGTATTCACCTTGAGGCATTGACTCCTCTGTGTTTCCAGATTGTACATGAGTGAGTACCAAGCAATTTGGGAAGTATCTTATACCTCAGCGTCAACAGGGAATGGACTATCTGAAGCAGGAGACAAGAGGTGTGTGAACAGTTCTGGGGTGATGCCGTGTCTGTGTGAAGTTAGCCAGAGACCGTATGGCGTTGACTTACACAGCAGTAACTGGGGAGGAACCGGTATCCAAAAGACCCAGACAGGGGAGGCTGAGAGATTCTGAGGTGGTAAGTAGAGCGGGCAGGATTATGAACAGAGTGTACGATAGGGAAATGGCTTCTTTCCCAAATGTCACTTCCACAGAAGATATCCCTACTCACTCCTTACCCTGCATAATATTCTTTGTAGTAATTAATTAATACCTTATGATATATTACATACTGTTTTTGCATACTATTTTATTCTCTGATTAGGATATAAGTTCTACAAGTTCAGGGACCTTGTTTAGGTTATTTCTGTCTATCCACTAATTAATACCATACCTTGAACAGAGTTGATGCTCAGCAAATACTTTTTGAATAGAGGAGTGAATGAATGAAGTTACTTGAGTAAGGTTGCACAGCTAGTTACAAAGATCAGAGTAGAACTTTGTTAACATGGATTCAAGTCATTTAATATTGATCTGAGAACAATATTTTGATTAACTATGATCCACATTATAGACAATTAGATTTATATTATAATGAATAAAATAAAAGCACATGAGTAATGTTTCATATATCATATCTAGGTCAGCATTATCCAACAGAAATTTATGTGATGATGAAAATGTCCTATATCTGTGCTATCCAACATGGTAGCCACTAGCCCCATGTCACTACTGAGTACTTGAAATGTGGCTAGTGTGACTAAGAAAAGTGGATTTTTAATTTTATTTAATCTTAATTAATTTATACCTAAATAGCCACATGTGACTGGTAGCTATCATATGGAGAGTGCATCTATAGATATTTATTTATAATTTGAGAAACTAAGCTTGCTTTTAAATAACTGTCAACTTGACAAATGAGTCAGTTTCAAAGATTGAAATCAAGTAGGATCAATGATTTGACCCACATTTTATATTTTAAATTTTCCCTCTAAAATCTTATATGAAAACTAATCAAATGAAGGGCAGGGTTTGGTTTAGAATGTGGGAGTAAGAAGTATTTTGGGGGCAGAATTCATTGGATTGTTTGAATAGTCTAAGGTTTTCTATTTTCCCTGTGAATTATCATATTTGACTTAGTACTAACATGACTAGAACAAAGGTTTCTGCAAATGGAACCTAAATCTCTTAAAAATAAAAAAAATTTTATTATTTTTATTTCTTCAACTATGCCCAGACAGCTTGGTGATCTGGCTTGCTGGGAATAGTCTCCTAAGGGAGAGAAACCAGAGGCACACCCATCCTGGGAGCAGGCACAGTGCAGTGAGCCTTCCCCTAACCCACCCATATAAGGGGCAGAGGAACAGTTTTAAAACTTCATGTAACATTGGTTTAATAAATACTTGGAATATTATTTCATTTTCTCCCAGATTTCGGTCTTCCTAAGAGCAGTCAAACTGTCTGAACCTTTTCTAAAAGTGAAAATCAATGGAGAGATAAGCATATTCCCAAAACATCTTTACAAAAAAGAACAAAGAAAAATGTACTGGGCTGGCACAAGCCATTTTTATTTTATTACTTGTATTTTATACACATATTAAAAGAAGAGAGTGAAAGTCATTCAGTCAAAGAAATATATCTCATCATAATAAAAATGTAATTTGTTATAATGACAAAATAACAGGCGGTAATATAACAGCACTAAGGAAACGTGATAGAAAATTAGGGACGACATTAGACTTAACCCAGTGAAGATAGCATACATTTAATGACCTCCGGAGAAAGTTAATTTTTTAAACCACTCTCTTTCTCTACCTGGAAATATCTCTTTATGTCTAACTTAAATATCTCATAGTGCAATTTAAATTCATTTCCTCTTTGTGATGCCCAATGGAGTAAAAAGTATGGACTACTTTCCTTTGAGGGATAAGCCATAATTTGTTTAAAGATCGATAAATGTGCAGCTTCTCAGATTTCTCCAGGCTAATGACTCTATTTAATGCTTCCTTAGAGGTCTCCATTATTGTTGTCATTCTACCCTGAACTCTGTCTAAATTCTCTGCATTCTTTTTAAGTTGATGAGCCTCACAGTCATTTTCATAGACTGTGTCTCTACGTGCCAAGCGAATGGCCCACAGCACTCAGCAGCTAGGCTTGGCTGCCATGAATGCCCTGCCATCGTGCATAATCGGCTCAGTGCCTGTTGTTCTGCATGCTCTTAATGTACCGCATTGGAGTGGAGTCAAGTATGAACAGAAATGCCAAGCATCTGACTCCACTTCAGTGATATTTGTAGATCTGTAGCTAAAAGCAGTCTTTTGAGTATTTACCTTTCCCACTTGATAGTTTTTTCTCTTTGTTTTTTGCTTTCTTAAAAGGTACAATGCTGAGATCTGGCTGTGTATGGCTTGGTTGTTGTGTTCCTTTGAAAGCCCTAGCAAATAGATTAGAGCACCTGATTTGCTGTATTTCCCTTGCTTATTGCTATTTTCTTTTTCAAGCCTTGAGAAAGTGATTTGACATGGTGTACAAATGCATGCTTTTCATTCCTATATGCTACCTCTGACTTCTCTGGCTCTATTTATTGTGCTTCAAATTATCATTTCATCAGTTATCCTTTTTCCCTACTGTTTCAGGAGCAAATATCTCTTTGCTTTCTTATAGTTGTACAAAAAGTTAGTGAAATCATGAATAGCCTGAAATTTTTAAATATAGAATGGGCATTAAATGGACTCCAACAACTATTTCATCTAGGCTGGGAAAGATATTGAATTTGGAGAGATAGGCACAGGCACAGTAAGGAAGCTTTGTGAGTGAGCACAAGATAGATCTCTCTAAATGTCACTTTATATTTTTGTTTCTTTCATCCCTCTTATATGAATATGGTGTTATGAGTTACAAATTCTCATTTAATTTGTAATTCTCTATGGAATAAATGAGGTTTATCTGCCACAAGTTGATTTCCAGGTCTCCCCAGAGGTGGTACCCTGTGCCTAGGAGGCCCTTGCCCCCTCTAGAGTTAATGTCTCTCCACCTTTCAGGTCTCAGTCAAGGTGATCCTTCCCCCAGCAATTCTTCCCTGACTGCCCCTCCTCAGCCCCTCTCTAAGAACCAACCTTGTGCAGGAATTGCATCTTTAAAAAAAAGAAAAAGAAATCTCTATGGGATAACAGGTTATTGCTGGGGGTTTTTCTTTATATTTGCAAATGAAGCTCTTTATTGTGACATATCTGATAGCTTACACTTGATGGCCATAGGCTCACACTTAATAATGCTTTAAAACAGTAGTAAATCTGTGCAATATATTATGTATTGTCAAGGCATGTTTTTGACAATAACAGTTTGAGGTATTTTAATTTCACAATTCCTCGAGTAATTTTCACTTCATGCTCTGGAATGCTGATAATTTTCACCTATTTTAGTATAATTGTTATAATTCATTATTCTTATTAGGAGATATATTATATTCACAGTTAAATTTAGACTTACTAGTTTTCTTAGCATCAGTACAATGCAAATGTAAAAATTTTTACATTTTCGAAAATGCCATCATTTTTCCCCAAAGGAATGTTGAATTATAATGGAAATCACTGAATCTAAAATTTTACTTCTAAAACAAATAAGCATTTTACCATCAAAATTGAGGTGTGTAATCATTCCTATTTCATTTGGTGTTCTTATTAATAACTATTCCTTTCTATAATGACAATCTTTAAAAGCCAGTACTAGACAGCTATGAATAACAATGCATGCTGTTGTGACAAAAATAAACCTACATAACAAATGATATTTTGCATGAAGTTCATACAGATAAAACTTCCACTGCTACGTTTTCTACTGGAGTAAATGCATTAATTAAAATTGATTCTTAAACAGGAGGCATTATTGCATTTCTAAAAGTAGGGAGGGTCTATGTTTAGTGCAATTGACATTATCCATAAAGGAAATGTGAGGCATTTTGTAGACAATGCTGTACAGAACACTAGGAAATGTTTACTTTATGAAAATGTTTACTTTATGAAAATGTGTATTATATCATTATCAAGTCAACAGGACCTTAAGTCAATATGGTGAAAGAAGGATGAGGTTTAGATTAAAATACAAGCTGTGCCATTTTATCACTGTGTGACCATGAACAAATACTCTATAGGATTTCTTTCTTCTTAGTGTAAATGGTAATAATACTAGTTAATACAATTAAATAAAATAAGAACTGTAAAAATACTGGTGGATAATCTATTCACTCCATATAGGTCTTTTTTAGAATCTACCATGTGTGCACATAGGTACAGCATTTATGAGACAGCCTTGATTCTTGCCTTGGCAAAATAGGTTAAACAGATAATTCTAATGTATTGCAGTTGTGATGGGTACTGCTAAGGCAAACAGGGCTGGAATGGCATATATTTCTAGGATCTAACCTTATATCGGGGATAAATAAAGCCATGCCCAACTGGGTGGTATTGGGACCTAAAGTAAGAAGAGGAGACATTAACCTGGTAAAGCTGGAGAAGAGTCTTTCTAGCAGAAGAAAGAGCTGAAGGTTCTGGAATCCAAAGCAGCTCAACATGGTCCGGAAATGATAAGAAGTTCAGTAAAGCCATGAGGGTATCTTAAATTTCTCTTTACAATATTTCACAGATATTGAAATATTGCTTGGGGTCTTATCCTTCATTCTTTTTGTCTTTAATGCTTGATATATAAGTTTTGTGTATGACAGAAACCAAATAATTGCTGAATTGAAGTCTGGTTATTTTAGGAGGGTAGGCCTAACATAAGTGTGCCTTTCTAAGCATCAAACTTAGCCATGATGATATTTTCATTCAACAAAAATTATTGCACACAGTTGTATTAAGAAGAATTCATGGGCCGGGCACAGTGGCTCACGCCTGTAATCCTAGCACTCTGGGAGGCCGAAGCGGGTAGATCGTTTGAGTTCAGGAGTTCAAGACCAGTCTGAGCAAGAGTGAGACCCCATCTCTACTAAAAATAGAAAGAAATTATCTAGCCAACTAAAAATATATATAGGAAAAAAAATTAGCCGGGCATGGTGGCGCATGCCTGTAGTCCCAGCTACTTGGGAGGCTGAGGCAGGAGGATTGCTTGAGCCCAGGAGTTTGAGGTTGCTGTGAGCTAGGCTGACGCCATGGCACTCTACCCTGGGCAACAGAGTGAGACTCTGTCTCAAAAAAAAAAAAAAAAAAAGAATTCATGGACTACCAGACTAGAGCCATTCAGAATTATAGAAATCTCATGGGCCTATTCTATATTTTAAAATTTGTTATTATTTGTAGTTATTATTAGTTAAAATGTGCATCTGTACTTTTTGCTCCATTCTTTAGCAAATTAATGGAGATACCTCTAGTTGGAAATATTTTTTGAAACATGAGAATTGTTTATTAAACTGACATATTTTACTTCCTCCTCTCTAATCCTCTAAAAAAATTCTGATTTAAATTTATCAAATTCTTTATATAGGAAATAATTTAACTTAACATTTTGTTTCAGGAAAAAAATGAAGCTTGCTGAGCTATCTTTCTGAGGCCCTATCACTAAACAATGTACACATTATTTTTAGTTTAAGCATGAACAGATGTGGATATTTATTTATTTATTTAAACTAAGAACTACCATTATGAGAAGTAATTTAAGAGCCATGCTGCTTTAGGACAAAGAACTCAATAAATGTTTATTGCAATAATTATATGTTGAATGTGTGTCCTAAGCTGTCACTTCTAAATTAACTTTTACTAATACTGCTGACCTTTAATGTAGTTTCTTAAATATGGAATCTAGAAGGAAAATTAGCAAATATAGCCATCAAAAACCAAGTTTGTTTTAGTTTTTATATTTCTTTGGTATATTGCAAATCTTAATTACATATTCCATGTTTTGTGAGGGCACACAACATTAAAATAACTTTTTTGATTGTTTAATATCTTTATTGCTAAACAGCAAATATATTCAGACTCAAATCTACCAAGTCAAACATCATTTACATGAATGGGGAAGAGTGTGACAAATAGATGTACTATAATAAAATTGCTTCTTTTAAATCAGTACCATAAGTATAAGTAGAAGTAGGCTCTAATTGAAATGCATTTTCATGTATTCAATTTATTCCAAACACAAGCTTTATGCAATTACCTTGTTAACCAAGAATGGGCAAACATGAGAACACAATATTTCCATTAACATTTGAAAATTTGGATATTATTGACATATACTGATTGATTGTTTAGGCTATGCAGGTATTCAGATTTTGGGAGAGTAAAACTGCAAACCTGCCTATGAATTGTTATTATATCATGACTTTTTTTGGTAGAATGTCATGCTTTCTCTTCCTTATAACACTTTCTTATCTCATTATATCCTGTTATTTCATTTTCCTTGGCTCTCCTTTTTTGCTAATCTGGCTCCCAGTCTTTTAGTAACTTCAATTCTTCCCCAAGTTAACAAAGAATTTTTCTCTTTTTTCATTTTACTCTTTGTCTTTCTATTGTTCACATTGACTCTCAGTTTTACCTGACATTCAACCTTGTAAAGCAGTTTATTTATTTCTATTATCTGAAATGTTTATTCTAATACACTGAACAAATAAAAGACAATGCGGAATGCAATATAATATAATATAATGTAATATAATCTTTCTTCCATTGTAACTAACATAAATAATCTTTCCCCCTCTTTTATATACCCCAATCTTAAACTTATTACTTGACATTTTCATTCTGTTCCAACTCTCCAAATATTCAAACATTTTAAACTTACATTTCCCCATTATTATTAATAATTCCTTAAGAATTCAAATATTTCCTTATGGTTATTCTCTCCTCCAAATGTGAATGAATGCTATTTGACATTTTTAAGATTCCTAGTTTCTGACATGCTTAATGAATGAAAATTTAACAGAGATTCATACCACAGGCATTATTTAAGAAACAGAAGGCCGCTTTCTCTCCTACTGTTTGATTCAGTGCTTGAAATTTTTAATGTTAATGAGTTCTATGATAATATTAACATGAAATGGTTATCAACTTTTCTATTAGCCTTTTCAAGAATATTTTCAGCTTTAAACAGAGTCCTAAGGGGCTGGCATACAAAAAATCACTTATATTCTTTAGTTGCATTTTATTTTTAAATTGGATAAGATTGTGTAAAATACTGCAACACAGAACAATTGATTGTTCTCCAGGGTAGGGGAGAATTGAGAGTACCTGGAAGAGAACATCAAGGGAAAGGTTGTCACTCTTTGGGCCTTAGGTGAACACCGCAGTGACTGTGGATTTTCTAATCTTGCTTCAGCATGACAATGCAAGAACAGTACATTGTTGCTCTTACCTTTCCCATGTAACTTCCACTATTCCACTTTGAGAATATTTTACATCTTCAACTTTAATCCCTCTGTCTCCTGTATTTCTTTGTTTTTTTCCCTTTTCCTCTAATCCTGACTTAAAATTTTTAACAAGTGACATGGATATTTGGGAAAAATGTCTTGGCACAAATGATTATAAACTTACCCTAAATCCAGCAGAGAAGAATGTTTGTGCACACAACCACATCTATACTTAAAGTTCAGTTCTTTAGTTGGAATAACTACCAAATTCCCATCATAGTCTTAACACTACTTACTTTTTTTTTCTGGGCAATTACAGAGTTATGTGGAAATTGGTTTTCTCTGATTTTTGTTAATTTTTTTTTTTTTTACTTGTAGAACAATGCACTCCTAAGATGAAGTGTTCACCTTGGTTTTAAGTTTCCTAATATAAAATTTTCTAAAATAAGACTTGACATTTTCATATTGATGCATTAGGAACATATCTACCAAAATTAAATTAATGTAATTTTGTTCTATCTTTCTCCTAAAGTTGAAATCCCAATGCTCATTTTCTATCTCAGAATTACAACCAACAATTCTTTGTGAAAACAAAACTTGATTAAGTTAATTGTGATCATTTTCTATTGAAATAACCTAGAATAATAAAAGTAAGACATTTTCAAAGCATTAAATGCATTATTAATAATTAAAATTAGAAAACAGAAAAATATTATACCACATCTGGCCAGGCACAGTGGCTCATGCCTGTAATTGTAGCAATCTGGGAGGCCAAGGTGGGAGGATCACTTGAGGTCAGGAGTTTGAGATCTGCCTGAGCAAGAGCGAGATCCCTCTCTACTAAAAAAATAGAAAGAATTAGCCGAGTGACTAAAGGTAGAAAAAATTAGCTGGGTGTGGTGGCACACACCTGTAGTCCCAACTACTTTGAAGGCTGAGGCAGGAGGATCGCTTGAGCTCAGGAGTTTGAGGTTGCTGTGAGCTGGGCTAATGCCATTGCACTCTAGCCCAGGTGACAAAGTGAGACTCTGTTTCAAAATATATATATATATATATATATTTAAATAATACCACATCTAATTATAACTGTATAGAAAATTTCTGAAAGACTACACAAGAAGACATTGAGACTGTTACTCTCCTAAGCAGAGGACTTGGAGACTAGGCTGGCAGGAAATTTATCATTGTATAATCTTCATCATTTTATTTAAATAGTTTGGCCATTGTAATAAAGCAAGCAATTGGTTTTTATATTTAAATAATGAAGATCGCTGAACATCATATGATATGCCAAGCAGAGATTTGTGCTTTCACCAATCACAAAACTACTGAGTTTGCCATCAAACAAATTTATTTACTGAATAACCCACATGTTTTCTAGAATATATTTACATCACACACACACACACACACACACACACACACACACAGTTGCATTAAGTTCAAATATTTGCTAACAAATTTATGATCATTTTATAAAGTAATATGATTTTATATATATGTTTACTTACAAGTCTAACAGTAAGTCTAATGAATATATATTATCATTATTTAGAAAACTATGCTAATTTTTCATTGCATAGATTTGTTTCTAATATTGATTATACTCCTGACTAGCTATTACTTTTGCTTATGAGAGACTAGCCTCAAAGCCAGCTGTCCAGTCCCATGCAGAGATAGTATATGCCAGAAATATTTTAAGATACTACAAAGATTAGTGAAGGCTGAAAGCCTCACTCTTCCATTGAAAGGCTAATCTTGTTCCCTCCCTCCTTAAACATGTGTAAGCTGTGGCCCCTCTGGAAAAACAGAGCCAGAGACAACATTATAAGCTTCAGCATGATAACTTCTTCACTTTGCTAAATCAACCCTACCCAGACTTATTGAGAGAAATAAAGGGAGTCAGTTTTCAAAATGATTATGACTTTAATGCCCTTTGAAGATGAAATTCCTGGCTGAGAATCTAAATAAAATGATCATATTTTAAACTACAAAGAATTCAAAGATAGTTTATGTTGGGAAGAAAATGGGAATCGCCAGTGGTATTCTCATAATGTTAATGTGATTGCATGTTGGTCTGCATACAGCCAGATGTCCTCTTTTGCTACTGAGCACATCAAGAAATTAAGATTCCATGTGTTTTTCTAATTGCTCCCTTGAAAGGAAAACTTCTGTGCCTTTCTCATAGCCATAATCAAAGACAAAAACTACACATCTATGTCAGTACAGTTATCTTTACCAACACAGATTGAGAGATAACAGTACTACTAGTTCCACGGTGAGTATGTGTGAGGACAGCAATGATTATTTTCTTCCCCAGAGTGTCAGCTGCCTGTCCATAGTAAGCGAAACTCGGAAAGCAATAGTTGCATTTTCTGAGTAGCCTGCGGAGTGCAGGAACATAGAGAGGAAACAGTGCTCTTGGCTACTTACCTAGTCATTAGTCATTCTAATATTCCCTACCAAGGAATAGATTTTTAAAAAGTCAGAAGGAGATATGATAATACAGCTTTAGTCATTGACCAGAAAAAAAGTGTGTCAAGTTGAGTGGTCTTGGCTCTAGCAAGGAGGGTGTTAAAATGTAGAAATTTTGATGTATATCCAGCAAAAAATTTAGTTAAAATTAATTTAAAAAAATTCAGCCAATGGCCTACATAACCAGCTGTCTACAAAAATGCTACTCTGTGATATTTTAACTTGGTCACTTTAAGTTAAAATGAAACATTTATTGCAACATCATTTTTACTTTTAAAAGTTTTAACTGGGAATATTGGACCTTTTAGTCCCAAACTATTTCCTACCCTGTATGACTGAAACTATTAAGAACTTTAATCATAAAAATTCACATTTATTTAGAATTAGAGAAATATCGTGTACACTGATTTTCATCATAATTGCTAAAAAGAACTAAGCCAATTAATTACATAATTATAGCTCTTTAATTTTATTTTATCAATGTGGTGATGTATGTTAACTTTCATTTAGCTGAATGAATCCATTTGCCGTAACTATCCCTTTCATAATTGCTTTGACTGTATCTATTGTTTGATTTACTCTAGACAGTCTTGAGGAAGATGAAGAGAGAAAATAGATGTTAAAATTGGGAGTATATTTCAAATATGTATATATATTTGAAAGGAAGGTGTTATTTTTTACTATAGGAAATTGAAATATACAACATGAAACATAACTATAAATAGTAAGTATGAATCAATAAAACCATAAAAATTTGAGTATATGATTTTAAGAAGAAACTTGAGAAGACACAACACATGTGGATTAAAGCCACCAAGATGATGAGGTGAAAATCATGTTACATGATAAATAATCAAAAAAAGGAATATATCTAAAAAATTATAGGTTTACAATATAATTCTTCTCAAATTTTATTTGTATATATAAACACACACATACACAGATACTTATATACATATACACACACATACATATTATGTATTTTTTTTTAATTTAACTTAATATATGTAGGAATCCCACAGCAGAGGTCAAAAATAGTACAGAATGACTAAATTTACAAGGAAGTAATTTTTAGCCTTTAATAAAGTATATTGTTCTAACAGATGCTTTTATGTCTTTGATTTTTCTCATGTTTCTCTTTATCGCCTCCCTCCTGGTTTAACAGATTCAATTTACTCTCACTTGGATTATTATAATAGCCTGCTTACTGATATCCGTGTCTCAAGTTTCCTAGCCCTAATGCTCATCCTCTATTCTGCTGTCCGAAACAACTTTTTAAAATACAAAATGAGCATGTCCTTCTCACTTTGGAAAACTTTAGTGATTCCCTATAACCTGGAGGATAACATCCAAACTCTTAAACACTTTCCAACCCTTCACAATCCAGTGAGAAATACATTTTGGGTATCATCTTTTGTTCTTCCAATCACTCCATGCATCTTATAAGTTCTAAAACTTGATTGATTTAGATTATTGTGTGTGTGTGTGTGTGTACACTTCTAAACATTTGCTATTCTCTTATGCTTATTTAAACTACATTCTCCTTTATTTTTTACTTTCTTGGCAAAAATTATTTGGAATCCAGATCAAATATGAAGTATTTTATGAGATCTTTTCTAACTTATCATAGAAGAGATAATCTCTCCCTAACTTCTAGTGACTTGATTCTATTGTGGCACCTATCATATATTATCTAGTTATTTGCTTGTTGATTCATTTCGACAAGGAGAAAGAGAGCTCTCTGGGAGCCAGCATACACAGTAAACATTTTGATAATTGCAGCAATAAGATAATATCTAGAACCTAACATAGTTGATGCCAAACCAATCCTATTTTTTTAGTGTAAAAAATGGAAGTGCCCAGGCAGGAAGTATGTATTAGTTTTTCTGAGATGCTAAGAGGAATTGCCCATATTGATCCCAAGCTGGACTTGGAATTTTCCAAGAACAGTAGCAAAACATTAAGATTTTGTGATTTTAGAGTAATTTCAGAAAAACAGGTCATACACATACACAAACACAAACCCAACTACAATAATAACAGCAAAAGTTCTCTTCATAGAGAATCATTATAACCAAAAATTTTCTTGAAATAACCTATTCTGGAGACAGAGCATGTTGGGAATTTTTACACAATATTTCTTTCTGTTTCCTCTGCAGTGGAGGTCATTGAGAAAGAGCAGACAAACATGGTATGATATAAAATACAGATATTCATTTGATACACTTGACTATCTTGTGTGGTAAAACTGAAAGTTTCAAAAATTGAAACAACTTCTGTCCAATGATTGGCATCATATTTTTGATTCTGTCAACATACATTATTAAATAGAAAAAATAACTATTGTTTAGTGCTTAAGAAAAAATGGAACTTCTGTAAAAATCTTATAGAGTATAAAATCATGCCTTCTGAAATAGAACTAACTGAAAAAAAGAACTCTCAGAAATGTGTAGTATCAGTTTGAAATATAAAGGTAAAAGATACTATATTATATTTTGGTTTCAGTTGAGGTAAGATGAAAGTAACATATTGAGAGAAATACAAAGATATAAGTGTACATAAAGGGAACTTCATAAAAGAAGTAGAAGTCCATATATTTAAGATATAAGTTTGGTTTTATACAAAGTAGAATATTAATCAAATTCAAATTTGATTTTATTAGAGTAGAATATTAATATGATCAAATATCTACTATACTGTGGTTATCTGCAAGTCCTCTATTTTATCTTTATATTTAAAAAGAATAATATAAATTGCTTGCATGAGAAACAATTAAAAAATCAATATATTTCAACTTTGCTTGTGATATGGAAATATATGAACCCTATACTATATGGCTGAGAATATGTTTCTAGCAGTCTAAGTTTGTCATTTCCATTGTGCACAATACATTTTTTCTATAACTAAAGAAGAACAAATAAACATTTTCCAGGGCAAGAAATGTACAGATGGAGTTGGACAGTGGCATCTTAACTCTTAAGTTAGCTCTTTACAGCTTAGTTCCCAGATGTTTGTTCCTTCTGCCCCCTGTTATTTTGAGGAGAGTTTCCCATTGTCTGTCAATGAGTCATACGTTGTCTTCTCAAATTTGGAGAAAACACAAAGCTACAGTTAGACATAGTGTGAGTCACTGACAGACGATGGAAAGCTCCAAGATGATGCTCCCAGAGCTAACATGCATTGTGAAAAAAAATTGATGACTTTCCTCTTTTCCTGACACCGTCTTCTAAATACTCAAGGTTTCATTTTGTTGCCAAAGAATTCAGCCATCAAAATCAGGTATCTCATTCAAAGTGATAAATACAAGCATCTTCTTTCCTCCCGGCATCTTATTCACCCCTCGCTGCTAACCTTTATTTTTTATTGTGTGCGCTGAATATCTTTTTCTGTCTTCTAGGTGCAATACATTACATTTGACAAGAGATAGATATGGACAGCTTTTTACTGATTCTATATATTCACAGAAAGTGGAATGAGTCCTTCTCACTATATTGGGTAATCTGTACTAGATTTCCAAACAGCCTCATCACAAGACGGCATCGTGAGAGCTACACTTTAACCTTATATCCACCAAGGCAAAACCAAGACAGAATATCATTGGCAGTATGTACTGCATTAAAAGGCAGATAATTTGAAAATTTCATTTCCCAGCAATGAAACATTTAAAAGCAGATACTCTATGTATAGCTCATATCATACTAATATGTACGAGAACAACTAAATAATGTAATGTTATGATAATTAGAGTTTATCATAGAGCAAAAACGTGCAAACACAAATATCCATCTAGCTTAAAGCAACTACTGTTTTTTAAACTGAAAACATTTGGATTTTTAAAAATATACATAAATTTCTGAAGGTTTAGCCTGGTTTAAAAAATTGGGGGTAGTGCAATTACCACAAGGAAATACAATAGCTAATATGAAGGGCAGCCATATAATAAAGGTGAAGATGCACAATGTTTCACTTACAGGGAAAAGCTGAAACTAACACATGTCATTCCTAGGAAGACAAATTTCAACGCAATATAAAGATTTTGGCTTATGAAGGAACATGATGCCACATAGGGTAATAATTTTCCTGACATTGGCTGAAGAATTTGTTGCCTATTTGTCCTAAATACTTTGTAGAAATCCCCAAAACATAAACTCCATGAAGGGAGGGATATTTTTATTTAGTTAGTTTTTTTTTTTTCTGCTATCTTCTTCCCTGTGACTAAAACAGTATCTGCTCCATAGTTGACACTTAATTTGTTCCCTAATGATTCAAAAGAATTAAGGAATCTGAAGGTTTTGATATAAAATCTTTGTCCTGAGAAATTCCCTCTATATTCAATTTATTTGCTTATACGGATAGAATATAATAGAAAATGAAAATAATTTTGATGATAATTTAAAATCAAGATTTTTTAAGTTAGTCAATATAAATGGATGAGGGATTTTGTTTGTTTAAATAGTGTCTAAATTTGTCTTTATTTTTCTTTTCTTTTATTTTTTAAATATACCAATAGCTAAAAGTGAATTATAAATAAAATTCAGGATGGAAGCACTGATCATTGTGTACGATCACTAATTCTGCATTTCCATTTTGTTGTACCATGTACAAACCAAATGTATTCCTAGACAATATTTTTACAAATTTTTCTATCAGATTGGTACTATGGAAATGGTTTTAGCTATTACTATGTGACAAATTGATGCAAAATTTAGCAACTTAAGACAACAAATGTGTATTATCTCACACAATTTCTGAGGGTTTGGAATCCAGAAACAGCTTAGATGGATGGTTCTAGCCCAAAAGGTTGCAGTCAAGCTGTCAATTGGGACTGGCACAAGAGAATTTGTCTTAAAGCTCACTCAGGTGGTTGTTGGCAGGCCTCATGTTCTCAGTTCTGGAGTGCTTGTTGGCCAGAGGTTGTGGTTTCTTCTCACAGTGTAAAAGAGAAATGAGAAAGAGAGAGAGCGAACCCAAGATGGTTACATTCTATAACCTAATCCCAGAAGTAGAACACCATTACTTATAGCATGTTGTCGGCCTTACAAACTATCCCTAGTACAGTATGGGAGTGAACCTACACAAGAGGCAAAACCAGGACAGAACATCTTTGGCAGGATGTTCAGGAGGTAGAGGTCATGGGGGACCATCTTGGAGGCTTCTTATTACAGAAATAATTTGATCTATAATTTGTTAGTTACTTCTAGACACTATGTTTGATAACACACACAAATTAAAGGTGAGGATATGGAAACCATGATGGGAGAAAAGAAGGACAAAATAAATTTTCTAGTTTAGCTGCCTAAATTGATCAAATCATGGAGCTCACATTTATGTGACTTTTTTAGAATATTGTTTTAGTTAAAAATTATTAATATTTTTTAAAATAGGGAGGTATGAAAAAGATAGCCATTTTATTTTGTGTGTGATAGTCAAAAATGTCCAAACAACACCTGTCAAAACAATAGTTAAAACAGACCTGTCTTGAATCCTCATCTAAGGGTCCAAGTAGTTGAAATAACTAGAGGACTGATTCTAGAGCTTTTTCTCCTGTAATGAATACATCTAGTATTAAAATGTCACCCTTATGATGATTAATATCATGAATCTAGCAAAAGAATGTTCTTGTAGCTATGGGTCAGAGGCAAGTTTTGCTTCGGTTTCTATTCACATGTAACAATTCATTGGCAATTTTTCTAGAAATACATATTCTCCTCAAGTGTAATATCTTTAGTATAACAGCCAGAGAACAAAATGCTGGATTTACAAAACATTTTGAGCTCTGTGGGGAACAAAATTTGCAAGGAAAGTACAAAGTGTTATTAGCATCAGATTCACAGTTCATCCCAATTCCCTCCCAGATTCCTTTCCTCCCCACTAAGGGAACAAAGTTCCAATAAAAAAGAGGCAGGGTCCTCAGCTGTTAAGTCTAGACTACGTCCCTGGGATAAAACCTTCTTTGGGCTCCAAGGAGCACAGGGATCCTCTATCTGCCAGGATTCTTAGTTTTCAACAACAGACAAAAAATCATCTGTGACAAATTTAAGTAGGAAAAAAAGGCATTTGCTTGACAAAATTAGGCAGTTCAGAAAATCCCTAGGAGGTCTGAGGAACTGGGCTTGGAAGATATGCAGCCAATAATTCCCTACTAAATAAAGATGAAAAGAATAAGAACACACAGCTACCCTAATAAATGATGTTTCTTTTCCCAACCTTTGGCATGTACTCATATGTTATAGCTAAAGACCATAGTCTAATATATGTAAACAGAGAAAATCATCTATATCTTCATTATTTGACATGCACTTAATGGATATATTAATATATTAAATCATGGACCAGGTATTGGGAATAAAGTTGTTAAAAAAAAAATCAAAGTTCTTGCCCACATAGAGTTTATATTCTAAATAATCAGTTTAAATCCTATTTACATTGCTTTTATCAATTAAAATTTCAACTACATTCACCTCATTAGGTTTATTGGGCCTCCCTTATATTCCAGCTCCTATAGGGTTACTGGAAATTGTGGAAGCCAAATCTCCATCTGTACTTCATCAATATAATCCTCTGATACCAGACATAGTGTAAGAATAACAGGATCTTATGTAAGTAGTCAAAAAATTTCTTCACAATAGAATGATAAGCAAAACCTTAATTTTAGGGTTTGCTTAAAGTTGTTTTATGGTGTAAAAAGAAGTTAATCCAAATCTTATTTTTAGCTATTACACAAGAAAAAGTTTCTGTAACTACAAATGTCAGTCTTTTGTGGAAAAATACATATAACCAATTTCTCTTCTATGAGCAAATGATATGTTCTGTTATATGAAGGACAGTCCAACCTAAAAAAATTTTAGTAGAGTCTTCTGGGATTATATAATCACTCTCACACATGTTAAAGAAGGAGGCGTGATTCTTTTCTTTAATCCTTTATTTACTTCAACTTGAATTGAAGTCAGTTGGAATGTCTTGATTAAAGCTCTCTTGGAAAGCTGGAAGCTTGGGGACACAATGTGTGCGAGGGCTTTTAGGTTGGGAGAGAAAATTCATTACATTTGACTCATGATTTTCTTATAGTAAACTCAAACAGGATGTTATTTCCCACAATGTATCATCTATTTCTGCAGGATAATCGTTTAGCAAATCACCAAATTCTGAGACATATGGATGACTTAGAAAGTGGAGGGAGAGATGAGTTCCTTTAGTACTGAAAATGCAAGATGTCAGAATTAAGAAAAAATATATCCATCTAGCCTAGAAGAATTAGAAAGCAATTTTTTTAAAGCAAGATATTTCTTGACCTAAGAGCTATATTACAGAAGAAGGGAATTTCTAAACACTCCAAGATTTAGTGATATGAAAACAATTTTTCCATGTGATCTCAGAACAACCTCTTCTTACCCTTCTTTATCTCTGCCCTCCCTCTTGTTTTTTGGGGAAAAAATGTTGGAATTCTTAGCAAAATTCAGCAAGTTGTGCATCCGATATAATTCCCTTTCCTCTAGGACATATGTCCAGCATTTGTTCAAACTGTCTCTTGTATTATCACAAGATATACCTTAAGCTCTCTACTAGTGATATTAATAATAATACCACACACTTTCTTGAAGCTCCATATATCCTTCTGCTACAAACACATTTCTCTGCACCCCTTCATTGTACAACTCATCAATTAGTTGTTTCCAAGTCTTCTCCTTGGGTTTTCTCTTGGGCTTGTGCTAATATTTCTTCTTGCCCACATAACTACATTAAAAGTACTCCTGTCAAGTCTACCCATTGTCTCTGTATTATTAAATCCAATAGGCAATACTCAGTCTTTATCTTACTTGATTTAGCAACAGCATTGGATGACTGTGATTTCTTTGAAGCATTTCTTTCATTTGTTTCCTGATATTCTGCTTATCCCCTTCCTTTCTTCATAGGCCACTCATTTCCCTAAAGTCTCAATGGTAGCCAGTCCTTGGACATCTTTTCTTCATTGTTTTCTCTCCTTTGGTGCTCTTGTTACAGTCTCTTGGCTTTAAAACCATGTATTTACTAATGACTTTCCAAATTCTGTCTCTAGCTTAGACCTCTCCCCTGAGTTTCAGAGTTCTAGATCCATTCATCTCCTTCACAGTCTTGGATGTCTTTACTTTGTTCTATGTCTACTAGAAACATAGGAGATTTACAAAACTCAAAAGCAAGTCCCAATCTTCCCTTCTAAACTTTCTTCCACATTCTTCTTCAAACCAGTTATGGCAATTCCATCCTTTTTAGGCCAAAACCTTGGAGTTATCATGAAATTCTTTCTGTTACACAGATTTGATGCATTAGCAAATCCTGTTAAATTTACCTTCCAAGTATATTCAGAATCTGACCACTTCCCACCACCTCTACTACCACCACCCTGGTAAACATCACTCATTATTTTCTCTCACTTGAATTGCTGCTAGAGTCCAAAAGTGGTATCCCTGCTTGGGCCCTTGTCATTCCCACTCACAGTTTATTTTCCACATACCATCCAGAGCTATCCTTTAAAAACATAAGTAGGATCATGCCACTTCTTTTATAAAAGCATTCTGTCTTACTGAGAGTAGGAGACTAAGCCATTACAATAGCCTGCAAGCCCACATTTTCGTGGTTCTTGACATACGCTGCGAATTAAAATCTCCTGGGGAGCTTTTAAAAGATACCAGCATCAGGGTCTTATACTCAGAGTGTAATTTAACAAGTCTTGTATGGCATCTGGACATTGGTGTTTTAAAAATATTTTGTGAAATAACTATCAAGGGCAGTCAGAATTGAGAACAATTGTATCTCATTATCTGGCCCCACTATTTCTTTCAACTAATTTTTTCTTTTCCTCCTAGTTCATTCTGCTTCAGTCCCATTTGATTTCTTTGATATTTGTAAAACACATCAAACATTTGTCCACCTTAGAGATGTTTTATCTGCTTAAGTTTTCCCCATAACTTTATTATACTTTGACATTGCACTTGTTTGGCCTGATTGTTTTCTGTCAGAATTCAGTAGAATATAAACTCCAGGAGGGCTGGAATTGTCTTTCTGTTTTGGTCACTGCTATATTCCTAGCCCCTAAGACAGATTTTTGTCCATAATAGGCTCTCAAAAAATACTTTTTAAATATATGGTCTATTTAAAAATCTTTAGCTCAACACAAATATGCAAAATACCTAAGACTTTTTTTGTAGAAAGATGTGCTTAGGGAAATGGGGATGGAAATATTCTTTTTTTGATGTACTGATTTGAGCCACCAGTTGATACTCATGTAAAAATCTTCATCAGGAAGATGAAAATATGACTGTAGTTCATGAGGGAAGACAGAGGTTAAGGCATAATTTTGTTAGTTGTCCAATTAGAGTTGATGGCTGAGGCCATAAGGAGTGGCTTGGAGTCCCAGTGGAGAGCATTTTGAGGGAAACGAGTGACTGATATAGAAAATACACATTTAAAAAGTCCACTAGTGTGCATAAGATGTAAAAGAGAAAGAAGCAGTGAGACCAAGGAGTTATGGAGGGGTGTAGTGGAAGCCTATCAAAGAACTTCCCTCATGATATGACATGGCTTACTCTGCTCCCCTGACTGTGGCTCCTCAGTCTCTTTCATTGGTCCCTCCACTTTCTCATGATCCCTAAGTGCAGATACCAGGAATGATATGTTCATGTATTATTCCTGTGCTTTCCCTGATGCAACATGAGATAAATGAAGTTCCCAGAAGCCCACATAGCTGCCTCATCTTCTCTGTGTCAATGAGGGACTAATAAATATTCTCCTTTGTATTACTCAGGTGAAGTCTGGGACTGCCCATGTGAATTTAGCCTGTACTTTGAGCTCCTATAAGATAATACTACTACTTTGTATTCAAAATGGAGTTTCACTGATAAGCATCTACAGATACTGTGCAGCACCCTCAGCAGCAAGGAAATGTGGAGTGGAAGGTGCTAAAACTGTAATTAGAACAAGGCATCTGTCTCCCAGCTCCTGCAGAGCAGCTACTAATCAATGTGATCACTCACTTTGAGTGGGGAAGTGCACACCCATGGCTCTGCTGGACTTTTTCCCAGCCACTAGCAGTCTGGAGATTGGTGGCAAGCACCATTGGCTCTGGAGAGAGAGAAGAAAGTATTATTGCTGAGGAAATGTAACAGTTTAAAAAAGGTGTTTGGTAGGGCATGTGTTGATTTACATTTCCCAACAATCACATATTTCCAGAAAAATCTAGAGGCCAATTATTACTGAAAGTATAGTTTACGCTGAAGGAGTTCCAGGCTGATTATCCAGAACTTTTTGATTTCCTATCCCATATGTTTAGTTGCCCTTAGGACATTTTGCTCTTATTTGGCAGGTTTATCAGGGAAGATAAAAAAGATTTAGTGCAATCATTCCAATTTGCTATCTATTACTAGTTCTGATTTGAGTAGTATTTTTCAAAGTATGATCTACATAATACTTCTCTAAGAATCTCCTATAAAAGTGTTTCTTTAATTCAATAAGTTGGATAAAGGTTGTATATCATGTCCCCCTTTCTAGGCATTTGCAGTGTACACTGGGGTTTAAAGGCTTCTAGTTCTCCTGCAGTAAAGAAACTGGTTTTAGCTCTGTTGAACCTAGCATTTACCAAACTGATTTCTTTAGAGAGTTTTTCCTTTTCTTTTTTTTTAAGACATGAAACAGAATTAATGTTCCAAAGAAAAGACTTCAGTAAATGATAGATTAAATATTTTTTAGTATTGACGTTTAAATAATGCCTAAAATGAGGTCCAGAGATTTCCTGAGAATTTCTTCACCCCATTCTCTATTACCACTGATAATTGCATGTTATGTAATCATTTGGGATAAGTGGGCCAGGATTCCAGTTCATTCTTCTTCTCAAAAGAATAAAAATAAAAGTCAATCCTTTTATCCTAATGATCAGTCAATTTAAAAGTTGACTCTGTTCTCATCCAATTTAGCCCCAGCAGACACGGGCCTGGTGTATAGGCTATGTCCTGCATAGACTTTGATGCCCTGTGTCTCTGAGTGCTCCACATGCAGACTAAGATAGCTGTCTCCTCTTTGAACTCTACAGTGGAAGATGTTCAGGGGGTGATGGCATTTAGGACAGTTTCCCAAGAAGCTGAAAAGGAAGATTCACTCACAGGCACATTAGGGTATATGTTTATGCAAAGATTTAAGAGACAGAAATGAATAATTTAGCATATTATCTATTTTTGTAAAGAATAAAAGTACAAATAATTGTAGTCTAAAAGACAAAGAAACCAAACAGACCAGCAAAATAGGTGGTTGATAAAATATGATCAATGATTGCTATATAACATTGTTTAAACACCAAACTGCACATAGTGGAATTCTATACAAGGGAATCATTAGGTTTTTCCAAAAATATAAAACCACTTGGCTCGAGAAAAAAGTGTCAATATATATGAAAGGTAAGAAAACTTGGGGAGTCTGGAATAAATATATGGGCACTCCATTGGGAGAAACAAAGAAAAAATTAAGGAAAATTCATCAAATGATTAAAAAAATATTTTAAGGCTGAAAAATTTAGTTATAGAAATATATAATTTTTACTTTTATTGCCCTAGAAATATTATGGCTAATGGTTAGATCTTTCTTTTAACTTTTTTTACATTATTTTCAGTGTTTGTCTTCTGCAGTAGGATATGTGTTTCTATTTAATGGCCTGATATATTGTGGGAGAAAGAAGGTTCAGAGATATTTGGTTTTCAGTTAAATATGAAACAACAGGAACTAGGTTGAGGACACTTTAATATTTAACAGACTTAAAGAGTAGTGAAAAGGAAGGATTAATGTTTTAGTGCAAGTGATACCTCCATAAAGAAAAGATACCTGAAAAAAAAGAAGAAAAAGAAAAATTATCTGCATTTTACTTTCTAAAATAGACTAATACATGTCTGTATGACAGCATATGTTTTAATTCATCTTAATTCCTATTTATTCAAGAAATTTTACACAAAGACTATTCTGTCTATTGTTTTCACACTTCTAGTAGGTGCTTGGGGGTGAAGTGTCAAGGGTGAGACATTCATTTATATTGTTTTTGAACCTATCAGCTTCAGAAACATACCTGGTTCTGCACGACTGATCAGCTTTGTTGACCATCTTTCCACATTCATAATCAATCTTCCCCGTACAGAATGCTGATTGTATTAGAGTCCTCCAAAGAAGTAGAACCAATAGATGTGTACATATGTGTAGAAAGAGATTTATGTTAAGAAATTGACTTACATGATTCTAAAGGCTGGCGAGTCCCCAAATCTGTAGGGTGGGCCAGCAGACTGGAGACCCAGAGAAGACCCAGTGCTGCAGTTCAAGTCTTCCATCTGCTTTGGATAAAGAGAGAATAAAGGATAAAGAACGCAGGAAGATAATAATGTAATTGAATAAATGACTATAGCAAGTGAAAACTGTATATATTTAATGTAAGAAAAATAACAAACCCTGATGGGCAATAAAAACTGTAAAACGTGTCACTGAGAGTTTTTTTCCATATTTGGTATCATATATGTGAAGGTTGATACTAAATTTATTATGTAAACACACATATACGCATACACAATGGTCTTCCAAATAATGATGAATAAAATGAAAAACAACTGTATTTATCAACAAGAAGTACACACATGCATTTGCAGGCTGCTGACTCTCCTGTTTTATTTGAACAGTACATGATATGTTCCTTTTTTTCCTACCATAGTCCTGAAAGGAGAAATTTTACCATGTTCTCCTAAGCTCATAAAAATCCAAGATAAATTCTAGATCTAAATACATAGGATTTAAGTGTCACCTTGCCAGTAGAAAGTGGGATTGTGTGAATTTTTCCACCATTTCAACAAACTCTGTCAAAAACATCCTACTTTGATATTCTTAAACCAAAAGATTTAAATTCATTTAATGCTTTTGAAGAGATTGCCTCTGCTGCCTCTAGGGAACATTCTCTGTTCTTTCCTCATCGCAACTCTAGTCTCCGTAGGATGTCTATATTATTCTCAAATTGTACTATCTTTATTCCATTTACTTTAAACTCTCCAATAGTTAGGGTGTCCACAGCAGGACCCAGTAGCTACTTGTTCTAAATCTGTTCAAAATCCTTCCATCCTAACTGCTGGCACGGCCGGGTCTGGTGCCAATCAGACAGTTCATTGTTCCTGGTAGCTCACACAGCTGCTCATCAAATGCACAGCTGTGGCACTGACCTTTAATAATATTATTCAGATAATCAGTCTAATTTTATGAAATAGGCATGTCCTCATTTCAAATTCCCAAGGATCTTCTATTGGCTTTGTAATTGAATCTATGTTTTGTTAAAAAACTGTCAAGGAAGTTTTTATCAACAATCAAATATTATATTATATTAGTAAAACTTGCCTAGGACTTCGTACAATGCCAGCTAATATAACTAGGATCACAGTGGTCTTTTGACATTATGAAATTCAAAGAAAGTAAAACAGAAGGGGCTTAAATGACTTGAGAAAATGTTCATATGTTGCAGTCTCAGCCTTTCTGGAAACTTAGAACAATTATTATTAGGAGGCCTGTTTAAGATATGGTTTGAGGCAAAAGAAAACAAGTCTACTATTTATTGAAAAGAGATTTTTAGGTAATTGAGCATCTATTATGGTTTAGGTCACACTTTTAGATATATTAAGGCCTATTTTATAACTTCATAAGAATTCTATGAAGTGTTTTTAAATTATGTGATTATTCAATAAATACATATTCCTAAAAAGATGAGGCCCATACTTCATTTTTAATTTAATTTTTAACTATAATACATTAAAATAGACTTTTGGTGTACAGTTGTATGAATTTTAACACATGCACAGATTCAAGTAACAACCATGATCAGGAGACAGAACTATTTGATCGCTCCCCAAGCCCCCTAATTCTGTTGGCTTATAGTTGCATTTTCTCCACCTCCCTACTCCTAACCCTATCATTGTAGTTTTGTACTTCTGAAAATGTCACATAGATGGAATTGTAGATAAATGCGACCTTTTGAGACTTATCAGTAGCTTGTCCCCTTTTATTGCAGAATAATATTTTATGGATGACTCTATCACTGTTTTTTTCTTTCACCCATCCTAGGGCATTTGGGTTATTTCCAGTTTGGGGAATTTATAAAGGGAGCCGCTATTAAAAATTAGTGTACAAGTTTTTGTACACAAATTTACTTTTTTCTTGTCTATGTACCCCAAAATTGTGATTTGATAAGGATGTTCTTAACTTTATAAAATATTATCAAATTATTTTGTGAACTGGCTGTAATATTTCCCATTCATACCAGCAATGTATGAGGGCTGCAGTTGCTCTGTGTCTTCCTCAGTACTTGGCATTATCAGTACTTTGGTATTGCTTAGCTAAGCCATTCTAATATGTGTATAATAATACCATATAGTGCGGTTTCAATCAGCATTTTCCTGACAGTTAATGATGATGTACAATTTTCTGTGCTTCTTTGCCATCTGTATAATCTCTTAAATGAAGTATCTGTTCAAGTGTTTTGCTCATTTTTTAAATTAGGTTGTTTGCTTTTTTATTTTGAGTTTTGTTTTCTTATTTGAGCTTCTTTATGTAGTTTAACACAAATTATTTGATGGATATGTAATTTTCACATATTTTGTCTCAGTCTGTAGCTTGTATTTTTATCCCCTTAATGTGTTTCAGAGAGCAAAAGACTCTGATTTTGATGTGTCATTTTAACAATTTTTTCTTTTGTAGATTATGCTTTTGTGAGTTAATTTTTGTATAACATGTGAGGTTTAGGTTGTGATACTTCCCTTTTTTTTTTTTTTTTTTTTTTTTTTTTTTGCGTGTGCAATTTTTTTTAAAAAGAATACCTTTTTCCCATGGAACTCCTTTTACATTCTTGTTAAAAACCAAATGGCCATATTTCTGTGGTTCTATTTCTACACTTGTATCCCTCCTCCTCCTCCTCCTCTTCCTCCTCCTCCTCCTTCTTCTTCTTTTAAAGATGTGAAGTCTCGTTACATTGCTTGAACTGGACTCAAATTCTTGGGCTCAAGGAATCCTCCTGCCTCAGCCTTCGTAGTAGCTGGGACTACAGGTGTGAGGCACTGCATCCAACCGAACTTGTTATTCTGCTCCATTGATTTATGGGTCTATCCCTCTGCCATTACCACAGTCTTGATTATTGAAGTCTTAAAATCAAGTAGTGTAATTTCTCCAACTTTACCTTGGTTATTCAAAATTAGTCATTGTAGGTCCTTTAATTTTCCATATCAATTTTAGAATCAGCTTGTCTGTATCTACAAAAAAATTCTACCCAGATTTTGACAAGAATGTCATTAAACCTATTGATTGACTTGGGAATAATTCACCTGTGACTATGTTAAGTCTTCTAATCCATGTATGTGGTATATATGTCCATTTATTTTAGGTTTGTTTTGATTCCTTTTTCATCATTTTGTAGCTTTGTGTATATGAGTCCTCTGCATGTTTTGTTAGATTTATATATTAGTATTTATTTACTATTGTAAAGGATATTCTATTTTTTTCACTTTCCAATCATACATGTATGATCATTTGTACACTATAAAATATGTATTTTTGTGCACTGATCTTTTGTACTCTGACTTTGCTAAAATCATTTATTAGTTATAGGATGCTTTTTTGTTTTTTGTGTTTTGTGTTTAGATTTCCTTGGGATTTTCTATATGGACAATTATGCCATCTGTGATTAGGCACAATTTTATTTCTTCTTCTCTAATCTGTATATTTTTATTTTTTATTTTTTGCCTTACTTCACTGGCTAGAATTTCCAGTTATCATATTATCATATTTCCATATTACTATAACATATGTTTAATAGAAGCAGTAAGTGCAGACATTCCTGTCTTCTTCCTAATTAGTCCTGCCAGTCTTTTACCATTAGGTATGATGTTAACTGTAGGGTTTTTGTATATGTCCATATTAAGTTGAGAACGGTTCCCTCTATTCCAAGTTTTCTGAAAGTGTTCATCAAGAATGAGTTCTAAATTTTGTCAAATGCTTTTTCTGCATTGATTTATATGATAATGTGATATTTGTTCATTAGCCTTAATGTGGATTACATTGCCTTTTAGATATTTGGCTAGACTTGCATTACTGCAATACAGCCCACTTATTTATGGTTTATATTGCTACATATTTGATTTGATAATTTGTTAAATGTTTTTACATCTATATTTCTGAATGCTATGGCTCTATATTTGTATTTATTCTCCTTTTTTGTTCTCTTTCTGTTTGCTCTTGATATCAGAGTGATATCAGTTTTCTAAAGTGAGTGGGAAAGTGTTCTCTCTTTTATTTTATGGAAGCAATTGTGTAGATTGTTTAGGGTTGATGTTAATTCCTCTTTACAAATTTGGTAAAATTATTCAGTGAAATCATCTGGGCTCGGAGTTTTCTTTTTATAAGGCTTTATATTTTTAGGACAGTTTTAGGTTCACAGAAAAATGGAGAAATTTGCCTCCTGCCCAATCATATACATACCCTCCCCCATTATCAATGTCCCCTACCAGAGTGGTAGATTTGTTACAATTAATCAACCTATACTGACACAACATTATCACCCAAAGTCCATAATTTACATTAGGATTTATGCTCAGAGTTGTATGGATTTGGACAAATGTATAATGAACTGTATCCACCATTATAGTACCATTCATAGTATTTTCCCTGTTGAAAAAAAATCCTCTGTGCTGTGCCTATTAATCTCCAACTCCCCTGAGATTTCTTTTTCTAGAGTTTTTAAATTACAAATATTAATATAATCTCTGTAAGAATTATAGGACTTAAACAGCAGGAATTTGTTATTTCACAGTTTCTTGGGGCCTGTACCCTACATAAATCTCTGCAGGGTTGCTACTTTCCATATCGAGCAAAAACAATTTCAGACATTTTATACTTTAAACTGTTAAATTATCTCACATATCAGAGATTAACAGAAAGAATAAGAGAACACAGTATAAATAAAGAAGGATATAATGATCTTGACACAAGTACATGCTTTCTAAACATGACATTCAAGACAGAAAACAGACAGGATTGTAGCATGATGGTTTAAGTTCATTGTTCTAGTCGAGTAAATTTATGGAAGTTAAATGACTCTATTTAAAATGCTTTTATTTTCCTGTATAAAAAAATAGAGATAATAATAGTAATCACTTAGTAAGGCTGTTGTGAAATTAAACAAAATGAAATATATAAAGTACTACTATAATGTTTGGGAATCGTTAGCACTTCATTATTGTTATCTATTATTTATTGATTTAATGTTTTAAAAAATCAAACTGTCTGTGTCCAAATGCTATAAATAAAATTAAAAGGCAAAGGAAAAATAAGAAAAATATTCCTGTAATGTTACAGAAGAAAGGTCAACGCCATTCACATATAATGATATCTTATCAAGTAATAATAGCTCATGAAAACATCAATAACAAAAATTGCAACCCTAAATGGATAACAAACATAAAAAGTTAACCTTAACATTAAACAAAAATCAAATTAAAGCATCATTTTTTTGCCTACAAAATTGGCATTTTTACACTAAAGAAAATTTTAGGCCCAAAATAAATTACTTGAAAATTTAAGATGAGTACTCCAGTAATTTTATGTTCTACTTCACTCCACGTCATATATTACCTAGTGGCTGATTTCAGCTGTAGATATATATATATATATCTTTTAGTTGGATTTTGATAAATATTTCTGATGGACTAATACTTTACAATAAAAATATATATAACACTTAAATTGCATTAACCTGGAATTTAATTTCTTTGGTCTGACCCTCTATTAGAGAATTTTCCTTTTTGTGCTTAGAAATCTTGTACAGTTTGAACCCTGATGGCATACTGTGTCTCATTGCCAATATGTGACTAATTCTCTGTACAAAGATGAAATCAAAATTACTTCCTGTACAAAGCTTATGTATACAGGAATTAGTTTTAACCTAAGTGGGTTACAGAATGTAAATGTGAGAAAGACATAAGGTACATTCTCCTGTGAGGTACATAATGTACACTCCCCAGAAAAGACAATCAATGATCAATTGAGGGATTAAGTTAATAAAAAAATATTTACATTAAACATAATTTCATTTCAGACCATATTTTCCATCACATATAGAAATACAGATGTCATATCAGGCTTGGAAAATTAAGATACAAAACTTGCTAAGAGGGCAGAGATAACATTTAAAGTGAAGACTTTTTATTTTAGTGAGATTTTATTTCTTTTCACAAAAGTGTCTTTTATTCTATAAGTGCTATCTTTATCTCACTTTCAATTATACCAAGCTAATCTGTGACGTTCTTCTAATATCAATTACTTAAATTAGTAATATTTCTAACAGAGATAATGTGGAGTTATGGTAAATTCTAATGAGCTCATGTTTAAGCCTTTGGCAACTTCCTTTAAGAAAAATGAACCAAACAACAACAACATAAAACCAATTATGACAATAAAAATGACGTCTATCAAAAACAAGATAAATTGTTCAAAGTGTAATGCTCTACCAAGGGTTTTGCTTGAGTATCTAAAATATATCCATCACTATAAAATGGTTTTGAATGATCAAGACTTAAGATTTTTTTGTATGCTCTGTCTTAAGTGATAAAGAAGAACCAACCATTTGGCAGGAACCGCAGACCTGATGAGTCCCATCTAATGATTCACAGGAGGCAAGAAAGCACGTAAAAGGATGCTCAGTTCTCACAGCAAACACAAACAGCTTTGTGCTCACTCAGAAAAGGGGTGTGCTCACTGCAGAGGGTGGAGAAGGTGGAATATACAAATGATGGCAGTCAAAGTTTGTATTGGTAGCAAGGCAAACATCAACAGCAAGGCTATAGAGAGAATGCATGGCACTATGAAGGTCTTGAATTCTTCAAAATTTTATTGGCAAAAGGGATTCTATAAAAGGAAGAGGAACAGAGAAGCATCAAATGCTAACTCTTGAAAGCAACTAGATCATTTTGCTTGAGGGGAAGCCAGAAGCCCATAGAGATCAAATGATGTGCTCAAGTCCTCATAACCAATAAGGAAAGATGTTCTTTTCTTTCAACTCCAAGAGTTCTTTCTACTACATCATGTGTCTTGCATATCTCATGTGCTTCTATTAGCAAGTATGAAGACTCTTTCCCTATTCCCGCTTATATTTCTTTAACTGCAAGCAACTCATTTTGTGATTCCAGGAAAGGGGACTTAAATATTCTTTACATCTATCAAGATCTTCAAGCTAATTATTTAATCTATTACTCTTTTTAAGCAAAAGAGAATATTTATTGTTCTAGTTATTTTCTATATAAGGTACTTTCTTTGTTTAAAAAAATTTTGGTTTTGTTTTTTTGCAATTTATTAATTTATTCTAGAATTGCCCTGGTCAGTTATTCAGTGGCACAGAGATAAAAACAGTATTTTCTCTTGAAGCTTAAGATCTGTAGGGAAGATTATTAAGATATTGAATTATACAGACATAAATTTCTTGACCATTTATTGGATTATATTAAATATAATTTCCCAGCTCTGAATTAAGGTGGGTGCAAATAGTGTGCAGATGAGCATTCCGAGATCTTTTATTTCCTCATCTGACCCCACTTTACCTTTGCAACTGGCTCTCCAACTTCATGACTCAAGTCTCACTCAAGCGGCCTAAGCTCTGGATATATTTTATGTTACTGAATGCACTACTTTATGTACTCCCTTTTATAATGTTAACCAAGTATATAAATTATCCCATTGCATGCCTAAAGAAATCTTGTAAGTTAGATAGTATTTCTCATTTTCAGATATAGTAATGAAGATGTAGGATTTATACTACATTTATAGTAAATGGAATAATAAATATTGCTGCCTATGTCTGTCTGAATCCAGTGTGTTTACACTTAACCACTATGCTACACTGAAGTCTGAATTACTTTTTACGTGCCAGTCCTAGGACCCATGATGCATTGTTATGCCTACATGTCCTTAGTTACATTATTATCTAGAATTCAATTGACCGATGCTCAGTCTGACATTTTCTAGTACTAAAATCAATTAACACATTAAGACCCTCATCATTGTCAATTTTTATATGAAACCTACTTGTATACTACTAATTAGAATTAATCCTATCCACTTATGAGATTCTGAAGGGATATTCAAATTATGAGAGTTTGAATGGTTATACATTAATTTATAACTCCTCAATGGTAGAACTAAAATTTATTTGTCCTACTATCTCCATGACCTAGGTCAGCATATAGAAATAGATATGGACTCAATATAAATTGATTGAACTTAATTGAACAAAAACTTGCATTAGAATGTATTTTATAACCCCTTACCTATTGGTTTCTCTCCAGGTGTTGAATCTAAAACATCACAGCTTTATTCCCAAGTAAGACATATTTCCCTTTGGTAAGAAACCATTCTGTCTCTTGTTTTTCTTATAATTAAAAAAAATTTCATGTCAAATTCTGAGTAGACTTATTTACATACAGAAAATTTGACAGAAGAATGAACCAAAGATGAACAATCACATGTTCCAGACAACGTGTGTCTGTGCTCATGCGTCATGTGAGTGTGAATGTGCATAAGCAGGGAGTTACCTCTCAGGAACTGTGGTATCTTTAGATATGTTGATCACCACCCACACATCCCAGAAAAGATCTTTTTGTCCTACTGCCAGTTGCTGATTTTGTGATGGGTGTGAAATGACAAGATGCCATTATAATTTTGTTTGCTGTCAATGTCCTTATGGGATTTGATGAATGTGTCAAACAGCAGAGTGCATAGTATGTGTTAAGAAATAGAACATTTGTTTCATGAGGTAAATGTTGACACTATTTTCAATTTTGTTAAGGGAACTCATGGAACACTTCAGAAGGTGAAATTCTTGTACGAAGTCTGTTGAGCAGTTAATTTCCTAATCCTTTGCTCCATAAAGCTAAGGTAGAACATGCTCAGATTTTCAAACATCTTACCTGACAGATGAGCAATAATTATTAGAAGAACAACTTGGCAGCAGTTCAAATGCACCTATTTGGGGTTGTATTTGATTTGATACAGTATATGTATTCCAAGAAGCCAAATCTAGTCAGACAGAGCCAAATCTAACCAAACATATTCTCAATTTTCAGAACTACTGACCCTGTTTTTATAGGGAGAGTTATGGATCTATGTTGATACTGTCAAACACTGAAGCAATTGTAGAGTATTGCATGAGCTGATTTGACAAATATGTCTCTATGAGCTAACACAAACAGCAATATGCTAAAGTGGTTAAAGGCGACACCAAACGGATTTCTTTATAATGGAAAAGTATTTGCAAATGTTGTCAGGCCCTCTGTATGTCAGTCCTGGCAGGAAGCAGAATCCAATTCAGATGAGTTCAATACAAAGATCAAAATGAAGGAGTTACTTACAGAAATGTAGACAAGGGAAGTAATTATTACCCCCAGCCCTGATGCTTCTGTACATGCTGATCTCCTCCTTGTGCCTGCCTTGGAAAAATCCAAGGAATTTGGGTAACAAAGTCTACAAGAGTCAGTTTTTAGAGTATAGTACAGGACAGAGAAGGGTAGATAATAAATCTAAGAAGAGAAGATCCTAACAAAATTGAACCAGCATATGCAACCATGCGAAGCAATGAGAGGCAAAAACAAAACAAAACAAAAACATAAGATAAACCTAAAAACTTACACCTGGAAAAATAAAAATAATTTTTTTTATAGAACAGAAATTGAATAGCAGTATAAAAAAGTGAACAGAAATGAAGCTATAGGCTAGCTGCTAGCAATTTAGTAGCTGTGGTAAGCATGATGTTAAATGTTCAGTGCCTTCATTAGAGTAGGGGGCTAGAGTTAATACATCCATAAATAAATAGAGTGAGAAATGTAAAAATATTTTAAATGTTTCAAAGACTAAGAGGACTTACCACACACAGACCATCACTCAAATAAGTATTAAAGGACATCTTTTCAAGAAAAAGAAACAAATCCAGACAGAAAGCAGGGGATATAAGAAACAGGGAGCAAAGAAACTGATTAATGGATGTAAGATGCTGGTAAATTTTGTTAACTAATTATTATAAAAATAACAACATAGTCTGTGTATAAATATAAGTAAACAACACTTTAGACAATAACAAAGATTATTGTCTAAATTATTAGGTATTATACAATAGTTTAAACTTGCTGAGGTCCATGTTGTCTTTAAAAGAAGGTTAAAAAGATGAATAACTTCAGGAGTTTTGAAAAGAAATATTTATAACTAAGAGTGTGTTTTAAAAAATTGTACTCTCCTAATTTAAAAAGTTTGAAGAAACTCAAGGGAAATATATTTGTAGCTTCCAAACTATTAGAAGGATTCAAAGTTACAATGGAAAGTATTATTAATCCAACGTGGGAAAAAAGAAGAAAAGAAGAAGCAATGAAAACATATGATAAACAGAAAATATGAAATACATACATTTATATCAATGATTCCAATAAATGTAAAATAAAATATGTAGCTCATTTATTGTGTAAAATTAAAATCCAGTTACGATATGTTTGCAAAAGAATATTCTAAGCCAAAAGCATATAGAAAAACTAGAATTAATGAAGGGAAAATGATATATCATTCCAATCTGTGAAGAAGATTTAGGCACTTTGGTAATAACATGATGATGAAAACCTTATGATTTAAAAAATTGTTCCTAAAAAATGACAGGCTGATCAGAAAAATTAGTATGGGTCAATCCATTCAAAGTTAATTGTAACCTCATAATAAGCTAAAAGGGTGGAAAAGAGTCCAAATATGTCAATAATCACAAATAATATAAATGGACTAAATTAGCAAGTTAAAAATAAATATTGTCAATAGCATATTTAACAATTTACAAATCCAATTTATTAAATGCTCATTTGTTAACTATTAACTTATGCTAATTTAATAGCTACACTCAAAATATAAGGATGTACAAAAATGAAAAAGATGTAATATTGATGGCAAATTAAATAAACTGTATGGCCAATGAAAAAAGGTAACCAGGGAAATACTGCACTACTACACATCTACCAGAATGGCTAACGTTAAAAAGACTAACAATACTAAAGTCTTCTGTGGCTGTGGAAATATGTCACAACTGGGAAGGATGCTACTGGCATCTAGTGGGCAGGGGCCAGGTTTACTGCTAAGCGTCTTAGAACGCACAGGGCAGCCCTCACAACAAAGGATCATCTGGCCCAAAATGTTAATAGTGTTGGGGCTGAGAAATCCCCGTATAGAATCAATCAACAGAGATGAACAAAAATGTGCATCCAAAGTGGTTGTGTCAGTAAGAGCTGATGAATAAACAATTTTTTAAGATTGAATTTTGGGGATTTACTTGCAACACGCACTGGCATTATTGGTTAAAACACTTACTACAGTTCAATGTCAAAATTTTGTTGATAATAGCAAAGGTAGCAAGTATCATTTTTGTTGTCAAGAAGTAAAATCAGGATTTCAGATCATTCACAGGATAAGGTGTGACAAGCACTTCTCTCTCTTTGATCGCTTATTGGTAAAAGTGGGTAATCCTAACAATTTAGGATTGAGTCTATCCCAGATACTTAAGATAGGCAGAATTTTACTTTGACCAGGAAATAAGAGCTGTAGCAAGGACTGACCCCATCATATTTGTTCAAGGCAGTTAAACACAAGACATTATCATTGAAAATAAATAGCTTTAATTTTATTTTCAGAGAAGGTACAAACATCTCTTTTGCTACAGATATATTCTGCCAGGTCTTACATTATTGGTAAAAAAGGATAGGACACTTTTAAAGTCTTAAAGGAATATAATGATTAGAAAATAATACACTATTTTAATCATAATGCTTTCATAATCAGGGTAATTTTATAATCTGCATATAGATAGTAAAAACTCAATCTAATCCCATTATATATTGAAATGCTCAGTGCCCAATTTGTCACACTATCAATGGCTATGGTATTTGGTATGAACAGAATGAGAAAACTGTCCACAACACAGTTAGTTTTATCTGATGTATATATCATGCATCTATGCATTTATATATTTGATAAAATGTCATTTTTTAATAAAGGTTATGATCCCTTTCTATATTGACAGAGATAAGCTAGTACATGTCTTATGGTATGAAGGATGAAGTATTATATTTCCTTTATATTTTTTCATGCAACATAGTATCAAGAGCAAGTATTAAAATTATTGGTAGACACACTAAGTATATGTTTATTATAGTAGTTGAACAAATTCTGTGCAAGAGTGCTTTCTTATGATTTTATAGACAATGCACCATGTAATGTAGAAAGATATGCAAAATATAGATAATTATATCTCTTCTCTGTCATAGCATATGATTCACACTTTTATTAAACACACAAATTGTACAAGGTATTAGAAAATACTCCAGTCTATCTTATTGTAGAAATCATCGTTGTAGCTGGATAAAATCACCAGATTTTGTTGGAATGTGATGAGAAGGACCAAAATTTGTTGTCTCAGTTTGCTGACTTAATAGGCTGCAAAAACGGCCACACAGATTAACTATGGAAATCTATGAAGCAACAATAAAACAAAAACTATGTCATACAGACGCTTACATTCTGTCAGCAAACAACATATTACAGAATTCTCTGAACTCTGTAGCCTGTACTATTCTCTTCTTTTTCTGAATGTCTAGGATATTTTACCTACAGCTTAACTTTAAGTGCTTATTTAGCTCCTCATTATCAGTTGAGAAAATACCTAAAGAAATAGATAGTTGTAGAGAATCCTGATGACAAAATATTTCTCATATATCGAAATGACCTAAATATAATTCTGAAATTGTGTGTGTGGGGGGGGAATGTCATGATCCACCTGCCAATTTGAGAGGCACAAGACACCAACCAAGCCATGTTAAGATGAATCAGAACATTGTTTCCAGATTTTCAATTCTTTGCACTGTCCATGATATTGCTGTGCTTGAAACTCTATGAAATATAACTGATTAAGAATGTTATAGCACAAAGTAGTTTGTCCAAGGCAAACATAAATGGTTTGTTATCTTAGCCATAAAAATTACTTACATAGTGAATTGTCCATCTGTACAGGCTTGGAATACAAACAATTCAAACATCACATTTGAACTGATGCTACCATTTTATGAGTTTTCTAGCAAACCATTCATAAAGTCCATTTTTGTAGTTGATGTCAGTCACTTGGTTGCCTGAACGTTTTTCTTAGAAAAGAAGCTTTCTACTTTTTTCTTTACTGGCACTGTGCACAGAGGAGTAAACTTGACCTTAAACAAACTAAGAAAATAATTGTCACATTATCAGCTGTATGTGGGACAGAGGTCAAAAGGTCAATTGAATGCTATGCAGAGCACACTGGGCGGTTTTCCAAGTCCCTGGTGCCTCTTTCACCATGTTGAAAGGAAGAATTCTGAGGAAAGAAAATGGGCCACTACATGCTCTTATGTAAGATTTCCAAGAAATCCATTAAGGTTCACTATTTCTAGAATCATCAATGAGGTACATATTATATTGAGCTGAAAATGTAATTTTCTTTATACATTGTTTTCCCATCCATCATGATGCATGTTCAGAATAGGCAAATACATAGAGGCAGAATGTTGATTACTGTTGTTTATGGCTGGGGTGGTCGAGGATTGGGGGATGATAGCTACGATATACAGGGTATCTTAAGGTGATAAAAATGTTCTAAAATTCACTGTGGTGATGGTAGCACAGCTCTGTTACTATATTAAAAACCATTAAATTTTACACATTAAATGGCTGAATTGTGTGTTATGTGAACTCTTAAATGTATTAAATAAAAAAACCCACCACTTCTTTCCAGGCATGTTGCACAAAATACTACTTCATTGAGTAAGAAGTCTGAATAACATATGTTGAGTGGTTAATATGTCTCAGCCAGTGTCCTAAAGGCAATACATATATTTAATGTTTTTTATGCATTATCTCATTTAATTCTTATAACAACCTTACAATGTTGGGACTATTATTATTCCCATTTTATTGATGAGGAAACTGAGACACATAGAAATGAAATACTTTCCCAAGAATACCCAAATGAATTAGATGGCTTCTCCTGGATGAAAAATTGCAAATTCAGTAAAGTGGGGCATACTATAGTGAAGGCAGTTCTTAGAACACAGCTCCATTTTGAGACATCCCCTAAAGCATGGAGCTGGAGCTTCTGTGTACTTCATCTTTTTCCCAGGATACAAAACTTCATTTAAACTTTTCGGAAAAAAGTGCTTCAAATTATAAAGTTGATACATGAGAAAACACACCTGTAAAGAAACTCTAAAATAGCTCCTTCATTTATTTCTGTAAATCACACATTCTATGCATTTGTTTGTACATGTATTTTAAAACTTACATTTGGTTCATCAAAGGAACAATTGTTTAGACGAGGCTCTTTGCTGACTTCAATACATAAGCGAAGTATTTGTACGTGGTATGCGGTTATGTACATAAGAATATGAAAACAATATATTATGCATAATTTCCAGAGTAAGAGATAGAAATAAAAGGTGATAAAATTAGGTACTGACAAATTACTTCATTAATTTGTGACATAACTCATCCATCCTGTACTAATATAGGTTTTATGGCTGCAATTTAAGCTCTCAAGTGAGCTTAAAAATATAGATCTATGAAAGGATATAAGAGATAAACTCAGACGTTCATGAAGAGGTAATGAAGTCCGACCGGACTCTGAGCTGAAATGTCATGGATCAAGGCTTCTTTCTCAATCTTTCAGAGGTTTTATGATCTTTCACACTTCTGGATCTTTTCTTCTGCCTCCTCCATATTTTTCCTTTGCTTATCTGCTTCTTGGAGTTACTTGTATTCCATATGTCCACATATGGCAGCCTCCAGCTCCAATTTCACTTTGTATCTTAAGCTCTAAACACCAGCTAACTATAGCCTGTGTCTTTTAATTCTGAATCTTGAAAGAAGGAACCTGATGTGTCACTGCTCAGCCAATGGATTGTCTAATTTGGGGTCACTGTTAGCCATGGCCAATGGTGCAAAAAACTATGGTACATAAACATGCCCCTCCAAAGTCAACAGATAGGACAGATTTCTAGCAGGAGCCTAGGAATAAGTGTCCATATCCAAGATTTGATAAAAATGCATTTTTTTTTGGCCAAAGAAGCAGTTGGTAAGAATCAGAGGCCATATTACCAGAAATGCTTTATATTTTTGTTCTTTATTATAGTTTCATAATCCATTCAGATTGCTATAACAAAATACCATAAACTCAGTAGCTGATAACAACAGAACTTCACTTCTCACAGTTTTGGAGGCTGGGAAGTCCAAGATCAAGGTGCCAGTAAATGTGGTGTCTGGTGAGGGCCCACTTTATGATTTATAGATGGTGCCTTCAAGCTGTTTCTTCACATAGTGGAAGGGGTGAATGAGTTCTTCATGGTTTCTGAATGCACTAATCCCATCCACCCTAATGATGTAATTATTTCTCAAAGGCTCACTTCGTAGTAATATCTATCACCATGGAGGTTAAGATTTCAACATATGAATTTTGGAGGGACACATTCAGACCATAGCATTCAAGTAAGAGAGAGAAGGTTAACATTTTCTGATATGAACTATTGCCAAATACCAACCTTGATATAAGTGTGATTTCAGACTTAAACTTTATGTATGGAAAAATATAATTCACCTAAACAAAAATCAAAATAAATCAAAAGGAGGAAAAATTACTAGTATCATTGATAGCAATTTATGCGAATGTTAGAATAAGTTACCACAATGTGCCTATTATATGGAAATGTCAGCAACATAGTGACATGTTCATGAAGACTGGGATCCTGCCATGATTGCCTGTGATGTACACCTGTTTTTCTTCAATGTGGTATTAGTCATAGTTCAAGTTTTTAAAGCCATAAAAAATTTACAAAACAACAGCTCATACAGAATCAAACTGTAAGAGCATGAACAAAAATATTATATTTTGGTGATGTATCAGATAAAGAGTTGGCACACTCTTCACTCTCTAAGCACACACGCATTGTATTCAAAGTATTTTAATTTGCTTTTATATTTGACGAAGGCTATTATATTGGTGAAAATTCAAGTGTCAGAGAAAGTTCTTTACTACATTAAGAAATACGACATTAGTTATAGCCATTTGGGCAAGAATTTATATTCTACAAATGAAATACTTAACTTCTATCATGATTCTGCTCCTATTCCATCTTGTGTCCTGATAAGACTAGAAGGTCCTGACATTCTTTGCAGAAAGCAGCTGAAATAGAGTGACCAGTTCTCTGAAACCTGGGTTCTAGAGTGAGAAATTATGGAGAGAAAAGGGGCTACTAAATAAATATTTTAAAAGGTCGGTTATCCTTCAAAATTTATATACTGTCTGAATTACTAGAAGTACAAATTCCTAACACCTGTTTTCCAGGCATGCACAGCTGTTAGGAAAGTGCGAATCTATAAATTTTTGGTTTCTGTATTGCAATCCAGACAGATATTTAGTGGCTAATCCAATGTTTATAAAGTGCTTTTTTTAGATTGTTTGTTCATTCTTTCCCCAGTGTAGGAAAGCTTTAGAATTTTTTGATAATTTTCATTTATAAAATGAATACAATTAATTTCTTTTATATATTCTAAGATGACTCAACTCATTTATTTAAAATAGTTGAATTTAGTAAGAATCTTTTACTTGTAGGGTGGATGATTCTAAATAATGCCACATAATTTGTTTAATCTTTCAAATTAGCAGCTTTGCCATGTATTAGTCTGACAAAAATGCAGTGTTGCTTTTAGATACCACTAATGAGTTGATGTTCATTAGATAGGGAGAGGGATTGTAAACAAAGAAGAGTTTGAAGTATTGTATTTTTAATATTTGAAATGTTATCTAGTACTAAGAAAATTCTTAAAAATTAATTGGGGTCCTAAAAGAAATCTATTAGCGTCTGGAAAGAAAGAAAGGAAAATAGTGTTAATTAACTGAGGGAATATAGGGCAAGAACTGGAATCAGTAGGCTTTTTTTATTTCTTTTGTCCCTGTTAACTTGAGGCACTCATGTACTTTAGACAAGTTGGAGAAGAAATGTTTTATAAGATTTTCCTTATAGATAGAGTCCCAGACTTTAATAGCCTGTATGTAGTTAGGAGGTAAGCTAATGTGTTTCTGCTAGAGGACTACTCAGGCTGCTTTCTTGGGCAGTGGAATGAGGTGGCAGTTCACAGAGTTGAATGAAAGAGTTCAGGCTACAAGAACAGATAGACACTGGTTCGAATTCCATTTGTGCTACGTGCTAACTGCATGATCTTGGAAAGTGACTTTCCTGCTTCTGTGAATCTCTGTCTCTTATTCTAGAAAAATAGGACAATAAATCCACCTTATGGGTCTATTGTGATGATTACGTGACACATGCAAACAGACTCAACATGTGTTTGATGGTGAATAAATATTACTTTCTTACTCTCTTTATTTTTTCAGAAGAAATGAGGACAGACCATTTCACATTGTAATCTCTTTGGGGCCAAGAGATCAATTGCAATTTCCTTTCTATGTTTCAGAGTTTAGCCTGTCACTTTGTCCACAGTACACACTCCATAACTGTGGATTAAATTAAATCAAATTAAATAAACTTCTTGTATCAAGTGCACAATTGCTAATTATACAATATATAACTGACAAGTATTTTCCTGGCATATAAGGCTCAAGAATATGCAAAAAGAGGCGAGGGACATTTTCACACCATGAAGCTAAAACTATAATTTGGGTTGGTAATATTTAAAGCACATTAATTGACAAAAGTTTGTGTCATTCTAGATGTTTTTTATCTTTCTGCAATATGTTAAAAATATTTCATCCCATAAGTCTTTGTGACCTTGGAAAGTTACTTGTGCCCTAACTTCAGTTTCTGCATTTATATAACAAAAGAACTGTGTCATGTCCAAATTACCTTTAATTAAATGTATTACATTTTATAAACTATAAATATTAGAACTCAAAAGTTTTTCTGTAATAGTTGGCTCTCTCATGCTGCCTTACCCTTGTCTACCTTTGTCCATCTCTATACATATGCATGAATTTCATCATATATATGTATATATACACACCCATATAGAAAATATACACATACAAAAAATGTATGCATATATTTATATATAGTCCATGTTAGCACATTGCTTAGAATTATAAAGTTCGGACTGACAATACTATATTTTTTTGGATTTTTATCTCAATTTTACGTTCATAAGGTTTGAAAATATTGATGTCTGTGGCTATCTGTCATTCATTTCCATTGCCATATAGTATTTTATTTTTATATATACTTAAACTTATATATGCATTTTCCTGTAAATCAATCACACATTTAGTCTTACACATATTTTGTATATAATTGAGATCAAAGTATATCTGTAGTTGATATTGTAATATTTTGACCACTTACACTTTAAGATTTTTTATTTTCATTAAAAATTTCTGATGACCCTAAGTTTAATTATTATTCCTTTTATTTATGTATCATATTTTCCTTAAGCCATTTTCTAACAATAGAATTTGATTTTTCTTCAATTGTTCCTTACTAAGAATAAATATATCAATTACAAATATCTTTGCAGAATTTTTCTTTAATTCTTTATTTATTAGTCCCTAAGAACATAATTCCAGAAATAAATCATTTATTCAAAGGGAATAAGTGTTTTTAATGCATTTTATTGCCCATTGCAAATTGCTTTTATAAGAGATTGAACCAAAATTTACTTCTATCAATTCTATATGAAAATGGGTTTTTGTCTATACCCTCTAATCATTGGGTATTTTCAAAAACCAAAAAAGGCAAACTTTGCCAATTTGTTAGGCAAAAATTTGTAATTTCTTGTTATTTTCATTTGCGTCAGTAAAATGAATGATAGTTCATTATTTGTTTTTCTTCTTTTGTAAAATGTCTGTTTATATAATTTACCCAGTTAATCCTACTGCATTCTTCTTTTTTTAAAGAAGAGGCAGGACTACTAATTCTTCAGTGACTCATTTGATCATGCAGATGGTGCCAGCCATAAAATGGTTTGTTTTCTTGAACTGAATTGATTACTTTCCTGTGAAAGAATCTAGGGAAATGAATTCTAAGTGATGTGACTTGTCCAATTCCCAGAAGCACAATGATTTCAGTAGGAAGAGTTATTTTTGGTGATGGAGTTTTTCAGAAGAAAATATTTATATAATTCAGGAAAGTCAGTTTTCACATGCAAATTTACTTTTCTACATTATATAAAGAGTCCAGTTGTGGAATTGCCTCATATTTTTTCATCACTGACATTTCAATATCCTTTTATTTCCTTCTAATCTCTTTTTCTGTTCTACTCAGCTCATGCAAACCAACAAATATTGGACCCAGACCAAATTTCCAAAGATATTTACTTGCTGTTTTTTTCCTATTACAAATGAATAAGAATTGCTTTCAGAAGTCAAGTATATGAGTTAGATCTTAGCATCTTATTCATGACATTCACTTTTCTAATAGCTTCTCTTACATTCCGACACACTTTAAACTACTCCATTTCTACTTACTCCAGTGCAATGATTTCTATTTTATCATACTTAGTTTTATTGCAGATACTCATTAACAAATAGAGGTTTTAAGCATGTTTAATAGATTATAAATTTCTGTATTTTATTGATGGTTAAAGGACATTGGAGTCAAACTGTCTTGGATTAAAATGACATCTCTGTTACCTTTTAGCTGTATAATCTATTAGTTCCATAACAATGGAAACTTCTCTGTAGTTCAGCATTTTGAGGATTAAATGATATACAGTAATTAGAGAGTTTGGCATGATGGATAGCACAAAGGAGACACTCATTAACTGGTTGCTATAGTAAGTCATCTAAGCACTTTTGGTTTCTTTTGTTTGCCTTATTTTGGGAGAAGGGATCAAAACAACCACTTTTTGGAAAATGAAGAATTAAACAATGAATAGCTTGCTTAATGAAATATGTGCAAATTCTAGTCGCTATTATAGATTAGTGAAGTAACTACTTTCTCAGTATTTATTTTTCTGTGTTCATTAGGATATATCTGAGGGCAATGCTTTCCAAACTGCATGTCACAGACCGTGGAGATTTTGCAAACTCAATTTAGGGGCCAATAGCAGCAAAGATCCAATGGGGAGCATTCTGTCTCTCCTACACCAGAGCAGTTCCACTTTTAGCTTTTTTGTATAGAGTATTTTGCCTTGTGAAGGAGTCTGCTATTAATTTTTGCTTGCAGATGACAAAAACTTCTGAGATTCATATCTTAACTCTCTGACCCCATCAGAAATTTTGGAAGATGGGCAGGACCAGCCACTCTGTTAAGTTCCATGCAAAATGAAAACACAGGGCCTTTTGTTCAAAAATTACTTGGAATTTCCAGACAGTGGCAGCAGAGCATTAAACCGAGTCTAGGGCTCTTCTGAGCGCAGGGCCCTGTGCGATGGCACAGGTTGCATGCCCATGAAGCCAGCCAGGGCGATGGAACAGGAAGAGGCCTGGGTGGCACATATGTATAGGATTCTACTGCTGGGGTTTTGCCAAGGGCTGTAGGAAGGGAGGCAGTGTGCTGCCAAATGCTCATCAGAATCAGCGGGTTCCTCCTCCCCACTTCTGCCACCAGTGCTGCTGAGTTCCTCAGCCATTAACTAGCATGCTGGCATTGTTTGCATGAATCATATCTCCACCGCCCTGTTCTTATGGAAAACAATGAAAAAGTAAGTCAGCTTTCATATGTCAAATGAGGAGAAAGTATCTGAACAGCTATTTGTATGTTACATATATTCTTAAAATCTTCTCTACCTCATTAAAAAAATAATTAAATATTTTGCAATACTAATAAAAAATTGGGTAAATTGGCTCTGGGAGGTATCCTTTCTCTAGAAGAAAGAGTTACTATTGAGCATGAGAGTGTCCAATATGCTGCTGCTTCATGGTTGTTTTTTTCTTTTCTTTTTTAAATAAATGAAGGCATAGCTATAAGTTTTGTGTATAGTGTTGGATTGATAGCCCAGCAATGTCAAAGCCACAGCCCTAATTAAGCATACATACATGATGATGCAAAAGCTTTGATTATGTGTCTCCATCTTAGCTGGGGATAAAAGCTCTCATGGCAAAATAAAACAGATAAACACAAAATGGTTTTTTTCCTAGTCAAGGGTTCATTTTTCAGCCGTCATCCCCTGGGTCTACTTCAAGGATGCTATATCTAAGAGAGTTTTTAGATTCCACTATTTATAAGCTTTGATTTGTAGGCTTACTTTAAGGGATATCAGGCTGTCAAATGTCAGGTACTTCCAGATTTCTCTTTTTTGGGCTATTCCTTTGCAACGCGGAAGCTGTATTAAAGGAATCTTCTTTGTCAGAGGGCTCTCCTAAACATAGCACAAAATGAAAATAATAGCCACTTGAAACTAGTTAAAGAAGAGCAGCATTGCAATATCTAGGGCTCTTCTGAGTGTAGGGGTTTTTGCGACTGCACAGGTTGCATGTCCATGAAGCCAGCCCTGAAGATAGGACAGTTTACCTATTTGTTGATCTGGATATTAAGCAGGTCTGACCAGAGCTCCCTTTTAGGATTGAGCCACTCATTACCCAGCTATTGGGAAGAATGTCAGTTCACAGCTTGTAGCTGAGTTCTTCCTTGGGCATTGCTTTGGCTAGGTCTAGGAGAACTGTCTTTCCAAGGCAGCCTGACTTCAATGACTGGCAGACACGGGATGTGAAGGTTTGATCTTCTTATTCCAACTGGGAACACCTCTGAGAGCTATCTCTGCTAGCTTCATAGTTTCCTGTGGAGTTGGTACCAGCCTTTGTGTGGCTCTATCACAGACTTCCCCCTTGGCCCAGTCCTGCTTTCTTCCCTTTCTGTCACAGGTGTTAATCCTAACAGCAGGACTAACTACACAATTTCTGGGACCCAGTGCAAAATGAAAATGCAGGCTCCTTGTTCAAAAAGCAGGAAAAAGAACCATAATGTCTGAAAACATAAAGCTTTTACCTTTTTTCCAAGGTCTCTGTCTTGACTTGTCCAGATGTTTTTGTTTGTTTGCTTTGTTTTTATTTGCTGCTTAATGTCATTCTGAGTAAAGAAAAATTAAACGTTTAAATTATTAGCATGAATTGTACTGTTAACCTTTATATTGCATAATGCTTATTTTAAATGCAAACATAAGAGCATTTAATTCATATTTTGAATCACTGAAATTTCACAATTCATTTTTGCAATGGTCTGAATATTTGTGTCCCTTCAAAATTCATATGTTGAAACCTAATCACTAATGTGACGGTATTAGGAGGTGGGGCCTTTGGCAGAGCCCTCATGAATGGGATTAGCGCCCTTATAAAAAAATCCTGAAAAGCTCCCTTGTCCCTTCAACCATGAGAGGTCTCAGAGGGAAGGTACCATGTATGAACCAGAGAGCAGTCCCCTTGATCTTGGACTTCCCAGCTTCCGGAACTGTGAGAAATAAAGTTTTCTTATTTATTAGCTACCAGTTGATGGCATTTTGTTACATCCTCCTGAATGGGCTAGGACAATCTTTCATAGTTCTTCCATGCACAGATACATTTTTACCCTTCTTTGTGCTCCCTTCAAATATTTATATACCTGTAGTCAAGGAATTTGGCCCAGAATTACATAGGAGAATATGAAGGCATAATTTAGACAATCATGGTTTGGAAGGGAAGGGCAGCTTACTAATCTTGTTCTGAGAAATCTTTATTAACTAGGATTATATATTGACAGAAGCTTCCCCAGAGAACAGAGATATTGGTTTCCTTTAAAAATTTTATGCCAGTGCATGGCACATATTATTGTTTATAAAAAAAAAACATTTAAGACATCTAACACATTTTGATTGAGCATAATGTTTAGGTAATGTGAACAGTCGTAGAAACAGTAAGCATTTGTATCAAAGTAATCCAATTTGGAGAATAGTAATTTTAATTATTTATGGGCTAGATAAATGAGATTGGAACCTATTCTTCACAAGGTAATATGCACCCTTGTGAAGTCCTTCTACTGGTCTCAGAAGTAATGAGCTACATGCAGTATCATTTGTCACCAATTATATGAATCAGAAAGTTATGAGTGTTTTCACAGTTTCAGTGGTACATACTTTATTTCCAAGGCTTATTCCTAGTGTATATATCACTACTATTATACTTCATTAACAGAACATAGAAAGGTATTTATCAAAAGCATTACAGTATTAACTTTAGCAGAAAGAAAACATATGAATAGAATCTTTTAAGAAATATTTTAAGTTAGTTGGGGAAAGCATTGATACATCATTATTTAATTATCTTAGGAAAGGCCATAAAATATAATAATCCCTAGTTTATGAATCTCTAGTACTTGCTGCTGAATTAATTAATTAATTAAGGTCATATTTATGTGCTTCTTTTTAACTAAGTCCAGCAGAGATATTATAGGTGGGCTTCTCTCTAAAATTAAAAAAGATCTCCATTTTATGAGTTAGAAAATAGAATCATTTGAAAAGGTGTTTTACAATCAACCCTCACATATCTCCCAGGAGGCAAAACTATGCCTCTTCCTAAGGATGGAGGATGCCTAACTAACCCTTTAGTGATTTTTTATTTTCCCAGCATGCTTGAATTTTAACAATGCTTGTCACCACCCAAATAGACTCTTACTTCACCTAGGCTATAGTCAATTATCTTTCAGTAGAATCACAATCAGAATTCTAATTACCTTACTAAAATGTTGGCTTCCTATTTATAGACAATAACATAGTTTATTTAGCTTTAACATATATACAGAAAAAAATTAGGAAATGGTTATTCAGTTCTAATATAATACTTTATTTAGTGGGCAGCTTGGTTTTATTTAAAGGTTCTTCGCTTGGCATCATTTATCCTTCCAGAGCATTATTAACCTTTGTTTGTTTCTACTTTTTGATTTCTAGGGTTACAATCTGTTTCCATAAGTCATACCAATTTAATATAGTAGGGGGGCTTGTGGACAAAGATTGCTGCTGGAGAACAGGAATATGAAATCAGCCAAAACCATCCACTTTTCTATCTTTGGTAAATCGTAGATCATAGACTATCCATCATTACAAAAATGGACTTATTTATGGATGGGGAAATGAGACCAAAGTCAAACCTTTAAAAATAGACTTATAGGAAAATATATTTTAAAGTTCTTATGTGAGGTAGGCCAAAATTGAATGAAGTGACTTAAGGTACATTGCAGTCATCAGTCATCAAGCCATAAAAATGTTGATTCAGTACCATGCAGAAGGTTACATTTAAAGCCAGGTTATTACCAGCATCAAGTGAAGGAAAAGCAGGTTGGGCCAGTACCAGAAGCCAGAAGCTGGGACCAGCTGACAAAGTAGCGATATAATCTGTGTCTATATATTTGTAAATGTCTATATCTAAAGTCATTACTACAGAGAACAATGAGTATCGGATGAGAAGTTGGTAAGTATTATGTATTTATAAGGCCAATCCAGAGTCCTCTGTCCTCTATTAGACATGAGGACAGAGGACAGGTGGTTGAAATCAGCCAGCCAGATTTACTTCCCATAATGAGTGAGAGGACAGAAGCAGAGTCTGGGCACAGACAAAACGTTCATCCTGGGCATGAGACAGTAGAGGATGGCAAAGGCAAGATTAACATTTTAGGTTCAGCATAGATACAACATTTTAAGAAAAGTACCATCGTGGTTGGATTATTTATATTATTTTAGGAGCCACCTGCTCTCATTATTAGCAAATCACTTGACAGGTGTATGCCAATACTGAGTGAGGCATACTCTATGTGGGGTGTACTCAAAGATTATAGGATGTGCAAAGATAGCATGACCATACTCTTCCAACCTATGGAAATATAGCAAGTATCATTTGGCTCAATAATTAATAAGCCTAATGATTCTGAGTGTCCTTATATGATACCATGAATTTGGAACAAGCCTCTGATCTTTCTTAAATAGATTTAGTTCATTTTATTATGGGAAATGGTCTGCCCACAAGATATAAAATGTCAACAATGTATTCACTTATAATTATAAACAGCAGTTACTTCATATTTGTATGGAGATTTAGACATTGAAATTTTATTGTTACAATACCTGTTTAAAAAGTGATCACTGGCATTACTTCCATTTTGTAGATGAAAAAATATTTTGAAGATAATGTACCCAATAAATTTCAGATGCTTATTATAGGGGAAGCCAAGAATATCAGAAATATGTTTTCTAATCACTGGTTAAATATTACTGATATACTGCAAGCTTATATTCACAAAAGCTACCAGATTCTGTTCGGCACCCGATTTTCCTTACTACTTATTGCCTTATTTTTGTTGTTGTTGTGTAATGAAAGCTATATAGGGTAAAATTAACCCATGCAATTGACAATTTATTGTCTTAGAATACTCAGGGTTTGATTTAAAAATTCAGTGATATATATTCCTTTGGTAGAATGGAAGCAAGAGAACATTTTAGATGGGGCATTGGCAAGCTTTTAATTCTATAAAGGTTCAGAGACAAAATGATACAGGCATTGTCAACCACAAAATCTCTGTCTCAACTACTCAACTCTACACAGACAATGCATAAACAAATGGGAGTGACTGTGCTCCAATAACATTTATTTACAAAAACAATCCTCTGCTATAGGTGGTAAAGTAACCACCTTTTCATACTGATTGTCCAAATACCTATATGGTCCAGAACACACAAAGACCATTCTGGCATGCTTCTCATTTCCTTTAGAAATCATTCTAATGCCATATAAATGTATCAAATAGTTTCTACCCAGAAACTAAGAATTTTGATTGGAAAAATAAGGCTGATAAATAAGGCATGAAATCAGGTCACATAGCAAGAAATCATGAATATTGTAGAGATGGCTTAGGCATGGTTATATAATCAGTTTGACAGCATTATCTTTTATCTTTATTATAATATCTGAATTTAAGGTCATTTTAATGATGAAAGTGGAATTTCTAGGAAAAGTTTTTGGAGCAACGTACATAAGTAATTAAAATGTTTCTAGAGTAATATATTATTCAACCACTGAAAGTTTTGTAAATTGAAAGAATAAATCTGAAGTGCTTAGATGTTGGTAAAGTCTAATGATAGATCAACTTAAAAAATGTGCCCTTGAAATATAGATGTATGTTTATAGTCTTGAGATTAATTTATTTCAATTCTTTACTATTTGATTTTTCATATTTCTTTAAGGTAGAGATTATGGTAGAGTAATAGCACATAATAGATAGTAAATCATTACTGCATTTAATTTTTTAACTTTACATAACTTTCTCTGAAATCATCACCATGAAGGTTATTTGTTTCAGGTGTTTCTTGACCTTGAGGCTAGAAAAAGTTGATGAAATTTAGAAATGAATCACCTTGACCTATGATATCAGACATTGGCATGATAGAGAGGCTTTAGACCTAGCCAAACAAGGAAAATATAAATATCCCATGAAGATTTTCTACATTTACAGAAGAGCTAAGACACTTTGATTGATGACCAGTTTGTACCTAATCTAATTTATAACATTACCCCTAACAATATACTCTAAAATCATATACATAATTCAAGAATTCATATTAAATCCAGTAATGTGGATTTATAGCCAAGAGTGAGAGAACCTAGAAAATAGTGATCCTTACCTAGTGTACACATGTCTCATTTTTCATGGAGTCTTTTCTTCTATTTTCAACATATATAAAAGAACATGCAATATATTTACTAATTTTCTTCATTTATATATTCTTATGATTTTAAATTAATTTGTGCACATTTAAAATAATTTGAGTAATATATAAAGAAAATAATTCATGAAATTATATTTATAATTTCATTGAAGGTCATACATTGTTTTTTGTTTGGTTGATTTTCAGCCCAGCAGCCAATCATTTTGATTTTTTATATAGGAACAACTCAATGATTTTCCCATTGGAAATCATTACTCCACACTTCATTGCACGTGGTGGAGGAACAAGCATTTGACACAGCCTAAGCTAATTAAGTTTATTCCTTTCCCACAACCACATGGATTAGGTCAACAATAAGCAGGTGACGCAGTTGCAAGAGAGGGTGATCAAGCTCAGGTCTTTGGCTGGAAATACTGGGAAATAGATGTTTTCTTTTTGATGGTGTCTTCAACAAGTAGGCCATGCTCTTGTGTGGGACCAACATGTAGAGTTTGAGAATAAAGTCAAGAAAGAAAAAACGGGAATTGTGCACAGATGACATAATCGAAATTTTCAGTTATATCAGCTAATAAAACCCACCATTGTTTACCCATTTAACTTTTTGTTTGTTTTTTTGCTTAAGCAAGTGTGAGTGTTTTTGTCACTTACAACTAAAAGAATCTTGACTAGTACACCCAGCATCCATAGAAGGTCACTAGGAGCCAATTATTTTATTTCCTTTCAGTGGTTATGGATGAACATATAAATGCATTCATCATTATAATTTTGTTATAAAATTATATGATAGGTTAAGACAATAAAGAGTAAATTATATGGGTTTACTTCTTTTATCCTATATAGCTTTAATTAAACAATATGGTATATTGTTAGTCAGAAATCAGGTAAACTTTCAGAGAACTTTTAGTTGCTAGAAATATAAAAATATCAATCTCTCCTTCAACTTAACAAAAGACAAAATGGAAAATAGAACAATAGTCATAAAACATGGTAAAAAGCAATATGATATAAATAATCCATTGAAAAGATAGAAAAAGACCAAATATTTCAATGGTAAAAATAATGTAAGTGCTTTAAAATTTCTCATAAAAGGGAAAAAACTCCATAATGGAGACATTATTTAATTTTATCAATTTTGAAAAGATTAAAAAATGTCAGTGTTGTTAAGTGTTCAATACATTTGTCATTCCTATGTTACTGGAGGGAATTTAAACGGCTTTAACCCTTACAGAGGACATTTGATAAAGGAGATTGTGATTTAATGGCTTGACATGCTTTATTTTATATATAATTTTCCTTCTTCCCTGAATTTCACAGCTTTTCAAGGTTGTAATCTATACTGTAGGTTTAATATTGATCATTACCATTTCTAATTTTTATGAACATATGTCTAGTATCTGAAAGTACAGAACTCTGAAGGGCAAAAAACATACAACATACAGTACTTAATTTTATATGCACAAATGCTAGAAACTGGCTTTCAAATAGTACTGTAAATATATTTACAGTATATTGTAAATAACTGTTTTGATGCTAATATTTTGGACACATAATTTACATGAGCAAGATATTTTAATCCATTATTTTAAAAGAGATATCAACAAATAATGTTTTACTCAAGACAAAAATCACATTTATTAATTGCTTTAAGATATATGCCATTCACAGAATACAAGTACATAAACCACTATTTTACTTTGCTATTTATGTGAACTTAACTGAAAGTTTTAGTGTTCAAAATTAGAAAAATAATGGTTATTTTATTTTAAATTATCATATGTAAGACATTCTACTAAATGATTTTTATCATTTAATTTTTTAATAAGTAGATATAGTTATCATTATGCTTTGGATAGGGGAATTGAAGTTTGGAAACATTGTGTAACTTACGCTCCTCATGTAGCTGGTGAAGGTGATAATGGATGTGAGCCCGACCATCATATTCTTAATTCTGTACCGTTATCTGAACCGAATTGCAATACTATCACCCTGGCTCTGTCAGGGATGATTTTTTAAGGGTGTTGTCCTGGTTCTTTGGCTCCTTGCTTGGAGGAATCATAAGCAGGGCTGGTGCAACGGAGTGACGACAGACACCTAGCACTTCCACACAAGCAGCTTTTATGGCAGCTTTCCAGCGCCGGGAGGTTTCCTGAGGGGAAATAGGTCTATCTCCCTGGGGTTTTACCACACTTCTGCGTTTATGTCTATGCCTCGTGATCTGCTAAAGGGTGGGTGGAACATTCATTATTTTCCTGGGAAAAGGGTGGAGAGTTCTTAGAGCTAAGGGCCCTCCCCAATTTTATCCTTATAAGGTAACTTTCGGGAGTTGCCATGACATTTGTAAACTGTCATGGAGCTGGGGGGTGTGATTTTTACTATGCTAATGTGTATTAGTGAGGAAAAGGTCACCTATGAACACGCACTCCTAGTTTGTGCGCGTACTCCTGGCCAGGAAAAGTCCCTAAGTGCAAGTTCCTGCCCTTGCGGGTTAGGTTCTAAATGCCCCCTGGCCTGCTCATTTTTGCCCCCTTTCTCTTTTCCTGTGGTTAACACTGCCCACCTACACCTGTCCCTCACAGCCCTGGGTAACTGAGTGGGCAGCTCCGCCACAGAAAGGAAAGAAATTAGGGCAGTGGTGACGGGAGGAGCTGTTAAGTTGAAGCATTTATTGAGCATGTGTATTCAGAGCACCACGTCATGTATTTTATGTGTATTGGTTTAATTAATCCTCACAACCGCCCAATAAGATGTAATCTTTTGTCAACCCAATTTGAGAGATGAGAAACCACAATTTAAAGAGACTATGCAGTTTTTCTGAAGTCACAAAGGTAGATTTGAAGCCAGGCTTTGAACCATGATTGTCATCCCAGGCTGTGCACTTAACTATTACGTTAATCTTTGCAGAAAGGAAAATTTGAGCTAGTTCTTAAAGAATAGTAAGAAACAATAAAATAGACATGCAGAAGTAGGGAGGAAAGAAAGAGTATTCCAGGCAAAGTAAATATCATATGATGATGAAGGTGGGTTATTAAAATGGCAAAAACTCCCAGCTTCCCCACAAAAATGTACGATAAATTTAATGGCAATACATATTTTTCAAAATAACTCCTTGAGAACAAAATAATATTATTATCATGATGGAAATATAATTAAGACTTTGTTAATTATTTCAAGAAAATGCAAATTAATTTTCCTTACAATATCAAGAAAACATTTCAAATTAGTTATCCAAAAGTCAAACAACCCCCAAAATATCCCCTCTCCAAACAGAAGAGAAATGTTAATTGACTAAAACAAAACACAATTTTTAGTTTACATTGAGAAACATAATTTTTAATTTTATGTAGTTTTAATACATTGAAATGTAAAAAATGAAGGAAGGAAAGTTTTTTAAAAAAAACGTAACTGTTGAAATCTATTTTACCTGATGTATAGTATAATTTAGTGAAATTACATTTCACTCTAATGATTGCATCAAGTAAAATATTATTGTATAGTAGTGCACATTTGGCTACATGTATCATTTTTAGCATTACTCATAAACACACAGCTGATTTAGTTGATGTTAATGGATTGATTCTGCTTAAATGATTATTCCTATATAATATAATTTTGTAATATATCTAATTGGATATTTTATGCAGATACCTATAGTGATACCTAAGTAAATCCAAATTAATAATAAAATTAACATACTTAATTTTATTTTAATTACAGTATATTGGGTTATTTGCATAATTAAAATAATTTAGAATAATGATGCAACATTGATGCAGAATCAAGTGGAGATGCCGAGGCTAGTAGTTACAACTAGAAAAAAATAAATGAAAAAGAGACTAGTAGAAAGTTATGTTACAGATCTCATGATGAATGGCAGTATGATTTGCTAGAGAACAAAATGAAAAAGATCTTTATTATGAAAAAAATTAATAGTAATAAAGTGGACAATTGGAGTAATTTTTAGCAAATAGTGAGTTTGATATGACATTTTTTTCTCAAAGTAAAAAGAATATTCAAATTATTATCTGAAATAAAAATTAAATTCGTAAAAAATTTAATTGATTATTAGCAGGATTTAATCTTTCAACTTTGGGCAGCTATAAAATGACTTAGATTTTTACCTGTGTAAACACATGCACACACACACACAAACATTTTTAGATGGAAAGATGGCAAATTATTACTTCTGTTATAAAAGTTTTTTTACAAAATTATAAGTAAAAGATTAAAATTGAGGATTTTAAAAAGAGAGAGACCTATTAATCTACCAAAAACATTTGCTTGTGAAATATAAAAAATTTCTAACCATATAAAGATCAATTGTTTCAAAAATTTTAAAAATTATAAATACTTAATGACTCATGCAATGTAAGAGATATGACTCACTTAATATTTTGGGTGTGTTTTGCCATAGAGGACTTATGAATACATAGTAAAGTGTAAATTTGCAGCCTAAATATCTAATCTGTGGAATAAATATTTTGAATCTTCTATATCTAACAATGAAGCATTTAACCTGGATATGAATAATTAGCTCTATTATGATGAACAGTGTTCCAGCTATATTACGTAAAAAAATCTAAATTTGTTATAATTTTGTAACAAGAGATGGATGTTTCTTTTATTGCTTCATTTTACTATGTGACAGACATTAAAAGGCTGATACTCAGTTTTCTGAGGCAGATTTTAAGAAAGCATGAATGTTAATAATAAGCCAATGCCTATTGATTGAACTATGGAAAAGTTTTACAAAAAAATTACTGTGCTTTTATTTTCATTTCAAGATTTTTGCAACAAAAGCAATTATTGCTAAATATTTAATGACCATAGACCTAAAGAAAATGGCAGCATAAGTTACTCTTTCTCACTGGTATCACATTACATATAAAAAAGCTAAATTTGAAGCTCCAAGAAAAGGAAAAGCTTATCTGTCACCCAGCTAGATACATGTGAGAATTTGTTGAAATGTAAATTTTTCATAATACAAATCAAGTAATAGAAATTTACACAGTTTTATACCATAAGTCTATATGCAAAAGATTTAAATTATAATAGTGTTACAAAAATTGCCTGAAAAAGCTGTAATAAAAATTTGAACATTTAGTGATACTAATATATTGAGAATTGTTTTTCAACTTATTCAATATCCTTTGAACTCAATGTTAATAATACTGAGTTGACACAAAAGTTAGTGATATTACTTGGATATTCAGTGTGAAACTGATACACATTTGCTTCACAATGAAATAAAATATTCTTAAAAAGATAATATTTTGAATATATTAGACTTCATAAAATATATTATTACAATTAATTTCACATATCTCTTTACTTTTTCAAAGCAGCTTCTAGAAAATTTAAAATAATTTTTTTTTTGCTTACATTACATTTATATTGAATGACATTACTCTACATCAGCTAATGGAATTCTGATTGTTTTGACATTACCAATGAATGAATTGTTTTTTTCTCTTTAATAAGATTTGACTAGAAAACAAGAGATTATGCAGATTCTTTTTCTATTTCACTCCTTTTAAATAATCACAAGGCAAGAAATGTCATTGCACAGCTCTAGCTCCATCTTCAATAGTCATTTTTGGGGCTTTTCCAAAGTACAGCACACAAAAATGCTTTAAAAATTGAACAATATGGTACATTATAGGGCTGAAAAAATCCTATGTTTATTTACTTGTACTATAAGGACTTAAAATCATCTTTATTAAGTTGTCTGATTCTTTTGCAGATCAATTTTCACATTTTAAATTTTTGCAAACCTTATTACTTATTTCCTCTGTATCTTTTTTTCTATATTGTGAATTTCCTTCTCCCATTTTACCATCTCTTTACGTGAATAAAATTTCTCCAAGTATTTTGCTTTTACAACTCAGTTAAGTTGTGCCCATGTGATGACTAGGAAATATATCAAGGGAGCATTTTGTAAATGTACTAATGGCTGCCTGTTTGCCTAAATTGTCAAGCGGGCTAAATGTACACACATGCTTGCTTTGTGAAACCCGTAGGAACTCTCAGAGGGTGCTTTACAGAACCTGATTTCACTCTATTTCTTTTCTTTTCACTTTTGCTGAATGTTTTTGAAGCAGTAACAAAGCTCCTTCTCTCTTTGTATGTGTAATGCTACTTTTCCACTGTGCACTAAGGGAATGCGTTGGGGAAAACCGTTCACTAGGCTATATTTTTCTTAGCTACAGATAAAATAGTTCCTTTTCACTCTTTTTCAAATCTTAAAGGACACTGTATTTATGCCCCTTTTGTATCCGTGCACCTTTTCTGCCTGCCAGGTTACCTGCCACAACCCTCCTGTTTGCTATGTTGAACAATTATTCCCAGATAAAGATTTGCAATTTGAAACAACCTTGAGGGTATGTTTAACTCACTTAATCCCCCATCCCTTTTTAATTTGAATCTCATGTCTTGTCCATTTTTAACAAGTATTTTACTGCACAATATTGTAATTGGCCCCAAGTGTGTAGAAAGGTGACAATGTAAGCTTGAAATTGCCCTTTATAAAATTAATAAAGGGCCACAAGGTAGGAACCATGATAGGCGCCTGAACACTGCAAAGGTATAGGCATAATTAAAAAAAAAAATATATATATATATATGTATATAATATAAAATATATAGCCATTGTTCCCTAGCTTGCTTTCCTATAATTGCTTACTATTCAGGCATCATATAGCTGATGGTCATAAATATTCTTAGCTTTCTTCATTGCTTCCATAGATAACATCATCCTTGTAAAACCTAAGAGTAGTTTTTGAGATATCTTCCAGGCCCTGCATTCTGATGGACTGGCTGACCCACCCAGACCATTGGCCCAAACCAAGGAACTAACTCAACTGGTCATGTGGTCTTCACCCAGAAACTGACTCTGCACAAGAAAAAAATTTCTACACCCCAAAGATTCCACCCTGAATCCAGCCAATCAGCAGACCCAAGTCTGCAGCCCTTTGCCCACCAAACTATCTTTAAAAAACCTTTCTCCCAAATTCTCAGAGAGATGAATTTTATAAATTCCTTTGGTCTCCTCATATGGTTCTTGTGATATTAAACTTTTTCTCCGCTATAACCCCTCCTGTCTCAGTGTATGGCTTCTTCTTGAGCAGCAGGCAATGGACCTGGCTGGGCTATAACAAGGTTACTCTGATCTTGCTTTCAGTTGTCTTTGGCTCCTAAGTAGCCCATAAGTAGCCCACGTGGTTAATATATATTAATATTTTGTGGGCATACACACATGTACATACACACATAATTTATCCAATGCAGATCCTCCTAAGTCCCCTAAAGTTGCTGATTTCCAATTATGAGCATAGTCATGTGCTTCATTTTAAAACTTGCTTTGCAAAATCAAGCTGACACATGGGAATTCTAGGAAGAGCTCCCAAAGGAGGTCCCTTGACGTTTTCTTTTGAAGCCTTGAGGATGCATTAAATTATATTTATAAACTATTTCTGAAAACAAAGTTCTATTTTGAGAGCCACTAAATGACTGCTCTCAAATAGATTCATTTAACATGAGTATGCAAATTTTAATTATGTTTCTAAGGAGACTATACTTAGAATTCTGAGAAAAATGACAACCATAGCATTATTTGCATTTACATAGTATTTGCTGATCAAGAGTTTAAAATATTACAATAAACATCATTGTGTATGCACAAAAAATTCCTGAAAGGAGGTATCTGAGTGACATTAACAGAGGATCTAGTTTTATCTATTTTCTGTCTTTGTTAAGTGGATATTTCCTTTTCCTTATAGGTCCCAGAAACTGAATCATACTGCATATTAAGAAAAAAGAAAAATAAATTTGTGTCAAATGTTATAAATTAACAGAAAGTATTTACTGTAATTACCTTGTAATTTAAAGTTATATCATTAGACAATAATAAAATTATAATCATTTTTTACATAATGAATCTGTTTCTAATAGAAATCCTTTGTAGCTCTGTAACATTCTCTGGCAAATCATATTATAACTTTGTGTTTTATTCTATCATTTCATAATATAACTATTATATTGCCATAAGGACATAAAAATCACTGTAGAGTCCTTTTCATTATGTCATTTGGATCATATCTTTGTTTCTGTCATCTATCCTTATGAATATATGAACATTTTGGACTAAGTCAGATATTATTTTCTCAGATATATAATGGGGAAACCATTTAGTTACAAATACTGTCATAATCTACTTTATAAATGAAGACATACTGATGAACCATAAAATTACATAACAAAAAAAACAGCAAATAAATACCTACAAATTTATAACTAAAACATTGGTTTCTAGTTTGATAACTAGTTTTCTCCTTCTCTCGTTGCATTAACTCTAATTTTAAATATGGGTGCAAATCAATGTTACTGATTGAATATGTTTTTTGAAAATGTCTTGCATACTTCTTACCTTTGTAGCCAAACAATAAATGTTTCATTCCTTCTCCCTTCCAGAAGAAAAGAGACTAGAGAATAAAAATTAAGATTTGTTTTAGGGGTATTTAAATACTGAAATATAACTAAAAAGCAAAGAAATATTTCATACCATAGATATTTGTCTCTACATAACTAATAACTTTAATTACTTAAAAATAGTGATGATAATTTTTGAGGAAATTGGAAAACAAGAAAGATTATGGAAAATTAAAATAGGAAAAATGTCCTTCTTTCTGAAATAATGACTCAGGGAACACAGAATGGATTATAAAATAGATATCATGGAATGAATTCATAAAGGGAGGCTTTGTAAGTAACTAGACAGATTGGGGAACATTCTTCAAATTAGGTGAGATGTCAGGACAGTGTGGGCTGTTATAAATTGGAAAAGTTTCTCCCCCACTCACATATATGACCCAATCCTTAAGAAGAATGCATGTTTGGTAGGAAATTATTGCGTGTATTAACAAGTAAAGTGCTTGCAGGTACATTCAGTGAGATGAAGATTGACGTTGCTAGGGAATGTCCTGGCAATGAGAATGTTTTGGTACATTGGCTTTCTTTCTTCTGGGTCTTAGACACCATCATCAGAGATGTAAGAACCAGATTGTGACTATAAAACTATGAAAATGAAATCCCAAAACTAATAATGGCAGAATAGAAATATTAAAACATTTATAACACGAACTTTGGAGGTACTGTACCTTCTTCAAATGTCTACATTAGGTACTTTGTTACTTGTTATCCACTATAAGTTTTATTTATTTATTTGTAATTATTACATATATATAATAGCATATATTTATACGATACATGTGATGTTTTGATATAATGTGTATTAATCAAATTAAGATAATTGGGTTATCCACCCCCTCAAGCATTTATCATTTCTTTGGGTTAGGAACATTCCAATTCCACTCTTTTAGTTATTTTAAAGTATGCCCTAACTTATTGTTGATCATAGTCACTTTGTTGTGATATCAAATATTGTTCATTCTATCTAATATCTAACTATATTTTTGCACCCTTTCATCATTCCCACTTTATCCCTCACTCCCTTCCACCCTTTCCAGCCTCTGATAACTATCTTCTACTTTCTGTCTCCATGAGATCAATTTTTTTAATATTTAGTTCCCACACATGAATGAGAACATGCAATATTTGCCTTTCAGTGCTTGGCTTATTTAACTTAACATATTGTTCTCCAGTTACATCTGTATTGTTGCAAACAGTAGGATTTTATTCTTTGTTTGGCTATATAATATTTCATTGCGTGTATGTACCACAATTTCTCTGTCCATTCATCTGTTGATGAACACTTTGAATTGATTCCAAATCTTGGCCATTGTGAATAGTGCTGCAATAAACATGGGAGTACAGATTTCTTTTTGATACACTGATTCCCTTCTTTTGGATATATACCTAGCAGTGAGACTGCTGGGTCATATGGTATTTCTATTTCTAGTTTTTGAGGAACCTTGATACTGCCCTACATAGTGGTTACACTAATTTACATTCCCACCAACAGTGTTCGAGCTGTGGATCATAGATCTAAATATTAAACTTAAAATCATAAATATTTTACCAGAAAATGTTGGAAAAACATTTTTGCAACTTTAGCCACACAGAGATTTCTTAATAAGACACCAAAAGCATGATCTACAGAGAGAGACTGAGGTAAAAATAGATGAATATTTTAATTTCAGAAAATGCCAATTAAATGAAAATATTTGGAACTGTTGTTCAGCTCTCCTATGATTTTAAATTTTTACTGGTTTATCTGGCAATTTTTAAAAGGATGGTTAAATGTATTAGTATTGTTTTTAAAATTTCATTTTCTAATTTTTCATTACTATCATATAGAAATACAGATTTGTATTGATCTTGATTTTTACAATTTACCCAAGCAATATTTCTCCAAGAGACATGCAAGTTTATGTCCATACAAAGATTCGTACATGAATGTTTACAAGTCTTTACTTGTAATGCCCGCAAACTGGATACAACCCAAATTTCCATCGGCATGTGAATTGATAACTAATTTGTGCTATAGCCATACACTGCCATATTAACCAGCAATAAAAAAATCAGTGAACCATAGTTACATGCAAAATAAACAAATAACAAAATAATTGTATTGCATTAAAGAAGCCAAATTAAAAAGGTACATGTTGTATAATTATATTTTTTAAATTCTAGAAAATGAAAATTAATTTATAATGACACAAAGCAATTCGGCAGTTGCCTAGGGATGGGCTTGGACAGAGGAGGGTGGGAGAAATTACAAAAGGGCCTGAGGAAACTTTTGGGGTAATGAGTAAGTTCAATATTTTGACTAGGATGATGGTACACAGTTGTGAAATTTTGTCAAATACTAGAAGTTAAATATGTGAGGTTTATTATATGTTAATTGTAATTGACTAGTAAACTGCTAGTAAAAATGCTAGTAAACTGCTACAGATGGCTCAAAATTACAAAGCTGTGAAAGTGTAAGAATCTCATAGATGTCATAAATAGAAGAAGAAAGCATCAATAAGGTCTTGGTTACTTTTCAATCATGAATATCTTGAGCCAATGAAAATAAATGTAGTCTTTTTAAAATTCAGGATATCATTACAGTTTTATTTTTTAGGAAACAATCACATTCATTACTTCTTTCTGATAATTCTCCCATGTTAGTAAGCTGTTAAAATAAAACATCATGTACAAAAAACTAGGATAGCTCATGAAAAGTAGAGGTCCAATTCCTTCTTTCATTTTTTTGACAAAAGTATAAAATTAAGTCATACTTATTGCATTATTTAAGAAAATTGTTTCAAACAGTATATATTATATGGGTGACTATTTCATGCTTTTTTCACGTAAAGACTCCAAAGTTATCTATAATAAACTATATTAGCCATTTGCATTTCAGACTTTTAAAAATAAAGCCAAAACAGATTTGTATGATACCTCTAGTGATTTCTATTCCCAAATTACTCTAATAGTACCACCGATAGTGCCAAATTTCCCGAGCCTATTGGCAGAAATACAGACTTTTTTAAATTTCAGAAGCATTTAGAATGTGATTGGCTGAAATACAGAAAAGTATATTAATAAACAATAATGAAGTAAGTAATAAGGGATGGCCGTATTCAGAAATATTATATATTTTACCTTTATAATATGTTTCTTTTAGAATTTTTTAACATATGATATTCTAAGGCATTTTAATTTTTCTGTTATAAATGATAATTCTTATTAGATTGGTAAAAATTTTATCCCCAAAAGGTACTTTTATTATTATGCTGCAGAAAATTATGAATGGAAGATATTTACTATACTCAGTATAACTTATTCCAAAACAAAACAAAATAAAATACATCTATGCCTTAGGCATTTTCAATTTCAGTTAAAATGTATTTTTTCATGAGTAGGTATTTTTTTCTGAGACTAATGATTCATCACAGATTACTTTTCATAGAGGTATAAAAAGTAAATTTTTAATACTGATGCAAGATGTCATATATCATTGGGTAGACTGACTTGTGTTTATGAAACTAACTAAATTTTGCTAATTCCCACAATTATAAAGGGATAAAAATTCATATAACTAAACATACAATAGAGAGTATTTTGACTTATATTATTAGTTAAATTACAAGTTAATAATGACTGTGAGCTTTAATATTTTTGAAGAATGGAATTTTTTAACATAGTGACCCTTTTGTGCTGTGAGTTTTTCATTGCCAGCTCTCAAGCCAGAGTATCTTCAGATCATTTCAGCATCCAGATATTTTCCCTCTTTTCCCATAGTCTAAGCTTGAAATTACATTATCAAGAAATGATTTAATAATACTCTGAATAAATACCCTATGGAGAGATGTCTTTAAGTTAATTTTTGTGCAAAACAGACTTACTTTATGAATAATCATTATTCTGGCAGAGTACACATTTTAGAAACATCTGAGAAGCCCAGTATAAATTTTCGAACATAAGTGACATTAAACGATTAGTGTTAAATTGATTTTTGAGATTATTAATTTTTTTTCTGAAATAAAACTAATGGAGAAATCAGGTTTTGACTGCTCATAGGATGTAGCAGTTTTTGAGTTTGAGAGATTACACAGGGATTGAACATATTCAACAGAAATGCAAATACTCAAAAAATATTTTGTTACACATTCAGCATTGTGAAGTTAATACTCTTTACTCAAAATATCCATATTGTTAATATTTTATAATACTTATAATTTTAACACAGTCTTTTTAATATTACATAATCTGTGATTAATATTTTGGGTGAAATTGTAATACATAGAGTATATCCTTTTTATTCACAGTTTTGAAACTGGCTGAGAAAAGCATACTGCACAAATATTCATTTATAATATAACACTGATAATTGAAAACACATATATTCTCTAAAGTAGCTCTGGCTTAAACACTTGGGAGGGTTCAACAAATGCATTCTTTATCATATTTATTGAAAGTGGATATTGCCAGAATTTTTATAATTTGCTTAACATGTATTGCCTCATTTTGTCATCATAACTATCCTATGGGATAAATTGTATAATCCTCAATTTATGGATAGGGAAACTGAGAAATTAATCTTGCCAAGATTGTATGTCTGTGATTCAAACCCAGTTCTGCTTTGTCTCCAAAACCCATCCTCTTCATTCCCCCTCACCTTCTATTAGGTTCTAGGAATAAAGACTAAAAGGAATGAATTCCTTGCCCTCTAGGAACTTAAAATAAGTTAGCTGATCCAGATAAGCCAATAGATGTAAAACGGAGAGCTTAATATATTGTAACCTAGTGTTAATTTTAAAAAAAGAAAGAAATGCCTGGTGGGCTAGCACAGCATAGAGGCAATTAACTCAGTTATCACTGGAGAATTAGAAGGTGAATCTGGAAGGTTCCTCGGTGATGTCCTGAAGGATAAGTGAGCATTGATCACTGGAAAAGTAACAAAAGTGACTACAATATCAGGGGAAAAGAAGGTGCAATAGGCACAATAAAGCAAGACATCTGGTTTCTGCTAATAGGCCCAAACTGCCAGAACGTTGCATGGTGAAGACACTGTCAAGCGTGCAGTCTAGAGAGATATTTAGACTCACATGAAGGGCAGAGTGGGCCATGGTAAGGAAACTTGACTTTATTTTGTAAGATCTGGCAGCAAAATTGAAATTTTTACCCAGATGTGCATGGGAACTGTTAACGTTTTGTAGGGACACAGAAGTTTATCTCATTACACTATTAACATGATCACTGTGTAGCTACACAGTAGATGGACGTGAGACGGCAGGACTGTAGATGAAGAGATCAGTTGGTTCAGAGACGCTGACAAGGAGGTGACCCTTCTGCGGGTGATCAGCAATGTCAACTGTCACACTCCAACATGGAAACTCGCAATGGCAACATTTCCTGCAATTAATGGAAGCTTTTTGCCATCAGATAAAGTATGATAAATAATCAAACAATTATTAGTGGTCAAAATATTTTGGTTAATATTTCCTTTTTAAGGTACCATATTTTAAATCATATTACTCTTTCAACAAATATTTGTTGAACTCCTACTATGTGCCAGGCAATCTGATAGGCTTTGGCCAAGATGGCCTTAAAGTTCCCCTCAGCTTGACCACAGATTAGATAGGCCTCTTCCTGACTCTAGGCCTCTGACCTATCTTTTCTGAAAGCATTTACTTTAGAAACCTGTGATTGTAGGTACAGTACTTTTTCTGCCCCTTTGAAACGTATGTAAATCTTTTCCCAGACTCTTGCCAGTTTTATTACCCAGGAAATGTCTTTCTGAAAGACCTGGGAGCCCTTTGATATACAAATATCTTTTCCTTTAGGTAGATATCCAGTAGTGAGATTGCTAGATCTACTAAAAGTAGTTCTACTTTTAGTTTTTTGAGAAATCTCCATATTGTTTTTCATAGTGGCTGCACTAGTTTACATTCCTGCCAACAGTGCATAAGAGTTTCTATTTCTCCACATCCTTGTCAGCATCTGTTATTTTCTTGTATTTTCAATAATAACCATTCTAACATGTTTATTGCAGCACCATTTACAATAGCAAAGATATGGAATCAACCTAAATGTCCATCAATGGTGAATGGATAAAGAAAATATGGTACATAATACACAATGAAATACTATTTGGTCATGAAAAAGAATGAAATCATACCATTTGTTGGAACATGAATAGAACTAGAGGTCATTATGTTAAGTGAAATAAGCCAGGCACATAAAGAAAAATACTGCATAATCTCACTCCTATGAGGTGCTAAAAAACTTGATCTCATGGCCATAGAGAATAGAACGATAGATACTATTGACTGGGTAGTGTGGGTGCAGTGTAGAATAAAGAGAGATTGGTTGTGGATGGAAACGTACAGTTAAATAGACAAAATAGTTCTAATGTTTGATAGCAGACCAGGGTGACTATACTTAGCAACAATATTATGTGTATTTCAAAGTAACTTGAAGAGAGAACTTGAAATGATACCAACACATAAAAATAATGAACACTCAAGGTGATGGATACCCCAAATACTCTGACTTGATCATTACACATTCTTTGGATACAACAAACATTCACATGTACCCCATAAATATGTCAATTATTATTATCAATAAAAGAGAAGAAAAATGACCTGGGAACCATCTTTTTGAAATACAATCATTGAGGAAGATTGGATCTCTATATGCCAGCTCCTGTGGGAGCATAGGAGCCTAGCTTTAGCAGGGGGGCTTCTTGCTACAAGTTGTAGAACAACCTCCTGTCATGAATATAGGAGAAAGTTTACTTTTCCTTTTGGTAAGGCCAATTTGCAAACACAGATGGCCTATAATCACTTCCCCTCAGCTCTAAAAACTCTCCAGCCCTTTGTCTTTGCAGAAGCTGGATGTCCAAACTTAATCGGTGCTCTCCTCCCTCTTGCTGGCAGTATATCAGAAAACAATCAACCTCTGTGCTATAGTTTGGATATTTGACTCTCTAAACTTCATGTTGGAATTTGATCCCCAATGTTGGAGGTGGGGCCTAGTGGGAGGTGTTTGGGTCCTGGGGATGGAGCTCTCAGAAATAGCTTGGTGTTGTGCTGTGGTAATGAAAGAGTTCTTCCTCTATTAGTTCCCTGGAGAGTCCCCTGTGAGCTAAATACACCTATTTTTGTTATAAATTACCCAACCTCAATTATTCCTTTACAGCAACACAAATGGACTAAGACACTTTTATTGTTTTCTTTTTAATAACCCTAATGATAGAACAATTTAAAAAAATTAAGTGAGTTGGGACAAAGGATTGTGAGTATATAGAGAGGAGTTATTAAAAATATTCTAAACTTAAGTGATAAGGAAGAGAGGCCACGAGGTGTTAGTTGTTTCTTTTTTTTTAAAAAAAAAATTTTTGTTCAATAGATTGCAGATTCCAATTGAGTTGAGCCATTGATGGAGTTAAGATATTTGAAAGCATTAATCAGACAAACAGAAGCTTGTGATAAAAAAAAAAAAACTTAAGAATTGAAATTATAGAAATTTGTTGCTAGTGATATGGTGCAGGGTGTGACCAAGGGAGGCAAATGGAGGAAGTAATATGGAGACTGTGGAGGGAAGGAATTCAAGGAACTGAGAGGTCAGTGTGTTGAAGAAATTCCTTACAGATAATTTAAAATTTCAGGAACACAATTTAAAAGGAGAAGCATTTTAGGTGGGGTATCCTAGTGCTTCAGAATACTAGGCAAGAGTATGAAAAGAGGAATGTGGGAAGTGTTAGGTTCTGTCTGAGTGGAGAGGGAGACACACAAAACCAAAAGGCATCCATGAAAGAAAAGGGAAGAGCCTTGGAGTCTGGGAGGAGTAAATAAATTCTTTTCAAACAACCAGGAGGGATAAGGAAAGTAAGTTCCCCTCTTGCATTCCATTCCTTTATCTCCCTAGGGAACAACAGGGAGAGACAAGCTAGTCCTTATCAGGAAGGATAAGGAAAGTAAACTCTCCTTTGGCATTTCAGTCGCTTGTCTCCCTAGGGTCTGGCAAAGGCTACATGCCCAATACACCCCTAGGAAGTGGAGAGCTCTGGGTTTTATAGGAGGTTTGGATGGAAGTTTGGGGAAGGTGAATTCTTTAAGCCTAACGTGGGGAACATTGGAGACACAATGGACTTTATAATCATATTGCCAATGGCTAAAAAAATGTGATGGGTCTGAGATTTTGCCGTACATGCAAGCTAACACATTAGCTTGCCACCATTTCATGGATGCTGAGAGAGAATGAGAGACTACTGGGTCAGAGACTATTATTTATAGCAATAACGGTAGCTAGCATATCAGCATTTTGGGGCTCGTTATCTGAGCCACAATCCCCCAGGGGAATGCTAAGAGGGCTAGAGAGCTGGTGCTCATGCAGTGGTTTGCATTAGAGGAGGACCTGTTAGCTTAGGAACCTGAATCTTTTCTAACTGGGCAGTAAACATGCTTGAGTTTTGCTCCTGAGGGAAGCACTATCTCTATCTTCCAAGGCAGTTTGCTATGCAAACATCTTTGAAAAGGTAGTCAAGATCTAATCTAGTCAGTGCCTCACTCACAAGAAATGTGAGACTCTGAGGAAGAACTGTGTTGTAACACTGGCAGCTATGCCAAATAATAAATTTAGCTATTTCCAATCACTGTAGCTTATTGATATTTCTATGGCCAATGGATACATTGATTTTAAACAGAATATATATATATTTTTTAAATGAGCCATACAATCCTTTAAAAGAACCAGACACTTGTAGCAGTGAGGTTTTATTTTTAACGTATGTCTTGAAATGTTATAAAAGTGAACTTTAAATGTTATTTATAATTGATATTGTTCATGGTCTGACTGCTTTTCCTTCTTCATTTATTAAACTTTTACTATTTTTAACAACATAAATAACACAGTAACAACAAACCCAGAATTTCCTCATTTTCCTCAGTCTTTTAAAAAGCATTCAACTACATTCTTTTCTCTTAACTTGGTCATCACAATTGACACCTTGGTGTTAAGTGTCTAGGGCTCACAATGTTCATAACTGGATTTGCAGATGTTCCATATTCACTATGGATCAGATTATTTTAATAGCAGACGTCACTGTGTTTATACAACAAGAACTAGACAAAAATACCATACATGAAATGAAACAAAAAGCAAGTAAGATTTAGAAACAAAGCTTCTTAAGGGTGAAAGCCAGTCCCTTAAAAATATTTGAGAAAGTGACAGTTTTAATTAGGAACACACATTGTAATTCAGGGAACACTGGCACTTCATCTAACACTACCGAAAAGACAAAACACCTCATTGTGTGACCTGATGTCTTCATAGCTGGGAAGCGACATCTTACATTTTATACTGAATAGGACTGGTGTTCTTTACTTGACATCCAATTTCTTTTACTAAGCAGTGGGTCAATAGCTTGAATCCTGCTGCCGGTAGCAACTTCTGAAATATCTTATTATCATAATGCTATATTTAGAAATCACCTTGCAATCATCAGGGTCTCAAGGCATTTTGAAAAACTTTGACAACCAATTTACAATATACATATTATAGGAATGACATTGCTTGCTTCTGGAATACAGACATCTCTTGGGTGAAACATGACAAGTGATTAACAGAGTATGGCAACATTGCACAAGTGGCAAAGAATTCTCCCCACTTAGTGGAAGCGGAGGAGGAAGGATTTTAAGATAGACAGAATATATATTAACAATTAGTAGCTGGCCAAGGCACTGGGGTTCATATCCTTACTTTTGAAAGTGCCATAATATTAATAAGCACAAAAAGCTTTCAGCTCGTAAAAAGAGAGAACGCGTTATAGAACATTATACCAAATAAATCAGAAAAATATCATTTCACTGAGCCACTAGAATATTGAGACACAGGTTTAAATTTAAATATACCCTTTTCTAGTTTTCAACCACTTACAAGAGCTTTTTTTGTTGATGGGCTCTTAAGGTGTGTATTTGCCAGTGCCCATTCTGATAAACAAGAAAGGTCAACTCAAGGAATATTTTTAGGCATTTAAAATGTGACAGACACTGTAGAAGATACTAAGAATATACACATGAATAAGGCATGTACTCTGAGCTTGAAAAATTCATCTCACCTCTACATTTTCTGGAAAGTTTTTAATGTTAGGATTTCTCAGGTGCTAGGTTGGAAAGCTTCGAGGAAAACACGCATTAAAAATAAATTGATTCAACTGTAAAATATTAGTGTGATATTTTCAGGAAAAAAGCTAATTAGCTTCACTTTTAAAACTATAATAATTACAATATAATTACAATGTATATTTTTGACTATTTATTGGGTAGATTTTTACAGGTAAAATATAAATATTAACAGTGGGCTATTATACCCCCATATTTAATAGTAAGTATGATAGTACTATGGTGAAAAATAATCAGGATTTGAGAGAAAATTAGAAGGGGCTTTTTGTAAATTCAATATATACAGAGAGAGTAGGAATTATTGATGACATTCATCCTGAGTTTGCTTAAAGATGAAAACATACTTAATTGAAATCAATTATTTTTTAGTGCATGAAAATGTGAGACACGCATGTATCTTACTAAGGCCTCATTCTGTATGGGCTATTTCTGACTTGGTTTATCCTCTCTGCACATTCAGTGTTTGAAGGCAATTATATGCTGGATCCATTTGGCCATGTAGGGGAGTTTTTTGCTTAAGAGTCCATTAAAAATAAAACCATTTACATAGCTTAATGGGAAAGAATGGACTTACATTTTGATTAAAACATGGGAAGTTTAAAAAATGTATTATTAATATTAATAAAAATTTCAATTTACTGGGAAATAGTACCTTTAGCTACACTTAACTATTTTCTGTTCAGGTTTCCTGTTTATTTGTTTGTTTTTTGTCCATGTTTCTCCATCAACTGATGATCCTTTTCTATGCTGTGGCAGGGGGTGATGATGATGGTGCCGATGGTGATTTGAATTAGAGAATTAGAGGTTTTATACAAATTGCAAAGAATTCTTAGGATTTACTAGAAACCACTCATTTATTAATGAAAACAAAGTCTTTGAACCCAAAGGGAAGGGAAGTATCTTTTGGAATTCATTTTTTCTGCCTCCTTCCACTACCCTAATCTCAATTATTATACTGTGTAAACTGGCACTTTTACATGTTCAAGTCACCTGGTTTTGTTTGAGATGAGAGAACAAAGATCCATTGAAGGTTAGTATTTGTGTGATTGCAAGTATGTAGGCAAAATGCAGCCTTAATTCCTAGAACCTTTTAATGTTACCTTAAATGGCAAATAGACTCTGAAAATGTGATTCAGTTAAATTTTGAGATAGGGAGATTATCCTGAATTATCTGGGTGAGCTAAATGAAATCACAATGGTTCTTAAAAGAGGTGGGAGAGTCTGAGTTGGAGATGTTGTGACATGTGTAAAAAGATGCAGAAGTTGGAGTGATGCAGCCGCAAATCAAAGAATGCTGGTAGCCTATAGATTCTGGTAAAGGCAAGAGGATGGATTTTCCTCTGAAGCATCCTAAAGGAATTTAGCCCAGTCAACACCTTGAAGCTATGATTTCTGACTTCTAGAACTATAAAATAATATTATCCATTTGTTTTGTTTTAAGCCACTACATTATTGGCAAGTTTTAACAGCAGTGACAGGAAATTAATACAGGAAGAAAAAAGGGAAAAAAAAAACCAAATATCCAGTCTAAATATTTTTTATTCCTTACCCTAGCTTCCCAGAAAAGTCTTTATTTCACAAGATTAGTTACTGAAGGAAATTCTTGTTTTTAAGTGAATAGATAATTGGTCCCACTTTGACATGTAATTGTTAATTTAAACATACATGTCCCATGAATTGTGTTTGGATTCATGGAAAGGTATCCAAATTCATTTAGGATTTTTCATGTAATTTAGGACTTAAACACTTTTCAAGACTATATCTTTCTCCCTTGAAAAATCCAGGTATTATAAAATAAATAGCTGCAAACTGCTGGAATAGTCAAGCTCAAAGTCATAGTCAGTTAAAACATGACTCAAATAAGAAGAGTTATCACAGAGCTGGGTTGCAGAGCTCTGTTGTTTTTTTTTTTTTTAGCTTAGTGATATTAGTATTCTGGAGTTGGACATTAACATGCCAAAATGGCCTAAAAGATTAACGAGCAAATTCAAAGAATCCTTAGTGACAAAATGAAATCTCTCATTATGTTTTCTTTCTTTTCTTCTGTGTTTTTTCACATCACAATTGAGAGATGCTCAGATGAGAATGGGTATGTATTAGGCCAGATGTTTTCCATTGTGGATACTTTGTCTTTGGGAAAGCAGATAAGGGTAAGATAAAGAAGTAGTGAATTTTAATACCTGCAGCAGGTACTTCATTGTTCTTTATTCACTTTCCCCTGGAATAATGAAATACCTAAAGAAAACAGATCGTCTTTA